>NW_026575126.1:66062106-68462106 GCF_905146905.1 Nyctereutes procyonoides
TCTTTATTAACTCTCTCTGTGTGTTTGTGTGTGTGTGTGTGTGTGTATATTTCTTACCTGAATCATTTGAGAGTGGATGTCATCTGTCATGTCCGTTTTCAGATTGTACCTGCTAAGATCAAGGATATTGATCGATGGATTGAATTCCGGAAGTGGAAGATTATTATAACAGTCTCATGTAGCCAGTCTGGCTTTCTTTTGAGACGTGTTGGCATCTGATTTCACCCTTTTACTTTCAACCTGTTTCCATCTTTAACTTCAAGTGCAGATAGTTGGATCTCGCTGTTTTTAAATTTTTTTTTTTAATTTTATTTATCTTTGATAGGCACACAGTGAGAGAGAGCGAGAGAGGCAGAGACACAGGCAGAGAGAGAAGCAGGCTCCATGCACCGGGAGCCCGACGTGGGATTCGATCCGGGGTCTCCAGAATCGCGCCCTGGACCAAAGGCACGCGCCAAACCGCTGCGCCACCCAGGGATCCCTCTTTTTTCTTCTTTTGTGAACTTCTTTCCTTTCAATGGATTGTGTATTTTTTGTGATTCTGTTTTACATCTTTTGCGCGGTCTTTAGCTCTAACACTGTTATGTTTTTATTGTTTTGGGGTTTCTATTATGCACCTTTAATATTTTACAGTTCATCTTCAGGTAATGTACTGTTTCACTTCAACTGTAGGGAGCCTGTGGTTATTTCCATTTCTCCCCTCTTGGTCCTTATGTTGTTGTTGGATATTACTTTTTTTTTCTTTTTCTAAGACTTACTATTGATTTTTTCATGAAAGACATACACACACACACACACACACAGTGAGAGAGAGAGAGAGAGAGAGAGAGATGGAGAAAGGCAGAGGGTGAAGCAGGCCCCATGCAGGGAGCCCGACTCGGGAGTGGATCCTGGGTCTCCAGGATAAGGCCCTGGACTGACGGCGGGGCTACACTGCTGAGCCACCCAGGCTTCCCGGATATTACTTTCACAGGTAGAATCAATCCCCTGGACGTTGTGATTTTTGGGTAAAGCGTTATTTTTTAAGGAATACTCAAATAACATCGTTGCCATTTCTGGTGCGCTTGGTTTCTTTATGTTTTATGTCTGCCCAGATTTAGATCTCCTGTCATTTTCCCTTCTGCGTGAAGGACATCCTTGAACACTTTAAGGCTTTCTTTTTTTTCTTTTCCAATATTTTATTTAAATTCTAGGTAGTGAACATGCAGTGCAGTATCGGTTTCAGGAGAATTCAGTGATTCATCACATATATAAGACACCTGGTGCTCATCACAACAAGTGCCCTCCTTGATACTCATCCCCTATCTAGCCCCTCCCGCAATCAGCTGCCTCCATCAACCCTCAGTGTATTCTCTATCCTTAAGAGTCTTATGGTTTGTTTCCCTATCTCCCTTTTTCCCTCTTCCCGTATGTTCATTGCTTTCTTCAGTTCCTAATATGAATGAGATCATACGGTATTTGTTTTTCTCTTACTTTGCTTAGGTTAGTATAGTGTACCTCTATCCATGTCATTGCAAATGGCAAGAGTCCATTCATTTTGATGGCTAAGTAGCATTCCGTTGTGTATATACACCGCATCTTCTTTATCCATTCACTACTCAATGGACATTTGGACTCTCTTCATAGTTTGGCTGTTGTTGATAATGCTGATATATGTCAGGTTTTCTTTTAATGATCGGCAGGGACAATTAAAGACCGCAGAACCAGGTGGTAGGTTTGAGAGTGCTTTAATGGGGAGCGCTCCCTGGTGTGGTTCCCTGAAGCCACGCCCAGGCAAACTGCAGGGGTGTTTATAAAGAGTTTTTGGCGGGAAGCTGGGGCCAGGGCGGCATTCGGGTTGGGGCAAGGGTTACAGGGTGGTGGGCGGCGGGGGGTGGGGTGGGGGTGGGGGATCTGTGTTTTGTAAGCTAAGATAGTGTAGGGCAGCAAGGCAGCTTTGGCAGGCAGATGGGGGTGGGGCGGCAAGGCGCCTTTATTGGGAGGTTGCTGGCCTCGGGTGGGCTGTTGTGACGTCCCCAGTCTCGCCAGCCCAACACTATAAACATCAGAATGTTTGAATCTGTTATTTTTGTATCCTTTGGGTAAATAGTTAGCCAGTAGTGCAATTGGTGGATCCTAGGGTAGCTCTATTTTTAACTTTTTGAGGAACCCCCATACTGTTTTCCAGCATGGCTGCACCAGTTTGCATTGCCAGCAACAGTACAAGAGGGATGTTGTTTCTTGTATGTTTAATTCGATTATGGGGTTTCTGACAGGTGTTAGGTGATATCTCATCGTGGTTTTGATATCTTTCTCCGGTGATGGGTGATGTTGAGCATCTTTTCATGTGTCTTCTTCTTTGGAAAACTGTCTCTTCGTGTCTTCTGCCCATTTCTTAAGTGGACTATTTGCTTTTTGGATGTTGAGTTTGATAAGTCCTTTATAGATTTTGGAACCCTTTTTTTGGTGGTTGTTAGGATTATTTATTTATCTGAGAGAAAGAGAGAGCACAAGTGGAGGGAAGGGGCAGAGGGAGAGAGAGACTTCCCAAGGTGACTGAGCTCTGAGTACAGAGCTGGACTTGGGGCTTGATCCCAGGCCTCTGAGATCATGACCTGAGCTGAAATCAACAAATGAGCCACCCAGGGGCCCTGGAACATTTCTTGTAGTTGCTAATGAATTCTTTCAGCTCTCCTGTCCAAAAATGCTTTTTGTGTGTGTGTGTGTGTGTGTGTGTGTGTGTGTGTTTGTGCCTTGGTTTTGTTTCCAGGCAGCTTTGCTGGTTTTTCTCCTGTCCTTCAGACATGTTCCTCTACTGTCTTCCCGCATCTGTTTTCTTGCCTGTTTGCTATTTCTTTATTGTTTGGAACCATCATCTTGTTTCTTGCATCATTTCGTTGAGGTCATTTGAGCTGTTTCCTAACCTGCCTTCACCTGCCATCCTACAGAGGCCTAGAGCTTCCTAAATATCCATTTTAAATCCTAGATGTCTCATAAGTTATGTCTGTTTCCAAGCTGTCAGACTGTTTTTCCTCTTGGTCTCCATGTCTGCACAACCTAGTCTCTCTGCTACCCTGAGTCCATCAACTGTGTGTCCCACTTCTTAATGTTGTCCCTCTTCTAGAGCTGCTCTAATTAGATTTTAATGTCCCTTGCCCTTTTGACCTTGGTGGTTTCACTTTCTGAAAGCGCTCCATGCTTATCAGCTCATGTCATTTACTAGAGTTGCAACCCCACCGCAGCACACGCGCGCACACGCACCCACAAACACAGTTTTTCCTTTGGCTTCTCTTTCCTCAGTTGCTCACTGTCATTAGGTGCTCCTATATAGAGAGCTATATTGATATCCTAAATTTCTCGCATCACCTGGGCTATTCCAAATCCCTGTGAGCACCCCATTACTTCAATCCTTATCTGTTTAACTTCTCCGGTATCTCCTGTGATTGATCTGTCCTCAAATCTGTATCTTCCCTGACCACCTGAGTTCTGACAGACTCCTGACCATAGCCAATGTGTTGTGGAAAGAATTTGTCTGGGTCTTCTGCCTGGATCCTGGAAGAGAGCTTCTAAATCTTTGGGATTGCCTAAGTGATGGGAGTGTTTGTTATCCTGCTAGGCCTCTTGGACCAAACCTGAGCTGATGCTAAGGATAGGGGCCAGCTATGTCAGGAACACCAACAGGGTTGGGGCTTTTGAACCACTTGATATCAGCCCAATCTCTAGCGGAAGGAAGGGAGCCTGAGATTGAGTTCAGTGTATGGCCAATGATTGAATTAATCACACTCCCATAATGAAACTTCAGCAAAAATTCCGGTCACCACACTTGGGTGAGCTTCCTGACTGGTGATACACATGTATGTGCCAGGAGCATGATGCATCCTGAGGACACTGAAGTGTTCTCTGCTGCTGCCGTTGCCCAAGATGGTTTTCTCCAAAATTCAGGATTCATGTCATTAGCTCTTTCTTCTCCATGCTTATCTTATTTGACAGCTTTAGCTCCTCTTACCTTATTGTGCTTCTCAGAAAGTTCTCCAAAGCCGTCTTTTCTATGCAGCTGTTACCATTTCATCACACGCTCTTATTTTCTTCTACCACAAAAAAAAACTGGAATTGGGGGTTGTGAAAGGGACGCCTTCTGTGATTGAATATTGAACACACAATGCTTGTGTTCCCTGCACTCCTGGATCTGCTTGCCTTGGAGCATCTCCTGGAATGCGTAATCTTGCTGAGTCATTTTGCCTTCCTTGTAAATTTCAGATTACTGTCTAGGTCCCCATAGCGCTATCTTCCTTTTCTCCCCCATTTTCTCCCTCAATATCTTCTCGTTTCCTACTTAAAGACATTAGCTGAGGGGGTGCCTGGGTGGCTCATTTGGCTAAGCACCTGCCTTCAGCGGAGGTCATGATCCTGGGGCCCTGAGATGGAGCCCCAGGTCAGGCTCCCTGCTCAGTGGGGAGTCTGTTTTTCCTTCCCCCTCCGCTCCTCCCCCTGCTTGTGTTTGCCGTCTCTCTCACCGAAATAAATAAATCTTTAAAGAAAAGAAGACACCAGCTGAAGATCCCCCTTGTCTTCAGTTTTTTCTACATGAACAATAACTGAGAGTTAGTTTTGAAAGTTAAGAAATGTGGCTGACATCTACGGAAGACTCACAGCAAATATCATCTCAATGGGGAAAACCTGAGAGCTCTTCCCCTAAGGTCAGGAACACAGAAGGTATGTCCACCCTCATCACTGCTGTTCAACACAGTACGAGAAGTCTGGGCCTCCGCAGAGAAGAAAAAGCAATAAAAAGCATCAGAATCCGCAAAGAAGAAGTCAAACGCACTTTTTGCAGATGCCATGGTACTCTACATGGAAAGCCCCAAAGATTCTACCCCAAAATTGCTAGAACTTGTATAGGAATTCAGCAAAGTGGCAGGAAATAAAAATCCATGCACAAAAACCAGCTGCATTTCTATACACTAACAATGAGACAGAAGAAAGAGAAATTAAGGAGTCTCTCCCGTTTCCAATTGCACCCCAAACCATTAGATACCTAGGAATAAACCTAACCAAAGAGGCAAAGGATCTGTACTCAGAAAACTGTAGAACACTCATGAGAGAAATTGAGGAAGATACAAAGAAATGGAAAAACGTTCTATGCTCATGGATTGTAAGAACAGATGTTGTTAAGACATCTGTGCTACCTAGGGCGGTCTATACATTCAGTGCAATCCCTGTCAAAATATCATCAACTTATTTCACAGAGTTGGAACAAATCATCCTAAAATTTGTATGGAACCAGAAAAGACCCTGAGTAGCCGCCAAAGGATTGTCAAACAGACAAACAAAACGAAAGACTGGCGGCATCACGATTTCAGACTTCAAGCTCTATTACAAAGCAATATTCAAATGACGGCATAGTACTGGCACAAAAACAGACACGTAGATCAATGGAACAGAATAGAGAATGTAGAAATGGACCTTCAACTAATCTTCGACAAAGCAGGAAAAATATCCTGTGGAAAAAAGACAGTCTCTTTAACAAACGGTGTTGTGAAAATCGGACAGCCACATGCAGAAGAATGAAAGTGGACCATTTCCTCACACCATACACAAAAATAGACTCAAAATGGATGAAAGACCTAACTGAGACAGGTGTCGATCAAAATGCTAGAGGAGAACACAGGCAGCAAACTCTGTGACGTCTGCTGCAGCAACGTCTTACGACACACGTCTCCAAAGGCAAGGGAAACGACGGCAAAAATGAACTATTGGGACTCCATGAATATTGAAAGCTTTGGCCCAGCAAAGGAAGCTGTCGAGGAAACCAAAAGATACCCAACACGATGGGAGAAGATATTTGCAAATGACGTATGAGATAAAGGGCTAGTATCCAAGATCTATAAAGAACTTATCAACCTCAATACCCAAAGAACAAATAATCCAACAAGTAATGGGGAGAAGAAACAAAAGGTGCTCAGCAATAGAGCACCTGCCTTTGGTTCAGGTCATGATTCCAGAGTCCTGGGATTAAGTCCCACATCAGGCTCCCTGCGAGGAGCCTGCTTCTCCCTCTGCCTATGTCTCTCCCTCTCTCTCTGTGTCCCTCATGAATAAATAAATAAATAAAATATTTTTAAAAATCAAATGGGCAGAAGACATGAAGAGACATTCCGCCAGAGAGGACATACAAATGGCCGACAGACACATGAGACTACGCTCCACATGCTTCGGCATCAGGGAAACAGAAATCAAAACCACAGTGAGATACCACCTCACACAAGTCAGAGTGGCTAAAATTGACAAGTCAGGAAATGATAGACGTTGGCAAGGATGTGGAGAAAGGGGGACCCTTGTACACTGTTGGTGGTAATGTAAGCTAGTGTAGCTACTCTGGAGGTTCCTCAAAAAGTTCCAAATAGACCTACCGTATGACCCGGCATTTGCACTACTGGGTATTTACTCCAAAGACACAAGTGTAGTGATCCAGAGGGGCATCTGCACCCCAATGTTCATAGCAGCAATGTCCACAGGAGCCAAACTATGGAAAGAGCCCAGATGTCTATCAACAGATGAATGGATAAAGAGGACGTAGTGTGTGTGTGTGTGTGTGTGTGTGTGTGTGTGTGTGTATGTATAATGGAATATTACTCATCCATCAGAACGTGAAGTCTTGCCATTTCCAGCAACATGAATGGAACTAGAGGCTATTCCGCTAAGCGAAATAAGTCATCGAAAGACAATTATCTTATGATTTCACTTATACATGGAATTTAGGAAACAAAGAAGAGGAGCATAGGGGAAGAGAGGAAAAAATACAACAAGACGATATCAGAGAGAGACACAAACCATAAGTGACTCTTAATCATAGGCAACAAATGGAGGGTCGCTGGAGGAGAGGGGAGTGGGGGAATAGGATGACTGTGTGACGGACATTCAGGAGGGACATTAAGGAGGGACTGGGTGTTACATGAGGCTGATAAATCACTGACCTCTACCTTTGTAACCAATAATCCATCATATGTTAATATATTGAAGTGTTTGTTTTGTAAAAGAAGAAGAATATGGAGGCCATGTCCTCTTGAAGGGAAATCAGCACTATCCACCTTAATCTAAGATAAATTCTTGGCACACAGTTGTAAATATTAAAGGAAAAGAAAAGACAAAGAAAAACGTGGCTAAATAATCACATCCCCATTAAGCGACAGTATCATTGAACAGTGAACAGATGAGACTGATGGTGATGACCACAAACATCATGAAGGTAAGAAGACATCTCTTTATTATGTTTCCCCAGGAGACACCTTGCAGTGTCCTCTTTAATAACCTAAAGTAACATACCAACATGTCATCAAGGCAAGTTAAAAAATGACACCTGGTTCTCACAGTTTAATAACGAAGACTATCAAATAAATATTTACAGTTACAAGAACATGAGGGAACTAACCCGTCTGGTTATAAGTATAACTGATGTATTATATAAGTATAATAAAAACAAAACCTATCCTGAATATGTAAACAAAGTTATAGTTATGCAGCAGCTGAAATCTCATCACAAAACTACGTTGGAATAGCATGTCTTGGAAACTATGACTATTTCAGAACTATTTAAAATAAATACATAAATAAAAACTAGAGAAACAAATATAATCTAAGGGCAACATTTTCAAAATGAACAAATGAAATTCATGACATATGTTTGGCTGTCACAATCCTTCGGGTTCTAATTTTATATTTTTGAGGTAATTTCCTCCTCCCCTGTGTCCCAGTGCATGAAAAATGGGACCTCCGACCTCTACCTCAGCAGAGATTCAAATTAAGTAATGTGCAATATTTGATGGTATCCCAGGAGGGGATGGACGTGAAAAAAAACCCTGGTTTCTTATTGTCTCTCCGTGGACTCCAATCCATGGACTCCCAGCTCCTAGGAGTACAACATGATGACTCCACTGAGCTCGTTCTGGAAGGTCCTGGGTTCTTCTAGATTATCTGTGAAAGAGACTCCTGTGTTCCTGACTTCCGACTGAAAAACCTGCGTCTCCCCGGGGCTCAGGGATCTGCAATTGAGAAAGAGGGGAAGGACATCAGATTGCAAGGAGGCACCTCTCCAGATACAGAGATTATTCACCTTCTCAGTCCATTGTAATCAGAGTTGAGACGAATTTATAAATCCACTTTATCCCTCATCATTCGTTCTAAACCCCAGTTCATTTCCAAGCTTGACTTTTGGACTTTGGTGATCCTGGCTCCAAAAACTTCTTCATGTACCTAAGAACAGGCCCAGTCATCTACTTTATAGCCAGGGCTCGCTCTAGGTGATTCTGTTCAGGGACCAAAACAAACAACCTTGAGAGAATGTTGCTTTAGACTGGACACTCGCCTTGGTCCTTTTGTGCTACTTAGAGTCTGAACTAATCACCATACCGCAAACATCACTCACACATCAACATCATGAACCATGAGTCCAGATGCCTAATCCCCCATTCTAACCCTAGATCCGGATGTTTAACCATAACACCTAGTCCTAAAGTTGGTCAGTGCTATGTGGTCTGAATGTTTGTATCCCACACGCACACCCCAAATTCATACATTGAGATCCTAACCCACAAGGTGATGGTGCTAGATGGGGCCACTGGGATGATTAGGGCATGGGTGGGGCCCTCTTGAATGGGATTGGTGCTCTGATAAAAGAGACCCCAGTGACCTAGCTCTCCCCTTCCACCATGTGAGGACACAGCCAGAAGGTGGCAATCTGCAACCCAGTAAAGGTTCTGACCAACCCAGTAAAGGTTCTGACACTCCGATCTCAGACTTGTCCCCTCCAAGTCTGTGAGAAATAAATGTCTGTTGTTCTTAAGCCATCCATCCACTCTGTAGTCCTCTGATGTAGGAGCCTAAATGGACTAACAGAGCTATAGTTCACATGAGTTGAACCCAATCTTCACTTAATCCTCTACCCAAATCTATAAGTTTATGTGTCGATCACAATAAGCCATGCTGAAACTGTTATTTCTTAAGCTTCACTTGTTCTGACAAACGTCCTTGACCAAAAACCTGAGGGGAAAGGTATAATTGAACAAAATGGGACACTGGTCCGGAAGCAGGCAGGGGACATGAAAGATGCACAGGCAATCTGGCCATAAGCAATGTGCTTGAAAGGAAATTTGGATGAAAGCATAACTAGACATAATTTCTCTTGTATCACTAGATAGGTAGACTCTTCCATCAAATATCCTACTGTTAGACGTATACGTTGTTGTAAACAAGTCCCTGTGGTTGATACCTGTGAGGGATGAAAGGCCAAAAATGAATTAGAAAGTCTGGGGATCCCCGGGTGGCTCAGCGGTTTGGCGCCTGCCTTCGGCCCAGGGCATGACCCTGGAGTCCCGGGGTCGAGTCCCACATCAGGCTCCGTGCGTGGAGCCTGCTTCTCCCTGTGCCTGTGTCTCTGCCTCTCTCTCTCTCTCTCTCTCTCTCTCTCTGTCTCTCTCTCTCTGTCTCTCTCTCTGTGTGTGTGTGTGTGTCTGTGTCTCTCATGAATAGATAAATTGTTTCTCTAAGATTTTTACTTATTTATTCATGAGAGGCACAGAGAGAGAGAGGCAGAGACCCAGGCAGAGGGAGAAGCAGGCTCCACGCAGGGAGCCCGACGCGGGACTCGATCCCGGGTCTTCAGGAGCACACCCCGGGATGCAGGCGACACTAAAGCGCTGCGCCACCGCGGCTGGCCCGCTGTGCCACCGCGGCTGCCCTGGATAATAAAATCTTAAAAAAGAAAGAAAGAAAGTGAATACACAATTTATGGAATCAATTGAAAACTTCCTCACTTTCCACAGAAAATCAACATTTCATGAAAGCTATCCTTGGGGCCCCATTGCCGTGAATGGCATTCTTTCAGCCATGCCTCTGTGACAGACCGGTTTTCCCTAGTCTGGCCCCCACACATCTCCCTGAGGTCATGCCTGTGTGTGGTTGTGAGCATGTGGCTGGGACCTGAGTCCGCGTCTGGCTGCGTGGCTGCTCGACTTTACAGTGTGTGGGAAGGCTCATGTGTGGGGCAGGGGAGAGGAGCGTGGTCTAGCAATTGGATTCCTCAGATTTCCTCAATACACAATAAGTCATGGTGCCTGGACCCGTGACATACCTCCCCTCAGGCCGATGACCTCGGGCCTCCGTGGTCCCTCTAGGGTATGAGGGTGCGATCTCGCCCCCACACCCACAGATCTGGATCGAAAGCCTGGATCTGGAAGACAAACAGATCCCTGAGAAGACAACCTCCAGGTGGATTCCCCCTCCCTCCCACTCTCCAGGCTCTAATTCTTTCTCATCCTGAATCCCATGTCCTAACATGTCCCCCCCCCCCCATTCACCCACCCCTAATCCCCACAGCCCACCCACCTCCTCGCACTCTTCCCTGGACACCCTGGTCTTCCAGCCCATGGATCGGATGAATTGCAATCGCAGTTTGTGGAACAAGGGACGCTGGGAACGGTTCTTCCCATAAAGGAATGAAAAGATGGCTTGTTTGGGGGCCTGGTTATCCTCTTCCATATCATTGGCCAGGTAGCTGGAGAAAGACATGAGGTTGCTGGTCAGGAGCAGGACAGGAAGGACCCCCCCCACCTGAGCTCAGCTTCCCAGAAAAGATGTAGTCGGCTTCCTACCCAGCGTCGTCGAGCGCCCCCCAGTCATCAGGAAGGCACGGCTGGGCAGAGACTTCTCCCGCTTTGAGGAGAAAGACAACTCACCCAGAAGCTTGAGGGCATATGCTGCTCTGTTTTCCCATCCCTGAGCCCACCCCCTTCCCTTCAGCCTGTCTGTGCACACACCTGTCGCCCTGTGGAGCAGGGGCATGTGTACAGCTCCTGCTCTATTTCTGTAGTCCTGGCTTTCCTCCCAAATGACTAATATAGGACTGGGTTCATGTAGGTGCAGTAATTCAACATGCACTTCTTGTTTCTCTCTTCCCATCGCCTCATGGTCCCTGGCACATCAGATGTACTTTATACGTGTTTGTTGAATGAATAAGTGAATGCTTTCTCTCACGGTCAGGGGCAATACTGATTACCTCGTAGACCCGACCTAACTTAAACATTTGCAAAATGTAAGGAATTGTGCTGAGTGTTTTTGAGAGCATGGTAATATTTTGACAAGACCTGCCTCAACAGGTGTCTAGTGTAACGGGATTGGGGAAGGGGGAAAGGGGCAGAAGGGGGTAGTGAATGAGAAATAACGTTAGTCCAAAATACCCATGAGACTAGAATTTTAACAGAAGTGCTACTAGGGTGCAGAAGTCAGGGAGGTTAGGGGGCCATCTGAAGATTTTGCGGTTGGAATCAATCTCGAGGAAAGGTCGTTTTCTTCAGGGAGACGTGCAAAATCACCTAGACGGGAAACACAGTATAGAAACGGAGGGAAGGGTACTTGGAAGGATGAAACACGAAGAGGGTGAACAAGTTGGATGGAGATGAGGGGGTTGGAGCTAAGCTGGAAACTCTGACCTTGACCACTAGCACCCCTAGCCCATGAGATTGTTATGGAGCGTAGAGCAGGAGACGATGCTTTGGAAAGACTTCAGGCATATAGCACCCACTGGCTTGGGACGGATTTGTAAGAAACACCAGCGGGAGCCTTTACGACAGATCTGTGCTATGTCTTGAGGCTGAATTGAGGCATTTGTGCTGGGAGTGCAGAGGAGGAAGACAGTTATGCTTGGTATTGCCACGGGAAGAAGACAGATCTCAAGGATCAGAACTGGCTGCTGCTTGAGCCTAGTTGCTTGGGGCGAGGCAGCCTCTGTTCTTTCCTTCCCTCCTCTTTGGAGAGTTTTTGTTTCCTTCTCTTCAGGGGGTCTCTTAGCTGATGTTAGGGGCATTTGTGTTTACAAAGAATAGCATAAAAAACCACTATAATCCTACTGTTTTTATACACAGAGTAAACAGCTCAAAAAAAAAAAAAAAGTAAGTAAATAAAACCCGCAAGATTTAAAGAGTTAGAAACAGGTTGAGAAAAAGAGCCGAAAGATCAGAGTCCCACTTCTACCCTCCTTCCTCCCAGGTTATTGACTACTGCTGATGGATGAGGCGAAATACTCACAGTGCCACGAAGAAATGAATTCGCTGGTACTGCCAGGAGAAGAGACCAGCGCGGCTAAAATAGGCGATGACCATGGACAAGAGATACTGGCGGAAAGAGGAGAAAAGCCGTCATAGAAGGGTCCCATCCTGGGAGAGGAAGACCAGTGAGGTGAGGGGACAGGAGGCTGGAGCAGGTGGTGCCTCTTTGACATGTTGGGTGAACCTGCTTCTTTGGTGTCAGACAGTTGGTTACAAACTGGGGAAAGCAAGGGAAGAGTTTGTGGTGCTCCCAGGATGGCTAGTTGTGCTGGTTTGAGGGCTTGTGTTTAGGACAGCCAGCTTGAGGGGGGTCTTTGATAAGCTGGAGCCAAAGGAAGCCCCCCAGGAGCAGAGAGGCAAAGGGACTTAAGGTAGCAACAGCCAGAGGGGCACAGCTGGTGCTCAGGTCCCAGGGGATCTGCAAAAGCCACGAGGTCCCCGACCAGAAGTCTTGGTAGGCATGAGGTTGGAGAGAGGGTTGAGGAGGCATTCCCCTGCCCCAGGACAGGTGTTGGAGCAAGAGTCTATCTTAGTGGAGAACAACAATACCTTGTCGGATACTCTCAGATCTTTGTCCCAGGCCAGAAATCTTTTGATGACAGGATCCTCTGTGAAAAGAGGGCAGATGTCATGTTGGCAACTGGAATGGGGTTACTGTGGGAACCCTCTCTTTGTTCCAGAGCAAAGAGAACAGTACCTCCCCTGGGGAAGTTTCAGGATGTAGCCAAGGGTGAGGCTGATGGGCAGAGGGGAGAAAAGACCATGGACTGGCCAAGAAAAGTTGGCGGCTCCCCCGTGTCGGGTGACCCAGAGGCAGGCAGGTGTCAGCAGTGCATCTGCAGGATGGGATCTGAAGTAAATAGTGATGCTGTCTCATCATGCATGGATGTGCCACTGCAGAGACCATAACATCATCCGCTGTCATTTTCTCATTCCACAGTGGCATCGGGGTACAAAGATGGCCTGTCCTCCCCTCCCCGCCCCCGCCCCCGGCCCCGCCCCCGCCCCGACACAGCGGAAGGCACTCAGACTCAAAAGGCCAGTAAGCGCTAAGATGTCTCAGGAGTGCGACCGCACCTAAGCTTTCTCATCCCTCTGTCATTTCTAAGTGTCCCCGATGAGGGGTCAGTATGGAGTCCTCCAAGGATGGAGAGAGAGAGCTCAGCGACCTGCAAAGAATTATTTTCCATTGGAAAAGCGTAGCCATTGGAAGTTTCTTGTGTTTTCAGGAAAAACGAATAAGGTTGGAGGGTGCTGTTCCTACCGAGCAGCCTGTTGAACGCCTCGTGGTGCTCAGGGAGCACTGAAGATACCCGCTGTCTCTTCAGCTTCATCTTGAGTCCCCTCAGTGTCTCCACCACCCAGATGTCGTTGGCCTCAGGGGCTGTCTCCTCGTCGGATTCGATGTCTCTCTTCCTTCCGCGGGACTGAGGCAAGGGGCAGGGGTCTACAAAGGGGGCTGAGTGAAGAAACCAGGCTACAGTACGAAGCTTCTTCTGTCTTTGGAATTCAGCCACGCTTTCCACACCCGCAAAC
Organism: Nyctereutes procyonoides; assembly: GCF_905146905.1. Taxonomy (NCBI): domain Eukaryota; kingdom Metazoa; phylum Chordata; class Mammalia; order Carnivora; family Canidae; genus Nyctereutes; species Nyctereutes procyonoides. The sequence goes on from NW_026575126.1 coordinate 66,075,720, forward strand.
CCAAACTCCCTCTTCATTCTCTGTAGCCTCATAGATGATTGGCCTCTCCAAAACCACCTTTCATCTTTGTCCTTCATTCATATGCATTTGCCCCCATTCATCTTTGCCACTGTTTCATACCTCCCACCACGCCCTCAAAACTCTTCCTCGTAGATCATTTCTCCCATGAGGATAATGGGATAATGTCCTCTCTTCCTTTCTCTCATCTTTGGATCTCATCACCTAACCCTCCTTCCTTGCTTCCTGGGTTTTCCTGCCAGTGGGATACCCTTGTCCCCGGCTCCCGTGCTCTCTTCTCCAATCCCTGGCTTTCTGAATCTCTCCTGTCACGTGCAGTCTAGTCAGACACACCTTCCTGGCTTCTGTACCCATTTGTACTCACTAGTCAAGCCTGTCAAGGCTTCTCCCTCCTGCTTCTCCCTCCTGCCTCCTCACCTGATGGTCCTGGGCTTTCTTCATCTACCACGGCCTCCGGGGGGTACCCTGATGTGCTAGGCTGGGGGCTCTGGCCCTCAGACTGGGCGGACGGTTGACAACTGGCCATGATTTCTCCCAAGCTCTTTGCGCCCTCCCAGGAGACTCAGACCCTCCTCTTCTCAAACTCCCCTTCTGGCTTCTGGGTGAACCCAAGCCCTGTTATCCCTTCTCTAAGCTGGGGCCAAGCTAGGAGTATGGACATGCTCTGCGAAGATGCTCTTGTCCACCTCCGTTGCCAAGAACCACGGAGTCCAGTCTTTCCAATCAGGAAGGTCAGAAGCCTCTGATGTCATGCACCATTCCAGCCTGGCAGCCATTTTGAAGGAAGACACGTGCAACTGCGAGACCGAGGTCCACTTCTGGAGTTCAGGATCAAGGCTATCTCAAGTCGCCGATCCGGCCTGCAGCCATCCTCCAAAACGGTCCTCGGGGTGTCTGGATCACTCTACTCCTCTCCAGCAGATGCGGGGCTCTCTGCATCCTTCTATTCCTGTTTCAGGGTGCAGTCTGGCAGGAGAGGGAGGAAACAGACGAGGGAAGGTAAGATCTTACAAGAGTGAAATAAGTATGTAGGGAACGTCCAGGTACATGGACTTGTTGGATTGAAAAGTTAGGTTACGTCGCTTAATTTGGCAGAGCTCTCTCACTTGTTTTACTGATGCTGTGTTGGGGATTCTGTGCTGGGGGAGCATTCATGCTCTACTCTCCGGTGTCCCTGAGCCCGGGAGGTATTTTGGGAGCCTGCTCCTAGAAAATTGTACGTGTGCTCCCACACACATCAGATGCTGTCCCCGATTTCAGAAGTCCATGGATCACCCAGAACCTGCCCCTTGATTGCAGTTAATCAGCTCTAGCTTGCATGTAAAATTTTGAGCATGTGTATTACCCTTGACCTAGGAATTTCACTACTCCTTGTGTATCGTATGAATAAAATGTTGTGACGTGCCCACAAAGGCTGAGTGGAAAAACCTCCAATTGGAGGCAGAATCTGTTTTATTGAGAAGGTGGGAAGCCCCCAGGAGCACAGATGCAGTCACAAAATAACTGACTGGCTGTCCTGTAGTATCAGGGGAAGCTTCTTCCACACCTCGTACCTCCTTCCTCTGCTTTTCACCTGGGCATCTGAGTCTTACTTGCTCCTTCCTTCTTTTGGTGATAACACAACACAACATAAAATGCAGCATTTTAATCATTGGTGAGCGTATAATTAAGTGGCCTTAAGCACATTTGCGTTGCTGTGCTGCCATCAGCAACTTCCGTCTCTAGAACTTTGTCATCTTCCCTCAAACTGGAAGTCTGCACCCATTGAACCCCCATATCAGGCTCCCTGCTCATGGGGCGCCTGCCTTCCTCTCTCCCCGCTGCTTGTGTTCTCTCTGCCACTCTCCCTCTCATTCAAATAAATGAATGAAATCTCAAAAAAAAAAAAAAAATCACACAACAACAACACCTGCCCTCTCCACTAAGTCACAGCTAGCCAGGGGCTGCTCACCCTGGCCTGTCATTCTCTAGTGAGTAATGGTTTCTGTGTTTCCCTTCTGTGACCCTTAAGACCTCGAGACGCCCTAGGAAGACGGCTTGCAGTGCTAACTCACAGAACAGAATTCTGGGATGGGGAGACGGGAAGAGGTTCTGGATACCGACTTCGAAGATCTGGTGTCTGAAGCTCAGTATTAAAGGTAAATCTTAGTCTTTGACTTTTATACTGCCCTGCACCCTGGCTGACATATACTTGGTGGGTCCCAAAGTCAGGTTAAGCTGTATCGTCTGTGGTTATCGCCTCTTTGAAACGTTCTGAAATGGTGTCTCCATACCAATTTGCCCATGTTTGTTTGCAAATCTTGTTTTGAATCAAAGATCTATCCTTCATAAGACATTTGCAGGAGGAATGTCTCTTCCTTTTCTTTGCTGCGTTGAGAGAGCAGGGTCCTAGGATTTGTTTTTTAGAAACAAGGATTGTGAAGCCCTAAAGACCGAAGCGGACCCCAGGATTCACTTCAGCTGTTTTGATTCAAATCCTGTAACCTATTCACTGTGTCCCCTTCTCTGTCTGCCCAGACTTCTGAGGATAGACAATCTGGAGGACATAAAGCAGGAGATAGAATACCTGTCTAAACGATGGGGGTGGTGGGGAGGTGGGAACGAAATGGTTTTGTTACAAAGCAGCCTGTGCCCCTAGGCAAACCCTCCCTTCTTCCAGGCCCCCATTTCTTCACCTATAAACTAAAATACTTCGATAAGATAATCTGTAAGGGGGCTCTTCCCTTACAGCATAACCAAGGCAGTGAGAAAGCCAATTTGACATGACCAGGTATACAAATGCTAGGGTTGAATTGTGTGCCCCCTCGCACCCCTACCACCCCATTCATGTGTACCACCCCCTGGTACCTCAGAATGTGATTGTATTTAGTGGTGGGATCCTTATGGAAGAAATCAAGGTAAAGTGGGGTCTGTAGAATGCTGTCCTTTATGAAGGGAAAATTAGGGGGGGGGGCGCCTTGGGGGCGCAGTTGGTTGAGCATCCAACTCGATTTTGGTCCAGCCCCTGCTCTCACGGTTGTTAGATTGAGCCCCACATCAAGCCCCAGAGAGGTCTGTTCCACACCAGAGAGGGGAGTCTGCTTCTCTCTCTCTCTCTCTCTCTCTCTCTCTCTCTCTCTCTCTTCTCTCTCTCTCTCTCTCGCTCTCTCTCACCCCCCCTTTCCCCTCCCGTGGCTTGCTTGTGCTCTCTCCGTAAAATGAATGCATAACTTTTTTTTTTTTAAAGGGAAAATCTGGACACAAACATCCAAGTAGAGAGAAGAGAGTGTGATGACACAGGGAGAGAAGACTGACATCTACCAGCCAGGGAGGGAGGATGCAAGAGCCCCTCCCCCACAGCACTCAGAAGGAACCAGCCCTGCCCACACCTGAATCTCAGACTCCCAGCCTCCAGAACAGTGAGAGAATGTATTTTTGTCGTGCCCACACCTGAATCTCAGACTCCCAGCCTCCAGAACAGTGAGACCATGCATTTTTGTCGTGAACGCCTGAAAGCTGCCTGGTTTGTCTTACTTTGTTACAGCTTCCCTGTAGGCAGATCCAACCAGTATTTTTGAAGAAGAGGGAATTCAGATTTGACAGTCACTTTCCTGATCCTTCTGCTGCCCCTTTCCCTAAGGCAAGACGCGTCCATGTCCAGAGGCTTCAAAGAAGAACCGGTTCTTTCACACAGATTAGAACCTTGAATGCCTCTGGCATTTCCTGGTCAAGGTGACTGTGTTCATTTTGGAAAACAAGGTGGAAAGACTTCAAGAGAAGAATGATTTACAAATCTTGAAGATGGGTGCCAGTTAGCTTAATAAAACTGATGCATTAAAGAGAGAAAAATAAACGGGAGCAAACCGAGGCGACTACTTAGGAAATTAAGGGTGGGAAAGGCTTCTTCAAAGACAGTGTCTAAGCAGATGAAAAGTATGAAGAGGAAGTGAACGATTTGAACACAGAAACAATATCCATATGACAGAAAATAAAGTAAAACATTAGGTTACAAAGATCAATGACTTGGGTCGCCTGGGTGGCTTTGCAGTTTGGTCGCTGCCTTCTGGCCAGGGCATGGTCCTGGGGTCCCGAGATCCAGATTGGCCCCCGTCGGGCTCCCCTTGGGGAGCCGGCTTCTCCCTCCACCTGTGTCTCTGCCTCTCTGTGTGCGTCTCTCATGAATGAATGAATGAATGAATGAATAAAGCTCGATGATAAATTGGGAGAAATATTTGTGTTTTTTCCAAATACAAAAAGAGAAAACTTTTTATTTTAAACACTAATGAATGAAGAGATCTTAAACGATATGAAAAGATGCAGGTCCGCTGCTTCTGGCCCAGACGGACACACGAGGTGAAGATTTGCCCTCCCAGGTTAAAGAAGTTTCTAGAAGGAGGAGATAGCTAAAATCTGTCATTTCATATTTTCATGTATCTGGAGTGAAGGGTGAGCCTTAAGAGTGTCCAGTTCAGTGCCCAGAGAGTATTCAGGCCGAGGTAGGGGGCTGAGGTGGTGGGGCAGCCCAGCGTGTGTCAGTTGCAGGAACGCAGTGGGATGTTCGGGGGGTGGGGGGGGCACGACAGCCAGAGTTCACAGGCAGAGAGCCAGAGTGGAGAGGTGGGAGGGCGTCCGGGTCTTCAGCTGAGCCAGGCAGTGCCCTGGGGTGGTGGGGCGGGGAGCCGGGGCTGAAGGCCAGGACCCAGGGGACTGGGGTTCTGCCTGTCTTCACCGACGTGCTCGGCGCAGCTTCTGTCCTTTACCTGCTGAATACGGAAAAGAATATGGAAGGGATGTGCCTGGCGATCTTCTAGGCTCAGGCCCAGGGGAGGTGTGATCGCCTGGCTCCAATTGCAGCATTCCTTCGGTGAGCATTCCGGCACCAGCCACACTTCGTAGCAGCAAGAGCTGGGCAAGACTGCTCCTGGCTACACTGCCACTGCCATCGGCAGCTTCGGGAGAAGCACACCCTTTGTGCGCGATTAGTTTGATGCAGCAGCTCGGCTAAGGGAAATCGGGAATGGGTTATGTGCCCGTTCATTGGTATAAAAGAGTACTTACTGTTACTTTTTCGAAGAGATTTACGGGGGGGCGGGGGGCGGCGGGAGGGGGGCCGTGGGTGGTTGGGTCGTTCAGCATCAGCCTTAGGCTCAGGTCGTGATCCCGGGCTCCTGGAATCAAGTCCTGCATCAGGCTCTCTGCCGGGGGCTTGCTTCTTCCTCTGCCTGTGTCTGTGCCTCTCTCTCTCTGTGTCTCTCATGAACAAATGCATAAAATCTAAAAAAAAAAAAAAAAAAAAAAGACAACGAAAAAACATAAGAGCGTTACTGGGGCACCTGGGTGGCTCAGTGGTTGAGCGCCTGTCTTTGGCTCAGGTGTGATCCTGGGGTCTTGGGATGGAGTACCCCAACAGGCCCCCTACGGGAAGCCTGCTTCTCCAGTTGCCTACGTCTCTTCCCCTCTCTCTGTGTGTGTGTGTGTGTGTGTGTGTGTGTGTCTCATGAATATCAAATCTTTTAAAAAAATTAAAGCATTACCTGAGTAAACGTGTAATATACATACTTCCTCTGTTGATCTCATATGTATCTCAATATCTTTTGAAGCTAAACAATTGTATTGCCCACATTACAACCCAGGAAGGTTGTTCTTAGGGGCCTGGGAGCCATCTCTTTGACCTGTAAACCTCAAGGAGGATAGTGTCCCTCTGTGTCTCCGGGAGGGGGTAAGCATGGTCTCTAGGCATCTTGCTATGAGCTGTAAACTACCTGCTTGACAGAGAAAGGTAAGAACTTTTTTTTTCTCCTTCACACAGCGGCAACTAGGATGGACCAGCACCCCGACTACCAGGTGAATTTAGGATGAAGTATGAAAAAATGCGTAGCAGATGGTGCTGACAAGTCCTGTAGGTGTGAAACAGGTTTACCACTTAGGATGAGCACTATCGGCTGAGCTACAATGAAAGGCAAGTCTCGGGTTTCTCCTTGCCAACTTGTTAGTGGTTTGCCTGGGATGTGCGACACAGTCTGGTTTAAAGGTTATTTAACAGTAGGATGGGGGGCCTGGGTGGCTTAGCCAGGTAAGCAGCTGCCTCTTGGTTTGGACTCAGGTCCGGGTGTCAGGGTTGTGGAATGAAGCCCTCCGTGGGGCTGCAGGCTGAGCCTGGAGTCAGCTGGGGATTCTCTCCTCTTCTCCCTCTGCCCCTCCCCCTGCTCTCAGGAGAAGGAAGATTGATTTACTCATGGGAGACACAGAGAGAGGCAGAGAGGCAGGCAGAGGGAGAAGCAGGCCCCCTGCAGGGAGCCCGATGCGGGACTCCATCCTGGACCTGGGCATCACCGCCTGAGCCCAAGGCAGACGCTCAACTGCTGAGCCACCCAGGCGACCGGGAGAGTCCACTTTTAATCTCCACCACCCCGCGGCGTTGAAGAAGCAATCGGCCAGGAACACCGTTATATAATCTCTCCCCCCAAATACTGCCACATCCTTGTCCTTAGGACCTCCTCGTCAAAACATGGCATTTTAACCTAACATACATTTAATTCGTCGGACGGGCAAATTCCCAGGTATCCGGGTTCGGGTCTGTGTGTGTGTGAAATGCGGTTGTTCCACAGTCTGTACTTTGCATTCGTTGTGCAACTTGGACAAGCTACCTTTTCTATTTCCTTCTCCTCTCTTGGAGAAACCATGCGCCTGTCTTATGTCATTGCTTATGTCATTGCTGAACATCCCGGTGTTTTCGTGAACCGTGTCATAGTTCAGTGACGTGCACACGTGCACCCTTCCCCGTCCTCTCCTGCTTGTGGAAGTCTCGGTGCCAAGCCGACAGACGTCAGGGCAAGGAAAGGACCAGGGATCCAGGACGCAGACACAGCCGCTCCTGGAAGCGACACGTCTCCTCGATTCCTCACGGGAGCGAAGACAACTGGGCCATTGGGCAGTAGGTCCGGATGGTCAATCCTCTGAGCACGGTGCCTCTTCCCCACCCGAGGAGGTGGAGACTTTCGAGACGTCCCCTAGCGTGTGGGCGCTTGGACTCCCGGGAAACAGAGTCCGGGGATTTGTGCCGCTCCCCCAGGGGGCTCCCGCAGGACCCGGGCCGCACGCCGGCGGCGCCGTGGTGCGCATGTGCAGCTCGGCCTGTGTGCGTGTTGGCGCAGGCGCAGTGCGGCCGCGCTGCTCTCGCTTCCTGTGCGTGCGCAGGTCCCCGCTCGCCGCGGTTCCCAGGCTTCGGCCTCCGGCGGCCGAGGATTCCCCGGGACCTGCGGGGCTGTCCGCCGTCCGGCCGGGCCGGCACCCAGCGGGCGCGGGTCCGCGCGGGCCGGGCGGAGGCGCGAGCGGGATCCCCCCAGCGCGAGCCCCGGAGCCCGCGGGCCTGGGCCGGAGGAGCCGGGCGGTCGAGTGGCGGCGGCGGCGGCGGCGGCGGCGGCGGCGGCTGCGGCGGGGCCCGGGTCCGGCCGGTTTGCGGCCGCAGGACGGCGAGGCGTCGGGCGGCCGTTTGGGGCCCCGGAGGGTGGTCGGCCCGAAGTGAGTTTGCGCGCTAGTTCCAGAGCCGGCGCCCCGGGAACGGCGGCCCCGGGAGGCGCAGGAGGAGCAGCCCCCGCCCCGGATCCCTCGCGAGCCTCGGGGCAGCTCGGCGGGTCCCGACGGGGTAGGTCGTGCGCTTGCGGGCCTCCTGGCGGTTGTGGATCTTCCGGGCGGCCAGAGTGCGCGCGCGCGGGCGGGGAGGGATGGGCGCTCCCCCGGGACGCGGGACTCGTGGGGTCCCGGCTTCCCGGGGGCGCAAGGGGCTCCCGCCTCCCCTTGCCCCGTCCCCCCCTGGCTGCGCCGTCGCCCCGTCCAGCCTCCAGACGGGTCTCTAGGCGCCCAGGAGTGTGTGCGGAGCCGGCTGCGTTGTGCCCTGGGGCATCTGCCGGTGGAGCGCAGGGCCGGTGTGCCAGGAGGGCCGGGCTGCGGCTGCCTGGTTGACAGAGGGGGAGCCTGGGCCTGAGAAGGGAGGCGGCTTGTCCAGGGCGACGGGGTCCGTGGGTGGGCTTGCTCTCGGCCTGGGCTCCTGGGCGCGCGTGCTGGCCGCCCTGTTAGTTTTCGTGATCAAAAGGTTCTTCGTGTAGCTAGCGGACGAGCCAGTGAAGGGAGAGCATTTGAAAACAAGTGTGCCTTGGTGCACATTTACCCTATTTTAGAGACCTGGTGTTTCCTGTTCCTGTGCATACGTGATTTTCAGTAATTTGAAGAGATCAGGAACTACGTAGAGAGCACCGTGAAGAGGAGGGTTTTTTTTCGACGTGAGTTTAATGAAGGCAAACGGTTTGAAAAACCATTGAAGATAACCCATCGAGGGCAGCCCGGGTGGCTCAGTGGTTTCACGGTCCTTCGGCCGAGGGTGTGATCCTGGAGATCCAGGGTGGAGTCCCACGTGGGCTCCCTGCATGGAGCCTGCTTCTCCCTCTGCCCGTGTCTCTGCCTCTCTCTCTCTGTCTCTCTGGGTCTCTTGTGAATAAACAAATACATAAAATCTTAAAAAGGAAAAGAAAGAGTAACCCATCTGGTCACCTCGTGATACGTGGGAGGGACCCCAATTCTGTTGTACCTTTCTCTTTTCTCACATTTTTAGCCTCTTCCGAGTGTTCACACAGGGAATGAGATTTCTTTGGTGGTATTATGCAGGATGACCAGCGACTTCTATCCTTTCCTCTTCTTCCCCAGGTCCACCGTTAACAGTCTTTGGTTTCCAAGAGCAGCAGAAATTAACGAATCCCAGGTGAGTTTTCCTGTCTCCGTGCTTGGTTTTGTAATGCATTTCAGGAGATTTGTGTGGGTCCAGATTTTAAAATGGGAATTTGGAAATAAAAGACGTTATCACGTCAAATGCACTTCTCACCCTGTCAGATCAGCACCTGTTGTGCCCCAGATTGCGAATGCCAGAAAACCGCCAAGGAGCCGATGCCGATGCAAGTACATGAGGTTTATTAACAAGCTCGAGCTTGGGTCCAAGTACAACCCGACACAGCGGAGCAGGGACTTGGAACCTGAGGTGGGTTACAGCTGGGTTTTTATGGCTGGTCTAGGGGTAAGGTGGGGTCTTTCAGTAAAGCGTGGCCGTGTGAGAATCTCCAGTAAAGAGGTCTCACAAGCTCTTGCTTCCTTTTCAGATCAGGGCGTGCTTTGTGGGTTTTTGTGTAGCCGGGGAAGGTAGAGTTCAGTACCTGGTCACAGTGGCGTGAGACGGCTACCGAAGCTACAATGCCTGTACTTGTGCCAATGGTAAGCTTGAATGGCCCGAATATTCTCAGCCTCCACACACACCCAGAGTCTTTTGTCGAGTTCATGTGTGCGGAGCTACCCCTATGGGGTGGGGCTACATTCGTGACTCGGTGCCTGATAGTCCCAGGAAAGGAGCGTACCGTGCGTTACATGATTTGAATTGAGCGTAAGAGGAAACCATTTTTGTAACTTGTGGGTTTTCAAGATTCTTAGGACTTGAGAAACTGTCTTTGTGAAACTGATGTAGTTGTGGGTAGCTTTCCTAACGATGATCATTGAATCATTGCAACCTCTGACACGTTTGTTGCTTATCTAAACCGAGGACCTGGTATGTATAATTTTTCCAGGCACCAAAATACCGTGATCCAAGGTAGACATATTTTCATTGTTACTGTTTTGTCCAGGGTAAAAGCTGAGCGTGAGTGTAATGGCCTGCGCATCCTTCAGGTGGCTTCTGTTATTACTACTTGCTTGGGTTGGGCAGTACATAATACAGCGAGGTATTCTCCTAGTAAATGTGCATTCACTGCCGTTCCCATTTCAATTCTTAGCATCTTGATTTTGTCCTCACACCCTCTCTGGAACGTATTGCTAAAGATTAGCAGTGAGCTGGGCCCCTGGGTGACTCAGGCAGCTAAGTGTCTGCCTTTGGCTCAGGTCCTGATGCTGGGGTCCTGGGATCGAACCCCGAGTTGGGCTCCCTGCTCTGTGGGTCTGCTTCTCCCTCTGTCCCTCCCCCCACTTGTGTGTGCTCTCACTCTCTTGCTCTCTCTCTCACTGTGTTGCTTCACTATCAAATAATAAATAAAATCCTTTAAAAAAAGATTAGCGGTGATCTCGGTACAGTCAGATGCATCAGACATCATCCAGCTCTTACCTCCCGTGATCATTCGTCTGACGTATTACTTCCACGTGTCTTTTCTTCGTGGAGTCTCCCTTTACTTGGCTTTTAAAAAAGTTCACCTGCAGATATTTTTGCTCTTTAACTGATCAGGGGTGTTTGAAAAAGTAGTGAGGGTAACCCGCAATACCTTTTTTTTCTCAGTGTGTGGTATCTGGTGTTCAACGTTTCGCCATCTTCTGGATGTGTTTGAGGTGGTTCTTTTCAATCAGGATACACAGAGACCACTCTCTCCAGGTGGCTAAGTCTTTTAAATCATTTACTGATGGTTTCCTTGTATGTCTCTTACGTTACTGCTTTGTAGTCTATGTTTTGAAGAAATTGGGCTTATCCTGTGTTTCCCGTAGTCTGGATTGTGTGGACCACATTGCTGTCATTCTAACTTGAAGACTTTTATCATTACCCATATGCCTTATCTAATTGGTAGTTAGCTCCGGACATTGACCCAGTTCTGTTCAGTTCTTTTGCAAGCCTTTGCTGCCCATGACTCTTGTCCGCTTTCCCCTGGAGGCCGTATCATCTTCCTTTGTTTTTGTGACGTTAGCATCCATTGGTTGATGTTCATTGCCAAGATCCCCCAGTTCTTTAGGGGAGACAAGATGGTGCTATGTTACTTTACCGTTTCTTTGTCTCCCAGCTAGAATACTTTCCTAAAGAACAACATCCTTTAAATAGTTCTGTGTTTCTTACAGACAAGATTATTTTCACAATATCCAGTAGGCTCCTAAGCAACTGGGTTTTTTTTTTTTTTTTGATTCATTTTGTTACCATTGTGAGCTCATGGGTTTACACATATTTTAAGTATTTCAGTACATTGAAGTCGTTTCTCTCTTTGATGTCTAAGTGGTTCTGTGTTTGACCAGAGGAATCCCTACAGATGGGTTTCTGAGTCCTTTTGCAAAATCCTCTATGTATTTGATAGCATTCATTTTTATTCAACATTTTATTTTGAAAAACCTTCAAACGTACACAACAGTCGCAAGGATCTTAGAGAACTCCCATGTTCCCTTTGCCAGATACTCCAGTTTTTACCTCTCCCCACATTTCTTTATTAGCTCTCTCTGTGTGTTTGTGTGTGTGTGTGTGTGTATGTATATTTCTTACCTGAATCATTTGAGAGTGGATGTCATCTGTCATGTCCGTTTTCAGATTGTACCTGCTAAGATCAAGGATATTGATGGATGGATTGAATTCCGGAAGTGGAGAATCATTATAACAGTCTCATGTAGCCAGTCTGGCTTTCTTTGAGACGTGTTGGCATCTGATTTCACCCTTTTACTTTCAACCTGTTCCATCTTTAACTTCAAGTGCAGATAGTTGGATCTCGCTGTTTTTAAATTTTTTTTTTAATTTTATTTATCTATGATAGGCACACAGTGAGAGAGAGCGAGAGAGGCAGAGACACAGGCAGAGGGAGAAGCAGGCTCCATGCACCGGGATCCCGACGTGGGATTCGATCCCGGGTCTCCAGGATCGCGCCCTGGGCCAAAGGCAGGCCCAAACCGCTGCGCCAGCCAGGGATCCCTCTCGCTGTTTTTTAAATCGTAGTCTGACAGTCTCTGCTTATTAATTGGTTGCTTAGACCACCTTACGTGTAATCTGACTATTGATATAACCAGTAAGGTTTGTAGATCTGTTTTGTTTCTCTTTGTACCATTGGCTTTGTTTCTTTTTTCTTCTTTTGTGAACTTCTTTCCTTTCAATGGATTGTGTATTTTTTGTGATTCTGTTTTACATCTTTTGCGGGGTCTTTAGCTCTAACACTGTTATGTTTTTATTGTTTTGGGGTTTCTGTTATGCACCTTTAATATTTTACAGTTCATCTTCAGGTAATGTACTGTTTCACTTCAACTGTAGGGAGCCTGTGGTTATTTCCATTTCTCCCCTCTTGGTCCTTATTTGTTGTTGCATATTACTTTTTTTTTCTTTTTTTAAGACTTACTATTGATTTTTTCATGAAAGACATACACACACACACACAGAGAGAGAGAGAGAGAGAGAGAGAGAGAGAGAGAGATATGGAGAAAGGCAGAGACACAGGCAGAGGGTGAAGCAGGCCCCATGCAGGGAGCCCGACTCGGGAGTGGATCCTGGGTCTCCAGGATAAGGCCCTGGACTGACGGCGGGTCTACACGCTGAGCCACCCAGGCTTCCCGGATATTACTTTCACAGGTAGAATCAATCCCCTGGACGTTGTGAGTTTTGGGTAAAGCATTATTTTTTAAGGAATACTCAAATAACATCGTTGCCATTTCTGGTGCGCTTGGTTTCTTTATGTTTTATGTCTGCCCAGATTTAGATCTCCTGTCATTTTCCCTTCTGCGTGAAGGACATCCTTGAACACTTTAAGGCTTTCTTTTTTTTCTTTTCCAATATTTTATTTAAATTCTAGGTAGTGAACATGCAGTGCAGTATCGGTTTCAGGAGTAGAATTCAGTGATTCATCACATATATAAGACACCTGGTGCTCATCACAACAAGTGCCCTCCTTGATACTCATCCCCTATCTAGCCCCTCCCGCAATCAGCTGCCTCCATTCAACCCTCAGTGTATTCTCTATCCTTAAGAGTCTTATGGTTTGTTTCCCTATCTCCCTTTTTCCCTCTTCCCGTATGTTCATCTGCTTTCTTCAGTTCGTAATATGAATGAGATCATACGGTATTTGTTTTTCTCTTACTTTGCTTAGGTTGAGTATAGTGTACCTCTATCCATGTCATTGCAAATGGCAAGAGTCCATTCATTTTGATGGCTAAGTAGCATTCCGTTGTGTATATACACCGCATCTTCTTTATCCATTCACTACTCAATGGACATTTGGACTCTCTTCATAGTTTGGCTGTTGTTGATAATGCTGATATATGTCAGGTTTTCTTTAATGATCGGCAGGGACAATTAAAGACCGCAGAACCAGGTGGTAGGTTTGAGAGTGCTTTAATGGGAGCGCTCCCTGGTGTGGTTCCCTGAAGCCACGCCCAGGCAAACTGCAGGGGTGTTTATAAAGAGTTTTTGGCGGAAGCTGGGGCCAGGGCGGCATTCGGGTTGGGGCAAGGGTTACAGGGTGGTGGGTGGCGGGGGTGGGGTGGGGGTGGGGGATCTTGGTTTTGTAAGCTAAGATAGTGTAGGGCAGCAAGGCAGCTTTGGCAGGCAGATGGGGGTGGGGCGGCAAGGCGCCTTTATTGGGAGGTTGCTGGCCTCGGGTGGGCTGTTGTGACGTCCCCAGTCTCGCCAGCCCAACACTATAAACATCAGAATGTTTGAATCTGTTTATTTTTGTATCCTTTGGGTAAATAGTTAGCCAGTAGTGCAATTGGTGGATCCTAGGGTAGCTCTATTTTTAACTTTTTGAGGAACCCCATACTGTTTTCCAGCATGGCTGCACCAGTTTGCATTGCCAGCAACAGTACAAGAGGGATGTTGTTTCTTGTATGTTTAATTCGATTATGGGGTTTCTGACAGGTGTTAGGTGATATCTCATCGTGGTTTTGATATCTTTCTCCGGTGATGGGTGATGTTGAGCATCTTTTCATGTGTCTGTCTTCTTAGGATGTCTTCTTTGGAAAACTGTCTCTTCGTGTCTTCTGCCCATTTCTTAAGTGGACTATTTGCTTTTTGGATGTTGAGTTTGATAAGTCCTTTATAGATTTTGGAACCCTTTTTTTGGTGGTTGTTAGGATTATTTATTTATCTGAGAGAAAGAGAGAGCACAAGGGGAGGGAAGGGGCAGAGGGAGAGAGAGACTTCCCAAGGTGACTGAGCTCTGAGTACACAGCTGGACTTGGGGCTTGATCCCAGGCCTCTGAGATCATGACCTGAGCTGAAATCAACAAATGAGCCACCCAGGGGCCCTGGAACATTTCTTGTAGTTGCTAATGAATTCTTTCAGCTCTCATGTCCAAAAATGCTTTTTGTGTGTGTGTGTGTGTGTGTGTGTGTGTGTGTGTGTTTGTGCCTTGGTTTTGTTTCAAGGCAGCTTTGCTGGTTTTTCTCCTGTCCTTCAGACATGTTCCTCTACTGTCTCTTCCCGCATCTGTTTTCTTGCCTGTTTGCTATTTCTTTATTGTTTGGAACCATCATCTTGTTTCTTGCATCATTTCGTTGAGGTCATTTGAGCTGTTTCCTAACCTGCCTTCACCTGCCATCCTACAGAGGCCTAGAGCTTCCTAAATATCCATTTTAAATCCTAGATGTCTCATAAGTTTATGTCTGTTTCCAAGCTGTCAGACTGTTTTTCCTCTTGGTCTCCATGTCTGCACAACCTAGTCTCTCCCGCTACCCTGAGTCCATCAACTGTGTGTCCCACTTCTTAATGTTGTCCCTCTTCTAGAGCTGCTCTAATTAGATTTTAATGTCCCTTGCCCTTTTGACCTTGGTGGTTTCACTTTCTGAAAGCGCTCCATGCTTATCAGCTCATGTCATTTACTAGAGTTGCAACCCCACCGCAGCACACGCGCGCACAACGCACCCACAAACACAGTTTTTCCTTTGGCTTCTCTTTCCTCAGTTGCTCACTGTCATTAGGTGCTCCTATATAGAGAGCTATATTGATATCCTAAATTTCTCGCATCACCTGGGCTATTCCAAATCCCTGTGAGCACCCCATTACTTCAATCCTTATCTGTTTAACTTCTCCGGTATCTCCTGTGATTGATCTGTCCTCAAATCTGTATCTTCCCTGACCACCTGAGTTCTGACAGACTCCTGACCATAGCCAATGTGTTGTGGAAAGAATTTGTCTGGGTCTTCTGCCTGGATCCTGGAAGAGAGCTTCTAAATCTTTGGGATTGCCTAAGTGATGGGAGTGTTTGTTATCCTGCTAGGCCTCTTGGACCAAACCTGAGCTGATGCTAAGGATAGGGGCCAGCTATGTCAGGAACACCAACAGGGTTGGGGCTTTTGAACCACTTGATACCAGCCCAATCTCTAGCGGAAGGAAGGGAGCCTGAGATTGAGTTCAGTGTATGGCCAATGATTGAATTAATCACACTCCCATAATGAAACTTCAGCAAAAATTCCGGTCACCACACTTGGGTGAGCTTCCTGACTGGTGATACACA
This sequence comes from Nyctereutes procyonoides, assembly GCF_905146905.1. NCBI lineage: Eukaryota > Metazoa > Chordata > Mammalia > Carnivora > Canidae > Nyctereutes > Nyctereutes procyonoides. The sequence continues at coordinate 66,090,930 of NW_026575126.1, forward strand.
TGTATGTGCCAGGAGCATGATGCATCCTGAGGACACTGAAGTGTTCTCTGCTGCTGCCGTTGCCCAAGATGGTTTTCTCCAAAATTCAGGATTCATGTCATTAGCTCTTTCTTCTCCATGCTTATCTTATTTGACAGCTTTAGCTCCTCTTACCTTATTGTGCTTCTCAGAAAGTTCTCCAAAGCCGTCTTTTCTATGCAGCTGTTACCATTTCATCACACGCTCTTATTTTCTTCTACCACAAAAAAAACTGGAATTGGGGGTTGTGAAAGGGACGCCTTCTGTGATTGAATATTGAACACACAATGCTTGTGTTCCCTGCACTCCTGGATCTGCTTGCCTTGGAGCATCTCCTGGAATGCGTAATCTTGCTGAGTCATTTTGCCTTCCTTGTAAATTTCAGATTACTGTCTAGGTCCCCATAGCGCTATCTTCCTTTCTCTCCCCATTTTCTCCCTCAATATCTTCTCGTTTCCTACTTAAAGACATTAGCTGAGGGGGTGCCTGGGTGGCTCATTTGGCTAAGCACCTGCCTTCAGCGGAGGTCATGATCCTGGGGCCCTGAGATGGAGCCCCAGGTCAGGCTCCCTGCTCAGTGGGGAGTCTGTTTTTCCTTCCCCCTCCGCTCCTCCCCCTGCTTGTGTTTGCCGTCTCTCTCACCGAAATAAATAAATCTTTAAAGAAAAGAAGACACCAGCTGAAGATCTCCTTGTCTTCAGTTTTTTCTACATGAACAATAACTGAGAGTTAGTTTTGAAAGTTAAGAAATGTGGCTGACATCTACGGAAGACTCACAGCAAATATCATCTCAATGGGGAAAACCTGAGAGCTCTTCCCCTAAGGTCAGGAACACAGAAGGTATGTCCACCCTCATCACTGCTGTTCAACACAGTACGAGAAGTCTGGGCCTCCGCAGAGAAGAAAAAGCAATAAAAAGCATCAGAATCCGCAAAGAAGAAGTCAAACGCACTTTTTGCAGATGCCATGGTACTCTACATGGAAAGCCCCAAAGATTCTACCCCAAAATTGCTAGAACTTGTATAGGAATTCAGCAAAGTGGCAGGAAATAAAAATCCATGCACAAAAACCAGCTGCATTTCTATACACTAACAATGAGACAGAAGAAAGAGAAATTAAGGAGTCTCTCCCGTTTCCAATTGCACCCCAAACCATTAGATACCTAGGAATAAACCTAACCAAAGAGGTAAAGGATCTGTACTCAGAAAACTGTAGAACACTCATGAGAGAAATTGAGGAAGATACAAAGAAATGGAAAAACGTTCTATGCTCATGGATTGTAAGAACATATGTTGTTAAGACATCTGTGCTACCTAGGGCGGTCTATACATTCAGTGCAATCCCTGTCAAAATATCATCAACTTATTTCACAGAGTTGGAACAAATCATCCTAAAATTTGTATGGAACCAGAAAAGACCCTGAGTAGCCGCCAAAGGATTGTCAAACAGACAAACAAAACGAAAGACTGGCGGCATCACGATTTCAGACTTCAAGCTCTATTACAAAGCAATATTCAAATGACGGCATAGTACTGGCACAAAAACAGACACGTAGATCAATGGAACAGAATAGAGAATGTAGAAATGGACCTTCAACTAATCTTCGACAAAGCAGGAAAAATATCCTGTGGAAAAAAGACAGTCTCTTTAACAAACGGTGTTGTGAAAATCGGACAGCCACATGCAGAAGAATGAAAGTGGACCATTTCCTCACACCATACACAAAAATAGACTCAAAATGGATGAAAGACCTAACTGAGACAGGTGTCGATCAAAATGCTAGAGGAGAACACAGGCAGCAAACTCTGTGACGTCTGCTGCAGCAACGTCTTACGACACACGTCTCCAAAGGCAAGGGAAACGACGGCAAAAATGAACTATTGGGACTCCATGAATATTGAAAGCTTTGGCCAGCAAAGGAAGCTGTCGAGGAAACCAAAAGATACCCAACACGATGGGAGAAGATATTTGCAAATGACGTATGAGATAAAGGGCTAGTATCCAAGATCTATAAAGAACTTATCAACCTCAATACCCAAAGAACAAATAATCCAACAAGTAATGGGGAGAAGAAACAAAAGGTGCTCAGCAATAGAGCACCTGCCTTTGGTTCAGGTCATGATTCCAGAGTCCTGGGATTAAGTCCCACATCAGGCTCCCTGCGAGGAGCCTGCTTCTCCCTCTGCCTATGTCTCTCCCTCTCTCTCTGTGTCCCTCATGAATAAATAAATAAATAAAATATTTTTAAAAATCAAATGGGCAGAAGACATGAAGAGACATTCCGCCAGAGAGGACATACAAATGGCCGACAGACACATGAGACTACGCTCCACATGCTTCGGCATCAGGGAAACAGAAATCAAAACCACAGTGAGATACCACCTCACACAAGTCAGAGTGGCTAAAATTGATGAGTCAGGAAATGATAGACGTTGGCAAGGATGTGGAGAAAGGGGGACCCTTGTACACTGTTGGTGGTAATGTAAGCTGGTGTGGCTACTCTGGAGGTTCCTCAAAAAGTTCCAAATAGACCTACCGTATGACCCGGCATTTGCACTACTGGGTATTTACTCCAAAGACACAAGTGTAGTGATCCAGAGGGGCATCTGCACCCCAATGTTCATAGCAGCAATGTCCACAGGAGCCAAACTATGGAAAGAGCCCAGATGTCTATCAACAGATGAATGGATAAAGAGGACGTAGTGTGTGTGTGTGTGTGTGTGTGTGTGTGTGTGTGTGTATGTATAATGGATTATTACTCATCCATCAAAACGTGAAGTCTTGCCATTTCCAGCAACATGAATGGAACTAGAGGCTATTCCGCTAAGCGAAATAAGTCATCGAAAGACAATTATCTTATGATTTCACTTATACATGGAATTTAGGAAACAAAGAAGAGGAGCATAGGGGAAGAGAGGAAAAAATACAACAAGACGATATCAGAGAGAGACACAAACCATAAGTGACTCTTAATCATAGGCAACAAATGGAGGGTCGCTGGAGGAGAGGGGAGTGGGGGAATAGGATGACTGTGTGACGGACATTCAGGAGGGACATTAAGGAGGGACTGGGTGTTACATGAGGCTGATAAATCACTGACCTCTACCTTTGTAACCAATAATCCATCATATGTTAATATATTGAAGTGTTTGTTTTGTAAAAGAAGAAGAATATGGAGGCCATGTCCTCTTGAAGGGAAATCAGCACTATCCACCTTAATCTAAGATAAATTCTTGGCACACAGTTGTAAATATTAAAGGAAAAGAAAAGACAAAGAAAAACGTGGCTAAATAATCACATCCCCATTAAGCGACAGTATCATTGAACAGTGAACAGATGAGACTGATGGTGATGACCACAAACATCATGAAGGTAAGAAGACATCTCTTTATTATGTTTCCCCAGGAGACACCTTGCAGTGTCCTCTTTAATAACCTAAAGTAACATACCAACATGTCATCAAGGCAAGTTAAAAAATGACACCTGGTTCTCACAGTTTAATAACGAAGACTATCAAATAAATATTTACAGTTACAAGAACATGAGGGAACTAACCCGTCTGGTTATAAGTATAACTGATGTATTATATAAGTATAATAAAAACAAAACCTATCCTGAATATGTAAACAAAGTTATAGTTATGCAGCAGCTGAAATCTCATCACAAAACTACGTTGGAATAGCATGTCTTGGAAACTATGACTATTTCAGAACTATTTAAAATAAATACATAAATAAAAACTAGAGAAACAAATATAATCTAAGGGCAACATTTTCAAAATGAACAAATGAAATTCATGACATATGTTTGGCTGTCACAATCCTTCGGGTTCTAATTTTATATTTTTGAGGTAATTTCCTCCTCCCCTGTGTCCCAGTGCATGAAAAATGGGACCTCCGACCTCTACCTCAGCAGAGATTCAAATTAAGTAATGTGCAATATTTGATGGTATCCCAGGAGGGGATGGACGTGAAAAAAACCCTGGTTTCTTATTGTCTCTCCGTGGACTCCTCTCCATGGACTCCCAGCTCCTAGGAGTACAACATGATGACTCCACTGAGCTCGTTCTGGAAGGTCCTGGGTTCTTCTAGATTATCTGTGAAAGAGACTCCTGTGTTCCTGACTTCCGACTGAAAAACCTGCGTCTCCCCGGGGCTCAGGGATCTGCAATTGAGAAAGAGGGGAAGGACATCAGATTGCAAGGAGGCACCTCTCCAGATACAGAGATTATTCACCTTCTCAGTCCATTGTAATCAGAGTTGAGACGAATTTATAAATCCACTTTATCCCTCATCATTCGTTCTAAACCCCAGTTCATTTCCAAGCTTGACTTTTGGACTTTGGTGATCCTGGCTCCAAAAACTTCTTCATGTACCTAAGAACAGGCCCAGTCATCTACTTTATAGCCAGGGCTCGCTCTAGGTGATTCTGTTCAGGGACCAAAACAAACAACCTTGAGAGAATGTTGCTTTAGACTGGACACTCGCCTTGGTCCTTTTGTGCTACTTAGAGTCTGAACTAATCACCATACCGCAAACATCACTCACACATCAACATCATGAACCATGAGTCCAGATGCCTAATCCCCCATTCTAACCCTAGATCCGGATGTTTAACCATAACACCTAGTCCTAAAGTTGGTCAGTGCTATGTGGTCTGAATGTTTGTATCCCACACGCACACCCCAAATTCATACATTGAGATCCTAACCCACAAGGTGATGGTGCTAGATGGGGCCACTGGGATGATTAGGGCATGGGTGGGGCCCTCTTGAATGGGATTGGTGCTCTGATAAAAGAGACCCCAGTGACCTAGCTCTCCCCTTCCACCATGTGAGGACACAGCCAGAAGGTGGCAGTCTGCAACCCAGTAAAGGTTCTGACCAACCCAGTAAAGGTTCTGACACTCCGATCTCAGACTTGTCCCCTCCAAGTCTGTGAGAAATAAATGTCTGTTGTTCTTAAGCCATCCATCCACTCTGTAGTCCTCTGATGTAGGAGCCTAAATGGACTAACAGAGCTATAGTTCACATGAGTTGAACCCAATCTTCACTTAATCCTCTACCCAAATCTATAAGTTTATGTGTCGATCACAATAAGCCATGCTGAAACTGTTATTTCTTAAGCTTCACTTGTTCTGACAAACGTCCTTGACCAAAAACCTGAGGGGAAAGGTATAATTGAACAAAATGGGACACTGGTCCGGAAGCAGGCAGGGGACATGAAAGATGCACAGGCAATATGGCCATAAGCAATGTGCTTGAAAGGAAATTTGGATGAAAGCATAACTAGACATAATTTCTCTTGTATCACTAGATAGGTAGACTCTTCCATCAAATATCCTACTGTTAGACGTATACGTTGTTGTAAACAAGTCCCTGTGGTTGATACCTGTGAGGGATGAAAGGCCAAAAATGAATTAGAAAGTCTGGGGATCCCCGGGTGGCTCAGCGGTTTGGCGCCTGCCTTCGGCCCAGGGCATGACCCTGGAGTCCCAGGGTCGAGTCCCACATCAGGCTCCGTGCGTGGAGCCTGCTTCTCCCTGTGCCTGTGTCTCTGCCTCCTCTCTCTCTCTCTCTCTCTCTCTCTCTCTGTCTCTCTCTCTGTCTCTCTCTCTCTCTGTGTGTGTGTGTGTCTGTGTCCTCATGAATAGATAAATTGTTTTTCTAAGATTTTTACTTATTTATTCATGAGAGGCACAGAGAGAGAGAGGCAGAGACCCAGGCAGAGGGAGAAGCAGGCTCCACGCAGGGAGCCCGACGTGGGACTCGATCCCGGGTCTTCAGGAGCACACCCCGGGATGCAGGCGACACTAAAGCGCTGCGCCACCGCGGCTGGCCCGCTGTGCCACCGCGGCTGCCCTGGATAATAAAATCTTAAAAAAGAAAGAAAGAAAGTGAATACACAATTTATGGAATCAATTGAAAACTTCCTCACTTTCCACAGAAAATCAACATTTCATGAAAGCTATCCTTGGGGCCCCATTGCCGTGAATGGAATTCTTTCAGCCATGCCTCTGTGACAGACCGGTTTTCCCTAGTCTGGCCCCCACACATCTCCCTGAGGTCATGCCTGTGTGTGGTTGTGAGCATGTGGCTGGGACCTGAGTCAGCGTCTGGCTGCGTGGCTGCTCGACTTTACAGTGTGTGGGAAGGCTCATGTGTGGGGCAGGGGAGAGGAGCGTGGTCTAGCAATTGGATTCCTCAGATTTCCTCAATACACAATAAGTCATGGTGCCTGGACCCGTGACATACCTCCCCTCAGGCCGATGACCTCGGGCCTCCGTGGTCCCTCTAGGGTATGAGGGTGCGATCTCGCCCCCACACCCACAGATCTGGATCGAAAGCCTGGATCTGGAAGACAAACAGATCCCTGAGAAGACAACCTCCAGGTGGATTCCCCCTCCCTCCCACTCTCCAGGCTCTAATTCTTTCTCATCCTGAATCCCATGTCCTAACATGTTCCCCCCCCCCCTCCCATTCACCCACCCCTAATCCCCACAGCCCACCCACCTCCTCGCACTCTTCCCTGGACACCCTGGTCTTCCAGCCCATGGACCGGATGAATTGCAATCGCAGTTTGTGGAACAAGGGACGCTGGGAACGGTTCTTCCCATAAAGGAATGAAAAGATGGCTTGTTTGGGGGCCTGGTTATCCTCTTCCATATCATTGGCCAGGTAGCTGGAGAAAGACATGAGGTTGCTGGTCAGGAGCAGGACAGGAAGGACCCCCCCCACCTGAGCTCAGCTTCCCAGAAAAGATGTAGTCGGCTTCCTACCCAGCGTCGTCGAGCGCCCCCCAGTCATCAGGAAGGCACGGCTGGGCAGAGACTTCTCCCGCTTTGAGGAGAAAGACAACTCACCCAGAAGCTTGAGGGCATATGCTGCTCTGTTTTCCCATCCCTGAGCCCACCCCCTTCCCTTCAGCCTGTCTGTGCACACACCTGTCGCCCTGTGGAGCAGGGGCATGTGTACAGCTCCTGCTCTATTTCTGTAGTCCTGGCTTTCCTCCCAAATGACTAATATAGGACTGGGTTCATGTAGGTGCAGTAATTCAACATGCACTTCTTGTTTCTCTCTTCCCATCGCCTCGTGGTCCCTGGCACGTCAGATGTACTTTATACGTGTTTGTTGAATGAATAAGTGAATGCTTTCTCTCACGGTCAGGGGCAATACTGATTACCTCGTAGACCCGACCTAACTTAAACATTTGCAAAATGTAAGGAATTGTGCTGAGTGTTTTTGAGAGCATGGTAATATTTTGACAAGACCTGCCTCAACAGGTGTCTAGTGTAACGGGATTGGGGAAGGGGGAAAGGGGCAGAAGGGGGTAGTGAATGAGAAATAACGTTAGTCCAAAATACCCATGAGACTAGAATTTTAACAGAAGTGCTACTAGGGTGCAGAAGTCAGGGAGGTTAGGGGGCCATCTGAAGATTTTGCGGTTGGAATCAATCTCGAGGAAAGGCCGTTTTCTTCAGGGAGACGTGCAAAATCACCTAGACGGGAAACACAGTATAGAAACGGAGGGAAGGGTACTTGGAAGGATGAAACACGAAGAGGGTGAACAAGTTGGATGGAGATGAGGGGGTTGGAGCTAAGCTGGAAACTCTGACCTTGACCACTAGCACCCCTAGCCCATGAGATTGTTATGGAGCGTAGAGCAGGAGACGATGCTTTGGAAAGACTTCAGGCATATAGCACCCACTGGCTTGGGACGGATTTGTAAGAAACACCAGCGGGAGCCTTTACGACAGATCTGTGCTATGTCTTGAGGCTGAATTGAGGCATTTGTGCTGGGAGTGCAGAGGAGGAAGACAGTTATGCTTGGTATTGCCACGGGAAGAAGACAGATCTCAAGGATCAGAACTGGCTGCTGCTTGAGCCTAGTTGCTTGGGGCGAGGCAGCCTCTGTTCTTTCCTTCCCTCCTCTTTGGAGAGTTTTTGTTTCCTTCTCTTCAGGGGGTCTCTTAGCTGATGTTAGGGGCATTTGTGTTTACAAAGAATAGCATAAAAAACCACTATAATCCTACTGTTTTTATACACAGAGTAAACAGCTCAAAAAAAAAAAAAAAAGTAAGTAAATAAAACCCGCAAGATTTAAAGAGTTAGAAACAGGTTGAGAAAAAGAGCCGAAAGATCAGAGTCCCACTTCTACCCTCCTTCCTCCCAGGTTATTGACTACTGCTGATGGATGAGGCGAAATACTCACAGTGCCACGAAGAAATGAATTCGCTGGTACTGCCAGGAGAAGAGACCAGCGCGGCTAAAATAGGCGATGACCATGGACAAGAGATACTGGCGGAAAGAGGAGAAAAGCCGTCATAGAAGGGTCCCATCCTGGGAGAGGAAGACCAGTGAGGTGAGGGGACAGGAGGCTGGAGCAGGTGGTGCCTCTTTGACATGTTGGGTGAACCTGCTTCTTTGGTGTCAGACAGTTGGTTACAAACTGGGGAAAGCAAGGGAAGAGTTTGTGGTGCTCCCAGGATGGCTAGTTGTGCTGGTTTGAGGGCTTGTGTTTAGGACAGCCAGCTTGAGGGGGGTCTTTGATAAGCTGGAGCCAAAGGAAGCCCCCCAGGAGCAGAGAGGCAAAGGGACTTAAGGTAGCAACAGCCAGAGGGGCACAGCTGGTGCTCAGGTCCCAGGGGATCTGCAAAAGCCACGAGGTCCCGACCAGAAGTCTTGGTAGGCATGAGGTTGGAGAGAGGGTTGAGGAGGCATTCCCCTGCCCCAGGACAGGTGTTGGAGCAAGAGTCTATCTTAGTGGAGAACAACAATACCTTGTCGGATACTCTCAGATCTTTGTCCCAGGCCAGAAATCTTTTGATGACAGGATCCTCTGTGAAAAGAGGGCAGATGTCATGTTGGCAACTGGAATGGGGTTACTGTGGGAACCCTCTCTTTGTTCCAGAGCAAAGAGAACAGTACCTCCCCTGGGGAAGTTTCAGGATGTAGCCAAGGGTGAGGCTGATGGGCAGAGGGGAGAAAAGACCATGGACTGGCCAAGAAAAGTTGGCGGCTCCCCCGTGTCGGGTGACCCAGAGGCAGGCAGGTGTCAGCAGTGCATCTGCAGGATGGGATCTGAAGTAAATAGTGATGCTGTCTCATCATGCATGGATGTGCCACTGCAGAGACCATAACATCATCCGCTGTCATTTTCTCATTCCACAGTGGCATCGGGGTACAAAGATGGCCTGTCCTCCCCTCCCCGCCCCCGGCCCCGCCCCCGCCCCGACACAGCGGAAGGCACTCAGACTCAAAAGGCCAGTAAGCGCTAAGATGTCTCAGGAGTGCGACCGCACCTAAGCTTTCTCATCCCTCTGTCATTTCTAAGTGTCCCCGATGAGGGGTCAGTATGGAGTCCTCCAAGGATGGAGAGAGAGAGCTCAGCGACCTGCAAAGAATTATTTTCCATTGGAAAAGCGTAGCCATTGGAAGTTTCTTGTGTTTTCAGGAAAAACGAATAAGGTTGGAGGGTGCTGTTCCTACCGAGCAGCCTGTTGAACGCCTCGTGGTGCTCAGGGAGCACTGAAGATACCCGCTGTCTCTTCAGCTTCATCTTGAGTCCCCTCAGTGTCTCCACCACCCAGATGTCGTTGGCCTCAGGGGCTGTCTCCTCGTCGGATTCGATGTCTCTCTTCCTTCCGCGGGACTGAGGCAAGGGGCAGGGGTCTACAAAGGGGGCTGAGTGAAGAAACCAGGCTACAGTACGAAGTTTCTTCTGTCTTTGGAATTCAGCCACGCTTTCCACACCCGCAAACCCAAACTCCCTCTTCATTCTCTGTAGCCTCATAGATGATTGGCCTCTCCAAAACCACCTTTCATCTTTGTCCTTCATTCATATGCATTTGCCCCCATTCATCTTTGCCACTGTTTCATACCTCCCACCACGCCCTCAAAACTCTTCCTCGTAGATCATTTCTCCCATGAGGATAATGGGATAATGTCCTCTCTTCCTTTCTCTCATCTTTGGATCTCATCACCTAACCCTCCTTCCTTGCTTCCTGGGTTTTCCTGCCAGTGGGATACCCTTGTCCCCGGCTCCCGTGCTCTCTTCTCCAATCCCTGGCTTTCTGAATCTCTCCTGTCACGTGCAGTCTAGTCAGACATACCTTCCTGGCTTCTGTACCCATTTGTACTCACTAGTCAAGCCTGTCAAGGCTTCTCCCTCCTGCTTCTCCCTCCTGCCTCCTCACCTGATGGTCCTGGGCTTTCTTCATCTACCACGGCCTCCAGGGGGTACCCTGATGTGCTAGGCTGGGGGCTCTGGCCCTCAGACTGGGCGGACGGTTGACAACTGGCCATGATTTCTCCCAAGCTCTTTGCGCCCTCCCAGGAGACTCAGACCCTCCTCTTCTCAAACTCCCCTTCTGGCTTCTGGGTGAACCCAAGCCCTGTTATCCCTTCTCTAAGCTGGGGCCAAGCTAGGAGTATGGACATGCTCTGCGAAGATGCTCTTGTCCACCTCCGTTGCCAAGAACCACGGAGTCCAGTCTTTCCAATCAGGAAGGTCAGAAGCCTCTGATGTCATGCACCATTCCAGCCTGGCAGCCATTTTGAAGGAAGACACGTGCAACTGCGAGACCGAGGTCCACTTCTGGAGTTCAGGATCAAGGCTATCTCAAGTCGCCGATCCGGCCTGCAGCCATCCTCCAAAACGGTCCTCAGGGTGTCTGGATCACTCTACTCCTCTCCAGCAGATGCGGGGCTCTCTGCATCCTTCTATTCCTGTTTCAGGGTGCAGTCTGGCAGGAGAGGGAGGAAACAGACGAGGGAAGGTAAGATCTTACAAGAGTGAAATAAGTATGTAGGGAACGTCCAGGTACATGGACTTGTTGGATTGAAAAGTTAGGTTACGTCGCTTAATTTGGCAGAGCTCTCTCACTTGTTTTACTGATGCTGTGTTGGGGATTCTGTGCTGGGGGAGCATTCATGCTCTACTCTCCGGTGTCCCTGAGCCCGGGAGGTATTTTGGGAGCCTGCTCCTAGAAAATTGTACGTGTGCTCCCACACACATCAGATGCTGTCCCCGATTTCAGAAGTCCATGGATCACCCAGAACCTGCCCCTTGATTGCAGTTAATCAGCTCTAGCTTGCATGTAAAATTTTGAGCATGTGTATTACCCTTGACCTAGGAATTTCACTACTCCTTGTGTATCGTATGAATAAAATGTTGTGACGTGCCCACAAAGGCTGAGTGGAAAAACCTCCAATTGGAGGCAGAATCTGTTTTATTGAGAAGGTGGGAAGCCCCCAGGAGCACAGATGCAGTCACAAAATAACTGACTGGCTGTCCTGTAGTATCAGGGGAAGCTTCTTCCACACCTCGTACCTCCTTCCTCTGCTTTTCACCTGGGCATCTGAGTCTTACTTGCTCCTTCCTTCTTTTGGTGATAACACAACACAACATAAAATGCAGCATTTTAATCATTGGTGAGCGTATAATTAAGTGGCCTTAAGCACATTTGCGTTGCTGTGCTGCCATCAGCAACTTCCGTCTCTAGAACTTTGTCATCTTCCCTCAAACTGGAAGTCTGCACCCACTGAACCCCCATATCAGGCTCCCTGCTCATGGGGCGCCTGCCTTCCTCTCTCCCCGCTGCTTGTGTTCTCTCTGCCACTCTCCCTCTCATTCAAACAAATGAATGAAATCTCAAAAAAAAAAAAAAATCACACAACAACAACACCTGCCCTCTCCACTAAGTCACAGCTAGCCAGGGGCTGCTCACCCTGGCCTGTCATTCTCTAGTGAGTAATGGTTTCTGTGTTTCCCTTCTGTGACCCTTAAGACCTCGAGACGCCCTAGGAAGACGGCTTGCAGTGCTAACTCACAGAACAGAATTCTGGGATGGGGAGACGGGAAGAGGTTCTGGATACCGACTTCGAAGATCTGGTGTCTGAAGCTCAGTATTAAAGGTAAATCTTAGTCTTTGACTTTTATACTCCCCTGCACCCTGGCTGACATATACTTGGTGGGTCCCAAAGTCAGGTTAAGCTGTATCGTCTGTGGTTATCGCCTCTTTGAAACGTTCTGAAATGGTGTCTGCATACCAATTTGCCCATGTTTGTTTGCAAATCTTGTTTTGAATCAAAGATCTATCCTTCATAAGACATTTGCAGGAGGAATGTCTCTTCCTTTTCTTTGCTGCGTTGAGAGAGCAGGCTCCTAGGATTTGTTTTTTAGAAACAAGGATTGTGAAGCCCTAAAGACCGAAGCGGACCCCAGGATTCACTTCAGCTGTTTTGATTCAAATCCTGTAACCTTTTCACTGTGTTCCCTTCTCTGTCTGCCCAGACATCTGAGGATAGACAATCTGGAGGACATAAAGCAGGAGATAGAATACCTGTCTAAACGATGGGGGTGGTGGGGAGGTGGGAACGAAATGGTTTTGTTACAAAGCAGCCTGTACCCTAGCAATCTCCTTCTTCCAGGCCCCATTCTTCACCTATAAACTAAATACTTCGAAGATAATCTGTAGGGGGCCTTCCCTTACAGCTAACCAAGGCAGTGAGAAAGCCATTTGACATGACCAGTAACAATGCTAGGGTTGAATTGTGTGCCCCTCGCACGCTACCACCCATTCATGTGTACCACCCCTGGTACCTCAGAATGATTGTATTTAGTGGTGGGATCTTTATGGAAGAAATCAAGGTAAAGTGGGGTCTGTAGCATGCTGTCCTTTATGAAGGGAAAATTAGAGGGGGGGCGCCTGGGGGGCGCAGTTGGTTGAGCATCCAACTCGATTTTGGTCCAGCCCCTGCTCTCACGGTTGTTAGATTGAGCCCCACATCAAGCCCCAGAGAGGTCTGTTCCACACCAGAGAGGGGAGTCTGCTTCTCTCTCTCTCTCTCTCTATTTCTCTCTCTCTCTCTCTCTCTCTCTCTCTCGCTCTCGCTCTCTCTCACCCCCCCTTTTCCCCTCCCGTGGCTTGCTTGTGCTCTCTCCGTAAAATGAATGCATAACTTTTTTTTTTTTAAAGGGAAAATCTGGACACAAACATCCAAGTAGAGAGAAGAGAGTGTGATGACACAGGGAGAGAAGACTGACATCTACCTGCCAGGGAGGGAGGATGCAAGAGCCCCTCCCCCACAGCACTCAGAAGGAACCAGCCCTGCCCACACCTGAATCTCAGACTCCCAGCCTCCAGAACAGTGAGAGAATGTATTTTTGTCGTGCCCACACCTGAATCTCAGACTCCCAGCCTCCCAGAACAGTGAGAGAATGTATTTTTTCGTGCCCACACCTGAATCTCAGACTCCCAGCCTCCAGAACAGTGAGACCATGCATTTTTGTCGTGAACGCCTGAAAGCTGCCTGGTTTGTCTTACTTTGTTACAGCTTCCCTGTAGGCAGATCCAACCAGTATTTTTGAAGAAGAGGGAATTCAGATTTGACAGTCACTTTCCTGATACTTCTGCTGCCCCTTTCCCTAAGGCAAGACGCGTCCATGTCCAGAGGCTTCAAAGAAGAACCGGTTCTTTCACACAGATTAGAACCTTGAATGCCTCTGGCATTTCCTGGTCAAGGTGACTGTGTTCATTTTGGAAAACAAGGTGGAAAGACTTCAAGAGAAGAATGATTTACAAATCTTGAAGATGGGTGCCAGTTAGCTTAATAAAACTGATGCATTAAAGAGAGAAATAAACGGGAGCAAACCGAGGCGACTACTTAGGAAATTAAGGGTGGGAAAGGCTTCTTCAAAGACAGTGTCTAAGCAGATGAAAAGTATGAAGAGGAAGTGAACGATTTGAACACAGAAACAATATCCATATGACAGAAAATAAAGTAAAACATTAGGTTACAAAGATCAATGACTTGGGTCGCCTGGGTGGCTTTGCAGTTTGGTCGCTGCCTTCTGGCCAGGGCATGGTCCTGGGGTCCCGAGATCCAGATTGGCCCCCGTCGGGCTCCCCTTGGGGAGCCGGCTTCTCCCTCCACCTGTGTCTCTGCCTCTCTGTGTGCGTCTCTCATGATGAATGAATGAATGAATGAATAAAGCTCGATGATAAATTGGGAGAAATATTTGTGTTTTTTCCAAATACAAAAAGAGAAAACTTTTTATTTTAAACACTAATGAATGAAGAGATCTTAAACGATATGAAAAGATGCAGGTCCGCTGCTTCTGGCCCAGACGGACACACGAGGTGAAGATTTGCCCTCCCAGGTTAAAGAAGTTTCTAGAAGGAGGAGATAGCTAAAATCTGTCATTTCATATTTTCATGTATCTGGAGTGAAGGGTGAGCCTTAAGAGTGTCCAGTTCAGTGCCCAGAGAGTATTCAGGCCGAGGTAGGGGGCTGAGGTGGTGGGGCAGCCCAGCGTGTGTCAGTTGCAGGAACGCAGTGGGATGTTCGGGGGGTGGGGGGGGCACGACAGCCAGAGTTCACAGGCAGAGAGCCAGAGTGGAGAGGTGGGAGGGCGTCCGGGTCTTCAGCTGAGCCAGGCAGTGCCCTGGGGTGGTGGGGCGGGGAGCCGGGGCTGAAGGCCAGGACCCAGGGGACTGGGGTTCTGCCTGTCTTCACCGACGTGCTCGGCGCAGCTTCTGTCCTTTACCTGCTGAATACGGAAAAGAATATGGAAGGGATGTGCCTGGCGATCTTCTAGGCTCAGGCCCAGGGGAGGTGTGATCGCCTGGCTCCAATTGCAGCATTCCTTCGGTGAGCATTCCGGCACCAGCCACACTTCGTAGCAGCAAGAGCTGGGCAAGACTGCTCCTGGCTACACTGCCACTGCCATCGGCAGCTTCGGGAGAAGCACACCCTTTGTGCGCGATTAGTTTGATGCAGCAGCTCGGCTAAGGGAAATCGGGAATGGGTTATGTGCCCGTTCATTGGTATAAAAGAGTACTTACTGTTACTTTTTCGAAGAGATTTACGGGGGGGGCGGGGGGCGGCGGGAGGGGGGCCGTGGGTGGTTGGGTCGTTCAGCATCAGCCTTAGGCTCAGGTCGTGATCCCGGGCTCCTGGAATCAAGTCCTGCATCAGGCTCTCTGCCGGGGGCTTGCTTCTTCCTCTGCCTGTGTCTGTGCCTCTCTCTCTCTGTGTCTCTCATGAACAAATGCATAAAATCTAAAAAAAAAAAAAAAAAAAAGACAACGAAAAAACATAAGAGCGTTACTGGGGCACCTGGGTGGCTCAGTGGTTGAGCGCCTGTCTTTGGCTCAGGTGTGATCCTGGGGTCTTGGGATGGAGTACCCCAACAGGCCCCCTACGGGAAGCCTGCTTCTCCAGTTGCCTACGTCTCTTCCCCTCTCTCTGTGTGTGTGTGTGTGTGTGTGTGTGTGTGTCTCATGAATATCAAATCTTTTAAAAAAATGAGTAAACGTGTAATATACATACTTCCTCTGTTGATCTCATACGTATCTCAATATCTTTTGAAGCTAAACAATTGTATTGCCCACATTACAACCCAGGAAGGTTGTTCTTAGGGGCCTGGGAGCCATCTCTTTGACCTGTAAACCTCAAGGAAGATAGTGTCCCTCTGTGTCTCCGGGAGGGGGTAAGCATGGTCTCTAGGCATCTTGCTATGAGCTGTAAACTACCTGCTTGACAGAGAAAGGTAAGAACTTTTTTTTTCTCCTTCACACAGCGGCAACTAGGATGGACCAGCACCCCGACTACCAGGTGAATTTAGGATGAAGTATGAAAAAATGCGTAGCAGATGGTGCTGACAAGTCCTGTAGGTGTGAAACAGGTTTACCACTTAGGATGAGCACTATCGGCTGAGCTACAATGAAAGGCAAGTCTCGGGTTTCTCCTTGCCAACTTGTTAGTGGTTTGCCTGGGATGTGCGACACAGTCTGGTTTAAAGGTTATTTAACAGTAGGATGGGGGGCCTGGGTGGCTTAGCCAGGTAAGCAGCTGCCTCTTGGTTTGGACTCAGGTCCGGGTGTCAGGGTTGTGGAATGAAGCCCTCCGTGGGGCTGCAGGCTGAGCCTGGAGTCAGCTGGGGATTCTCTCCTCTTCTCCCTCTGCCCCTCCCCCTGCTCTCAGGAGAAGGAAGATTGATTTACTCATGGGAGACACAGAGAGAGGCAGAGAGGCAGGCAGAGGGAGAAGCAGGCCCCCTGCAGGGAGCCCGATGCGGGACTCCATCCTGGACCTGGGCATCACCGCCTGAGCCCAAGGCAGACGCTCAACTGCTGAGCCACCCAGGCGACCGGGAGAGTCCACTTTTAATCTCCACCACCCCGCGGCGTTGAAGAAGCAATCGGCCAGGAACACCGTTATATAATCTCTCCCCCCAAATACTGCCACATCCTTGTCCTTAGGACCTCCTCGTCAAAACATGGCATTTTAACCTAACATACATTTAATTCGTCGGACGGGCAAATTCCCAGGTATCCGGGTTCGGGTCTGTGTGTGTGTGAAATGCGGTTGTTCCACAGTCTGTACTTTGCATTCGTTGTGCAACTTGGACAAGCTACCTTTTCTATTTCCTTCTCCTCTCTTGGAGAAACCATGCGCCTGTCTTATGTCATTGCTGAGTAGTAATCGTATCCCGGTGTTTTCGTGAACCGTGTCATAGTTCAGTGACGTGCACACGTGCACCCTTCCCCGTCCTCTCCTGCTTGTGGAAGTCTCAGTGCCAAGCCGACAGACGTCAGGGCAAGGAAAGGACCAGGGATCCAGGACGCAGACACAGCCGCTCCTGGAAGCGACACGTCTCCTCGATTCCTCACGGGAGCGAAGACAACTGGGCCATTGGGCAGTAGGTCCGGATGGTCAATCCTCTGAGCACGGTGCCTCTTCCCCACCCGAGGAGGTGGAGACTTTCGAGACGTCCCCTAGCGTGTGGGCGCTTGGACTCCCGGGAAACAGAGTCCGGGGATTTGTGCCGCTCCCCCAGGGGGCTCCCGCAGGACCCGGGCCGCACGCCGGCGGCGCCGTGGTGCGCATGTGCAGCTCGGCCTGTGTGCGTGTTGGCGCAGGCGCAGTGCGGCCGCGCTGCTCTCGCTTCCTGTGCGTGCGCAGGTCCCCGCTCGCCGCGGTTCCCAGGCTTCGGCCTCCGGCGGCCGAGGATTCCCCGGGACCTGCGGGGCTGTCCGCCGTCCGGCCGGGCCGGCACCCAGCGGGCGCGGGTCCGCGCGGGCCGGGCGGAGGCGCGAGCGGGATCCCCCCAGCGCGAGCCCCGGAGCCCGCGGGCCTGGGCCGGAGGAGCCGGGCGGTCGAGTGGCGGCGGCGGCGGCGGCGGCGGCGGCGGCGGCTGCGGCGGGGCCCGGGTCCGGCCGGTTTGCGGCCGCAGGACGGCGAGGCGTCGGGCGGCCGTTTGGGGCCCCGGAGGGTGGTCGGCCCGAAGTGAGTTTGCGCGCTAGTTCCAGAGCCGGCGCCCCGGGAACGGCGGCCCCGGGAGGCGCAGGAGGAGCAGCCCCCGCCCCGGATCCCTCGCGAGCCTCGGGGCAGCTCGGCGGGTCCCGACGGGGTAGGTCGTGCGCTTGCGGGCCTCCTGGCGGTTGTGGATCTTCCGGGCGGCCAGAGTGCGCGCGCGCGGGCGGGGAGGGATGGGCGCTCCCCCGGGACGCGGGACTCGTGGGGTCCCGGCTTCCCGGGGGCGCAAGGGGCTCCCGCCTCCCCTTGCCCCGTCCCCCCCTGGCTGCGCCGTCGCCCCGTCCAGCCTCCAGACGGGTCTCTAGGCGCCCAGGAGTGTGTGCGGAGCCGGCTGCGTTGTGCCCTGGGGCATCTGCCGGTGGAGCGCAGGGCCGGTGTGCCAGGAGGGCCGGGCTGCGGCTGCCTGGTTGACAGAGGGGGAGCCTGGGCCTGAGAAGGGAGGCGGCTTGTCCAGGGCGACGGGGTCCGTGGGTGGGCTTGCTCTCGGGCCTGGGCTCCTGGGCGCGCGTGCTGGCCGCCTTGTACTGTTAAGTGAGGATAAGTTTCTTAAAAGACCCTTTCAACAGTACACTTATGTTCTTATGAATAATTTTTAAACATCGTTCCTGAGTCCATCTCTTTGCTGAGAGCACCCAGTCCTGATCTTAAATAGTTAAAGGAGGTGGTAAGAAAATAGGTGAATGTAAGAGGCTATCTTGTTTTATCTTGTATTTAATGGTGGAGGATCATTTCAGTATGATTCAGTGTTTGTTCACTAGTGAGACACATGCATATTCACTCAGTTGCCACATGGTCAGGTGGGAGCTACAGAGTGGTAGATGCCCCCTCATTCTTCCAGTCACTTCTGAAGGTTTCAAGGTATGGTGTCACATAGGTGTCCTTTAAGGAATGTTCCTTGAGAGTACTTTCCTTGGCAATCCCCATCTCACAAAACTTCATTACTTCTCTTTTCTTTCTCCAGGTGTGCTCCTACTTTCACTGTCCTCTGTGTTTTTCCAAGAGCGGTAGAAAATGAATAAATCTGTGGTGAGTGTTTCTGTTTATGAATTTATTCCACACTTGCTTATATAATATTCCCTACAAGGTGAGGAGTTTAGATTTTAAGGTGGGGATGCGAAGGTAGAAGGGGAAGAGAGGTATGGTTGGGTAGCACGCGGAGTGCCAGAGTTGCAGCAAGCACCTCTGTCATGTTCAGATGTGCGGATAGCATGATCCTTCAGAGCCCTTAACGCTAAAGTACGAACGCTGCTTGTGCTTGAGATTAGTTGCAAAAAATGACAAATACTATTCATTGCTTGACTTACATGTACCTGCTGAAACAGTTTTGTTTTCTTGTGCATTTTGCGATTTCTTTGTTTTGCTGTAATTGTGAACAGGCTTCCTAAGTGACAGTCCCTAAACCATGGCCAGTGGTGCCTTACTTCTGCCTCATGTAAAGGAGGCATACTGTCCAGGGAGCTCCCAGTGCATACTTTCTCTGGTAACTAAAAGAGCATCCCCTAAGTGTATCAGTTTTACTGCTCAAGCCAGGGGTAGGATGAGGAATCTCGAGGAATGGACTTCCCACCCTCCAGTAAGTCTCACTAAATATTTCTCTCTGATCATCTGTCTGATTTGCCTCTCAGACTGGGCAGTGACACCTCTGGCAGGGATTGCTTATTTCCCACTCATGTTTTTCCCATAGCCTACAGTCTCGGTTCTGCCCAGCCCCTCCCAGAACCTGACCTGGTCGAGCCACTCCTTGCCTTTGACCACTCTGCCGCCTTTTCCCTCTGCAGAGTCTGTCCTATTGGTTTCAGTGACGAGCCTCTCCTGCTCTCTTCCTGACTGCTACTTCTGTCCTCTCCATGTGTCGTTTCTTGCACCCCCACTCATGACTTTTTGTTTTACACCTGTCAGACCTCGACCTCCAGTGCTCTGAACCACCCACTATGTTAGTTCTCCCATGTGGACCAGATGCCTCTGCATGGCCACCTGCCAGCGTTTCCATGGAGGTTGTCCAGAGGACACCTCAGGTTAATAGATCCAGTAGATCCAGAAGTAATTATTTGTAGCCCCCTGCCCTTGCCTTCTGCTCTTGTCCCCGGCCGCCCTTTGTTCCATTACCCCGCCTGTCACTCTGTCCAGAAGAATGGGATTCATTCTGAGCTCTTTCTCCATCCTGTGTTATCCTTGTTGTTGTGGTACCTGGTACCTGTAAGTGGCTTCTCTCCCTTCCCCTTCATCCTTTTCTTGCCGCATTAAAATTGCTCGTTCTTTCATCCATGGACCATTAAAGAAGTTTCCGTTCTATGCTACTTCCTTCCTCTGCTGGCTCAATATATTTTCCACATTGAGCATTTCTCCAAAAATGTTAATCACATCGCTTTACCACCGTTCAGAAAGCACCTCAGGGGCTCCCTGAGTGAGTGGCAGGAAATGTGGGAGTGGGGGTGGGGAAGCAAGGGGACCTGGCTTGGCTTGTTGGTGAGACACAGAGTGGGAGTATGGCCTGGGTGTTCTAGCTGGGCTAGGCCCTGATACTACATGGGTGGCCCTGGGTTTGTTCTTAATCACCAGTGAGCTTAAGTATATTTTCACATGTTTGGAAGATCTTTCTTTCTTTCTTTCTTTCTTTCTTTCTTTCTTTCTTTCTTTTCTTTTCTTTTCTTTTCTTTTCTTTTCTTTTCTTTTCTTTTCTTTCTTTTTTTTTTTTTTTCAATTAGTAAGCTTATTTTTTAGAGCAGTTTAGGTTGGTAGGAAAATTAGCCAGATGGTACAGGGAGACCATCAACCCCTCCCTGTCTCAGTTCCCTGCTGTTGTGAACATCTTAGTGTGGTACATTGTTTCCTTGGGTGGGTCAGTGGTGATGGGTTATTATCTGAAGCCTGTCATTAATGTTAGAAGTCACGGCTTGTGTTGTGCAGTTCGGGTCCTGCATCTGTATAATTGCGTGTGTCCACCGTGACAGTATCCTACAGAACATGTTACCGCCCTAAAAGCTCCTTCCTTGGGTACCACGTATTCATTCCTCCCTCCCCTCACCTTCTTTTCACTGTGTGTATAATTTTGCCCTTTCCAGAATGGCCTGAACTGTGTGGGTTCACTTATACATGTATTTATTTCAATAAATACAGCATAGTACCAATAAAGATATTTTCTTACTATTTTCTCTGCTTACCGAATCATAAGAATACAGTTTATCACACACATAACATATAAAGCACGTGTTAATCAAGTTTATGTTACCAGTAAGGCTTCTGGTCAGCAGGACACTGTTAGTCGTTAATTTGGGGGGAGGGGTGTCAAAAGTTGTATGTGGACTTTGAGCTGTGGGGTCAGTGTCCCTAAGCTCTGCGTTGTTCAAAGGACTCATACAGTTGTTCAGTTGGAGTCATACAACCTGTGGCTTTTTTAGACGGGCCCGTTTCGATTTTTGTACAAAGAAGTGCTTGCTCATGCCCACTGCCAGGCTTTCTGTCACAATACTGTTCTTTGTTTTTCTTACTGACTTACACAGTAGACTTGAACATTTGTGTGTTTTTCCTGCTTGAATCACATTAGTAAGCATTTTCTTCCAAACGTCAGTGTTTTTGGCATTACTGAAAGAACTCAGAGCTGGCTATGTATCTTCATTACGTAGAAAACTTAACTTCATTTCAGCATTAACATTTAACTTTTTAATGTTTTCATTTTGATGAGTTGCATACTATACATTTTTAAAATTTCTCAAGGTGAGCATGTTTGCGAGGATAGGATTCCTAGTTTCAGAGTACCCTCCTCAGCCAGCACTGGTGCCATGGCTTTGTTCACAGTCAATGGTGGCAAGTGGGGAGGAATTTATGCTCTCATGCTTCCCTCTAGATTTTGTTTTCCTCTCCTGGCTCTGGAGGACGGCTGCAGTTGTTCTCCTTGGATAGGCCACATCATGGTGTGCTGACTTCCGAACTCTGGAGGCCTCGTGTGTCCGAGAATGTCCTTTCTCCTGGATGTTCAGGAGTCTGGCTCGGTGGGGCCCCGTGGACTACGGTCTTCTGGCCCCAGGAGGCTCTTGCTGTCTCTGTTGTTTGGGTCCCAGCAATGCAAGTGACGTCTGTGACACGCACAGGTGGCTGTGGCACACAGAGGCTCTTTTTTAGAGTCCCTTTGTGCTTGGATTTTTGTCTAGACTCCTCTGAGGTCTATTCTTTCTCAGTTTTTACTGGTGCAGTGCCAGTGCTTTACCTTTCCTTGTGAAAGGAATCTCAGAAGGGTAAAGAAAACCTGTCATCAATCACAACTACCACCACCCCCTCCTCCCGACCCCATGGCAGGGGAGGGAGCAGCACTGTCAAATTGAGACAGTCACAGAGTATCCTCACTCAACACATCTGATCTAGCTTCTGTGAAGATACGTAGCCAGCTCCGAGTTCTTGATTATGAAGCTATCTCTGGAATATTAATTATACTCAGTGTTCTTTTAAGACATCAAGGTTTGTTCTCTTTTGAAACACACCTAAATCCCTAAATATCTGCAGTTCTGGCTGGCTTCTTAATTCGTTAATCAGGTTTTCTGAAGCCCATTTTCTTTGAGTTTCAAATATTTGTAAAACTGCTTGCTTGAAGCTGGAGAAAGAACAATACAGTTTTCTCCTCCCTTTGCATGTGAGTGTGAACTTGCCAAGTGACTCACACCAATCAGTAAAGAGAAACTCAGTTTGGAACATTCACAATAATGCTGTTTTTAAGCAGCAACAGTGTGTGTATTTTATGTGCATCATAAACAACAAAAACTATCATTTAAAAAAAAATTTCCTAATGAAGCAGAAATGCAAGCACTAAAAAATACCCTTGCAAATTGTACATTTTGTGAAGTTTTGGGCTCCGATCTTCATCAGGGTGGCCACAGGCTTAGCTGGAGATGTCTGAATGAAGGGTGGGCAGAGCTCCTCAAAGACCTGCTCACTGTTGCTCTGCAAGACCATCTTCTGACAGGCCAGGCTGGGCCAGTTCTGCACACACATTGGTTTGGATTGGGCAGGGACCACTTTATAAAGTGCTCAGTGCCCCACCAGCAGCTGGTGCTCTGACCCCAGCACCTTTACCCTTCCCAGGCCAGCAGAACGTGGCCCCTGGATGTCCTCTCATCCCAGGGACCTTGGGAGAATAACAGGTTCCAGTGACCAGGCATCTCGGGAATCTTGCCAACAGGACACATTCTGTACTCTTCAATCGTCCCACATCAAGAAGCTTAGATTTCCAGTTGTCATGAAGAGTATATGGTCCTTTCCAATGGCCCCTGACCTTGACACGCCTTTCCCTTCACTGCCTTCTACACCACTCCTTCCTCAATGTTTTGTCAGAATCCTTGGGGCCTCTTTGTTAATAGCACGTTGACACTGCTTTATGATTTTTTCCTTGGTGGCCGCATAAGTTTGATACCTGCATTTCCTTTAGTTGCTTAAACTTCTGTGTCTTCTGATTAGTTTCTGTCATTATTTGGAAAGAGCAATAAGACGCATAACAGATAGTCAACAGTAATACATAGGTGTCATTGAGAAGTATGTATTATATCCAGAGAACTTTGCTGAGGGCTTTCCATGGATTAGCCCATTTGATGCGGGTACTATGTTATGTGAAAAGCCTTACTATTAGTTTTATCTTAGAGTTAGTGATACTGCAGGACGTTATAATGGCCAGTGTATTTGAGTGGAATAGTATTCAGAAGTCCCACATTTGGGATCCCTGGGTGGCTCAGCGGTTTAGCACTGCCTTCGGCCCAGGGCGTGATCCTGGGGTCCCAGGATTGAGTCCCACATCGGGCTCCCTGCATGGAGCCTGCTTCTCCCTCTGCCTGTGTCTCTGCCTCTCTTTCTCTCTGTGTCTCTCATAAATAAATAAATAAAATCTTTAAGAAAAAAGAAGAAGAAGACCCACATTTAAAGGTCTGGTTTGGGCAGCCTCTGGGTCTGTTATGAGCTGTTTGCCCTCTTCAGAACTGTGCTCCTGGCCCCCTGGAATGTGTAAATGGGAAGAAAGGGGATTCCGAATTCCCTGGCTGGGAATTAGGAACAGCTAAACCAAACAATTGCTGACAATTCATATGGCAGCCGTGGTCAGATCTGTGTATGCCTACCTTGCAATAAAATACACATTGGAACATTGGAATGTTCCTTGCCGAGCTTGCTCGTTGCTTAGTTGTGGCCAGTATAGCAGATCAGCTCCTGTAAGCTGTAGGAGGAACAGGTGTGAGCAGAACCAGCAGTTGAATTTCGGGCTGTGAGTTTGGATCTGGGACATGTGTGTGGAGTTTAGGAGCGAAGTCTGGGTGGGTGGTATACATTTGGGACATGCTGACATATAAATGGGAATTAAAGCCATGAGGTCCTGTAGGGTCACAGCAGGGTGCAGACAGGAAAGAGTAAAGGACCAAAAACAGCCATGGCCCTCTAACTTCAGGATGACATAGAGAACAGGGAAGCTCGTAAAGGAGACAGAAGGAGCAGCAGGAGAGGTCAGAGGGGAGCTAACATTGATAATATTATGGGAGCAGAAAGGGGGAGCAAAGTGCATCCTGCATTTCTATGAGTGCCGGTCAGACCTGTGCTTCTTGGGGCAGGAGCTGTATCTGGTGGCCTTTGGGTCCCCAGCAGCCAGGATTGTTCCGGGCTTATAGTGCAAGATGGTATTTTCTTTTTTGTGTATACTGAATGAACTTATCTTGGCATATTTCTGATATCTTTGTTTTCTTTCCACAATAAAGAAGGTATACAGTGTTTATAGTTAACTTCACCAGTGAGCTTGGAAAGCTCTCGTCCTCATATGCCTTCACCTTATCCAGTTCTGATCACGGTACTGTTACAGGGGCCAGTGTCATTCAAGGATGTAGCTGTGGACTTCACCCAGGAAGAATGGCAGCAGCTGGACCCTGAGCAGAAAACCACCTACCGGGATGTGATGCTGGAGAACTACAACCACCTTATCTCCGTGGGTAAGGACAGCCCACTTTCTCTATTGCTAAGATACACAGGATTTCCCTCGAATGTGCCGACTTTCACTTTGAATTTGATGGGACTGATGTGAGTGGCCTGTTCTGGGGACCAGGCAGGGCATTTTGGTCTCTACCTCCTCAGTGAAAGGTTCTAAGTGTGGTGCTGGTCATGAGGCAGCACCATCCTCAGATGACAGAGACCCAGCAGCCCTGCAGTCAGGCTCAAGTTCTCTTTCGTTTCTGTTAACAGGCTGTCACATTATCAAACCGGAAGTTATCATCAAGTTGGAGCAAGGAGAAGAGCCATGGATAGTAGGAGGAGAATTCCTACCACAGAGTTACCCAGGTGTGTTAGTGCAGGCAGTGCGGAGATTGGTGCTTTGGAAGGGTTTTCCCGGGGATTCTTCATGGCCCCAAAGCTGCAGAAGTGACTACACACAGTCATCTGTGTGCTCTGGCAGCCCGGGTCCCGCTCCCAGCACCTTCTTCCATATGAGAATCTGGGTTTGCAGAGCATTGCCATGTGTGCCCCTTCCCAGAGCCCTCACCAGTCACGTCCCCCTTCCCCCATGCCTCACGTCTCACTCGCTCTCACAGCATTTTCAGCCACCCGCTGTTGCGGGTTCTTTGTTTTCAGGTGTCCATAAATCTGTCATTGAAAAGTAACTAATGGGACTCTTCGGTTCTTGCCACGTTCCTTTTTATTTCCTCTTTTCTGTGAAATGCCTCACACTGGTTTCTGTCCCCAGTTTCACAGCTCACTATTCCGAGGGCAAATTCTCAACCCCATCCTGAGCCTGAGCCAGGAAGTTGTGTGGCACTATGCCTGGGTGCTGCTCATCCTCCCTGAGAACCAGGCCTTAAGTTTGGTGACAGCAATGTCTGGGTCTCCTGCCTGCCCCTCTTGTCTCTTACTGTTCTGTCCCAGCGCTCAACTAGCATCCTGTCCTCTGTGGCACTCAGTGTGGTATATAGGAGTTATGATTCCTTTTCCTGAAGGGTCTACTTCCCCCTTCAGTGGGTTCTGGTTCCTGAGTTCTTCAAAGTGCTCCTCCTACCTCTGTCCTTAGGGTTGTCATTTGACTGTCTGATGCTTTACCATCCCTGTCCCCCTTCCAATATCTCCTGTGGTAGTTGCTCAGGGCACTGGCAGGATGTGTTCTTTGGAGTTTCCAGGGGACCTTGTCACTGGCTGCCCAGGAGGAGCCTTCAGTGACTCCTTGCCACTTCTGGAGGGAGTGTTGATTCCTCCTCTTCCCTGTGCTGCCTGTGTTTTCACAGAACTCTTGCTAAACTCCATGGGGCCCTCACTCCTAAATGCCTTCTGTTCATGTGCTCATTGTCCCTGGAGCTTTACCTCAGAGGGGTGTGCTCTGTTGGCAGATAACAACACATCCTTCCAGACGGAACTCAGCATTTCCACCCCCTCCTCCACGTTTTCCCTCCTAGCTCTTATCATTATTCCAGTCGCTTCTTCTCCTAAGGTGACCACCTCATGGCCAGACCTTGAAAAAAGTTAAGTCTGATCAAGTAATCTGTTATTTGGTAGTACATATTTTTTGCTTGAGCTTCTTTCTTCCCTAGATTATATCCCATAAAGAGAAGGGCATGTTCCCCCTTGCCCCTTAGTATGTAATCTGTAGTCTGCATTTGAGTATCAGGAGCCAGGCAGGTGAAAGAACTTTCTAGTCCATCTATTGGAAAATAATTTATAAGCAATTCTAAATATGCATGCCTAAGTCACATCCCCATTTATTCTGCAGGTGACTGAAAGATACGCATGGGATTCAGGTTAAGAGCAACTGCTCTGATTTCTACTTAAGAGTTTAAAGGAAATATGGAATAGGATCATACTTTCTAAGAGACCGGATTTGCTTAAGAGAGTTGCATGGTGTAATTTAAAACTCAGCATTTCATGTGGAATGTTGATGATCTGATGCACAGCAGACAGTCATTGCATGGAGAGTAATTATTTTCAGTTTTAAGGGGAGATGACATTAATGAGGTGAGAAAGGAATTGAGACATTTATGTTTTTTTGTTTTTTTTTTAATATGGAGACTCCCTGAATGGTTTTGAGTATATCAGGGTGGAGGTCCAGTGAACTGAATAAAACAATAAGAGCAGAGCTGGGCGTTGTTGGCACCTCAGCAATCTTAGAAGAAGCTAATGGTGCCTGAGATAGTACTCCATCTCTCCCAAGTGATTATGAAGTGGTGTGGTGCCCAGTGTTGATCCCTCCTCCACACACACACCCAAGCCCCCTTGGGTATATCAGATGACACTCTTTGCCAAACAAATAGCTTGGTTTTTCTGGAGCAGAAGTTATTCTTTGTAGACTAGTATAAACCCAGTTTGGAATTCATACTGTAGATCTAGGTGGAAAGTATTCTTTGTCAGATGTTATCTTCCATTTATCCTTGGGAGGACACAATCAGTACAGTTTCATTTGATGTGGATGAAAGCAAGTATAGCAGTCAAGTTTGTCTAAAATCTTGTAAGATAAGTAAAAATAGCAATTTGGGGAATCTGATTTTTAAGGTTTGTAAGTGAAAATGAAACTAAATGAAAATCAGGAGTGGTGAAGTCTGTTCACAGTCAAAATTAAGTGACACCAGTGTGTCAGAGGCAAGACTAGTTTAAGGAAATTGCCAGGAGATTGAAAATGGGAAAAACAGTTGCTGCATTACTGAGCATATGTTTTGTGCCACATGCTGATCTGAGCACATTATGAATTGACGTAATCCAACAGCAACCATATAACTTAGGTACCATTGTCTCCATGTCACCTGTGGGTGATTCTGAGCCGCAGGTGACATAAGGACTCTCCCCAGGTCACCCAGCCAGAATACATGTCCAGATAGAAACAGGTAAAGTTTATAGTCTGAATGAGTTCAGTTTAAATCATAACATCAGTAGAGTATTTACAAAACCTTAAACTTCTGAAGAGCTGTTATGCTCTGGTCTATTTTATTCTTCCTGTTGGAGATACAGAGTTCCTGGGAATCTCCTCCCAAGTGACATAGAACCACAATTAGCTAGAGTCCTGGCCACACGGCTGCTACTCTAAACATGGGTTTGGGTAGAAGCTGATGTGGCCCTACTGTGTGGAATCTGGGCAAAATAGTTTGGAATGACCTAGGCCAGTGAGAATGTTGCCACAAAATCTCAGTAAAAGGTGATGGTGCCTGAGACTATAGTTGTTTTTTCCAACTTGCTGCAGAGCGGTATGGTGCCCAGTGCTGGTCCCCTCCTCCACACCTGATGCCTCTGAGGCGCCTGTGCACCACTCCTCCTTGGCAGTGCTCCTCGTCACCCTTCATTCACCCCGTTTGCTGCCTGTCAGCTATGCATCTACTGTCCTTCCTTTCCCTGTAACTGCTGTGTTTATATTTTACTGTTTGTATCCAGTTTTGAACAAAATCTTAAAAAGTAGCAAAGATCAAATGTGCTTGTGTTTTTCCCTTTTCCTTACCTCAGAAATATGTGTGTATGTGCACATGCGTGCGTGTTTATTATAAACCATAACAATAGGGGAAAGAGGTACACTTGCAGTGAGTCCATGGAGCTCACATTTACACCAAAATGAAATGCTTGCCTGTAAGTCACCTTCCATATCTTATGTAGGAAGATATATAAAATTATGTTAATTTTGCCTCTTTTTAGAAGAAGTCTGGAAAGCTGATGATCTGGTAGAAAGAGTCCAGGAAAATGAAGGGAAATATTCAAGGCAAGCTGTATCCTTCAACAGCAAAACCCTGATTGAAGAGAGAGGTAATGTTCTTGGTAAGACTTTTAATGTGGAAATGAACCCCATTCCTTCAAGAAAAATGTCCTATAAATGTGACTCGTGTGAAAAGAGTTTGAAATCTGTTTCTGAATATATTAGTAGTGATGGCAGCTATGCAAGCATAAAGCCTGATGAATGTAGTGCATGTGGGAAACCACTTCCCCATGTTAAACTTGAGAAAACTCATCCAGGAGATGAATCTTATGAATTTAATCAAAATGGGGAAGCTTATAGTCTAAATGAAGAAAGTATTTATCAGAACATTCATATTTTGGAGAAACCCTTTGAATATATTGAATGCCAGAAAGCCTTTCAAAAGGATACAGTTTTTGTTAATCATATGGAGGAGAAGCCCTATAAATGGAATGAATCTGAAATAGCCTTTCTGCAAATGTCCAACCTCAGCACACACCAGAGGTCTCATATGGAATTGAAGCCCTTTGAATGCAGTGCATGTGGGAAATCCTTCTGTAAAAAGTCAAAGTTTATCATACATCAGAGGACTCACACAGGAGAGAAACCTTATGAATGTAATCAGTGTGGGAAATCCTTCTGCCAGAAGGGGACCCTCACTGTCCATCAGCGCACACACACAGGGGAGAAACCCTATGAATGTAACGAATGTGGGAAAACCTTCTACCAGAAGTTACACCTCATTCAACATCAGAGAACTCACTCAGGAGAGAAGCCCTATGAATGTAGTTACTGTGGAAAATCCTTTTGTCAGAAGACGCACCTCACACAGCACCAGAGAACACATTCAGGAGAGAGACCTTATGTTTGTCATGACTGTGGAAAAACCTTCTCCCAGAAGTCCGCACTTAATGACCATCAGAAAATTCACACAGGTGTGAAGCTCTACAAGTGTAACGAATGTGGGAAGTGCTTCTGCCGCAAGTCTACTCTCACCACACATCAGAGGACACACACCGGAGAGAAGCCCTACGAATGTAATGAGTGTGGGAAATTCTTCTCGCGGTTATCCTATCTCACTGTACACTATAGGACTCATTCGGGAGAGAAGCCCTACGAATGTAATGAGTGTGGGAAAACCTTCTACCTGAATTCAGCCCTCATGAGACATCAGCGAGTGCACACCGGAGAGAAACCATACGAATGTACTGAGTGTGGAAAGCTCTTCTCTCAGCTCTCGTACCTCACTATACACCACAGAACTCATTCAGGAGTGAAACCCTACGAATGTAACGAGTGTGGGAAGACCTTTTACCAGAACTCAGCCCTTTGCAGACATCGGAGAATACATAAGGGAGAAAAGCCCTACGAATGTTATATATGTGGGAAGTTCTTCTCTCAGATGTCATACCTCACCATACACCATCGAATTCATTCAGGAGAGAAACCCTATGAATGTAATGAGTGTGGGAAAACCTTCTGCCAGAATTCAGCCCTTAACAGACATCAGAGGACACACACAGGAGAGAAAGCTTATGAGTGTTACGAGTGTGGGAAGTTCTTCTCTCAGATGTCCTATCTCACCATCCACCATCGGATCCATTCGGGAGAGAAGCCCTTTGAATGTAATGAATGTGGAAAAGCCTTCTCTCGGATGTCATACCTCACTGTACACTATAGGACTCATTCAGGAGAGAAGCCCTACGAATGTAACGAGTGTGGGAAAAAATTCTATCACAAATCAGCCTTCAATAGCCATCAGCGGATTCACAGGAGAGGGAATGTGAATGTACTGGATGTGGGGAGGCTTCTCTGAAGTCAGAGAACCTTTCCATGTGGTGAGTGGGCAGCTCCTGCTGACCCACATCAGAGCTTACACGGGTGATCTGCACAAGCCTTTGTGTTAGACTTGAAGCCTGAAAGTTCACAGGGTAGAAACCCCAACTGTACCAAGACCACAGGACTTGTTGGATAACAAACTATACAGGAGTAAAAATATATATGTATTTAGAATGTGTATGCACTTCACCGTGGACTCAAACTGTTTTACATATCAGGGAATTCATGCCAAGGGAAAAATCTCTCCATTTTAAGGAAGGTGGAAAATGTACTCCTTTGGAAATTACAAAATGTTATGCTTCTGATGTAGTATTAAGCTTCTTGAAAACAAAAATACAGAAGATAAAGATACTTATGTAAATAGAAGCTGTAAAACCACCTGATAGTAATCAAGACCACAGCATAGCAACCTTACACTCACATGGGAGTGCTTCCTGGGAATGTAGGACTTAACATTTTTGAGGGGTTTTCAGTTTCTTTGCTTGCTTTTTAGGATGCTACATGAAATGTATGTTCAGTTTGAATCATGTTTGAAAAGTCATTGTATCCTTATTAGAATAATTTGTAATACATGGTAAGGTAGCCCATTTTAAATAGCTCTACCATGTTAGGATCCTGATATTCACTGCCCCTGAACTAACATCTGATAGTATAAAGTATGCTGCTTCTTGTACTCTTGCCTGGAGTTCATAAATGTCTTTGTTGTTAATGAACTAAGTCTTCTGTGAAGAAGCCAATGTCTTTATAACATGTTCAACTGTATCTGAGTCAGCAAGAGTTAGAAATCTATGCATATGGTAGAAAAGCGCATAGATAATTTTAAGATGTTACTGCCAGACATTTCCAGTAGTCTAAGAAGCGCCTATAGTATTTACTGTACTCTATCAGTTACATTTACTTAAAATATTTAAGTACTTAAAATATTTCCATTTGTATCAGTTTTTTTTTCTCCATCTGTTGTTTTATTTGGATGCTTACATTAAGTGTGCAGAGCACACATACTATGTAACTTAGGAATTATCTGTATTTTTTTTTATAACGATAGTGTTTTTAAAAATTGTGCTCTATTCCTATGTAAATGAATGAAGAACTCTTCATATGGGTTTTTGGCAGACACTGTTGAGTGACCCTGGTTACTCACTCTTTATTGTTTGCTGGCGGAGTTTGGGTGTCCATTTCTCCTCGTGGAATGGGGGGAAATCCTGACAGGTTTCAGTTAATAATGATAATCCTTTTCTCATTGCCAGCAATTGGTTTAGAATGGTCACAGGACCCAGTTCTATGCAGATAAAGGAGATAGCTGACAGGTTATTTCTGAAAAGGTTCAAATAATGAATCGTGCAGAGTTAAGCAGAGTCTTCTGTTGAACATTGCCTTCATTGCATGTGATGCCTGGCTGTGTCTTTCAACAATGAATTATAATTTAAACATGGCAGAGCAGAAAGACTGGGAGGACTGGGACCTGAATGATGTTGAGCCACTGAACCAGCCAGCTGTGGCTCCTCTGCTTCTGGACTGTCCCTTCTGTAGGAGATGAAATTTACCTTGGAGCAGGTTGATTTAGGTTGCTCTGTTAGCAGATAGCTGAAGATACAAAGTTATACCTTTGTAGGAATTATGCAGTTGAGAAGTGGACTTTAGGTAAATCATTTATTTAGAAGTACTGATAGAGAGGTTGATCTAATTTTCTGTAAATTTTGA
Organism: Nyctereutes procyonoides; assembly: GCF_905146905.1. NCBI lineage: Eukaryota > Metazoa > Chordata > Mammalia > Carnivora > Canidae > Nyctereutes > Nyctereutes procyonoides. The sequence goes on from NW_026575126.1 coordinate 66,122,462, forward strand.
TGTAAATAGTCGGGGCACTACCAATCAACTTGAAACAATTAAATGTGTATGTTTCCTTGAATGGTTACATCATTGACCTAAGAATCTTTAGAACCTGATAACAATGTCAGATATACCTTCCTTTTTACAATGCATGACATAAATTTTGTTTAGGTTAATTTCTTTTATTCATGGATCATTCTTCCACTGTTAATTCATAATATATGGTGTGGAGGTAAGGACGTTTGCTTTCCAGTGATTAGCCCCATAGCCTATATTTGAATAATTAACACCTGCCCACTGAGATGAAATGCCGTATTTTTCATGTATTCTGATCATTTGTGGCACCAGTTTTTGTTGCTCAGCACTTTCCCTCCATATCTTCTAGCTTATTGTGAGTATGCTATAGGAATGAAAAGTCTGGTAGATTGTATAGATTTGTGTAGGAAAATATACTCATAGTGTATTTGTTGAAATGATACCTATAAAGAGTTCGCACAGTAGTTTGTCATTATAGCTTAAATACACAGTATGCATTTTAAGTAAAATATTTTAAAAGTTTAAATGATTCACCACATTCTTTTTCTCTTACGGAGTGCCTGCACAGGAAAGGGCCTGGTGCACGGAATGGTCTTGAACTGCCTATCTGATGACGTAGTCATGTGATTAGTTTGTAGTTTCAAAGATGTCAGCAATTTCATTCTGTATCTCTGAAAGTGGAATCAGTGGCATGTTCTTCTATAGTGACATTTTTTTTCTTCTTCCCTAGAGGCACTTAAAATAATGGTTTGTCTTAAATTTGATGGAATGTAGTTTTTGAAAAGTTTTAACTGTTCCTGGCAAGAGTGTAAGATGCACACGCCTGAGTTCATGAAAGAGCACTAGCAGGATGTCAGGTCTCCTATCCTGCGCAAGGACTGAATGTGGAATTGGGGCAGAGCGGGAGCTTTTGTGCGTTATATATAGTCACCTTATAATTTGAAGTGTGAATGGATGATGAACTCTGAAAGGGGTTTTCAAGGGCTCAGCAGAAGGAACAGCTCTTCTGGCAGGTGGCCATGTGAGATTCCCCCAATTTTTTGTATCATCCTTGAGTCAGTGAAACAGTGGTTCATTCATACTTATCAAATAGGTCTAGTTGAAGCTATGGCGGTAACATCAAGGCCTTATCCTCTCAGAGATCCCAGAATCACCCTCTTTATTCCATGGCTGTGTGCCTGGCTGGCTGTCCAGTTAAGCTCCCCAAGCGAGGCTGTATAATCCATGTGACTACAGCCCAGATACTGCCCACTTTATAGAATGCCTGTAAATAAGCAAATTCCTTATCCTTTTCATCACAGAGGTGACTACATCACAGATAAATTGCTTTTCCCTTCCCTGAATTTAAAGTCTGTGATGTCTGCCAGACTGAACTGACATGGGCTACTGACTTGTTCCCAGAGCCCAACTTGGGCTGCCATGGAAGTAAGAGTGGTTTGCACATCCAGGAGACTACAGTGGAGAGGCTCCTGCATGAGGTGTGAGCAGGCAGACAGTGGTGAAGCAGGTGCTGGGGAACCTTGGGATTGAGATCTACACTCTGCTGCTCTTAATGTAGTGTCCCAAGCACCTTATTGCCCAGCACGGTGCCTTCATGAGACAGAAAGGATGCATCAGCTAGATGAGGAGTGGACACAACAGACACAGGCACAGTGCTGGCCTGGAGCATCCTCTTCTCACTCCACAGCCAGGTCATTACAGTAAGTGGGCACATTCTGTTTTGGATGGAGGAGAACCATTTGGTGATGATACCATGCCCTGAGAGCAGAGGATCCATCAGGAAGGGGGTGCCTCGTGGCTGGGGGTGGGCTTTTTCCTGTAATACATAGGTCTACTGAAGCCACCCTGAAGAACAGGAACTAGGGATTAGACCATCACCCTGTTAGTCATATCATCCGAGATTTGCAGATTCCCAAGTGAAAATTAATGCTAGAAAAAGCAAACCTATAAGTTTACTAAGAGCCGCACCATACATCTGCACAACTGGCAAGCTTAATGGAATGTAGAAATCCAGATTTCAAAAGAAGTGTATTGGTTATATGAAGCAAGAACAGTTACTCTAAAAGAGGTGGGGGACAGGGCATGGACACAGCCAAAAACCAGTTAGTGGATTGTGTGATAACAGCAAGTGGTTTGCCCACAATGCCAGGAAGAAGAGATGCATGTGATAAACAGACTCAGAACACAGTAGACATAATACCCGTATCCTGGAGTTCTTAAGATAGGATGGGAAGAAAATTATGAATTAAAAATTTCTCAAGTTAAAAAAGAATGAAATTAAAAAGAGCTTTTGTGTTGCCACATGGAAAGATACAGAAAAATCTCGGGCCTGTAAAGCAAAATGGTTTAACCTAAAGACTAATAACTAGAATACATGAGGATATCCAGCGAAGTAGCAAAAAGGCAGGGCTTGGAATCCTCCATCATTAGAAATAGGCAAGTTAAACCAGTAAAGTACCCCTTACACTGCTCAGAGTGGCAGAAACAATAGTGACATGAACGGTAATTGGTAATATCTGTATACTGTAGAAGTGCGTAAACTGGCCTGGAAATACCTTTTAAAATTCACATGTGTGCCTTCCCACACAGTGGCCCTACTAATACACTTTTCTATCCCAGAGGTACTCTGTACACACGTGGATGTATATACAGAATGATTTTGTCAACAAGGTTTTCGAGATAGCCTAGGTCACAGGAAGAGGTAAGTAAAACACGGATCAAGAAGTAGAGTGCTATCCAGCAGTTAGGAGTATATGCCATATCTGGATGTAGCACATTTGATAAAAGATAGACATGAATTTTTAAAAATGGAATGAGATTTCCTTACACAGGCTGCTGTGGAATGTGCTCAAGGTCATACAGACTAGTGTGAATGGAAAGAGAATGGAATCAGGGTTTGGAATGAAGAATCAGGTAAAGAATGGTTTCCATGCAGAAGCCAATATTGAAAATCAATGTTTTAAATTGAATGTTATGATGAACACTATTCCCCAAGACTCCAGAAACATTAAAACACACAAAAATTAAAGGACCAGAGAAATCAAAATCCTCAGTGTTATATGCTGTTAAGTTTCAGCCAGAGTTTCGCAGCCTAGGTGCCTAATTGATGTCTGTGTCCTTTTTAGCAACTTCACCCTAAGGCAACTTCCAGTAAAATGGTCGTAGTTGCTCCATTTGTTGGTCATTCTGCACTTTAATTTAAAACATCCTTTTAAACATTCTTCCTGGGATGAGGGAGTGCCCACCCTGAAGTTATCTGCATCACGTCATAGGACTCATTTAGTGGGACAACCTGTGCTGCTCAGGACTCCACAGTGTCCACCTTCCTTCCCTCTGTGAGAGATCCCCCTTGCGTCTAGTTTCAGCCAGGCACACCACTGCAGATCTGATTTCCCAGCTAGCTGAGGCCAGGGACTGAATTTAGGTCGAGGGGGTGTGAGTGGGGTAATTTGTCATCTTCTGAGTCCTAAAAGAGAACTGTCCTTTCCCACTGCCTTGTACTCCCTTCCTTGGCTGTGACAGAACCATGGTGCTGAGCCACCTTCTACCCTGAGAACAAGGAGAACACCTGAGGGCAGGATTTGGCTGACATGCCAGGTGAGAACACTTCAGGCTTGTGGGAACAGCCCTGCCTCTGTAGTGAATGTACCTGTCCCAATAAACCTTTATGGGACACAAAGTTCCAATTTCATTGAATTTCACATCACATAAAATATTATTTTGATCTATTATTGTGATTATTACATTACTTACAAATGTAAAGCCCATTCTTCGTTTACAGGCTGTGCCAAAGAGGCAGCACTCCAAATGTGGCCCATGAATTCTCTGTACTTTAGTGACTCCTCTCTAGGGAATGGGAAAGTACCAGGATTAAGAGGACTCTATTCTCTGGAGAACAACCTGGAATGGGGCTATCCTACCTCCCTGGACCACCTGTTAGTTTGGGATTGTATGTGAGATAGCAATTGTCTATCTTGGCAGCTAATCCAACACTAATACAGAATTAGCCAACAAAAATGAACTACTGTCACTTCTAAACTGTGACAAATGTGTTCCTCTCAAACCTAGTGGTACATACACGACTAGGAGAAAGTCATGGGAAGAAAGCAGAGTTAAGGGCAGCCCACTCAAAACCTTTATAATACAATTCTAGCAGAATCAGCGGTAATCCTAATAAAATATGCCGTATTTTTATCTTTAGAAAAATGCGTGCTCAGATCTTTATTTCTAAATATTACTCTTCCCCAAATGGAACCAAAGCTCTTTAACCAAGGCTGATCAGGAAACTAAAAGCATAGAACATTTACTTGTAAAAGGGAAGTGCTCAAGAATTGATGGGTGTGGCAGACGAGGGAAATGGAGGGCTCTATCCTCCCACCCCGCAGGAACAACTACTGAGCTGGCAACCTCTGCCAAACTCTAGAATCTAGTCCAAAACTCAAAACCACTAGGGGAGACTTGATGAGAGGGGGGGCAGCTGTGCAGCCAGAGCTGGGACTTTAAATAGCCCACCTGCCATCCCCCACACCTCCAATCAGCTGCCACATGGTAATAGCCTGCAGTCCCAAGTCCTGAGGCCAGGGGGCGAGTTACAGACCTCAAACAGTTTCAGGGTGGGTTTCACCTGCTGCACCACCATCTGTAGGAGGGCTGCATGGGCTTTCCCATGTTTCCTGGACTCAGTCACAGGTCTGGGCAGCTTCCCAGATGGTTTGTGCTGCAAGCATGGAAAGGCACAAATCCTGGCTGTAGCAAGCTGGGGCAAGGAATGACCATCCTTGGTCATTTTTTCCTCTTTTTCTTCCCCTTCCTATCTCTTTTTTAAATTCTTTTTTCAGCTCCAGCTGGCAAAACACACCTAACCCTTGGGTTGATGGAACAAAATTTAGTGCCTGCACAATACATAACTACTGAAACAAAAAAGTCAAAAAGCACATAAAAAGAACTGACAAAACAACAAAAACTCTGGGAGAGGGTGAGAATCTGGTTTCCAGAGTTGCCATATTATAACATTAAACAGTCTAGGTTTCAGCAAATAATAAGAGATGTAAAGGAACTAGAAGGTCTGCTCCTGTCACAGGAAAGGGAACCCGACCTCTGTCGCCACGAATCCCTCGTCTCTGGTCACTGGGGATTGGTCCCAGCCAGGTAGGTCAGGAGTGTGCCACTCTTGGTGGGTGATGATTGGATCTAAACACAAAATCCCAGAGGCTTTGGAGAGGAGCCTGGTAAGTCCACTCTGGAGACTGTCTCTAAGAACTAATGTGGGAAAAGCCAAGAAAGATTCAAAAAATAGAATGAAGAGACATGTGCTTTTCAATACATGGAAAAACATAGTAAAGCAACAGTAATTGAAAACATCTTGTTCAGCATGATTAGAAAATAAGGGGGGATCTGGGTGGCTCAGTGGTTGAGCATCCTGCCTTTGGCTCAGGTTGAGATCATGGGGTCTGGGGATCAAATCCCACATCAGGCTTCCTGCATGGAGCCTGCTTCTCCCTCGGCCTATGTCTCTGCCTCTTTCTTTGTGTCTCTCATGAATAAATAAATAAATAAAATATTTATTTTAAAAATCCTCTAGGGGTCCCCAGGGGGTATCTTTTTAAAAAGAAAAAGAAAATAAGTCAGTAAAAGAGAAAACATCCCTAGAATCAGTATTTCCAAGCTGCGAGTCAGGACTGCCTGCAAACAGGAGAAAACCCAAGACAACCAAGCTGCTGGCAGCTTTGACATTCAAACCAGCAACCGTTGGGCTACGTGTCTACCAAAAGCCCTAGGAGGAGCTCCCCTGGACCCCCACTGGCCTCAGATTAAGTGTCCATCCCAGGAACAGCTAAACTGGGCCCGAAGGGTGGGTCCTGTGACTGGCCCACCAGGGAATTTGCCAGCTCTGTAGTATCAGCTTCCCTTTCTGGAAGAATGTGGAGACGAGCGCTTAACAGACAAAAAGGAAAGCAAATGATAATTTAGTCTGTGATAAAGATAGTATTTCAAGTCGGGGACAAAAAGATTAATTCAGTGGCGTAAGGACAGCTAACACTTCATTAAAATAAAAATCAGGGATCCCTGGGTGGCACAGCAGTTTAGCGCCTGCCTTTGGCCCAGGACGCGATCCTGGAGACCCGGGTTCGAATCCCACGTTGGGCTCCCGGTGCATGGAGCCTGCTTCTCCCTCTGCCTCTCTCTCTCTCTCTCTCTCTCTCTCTCTCTCTCTCTCTCTCTCTCTCGTGTGTGTGTGACTATCATAAATAAATAAAAATTAAAAAAAATAAAAATCAGTCACATCAAGAAAAAAGTGGGAAAAGATCAATGAATGAACCAATTTTTAAAACTCAACTCATATTGGGACGCCTGGGTGGGTCAGCAGTTGAGCATCTGCCTTTGGCTCAGGGCATGATCCTGGGGTCTGAGATCAAGTCCCACATCGAGCTTCTTGCGGGGCGGGGGGGAGTCTGCTTCTCCCTCTGCCTATGTCTCTGTGTCTCTCATGAATAACTAAATCTTCTTTTAAAAAAGTCATCTCACATAAAGAATAATACTTAACTGGGTTGTAAAAAGAAATTTCCTGTGCCCTGCTTCTTTCAAACCAGAAATAACATGATTTCATCATGGCATGGAAATTCACAGGGCAGAAAGCAGTCACTGAATCATTTTCTCAAATCATTCTTGCTCCCAAATTCCTGTATCTAACACTTCCAAATTACAGAATTAAAAAATAATGCATACCTCTGTATACATTAGGATGCCTCATAGCTCCAAGTAATCAAAAAAACCTCAACTCCAACAGGCGTAAACTAAAAAATCTAATAATGACCTGTCTTCCTGGTACACAGCAGCTTCTGAGCTGGTGAATCCACCAATTAGTGTCCCTGCTCGTGGTCCTGCCCTCCCTCAGCTCACTATCCTATCAGCCCTGAGTCACAAGATGCAATCAATGGGGATCCAGATGGACAATGCCATTCTGTTCCTGATTCTTTATTGATGACAAAACCTTGCCCCAAAACCACCTGCATACTTCAGTTTCTGGTCCTTCTTCCAGTCCCAAACACCTCGTGGTTAGGGAGGATAAGCAGGCCACATCAAGGAGGAAGGGGATGGGAGCTGCCAACCCGCTATAAGCAACCTGTCTGCAGCAGGAAGCAAGGATCAGGGCAGTCTCTGACAATGTGCCTGTGCACATGGCTGCTGGGTTCCTCACACGCGGCCTGCACCACGTGCCTCTGCACCCTCACCAATCCCAACGGGAGTTGGAAAGAGAAGGGTGTTTTCTATACACAACTCTATTTTAAGCGCTTGCTAACAGCTAGACCCTGCCTCTGCACTTTATGAATGTGTGTTCATTAAACCAGGCAAGCCCAAGACACTTTTTTTTAAGGCATTTGGCTTTATTGAAGAGCAGATCAGTAACAACAGTCATCGCTAGTCCCAAAAAAACACAGAGAATAGGTGAGGTGCTTTTGTTGAACAGTTGTCAGAGCTGTTAGGAAAGGGTGAATACCCATGTGCTGACAACCGTGCTCAACACTTGCTCAAATTTTGTTTTCCTATTTTTTTGCTTCATTTAATTGTGCACACGTTCTTTTCCCAAACCACTTCACAGCTGCAGATGTGACAGTTCACCTGTTCTGCACAGTGTCCTAGAAACTCACATTCATAACCATTATCACACTGAAGACAATTACTCTAATTCCCTAATATTTTCCAATACCCATTCCACATTTAAATTCCTCCAAATAGGGATCCCTGGGTGGCACAGCGGTTTAGCGCCTGCCTTTGGCCCCGGGCGTGATCCTGGAGACCCGGGATCGAGTACCACGTCGGGCTCCCAGTGCATGGAGCCTGCTTCTCCCTCTGCCTGTGTCTCTGCCCCTCTCTCTCTCTCTCTCTCTCTCTATCATAAATAAAAAAATAAAATAAAAAATTCTTCCAAATGCCTCCAAAGTACCTACATGGTGTCTTTCTGAGCTGGATGTTTTTTGGATCCAATCAAGGATCATGCACTGCATCTGATTATGTCTTGTTAATATCAGGATTGAAAGAGTCCCGCTGGCCTTTTCCCTCTTTTTAAAATGACACTAATTGGGCAGCCTGGGTGGCTCAGCAGTTTAGCGCCCCCTTCAGCCCAGGGCATGATCCTGGAGACCCGGGATCGAGAACCATGTCAGACTCCCTGCTTGGAGGCTGCTTCTCCCTCTGCCTCTCTCTCTCTCTCTCATGAATAAATAAATAAAATCTTTAAAAAAATGAGACTAACTTCTGACGAGACCAGGCCAACTGTCTTGGTGGATGCCCCACATTCTGGATTTGATTGTTTTCTCCACTGAAGCTGTTCCCCTCTTCCTCTCTCTCTTGTATTTTCTGTGAACTAAAAGACTAAACACTAAACTCCCATGAAATACTCTGGCAAGAGCATGCTACAGTGCAACGCATAGACCTCACGCAAGAGGCACACGATGTCACCACTGTTGAGACTGCTGCATTTTATCACTGGTGAAAGTGGGGCAGTCATTCCATTGTGAAGGTGTACATTTTCCAGGGTCAGTGAGGGAGATATCTGTGGGAGAGTCTCTGGCATTGCACAAATACTCTTTCCTTTGCATTTAATGATCCTGGCATCCACTGACAATCTTTGCCTAGGTGTCCTAGGGGTTAGCAATTTTTAAAATTCTAACATTCCTTATACATTTATTAGCTGACACTTCTATAACAGTCAGCCTTCCTGAAACTGCTCCTACTAAAAAGGCAGGGTGAAAATTCTTTCCTTCTAATTACAGAATAAGAAGCTTGTGTTAAGACTCGCCTCCAACAGCAGAAATAAGCCCAAGCCCCTTTCTCTTTTTCTTCATTGATGTGGACACATTTTTTTAAATTCAAATGTTGAGCCAATTACAGTAGGTCTGTCTGACCATCAGAGTATCAAATTTGGCCAGGGAGAAACCCCCCAAGGTAGCTTCTGGGACCTTTGACCTTAATCTTTGAGTATGTCTTGCTTTTTTGACACAAGAGGTCCCAGCCTCACCCTGGATACTTCAGGACCCAGAGCTAGAGGCAGCTGTTTTTCCAAGGACTCCTGGTTCCTCGAGGGACATGCTGGCGCCAAATCTCATCTACAGGGGGTGCAACTGCTTTCAGGCCCTCAGTGGACAGAGCTAAGACATATATACACTTTTAAAAATGACTGATACTTTCAGTTCATATATCTTATTATGCAGAGTTTTATGTAAGTTCTTTCATTTTTATGGTCATGTTTTCTCTTAAACTGGAAGTTTGGTTCCTGGTTAACTTTAACAGTTTATTTTGCTTTATCTTACAATATACACAAACTAGATCCAAAGTAACACCAGTATTACTAACAAAAAATTAATGAGTGGTGTTCATAATTTTTTGCAGATCTTTGTTCTTAAACATACCCTGTTAAGGACATATAGTCATAATTCTGTGTTCAAAAGTTTCTCATAACAATTATTTTCTCTGTTTAGCTACCAATTTGATACAAAGTTGATGTGTTTTCAATTTCAGAATGATTTATTTTTCTATCTTGGAACAAATAAATAATTTACATTTGTTCAAAAGTCAAACTTTCATTAAAAGGTATGACCAAAGAAATCTTGCTTCCATCCCTGACTCCACCATGTTTGCTCCTGCCTCCATAGGAACTCATTTTTATTAGTTTGTAGTTTATCCTTCTAGTATTTCTCTTTACAAAAAATAAGCAATTGTGTGTATGTGTATATTACTTCCTCTCAACTCTTACATAGAAAGTAGCATGCCCTATGGTGGTGTGTATTTTGCCTTTCTTCTTAACAGTATGTTGGGATATAGTATTTCAATTTGTTAAACATGTCACTCATAATGCATACTGTACTACACACATACAAACATACACTGGGGGCATTTAATGTGAAATCTGTCATGATAATTATTAAGCTATGGGAAGATATTTCCTACGGACACCCATTTCAATACCCGCTATGGAAGGCAAACGTACAAGACATATGTATGCTATGTACAACATACCAAAGCCTTGATTACTCAGGTGTACCTGAGGCATCTGGTGCTGTCAAGTAGCCACTGCCACCATACTCTTCCAAAGGCCTCATATTCCCACAATAAGCATCATTAGCATCAGACACATCTTATACCAATCTTCAAAATCTGGTACCACATCAGAATCATGACTTCTAGTGTTACATTATTTCTAGAGAAAACAATATATCCACATTTCCAAACTGATAGATTTCCCCTCAATATTAATACTTTTCTTATACAGAGTTTGATCTTTTTCCCTCAACACTGTTCATGCATGTAAAACCTTTATTTAGTTCCACTCCAGTATCAATTACCTGATGATCAGTAAGTTGTGACTCTGTAAATCCCTTTATACTTTTGTTGCATTCTTACTGATTTTAGCCCTCTGGCTGATTCCTCTGAGACATATATTAGATTCATAGGTAGACACTAACATACAGGACATTCTCAGGGCTCTCTCTCCATGCAAGTTCTCCGATATTTAGTAATGTATCCAATATCCATTCCAGAGAGAGTCCACCAACTCCCACACCATGTGTGTCTTCTGATTGCAATTAAAGACTAAATCCCCACAGTAAGAGTTCTCCACCTGATTACAGTCTTGAGATTTCTTCCCGTGGGTTCTCAAGTTCACAAAACTTGACTTCACACATGAGGGTTTTCCACATTTCCTGCACCTTAGGGTATCTCTCTTATGTGAATTACCTGATGTTTTGTGAGAGTCGACTTCTTGCAGAAGGACTTCCCACATTCGTTACATTCATAGGGCTTCTCCCCAGTATGTGTGCGCTGATGAACTGTGAGGGTCGACTTCATACAGAAGGATTTCCCACATCGCTTACATTCATAGGGCTTCTCCCCTGTGTGAGTTCTCTGGTGATTAATGAGGTTTGACTTCACATAAAAAGTTTTCCCACATTCCTTACATTCAAAAGGGTTCTTCCCTGTGTGAGTTCTCTGATGTACAGTGAGGTGGGATTTCATACAGAAAGATTTCTCACATTCATTGCATTTATATGGTTTCTCTTCCGTGTGAGTTCTCTGATGTATGGTTAAGGCTGACTTATAACAGAATGATTTCCCACATTTGATACATTCATGGGGCTTCTCCCCAGTGTGTGTTCTCTGGTGTTCAATGAGGTGGGACTTCTGGAAGAAGGTTTTTTTACATTCCTTACATTCATAGGGTTTCTCCCCTGTGTGTGTGCGCTGATGTTTAGTGAGGTGTGACTTCTGGAAGAAGGTTTTCCCACATTCTTTACATTCATAAGGTTTTTCCCCTGTGTGTATTCTCTGGTGTTGACTGAGGGCTGACTTCATATAGAAGGATTTCCCACATTCATTACATTTATAGGGTTTCTCCCCTGTGTGAGTTCTCTGGTGTACGGTTAAAGTTGACTTATGGCGGAAGGTCTTCTGACATTCATTACATTCATAGGGTTTCTCTTCTGAATGTGTCCTCTGATGATCAGTGAGATTAGACTTCATAGAAAAGGCTTTCCCACATTCACTACATACATGGGGTTTCTTTCCTGTGTGATTTCTCTGGTGAATATTAAGAAGTGACTTCACATAGAATGATTTTTCACACTCATTACATTTAAAGGGTTTCTCTCCAGTGTGAGTTCTCTGGTGTATGATCAGGGTGGATTTCATATGGAAGGCCTTCCCACATTCATTACATTCATGTGGTTTATCCCCTGTGTGAGTTTTCTGATGTTTAGTGAGGGCTGATTTTTTATAGAAGGACTTCTCACATTCATTGCATCCATAGGGTTTCTCCCCCGTGTGAGTTCTCTGATGTACTATTAGGATCGAACTCATAGAGAAGGCTTTGCCACACTCATTACATTCATAAGGTTTCAAACCAGTGTGAATTTTCTGATGTTTAGTAAGGTTTGACTTCACACAGAAGGTTTTCCCACATTCATTACAGTCATAGGGTTTTTTCCCAGTGTGAGATACTTGATGGATAATTAGGGCTGACTTATAGCAGAAGGATTTCCCACAATCAGTGCATTTATAGGGTTTCTCTTCTGCATGCTTCCCCTGATGTACATGCAGAGCTGACTTATAGTAGAAAGACTTCCCGCACTCATTACATCCATAGGGTCTCTCCCCTGTGTGTGTTCTCTGATGGTCAGCAAACTGTGACTTCTGTAAGAAAGTTTTTCCACACTCATTACATTTGAAAGGTTTCTCCCCTGTATGTGTTTTCTGATGTTTAGTTAAGTTCGATTTTACACAGAAGGATTTCCCACATTCCTTACATTCATATGGTTTCTCCCCTGTGTGAGTCCTCTGATGGACTTTGAGGGCTGAGCTATGACGAAAAGACTTCTTGCATTCATTACACACATAAAGCTTCCCTTCTGACCATGCCCTCTGTTGATCAGAAAGAGCTGACTGCACAGGGGCTTCACTGCATTCACTGGGTTTCTCTCCTGCATGAGATCTTGGAGGGTCTGTGGGTTGTGATTTCTGAAGGGTTTTTCCAGATTTATTACTTCCACAGGGTTTCTCTCTTATGTGTGTCTTCTGATGCTGAGTCAGGTGGGACTCCTGGTAAAAAGATTTCCTGCAGTAACTACATTCAAAGGTTTTCTCTCCTCTGTGAGTTTCAGAAGGTGGAGTGAGATAGGACTTATTCTCATTTTCATTAGATTCCAAATTAACTGTCTGATGTTTTAAGAGGGTTGACTTCAGGCACTCAGTGACCTCACAATGATTCTTACTTGTGTGAACTTCCTGAAGAACTTCCAGGGCTGACTCATCACTGGTACTTCCCCCCAGTTCCTTATAATCACAGGATTTGTCTTCTGTTTGAGTCCTTGGAGGTGTAACGATGGCTGCCTTATTACGGGAGGTTTCTCTACATTCATCGCATTCAAAAAGTGGTCCCAAAGTCTGAATTTTCTGCTGCTCAGTACAGTCCTTATTACAGCTTGGGGATTTCTCATCTTGGTTATATTCATCAGGTTTCTTTCCAGTGTGAGTGTCTCCTTGGTTATTATCAGAAAGCAACCTCCCACATGCATTAATTTCATGAGAGTTCTTACTTGAATAATTTTTATCACTAATAATTGATTCTGAAACATTTTTCAAACTTTTTCCACATGAGTCATCTTGATGGGGTATTTCTCTGAAAACGTTATCTTTCTTCTTAGTCAGTGACTTTTTGTTGATGAGTAAAACTCGCCACAAATGTTCATTTTGGTCTTCCTCACTCCTGTCTGTAAGGTCATAAGAAAAATGAAGTGTACTTTAAAAATGTTAATACATTTCCTATGATTACCAAGACCAAGATAACTAAAATGTCTATCACCTTACTTAGTTAACAAAGTTAAATTGTGTGTGGTTAGAAAGATCAACATCTACTCTCAACAACTTTCCACTGTGCTTACTGTACTATTAGCTATAGACCCTTTGCTGTGCATCACATCCCCAGAACTTGAAGTCATGTTTAAGACAAAAAAAAAAAAAAATCAAGCTGATCTCAGACATCTGTAATAGAATTCAGTGCTAAAAGCACTGGAGAAAGAATTACAAATCCTTAAGGATTAGAAGTAAATCTCAGTAATTTTATATGTAGACAAAATGGCACTCAGATGAAGTAACACCAGTGAGTCTGAGTATCCAAAAATGCAGGGAAATATTGTTTTTATGAATTCTTAAAATGAACTTCAGTCAAGAAATGGTAAAATGTGGGATCCCTGGGTGGCGCAGCGGTTTGGCGCCTGCCTTTGGCCCAGGGCGCGATCCTGGAGACCCGGGATCGAATCCCACATCGGGCTCCCGGTGCATGGAGCCTGCTTCTCCCTCTGCCTGTGTCTCTGCCTCTCTCTCTCTCTCTGTGACTATCATAAAATAAAAAAAAAAATTAAATTAAAAAAAAAGAAATGGTAAAATGTAATACAGAATGTAATACTGTTTTTGAAGACTGATTTAACAAACCTACCAAGCTGGCTATCAGAATAGACTGGCTATCAAAATAGAATTAAAATATAAAGGACTTCAGATTTTAGAATTATTAGATGTTAAATTTTAAACTTCCTCCAAATCACTCCTCCCCAATCTCCCATCTCAGTAAACACCACCTACCCTCATCATCATGTTGTTCCGATTAAACCCTTGCAAACTCCCTCTCTCACAGGCCACTTCTGACTCAGCCGCAAATCCTCCTCTCTGCATAATGCAGGCCAACCTCCTCACCTGCACCAGCTTGTAACTCTAAGTCCCCATCATTTCTCATCTGAACCACTGCAAACATGTCTGCTCCGCTGAGAGCTGAAACCATCCACACCCACACAGCCTACTCACTATCTGTGTTAACTTGATTAGTATTCTGTTTTCATAACAAGACTTTACTACTCCAGGAAACCTGCCCAGGAAGCTAAAAGTTGCAAGTAAGTTTACTGTTCAGTTCAGAATCTTCCCCAAAAATCTTTTAAATTAATTGTTCAACTTTCCAGTAAATAATAAACTTATTCTCCAGGACTCTTCAATCCTTGTTGTGTCCACACATCCTAAACTATTAGGTTATGGTCCTTACTCAATAGTTCTCAAGCTCCTGTGTTACAAATATACCTGAAACCATGCCCTCAAATCCTATAAATAACCTGACTTTGTTCACTTTCCTCCAAGGCGGTATGAAACTGTCAGTGTGAGCAATCAATTCAAATCTGCCATAACAGCAGGTGATTCTGGTGGTCCTCTGAGGGAGCCAGCTCTGTATCCTGTCTCTGCTTCTACCTTCATCAACTACCCTCATGCCCATCTCTGATTTTCTTTGGACGGTAGCCAGAGAAATTCTTTTAAAACATTCTTCTGTGGAAATCCATGAACAGTTGTCCGCCTCACCTAAATCAGAATCAAAGCCTTACCTTGCCCTGTAGGATATTAGAGGGCAAGATATAGGGGCTCTGGCTATGACCCTGAAGTCATCTCCTACCAACGTCCCTCTCAAATGCATCCCTATAGCCATAATGGCCCGCTGCTATTTCAGCAAACACCTGCCACAAGAGCATGGCCCAGCTGTTCCTTCTACCTGGAATCCCCAGAATCCTGCTACCTGCTCTAATGCACACCTCATCAAAAATGCATTCTCTGACCACCTTTTAAAAGAGTACATCCCACTCTCTCTCCTTTTAGCCTGCTTTAATTCTCTTCAGGGGTCTTGTCACCACTTGATTAGTAAATTTTCTCATTTTCATCTATGTTATCCTACTATCTTGTAAGCTCTAGGAGCTCGGGAACATTGTTATGTTCACTGGCATATCTCCAACACCAAGAATACAAGTGGCAAGTAGGAGGCAGAAAATGGCAGCACTGGTATTTGCAAGTGACACTGTGGGGGCAATTTAGGTGATCAGGGGGCCTGTTAGCTTGCTGTTCAGTCACATCCGAAAGTCTGAGGGACCAAAACTGAACTACAGAAACACACACCAACCTCAAAACCAAGCCATCTGGGACCTGATTTCTGTGGGCTTCTTTCTTCCTCCACAATAACTAACTCACCTTGATCACCCTGGTCTGGGAATTCTCCCTCTAATGGCCACAGGTCTTCTCCTTGCTCCAGCCTGAAGATCACTTCTGGTTTGGTGAGGTGACACCCTGTGAGTGGGATATAGGGTAAAACTTGTCACAAGTGGCATGGATATCAGGGCCCCTGGAGGATGAGGAAGGTGCAGCTGCAGGAGCTACATGATAAAGGTGCTCGTTTGCACCTTTCATCAGGGAGGCAAGAACACAATATTGTTTCTGTGCCAAATGAGAACATCTTTGACCCATGAGATGTACACACAGTATCATTAAACACTCCAATAGCCCACAGATTCTGGCAGCTATGAAAGAAGAAAAGAAACACATGGTAACACCCCTCACCCACGGAGACCAGGTGGCTGTAGTTCTCCAGCATCACATCCCGGTACAGTGTCCTCTGTGTGCCTGTCAGTTGTAGCCACTCGTCCCGGGTAAACTCCACAGTCACGTCCCTGAATGACACGGATCCCTGACCAGCACATTTCTGTTCAAGCCAAAGAGATCAATATTGGGTGACATGAAACAGACATAAGGGACATAAGTCTTGGGATCCCTGGGTGGCGCAGCGGTTTGGCGCCTGCCTTAGGCCCAGGGCGCGATCCTGGAGACCCGGGATTGAATCCCACGTCGGGCTCCCGGTGCATGGAGCCTGCTTCTCCCTCTGCCTGTGTCTCTGCCTCTCTCTCTCTCTGTGACTATCATAAATAAATAAAAAAATTAAAAAAAAAGGGACATAAGTCTTAACATGTTTGAGAGTTTACCATAAAATAGTACAGCCAATTCTATACCTTCCCTTCTTTATACCCTGTAGGATAAAGTGATATGATGGGAAAACCCAGTATTAACTTAATTCAAACAAAAAAACTAAAGTTCCTCCTGTGTTTCTGAAATTGTCCTAGCCTGCCAAGATTAAGCTAAACCAATCCTGTTTTTTGAGACAGAGAGAGAGCACACGTGCACGCATGTGCAAGTGGAGAGAGGAGCAGAGGGCAAAGGAGAGAACCAGACTCTCCACTGAGCACAGAGCCTGACAGGGGGCTTGATCTCAGGCCCCTGAGATCATGACCTGAGCCAAAATCAGAAGTCAGATGCTCAACTGACTGAGCCACCCAGGTGCCCCAGGAGCTTAAGTCTTAATAAGGAGACAAATCATATTTTGGAACATTTATCCTATAATAAGGTATCATAAGAACTGTGCTAGAGTCATTTACAATTAGTATCAAATAATGGTAGAAAATACGGTTCTTTTGTGTTGTCAGGTTGGGCTTCAGAACATAGCAGGAGATTTTCACTGATGTGGCACCACTACATAAGCAGAGCCAAGGAGCCATGAGAAGCACTCAGAAGTGACAGGAGAATGGTATGTAGGACTGTAAGAAGATAAAGATCTGCACAGGTGTCCAAAGAGACATTACAGAACAAGTCTGGGTTTATTCCTATACTTTAATGACTCCAAAATAGTTCACCCCATCCTAGCGATAAGTTTTGGGTACCTCCAATTTATTTATTTATTTTTAAGATTTTATTTATTTATTCATGAGAGACACAGAGAAAAACAGAGAGGCACAGACACTGGCAGAGGGAGAAGCAGGCTCCATGCAGGGAGCCCGACGTGAGACTCAATCCCGGGGCCCCATGATCACACCCTGGGCTGAAGGCAGCACTAAACCACTGAGCCACCCAGGCTGCCCCAATTTACTTATTTCTTGATAGATAATATATACATTCTGCTAATTCACATAATAATGATAAGCTTAATTTATCTTTTTTTTTTCCCCCTGGCTAAAAGTTAAGTATAGACAACCTACTGTTTCCTTTACAATGGAGCATCCTGGGCCCTCTGCAGGTGGCAGGTATGACACTGAAGATAATGAGGAGCCAGCGAGGACATGAAAGCAATCGCTGTTACAGCTCTCAAATCAACAACCTAACTTTATAACTTGAGGAATCAGAAAAAGAAGAAATTAAACCCAAACCCAGCCGAAGGAAAGAAATAATAAAAATAGAAATAAACAAAAATAAACAAAAAAGAAAAACAATGGATAAAATGAAAACAAAAGACAGTTTTTTGAAGAGATGAACAAAACAGACAAGCTTTTACTTAAATGGACTAAGGGCAACAAGAAGATTCAAATTACTAAAATCAGAAATGAAAATAAGGACATTTCTACCAGTTCTGTTGAAATAAAAAGGTTTATAAGAGAGTACTATGAACAACTGTATGCCGACAAACTGGATAACCAAGAGGAAATGGACAAAATCCTAGAAACACAAAACCCAGTCAACCCTAAATCAGAAGAGGGATCCCTGGGTGGTGCAGCGGTTTAGCGCCTGCCTTTGGCCCAGGGCGCGATCCTGGAGACCCGGGATCGAATCCCACGTCGGGCTCCCGGTGCATGGAGCCTGCTTCTCCCTCTGCCTATGTCTCTGCACCCCCCCTCTGTGTGTGACTATCATAAATAAATAAAAATTTAAAAAAAAGACTAAATCGGGATCCCTGGGTGGCGCAGTGGTTTGGCACCGGTCTTTGGCCCAGGGCGCGATCCTGAAGACCCAGGATCGAGTCCCACGTCAGGCTCCCGGTGCATGGAGCCTGCTTCTCCCTCTGCCTGTGTCTCTGCCTCTCTCTCTCTCTGTGACTGTCATAAATAAAAAATAAATAAATAAATAAAAAGACTAAATCAGAAGGAAAATAGATGATCTGAATAGGTAACTGGTAAGGAGACTGGGTCAGCAACGGGGAATATCCCAACAAACACAAGTGCTAGACCTCACAGCTTCACTGTTTCATTTTACCAAAAATTTAAAGAGGAACTAATACCAACCCATCTCAAACGTTTCCAGAAAATTGAAGGGGACTGAACACTTCCTAACTCATTCTGTAAGGCCAGCATCACTCTGATACCAAAGCCAGGAAAAGACACCGCAAGAAACCTACAGACCATTATCCTTTATGAACACTGAAGCAAAAATCCTCAACAAATACTAGCAAAGCAAATTCAAAAGCATATAAAAAGGACTACATTCCATGACCAAGTGTGGTTTATTCCTGGAATGTGAGAATGGTTCAAAATATGAAAATCAAAAAAAATATATAAAAATCAATCAACACAATATACCATACAGTAACAGAATGAAGGGGAAAAAAACACAGTAATCTCAACTGATGCAGAAGAAGCATCTGAGAAAATCCAATACCCACCTTCATTATAAAAAGACTCAAGAGGGCAGCCCGGGTGGCTCAGCAGTTTAGTGCCGCCTTCAGTCCAGGGTGTGATCCTGGAGTCCTGGGATCGAGTCCCACGTCAAGCTTCCTGCATGGAGCCTGCTTCTCCCTCTGCCTGTGTCTCTGCCTCTCTGCCTCTCTCTCTCTCTCTCTCTCTCTCATAAATAAATAAATAAATAAATAAATAAATAAATAAATAAATAAATAAAATCTTAAAAAAAAAAAAGACTCAAGAAAGTAGGAACCCACCACAACATAATGAAAGTAGTACATGAAAAGTTCACAGCAAACATCACACTTACTGGTGGAAGCACAGTTCTTCCTCTAACATTAGGAACAAGACAAGGATGCCCACCTGCACCACTTCTATTCAATCTAGTACTGGAAATTTTAGACAAAGCAATTATGTAAAAAAAAAAAAGTGGGGGAAACAAAGAAAAGAAAGGTAACATTCAAATTGGAAAGAAAGAAGTAAAATTATATCTACTTGCAAATGGTATGATCTTATATGTAGAAAATCCTAAAGAGTCCACACACACACACACACACACACAAAAAAAAAAGCTACTAGAGCTAATAAGTGAATTCAGCAAAGTAGTGGGAAGGATACAAATCAACACACAGGAAGCAGCTGCATTTCTATACACTAACAACAATTTGAAAAGGAAATTATAAAAACAATCTCATTTACAAGAGCATCAAAGAGAATAAAATACTTAGGAATTAACAAAGGAGGTGAAAAATTGTACAATGAAAGCCACAGAACACTGCTTAGAGAAATAAAAGACATAGCTAAGTGGGAACACAACCCATATTCATGGATTGGAGAACCTAATATTGTGAAGATGTCAATACTATCCAAAGCCATCTACAGAATCGATGAAATCCTTATCAAAATCCCAGTGATTTTGTTTACAAAAATAGAAAAACTCATCGTAAAATTCACATGGAATCTCAAGAGACCCCAAATACCAAAACCAATCTTGAAAAAGAAATGCAGGACTCACACTCCTGATTACAAAACTCACTACAAAGCTACAGAAACGAAAACAGTGTGGCACAGGTACACAAATAGATAAACCAATGGATAGAGAGCCCAGAATTAAACCCTCACATATGTGGTCAGATAATTTTTTTAAAAAAAGATTTTATTTATTCATGAGAGGCACACACAGAGAGAGGCAGAGACACAAGCAGAGGGAGAAGCAGGCTCCATGCAGGGAGGCTGATGTGGGACTCCATCCTGGAACTCCAGGATCACGCCCTGGGCCGAAGGCAGGCACTAAACCGCTGAGCCACCCAGGTGTCCCAATTTTTTATAAGGGTGCCAAGACAATTCAATGGGTAAATGACAGCATTTTCAACAAATGGTGCTAGACATACTGGGTATCCACAGGCAAAGAATGAAGCTGGACTCCTACATAACACCACATACAAAAATTAACTTAAAGTAGATCAAAGACTTAAATGTACTATTTAAAACTGTAAAAGTCTTAGAAAAAAAATACATAAGGCAAAATCTCTATGACACTAGATCTGGCTATAATTTCTTGGATATGATGCATAGGAAACAAAAGAAAAAAGACAAATTGTGGACTTTCTGAAAATTAAGACTTTTGTGCATCAAAAGACACTATCAACAGAGTAAAATGCAACCCACAGAATGGGACAAAATATTTGCAAATTATATATCTGATAAGGCATTAGCTCCCAGAATACATAGAAGACTCCTTTAAAAAAAACACCACCACCACAAGAACAGCAAACATCCAATTCAAAAATAGGCAAAGGGACACTTGGGTGGCTCAGTGGTTGAGCGGGTGGCTCAGTGGTTGAGTATCTGCCTTTGACTCAGAGCGTGATCCCGGGGTCTTGGGATTCAGTCCCACATCAGGCTCCCTACAGGGAGCCTCCTTCCCCCTCTGCCTATGTCTCTGTCTCTCTCTGTGTCTCTCTCATGAATGAATACATACAAACTTGGGTTGTTTTTTTTTTTTTTTAAAAGGGCAAAATATTTGATCAGACATTTTTCCAAAGATACACAAATGGTCAATAAGCACATGAAAACATGTTCGACATCACTGGTAATTAGGGAAATGCAAATTAAAACTACAATGAAATACCACCTCACACCCATTAGGATGGCTACTATAAAACACACACAAACACGCACACAAAAAAAAACAAGCACTGGAGAGAATGTGGAGAAATTGAATCCCTTGCACACTGTTGTTGGGGATGTGGAATGGTACAGCCCTCTATGGAAGGGCATGGTAGTTCTGCAAAAAGTGAAAAACAGAATTACCATGTGACCCAGTAATTCTACTTCTGGGTATATACCCAAAAGAAGTGAAAGCAGGGTCTTGAAGAAATATTTACACCTGTAATTATAGCAGCATTATTCACAATAGCTAAATGTGGAAGCCACCTAAGTGATCATCGACAGATGAATGAATAAATAAATGTGGTATGTACATAAAAGAGTTTTATTCAGCCATAGAAAGGAGGAATGTTCTGACACATGCTACACTATAGATGAACCTTCAAAATATCATGTTAAGTGAAATAAGCCAGCCACAAAAGGAAAGATACTGTATGACATAACTTACATTAAATAATGTCATAGAGACAGAATAGAATGGTGGTTGCTAGGGACAAGAGGAAGGGAGGAATAAAAAGTTACTGTTCAATGGGCACAGAGCTTTAGTTTTATAAGATTAATAGAGTTATGGGAATGGATGCGGTGATGGTTACACATTATAAATGTATTAATACCACTAAACTGTACTCTTAAAAATAATTAAAATGGAAAAAAGTCTAAAAAAATAAAACAAATAAAATGGTAAATTTTATACACTACAATTAAAAAAACTGGGAAAAAACTGCATTAAAGGTAAGAAGGAACCCCTATCAAATATACATGGTTGGAGAGATAGACCATGCTAATACTAATCAAAAGAAAGCAGGAAGGACTATAATATTTTCAGATAGAGCAGACTTCAAAGTAAGAGATGCTATCAAGGACAAAGAGAAGCTTTCATAATGATTAAAAGGGTCAATTCTCCAGGAAAAGTTAATAACTCTTTAATGAGTTTAACGGGTTTAACTCTTTAACGTGCCTAACAAAGTGTCAAATAGATGAGGCAAAAACTGATAGAACTACAAGGAAAAAGAGATGAATTCACTGTTATAGTTGGTATACTTCACTGGTGAATGGGTTCACTTTGGTGAACTCCAAAGGCATGATCCACAGAAGAACTGATAAGTGGGACTTCATTAAAATTAAAACTTTCTGCTTTGTGAAAGATACTGTCAAGAGAATGCAAAGACAAGCCACAGACTGACAGAAAATATTTGCAATAAACATATCTGATAAAGAACTTATCCAAAATATACAAAGAACCTTAAAACTTGACAGTAAGAGGGGACTCTGGCTGGCTCAGTCAGAAGAACATGCAACTCCTGAGCTCATGGCATATAGATTACTTATAAACAAACTCTAAAAAGCACCCTCAACACTGAGAAAACAAACAACTCAAGATCTTAAGGTACACTTCACCAAAGACACATAGATGGCGAATTAGCATATGAAAAGGTACTCCACATCGTATGTCATTAGGGAAATGTAAATTAAAGCAAAATACCACTACACGTTTATTAGGATGATGCCCTAAATCCAGAACACTGATAACACCAAATGCTGGTCAGGATGCAACAGGAACTCTCATTCAATGCTGGTGGGAATGCAAAAACGGTACAGCCAGTGTGAAAGCCAGTTTGATGGTTTCTTACAAAACTAAACGAAGTCTTACCATAGAATCCAGCAATCACACTCCTTGGTATTTACCCAATAAAGTTAAAAACTTGTGTCCTCACGAAAACCTGCCAAAACCTGCACATGGACGTTTATTTCAGCTTTATTTACAACTGCCAATACTTCAAAGCAACTAAGATGTCTTTCAGTAAGTGAATGGATAAATACACTGGGGTCCATCCAGATTGTGGAACATTATTCAGTGCTAAAATGAAATGAGCAGGCAGCCCGGGTGGCTCAGGGGTTTGGCACCGCCTTCAGCCTGGGGCGTGATCCTGGAGTTCCGGGAAGGAGTCCCACGTCAGGCTTCCTGCATGGAGCCTGCTTCTCTCTCTGCCTGTGTCTCTGCTTCTCTTTCTCTCTGTATCTCTCATGAATAAATAAATAAAATCTTTATTTAAAAAATAATAAATAAAAATAAATAAAATAAAATAAAATGAGCTATCAAGCTACGAAAAGACATGGAGGAATCATAAATGCATACAGCTAAGTAAAAGAAGCTCATCTAAAAAGGCTACATACTATATGATTCCAACTATGTGACATGGAAAAGGCAAAACTATGAAGACAATACAAATATCAGTGGTTCCCAGGGGGAGGGAGAAGGGAGGGATTAGGAGGTAAAGCACAAAGGATTTCTAAGCATAGTGAAAACACACTTGACCCCTAAACAATAGGGTTTAAACTGCATGAGTCCACTTATACTCAAGACTTTTAAATACAGTACTATAAATATATTTTCTCTTCCTTAGGATTTTAATGACATTTTCTTTTTCTCTAGCTTACATTATCTGCAAAGCTTCTAGCCAATAGTAGGCTATTAGTAATTAAGTTTTGGGGGAGTCAAAGTTATAAAAAAATCTTAGAGCAAGGAATTGGTGCCCCTGATGTGTTGCTCAAGAGTCACTGTACTCTGTGTGATACTGTAATGGTGGATACACGTTATACATTTGTCAAAAATTTACAGAGTGAACACTAAGTGTAAACCCTAACATAAACTATGGACTCTGGGTGATTATATGTCAGGATAGGTTTATCAATTACAACAAATGTACCATTCTGCTGGGAGGAGGTTGATAATAGGGAAGAGTGTGGTTGGAGGGGGGTGGATGGAGTACATGAGCGATCTCTGTACCTTCTGCTCAATTTTGCTATAAACCTAACATTGCTCTAACAAAAAATAAGTTCTTAAATAGCAACAACAACAAAACTCCACCCTGCATGATCTGAGACAGCATTCAGAGAAGGGAAAGGAAACCCCAGTTCTCCCAGATGGCCCTGCTGGGTGTTCAGGCAGGATGGTTTACCCAGTAAGAGCAGAGTTTGGTTCCCAAAGAAGACAAAGCCTACTGATTGTCTAGTCGCCACAAATATGTGTCAAGTACCTACGAGGGGTGAGGCACAGGGTGAGGAAATTAAAGTATAAAGATGAACACAGGGGATCCCTGGGTGGCGCAGCGGTTTAGCGCCTGCCTTTGGCCCAGGGCGCGATCCTGGAGACCCGGGATCGAATCCCACGTCGGGCTCCCGGTGCATGGAGCCTGCTTCTCCCTCTGCCTGTGTCTCTGCCTCTCTCTCTCTCTCTGTGTGTGACTATCATAAATAAAAAAAAATTTTAAAAAAATAAAGATGAACACAATGTGCATCTGGACTTTGAAGGGATAATGCTCTGTCGACACGAGTCATTTCTGCACAATGGACAAAATACAGTTACAGGGACAGCGTGGAGTATTATGGAAACACAGAGGAGAAAGGCAATTAATCTAGAGGCAGACAAAGAGAGAGGAGAAGAAGGTTTCCTGGCTCCCCCAGTGGAGCTCTGAGACTCCGAAAAGGAAATGCAGTAAGGGTCAAAGTCAGCCTGCAGAGCAGGAAAGTGAAAAAAATGCACAGGCAGGTAGTAACCCCACGTGTTTAGGGAGCTATGTCAGAATTGGAATCACCAAAGAGTAACACGACAGGTTTACTTTTAAAATGCCACCTTCTTCACTAAACTATGAATTCCATTAGAAAAGCACCAGGTTTCTACATCATTTCCAGTGGAGTCTGTGGAACACAATTCAGTATCTGGTACATTGAACAAATGCCCAGTAAGCCAATGTTGAATAAGATGTAAAGAGTATCCAAACCAAAAAAAACATTTTTTAATAAAACAGGGAAATAGGAAGCGGTCACACTCTCGACAGCCTTAATTTTATATAGAACTTAGCCTTGGCCCTACAGGTGGTAGGAAGCTACTCAAGGGTCTCCATATTACAATGACATAATCTGAACAGCATTTCATATTAAAGATTTATTTATTTTTAGAGAGAGAGAAAGAACATGCATGTGGGTGTAAGGGGCAGAGGAACAGAATCTTCAACGAGACTTCCCACCAAGCGCAGAGCTTGATGCAGAGCTTAATCCTACAACCCATGAGATCATGACCTGAGCTGAAATCAAGAGCTGGACCCTCAACTGAGTCACTTCAGGTGCCCCTGAATAACATTTCAGAATAATTATTCAGGAGGACAGACCTAACCTGGGGGAGAAAGCAGCAAGGAGCTGTTCCAACAGTCCAGGGGAGAGAAAATTAAGCTCTGATAAGGGAGGAGGAATTCTGTAGGAAGAACAGGTTTAAGAACTGCTGACATCTTAAAAGTAGTAAAGCTGAGCTACACACAGGATATGGCTAAGGAAGGGAAGGCTGGGATGAATCCCATTCTGGTGCTTCCTTAACTGTGTCCCACAGATGGACCATCATCCAACAGCAAGGGAGGAAGCAGTAAATAACCATTTTAATTTTGGAACTGCAGAAACAAAGGTGCCTCTAGTCACCTGCACATAGAAGGACAAGATGTAAGAGAAGAGCCCAGGCTATAATAACACTTGGTACTACCACCACGGAGTGTATAAAATAGAAAGGACTGGCAGGCTTACAGGAGAGAGTGAAGGATGGAAATTTGGGGATAAGCCACGAGAATGGGCAAAAGAGGAGGAAGATGCCATGAGGGAGACAAAGAAATCAGAGTAGAAAAAAAGCCAGAAGAACAATGTCACAAAACACCAGAGAAAGAGGCCTTTGTAGAAGGTCAAAGTGGGTTAACTGCCACATGCAGCCAAATGTTCTGGTAAAGTAAGGTCTGGAAAACATCCATTGAAGTCCACTGTAAAGACATTACTGCCATGCTTTATCAGGACACATTTAGGCAAGTAGTAGGGAAGTGAGGTTTTATCCAGGGGATTAAAATGTGAACAGATAAACAGATACTCAGCACTAAGGGCCAAAAGATGGAAACAATCCCAAGTGTCCATTAACACATGCATGGGGGCACCTGGGTGGCTCAGAGGTTGAGCCTCTTCCTTTGGCTTAGGTCCTGATCCCTGGGATCAAGTCCTACATCAGGCTCCCTATGGGGAGCCTGCATCTCCCTCTGCCTGTGCCTCTGCCTCTCTCTGTCTCTCATGAATAAATAAATAAAATCTTTAAAAAAAAAACCCACATGAATGGGTGAAGAAAAGGTCATGCATCTGTACAATGTATCTGAACAATATTCAGACACTGGAAGGAAAGAAGTTCTGATATATGCTACAACATGGATGAACCCTGAAAAATATTAAGTGTAAGATGCCAGACACAAAAGGACAAAGATTGTGTAATTCCACTTATACAGAATATCTAGAATATGGAAATTCATAGAGTCAGAAAGTAGATTTGGTTACCAGTGACTAGAGGGGCTAGGAGTTACTGATTAAGTATTACAGAGATTTGTCTGGGGCTATGAAAGTAGATGTGACAGATGTGCAACATAATGTAATTCATGCCACCAAACTGTATGCTTATGGTTAAATGGTTAAAATGGTGAATTCTGGGAACCCTGGGTGGCACAGCGGTTTAGCACCTGCCTTTGGCCCAGGGTGTGATCCTGGGGACCCGGGATCGAATTTCACATCGGGCTCCCAGTGCATGGAGCCTGCTTCTCCCTCTGCCTGTGTCTCTGCCTCTCTCTCTCTGTGTGTGTGATATCATAAATAAATAAAAATCAAAAAAAATTTAAAATAAAATAAAATGGTGAATTCTGTTATATATATTTTTTCATAATAAAAGAAATGCGGGGGCACCTGGGTGGCTCAGTCAGTTAAGCGTCTGCCTTCAGCTCAGATCATGATCCCAGGGTCCTGGGATCCAGCCTCATGTGCTCCCTGTTCAGTGAGGAGCCTGCTTCTCCCTCCCCCGCCAAGTAAATAAATAAAATCTTTTTTAAAAAGTAAAAGAAATGTGAATGGATAGTGCATAAGCATTTACCAAACACTCTAAGTTTGAACAACCTGCTTTCCAACTCTTTAAGGAGTTAAGAAAAAGCCATCCATTTCTTTCATGCCTCCAGACAGCCTTAGGGTTTTGTCACCAGATCAGAGCGGATGTTCAGAAAGCTCTCCAGAGCCCAGAAGCACTTTGGTCCTAATAAAAACCTGAGTTCTGATCTCTACTTCCAGTAAAGAAGGACTACAGGCAGCAGGGGGTCACCATAAGGTTCTTACTACCTGAAGAACTTCAAAGACAATTTTTTCCAGACTCCAGAGTCACTAAGTCTTTCTGTCCCAGGAGTAACTGGCTGGTTCCTCTTTGTGGTCACTAAAAATCCTGCGTAGGTCAGGAAACTCAAAGGACAAACCTTTGATGACTGTGAGGTCACATGACTTACAGCTACCACTGCAGGCTACACAGGTACCACTCACTCTTCATTTACCCAGAATTAGCTTTTTATCTATTTCTACTTTTCTACTTTAAGATATGAACACACTTACAAAAATCACAAAATCTCCTGGAAAATGAAATAGGGAATGAAGGAAAGAAACAACTCACCTGGGATTTGTCCATTTTCTGTTGTTGAAAGAAAGTCAAAACCTGGGAAGGCATACCTATAAGACAAGGAAAAAGCAACAGGATAATGAGAGCTGGCTGGCCCTGCAGCACCTTGATTCTTGTACAAACTTCTACACACCAGCTGGGTAATCTCCAATCCTGGAGAAGAGAAGGAAGGTAACATCTGTCCCTTGTGACTCCTTAAACCTGCAATATTTCCTACTGCTTTAGCTATGTCCCTCTCCCACTAACACAGAAACGTTTAAAACAAGACTTTTTTTTTAAGATTTTATTTGTTTGAGAGAGAGAGCTTGGGGGTGGGGGGGCGGCCGTGAGCAGAGAGGGACAAGCAGACTCTGCGCTGAGTGTGGAGCCCAACAAGAGGCTTGATCCTATGAACCCCAAGATCATGACCTGAGCAGAAATCAAGAGTCAACCGAGTCACCCAGGTGCCCCTAAAAACAGAACTAGTAAGCAAATACCTGCAGGTCAAAATAAGAAATACAATGTCTTCATTAAAACTGATCTTGCAGGGCACGCCTGGGTGGCTCAGTTGGCTGAGCCATCGACTCTGGGTCCAGCCAGGGTTGTAGGATCGAGCCCTACCACAGGCTCAGCCTGGAGCCTGCTTGGGGTTCTCCTGCTTCCTCTCCCTCTGCATCTCTCCTACTTGCACATGTTCTCTCTTTCTAAATAATTTTAAAAAAACAAAATAAAACAACTGATGTTACAGGGGAAAACAAACCTTAAAGGCTATTTTGTGTATCTGATTTACTGACAATAATACTCACCCCTTGAGTCCAAGAATCCTCAAAGCTTTGGAAAAAGGGATAGGTACCTTAAACATAAGTCTTTTTAAAAAAACTGTTTCTCAAAAGATCCTTTTTTAAAGATCTTATTTATTTATACATTAGAGACATAAAGAGACAGAGACACAGGCAGAGAGAGAAGCAGTCTCCATGTGGGGAGGTGGATGCAGGACTTGATCCCGGGACTCTGGGCAGACCTCAAAGGATCTTTTAAGAAAAAACTTATTTTGGGCAGCCCCAGTGGCACAGCGGTTTAGCGCCGCCTGCAGCCCAGGGCGTGATCCTGGAGACCCGGGGATCGAGTCCCACGTCAGGCTCTGCATGGAGCCTGCTTCTCCCTCTGCCTCTCTCTCTCTCTCTGCATCTCTATGAATAAATAAATAAAAATCTTAAAAAAAAGAGAAAACTTATTTTAATGTGATTGTGTGGACAGCACCAAGTCAGGGGTCAGGGACTTCGGCTTCTATTCAAATCTTAGGGATCCTACAGGAGTCATTTCCCCTTTCAGGTTCTTTTCCCCTTTTCTGTCAAATGAGACAAAACCAGAAAACCTGGCAAACTCTCCGTGAACTATGACTCCTGACCCTGTAAGATCAGGAAGGCACGAGAACACATCTCCAGATGCCTGACCCGGTGACTAGTCGCTGTCAGAGAGTTGCCCACCTTCTGGAAAGAATCAGTGGAGAATGAAAGGAGGAGAGTGCCTTCGGGATGGGGTGGAAATAAAAGCTTCCCAGCTGTAGAGCCAAGGAGGTGACATCTGTCACACAGCGGGTCCCCTGCCAGCACCTGGCCCCGGCTCCCTCCTCCCAACTGCAGAGTGACTCACAGCTTCTGAATGTGGCGAAGCCACCCAGCCGTGGCGTGCCCCCTAGGCTCGCTCTTTCTGCCTCTCTTCTGCAACTCCGAAGAGGGTGGGTTCCTCCCGGTGAGATTCCTGTTCCTGAAGCCAGGCTCTTCTTGCCTCAGGGGAGCTGCTTTGTTCCAGGAGAGCCGGGGGGGGGGGGGGGGGGGGGGACCAAACCCCCTCCAGCTGGAGCCTTCATCGGGGGCCCCAGACCCGCCTCCCTGAGGACACGAGGACACACGCTGCTCTCAAGGAACCCAAAGCAGGGGCCCGAGGACAAAGGCGGGCTGGCCGCCCAGAAGCGCCCTCAGCCCCTGGACAGCGCAGAGGCGGGTCCCCCGCGCCTGGGGAGGGGGCGGGGGGCGGTACACGGCGGAGCGGCCCCCGCGGCCCCCGCGCGCCCAGTCGTGCACCAACCCAGGGAAACCCTAAGGAGCCCCAGGAGTCACACGCGCATTTCGGTCACGCGTGTGAGGCCTCGGTGCCGGGCTCTGACGGGTGTAGAGCATGCACGGCACGGCACCGGGTCCCGGTCCTACCTCGGCGACCCCCCCGCCGGGGGCGGCCGGCGCGCGGTCCTCCGGGCCGCAGTCGGGCCCCCTCGGCACCTACGAGGATGGAGACTCCCGCGGCGAGCGCAGCCTCCCTTCCTGCGCGAGCGCTCGGGGCCCCCCGAGGCGCCCTTATTCCGGGTGGATACTGCCCCCGCCGGGAGGGGGCGACCGCAGCGGGCCGGGGTCTGCTGCCCCCCTTCCCACGCCCCGCGCCGCAGCCCCAGGCGGCCAGCGCGGACCTCGGCCAGGTCCTCTGGGACACACTGCCCGCCCTCGCGCGACCGCCCCCGCCCCCCGCACCGCCCCTGGGCAGGCCGCAGACCCCCAGCACGCCCCGCGGCGGAGAGAAGCGCGCCTGCGCACTGAGCCCGACGCCCGCCGGCCTGGCGCGCACGGAGCCCCGCGGGAGGCCCCGCCCACCTGAGGGGCGGGACCTGCGCGCACCCGCCCCGCCCCCACATCACCCCACGTCCACCCCTCGCCCCTCCCCAGCTTCACCCCGACCCCGACTCCCACCGCACTCTGCCCCCACATCAGCCCACTCTCACCCCGCCCGCCCCCTTGTCACCACTCTTACCCCACCCCACCTCCCACATCACCCTTCTCCTACTTTCCCCGCCCCTCCCCAACTTCGCCCTGACTCCAACCCCACTCCGTTCCCACGTCACCTGGACTCCTACCCAGCTAAGACCCCACTTAGTTACCCCACTCCCACCTCGCCCCGCCCCCATATCACCCCACTCCCACCCCACCCCACCCCACATCACCCTACTCGCACCTCGCCCTGCCTGCATGTCACCTCGATCCCATCCCAGCCTGCCCCCACATCACCCCACTCCCACCCCTCCACGCTTCCACATCACCTCGAGTCTCCCAAGTCTCCCCAACCCCAGCTCTGCCACCTCTCCTGCCAGGTGGTGAGGGGCCTCCCCAAAGCTGCCAAACAAGGCAGACACACTCGGGAATACAGATGAAAAATTTTAACCAAAGTAGCCCTTGTTGGGCAGCCCGGGTGGCTCAGCGGTTCGGCGCCTGCCTTCAGCCCAGGGTGTGATCTTGGGAGTCCCGGGATCGAGTCCCGCGTCAGGCTCCCGGCACGTCGGGCTCCTGGCTTCTCCGCCTGCCTGCGTCTCTGCCTCTCTCTCTCTCTCTGTCTCATGAATAAATAAATAAAATCTTTAAAAAAAAATAGCCCTTGCAATCAGTTGCCCAGCCAAGCAATTTTTAAAGATGTGAATGAAAATGAAATAAAGGCAAATAAACTTCTAAGACATAATACACAAAAACTGAAGTTTTAAGTAAAAATACACAGACACTAAAAACGAAAGTATCTCCCACTTTTTCCCAGAGATGACTATCCTGAACCGGTAGTAGTGCATCCTTCTGACAGTTTTACCATAAAGAAAAAATAAAAAGGTCTCATGAGGAGCCAGAGAACAGGTGGAGGGCACTGTAACGCTGATGAAGGGGACTTTGAGATTGGTGGGAGAATAAAGTATGTAATACATGGTTAGCTCAAACAGTGACCACGCTCAAATACAATATGTTTCACCTGGATTCAAGATTTTAAAATTCAAAAGCAAATTCTTTTTTCTTTTAAGGTTTATTTATTTATGATAGAGAGAGAGAGGCCAGGAGGAGGGAGAAGCAGGCTCCATGCAGGGAGCCCAACGTGGGACTTGATCCCGGGACTCCAGGATCGCGCCCTGGGCTAAAGGCAGGCGCTAAACCGCTGCGCCACCCGGGGTTCCCCTCAAAGGCAAATTCTTTTTTTTTTTTTTTCAAAGGCAAATTCTTAAAGCATAAGTGAATTTCAGAATATACAATCCATGGATGGGAAAACACGGGACAGCACACTAAGAAATCATTAAGCTGAAAACTAACTAGTTTTATGTTAGAAAGTTACACATTTCAGTTTCAGATTAAAAATTGGAAGAAAGGGATCCCTGGGTGGCGCAGCCGTTTGGCGCTTGCCTTTGGCCCAGGGCGCGATCCAGAGACCCGGGATCGAATCCCACATCGGGCTCCCGGTGCATGGAGCCTGCTTCTCCCTCTGCCTGTGTCTCTGCCTCTCTCTCTCTCTCTGTGACTATCATAAATAAATAAAAAAAAAACACATTTAAAAAAAAAATAAAAAAATAAAAATTGGAAGAAAGCTTAAAGACAAACCAGGAAAAGATTCTGTGATCTTAATTTATTAACAGCTCTTACAAATCATTGGAAAGATCAGCATTACTATTGTCACTCCTTTAAGATATGAAAAGGGAATTAGTAAGACAAGTTGTATGTGGATGATAAATATATGAAAAAGTCCTTCATGACAAACTACAGACATGCAATGTTTAGGACATTTTTGGCTGACTCACTCTTAGGAGAATAAGACTCTTGATCTTGGGGTGGTGAGTTCGACCCTCGTGTTGGATATAGAGATTACTTAAGATAAATAAATAATTTTTTAAAAATATATTTTTGGAAAATAAAATTTGAAAAGGGTAAAATAATACTAATATCCAGGGTAGGTACAAACTTAGAAAAATATTCATTTCTCTCATGTCTAGTATGAGGATAACTCATACAAACTTTCTGGAAGCTACTCTATTAACAAAAACTACCCTTTGATCTAGTAATTCCATACTTTGTAGTGAATGTTAATGAAATAATGACCCAATGATGTATGTATATGAATCACGTTCAATTAACTTGTAATAGAAAAATAATGGAAGCAATATAAATTTATAGACTATTTAAATGTCTAGTCAATGAATGTGCAAAATATTTTGCACAAGGTGGTAGCCATTTTTAAAAAATATTTTATTTATTCATGAGAGACACAGAGAAAGAGGCAGAGACATTGGCAGAGGGAGAGGCAGGCTCCTCACACGGAGCCAAATGTGGGACTCAATCCCAGGATCCCGGGATCACAATCTGAGCCAAAGGCAGACAGACACTCAACCACTGAGCCACCCAGGCACCCCAGTGGTGGTCATTTATAACAATAATGTAAGGTAAATAACTCACATGTTACAATGTTCATAATCGATTTTGGAATCAAAGTATACTACCAGATAAATACATGATAGGGTCCTTTTTTTATTTGCTTGTGTACTCTAAAGAATATCAACAAATACGTGCTTTTAAAAATGAACAAAGACAGGGGTGCCTGGGTGGCTCAATCAATAAGCATCTGCCTTTGGCTCAGGTCATGATCCTGGAGTCCTGGGATGGAGTCCCACATCAGGCTCCCTGCTCAGCAGGGACCCTGCTTCTCCCTCCCCCTCTCCCCCTCGCTCATGCTCTCTCTTGCTATCTCTTTCTCTCTCTCTCAAATAAATAAATAAAGTCTTTTTAAAAACAAACAAAGACAAACCCACAAACATAACAGTACAGAACAGTGTGGATACTCCAGACATGGTTCATTCACAGGAATCTAAAGAATGGAATTAACATCTGAATATCAACTAGAGGGACACTATCTTGAATTGCAAGCAAAGCATGTCAGCTTTACTATTCTACAAGTCCTGTATATTTTAAATTTATAATTTAATGAATTTGTATTATTTAAAATTTGGGGCTATTAGACTATTAATATTTTATTAGCATTACTTCAAATTTGTATGATTAAAAGACCTATAGGAATACAACAGCACTCTACTATGCTTCCTCTATAGCTACTATATTTGCATATAAAGTCATGGGAAAGATCAGGATAGCTGTACAATTGTCAATGGTGATTTCATTGGAGGAGTGGACTTTAGATCGATTTAGTCTAAATAAGATTTTAGACTCCTCTACAAACATCTTTCTTCTCCCACAGGGAAAAGATATGCACTCTTATTTGTGGACTTTTAAGGCTCAAGGCAGCGCTGTACAATAGTCCCACCCTAAAGAGGGGGTCAGCTCACATTTGCAAAGACAATTCCAAGCAGGGACAGCCTGTCCCTTGCTGTGGATAACTTTGGTCAAGACCCTTCAACTGCCCAGACTTCAGCACTTCCACCCAGAAAGAGCAAAGGGATGGATCGTGCAGTGAGTTTCCAGCTATGAGATGTCACATGCCTATGATCTGACAATTCCAGCATTGCATAGCAGAATGCCCTATTAAGTACCCAAACTCGAGATGCCTGGGTGGCTCAGTAGTTTAGTGCCTGCCTTCGGCCCAGGGCATGATCCTGGGGTCCTGGGATTGAGTCCCACACCAGACAGACTCCCTGCATGGAACCTGCTTCCTCCTCTGCCTATGTCTCTGCCTCTCTCCCTCTGTGTCTCTCATGAATAAATAAATAAAATCTTAAAAAAAAATAAGCCTCCAAACTCCTAGAAATCTGGGATCTGCAACCTCCTCACACTGTAAGGTAAAAGAAAGACACCTGGGGAGGCTAGGTGGCTCAGTTGATTAAGCGGCCAACTCTTCATTTTGGTCATGATCTCAGGGTGGTGAGATTGAGCCCCTCATCAGGCTCTGTGCTCAGCAGGAAGTCGCCTTGAAATTCTCTCCCTCTCCCTCTTCCTCTGCCCTTCTCCCTGCTTGTACATTCTCTCTCACCCTCAAATAAATAAATAAATAAATTTTAAAAAAAGAAAGACACTGCTTTGCTGTTTAGGCATAGAGCTGGCTATATGACATCATGTTGATGGAAATATGACTAGGTAAAAACATGTTTGTGTCTATTTGAACAAGTGTGTTCTTAGAGTGTGTCTGAGAAGCAGCTATGCAAAGATGTGGAGCTGGGGCTCTGGACCTGAGTGCCTGGGCTCAAATCCCAACTCTCCAGCTTATCAGACCTTGATACCTTTGGGTGGCTCTCTGTGGCTCACTTTCCTCATCTGTAAAATGGGGATAAACACCCTTACTGGAGGTAGAGCATGTACCCAGTAAGCCAGGGACCAGGGTATGCAGACAGAGTGCTGTTCAAGGTATTAGTGGCTTTTAGGTGTTTTTAAGGAATCCATCTGAATGTATATTGCATCTTGTGTGAGTGCGGTTACATGCTCTATGGTGCAGGGGGCACTTCAGTTTCTTTGACATAAGGAAGTTTATAGATAAACCAAAGAGTAAGAAAGTAATAACTTTATTATGTTATGTGTGTCTCCCCAAGATTCACAGGCTGAAACCCCAATCCCAGCGATGGTATTTGGAGGTGGAGCCTTTGTGAGGTAATTAGGTGTGAAGGTGGACCCCTCATGAATGGGATTGGTGCCCTTATTTGAAGAGGTCAGAGAGCTAGTTGTGACATTAGAAGTCAGTATGCAACTCAAAAGAGGGCTCTCACCAGAATCCAACCATGCTGGCGCATGTTAGATGTCCAGCCTCCAGAACTGGGAGAAATAAATATTTGATGTTTAAGCCATCCAGTCTATGGTTACTTGTTACAACAGCCTGAACTAACACAGATTCCATGGGATGTTGCACTCTCTCCATCCTCTCTGCGGCAACCTGTCAGGCCACGTTTTCCAAGTGGTACAGCTTAAAAACCTCTTGATCAGTCTTCCTGGTGTCTGAGTGACTGAATAGAGCAGCTGTTCCTCCTCACCCTACGCCCCCCCAAACACACATGACAGGTATTATCAACAACAGAAGTTAAAACCTGTCATGTGGAGCCATGCAGAATCTGGGGCCAGTCATTTGTCACCACGTCAAAGTCTAAGACACTGTACCAAGCTCTTCCCACATGTAACTTGCAACAACTGTACCATGCAGGGTTTTATGCTATGCAGTCCTATAAATGTGCAAAAACTGAGACTTTTGGAGGTTAAGT
The DNA here is from genome assembly GCF_905146905.1 of Nyctereutes procyonoides. NCBI lineage: Eukaryota > Metazoa > Chordata > Mammalia > Carnivora > Canidae > Nyctereutes > Nyctereutes procyonoides. Next base: position 66,157,902 of record NW_026575126.1, read on the forward strand.
AACCTGCAGAGGTCATAAAACCAGGACATATTGGAGTTAAGATCTGAACCACGGCCATTTTCTCACACTCAACTCCTAAGCATAAGACCAAATTAGCACCATTAACAAAAGTATGTGTTACATCCTGCTGCTAGCAAACTTTATGGGAGAGCCATCCCAGAGGCCATGAGAAAAAAACAGCTATCCAGAATGGAGAGGCCAACTGAGTCAGGTGAAGACACAGCCCATCTGTCCTGATGTCTTCTTTCTTCCCTCCTCTTCCACCTAAAACACAAGAACAGAAACTGTTCAGGACAGTTGCGTTTGCATCCCTTGCCCTCTCTCATCTCTAAGGAGTAAGAGGGGTGCCTGGGTGGCTCAGTGGTTGAGCTTCTGCCTTTGGCTCAGGTCGTGATCCCGGAGATGGAGTCCTGAATTGGGCTCCCCGTGAGGAGCCTGCTTCTCCCTCTGCCTATATCTCTGCCTCTCTCTCTGTGTGTCTTATGAATAAATAAAATCTTAAAAAAAGAGGAGGAGAGAGAAATGCGGTCATTCCATAAGGAAATCTACCCTGACCTCTCTCAGGGCCTACTCTCTTTCCCTCCTCCTTGGGAACCACCCCATCCTGACAAAGCTCCTTGTCCACATTCATTGAAAAAGCCGGATCTCAGACTAAAGGTTCTCTAACTGTGAGGGATGCGGACACTACTTGACAGGGAAGTCTTGAGGAACCTGGGAAGGGAAGAAATGCAAAACCAGAAGAAAAGCACCCCCCTCCCTCCCTAGCCCTAGTGAGGGCAAGGAGGAAGAAAACAAGAAGGCAGCTGGAAGAAGGTGGGAAGAACTTAGCTGCCTCAGCCAATCCCAAGGGAGCAGCAGGAGGCATGGAAAGCCTGTTTTCCCCAATCCTGAGAAAGCAGGGAGCGTGGGAAGCCAGCCTTAGCCAATCCTGAGGGATCAGCCTGGGTGTATTTGGTGAACCCTTCAACCAATTAGAAAACGTCATCTATCCCGCCAAAGGTCCCTTTGCAAAAACCATTTTGGCCAGCAGATGTTTTTTGGCAGGTTGCAGAAATTGGTTTAAGGAGCTTGTTGTAGGAAATGTAAGTTCTCAGTTATTAATGGGAAACAGTAATATCTTCTGCACTAGAAAGACGCTTGGTTCTTTCTCTCCCACACATCTGTTTTTCTGGGAAAATGTCCCAGAATTCTCCACAGGATTTAAATCCTCACAAAATAAGAATTTTAGAGAATTTAGGAAGTTATCATCCAAGCATCTAATCTGAAATTAGAATTTGTTTGGCTATCAATTGGATTTTTTTTACTATTTGCATTTTTTAAGGTAAAATTTTCCTTTTTTAGAAAGTGAAAAAAAAAAAGTTCTAGGAACACTAACAAATTTTACTTTTAATTTCAAGGCATTTGATTCCTGTACTGTTTTCCTACCCCCTAGAAGGTAACATTTCCTGCTTATTAGGAAATAAATAACTTTCTTAAAACTCTCTTCTGAGCATTTATGTTTGTAACAACTGCATGAAACAATGCATTCTGAGAACTTAACCCTAAAAGGGCCAGGAGTGGTTTCAATGGTTTCCACTCTTCTGATTCTGGAAGGTAGCCTTTGTATGGAGATAACAGAGGTGCTGTTTTATTGGGGCAATAAGTGACATAGAGTGAAATGAACATAGAAGTTTTGGCGTATGTATATACCCATAAGGCCATCACACAATCAAGATAATGAACATAATAATATACTCCCCAAAATAATACTGGTTTCCCACTTCTCCCTGTCTCCCCCAACTCCTAGGCAATCAGATATGCTTTCTATCACTATAGATAAATTTGCATTTTCTAGAATCTTAGACTTTTACATCAAGTGGGATTATATTCCTTTTTGAATGGCTTCTGTAAGCCAACATAACTATTTTGAGAATCATCAATGTTATTGAGTGTATTAACACTCCTTTTCATTGCCAAGTAGTCCACTGTATGAACAAACCATTATTTGTTTACCCATTCACCTGTTACTGGACAGTTGGGTAGGTTCCAGTTCATTTCTCTTAGGTAAATACCTAGGCATTGAAGAGCTGAGTCATATGGTAGGCATATACTTAACATTTTAAGAAAGTGCCAAACTGGCTGACCATTTTCCATTCCTACCAACGACAAATCAGAGTTTAAGTAGCTTCCTGTGCTTGTCAACACTTGGTATAGTCAGTTTGTGTAGTTATTTATAGTCATTTTATTTTTTTATAGTCATTTTAAATAGGTGTGTAGTAGTATCCTATCATGGCTTTGTTTTTCCCTAAGATTAATGGTGCTGAGCTCCTTTTCACATGCCTAATTCCCATCCAAAGATTGTGTCCAAATCTTTTGCCCATTTAAAAAAATGGTGTTCTTTTTTCCCTTATTATCAAACCTTTAGAGTTCTTAAAACTATATATTTCTAGATACAATCCCTTCATTGGGTATGTGATTTGTAAACATTTCCTTTCAGCCTTTTCATTGTCTTTACAATATCTTTTGAAGTTCTTGACTTTAATGAAATCCAATGTATAGTTTTTTCTTTTATAATCTTGTATATAAAAAAATTCTTTGCCTAACCAAACATTTATAAAATTTCTCCTATGTTTTCTCAAAAGATTCTTGGTTTTACATTTGGGTCTCTGATCTCCTTTGAGCTAATTCTGGTCTGTTGAGGGAGATGTGGATCAAGGTACCGCTCTGGTCCAGTAGTCAAATAGGAATTCAGAAAAAAGTAGAGAAAATGATGGGAAAGTCAATATTACAGAGTGCTAAGAATTTTCCAGACTTAGGAAATATTTTCATATACCAATTCACAAAATAGGTTCTCAGCAGGATAAAGTTAACAATTCCCACTTTCCCATTTAACTGCTATCTTTATAAAAGTTTATTTATAGGAGTTCCTTGAGTATTTTAGATGATAGTCCCTTGTGAATTTTAGATATTGCAAAGATATTCCTCCTCTGATATCTATTTATTTATCTCTGGAGTCCTTCATAGTGCAAAAGTTATAAATTTTGAAATAATCAGTTTCATCAATTATTTGCCTCATGGCTACGATATTGGAGTTTTGTTGAGTCCTTTCCTATCCTGAGGTCGTGCAAATCTAGCACCTACATTTTCTTTTGCTAATATTGTGCTTTTACCTGTGCATTTAGATCTTCAGTGTATTAGGCATCCACTTCTTTATATGATGTGAAGTAGGGATCTAGTATTATTACCCAGTTTCCCTAACATTGTCTACTAAAACAATTTGTGCTTTCATGTCATTGGTAGGGTAAGTGAATTCCTCTTTACTCTTTGTCCCCCACAGAAATTTACCAAGGCCCTCATACAGCTCAACTGAAATTTTTACTGAAATTGTGTTATTTATGAATTAATTGGGAGGACAATTGACATCTTTATAATATTAAGTTATCCCCTCCGAAAGCACAATACAATCATTTACTCAGATAGCTGGTAGAGAAACACTGTTGATATTTGTAGGTTGATCTTCTATGAACACTTCTATAAGTTCTAATCTGTTAGCAATGGATTCTTATGTTTTTCCAGAGAGATGGTTATGTTATTTGAGAATTATAACATTTTAATTTATTCCATTGTAATTGTTTTACTCCCTCTCCTTGATTGGAAACTTCAGCATTATGTTAAATGGTAGGAGGATGGTGGACACATATGTTTCTAATTTTAATTTTTTTTAATTTATTTATGATAGTCAGAGAGAGAGAGAGAGAGAGAGAGAGAGAGGCAGAGACACAAGCAGAGGGAGAAGCAGGATCCATGTACCGGAAGCCCGATGTGGGATTCGATCCCGGGTCTCCAGGATCGTGCCCTGGGCCAAAGGCAGGCGCCAAACCGCTGCGCCACCCAGGGATCCCATGTTTCTAATTTTAAAAGAAATCTAAAAAAAAGAAGAAGAAGAAGAAGAAGAAGAAGAAGAAGAAGAAGAAGAAGAGGAAGAAGAAAAAGAAATCTGTTTTTCCATTAAATATAATGTTTGCATAGATTTCTGCTATAAAACCCTTACAAGGTTAAGACAGTACCTTTCTGGTTCTTTTTTTTTTAAGATTTTATTTATTTATTCATGAGAGGCATAGAGAGAGAGAGAGGGTAGAGACACAGGCAGAGGGAGAAGCAGGCTCCATGCAGGAAGCCTGACATGGGGCTCGATCCCAGGTCTCCAGGATCAGGCCTGGGCTGAAGGTGGTGCTAAACCGCTGAGCCACCCAGATGCCCTTCTTTCTGGTTCTAGTTGAATTTTATCTAATGCTCTTTCTGGATCAACTGAAATATATGAATTTGATGGATAATATACACAATTAAATAACTATATATAACTGCAACACATAATTAGCATATATTACTCATAGTGTTATAAATGTGTATTAGGTATAGTGATATATACAATTTAAACACAGTTATGTATGCCCAGAATTTGATGACTAATATATATAGTTTTAAAATATTCACAAATATTGTTTTTAGACATAAATGTGCATATAACTGTAGTGCACAGAAACAGTGAACAGCAAATTAATTATAATCACTTCCACAGGGGAAAGGAAGAGAATGAAATTACCCAGGGATACATATATGAGTTCTAGTGCACCTGTAACATTTATTTCTAACAAAATTAAAATTCTGAAGCAATATAGAAAAACATCGAGTCTGGGTACATAAGAAAAGTTCGTGGTTGTTCATTATAGTACAATCTCAGTGTGGGTTATTTTAAAATTTTTAGTTAAGACAATGGCTTTGTTTTACCCATCAGGTTGCCAAAGATCAAGAGGTTTGATAACACGTATTGCTGGCAAGCCTGTTGAGAAAACAGGGGCTCACGTTGTTGATCAGAGTGTACGATGTTATAATTATTTCAGCAAAACTCAAAATGAATGTACCCTTTGAAACAGCAATTCCATTCGAGGAATTTATTGTATTGATGGTATTAACAAGAGTGCAAAAAGGGCATATACACCTTCCACCATTGGTTGTAGTAGCAAAAGACAAGGAGCATCTAAAGTGTCCATTGGAGGGCAGCTGAGTGAATAAGTAACAACATTCATACAATACGACTATGTAGCATTAAAGTAAAGAGGTAGATCCCATTGTGCTAATATGAAACTAACTTTAGGGCATAAGGTTAAGAGGATAAAAGCATTGTTTGGTATTCCAGCATTTGTTGAAAAGAAAGGTAGGAATATATATGCATTTGAATATGCATATTGTTTCTCTGGGACACAAGATTAATAACAGCAGGTGCCTTTCAGGAAGGGAATGGCAAGCAGATACGACTAGGGAGTAGGTATGAGAAAAACTTCTTTTTTTACTCTAAACTAAAGCCTTCTAATATGTTTGAATTTGTATAATATGTGTGTATTAATTTCCCAAACATATATAAACTTTTGTATCAATGGCATTTTAATGTCCTTGTCATCCTTTTGTCTTGTAGGAGTTTCTAAAAAGGTAGTCTGTACTTGTTTCTTTGGGGCTGAGGAGGTGTGGGGCTTTGGAAGATTTAGGTGGGCAGAAAGGCTGCCCAACTCAATAGCGAGTTGTAGCTAGGGACCACTCCAGACCTGGTGCCTTTAGGTCTAGACATCATCTATCCCCCGTCCACTTTCCCCCCCCGATCATGTTTATTACATGGATTCTTTTTATAGACATTGTGCTGGTCAGAAGAAAAGAACAAAACAAACTGTCCCCACTTTGTTGGATGGTACTGGCCCACAGAGCAGACAGCCTTTAAACCAGCAGCACATGTAATACTGCACTTTGTGCAAAGAACTCTGAAAGTGAGAACCATGCATTGCTGGAAGAGAGTGGACCAAGGAGATCTAAATCAGCTTAGGGGAGCAGAAAACCTGTCTGACAAACACGTTTATGCTGGAACCTGAGGGATGCTTTGCCGTTTAGGACTCTTTCTGGTGCAAATACAGAAATTCAGCTCAAATGAGCAGAAGCCAAAAATGGAAAATTATTGTCCTGATTAAAGAGTCTAGGATGGGGCTCACTAGCTTCGGATGTGGCTGGGGCTTGGGGGGTGGGCGGGGAGAACCGGGAGTGACTGGAAACCAGAGAGAGCTGGTGGTAGTACAACACTGTAAGTGTACTACATGCCACTCATCTGTACACTTCAAAATGGTTAGTTTTATGTCACATAAATTTCACCTCAATTAAAAAGAAAAAGAAGAAGAATCTACATGTGATTTTGTGGCGAGGATCCAGAGCATTAGGAATGGCCTCGGGGTGAAGTAGTTAATAATATTTAGTGGGAGAAGGACAGATGTGTTCTGATCCCATTCACTAATAAGGTTCCTTAATGTGCTGATGACACTTTCAGAAGATACTCTAAGTCAAATACTGGTATGACACACCCACAGTCTCCTTAAATGATTCACTAAAACAAGCCAGAGCCATCTGATTATTCCCTTCAGTGCATGCAAATCACAGGATTTGCTGGCCATTGGCAGGTAGCTTTGTCTGGGAGCTGTGCCTGGCTGACACATTATGACATTGGGACCAGGCAGTGACAGCCCTACAAATCCTGGTGTCAACAAGTAGCTTCCTGTGGGGTTCCCTCTTGATGGCAGGGGGTAAGGACATAGTGAATAGGCATGGGTCTACATTCTCATTTCTTTCTAAGTGTGTCTACAGAGGTTGGAACACTAACTACTGCATTTTTCCAGCCTTCTCTGCTGCTGGACTCAAATCAGGCCCAACCAGTTAGATGCACTTGTGTTAAGATTTGGGAGGCAGAGGAAAGGAGTATACATTTTCCTGATGCTTTGAGTATGGTGCTAGCAAAAACATTGCTTTCTTTACAGGCCATCCAATGCTCAGCCGCCAGCTCCATGAATGAGTATGACAAGTGGAAATTTAAAAAGTTCACACTTTTGTCACCTGTCCAGCATATTGCCATCTCTGTCTGGAAAGAAATCCTAAAGAGGACAGGACACTAGAACTGGCATCTTGGCAGTGATTCAGGAAGGCATGGCTGGTCCTAAGACTGTTCTCAACTGACTTGCACTAAGGGGCTGAGCTAGGTGGGTGACACCTGGCCCAGACCCTCTAAGAATGGGCTGATCAGCTGGAAAGAAAGTCCTTGAAGGAAGGCTAGAGCTGGGCCTATGTGCATCGGATGTTGTAAAGGGCTAGGTTTAGGATGAGAGCCAGGAGAAGTGCCAACATGAGGTAGAGCCAAAGCTCAGAAAGCCTGGAACCAAGATTAAAGGAAAGAGTTTCCCCCAGGATTTGCAGGAGAGAGTATGGGTACCAGAATATTTAAAAAGAGCCTGAAAAGGGGCGTCTCGGTGGCTCAGTCTTTGAGTGTCTGTGTTTGGCTCAGTTTGTGATCCCAGGGTCCTGGGATCGAGTCCCACATCAGGCTCCCCACAGGGAGCATGCTTCTCCCTCTGCCTATGTTTCTGCCTCTCTCTGTGTGTGTCTCATGAATAAATAAATAAAATCTTTTAAAAGAAAAAAAAAAAAAAGAAAAGCCTGGAAAGGCAGGATGCCTGCCAAGACTGGAGCCTATCTCTGTGTTTTCTTCTGCATCCACACTGGTAGTGAATAGAAAAGAGCCACATCTCACCTGGTCAAGGGGAGAGATTTCCAGCCAGAGATTACCCAATATATCAGTTACTATAGGAGTACAGTGGACATTACCCATGGCTTTTGACTCTCCAGGGAGGAATCCTCTGTGTGGGTCTTGTGGGAGGCAATGCCTGTATCCCACTATAGATGTTGAAGGAGCCAGGTATTCTTAATCCCCTGGCAGCTGGGAAGTGTGCCCCTGACCCAAGCCCATCCTATCACATGCTTCTACCTGGAACTTTGAATCTTCAGGGGATGATGCAAGTACAGAGGGTCTATTGAGAAACCACTTCTGACAGCAGCAGCAGCAGCAGAGGTTGGTCATCCTAACTGGAAAGTTCCTGGCAGGGATTGGGGTGGGGTGGGCAGAAGGACCTTGGCTATGTCTCCACTGCCCAGCCCACTGTGATCTTGCTCTTGGGGAACTCATGTTCTTGCTGCTTTTCTGCTCAGCCATTCTCAGCATGTGGCTTCCATCCTTGAAGTGACTTGTCTCAAGATGGCAGCTGACCTCTACCCATCACATCTGCATTCTATATACAAGAAAAGAAAGATCAAAGAGCAAAAAGGTATACTCCCAGCCAAAACAGGCCCTTTTAAAGAACTTTTTTGGAAGCCCCACATAATGATCTTTTCCTTACATTTAATTGGCCATTTCTGTCTACAGAGGAGGCTGGGAAATGTCACTGGGGGCACATTGGCACCCCCAGGAGTACAGAGATTTTTCTTAGAGCAAAAGAACGGAAGAATGGATATAGACTAGACAACTCGGGAGGGTAAAGAAAACAAAGTTAAGGGGAGGTAATAAAAATGATATCAATCTGGGCAAGATAGCACATCAGGTTTGTATTCAATATTCTTCTTGTTTCCATCACATAGCAATGAAAGATAAAATTTGTCAATAATCAAAAAGATAGAGCCAGGATCAAACTGCAAGGTAAACATCTCTTTGGATCAAAAATAAGCAGAAGCAATGTGAGTGGTGAGAGGAAAGGCCTCATGGGTTCTAGGTTTGGAAGTGAGCAGGAGGTGCTGGGGGCTCAGCTCTGGGGAGAAAAAACACTGTTAAAGCTCCTGGTGAGAAAAGGACCTGAAGCAGGTTCATGGAGGTGAAACAGAGCTGAGAACAAGGGCTGCCCACTTGCTGTTGGGGACTGGGGATTATAGGGAGCTGGGGACCTAGGGAGGTGGGCAAAGGGGACTGGGAGCCAGCTTCCTGACCAGGAATCCAGTCCAGTTGCATGCTGCCTCCTTCCATGGGTCTGCAACATGACTGGTTTCCTCCCGGAGCGGGGTCTCAGAGCACTGGTTACTGTGGAGGTAACCAACAACCGCTGGACTTCTGGACAGGGGGAGAGAGAGAATGAAACCCAAACACTGCCCAGAAAAACGAACGAATAAAAACCTTCCTATTCAAAATGAGCCTGCAAAGTAAGTTTCCAAAATATGAAGGAATCTCATGCCAAGAAAAGCAGTCAAGAGATTTACCAAATCAAAGCATGATACAGATTAAGCTTTATGGAACACTATGGTAAGAACCTAAATAAGTATGCTCAGGGTAGTAAGATACACAGACATAATTTCAAAATTAAAAAAAAAAGCAAAAATTGCAGAGAGCCTCATAGTGGCCTCTGTGGGCACCAGTTATGGGAAGTGGCATCCATATTCAGTCTGGGTCTCAAAGTGGAAACAAGATCCTGGTCTGTTCTTGCCTCAGTTCTTGTCTGAAGGGAGTTTACTTTATTCATGGCTCCACTATTTCCTACATCCCAAATCTTCCTCTTTCTTGGTCAATTCTTTCATTTTGTGACTTGCCTCCTAAGAACGGTTAAAGGGTGGTAAATTTTCTGAATTCTTGCATATCTAAAAATATCATTTGTCCTCATAACTTGAACAGCTTGGCTGGATATAGAATTCTAGCTGGAAAATGTTTTCCTTAGGAGGAAAAAAAAATCAACCTAATAGCATTGAGCACCCAGGCACCAAATTGTGGTCCCTAAATATCATTTTCCACTAAGGGAATCCTCACTCCTTGGAGAATTGGGTGGCTAATAGGTTTTGGGTAGGAAATTTCCAAGGTAAACCTGAGATATCTTGTGTTACCAGAAACTATGGAAGCTATAAACTTGGTCTGGGTGAGGATGTTTCACAGCCACAGCTCCAGAAATACCTGAGCCAAGGCCATGAGGGTTTTTTTTTTTAATAACCTATTTACATGTTTGAAAGAAATAGAAAAATGCAAGCCATTCACCTCTGTAAAATTAAGAACAAAGCAAAGATTAAAACAACTGTTGATGTCCCCCATTGGCGAGGCCATAGCACTAGACCACTAGCACTTTCTCACTGCACTTGGAGAATATGCTATTGGACTGGAGTTACCCTTTCCAGTGGCAATTTAGCTATATCCAAAATTTTAAATATCTATGCCTTTGACCCAGCAACATCACCTCTAGTACCTGTTCTCATTTAAATAGGTAACTAAAAATCTACATAACTGCATGGAAATATGTACAAGAACCTACATTGCAGCACTGTTTGTGAGGATCTAGAAACAACCAAATATCCATTATTGGAGGAGGAGGAGTTACATAAATTATGGTACATCCACGAAATGAAATGCTACGATGGAGCAGTTAAAATGAGTGAGGTAGTTCTGTCCAGGAGAAAAGAATGTCCTAATATATTATTGTTAAATGAAAAAAGCAAGTTGCAAAGGAACATGTAAATTATGTACACAGTGGTGAAACATTTCCATGTATGTGGAAGAAACATGCTCCCACACCTCCTGCAGCAATTCTGGTGTCCCACAGCGGGATGTGGTATGAGTCTGGGGGGGGGTAAGTGTGCACATAACACATATTTTGCATTGTTGGAATTTTTACAACTAGCATGTATCTTATTGCATTGTTGGAATTTTTACAACTAGCATGTATCTTATAATTAGGAAAAATAATGAACAAGGATCATAAAACTTTATTTAATAAATATAACCAAAAAATTCAAAATACTTTATTCCATATGTAGCCAATTAGAGAGAAAAAAAGAGAAGGAGGTGTCTGAAGAGATCAAATGAAAGGGTCAGGAGAAAGGTAGGAAGTTGGGGAAATGCAAGCATTAGAGAAACAGGGAAATAACAAAGGTAGGTGGAGGCCAGAGGGGTGCTCAGAGCCTCACGACTCTGAAGTACCACCTTCCATGGGTCATATCTCATGGGGTCTTCTATTCCTTGGCAGTGATAAAGATGCTAAACTGACACTTGGGGAATCAATCAGGGACTCCAGAAATTTAAAAGTCCTCCCAAAACCAGAAGGGCTGTCTGCTGCTTTTCTGACCATCAGGATTGCCGCACCCGCCCCCTTCCCCAAATAAAAAAGAATTTGGCCAGACATATGTAAGCTCTATCAGGGAATAATTTACCTTTTCTGAATAGACCTTAAGATCCTCAAGGCCATCTTTTTTTTTTTTTTTAACCAGGTCTTAACATCCATCTGCCCACTCAAAGCCTTTTTTAAAATTTTAACTGAAATGCTGGTTTCTATTCTGATGCCTTCAAATCATATCTGAGAGTTTACTTCATAGTTCATATTTTCCAAATCCATTGGGAAAGAATGGGAGGTCAGATCTGATTGTGGGATGTGGGGATATCATGTGGTGAGAAGGTGGTCAATAAATCAGTTCAAAGGAAGGTATTTGAGGGTACTAGGGAGATGCATTTTGCCCTGACACAGAGCAGATGAGCCTGGCTAAACCTATGAAGCGTTGAGGCCTCTGAGGAATTGTCTATGACTCAGCACATGTCTGGACCCCCAGGAAGGGCACCTGGTCCCTCTCCTCTGACCATGGGAAGGCTGGAGAAAACAATCCTAAGCATAAGGTCCCGAGATAGGTATATTACAGAGTATGTGGCAGTGTGGGGTGCCCGCTGGGGACACGCAGAAAGACTTGGTACACAGGTAGCAGGAACCAAAGCTCATCTTGGGCTGACTCCAGACAGGCCAATTCTAGTTTCAGAAAAGAGAAACTCCTAAAAAAAAAAAAAAAAGTTGGTTTTTTTTTTTTTGTTTGTTTTCCCAGAAAAAAAGGTCTGAGACCTTGCAGAGCCTCCCTGAGGGCATTGAGGAGCGCCAACAACATGGAATCCAGTCAGAAAGCTCATTTCTCCACTCTTTATTAAAGCTAGGTCCTCCTGCTGACGGCTCCAGGCCAGGGCAGAAGCAACTGGGGCCCAGGAGGGGCATCGCAGGTATGCACTCGAAGGGGTGCACAAGGAGGGATGAGCGCAGAGCCAAACCTCAGCCATGCAGGGCTACACCACTTTACCCTTGGCCCCTGAGGTTCCTGTCCCACAGGGAGAGGAAAGAAACTGAGAACAGGAAAGGCATCGTCCAGCATTGCTAATGCCCCCTGGGACCCTTGCCCTCCTCAGGACCCCAACCCACCCCGCCAGGTGAATTCTTACCACCACCATCCACACCCCCTTCCCACCCACCAACTACCGTGCCTCCTACCCCGCCCCCAGCCCCAGCAGCCTGGCTGTAGGCTCTCAGGCCCCGAGGCCATGTCTACACTAAAACAGAAGGAACTAGGTCTAAAAGGGAATGCAGTTGCTTCAAAATTTGTTTTCTGGCCCCACTCACAGTGGCCCAAAAGGCATTAAAGAGGGAGGGACCTCATGGGAGCCATACTTCAGCTGCCTGCCCAGTGGCTCCCCATGGCCCAGCCCGGGGAGTGGGGAGGTGGGGTGCCCACCAGGTGTGGGGCTTGCATAGCTGGATGCCTGGCTGGTCAAGGAGCCACAGGCTCAAGTCCCACACCCCCAGAGGTGGACTGCCACTGCACAGACTGCCCGCCCTGTGACGTGGGGTTCTAAACAGAAACACTACTTGCTTCTAGCATAGAATAATGACAGAAGCACAGTTAAAGGGACCTGCAGACGTCATAGAGCCCTAACCCCACAGGGATGTGAGAAATGATCCTGCTGCTGACCTGTCACTTGACAATTGGTTATTAAATCTAAACAAGCACTGGGCTCAGAGGGCAGGTGGCACCCTGGGCAGGTGAATGCTGGAGCCATGGCCGCAGCAGCCAGCCAGGCACCCCCAAGGGTCTCTGAGTGTGCCACCTCCAGCTGCCAGAGGCAACAGTACCGAAGGACTCAAAGGGGGAGGCGGAGAACAAAACCTGCCCAGCAGAACTAGTGCCTGGCTGATCTAGGTGCTCAAGTGGGGTGAGAGTGAGTGACCCTCCCCCAGAATAAGGCTTCAAACTCCCTCAGGACCCTGCGAACACCTGCAACCCATCCGCCTGGGGCCACAAATTTGGTTTCTGGCTGTTCCTCCTCCCCCCAGATTCTTCAGGCCATACAGGAGATGGAAATAAATATGCACAGTAGACAGAATAAAAGCTTCCCAGTTGCATCTCTGTCCCCCCTGGGGAGGGAGGAACATCGTCCTCCGGAAACCCATAAAAGGCTTCCCCTAGCCCCGCACAGTCCTTAAAACTTCTGGGACACACTCGAATGACCAGAAGGTCCCTGAAGTTTCTCACTGAGGAATGGGAAGAAGTCGTCAGCCAGACCCACGGGAGGAGCCAGATGCTCTGCTCTCGACCACCCCACCCTCCCCTCGACGCAAGGGCTTCCCCTCCGTCGCTGTACAACCCACTTACAAACTCATTAGCCACCGGTCCCCCAGGCCACCGCAATCGGAATCCGAGTGAAATAAATAACATCGCCTGCCATCCCTACCGCTTGGCTCGCAGTCTTGGTCGAGGTGGCCGCCCCCTGCCCTCGCCTCCTCCGCGCGCGGTCCTCCTTTCCCCACGCGCCCCCTGCACGGCCGGACGAGCTTGGCGGCCGGGTTTCCTGGGGCCGGGCAGGAGGGGCGCCCGAGGCCGGGGGGGTGCGGTGCACCGGGGGCTGAGGGGAAGGCACCGCACCAGGACTGGGGCCCTCAGCACCCCGAGGCCAGAGGAGCAAGGGGCCGGCGGCCCAGCGGGCTGCACCTCCGTCGGCCTCGGGCCATCACAGGATGCTCTCCTCGTAGGCGCCCGAGGGCCCCGCGAAGGTGGCCGTGGCCTCCGAGCCGAAGCTCGTCCCGCCCGCGAACTCCAGCAGGGTGCTGCCGCGCTCCCCGGGCCCGCTGCCCGCGCCCGGCGGCCCCTTGGCGGGCGCCTCGGCCTTGGACGCAGGGGCCGCCGGCGCCGTGCCGGGCGCGCCGGCCGCGCTGCGGTGCGTCTTCATGTGGGTGAGCAGGTGTGAGCTCTGCGAGAAGCGGCGGCCGCAGTTGGCGCAGGCGTAGGGCCGCTCGCCCGTGTGCGTGCGCTGGTGCGTGACGAGCACCGAGCGCTGCGAGAAGCGCTTGCCGCACTCGGGGCACGGGAAGGGCCGCTCGCCCGTGTGGCCGCGCCGGTGCTTGGCCAGGTTGGAGCGCTGCGCGAAGCCGCGGCCGCAGTCCGTGCAGCGGAAGGGCTTCTCGCCCGTGTGCGTGCGCCGATGGCGCTTGAAGTCCGAGCTGTGGCCGAAGCCCTTGCCGCAGTCGGGGCAGCGGTGCGGCTTCTCCTCGGCGTGCGCCCACTGGTGCCGCGTCAGCGCCGCGCTCTGCCCAAAGCGGCGGCCGCACTCGCCGCACGCGTAGGGCCGCTCGCCCGTGTGTGCGCGCCCGTGCGCGGTCAGGTGCGCGCGCCGGCTGAAGCCCGCGCCGCACACGCCGCACACGAAGGGCTTCTCGCCCGTGTGGCCCCGCACGTGCGCCGCCAGGTGTGAGCCGCGGGCGAAGCGCGCGCCGCACTCGGGGCACGGGAAGGGCCGCTCGCCGGTGTGCGTGCGGCGGTGGCGCGCCAGGTGTGAGCCGTACACGAAGCTCTTGCCGCAGTCCGCGCAGCGGTGCGGCCGCTCGCCCGCGTGGTAGCGCTGGTGCTTGGCCAGCGCCGCGCGGCGCCCGAACGTCTTGCCGCAGTCGGAGCAGATCCACGGGCTCTCCTCCTCCGCCAGCGCGGCGGGTGCCGGCTCCGCCAGCAGCCCCCCGACGGCCGGCGCGAACGCGCGCAGCCCACCGCCGCCCCCGCCCCCCGGCCCGCCGCCGCCGAAAGGGTCGCAGGTCAGCCCTGCGCCCTCCACCAGGGCCAGCCGGCTCCCCAGGGGTCCCGACAGGGGGCGCCCGTCGGCCTGCAGCCGCTCCCCAAAGTCCGGGAGGCCCAGGATTGGGAAGCCGTCCGGGTGGAGCCAGGACTTGGGGTGCACGGGAAAGTGGAAGCCGAGGGGGTGCGAAGAGGGTCCTTCGCCCTCCCCCAGGCCATTGCCCAGCTCGAGGAACCGCCTGTCCGGCTCGGGGTCCTCCTTGCTCCCGGGGGTGGGCCCCGCCGCCACTGCCTCCTCTCTCGCCTCGACCTCGACCTCTCCGTCCGCCTCGCCAGCCTCCGCCTCCTCTGGCCCCTCCGGCCCGGCCTCGGCCTCGGCCTCCTCGGGCCCTGCCGCGGCTACTGTGTCGCAAAGCTCCCGCCGAGGGCCGTCGCTGCCCGCCTCCGCGCACCCGCCTCCGCGCCGGTGGCGCTGAAAGTCCGCGCGCAGGCGGAAGGCCTGGCCGCAGTCAGGGCAACAGTGCGGCCGGTCAGCCGTATGCACCGCCTGGTGCCGCGCGAGCGCCGAGCTCTGGCTGAAGCTGCGGCCGCAGTGCGGGCACGGGTAGGGCCGCTCGCCCGTGTGCGTGCGCTGGTGTGTGACCAGATAGGAGCGGCGTCCGAAGCCCGCACCGCAGAAGGCGCAGCGGTAGGGCCGCTCGCCCGTGTGGATGCGCCGGTGCGTGACCAGGTGCGACTTGTAGACGAAGCGCTTGCCGCAGTCCGGGCACGGGAAGGGCTTCTCTCCCGTGTGCGTGCGCTGGTGGATGGCCAGGTGTGAGCGGTACACGAAGCCCTTGCCGCACTCATCACAGCCGAAGGGCTTGACGGCGGCATGGTAGCGCTGGTGCTTGGCCAGCCGGGACCGGTGCGGGAACACTTTGCCACACACGTCGCACGTGGTCTCGGGCCGCCCCACCGGAGCAGCCACGGCGGTAGGAAACGCCCAGGGTGCCAGCAGGCTTGCACCAGGCTCTCGGCCAGACAGGAAGGGCTTCGCCTCAGACCCCTGGGCCAGGCCCCCGAGGCCCCCGGGGTCTGGACCCCACCCCTCCGGAGTCTGCGCTGAATCAGAGTCATCGGGACCCCATGTCCCAGGAACGTCTCCCACGCCGTAGGCAGCTGACCAGAGGCCCGGGGGCTCGTTCTCTTCCTCTGCCACCTCTGCCAGGAAGTCCTCGTCCTCCTCCTCCTCGTGGTCTTCTAGGTCATCGGTCCAGAACCAGGCCCCTGAAGGTGACAAAGGAAAGCCAGAAGGGAGAGGTGAGAGGAAGCTGAGGCAGCCCCTTGCAGGCTCCTCCCCAGAGAAATCACAGCTTGAGTGGGACCCTAAGCACCCCTAGCACTGAGCCTCCATCCTGTCTGGGGACAGGGTACCTCTCCATTCCACCAAGGGAGAGGCTGTGTGCGTTCCAGCACACGGGGAACAGTAAAGCCACTGCCTCCCCCAGTTACTGGGAACTCTGTGGAGGGGAGAAATATGCATGTGGGTGTCCCTCCTAGGGGAGGCTGAGATTATTTCTTGGCCTGTCCTCAAATGGCATCAACTAATTAATCCGTCTTCCAGATCTCCAAGGCCTGCCATGCTGCTGAGGAACAGCAAGCTCTACAAAGTTGGTGACCTTGCCTATAGCTTCCTAGGAGACCAGGGGCTAAGCCCATTACAGGAGTCCTGTAGCCTGAAAAACAGACCCCTGAGCTGTTTTCCCCAAATCCCCTTGTCTTCTAGAGAACTCCACCCACCCCTGCCACTCCCCACCACCGCCCCTGGCCCGCTTGGCCCAAGGCAAGCAGGGCTCTGGTGCCAGCACAGCCCTGGGACCCTGCAGCTGAGGACATGCCTTTGTAAGCATTTGGGCTTTGCTCAGCATCCCCTCCACTCTCAGAGCAGAACCTGAAAAGGCTGCCTTGAGCCAAGAAGACCTAGAGGGGCCATGAGCCGTAGCTCTCTGCTCATCCTAACAGCCTCCAGCAAGCACAGCCCAAGTTTTCCTGCTAGGCCACCCCAAACCTTGACTTCTTCGTAGCAGCCGTGCATTTGGGAAATAGCCCCAAGCTGGCTAACACTGGGGGAACTGCAAGTACCTTGCCATCACAGAAGACCAAGGACATCTGCTCCCCAAAGCCCTGTTGTTCTCTACCTCATCTGCCAAACTGCACCCTGACCTCTCACTTTAGTGCAGAGTGTGGACATGGAGTCAGGCCTGGAGGGTTTTCTCTTTTACAAGATGGAGTGCTGACATGCCTGCCATCACACCTGGGAAGGAACTGATGTTTATGGAGCAGGCACAAGAAACAGGGGGTAAACTGCCTGAGCCATGGTGGCCCCAGGTATTCCAAAGCACCTGTGCACCTACTTCCTCAGGTACACTCTGCCCCATGTGTGTCCACAGTGGTGGCACACGATGGTGTAGCCCACCTCAGAATCCTAGTTTCTGGAAGGTTCAAGCTCTGAGGGTAGGAAGCCCCTCTTCTACCCCCATGTGGGCCCACCATCAAACTGTGGCCAGTGTCAGGCATCACCTGGCTGGGTGAGTCTGGATCACTGAGTCTTGCCCCCAAGGGAAGGTCGGGCCCCAGGAGGCTGCCCATTCTGGCTCAGCCCTTGTCCTGTATTCTGTATGGCACTCTACACATATGGTGATATGGTCATATGGGAAAATAGCACAGCTTGGGGTGAAATAAAGCCAGACACACAACTGTTCTGGCATGATTTCAGCTGTAAAAGAAAAAAAATGCATCATTTAAAGGGATACAGAAATGGGTTATTTTATTTTTTCATAATTGCAATACTTTCAAGTTTTCTACAGTTAGTATTACAATGTTATAATAAAAATGAACTTTAAAATAAAAGACAAAAGTTTCCTGAACTAAGCTCAGTTTACCTCCAGCTGCCACTCAGAGCCATGAGTGGGTGATGGGATGTGGGTGGCCCTTTGAAGAGCTCAGAAGAGGCTGGAGCACCCTGATGAGACGAGACGGGGTGGTGGAGGGACAGGCAGTTCAGCTGGGAATTCCTTCTATGAGTCTCAAAAGGAATTTGCTACAAGACTCAGATGAGGGTCTTGTGTAATTAGAATCAGAGGCCCCCCCTAAGGCAGGGGGAGTTCAAAATGAGGAACAAGGTCAATGTCTTAGTGGGGTTTGTGTGCACCCCAGCACCTAGCCAGGGTGAGCACCCGCTGGACACAGAGCAGACATGCAGGTCAAATGAAGGCCCACCAAAATGCAACCTCAGCCACTCAGAACTGGGAAGGGTGTGCCTGGCTCCAGTGACTCACCCAGAACAGCTCTTCCTCGCAGTTTGGGAGCAGCAGAACCCCCCCACACACACCCCAGGAAAGGTGAGCCTTGTCCTGCTCCCACTTCAAGCTGCTGAACAACCAGCTCTCCAGAGGGAGCGACCATGGGAGGGACCTCCAGAGCTGCTACAGCTGCTTGTCCAAGCCTGAGAAAACACTAACCACATGGCAAAGTGCTGGACAGCACCACTGACACCAAGTGAAGGACAGTAAGAGCAGCCATGACCTGGGGCAGAGCTGGCTGCACCCCAAGATCTCCAGAGAAAGCAGGGCCACTGAAGGGGATAAAGAGGAAGACGAGCCTGCCCTGAGGCCAGGGTCTGTTCCCTTGTCCTTCTATCACCAAAGTGGGCCAGGGTCTGGAGGCTGGGCCCTGGAGTAGGGGTGTCCAGTGGAAGGGTCACTCCAGGCTGCAAGGGGGACCCAGTTCCCAGGGAGTCTGCTAGAATCCAAGTGAGCACTTACCAGGTCTACTTGTGAGACAAGAGCCAGGGCAGAGAAAATGCTTTTACAAGGTGGGTGAGAGGGTATTTTGTTACAGTGGCCCATAAGGTCAAACACAGTTGCTTCTTCCAGAACCCACAGGAGTAGGGTAGAAAAGAGGACTCTGGGAAGTGAGAGCTGCTGTTTCATCTCCCTGAGACATTTGCTCCCAAGGACTATGACCCTGGGTGATGATTAGCTAGGATGGAACCAGTGCTCTGAGGCCCAATAACAATCCCAGAGGCTGACCAGTGGCCTTGTCAGGAGAGCCCCAAGGGCACCTCCAGTAAGTGCCCTACCCAGGCACTAATCAAAGGGCCTTGGAGAAGATAAACGCCCCCAAACCACACGCCTGGTGCACCTCCATCCCTGAGCTGCTCAGCACAACCGACACAAAGCTCTGAGAATCATGCCATTGTTTCTATGACTCCTGCCCCCGAACCACCTCTGCCCCTGTCCAGGAACCCAGAGGCCTGTCCCAGGCCCAACCTGACCCAGGCCCTATGGAGAGTCAGCTGTGGGTTTGCTCTGACCAAATCCATGTCTGTGGGGGCCTGTGAGTGAAGTCAACACCTGCTCCTGACTTCTCCATCCAGACCCAGGGACTTGAGGTGGGCTTAAGGAGAGCCCCCTACCTAGGGTCAGTTACAAGAGGGGGACTTGGACACAGGCTGGTGTGCCCAAAGCTGCAGGTGGGCTCCTTTCTCCAGCTGGTCAGCTGCCCCTTCTTCCCACTGGGCAAGAATCTGGTGACTAGGGCTATACTCAAGTGTGGGGGAGATGGCAACTTCTGACAGGGCCAGGCTTCTGTACTGGAATCTGTCCTCCCAGGAGGATAGGGCCCACACCCCCATCACTGGAAATGACCTCTCTGGCCTCAGTATCCTCATTTGTACCATGAATATCATACCAAGGGCCAGTTATTAACAGGAGCCTGAGGCCTAGCTCTTCTTCACATGGAGTGTTTCCTGGTTCTTTCCACCTGCCTACACCAAGTGCAGGGGTCTGAGGCAAGACAGAACCCAAGTACCTTATTCCTGGCTTATAAAAAAAAGGGGGATACAGGGACATCTAAGACCCGCTCAGGGGGTGGCAAAGGAAGGGAAGACCCACACTAAGGACTAACCTCCCCTGACCCCAGTTCTCCTGTGGGCAGACAAGCCCAGCCCAGAGGCCCAGCCCAGGTGCTCAGGTGCCCAGCTCAGGTGCTCAGCCCAGGTACTCAGCCCAGGTGCTCAAGGGCTATGTGAGGTAGGGATTACATGCAGGCTGGTGCCAGGCCTGAGCTTCCACTCCACAGCTGCTCCTGACTTCCTCCTCTCCAAAACCACAGATTGTGTTCACTGACCATGGGATTCTTTCACCTTGGTGTTCTCTTACTGCTTTTATCTCTATCCTTTCCCAGGTCATCTTTAAGCAGATGTAATCCTGCATGCTGTATTTCTCTGCCATCCTTCACTTTCACATGAGGGGCAAGAATAGTAGCCAAGGAGGGCGATCAGCTGCCGGCCTGCTGGGTGCCAGGCCCACGCTGGAGACAGCACAGGGGTGGACAGTATACAGTGCCAGCTCTTATAGTGTCTGCCAGAGGCGGCAGACAGGAAATGAGGAAGCAAATATCTGGGCAGGACCATTTCAGACAGTACTGTTTGCTGTAAATCCGGGGGACATCCTGGAGTGATGCAGGAGGGGGTGCTCCCAAAGTCTGTATACTCAGAGACCATGGGACTTGAATGGAGTCCTAAGAGCTGAGCCAGCCACACAAAAGGCACTCTCGACAGGGGAACAGTAGGCAAAACACCCCTGAGGCAGGCAAGAGCTTGAAGAGAAAGGTGGTCTGTGGGCCTGAAGAGCTAAGAATTCATGAGATGAGCTTGGGGGGAGCGGCAGGCCTCAAGGCCAGAGAAGGGCCCAGATGCTTTGCCAAGTACACAGGGAAGCTGCTGGAGGGAAAGGCAGAGGCAGCTTGGGTGGGAACACCTGTGGCCACATGCCTGATGGCCTCATGGAAGCCTGGGACAGGGTGAGGCAAGGGAGGCCGCGTCACAAGGATTACCGAGGCATGCAGTCAGGCCCACTCAGGGTCCAAGGATGCTGCAAGGGGGGCCAGGGGTAGGAGAAGCAGTGCCATTTCAGTTTCAGACTCGCTTTGAAAAATCCATCAGATAAGTGAGTGGAGATGTCAAGCAGATGGACAGGCAGACAAGGTGAGGGCTGGAGAAAGAAGCTGAGGATGGGCAGTGTAAATGTATGTGGTACTGAAAGCTCTGGCCCCGGTCACTGAGAGAGAACAGAGAGGACACAGTACTGTCCTGGTCTCGTAAACAAGCAAAGGTAGGTGAAGAAGCACCCAGGAAAGCAGCTCAGAAACCAGGACCATGTGGGGTCCCGAGGGCCAAAAAGGTCCATCTCCGAGAGCAGAAAGACACAACAAAGACACAAGGCCAGGGATCCCTGGGTGGCGCAGTGGTTTAGCGCCTGCCTTTGGCCCAGGGCACGATCCTGGAGACCCGGGATCAAATCGCACGTCGGGTTCCCGGTGCATGGAGCCTGCTTCTCCCTCTGCCTGTGTCTCCTCCTCTCTCTCTCTCTCTCTCTCTCTCTCTCTCTGTGACTATCATAAATTTAAAAAAAAAATAAAAAATAAACAGCTGCATTCTTTACAAAAAAAAAAAAAAAAAAAGACACAAGGCCAGACTGCCAGGCCTGGGTGGTGGTAGCATCCTCAGAAGGTGTGGTCAGCCGGTAGGCAGACTATTCTCCAGCCGTGATTCCTGCTCCTGTGCAGACGTGGACAGGAAATGGGGTCCTGCCAGGGGCTCCCACAAAGATAGGGTGCTATCTATGCCCTAAGCCAGGTGAGGAGAAAGGCGTAGGAAAGGGAGTGGGGTCAGAATAGGTGAGGAGGGGATCCCTGGGTGGCTCAGCGGTTTAGCGCCTGCCTTTGGCCCAGGGCGCGATCCTGGAGTCCTGGGATCGAGTCCCGCGTCAGGCTCCCGGCATGGAGCCTGCTTCTCCCTCCTCCTGTGTCTCTGCCTCTCTCTCTCCCTATATCTATAATCAATCAATCAATCAATCAATCAATCTTTAAAAAAAAAGGTGAGCTGGAGGTGGTGGCCCTGGTCTGGGAGCTGGAGCATGGAGCCAGAAGGCAGAGCAAGAGCCTTCAAACCAGCGTGGCACAGGGCATGGGGCACCTGAGTAGGCAAATCTGGCCAGAGTCCAAATCTTTTGGCCCACTTTTTCAAGAAGCACAAGGAGGAATACATTTCTGTTTTGCCATACTACAATTGAGAAATCCAGAAACTCCGTCAGGCTCTGAACAGTCAGCATCCATCTCGCTCAGACCCAGCAATTCATTCTCAATGGACTTGGCCACACAGAAATGAGAACAGGGAGAAAAGGGAAGGGAGACCATTTAGCAAACAGACCATAGTTATAGTTAAGAAAAGCCTTAGATGGGACACCTGGGTAGCTGAGTCAGTTAACTGGCTGGCCCTTGATTTCAGCATAGGTCATGGTCTCAGGGTCCTGGGATCGAGCCCCGAGTCAGGCTCCATGCTCTGCAGGAAGTCAGCCTTTAGGATTCTTTCTCTATCTCTCCCTCTCCCACTGCCCCTCGCCCTACTCACACACATGCTTGCATATGCTCTCTCTCACTGTCTCAAAAATAAATAAATAAAAATGGCCTTAGATGAATTTGCCCCACTGTAGCTGACCCCAACCCTGGCAACTGTACCCCTTCCCAACAGACAGGGACATATCTAAGATTATGCCTGCACCCACCTTGGGCTCCCTGTGCAGCAGGGGTGGAGACAGGGGGAACTTTGAGCCCAGTGACTAGCCAGGGGAAGAGAAGGGCACTGGCCCAGCTAGCCAGCCTCCTTGGGGTGCTGCCAAACCCCAGCCAGGTTCACAGGTCACGTCATGAGAACCACCCATGCTGAAGCCTGCAAAAGGCTATAACCCAGGAGCCTCCAAGAAGCATGGAGAACGGGGGCACATCTAGCCCACATGATGAGACTGATCAAGGCAGGCCTGTGGCCCCTTTATCTGCAGGTGGCTTTTCTGAGATGTGTCCATATACAGGGTCCACCTCCCACTGAGACCCCCTTTGAAACACCACCTCTGTCCCAGACTCATCCTGGAAGTGACTATGATGGTCTTGCCAGCCACAGCCCACCCATCTCTGAAGCCCAGGAAAGATTCCCAGAGAGGGCTCAGCAGACCATGGAGACCCAGGGCAAGAAGGCCATTCTGCAACCCCATGGAAAGTGAGCCCACCTCGGTCAAGCCACTTAGACACCACTTTCAAGTCCATTTCCTCATCTGCTAGGTATACTGGCCACCTCTTCCCTGCCACTGCGCAGGGTCGTTGTGAGGAGACAGAGTAAATGAAACAATACTCCGAAGAGTACACACAAAGGCCTAGCAACATTGTCTGTGCTTTTCTGTATTTGTATTGTTTGAGTTGCTCTGAGTCTCTCCAGGCATGTGATGGGCATGAGCCATCCACTGTCTCTCACTAGGGTGAGGTCACTCCAGCCCGAAGGCAGACACACTGGTAGGGAAAGAGCCTCCACAGACTTCTCTGAAACACCGAGCCTCACTCACAGACCTCCTGAAGAGCCTCCACTGAACCAGTCCTGCATCCTCAGTTTGGAAGTTATGGATTTAGTTCAAATTCTTTATTCTCCATGTGAGTAAAGTAAAGCTCAGAAAGTTGGAAGAACAGAGCCAGAGCCATGTTGGCAGTCTCCAGAGGAATTTGCCACCCTGAACACTTCCTGTATACATCCCTCCAAAATCTCCTTTCTGGAAGGTACAGAGCTGCCCACCCAGGCCAGCAGTTGCCTCCAAGACCCTTCGCTTAGAAATAGCTAAATGGATGGAAAAGCTACAGGACCAGCTCGAGTGTGGGAACCTGAAAGGTGAGCACCAGCCCTCTTGGAGAGTCTGCCCATCTCCTGCACTTGGTCCCTCCGAGCCAAACACTGAACTGGCCCTCACTTACCAAAAAGAGAAAACCAAAAAACCAAAAACAATGAGAGGCTCCAAGGCAAAGACAGGGACATTTTCAAAGGTTCTTAAGAGGAACCCATAGATTCTCTAAGGATTCCCCAGCCTTGGACTTCCACGGGCTAGAATCAAGAGAAGCCAACCCACAAAGGCAGAGGTTAGACCATGGACACCTCCCTGTCTCCACATGGCCCACTCCACATCCCAGACCACCAGCACCAAGGCTATGGCAGAGAGCTCAGGTCAGGCCAAAGTCTGGCAAAGCTCTGAGGAGCTCTGTCAGCAGAAACCCCACAAGATTCCATGTCCTACTCACCTGTGTAGACGCCAGTGACAATGTCTCCTTCCTCAGGACGGGGGCTATCTGGGACCCAGGGTTCCTCTCCTTGCTCCAGCCGGAAGATCAAATCTGGCTTGGGGATTGGGTATCCTGGCCACAAGAGAAACACATACAGCTGCAGGGCCACTCTGGGCAGGCCCTGCCCTCACCCCACAGAGTGCCATCCCCAACATGGCAACCAGCTCCTCACTTTCTCTCCCCTCTTCTCCATTCTTCTGAGGACCAGCCCTCCCACCTCCCGGCCTCCACCCTGGGGGAAATCCCACATTCATGAATCTGGAGCTTTGTCCCAATACCTGCAGCTCTCCTGCTGAGCCCCTCCACACCTTCATCTCCTCTATCATCTGACTCCTCAACCCCGGTGGCCTCTAGGGAGTATACAGCACAGAGACCAGCACCAGACTGGCAGCTCCCAGAACACATCCACCTGGCTTACAGCACTTCTGGGCCACCGTGGAGACCCCAGAACACAGCCCCATCCAGAAGACAGGTAGTCCCTAGGTCCCTAGGACTTCCCCTAAGAGGTGGGCTGGCTCCAGGACCTCCTGCTCCTAGATCCTGGGGCTTCAGAAGCCACTCTCCCAAACAGCTAGGCTGCTGGCAGTCATCACACCAGGAAGCTTCCCTGCTTACCCAAGGACACCAGGATCCCATAGTTTTCCTGCATGACATCCTTGTAAAGGTCTCGCTGGTCTGTATCCAGCCTTTCCCATTCCTCTAATGAGAAGTACACAGCCACATCTTCAAAGGTTACGAGCCCCTGGAAAACAAAGCGCCCTGGCCACTGCCCTGAGCTGCCCTAGGAGAGAGGCAGGGGAGCCCCTATAAAATGAGCAGCAGAAAATCTCTTCAAGAAGAGAGCGGACCATTGTCCTGTAACATGGCACTCACAGGGATGCAGCCTGATATCCCATCACTGACAGGCCTGCACAGGCCCAACAGTACGGAAGGTGTCTGATCCTTGCTGTGGCCTTAGAAGGCAAGGAGCCCACTTCCATTCAGGGATTAGGAACCCAAGCTCAGAGGCAGTGAATGCCCAGCTCATGGGGGGCAGAGCCAAGACTCATGCTGAGGTCAGGAGACCATGAGGCTCAAGTCCAAGGCTCTGCGAGGGAGGCTGTATCCTCCCCTTCTACATCATCATCCAGCTTAAGCCAGTAGTCATATCAGCAGTGTGAGGGCCCACACCCGGGTGAGGACATGGCATCAGCTACGCTGACTCGGGGCACTGGTGCCCAATCTAACTGGGCTCAGCAGGAAACCAGAGCCCAGACAGGTGACAGGCACTTGAGGTCAGGGGACGCAGCCCAGCCCTGGGGGAGAGCCAGGCCTTTGAAGGAACTACACACAGTGCAGCCCAGTGAGTGGCAGTCAACATCATCAAGACTTGATGGCCTGGGAAGTGTTGGGCCCCAGGAAAATGGAACCACATGCCAAGGGCTTGGGGCTACAGACCCCCACTTGCTTCTTGCCACCTCGTCCTTGCTCCCAGCCTAAGCTCACCCTGAGGACCACAGGGTCCACAGTGCCTCAGCTTTGCCAGCAGGGGTCTCTAGGACAGTAGGTACCAAGCCCCCCTCTCAGGAAACCCTGCCTGGTTAACTGAGCTGCAAACAAGAGAGCAGCTCACCTGAGATCCAGCTGTCAGAGAATCATCATCCTCTTCCTCTTCCTCTTCCTCCTCTTCCTCCTCTTCCTCTTCTTCCTCCTCCTCATCATCCTCTAGGTCCTCATCCCTAGGTGTGGCTGGACCCCATGCGGCCTGCAAGGCTGAGGAGAAGATCTCTGAGGGGCCTGCTTTCACGGTCACCTCTGCTGGGACAGCAAGTAGGGTCAGGAGCTCCTGGGTCCTGATGCTCCAGCTCCAAGCATGTCGGGCCCAAGAGCTCTCCCGCCTGCCCTCCCAAGCCCCCACAGTCGCCCCCCAGGAGCCAGTTCCTTTTCTTACCCTCTTCCTGAAGAACTGGGGACTTGGCATCACTGCCACGGCTTAGACGCTCCTGGGTCCCCAACATCAGACTCTGCTCCTCTGCCACCGCGTCCTCCACGTCCTCGTCCTCCTCCAACTCCACCTCAACCTGATCCATGTGCCCTGCCCGCCCCCCCTCCTCCTCTTCCTCCACCACCTCCTTGTCCTCCCCTTCTTCTACCATGATCTCTTCTTCCTCCTCCTCCTCTATCTCCACCTCTTCCCCCTTTTCTTCTTCCTCTTCTTCCTCCTGAGCAGGGCCACATTCCAACCCATCCTCTGCCTTCGCCAGCTGCGTGGCTGGTGAGTCTGGAGTCACACGCGGGGCTGCCATCTTCCCCGGAGGACAGCCTCAGCTCGGCCTGAAACACAGTCGGGTGGCAGTGATGAGCCACCTACGGCACACTCACTCGAGTTGCTCCTCGAGCCTCACACCGCCCTGACGGAGGCAGGATTTATCTCCCCCGCTAGACAGTAACGGCACCAGAGTTGAAGAAGGACTGGGGCTCTTTCCACGATCGCACGTGGCACAACTGGGACACTCTGTACCCTAAAAAACCACAGAGCCCCTCTCCATGACCCCATTATGCGGCCTCAGCTCTTTCTTGCCAGCAATTATGTGCTGGGTATGAACGGTGGTGCTTTCTTGAAGTAAATCAGGGATCTAGCCCAGGTCTTGATCCTCAGGGGCCATGAAGAACAGGGAGTCCAGGCAACACGGCCAAGAGTGGCCCACTTTTGGCTGAATGGGGTGAGTGCAGCCTGGGAGGAACAGCTAAACCAGCTCTCAATGCCCACACTGTGCCGGTAGGGCTATGGGGGGAGAGGCCTGGGCATGCGCAGGGGTGCAAGGAAAGACCAGCAGGTCAGGCTCCTTCCTGCCAGAGGCGGCACAGAGGCGGCGTATGTGTTACCCTCTGCACCTCCCTTGCCCCTTGCTCTGTACAGAGTATCTGGAAAAACTTCAGTGGATCACAGAGATTTGGTTCATCACTGGACCAGCAAAGATGATCTAAAATATCCTGTGACATCTCTTCAAATTTAAGGATCAGATAATCCCAAGGAGAGAACCATCATAACCCCAGTGGCTTATAGGGTTCTACGCACCCCAACATCACAGCTGGCTCAGCCCAAGTGCTCTGGAGAGACACAGCCATGCTGCCGCACGGCCCAGACCAAGGGTGGTAGACTTGATGGACAGCAGGCTACAGGTCCAGGGGCCACTCCTCCCTCCTGGGCACACACCCTTTACCAGCCCAGTGGAGGCCCAAGGGCAAGACAGAGTCAGAATTTTGACAAGTCAATTTCCATGGCTTCTTTTTGAATGAAAGCTTAAAAATGAGCCCATCACCCAGCACCAACCCCATCAGCACCTAAGACCTAACTGGGCTATTTCCAAAGAGCTTCAAGCCCACTGCAAACACAGGAACCCCAAAATCTTGGGATGAGGGTATGAATGCCAGGATACTGCAATGTCAGGCCACATGGGACAGCTGGGCCCACCCATACCTCAACCAGCTCTACCGGTAGACATCTGCCACAGAACCCCTACAATGGGACAGGGGCCCCCACATAAAGATGTGCAGGGTCATGAGAACGGCTCAGAACCCTGGGAACCTATGAGAAATCTGCTCAGTGAATAGCTCTTATTCCACAACTCATCGCTCTTCTTATTAAAAAGGCAACACACACTCATTTTCTGAAGCGCTCTATGCTGCTGCTTTAAATCCACACTTAAACAGCTAGGGAATGTGGAGCATTCATTAAGGCCTCCCAGTAGAGCAAGGCCCCGGTCCAGGGGCTGGAATGCACGGGCACCCCGAAGCTACCTCTGTCCCGCTCCTCATTCTCCCCTCTATCTGACTAGATTGCAGATTCACCATTCCTGAATCCAAGGTCACAGGGGAAGACCTATGCCTTGGTGGGCCACCCCAAAGCCAGTGCTGTTGGTCTCCATAGCTCTTCGGGCTTGTAAAGGCGCCGAGGTGTAGACAGACATGTGTGCCATATGCTACTCAAGCCACCGCCAAGAAGATGCAGCCCTACCCAGCACTCAGGGCATTGAGAATGCACAGCAAACGTTTCCTAACCTCCACCCACCTGAGGACCCACAGAAGGCTTTCGTCACTCAGGCCTCAGGCTGCAAATCCTGGCTGAACCCAGATACCACACCAAGCCCAGCAGAGCTGCCTCCTGCCTGGTCACCATCCAGAGCAGACTCCCATAGGCCAGTCTGCTGTATCCAAGGACCCACTCACTAAAGAAGAAAACCCTAAGGCTTTGGAATAAAGTGGCCCCCTGCTGGTCCCACCTCTGGACCTTTGCCCATGACATTTCTTTTCCCTAGAACTTGCTTTTCCTCTTCACTGATCCTCTGGAGGGAGTCTCCTGGGTCCCATTTCATACAGTTCCATGAGCTCTGCCCTCACAGCACCTCATTTTTATATATTTTTGGAACTGCTTACTGCCTGTCTCCCCAAGTACATGATCAGTTGCAGGAAGACGAAAGGTCCCTTTGTTCACCTCCGAATCCTCCTCGTGCCAGACACAGAGCAAACACTCAAATATTTATTAAGGAAGTGACTCTAAAGTCTGTAATCAATGTGATGAACATGAGCTTTTAAAAACTCAGGGGTGCCTGGTTGGCTTAGTCAGTAAGGCACATGACTCTTGATCTCCTGGTCGTGAGTTCAAGCCTCACATTGGGTGTAGAGCTCATTAAAAACAAAACATCTCAGTATTCTGGCTGCACTGGCACATTCCAGAATAGACTGACCACTCTTCAGGGTTCTTCAAGATGGAACCCACTCCAGAAGCACTAAGAATCTCTGCCTTTGAAGAAGCTGTGGCCTGAAGTCCCTTCTCCCCAAAAATGTACCTGCTGGTAACCAGAGAAGGGAAGGGGTCAGCGCTCACCCTGCAGATACAACCATGGCCTAGCACAGCCAGATACCCCCACATGCCTCAACCCAGAATCGAGAACAGAATCATCCTGGAAAACAGACTTCAGTAACTCAGGCACCAGGTTCCTTCTGCATCATCAGGCAGGTGCATGCTGGGCACACTCCCCCAGACCCTCATGCTTTCCTTTCTTCCCATCCTGTCAGCCTGCTGACACTCCTCTGCCCAGTTCCAGGCATCGAATTCCAGGTCAGAAGTCACAGAGGGTCAAGTAAGCAGCCTCATGAACATAAACCCCCACATCATCCCAGACCCTTATTTCCACCCGGGCCATGCATCCTAGGATACAGCACTGCAGACACTTGGAGCTGAGAATGACAAGGCACCCTCCATGGAGAGAAGGGAGAATGACAAGAATGAAAAAAGTAGCAAAGTTTGGAAACTGTTAGAAACTCTCCACAAAAGTCCCCAGTTCAAGGAACCTACATAGAGAAGGAGAACTGTGTGGGTGCACATGGATCTAGGTCCCTTCCCTCCCTCTAGGTGACTGTCCTCACCACACCCCTGTTATTCAAAGCCTTCCAGGTTTTTGTCTTCTCCAAGAACCCTTCCTTCCTTGACTACTAGGATCCTCACTGTGTGTCCATGGATTGGGCTCCCCTACTTCCCAGGATCTGCTCCTGGTGCATCCGTATGCATGCAGCCATCCCAGTTCCCCCAGGCCAGACCCTCACCATGCTGGCTGGCCAGCTCCCCAGACCTGCCAACACTTGTTGAACCAGACGGAGCGCCAAAGTCTCCCCACACAGGTGCAACTAGGAGTCTGATCCTCCGGCCCACCTCGCCTTCTCCCTACCCACCTAGTCCTCCACCGAAGACCCACCCCTTTCCCACCTCTGTGGCCGCATGGGGCAGCCCAGACCCTGCCCAACCCCAGGGATGGGTTCCCCTACCCGACTCCCAGCAGTAGCAGACGGCACAGCAGCCCACCGGGGCCTCCATTTGCAGAGAGGGAGGACCCAGACGAGGCCCCCAAGGTCACTGAGCAAGCTCACGGGGCGCCCGGCCAAGGCACTTCCATCCCTCCAGGGGGCTTATCGGGCTTGGGCCGCCCGAGGAGGCCGCGGCGCTGACAGCCCCTCCTGGATGGGTGTGTCCCCGGGGGCGGCCACGGCCCAACCCCCGCCCCTCGGGCCTAGCCGGCGGCGGGCAGCTCCGGAAGACTCGCGCGTGTCCTCCCCAGCCCGCCGGCTCCGCGCTGCCGGCCTCCGCCCGCCCCGGGGGTCGGGGCCCGCCCCCATCGCGCGGGCCGGGGCGAGGGGCCGTGCGCCGCGCCGGCCGTGGGCGCGGCCTCCCAAGGCCCGGCCGGCGCTCCGCTCCAGCCCCGCCAGGCCCCAGGCCCGGCCCCTCCGGCCCCGCGGCCTCCCCGCGGCCTCCCGCGGCCTCCCGCGGCCTCCCGCGCCGGCGTGGAGCGGCTGCCCGACCCGGCCCCGCGCCCCGCGCGCCGCCGCCCGCACCTGCCGCCCACTCACCGCGCGCGCGCCGGGCCGGCCGAGCCGCCGCCGGACGCCGGGGCCGGGCCGGGCCTGCGCGCCCCGCGCTACACAAAGTGACGGCCCCGGAGCTGCGCGGCGGCGGCGCGTGGGCACCGGAAGTGCCGCCGCCGGGCCCCGCCCCGCCCGCGCCCACGGGGGGCCACTTCCGGTCACGCGGGGTCGAGCGCGGCTCCCAGAGGGGGCGTGCGTGGAGCGAGAGGAAGCGCCCCGCGAGTGAGGGAGGGCGCTCTGGGTCCTGGATCTCGGCCCCGCCCGCGGGGACCCCAGCGCCCCCTGCCCCGACCCGAGATCCCACCTCCACCCCTGGACGCCCCAGCACCTGGTGTCCCAACCCGAGACCCAGACTCCAGGGCACCCCAGCGCCCTCTTCTAACCCGAGACTCCAGCCACCCCTGGGAGCCCTAGCGCCCCCTACCCGGACCCACGATCCCGACTCCATCCCTGGACACCCCAGCGCCCCTGTCTCGGCCAAGACCCCGACTCTACCCCCGGACACAGCAGTGCCCCCAGCTCCGAGACCCTGGCCCCAACCCCTGGACACCCCGTCTCTGCCCTCCCCCTGGAGTCACCACGAGAGATCCCTCAGCTCTCAGCCTACCCTCTCCCCAAGCCCAGTCGGGATTCCTGATTGAACCAAGATTCAGGGAGTGCCTACTGAGTGCCAGATCATTGGAGCTAGGCCCACCCCGCCTTGGGACCCTCTCCACGTCCTGAGGCAGTGGAGGTAGGTGATGAGCTGTGGAGGGACCTCGTAGAGACATCTATACAGTCTAAGTGCCATGACACCAGAAGGCCCCGGACGATCCCTTGCAGGTGATGGGCAAGTGGGACTGTAGCAGGTGGGCCAGGTGTCCAATGCTCACTGGCCCTGCTTGCAGGGCCACCAGTGCCTGCAAGACCAGTGCCGCTAACTGTGAGGGTTTTACCCGGAACGATGACGACTGAGGGGTGGTGGGCTGGAGCAGCCTCTGAATGCATTAGGGCCTCGGATTAGAACTTCACCTGGATGGACATGTAATCGGGACAAAGCAGAGGGCCACCTTTGGGAATGGAAGGGTCCTCCAAGCAGAGGGAGATACAGGTGGTCAGTGGCTGTAGGAGCTGTGAGGTGAGGCTGTTGGACTCAGGGTCCACCTGCCGCCCTCCCCAAAACCTGTCTGCATCCACTCCCAGGGGACACAGCTGGGTCTGAGGGTGAGCTCTTGAATTCAACAGAGGTCCAGGCCCTTTTCAGCCTGCCTGCAAACCTTAGTCAGGAATGGTGCAGCCCTGCACCTTCCCTAGCTCCCACCCCACAGGTACTATTATTCTTAAACTTTCTGTAATGTCCCCCAGCCTTGGACTCTTGGGACAGAGCAGCAACTTGACCAGGCTTAGGCCAGGTTTAAACCTGCCTGAAATAACAGCTTCTCCCCTCCAAAACCTCAGCCCATGGCTGGTGAGCTTCTCAGGCCTACAGAAGAGTCAAACCTGTGTCCTGCAGAGGGGTACGGCCTCCCCTCCCCTCCCCTCCCCCCAAGCCTCACCTCCTCCAGCCCAGAGCACCAGCTGTCCACCCTCCAGCTGAGTCTAAGTCTCCACAGTGATTGTCTTTGGCTTCTGGTGTTTTTAAAATGTTTTGAAATTACTAACACTTAAAAATTGAGGGTCTCCTGTAAAAAGATTGCAAACATCAGAAACTCTCCCAGAACCAACAGCTCCCTCCCTGCCCTCATCAGGTAGGGACCCTGCATCACCCCAGCATCTCTTCAAAACTCTTTTTTGGGGACTCCTGGGTGGCTCGGTGGTTGAATGTCTGCTTTTGGCTCAGGGCATGATCCTGGGTCTGGGGATTGAGTCCTGCATTGGGCTCCCTGTGGGGAGTCCGCTTCCCCCTCTGCCTGTGTTTCTGCCTCTCTCTGTCTCTCTCTGTGCATTTCTCATGAATAAATAAAATCTTTTAAACACACACACACACACACACACACACACACACCTCTTTTTGGTCTATCCCCCCCACCAGATACCTAAACGAAGACCGATTTTCTTTGCCCTCCCTTCTCTGAAGAGATTTTCAAAGGCATGGAGTCCATGGGCCTCTCCCCACCCAGCAGACTCTGCCCTCCACCACGCTTGCTTGAGTCTCCACTACCTTCCAGAGGCTGAGCAGGGAGACTGCCTCATCTGGCCTATTTCTTCCCCTCTCTGAGGCTCTCCTCCCCACCACCCCCAGAAGCCTCTCCTTCCTCCTGCCCTCTAACAGGCAGAGCCCCCAAAGCTTGTCCAGTCCAATACACCACGTGCGGCAGCCACACAAAGGCCCCACAGTCCACCACCCAGTCAGCATGTCCAAGGTCAAAGTTAGGCTTGGGACATTCCCCCAAGGTACTGTCCTCCCCTGCCCCACACCTGTGACTTCAGAAGCAAGGTGTACTCAGGTAGACCTGCCCACTCTTCAGTGAAAATCAAGCTGCTTGATAGGAGCCTTCATATCTGTGCTTATTTTATAGTCAAATCAATATAATTCCTGACTCTTACAACCCCACCTGATCTGGTTCCTTCCAGATCAGCTCTCCACTGGATCCGGATTGGGTGCCTGGGGTGTGGTGGGACTTGCCAACTGCCTCAGACTGGCCAAGCTTCTGCAGGTGACCCTCCTCTGGGCCCCAGTCAGCTTTGTGCCTACTCTGAGCAGATCCAGGCTGTCCCAAATGGGTCATGCTTTGGACTCTCATGTCCTGAAGTCACCTGGCCTTAACTTTTCCAGCAATCGAAGCCCAGAGCTGACAGGGATTGGAACTGGCTGGCCCAACACCTATAGGCACAGAACCTGAGCAGAACCATAGGGCAGGGCTCCTGCCAGGCAGGCCTGTCTTCCCGGGGGTGCTAGAGAGCCAGATTCCAGCCTTGACTCCCCCCTCCTCCTCTCCCCTTCACTCCATCATGCAGTGATGTTCCCGAAAGCTCTGGGTAGCCTTGAGGCTTGGGTTGCACGAATCACAATCCTGACTTCCTGGGCAAGTCCTGGCCATTGGCCTCTCTGTAGATCCTCAGGTCTCTGATGGCACCCCCATTCCCTCTGAGGCCAGCAACCTCAACTCTGCTTATCCTTTATTCTCAGCAGGGATTCTTAATGGGCCCTGTTCCCTTGCACACCTGCATGCCCACCCGCTGAATGCAAGGCCCTGTGCTCATTCTAGGAGTTCTCTAAAGAGTTCAGGCCCCGCCAACCAGGTGGTGAGGAGGGCAAGGGGACAGAGCCTTCACTTGGGCCCCTGGCTCAACAGACCCCAAAAGTCAGGACTGCAGACTGAGCTATGAAAGCTGACCAGAGGTGCCAGGGCTGAGTGGGGCAAGAGATTAGCAGGCATGAGGACCAGCAAGAGCAAAATGGAGCCCAGACTCCACTAAGGCAATGGTCCCACCCACAAGCAGATGCTGCTAATAAGAGCCCTCTGAATTTACCACGGGGGGCTCTCAGAACTCAGAATTGCAATCCTTGTGGCAGTGACAGAGAAGCCCTGGGTAACAATTATAAATGTAAACAAGGGGTCAGTATTCCATATTAGAGGTCATTGGAATTGAGAGGGATTTGGTAGATGGATAGGCTGGGATCTAGGTGTGCCTCAGTTCTGCTGATTGTCTGCCTCTGTGAGGGGCAGCTGGTGGGTCAGAAATAGAAGGAACCTCTGAGGAAGGGACCTGGTGCCCCTTGAGGCCTCTGCCAACAGAGGTCAGCCTGGGAGGGAGGTACAGTGAGCAGGAGAGCAAGCAGACCTGTATCAGGGGCTGGTCCACCCTCCACTCAGCTGTGTATGAGCCACCAGGAGAGAGGAGAGAGGTGGTTGGCAATATGTCCCAGGAGTAAGGCTTACCCAGGCCTGTGTACCCCAAAAGAGCAGGAAGCAGACAGAACAAGAATAACAGAGCCCCAAAGTGGACGTTGCCACTCAGCCCAGCCACCGACTGGGGTTGGTGGAGGTACGCTGTCCAGAGGGGAAGCAGCAGCCTCTCCCAGACACAAGGGCTAGCCTTAGCTTGAACTCCTCCTGCACCGTGCTACCTGGACTGGTCTGGGGAGACAGCAGTAAGGGACACAAAGGAGCATACCTCCCTGTAACCTGTGAGCCGTGGGCCAGGTGTTGAGGGAAGTGCAAGTGGGATGGGTGGCATTTCAGCCAAGCTGGAAAGAGGCCCAGAAGCTGGAGCAGGTGAGATCCCACCGGAGCAAGAACCTGAAGGTGGGGAGCTTGGGGCCAGTAGGGGATTTGGGACCACCGAGTGCTGCATTAGGGCCCCCATGGTGACAAGCAGCCACCAAAGGCACCAAGCAGAGGTGGCTCATGATTTGCCAGGTTGGATGGTGTGGGTGCACTGTGGGGAGGGGTGGGGGGCATGGCAGGGGTCTAGGTGGGCAGCAGGCAGCTGACCCAAGGCTGTTGAAATAACTTAGGTGGGAAGTGACAGGGCTTTAAGATGACAAAGTGTCTTAGTTGGTTCAAGCTGTTATAACAAAGATACCAAAGACTGAGTGGTTTAAACAATAAACATTGATTTCTCATAGTTCTGGAGATTGGGAAGTCTGAGATCAAGGCATTGGCAGATTTGGTGTCCAATGAGAACCTGCTTCCAAATTCATAGCTGGCACTCTGGCTGTGTCCTTATTCAGTGGAAGGGTCAAAGGAGCTTT
Source organism: Nyctereutes procyonoides (assembly GCF_905146905.1). Taxonomy (NCBI): domain Eukaryota; kingdom Metazoa; phylum Chordata; class Mammalia; order Carnivora; family Canidae; genus Nyctereutes; species Nyctereutes procyonoides. Next base: position 66,192,853 of record NW_026575126.1, read on the forward strand.
CTGGGGTCCCTTTTATTAGTGAGGGCTCCACCCCCATGACCTAGTCATTTCTACACCCTAATGCCATCACATTGGGGATTAGTGTGAGATGAAAGGGGGGCTGGGGGGGAGGACACAAATATCTAGTCCACAGCTCAAGGTGACAGAGTCAAGCTGTGGAAATGGGAATTTCTACTGTCTGGGGGTGGGGCAGGGAACCTGATAACTCTGGGAACATTCCCAGGTTCTGCATCCTTGGCACCACAGTAAAGGACTCTGCCCATCGTCATTCCAGAGGGAGCCCCTCCCCCACCGCAATCCCCCCAACCCTAGAAGCCATGCCTGCCCAGTCTGTCATATGAGTCCATCCCAGCCTCCCACCTCAGCAGTGCAGGGCAGGCGAGGAGAGAGCAGTCGTACTGAGGCCAGGCCAGAGGGCAGAAAGAAGGAGCAGGCGGAGATGACACATGTGTCCAGTCAGCGGGGGCGGGGGGGGGGGTGAATCCAGGCACATGCAATGGAGCAGAAAGGAACAGGCAGGGGTGGGGCCTAGACTGTAGGCAGACGGGGTAGGGGGTAGGGGTGACAAAAAAACAATTTCCTTAACCAAACTTTCAGTCTCGGCCTCTATCTCAATTAGGCCCTGACTTCCAGCTTCCCTGTCTGTATCACCCAGTTTTAACAAAAATCCTGTCAAGTTGGTTTAGCCAGAGTCCCCACCTTGGTTATCTGATCACCCTCCATATCTGGTCATGGTCCTCACCCCTCCACACCCCACCACCAGGATGTCTGATTGCCTTGGCTTGCCTTCAGCAGGAATCCTGTCTGGTCTGTTTAACCAAAATCCCCCCCACCCCTGATGTTTCTTCCATCTTAGTAAATGTCCATGCACCAACTTCCCGCTACCCTGCTCCTTGGCTGTAAATCTGCACTTGTCCTTGCTGAATCCCAATTTTGGTCCAGTTCTATTCTGAGGTCTCTTTTTCCCTATTGCATTAGGTCCTGAATAAAATGTTTTTACTGCTTTATTATTTTGTTAAAGATTTTATCTATTTATGAGAGACACGCAGAGAGAGAAAGAGAGAGGCAGAGACACAGGCAGAGGGAGAAGCAGGCTCCACACAAGAAGCCTGACATGGGACTCCATCCTGAGTCTCCAGGATCAGGCCCCGGGCCGAAGGCGGCACCAAACCGCTGAGCCACCCGGGCTGCCCCTGTTTTTACTGCTTTAACTACTGTCTGACTCTGGTTCTTTTTCGCAGTGGCATTTCTGCCATCTCACCGTGCTGGGCATGTGGGGCTAGGTGGGAACTTTGGTTGGCATCCCTCTGTGCTAGACTCCTTGCCAGTCCCTGGCATGAGAGTCCAGGAGGAGCCCAGAAGGGCTTCCTGCAGGAGGAGCCAGTTGAGCAAGTCCTGAGAGCAGAGTGGGAGGGAGCTCTGCCCAGACAAGGGGCCAGTCCCTGAAGGCAGTGGCAATGCCTGCAGTGGGTCTGTGCAGAGGCAGCGCCAGCCCCAAGTGTGTGTGCTCCTAGAGAGACAGAGATGGCTGGCATGGGCCTCCCAGAATTCCAAATGCACCTGTATGCCACATACCTCCCACATTCCTGTGCCCCTGCTGTCGAACCACAGGAAGGCTGACACACAGAATGAGCTTCATGACAATCACTGGGGGGCTGACAACCTCTTTACGGCCATCATCCCCTTGGAGGGGTGAGCAGGAATTAGGCAGAAGAGGCTACTGTTAAACTCAATTTCATGACTACATCTTTAACAGGCCCCCAAAAGCAAAAGTCTGTTTTGGGGGACACCATTTGATTTCTTACATCTTGTTTAAAATCTGTTTTTAAGTTAGTTACTTCTTCTTCAGGTGGATTTGGGAAATCTGTCGAGATTGAATTCAGCAATGAGTAGCAGGAAACCCCAGCTAAGCAGCAGTCTATGCAAACCAAGGTGTTACTGCCCTCTGGTGAGAGGTGTTCTGATGGGGGTGGTCCCAGGCTGCTCCAGCAGCTCCTCAAGGCTGCGGACAACCTCCCCTCGCCACCTCTCCCACCCTAGCCCCATTCCTTCCCTCCCCTGCCCATGACTGAGTCCCTCAGCAGTTTCCTAAACCACACCCCTGGGGCAAGGGGCAAAAATCATCAGTGTACAGATTAAGTGGCCTTGTTCAAATTTGATTTGTGTTTATGTATTTACTTACCTCACCATTGATTGCTTACTTATTCTGAAAACAGATAAATAAGTTGAGAGTAAGTCAATTTTATGGCCAGTTTGTACTGCCTGACAGAACGTGGTAGGAAGGAGCCTAAAAGGTTTTCAAAAGGGTGTGAGGTGGCAGCCAGAGAAAACCTGAAAAAAATTTTTATGTTATTTATTTATGAGAGACACACACACCCACAGAGGTAGAGACATAGGCAGAAAGAGAAGTAGGCTCCCCACAAGGAGCCCAATGCTGGACTTGATCCTGGACCCCGGGATTATGCCCTGAGCTGAAGGCAGCTGCTCAACTGCTGAGCCACCCAGGCATCCCCTGAAAAGCTTCTTTTAAAAAAAAAAAAAAAATTTATTTATTTATGATAGTCAGAGAGAGAGAGAGAGAGGCAGAGACACAGGCAGAGGGAGAAGCAGGCTCCATGCACCGGGAGCCCGACGTGGGATTCGATCCCGGGTCTCCAGGATCGCGCCCTGGGCCAAAGGCAGTCGACAAACCGCTGCGCCACCCAGGGATACCCCCTGAAAAGCTTCTTATTTGAGGCAAGGAATTCGAATTTTCTCCTGCAGATCATGTGAGACAGAGATGGTTTAAAGGGGTGCTGGGAAGAACTTTCAGTAATACCCAGTTGTTACCTTGTCACCTTTCCTGCCACTTCTCCTCCAGGTCCTCTGATAGCATCAAAGAGAAGGTCTCTCTATGGGGCTGCTGGTCTCCAATACCTCTCCCACACATGGTCATCACCCTTTAGACAAAGACAGAGCAGGCCTTAAATTTGGAACTTCCACTGAGCAACTGGGTCTCACCATAATTTAACAACAGTTTTGTTTCCCTTGTACTTATTTTTACAGCTGCCTTCTATTTTTTAGGGAGGGGGAGGGGCAGAGAGAGAGAGAGAGAGAATCCCAAGCAGGCTCCATGCCCAGCACAGAGCCCGACTCAGGGCTTGATCCCACAGCCCCTTGATCTGCGCTGGGACTGTGACTTAGCTTGATAAACAGCATCCAGCATAAGTGACACCACACAACTTCTAAGGTTAGATCACAAGAAGCTTTGCAGATCTAAGCCCAGGTCTCTTGGGACTCAGACACTCTACTCCCTGGTCACATAGAGAAGTTATGGGTAGGCGCTCCAGTGGACAGCCCCACTGAGCTCCCAGCCGATCGCCAGTATCAACTACCAGCCTCATGATGAACCCATGTCTCAGCCCCACTGAGCCATCAGATGATCACATGGGGGAGAAGAACCACCCAGCTGAGCCTAGGCAATCTGCAGAACCATGAAAAATAATAAAGCATCTGTTGTTTTTAGCCACTATTTTAGGTGGATTATTGCACAATTATAGTTAACTGAAGCAGAGGGCATTAGGAAAAACAGGGGACATCTAGAAGGATTCCTGGGTGTTTGTCTCAGTCTCCAGGTAGTTGGTGCTGCCAGCCAGTGAAGGGAGGAATCAGGAGATGCAGGCTTGGCCAGGAATTAAGAGCTCTGTGTGATCTTATTGAGCTTTAGATTTTTGTAATATCCAAGTCTGGGAGACCGATGAGTCTTCAAGTCCAAGAGAGAAGTTCGAGGGTAGATCCTGATGTCATAGGCTGGAATGGAGTTGCCTGGGGACCCTACCAGATCCTACCTGCAGGGGAGGATCCTAAGGGCACAGCTATGCCCTTTGACTGTCTAGGGTGGGTCTCACAATTCATTTCTACAATGTCTAAAATTTTTAACGTAGGAATAGTAGAAAGCCTTATCTCATAGAAAATACAACCAGAGGAAAGAATTTGTGTGTGACTCTTTCTTGCTTTAGATGCAACAAACATATTTGAACTCTGGGCCTGTTTCCCTGTATTACTTAGCCTTTTGTGTTTGACACACAGTAACCCAGAACAATAGACACTCTTGCTCCCATTTTAGAAGCAAGGAAAGTTGTCACACAGTAACTGGTGGCCAGAATTCCAATCCCCAAGTCTTCCCTGGAGAAACATTAAAATTTCCTAAAAGATACCAAGTTGACTCAAAGGAAGCAAAGACCAGTAATGAGTCAGGCTCTTTTCTGCTTTATAGATTTGATTTTATCTCATTCCCTGGGGATTTTCCATTTTAGAGAATTCTGAGCTTAGCCAGCCAGCTCCTGATATGGCACAAATACAGCCCAAGGGCCAGCCCAAAGAGTTGGACATGATGGAACTGCAGCTACCAGGTAGAGGGGGAGTGCTTGCAGGGCCGAGGAGATGAGGAGCCTACCTCCTTGCTACATAGCCCTGGTGTGTCAAGTGTCTCTGTGCCCACGATTCCCCCACTCTGAATACAGGAATCCCAGTCTGGGAAGCACTGGTCCTGGGAGCTGTGAATGGGGATGAGCCGATGTTGGGTTTCTGGCCACACAGACAGGAGCTCAGGATGCAGAGACACTGGGGTGAGGACAGCAGGCAGGAGCCCTAGGCACCCTGGCTAGGGCAGGTGGGTGGGCAGCGCATCTTCTAGATCAGGCCCCCCCATCCCCACCCTGACTTGCACCAAGGTTCTTCCCATGACATTTGTTCAAGACATAAGTACAGGAGTGAGAGATGGCTCAGGCGCTGAAGAGGGTGCCTATTCCAGTCTCTGCTGGCTAGACTGCTGATAGGGATGGGGGTGGAGGTAGCCAGGACTGGGGACTGAGCTGGTTTGTGGTTAGGTGGCAAAAGCAAGGTGGAGGACAGTTGAGTGATGAGGGCAGTGATCAGGGGTGGGCAGCCCCCCCCCCCAATGGACAGAGCCTGCCTCATGGAGCCTTCCAGGAGCCACACCTGGCTGGGCTTCCAGACTCAGGAGTTATGGAGGGGGCGCACAGAGGGCAGGCTTGCATAGTCTTAGATGCCTATGGAAATGGAGAAGTCTAATAGAGGTGACAGAGATGCTGAGAAGTTCTGGGGACAAGTCAGGCCTGTAAACAGGAGGAATTTAGGATCTTGAGGTTAATGGATTCTATAAAATCTAGCCCCTAGCTCTCCCTTTCATTCCATCACCTGTCTCCTGTAGCACCGACCTCCCAGCCACCCGGAAACTCACAGTTCCTAATCACATCAGTCCCTCTGGCTCTGATCCACTTTACCATGTGACTTCTGTCTGGACCACCTTCCCCTCCAATCCCTCCTGACCTCACCTTGCAAACACCTATGGCTCAGCAAGACCTCCTGTGAGGTCACTGGCTCCCCATATCAGAGAGTCAGGTGCTCTCTCCCCTGTAGCCCATCCCATTGTATTACCACCTGTCTCTCTCCTACTGGGCTGTGAGCTCTTCGGCGATGCCTGTCAACACCTGGGGCCACCTGTTCTACACCTGGAACACGTCCCCTTCCCCACCCCAGGCCCCAGCACACGGCCTTCACTTACCAATAGGCTCAGCCTCTCCACCTGGATGCGGGTCCCTGTCTTGGGTTCCGCAGAAGTAGAATGCAGAATGTTCCCTCAAGGAAAGAGCCAGGGGAAGCTGGTGGGAGCAGGGGTGCGGCACAGGGGAGGGGATAAAGAGGCTCTCAGGCAAAGCCCTACAGAGGCAAGAGCCTTCCACCTTGTCTCAGGGCTCCTCTGGAGCAGAAGTGGTGCCTCAGACTTGTCCCAGCGTGAGAAAGGGAGCTGGGCTTTTGCAACTCTTCAGAGTTGGGTTAGGGGCCACTTTCCCTTCTCTGAGAGTGTGTGAGATAGAAGAGCTGCAGATGCTGCTGGGGGAAGCCAGGCAGGGTGGGGAGAGCCTACGTATCTGCACAAGTACCCACCCAAGATGTGGGCAGAGAATCAACACTTGTCCAGGCCACTTGTTGTCTCACACAGATCCACTCACACCCTGCATGCCCCCTCGTCTACCCCATCATCCCTGGGTCCCCTTGCCTTAGGACCTCTGCTGGTCTCAGAGGCCTGTCTAACAAGATGACTCAGACCTTCACCCCTGAGGGGTCATAGCCTCAGTTGAAAGATCTGCTATCCCACCCCCTCAGTGAATGGGTTACTCAGGGAAATGGCTTTAGCCCATCAGGGCCTATGGGGGGCAGCAGGGACCCAGGAAATCACTATTGTACACAAATACTGTAAACGGTGGCAGAGCAAGGGAAAATGCAGCCACTTCTGAAATGATTTCAAGCTGTCCTTAAGAGAAGCCCAAACTGGCCTTCTTGAGCATCTACACTCAGGTCCTCATCCCATTTTATGGCAAGACACAAAACCTGGGAGTGAAAACATAGAGATAAGACAATGTATTTCTTCCATTTAAATTTATTTTTCAATTTTTGTTTCTCACTTACCAACACATTTGTAAGATGTAGCAGGCTGTGTTAGTAAAGGAGAAGCAGGGGGACAATAAGGGGTGCAGGATCTAAGCAGCCACACATGGGAAGCCGAGAGCAGGAAACCCTTGGGGGCAGCAGGGGCGGGTAGCCTCCTCCACCATCCTGCCTTCCCACAGGGATTAACATTGCTGAAGCTCTCACAGATCCCCCAGACAATTCTGTAAACGTTGTAAAAAGCATTTCTGTTGCCTCCAACTTCTGTCCCCCAATTTATCCCTCTGACCCCCTCTCCCAGTGATGAGGCAGGATCTGCTCGGGCCAGCACCTTGCATAGCCTGGCCCAGGAGAACACTGCCCCTGGGTCTCAAGGCCCCAACCCCACAGCCTTAGTCCCCAGGGCAAGCAAAAGAGATGCTTAGAGCTGGTGGATCTCAGGGAGGTCAGGGAGGGGCTTCCTCAGAACTCTGTCCCCAAGGGGATCACTCTGCTGGACCTCAGGGAGCATTCTCAGAATGCCCTCTGTTTCAGCGGCAGGCTCCTGGTCAAGAGGACACTGAAAGGCCCCTGTGGGCTCGGGAACTTGGCAGCAAAGCCGGCTAGAGCCTGACTTTCATGCTTATTGGAGCCCTTAGTTCCCCTGGAGGGAAGGTGTAGCTCCCACCCAGGGAGGGGCTTCCTGGCATTTGTGCACTGACCCAGTAGACACTCTGACCCTGTGCTTAGGAACACATTTTAATCAGGATTATATCCACCCTGATGAATTTTCATTCTAGAAAGTACTTTCAAGGCAAATGCCACTGAGGACAATTCAATGCCTTGATCAGTTTTCTACAAAGTGCAGATAAATTTCCTTTCTTCCCCCATTTTTTTCTTTGAAGAAATTTTCACCAGGATCAAATCCTATTCCTGTGCGTTTCACCACATGTATTTGATTCCCTGGTTAGTGTTCAATGCATGTCTAATGTCACCAACTGTCACATGCATCACCGGCAGTTTTCTCCTGTGGCTCTCACTTCTACGAAGTCCAGTTTTCCAGGGGAAGGGCTTTGCAGACTCCTCACGGATTGGTACCCAATAAGAAATGTGTGCGGCGAGCTGTTCTTACAGATGTGCAACATCTGTGCTGCCTGGCCGCAGCGGCTTCCCTCTTAAGGAGGTGCAGCCTTCCCGAGGGTCCATGTGTGAACTTGGCCTCCCCTCTGCTAACCAGGGGGAGAGCCAGAAGCCTGGCCACAGCCAATTTCCAGGAGGCGCGCACACACCATGGATCAGGGCGGGAGGAGCCTGCGCTCTCCCGGACCCCAGCGTGCCCCCCCACCCCGTCCCCGCCCGTCCCCGCCCGTCCCAGTCACGGTGCCTTGTCCGCAGCCCCCGCTGCCTGCTCTGAGCGTGCTGGGCCGCCGGTGGCCGCGCGTGTGCCACGGAGCAGGCCCAGGCCCCGCGAGCGGCCGGCGCCGTGCAGCTGGCGCTCGTGGCGGCGGATCTGCACCTTGTGGCGGAAGCGCTCGCCGCAGTCCTCGCAAACGTAGGGCCGCTCACCCGAGTGTGTGCGCCGGTGGCGCAGAAGGTTGGACGAGACGCTGAAGCGCTTGCCGCAGTCGCCGCAGGCGTAGGGCCGCTCGCCCGTGTGCGTGCGCTGGTGCTGCACGAGCGCCGAGCTCTCGCTGAAGCGCTTGGCGCAGTAGGAGCAGGCGTAGGGCTTCTCACCGGTGTGGATGCGCTGGTGCGTCACCAGGTTGGAGTGCTGCGAGAAGCCCTTGCCGCACTCGCCGCAGCGGTGCGGCCGCTCGCCCGTGTGCGTGGCCTGGTGGCGCACCAGGTCCGTGCTGCGGCTGAAGCCCTTGCCACACTCCCCGCAGATGGTCGGCCGATCCCGCGCACGCCGCCGCCGCCGCTGCCTGGCTGGAGTCAGAGCCGCGCTGCCCGCGGGGCCGGGAATGGCCACCACCGCGGGCGCGGCCACGGCAGGCAGCACCATGAGCTCCTGCAGCACCACGTAGCCCGGGGGGGCCACCACGACCGCGGCTGGAGCCCCCGGGGCCGGAGTCCCGCCGCCCCCCGTGGCGGGCACCAGCTCCAGCTGCAGCTCCGGCTGCACGGGGGTCAGCTCCAGCTGCACCTCCTGCTGCTGGGCTCCCAGCTCCACTGGGGTCAGCTCCAACTGCACCTCCTGCTGCTCCTCCAGCTGCTGCTGCTCCAGCTGCTGCTGCTGCTCCAGCTGCTGCTCCAGCTGCTGCAGCTGCTCCTGCAGTTTGAGCTGCAGCTGCCGCTGTTCCTGCTGTCTCTCCAGCTCCTGCTGCCGCTCCAACTCCTGCCGCTGCTGCTCCAGTTCCTGCTCCGACCCCAGGTCCACTGGCATGAGCTCCAGCTCCACTTCTTCCTCCTCCTCTGGCTCCAGTGGACAGGGCTGCTGCTGCTGCTGTGGTTGCAACTGTTCTGGCTGCTGCAGCTGCTGTTGTTGCAACTGTTCTGGGTGCTGCAGCTGCTGTTGATGCAACAGCTGCTGATGCTGCTGTAACTGCTGCTGCTGCAACAGCTGCTGTTGTAACTGTTGCTGCTGCAGCTGCTGCTGTAGCCGTTCCTGCTGCTGCAGCTGCTCCATCTGTAACTGTTGATGCTGCTGTTGCTCTAACAGTTCTTGTTGTTGCTGCATCTGCTGCATCTGTAACTGTTGCTGCTGGCGCTGCTGTAACAGTTCCTGCTGCTGCTGCAAGTGCTGCTGCTGTAACTGTTGCTGCTGTAGGTGCTGCTGCTGTAACTGTTCCTGCTGCTGCTGCAGCTGCTGCTGTAACTGTTCCTGCTGCAGGTGCTGTAACTGTTCCTCCTGCTGCTGCTGTGACTGGTCCTGTTGCATGTGCTGCTGTTGCTGTAACTGTTTTTCCTCTTGCTGCTGCTGCAGCTGTAACTGTTTCTCCTCCTGCTGCTGCTGCAGCTGTAACTGTTCCTCCTTCTGCTGCTGGTGGTGTTGCTGCTGCTGCTGTAACTGTTCCTCCACCTGCTGCTGCAATTGTTGCTGCTGCAGGTGCTGCTGCTGCTGTAACTGTTCCTCCTCCTGCTGCTGCTGTAACTGGTCCTGCTGCTGTAACTGTTCCTTTTGTTGCTGCCACAGTTGTTGCTCATACAAGTGCTGCTCCTGAGGCTGCTCCTGTGCTTGTTCCTGCTGTTGTATCAGCTGCAGTTGGGGTTTCTGCTGTCCAGGTGGCACAGGTTGGGGTGTTCCCTGCAGGTCTTTCTTTTGTTGAGGCAGCTGGTCTTCCCCATCTTGCTGCTGCTGCTGCAACTCCAACTGCTGTTCTGATGGCTGGCTTTGTGGCTGCTTCTCTGGTTGCTGTTCTGACTGTTGTAGTTGCAACTCCTGTTGTCTGGGCTGTGCTTTGTCGGTGAATTCCCTGGCCCCCATTGGAGCTGAGCTTGTTGGCCGTGGTGGGCTGCTATTCTTCTCTTGAGCTTCTTCTTCCTCCTGACTTTCACTCCCACCGCTGCCACCTGTAGTGGAAATGGTAGGAAGCCAGGAGAGAAAGATCTACAGACAGCTCTCAGGGTCTGACCCCCTTGACCCCCCTCCACCCCTTGGTTTACCCTGCCCCACAGATGCCCACTCTAGGACACACTGCTGAGCTCTCAGCCAGGCCCCCAAAGCACTGGATCGATAGGCCATGGCAGCGTGGCAGAAACTGAAATGCCCAGAGGTGTGGGGTTGGCTTAGAAATGTGCCCAAAGGACTGTGGGTCAAGTTACTCTGGGCCCTGGCTCTCCAACCTCTTCTCTGGGCTTTCCTCCACACAGGCTCCGTGCTTAGATCTTGGCAGTGACAAGAGCCTGGGTTCCAGGGGCTCCCCAACACCATTCCCAGAGAAGCCTCTCATGCTTAACCACCATCTAGTAGGAATCAGTGAACAAGCCATTCCCACAGCCAAGCCACAGGCGCACGATGAACTCAGACCTCAGTGAGGATCATGCCTTAAATATGCAAAACTTTCCTTCTCTGTAAATAATAAAGAATTTATGTAAAGCTGCCTGAAAGTATTACCACAGGTGGTTTGTAAAAGTCACCGAAGTGTCAGGGAGAGCACAAGGCTTCCAGAGGGAAGTTCTCAGATTGGGCCCCAACTCTACCAGTTAGCAACTCTCAACCTCCTGCAGCCTCAGAGCCCTCCCTGTCAGTAACAGCTTCAGGATATCCACACTTTCAGCTTCAGTGGTGAAGGAGGTAGGGCCCTGGCATATCCTCTAGAACCTGGCAGGTGCTTGACAAATCACTCTGCCCACGGGTTAGGAAATTAGTTTGCAAAGTAATGAACAGTTTGGAAATAGCAAGGACACAACTGACTCCGTTTGAAATAGCCTACAGACTGGACGTGTTTGAGACTGTTAGTCTGGAATGGAAAGGATTATCTCCATAGCCCCATGTCAGTACGGTGAGTAGCCAGGTATGTAACCTCTGGGAACCTGAGTTTTCCTGACTCAGAGAAGATGGAAAACCAAAAGAAGATGGACCCTTCTCAGGGCCACAGTGAAAATTCGAGGGGGTATAAGTGCAGCCCAGTGTTGTGCAACATAGGTGTTACTCCACTGTCACGTTTCACTGTCTGCACAGTATCCACCTGTTATTTCTCATTTTGAGCATTCATGCCGTGTTCATAGAAAATCCCAAGAGGCTTGTTCCATTCCCAAGTCTGATTTCAACCCTGCTCTTCCTATAGCCTCATATGTTCAGTTTTGTAAAAGAAAGCAGAGGTTCGATTTAAAAAATTTTGCTTTCTGGCCACTTTTTCTAGGAGCATATTGATTTAATAAAAAATGAAAGGATATCTCCATGTAAATAATTTCCTTTTAGAAAACTATTTCTAAAAAAAGAAAGAAAAGAAAGAAAGAAGAAAACTATTTCTAATAACATTCTTTTTTATTTTTTTTAAGATTTTGTTTATTCATGAGACACAGAGAGAGGGACAAGTATTTTTCATACACACACACCAGCAATGAGTATGTGGCTGGTGAGCAAAGACAGCCATGAAAACCTGTCTCCCCCACAGCAGGTCTGAGCCAAACCAGCCTCCCAGCACCTCTGGGAGGAACAGGGACACATCGTGCCTCTGTGTGAATCCTCACATTTCTAGCACAGCACTTGGCTGTGTGGCTAGTCCTGGCTTCTTGCAGCAATGTCAGCATTTTTAACGATGATGTTTTAGTAAACATATTAAGTGTCACCTGAAGTGCATACCCTTCCAAGACTTTTCTCAGTTAAATATTTGAGCCTGAAGACGCTTCATTCAGTCCACACATCCCTAACCAAACCTTCCAATTCCTTTGGTTCTTTTCATGCTGTTCAACCCTGGCCCAGCCCCCACTTGGTGTGCTCAAAGCACAGGGAGGGAAATTGGCTACCAGGAGCATGACCATCATCGAAAGTTGGCCCAGAGTGAGTCTCAGATGGAGAAGGCATCTTGGAAGGTTCTACAGGGCCACCTATGCTTCTGGGCAAAAGGGGAGAGAGAAGGATGGAAAAGCAGAGGTCAGGAAAAGTAGACAAGGTCAGAGAAGGCCACAGGACAAAGGCAAGCCAAGCCAAGGGGCCAATGCCTGAGGTACAAGGGGCAGGGGGAGAGAGCCCCTGAATTCAATCTGAGAACTTGAGTCTGGAGCCAGGGACAGGTAGGAGGACAATGGAGGTTCCCTGACCACTGGGGACAAAGCAGCAGCTCCCAGCCAGCACATATCTGGGGTTCAGGGCATGGGCTGAGAATGTCTGCACTGTTGAGAGCCTGTCACCAGCAAAACCATGGCCTGATTGAGCTGCCTCAGAAAATCCTGAGGCGAACTGAAGTGGGCTGGTGTGACGTGAGTGGCTGCAGGCTGCCCTCCCCACCCGGAAACCACCAGGTGAGCACCCTTGTGGACAGCAGGCTGCCCACCATCCTGCAGAATGCACACCCCCACCCCCTTGGCCACAGCAGGCCTGGGGCTCTGTCAAAAGATCCTCTGGGAGCCTGAGGACTATTTTCTGCTTTAGGTCAGAGCCCACACCCCTCTGAAGCCCCTCACCTGAGAGGGTGTCAGGCCCTGGGCCCCCATCTTCAAGACACCGAAGCTCCAGCACGAAGGTTTTGGCCACTGCCCCCAGCTCCATCCTAGCGTTCAGACCCAGATCCTGAGGAGCCAGCTGTGCTGAGAGGAAGGAAGGAAGCTGTTCAGGTGGGCAGGAGTGCTGGGAGCACCCCACCTCTGGCTTGCCCAGTGGTGGTAACTGCCAGAGAGCCCCCCAGTCTCTGCCTCGGGCCCCAGAGCCAGCAGCTCCAGCCAGGCCGGAAAGGATAGTGCAGTCCACAGCTGGGGAAGGGAAGAGCAGGGCTGCCTGGAGGCTCAGCTCCCAGGGCCCCTTCATTTCCCTGCAGAGGCAATCCTTTCTCTCTTGTCTCTCAACTTTGCAAGGCCCACATTCAGCCCCATGCCTCGGGACTGCAGGTGCGTGTGCTCCACACTGAGGGCCAACTGTGGGAACCGGCCTTCAGTGGGATGGGGAGCTGGAGTCCCAGGAGGGACACATGAGGAAGTTTGCAGAAAAAGAGACACATCTCACGTTCCACCGCCTCCTTCAAAGCAACTGACAAGTGGGTTCACCTCCCTGGTTTCTTGCCTCCCAGACAGCTGTTGGGGTTCATCCGGTCTTCCAAGCCCACATGCAGGCCACAGGTTCCAGATGCCACCTCAGCTCCCTGGGAAGGCAGGATTCCAGAGCACTGCAACCCACGGAACCAGCCGCGGCCCAGGGGATCCTGAAGTCTGGAGGGTTCCCCAGCTCTCTCCTGCCTCCACCCTGGCCCCTGCAGACGTGTCAGCGCATCCAGTCCTGCCTCCCCTCCTCACAAGATAACTCCAGCCCCCCCCTTTCAGAATCCAGCTCGAAGCCCTCAAGGGCAGCGCCCCCGGGTTGGCCGGCTCCCCAACCCACTGGGCCTCACCTGGTTCAGCATTTCCTGCTCCTCACCGCGGCCTCTGCACTAGGGGAGGTGTGGTCAGCAGGGGCTGGAAGGTGCAGGCCAAAGCGTCAGCCAGCTTCTTCCTGAGGCGCCTCCATCCAGAAAGCGCCGGGGAGGCGCTGGGCCACCCGGGGGCCTCTCTGGGCACTGCGGCGGGGCTGTCGCTCAGGGCTGCTGAGGTCGCCCTGGGCCACAAAGGGGCAGAACGGAGTTCGCCAGCAGAAGTTGGTGTCGGCTCCCCGGAGAGGGCGGCGGGCGCGGGCGGGCGCGGGCGGGCGGGGGGCCGGGGGGGCGCGCGGGGCGGGCGGGGGGCCGGGGGGGCCGGGGGGGCGCGCGGGGCGGGCGAAACCGTCTCCGCCCGGCCGGGGTCCGCCCGCGGCCACAGGTGCCCGGAGCCGGCGCGCGGGGACGGCCCGCGCCGGGGTCCCGTGGGCTCGCCCGCCCGCCGGGGCGTGCGTCCGGCCGGCAGCGGGCGGCGGGCGGCGGGCGGCGGCGGCGGCGGCGGCGCAGCGGGCCGGGCCGGGCCGGGCCGGGGCCGGGGGCGGGGGCGGGGGCGGGGGCGGCGGGGCCGGCACAGGAAGTCCCCCCGGCATCCGCATCCTGTCCCCCGCCCGCCCCCCGCGCGCCCCGCGCCCCGGCCCCCGCGCCGCCGCCGCCGCCGCCGCCGCCGCTCTAGGCCGCCGCGAGCTCGGTGGGCTTAACCCTTCCAGGCCCGGCCGCTCGCCCGCGGGTGGCGACTTGCGCTGCGCGGGGGCTGCGGGCGAGGCTCCCGGCCCGGGCCCGGCGGCCGCCGGGGGGGCGCGTGCAGCCTCGGGGCGCCCGGGCCCCCGTCCACGCTGTGGTTCATTAGCATATTAGATGACACTCACCTAATGAGGAGGCCCCATTCCGCCCCCCAGCGGACCCAATGGAGGCCGCCCCCTCCGCACCTCGCACCTGCAACTCCTCCTCCTGGAGCCTGGGATGGCGATGGAAGGGGGGGGCGCGCGGAGTTTGTGCGCGCTTGGACCCCAAAGGACCGGACAGGGCCCTGGGAGGCCACCCTTGTTAACTGAAGGGTAAGTCCAAGAGCCACACCCCCACCCCCACCCCCGTCAGTACCTGACCCCCTTCGCCCTCTGCAGGACTCCATCCCTACTGGGGCTGTGCAGAGGCCTCCTCAGATACGCCACGCTAACCCCTGCCTGGGTCAGGGGCCTCCTCCTCCCGGATGCCTTACCTGACCATCTTGATATCCCATCACTTTGCTGCACCGCACTGTCCTAATCTGGAGGGTTCACACTGAGATCGGGATACTCGAATTCTCTTGAAAAACCCAAAGATCTGGCCCTGGAGAGCTGTTCCTGGGGTAGAGTATGAGAATGCCTCACTGGACGAGGGCAGAGCCCTCATAGGGTCACAGTCCTCTGCCCTCCTTACTGTCTCCATGCTCACATGGCCACCCATTTTTGGATACTTCCTGACCCTACAGGTAGTGGAGCTCTGGATTTCTCTAACCCTCCTCTGAAAAGCTTGCACTCTGTCTGGCAGCTTCACCCCCAGACTAGATACTCCAGAGGACAGAGGACCACCTCTGCCTCATCAGGGGAGTAAGTGCAGCAGGAAAGGGAGTAAGGAGGCAGGAAATCTGGATTCACAATGGCCTCTTCCAGTTGGGTAATGAGCAAATTATTACCTTGCATCTGTGGAATAGGAACAGCACTCTACTAGCCAGGAGTTTAAGGATAAGTGAGCATCTCCCCTCTGGCCAGCCAGATGTGCACCTTTCCCTCCCCTGGGAGGGTTGGGAGCAGAGCTGTCTCTGCCTCCTATTTCCTCCTGGGAGACCTCATGCCCAGAGGATCCAGATGATCCACTTACTCCCTGAATCTTTAATCTCTCTCTCTCTCTCTCTCTCTCTCTCTCTGCTGGCTTCTTTCCAAGAGCATTTGCTCATTCTCCAGGCTCTCCCATCTTAAAAATATGCAACCTCTTCTCTCTCCTGCCCTCCATGACCAAAGTTCCTGGAAAGATGCCCCATAGCAGCTCTGGCCATATCTCCATCTACCTGTCCCTCCTTCTCCTTCTCCAACTTGGCCTCAGCCCCATCACTCCATCCAGACAGCTCTCTCTAATGTCACCACTGACCTCCACGTCACTAGAGCTCGCATGCTATTCCTCTCTAGGCAGCTTTGGACAGTTCTCTGGTGGCTGATGAGAGGTACCACCCTTGGTTCCTCCTTCCTCTCTATCTGCCTCCTTTCTGACTCCTTTGCAGGCTCTACTTCCTTTACCAAACACATTGCTCATCTATACGCTATCAAAACCTATGTAAGGTGTCTTCCCAAATCAATGGTTCTGTCCTGAAAAGCACTTCTCCTGTCTATGACTGAACACCTCTTTTCTTCCTCTTCTTTAAATTAAAAAAAAAAGATTTTTTTTTTGAGAGAGAGAGAGAGCAGGCAGAGGGGTGGGGAGGGGCAAGCAAGAGGGAGAGAGAGAATCCCAAGCAAGCTCCATGTCCAGCATGAAGCCCAACACGGAACTCGATCTCACAACCCTGAGATCATGACCTGAGCTGAAATCAAGAGTCCAACCCTTTTTTTAAAAAAAAAAATTTATTTATGTATTCATGAGAGAGAGAGAGAGAGAGAGAGAGAGAGAGAGAGAGAAAGGCAGAGGCACAGGCAGAGGGAGAAGCAGGCTACATGCAGGGAGCCCGACGTGGGACTCAATCCCGGGTCTCTAGGATCAGACCGCTGAGCCACCTGGGCTACCCACGAGTCCAGCCCTTAACCAACTGAGCCACCCAGGTGCCCCTCTCAAATTTTTTTTTTCTCCAGGCAATACATATTCTGAATGAATAAGTCAAATTGTTCTGTGAGGCTTTAGCAACCACAAAAATCTCTCCTCGCTTCTGAGTCCCCTCCCATTTCTTCTGATATTTCCTCCCATGTTTCTAAATAATATGCTTATAATGCTATTATTTGGTTTTTCCATTTTAGGTAGTATCTGTGGACATCCCACTTTGGAAGATGCAGATTTAACTCCTTATGCCACGCACGCACATGTCCTCCTTTTACCTGCAATAACTTGTCTGGTCTTCATCCAGTTTTCTGGGATAGAACTTCTACACCTTTGGAATCTCTCCAGTGATAGGAATGTCTTTGTTATTCAGGGGGCGAGGGGACTGGATTAGCTTCAGGATGGGAGCTGGTCATACCAGAAAGACCAACCATGTGATTACAGGGTTGGGGCTCTGAACCCGGTGATATCAAACCAACCTTTGGGGCTAGAGATTGAGGTTAGTCAAATGGCCGAGGATTCAATCGATCATGCCTACATAATGAAACATCAATAAAAACTGTGGGCACCAAGGTTCAGGTGAGCTTCCTGGTTGGCGAGAGCCACTCGTGTCCAGAATAGAGGACATGGAAGCTCTACATTCAGGACTCTCCCAGACCTTGGATCTCTTCAGGGACCATGACTGGTCGTGCTTTATATCCTTTGTAGTAAAACTGTAATCGTAAGTCCAGCACTTTCTTGAATTCTGTGAGTTAATCTAGTTAATTATCCAACCTGAGTAGGACAAATGAATCCCTGAATTTGTAGCCAGTTAGTGAGAAGTTCCGGGGTTCCTGGGGACTCCTGAACTTGCAGCTGTTGTCTACTTGCTGGGCATGATGCCATTATCTTGTAGAGTCTGTACAACTCTGGTGGTCAGCTGCAGAACTACAGGGCAGGATGGCCCTTTCCACACAATTTTATCACAGTCTGGGGTAAATCCACATTTATTATTCCCATAAGTACATCTCTGGAAATAATTTTCACTGCCAAGTCCAGTAAAAGTATTTGTATGAGTTCCCTTTAAAAAAAAAACCGTTTATTCATGAGAGACACAGAGAGAGAGGCAGAGACATAGGCAGAGGGAGAAGCAGGCTCCCTATGAGGACTCGATCTCAGGACCCCAGGATCATGACCTGAGCCAAAGGCAGATGCTCAACTGCTGGGCCATCCAGGTGCCCCTTTTTCTTTTCTTTTTTAAAATTTGCTTTGATTCCTTTTTAGAAACTCCTGAAAAGTCTTTTTGTGTCCTCTTTTGGATCTATAAATGCCTGTGAACCCAAATTTCCACCTGGTCAAACTCGTCAGAAAATCTATTTGTTTCATTTTTTTTCCCAGACATCCCTTCTGGAGCCTCCTTCCTTTGCATTCAAATTGGGCAGTTTGCCCTCTGGAGTGCTGCTGCCAGCCTGAGAGTCTAGTGTCATCATCTGGGACTTTGTGTCTCTTTCTCTCCTGCATTAATCTGTTTCCTCATACCACATATTTCTCCTTCTTAAGTCATAATAGAGACAAATAGCACTCACCAAATATTCCAAGTGTTCCCTTATATTTCCAAGTGTTACATGCAGTTCAGCTGGGGTTAAATGATTAGTGTGGCCAGGAGACTATGAAGGGAAGTGACCTGTGCTATGTCTAAGTCAAAACACATGGGAGCTGGGGTGCCACCTCCATCTCACACCTCCCTTGCCGTGGGAACTTGGAGGAGATGTGTAGTGGTAAAGAAACAAACGTATAGGGGTACCTGGGTGGTTAGGCATCTACCTTTGGCACAGGTTGTGATCCCAGGGTCCTGGGATCGAGTTCTACATCAGGTTCCCCATTTTCCCTCTGCCTGTGTCTTTGCCTCTTTCTCTGTGTCTCTCATGAATAATAATGATAAAAATTACAAGGCCTGGAGTATTACATAGGGGATGATGAGACTACGCAGGGATTAAGATCTCTAGGGCTAGGGCAGCCCGGGTGGCTCAGCGGTTTAGCGCCGCCTTCGGCCCAGGGCGTGATCCTGGAGGCCCAGGTTCGAGTTCCGCATCGGGCTCCCTGCATGGAGCCTGCTTCTCCCTCTGCCTGTGTCTCTGCCTCTCTCTCTCTCTCTCATTAATAAATAAAGTCTTTAATAAAAGATCTCTAGGCTAGAGGGGCAAGAGGGAAAAATGATATTATAGACACAATTGCTGTATTTATGAGGCTGGTGTGACCAGTATTGGTACTGCGATTTGTAAGCAAGAAGCAACCAGCCCAGACTGACCAGCCATTGACGGCTCCACCAGAAACAGGAAATGTCTTCTCTTCCATCCTGACTTCTGATCCCTCTTTGGTGCTTCCCATTAGCAAAATCTAGCCAGAGGCCAGCTGGCAGGGGAGCTGAGGGAAGTGTCATTTCCCATCTTCCAGGCTCCCGCAGTGGAGCATATGGAAGGATGGGGATTGAGTCAAGAGGCAACAGGCAAAGAGCTGGCACATTTGGTGACTCTATAAAGCAAGCCTCCTGCCAACCCATGTTGGGAATTCAGACATTGTGAGCTAGGCAGAGATGGGAATGCTGTGCCACTAGTATTGATTATCCTGACCTTCGTTCTGGGGGAGCACATTCCTCAATGGTCATCCTGAGAAAAGAGTATATGGCAAGTAAAATCTGGGAAGCCCTCACATCTAAAAAGTTTTTATTCGGTGGACACCTGGGTGGCTCAGCTGGTTAAGCAGCTGCCTTAAGCTCAGGTCATGATCCTGGGGTCCTGGGATCCCGCCCTGTATTGGACTTCCTACTCAGAGGGGAACCCGTTTCTCCCTCTGCCACTGCCATGCCCCCCTGCTTGTGTTCTCTCTCTCTCACTCACTCTGGCTCTCTCAAATAAATAAGTAAAATCTTAAATAAAAGATTAAAAAAAATTATTCTTATATGTGACTGAGTACGAACCTCTCCTGAGATTTTAAAGACACGCTTTCAGGGGATCCCTGGGTGGCTCAGCAGTTTAGTGCCATCTTTGGCTCAGGATGTGATCCTGGAGTCCCGGAACTGAGTTCCACATCAGGCTCCCTGCATGGAGCCTGCTTCTTCCTCTGCATGTGCCTCTGCCTCTCTCCCTCTCTGTATCTCTCATGAATAAATAAATTAAATCTTTAAAAAAAAAGACACCTTTTCATTGTCTTTTGGCCTCCAGTGTGGCTATTGAGGATGCCTAATGCCATTTTGATACTGGATCCTTTCTGTGTTGCTGGTATTTTCTCTCTGGAACTGAGAAAATATTTTTTTTTTAACTTGTACTCTGAAGTTCCATGATGACAGACATTCAGGCAGCCACTTCAATCAGGAGACTCATGCTTTTCTGTCTGAGGAAGGAATTTGAGTTATTTATTTGATAGTGTCCCCTTCCATATTCTCTTTTCTGCTTTTCTGGAATTTTGATTATTTGGATGTTGGACCTTCTGTTCTGATCCTCTGACGTCATTATGCTTTCTTTTCCATTTTTCATCACTTACTCTCTTGGTTACACTTTCTCTCTCTCTTTTTTTTTTTAAAGATGTTATTTATTTATTTGTTTATTTATTTGAGAGAGAGAAAGAATGAGCAAGAAGAAGTGCAGAGGGAGAGGGACAAGCTGACTGTTTTGAATGAGAAGCCCAACATGGGGCTAAATCCCATGTCCTTGAGATCATGGATGACTTGAGTCAAAATCAAATCAGACACCCAACCAATGGAGCCACCCCGGCACCCCTCTTGGTTACACTTTCTAGAAGAGTTTCTTGTCACTGTTTCTAACCCATCTGCTTTTATTTCTGCAATCCTGTCTTTAATTTCCAGAGCTTTCTTATTCTCAGACTGGATTTTTTTTCTTATACATGCTCTTGCTGCATGATTGCAATATTTGCTCCTGTCTCACTGAAGACAGTCAACTTTGTTCCTGCTTCCTCCATTATCACTGTTTGCTCTAGTTAATTAAAAAAAAAAAGTGTTTCATTTCCCCCATTGGAGGATTTCGTCAGATGCCAGGTGATGCGGGGCTATTCAGTGACGTGTGTGGAGTAAGTCGCTCAGCAAGCAAGAGAAGGACTCCGCCACGGGGAGGGGTGTCCTGCAACATCTGGTGGTGTTTTCTCTCAAGCCACTCAATTTCTCTAGAAAGACCTCCTGGCTGGAGAAGTAACTTGGCCCTGAGCATTCTAGAAGCCAAATGGGGATTGAGGGGAAGACTGGGAAGAGGTCTCACATTTCAGGAAGCAGATTTCACAAATCCCCATGGTTTCAAGAAGAACTCTTCATGCCTCTGGCTCTGCCCAGTGTTTCCAAAGTCAGAGCCTGTTTGGTACCAGGTTTTTGCCAGAGTAGATGCGAAGAAGGAGACCCACTGGCCCCTTGTGATACTTTGTAGCCATCTTTCTGTTTTCAGGCATACCTGGAGCCTTAGGTTCTGGGGCTTTCTGGGGGGAAATCTCATTGTTTCTTTTTGGCTTCCCTCTCTGATAGCTTAGCTTTCAACTTTCTGTACTCTGTTATGTCAGACCCATCAGTTCATCTGTGTTCTAGTTTCTAAAATTTTGTGCTTTTAATTTTTTTTCCTTACTGAGAGAGACAGACAAGAGACAGTGAGCAAAAGAGACAGAGAGAAAGAGAGACAGAAGGGAAAAGACAGTGGGTTAGGAGCAGGGGGCCCCATTGGGGAATGGAATGTGACGGACTTGCACCCAAATAGTGGCTTGGGGCTGCCGAAGTTTCATCTTCCACTGAGGATGATGGAGGAAGTTTGGAATATGATCCAGGTAAG
Organism: Nyctereutes procyonoides; assembly: GCF_905146905.1. Lineage (NCBI taxonomy): Eukaryota > Metazoa > Chordata > Mammalia > Carnivora > Canidae > Nyctereutes > Nyctereutes procyonoides. The sequence continues at coordinate 66,213,872 of NW_026575126.1, forward strand.
AATGACAAGCTGGGGAACAGCACTGATGGCCTGAAATGTATCTAAAGCATGCACGGTGGTGGCCTAGGGGCCAAATGTTGGGCATTGCTTCCTCAGGTCAAACCCCCAGTGTTCCCTCTCAGAGCACCAAGAACCCATGGCACTTGCCTGATCTCTGATTTTACAATGTGATTGGGGTCTGCCTCCCTCCCAAGACTGCCAGCTTTGAGGACAAGGAGTCTGTCTAGGTTGGTCATCCTTGTTTCCTGAGCACTCACTATAATAAACAGTAAGTATTTGTGGGTTTTTTTTTAAGATTTATTTATTCATGATAGACATAGAGAGAGAGGGAGAGAGAGAGAGAGAGAAAGAGAGAGAGAGAGAGAGAGAGAGGCAGAGACACAGGAGGAGGGAGAAGCAGGCTCCATGCCGGGAGCCCGACGCGGGACTTGATCCCGGGACTTCAGGATCGTGCCCCGGGCCAAAGGCAGGCGCTAAACCGCCGAGCCACCAGGGATCCCTCAATAAGTATTTGTTAAGGGACACCTGGGTGGCTCAGTGGTTGAGCATCTGCCTTCAGCTCAGGGTGTGACCCTGGGATCCTGGAATTGAGTCCCCGCATCAGGCTCCCTGCAGGGAGCCTGCCTCTCCCTCTGCCTGTGTGTCTGCCTCTCTCTCTGTGTCTCTCATGAATAAATAAATAAAATCTTTTAAACAAATAAGTATTTGTTAAATTAATTAATAAAACAATCAGACTAGGGGTGTTTTTTACACCTACTAACATCACAGAAACAACTCAGTATAATAATTCAATTTCCACTTGCTATCTACAGGGCATTTGAGCCGAGAAGGGCAAGATTATCTCTCTCTCCCAAGGATCTGGAGAAGAGGCTCACTGGAACCAAAGGTGACTGGGTTCAACGTGCCCAGGGAGGTGCCTTAGAGCAAGAGTCCCCTGGGTTCCCATTGCTGAGAATCCCAGAGCTCCAGTTCCCACCCTTCCTGTGACATGCCCTTGTGTGCTTCCATGAAACCCTTTTCTTTGCCTAATTCACTCAGGGTTGGTCTCTGCAAATACAGAACCCTAACAAATGCAGAAATTGATACTATAAGTGGCATTTAGGCCCAGGTACCCCAGAAAAATGTGGGATTTGAAATTGCCTATTGGGCCAAGATGAAGACAAGGCAAGGAGATTCCCACACATGGTCAGGATGGGGCAGTATGTTCTGTTAAAACAATTAATACAGGTACCAGCTAGGGCCACCTGAGACCTCAGGTCCTCTGATGTTGAGCCACTGAAAGGTCACCTGAAGGGAACAAGGATGCCAGGACCACAGCACTGGATGGTTCCATCTGATGGCGTTTCCCTTTCAGTAAGATCTTGGTGTTCCTTTGCTGAGGCCCGGTTTGAACTGGGGGCCTTTGTGGGGCTCTGTGAGAGCATCTCAAAGCACTAGTAGCCACAGGCCAAGACTTGGGTCTCAGGTCGATTCTTGGGTCACTGGAGGGGAGCTCCACTTGGACTCTGTTTGAGTGTCATGGGGTTGCCATGACAAAGTACCACACACTGGGCGGACACTGCAGAAATAAGTGTCAGATGGTTCTGGAGGCCAGCAGTCTGAGATCAGGGAGGCCAGGGGGCTGATTCCTCCTGTGGCTGTGAGGGAGGGTCTGTTCCGTAACTCTCTCCCAGCTTCGAATATTGCTGTCAACCTGTGGCATTCCTTGGCTTGTAGAAGCATCACCCCGATCTCTGCCTTCATCTTCACATGGTGTTCTTCCTTCACATGGTGTGTGTGTGTCTGGGTTCCCCCTGTGTGTGTGTGTGTGTGTGTGTGTGTGTGTCTGGTTCCAAATTTCCCCTCTTTATAAGGATACCTGTCCTATTGGATCAGGGCTCACAAGAATGACCTCATTTTAACCAATGACATCTGCAATGACCCCATTTCCAAATAAGGTCCCGAGTAAATAAGAATGGGGGGCAGGGATGTAGGGGTGGAAGGAACCACCAGGGAACTCACCCAGGAGGGGCACAGTGTGGCTTCCTGGGTCAGGCTGAATAGGAGGATTAAGTACTGATGGGAGCCTGTATTTTTGTGCCGGCTTGCCCATAGGGCATGGTGAAGCAGTTTCCAGGGGAGCCAATGCCAACCTGAACCAAATCTCGCTCTGTGCCTATGGGCACTGCCCTTGGCCTAGATGGAGGACTCAAAACAGAGACTTTGGGGCTAGAATACGGGGATGGATGGAATAGGGGCATTCCGTCCCAGCCACAGTCCCCCCCCTTGCTACTGCCTCTCCCAAAGGGGCTCAGAGGACTTCACCCTTGATTTGAGAAATGGGCTAATGATAGAAACACCAGGATCGGGGCGCTTGGGTGGCTCAATCATTTAAGCATCTGCCTTCAGTTCAGGTCCTGATCTCAGGGTTCTGGGATTGAGCCCCACATGGGGCTCTCTGCTCAGTGGGGACCCTGCTTCTCCCTCTCCCTGCTGCTCCCCCTGCTTGTCTGCTTCTCTCTCTCTCTCAAATAAATAAATAAAAACCTTAAAAAAAAAAAAAAAAAGGAAACACCAGGATCACTAGAAAGCTCTTTACCACAATAAAGATGCCCCCAGGCCATCGAAATGAACTTCCTAGCCTGAGCAGGGATAGAAGAACATTCTACAGGCCGAGGCCAGAAGGCAGCACTAAACCTCTACAAGCAAAGTGGCAACACTTTGTATGTTAGGTGTTGTATGAGTGGCATGGAAATCAGTTCTCTAGCAATGTAATGCTCAAATCAGTGGCTACAGCTAGGGAAACCAGTAGGCAGCCCAGAAAGAAAATAGGTAATGTGTGTAAGCTGACCTTTTCGGGCCTGGTGGAGCTGGCCCTCCAGACTGGCAGCTGTGACCTGTCATCCCGTGCCCATACCTGGCCCTTGGATTCAGCACTGACACGAGGACACAGCCTAGGCCTGGTGGCAGAGAAAGGCTTTGTTGCAGGTTTAGTTTCCTAGGATGCTGACTCTAGCATGGAGATTAGCCTACAGAGGGCTGGGAACCAGATAGGAGGAAGAGAGGAAGCAGGCGCAGCCAGAGGAGACTTTGGACTGCAGGGTGGTCTCAGTGAAGGCCCCAGGCAACCCGATGGGGATCTCTGAAGCCAAGAGCATTTTCAGAGTTATCACAAGCTAGGGGCATGAGGGCCAGGACTTTGTAAACCTGCACCAACCGTTAGAGACAGGCTCCCGTGGAGGGGGTGATGTGCCCTGGGGCGAGGATGTGACCTGGGGCAAGGATGTGACCTGGGGCAGTGTGGCTCCTTAGCAAATGCAAGTCTGAAGATGGCCAGCAGATAGGGGCTGTCAGGCAGCAGCACACTTGGCAGCTCAGGGGGATACATCCTTAAGTCCTAAAGGGGGAGGAGGATCTGGGTGGTGCATCTTGGCATCCATTACAGGCTCTTGCCATTCCCACCCCAGCATGGGGTTCCCCACCCGGACCCTGGGTCAAGGCCACTAGAGGGAGGACTCAGGACTCAGCAGTTAAATCAGTCCACACCATGCTGGGTCATGAAGGCAATCAAAGTGCTATTGGGGGCTCGAGTGGCCTGGCCTGTGGAAACCACTAGGCTATGGCCAATGTACAATTATGTCCCCAGAAATGAAATTAATTAGCAAGCAACCTAAGTTTTATAAGATTGTGCTACCAGGAAAACCCCAAGCCTGGTGCATAAGGATCTGGAATTAGTTCTCTGCCTCTGAGATAATCCCCAGGCCTGAGGAAAGAGCAAATGGTATTTGTGGGAAAGGTTTCTAAGAAGATAAAAGGGGACTCATCTCCTTCATCTGCTGATTACAACTGAAAACTCGAAAAACCGAAAAAGCAATGACCTAAAGGCTGTGAAAAGTAAATACTAACAGGCAGATTGGGAAAGTCAAAAGATGAAGAGAAACCAGTAAGGCAGAGGTGGTTTCCTGTTTGTTTATCTCCTTTATCTACTGGCCTTGGCCTGGGGCAGGCTGCATTAGGGACTTGCATAGCAGATGGAGACAGTAAAAACTTCAAGACCAGTGTTTACGGCCAGAAGACCCTGACGGTGGTCTCTGTGAAGAGAATGGGAGAAGAACGTCCACATTTTTCTTCTTCTCCCCAGTCCTACCCTGAGGCCAGGGCCCTTTGTGGAACCTCATTGTCATGGTGGGCATGGAGGTGTGCATGGACACCTAACATCCTGAGAGATGACCCACATTTCTGGACAGAGGAATGAGGATAAAGGGTGCCTGCTGTGTGAAAAATGAGGGGATCCCTGTCATTTATCTCCCTCTGTCTTTTCTCTCATTACTTCACCCCAGAGGAAGCCCAGTCATACAGAACTGTGGCTATGACGGTAGGAGGGGTGGTAGTGGTGGGAGATGCTGAGCTTCCTAGAGAATCTCATTTCCTGGTCAGAGGAATCCGGGAGTCAGTGAGTGTGAAGGAAATTCTGGAGAGGAGAAAGCTTGAGAATGCCCCCCCCCCCACTTCCACACATCAACTAATACACGTGCAACAGTGCATCCGTGGCCACACTCAGATATGTGGCAAAATTTTTGAAAACTGAACTGACATGGGAACCACTGAACACAGAAGGAAGGAGAGAATTTGTGGTTTTAACCAGGTTGATCACCTGCTTTTTTTTTTAAGATTTTATTTATGTATGTATGTATTTTAAAGATTTTATTTCTTTTTTTTTTCTTTTTTTTAAATTTTTATTTCTTTATGATAGTCACAGAGAGAGAGAGAGAGAGAGAGAGGCAGAGACACAGGCAGAGGGAGAAGCAGGCTCCATGCACCGGGAGCCTGACGTGGGATTCGATCCCGGGTCTCCAGGATCGCGCCCTGGGCCAAAGGCAGGCGCCAAACCGCTGCGCCACCCAGGGATCCCAATATTTTATTTCTTTATTCATGAGAGACACACACACAGAGAGAGAGGCAGAAAATAGGAAGAGGGAGAGGCCAGCTCCATGTAAGGAGCCTGATGTGGAACTCGATCTGGCAACTCCAGGATCACACCCTAGCAGAAGGCAGACACTCAACCACTTAGCCACCCAGGCATCCCTGTTTGTTTGTTTGTTTGTTCGTTCATGACAGACACACAGAGAGAGGTAGAGATGCAGGCAGAGGGAGAAGCAGGCTCCCTGCAGGGAGCCTGATGCAGGACTTGATCCCAGAACTCTAGGATCAGAACCTGAGCCGAAGGCAGATGCTCAAACCACTGAGCCACCCAGGCACCCGACCACCTGCTTTAAACAAAAAAAAGCAACATTCCAACATTCTCCAGAGAACGTAACGGTACCTTAAGTCTTAAAAATAACAACAAAAAACCCCAAAGCAGTATTGCAGACGTATAGCATATGATCCAAAATTACTCAACATACTGAGAACTAGCAAAATACAGCCAATTCCTGAGGGAAGAGACAATCAACATACACTAACCCTCAGATGACCTAGATGTTGAAATTATCAAAGACTCTAAGACAATTATTATAACTATTCTCTGTGAGGTAAAGGTAAACATGCTTGAAATGAATGGAACTTGTTTTCAGCAGATAAACTGTATAAAAAAAGACTTTAGAAAAGAAAAAGAAAGAAAGAAAGAAAGAAAGAAAGAAAGAAAGAAAGAAAGAAAGAAAGACCAATATCTGAAATCTAAAAACCAAATCACTGAATGGGTTCGATAAGAGAATGGAGATGACAAATCAAAGAGTCAGTAAAGTTGAGAACAAATGACTAGAAATCTCAAGGTGAAAAAGATTGAACAAAGAACATCAGTGACCTATGGAGCAGTATCAAAAGGTCTAACAGTAGTGTCATGGAGAGGAGAAAGACACTGGTACAGAGAAAATATCTGAAGAAATAATGACTGAAGATATCTTAAATTTGAGTAAAGAATTAAATTTAGAGGGGATCCCTGGGTGGCGCAGCGGTTTGGCGCCTGCCTTTGGCCCAGGGCCCGATCCTGGAGACCCGGGATCGAATCCCACGTCGGGCTCCCGGTGCATGGAGCCTGCTTCTCCCTCTGCCTGTGTCTCTGCCTCTCTCTCTCTCTCTCTCTCTGACTATCATAAATAAATAAAAATTAAAAAAAATAAAAAAAAAGAATTAGAGATTTGAGAATCTCAGCAAACCCCCAAAAGGATAAGATTAAAAACAAAAAACAAAACAAAACAAAACAAAAAAACACCCAAGCTCATCATAGTCAAACTGATGAAAACCAAAGATAAGGGAAAAAAGTCTTAAGAGCAGCCAGAGAAAACTTCACATTACAAACATAGGGATAACTGAATTTCTCATCAAAAGACAATAGAATGAGATTTTTTAAAAAAAGATTTTACTTCTAAGTAATCCCCAACATGGGGCCTGATTTTATAACCCCAAGATCAAGAGTTGCATGCTCCACTGACTGAGCCAGCCAGGCACCCCAACAATGGAATGCCCCAACATTTTTTAAGGTGCTTAAATAGAAAAAAATAGCAAAACAGGATTCTATGTCCAGCAAAATTATCTTTCGGGGAGGAAGGTGATAGACACCCATTCTCAGATGAAAGAAAATTAAGAGAATTAATCACTAACAGACCTGCTTTACAAGAAATGCTAAAGGAAGGTCTTCAGGCAGAAGAGAAATGATACGAGAGGGAAGTTTGGACTTTAGGAATGAAGAAAGAGCAACAGAAATGATAAATATACAAATAAATGTAATAGATTAATTTTCTCCCCTTAAGTTCTTTAAAATATGGATATTAAAGTAAAAATTATAACATTATCTAGCAAGATTTTCAATGTATGTAGATGTAACACATATGACAACAATAACACAAGAGTGTGGTAAGATTGTAAAGTTTGTACACTGCTTGAAGTTAAGATCATAACTCTACATAGACTGTGATAAATCAGGCACGTGTAATTACAATCCCTAGAGAAGTCATTTTAAAAAGCCATAAAAAAAACCCCAAGCCCCAAAACAAAAAGCTCAGATCTCACCAAAACATCAAAGGATAAATTGTTTGATATTAACAAAAATTGTGGAGTAAGGAACTCCAAAAGTCAACCCTTTATCTTTTTTTTTTTTAAGATTTTATTTATTTATGAGAGACACAGAGAGAGAGAGAGGCAGAGACAAAGGCAGAGGGAGAAGCAGGCTCCTCGCAGGGATCCCCACGTGGGACTGGATCCTGGGTCTCCAGGATCAGGCCCTGAGCTGAAGGGGGCGCTAAACTGCTAGCCACCTGGGCTGCCCGAAGTCAGCCCTTTATAAAAGCAATAAAAAAAAATTGACGAGAACTGTAAGAATCAACCTTTTTGGAACTCTAGAAGATAAAAGCTTGCAGCATCCCAAGAAGTGCTTATTTTAAAAATGGCTGGTGTTGGTAAGAGCAGCAAGCTTTGTGGCATTTTACCTTACCCTATCCTATCCTCTGCTCCCTGTCTCCATGACAGGCTTGAAAATAACAGCTGAGGAGCACCTAGCTGGCTCAGTGGGAAGAGCATGGGACTCTTGATCTCAGAGTGTGGATTCAAGTCCCATGTTGGGAGTAGAGATTACTTAAATAAAAATAAAAACTTGAAGGAAGGAAGGAAGGAAGGAAGGAAGGAAGGAAGGAAGGAAGGAAGGAAGGAAGGAAGGAAGGAAAGAAAAGAACAGCTGAATTCCTGGTACTAATATCAAAGGGATTGCAGAACAGACTTCATTTGCAAAGAAATGTTTTGGCTCATCTGTTGGATGGTTCCTTGGAAGACCCACTCAAAAGACTTGTTTTTTGTTTCTGTGGAACCGTCCCACTACTGAAGCCATTACAGAGGAGCATTTATCAAAAATATTTGTAGGGGGACGCCTGTGTGGCTTAGGGGCTGCATTCGGCTCAGGGCGTGACCCCAGTCCCAGGATCGAGTCCCCTATCAGGCTCCCCACAGGGAGTCTGCTTCTCCCTCTGCCCATCTCTCTGCCTCTCTCTGTGTGTGTCTCATGAATAAATACATAAACCTTTTTTTAAATAAATAAGATCTTAAAAAATATTTATAGGAAAATGTTTAGTGGCTCTGGAGGCAATGGATAATAGAGCAAACAATAGTCTGACTAAAAGGCTGAGGAGGAAAGCCTTGAGAATGAGATACTTTGAAAGGATAAGGGCTCTGAGAAGCTTTGACATATTTCTAGATATCTAGAAGGCCATCAACATGCCTGGGGCTGTGCATATGCTCAGGAAAGACCTGAAAATGTTCTAAGCTTTCACCCCTGTCTGTATGTAAGCAGGAAGTGAAAGGGGAGGCAGAGTAGTTAGCTGCCTGGCAGAGTGTTGAAGGTGTGCCCCAAGACACCCATTTATGTCTTCACTACATTTTGAGATAATATACATATATTGTTGTGAGATAAAAGTCCAAGTTCATTCTTTTTTTTTTCCAAGTTCATTCTTTTGTATGTTGAGATCCAGTTGTCTCAACACCATTTGTTGAAAAGACTAGTCTTTTCCCATTGAATGGTCTTGACACCCTTGCTGAAAAACAATTGGCCATGGATATACAGGTTTATTTCTGAACTCCTATTCTGTTCCAATGGTTTACATGTCTGTTTTTTTTACCTCTACCATGCTGTTTTTATTTCTGTGGCTTTATAGTAAGTTTTAAAATTAGGAATTGTGAGTCTTCCAATGTTGTTCTTTTTTTCCTCTCAAGACTGTTTTGCATATCTGGGCTCCCTTGTAATTCTATGTAAATTTTAGAATCAGTATGTCCATTTCTATAAAAAGGCAGTTAGAATTTTGATGCGTAGTACATTGAATCTGAAAATCAATGTGGAGAGGATTGCCATCTTAACAATATTAAGTCATGGAATGTTTTCCTACTTATTTAGTTCTTCTTTAATTTCTTTCAACACTTTTATAGTGTTCAGTGTATAAGTCTTTAACTTCCTTAGCTAAATTTATTCCTAAGTGGCAGTTCCTAAGAAAAATATAGTTATTGTATGACCCAGCAATTTCACTTCTAGGTGTATGTCCATAAGAGCTGAAAACAAGTGTTCAAACACATATACACAAATGTTCATAGTAGCACTAATCATAATATCCAAAAAGTGGAAACCATCTAAATGTCCATCAAATGATGAACGGATACACAAAATGATCTATCCACACAATGGAATATTATTCAGCCACAAACATAAACGAAGTACTGCTACATACTACAACATGGATGACCCTTGAAAAACACAATACTAAGTGAAAGAAGCCAGTCACAAAAGACCACATATTATACAATTTCATTTATCTGAAATATGTAGAATAGGCACATCTACAGACAGTAGACTTGTGGTTGTCAAGGGATGGGAAGGGGAGAATGAGAGGTACAGGGTTTCTTTCTGGGGTGATAGAAATGTTCTGGAATTGGATCATTATGATAGTGGGATAACATTATGAATATTCTAAAAACCAGTGAATTGTATAGGCTTTAAAACAGTGAGTTTTAGGCGCATCTGGGTGGCTCAGTGGTTGAGCATCTGCCTTTGGCTCTGGTTGTGATCCTGGGGTCCTGGGATGAAGTCCCACATCGGGCTCTCTGCAGGGAGCCTGCTTCTCCCTCTGCCTATGTCTCTGCCTCTCTCTCTGTGTCTCTCATGAATAAATAAATAAAATAAACCAGTGAGTCTTATGTTCTGTGAATTTGATCTCAATAAAAAAAAAATTAATGCAACAATCGGGAGATGAGGGTCCCTCAGGAAATCTTGAAGATACTGGACAAGCGCTCCCAGCAAGCAGAACTAGCCGATCAAGGACATCCCTTCACCGCCAAGTATGTGCATCAGTAAAATGATATCCATGAGGGCTCAGGTCCTATCATTTACCAAACTATCCTCACCTACAAAACAGTCTCTGGTGACATCAGTTCCTGTTATGGGGCTGCCTGGGGCTTTCCCCTAGCGCCTGTCTAAAACAAAGGCTTGAAGCTAGTTTCTTTGTTTGCAGGTAGTCACATCTCATTTTTCCTTCTTCAATTACCTGTGGTCTTTTGGGTGGTTAAGATGATTACCGAGCCATGTCTTTCTTAAAATGACTTGATTATAGGTGTCTCCTGAGGCAGTTGTTAAAAGAACAGATTCCCAGACACTCTCCCCAGGCCTCTTGAATAAGAAGCTTCTCATTCTCATTTTTAACAAGCAGCCAGCTGATCCTTGTGACAACACAAGCTTGGAAAACATGACACCAGCACATTAGAGAGAAGAAGGCCACCACACAATTTCTAGGTTTCAGCTACACCCAATGACACTAAAGTCCAGTCCTAATGCGTGGAGTTCAGGTTTTCTGAGAAGCAGGTGCCAGGATGGGCCTGACACCTGCATAGAAGGGGTAAGAACAGGATGTTGGGTAGGAAGAGCCTCAGACCTCAGTCTCAGCACAGCTCTGATGGTCTCTGCCAGGCTGATGGGGAGTCTATAACTCAAATGAGAGGCATTCCCTGTCCTGCAAGAATGGACCTACACTGATATACCCAGCATGCTCATCCTTGGCTGGGAGCAATCTGGGGAAAGCACAACTTTGATGTAGGATCCTGAGAGGCAGCTGCTGGGACTGTAAGTCAGCTAGGTTCCTCACAGTGGGAGTTAGGAGAGGAGCATTTTGTTGGCCAGCATAACTAGATTCCTAGGAAAATTCTGAATGGTTCAGCTGTCCAATCCATGCTGCCTGAAGTTGAGGGATCATGTACAAGGAAGCCTGGGTAAAGGAATCTAGGGATGGGTTCAGTTGCCATTTCATTATGGCAGAATGAGAGCATGGATCTGGGGCACAGTGAGCAATCTCAGCTCTGCAAAGGTAGGCAGAAAGTATCTGCACCTAAGGATTCAGTGGTAGCACAAGGAGCACAGAGGCACAAGGCTCTCCTTTCAGACACCTGAGTCAAGCTACACGTATGGACAAACATGTTTAACTCCATTTTATGACTGAAGAAACCAAGGCTCAGAAGGTTTAATTAACTTGCCCAAGGTCCCACAGGTCCAGAGCTAGGGTCAGACCCTGGTCTGTGGAATTCCAAAGCCCATGCTCTTGACCATTCCACTGAAGGAATTCCCAGCCCTCTGCAGTAAATGCAAAATCCCAGACACTAGGCATGATCGAGATCACTAGGTAACTATGGGCCACTGTGTTAAAACATTTCCAAATTCTAGTTTATCTGATTACAAAGTTAATACGGCAATGTTGCAAACATTTTAAACATCATACTCAATCAACAAATATTTAGGAGATGGCTTTCACGCAGTCTATACCAGCACTAACAGAAATAGGATGCAAGCTATAAACATGATTTAACGAATCTCAGTAGCTACATTTAGTAAGAGTAAAAAATTACAGGTGAAATTGATTTTGGTAGTATATTTTATTTAATTCAATCTATCCGGGCAGCCTCAATGGCCCAGCGCTTTGGCGCCGCCTCCTGCATGGGGTGTGATCCTGGAGACCCGGGATCGAGTCCCACGTCGGGCTCCCTGCATGGAGCCTGCTTCTCTCCCTCTCCCTCTGTGTCTCTGCCTCTCTCTGTCTGTCATGAATAAATAAATAAAATCTTAAAAAAACTATTTAATTCAATATATCCAAAATAATATGAACATCTAGTTGATTTTATTTTTTTCATCTAGTTGATTTTAAAGATTAACCAGAAATATACATTCTTTTTTTAAATGTCTTCTACATGTATAGTGTACAGCATGTCCTCATTCAGCCCACCATGCGTCAAGTACTCGAGTCACATGTGGCTACAGGTTACATCAGACAGCACGACTCGTAATTTAGAAAGTTTACATCTCCTAAAATCCAACCTCCAGACCCAACCACTCTTAATAACTAAGGGTATAGCCTTCCAGATATCTCCTATAAGAATCCATAGATGTATATATTTGTGAATTAATCAAGAATCTTTCAGTTGCAGGTGAGAGAAAATCACCTTAAACCAGCTGGGGTGGGAGGGTGGCAAGGTTGGGAAGCATCTTTGACTCACAATTTAAAAGCCTAGGATATATAAAAATTAAATAATAAGTAAATAAATAAATAGCCCGGGATATAGAAACTATCCCCAGGCATGTCAAGATCCAGGGCTCGGAATCTCTTCATTTCTCAGCCCTGGGCTCCTCTGTGACAGTACATGCTATCCATGAGATTGGCCTCTACCCCATCAACTGCAGACTTGCATCCTCTCAGCCTCGAGTGGAAAGAGAGATTCTCTTTCCAGCAGTTCTAAAGTCTTGGGTTTCATTAGAGTTCACTAGATTCAGGTGTTCATTTTCAGCTAATCAGTATGTTCAGCTGTGCTAGGTCTGGGTCATGTGTCCTCTGCCCCCTGGTGTCAGGGCTGGAACCAAGGACCCTGGGTGAAACCAGGATGCTATCGGTAAAAGGAAAAGAGGGATTGGATTTTGGGTGGGCAGAAACAAAAAACAGCCATCATCACTGGACTATATTGTTATTTGTGCATAATTTGCTTATACGGTGGAGATCATCATATACACATTGACTTGGAACAACATGCTCTTTAAATATATTTTGGACACCTTTCCATGTGGGACAAATAGCTACCTGGTTAGAAAAAATTCCCCCTAACTTCCAATTGCAAGGATGTGCCTTAATTTATAGAACCAGGACCCTGCTGATGAATATCTAAGATGTTTCTCATCTTTGGCAAATGCAAATATGCTCGTACATAAAACTTAACTGTGAAAGTGCATCTGTGAGATCTGTCTATATATGTGTGTGCTATATTTAGATACATATTTCTTAAGTTTATTTTTATTTTATTTTTTTTAATTTATTTATTTATGATAGTCACAGAGAGAGAGAGAGAGAGAGAGAGAGAGAGGCAGAGACACAGGCAGAGACACAGGCAGAGGGAGAAGCAGGCTCCATGCACTGGGAGCCCGATGTGGGATTCGATCCCTGGTCTCCAGGATCGCGCCCTGGGCCAAAGGCAGGTGCCAAACCGCTGCGCCACCCAGGGATCCCTATTTTTTAAGTTTATATATTTATTTATACTTTTGATAGATATTGCCCTAACAAAGTTGTACCAATTTAAGCATCACCACCCAAGAATAAAAGTGCCTATTTCTCTACCACTCTGCTGTATCAAAGATACTTTCAGTTCCAAATTTCAGAAATGGCCAATTAAAACTGGCTTACAGAGGAAAACACTATTATTTCATTTAATAAGCAGTGCAATGTTAGGAAGTTTTAGGCTTGGTCAATTATTGGCTTGGGGACACCTCACTGGATTCCCAGGAGGATTGCAAGATGCCCACTGCCTCAGAATAGAGGTGCCATGTCGTCCACAACAAGATCCAACATTGAAATGGGTGTGTCCCTACTTTTGGTCCTTTTGGGGTTAGAGGGGAAGCTTCCAGAAGTCATCTTCTCACGCTTGTCCCAACATTGGCCAGAATCAGATCCTCTGCCAATTACAGGACCAAATTCCAACCAGGCTTGTGGAAGGACAAGCTGGTTCAGACAAATCACAATTCACTACAAGGGAGGGGCCCAGCCTTCCTAGAGCAGATGCCTGTCACATATGTGCCCCAAACAAGGTTCTTGATCGTGAAGAAGGAGGTAGCTGGCTGGTATGAGATGGCCAGTAAATCTGCCACATACACTTGCTAACAACACTTTTTTTTAAAAGATTTTATTTATTTATTCATGATAGAGAGAGAGAGAATGAGAGAGAGAGGCAGAGACACAGGCAGAGGGAGAAGCAGGCTCCATGCAGGGAGCATGACTCTGAGCAAGAAGCCCGATGCGGGACTTGATCCTGGGACGCCAGGATCACACCCTGGGCCAAAGGCAGGCGCTAAACCGCTGAGCCACCCAGGGATCCCCAACACTTTTTTTTTAAACCACTGCCAATGTGAGAGGCAAAATTACTTCACTGCTTTAATTTACATTTTTAAAAATTCTTGGCGATGTTGAACATCATTTCATAAGAGGAGGGCCCGGGTATTATGAAAATACTACATTGAAAAACTAAATTTTTCTTTTCTGTATGGCTGTGCTAGCAATTCAGATAACCAAGTTAATTTCCTTTGTTTTAGGTTGCTTTTATGTTTCTGATTTAATTATGTTAAATAGTGATATGGCCCCAAAGTTGAAACTACAAAACAAGCTACATTTCATAATTGCTATAGCCTGCCCCTCCTTGCTTCCCCTAGGCAACTATTTTATTAGTTTTCCCTTTATCACCCTGCGTCTTTATTTATGTTCCCTCACCTTTCTTATGCAAGAATAGCACCCAGTGAAGACTTTTCTGGGCCTTGATTTTTCCTTTTTAATTAACAGTAGATCCTAGCTGTCACTCCATAGCAGAATGTATCTTTTTCTTAGCAGTAGCATTACGCTCTACCACGTGGATAATGCACCTGTTAAGGCTCGTGGCAAGTGTTCAGTCTTTGCTATTACACAAAATGCTGCAGTGAAAAGTCTTGCACAGATATTATTTTGTATTTCCACTATTGGCTCTTTAGGGCACAGCCCTAGAAGTAGATTCCTAGGTAAAGGGCAAATTCATATACACATTTGCTAAATGCTTCCACACTTCTTTCCAAAGGGGTTGTATCATTTTGCATCCCCACCAGCTCCACACTAACTGGATTAAGTAGGTGATTCCACTTTTCATTTCTAGAAGTTCCATCTGGCTGTTTTTCAAATCTGCTAGGTGAATCATGCTTCCATTTACCCTGCAGTTCCACACTCATCTTTTATGCCTTCAAACAGAGTAGGCACAACTGATTCATAGTCTGACCTTGGCAATTGTGACTTTCGGAGCCTATTTCTGCTGTTGGTTGCAGCTGCTGGTTCCTGTCCGCAGCACCTTGCTCATTTCTTTTTTTTTTTTTTCATTTCTCACTGTACACTGGTCACTGTCCTTGAATAATAGTTTATGGGCTCCTTGAAGCCCAGGACAAATGCCTTTCCTCCAGAGGATGTACATTTGCTCTGCCAGGCACCTTAGGAGGACTACAAGTCTAGGGATCTCCCAAGAACTGAAGTCATAGCAGGAGGTTTCCTTATATGTAGCCACTGACATAGCAAAATGGAGAGAGGGTCTCCTAGTAGACCCTTGCCTTGAACCTTTAACTCCTGAGACCCTCAGGGCAAAAAGACTGAGGGTATCTTAGATGCCTTGCGGTGGCTGCCCCCCTAGCATTTGACCTGGAAGTTCTTCACAACCTGTTGGCTCTTCAAAACTTCAAGATATTTTTGTATATTATCCGGCATTTTTTGTTAAAGCAGAATAGCTGGTCTGAAAGATCTGGCCCATCACTACCAGAGACAGAAGTTTTAACATGCACTTTTTAAAAATTAATTTTTAATTAGACAAGTGACAAGAACACATTTCCTTGCAAAAAAAGTAAAACGTGTGCAATATATTCACTAGTCTGTATGCCAAAAATGGGCTTCTCTTTGAGTAGTCAGGGGCTAATTCAAGTCTTGTCGTCTTTCATTATGACTCAGAATGGTTTAATGAAAAAAACCTTAAACAAAATCAAAACTTTGAAACAACACAGTAAGGCAAGGTTTCCTTTGGCCATTACCCCATTTCTAGGACACATCACTGACACTTACGAAGTCTCTTGTAATCATACCTATCCTCCACCACCATCGTGACTTCTAATGCCATAGATGACTTTCCAAGAGTGGTTTTCAAATTAGAAAAATATACCATAAAATAATTGATTTCCATCTTCTTTTGAATACTCAGGAGTTCTGGAAATATTTACCTTGGCCCAGGTGCCCAGACATGGCAATGACCACCCCTAGGATTTCTCCAGTTTGGCAGAGTACCCAGTACCCAGACCCCCTGGTGTCTAATTCTGGAAGCTTCACCCATTGACAACCCCTGCCCGGTCTCCAAAGATATCTGAATTTTACAACTCCTAGTTGGCCAGTCCTCTACTAACGCTATTCAAGTAGTTTCTGGATTTTCCTTAAAAAAAAAAAAAAAAAAAACTGGGGACACCTGGGTGGCTCAGCAGTTGAGCATCTGCCTTTGGCTTGGGGTGTGATCCCGGAGTCCCAGGATCAAGTCCTGCATCAGGCTCCCTGCATGGAGCCTGTTTCTCCCTCTGCCTGTGTCTCTGCCTCTCTCCCTGTGTCTCTCATGATTAATGAATACAATCTTAAAAAAAAAAAATACTGCACCCAGCATTTCCATAGGGGTGTGTGTCCAAGAACACTAAAAACACATGCCCACACAAAACCTTGTACACAAATGTTCATAGCAGAAACGCTCCTGAACCAAAGTATTCAAGTGTCTATCAGCCAATGAATGGATAAATAAAATGTGATACATCCATACAATAGGGTATTATTTGGCCATAAAAGGTAATGAAGTGCTGATACATGCTACAATGTGGATGAACCCCCCACACATGATGCTAAGAAAGTCTAAGAAGCCAGTCACAAAAGACCACATCTGTATGATTTATGTGAGGTGTTCAGAACAGACAAACCCATAAGAGATAGAAAGTAGATTGGTTGCACCGGGCCGTGGGGGAGAGGGTACTAATGGGTGCAGGATTTCTTTTAGGGGATGATGAAATGTTCTAAGATAGTGGTGATGTTTGTTTGCACAACTCTGTAAATACAATGCAACCATCAAATCATGCACTTGAAATGAGTGAATTAGGTAAGTGAATTATCTCTCCATAAAACTGTTACTTGGGGATCCCCGGGTGGCTCAGCGGTTTAGTGCCTGCCTTCAGCCAGGGCCTGATCCTGGGGTTCCAGGATCGAGTCCCGCATCGGGCTCCCTATGTGGAGCCTGCTTCTCCCTCTCCCTGTGTCTCTGCCTCTCTCTCATGAATAAATAAAATCTTTAAAAAAATAAAATACAATTGTTACTTAAAAAACAAATACTGCCATGAACATCCTTGAATACCCCTTTCGGGTTCCAGGGCTGCTGGGAGACGGGGCCATTTTATTTTTTTCATTTCTCCAGAGTGGCTAAACCAGTTATCTACATCAACAGTGTGATCATTGTTTCTTCAGACCTTAGCTACTTTCTATTTTGCCAATCTGATGGATAAGTGAAAATCATGGCATCTCTTTTTAATTTATATTTCCCTGGTTACCAGTTTTAGAATCTTTTATTGGTTGTTTGTATTTTCTATGAACTATCTGTTCATGTCCTTCACTCATTTATCCTAATTTTGATTAATTTGTTTTTAATACATTCTATATAGGTATACTTCATTTTACAGTCTGCAAATATTTTCTCATACACAATTTTTTTTTAAGTTTGAAAAATTACTATAAAAAAAAGATTTTATTTATTTAGTTGAGAGAGAGAGGGAACACAAGCAGGGAGGAGGGGCAGAAGAGGGAGAAGCAGACTCCCCGCTGAGCAGGGACCCAGATGCTGTGGGCCCAGGACCCTGGTATCATGACCTGAGCTGAAGGCAGACACTTAACTGACTGAGCCATCCAGGCACCTATCCTATGCAAATTTTTAATGTACATAAAATATTCATTAGCAAGAGCCTGGCACATACTTAGTAAACAGGAAATATTCTCATTATTAAAAGTGAAAGGTGAAAATTGGTAAACGTGTAAACAGCGCATATACACCTACTTTTTTTTCTAAGATTTTATTTATTTATTCATGAGAGACACAGAGAGAAAGAGGCAGAGACATAGGCAGAAGGAGAAGCAGGCTTCCCTCAGGGAGCCCAATGTGGGATCATGCCCTGAACTGAAAGCAGAGCTTAACCACTGAGCCAGCTGTCCAGGCGTCCCTAAACCTACATTTTTAATAAGTAGACTTAATTACTCATGTACTACTAGAAACACCACCAAAGAAAGTTGGAGACTCCAGTAGCTTTATTTCCTACGTTTTCCCTCCCTTCCCCTCTACACCCCTCCTCCTCTTTCTCTCCCCTCCTGTTTGTTCACCCAGTCACTCATGGCGAAAACCACCTTGGATCTGAGAGGACCCAAGACATAACTAGTCCCTGGAAATGTTTAGAGGAAGCCTCCTTTTGGGACAGTCATGCTCATAGACCTCTAACTACACAGCCATTAGAGAGCTTCTTTTCCACGCTTTTTCAGAAACACTTGGCACCAGAGGTGAATACCAAGAACCAGCCAAGCGCTCATCTCCTGTTTCATGGGCGTGTCCCAAGATATGGAAGCAGACATTTACTTTTTCAGTCCCAGATCTGACCTCGGCAGATAAACGTATAAATAGGGAACACAATGAACCAGGAATAATGAAGGCAAAGTCAGAGAAAGGGCAATTTCCTTTCTGGTTCATGGCTCTCAAATGCAATTTAAAAACAGATTCCTGGGCAGCCCGGGTGGCTCAGTGGTTTAGCACCGCCTTCTGCCCAGGGCATGATCCTGGAGACCTGGGATCAAGTCCCACGTCAGGCTCCGCATTGAGCCTGCTTCTCCCTCTGCCTGTGTCTCTGTCTCTCTCATGAATAAATAAATAAAATCTTTAAAAATAAATAAAAATAAAAACAGATTCCTGGGGCACCTGGGTGGCTCAGTTGGTGAAGCATCTGCCTTCAGCTCAGGTCATGGTCCCGGGGTCATGGGATTGAGCCCCAGGTCCAGCTCTCTGCTCAGTGGGGAGCCTGCTTCTCCCTCTTCCTCTCTTCCTGCTTGTACGCTGTGTCAAATGAATAATATCTTAAAAAACAAAAACATCCCTGAGAGGCTGGTTCTTACCCACCAGCTGCAGCTCTGGGAACTTGGCTGAGCACTGCGGGTGCCCAAAGAGAGCCACAGGTTTGCAAGGCTGAGAAAGCACATATGGTTGGGGTCCTTTCCAACCAAGGGCAGACCCTACACGGCAGCTGCACTGGCTCCTGCTCCTTACCTTGAGGGATGCCCTGAACTCCAGACTTTGAAAAGAAAGAAAAGAAAAAAGAAAAGAAAAGAAAAGAAAAGAAAAGAAAAGAAAAGAAAAGAAAAGAAAAGAAAAGAAAAGAAAAGAAGAAAGAAAGAAGAAAGGAAGGAAGGAAGGAAAAGGAAGGAAGGAAGGAAGGAAGGAAGGAAGGAAGGAAGGAAGGAAGGAAGAAAGGAAGAAAGAAAGGAAGAAAGAGAGAGAGAAAGAAAGAAAGAAAGAAAGAAAGAAAGAAAGACAGACACAGGAATTTATTAGGTAGTCTGGTTTGGTCTGGTCTCCTGGGTGGTGGCCTTTGGCCAAGAACAGAAAGGTAGACAAACCACAAGGTTAAATTTCATCCCTACAAGTTCATCTTAGTCCTTTATTGCTCACTGGTCATAGTAAGCGTCTCTCATGCCTTGCCTCTAGTCCAGGGGAGTGTTAGGTCATAGCTAGTGGTATCTTTCTTTTCTAAAACTAGTAAATGAGAACTCAAAGCAGATACCTTGGGCAGCCCCGGTGGTGCAGCGGTTTAGCGCCGCCTGCAGCCTGGGGTGTCATCCTGGAGACCCGCGATCGAGTCCCACATCGGGCTTCCTGCAGGGAGCCTGCTTCTCCCTCTGCCTGTGTCTCTGCCTCTCTCTTCGCTCTCTCTGAATGAATAGATAAATAAATCTTAAAAAAAAAAAAAAAAAAAAGCAGATACCTTCCATTGAGTGCCAGCAAAAAAATGGAGGGAAGCAGACAGACCCTCGGGGCAGCACAGGGCAGAGGAGATGTGTTATCAGTAGCATTTCTGTTAAAAAAAGTGCCTAAAATTATTATTCAATCTTCTTACCCCATCACTGCAGACCCACAAGGAAACCACTGCCACTCACAATGACTACATTTTAAAAATACAGTCCATAAAGTCTATAAAGCTGTTTAGAAAAAATTTATTTGAACATATGAAAGGAAAATTTAGACCCCGATAAAACAGAGGAGCTCCTTGGTGGGGATGGGCAGTCCTCTTGCAGGTCCCTGCCCAGTTCCCCAGCCAGCGCCAAGCGCCCAGGCCCAGCCTCGAGCTCACGGAGCTCCCCGGGAACCCGGGTGGCAGGGGCCCCGTCACACTCACGTACGGAGATGCCAAAGGGCCTTGCAAATGCTGCTCATCACAGCTGTGCTCGGGGCAGCACGGGCTCCCTGCATGTCTGAAACGACACACAGATACTGGCTTGTGGAGTCGGTGTGTCCGCAGGCTGCCCAAGCCCTCATCAGGCGCTGCCCACTCCTCCTTTCATCGATCCCACGTGGACTTCTGCAAATGTGACCCCATGGGAGGCCCCCCGACTGCAACGCTGCACAACTTCCGCACCAAGACAGTCCTGCCGGGGCAACGAGGGGCCACCGCCTGCCCCCACGAGGTCCTCTTCTGCGGGATGGCTGCCCCCTTCTCTGAAAGGCTTCCTCTGGCCCACACAGAAGGCACACTGCCCCTCAGTTGCACACGGGATCGGCCTAGCGAATGGGCCTGAACGGGAATGTCATGCCCGAGATGAAGGTGTGCCCTGGGTGTGTGGGCAGGGCGGGATGGGCGGCAGGGTGGGCCGGCACGGCCCCGTAGCCCAGCGGGGGCGTGTGGATGTGGGGGTAGAAGCCTGGGGGGAGCGCCGCATGTGGTGCCTGCTGCACAGGGCCCGAGATCACCAGCTGGAGCAGGCTGCAAATACAAGCACAAGGGTTAGGCCGGGGTGACTGGGCTGGCCTGTCTACTTGTGGAGGCAGCACCCTGAGGACAGTAGAGAAGGCCTGGGCATGGTGGGGCCTCACACATGCACCAGGAGAGGTGCCCCACATAGGCACAGAACATGCGGTTTCCAGAGGGGGATATCTGTCAACCTGGGGTAGAATAGGGGTGGCTTGTGGCTATGGATGACCTGGGGGTGGCAGGATTGAAATTGGTCCCGGACAGAGGAGAGAGGAGCAGCTGACAATAGGAAAAGTAGGATCCTGTGGGCAACAACAGAGAGGGAGGGACCTGAGGAAACCACACGGCAGGTGCCCAAGGGCTCCAGTGGCAGGACTGTGGAGGAAGGGTCTGCACTCAGGCTTACAACCTCAGGACGCTCTGGGCACAGCTTCAGTGTGGTGGCCTGGGCACCCCTACACCTCTGCTTCACTCCCAACTGTCTACAGTTAAGAGGTCATGACCCAGACACTGCAGCAAGTAGGATGGCAGGCCACAGTGTTCTCAGCGTCACTCGTCATGATTGAGTCCCTGCCAAATTCCAAGCACAGCCACGTGAAAGCTGGCCTTCCAGAGACTCTCATGTGAACATGGTATAGGGCCCTGCCCTCCTGATGGCGCAGGCCTGGACCCGGCCCTTATCCTTTCCCTCTCTGCAGAGCTTCCAACCCTCCTCTTTACTTGCTTCTTCACTGCAGGGATGACAGTCATCTGCACCCACACTCCAGCCCTACACATCATACCACTTCTGGGTCTCCACAAACCACCTCACGACCCTGTCACTCCTCCCTTCCACCCACAACTGCTCCAAGCTGGGGGTGCCAGGCACCTTCTCGGGCCTGTGTCCCCCTCTCTGTGGTTTGGAATATCCACAGGCTCGGCCTCCCTTCTGGTATCCCTCTCAGTTTCCAATACTGGTCCCTTTTGAAACTCCCTGAAGAGTTCTCTCTGATTGGTCTCGTCCTTGACAAACCCCTACATTCCCTCCCAGAAAGATCAGCAGAGATTCCTACCTTTCCCACCACTGACAGCCCTCCCAGGCCTTAGTGCACCCACGTCCTGCAGTCAATCCCAAATACCCAATCATGCCTTAATCAGAGAAACTTCTCGGGCCCTTGGGCCCTTTCCTCTTTAGGACCGAGGTCTCCTTTCCCAGCCCTGCCTCTCCCCTCCCTCCCCTGGCCTCAGCTGCGGACACTATGGCTCTGCTCTTGCTCTTCTGGCCACACCCCAGGGCCACAGCTTGAGCTGGTTTCTAATCTCCACAGCATCTAAGCTGGTCTCTCCACATCACCAGATCTGTCTGCCTGGTTCCTGTTCATACCCATCATTTACCCTCAGGACTTCCTCATCCCACGAAGCCATACATTCTCTGCAACCTGTGTTGCTTGGTCCAGGAACAACCCCAGGCACTTGGCCCTGGCTCCTGTCGATGCCTACCTGGAGCTCTGAGGGTGGGAGCTAAGCCTTCTGCAGACTGACCCCTTCCCCCTCAGTACAAAGCCTGGTGCCCACAGGAGGGGCTCAAAAGATTAACTGAAGGCACGAAGAAAGCTGCTGCCCTCTCACGGCCCAAAACTCTTTGGAGCCCCTTTTCATTTATGTTACTACTTTTCTATAACCTGGGATGAGAAATTCACTCAAAATAAGCAAACACAGAAATAAACCTAAGGAGGGTATTACAGAAGCAAAATATAAGTCCTATGTTTGTTTGAACCTACATACCCTGCCAGAGACAAAAGGAGTTTCAAGAAATTTCCAGTCTCTTCGGAAAGCAATAAAAAGAACAGAGACTACCTGAAATCAGAGAAGTTTTCCAAGTGACCACACGTCCTGTCCTCCCCCGCACTAATGCCAGGCTGCCCTGGGAGGTTGGGTTTTGGGACACACGTGTCAGGAGGCCAGGGCCCAACACAGGGTATGAGGAAGTTCCACTGGGATTCCAATGGGGACCAGTAGCCACACTGCTCAGAAAATAAGGGATCTACACCCAATCACTGTGTTGACGCCCTAAAACATTCACACTAAACAATGGCTGAGCACAAAGAAGTGAAATATTACTAAGAAATTACTGCAAGAGGAGCAGAAAGATGCCCACTTATACTAACACACTCATCAGATGCCAGGTGATTTTCCTAGAGCCCCGGGCGGGGTGGGTAAAGGAACAGTGTGGGCTCCTGAGGGACAGGCGTCCATTCTGTTGAGCAGGATCATTGTGTTCCACTGGGAGCCAGCGCACTCCACCTATTTGGTTCTTGTATCTGCCCAGACACCTGATCGAAGCCACCTTCCCATAGCAGGGCCTGGTACCAAGATCCCTAAGCACACAGGAGCACGCAGTCCCTGGGCAGCAACTACTCTTGCTGTCAGCCCACAAGCTGGCACCTGGCTAACCCTCTGGCCTCCAGTTGTGTGTGTTATCAGCCCGCTACCTGTGCCCAGACTCACTGACCCAGCAGAGTTGGTGGACCAGACCCTGGGCAGCTGGAAGCACCCCTACTGTGGTGGAGCCTGGTAGCTGGCTCCCACTCTGTCCACACTGCTGGCCAATGCCAGCCCTGGAGCCCCAGTGCCTCTGTCCCTGATAAAGGCCAACGTGACCCTCTGAAGAAAGGATGTTAGTAATCCTACCAACATCACTGGATTGTCTTCTGTCCCTGTGCAGGATAGAGCTGTGCCCTCAGCTACAGATGCTTTCTCACCTCTGTGTCACAATTACTATTTTTAGTGGATACATAATTTCTGTTCTGTTGATGTATCACTACTAACTTACTAAGTATCCCCATACTTGAGGGCCATGAGGTTGCTTCCAGTTTTTTGCTACTAATACTGTATTTGCCTGAAGTTTTTGCACATACAGCTTTTGCTTCTTAGAGTCCGGAGGAAATTAATTAGATTAAGTGACGTTCCCACGTTATGAAAATAATAGTATGCTGCACAGCAGCTAATACTTCTTAGACACTACACACCAAGTACTATCCTAAGTGCTGTGTTTCTACTTTAATCCTCACAAAATCCTCTGGGTGGGGCGAGAGAGGCAGGGGGATGAAGCAGGTATTATTATTTTCTTGATTTTTCAGACAAAACAAGGCAGTGGAAGATATGGAACTTGCCCACAGTCATACAGAGAGCAAGCAGCCAGCCTGGACTCCTCCCCACTATTCATATTGCTTCCCTCAAATGATGACAATAAGCACCATTTAAGGTCAGAATCCCACATGCCGGGGACTAGGCTGGAAGGTTACAAATACCACCTCATTTAATCCTCACTATGACCCTATGACAGAGGAAAACTGTCTCCCAGTTTTACAAGGGCGGAAACCGAGGCTCATAGGCGGAGCTATTGCCCAAGCATCACAGAAAACCAGTTAGAACCATGCTCATAACCCACTCAGGGTCACCCATCAGCGAAGCCTAACCGACACGCTATGCCCTGGGGCCATGGCTCTGCAATGTTTACCAAAGGCCTGTGCCACCCACATTGTCACCAACAATATGTGTGCACAAACATCAAAAGTCACCAGGAAACACATATGCTAACTTAGTGAGGGGTAAGTGACTCTGAGCTTACTCTTGTTTCTTTCCTTGACTCCCAGGCAAGGTGGCTTTATCTGTTTGATTTACTCTCCACTTGGGCTTTCTCTCATGTGGGTCATGCTATCATACCTCCCACTCATCATTAGATCCTTAGGGGGCTCCTTACATACAGATGCTCTAGACCCTACAGACCAACTCTACCCAAGGAGGCCAGGACGAGGGGTCCACCCGAAGCCCAGCCCAGCCCGAAGTCTTTGAGAGGGCACTTACTTATTATGGGGCAGCCTGGAGCACAAGGTTCTCAGGTCATCTGAAATCAAGGAGGTATATCATAAGGAACAGACTGGAGACAAGATGAAACGTTCACTGAGTTCTTTTCAAGGATGTTGACAAGACAGCAATAGTGCCTTAACTATATTTTCCTAACGTCACTTAGAAGCCATGTTTTCTCTTCCTTCAATTCTTGTTTTTTTTTAATTTTTATTTATTTATGATAGTCAGAGAGAGAGAGAGAGAGAGAGAGAGAGAGAGAGACAGAGACATAGGCAGAGGGAGAAGCAGGCTCCATGCACCGGGAGCCCGACGTGGGATTCGATCCCGGTCTCCAGGATCGCGCCCTGGGCCAAAGGCAGGCGCCAAACCGCTGCACCACCCAGGGATCCCTCAATTCTTGCTTTAACAACTAGGTCCAGGGCAGCCCGGTGGCTCAGCGTTTTAGTGTCGCCTTCAGCCCAGGGCCTGATCCTGGACACCCAGGATGGAGTCCCACATTGGGTTCCCTGCATGGAACCTGCTTATCCCTCTTCTTGTGTCTCTGCCTCTCTCTCTGCATCTCTCATGGCTAAATAAATAAAATCTTAAAAAACAAAAACAAAAATTAGGTCCAAACAGAATACATGACTCAGGAAGGGGGGCAGGTCTACCAGGAACCATGGTTTTCACAACCATGGCTGTGAAAAGGCCCAGAGGCGGGGCTCTCACTGAGCAGATCAGATGCTCAAATGCATCAGAGTGCCGCCTGGGGCCACTGGCAACATCTGGGAGCTCATAGTCACTAAAGCACAGGTGCGATGAGACACAGGGAGTGCTCTAGCACTGAAATGCCAGAGAATTATGGACCCTGGAAACAGGTGCTGGAAATGCTTCATGCACTTGATTGAACCTGTGTACTATGTACTGCAGAAAAGGAAAAGGTTCAGGGCGCCTGAAAGGCTCAGTCAGTTAAACATCTGCCTTTGGCTCAGGTTATGATCCTGGGGTCCTGGGATTGAGCCCTGTGTCAGGCTCCTTGTTCAGCGGGGAGCCTGCTTCTCCCTCTCCCTCTGCCTGCCTCTCCCCCTGCTTGTGTTGTCAAATAAATGAATGAATGAATGAATGAATGAATGAATAAATAAATAAAATCTTTAACAAAAAAGAAAAGATTTTCTATAAGGAAAGATGGTAAGGTTTTTTTTTTTTTTTTTTTTTTTAAGATTCTATTTATTTATTCATAGAGATGCAGAGAGAGAGAGAGAGAGGCAGAGACACAGCAGAGGGAGAAGCAGGCTCCTTGCAGAGAGCCTGACGTGGGACTCGATCCAGGGTTTCCAGGATCACGCCCTGGGCTGCAGGCGGCACTAAACTGCTGCGCCACCGGGGCTGCCCGGTAAGGTGTTATTCTGATTCTTAAGGAGTCCCGGGTCCTGGGCAAAGGGGCTGGGAGAGACACAGACTGCATGGCCAGTGTTCTCCCTGGGCAGGCTCTGTGACTTTGCCCTGGTATCCTGTGCTAAGAGGAAAGGAGTCCTGAAAGAGCAGAGGATGATGCGTGTCTAGGACTCCCTGTCTTCCTTCTGGCAGGGGGTGGTGGCAGCCCTGCCCCCGGAGGGTCCAGGCCAGGGAGTCACTCACCTCTCGTGCACAGCAGGGCCCCAGAAGCCATGGCTACTTGCAGGGCCTGCGCCAGCCGGTCCAGGGAGAGCTCGATCTCCTGGGAGGCGTTGAGGGGGTTCAGTTCATCCGCCAGCCTGTTAATCTCCTCTACCAGGGGGACCATGTGATCAAACAGGATGAGCCCCAGGCGCCCATACAGATTCTTCTCAGTTAAGTGCACCTGGACCACCATAAGGACCTGCAGGACGCTGAGGTGGAGTTTTGAGTACAAGAGGTGGGAGTCTCTGTCCATCCCTCCAGAGTCCTTTGGAACTTTGGGAGTGACATGGCCATTAGATAAGGAGGGCTGCTTCTTCTTCCTTTTATAAGCCAGAGGGGCCTTCACACACCAGCGGATCAATCCAGTGAGTGGGGTGAGCTCTAAAAATCCTATGGGGAGATTGGCAGCAATCGGAGTATTTAAAAAAGTGATGAGAATCAACCTTGGGTCCTCAAAAATCCAGCTGACAATCATTTCGAGCAAATCCAATGGTGGGATGAGGTCATCTGCCAACAGAAACGCTTTAAGTCAGAAGTGTCTGCAGCCCCCATGACAGAGGCAGATGTCAGGGAGATGGGCCCGAGGGCACAGTACGCAGCACCTGACACACAAACTACGCATTTCGTTTACCTTTGTTTACCTATCTTCCACCCCCTTTCCCAGAACACCCCCCCAACACCTTGAGGGCTGGGACTCTCATCTTAGAGCCAGGACTGTCTAGCCACAGTGGGCTCAACAACCTATTTGTTAAATAAACAATTACCTGGAACTCCATCATGCCTTAATTTGTCCCATGGGTCAATTTAAATAAACTCCCACACTCTTTATATCCCAAACTGCTACCACACCTCAGCCCCTTCCAGAGAGTAGGGTTTGTCCCTGGGCAGGTGGCTCCTCTGTGGCAGTGATGGCTACAGTGGCCTCTGCTCAGAGCAGCTCTGAGAGTGGTGAGGGGTCAGTCAGCCACCAAGAACCATCTAAGCCCCAAATCTGGAATCCTTGTCTAAGTGAAGACTGACCTCCTATGACCCTGGGCCTGGCACATTCTACAGCCTAGACAGAGAACAATAATTAAAATAAATGCTGACTTTTATTTTGGGTTTACTATTTTCTAGGCCCCAGTCTACATCCTTTACACAGATTAACTCACTCCTCACATAACCCACCTATTATAGGAAGGAGGAGGCTTGGTGATATCAAGTCACTCCCATGGGACTCATTAGAAGTGTGTGGTAGGCCCAGATCTGGGCCCAGATGGCTTGGCTCTGAACCACTTAGCTGCACTGCCCATCCTGGGAGTGGCACACAACGCCCTTGTCTGTGAGCATGGGAATGGGTCCCCGGCCTCCTGTCTCTGGAGCTGTGCAGCCCTCAGCTCACACAGAGCTAAGGGTGACAGGGTCCCTTCCAGGATGCTGAGGCCAAAGCCAAGAAAGAGACAGGAGAGTGTGGGGTGAGACACATATTGACCAAGACTCCTCCTCCAGAGACATGCCCCTTCTTCCGGAGATCATGCCTACCTACTCATGTGTTCAACCTCGCCCTGCCCTTGTTATATAAATGAGGACAAGAAGTAGCAGTTGTGCTCCTTCACTTGGCACAATAAGCAGTGGGAGACCCTGTGTCTGGCCCCTTGAACCCTTGAGAGGTTTCTGATGAATGCCAGTCTCATACCTACTCATCCAGCACACTACCACCCCCCGACACCCACACACATCTAAGCTGAGGCATCTCTAAGAGCCTGAAAGCTGTGTGTACGTGTGTGCCCAGTGCATAAAGTGAGCGAGTGTACTTGAGCAAGTTACAAGTTACCTCCACGACCTTCCTACTCAAAGACACAAGTTCTCTGCACCATTCGGGCAAGAGGAAGTTCTGTCTCCTTAGGTGAGCTTCTTCCACCTTGTAGTTTTGAAGGTACAGATGGCCCAGGAATGCTCTCCTGTTACCAGAAGCTCCCAAGAGCAGCATCAGTCACCATTCCGACTGTGGACTCCAGTCCCTCCTCTAGGGCCACCACTGTGTGCCTGGTGACCTCCCTATCTCCAAACTCACCAAGTTGGATACATTAAAGATGTACAGCTTTTTGTATGCTGATCATACCTCCATACAATGGTTGCAAAACAATCACCAACACGTTAGACTGGCAAATTGGCTTAAGAGAAAAATACCATGTCTCATATCCATTCTAGAATGCTGGTATTCTCTAAACATGACTTCCTTTTCCACACTGTCTAATCTGTCCCCAATGTGAAGGGCAATTCCCATCCTTGTTGGTCTGGAATAATGAATGGCTTGGAAAAGCAACCGTGATGCTGTACAATGGTTTAATTAAATCTTTCCTTTGGGAAAACAAAGGGCCTAACTACTGTTCCCAGCTATTAACAGCTCTGAGGAAGCCTTTACAGAAGAGTGCCAGGGAAAAGCCCACTCTAGCAGCAGGGTACTGCTCACAAGACCTGCCTCCCAGCCCAGGGGCACACCACTGGGACAGTGACAGTTTAAAAGTACACATGACTATGATACACACTTCAGTGTTCATACTGCCCACACGGACTTTCTTAAGAGAAATAAAAAATTGAACAGTAAGGGGAAAAAAAGTACAAATAAAAGGACAAATATAATCATGGTGCTGCTGGACTGAACAAAACTGGAAATGTTGAAGGCTCTCCTGCTGCTGATTTAGCCATCAGACCAGAATAAGAGACTATCTGTCAGCCCTCTGAGCGGCAAGAACCTAGGGCAAAGGAGGAATCTGAAATAGAAATGCAGGCTTTGAGTCTGGCTCTGCAGAAAAAGTGCCTACCGTGGTGAGGTCTGAAACCTCCCCATGTGGAAATCCAGGCCCAGAGTCCCTGCCCACGGGCCAAATGGACTGTGGGGTTCACACAAGGACACAGATGTGAAAGGATGCAGTGCTTCATGAAACCTTGTCAATCCATGTTCCTTAGAACCCACCTCTGGGGGAGGTAAGTACACAGCAGAGCCTAGTCAGTGTAGGTCTGAGACTCCCGTTCTAATTCAACCAGAGCTAGTCAACCTGTATTGGTTTTATTGGGAGCCTGCAAAAAAGACCTGACTAGAGTGCTCTGATGCTGGACAGGGATGGGGACAAGGGCTTCTCCCAGTTGAAGTCAAATGCCATCTACTGGCTGCCTAAGGACTTCGCCAGGCATCTTCCTAAGAAAGCTTTAAAAATGTCACCACGGGGAAAAAAAAAGGAAAAAAAAAATGTCACCACGGTAGAAGCGCCACACATGCCTCCCAGTACAATATGCCCAGGACACACTTAGGCAGGATTGTTGCCAAAAATGTTTAACCCAAATTTTACATAAGGAAACATCAGATAATCTAAATTGAGGGACATTCTGCAAGACAACTGGCCTGAGCTCTTCAAAAACATCAATGTCATAAGAAAATTTTTTTAATGCTTTATCTGTTCAAGATTTAAAAAGACCAAAGTGACATAACAACTATGTATAATGTATGAACCCTGATGGGATCCTGAATTCTTCTGACCCTTCAAGGGGCGGCAGGGCTATAAAAGACATTATTGAGATAATTAGGGAAATCTGAATCTGGTCTATATAAGAGATAATGGTATTTAATTTCTTAGGTGTGATAATGGTATAATGGTTACTAAGGGAATGCTCATTTTTGCAAGAGAGATACATATGTGCTTAAGTCCTTGATATATGACATTGGTAACAAACTCAAAAATTCAGGAAAACCAAACACTTTCAAGTATGTGTGAGAGAGGGGGAGAGAAAGAGAGGAAGGGAAAGAGAGAACATGGTAAGTGTTAACAGGTGGTGAATCTAGGTGAGAGTCTTGCAAACTTATAATAATCTTGCCACTTTGCGAAGTTTTGATATTTTCTAAAATAAAAAGTGATGGATCAGAAAAAGCAAGTCATCCAGGGAGAGAGCCATGTCTTCCCCAGACATCATTCGCCAGCATTTTTTTTTTTTTTTTTTTTTGTAGTCGCCAGCATTTTTAGGCTGTCTGCCACTCGGACCATTACTGAGTTTGGCAAGTGGGAGTCACTAAGGAAAGCTCCCTGCTGGCAAATTCCAGAAGTCCAGGTGGTCCCTTCCTTTCGCTTTTTAGCCTAAAAGAAAACACGCATTTCAGAGGGAAAAAAAAAAAAGCCAACACTTCTACTGGACATTTTGCCTAGGTGTTTGGTGGAAATAAAAATGACAATCAACTGAGCTGCTGTAACAGCCACAGCCTGTTTCAAATTTACCTGATGACAGGTCATACAGTGCGGTGACAGAAGTTATGAACTGGCAGCAGAAGCGAGGGCTGGCACTGAGTATCTGCTTCAGCGTCTGCACGGATCCCGGCACCAGACAGCAGTAGTCATCCACGAGGGCCCTGGCTAACCTCACACAGTAGACCACAGGCGTCCGCTGGAAAGAAGCCACAGTCCACATAACTACAAGTGTCGTGAGCTAGTAGACAACTATATGTACATGTGGTGGAGACCACCACACCTGGGAAAATCACTTTCCAAGAGGGGGGCAAAAAGATGTTCAGAGCTTACTTGACATGGAGCTCAGCCAACCTAAGCCCACAGACCAAATCCATCCTGACACCTGTTGCTGTAAATAAACTTCTGCTGAAACATGGATCTGCTCATCTGTTTGCTATTGTGTAAGGCTGCTCCTACACTACAAAGGCAGAGCTGACTGGTTTTGACACAGACCATATGATACACAGAGCCTAAAATATTTACTGTCTTACCCTTTCCATAAAAGGCCTGCTGACTCTTGCTCTAAAGATCGCTTCTAACTTCAGGTGAGGAAATGATAACTTTTGTGACCCTATAGGTGAGACTCCAAAGGTAGAAATCAACAGTTGCTACCACTTTAAAGAGCTTGCTGAGTGTTTGTGAGTGCTCATGTGATTCTAGAGCAATGCTTCCTCACTTTCTCTCTCTTATGATCCTCCTTTACAGATTTCCGTAATATTTTCAAATCCTACCTTACCACCCTCCCCTGCCTTTTTCCTTCCCACTCAGGGGCCAATCTGTAGCTACTGCCACATTCAACAGCTGCTCAGGATGCTCCAGTTCCAGGGTCCCAGGGTGGCCTACTGGGGAGAAGCTGCAAGGAGACAGCAGGCCAGATTGTTCCCTCAGGCTCAGATCTGCTCTCACAACCACAAACCACCATCCCCCGCCTTCCCTAGCAGGAAGCTGCAGCCTCTTGCCTCGATGGGGCAAATCCTGATTCAAACCACTATGACCCTTTCTTGTCACTGACATCTGCTTTTTGCCAAAAAGCCAGCACAACAGCATCAGGAGAGAGAAATGGGAAATCATGGGATGAATTACAAGATGCTAAGCCTGACTATACTAGGTGATCAGCGGATAGAGGTAATTGTGACATTAAATACAGCACACATTATCAATTCAGATGCCCCTGAGATCGGACTGGTGAGAATTAAGGTACAGATTCCACCAAGACTTACCTGTGTGCCACAAAGGACAACGTATCTTTTTAGCCACGTTGTGAGAATAAAGTTTTCAAGGAAAACGTCTACATTAATTGGGAAACAAAACCCAACACTAAATAACTTCAAGTACTTGAGAATGAAGCAGGTTTGTGAAAATGGATATGGCAAATTCTGTCAGCTTAATTGAGAATCATGTTAATTCGAATTCTGAGTTAATCACTACTCCAAGTGAATTACCAATTTTTGAAAAGACTGCGAGTAATAAAAAAAGCAAAACAAAATCTTTTCAAATACCCTCTAACACAAAATCTTCTGATATTCTTTGATATTTAAAAACACACTAGAAGGCTCTGACATCCATAACCATTAGAAGAGCCATGATCTTTGTAATGTCACCCCGGGACAATGCAAAACAATTCACATGCTTACTGACCTAATTATATATAATTTGATTTACAATAATCTTAAAAACAGGGATCCCCATGGGATCCCTGGGTGGCGCAGCGGTTTAGCGCCTGCCTTTGGCCCAGGGCGCGATCCTGGAGACCCAGGATCGAATCCCACGTCAGGCTCCCTGCATGGAGCCTGCTTCTCCCTCTGCCTATGTCTCTGCCTCTCTCTCTCTATCTCTGTGTAACTATCATAAATAAATAAAATTTTAAAAAAATAATCTTAAAAGCAAACAAACAAACAAACAAACAAACTGAACTTTAAGGCCACAACATGCATAACTATTTTCAAAATACTACCTTATTTCCAGCTAAGGAAAATAATTTTTCACTTGTCCTGGAGATGAACTTTTTTTTTACTTTTAAAATCCATTTACCATTACAAACTACAGTTTTGTCAGGAATGGTTACCACCCGCATGTAACTGCAGATGTAGGGTAGCAGCATACAGGGTAGTGACAGCAAGGAGATAACACACAGGAAAAGCCTCACCTGAAACCCAATTAAGGAAAGAATTCCTGACACTAAACTCCTCTTCAGACTCTTAGAAGAAGGCTATTTCGGGGATCCCTGGGTGGCTCAGCGGTTAGCACCTGCCTTCCTCCCAGGGCCTGATCCTGGAGTCCCGGGATCCAGTCCCACATCAGGCTCCCTGCATGGAGCCTGCTTCTCCCTCTGTCTGTGTCTCTGCCTTTCTCTGTCTCATGAATAAATAAATAAAGTCTTTAAAAAAAA
Organism: Nyctereutes procyonoides; assembly: GCF_905146905.1. NCBI lineage: Eukaryota > Metazoa > Chordata > Mammalia > Carnivora > Canidae > Nyctereutes > Nyctereutes procyonoides. Next base: position 66,246,555 of record NW_026575126.1, read on the forward strand.
AAAAAAAAAGGAGGAGGAGGAGAAGAAGGCTACTTCTGGAGAAGTACCTGGAGCCAGGAGGCCGCACACTCCAACACTGGGATTCGACACACAGCCACTGCCATGGAGACCAGTTTTCCCAACAAGCTCATCCGGCTGTCATCAGCCTTGTTCCCTTGGGGGCTGAAAAGGGATGAGAAAATAATCTGCCGGACAGAGTCCTTGGTTTGTTCCTGGAAGTAATTGCACATGATTTCGAGAAGTTGGAGCTCCTGAAGTGAATTCAACCTCTGTAAAACAAATCGGAGAGAAGCGATAAGAAATTCAGCTTTAACCTGTGCGTGAATTCTTAAGGCAAGAAAACAGAAAAGACTCCCTTTTCCCCAGGGAACTGTTCACTCCTCTACAGCCCGAGTCCCAGGGGAGAAGAACTCTGCTACTCTCAGATGTCACTATACGGAATTCTACATCATCCTGGGGCGCTCAGGACGACCTACACAGGTTTGAGACTCGATTACAGGCCTTTAACGTCTCTTCCCGCAGCACCACTGAGGCCGGGCTGTCGCACCCAGCTGAGCAATGCTCAGGAAGCCAGAGCAGGTGCGCTGGGGCTGCTGCGAAGGGGCCCGGCCACGGGCGAGAACGGAGCCGCTCAGACCAAGAGGGTCTGTGCTTGGCAAACGCCTGTCACCGCGAGGGGCGGAAGAGGGAGCGAGAGTCTCCTTCTCGCGGACGCCCGCCGCACCTTGGGCTGCGCGCCGCGCTCCTTGGGCACCTGGAACACGAACTCCTCGAGCAGCTCCACGGGGCCCTTGTCCACGATGGGCAGCGGCGCGCTCTGCAGCTGGCTGCTGAAGTAGATGTCCAGGTGGTACAACACCTCCTTGGCAGCGCTCAGCGCGTCGCGGCGCAGCAGCGAGTGGCGGATGTCGCTCATGGTGCGGCCGCCGCGGCCCGGGGCGCCCGGAGCGCGTCGGGACTTCCGCCCCGGGCCCCGCGGGCGCGCCCGCCGCCGCCGAGACAAAGAGGCCGCAACCCGGCCTCTGCCCGCCGACCCCGGCGCCCGCCCGCCTGCGGCTCCCGCTCGGGCCTGCTTAGGGGGCCATCGCCGCCGCCGCCGGCCAGCGGGCGCCCGGCTGTGCGACTGCGGCGCCACCGAGGGCAGCGGGAGCCCGACGCCGCGGAGCCGAACGGCGGCGGAATGCTGAGCGCTGCGACGGCGGCCCGCAGGGGCCAAGCGAGGGCCGTGGCGAGGGCCGGCTCTCGGGAGGGCGCCACCTGGCGGCCCGGCCCGCCCGCGTGGAGGGAGGCCCGCCCCGTCCCCCGGGCCCCGCCCCCGGGCCCCGCGACCGCCCTCGGACCTGGGGCCGGGCTGCCGCGCCCACAGCTGGACGCTGATTGGGCTTCGAGCTCCACCAGCCTTCGCGCAGGACGGGAAGCTCTTCTGGCTTCCTTTGCGCGGCGCTCGAAGCCTACTGATTTATTTCACCGCGCTTTTCCACCTGTAGGACGGGCTCGCTGGGGCTGGGACATAGCTCAGGCCTCAGCAGGCCGCGTCAAAGATTGTCTAGTCTGGAACTCTTGGGGCTGCGGTGACAAATGATGCCTCCTGACCCCCAGCCTCCAAGTTCTTGTCACGAGTTCCCCCTTCCCCAATCCCCTCCAGTACGGCCGGCCATGGCAATCTTAGGCATCCTGCTCCTAAAAACTCTCCCCTCCTAAAAGCTCTCAGCACTTTCTATGGATCTCTTCTGCATCCATCTCTGCACTGAATTAACGAGGCAGTGGCGGGGTGGGGCTCTGGGTGTTAGTTTGGATTTTAAAAACAGGGCATATAAGACTTGATCAGGGCCACAAGAGGCCAGTGACTGAGGGCAGGCAGGGGACAAGCACAAGACTGGGCCCATGCTGGCTCAAGGGAGGGCCTGGGTGAGAGTGCTAGGTCGGATTAAGGAGATGAAAAGCCAAGGCCTTTCTCCTTGGGAGAGGTGGAAAGGCCATCAAAAAGAGTACAGCCAGGCACAACCCCAAGTCACTGAGACTCTCCTGCACACCAGGGGACACAGTACAGACCCCTCCTGTCAGAAACCTAGAGTCTCTAGTGGAAGACCACGGTTAACCAGAACCTCTGGGACGTCCTCTTTGATTCCGCTGGCACCAGGACTTCAAATATACTCCATTCCAACAGGCTGAAGGAACAGAGGATGAGCAAGGGGGATTTCTACCACCGGATCTAGCATGGTCCTATAAGGATTAGGCACTCAGTAAACACTAGTTTTCTCTTCTCCTTAACCACTTAAAGCCGATTTATAAACATTCAGAAGCCAGAAAAAAAGACCCCCAAAACCAAAAAAACACCACACTAATGCTTACAAAGTATCTATATGTATAAATAAATGTATACTATATTTAAATGGCAGTAACACTTCCCATTCTCAGTTCTTCTTTCTCTCATAAGGTGCAGTGGCAGGTAGGAAGACCTCTCCAAGGTTGCTCCAAAGCCCATGGGAGTGAATGTTCCGGTTGACCTGGGTATCTGCTGATAGGGGCCGGGTCACATGGCGGCAATGATGGCACCAAGCCCGGTCACCATTGTGCCACTCGTTAGTGGTCTGGTTGGTGGCAGCCAGGTACAAAATAAAGCACAGGTAGCCCCCCAGGAGGAAGCTCAGCATCATGACAAAGCCCAGCATGAAGATAATCCTCGGGAAGGTCAGAAACAGGTACTGGAGGCAAAGAAGAAACAGCATGTTAGGCAGCTAGGCTGTGACACAAGTAAGTAAGCACCTCCCAGCCCTGGCGCGTTACATGGACAAGTGTGAGCTGCTCACCCAACTCATCCACCTCCATACACATCTGACCCACCAAACCCCAAACAACTATAAATGGCACTGACAGCCCAAGAGGAAACCCGGGTCTGTACGAGAGTCAAGTAAGATAAATGAAATCTGTAATGGAAGGAAAAGGGAAAGGATACTCAGGAGATGGTGCTTTGCCAGTTAACTATTTGTAAAATAAAGACAAACACAGATCTTAGTTGATGCATCAAAATAAAGTCCAGATGGACAGAGGAGATCAATCTCTCTCTCAACACAATATGACTACAGAAATACATGCATGAGAGTATTCACTGTAGTGATTTTAACAGGCCTTCTTCCTAAAAGAAACATGTTAAAAATTCCACCCATGAGGAAGAGTAAAACCCTAGGATAGTCATACTATGGAATAATAGCCAATAAAATGAGATCAATTTCCATGTACTCATCTGGAAAAGACATTGGTAAGATACTGCCAATGCGAAAGACAAGAGGCAAGGATTCACAATGGGATCATATTCAGGAAAAAACAAAAACAGACTCCATGAAGGTGTGTGACTGTATACACACAGGAAAAACGCCTGAAATGTGTATACCAAACTACAAAGATAGTTGCCTCTGGGGAGGGGAGGGGTTAGAGACCTTAGTTTTTTGTTTTTTCTAAAGAGATTTTAAATTTTATGCTTCTCCCTCCAACTTTATTGAAATATAATTGACATGACATTGTGAAAGTTTAAAAGTGTACAACGTAACATACAGCAAATGATCACAAGGTCAATACACCTATCACCAAACATAGTTAGAATTTTTTTGTGTGATGAGAACTTCTAAAACCCATTCTCTTAGCAACTTTCCAGTTTACAGCACCGTACTATAAACTAGTCACCAGGCTATACATCAAATCCCCAGGATTTACTCATCTTTCAACTATAAGTTTGTATCTCCCTATGCCCACTTTCCCTGTTTCTCTGCCTTTTCATTTTAAATGTTTCTGGACTGCTTGAATCTTTAGAATTTATTTTTTATAATAAAGAAAATGAATTTTGAAAGAGTTCAATATTTTTGAAAGTCACAAAAATTTAAAAAAAATTATATATATATATATAAAAAAAAGGGATCCCTGGGTGGCACAGCGGTTTGGCGCCTGCCTTTGGCCCAGGGCGCGATCCTGGAGACCCGGGATCGAATCCCATGTCAGGCTCCCGGTGCATGGAGCCTGCTTCTCCCTCTGCCTATGTCTCTGCCTCTCTCTCTCTCTCTCTCTCTCTCTCTCTCTATCATAAATAAAAATTTAAAAAAAATATTAAAAAAAAAGAAAGTCACAAGTAAAAGCAGATGCATCTCTTGAAACGAGAGAACTTCTAACTGAAGTTACAAAGAAAAGAGATTTGATAAGAAAGGATTTCTGCATTTTTTATTTATTTATTTATTTTTTAATTTTTATTTATTTATGATAGTCACACAGAATGAGAGAGAGAGGCAGAGACATAGGCAGAGGGAGAAGCAGGCACCATGCACCGGGAGCCTGACATGGGATTCGATCCTGGGTCTCCAGGATCGTGCCCTGGGCCAAAGGCAGGCGCTAAACTGCTGCGCCACCCAGGGATCCCTGCATTTTTTAATACAAAAAAGGATACACAGGGCAGCCCGGGTGGCTCAGGGGTTTAGCACCGCCTTCAGCTCAGGACGTGATCCTGGAGACCCGGAGTCGAGTCCCAGGTCGGGCTTCCTGCATGGGGCCTGCTTCTCCCTCTGCCTGTGTCTCTGCCTTTCTCTCTGTGTCTCTTATGAATAAATAAATAAAATCTTAAAAAAAATATATATATACAAATGAAAACAAATACAAGAATAAACTATCATTACTATATGATCTCAAATCAAAAGTAATGTTAGGGGGATCCCTGGGTGGCTCAGCGGTTTGGCACCTGCCTTTGGCCCAGGACACGATCCTGGAGTCCCGGGATCAAGTCTCATGTCAGGCTCCCTGCATGGAGCCTGCTTCTCCTTCTGCCTGTGTCTCTGTCTCTGTCTGTCTCTCATAAATAAATAAATCTTTAAAAAAAAGTAATATTAGTATCAAATAGGTAAACAGTTAAAGGACATAAGTCATAAAAGCAGATCTATAGATGATTGACAAACAAGAAAACTAATCAACAGCAACAAAAGAAATAGTTTTTAGAAAGAGTAAACCATATTTTCCTACCACACTAGAAGCACTCGCCACCACTGGGCATCCTCAGTGCCTGCTCTGATGCAACAAAATGAACATGGACAAATCACTCTAAGCAGAAGGTTTTTAAAAAAGCAATCTGACTATATTAAAATCAAAAGATCTGTAAATGTTAATAATCTCTGACCCAGTATGTATATTTTTTGGAACCTATCCTACAGAAAATCTTAAGTACAAAAACAAAAACATATACACAGATGACCCACTGCAAAGGGGAAAATACACTTCATCAATGGAGACAGCTGGGTGTCACTGGTCCTCTGTTCCACCTGATGGGAAGCAATATGAAATACACATTCTTGCCAAAAATACTTGACCTGAGTCTATGCAGGGCGCTAGAACTAACTTCCAGTTCACATTAATATTAAGGAATATAGAAAAATCAGTTGACAAAAGTAGGAAAAAGGCAAATTTGTAACAAGGGACATTCTAAAAGACAGCTATTAAATGTCAATTTCACAAAAAAAGGTTGGGGCCATTATTTTAGAGAGACTGAGAACATTCAAATGCAGAGTAACTATGAGGTGGGTTCTGGCTCACAGAGGTAAAAAAGCTATAAAAGACACATTTGACAGATGTCTGGGTGGCTCAGCGGTTGAGCGTCTGCCTTTGGCTCAGGGCCTGATCCTAGAAGCGGGCTCCCTGCCTACAGCCTGCTTCTCTCTCTGCCTGTGTCTCTTCCTCTCTCTCTCTCCATATCTCTCATGAATAAATAAATAAATTCTTAAAAAAAATTTTGAAAAAAAAGAAATAAAAAGACAATAGGGAAATTTGAATATGGATTAGATGATTTATTATATATTTACTACATATTCTATGTTTGTTATACAGATTTATTACTTTTCTTAGGTGAGATAACCTAATTGTAGTTAAGGTGACATTCTTTTTTTTTTTTTTTTTTAATAAATTTTTATTTATTTATGATAGTCACACACAGAGAGAGAGAGACAGGCAGAGACACAGGCAGAGGGAGATGCAGGCTCCATGCACCGGGAGCCCGACATGGGATTCGATCCTGGGTCTCCAGGATCGTGCCCTGGGCCAAAGGCAGGCGCCAAACCGCTGCGCCACCCAGGGATCCCTAAGGTGACATTCTTTAAGAATGCACATTCACATATTGAAGGGCAAAGCAACATGACATCTCCAATTTATGATCCCAACATGCAGCTTGATCCCACCACCCTGAGATTACAACCCAAACAGAAATCAAGAGTCAGATGCTTAATGGACTAAGCCACCCAGTTGCTTCATAACTGAAAGAAATTTTAAGAATAAAAATTACTCAAGGTTGAAATGATGAGGTTGTTGCTACACATCTATCGGAATGGCTAAAATGAAAAATAGTGATAACATTAGGTGCTGGCAAAGATGCAGAGAAACCAGTCCCTCCTCCATCACTGGTGAGGATGCACAATGGTACAACCACTCTGAAAAAGAGTATGGTGGTCCTTTCTAAGACTTAAAATAGACCTATCATCAACCCAACAATCACAGTGAAGACAGATCATTACACAGGAACTTGTAAATGGGAATGTTCAATGCCGCTTTTTGCAGCTGATGGCCTTCAAATGGTGAATGGTTAAACAAAGCATGGACTACTATACAGCAATAAAAAGGAACCCTAGATCCATGCAACTGTTCTCATGAACCTCAAGGAAATTGCACTGAGTGAAGAAACCAACTTCAAAAAGATACTGTATGATTCCATTTATGTAACGATCATGAAATAACATTATAACAGAGATGGAGAAGGGAGTAGTTGTGCCAAGCATTAGGGATATGGAGAGGAAGCTGTAGCTATAAAGGGTAACACAAGGGAGTCTGTGGCGATGGATAATAGAGCATGCTAGTGGTGGGTTATTTGTGCACATGTGACAAATTGCACAGAGCTATATACACACACCAGGCAACAGATTCTTACATAAAACATTCTTACAATAAACACATATGTAATTCGTGAAATCTAACTGGACCTGGGGATTGTGCCAAAGTCAATTGCTTGGTTTTGGCCTTGTGCTGGATAGGGATGCTGGCATGGGAAGAGGGGCTAAAGAGTGTATAGACTTCCTGTGTGCCTCTTTATAATCTCCTGTAAATCTGTAATTATTTCAAAATAAATTTTAAAAAAACTAGCTTTAAGACTGTGTACTTTATCATATTAAGACAGTATCCTGGGATGCCTGGGTGGCTCAGTGGTTAAGCGACTGCCTTCAGCTCAGGGCATGATCCTGGAGTTCCGGGATCAAGTCCTACATTGGGCTCCCTGCATAGAGCCTGCTTCTCCCTCTGCCTAAGTCTCTGCTTCCCTCCTGTGTCTCTCATGAATGATAAATAAATTTTTTTTTTTAAAGACAGTATCCTTCAATTCTTATTATCTGAGTGCTTTTATAGAATGAGTGTTGAATTCTGTGAAAGGCTTTTCAGCATCTAGAGAAATAATCACGTCATTGTTCTTTATATTTAATAATGCTATATAAAACATTAATCAATTTCCTAATATTGAACCAAACTTGCATTCATGGACTACATCTCACTTGTTCATGGTATTTTATTATCTTTAAAATGGAATAAATAAATAAATAAAATCTTTTTTTTTAAAAAAGAAAAAACACTCAAACAGAAGCAACCAGTTACCTAAAATAGTGACTGCTCATAAGCTACTTCCCATAAATGCAACAGAAATCTTTTAGCCATAAAAGATTTGAGTTTTTATAAGAAGCCTATATAAAAGATTTGAGTTTTTATAAGAAGTCTATGTTATTGTAAATAAATTTTTGACAAGGGTGCCAAAACAATTCAATGAACAAAGAAGGGTATCTTTAACAATAGATGCTGGGACACTAAAAGTATCAAGAGAGAGCCCAACCCTACAAAACATACAAAAATTGACTCAAAAAAGGATCAAAGACCTAAATGTAAGAGTTAAATATATAAACACAAGAATACATAAGTATAAATCTTCATGACCTTGGAGCAGGCAACAGATTCTTACATATGACACCAAAGCATAACCAACAACAACAACAAAAAACCCTAAACTTAAAATACAGAACTTTTTTGTTTCAAAGAAAGCTATCCAAAAAATGAAAAACCCACAGAATGGGAAAAAATACTTGCTAATCCTACATCTGAGATGGGTCAAGTGTCCAGGATATACAAAGAATTCTTACAACACAAGAAAACAACCCAATTAAAAAATGAGCTTCTCCTGTAAATCTTCTTTTCCAAAGAACACATATAAGTGGCTAAGAAACACACAAAAAGAGGCTCAGCATTATTAAGTCAACAGGGAAGTGCAAATCAACTCACAAGGGCACCGCTTTACATCCATTAGGATGACTTTAATCAAAAAGACATAATAACAAGTTGGAACCTTCATATACAGATGGTAGGAATGTAAAATGGTGAAGATACTTTGGAAAACAACCTGGCAGCTCCTCAAATGACTACAAGTATAGTGACCATATGACCTAGCAATTCTACTCCTGGGTATGACTCAAGAGCAATGGAAACCTCTATCCACACAAAAGCTTGTACACAGATGTTCACAGCACCCTTATTCAAAAATAAAAAGTGAAAACATTCAAATATCCATAAGTAATAAATGAATAAAATGTGGTATACATCTACACAGTGGAATATTATTTAGCCTCCAAAAGGAGTGAAATATTGATTCATGCTACAACACGGATGAACCTTGAACACATTATGCTAAGAAAAAGAAGCCAGTCCAAGGCCACAAATGTCCAACTACATTTATGTGAAATGCCCGGAAAAGGCAAATCCATAAACACAAAAAGCCAGTTAGTGGTTACAAGGAAAGAGAAGGGTGGAGAGTAACTGGTAATAGGTAAGAGTTTATTTCTTGGGTGATGAAATGTTCTGAAATTAAATGGTGGTGGTGGTTACACAACTCTGAACCACTAGATCTTATACTTTGAAAGGATGAATTTTAGGGGCACCTGGTTGACTCAGTAGGAAGAGCATATGACTCTTGATCTTGGGGTCATGAGTTTAAACCCCACATTGAGTGTAAAGATTACTAAAAAATAAATAAATAAACTTAAAAAAAGGATGAATTTTATAGCACACATATTATATATCAATTTAAAAAATTATATATTGGAGTGTCTCAGTACTAAGTTGGTTAAGCATCCAACTCTTGATTTCAGCTCAGGTCATGATCTCACGATTGTGAGACTGAGTCCTGTGTTGAGGGTGCTTTCTTTCTCTCTATCTTAATCTAAAATAATAAATAAAATCTTAAGTAAATAAATAATAAAAACTTTATTTTATTTTATTATTATTTTTTAAAGATTTATTTATTTATTCATGATAGACATAGAGAGAGAGAGAGAGAGAGGCAGAGACACAGGAGGAGGGAGAAGCAGGCTCCATGCCGGGAACCCAACGCAGGACTCGATCCCGGGACTCCAGGATTGCGCCCTGGGCCAAAAGCAGGTGCCAAACCACTGAGCCACCCAGGGATCCCCAATAAAATTTTTTAAATTATATATTGACTTTTTTTTTTTTAAAGATTTTATTTATTTATTCATGATAGTCACAGAGAGAGAGAGAGAGACAGAGAGGCAGAGACACAGACAGAGGGAGAAGCGGGCTCCATGCAGAGAGCCCGACGTGGGATTCGATCCCGGGTCTCCAGGATCGCGCCCCGGGCCAAAGGCAGGCGCCAAACCGCTACGCCACCCAGGGATCCCTATATATGGACTTTTAAAAAAGGAATAGCTCCATCTTTTGACTGGGAAAATGACCTTTTTCCAATTTTGAAACCTAATATCAGAAACACATCCCACAACACAACTACCTGAATTAATTACCTGAATAAGAAAGAAAATGTCAACAGCCTGGAAGTGTCCAAGGTGATCAATGTAAGTTTCCAAATACAAGTCAGACAACACCACCAACTGGACCAGAAACACAGTGCTCACGATGGCCATGGTGGCTGCTGAGGCTGTCAACGTCAAGAGGTAGAGGAGGAAGTACCTGGCGTTCCAGGCTCCAATGCAGTTGTTCACCCAAACACAGTGGTGGTCAAAACGGTGCACACACCTGTTACAAACACCTGCACAGAAACAAGAATGCAACAACACTGAGTTAGTCCTTGATGAAAAATGAGACAAAAAGCACACTTACAGAGATTTTTAGACTGACTACTGGCAGTATGAGCTGGAAGAAATGGTGGCTGCTGTCACCAAGCTCTTAAAACCGCAGTGTCCAATAAAGTAGCCACGAGCCACAGGTGGGTATTAAGCACTTGAAATGTGGCTACAAGAAAAAATTTGGAAGAATATTCTGTTGATATTGATAAATTTAGAGTTCTTCAATTCATGCAATGCTCCTTTAAGTTCAACATGAGTAATACTGATATGACACAAGAGTTAGTGAACTTAACTTGAACAGATTTTTTTTAATTAATTTATTTATTTATGATAGACACAGAGAGAGAGAGAGAGAGAGAGAGAGAGAGAGAGAGAGAGGCAGAGACACAGGCAGAGGGAGAAGCAGGCTCCATGCCAGGAGCCCGACACGGGACTCGATCCCGGGACTCCGGGACTGCGCCCTGGGCCAAAGGCAGGCACCAAACCGCTGAGCCACCCAGGGATCCCGGACAGACAGAATTTTAAAACTGAGGCTTTAAAGTCAAATCAATTCTTCAGATAAAGACAAATTATTGAGGCACCTATGTGGCTCAGTTGGTTAAGCATCTGCCTTCAGCTCAGGTCATGATCTCAGGCTCCTGGAGTCAAGCCCCATACTGGGCTCCCTCTAAGCGGGGAATCTGCTTATCCTTCTCTCTCTGCCCCTCCACCCACTTGTGTAAGCATATGCACATTCTCTCTCAAATAAATAAAATCTTTTTTTTTTTAAAGGTTGAACTGTTACATGGGTATTAAACAGAAATAATTTTTTGGTACTGATTCAGTAACCAAAAAACTTCTGAGAATTTCTAGAATAACTTGGGTATGTGAATCTGCTCTTCCGACAGCAAATTTTATGAAATCTAAATACAGATCAAGTATTTCCAAGGAAAATTTAGTGTCTCAATTGAGATGTGCTGTAAATGGAAAATATGTGTCAGTTTTCAAAGACAGTATGAAAAAGAGACCATAAACTATCCCATGAATGATTTTTTTATACTGACTACACATTAAAATGATATTTTAGATAAGTTAGGTTAAATAAAATATATAATTAAATCCAATGTTGCCTCATTTTACTTTTGTAATGTGGCTACTAGAAAATTTAAATCACATATATGGCTCATGATATATTTTTGTTGGATGGCACTAGTCTAGAATCTCGGCTATTCCCCAGAAGAGTAGGTTCTGCCAGGGCTAAAATCTGCAAACACAACATCCCACAGAAATTCCTGCTGGGCCACATGCCCTACCACATGGCAAAGGAAGGGCTGTTCTGCCCAGGGCTGAGCTGCGCATTACACAAGAACATTAAGAACTTACCTCCAGTCATCTGAAAGAAACAATTTGGCCTCTACAAGCAGTGGCTGTCCCATACTGGGAGACCAAGGGCCCTGCTTTTGGATTTCTGTAACATTCCCTTACTGAGAAAGCCCACGTATTTGCTGTGCAAGGCTAGAGCTGGAGCAATCAAAGCCAAACTTACTGCAGTGTTTGGATCGTGCTGGTTTCCTTAAATTGCACGTAGAGCACTTCATATTCTTTAAGAACATCACTTCATCGAATTCATAAACTTGAAGAAACAGTAACTCATTTGCTTTCGTTATGGTACCTGAAAAAAGTAAGGACAAACATCAGTTCCAAGCAATATGGTTGACTAAACATTCACAAAATCTGTCCTGACAAAGTGCAACTAAGACTTCTATATTTAACATTCTAAATAACTCACTTTAAAATAAATAGCTAAAAAAATAAGTAAATAAAATAAAATAAATAGCTTTACTGAGATACAATTCATAAACCCAATTCACCCATTTAAAGTACACAATTCAACAGTTTTTAGTATACTCACAGAGTTATACGACGATCATCACAATCAATTTTATTTTTTTATTTTATTTTTTTTTAAGATTTTATTTATTTATTCATGATAGACACACAGAGAGAGAGAGGGGCAGACACAGGCAGAGGGAGAAGCAGGCTCCATGCCAGGAGCCCGATGCAGGACTCGATCCCGGGACTCCGGGATCGCGCCCTGGGCCAAAGGCAGGAGCTAAACCACTGAGCCACCCAGGGATCCCCCACAATCAATTTTAGAACATGTTTATCGCTTTAAAAAGAAAGCCCTTAGGGGTGCTTGGGTGGCTCAGTTGGTTAAGTGCCCACCTTCAGTTCAAGTCATGATCCCAGGATCCTGGGGTCAAGTTCCACACTGGGCTCCTCCTCAGGGCTCCCTGCTCTACAGAGAGTATGCTTCTCCCTCTCTCTCTGCTCCTCCCACTCTCCTCACTTGAGGTCTCTCTCTCTCAAATAAATAAAGTCCTTTTTTTTAAGATTTTTATCTTAAAAAAATCTTTAAAAATCTTAAAAAAAACTTAAAATCTTAAAAAAAAACTTTACTCTTAAAAAAAAGATTTTATTTATTTATTCATGAGAGAAACAAAGAGAGAGAGAGAGAGAGGCAGAGACAGGCAGAGGGAGAAGCAGGCTCCACAAAGGAAGCCCGACATGGGACTCGATCCCAGTCTCTAGGATCACGCCCTGGGCTGAAGGCAGCACTAAACCACTAAGCCACCCGGGCTGCCCTAAATAAAATCTTTAAAAAAAAAGAAAAGAAAAGAAAAGAGAAGAAAGAAAAAGAAAAGAAAGAAAGAAAAGAAAGAAAAAGAAAGAAAGAAAAGAAAGAAAGAAAAGAAAAGAAAAGAAAAGAAAAGAAACCCCTTAGCAGTCACCCCATTTCTCTTGAATCCTAGCTCTTGGCAATCACTAATCTACTTTCCGTCTCCATGCATTTGCCTTGTTTGAATATTTCATATAAATGGAATCATACAACTTGTGGTCTTTTGTATCTGGCTTCTTTCATTTAGCATAGTTTTCCAAGGTTCCTCTAAGTTCTAACATATATCACTCCTTCATTCCTTCCCGTTACAGAATACTGTTCCATGGAGAAGGCACATCACATTTACCTATTCACCAGTTGATGGACACTTGGTGCTTCAAGGACAGGAAAGCTTAAAAGTAAAGGCATGGAAAAAAGATACCAAGCAAATATCAATCCCCAAAATCCCCAAAAAAAGGGTAAGGGGCACCTGGGTGGCTCAGTCAGTTAAGCATATGACTCCTGATCTTGGCTCAGGTCATGATCTCAGAGTCGTGAGACTGAGCTCTGCATTGGGCTTCACACTCAACATGGAGTTTGCTTAAGATTCTCTCTCTCCCTCTCCCCCTCTTAAAAAAATAAAAGTGTAATAATATTAATATCAGACAAAAAAAGAACAAAGAACAATACTAGTAACAAAGAGACAAATACCCACCATTTGCTTCAACGTGGATGGAACTGGAGGGTATTATGCTGAGTGAAGTAAGTCAATCAGAGAAGGACAAACATTATATGTTCTCATTCATTTGGGGAATATAAATAATAGTGAAAGGGAATATAAGGGAAGGGAGAAGAAATGTGTGGGAAATATCAGAAAGGGAGACAGAACATAAAGACTCCTAACTTTGGGAAACGAACTAGGGGTGGTGGAAGGGGAGGAGGGTGGGGGGTGGGGGTGAATGGGTGACGGGCACTGGGGGGGGGCACTTGACGGGATGAGAACTGGGTGTTATTCTGTATGTTGGTAAATTGAACACCAATAAAAAATAGATTTATTATAAAAAAATATTCAAGGAAAAAGGAATAGCAATTCTAAACTTGAATGCATATAATATAAAAATATATATTATATATACCTACACACACATACGCACATATACAACAGCTTCAAAATAAGTAAAGTCAAAACTGACTGCCAGAAGAAACCTCAAATCTATCATCAAAATGAGATAACAGGGATCCCTGGGTGGCGCAGTGGTTTGGCGCCTGCCTTTGGCCCAGGGCGCGATCCTGGAGACCCGGGATCGAGTCCCACGTCGGGCTCCCGGTGCATGGAGCCTGCTTCTCCCTCTGCCTGTGTCTCTGCCTCTCTCTCTCTCTCTCACTGTGTGCCTATCATAAATAAATAAAAAAAAAAATTAAAAAAAAAAAAAATGAGATAACATGGGACGCCTGGGTGGCTCAGCAGTTGAGCATATGCCTTTGGCTCAGGGCATGATCCCCGGATCTGGGATTGAGTCCTACATTGGGCTCCCTGCGTGGAGCCTGCTTTTCCCTCTGCCTATGTCTCTGCTTCTCTCTCTCTCTCTCTGTCTCTCATGAATAAATAAATAAAATCTTTAAAAAAAAAAAGTTGAATAACAAAATGAGATAACATACTTCTCAGTAACTGAGCAACCAAAAAAATTAATACAAATATAAAAGATTTGAACATAATTAACAAACTTGATCTAATGGACTCACATGCTGTCTACACCAAGAACTAGAAAATACACACTCTTTCTTTTTTTAATGTTATTGTTGTGTTTTATCTTTTTTTTTTTTAAAGACCTTTTATTTTATTTACTCATGAGAGATACAGAGCGAGAGAGAGAGGCAGAGACACAGGCAGAGGGAGAAGCAGGCTCTACGCAGGGAGCCCGACATGGGACTCAATCTCGGGTCTCCAGGATCACACCGTGGGTTGCAGGCGGCGCTAAACTGCTGCGCCACCGAGGCTGCCCAAATACACACTCTTTCAAGCCCACAGGTCATTTACAAAAATAACACATAACTGGATATGATGCAATAAAATTTGTAAAAGAGGGGCAGCCCTGGTGGTGCAGCGGTTTAGCGCCACCTGCAGCCCAGGGCTTGATCCTGGAAACCCTGGATTGAGTCCCACATCAGGCTCCCTGTATGATGCCTGCTTCTCCCTCTGCCTGTGTCTCTGCCTCTCTCTCTCTCTCTGTCTCTATGAATAAATAAATAAAATCTTTAAAAAAAAATTGTAAAAGAAACAGAGCCATACAGACCAAAAACTCTCTATATAACACAATTACTAGTGAAGTACCAAAAAATAAACTAAAAAAGTATATGGAAAATTTTAAGCAGTTCTAAATAATCCATGAATCATAGAAGAAAAAAAATAAAATCAGAAGACAATCACAATGAAAAAAAAAGATCATGAAAACACTACATATCTTATCTTTTACGAAGTCCCCGGAGGCCTCACTAGTCTGTAGCACTGCAAGAGTAAGGTTGATTCTCACCAGTCTCCATACTGAAAGCTTCAACTTACCAGGGTCACTTACACAGCTGAGAGTGAAAAACACCAGGTTTATAATCAGCAGAAAATAGGGCAGAAGAAGGTAACACAAGGAGAACTCCAGCTCTCGACAGTAGCCAAATATTTCCCAGGTGTATTCACTGTAAACCATCCCTTGCAAGATGAGGTGCAGGATAAT
Organism: Nyctereutes procyonoides; assembly: GCF_905146905.1. Taxonomy (NCBI): domain Eukaryota; kingdom Metazoa; phylum Chordata; class Mammalia; order Carnivora; family Canidae; genus Nyctereutes; species Nyctereutes procyonoides. The sequence continues at coordinate 66,262,064 of NW_026575126.1, forward strand.
GAAGGTGTGGTTTCTGAAAGGAAACGGGTACATGGCTTGTTCACAGGGCCTTCTTCATAAAGAAATCATATAATACTAACCTGAACCCAGAGCCAACCACGTCTTTTGAGCTTGAGATAATAGCAAGAATTACATAAGAGACAATGTGAGACAATTCTCATAGTACCTAGCAAGACTTAGTACTCAATAGATGCTATCTATTATTATCAACTTTTTTTTTTTAGGATTTTAGTTATTTAGGGAGAGTGTGAGACCAGGGGAAGGGGCAGAGGGAGAGAGACTCTCAAGCAGACTCCACGCTAAGTGTGGAGCTCAAAGCAGGGCTTAATCCCATGACCCTGAGATGATGACCTGAACCAAAATCAAGAGGTGGATGGCTCCACTGTCTGGGCCACCCAGGCACCCTTATTATCTTTATTAGGAATTGAGGTATCAGGATATATCTCTTCACAGAAATGCATGCAATATATTGCCACTCTAAATATTTCAGTGAAAACTCCAGAAATAAAAGGCAGATTATGAGGAGAGGTCCTGAACCTAGGACTCTTGATCCTTTCCAGCCTCCTTCCCCAAACCATGGCTGGAAACCAACAAGGAGCTTCCTGAAGCTAGAGGACAGCAACAATTAAAAATCAAACCAGGAAAGAAGATAGTATTTTTTTTAAGATTTTATGTACTTATTGCGGGGTGGGGGGGCAACGGGAGGGGCAGAGGGAGAGAATCTTAAGCAGACCCTGTGCTTAGCACAGAGTCCAACTTGGGGCTCAATCTCAGGACCCCAAGATCATGACCTGAGCTGAAACCAAGAGTCAGATGCTTAACCAATGAGCCATCTGGATGCCCCGAAAAGAAGATAGTATTTAAACTCTGAAATATAAATACCGTGTACGGAAGAGGTAATGAAGCAATTTTGGCATAGCTCTCTGAAGGCATTTTGGAATTATACAGGAAATTATCTAAAACAAAAAAGAATTCATTGTCATTTGTCATTCCCCACTCCCAAATTAGATGCTTCACTTTCAGCTGGTGATATTTGGTGATTTGCACTTCTGCATATGGGCAGAGAAGAGATTTAAGAGAGAATAAAATGCAGGGCTTCCCTCAGCTGGTCTTTCTCTAATGCCAGCTCCTCTGTTTTCACCTAACTCCAGAGAAAACACCATGTCAGGGTCTTCAGGCAAAGGAAGGAGAGCAGAGGAGCTGGATTAGGTAATGTTAATGTGAACTCCACTCCTTTCCTGCTTTGGGTTCAATCCTAGGTTCAAGTCCATCTGTAATCACTGGGCATTAGCCCAGGTTACCCCCCAAGTCAACCCCTTCCCAAAGGTTGATGACCTCAACTTTGCTCACTTTGATCCTTGAAGGAGTGTGGGCAGCCTGATGCTCAGCTCCTTAATCATACAGCTCCCTGTTCCACCCATCCAGCCCCTCCATGCAGACACTGTTCACATCCATGCCCAACTACAGGCATCAAATCCAGAGAAAAATAGCCAACCTTAAGAATGTTATCTTCTCTCAAAGCAACATCACAAGATTACTTTCAAAAGCAACAAAACCCAGAAACTTTCAAAAATTACATAGCTGCCATAAGTGAAGTGAACAAATGAATAAACATGGCATCTCCTTTTTGTTTCATCAGGGAACTGGTGAGCCTTTTAGATTGGTAGTAGTGAAAATCCAGTGTCTCCAAGAATCGTCGTTACCTGTGCTCCTCCTCTGACTACACCTTTCAGGTAATGGGTTTTTGAGCAGATGCATACTGTAACAACACCGATCAGCACCAAAACCAGGTAGAACAAGAAGAGAACCAAGAAGTCCATCCTGAGGCTACAAAGAAACAGAAAGAGTGTGACTACTATTGAGGGATATATTCCATCGCGCATATTCTCAGACATCAGCTCCATAAATGGCTCCCAAAACAATTCATCAGCACTTATGCACGCACTGCTGAGGCCTCCCAGATGGTCCAGAGCTCCCTCTCCTTCAAGAATTTCCTAATCAAAAAAAGAATTTCCTAATCAAACCACTATGATTTATTTAGGGCATCTCCTGCCTGCAAATTACAAAAAAAAAAGGCGGGGGGGAATATGCAAAATGCATACATCTTCCCTCCTACCCATAACAAATCATCTTTGTACTTAAATATAAACTTGCATAGATATTGCTACCGAATGTACCCCAAAAGAATCTACTGACCATGCTACTGGTACAAGCATCCCCTAGTGGCAGTCCCAGGACTCACTCCCACAACAATCGTGGCTCACCCACGGGGACTAGAGTCAACACACAGGCTTGTATTAACTGGAAAAGGTTACTTTTGGCCTTAGCAGATATGATTCAGGCCCGGACTTCCACCTAAGATAACCAAACTACAAACTATTCACAAGATAAGACAGAGGAAACAAAGAAGAGCAATTCTCACGAGGTGATTCAGGGTCCCCGGCTTATGTAGTTCTCGTTTGGATAATTTTCTACTGGCAGCTAGGGCATTCCTTCTCTCAATATTCAAGGAGAATTCAAACAGCATCTCCTCTTGGGCAGCGGCATGTGCCTGGCACAACAGGTGGCACCCAAAGCTGCAGGAGGCATGGTTCTCCTAGAAGGCTGGATCTCGCTGCAGAGACATCGATAAAGCACTCACATAATAAAACAGGGTGGGAGTCAAAGGCGGTATAAATGGTGGAAAATAACTTGAAATGTTGAGATTCCCCCCCCGCCCCCGCGCGAGGGGGTGTTGCGATCCAGCGGGGTGAACCGGGTTATACGACTTTGGCAGGAAAAGTTAATTGGGAAGAATAAGCCAGTACCCTCGGATCCCGGGTCCTATCCCTAATCCCTAAGGTGTCCACTCTGGCCACCGGACAGAATGCCTTTCCGAGGCTGCACTCTCCGAGGGTCCCGGCGGGTGGGCCTGGCCGAAGCTCTCCCCGGGGGCCGGGACCCTGAGTGGGAGGCGGGGTGCAGACGGCGCAAAGGGGATACGGTGGGTAGCAGGGTGGAGGTGGGCCTGCGACCACACACACACACACACACACACACGGTGGAAGGGCGGATTAGACAAGGAGACAGACGCCCCTGGGCCAACTCGTATCAAAAAACCCTCAAAGGCGGCCTTACCGCCGGAATGGGCCAACGGCCAGTCGCACCCAGGCGGCGCCTTCAAGGAGCTTCTCTAGACTTCCGGCGGGCCTGTGACCTCACTCCGGGCGCCGGCAGCCAAGCCGACTTCCGGCGGAAGTGCGGTCCAGCGGGCAGCTGCTGGGGGCGGGCTTGCTCCTGGCGTTTGTTTGCTTTTCTGGGGGGGTTGTCACTAGCTGCCCGCCTTGGCTCCTCCAGAAGAGGAGGTCGGGTTTGAGGGACGGAAAAATCGCGCTTTGCAATACTATTGCCAGATATCTTAGAAAAAGACGCTCCTAAGCCAGTGCGGGTGTTGTGAAGCGCGCCGAGTAGAGCCCAGCCACGCGGGGACCCCGGCTGACCCATGGCGGGTACACTTAGGGGTGCCTCTGCCGTGTCTTCGCGATGGGCAGGACTAGCTTTGCTTTGTGCCAGTCGCCCCACTGGGATCTGTCCGAACCGTCCCCGTGTCTTTGCTCCTGCTGTCTCAAAACAGCTCTGAACGTCCTGCCCCTGGGAACAGTGACAATTGCTTGACTACAAACCTGGAGGATAAGAAGGAAGTCTGTTTAAGGATAGTTGGTCCGGGGGTGGAAAGAGCTGCTTCCAAACATAGCATCGAGAAGGCCCCTGTGGGGTGTCCCTTTGCTCCGAACCCCTCTGAATCCGCGGAGACCAGTAGTCTATTCTTGATGCCTCTGAAGAGCTGTCAAGCCTGTCCTCCCTTTGAGGGGGGACTGTCTGATCTCCAAACGCTAGCTTTCAGGCTCTTCTCTACCTACCCCAGCTTCTCGATTCCTTTTCTTTTTCCTTTTTAAGAAACTTACAGGCGGGGCGCCTTCTGGTACATGGTGTGCAAAGCCTTCATGAGCTCCTGGACACAGAACTGAGAAAACAAAACCTGCAAATCAGAAGCCGTGATTGCCGCGGGGGGAATACTGGTTAGGGATGGAAGGTCATCCCGTGTCCGGAGTGGGCTGCATCGCATCAGTTTCTCCAGCTGACTCATCACCCTGCTGATTAATTCTGAGCTGGTAGTTAAGTATTTGGGGTTCCTTTTTTTGGCTCATCAATGCAGAACTATATTTTTATCCCCATTCATTTTCCTCGGGATGGTTTCAGTGGAGACTTAACTTTGAATCTTGGTTTGATCACCTATAGCATTTTGCGCTGGGTTCTTTTTTTTAAGATATATATATTATTAATGAGAGACAGAGAGAGAGAGAGCGCAGCAGAGACACAGGCAGAGGGAGAAGCAGACTCCATGCAGGGAGCCTGATGTGGGACTCGATCCCGGGTCTCCAGGATCACACCCTGGGCAGAAGGCGGCACTAAACCGCTGAGCCACCCGGGCTGCCCTGGGTTGTCTTTAATTATTTAAAATTTACACAAGAAATACAATGCTATGTTCATGTAAAAAAAAAAAAACAACCAAACTATACAAAACTGTTCCTTGAACACTGCCCCCAAATCCCAGTCCCTAGACAAAATTAATCATTTATTTGGGAGGTATGTACCTCCCAAAATTCTTTTAGATATTTATTCATAAATACTTTTTTTAAAAAATATTTTATTTATTCATGAGAGACACAGAGAGAGGCAAAGACATAGGCAGAAGGAGAGCCTGATGCGGGACTTGATCTTGAGACTCCAGGATCACGCCCTGAGCCAAAGGCAGACGCTCAACTGCTGAGCCACCCAGGTGTCCCATATTCATAAATATGTGAATTCAACACATATATATTGAGTACCCAATGTTTATAAATAAGTATATAGTTCACTGTTGTTTACAGAAATGGCATTATACATAATGGTCCTCCATCTTCCTTTTTTGTTTTTTTATTCTCTTTTCAATCTTGATGATCTTTCCATGTGTGTACCTACTGCTTTGTATTTACCTCATTATAGATATTTCATTACATAGCTGAGCCATAACTCATCTGCCAGGGTCCCACCTTCCTTTGTGTACAGGGGCTCTGCAGGTAGTAAATAAAGTGACAAGTAGAGCAAGTGTATTTTGTTATAAGCAGAAATAGCTATTTATGCAGACCAAAGGATTCTTTTTTTTAAATACATTTTTAAAGTTTTTATTTATTTATTCATGAGAATACACAGAGAGGAGAGAGAGAGAGAAAGAGAGAGGCAGAGACACAGGCAGAGGAAGAAGCAGGCTCCATGCAGGGAGCTCGACGTGGGATTCAATCCCGGGTCTCCAGGATCACACCCTGGGCTGTAGGCGGTGCTAAACCGCTGAGCCATGGGGGCTGCCCAGACCAAAGGATTCTTAACTTGAATTCCAGTGAGGTGTTTTGTTTTTTTTTTTAAGATTTTTATTTATTTGAGAAAGAGAGTGAAGAAGAGAGAGAGCAAGAACACGAGCTGGGGTCAGGGAAGGAGCAAAGGGAGAAGCAGACTCCCTGCTGAGTCAGGAGCCCAATACAGGGCTGGATCCCAGGACCCTGAAATCATGACCTGAGCCAAAGGCAGACACTTAACTGACTGAGCCACCTAGGTGTCCTAGTGTTTTAAAGATTTATTGGGGGGGGGGGGCAGAAGGAGAGAGAATCTCAGGTAGACTCAGCGCTGAGTACAGAGCTTGATATAAGGTTCAATCCCAGGACCCTGAGGTCACGACCTGAGCTGAAAACACGAGTCAAATCCTCAACCTTCTGTGCCACCCAAATGCCCTTTGAATGCCAGTGTTTTAAGAGTATTTGGAACCTGGACTTTTATAACATAAATCTAATTTCTGTACTGTTGGCAACTACTCCAAGATTTTAAAACACTGTTCGAGGGATCCCTGGGTGGCGCAGCGGTTTGGTGCCTGCCTTTGGCCCGGGGCGTGATCCTGGAGACCCGGGATCGAATCCCACGTCGGGCTCCCGGTGCATGGAGCCTGCTTCTCCCTCTGCCTGTGTCTCTGCGCCTCTCTCTCTCTCTCTCTCTCTCTGTGACTATCATAAATAAATAAATTTAAAAAAAAAATTAAAAAAAAAAATAAATAAAACACTGTTCGAGCTAAGCAGAACATATTCGCATGACAGGTTTAGGCCAAGGGCCTCCAGTTTGCAGTATAACTGTTTTATGACTCAACATTTAGGTTCATTTCAGTTTTTGCTATTACAAACATTGCTGCAGTGGAAATGCCTAAATGAGGTTCATTACATACAAGTAGCTATGTTTTTCTAGAGCAGCTACATGGACTAGAATGCCTGGGCTAAAGAATATGTAGGCATTTTAATTTTAATAAATACTATTAAATTGCTCTTCAGCCACAAATGTCTGAGAGTGTCTGTCTCTCCAAACCCTTACCAACATTTAAAAGATGAGTTCCTTTAATATTTACCATTCTAATAGATGAAATGACATTTTATTTACTTGCTTAACAAACATTTTCTTAGGGATTCCTGTGTTCCAAGGTACTGTGCTAAGGACTTAAAAAAATTTAAGCATTTATAATTTAACCTTTATAGGAACTCAGTGAGATAAGGAGTATTATTATGCCACTTTTACAGATGAGGAAACAGAGGCACAGAAAAGTTAAATTTTCTTAGGGAACTGGAAAGTATTAGAGCCACAACTCAAACTCAGACCATTGGGCTAAGAATCAGTTGGTGTTCTCAATTACTGTGCTGGGCTATCTTAATTACCACTGTCCAGTTTCTAGTGATGAATAGCTTATGTATTTGTTAGCCAATAATCTTTCCTCTATTGTGAATTGCTTAAATTATCCTTTGCCATTTTTATTTGAGTTGTTTATGATTTTCTTGTTGCTTGGTAATACTTGTTTATGTATTTTATGTATTTCTTAAAGTACAGGCTAGTTGCTGCTTTTGGTTTAGGGAAACACACACACACACACGCACACACATACGCACACATGCACACACAAAGCAAACTCCAAGACAAGGATTGGATATGAGTGGTTTGTTTTTGGAGACATCCCCAAGAAATATGTTGAGAGATTGGTGAGAAAAGAGTAGAAAGCCAAGAAAGCAGATGTTGATGAGTAGAGGTGGGCATCTGGGGCTCAAGTCCCACCAGGGATCCTCTAAGAGACTCCATAGGCTGTGCCTCAGAATTATTACAATGAGGGACAAAGCAGCAGGGGTCTTCACCCAACCACTCCTGGGGCAGTGATTCCCTAGTCTTTCTGGCCTGCCAGAAAAGGCCAACGCAGCCCCTAGCAGAGTACCCTCTCGGGCAGAGACTCAGAAAACCATCAACGTACAGGAACCATCTGCAGGTGGCCTCTATGTGGGCTGTGGGAATATAGGCGGCACACCTACCATGTCTGTATGCTGTTGTAATAGAGAGACTCCCAAAAATAATGGCTTAGATAGGAAAGATGTCTATAATCCAGAGGTAGGTGGCAGTCCAGCAGCAGTAGGCAGTTCTGTTTCAGGAGATCCACAAGATCACACAAAGACCCAGATTCTTTCTATCCTGTTCTCCACCACTAGGCACAGATTCCCAAACTTTTTCTGTACATAGCACCCTTAAGTGCCTTATAAATTTTTCCACAGTGGCACCTGGATGGCTTTGTCAGTTAAGAATTTGGCTCAGTTCATGATCCCAGGGTCTTGGGATTGAGCCCCACATTGGGCTCCCTGCTCAGTGGGGAGCCTGTTTCTCTCTCTCTTCCTTGCTTGTGCTCTCTCTCAAATAAATAAATAAATAACATCTTTATTTTAAAATATTTTTTCCACAAAGCTCCTCAGCCAAAAGAAATATCCAACAGTCCCATATATTAAATGATGAGCTCTAAACAACTTAATAAATATTTATGTTTTTTTAAAAAGATTTTATTTTTTTTAATTTTTATTTATTTATGATAGAGAGAGAGAGAGAGAGAGAAAGAGGCAGAGACACAGGCAGAGGAAGAAACAGGCTCCATGCACCGGGAGCCTGACGTGGGATTCGATCCCGGGTCTCCAGGATCGCGCCCTGGGCCAAAGGCAGGCGCCAAACCGCTGCGCCACCCAGGGATCCCAGATTTTATTTATTTATTAATGAAAGACACACAGAAAGAAAGGCAGAGATGTAGGCAGAGGAGAAGCAGGCTCCAGGCAGGGAGCCTGATGTGGGACTCAATCCTGAGACCGCGGATCATGCCCTGAGCCAGGGGCAGATACTCAACCGCTGAGCCACTCAGGCGTTCCAAATATTTATGTTCTAACAACTTCATGCTCCTGGCACAGTTGATCAAACTTTAAAATCAGACTGGAAATCACCCTTCTCTATTTCTTCTAGATAGATTTCTCATATCTATCAATATAGATACTCCAGTAGCAATTGCTTTCTAAATCCATCTTCTCGGGATCCCTGGGTGGCGCAGCGGTTTGGCGCCTGCCTTTGGCCCACGGCACGATCCTGGAGACCCAGGATCGAGTCCCACGTCGGGCTCCTGGTGCATGGAGCCTGCTTCTCCCTCTGCCTGTGTCTCTGCCTCTCTTTCTCTCTGTGTGTGACTATCATAAATAAATTAAAAAAAAATAAAAAATAAATCCATCTTCTCAAAGATGCGCTATTGGGAATTTAATAGTCTAACATTGAAAATGTGAACTGGTTCAAGCTGTCATTTCATGCACAACATAGATGTAGCCTTACTTCCTCAAACTGTTAGCTATCGTTCAGCACCCCTATGAGTTCGCTGTGGTACCCCACGGCACCTTGTGCACACTTTGGAAACACAGCACTAGGGTGGTGTCCGTGCCCCAAGGTCACCACCTTTGAGCCCCCGAGAAAAGGGAAGAAGGAAAGGAAAGAAAGGCTGTTTATCCTTGAGAATAGAGCTTGTAAGTTACACTTAGCTTTTCTTGGTCAGATTCCACACACACACCCCCACCTTCCCGACCCCCCCCCACACACACACACACAGGAACTTAGTCACATGGCCAAAGGGGAGCTGAGAAATGTAGTCTCTGGCTGTGCTGCCATGTGTTCTACTAACACTTGGTAGGCTGTTATTACCAAAAGGAAAAATAGACATTCTCTATCACAGTCTGAATATTAAACCTTTGTCTCTGACATGAATTCCAAATATGTTCTTCTGTATGTCACATATGTGTTAACTTGGCTCATGGCATCTTTGTCATACAGAAATTTTAAATTCTGAAATACATTTATCAGGCTTTTCTTTTGTGGCTTTAAAAATATTTATTTATTTATTTATTTATTTATTTATTTATTTATTTATTTATTTATTTATTATAGACATAGAGAGAAAGAGAGAGGCAGAGACACAGGCAGAGGGAGAAGCAGGCTTCATGCAGGGAGCCCGACGTGAGACTCGATCCCGGGACTCCAGGATCGCACCCTGGGCCAAAGGCAGGCGCCAAACTGCTGAGCCACCCAGGGATCCCCTTTAAAAAATCTTATTTTTAAAGATTATATTTATTTATTTGACAGAGAGAGAGCACAAGCAGGGAGAGTGGCAGACAGAGCAAGGAACCCAATGTGAGACTCAATCCCAGGACCCTGGGATCGTGGCCAGGGCCAAAGCCAGACACCTAACCAACTAAGCCACTCAGGCACCCTTAAAAATCATATTTAATTTTAGTATATGTGCTGCCAAAGCGAGCACAAAAATCATATTTAAAAAGATATTCTTGGGCAGCCCAGGTGGCTCAGCAGTTTAGCGCCGACTTTAGCCCAGGGCCTGATCCTGGGGATCCTGGATTGAGTCCCACGTCAGTCTCCCTGCCTGGACCCTGCTTCTCCCTCTGCCTCTGCCTCTCTCTCTCTCTGTCTGTCTCTCATGAATAAATAAATAAAATATTTAAAAAATATATATTCTTTACTCCAAAATTACACATACATACACACAGATACACACGAATTGACAAATATATTCTCCAATGTTTTCTCCTAGTTGATTTATACTTTTATCTCTAATTCATCTGGAATTTCTCCCTGTGATGGCTGAGATAATTTCGGAAGGGAAGGGGGGACACTTAAAGTATGTAACCAAGGCATGATGTATTTATCAAACTTTTAACTGCCTTCTAACTCACATCCCAGCTTTACATGACACTCTTGTGCACATACATGGTTTGATGAACACAGCTTTCTCACTCAATATGTAAGCCAGACACCTCCAAGCTCTTTGGGTAGGCACAAACTACCCCCAGCTCTAGGGGTGGGACTTAATTTGTATCAACCAATCAGGGTAGTCCTGTCCTTTCTAATCACAATAATTTTTCAAAACAAAAGCCAGCCTCTGGAATGCTAGGGACCCAATTAGAATGAAGTGAGGATTCCAAAGCAGTGATGGTGCTTCCTCTCCTCTAGATTGAATAAAGATATTAAAGAGGAAGCCTGTAGCTTCACTTCTCCTATCTTGGGACTAGAAGGAAAGCCAGTCCAAGGATGAAGCCTACCCTCTGGGGAGGGCAGACCTGAGAGAGGCACAGAGAAATGAAGTCAGAGCCCTGAGCAAACTGTACCTGAAGCTTACACTACGTCTGGACTTCACAGTTAGAGGAGCCAAAAGTCCCTTTTATTTTTTTAAAGAGGTTATTTATTTATTTTAGAGAGAAACAGAGAGTGTGAGTAGGGGGAGGGGTGGAGGGAGAAGGGGTGAAAGAACCCCAAAGAGACTCTGCACCAAGCACAGTGCCTGACCCAGGCTCATTCCCAGGACCCTGAGAACATGACCCCAGGTGAAATCAAAAGTCAGATGCTTAACTGACTGAACCACCCAGGCTCCCCAGTTCCCTTTATTTTTTAAAACCATGTGGAGAGGGGGGAATCCCTGGGTGGCTCAGCGGTTTGACACCTGCCTTCGGCCCAGGGTGTGATCCAGAAGTCCTGGGATCAAGTCCCACATCAGGCTCCCTGCATGGAGCCTGCTTCTCCCACTGCCTGTGTCTCTGTCTCTGTTTCTCTTTCTCTCTCTGTGTCTCTCATGAATAAATAAATAAAATCTCAAAAAAAACCACACCATGTGGAGTTACATCTTCTGTAACTTGCAACTTAAAATATCCTAATCCTAACAAAAACATGTAGTCATTCAGCTTTTTCCCCCACCTCATATTTTTCTTTTTAAACTCCTTTACACTTTATGGAAATATATAAATAACAGTAAAGGAAAAGTCTCTATTTGCTATCTGAAGTACTACTTTATTATTGTGCATTTCTATAAACACATGAATTTTATATATTCATTTAAATGGCTTACATAGAATTGTAGTATCCAGTTTTTGAGTTTTGCTCCTTTTAGTCTATCATAAGTGCTTTTCTCTATCTAGACAGTATTAATTATTATCCAGGGATGCAATAAAATGAACTCAATATTGTTGGACATTTGTATGATTGTCTACTTTTTAATATTATAGTTTTGCAAGTAGCACATTCATAGCTTTTTGTTTTCAATTGAATTACTTTCTCAGGATAAAGCTCTCGGTAGTTTGTCAATTCCCAAAACTCAAGTGTTTCTGGCATTTTACTCTTTCCCTCTGATCTTCAAAACCTCCAAGCATGAACCTTGACACTTATATTTTATAAATAGCATAGAAGAAAGCACTGCTTAAGTGCTTAAATCAAAATTTGAATTCAAATGTGATAGAAGAATTGTATCGCCTGTGAAACATGTGGCAAAGAATTTATCCTTGGAGTGTTCCTAAACCCTCCTGTCAGCCCCTGAAACTGGACCTGTGCTATCAGTTTTTTACCTGCTGCAATATCGGTTGACAGGATCAACCACCTTTTATACCATGATCTCTTGTCCCCAAGGGAATGACTGAGGCAATACTTTGGAAATGTGATGCAGGACTTCATAGCCACTGTTGCAACAGACAAATAGCCCGAGGCTTGTTCACAATCAGTGATTTATTGGTCAGGAGGAATTTTACAATGGAGGAAAAAAGAACAATTTAAAAAGGGACATCACACAAGTATTTTCATTGGAAGGCAAGAATTGGATCTTTATTGGTTTACTATTATATCAGTAGCAACTATTTAATGCCTAGCTCATAACAGATGCTCAATAAAAACTGTTGCAGGAATGCAAGAAAAAGGATGAAATCTACCCACAGGAAGCCAATATCCTGGACATCACTAAAACATGGAGTCCTCCGACCAGTCCCTAGGGCCATGTGTTGCACCATTGACCTGCTTAGAACACAATGTAGCTTATACTTTTAAATTTCCACTTGGCCTTTGCTACTTTGATTGCTGTCCCTTAAAGCAACTATGTTCAGCTACCAGGTCAAGGGGAATTGCCAGAGCAGAACCTCCATGTCCTGATCACTCTGAATTGGTCTTGACCTGGTACACTGCTCAGCTCTCCTCACCAAAATGCTCTGTTACTGTGCTCACCAATACCGCAGTTTACCATCAGCTGTGGTATCTCTCAAACAAGAGTATAAGTATACTTATACTCAAAAATAATCTCTTGCTCATCTGAAATTCAAATTTACTGGGTGCTTTATATTTCTATTTGCTAAATGTGGAGATCCTATCTCCAGCCACCATCTTAAAGCCTCTCAATAGAGATTCTAGTTTTCTGCTTTTGTCAAGGCTGAGAATTAGTCTCACAATTGGAATTGGAATCAGCTAGGCATGCTGAGCAAAAGGAGCATCCAGTCCTGGACATTGAGCTGGGGCTGAATTGTCTCAGGACAACCGCTGAGACATTTCATCTGACAACCTAGAGAAAAGGCAGACAAGCAAGAAATTACAGGCAGGCTGATGGAGGATGGCCCCTCCATATAAAGTACACAATCTGTGCTCCACTTGTTTTATTTGTATGTCACACATAGAGAGGGTGGAGAAGGACAAGGGACAATATTGTGAATGCTGTCTCAACTGTGGGGAAGAAATTATGATACTTCACGGTAATGAGACAGGGAAACTGAAAAAAACTGCTTTTTTTCCCCCTTTTCCTACTTCTGTTCTTGTTAGGACCTGTACTCCTGCCCTACACATGGCTTATAGTAATGACAACGTATGACTTATAAAGGTCAAGGAGTTAATGATTTTTTCTGGAGCCTTCCAGCAAAATAGATAACACCTAAGGAGTGACTGAGTGAGGTTGTCCTGTACATTTTCCAAGACCACTGACTCCAGACCCCTTGAAACCAAGACCCCTAGCTTCAGGGCATAAGTGACTTATGAAAGACACCTGAGCCCTCATCCTTGTTTTGACCAGTTCCTGGATGCCTGAGAGGACACGTATGCCAGACCCCCATCCTAAATAAAAACCTCAGGCCCCAAGTAAAGACAAGGCTCATCCTCCTATTCCATTCCAAGTGTCCTAGACTCTCCATCTGTATCCCCTCTATCTATATCTTCAATAAACTCTGCTCTCACTTCTCCCCGGCTTACATTTGATTTTTGCATGTCATCCTTGCACAGGGGCCACGCTAATCTTCTCTGTATCGTTCCAATTTTAGTATATGTGCTGCCAAAGCGAGCACTTACATTTGATTTTTATCCTGCACAAAGCCAAGGACCCTCTCAGCTGGTCCTGCGGGACCCCCTCTGGGTCCTCAAACCTGATATAGCCTGCCTATAAACTGATGTAGCCTGCCTACATCAGTTAGTGCCCCAGAGTCACTCTGGACACCAAGTGAATTGGGACTGACATTGGACTCTGTGAAGCATAGATATGAATGTCATTTCAGGAAGAAATTCAGAATGAGAATATTGGATGGGAAGTTGTGTAGGGGTTATGAGTATGAGCTCAGGAGTCAGGCTTCCTGAGTTCCAGTCCAGGATCCATCTCTTCTAGCTGTGTGGTTTTTAGGACAGTTACTTAACCTCTCTGTCTTGATTTCCTCATGACATAAGAGAATCTACCTCAAAGGGTTGTTGTGAAGATGAAATGAGATAATGCAGACATGTAAAACACATTCAATCAAATTTTGGCTGCTGGCATAATAGTTAACAAACATGATCCATACAGAAGAACAAAATGGGAAGTATTTCTGGCACAAGAGGTTTGAGGTATCAAAGTTCTTTATGCTGCAAGTAATAGTCCACCTCAAACCAGATCAAATAATGAAGGACTCTTCCTGGCCCCTGTGACCACAATGTTCAGAGATGGGGCAGGCTTCAGAAATGGTTTGAATCAGTGGCTCAATGGCATCATCAAGGTCAGAAGTTCTTTTTGTTCCTCACTCCGTCGCTCAAGTATCAGCTTCATTCCTCAGACCAGCTTTCCTCCTTGTGGTGGGATGGCTGCCAGCCACCCCTGGGGCTTCATGCTTCCACATTCACTTCTTTTTTTTTTTAAGATTTTATTTATTTGGGATCCCTGGGTGGCGCAGCGGTTTGGCGCCTGCCTTTGGCCCAGGGCGCGATCCTGAAGACCCGGGATTGAATCCCACGTCGGGCTCCCGGTGCATGGAGCCTGCTTCTCCCTCTGCCTGTGTCTCTGCCTCTCTCTCTCTGACTATCATAAATAAATAAAAATTAAAAAATAAAAAAAAGATTTTATTTATTTATTCGAGAAACAGAGAGAGAGAGGCAGAGATAAAGGCAGAGGGAGAAGCAGGCTCCATGCTGGAAGCCTGATATGGGACTCGATCCAGGTCTCCAGGATCACGCCCTGGGCTGAAGGCAGTGCTAAACCGCTAAGCCACCCGGGCTGCCCATCCACATTCGCTTCTAATAAAAGGAGAATGGGGTGGATTGCCCTGGTGTTCCCAGTAGGAGTGCTAAAATTCACTCTGACTTGAGTCATGGGCTCCCTCCGGAACCAATGACGGGGCCAGGAGGATGGAACGCACCATTTGGTGAGTTAAATGAAGCCCTCCTGCCAAAGCTTCAGGAGGAATCAGTTTCTCCTGAACCAGGGGCTGCTGTTCAGGAGAGAGGAAGATTCCAGATGCAGACCTGGTAATACTAGAAAGGGGCATGGATGCTGGGTAGGCACTCAGGAAGTGGGCATCTAGTAAGTTGTTGTATCTGGAATGATAGCAATATGTCAAAAGTGTCCCCCCCATATTAGATAAAGCCCCGAATGAATGAGAAGTGCAACCATGAAAACACCAGCTGCTTGGGACATGGCAGGAGTGTATGTTTGGTGGATGTCCTTCGTTTCCCAGACGCAAAGGCAAATCTATTAATAAAATTCCTTCCTGGCAGCTGTCTCCTGGTGTAGATTCAAGAAAATGTATATTCAAAGGAAAGGGGAGGAAATTTTAGTCACAAAGCTGCAGTCACTAGTGCTGCAAGGTCACCCAGAACGGATGCATTTCCTTAGGATGAGCAAAAAGGTGTAAAGAGAGAAGAGGCAGAGGCTCTCTGATATCACAGGCCAGAAGCAGAGGAGGAGCTGGCAAAGAAGGCCAAGTTAGGATGGTCAATCCAATTTGAGAATGAAGAAAGAGGACCACCATGGAAACCAAATAGAGGAAGTGTTTGCTAATTTCTTCAGGGAGGCTGGAAAAGCAGAGGGCTTTGGATGGGCCTGGAATAAGTGTCTCACTGGCTCCGTGAAATGTCCCTGGAGAACCTCTTATCCTGCCTTCAGTAATGACAGTGAACTAGTCCACCAGGTTCTGATGGCTCCTCTGGGTCAGGAAGCCACCAGGGCAACTCCTCTTCAGAGCCTGTTACCAATGGTGCATCACTGACTAGGAGCTCCAGAATGAGCAGGATTAGCAGCTTACAAACTTTGCAGCCTGGGACCTCTGTGTCTCCAGTAACAGGAGTGCTTCTGAACATTAGTCCAAAGCAAGGGACCAGAGGGAGAGGCATCTGGGACACACAGTTTGTCACACATACAAACAGTGACATGGTTTGTTACCATAGCTAGCATTAATTACTCTGACTCTGGGCAGCCCCGGTGCCTCAGCGGTTTAGTGCTACCTTCAGCCCAGGGCGTGATCCTAAAGACCTGGGATCGAGTCCTGCATCAGACTTCTGGCATGGAGCCTGCTTCTCTCTCTCTCTCTCTCTCTCTCTCTCTCTCTCTCTGTGTGTGTGTGTGTGTGTTTCTCGTGAATAAATAATCTTTAAAAAAATAATAATAATTACTTTGACTCTGATGGTGCTCCTAAGAGTGGGGTGGAGCTTGTGCAGCTGATAGGAGTTCACACTGTGCTGAATGTAACCTTCTTTGGTTTTCCATAACTGGATTTAGCTTGGCTTCAGTGACCCAGGTTCCAATGAGGCAGTGAGTCGCTCCTCCAAGCCTCCCTTGTGAGTCTCTCCTCCATGCCCTCAGCTCAAACTCTTTCTCTGGGTGTGAAAGAGGTTCTTGATCGCAGTGCAAGCAGTCCCACTCTGTGGTTTATAGTGTAAACCATAAGCTTTTGCAATTCTATTTTTTTCCTCTCCAAAGTCCCCAATTTGACACCAAAAAATTAGTTTGGCTTTCAGACAGTTGTCTTTTCAAAAGACACTGAAGTCTACATAGGAAGTTGAAAAACAGATAGGTGGCTCCTTTAGGGCTCAATCTCCCCCTCCACTGGCCCTCTCAGAGCTCCCTTCCCCCACCAATTACCTTGATTATTGGGGGAAGAGCAGTGGATAAAAGGAATGAGAAGAGCGACTTCTCAATATCACAGACTGTTCTCCACCACGTTTATTTACATCTCCCTAATTTATTTCAGATAGGACTAGAGATGGTTCACCTAGATATGCAGAACAAGATAAAGTATCTTCAATGTGAGTAGAGGAGAAACAGACAAAAGGGAAGTGAACATAAGAAAGATGAGGTGCTCCATGGGCTGATCTCACTTCTGTTGTGGAAGCAGGGTTCTGGGAGAGGCTCCCACTAGCATGTGGCTCACAAACTACCTCTACATTGCAACTTCAGGTCCAAGACCTGATGAGTGCTGAGCAGAGTCAGGCCTGCCTGGACCTGGACATAGCAGCTGCTTCGTTCATCATTATTGTGCTAACTGCTAACACTTCCAATGGTATGGCAGTGGGATTTACTAACCCAAATGCTGTTCACCATGCCACCCTCCTCTTCAAAGAATGCTCCCAACAAGCCTGCTCCTTAATTCACATCAGATTATAGTCAAGAAAGCCCCCAACTCTTGCCACTTTATTGCTAAGCCAATTCTCCCCCTGTCTTGTTAGATGGAAATGATGTCACAACCAACATCCCTGACTGCAGGGCTGAGTCTCCACCCATGGTCTTCCCCAGCAACCCAACATTTGCAAGCTGGGTAGAAAAATTCATGTCCTCATCTGTGGTAGAGACCATGCCAGATGTTTGCCACAGTATCTCCTTTTCCTAGGCACAGGGGAAGACTACATCTCTCAAGCTCCTTTGAAGTTTATTCTGGGTATTAAAAAAGTGGGCAAAAGAAAAGTAGGTCACTTCTACACTGGGCCTTAAAATATTCTTGCACAATCCTCTGGCAATCCCCTGCCCTTCTGCAATAACCCTGGAGAAGCAACCACATGTTTAAGATGTCAGGACAGGGCAGCCCCCATGGCGCAGCGGTTTAGCGCCGCCTGCAGCCCAGGGCGTGATCCTGGAGACCGTGGATCGAGTCCCACGTCAGGCTCTCTGCATGGAGCCTGCTTCTCCCTCTGCCTGTGTCTCTGCCTCTCTATCTCTGTCTCTATGAATAAATAAATAAAATCTTTAAAAAAAAGATGTCCGGGGGATCCCTGGGTGGCGCAGCGGTTTAGCGCCTGCCTTTAGCCCAGGGCGCGATCCTGGAAACCCGGGATTGAATCCCACGTCGGGTTCCCGGTGCATGGAGCCTGCTTCTCCCTCTGCCTGTGTCTCTGCCTCTCTCTCTCTCTCTCTCTCTCTGTGACTATCATAAAGAAATAAAAATTTAAAAAAAAATTAAAAAAAAAAAGATGTCGGTACAAGATGGAAGGATCAAGAACCCCGTGGACTTTCTTGGAGGAAGCCCTCCCCCCAACCGAGGAGAGCCATCCAACCCACACTGGACAGTGATGTAAGTGATAAATGAAATTTCATTATGTTAAGCCACTGAGATTTGATGTTGTTTCTTACAACAGCTAGCATTAATCACCTTGACTAATACACCACCAAGTTGCTGATGAAAGCCATAGCATGGCCCCATGGCAGTCATTAAAATGCCCTTAAGATGCCATTATGTCATCAGTCAACTTCAGTTCTCCTGTCATGGGTAGGGACAATCATCTGGTCCAACCCCACCATCCCCCAAGCAGGTAGTCTCTTATTCCCTGCCTCAGTCACCTGAGGATATTGTGCAAATATACTCAGAGGCTTTGAGTAGTAGGACATGACAGGACTACAAGATATTAATGCCTAGTTTGGTCTCTGTCTACTCAGTCCAAAGTGGCTGGATATGACAGGTGGACTTGGCATGGGCAAAGGACACCAGCTAATTTTAAACTTATGTCTGGGTTTTCCCAATCAATTCTTTTCTGCCTCTCCCCCCTCCAGTCTCCTTAGCCAAACCACTTACCCAGCTCCCAACACCTCCTGAAGGAGGAATCTTTTAGCCAAACTCTGATAAAATTTCACTGTGCAGTGCATTGGTTTGCTAAGGTACCATAATAGAATACCACAGACCGTGTGGCCTTTTTAAAAAAGATTTATTTATTTATTTATTTATTTATTTATTTATTTATTTATTTATGAGAGACACACAGAGAGAGGCAGAGACATAGGCAGAAGAAGAAGCAGGCTCCCAGTGGGGAGCCCGATGTGGGACTCCATCCCAGGACCCCTGGATCACGACCTGAGCCAAAGGCGGATGCTCAACCACTGAGCCACCCAGGTGCCCCTGAGTGGCTTAAACAATAGAAATTTATTTTCTCTCAGCTCTGGAGGTAGGAAGTCTAGCATCAAGGTGTTAGCAGGCTTGGTTTCTCTTGGGGCCTGTAGATGGCCATCTTCTCGCTGTGTCCTCACATAGTCTTTCCTGAGTGAATGCACATCCTTGGTGTCTATGTCCAAATTTCCTGTTCTTGTAGAGAAAGCAGTCATGCTGGGTTGGCCCCCACCCTAACAGTCTCATTTTTACTCCATTACCTCTTGAAAGGAGATAGTCACATTTTGAGGTTCTGGGGGTTAGAAATTCAACATCTGGACTGGAAGGGACAAATTCAGTCCATAACAATCAGGATCCATTCTATGGTGTTCACAGTCATATTTCTGTGGATTATTTAAGAGAAAAAAAAAAAGCCTGTTCTCATGGAAGAGTCAGATCAATGACAACACAGTCTTTACAGGGCATCAAGATTGGAGTGGATGTTTTCCACAGTTTTCTAGAAGAAAAAAAATGGGAGAAAATCTCTACCACCTTGGGTTTGGTGATGAGTTTCTAGATACAACAGCAAAAGCATAATACCCCCACCCAAATCTAATAAACTGGACTTTATTAAATTTAAAAACTTTGCTCTGTGAATAGCACTGTTAAGAGAATGAAAATACAAGTTACCTACTGTGAAAAAATATTTGTAAATCACACTGCAGATAAAGGACTTGTATCCAAAATACAAAGGTTTAAAAAAAAAAACAACTCTGATAACTCAACAATTACAAACAAAAATTTTAATAGACAAAATATCTAAACAGATGCCTCACCAAAGAAGATATACAAGTGGCAAATAAGTATATGAAAAGATGCTCAACATCATTTAACATTGGAAAAAAAAAAAAAAACAATGAGGGAATCCCTGGGTGGCTCAGCGGTTTAGCGCCTGCCTTTGGCCCAGGGCACGATCCTGAAGTCCCTGGATCGAGTTCCAGGATTGAGTCTCGAGTCTCGCGTTGGGCTCCCGGCATGGAGCCTGCTTCTCCCTCCTCCTGTGTCTCTGCCTCTCTCTCTCTCTCATGAATAAATAAAATAAATCTTTAAAAAAAAAAAGAAAAAAAACAATGAAAACAATGAGACACACACACACTAGAGTCCCAAATAACCTTTAGACCACCAATTGCCCACAACAATGTGGAGCAACAGAAACTCTTCATTTATTGCTGGCAGGTTGCAAAATGGTGCAGCCACTTTGGAGACAGTTTGACAGTTTGAGAAAACTAAACTTTGTTTAACTGTAATCATACAACAATTGTACTATATATTTACTCAACTGACTGGAAAGTTATGTCTGCCCTAAAACCTGTCTGTGATTTATTCATTATTGCCAAAAACTGGAAGCAATCAAGATGTCCTTTCATAGGTGAATGGGTAAAGAAATTGTGGTATATCCATACAATGGAATGATACAAAAAAAATGAGCTATCAAGACACAAACGTGGATGAATATTGCTAGGTGCAAAAAGGACAGTCTGAAAGGCTACGTATCATATGATTGCATTTATGTGACAATCTAGAAAGGGCAAAACTATAGAGATATCACTTTATAAAGAGATTGGTGGCTGCCAGAAGATGGGGGTGGAGCAGGGGCAGAGAGATTGAGTGGATGAAGCACAGAAACTATTCTAGGGTGATGACACAGTAATGGCAGATGAATGCCATCACACACTTGTCAGAATACATAAGCAGTTATAGCACAAAGAGTGACCTTCAATGTATGCAAATTTAAAAATCTCCTAGCAAGTTGGGGCATCCTAAGATGAAAGACAGAATGTGACCAAAAGAATGTAACTGCTTTACAAATGTCTAAGGTAACCTCAGTGAGGGGGACAAAACGAAAGGGTGCTGAACTGAGTAAATGTGGGACCAATTGGAGACCACATGCCTAGGGGGGCATGTGTGTGCTTCCATCAGTGACCCAGCCGAGAAGCAATGACATCCCAGAAGCAATGAACACATCCAGTGCCCAGAACTTAGTTTTGAATATTATTCCCTCCTCTTCCAAGTAAATCAAAGCACCTTGGAGAAATGGTTGATTCTAGGGCTGGGATGACCCTGGACCAACTTGTCATGCCAATTGTAAAATGCACATATGCACACATACCACACACACACACACAGAGCAATGGAGACTTGCCAAAGGAGCATAGGAGTGAGCTAAAAGAGACTCCCCTAGCCAAAGATGGAACAATATGAGCAACAAAATAACTTAGTGCTAGATTATAACCCAAAGTATAAAATAAATATCCATAAATCCATACTGATATAAATAAATGATCAAATAAATAGGGGAGAAGAGACATATCTCCCATGCATAAGGATTCCAAATAATTTATGTTGAGCATAACTCTACCTTCTTAAGTGTGGACTGCGCACAGTGACTATCTTCCAACGAAGACAGTATTAAGGAGTGGAGGTCACAGTACTTTACAGTGGAGAAACTGACAAATCCAACCTCAGATAGATGATCAAGGTTAATAGCATGTAAATCAGGGTTTTAGCATGTGCCATTGATAAGATGTGATGAGAATGACATTTTTTATTAAGATTTTATTTATTTGAGAGAGAGAGAGAGAGAGAGAAAGAGAGAGAGAGAAAGAAGGAGCAGGGGGGAGGGGCAGAGGGAGAGGGAGAAGCAGACCCCCTGCTGAGCAGAGAAACTGATGTCTGAGCAGAGAGACTTTTGTTACCAGCTTCTTTCACTTAGCATACTGTTTTTAAGGTTCATTCATGTTATGTGTATCAAGAATTCACTTATTATTATTGAGTAGCATTCCATTGCATAGATATACCACAGTTTGTTTATCCATTTGCCAATAGATCAATGTATAAATTGTTTCCAGTTTTGGGCTATTGTAATTGGTACTGCTATAAACATTCATGTCCAAGTCTTTAATGTATACATATGCTGTCATTTCTCTTGGACACATAAATACCTAGGAATGGGATGGGTAGGTTGTATGATAAGTGTACATTTAGCTTTCCTAAAAAGACGATTTTATTCATTTATTTTGAGGGAGAGAGAGAAAGCATGAGTAGAGGCAGAGGGAGAATCTCAAGTAGACACCACACTGCGTATAGAACCCAATACAGGGCTCGATCTCATGACCCTGAAATCATGACCCAAGCCAAAATCAAGAGTCCTGCGCTTAACCCACTGAGCCACCCAGGCATCCATAACTTTTATTTTTTTTCCCCATAGGCTCCATGTCCAGCGTGGGGCTCAAACTCATGACCCTGATATTAAGAGTCGAGTGCTGTACAGACTGAGCCAGCCAGGTGCCCCACGTTTACCTTTTTTTTTTTTAATTTTTATTTATTTATGATAGTCACACACAGAGAGAGAGAGAGAGAGGCAGAGACATAGGCAGAGAGAGAAGCAGGCTCCATGTACTGGGAGCCCGACGTGGGATTCGATCCCAGGTCTCCAGGATCGCGCACTGGGCCAAAGGCAGGCGCTAAACCGGTGCACCACCCAGGGATCCTCACGTTTACCTTTTTAAGAAAACATCAAGCAGTATCCCATAATGGATGTACCATTTTACACTCCCATCAGCAGGGTTGCGTGACGCTATTTTTTTTTTACCATGTAGAGAAACATCAGTTTATTAATCAAGAAGTCAAAAAAGCACACCAAGTAAAGCCACCCATGTGACTGTCACGGCTTATGCGTAATTACCATGCAGCACAACAATTACGCAGCCTGTTAAGCATTTGGAGGTATTGCTCAAAGATGTATTTTATTCCAGTATCAGTTGTTCTTCAACCATGTTCTGAGGACACTGGTTCACGCACAGTGTTAGGGTTTTTTCCCCCCAAAGAAGATATACTGTAACCTACCCAGCAGAGTTTGTAATGTAAATGAGACTAGAGAACACACATAGACACATCTACCTCTCTACACACATGCAGTGCATGCACTGCATGCACACACAATAATTTAGAGCATCTTTGCCTAAGCAAACTGCAAAACATCCAGCTCCATAGTGATGACCTATTAAAAATACCATCCGATCCATCTTTTTTTTTTTAAGATTTTATTTATTTATTAATGGGAGACACAGAGAGAGAAAGAGGCAGAGACACAGGCAGAGGGACAAGTAGGCTCCATGCAGGGAGCCGGATGCGAGACTCAATCCCAGATCCTGGGATCAGGCCCTGAGCTGAAGGCAGACACTCAACTGCTGAGCCACCCAGGCATCCCTCACCTGATCCATCTGATCCCCATCCCCCACATCCTCAGAAAAAAATTTAATAATAAAATTTTAATTTTAGAATACTGTTGGGTGTGCAAAAAAGCTGTTATGGTAGTTCCCTGTTGCCCCACACCCAACATCTCCTATTGGTGGTGTCTTACATTACTATGGTACATTTGTCACAACCGATAAATGTTGATCTTTATCATTAGTTCTGATTCCTTAGCTTTCACCTAACGTCCTTTCTCTGTCCCAAGATCCCACACTGCATCTAGCCATCAGGTCTCCTTAAGCCCTTCCAGTCTGTGACAATATCTAGACTATCCTGTTTTCGATGACCTTGGCTTTGAAGAGCCAAGTATGTTTTGTCTGTATCAGTATGGACCCGTGGATATTTATTTTATTTGGGTTAAGATTCAACACTCTCTTATTGACTTTGTTGCTCAAATGCTTCATCATTGGCCTCTGGGAGCTCTTTAGGCAGGTTCCTGTGTCCCTTTGACAAACCTCGTGTTTTAAGAATGTTCCTCAATTTAAGTATGCTGATGTTTCTCTTTCTCCTAATTGAACTGGTTATGGGTTTAGGGGAGGAAGTTCACGGAGGCAAAGTGCTCTCATCACATCAGATAAAGGGCACATGCCATCAACCTGACTTATCCCTGTTGCTATTAACTTCGATCACCTGCCTGAGGGAGGGTTGATCATTTTCTTCACTGTGAAGTACTGTGATCCCCACCCCTTAGTACTGTCCCTGTTGGAAGGAAGTTGCTACATGCAGCCCACACTTAAATGGGGGAAAGTTATAAATCATTTGAGATTCTTCTGCATGGGAGAGATGTCTTTTCTCCCCTACTTATTCAACCAGATGTTTACATCAGCATAGACTCATGGATATTTATGTTTGGGGTCATAACCTAGTACTACATTACTTATTTTGTTGCTCATATTGTTCCATCTTCAGCCAATGAGATGTCTCTCAATTTGCTCCTGTGTCCCTTTGACAAACCCCACCATATGTAGGTACATGCACGCGAGTGTGTGTGTGTCTGTGCGCGCATTTAGCATTTGTGTACTCTCTGGTACCAGAAGATGCTCTAGGATCCTCTTGCATGCTTCCTGCTCCAGGCCTAGAATCAGTCATTTGTCTAAGGATCCTGGACTCCTTTTATTGGAGAATATTAGAAGCCAAGATCTGGCACTAGATATGCTCATTGCTGCTGGGGTGTCTTGCTTCTAGGCCCTCTTGCTGACAGAATAAGCAGACATAAGTCCATATACTAACCTATGTATAATACACACAGTCATAAATATTTCTACATGTGTCTATCCACAGCTGTAGTAAACAAAACACGAGTTCATACTGACATCCCCAGCTTTGATCTAGTACCACATGGATTATTCTAGCTTCCCCCTTAGCTTGTCTATAGCCTCCCACTCCACTAGGGAGAAACCTGGCTCCTGCCATCCATTCACATAATCGTTCGATTCCAGTGTGCATGTGTGTGATTTCAGAATTGTTAACCTGCACCCCAGTGGGAAACAGCTTCACCTCCTAGAGTACAGGACTGTGTGCAGTTCCATCTGCCTTCAGTTTTACAGACTCCACTCATTTCCAAAGTTACTTAGGTGAGCATCTTTTTGCCCATCCAAACCGTTTTTTCTGGGCTGGATCTCACCTTTTTCTGAGGATAAATCTGACCACTGGGGCTCTGGCAGTGATATTCTCTATGGAGACTGGATCCCCACGCCCTACTGAGTCTCACCAACCCCCTCTTCCATCTTCCATCCCCTCATCTCAAAACAGCTTAGATGAACCCTATCAAACCACCCACCTAGTTCTATGACCTCATGGGTGTACCCAGCCCATGGCCCAGCTCTAGCCAGCCTCCACTCCTGCCTGAGTATAATTGCTTGCCCCCCAGACCACACAGCAGGGACCAGCCACTCTGGGCCCTGGCCAAGCTGTCCAGCCATCCTGCTGGTCTGCCTGGTAACTGGGGCCTTCTCAGGTTACTCAGAGGATCACTTTGCCTTAGAAACTCCAGCTGTCACCTCGGGCTCATCAGTAACTGACGCCAAGGTCATACTGTTCGTACAGTAGCAGAGGGCTGGCAACAAGCAAGTGTCCCCAGGCATTCCACAAGCCCTGTGCTCTGTCCCTGCAACCACTGAAATCACCAGTGAGGAAGGTGAGCAAACCTGGGAGCACAGGGTGGGAGAGGCACCCAATAATCTGGGATGGGTAGCCCTGAGATGCCTTCCTCTCATGCCCTGAGATAGCCCATCAGCCCTGTCAGGAGCCTGGATTTCTGTTTCTAGGTGAAGGTGAGAGGGAAGACTGGCTCACACAAGGAGTTCTGGGTGGGTGGGAGAGAGCTTGGGTGACTCTGCAGGGTTGGCGACACATAGGAGGGCTTGACATGGTGCAAAAGCCCAGTGGGGTCTGAGTGCTGGCAGCCACTTTTGCGCTGTGGGCTCCACAGGTTGGGTGTAGAGGTGCTAGGCATTGCCTGCTCTGGTCTCTGACAGGCAGCCTTGCCACAGGTATGTGGGCCAGAACAGGTGTGTACATGCATGGGAAACATGTGCCTCTGCCCCAAATTCAGAGTTTACAGCCAGCCCCTCTTTGATTGTGGAGGAGTTACTACTTCTCTCATGGTATAAGAACTGACCTCGGGCTCCTCTAAGACATGGTGATGCCCCCAACCCCATCTGGGCCCAGTGCACCCAGGAGTCCAGTGCTGCCATCAAGCAATAGAGTAAGTGTCCCTGAGGCCCCATGGCAGCATGGCCACCTGGCAGAGGAGGACCAGGTTCCCTGGAATGGGCTTGGAAAGAAGCTGGCCAGCCTTGGGGTGTGACAGCCTCCACCACATGCAAGGTGAAAAGTGTTCACACTGTCCTCTGGTGGCCAGGTGATACAGAGTCTCACTGGTGGTCACTTAAGACCATTTTTTACTAGTCCACGACGCTGCTGGAACCCTGGATCTCCTCCTCACCCCAACTCTCCAGCCGCTAAGACGTGTTCAGGCATCTTGGGAAAGGGAGCCATAAGAGGATGACTGACTCCATGCTGGGGAGCTCTGGGCATCTGTGGAGGGCCTTCAAATCCAGCCCTCAGAGGTTCTTTGAAACCAGAGTCAGGAAGTCCTCAGAACTAAAGACTTCCTCGGAAAACCAAACCTTCACACCACATATTGCCTACAGTTTCAGAGGCCATCCATGAGCTCTAAGCAATCCCTGCTCTAAATAGACATGTAGAAACACACCTAGATTGTTCCGTCTGGGACAGTCACCCTTTTGCCTCCCCAGGCTGTGTTTGTTAACCTTAAAAATAAAAGTTTTTTTTCTAGCAAAAATGGGTTAACCCAGGAATGGTAGAGAATAGCAATTCAGGACAAACAAGCTATGGCAAAAACCATAGGCAAGTCCAACAAACAAAGGAGAGGAATTTTATAGAGAAGAATAAGGAAGTTGGGAGGGATTATTTTGAATAAAATAATAATAATCACGGTTGCTCATTGGCTGAGTTGCAAGGGTGGTCCTCTTGTAGGAGAGGCAATGTGCGTCTTTTCCTGTTGGGCTTGTAATTGATTTTTTTCTGTTTGACGATTCTCCTGTTGGGCTTTGGGAGAGATAATCCTTATTATAATTGAGGTGGAATGGTATGGCTCCCCCCTCTGGCCTCCTGACTTGGGTTTAGTGAGATTTCCCTTTATTAATTTTCAGGTTTGTGTCTCGTCCCACCTCACCAGGCCACACAACGTGGCCTTTTTCGGAGGACAGAGGTTCCCCCTCCCCCTGAGTCTGTCCTAGAGTCAGGACCTGGGAGACCTCCAAATCAGTCATACCATGCTTCCCCAAGGAAGTCCAAAAGGAGAGTCCTACAACTCAAAGGGCAAATACCGGGATCCCTGGGTGGCGCAGTGGTTTAGCGCCTGCCTTTGGCCCAGGGAGCGATCCTGGAGGTCCAGGATTGAATCCCACGTTGGGCTCCCGGTGCATGGAGCCTGCTTCTCCCTCTGCCTATGTCCCTGCCTCTCTCTCTCTCTCTCTCTCTCTCTCTGTGTGTGACTATCATAAATAAATAAATAAATAAATAAATAAATAAATAAATAAATAAATAAGGGCAAATACCTGCCAAAGTCAGTAGGCATTTGTGAGCACATGGCACGGGGAAGTCCTTATTTTACATGGAAGCTGGTGAACTTAAGGCACAGCTGAATCTAGGAGTTGAGACACAATAGTGTCTTAACTTAAGCACTAATCCTCCACCTGGAGGCAGAGAGAAGTAGAGGCCCAGACTGGCGCATCTCCTGGGTCTTTAAGCAGCCTGCAGACCAGCAGACCAGGGCCTCGATGAATCCCTTGTGCCCTCTCTCCCTCTTCAGCTGCCCCGCCAGCGCTGCCATGCCTGCCACCAACCAGGGCTGGCCCGAAGACTTCGGCTTCCGTCTGGGTGGCTCGGGCCCCTGCTTTGTCCTGGAGGTGACAGAAGGGAGCAGCGCACACGCTGGGGGTCTGCGGCCCGGAGACCAGATCCTGGAGGTGGAGGGGCTGGCAGTGGGTGGCCTGAGCCGGGAGCGCCTCGTGCGCCTGGCCCGGCGCTGCCCGCGCGTGCCGCCCAGCCTCGGGGTGCTCCCCAGTCCCGACGGCGACCCAGGCGCTGGATCCCGCTGCGCATCCCCGACCGCAGCCCCGCGGCCCGCGCGCTGTGGCCCAGGCCTCTCCCTGGGCCGCGAGCTGCTGCGCCTGGCCCGCCGCAAGCGCCCGGATGCTGTGCACCGGGAGCGCAGACGCAAGGCCCAGGAGTTCAGCCGCAAGGTAGGAAGCGCGTGGGGTGGGGTGTGGTTGGCCGGGTACCCTTCTGGGGCCTGGTATGGCTCCCACAACCTGGAGCCGAGGAGTCTTCTAGGGACACATTTGCCAGAAATATAAAGACACGCGAGCTTCAAGGCTCTTTACCTAATTTTGTAATTCTGTTTGGTTGTTTTATGGGGGTTGCTTTTCTTTTTTACTGAGATACACAGGTGTAAAGTACATTAAGTGTACAGCTCACTAGATTTTACATGTGCACACACACTTGTAATCACCACCCTGCTCAAAATGCAGATCGACAGAATATAGGTAATGATAGAAAATGGAATGATTCCTTCACCCCCAGAAAGTTCCTATGTTCCCCTTTCTCTATTGGTTCCATCAAGAGGTTGCTGCTATTTGGGCTTGCATCATTAGAGATGACTTTTGCCTGTTTGTGAACTTTTTTAAAAAGACTATTTATTTATTTGATGGAAAGAGAGAGAGAGAAAGAGAGAGAAAGCAAGCAGGGGGAACAGCAGAGGGAAAGGGAGAAGAAGTAGGTGTCCAGCTGAGCAGGGAGCCCTACTCAGGGCTCAATCCCAGAACCTCAGGATCATGACCTGAGCTGAAGGCAGATGCTTAACTGCCTGAGCCACTCAGGTATCTCCCTTTTGTGAACTTCGTATTAATGGATATACAGGGGACACCTGGGTGGCTCAGTGGTTAAGTGTCAGCCTTCCGGCTCAGGGCATGATGCTGGAGTCCTGGGGATCGAGTCCCACATCAGGCTCCCTGCATGGAGCCTGCTTCTCCCTCTGCCTATGTCTCTGCTTCTCTCTCTCTGTGTCTCTCATGAATAAATAAATAAAATCTTTTTTTAAAAATGGATGTACAGCACATAACTCTTTGGTGCTGAGCCTCTTGTGCTCAACATTTTGCTGTGACTTTCATCCACATCGTGTGGCAGTGGATCATTCCTTCTATTGTCTGTCTGACTAACATAGTGTCTTAGTCTGTAACAAAATCCCAGAGACCAGGAGGCTTATAAACAACAGGAATTTATTTCAATTCATTTTTCACATTTCTGGAGGCCAGAAGTCCAGGATCTTAGCACCAGCGGATTTGGTGTCTGGTGAGAGCCACTTTCTGGTTCCTAGCTGGTGCCTTCTCACTGTGTCCTCACATGGTGGAAAGGGCAAGGAAGCTCTCTGGGGTCTCTTTTGTAAGGGCACTAATCCCATTCATAAGGGCTCTACCCTCGTGACGTAAGCACCTCCCAGAGGCCCCACCTCCTAATGCCATCATCTTTGGGGCTTAGGGTTTTAAGATATGAATTTGGAAGGAACACGAACATTCAGACAATAGCACATAGTTTTTTTGTTTGTTTGTTTGTTTGTTTGTTTGTTTTTTTAAAGAGCCACACTTGTTTTAAGCCCTCACAAAACTGGGATCTGGCTCTGCCTTACACAGTAGTCTGGCTGGCTAGTTGGCAACAAGAGGCCCTGATTCAAGTCCCCTGATCTTCCAAAGGCATCAGACTTTGGCACGAGCAGGCCCTAAGGGGTGGCTGGTGGAAAGTTAGGACTTCCCTGAGGACTGAGCGTCAGATCCTAGAATGACTAACATCCTTAGCCACAAGAGGAGCCCAAGGTCTAAGTCATCTACAGGAAGCAAGGAGCAGCCACCAAGAGAGGTAGAGACCCAGAGCTAGAAAAGGACTTCTGAGGATGGAGCTGGCCTTTAGACCTGAATCCCAAGTAATCCCTGATTTGCAGAAACCTGGATCTTTTCTGGAAAAATCCAGGCAAATCTAGGCAACCTGGTTGGGACACAGTCAGGGAGAAAGAGGCTGAGTAGTGTCATCATATCTACTGGGACCTACTGGAAGGTGTCAGTATAGCAACTACCTGAGACCTTCCACCCTCCTAACTTGTCCTTCAGAGCCTTCAGATGTGGATGCCCAATCCAACATCCTGGAAACTCAGTTTGGTGATTAGGACACTTAAGTTCACAGCACCCTCACTTTTCCTCCATGGAAAGGGCACTATTCATTCCTCCTTTTGGCAGAGCTTGGCCATGAGGTTTTGGTGGGCAGAGGACTAGGAGCCCTGCTATTAGAGAAATGACTCCCAGCCCACTGCCCAGGTACCAGATCTCCATCCACCTGGCCTTCTTCAGTGCCCAAGCATGGTCCAGTCCTCCTTCCTTCTAAACTGAATCCCCTCAGGAGCCTCATCCCCACCATGTACCCTGGCATGTCCCTGTGTCTGGGCAGGACCCCAACTTGAGCCTTTTAGCCCATGATCCTGAGCAGGCCAGCCTGTGTAGCCAAGTGTATGCAGTCACTCACACATACATGCAAGATTCAGCTCTCACCTCCCTAGGTCACCAGGGTACAACTCCTCAGAAGATGCAGTTTCTTTCTATCCCCAGAATAGGCTCTGCTGTTATAGCAAACAGCAAACATCTTGGGGCCTTTGCACACCCCACAGGTTTATTCTCCATCCACACAAAGTCCTCTAAAAGTCCAGGCAACTCTCCAGGATGGCTGACACAAGGCCTCAACATGCCAGATGCCCTCATCTCAACCTGCAGCTTCGGGAGTTTCTGTAGAAGAGGAAGAGAGGGTGGAAATGTGTGCATTGGCTCTTAAGGACTTCAGAGAGGGAGCAAAGCACTGCACCCGCAGCCCGTGCTCATTGGCCACAATTAGTCACGCCACTGCTTCCAAAGGGTGCCGGGAAATGCAGTCTTCTGTGCGCTCAGAGAGGGGAGGGGAGCTAGCAATATTGGTGAGCACTAGTGGCTTAATCCTTTCTGGCTGCTGTAACAGAATATCAGCCTGGATCGCTTAGAAACTGCAGGAATTGGGGATCCCTGGGTGGCGCAGTGGTTTGGCGCCTGCCTTTGGCCCAGGGCGTGATCCTGGAGACCCGGGATTGAATCCCACATCGGGCTCCCAGTGCATGGAGCCTGCTTCTCCCTCTGCCTCTCTCTCTCTCTGTGTGTGACTATCATAAATAAATAAAGAAAAAAATATTTTTTAAAAAAAGAAAGAAACTGCAGGAATTTATTTCCTACAGCTCTGGAGGCCAGAAGTCCATGATCAGAGTGCCAACATGGCAGAATGAGGGCTCTCTTCTGGGTTGCAGACCTCTCGTGTCTTCACGGGAGGGAAGGAGCTGGGAGGTCTCTGGAGTGTCTTTCATAAGGACACTGACCCCATTCGCAAGGAACCACCCTCATGATCTCATCCCTTCCCAAAGGTCCCACCTCCTGATACCATCACATTGGACATTAGGTTTGGGGCGGGGGGTGGGGACACCACCATTCAGACTGCAGTCACTAGTAATGTCTGCTATAATTCCAGATGACCTGCTACAGAACCAAAGGCGTGTCCCAGACTCCATCCAACCCCTGCAAAGTTGTAAGAGGGCATGCTCAGAGCCCCCAGAAGGGCAGGGTGGACATGCAGACCTGGCCACAAAGCAGGGCCAGGGTGGCAACTGCCAGAGGGAGGGAGGAATCTGACTGGCTGCCCAGGCCAGCCATGATGTGTGTTCTACCAAGGGGGAGTGGGAGTGGTGGGTTCTGGTTTGAGCTCACCATGCACCTGCAAAAACTGAGAGCAAATCCTCAGAAGAGACTGCCTGGGGACAATCAAGGACTTTCTGACAATTAGCTCCCGGGTTGTCGCCAGTGCTCTCTCTGCCCCAGTTTTTCCTCCTTGAAGATTCTGATATTTAATAGAAAATCCATTAGCGTCCCGTGATGGTGCCTCATGCTTAGATGTAGGTTGAGAGCATCTGGGTAATGGCTGACACCAAAGCCGCACTGTGGCACAGGCCCCAGGGGGGGGATCTATTTTTTCCTCTTTCTTACATAAAACGTCTTTCCAGCTAGCCATGTTCTCCTTTGAATTGAGGCTGCAGCTGACTTTGATTGCAAAACCCTAACCTTCCTTGGCACAGTGGATGTGTGTGTGGGGGGGTGCTGGTGCTGCAGCCTGCCCTACTCAATGCCAGGGAAACTGAGGTCGCCAGGGGAATCACAGGAAATGCAGTGAGAGAACAGCTGGCCATTTGTGGCTCTTTTTTTTTATTTTTTTAAATTTTTATTTATTTATGATAGTCACAGAGAGAGAGACAGAGAGAGAGAGAGAGGCAGAGACATAGGCAGAGGGAGAAGCAGGCTCCATGCCCCGGGATCCCGACATGGGATTCGATCCCGGGTCTCCAGGATCGCGCCCTGGGCCAAAGGCAGGCGCCAAACCGCTGCGCCACCCAGGGATCCCCATTTGTGGCTCTTCGGTTCAGTTCCATAAACATTCACTGAGTGCCTACTATGTGCCAAGCCCTGTGCTTGATGCTAAGCCGGAAAAAGACGTTAGGTCTGGGTCTCAGGCCATCATATGAGGTCATATCAGGTGGAGGAGACAAACAGTAACACAGACTTTGTGGGGTGCACGTGCTAGGACTCTGGCATGATGCCCTTGAAGTCCCATTTTATGGCATCACCACCTCTGGAAAGCCTGCCTTAATCTCCTGGTGCGACTATCTAGGAAGGAGTTGGACATGCCATTCTGAAGCTCTGGAGCAAGCATTGGGCTGAAGATTGAGCTCCAGAAGTCACCCTTTGGGGTCCTTGCCCAGAGAATTGCCACGGAGTGCTGCAAGTAGGGGGCGCACTGCAGTAGATCAGGGTAGTTGTATCGAAGCAAGGAGTGTAGACAGCTCTGGGCCAGAAGAATTAAGAGGTTGCTTGGGTTGCAGGGTAAGGGGACTTCATGTACTCATGTATTTATAGGAGAGACTTGAATATTTATACAAGCTGAAGGGAAGAAGGCAGGAGAGACACTGAAATCCACGTGTTTCACCATCATTGGTTGTGGATCTGTGATGCGCTGAGACCGGGGAGATGGCTGTGATGAGGACAAGCAGGGAACCTGTTGTCCCTGTGGGAAAAAGCCAGCGAGGAAGTGCACAAATCTATAAACAAGCTATCTGGAGATCATGATTGTGGAAGGAAGAAATGAACAGGGAGATGAGAGAGAAAGGTAGGGGGGCTGCTTGGCCAGGGTGGTCAGGAAAGCTCTGTGAGGAGGTGACTTTCGAGCTGAGAGCCGAGTGACAAGTAGATGGAGGAAAAGAAGGTGGGGTCGGGTGGGGCTGTGGGTGTCTGGATTGGAGGGTTGACCTTGGCCAGGGAGATGGGGAGCTCTTCATCCTCTGACAGCAGAGGGTGGTGGGGAAGGATGCTGTCTACGGACGTTGGGGGTGAATGGAAGGTGATAGAGGTGGTATCGAACAGCCCTAGCTCTGGCTAAGGTTGCATCTACTCTCCCCTGAAAGTGAGACACAGCAAACCCACACATTCACTCCACGCCCAGCCTCCCATCTCTGCTTCAGGGTCAGCTCAGGGCGTCAGCATTCAGACCCCCAGACCTCCTGACTATCACGGGAGGGCTCTCATGGAGTATGGATAGACAACGTTTAATTGTTGCGAAAACAAAAAGTAACAATTTCAGACACAAAAGTCACACACCGTATGATCCCATTCACAAGGAGTATCCA
The DNA here is from genome assembly GCF_905146905.1 of Nyctereutes procyonoides. Classification (NCBI taxonomy): domain Eukaryota; kingdom Metazoa; phylum Chordata; class Mammalia; order Carnivora; family Canidae; genus Nyctereutes; species Nyctereutes procyonoides. The sequence goes on from NW_026575126.1 coordinate 66,295,481, forward strand.
GTATAAGCAAATCCACGGAGAGAGAAAACCAATTAGTGGTTGCCAGAGGCTGGGGACGAGGGGAATGGGGAGCAAGTATTTCATGAGTACAGAGTTTCTATTTGGGGGGTATGAATATGTTCCGGAACAGGATAATGGTGATAGTTACACCACACAGTGGATGTACTTAATGCCACTGAATTGTACATGTTAAAATGGTTATAATGGTAAATTGTGTGTTATGTGCATTTTTACCACAGTAAAAATAAAGGAAAGGAAAAGGAACAATAATAACATGTTTCCCTTTTCTTGACTGTATAAATCATATAAGTTTGCTATAGAAAAAATGGAAACCATTGACTTATTTTAGAAAATCCAAATCACTATAAAACTTAGTGCATATTTCTAATTCATAGATATATGTGTAATCATATATATCTAAAAGTATAACACTGTGTATCCCATTTGTTTTTTTAAAAGATATTATTTATTTATTCATGAGAGAAACAGAGGCAGAGACATAGGCAGAGAGAGAAGCATGGTCAGTCCCAGGACCCTGGGATCACAACCTGAGCTGAAGGCAGATGCTCAACCACTGAGCCACCCAGTGGCTCAGACAACCCTGTGTATTCCATTTGTAAACTGCTCTTCTCACTTGCCTGTTCATCACATTTTTCTGCATATTTTATAACGGCCTTATTGAGATAGATTCACATATCATACAATCTACTCATTTAAAATGTACAATCCAGTGGTTTTGGGTATATTCATAGATTTGTGCAACCATCACCATGACCAGCTTTAGAATACTCTGGTCACTCCCAAAAGAACCTCCACACCCTTAGCCATCACTCTGCATTTCATAGTTCTATTTTTTTAAAGATTTATTTATTAGAGAGAGAGCAGGGGAGGCTCAGAGGGAGAGAATCCTCAAGGAGACTCCTCACTGAGCGTGGAGCCCAGCATGGGGCTTTATCCCAGGACCCTGAGATCATGACCTGAGCTGAAATCAAGAGTCGGACACTATCCACTGAGCCACCTAGGTGCACCTTATGGTTTTAAATAAAAATCCCCAGCATCATTCTTTCTGGCCAAAAAGTACACATTGCATCAAATTGAAAGCATGTTAATTGCAAGACACCCCGTTATTTTTTTTTACCACAAAAAGAGAAATACCTCTGGCAATAAACCTATGACACATGCTTCCTTATCACCTTACTTTTCACTTGATTTAGTAGTTATGCAAAAGGACTTTAGACTTATTTGAACATATTTAGTACCAGCAATGCAAATAAATCAGTGTAAGTAACAATATGAACACCCATGACTACATCCATATACATGCCCAGGAATGGCTACTAGTCATAAGATACATCCTGATTTCAGGGACGTTAAAATATGAAAAAATAAAAAATAAAAAGGTTAACCCAGAATCAACGATATCCTACAGTACTACAGAATATCAAACGGACTTGGCTCTCAAACAACAGAAGTTTACTCTGCTAACTTAGGCAGGAAAGGGATTTGATTTGTGGGAGGAACAGTTTGCAGAATCCCAGCTGGATATCCAGCCTTAGAACCAGGATGGGATGGGCAACCTGGAGCCCAGCTGTCCTAAATTACCCCACTAGGGAAGTCTGCTCAGGGTGCGCTGTGGGGCTTGACCACCACCCTCAGCAAGCTCTGCTGTCCCCATCTCTCTGCCTCATATTTTCAAGAGCCAAAACCCTGGACCAGAGCCTACAACTGCCCCCAGACTACCACATAACTGCCAGGGTCCTGCCTCCCACATAGTGTGGGGTTTCCTCTTTTCTTAGCCAAATAGCCGGGACTACAAATATCCCTCAAATGGATGAGCTAAAATTATCCATTCCATATTATCAGATATCTATATTGCTTCCAATATATCTGTTTTATGAACAATGCAGAGGTGAACCTTTTCACTCATATATCATCGTGCACCATCTTGTTTCTCAGGACATACCTAGGATCCATTTCTAGATCATTGAGTAAGATGATGGGTGCATTTTTAGGCTCTGGATACACTTTCCAAAGCTGCCCTCCAGAAACATGGTGCCTATTTGCATGCCCCTTTCCAATAGCTGCATGGACTCCTCTGAATAGATGTACCTTGATTTGTATCAGCTGGTTTGTACACAAAGCAGAAAAAAACAGAAGTCCAGAGGGGGCGCTAAGGGAATCCAAATTCAGAGAGAGGCACACACTCCAGGGCTTCTTTGTAACACCAGAATATTCTATGTGGGATCTCTCAGTGAACAGTGTGGTGGAAAGGAGTATAGTGTTATAATAATAGTAACTAGCAATTATTGAGTGCCTGGTGCATTTTAAAGCTCTTATATTGATTCCTTTGATCCTTATAATGCACAGTAGAAGGCCTTTCTCTTAGTATGAGTCCTGACCCCATGGCCTTGGGCAAGTCACTCCACCTAGACCAGCCTTGGTTTGCTTGGATGTAAATAAAGATACTAGCCCTGCTATCTTGTATGGCTGCCCTGAGGCTAGAAATGACGTCATTTGGGTAAAAAGCTTGCAACAGTGCTCAGGCAGGGCTCCCTTGGCAGCTGTCCTGTGGAGGTAAACTGAGAGAGGAAGGGAAGGAGGTGAGCAGGGTTCCGCTCTAGTCCATGTGGTCATTCACCAGACCCTTCCTCACAGGTGGATGAAATCTTGGGGGACCAGCCAACTGCCAAGGAACGGGTATTTGCTGCACTGAAGCAATTCGCAGCTGAGCAGCAGGTAGATGACCTGGTGCGGGCGCTCACCCTGGACCTGCCCCTTGAGGCCCGTGCACCACTCCTGGACAACCTCAGGTACCTCATTTGGGGGAGGAATAGGCAGGCAGGGTGTGCCTAGCTCAGAGGTACCCACTCTCCCACCAGCACCCCAGGCACTGCCGCTGCACATCCTGCTACTGAACTGGGCCCAAAACCGTCCCACTCCCAGGATGGGCCAGTGACCCTGAACGCTGACCCTGGTCAGGGTGGCTGTTGGCTCTGCTGGGTATGAGGGCATTGCTGTGGGTGAGAATGGATTGGCTGCTAGATGTTGGGCTGGCACAGGCTGCAGAGAGGACCAACCTCCTGCAGAAAGGACATCCCCATGCTACAAACAATGGGTACCCTCTGCCCTTTGATGATGCCAAGCCCTGTGCCCAGGACCTCATCAGGGCCTAGAGGAACACTCTCTGGATGAATCATCCCAGCATGATTGTTATCCCCATTTCTTGGAAGCAAACTGAGGCTCAGAGAGATTAAGAGGCTGGCCCAAAAGTCACACAGCAAATGAGCAGCTGTCACAGGACCGTGAAACCATCAGCTATGCACTTTCTGTTCTTCTGCTTAGCTTTGGAGCCCTGTACGTTTATCCTTTAGGAAAAAAAATTCATGGTGGTTTTATACCTGGAGTGGCCCTGACATTTTCCGAACCCCCCCACACTCGCCCACTTTCCTGCCAGGGCATCACTGACCTGTACAGCACAGCTTTGATCAGGCCCCCTCTGGGCCTTAGTGATGCCTTCACTGCCGGGATCCTGTGGGGGAGAGGGGGGTGTTTTCTCTCCTCACCCTGCCTCCAGGGCCTGCCACTGCTCCCCCCACTTCCTGGGCACAGCCCGCCCCCTCCCCTTGCTGCCATTCACCCTGCAGCCTGCCCCTCCCTCTGGGCCTGGCCAATGTCAGGGATGGGGCTGGCCAACACCCCCCCCCAACAAAGCCTGGGCGCAGCAGCTCAGCTCTGCAGCGGAGCACAGAAGGCCACCGAAAGAGGCCACCATGAGCTGCCTGGGGTGAGTTAGGGGCTTGCCCCTTGCTAGGAGAATCCAAAGAGGAAAAAAAAGTTATTTCTACAGCCTAATTGGCAGTGGAGATGATGCACTGGCACCGAGGGCTCCCTGGGGAGGTGATGAACGGGAAGCCCCCTACCCCGCCCAACTCCACCAGGGCTGGGCCAGGGGCGCGGGTGGCTGGCTGTCCCCTGGGAAGTTGGCACGCGTGTCACAAGGCTGCTAGCAGCTGGCCTCCGGACTCCGCTGGAGGCCCCCGCGGTTCCCCCCTCATCTCCCTTCAGAGCTGCTTCCATCTGTGTCGCCTCTGCCTCCCGGGACAGCCTGTCTCCCCACGCCTGCTTTCCTGTCTGCAGTTCATCCCCAAGCGACTGGCAGTGGGTCAAGAAGAGCCCAGGTGGGGGAGGCACCCCTTGGGTGCACTCTATTTAGAGCCTGGAAAGCCGGAAACCTGGACACCTGGGGATGCCCGGTCCCCCCAGCATCCCCGAGGCGCTGGTGGGGAGGATGAAACAGCAGCCTCTATTGTCAGCGCGTGTCAAGCGCGACATGAAAATTGGGGAGGATGCTGGAGGAAGGGGCGGCGCCCAGCTGGGCTCTGCAGGGAGCGGGGTACTTTGGTAGTGTGGTTTCAGCCACCCCAACCCCCAACTCATTACCCTCTACCTCCCCACCCCACCCCCAGGCTGTGGTGGGCCACATGCTGGGTTCCAGGATTGCAGTAGGGATCCTCATGCAGAACTTTCTATGGGAAAGTTCTGAGGGGGCATGGAGAAGTCACAGACACAGTTATCTGTGATTCTGAGGGCTGAGTGCCAGCAGCCCAGGGCTAACTCAGTGGGGGGCGGGGTGGGGGTTAATCAGGGCAGGCTCCCTGGAAGAGGCAACAGGTGCCAGTGCTCAACTCAGTGACCCTCAGAGTCTGGCAGTATGTCCTATGGGGGCAGAAAGACAGTCCCCAAGAAGAGTTAATCAGGGCCAGGCATCTAGCTACAGAAGTGGACCTTACCAAGGCAAGGCTGGTGCCACTTAGTACCCAACACTGCATACTCAACAGTACCGCGGTGTGAACCACCTTGCCTAGGATGGGTGGCCACAAAGAGCTACAGTGGTGGTCTTAGGATGCCCCATTGAGGAGAGAGAAGGTTTAAATGAGAGATTGAGTGCAAATAGGTGAAGCTGTGTGTGTGTGCATGTGTGTGCATGTGTGAGCATGTGTGTGTCTGTGAGCTTGGCAGAGGCTGGAACCCACCCAAGTCACTGTGTGACCTCTGAGAGGTGGTCTCCGTGGCCAAATCAGAAGGCTTGGGGAGGGCAGCCCCAGTGGCCCAGCGGTTTAGCGCCCCCCTGGGCCCGGGGCATGATCCTGGGGTCCCAGGATCGAGTCCCACATCAGGCTCCCTGAGTGGAGCCTGCTTCTCCATCTGCCTCTCTCTTGGTCTCTAAGAATGAATAAATAAGAGCATTATCAATTGCCTTTAAGAAAAAAAAAAAGAATACTTAGTGAGAAAGGAGAAGGAGCAGTGAGACCAGGAAGCACAGTAGCCACATGTGGCTTTTTAAAATTAAATTCAGTGGATATTAAATAAAATTTAAAAGTCAGTTTATCAGTCTCATTAGCCACATTTCCAGTGCTCAATAGCCCCATATGACTAGCAGCCACTGTGCAGGACAGTGCACATTTAGAACATGTCCATCATTGAAGGAAGTTCTCTTGGACGGTGCTGCCATAAGGGTAAAATTTGGGTCAGTGGTGGTAATGTAAGCAGAGGGTCTCATCTTCCTTCATGACGGCAGTTCATCCTGCAGCTCAGAGTCTAATTTGGGTCTATCCCCAAAGGGATCCCAGTTTGATGAAGTGATAAAATGACTTTCTAATTAGGACAGGCCAGGCAGCTTGGGAGGTGTGACGTGGTTAAGAGGGAGCAGCTTTGTGGTCGGCTGTATTTCAGGAAATCTGGAAGGAGAGGGAGGGGCAGGCAGTGCTGGAAGAAGTTAGAATCTGGAATCCTGACAGACCTAGCTTGGACCCCCCCCAAGGCTGCTCACTGGCTGTGCAACCTTGAGCAGGTTAATTGACCTCTATGGTCTGCTTGTAAAACGGGGTTGGTAATCCTTACATGTTCCCAGCAGGGATCTTGGTAGGAAATCACATAAACGAACACTGCCAACTGCAAGCAGAAAAGAGATTAGTTGAGAATCTGGGGGTAGGGTGTGAGGGAACACGTGTACCCCCTTCATCCTCTTCTGCTTTAATGACAAATGTCAGACACACCATAATGCAAAGAGATTAGGAGAATTCTATGAAACTGTGTAGAAGTACAAAGGACATACATAGTATGTGCTCAGCTAGTGTGGGCTTCCCCTAAGGAAGGTGTATTTCTCCGTCAAGCAGGTTTCTCAACCATGGCACTTGTGACATTTGGGGCCTGATATGTTGGGGGCTGGCCTGTCTGTTGTAGGACGTTTAGCAGCATCACTGACCTCCACCCATTAGATGCCAGTAGCACACTACCCAACCCAATTGCCATTTTGTGACAACTAAAACTATCTCCAGATAGTGCCAGATGTCCCCTGGAGGGCAAAATCACGAACTGAGAACTACTGCCCCAGAGTCATCTGCCTTTAGTAGCACCCTCTCGCTGGGGCAGGTACTTCAGCCAAGGCTAGCTGTTGCTTGACCTCCACCTCCCCCATGCTGTCTTGGGCTATCTGGCCAGATGCACCAGCTGCTGTCCCTTTCTGACGGCTTCACTGTGCAATGGGACAGAAGGACAGCATACAGTGTGGACTGACAGGGACAGGGATACAAGAATGCTGGGCCCCATGGAGATGTGCACTTCTGCCTCTGTCTGAATTTGAGCATGAGGATTCGCTCCATGCTCATGCCTCCTCTGCCCCCAGTGAGGTGGACAGCTGTCATAACCTTTGGGCTGGCCTGGTTCTGGATGCTGGGCCATTGCACTCAGAACCAAACTTCCGGAAATGTCTCTATCATGATGCACTGGCTGTGGCCCTGCAGATGTCAGGGAGCTGTACTCACTGTAGAGGTTTTCAGGGATCTCTCTCCTTGGCAGGGCTGAGGACAAGGCCTGGAAGGATGCGGCATGAGTGCTGGCTCTGACTTCCTAATGCTGCTGGGGAGAAAAGCAGCCCTGATTGGTCACAGGAAGGTGGTGGCCTCGCTGGGGCCAGGAACGTGGGGGCTGAGGTGTCAGGCAGCGTGGTTCGAACCCAGTACCAGTCAGACCATCAGGCCTGTAGGGGCCTCTCTGTGACCCGCTGCAGGAACCTGTAGGCAGAAACATGTAAGATGTTCCTTCCTTCCAGCGACTGAGACACAGGGAGAGTCCTAGGGTTTTCTGCCTCTCCAGCTCCAGTCTGTCTGGGTAGTGGCCAGTGCCTGGTGAGGAGAGAGCCTTGTATTAATGTCCCCCAAGGAGCCCCTCCTCAGGATGTCCTGGGCTGGTTCCCAGGTATCTATGTGCCCTTACACCGGCAAGCGGGACAGGACCACCGAGAAATGACAATGCAGTAGCTTCCCTGCGGTGAGCGCCTGCTCTGACTTCCACCAGCAGCAGGCCCAGAGCCAAAGGTCCAGACTCCCTTTCTTGTTATCACCCTCTTTTACCCTTAGCTGGTCCTCCCATCCTCTCTCCCAGGAGGAGACCCTCTGTCCTCCCCTACACCCCAGCCTGACTGTCCTTCCTCATTTTCACTCACTCACCAGATCTCATACATTTCTTTTCCTCTGTGTTTCTTAGAAGCTAGCCACTTGCCCCACCCCACACCCTTCCCTGTTCCCCTCTCAGCCTCACCCACTCCCCGAGTGCACCAAAACCCCTGGGGTCCCTCCTCCTCTCCTTAAATCCAGAGACCCTCCCCGGGCTCCTCAGTGTTCTCAGAGTTCAGCGATAGTATTCAAGGCCTCCCTCTCTAGCCACATCTTGATTGGCGCTTTGCCCTGGGTAGGTGAGGAGGGCTTCCCCTCGCGGACCAGCTCCCCAGCGCAAAGGCCACACCCTCCGGGAAGCCTTCGCAGGCTCTACAAAGAAAGTCGGGGCTTCTTCCGAACTGTGGGGTTCAGTCTCGCCGCAGCCAGGTGCCAGGGACTCGCCACGGTGCCGGTGCCGGGGACCTGGGCGCGGCGGCCCGAGAGGTTGGAGGCGAGACACCTGGAGGCGGCCGAGAGGAAGCGGCGTTGGCAGCGCTGAACCGCCCCCCAGCTCCCCGGGAGCTAGCCGGAGGGTCCCCCGTGGGGGCGGGGCGGGGCGGGGCCACCCGTAGGGGGCGGGCGCGGGGCCGCGGGCCCGGCCGGCTCGGGAGGGGCCGAGTGCGCTCGCCCGGCAGAGGCTCGCGGAGTCGCGCCCACGCTCTGCTCGCGGGCTTGGCCACCCATACCTGCCGGCACCTGCCACGCCGCCGTCGCCGGCTCCAGATGGGGAAGGACCAGGGCTTCTCTCGGCACTTTCGGTAGTTGCCCCTCGCGCCCCGCGCCCCCGGGAACTGTGCGCCCTAGGCGCGGCGACCCGCCTCAGGCGGCCTGAGAAGGGGTGGGGCTGGGGTACTGAGGTGGACACTCACCCGGCGCAAGGGGGGCGAGCTCCCCGCGTTGGATGCCTGGAACCTCCCCGCGCCCCTGGGGGTCGGGATGGGGGTCGGAGGGCACCGAGGGTTGGGACCGGAAAGCCCTCTTTCCTTCCTACAGTTGGGCAGGTCTAGGGAACTGGGGATGTGGTGGAGAGAGAGAGGACCCTAGCGCAGCCTCTAGGAAGACTCTGGACACGGATTTGCACCTGAACCCCCAGGCAGAGGGAACGGAGCTGGCTGACAACATTGTGTGGCCAGGGAAGAGCCCTGTGGTCTCCAAGAAGCCTGTTGGCATAGCAGGGACCTGGGCATCCTGGGGCAGCCGTACTGTCAGGGTCAGAGGCACAGTGATGTGCCACAGTGGTCCATGAGGCCCCATTGTGCCTGGCTGTCCTGGGGTGGGGGTGGGGGAGTGGATTCAGAGCAGACCCAGGGCTAGCCCAGACTGAGCTGCATGGAGGGCCAACACAAGCCAGGAAGGGCATCTGGCTCATGAAGCAGCCTTGCGCTTTGGCTTAATCCCAAGGACGCAAAGCAGAGAAAAGGCTACCAATCATCTCCCACCTGTGCACTTGGTGACTCACCATGGTTACCACTGGGGTGGGGGGGGTGAGGGGCAAGGCCTTTTTGAATTGCTGCTGGAGAGTAGAGCTGGGATGGTCATCTGGCCCCTGCCCAGGTTGGACCTAGGGCCTTCTGGAGCCTGAGGCTAGAGCCCAAAGCATGAAGTGGACAATCTCCAGCTTGTCATCCATCTTTGACTGGGCATGAGGCACATGGTAGATCTGGGAGGGTGTGGGGAATGTGCAGGCCAGGCAGATGGAGGTGTCAGGTTCCAGGGACCTTGAGTAACCATCTGGGGAATGAAGCCTAGGCTCTAGATTTTTGGGAATCACTGTGAATGGGTGAGGATGAGCATCAGGCCAGAATGCTCCTGGAGGAGTTGAGTAGCAGCTTATACTGCCTGCCTAGTCTTATTAAAATCCTGCCCATAGAAGTCAGGAGAACTGAGTGGAGGACTCCAGACAACCTCAGAGGAGTTGTATTTCAGTTGGCTGCAGAGCCATTGTTCCCATCTTCCTTCCTCCTCCCCACCATGCCCTTGGCACTGGCTCCTGGTACAAAGAGCATGGAAAGGAAAGTTGGGATGCAGTCAGGGAGGCCTCACTAGCAACCAGAACTTCAGAGGCCCTCAGCAGAGTCCTGCCACAGTGCTGAGGCTCAGAGGCTGGCCTTCTGTCCAAGCTGTGCCCAGGGCCAGCTGCGTAGCCCTGGCAAGTTAACAGATCTCCTCTGAGCCCCCTGATCCTCTGCCACAGAGAGTCCACTAGGATGTTAACTGCTGCCATTACTTGGAGAGGTACGCTTATGCTGCTGGCGGACCCCCCCCCCTTGTTTCCTGAGTCACTGAGTCCCTCCCTGTGCCAACCTCTGACTGGTCACTATGGCTCTCAGCCCAGCTACAGATCTAGCCCTCAGGGAGCTTCCAGCCTTGCAGAGGACACTCACAGGTACCAGGGAATCATGCCAGGGTGTATGCTCCGCACAGGGTCCATCCAAGCCTCCCCACTGCCTCCCATCACATCCAGGTGCCCTCTCTGAGAGGAGGAACCACAGAGCCTTCAGCTCTGAACCCAAGTGCCTGGCTGGCACAGACAACAGAGTCTTACTGAAGCATGTAAGATCAAACTCACAGAGGGCCAGCGCTGGGCGTTGAAGGTTGAGCCCAGTGTAGCTAGGAAGCAGAGAGAGGACCCTGGGCGAAGGGCTGCAGCCAGGGCAAGAGTGTAAGAGGTAGGGCTGGATGTGGCAGTTCTGGCAATTTCTGAAGAGGCAGCTATAGAAAGGGTTGGGCAGAGAAGCAAGCAGGACGGCTGGGAGTGTGATGAGTGTCTGGAGGAAGTCTGACCGTGGCCGGGCTGTGGTTTCAATTTCCTCCAGCAGAGCACTTGCGGGGAATCAGGTAAGAAGAAGATGGGTGGTGGGGGATCCCTGCTGGGGTTTGGCCTGGCAGGTGCAAGGGCATGAAATGAGGAGAAAGGCCAGAAGTGGGAAGGCAGAGACAGGAGGAGGAAAAGGTCCACGGATGGGATTGGGGGCCCTGAGTAATGGGGGCGGTCCGATTGTGACTTTTCCGAGGTGGAGAGCCGGGCACCGTGGTCCTTGTGTGCCCCCCCCCGCCCCCGCCGGTTGGGGCGCAAGTGCCAGCACCGCGGGGGAGAATGAGGCGCCGGCTGCTGGTTCCCCTGTTACCCCTCGGGAGGGGCGGGGGGAGAGCCTAGGTCGGCGCCCAAGACAGGAGACTTTAGGCCGCGGTTTGGCACGATAGGGCGCGGTCTGGGGGCGCGCCCCGACTCAGCGGTCCTCGCCGGCAGGATCTTCATCCCCAAGAAGCACCGAGCACGCTTCGACGAGGTGGTGTCGCAGGGTCTGCTGGGCAAGCTGTGCCGCGCTCGGCGGACGCAGGGAGCGCAGCGGCTGCGCCGGAGCCGCAGCGAGGAGCGGCCGGAGCGCCTCCTGGTGTCCACTCGCGCCAGCGCCGCCCCGCGCCGCCCGGATGAGCCGCCCCCGCGCAAGGCTGCCTCGCTGCTGGGCGGCCGCGCGGGCCCGGGGGGCGCGCGCAGGTACCCGGGGCGCGCGGGCACGGGCCGCGGATGCCTCCTAGTGGGCGGGCTGGGATGCGCATCTGGGCAGAGGGCTGGGGTCCGGCGTGGACACCTGGGGGTGGGGGTGGAGGGCAGGACGCGGGACATCTCTATCCTCTACCGCCTCCACACCCCCCTCCCGGCCCAGTCTCCCTCTCCCCATGCTGCCAGCCCCCCACCCCGCCCTTTCTTTCTTCCCAGGACAGTCCGAGTCTACAAGGGCAACAAGAGTTTCGGCTTCACACTGCGCGGTCACGGGCCTGTCTGGATCGAGTCTGTCCTGCCTGGTGAGGGGTGGGCGGGTTGTCTAGGATGGGATGAAGCCTGTTAGGCTGATATTCAGTAACACCCCCCCCACACACACACACACACACACTCTCCCCCTAGGTTCTCACCTTATTTAGCCTGTGTCCTCTAAGTGTCCCAGAGTCACTCTCTGAGTTGGGGCAAACTTCACCAAACTCAGGGTCACTGAGCTCAGAGAGCCAAATGTTCCATCCAGACCTTTCCTATGTCCACGGGGAGGGCTGGGGGCCCTGCCTCAGACACTGGATAGCCAGGACACACCTGATGCTTGCCCAGGCTGCACCCAAACAGCATGCCCTGCGTGGAGTGCCCACTATAAACTGGCACTTGCTGGGCAGGCCAGACTCTGAGAAGCATCAGGCCCTCGGGATCCCTGCCCGCTATATGGTCCCCTACCCCCAATCTGGACTCTCCTCCTACCCCCACCCAGCCTGCCTCTTTTTGATCCTGGAACAGTGATATCTTGAAGAAGGCAGAGCCTTCTCAGTGCAAGAATTCTTCCTGCCTCTCCAGGGTGGGTGGGGGGAGTCTGGGAAGAAACTCATTTCTTCCTGAGGTAGCACATTCCATTGTGGAAGGTCTCTGTGGGGCAGAAATGTTTGGTGGTGCTAAACTGAACCCTCCCTCCCGCTGACCGCCCCACAGGGCTGGGTGACCCGCTCTCTCTGTCCTGCACCCATATCCTCCCAGCACCTGAGGATGATGCTCCTGGTGATGCATCCCCATTGGTGGCCCTGCTCATGATGACTCCTTTCTACCCTTCCCCATCTCGCACCTCTCATGCAGGGATTTGTGGATTGGACACCTGTTCCCCAAGAAAGTGCCCTCCTGCCTTTGCATCATTGTTCCAGCCATCCGATCATTTTGAGACCAAATCCTTTTGAGACTGACATGTCCCAGTTCTTCTCAAATTTGTGCATTACTAAGTTGTCAACACAGTGTTGTAGGGAAAAGGCCCACGACTGGTCCTTTAGAAATGAGTAATCTCTCCTCTTTCTCCTTTCCAACTGTGCCACAACCAGCACTACTACCTCCCATCCCCTATAGGTGCAGACAGGGATACGAGCCTGGGGCCATGTTTCAAATCCAGCTGTGATGTTCTCCCCAGCCAGCCTCCAGGTTGGAAACCCCATTCCTTCCTTCTCATAGGAAGCCAAGTGGATGCTTCAGTGAGAGCTTTTACAGATTGGGAAACTGAGGCCTTTAGAGGCTCTGGCAAAGCAAGGACCAGAGCCTGGGATCTCCTGACTCCTGATCCAGTGATCTTGAATCCCCAGCTACAATCCCTCTGGCCCTCCCACCCCAGGCTGGCCCAAGCTTCCCGACAGGCCAGGTTGGATTTATCACCACCATCGTCCTCCCCTCTCCTTCTTTTCAGTCCCAGGGGAAGGATTCCCCTTCCCAGCAAGTCTTTCATGAGCTCCCTCTTCCTCCCTGGACAAACCCCACAGCCTCACCACAGAATTCCTCACAATCTGAGATTTTCTTTAGGCATTTGTCACTAGCCCCCCTTGCTTCCAAATCAAATTTATTTTTTTAAAGATTTTATTTATTTAATAGAGAGAGCCAGAGAGCACAAGCAGGGGGAACAGCAGCTGGGAGAGGGAGAAGCAGGCTCCCCACTGAGCAGGGAGCCTGATGCAAGGCTCAATCCCAGGACCCCAGGATCATGACCGCAGCCAAAGGCAGACACTTAGCCAACTGAGCCACTCAGGCACCCCCTCCCCCCAATCAAATTTAGACTAACAGCTGACAAAAGAGGCAGAAAGGAAAAACAAAAAATAAAAAACCCGACATCCACAGGAGCAAATCTACCAGTCCCCTCCCCAGGTGTTACATTACTCAAGGCTACCCAGGCAGAGTGAGAATCAGCTGCTCCCATGTGTATAAAATGCAGGTTTTATTATTATTCTGGTATGGTGAGGCCAACAGATCAAGAGATGGTTACCATTTAAAGAAGAGCTTGTCCCTCACAGTTCCCAAGAGCAGGGGGCATGCCACAGCACTCAGGGCCATAACACACAGGGCCATAGTGCATGGGGAAGGGAAGGATAGGCAAAGCAGGCTGAGCAGGTACAGGATTAGTCCGAGCCGGCTCTGAGGCAGAGGAGCTGTCCCCAGTTGGCAGGTACCTGGCCCTGGGAGATTAGGGGAGTATGCAGATGTGGCCCAGGATGTGAGCGCCCCATCGGGAAGGGGTGTGGGCGTGGGCGCTGGATCAGTTGGTGTGCATACAAGAAGACCTCTTCTGGGTCAGTTATTTACCATGTAGGAATTGGCTAGCCAGTTGGAAGGCTGTGCTTCCTGGTTCAGCAAGACCCCAAAATACCAAAGCCTCAGGAAGTACAGAAACAAATAAGCATGATTAACACGCCACGTTTCCCAGCCTGGGGGAGGAAGCTGCCTCCCTGTAGGCAGATGCATTTTCTCCCAATAACAAAGACACAGAGGAATCTATGATGTGAACTGTTACATGCAGGGCAGAGATCGGGGTTCTCAGCATGTGTACAGATGCTACAGAAATACGGCTCCCAACAAACTTCCTTGTTTCTGCTCTCCCGCAACAGCTCAGGCTGATCAGAGGTCCACACTGTGCCCCAAACCCTCCCACCCTTACCCAGGGGCTCACTCCCTGCTCAGAGCAGCTGAGAGCAGAGGGATGCTGGGTCTAATGTGGGATGTGCTGGCCTGAATTTGGCTCTCCTTTGCCACTCATCCTATTTGGCACCTGTAAAATGGGCTCACAGACTGCAGCCCTGCCTAGCTGACCAGCACACACTCTCTTCTTGCTTCTAGGGAGCCCGGCTGACAATGCGTCCCTCAAGTCAGGTGACCGGATCCTCTTCCTCAATGGACTAGACATGAGGTCAGAGGCTACTGGGGACATCAGAGCTGGGTGACAAACCCATCTTCCAAGACTCTTGACTTTTGGGACACCTAGCCCATGGTCCCAATCTCCTATGACCAGTTTGTCTCCAGGATCTACCCCTCTTCCTATGGGAACTCTTGAATTTGCCCCCTCAGACTAGATAGGATGTCACTTCATCCTTCCAACCAGAAAGTACCCCAGCTCCATGCAAGGAATACAGAGGGGTTTTTTTGTTTGTTTGTTTTGTTTTTGTTTTTAAAGATTTTTTTTAATTTTTATTTATTTATGATAGTCACAGAGAGAGAGAGAGAGAGAGAGAGGCAGAGACACAGGCAGAGGGAGAAGCAGGCTCCATGCACCGGGAGCCTGACGTGGGATTCGATCCCGGGTCTCCAGGATCGCGCTCTGGGCCAAAGGCAATGTGGGGCTTGAACTTACAACCCTGAGATCAAAAGTGACATGCTCTCCTGCCAAAGCCAGCCAGGTGCCCTGAGACACAGAATTACATGGACTATGAGTGTCTTGCCCTTTCGGGGGAGCCCTGCCTAGGGATGACATGGGAACAACCCCTCTGCACCCAGAAGTGTCCAGCTGGTCCTGGTCCTGGAGCTTCTCTTGCAGAGGAGATAAATAGGCAGGAGAGGCAGGGCCCTGGCTCCTGGTCCTGGCCCAGCCTCAGACTGCTGAGTGGCCTCTACAGGCAGGACATGGATAACTGGTGGGTGGCTGTGGACAGGTCTCATCCTGGTCAGGCCCTCCTGGGCCATCTCTTCTTGGCAGGAACTGCTCCCATGACAAGGTGGTGTCCATGCTTCAAGGCAGTGGTGCAATGCCCACACTGGTGGTGGAGGAAGGGCTCGTCCCATTTGCCAGCGGTGAGACACCCACTGCCACTTGGCTTCATGGCCCATGGAGACCCTGCCAGGGTCTCCACATGTGGGACTTACAAGTCCACAGAGGACTCTGCTTTTCCCCCACACCTGCAGCCTCCCTCCCCAAGTGGTACTGTAGACTCCAGTGGGACAGCCTCAGGGCCTTGCCTGGGGCTGTCCCTCTGTCCCTGTCTCCAGACTCTGGCAGTAGGTGTGCCTCCCGAAGCCTGGCACTCACCCCAGCTGCAAGAGAAACTGCATCTGACCTGGGGATGCTGGGTCACCCGTGCCTCTCCTGCCTGTGGCCCTGACAGACTCCGATTCTTTGGATTCCCCCAACCCGTCCTCGGCGCTCACCTCCCTGCAGTGGGTGGCGGAGATCCTGCCTTCCAGTATTCGGGTGCAGGGGAGGACTTTCAGCCAGCAGCTGGAGCACCTACTCACGCCTCCCGAGCGCTATGGGGTTTGCCGGGCCCTTGAGAGCTTCTTCCAGCACAGGTGGCTGGGCCAGAGGGGTGGTATGAGCTGCCCTGGGTGGGCCTCCAATCCTGCCTAGACTCACCATGCGGGTCTCCCTGTCTGTGCCTCCCGAGTCTCCTTCTCCTGGGAGAGACTCAGAGAAAGCAGCAGCTGGTACCAGGGCCACCAGAGTGGTGGTCAAAGTGCCCTACCATAAACCCTGCCTCTGAAACCCCCTAGCCACGTGACCTAGTCCCTGCAAAGTGAAGTGCTGACCTGCAACGTTGTTTGTGGGAAGGTCACAAGACTAGCCTGTGGGCATTTGCTACTAGCCGGCCAGGTCTGTTGGGGTTGGTTTGGGGTTTTCCTCTTTGTACCTGAGTGCCAGCAGCGGCCAGCATCTGTCACCCTCCTTGGTCCAGAGGGTCATTGTCATGGTCTGTGCAAACCCCTCACCTGTTCACCCCCTTTTCTTTTTTTGTTTAAACAGCTTTATTGAGACAAAATTCACACACCATAAAATTCACTCTTTTAAGTGGACAGTGCACAGCTTTTTCATTGACAAATCTGAGCACCCATCACCACACTCCCATTTTAGAACATTTTCATCACCTCAAAAAGAAACTCTGCACCTCTTCGCTGTCATCCCCTCCTCTTTGGCCGCCACCCCTCCCCCATCCCAAACAACTGCTAATCTATGTTAGGGTCTTTGAGGCTTTCCCTATTCTGGGCTTTCCTATGAACAGGCTCCTGTAGTATGTGTGGGATTTTATGTCTGGCTTCTTTCACTCAACATCATGTTTTCAATGTTCATCCAATACAGAACATCTACTTCTTCCCTTTATCTTGGCCAAATAACATTCCACTGTGTGTATGGACCACATGTTGTCTGTGCACTCATCCGTGATGGACACTTGGCTTGTTTCCACCTTTTGTTCCCTTTTAGCTCCCTCCCCCTTCTGTGTCCCTCCCCTGCCAAGGCCACCAGTCCCATGAGTTTAATGGACATCCTTTTCTCTGATGTATTCTTGAAGTGTGGGCATTGCTGTTTCATAGGATGTATTTTTTTAAGTTTTTTTTTTTTTAAGTAATCTCTACACCCAGCCAACATGGGGCTCAAACTCTCGACCCTGAGATCAAGAGTTTCATGCTCTTCCCACTGAGCCAGCCACATGCCCCCCCCCCCCATGATATATTTTTGTTCTACATCACAGTTGGGGATATTCTGTGCATATTCTGTGTGACTTTTTTTTTCACCAAGTGCTATTTGTTTAGATCTGCCCATGTTGCTCTGTATACATGTAAGATTTCACTGATTTATTTGACAGAGAAAGAAAAAGAGCACACAAGCAAGCACACACGGGAAGCAGTAGGTAGAAGGAGAGGGAGAAGCAGGTTCCCCACTGAGCAGGGAGCCCCATGCAGGACTCAATCCCAGGACCCTGGGATCATGACCTAAGCCGAAGTCAGGCACTTATCCAGCTGAATCACCCAGGAGCCCCCCTCTGTATACATTTAATACATTGTTTATAACTGTGGCCAAATTCCTGTGGACCAAGGGTGCAGGTCTAATCTATTTACCTGCCAGTGATAGAAACAGGCTTGTCACCACTCTCTTCCATCTTGATAGTAGTGATGAACATCATCATGCACATTTCCCCATTGAGCTGTGTATGATTCATTTGAAATTTATATCTAAGAGCAGCCTTGCTGGCTATTAAGGTGTTTGTTTTCTGATTTTGACTAGATCTTCCCAAATTGCTTCCCAGAGCACTGCTATCACTCATATCCTCGGGGCTCCCTCATCCCCATGTCCTCACCAGCATTTGGCACTATCCAGCTTTCTACTCGTGCTAGTCTTTTAGGCATAAAGTGACATCTTATTTTATTTTGGGTTTTGTGTATTCGTTTTTTTTTTTTAAGATTTTTATTTATTTGAGAGTGAAAAAGAGAGCGCATGAGAGAACAAGCACAGAAGGAGAGGGAATTCCCCACTGAGATTCCTCACATTCCCCACTGAGCAGGGAGCCCAACATGGGGCTGGATCCCAGGGATGATGACCTGAGCCGAAGGAGGACACTTAACTGACTGAGCTACCCCAAGTGCCCCTATTTTGGGATTTTATTTTATTTTTTAAGATTTTATTTATTTATTTAGGAGAGACGGAGAGGGAGACAGATAGAGGCAGAGATGCAGGTAGAGGGAGAAGGAGGCTCCTCGAGGGGAGCCCGGTGTGGGACTCGATCCCAAGACCCTGGGATCACGACTTGAGCCAAAGGCAGATGCTCAACTACTGAGCCACCCAGGTATCCCACTATTTTTGGCTTTTAAATTATTATTTTAAACATCTTTTAATAGCCTTGTTAGCTTTTTTTGTTTCTTTATCTATAGAATACCTTTTTAGACCCTTAATGCATTTTTATTTTACGGGCTTTCTGTTCTTGTTAATTTGGAGGAGTTCCTTGTATATTTTAGACACTGGTTGCTTGTTGATTTTAGACATTGTAAACATCTTCCACTTTTCTTGTTATTATTTCTTTTATATCTAATATCAATGTGCCAAAAGTGGGCTTCTTTGAACAGATATCCTTGATTTTGTAAAATCAAATTCAGTACATTTTGGGCCTTATGGCTTTGACTTTTGAAATTTTAAGAACTCTCTCTCCACCCCACCCCCCACCCCTGCCCAAAAGATATTTTCCTGCACTGTTTCTATTTATTTTACAATTTTGGCTTTCATATGTTGTCCTTTATCCACCTAGAGTTCATCCTTATGTGTGGTGTTACGAGAGGATCCAGTTTTATTTTCCCATATAGTCCAAGGATCAGCAAACTATTTCTACAAAGGGCCACATGTTAAATATTTTAGGGTTTGTGGGCCATATGGTCTCCACAGAAACTATTCAACCCTGCCATTGTAGCTCGAAAACAGCCACAGACAATGGATAAATACACAGTCATGGCTGTGTTCCAATAAAACTTTCTTTACAAAAACAGAAGGTGGGCCAGATTTTAGGCTGTAGGCCATCATTTACCAATCCCTGATATAATGAATCCACTTGCCCAATGCACTGTGTGTTTTCATCTTACAGCGACTCTATGGGGTAGATGCTATTTTTATCCATGTTTTACAGAGGAGGAAACTGAGGCACAATGGAATTAAGTATGAGAAAGGTCACTTGGTTGGTAAGTGACAGAGCCAGGATTTGAATCAGGGTGGCCCATCACCAGGGCCTGCATTCCTACCTTCCCTCACTTCTCTCTTTTGGCCGGGGTGGGTTCCATGGCCTGCAGTGCCCCCATATCCCTCTCTCCCTCCCCTGCATTGAGCCCCTGAGAAATGAACCCCTTGCTTCTGCACCCTTCCCCAGGAACATTGACACCCTCATTGTGGATGTCTACCCTGTGCTGGACACACCTGCCAAGCAAGTCCTTTGGCAGTTCATCTACCAGCTGCTGACTTACGAGGAGCAGGAGCTCTGCCAGGAGAAAATTGCATGTTTCCTGGGCTACACAGCTATGACAGGTAAGCAGCCTCTCCCCCTCTCCAGCCCACCAGGTGAAAAGCCAGACACCTGTTCTCAGATTACAGCCGACCTGGGCTTCTCCCACATATAAATGGACCTCCATATCATGCAGACCCATGCCGGCCGCACCCAGGCTGGTCCTACACTTGCCCCCACAAATGTGCCTTCTCAGTTTGATCTTTAAGTAGCACTGCAACATTACCTTGGACTCTAGACACCCTACCTATCCACCCGGAACCCCAGGCTCTCACCCACAGAATGGAAGTGACCTCAGTGGCTGTACATCACACACCAAGAAATATGTCACAGATCAAGAAATTCATGTGGTTTCTGTTTGCAGAGCTGGGTAGCAAGCACACAGCCAGGTCACACCTGATTGGTGAGCCTTGATGCACACAGATACACAGTAGGGCCTGCCAGACCATCTGCGGCCTCAGTTTCCAACTGCTTCATACCTCTTACTGTGGGCCCCAGGTGCCCATACCTCTTACAGTGGGCCCCAGGTGCCCATACAACCATGCATGTTATCACTGAGGCCACAGGAGTCGAAAGTGTGCCAAACACTGTGCATTTGTTCAAGGCACTCTACACCTGCTATGGTAAAGCTTGCAGATATCCTACATTCTGGCCCTTGTGTTCCACTGTCCCTAGTCCTGGGGACCCACAATTTGCTGGAAGAGGCTCGAGGGTTTTAGCAAGAGGCTCAGAACATAGTCTGGGTAGCAATGTTCCATATGTCTGCCTAGACCTGGAATCTGGCATCTTACCCCACATGCGAAGCAGGGCCTGGGGTCACAGATTGGTGCAGACAACTGCTGCCTTCACTCCTGTATTTGGAGGCCATTTGGCTGGCTGAGAACACAAGGGGCCCATCTCCTGTTCATGTTGCACAGCAGAGCCGGAGCCTGAGCTGGACCTGGAGCCTGAGCCTGAGCCTGAGCCTGAGCCTGAGCCGGTGCTGGAACTCCAGCGGCGGAGTTCCCTGAGGGCCTCCTCCATGTGCCGCCGCAGCCTGCGGTCCCAAGGTCTGGAGGCCAGCCTCAGTTGCGGTGAGGCTCTGGACCAAAAGGCGGGACTGGGTGTGAGGATGCCAGCAGGGTTCAGTTTTCCCACCTGCAGAATGGGGTGGGTGAGATGAGAGATCCCCGAGAACAGGTTAAGCAGGGCTGAGTGATGGCCCTCCTGATGGACCAACCACCAGGGCTTGCTGGTTCTTTCTCCATGGCTATGAACCCAAGCCTTAGAGCTCAGAGGGGTCACTAGACTGCTCCATGGTAGACTCCACCCTCCCCGATTCCCCTGGCAGGTCCCGGCGACTGCCCCGAGATGCCTCTTCCTCTAATCCCAGGCGAGCGCCAGGCAGGCGACGGCACGTCCCTCCCTGAGACCCCCAATCCTAAGATGGTGAGACCTCACTGCCCTCCAGGTGGTTCTGTGGCCACTGGGAATAGGTGGCTCATGGGGCTGGGGCAGATCCCTGCCTTCCTGATCACCCAGGCCTGACCTCTGAGGCTATGTGAGGGCCTCATGGGGGAGGTGAGGGTGGGCTGGACTCACCCTGGCCTCCTCTCCCTGAAGATGTCGGCCGTCTATGCAGAGCTTGAGTCCCGACTGAACAGCAGCTTCAAAGGGAAGGTGGGGACCTCGTCCAGATCCCGTGCCTCCCCACCAGTGCCCAGCCCGGCAGGCACAGCAGGTAGGGGCTCAGCCAGCCCCGGTTCCTGAAAGCAGCACTGGCCTGTGGCCTCTGGGCTACCTATCTAGGTGTTGCCCCCATCTGGGGCACATCCTTGGAGCCTCCCCTTTGTTCCATGACCATGTGACTGAGTTGTGGGGAACCTCAGCAGCCTCCATGGCAAAGGTCCCTCAAGGTCAAGGTCATCAGAGGCCTTCCCATGTCCCCTATGATCCTTACCCCTACTGCAGATTTAGAAAAGCAGAGGTCTTCCCTTGAAGGAGCCCCAGGTTAGCATGTGGCTGTTGGATAAACTATTAAATGCACGCATTGCTCTGTGAATGGCACAACTGGGAAGATGGTTTCTCTGCAGTTCAGAAGGCAGGACCCCTGGACAATGTTCCTGTCAGCCAAGGGCCTGGTGGGTGTGGGAACCACCTCATGATCCTTGATCTAGGGTCTGGAGAAGTCCCCCTCTGTCCTTTCAGTTGTGTTCAGTTGGTCCTAGGTGGGACCCCTGAGGTCCCTTCCAAGATAAGCTGGGGTCTGGCCTTTCCTGGGGCTAAGTAGTGCTCCCTCTCACCTGCTCTGACCTGTGATTTCCCTCAGATAAAGGCCTGGGGAGGCAGGGTCATCTAGGGTCTTCTTGTGCTGTGTCCAGAGAGGGAAAGGAAGGTACCCAGGGACACAGAGCCAACCTGCCCCCGGCCCCTACCCTCAGCCTGCACCTGGAACCCAGGTACTGACTGAAGAGGGGTCCTCACGCTTGATCCCCCACCCCAGGGCCCAGGACCCTGTCCAGCGTCTCGTGGCCCAGCGAGCGGCTCCTGCCCTCCCCCTGCTACTACCCACTGTGTTCAGGGGGCCTGGCCTCCCCCAGCAGCTCTGAGTCCCACCCCTACGCCAGCCTGGACAGCAGCAGGGCGCCCTCCCCACAGCCAGACCCTGGGCCCATCCGCTCTGACAGCCCCCCAAGCCCGGACCCTGCCCGCCCACCCAGCCGCAGGAAGCTCTTCACCTTCTCCCGCCCCGTGCGAAGCCGGGATACTGACCGCTTCCTGGATGTGCTGAGTGAGCAGCTGGGTCCCCGGGTCACTGCTGTGGATGATTTCCTGAGCCCTGAGAACGATTACGAGGAGGTGAGCACATGCCAGCAGATGTGGAGGGTCAGGGGCCCAGGGGTGA
Source organism: Nyctereutes procyonoides (assembly GCF_905146905.1). Classification (NCBI taxonomy): domain Eukaryota; kingdom Metazoa; phylum Chordata; class Mammalia; order Carnivora; family Canidae; genus Nyctereutes; species Nyctereutes procyonoides. The sequence goes on from NW_026575126.1 coordinate 66,317,390, forward strand.
CATGGGGGTCTGTAAGGGGAACAGTATCCCTGGGCTCCTGCAAGAATCCTGTTGCCCTTGGGATCTGCCCCAGGCTACTCCTCTCCCTGCTCCAGTCCATCCTGAAATCTGTCCCAGACTACCCCACCCCCTGGCTGAGCTATCCCACCCTTTAACTCAGCTATGACACCCCTCAATCAAGGTTCCCCCATATACCTCATCTCAGGTCACCCCATTCCTTTTCCCAGACTACTTGTCAGGCCATCCTACCCACAGCCTCAGGCTAACCCACCAGACTATCCAATCCTTGTCCCCAGGTTATCCCACCCCTTGCCCCAGGCTATCTCACCATCCCTCACCTTGCTCTGCCCCGGGCAGATGAGCTTCCACGATGACCAGGGAAGCTTTGTGACCAATGAGCGGAGCAGCGCTAGTGAGTGCATCAGCAGCAGTGAGGAAGGCAGCTCCCTGACCTACTCCTCCATCTCCGACCACATCCCCCCACCCCCGCTCAGCCCCCCACCTCCACCACCCCTGCCCTTCCATGACCCCAAGCCCAGCTCCCGCACCCCTGATGGTCCCCGGGGCCCTGCTCAGACGCTGGCCAAGCCCCTCGCCCAACTCAGCCACCCAGTCCCTCCACCGCCCCCGCCCCCCCTGCCCCCACCGGTGCCCTGTGCACCCCCAATGCTGTCCCGGGGCCTGGGCCACCGTCGAAGTGAGACCAGCCACATGAGCGTCAAGCGCCTGCGATGGGAGCAGGTAGAGAACTCGGAAGGCACCATCTGGGGTCAGGTAGGTGGCCTGGGGCCTGGGGTGCCCTGTACCAGGGGAGTCTGGCCTGGGGAGCAGCATTGAAGACAAGACCCTGGCCAGTTTCTAGTGCCTGGCATTTCCCTGCTTCCATTCCCTCAGCATCAGAAGCTCAGGGCAGCTCTGCTGAACTCACCCCCTGCAAAGGACCCCTCAAAACAGGGCCAGACCTCTCAGCCACCTCCGTTAGCCCCCTTGGTTGGCCTCAGTCCCTTAGCAGTCCCTTTATCCCCCTGCTCCACTGAAACTTGCTGCCTTCTGCTTGTGTGCATTACTGTCCTCACAAGGAGGCAGTTCACCACCCCATAACTTGGATGATTTAGCTTCTCCTGCAGTCTCCTCTGGTCCTCAGTTCTCTCCCAGGGCCTGATGAAGGCTCTCCCTTAGTAGTTCCCAGGGCAGCCCTTAGAGGATGTGTGGTGTGGGGGGTGGCAGTCCAGCTGCCAGTGTTCCTCCTCCCTCTGAATCTCTCCTGGCCTCCCCGACCCGTGCGTTGCAGCTAGGGGAAGATTCTGACTATGACAAGCTGAGCGACATGGTGAAATACCTCGATTTGGAGCTGCACTTTGGCACCCAGAAACCTACTAGTGAGTGGCCTGGGGGTCCTGGGGGAACCCTCATACCAAGCCATCTGTGGAAGCCCACCTGCTGCCTTCTGTGGCATCCCAGGGCTTAGAGTCCCAGAAGTCTGTGCTGACTGCCATTTACTTCCTGTGTCCCTGAGTTTACCTCCCAGAGCTTCAGTTTTCCCATCTCAAAGTGGACATAATCGTAGTAGCTGGTATTTATTCCATGCTCACCAAATGCCAGACACCCCCCTGTTTCTAAATTAATCCTGTGACAATTCTATGGGTAGAAACTGTGATCACCTTAACTTCCTCATGAAGATGCACAGAGAAGCTAGGTAATTTGCTCAAAGCCACACAGCCAGAATAAGGGTATCAGGAGGTAACCATATCTAGGAGACTAGATGTCCCTTCCATTCTCTCTGTCCCCTTGCCCTTTTCGGGGTATCTCCCTATAGTCATCGGGTGGGACTCTAGGCAGTGAGGAATATTATGTGTGGAAGGTGGTTCCAGGATGGAAGAGAAAGGCCTTTGTCCATCAAGGAAGCATCTGCAAGGTGGAGAGGTGGTTAGTTCACCTTCCTTGGACAGCTCAGCCCCAAGGACCCAGGGGAGAGAGGGTGGGGGAGGGGCACGCACTGCCCATGCTGAGAATGTTGCACTAACCCCGAGAGTGGGAGGGTGAGGAAGGAAGAAACTGGACCCCTGGAGCTGGACTGTGGGTGTGGCCAAACCCCTCCTGGGTCCTCCAACCAGCTTGGACTCCTATCATTAAACCATTTTGCCTTCCAGAGCCGGTGCCTGGGCCTGAGCCCTTCAGGAAGAAAGAGGTGGTGGAGATCCTGTCTCACAAGAAGGCCTACAACACCTGTGAGGGGTTGGGGAGTCCCAGGGGTATGGGGGACAGGAGGTGGCCCTCTGGGCCGCAGAGCTTTGGATCCACCTGTGTGGATGCCACATTAGTTCTTGGGGGCCCGACACCGGCTGGGTGAAGGCCCCTTCTGGGGTCCTAGATCCCTCCAAGGCGCAGGTGCGCGCTTGGGCTCCCCCCTCCTTGGCCTCCTCGTTGGCCCCCCCGTTGGCCCCGCCCCCAAGGGTCTAAGGCTCCCGAGTTCTGGCCACGCCTCGGCCATCCCCTATTCTCTCTCTCGCGGTCTCCTCCCTCGTTTCTGGCGCCACCGCCACAGGCCCCACCTGTCTATCCCTTCGAGAACCTTGTCCTCACCTCTGTTCGGCCGTGGGAAGGACCCTCTCCGTCTCTGGGCCGGCCCCGCCCCCGCCCAGGTTCCGTCCAGTCGCCCCGCCCACCATCCGTCTGGCCCCGCCCACCATCCGTCTGGCCCCGCCCCCGGCTCACGCTCGCGGCCCCGCCCGCAGCCATCCTGCTCGCTCACCTGAAGCTGAGCCCCGCGGAGCTGCGGCAGGTGCTCATGAGCATGGAGCCCCGGCGCCTGGAGCCCGCGCACCTGGCGCAGCTGCTGCTCTTCGCGCCCGACGCCGACGAGGAGCAGCGCTACCAGGCCTTCCGCGAGGCGCCCGGCCGCCTCAGCGAGCCCGACCAGTTCGTCCTGCAGGTGCTGCGGCCGTGACGGCCGCCAGGGGTCAGGGGGTGCTGCCCAGTGGCCTTGGCCGCCTCTGTCAGGGCCCTCGTTGTAACCGGGGCTGTGTGGGTCCCGCTCCCCTACGGCCGCTGCGCCCGTGCCTGAGTCCCATTAACGTCCGGTTCCCACCTGGAGTCCAAGGTAGATGGGATTGTGCTTCCTTTGGGGGCTTATTTTTTCTCGAGGGAATGCCGGTTTGCCGGCTGACCCCCACCCCAGGCTGCGGTGGGGCAGTGGGTCTCCTGGTGGGGCGGGTGAATCCTGGCTTTGCCTTCATGACAGATGCTATCCGTTCCCGAATACAAAACCCGCTTGCGCAGCCTCCACTTCCAAGCCACCCTACAAGAGAAGACGGAAGAGATCCGGGGCAGCCTGGAGTGCTTGCGCCAGGCCTCCCTTGAGCTCAAGAACAGCCGGAAGCTTGCCAAGATCCTGGAGGTCAGGGCGCACCCCCTCCCTGGTCACTCCACCTGCCTGTCTGCCCCCTGGGGCTTCCTGTCTGGAGGTCCACCATGATGGTGGTCCAGGGGGTGAGGTGAGGACCTGGGCAGGACCTGCCCACCTTCCTTTCCACAGTTTGTGTTGGCCATGGGCAACTATCTCAATGATGGACAGCCTAAAACCAACAAGACCACAGGCTTCAAGATCAACTTCCTGACAGAGGTGAGGGAACCAGCTGGCAGTAATCGATGAGCATGCTCTACCATCGAGGATGGGGAGGTCAGGCCCAACCCAAGTTGTGGCAGAGGAGAGAAGAGAATATCATGGCCAAGGAGGGCCCTTTCCCCAGAAGCAAAAGCTGGCTGCCTGCAGGCTGGAATGCAGCAAAGGTTGGGGGTGGGAGGCTTTTAAACGGCAAGGCAAGCCTCAGGATCTGGGGAAATGGAGTGGGGGGGGGCAGGGAGGGGAGACTCCAGGAGGAAGGAGAGAATCCCACTTGGTAGGTTCTGTGCCCTTAATAACACCACGATTGCCAGGCCATCCTAACCTTGAAAGATCTAGGATCTGAGAAAGGACAACTGGAATATCCAGCCTTCCCACTGTTTCTGAGACCTTTTACCGGGGTACCTTTTGTTGTTTTAAAAGAGAGGAAGAAATCTCCATTTGTAGACATGAATGTTTTAGGATGTCTGAGGCACAGGTGGGCCAGAGATGGTTCCAGAAAATCACAGGAAGGAAGATATGTGAGTGGTGCTCCCCTGGGGGTCAGAAAAATTTTGGTTTATATCTGCTGACAAGAGCACGCTCCCAAGGACAGAACAGCTGGTGGCCTCCTCTAGCTGGTGGCTATGAGCCTGGTTCCTGGGTGGTGGGGTGGGGAGGTGTCTCAAAGATCTGGGCTGGAGAGCTTTCAAACTCCTAGGGAGGCCCATGGGCATCCCAGCAGAGCCTCACAGTGAGGAATACTAGAAACTTTGGAGTTGGTGAGTGTCAAGGGCCAGGAACTGCTGCCACACTCCAGGGGAAGTGGGGCTAAGGGTACCCAGACCCATATGATCAGCAATCTGATGGGGTCCTTGAGGAGGTTGTATGTTGGGCATCACTTACAGCTGAATTCCACAAAGACTGTGGATGGGAAGTCCACCTTCCTGCACATCCTTGCCAAATCACTGAGCCAGCACTTCCCAGAACTGCTGGGCTTTGCTCAGGACCTGCCCACTGTGCCCCTGGCTGCCAAAGGTAAGCTGAGTGGATGGACAATGGATCAGGAAGCAGAGGCACTGCTGTCCTGGGCTGGGATGTCAGTGCTCATGAGGCTCTGTTGCCTTCCCAACAGTGAATCAACGGGCCCTGACCAGTGACCTGGCTGACCTCCATGGCACCATCAGTGAGATACAGGATGCTTGCCAGAGCATGTCTCCCTCTAGTGAGGACAAGTTTGCTGTGGTCATGACGGTATCCAAAGAGCTGCCTGTCCCAGTAACAAGGTGGGCCCTGGGGTGGCCAGGTAGAGCTGGCTTCAAGATCAACTCCAGTGGCCACTGCAGACCCTGTGTCCCAGCAGAGATTCTGGGCAAAGGCTCCTGTAAGTGGGTCAAGGGGTCCTGGCAGAGGGTCCATCCTGGTGATTTAGAATCCAGGTACTCACACCATGTCTGCATAACTGAAGAGGAGCTCTTTGGACTATCTGAAAGCCACTGCCTTGCCCCATCTGTCCTCATGGGCAGCCCAGGCTCAAGTCACAAGATACAAGGACAGACCTCTCAGGCCCTAACCAGCCAAAGGGAATCAGGAGAGGGTCATGTTGCCACTGAGCACAGATAGGGATGGATACTACGAGGGGAAAAAAAAGGAGAGATCAAAACCGAGAGAATGCCAGGAGGCTATTATATGTGGGTGTTTGAGGAGGAAGGGGTCATGGCATCTGAGAAGAGCCCAGAGTAGGGAGAGGGCTGCCTTACAGAGAAGACACATGGATGGCCTGGATGTTGTGGACTTCAGAGGCAGCTGAGGGAGCAGTGTACAAAGGCACTGGAGCCGCTGGACATAGCTGAGCGTGGGGCACGGGGCAGGCAGGAGCCAGGCAGCTTAGAGAACCTGAGGGTGGTTTCCTTAACAGAGGCTGATCAGTCCTTCCTAGATACAGCCCAGCCGGTGCTGCGGGCACTGGACGGGTTGCAACATGAGGCCATGGAGGAGCTGGGCAGGGCACTGGCCTTCTTCGGTGAGGACTCCAAAGCAACCACTTCTGAGGCCTTCTTTGGCATCTTTGCAGAGTTCATGAGCAAGTTCGAGGTGAGCCATCATGGGAGATCTAAGGGGCCTCTTAGAAGTCCCTCCAGGGGTCAAAGGCAGACGCCTCCATAAAGCCCAGATTGGGAAAGGGCCTCCAGCAAGTGTGATGCGACCCCCACGGGGCTGATAGGTCTCTTCCCTGGCTTTTTTTTGGGGGGGTAGAGAGGGGAATGAGGCAGGTCAGGGGTCAGGGGCTCCTGGGACCACTGACCAGCCCCTCCTCTTGTACCTCTTCCTCTCCAGCGAGCACTCAGTGACCTGGAGGCTGGGGATGGCCCACGCAGCTCGGGGATGGTTTCACCCCTGGCCTGGTGACCTGCGGAGTCCATCCTGCCTGAGGCCCATCCCAGTAGCCTGGAGCAGTCCATAGCAGCCTGGGTGTGAGAGATGGGGCCCGGCCTCCCCGTGTCTCCAGCTACCTCAGCTGTCAGGCTCTGGACACTGGGAAGGTGCAGGGTCAGCCTGGTTCCCCTCTGTGGGCCTTGGCTTTGGCTCCAAGTGAGCACTGGGGGGATGGGACAGAGAGGAGGTGCTAACTCCTCGGAGAGTGTGAACCTTAGCTGCCCACAGGCATGCTCACACTGGAAGGCCTGGCTTTGCCCGGCCTCTCTCTGGGTCTTGGAGAGGATGCTGGCTATGCACACCCTCAGGACTCTGGTCTGGCCCAAGGGAGGGGTGGCAGGGCTTCCACCAGTGAGTGGATTGTGAAGTGGCCCCCACCTGGGGGCAGTGTCTGCTGTCTGCCCCTCAGAGCTTGGCCAGAGCATTCTCTGTCCCAAGCAAGGACATCGGAATCTCCTTTCTGAGCCTGCTCCCAGTAGGCTGGAGGGACACCCTTGCAGAACATGCACTCTGGACCCTGGACAAAGTGACAGATGCCCTTGAACATGCCATGCCAGTGAGCATGACAGGCCTTGAGGTTCCTCACCCAGCCCTGGCCTCCTGGGGCTGCCTGGAAGAAACTGGAAGAAAGGATATCCCCAAGTGCAGGGACCTGGGGGCCTGTGTACCAAGCCTGGGTCTTGGAAGCTAGAAGCAGGGAAGGGAGGACAGACGCTGGGCAGGAATACAGGAGAGGACTGGATTAGGAAGACCGCGATGTCAGACTGTAGAACTGAGGGGTTTCAGACTGTAGAATTGAGGGGTTTTATCCAGCAAACAAATTTGAGTCCAGTTTGGGGAGCCCGAGAGTGGGATGGCGTGGTGAAGTAGGGACAGAGAGGATGGAAAGCTGTTTAGGTGCTGGGTGAGCAGGACTTGGTAGCTGATTGCCTGGCTGGGTCATGGTGATGTTCCCTGGAATGGGTCACATGAGCAGAGCGGACGTTGGGGTAGATGACACAGTGGGACATAGTTGGGATCCCAGAGGCCATTTCACATGTGTGTCTGGAGGCCCTGGTGAGGTCAGGGGTAGAGGAGACAGTTACCTGGACACCAAGAGCAGGGGTGCTGTGGATGGGGAGGATATGTTAATTTCCTCCATCCTTTTCATGTTCCAATTGGCAGTCCCAACATCAGGCAGATTCCTGTTGCCTCTTTCCTTAACTTTCTTCCAGAGAAGTCTGCAATGGGCTTTAAATTTGTCCCGGATTCTTTTTCTCTCCCTACAATCAAATGGCTAATGTTGCTTTTGGACAGTATCTGGGACCCGTTCAGTTCCTGGCAATCTCCCAGACTATTCTTTGAGGCCATGTATATATTCTTTCCTTGTCCCCCACTCACAGCCACCATATAAACTTGGGGCACCAGAGTGGCTCAGTCGGTTAAGCGACTCTTGATTTCAGCTCAGGTCATGATCTCAGGGTCATGAGATCGAATCCCATGTCGGGCCCCATGCTGGATGTGGAGCCAGTTTAAGATTTAAGTTTAAGATTCTCTCCCTCTCTCTCTGCCCCTCCCCACCCTCTTAAAAAAAAAAAGAAGGCTAACCAAAATGTATAATTCAGTGGGGGTGGGGAGAGAGATCCAGATGTGGCTAGAGGTGTTCATTTCTCCCCAGCAGCTTAAGCTGGATGATTTCATGAATGACCAAAGCCTGTGTCTCTGAGAAATATGTCAGTGAGTTAAAATCCCTGTGTGAGATCCATAGACATGATAGGCTCCACCCCCAACACCCTCTCCAAGTAAATCCAGCCCTATGCTGGGGAGGAGGGTATGGTGCGAAGGTACACAAGTTGGCAAGCCAGCACTAGCTCTGTTTTCTCCCTGAACACCTTCTAATGGGAACCTATGTGTCACATGATGTCATGTAGCAAACTGTCCTAAATCTTGGTCACTTAAAACAGCAGCCACTTACTGCTCATGAATCTTGGAGTCACCTGGGCAGTTCTGATCTGAGCTGGGCTCAGGGGACTCACAAATCAAATGTCATCTGTAAATCAGCTAGGCAGCTTTACTAGTCATGCAGGGAGGGCTCTCTCCCATGTCTGGGGCTTTGGCTGGGACAACTGGGGTGGCTTTGTGTGACCTCTCATTCTCCAGCCAAATAGCCAGGATGGTTCCCATAGTGAAGGCAGGGGTCCAGGAGAAACAAAGTCACAGAAGGCCCCTTGAAGTCTAACCTCAGACCTCAGACCTGGCACACCACCATTCTATCACAGTTTCCTGTCATGTAACAAGGCCAGCCCAGATTCTAGGGGCGGGCTAATTGGCTCCGCTCTGGATGAGAGATGAAGCCAAGTCACACTGCGTAGGGTGTGGATTCAGAGTTGGCTGGAGAATCAGAGCCATTTTTGCAATTGGTTTACCACCTGCCTGCTTGGCCAGACATCCTGGTACAGATCTCAGCCTCTTTAATTTTCAGTGGCCTCCATCCTGCCTGGACTTGGCTCAGCTCTGGTTATCATCTCCATGTGTCCTCCTGGTGGCATGCTTCCTCCTCTCTCTTACCTATTCTCCCATTACCTAGTCCCCTGACTCCACTCTGTCCAGTGGGCAGCAATGGCCTGTGCCTCCCTAGCAACTAGTTTCCCTGCTACAGGGAAAGCACCCTGTTTTTCCTTTGACAAATTATCTCTCCCCTACTCACAGGCCCTGAGCAGTGCCAATTGGACAAGGATGGTCTCATGACTCTGGCTGGGTGGCTCAGAGTCCAGTTAAGACTCAAGTTAGCACTATTTGAAAAGGGAGGCTCCCTCTCTTCTGGATGAATTGTTGGATGTATAGAGGGTGGAACCCCAAATGGGGCTGCCAGGACCACCATGTGGAGACACCTGCCTGGGTATAAACCCAATACAGGGAAGAAGAGAAGAGAAGACCACTCCATACATCTCTTTGTCCCTGGATCCAATCATGCCTGAAGCGGACTTCCAGACTTGTCAGTCTCTGAGCCAACAAATTCCCCCTCCATTTGTAAACTTTTAAAATTTAATTTTTTGGCTAAGGCTGGTTTGAATGGGTTTCTGTCACTTGCAACACTAAAAGGGTTAACTAATAACACCCAAGGTGGTTATGGATGTTCACTCTTTTCACATCCTCAGTGAACGCTCTTCATTCATAAATGCATTGGCCAATACATTTTGACTGCCTGCTTGTGCCAAGCACCATACTGAGTGCAAACATCTTATGGGTTAACCTCTCCGAGTTCAATTTTCTAGGGTTGTACTTCACAGTGGTTCTACGCCCAAGTCAGTACAAAGCCCTACATGTGAGCCCATATATGTGCCATATCCCCCCAGCAACTCCTTACCAAGTGACAGGCTGTGAATGCAAGCATTTATCCCCAGGAATTTACTTATTTCTCAATATTATGTCATATATATGTGTCCCAGAGTCACAGATGCTGGTGACTTCAACATAAAGCCCAAAGGCCCTTTCTTACCCCTTCTGTCTTTCCCTGCATTCATTTGCTCAGGCTACCATAACAAATACCAAGACAAAGTGGCTTAGACTCCACCAGTTTTCTGTCTCACAGTCTGGAGGCTCGGAGTCCAAGGTTAAGGTGTCCTCAGGTTTGGTTCCTCCTGAGGTTGCTCTCTTTGGCTTGCAGTTGGCTTTTCTCTGTGTGTACACATCCTGGTGTCTCTGCCTCTTATAAGAACATCAGTCCTCTTGCTTTAGAGTCCCACCCTTATGACCTCGTTTAGCCTTAATTGTCTCCTTAGAGACCCCACCTCCAAATGCGCTCACCTTCCGAGGTACTTTATCAGGTACCCTGGAGGCCTCAAAGATCTCTGGATGGAGCTGATGTTTCAAAGAGAAAGGCTGGCTGCTGTAACCAGGATGTTTTCCCCTTCCCCGTCTTCATCCCTTTGGTCTCAAGTCCAACTCAGAGTGAATTTTGTATGCTATATTCCTGCTCTCCAAGCTCCCAGAGGACTGAACACAAATCACTCTCCACTGGCTCCCTGCCCATCACCTATAAATATCCCTCCCCCAGCAGCCCTCCAAGAACCATCTAGACCCCAGCGCCCGATGCCTTGTCACTGCCCCCTTCAGAGCCAGTCTTTCAGAGCTGTGGCCCACTCTCCCTGCTTCTGTGTCCCCACCATCCACTCACCTCTCAGCGCTTGGCCACATGGCTTTCTCTCCCATCATCCCCCTTAGCCTGCTGTTTCCCAGACAGGAAGCCACAGGGCACGCTTTTTCTTATCTTAATTGACCTTTACTGAAGCAACACTGGGCACTGTTTGCCCTCCCTTGGCAAATTATCACACACCCAGGCTCGGGCTCCCAGGTGTCTATGCACCAATAACCCTGCCATCAGCTTGATTTCCCCCTGGCCCGGCTGCTTCCAGCCTTTATACGCAGCGAGTGCTCAATAATTGCCCATTAAATCAAGCTGAAATCACATCCAAATACCGGCTGCCAAGCTGCTCCAGAAAATGACCGCCTTCTTTCTGTAAGACAGTTTGGCTACGTGTACCCAAAGCCGTAAAACAAGGGTTGTAAAGTAGAAGTCCACAGAGGCCAAGCAAGCAGGGCGAGCACAGGAAGTGGGCAGGTGCAGGAGAATGATGCAAAGCCCGGGATGAAGGGGAGTTGACGCAGAATGACAGGGAGACCCTGGGGGCGCTGGAGGGCAGGTGCCCTGTCTGCAGGGAGACCTCCCCTCTGGCCAGTGGACCTCCCTGTGGGGGAGGCAAACCTTGTGATGCCCTGATCTTCAGGCTTTCTCAAAGCGAGTCAGAAACCCAGATTTTTTAAATTTAAAATGTCCTGGTGAAATGTTGGCAGCCAATGCAAAACTGTAAGGAAGATTATCAGTTATGAGCACCCCCCCCCAAAGAAAACATGTCTGTGAGCCAGATGGAGTCCATCTGTGAGATTGTAACCCCTGAAATAAGATGCCTGAATCATTTGACACATTCATACTACCCTGGGGTATAGAGGGGTACCCCATAAAAAAGACTTGAATCTTTTTTTTTTTTTTTACTTGAATCATTTTTAAATTTTAACAAGGGAACTGTGTTTAGGGCTAATTGGCAGTTCCGGGTTCTGGATGGAAAGATGCTATTGCCTTATTTTGAAGATGCCCTTTGAGGAAATTCACTCGATGAGTGCTTCATTCTAAGAAGGTGGGACCCACACTGTTCCGGGCGGGGGGGGACTGTGAGCTACCATGAAACCAAACGCTGGTTCCACAGACCAAGAGATAAAGGGTCTGTTTAGTTGAGCAAATGAGCTACATCTATACCTTGACAGGGTCCTGAAAGGAAAGTATTTTCTCTAAAGAGAATTTGATTAGATTCCCAATGTCGCCAACACTGAATTCACGCAGTGTGTTCTGGACCATGTGGGGATAGTGTGGGGGTTTCCACAGAAAGAAATGGATGCCCCTCACTCTGTCACACATCCGTGGGCAGGAAGGACAATAAGGTATAGAGGGGAGAGCCCACTGGGGTGGAGCTGGGAACCCCCCAGCAGCGAGAGGTGAGCTGGGCCCTGCCTTGTGAGAGCTACAGGGACAGAGGTCCTGGTATGAGATGAAAGTGTCATCTGGAAGTACACTCTCCCACCTGGGTGCTGGACAGACACCTTGATGTGGCCTTAGTTACATTGGCAGAACTTTTTTTTTTTTTTTTTTTTTTTTTTTTAAACATTTATTTTTTATTTATTTATGATAGTCACACACACAGAGAGAGATATAGGCAGAGGGAGAAGCAGGCCCCACGCACCGGGAGCCCGACGTGGGATTCGATCCCGGGTCTCCAGGATCGCGCCCTGGGCCAAAGGCAGGCGCCAAACCGCTGTGCCACCCAGGGATCCCTACATTGGCAGAACTTAACTGTGTTAGGAGGGGAATTGGTTCAGGGATACAAACAGGATGGGAAGAAATGACAACTCAGACAATAGGAGCCAGGCCAAAGTTCAGGGGCCCACCAGAACAGATGTGTGGCACATGGACCCATCCCTACAGAATCCCCTGGAATTGGGGTGCCTGGGTGACTCAGTGGCTGAGTGTCTGCCTTTGGCTCAGGTTGTTCCTGGGGTCCTGGGATCGAGTCTCACATCAGGCTCCCCAGAGGGAGCCTGCTTCTCCCAGTGCCTCTCTCTCTCTCTGTCTCTCATGAGTAAATAAAGTCTTTTTTAAAAATCCCCCAGAAGCTATTTGAGGAGGGAAACCCCAGGAGAAAGACTAGAACTCCCGCCAGTTGGAGCCATAGCAGTCTTAGAAGCATTGTGACTCGAGCAGTTAAAAACCCCACTGTGTCATCATATCCACCCCCCACCCCCGCCCCCTTACCCTCACCCCCATCTGGTGAAATGGGTGATATCCCATTTCAGTCACTAGGAAAGTCACCTCACCGAAACAGTCAGGAATGCAAATAGACATCCAGGCATACGGTTGGTTTTTTGTGGAGTTGATCTAACTTCCATGTGATCACCTTTCTGGGAGATGGATGTTCTTCTGATGGAAATATTAATTGTACCATCAGTCATTCTCAAAAAGGTAAATCTCAATGCTTGAATTGAATCAGAGCGAGCTTTATCCTGGGCTGAAGATGACCATTCTTTCTGGCTTGACCTCTAAAACCAGAAGATGCCTGGAATGTTTTCACAGGAGCCAGAGAGCCTGCCCTTGTCCCATGGAGTGTGCAGGGCAGCTCTCTTGGTTGTCTATGTAGATCCCACCCAATGCCCCTCCTCCCCATAAATCCAATGGACCCTTGGACCCTTGGCACACACATTTTCCACATTGTGTCTTTTCCACTTGGCTAGTATGTTTTGGACTTTGAGTGGAATCCTAGCCTCAGCTGAGCCAATCAGAACCCCTCCCAAGGAGATGTGAAAGAAGTACCTAGAGATTTCAGGCTCATTATGGCTGCTCTCTGGAACGAAAGAGATGTAAGCTTGCTGGTGGGCCAGAGAAGGAAAGACCAGTCTGCAGAGAGAGAAAAGAGCAAGATGCATGCCATTCAATCTGTCTTGCCATTTCTGTGTTCTCAGCCATTAAACCTAATCCATGAGAAATTATCTTTGGATTGTCAAGGGTTTTTAAGCAATCATTAATTTAATCCTCACTGGTGAAGGAATCTGCAGAAAGTTGTTCTCTTCAAATAATTTCATATTATTCAAAAGTATATGCATGCGTGTGTGTGTGTGTGTTGAGGCATATATGAATGTATCTGTATATATACACACATAGAAAATAATTTATCATTCTTCTGAAGACATGGACTCAGATACATAATATGCAGAAATAAATCTCAGATATAACCTCACTCACATTCAGAGATTTGCATTTTCTTTTTTTTAAGACTTTATTTATTCACAGAAAGAAAGAAAGGTATAGGAAGAAGCATTTTCTTTTTTTTAAGACTTTATTTAGAAACACAGAAAGAAAGAGAGGTATAGGAAGAAGCAGACTCCATGCAGGGAGCCCAATGCGGGACTCAATCCCGGGGCCCCAGGATCATGCCCTGGGCCAAAGGCAGGTGCTAAAACCACTGAGCCACCCAGGGATCCCCAGAGATTTGCATTTTCACAGCAAACTTATGTGCAAAAAAAGAAATGAGAGAGAAAATGAAGTACAATTTTGTGTCCCCATATTATGTAGTAAACTGAAATGTGTATACAAGGTTTTGGTGATGCTTACTTAAGGCTGAATCTTTATCTCATTAGCTCTACAGAAGAGTCAAAAGAAATTATAGATTTCTTAGATGTTACTGTCCATATGAGTTGAGGTGCCACAAGTTTTTACAAAAAAAAAAAATTCACAAAGCTGACTATACCAAAAGAGGCATGCATCCACTATACTCCAAATGGAAGCAGAGATGAACAGAGGAGACCTTTTTCATAGTATCTGGACACTTTCAGTGTTTAACTTTGTATTGCCCTGATAGGAGACTGTTTTATCCATCTGTGGCTAAGAATGAAAAATGGTTGTGTGCTTGCTCTGAATCTTTTTCACTACCCCTCCCCAAAAAAGGGTAATAGGTTATAGGACCCCAGTCACATTGCTGAAATATACAGGTGTATACTGTATGTGGATACAACTGGCAGCATCTCACTACAAATCAATTTGTTTTGCAATGCTTTCCAATGAGTGAGCCAAATAAGAAGCAACCAGGATATCAAAAAATAGGGGACCAGTGAAAAAATTATGTTTGCCCATGAGTGACCCAAAATATTAAAAGTGGTCTCAGATTTTTACTTACCACTCGGTAGAAGTAGTCGAAATACATAATATTGCAGAAAACACATGACTTCGTTACCAAAAACTATTTAAAGTTCCCAGAAATAAATGAGAATATTTATGACCATATCAAGAGCCATTTCTTAGGTGCTCGAGAAATGCATCCCAAAACCTTGGTTAGCCTTTCCTTCTACTGAGGACTGATATTTCTGAAAGAAGGTGTGTAAATGGACACTAATTAATGCAATGCTGAGTCAGGAGCTGAACTCCTGAGTCGCAAGGGATCACCGGTATAGGAGATGTTTTTAATTTTCTCAGTTTTCTCAGGCTTAGAGGAAAACTCCATCCTGGGAAACAATCGGGCCCATTGTCTCCTCCATGCAGAGCTTCTGCCTAATGAAAGGCTGACTGCTGAACCCTTGTGTTGTTCTGGGACTCCCAGTTTCCACCACTGAGGATTTCTTATCTTCACATTCTCCTCAATTGTTATTCCTTCTTGGGATCATTTTCACACTTCTCAAGTATATATCTTAATTCAGAACTTTTTTTTTTTTTATTCAGAGAGAGAGAGAGAGAGAGAGACAGGCAGAGGGAGAAGCAGGCACCATACAGAGAGCCTGATGTGGGACTCGATCTTAGGTCTCCAGGATCACGCTCTGGGCTGCAGGCGGCGCTAAACCGCTGCGCCACCGGGGCTGCCCTACTTCAGAACTTTTTAAAAAGTCATTCATTCATTCATTCATTCATTCATTTTCTAAAGATTTATTTATTTCTTTATTTATCATTGAGAGAGAAAGAGGCAGAGACACAGGAGGAGGGAGAAGCAGGCTCCACGCCGGGAGCCCGACGTGGGACTCGATTCCGAGACTCCAGGATCGCGCCCTGGGCCAAAGGCAGGCGCCAAACCGCTGAGCCACCCAGGGATCCCCAAGTTTTGATTTATTAATTTAAGTAATCTCCACACCCAACATGGGGCTTGAACTCGGGACTGCAAGATCAAGGGTCCCATGCTCCACCAACTGAGTGAGCCAGGTGCCCCTACTTTAGAACTTTATGTGGTGAGAGCCTGTCAGGAATAAATTCAGGTTTTGTATCTGAAAATGTCTTTTTAAAAAGATTTATTCAGGGGATCCCTGGGTGGCACAGCGGTTTGGCGTCTGCCTTTGGCCCAGGGTGTGATCCTGGAGACCCGGAATCGAATCCCACGTCGGGCTCCCTGCATGGAGCCTGCTTCTCCCTCTGCCTGTGTCTCTGCCTCTCTCTCTCTCTGTGTGTGTGTGACTATCATGAATAAATAAATAAAATCTTAAAAAAAGATTTATTCATTAGAGAGAGAGAGAGGGAAGAGCATGAGTGGAGGAACGGGCACAGAATCTCAGGCAGATCCTCCACCCCCATCCCCACCAAGCCCAGAGCCCAGCTAGGGACTTGATCCCATGATCTTTGAGATCATGACCTGAGCCAAAATCAGAAGTCCAATGCTCAACTGACTGAGCCATCCAGACACCCCTAAAAATGTCTTTTTATCACCTATATTCTTGAAAGATGATTTTAGTGGGTATATGTCTCTAAGTTGACAGTTACATTTTCTCATCAATTTGAAGATACCATTCTACCACTTCCAATCTTGAGAAGTTAGCTGTCAGTCTAATGATTTTTTTAAAGATTTTATTTATTTATTCATGAGAGACACAGAGAGAGAGAGAGAGAGAGAGAGAGAGAGAGAGAGAGAGAGAGGCAGAGACACAGACAGACAGAGAAGCAGGCTCCATGCAGGGAGCCTGATGCGGGACTCGATCCTGGGACTCCAGGATCACTCCCTGAGCCAAAGGCAGATGCTTTTAACCACAGAGCCACCCAAGCATCCCTAATGATGGTTTTGTTGTAAAGGGTAGACGTATTCATTTTCCAGGTCTGCTGTAAACAAATTACCACAAACTGGGTGACTTAAAATAATGGAAATGTATTCTCTCACAGTTTGGAAGATCAGAAGTCTAAAATCAAGATGTTGGCAGAGTTAGTTCCCTTTGGAGGCTCTGAGGAAGAATCCATTTCATGTGTCTCTCCTACCTTCTGGCGGTTACCAGCAATCCCTGGCATGCATTGGCTTATAGACATGCCACTCCATCCTCCACCATCAAATAGTGTTTTCCATGTGTTTGTGTGTGTTTTCATATGGTGTGTATGTATGTGTGTGTGTGTCTGTGTCCACATCTCTGTTTTCTTTCTCTTATAAGGACACCAGTCATTGGCTTAGGGCCCATCTAATCCCATATGATTTCATTCTAACTATTTACATTTGCAAAGATCCTATTTCCAAATAAGGTCACATTCTGAGTTTCCAGGTGGACATAAATTTGAAAGGGATGAGGGAACACTATTCAACTGAGCACAGTGGGTTCTATGTATTTTCCCTGTGGTTAATTTCAAAGTTTTTTCTTTCCTCTTGACATTTTTCTGTGTCTAGAAAGGGATTTCTTTATCTCACTTGGGATTCCTGAATCTGAGAATTCAGATATTTCATCTGTTTTGGAAAGTTCTCAGTAATTATCTTTCTGAATATTGCTTATCTCTCATTCTCTCCATTTTCTCTTCCTTATGAAATGCCAATTGGGTATTTTGTTTCTTTTTTTATTTTTTGGGGGGGGGTATTTTGTTTCTTACTCTATTCTCTGTCTCTTCCAAACCCTCTCTTTCATGTTTTTCATCTATTTGCCCCATAAGTTGTTTAATTTCCATATCTAACTTCTAGTTCATTAATTCTCTCTTTAGCTGTGTTTAATCTGTTTGCTTCATCTATTGAATTTCTAATGTCAATTATTATGGTTTTTATTTATACAAGTTCTATTTAGGGGGTGCCTGGGTTGACTCAGTCAGTAGAGCATGTGACTCTTGATTTCGGGGTCATGAGTTCAAATTCCAGATTGGGTGTAGATGGATTAAAAATAAAATCTAAAAAAAAAAAGTTCCATTTCAACTATGCCTGATAATTTTTTATAGTCTCTGGCTTCCCATTCATATTTTTTCCTCCTTTTATCTACATAAACATGTTAAACACATTTAATTTTTTATTCTGTGTCTGCTAATTCTAATAACTGAAGTTTATGCAAGTCCAATATCATAGTGTCTTATTTCTGCTCTTTCTATCTCTCAGTGACTTTCTCCTTGTGTGGGTTTTTTGCTTTTTGTTTGTTTGCTTTTGCAATATTTTATTAAGAACTCTTATTCTTGGAAACTGGCCTGTGGTAATTTTTTTAAAGTGTGGATTTAAAATGCATTTGTGGGGCACCTGGGTAGCTCAGTTGGTTAAGCATCTGTCTTTGGCTCAGGTCATGATCTCAGGGTCCTGGCATTAAACCCTGTATTGGGTTCCCTGCTCATTGGGGACCTGCTTCTCCCTCTCCCTCTGACCTTCCCGCTCCCCTCATGCTCACTTTCTCTCTCTCAAATAAGTAAATACAATCTTAAAAAAAAAAAGAATTCTCAAGAGAGGGGTGCCTGGGTGGCTCAATCAATTGGGCATTCAACTCTTGGTTTCAGCTCAGTTTATGATCTCAGGGTCATGAGATGGACCCTTGTGTAGGGCTCTGTGCTCAGTGTAGAGTGTTAAGATTCTCTCACCCTCTCCCTCTGCCCCTCACCCTGCTCATTCTCTCTCTCTCTCTCTAAAAACAAATGAATAAATATTTAAAGAAAAAAATAGAATTCTCAAGGGAAGGGCACCTGAGTGGCTCAGTTAGTTGGGCATTCTGCTCTTGGTTTCAGCTCAGGTCATGATCTCAGGGTTCTGGGATCAAGCCTACATTGGGCTCCAAGCTCAGAGAGGAGTTCACTTCAGGATTCTCTCTCTCTCTCTCTCTCTCTCTCTCTCTCTGCTCCTCCTTCATATAAATAAATCTTTTAAAAAATTCTCAAGGAGACTTTTTGTTTTTTGCTCCCTTCACCTGGACCCAAGGCTGAGAGAACCCCTTCACTCTCTGGGATTTCCACCCTAGTCTATGTCCTGAGGTCCCAGCTCCTGAGGGTCTCACCTCCTGAAGGTCCCACATCCTGAAGGTCCCAGCTCCTGAGGGCCCCCCCTTCTGAGGGTCCCACCTCCTAAGTGTACCACTTTACATGCAAGTCTGCTACACTAACCCTCTCCCATACTGTACAGGCTTTTTCTCCTGTGTCCTTCTGAACCAAGAACCATCAACACAAACCTCCAGGCTGATTCTAGATCCAGGGCTTTTCTTCTCTGGATTTTTGCTCTTTTGTCATTTCGGTTTTACCTTTCTTCCAACTTAGCCATGCTGTGTAGGTCTCTCCTCACAGCTTGGCTGCCCCAGCAGGGTAGCTGGGGTCCTGGCAGAGCAGTCCAGAGTTCCCAAAAACACATTTCCAAAGAGAGAGGACTGAGAAACTGCCAGTCCCCTTGAAGTCCAGGTCCAGAGCCAGAACAGCATCATTGCTGCTTCATTCTGAGTTAATGTGAGTCACAGGCCCATCCCAGAACCAAACAGAAGAGGATTCACAAGCACATGTCTACCAGGTGGTGTGGTTATGGAGGGTGACCACACGTGGTCACCCTCCCCAGTCTCTCTCCAGTGCTGAGGCTCCATCTGCTGAAATCCCAACACCACAGATGCCAGTCTGCCTTCCCTCCTATCAGTTAGGCTGGGTGTGGGGGACAGAGTCCACAGAGGTCTCCAGCCACATCCCCCAGCCTTATAGCCACTTGGCACTCTATTGTGAAGGAGAAAAGTGAAGAACTCATCTTGCTCCAACCGCCTGCCCCAGATCTTGCTCTATCAAAGAGATGCAGAGCAAAATGTCTAGGACCCCAATTACAGACTCCAGTGGTGCAGCCGCCTCAGGCCTTCAAGCTAGATCTTCCTGCTAGGATAACTAAAGTTGTTCTAGTACCAGCCACTCCCTCCTCTCTCTTCTCATACAGGGAGCCCCCATTGGGGGCTCACAGGATTGTCTGGAACTAGGCTTCCGTTGCTTCCCCAAGTCTTCCCAAACAGGTCCATATTTGAGGAACACCCAGTTAAGACACAGTTTAAATTCCCCCCAGCCCACCCCACAGTTGGCAAGACTCTGAAACTCTGGCTGTTCCCTGGGAACTGGGTTGTTGTCATGAGGGGGGTCCCTTCTCAGCATGACACCTTCTTTGACCTTCTGCCATAGAGCAGACAAGGTCTCCAGTGACTATGATTATCTAAGTTGTGAACTTACAGGTGATTTTGTTCCCCTGTCACTTTTACCTTTTTATATTTTCAAATATCCTATAATGAGCATGTGTTCCTTTCTATTATAAAAGGGGTACAATAAAAGCTTAAGTTCCATGGAACAGTGATGTTCAGAACGAATTAATGATGAGAAAGAATGATTATACGGTTTTAATCTATTAAAAGCAAGATGCAGTTTTACATTATATGTGTGGTACATACAAAAAAACAACAGGACAAAGTACCCCCTGGCCATCTGTTTACCATGAGATTGAGTGAAGCTGAAGCTCCAGAGCCCTGCCCTCACTTACCCAGGCTACTTCCAAGACTCTGGCAGGGGCTTCTAACACTGCATTCATGGGGACATATGCTTTCAGAAATTTTATAAAAGTGGAATATTTGAGGTTGCTCCTATTTGCTTGTTTTCCTTCCCTCACATTCTAAGTGTTAATGGAGAGGCCACAGGCACTTTTGTGGTCTGGCTAACGGGAAGTTGCACAGGGTACATGTTTGGTTGAGGTTCAGTGGGAAACATGTATGGGGCCCACAGTCCTCTGTATGTATAGTTATGTGACTGCTAGCTGTCCCCGCAGGGAAATGGCTTCCAGGAACACCTGTACCAACTCCCTTAATATAGGGACAAGCCCATGACATAAACATTTGAGGAGAGGAGGAGCACCTGAGAGGAGCACATGTTACCTGGCATGGAGAGGTCTTTGCATAGCCTTCTAGCTCCAGGGAGTGCTAGCTCTTGGGGGAGGGTGAGGTGTGGGGGCATTTCTACAGGCTCAGAAGTTTCACGGTAGCCAGGGAGCTAGAAATGGTTGAGGCCTCTGCCCAAACACCTCCAAACTGTGTATGTGGATTCCAGGTTCTTTCAAGCAAGGTCCTGATCTTGGACATAACAGACTTGTCTTGGTTGGGCAAGTTCATTAAGTTTCTTTCACGGTCATCTCCAGGACTATGATGGTTTGAACTTTAGCCTTGATTCCCGACCTCCCATTATGCTGGAGGACTTTCCTGCAGGCAGCCATTGTATCTGTTGGCTTTCTAGCCTTTCAAGGGACTTGAAACTTGTTCTCACCTCTTTGTTGTCTTTTTGTAGATGTTGAGTATAAGCTGCACTTAGCAGCCACCAGCCAATCTCATCATCCTCCTTGTGTCTATTTCCTCCATAAGGTTCACCTGGCTGATACATTGTACCCACTGGTGTTTTCACTTCCACTGATACAACCTCCCAGTCCACCACCAGTTAGTTTTCATGATTGAATATCTACCTTCTGCCAAGGGCTGGCTGTGCTCCAGTGGCAGCCACTGCCAGCCAGCTCCAAAACCACACCTAATCACCTGCTTTCTTGAACCCCTCCCTGTTCCAACTGTCATGGGATGGGTTCTCCAGAAGCAGCCGCTGCTGAGACAGTCGGAGGTATGTCATGTTTATCAGGAATCTATATCTGTGGAAGGAAGAAAGAGAAGCAGCCCTGGGCATAAAGAAAGCAAATTGTTACACAGGCCCAGTAAAGTCCTGGCCACATGATGGATGTTCTAGACTAAGTGTGGTCTGCTAGAATATTCTTCTTTAAGATGAACTGGCCAAGCCTTTATATCTGCTTCACTCAGTCACTGGAAGCCGATATAGGTTGCTCCATGAAAGGTGTGACCTTGGGTGAGGTGGCACTCCATGGGTGAGGCCAGCCCTGATGATGCTGACACCTGCATCCTGACTACATTTCCTACAGCTGGGCAGCAAGCCCCCCGCCTTTTTAAAAGATTTTATTTATTTATTCATGAGAGATACAGAGCAAGAGAGGCAGAGACACAGGCAAAGGGTAAAGCAGGCTCCATGCAAGGAGCCCAATAAGGGACTCGACCCTGGGACTCCAGAATCACGCCCTGGGCTGAAGTCAGGTGCTCTACTGCTGAGGCACCCAGGTGTCCCAGCAAGCCCTTTCTTGAAAGGGGATCTGGGGTGGGGTGGAGGGGGGATGGTGCATCTCTGTGAAGGAGAAACAAGTTATGCAGGGTAGAGGGCCAGACGCTAGTCTGCAAAAAAATCCTGCCAGCCAGTAAAAGCGTAAAAGGGCAAGCGGAGGAGTGAGTTCTCCCCGATGCTGCATCCAAATGGAACTTCTCTCCTGTGTGAATAGACTCAGTAATCCAGTTTATACAATTATGGACATATGACTCATTTTTGTTTTTATGGAAATCCAGGGAAATAGACTGATCACAATTCCTCTGTACTCTGTGTGAGGCACGAACCCTGATAGAACTCGGACATCTCGTGTGTCTTTGATGAAGCTGCATGTTTTATGCATCACTTCTGTATTAGTTATCTGTGGCCAGGTAACAAATTACCCCAAAACTTAGTATCTTAAAACAACAAATATTCATTATCTCACAGTTTTGGAAGTCCAGGAATTTGGGATTGGTTTAGCTGGCTGCCTCTGGCTTAGGAAATATCATGAGGTTGGGTAAATAAAAATCTAAAAAAAATTAAAATTTCCTTGGTCCCCAAAGGGAAAGACACCATGAACTTTTCTTTTAGCATTTCCTTTAGAAAACTTGTAATCTCAAATATTTTCTGTCTCTTTCAGATTATATAAATCTTTCTAAAAGCTAAATATATCTCTTGCCATTTTTGCATCCCAGGACAGTCTTTCATAGGGGCTATGGGAATGGAAGAACCAAAGAGGATGAAACCTTGTCTCTCTGTCTCTGTAGGAGTTCAGCTTATGTGCCTGGCTCCAAGTTTTAACTTTCTGCTTGTTGAAAAGATACGAGATGGGGCACCGGTGTGGCTCAGTTAGGCAACACTTTTTTTTTTAAAGATTTTATTTATTTATTCATGAGAGACACAGAAAGAGAGGCAGAGACACAGGCAGAGGGAGAAGCAGGCTCCCTGTGGGGATCCTGGATGTGGAACTCGATCTCAGGACCACAGCATCACAACCTGAACCGAAGGCAGACGTTCAACCACTGAGCCACCCAGGCATCCTTAAATTGTATTTTTCAATACTGCTAAGAGAGTAGATCTTCAAAGCTCTCATTACAAGAAAATAAATTATAGCTCTGTGTGGTGACAGATGTTAACTAGACTTATTGTAGTGATCATTTCATAGTAACTACAAATATTGAATCATTATGTTATATAACTGAAACCAAAATGATGTTATATATCAATTACATCTTAATACAAATATAGAAAAAAGTACAATGTTCTGCACTATTAAAGTTTTAATCCCAACACACAGTCATACATAAAAATCATTGTCATGGGAGGAAGTGTCCAAAGAATATACACTGAAAAAAAAAAGAGGTAAAAGGATACTATGGAATTGTATGAGGTTGTTAGTTAATAAAAATATAGTGATATTTTCAGGATTTTGTGCTGTTTGCAGTATCTGTCAGCAGGGCTGAGTTCTTGGGTGAGTGATCAATGCAGTTTCACAGGGACAGAATGGCCCCACATTTAAGGCTTAATGCTCTGTGGTCACCATCTTCAAATTCTTAGTAATTTTATCTTTGAATCTGTGTTTTGCAGATGAGGTTCAATGAGACAATGGGACATACAGTGGGGACTTGGAGCATTGGCTTCTGTGTGGTTCCACTCTTGCCTCCTCCTTGCCTCCTCAGAATGGGTTCTGGGCTGCCTGTTCCCCTGTGCCCTGGCATCCAGCTTCCTCCTCTCTGCTCCCGACAATGACTACTGTCACCCTCCACTTAGGTAGGGGCATGGGTGCAGGTATGGGGTGGGTCCAGCTGGGTCAGAGTGGCTCTGGGTTGCCCTGTGGCCTCTCTGAGCAGGACATGGCAGGTAGCTGTCCCACCATTTAGCAGCCATCTCAGCGGGGACAAGCCTCTCACCCTCCCCTGATCCAGATACCTCATGCGTCCTGGCACTGGTTACAATACCCTTGAGGGCTACCTTCTGCCTGTGGGTTGAGCATGGAAAGGGGAGCTGCCTGTCTTGACCTCTCAGCCGCAGAATTACCAGCTGTCTGAAGAAGCATCCAGCAGCCAGCCATCAGATCCATGTGCACACTCCACTGGAGTCCAGAGCAGACCTTGGCTCACATGAGTGATGGCACTGGCTCATCCAGTACCCCCATGCCCAAAGATGTGCTCTCTGAGGGGCTCTGTGCCTGGTGGACCCCCTCTCTATCCTTCCACTCTTCCTGGGTCTGTGCTGTGTCCATCTCTCCTGACCAGCTCCAGGACAAGCCCTAAAATATGAATTGTGTCCGTTTCAGGGACTTAACATTAAACAGTTAAGGGTTCTGGTGTTTGCATTCAAAACTGACATGGACCCATATAAAGACAATCTGTGAAACTCTTGATCATAATTTAAAGCTTTTTCTTATTCAGGGGTGCCTGGGTGGCTCAGTGGGTTAACCACCTGCCTTGGTCTCAGGTCATGATCTCAGGGTCCTGGGACCCAGTGTCTGGCAGGGCTCCTTGCTCCCTGGGGAGTCTGCTTCTCCTTCTCCTCCCACCTCCTGCTTTCTCTCACTATCTCTCTCTCAAATAAGTAAATAAAATCTTTTTAAAAATGTTTAAGGGACACCTGGATGGCTCAGTGATGCAGAGTGTCTGCCTTGGCGCAGGTCACAATCCCCGGGTCTTGGGATCAAGTCCCATAGGCTCCGCCTGTCTGGGGAGCCTGCTTCTCCCTCTGCCTATGTCTCTGCTTCTCTTTCTGTGTCTCTCATGAATAAATAAAATCTTTTTAAAAAAGTTTTTAAAAAAGACTTTTCTTATTAAGAGCATTAAGTAGCAAATAGGAAACACCCCAAAAGAGACTGCAAAAGATAAAAGGAAGCAGGGATCCCTGGGTGGCTCTGCGGCTTAGCACCTGCCTTTGGCCCAGGGCCTGATTCTTGCGATCCTGGAGTCCCTGGATCGAGTCCCGCGTCAGGCTCCCGGCGTGGAGCCTGCTTCTACCTCTCTCTCTCTGTGTCTATCATAAATAAATAAATCTTAAAAAAAAAAAAAAGATAAAGGAAAGCTTTGTATTTTGGCCAGAGCTATTATTGCCTACTTTTGAACCCGAGACCCCAAGTTTTCAATTAGCACTAGGCTCCGCAAATTATGCAGCGGATTGTCAGCTTTTTTCTATTTTGTAATTCCTTGCGATTTATTTTCTCATCCTACAGAAATGTTCAGATTTTTTTTTTAAAGATTGATTGATTGATTGATGATAGACAGAGAGAGAGGCAGAGACACAGGCAGAGGGGGAAGCAGGCTCCATGCAGGGAGCCCAATGTGAGACTTGATCCTGGGACCCCAGGACCACGCCCTGGGCTGAAGGATTTATTTATTTATTTATTTATTTATTTATTTATTTATTTATTTATTTATTTATTTATTTATTTATTTATTTATTTATTTATTTATTTATTTATTATAGACAGAGAGAGAGAGAGAGGCAGAGACACAGGCAGAGGGAGGGAGAAGCAGGCTCCATGCTGGGAGCCCGACGTGGGACTCGATCCAGGGACTCCAGGATCGCGCCCTGGGCCAAAGGAAGGCGCCAAACCGCTGAGCCACCCAGGGATCCCCAAAATGTTCACTTTTTCTCCTAATTCTGCACTCTCTTTCTCAAAGAGAGTCCCCAGAATGGTAAAAACTTCAACTGCCCGGCCGAAGCAGCATGCTTCCGTTCACCCCCAATAACGACCTCATATCTGAAGCGAACCCATCGCTCATTAATGTTTTATTTTCCCCTTCACTTTTTCATCCAGCAAGCTTGCAAGGGCTCTTAAGAACAGTAGGAAGGTAGGGAAAAATCCCTCACAAGGAAGTATCATTTCAAAAATTAAAGGAAATCGCTGGCACCCGAGGGGAAGACGGAAACCAGTAGGGTGAAGTTGGCCGGGGGTCGGGATCCAGGGAAGGGAGCCCCCCGGCCCCCGCCGCCCCCCCCCCGCCCCCTAAGCCGGCGCTTCGGACCGCGCCTGCGCTGGGCGCGTCCCCTTTAAGGGGCGGGGCTGGGGCGGGGCCAGGCGGCGTCCCACTCTCCCAGACTCCCCCGCGCGCGCCGGCTGTTCGGCCACGTCCCTGGCCACGTCGCGCCGGCTCTCGCCATCTTCGCCGCTTCCTTTCAGGGGCCGTCGCCGCCGACGCCGACGCCGCCGCCGCCGCCGCCGCCTGAGCCGCAGAGCCCCGGGCCGCCGCGCCGACCCCCGCCGCCATGAACATCTTCCGGCTGACTGGGGACTTGTCCCACCTGGCGGCCATCGTCATCCTGCTGCTGAAGATCTGGAAGACGCGCTCCTGCGCGGGTGAGCGGCGGGCCAGGTCCCGGAGAGGCTCGGACGCCAGGCCGGGTCGCCCCGAGGAGCCGCCGACCTCGGCCGCCCCTCTGCCCGCGGGCCTGCGGCGCCCGACACACCCCCTCGGCCAGCCCGGCGAGCTGCCAGCCTGGCGTGGGTGTGTGTGTGGGGGGAACCCTGCGGCCGCTCCGGGGTGGGCGCCCAGGCCGGGCGGGGTGTCGCGGCGCTGGGCCCAGCTCGGCGCTGGGTCGGCCCCCGAACTTGAGCGGTCGGGGCGGGGCGGGGGAGAGGGCGCCAGCCGGAATGCGCGGGCCTCTTTCTGTCTGAAAAGTTTGGATGGGGCGGGGGCCGGGGGAGTCCGGCAGGCTCGCCCCCGGCCTTCGGCTCTGATGGGCGCTGCTCCGCCCGCCTGGGCGCCTGGGCGCCTGGGCGGCGGGTCCGGAGGTGCTGGGAGCCCGCGAATCAATGGGACGGGAGGGAGGAGGATGGGCAGGCCTGCGGCCCGCTCGGCCTGACGTGGCAGCCAGGCCGGCCCGGGAGGTGGAGCGGGTGCGGGGAGGTCACCCCGCTCCCCACCCTGCCCCTTCGAGCACTGGCCGCTAGGTTAGGGTGTCGGGCCAGGCCTGACTAGAGTGGTGTGGGCTTCACCCCAGCGCTGGGGTCCAGGGGCACGCCCGCCGTGGGAGGGGGTGTGAGGAGGTACCTAAGTAAAATTTTGGGGGGACCATCAGTGCTGCTTTGAGAAACGAACTAGTTTGTGGAACTCGGGTGCCTCCGTCTAATAACGGGTTCTCTTCAACCTGCGGCGCCGGGGTACCGCCGAGGTCTCATGCGGTCTCCTGTAATTCCTCACTCCACGTCACCAGCGAGTTGGCGACTCCCTCCTCTGGAGTACACATTTCATGCATGCATTGCTGGAAGGCAATGGGGCAGATCTTCCCCAGATAATAGCAGTGAAGTTTTAACATTTCATTACCCCTAAAAGCTTCAGAGTGGCGACTTTTTAGATGATTTCTTAAAATGCAGTGTCTTTAAACGTCTTTTTGATGCCATGGCGTCAGTGAAATAACTTTTGAATTCAAGAGCTTAATTTTCTCAGAGGCAGTAAAAGATGGACCTGGGTGGCAGAGATCCCATTTCCCTGATCAGTTTCTAAAGATTTCCACATCTAGAGTAACACTCCACATCACTGACTGTTGTTGTCTTCAGGACTCCCCTGTCTCCCCAGAATATACCTGAGATGGAGGAAGTACGCAAAAACAAAAGAGACCTTTGAGCAATCAAAATGGATGTTACAAAGTCCATGTACTGAAACCAGTGTTGTGTGGCTTGGAGGTGATCTCTCATTTTTGCACATTTTCTGAGAGATTAAGTTGTAAGATTTCCAGTTATAGCAAGGTGATTGCAGCAATTGTGATAGCTGGCATTTACTAAGTACACTTACTGTGTATTAGTTAGAGCAGTAAATGGTTTGTATTGCTTATTCCACGTAGTCTTTAAACTGGTCTTAAGAGCCAGGTGCTATCCTCCCCATTCCATGGATCAGGGAACTGAGTTTTAAGGGAGGTGAGGAAATTAGTGGTAGAGCCAGGATTGAAACAAGGAAGCTAACTCACAGTTAAGGATTTTGAATCAGTATCTATTTTGGCCTAAGTACTTTTAGTTTAAACTTTGATACCAGATCGGTAGTTTAGGTCATCTTTTTTGTTGCACTCAGGCAAGGTGTGGTAGTGTCGTGTCCTGTCTCCCCCCCACATACCCCATTTTATTATGATATAATTGACATATAACCTTGTATTAGTTTTAGGTGTGTAATGTGATTTGATATGTATATATATTGTGAAATGACCACCACAATAAGTTTAGTTAACATCCATCACTGCACACAGTTAACCATTTTTTTTCTGGTGATGAGAACTTTTAAGATCTACTCTCTTATTAACTTTCAAATATGCAGTATAGTGTTATTGACTGTAGTCATCGTGCTGTACGTTGCATCCCCAGGACTTATTGATTTTATAACTGGAAGTGTATACCTTTTGACTACCCATGCTTACCCACACCTCACTCAGAAAGTGTTACTTTTAATATTGGTTTTTGCTGCAAAATTTTTCTATGAGTCTCTTCATCTCCTTCATGTGTTTCTCAGAAGCCTGTTTCTGTCAAGTCCTTAAGTGTTGAAGCATACTGTCTCTTAAACACGTATCTAGGGATGCCTGGGTGGCTCAGCAGTTTAGCGCCTACCTTTGGCCCAGGGCGTGATCCTGGAGTACCTGGATCGAGTCCCACATGGGTCTCCCTGCAGGGAACCTGCTTCTCCTTCTGCCCATGTCTCTGCCTCTCTCTGTGTGTGTCTCTCATAAATAAATAAATAAAATCTTTAAAAATAAATAAATAAACATATCTAAGATACAGGGGAGAAGCCAGTGCACCAGGTATAGAGTTCTTTTTTTTTTTTTTTTTTTAAGATGTTGTTTATTTATTCATAGAGACACAGAGAGGAGAGAAAGAGGCAGAGACACAGGCAGAGGGAGAAGCAGGCTCCATGCAGGGAACCTGACATGGGACTCGATCCCGGGTATCCAGGATCACACCCCAGGCTGCAGGCCCTGCTAAACCGCTGCGCCACCGGGGCTGCCCCAGGTATAGAATTCTTAAGGGAACCCTTGAGTCATATGGAGAAAGTGAGACAGTTTGCTGTTTAGTTTGCTTAATATTCACTATCTGCATATGGGAGATTTAGGAAAATAGAAAATACTTCAGCCAAAATAATAAGGAAGATAAGTAGTTAAGTTCATGTGTATTTGTCTGGTGTTCCTACAGTTAACCTGTACTTATAGGGAATTATTGAACTCTAGTATCTTTATTAGAGTTAGGATCATTTTAGTTCTTAAACATGAGATTTCCTGGTCTTTTAAAAATCAAAACCACTGAGATCATTTATTCAGACTTAAGTGCTAAATTTGATTGGCTGCTTTGTTTTTCCATTCTAAATTATGAAAGTTGTTTAGAGGCCTTTGAAAGAGTAAGAATTTGATATGAGTTTCTCAAATAACTGGAATAAGAGACTTGTACATTCAGGTTGTGTTTCTCACTCTGACAATACTGGTATTGGGATTCATTTTAGGATTTTGGCACCTGTTTTAAACTTGCCTGCAGCTAGAACCAGGGGACTTTGTTCCCTTAGGGTAAGGGAGGTGACCGATTAGTGAGGAAGCTGGAGATTCTGTTTTCCTGACCATCTAATTTGAGAATGGCTACCTTAAAGGGCCTGGTTTTTTTTTTTTTTTTTTTTTTATTTATGATAGTCACACACAGAGAGAGAGAGAGAGAGGCAGAGACACAGGCAGAGGGAGAAGCAGGCTCCATGCACCGGGAGCCCGACGTGGGACTCGATCCCGGGTCTCCAGGATCGCGCCCTGGGCCAAAGGCAGGCGCCAAACCGCTGCGCCACCCAGGGATCCCAAAGGGCCTGTTTTTTTTTTTTTTTTTTATAAATTAATTTTTATTGGTGTTCAATTTACCAACATACAGAATAACACCCAGTGCCCATCCCGTCAAGTGTCCCCCTCCGTGCCCGTCACCCATTCACCCCCACCCCCCGCCCTCCTCCCCTTCCACCACCCCTAGTTCATTTCCCAGAGTTAGAAGTCTTTATGTTCTGTGTCCCTTTCTGATATCTCCCACACATTTCTTCTCCCTTCCCTTATATTCCCCTTCACTATTATTCATATTCCCCAAATGAATGAGAACATACACTGTTTGTCCTTCTCCGATTGACTTACTTCACTCAGCATAATACCCTCCAGTTCCATCCACGTTGAAGCAAATGGTGGGTATTTGTCGTTTCTAATGGCTGAGTAATATTCCATTGTATACATAAACCACATCTTCTTTATCCATTCATCTTTCGATGGGCACCGAGGCTCCTTCCACAGTTTGGCTATTGTGGACATGGCTGCTAGAAACATCGGGGTGCAGGTGTCCCGGCGTTTCATTGCATCTGAATCTTTGGGGTAAATCCCTAACAGTGCAATTGCTGGGTCGTAGGGCAGGTCTATTTTTAATTCTTTGAGGAACCTCCACACAGTTTTCCAGAGTGGCTGCACCAGTTCACATTCCCACCAACAGTGTAAGAGCGTTCCCTTTTCTCCGCATCCTCTCCAACATTTGTTGTTTCCTGCCTTGTTAATTTTCCCCATTCTCACTGGTGTGAGGTGGTATCTCATTGTGGTTTTGATTTGTATTTCCCTGATGGCAAGTGATGCAGAGCATTTTCTCATGTGCATGTTGGCCATGTCTATGTCTTCCTCTGTGAGATTTCTCTTCATGTCTTTTGCCCATTTCATGATTGGATTGTTTGTTTCTTTGGTGTTGAGTTTAATAAGTTCTTTATAGATTTTGGAAACTAGCCCCCAAAGGGCCTGTTTTTAAAGTGAGGGCAGAAGAGCTGATCTTGGTGTAGCTGTCTGTGTCTTTCTCTGCCATTGTCGCTACAAAGGGGTGCGCCCACATGAAGTGTGACTTTCGCATATCCCTAAACTGTCACTGCAGCTGGATCCACAGTATGCTCAAGATATGCACTTTATCCTTGTTCTAAACACTGACCTGGATAGCCTTGGGAGAAAAGCCTTGGTTTGTAGATGAAGAACTTCCCAGCAACATTTTTTTCTGTAGGCTGGCTGATAGTTATTAATAGTGCTGGATCTATTGTGCTTAAATTACTAGTGGAGTCCTTCTGAGATCCATGACTCCCAGCCACCGTCTCCTAGTCTCTCCTCCTCCTCCATCTATTGCTTTGATTGTTGCTAGCTGTTGTTATATGGGTTGTGTTGACTTTTTGTCCTTCCAAACAAGACAGGAACATATAGTGTCCCCTGCATTCCTCATAATTGGACAACTTATAATTTTGAAGTATAGAATCTCATCTTTTATTATGATCATTGAGAATTCAAGAAGCTTCTGTATCACAGCTCCCTCTTGGTAGCAGCTGTCACCTCTATTCTTTTGAGCGCCAGTCTGTTGACTAATTATTGCTCTCAAACATCTACTGACCATGCATTGTGTGCAAGGCCCTGAGGACACAATTAAGAGCAGCACCTTGTAGCTATCAAAGTCTCTGTTTCAAGAAAGTTGCAATTTATTTGAAATAATAAGAAATACATAAAAAATTAAAAAAATAAAAGGTATTAAATATTAAACCATGTAGGCAGTAAATCTTGTGGATGTGAAGTGGCTTGGAGGATCCCAGGGAAGGCTCCCTTGACTTCCCAGCAAGGTGTATATAAGACCTCTGTAAGAAAAGTCTGAAACTTTGTTGATTGACACAGAAGATGACCTGACCTAATGTATCTTCATAACCATGGTCCTGCATAGGACCAGGTAGGCTGGTAAGGAAGCAAGATGATTCATCTCCCGAAATGAAGTTACTGATTTAGAATATCATCAAAGTTAAAAGACAATAACCTGAGAGAAATAATCTGTAATATAATCTAAGTGACAAAAAGTTAATATGCATAATTAAATACTCCTATAAATAAATAAAAAAAGGGTAGAAAAATGCGCAAAGTTGGCAGTTCACAGAAGAGTAACAGAAGGCTCATTAAGCATGAAAGCATGCCCAGCCTTACTAATAGTTAGGAACTTGAATAATAAAATGGCAGTGCATACCATTATTTCCTTGCTGGGTGAAAAAAGAGGTTTATAACATCTAACATAGGCAAGGATGTGAAAGGGCATTCTCCTTTGGTGTTAGTATGAAAATTGGCACAGCCTTTCTAGGGGAGATTTCACTGTTTAGCAATTTGATGTTCATATGTTTTATCCTAGCAAAGGATATCCTAGGGATCCCTGGGTGGCGCAGCGGTTTGGCGCCTGCCTTTGGCCCAGGGCGCGATCCTGGAGACCCGGGATCGAGTCCCACGTCGGGCTCCCGGTGCATGGAGCCTGCTTCTCCCTCTGCCTGTGTCTCTGCCTCTCTGCCTCTCTCTCTCTGTGACTATCATAAATAAATAAAAAAAAAATATTAAAAAAAAAAAAGGATATCCTAGCAAAGGGCATCAAAACCACAGAAACTGCCACATATGTGAATAAACTGTCTATGGGTATAAAGATATTCTTGTACCTAAATAAGTACAAAACACTGTTTATAGGTAAAAAGATGTTTGTGTAGTATTCATAAAAACAAAAGTTGTAAACAACCCGAATATCTGTTAATAGAGTGGTTGCTCAAATGTGGTATGGTTATACTATAGAACACTATGCAGCCTTTAACAAGAAAGAGCTAGAAGTATTAACAGGAGAAGGTATCTGAGAGGTTGAGTTTAAAAAAAGCAAATTGAAGGGGCTCCTAGGTGGCTCAGCTAGTTAAGCGTCTGCCTTCAGTTCAGGTCATGATCCCAGGGTTCTGGGATTGAGCTTCCTGCCCAGTGGGGAACCTGCTTCTCCCTCTCCCGCTGCTGCTTCCTGTGCTCTCTCTCAAATATGTAAAATCTTTACAAAAAAAAAAAAAAAAAAAGTAAAGCAAAAGATTATATGGCTCCATTTTCAGAGCAAATATATGCAGGTACATATACAAGCATATATACAGAAAGGAGTTTTTTAAAAGCCTGGAAAGTTGCACTTATTTATTTTAAAGATTTTATTTATTCATGAAAGGCACAGAGAGAGGCAGAAACATAGGCAGAAGAAGAAGAGGCTTCCTGCAGGGAGCCCGGTGTGACACTGGGTCTCATGACCCAGGGACCACAACCCTAGCCAAACGCAGACACTCAGCTACCCAGGTGTCCCAGGAAAGTTGCATTTAAAACAGGGGTGGGAGGGTTGTTAAAAAGTCCTTTTGTTTTTATTCCATATATTTTAGCCCAGTTGGAATTTTTAATTAAATAGCATGGATTTCTTTGAAAGCAAGAAGAAATAGCAAATCAGTACATAATAAGAGCTGTCATTTATCAAGCATTTGTAGTGTGGCAGGTATAGTATAAAGCACTTTTTCTCTAATGGTCCCACAAAATTGTCATAATTTGTCCCCATTTGACAGATGCAGAAAGTAAGGTTTGGCAGTCGGGAGAGAGGGCAATGTATGTAATGGACCCAGGCTTACTCTGTTCCTTGGGCTGAGCTTAAACCCAGTTTGCCTCCGGAGCTTCTTTTTCCCTAAGTAACAAAAGTTGTGTTATGAGTTAATTCCTATTAGGCTGCTGGTTCCAGGGAAAGTTAATGGACTTTAGGAGAGTATCCGCAAGACAATGGCTTGGAGCATGGTTCCTGGGGCCCTTGTTGAACGCTGCCTTATTGACAGTGCAGAATGTTTTGGTGGTCTAACCTCGGGGGGCGGGGGGAGGCTTGCAGCTCACCTGTTACCAGAACAAAAATAATTAATGGAAAGCTTTTCTGTTTGATCAAGGGTTCTTTTCTATAAACCACTGGGAATATAAGAAATCCAACTTTTAACCTGCAGTGTAATTTAAAGTAATATATACTGTAGTGTATAGTTGTAGGATTTTATTAAACCTAACTCGGGGATCCCTGGGTGCCTCAGTGGTTTAGTGCTGCCTTTGGCCCAGGGCATGATCCTGGAGTCCCGGAATTGAGTCCCACATCGGGTTCCTTTGGAGCCTGCTTCTCCCTCTGCCTGTGTCTCTGCCCCCCTCTCTCTCTCCCTCTCTCTCTCTGTGTCTCTCATGAATAAATAAATAAATAGTAAAAAACAGAACAAAAAACAAAAAAAAAAAACCTAACTTGGCCCAATGGGGAAAGATAGGAATGGTGTTATGTTTAATGACTGGTTTCTATTTAACATGTTATACTCCTTGGGCAGCCCCGGTGGCGCAGCGGTTAAGTACCGCCTGCAGCCCAGGGTGTGATCCTGGAGACCCGGGATCGAGTCCCACGACGGGATCCTGCATAGAGCCTGCTTCTCCTTCTGCCTGTGTCTCTGCCTCTCTCTCTCTGTGTCTCTCGTGAATCAATAAATAAAATCTTAAAAAAAAAACAAAACAAAGAAACATGTTATACTCCTTAATACAGATATTTGGTGCATTTGGTATCGGGATGGCTCTTTTAGAAACATTCAGGATGAGTATTCTTGAGAGCTTGTTACCTGCTAGCCTTTACATGCTTTGATCTCAAAACAGGGAGAAAGTGACTGTGGGACCCCTCAGGCTTTGCAAGAGGTTCTCCCCCTTTAAGGAGATTCCTGCCTTTGCCTGCTCTGGGATCCCTGCCATCTTGTGAAGACAAGAAAATTTTTCTCTCTTAAGGGAAAAAGCTGCTGCTTGGTAATCAGGATCCTAGACCAGGAAGAATAGGGTAGAACTGAATAAGCACACTTAGATTTCCAGCATGTTCTTTACATGGATTCTGTACCACAAGACAAGCTGCAGGCCACATGCTGCCTGTCTCTCTTTCCCTCTCCTGCTCAGAGGGCTCTTCTACCCTCTGGTTAGCAGTAAATTAGGGCAGAGCCCAAAGAACATTGCCTATTTACGGTCATAGAGGCACAGTATGACTTAGAAACTCTTTGGAAATGTTTTCCCAAAATACCACAAAATGAGAATTTACCCCATGACATGAAAAGAAAATGAATTCTATCTTTTTTTTTTTTTTTTGGACCATTTGTTCATTCATTCGGCAGATATTTTCTTAGCCCTGCTGTGTGTCAGGCCCAGTGCTGAGCACTAAGAATACAAAATGGGTAAGACATGACCCCAACCTTTGGAGATCTCAGTGTCTGTTGGAGAAGAAGGAAGACAGGCAATCAGATAATCGCAGTGTATTTTATAAGACCATAATAGGAGCTAGGGCAGCAGCTGGTGGGGAGTAATTCCCATTATATACTTGCTGAATGAATAAACATCACCAAGGGAGGGTGTCTTCAAAGACGATTTCCCAGAATGAAGTGATATGTGATTTGGGTCTCAAAGGGAGTGGTAAAAGCAATATGATAGTCCTGGGTTTTTAATTTGGGAATGCTGAAAATGAAAAATTACAAATCTGAGTCCCAAAGTTCCATTAGAATAAACCCCTTATAACAAATTTGCCTGCATGTACCCTGTAATTTTTTGTTTAAAATACTGGAAAGAACCAGATGGTAAAGGATCTGGGAATTTCTCTCAAAGCTTCAACAAGTATCGGATGTGAACTGCATGCTCCCTTATCCTTTTCCTCTTCATCTTGTCTTTCTCTTTCTCTCCCGTGTCTCTATGTGAATGGCAGCCTCATTATTTTTCTTTAGAACATTGATCTCTGATAAGAAAAATAACTCCCCATTACTGGGGAAGACTGGAAGGAGCAGACTGTATCTCCACCTTTGACCCTTGAAATTGGTTGCTATTGATAGATCCAGAAGAGAGTCAACTTTTTCTTCAGGTTCTGTTTTGGTGGTTTTGTGAATAGACTAGAACTGCAGTTATTCATACGGAGAAAGTAACATTCTTGTCCAGGCTTTTACAAGCTGCAGAATTGTTTTATAAGATATCATTTAAAAACAATGTGATTTTCGGGGATTCCTGGGTGGCTCAGCGGTTTGGAGCCTGCCTTTGGCCTGGGGCGTGATCCTGGGGTCCCCGGATTGAGTCCCGCGTCAGGCTTCCTGCAGGGGCCTGCTTCTCCTTCTGTCTGTGTCTCTGCCTCTCTCTCTTCTCTCTCTCTCTCTCTCTCTCTCGTGGATAAATGAGTAAAATTTAAAAAAAAATAAAAATAAAATTAAAAATGATTTTCATGTTATGTAGGAGTGTTGCCAGTAATATGGTACAGTGACATTTCTGATAAATACATGGTTGCTTAAATATTTAATGGTGTGAAGTTTGCAACATAGAGGAAGGTGGGTGGGTTCTGATGTGTAGTAAGATTCAGTTTCCTTAATGAATTCACTCAATCTTCTGAAACCCATAGTTCACATCCTTTGTCACATAAATACTTGGCCAAATATAGATGTCAAAAAAGCTGAGTGTACATACTATGTGACCTTCAATACCTACCCCCACCCCCAATGGAGTCTCCACATCCTTAAATGACACTCTGGAGGTAGACTGGTGGTTGGCAGTAGAAGCAGATTAAAAAAAAAAAATTTTTTTTTTTAAGACTGTTTTCTTTTGAGGACTGACTACAGTAGTAGGTTCCCACCCTTTTGTTGCCATAGCATCCATAGCAACATTTTTATGGCTGTGTGAGGAATCTAAGAGATGGAATTTTTAAAAATCTTAACGTGCTGCCCTCACAAAATCAGTCACCTTGGGAGACCGTACCACCACTCCACAGGGTTACCGCTCACTCTTACCTGAAGCAGTGCAGTGTTCCTCACTATGTTCCTCAACTCCTTAATCAGGTTAGACCCCAACACCATGAAGGATTTGTCTTCATGAGATACATTGTTTTAAAGTGGAAAGAAAGATGCTAAAGGTAGCAGACAAGTTATAACACTAAATACCAGCAGAATTGGTGAAATTTATTTTTGTCTAAAGTATATATTTGAAAAATACAATGTTCAGGGGCCCCTGGGTGGCTCAGTTAGTGTCCAACTCTTAATTTTGGCTCAGTTCCTGATCTTGGAGTTGTGAGATTGAGCCCTGTGCTCAGGGCAGAGCCTGCATGGTCCTTCTCCCTCTGCTCCTCCCCCACTAGTGTGTGCACGCGCGCTCTCTCAAAAATAAATAAAATCTTTTTTAAAAAAGAAAAATATAATGTTCATTCGAACAGTACACATCCTGGTATATTGATTGGCACTGGCATAATTAAGGCACTTTCCCATAGTCACCCAGCATGATAAGACTGCAGAGCTGTTAGACCCTCTCCAAAGAAGCATGTTCAGGAATGCTAAGTGAAAAGAAAACTAGAGCTGCTGTCATTTTGGAGGTACCCCAGACATCAGCCTTTGACCCTGGAGCCCACTTGTCCTGTCTCCACTTCCTGCAGTGTTCTCTGCAGGAAGCACTCAGCTCCTCTAAGAGAGGCTTTTCTAATACTTTCCTTTTGTTTCTTTAGGTATTTCTGGAAAAAGCCAGCTTCTCTTTGCACTGGTCTTCACAACTCGTTACCTGGATCTTTTTACTTCATTTATTTCATTATATAATACATCTATGAAGGTATGGTATGGCATCCAATGGAATGCATTTTATCCATAATTCACAGGCCTATGGAAACTATTAAGTTGATGTCAGTTGTACAGTTAAACATTTTCTAGAATAATGTCTAAACATGCTGTTCTAGACCTAAGCACTTTTAGACCACCTTGTACATAGAAGTGGGGATAGCGTTATCATTAAGCACATTTTCTGTTTCAGAGTATCTGTTTAATTAAAGTGCTTTGCAGTTAGAGATTTTTTAATCTTACATTCCTTGAGTATGATAAACTTCT
Source organism: Nyctereutes procyonoides (assembly GCF_905146905.1). NCBI lineage: Eukaryota > Metazoa > Chordata > Mammalia > Carnivora > Canidae > Nyctereutes > Nyctereutes procyonoides. The sequence continues at coordinate 66,354,504 of NW_026575126.1, forward strand.
AAAGCTCTTGATAACCCTGTAAGAAAAAGGGATAACTATCATGTTTCAAGCAGGGAAATTACAGACTCACTGGGAAATCCAGCAGGTTGGTTCAGAACAAGGACTGGAAGCTTAGCTAGGCTCCTCGCTGCAATACCTCGTTTTGCTCTTGTGGGAGAGATTATGTATAGACTTCGACTTCTTTTCTTTTTTTTCCTGCTAAATCCACGTTTCTTAAACTTTTTTGTGTGCCATCTTTAGTACTTTTGCTATGCCTAAATAACATCTGTACCATAATTTTCTCAATGTGTTTATAAAACCTTTTAACTTTCTTAAGCATTAGTATCCATGGCTTTGGTGTCCTTCTATTTTTCTAAATCCACATTAAAACAAACTTGTAATTATTAAAATGCAAGATGTTTGTGTACCATCTCACATCTTGTGGACTACTGGGGGTGCATGCTCTCTACTTGCTGAGGCCTCAGTTTCCCAGAGTCATTGAACTTACATTTATTGAACACCTGCAGTGGTGGGTACTTCCCTAGCATTGAAGATAAGGCAGAAAACGAGCAGAAGTCTTATTAAGTTTCTGATTGGGGAGAGTAGACCAATCATTCCAATCGATACTTAGTGAATGATAGCAGTTTGTGATGAGTGCTAAGAAGTATGGGGGGGGAAGAAGTATGGGGCTCTCAGGGTGTGCAGTAGAAGTTTCATTTCTTTCATTCATTCGTTCTACATAGTTTACTGAGCACCTGTGTATGTGGGGGGGGACAGTGTTGTAGGCACTTGATTATTGGCACACCTGATAAAGTCAAGTTTAAGCTGAAGTCTATTTGGTGTGGTAATTAAAAAGCATTTTTCGTAAACACGGATCAAAGTAGACAAAACCATATTTGGGTCTGTGGTCTTTACTAAAAAACTAATTTGAGTTGCCTGTAATCATTTCATTCTTCATTACTAAGTGACCAGGGCCTAGTAATCAGGAAATAATTAGCTTACTTAAAACAGGTAGGTCCCTGCTTCTTGTCCAGGCAAGTCAAAACTGCAGATATTACTAGTGTGTAAGCAGAAATCCTCCTCCATTTTCCTTGGGATACCTAGCTTTCAGAGGAATCCTTCTTGCTTGGTTCTAATTTCCAAGCATGTCCTGAAAATCAGAGGAGTGAGAAGCCAAGTTTTATGTGCTCATTGCTTTTTTTTTTTTTTTTTTTTTTTTTTTTATTCATGAGAGCCAAAGGGAGAGAGGCAGAGACCCAGGCAGGGGGAGAGGCAGGCTCCATGTACAGGGCCTGATATGGGACTCGATCCCGGGTCCCCAGGATCACACCCTGAGCCGAAGACAGACGCCAAACCACTGAGCCACCCAGGTGTCCCTGCTCATTGCTTTGACTTTAAATGTACAGCACTGGTGAGAGGAGAGAAGCAGCTGCTTAACCCAGTGGCCATAAGACCTTTATGAACCAATCTTGGCTGGCTGTAGTTTGGGCGCTGGGGAAGGACCCCCACAAACATGTGCCTTGGCTGGATGTTCTGCTGGAGGAGACTTTGTGTATAAATGTATATATGTTGTGTTGATACCTATAGATTGTATGTTATTTATATATATCTATACACATGTATATGGAGAGAACTCTAACAATATATTAATTTTTTTTTTTAGTAGTTGGTATATGGGTATAAGCAACAATTTTAGTACCTTGTCAACTATGTATTTGCAAATATAATTTCATGATGAGGTACCAGGGATAGTTTAGTTATTTTGTCTTTAGACATATGAGGGCTTGATGATTGCTCTCATTTTCCTAATAAGTTATTTGCCCAAATGTTTTCCTAATTAAGTTTCACGAGGTGGTTTTCCTAAGGAGTGGTATCGGGTAGCCCAACTGATATCCCGTTTCTTTCCATTCAGAGGCTAAAGCTGCCCTTTGATTCTTGTATGTAAAATTCTGCATTCTGAAAATTGCTATAATTTCAGAATAACAGACTTTTCCTTTGGTGTTTGACCTTTTGAATATGAAAGGACATGACTTGATTGTAAGCCTTTAAACGACTGTACTGCTATGTGAGCTCCCTCGTAGGCGTCAGTGTTTCACAAGTTATCCCTTATTTTTGGTTTGCTGTCATATGCTACCAGACAAAATTGCATAGAAATGATCTGAATGTTCTGTGTTAAAGTAACACACTGTAAGTAAAAGTGCTCATTGCAGAGTTAAATGTGAGCTATGTTGTATCTTCTATTTAGAAAAGCCCTAGCTGGGGGCGCCTGGGTGGCTCAGTCATTTAAGCCTCCAACTCCTGGTTTTGGCTCAGGTCCTGATCTCATGGGTCGTGGAATCGAGCCCTGAGTCGGGCTCCCTGCTCGATGGAGAGTCTGTTCAAGATTCTCTCGCTCTGCCCCTCCCCTCACTCTCTTTCTCCCTCTCTCTTACAACTAAATAAATCTTTAAAAAAGGAGGGGTGCCTGGGTGGCTCAGTGGGTTAAACGTCTGCCTTCAGCTCGAGGCATGATCCTGGGGTCCTGGGATTGAGCCCCACGTTGGACTCCCTGCTCAACAGGGAGCCTAGTTCTCCTTTTCCCTTCTGCTCATGTTCTTTCTCTCTCAAATAAATAAAATCTTAAGGAAAAAAAAAAAAAAAGGAAAGCACTAGCTAAGACATAGCATCGTGCTGGAGGGAGGTGCACTGGTTGAACTGCGTTGAACTTTGTGTTCATTTTTTTTTCTTAAGCTGCTGCTAATAGTTTAAACTGAGGTTAATAATATATAATAATTAATAATACATAATACATTATTTAACATATGATCCAGCAATCCCATTCCTAGGTATTTACCCAAGAGAAATGAAAACTTAGGTTCACATGAATGTCTGTACATAAATGCTCATAGCAGCTTTATCTGCCATCCCCCAAGCTAGAAACAACCCACCTGTTCTTAAGCTAGTGCATGGATGAGCAAACTGTGGTATACCCAAACAGTAAACTGTTCAGCAGTAAAAAGGATCTGGTTGTTAATACACACAACAACATGGTTGGATTGAGAATCCATTATGCTGCTTTTAAGGGCTTCTGGGGGGCTCAGTCAGTTAAGTGCCTACTGCTCACGTCATGGTTCTGGGGTCCTGGGATTGAGCCCCACGTTGGGCTGCTTGCTCAGCGGGGAGTCTGCTTCTGCCTCTCCGCTCTGATTTTGCTCTTGCTTGGTTTTTCTCTCTCAAATAAATAAAATCTTAAAAAAAGGGGGGGGGGCATTACGCTGCTTGAAAGAAGCCAGTCTTAGGGGGACGTACGATACGATCTCATTTATTTGGCATTCTGGAAAAGGCAAAAACTGCAGGGACCAAGAATAGATCAGTTATCAAAAAGAGGAAGAATAGATCTGTTTCCACTAGAGGTTGGGCCTAGGGAGAGGGCTTGACTACAGAGGGGCAGGTCTGAGGGAGGTGTTTAGGTGTCACTTGATAAGACTATTCTGTGTCTCAGTTGTGATGGTGGTTATATGACTTACAGAACTCTCTATTCCCCAGAAGCAAACTTTATTGTATTTAAGTTTCAAAACAAAAAAGCTAAGAAAAAAAATCATGCCTTTCTGATGATGATGAAAGATGATGTAGAAAGCCAAGGGAGTTGGAACTGTTGTAAAATATGGATGACCTGGTGCTTTTCTTCTCTCTTTAGCTCATCTACATTGCCTGCTCCTATGCCACGGTGTACCTGATCTACATGAAATTTAAGGCAACCTACGATGGAAATCATGATACCTTCCGAGTGGAGTTTCTGGTGGTCCCTGTGGGAGGCCTCTCCTTTCTAGTCAATCATGATTTCTCTCCTCTGGAGGTTAGTGAAGAGATTATTTAGGGAAATAGACGTGTTTGCAGATAATGTGGGTGGTTCTGTTTTGGTTTTTCGATTTGACAAGCTTCTGGTGCAGCATATACCCTATTAGGTCTAAATAAATCACAGACAGGAGTTAAGCTTCCAGGTATTTGGGTATCTGCTGACAGATTATTGCTGGATTCTCCTCTAGAGAATGAACCAGGCTTCTGTGGTAGCAAACACAGTGCCTTGCCTGTGCAGGTGCTTCAAGAGCACCTAGCTTTGTTTCCTTTTCATCTAGGGGAGTTGCATGTTGATGCTGCGTACAAATCCCCTAAGCAGTGTTGCTACACTGCTGGTATTTAGAAGAGTGGTTTGCATGGTGCCCTGTACTCCACAGAGCAGCAGCCTGCTCCTGGATGCCTAACCCTTCCCTTAGCATCTTGGGGAAGCTGCTGGTCATGGATTCAGAACACTCCCAGAACTACCTGCAAGGCCTGCTGTCATCAGTGTGAATCAAGTGCCATTGTTGGGCAGAATGTTTGCATAATTACAATTCCCATTACTTACCCTTTGATTTAACCACACCAAAAAAAGCCTAAAGAATAAGAAAGATGATGGAAATACTGAGATAGTCCGTGAAGGAGACCAAGTGGTAAGGAAAAGCAGCAGTGGGAGAGCTGTCAGCCTGTCATTCACCCTGGCAGCGAGCAGCGTTCATCCAGGACCCTAGATTCGGAATGGGACAAACTTATCCAGGAGAAACATCTGTGGAGATTCATGGAAAATTGTACCAGGAAGGAGATGTTGGAGAGATGGCTAACGAAAATTCACAGAAGCAGGAGTGTCTGGGTTACCCAGCTTGTCAGTGGAGTGTTGTGCCTCTTCAATGTAGCTCAAGTTTCTGTAATTCATTAAATTGGTGAGCTGCTGTGCTTGATGCTCCGATGCCCAGACTCCTCACTCTTTGTGCTGCTCCACAATAAAGCAAGAATATGTCCTATGAACTCATGGTGGGTACTGGGTGCTAATGAAGCCTGTGGTTACTCTTACAGATTTTGTGGACCTTCTCCATCTACCTGGAATCTGTGGCTATCCTCCCTCAGCTCTTCATGATCAGCAAGACAGGGGAGGCGGAGACCATCACCACCCACTACCTGTTTTTCCTGGGCCTCTACCGTGCTCTGTATCTGGTCAACTGGATCTGGCGCTTCTACTTCGAAGGCTTCTTTGACCTCATTGCTGTGGTGGCTGGTGTTGTCCAAACGATTCTATACTGCGACTTCTTCTACTTGTATATTACAAAAGGTACCTCAGGCTGCCTCCTCCCTGCTTTGTTCCTACAGCCATGTGTTTTTAGGAGCTCTCCAGCCCAACATGCTCCTAATCTGGCACTAGCCCATAAAGCAAAACTGGTTTCAGGAAAACATTTTAATGACTGTCAAATAAAATTCTGGGTGTTTTCCTTTTTTCTCTGTAGCTTCATTGTTTTTCTATAATAGGATGTTTTTATTGTAAGAAATTTAATCAGCTTTTATAACTCTGAATACGTGATCCTTTTGTAGTTGATAAGCGTAATGATTAGGTGTTCACACAGTTGTGTGACAATGTGCCTCCTCAAACCTTGTTATGACCTTGGCATATTATCCATCTGACGTAAAAAATAATAATTCTGAAAATAATAACCTGAAACCCTACCACTCAGAGATGATCGTAATGTTTCAGTTATGTAATTCCAGATATGTCTATACATATACACAGGTAAATGATTTAAGCTGTACATGCTGTTCTATAATCTGGGTTTTTTTTTTCCCCACTCACATTTTTTCAAGTCTGTTGATAGAAATCTACATAGTTCTCAGTGGCCGTAGACTATTTCATTTTGTATACTACCATAATTCACTTACCCCCCTGCTCATGGGTATTCAAACTATGACTGATTTGCTGCTATTAAAATCCAGTGCTTGGGGCATCTGGGTGGTTCAGTTGGCTAGGCATTCCACCCTTGATTTTGGCTCAGGTCATGACCTTAGGGTTGTGAGATTGAGCCCTGCATTAGGCTCTGTGCTAAGGGTGGAGTCTGCTTAAGACTTTCTCTCTCTCTCTCTGTCTCCTCTTCCTCTCCCTCCCCTTCTTTCCCTCCCCCTCACTTGTGTGCATGCTCTCTCTCTCAAAAATTTTTTTGAAAAAAAACAAAAACAGTGGCTAAATCAGTATCCTTGTATGTGTATATTTTCATATTTATATGAATATAGGACATGCGAACATCACAAAGACTTGATGAAAACTGTGGTCCTTGTTAAAAAAAAAGGCATATTTATGCATGTGCACACAAATAAATATAGTTTTAAGGGATTCAGGAACCCTGTAACCCCAACCACAGTCTCAGGCTAAAAACCCTTGCTATACAGTATAATTTCTAATGATGGAATTGGTAGGTACAAGGGCATATATATCTTATCTCTTTTTTAACATCCAAAATTTCGTAGATCTCTGTACATATTAACAGTCATATTTTAATGTATGTTGATTAGGTGAGAAAGTAATGATAAAACACTGCTATGAACTTAGCGACAAGTTCAGTTGAATTTGTGTTTTTTAAATTCAGTTGCTGGGACATGGAGGTACATGAAAGAAATTCCAGTATATGTGTACATGACATATTCATATTTCAGAAGTTTGTTTTTTGACACCAAAATCAAATGACTTTTGGTGCCAAAGACTTATTTCCTTGTACCTTCCTCTGTAGTGTCTTGAGGTGACAGATCTCTAGGAGCAGGAAGAAGGAAACTACAAGCTTGTCAATACCAATAACTTTTTTTTTTTTTAATACCAATAACCTTTTGTTTTCTTTTCCTCTCTTTAAAATTCTAGTACTCAAGGGAAAGAAGCTCAGTCTGCCTGCGTAAGTGCCAAAGACCATCACCAGCATCTGTCCTTCAGGGTGCTCGGACAGAATTCTTACCACAGCAAAGGCACAAGATGCTTGATACGGAAAATCAGAAACTTAACTCTTTTGTTGCAGATAGTCATCAGTGGCTCTGTAAGAACCCAGAGGAAAAGAACCAGAAGGTTTCTGTTAAATGCATCTTGCCTTATCTTTTTTTATTACTATGTACAAAGATTTTTTTACACAAAGAAACTTAATGCTGTATTAATAAATTCAGTGTGTAGCTTCAATTGGAGTAGTTCCAAAAGTGAAGATTTTGTGAGGAATAAGTGCAAACTTTTTTTTAATTCTTTGAAATTGTTGATTCTTTGTGTCTGCAATGAAATTGTACTCCTTGACAGTTGATAGATTATATATTCTTCCATCTATCAAACTTGCATTCCACTATATTTATTTTGCCAAAAGATGAGTTTTATTTGTTTGAAATCTGAGACACTATGTTCAAATTGGTCTATCTTTGTTCAAATTTCTTCACACCTAATGTGGAAATCCTTCCTTGGACATCACACTACATGTAAGGCTGGTAAGGATGACTCACAAGCTTATGGTTTTCATTACCAAAATTTTCAGATTCTGAATGTAGATGGAGTCTCGTTTAAGAGTCACCAAAGGTGCCTGCCCCCCTTTCCTGCTAAGAAGAGTCCCTTTGAGACTGTCCCAAGAGTGTCAGAGAACTCAGTGGGCAGGGGTTCTGGGCTGCTTGCCATCTAGGTGTGGGATGTGAGGGACATTAATGATTATGTTGAATCTAGGCTCTACTCCTCTGAGGAATGGAACACAAGGTAGTCACCTATCACTTTAATTTACAATTCCAAAAGATTACTACAACCATGTCCATGCTCAGATTCAAATGGTTTTTCGTATCACTTTCGTGTAGTAAAATGATTTACATTTTTTTCTTAATTGGCAGCACCAATTGCCATTCCTTACACTCTTTGATTTGTTTTTGTTTTGTTTTGTTTTTACTGAGCTCTTGCATGATTTATCTTGTGTTACCATCCTAAATAAACATTTTATTAAATGTAGAATAAATTGTCTTTTTTTGGGGGGGGGATGAATTAGGCTTTTGGAACATCCTATGGCAGGATGATTTTTTTCATTTTCCGATTGGCAACAAAAGCTCTATATAGGGCCGCAAACATTTATTGTTCATGAATCAGTCTAAAAGTTTCTGTATTTTGAGGAAAAATTGAAATTTTTCCTCCTAATTTTGCCATTTTATTGATTTGCTACATTTTTTTGATTTATGCAAAAGCATATGACTTTGTTTTTCTGTGATGCACCATAAATGTTAAAGTGTTGAATACTAACAGTGCTTACTACAAGAAGGATGTAGTATTTTTGCTTGCTGCATTAAAATATCTTGTGGAAGAAGGGAGCAAGATGGGTTTTATTTTTATCTAATGTGTCTCTTAACATCTTTCTAAATTGGCAGTGTGACTTGCACAGTTGAACCTCTTGTCTTTATCTCTCATTTCCACACACACCCCACCCCCCCATACCTCATGGTTGTCCTTTTGTGTATCTGTCTTTCTAGCATTCTAGTCTTGGTTTAGTTTCTGTTTTCATCCTCCTTGGAAGATTCTGAGAGTGTGGAGGAAGGATGGGAAATCTCAGTATAGGTGGAGCAGCCTGCTGCCCACACTGGGGGTGGGATGGTGGGCTCACACTGTTTCTGTGCATGTAAATCAAACACAAGCTGGGATCATTATGGGAGAGCACAGTGCAGATGACAGGGATCTGGGACCTCAGCAGGCTGCCTGACTGAAGGCATCGATCTGAAGTATCAGTGTCTCCTTTGGTCATCCTGCCCACGTAAAAGTGAAACTGGCTAAGATGTTACCACCATTTTGTAGTCAACCAGGATGACATCATGATAAATAGGGTGGCTGAGTGGGAGTGCAGGACTGGGGCAGTGTCCTCACACATGTATGGGTAAAGGCCTTGTATGATGCGCCTTATGAAGCACTGTTTCAGAGTTCCTTTCATTTCAATAAAGATTATCAGGTAATTAATATTTTTATCCACCTGTTTTATTTGTGTGAATTTTTTTTTAATGAAAGCATGAGGAGAAATAAAGTTAACAAATTTGCCCATTAAGTGGGTTTAAGTTGGCTGCTTACTGACACCAGTGTCAATAACATTTCCTGCTTCCTTCCAGGCTGCTCAGGAAAGGAGTAGGTAGAGAAATAGCTGAGGGGAAGAGAGAAGGTTGCAGGTAGAAGGCCTTGGGAGAAGATCCAGGCCTGCCTTTTCAAAGATGCCACTAGTTTGGACGACTTCCTGGAAAGATTGCATTTCAATAGAAATCATGAATGCTTGGTGGGAATCCTGTGTAAGAAAAGTTCAAGCTGTGGAGTCCGCCTTGTGTTAGGATTCATGGCTCCTCACACCCTACCTCCATGAACCTCCATCTCCGTATTACCTGCAGAGACTTCCACCACAGGACTTTTGCAAGTTGTGAATGGCCCATATTGATGAAGCTCGAAATAGAGCTTGATGCACACACACACATCTAGAGCTCAGCACCTTTGGCCCTCCTCCCCCTCCCCCTGGGCTTAGTTTGGGACAGCTGCCCCGAAAGCTGGCTGGAAAACACTTCGGGCAGGAGTCCTCATGACCTATATGATGACATAGGTCAAATTTGCCCTTGTTGGGAGAGTGATGCAACTATAGACATTCACTGCTAAGTCCCTTCCCAAAACTACCTGAGTGACTAATTGGGTGGGAGCCTCAGGTGCGGTTTCTCTGTGCACTTCGCCCTCTAGTGACTGAATGGGGAATTAGCAAGGAACCCACATGAGCAAGGTTCTCACTCCAACCCCTCTGAGCTAGCCTTTGGAGTGTGTGGAGTCGTGTGGGTGCTGTGGGCCTTAACTCTTCAGGTTCTGAGACCATCCCCTCTCATCCCTGCAATTTAAGAGCAAGTTGCAGCATAATACAGCACTAATGTTTTAAAACAATGACGGATACTTTTTTCTAATACTAGAATGCTCCTAGTCTCTACCTCCAACTTCTAGTTGGTCACTAAAAAGGTAAGAGTCTGGGCAGCCCTGGTGGCCCAGCAGTTTAGCACCGCCTTCGGCCAGGGGTGTGATCCTGGAGACCCGGGATCAAGTCCCACGTCCCAAGTCCTCCCTGCATGGAGCCTGCTTCTCCCTCTGCCTGTGTCTCTGCCTCTCTCTGTGTGTGTCTGTCATGAATAAATGAAATCTTAAAAAACGGTGAGAGTCTTTAGGCAAGTGCTACACTACACTTGACTCTGTTACCAAAACAGAATGGAAATACGGAATGTGTTTATTCCTCTGATAAGGGATCTAACACAGATACATGGCTAGGTAACAGGAGAACTGGTGTGCCCTACAATGAAAAATTCCCTCATTTACTTTGAATTCTGAGGATTGAAGATCCCAGGGCTGTAAAGAAGAGCTTAGAAAAACAACTATGGAACTTCCTGAAAGGTCACCTGGCTGACACTGCCCACCCCCCACCATCTGAGGACTCAATGCAAGGATATTAATTTTACAGGACACAGACATTTACTCGAAGAAAATTAAATGCTAAAGGGAGAAAATGAACCAATTGATTTGGAAAAATGAAAGATTAAAGATCACAGTTTCTCCAAGTTAACAGGAAAGTGAAGAATACTGTACTTTGCAAGTAGTGAAATTAACTCTGCTTCAAAGAACAAGCAGAGAAGGATATCAAAGATTTTTTATTTTCTTCAAAATTCAAGATGGAGCAAATATGGTGGGATGTTATCCCTTGTTACAGCTAGATGGTAGCTCCTTAGGTGTCCGGCATCTCTGTATCTGAAAATTTTTATCATTTCAAAAAAAGTCCTGGGACACCTGGGTGGCTCAGTGGTTGAGCGTCTGCCTTTGGCTTAGGATGTGATCCTGGGGTCCTGGGATTGAGTCCTGCATCAGGCTTCCCATAGGGAGCCTGCTTCTCCCTCTCCCTGTGTCTGCCTCTGTCTCTCATGAATAAATAAATAATATTTTTAAAAAAAGTCATGATGACCCATTTACCTTTTCAAGAGCTGTGCTATGACTTGGATATTTCTTTTCTTTTTTTAAAAGATTTTATTTTTTTTTAAATTTTTATTTATTTATGATAGTCACACACAGAGAGAGAGAGAGGCAGAGACACAGGCAGAGGGAGAAGCAGGCTCCATGCACCGGGAGCCTGACATGGGATTCGATCCCAGGTCTCCAGGATTGCGCCCTGGGCCAAAGGCAAGCGCTAAACCGCTGCGCCACCCAGGGATCCCCAAAAGATTTTATTTATTAATGAGAGAGAGAGAGAGAGAGAGGCACAGACACAGGCAGAGGGAGAAGCAGGCTCCATGCAGGGAGCCCGACGTGGGACTTGATCCCGGGTCTCCAGGATCAGGCCCTGGGCGGAAGGCAGTGCTAAACCGCTGAGCCACCCGGGCTGCCCTGATACTTCATTTTGGAAAGAGGAAATACAGTTGACCCTGAACAACATGGGTTTGTACTGCATGGGGCCACTTACACACAGATTATTTTTGATAAATACAATACAGAACTATAAATGTATTTTCCTTATGGGTTTCTTAATATTTTCTTTTCTCTAGCTTACTTTATTGTAAGAATACAGTATATAATATATGACATAGAAAATATGTGTTAACTTATTGATGAGAGTTCTGGTCACCAGTAAGCTATTGGTTAAATTTCGGGGAAGTCAAAAGTTATACTCAGATTTTCAGTTGTGTGGGATTGGCATCTCTGATCTCTATGATGTTCAAGGAACTATTTATAAAGATAAATCTTTTAAAAAGATTTTTTAAAGATTTTATTTATTCATGAGAGATGGAGAGGCAGAGACCGAGGCAGAGGGAGAAGCAGGCTCCCCACTGGGAGCCCGATGTGGGACTTGATCCCAGGACCCCAGTGTTACACCTGAGCCAAAGGCAGGTGCTCAGCCACAGAGCCACCCAGGTGTCCCAAGGATTTATTTATTTATTTATTTATCTATCTATCTATCTATCTATCTATTTATTTATTCATTCATTCATTTTAAAAAGATTTTATTTATTCTTGAGAGACACACACACAGAGGGGTAGACACATAGGCAGAGAGAAGCAGGCTCCATGCAGGGAGCTGGATGCCGGACTCGATCCCAGGACTCTAGGATCACGCCCTGGGCCAAAGGCAGATGCTCAATCGCTGAGCCACCCAGGTGTCCCAGACCTATTTTTTTAAAAGCTATTTTTAGGGGCAGCCTGGGTGGCTCAGTGGTTTAGCGCAGACTTCAGCCCACGGTGTGTTCCTGGAGACCTGGGATTGAGTCCCACATCAAGCTCTCTGCATGGAGCCTGCTTCTCCCTCTGTCTGTGTCTCTGCCTCTCTCGCCTCTCTCTGTTTCTCATGAATAGATAAAATATTTTTTAAAAGAGCTATTTTTAATAGTAGAAAAACTTGTCTAAGGGTATTCTTTGTATGAGATACCCACATAAAGGAAAAATGTTTTAAAATAGCTTTAACTCAACCAATGGACTAACGTTACATGGAAATGACAGAACATATTTGCAGACGATCAGAACTACATAAAATACAGGGGCGCCTGGCTGGCACCGTCGGTGAAGTGTTCAACTCTTGGTTTCAGCTCAGGGGTGATCTCAGGCCTGTCAGATTAAGCCCCGTGTTGGGCTCTGCACTCAGCACAGAGTCTGCTTGGATTTTCTCTCCCTCTGCCCCTCCCCCCCATAAATAAATAAATCTAAAAAAAAAAAAAAAAGAATTATACAAAACATTTTCTTTTTTTTAATGCATATACTACCTCTTTGAAATTATAGTTTTGTGGGTTGTTATTGTTCATAACATTAAGTCATCAGTATCTTATCTTTACTAACAAAAGCTTATATAGAAGAATTATCTCATTGCTAAGCCTTACAAATCCTGTTTTCAAAAGGGGAACTATTACCACATTTGAGAATATTCGGATCATAGGCACAGCCCTCTAACTTCTAAATCACTCTCTTCCACTGAATTCCTACTCTTCCTCCCAATTTTGTTTTAGTATCTTCTCCAGGGAAGTCTTCCCTGACCTCTCTGATTGGGTCACTTCTGGCCACACCAAGTGCCCCCAAAATATTTATTTTGTAATGAATAGTTCTCTTTTTCTATAGAAACCTTGTAACTTCCCCATTTATAATTCCCTGTATGATTTCATCCAATATCCGGTAGTGTGCTCTATTATGAGCGTAGCAGTAAAACAAGATGGACGAGGTAAATTGCTCATGCAATTTACACCCTAAGGTGGGAGGAAAGAGGCACAAACGCAGTATAATGTCAGGGAGCGATTAAATATTAGGAGGAAAACTGAAGCAGAGTAAGGGAATGGGAACAGGTGGATGTGCTGTTCAGGTAGGGTGGCCAGGAAGGTCTCTTTGAGAGGGGGACACTTGATCTGAGGCCTGGGTGAACTGAGAGCAGCCCCAGTTCCGCCATTAACATCCGTAGATCTCTAGGTGTGCTCATTCCTCCCGGCCCGGAAGAATCCTTATCTACAAAACGCGAATATTATTAGAATGGACTTTGCACACGTGAAAGACAGCTGGCAAGCCCACCCGCGCCTGCCGGGTCAGCGTTTCTGCGCAGGCGCGGAGAGCCCCACGGCGGTGCGGGGACTCAGTGCGCGTGCGCCGGGCCCGACCCTCGCTCGCGCCTGCGCGGAGGCGCAGTCAGTTTGGCATTGGGTTCCGAAGGGAGTGGGGCTCTGGAGGGCCGGGGCGCGCGGCGGGCCGCCCCGAGGCCGGGCAGCGGGGCCTCCGCCATGCCGGGGATGGTGCTGTTCGGTCGGCGCTGGGCCATCGCCAGCGACGACCTGGTCTTCCCGGGGTTCTTCGAGCTGTCCCTGAGAGTGGTGTGGTAAGGGCGGCAGGCTGTGCGGGCTGCCGGGCGGGCGGCTGGGAGCTGGGGGGACGCAGACGGAGCGGGGTGGAGTGGCCGTGTCTCCGGCTCTGCGCGCCCACGCGGTGCCCACGTTCTCTTGTCCGGGCCTCTCCGCCGCGCGAGACCTACGAGGACCGGCGTCCTGCCGCTCTCCCCATTTCTCGGAGGGCACACTGAGGCCGGAGCGGGGAGGCCGGGCCCGGGGTCCCCCGTTTGGGCCCTCGCCGCTCGCGGCACTGAGGGGCCTGGCCCCGGGAGCCTCCAGGACGTGGTCGCCGACCCATGGCCGTGGCCTCGGGATCGGCTTCCCCGAGCCAAGAGCAGGCACTTGCATCATCATTACGGCGCTCGGCATGGAAACACAGGGCATCTGGTGTCCGCCAGAGGAAAGGATGGGAAATAGTAGCCTTCCGTACCGGTGGCGGCTGAATTCCCTGGGGAGCAGCCAGGCCTGGCACAAAGCGTGCAACCGATGGGCAGTGAATTGGGCGCCTCAAGTCTGCTCCCAGAGAGTGTGAGCAGAGAATAATACAGCACCTCTGTTACTGAAGAGTGGATTCTTGAGGGCAAAGGAATATTGGAAGAGACCCCTCCATAATTTCATAGTTTTAAGAGCCACGTCTCTCCGAGATCATTTCCCACTATTGTCTCCAGACCCAGTCTCCTAATAGAGCCCAGATTCCACCCCTGGGCTCGAATCCTTAATATAGTGGTGCTCTGCCCTTTGGTGAAACACCTCCAGTGATCCATCACTGTTACTTTGCATTGCTCTTTCCTTATTCCGCACTGAATTACAAAATAAAGAAGTCAGCAGTATGTGGCCTTGCAAGTTCATCACTGTTCACTATGGAACATCTTGGCATAACTTGATTCCCACCTCCTGGTTTGTTTTTTTGTTTTTGTTTTTGTTTTGTATTACACACAGCAGATTACAATGTGTGTTTGTCAATTTCTTGTTTGTCCCCAGGAGTAAACATTATCTTGTTAATAATTTAGCAAGCATGTATTTTGTTGATTTATGCTCGCATATTTCTGAGTCCTGTGGGGCTGTGCTTTTTTTCAGCAGCTCACATTATATTTGCTTGCTTATGGCATTCAGTGCCTCTTAGGAACTACAGCAGGAATAGAAAAGGAACAATCATGTAAACATAGGAAGTATAAAGTTGAGTTTTTTTTTTTAAGTTCAGTTTTTTAAAAAAAAAGTCATACTCTAATCTTTTATTTTTGTTTTAGTAGATCTTTTTTTTTTTTTTTAGTAGATCTTTTATTGAAGAAAATTGTATTTGAAAGCAAACTTCACCTTGTTTTGGGTAATATTAACTCCTTTAAGATTTTTTTGTTTAAATATTAACTCCTTTTCTTTCTTTTTGTAATGTTTTACGATGTAGTTCCTTGGTTTCCATTTCTGACCCTCCCTTTCTCTTGGCAGGTGGATTGGCATTTTGACTTTGTATCTCATGCACAGAGGGAAGCTGGACTGTGCAGGTGGAGTTCTGCTCAGCAGTTACTTGATCGTTCTTATCATTCTACTGGCAGTTATTATATGTACAGTGTCTGCCATCGTGTGTGTCAGCATGAAAGGTAAAGGATAGGAATTTATTGACATATAATTCAAATACCATACGGTTCACCCATTTAGAGTGTAACAAGTCTGTGAATTTTTAGTATATTCACAGAATTACACAGCCATCACCGCAATTCTAGTACGTTTTCATCACCCCCAAAAGAAATCCTATACCCATGAGGGATCACTCCCCATTACCCCCCAGTTTCCTCAGTCCTAGCCATCCACTAATCTACTTTCTCTCTATAGATCTGCCTATTCTGGCTCATACAGTTGGAATCATCCACTATGTGGCCATTTGGTCTGGCCTCTTAAGCTTATCATGATGTTTTCAAGGTTTATGCACATTTTAGTGTGTGTCAGCTCTTCATTCTTCTTACGACTCAGTAATACATTGAATGGGGGGCTTCTGGGGGCTCAGCTTCTGCCTCCTGCTCAGGTCATGATCCAGGGTCCTGGGATCAAGCCCTGTGTCAGGCTGTGGGGAGTCTGCTTCTCTCTTTCTCTTTCTGTAACCCCCCCCACACCGTTCGTGCTTGCTTGCTCTCAAAGAAATTTTTAAAATTTAAAAATTACGTTGAATGGATTTGCCACATTTTACTTATCCATTTGTCAGTAGGTGAACATTTAGGTTATTACATTTTGGGGCTGTTACAAATAGTGCTACTATGAACTTTCACATAGGTGTTTTAGTATGGACAAGTTTCCACTTCTCTTGGATATATGCCTAGGCGTGGAATTGCTAGATCATTTGGTAACCTTATGTTTAACATTTTGGAGAACTGCCAGACTGGTTTCCAAGCAGCTACAGTGTCTTTCTTTCAGTTTATAGTTTCAGTGTCTCTACACCCTTGGCAATACTTAACATTGTCCGATTTCTGATCTTAGCCATCCTGGTGTGTCTCACTGTGGTTGTGATTTGTATCCTTGATGCGCACCCTCTCATCTGCTTACTGGCCATTCTTATATCATCTTTGGGGATGTGTATACTAAGATCCTTTGGCCTATTTTAAGTTGGGTTATTTGTCCTCTTTATTAACGAGTTGTAACAGTTCCATCTATTCTTAATAACTATTGTCTTCTACATGTTACAGTTTTCTGTAGTGACTTCACTGCAAATGTTGGGGGCCTTCCTTGTATGAGTGCTCAGGTTCATAGGATGAGCTGAGCATGGTAGTGTGTTAGTAACTAAAACCTCCTTGATCAGAGGCAGGGCTGAACACCATGCCGCCCTCCAGCACATTTCACCATTGCTTAAGTGGGGCTGTGGATGGCATGTTTACACACTCCAGGAGATGGTAAAAGTACTGGGAGGGAATAGTTGATATACTGGGTGGCATGATCTTAATGCTTTGGAATGACAATCTGCAACTTAAAAGATGGGGATAGCTCATGGGGAGTGATAGAGAAATGTTAGTGGCCAAGTGTTCCATGGGAAACACCACAGGGTTTTGGAAAACTGGGAAGAGTGGCTTGTGCCTGCTTACAGAGAAATGTATGGAAAAGAGAGCTCTGTGTATTTTAGCATGCCCCTGGAAACATGAATGCATGAACAAATGTCTAGAGCAAGGAAGGCCCCAGTTTTGTGGTGTGCCAGTGCCCGCTTTGTGGCTTTACCACTGTGGAGTTGTGGTTGTAGTGTGGTGGTGTTTTTTAGAGAGTGCGAGTGGTAGTGGGGGGGGGGGCAAAGGGAGAGATAGAATCCCAAGCAGACTCTGCACTGAGCATGGAGCCCGATGCAGGGGCTCAGCCTCCTGACCCTGAGATCATGACCTGAGCTGAAACCAGTAGTCGGACCCTTACTTGACCGAGCCACCCAAGAGCCCTGTTTTGTTTTTTAAAGTAAACTCTAGGGATCCCTGGGTGGCGCAGTGGTTTGGCGCCTGCCTTTGGCCCAGGGCACGATCCTGGAGACCCGGGATCGAATCCCACGTCAGGCTCCCGGTGCATGGAGCCTGCTTCTCCCTCTGCCTGTGTCTCTGCCTCTCTCTCTCTCTCTCTCTCTCTCTCTCTCTCTCTCTCTCTCTCTCACTGTGACTATCATAAATAAATAAAAATTAAAAAAAAAATAAACTCTAGGGCAGCCCAGGTGGCTCAGCAGTTTAGTGCTGCCTTCAGCCCAGGGCCTGATCCTGGAGACCTGGGATTGAGTCCCACGTCAGGCTCCCTGCATGGAGCCTGCTTCTCCCTCCGCCTGTGTCTCTGCCTCTCTCTCTCTCTCTCTCAGTCTCTCTCTCTCTCTATGGGTCTCTCATGAATAAATAAATTTTATTTATTTAAAAATTTATTTATTTAAAAAAATAAATAAATAAGGGATCCCTGGGTGGCTCAGCAGTTTAGCGCCTGCCTTCGGCCCAGGGCATGATCCTGGAGTCCCGGGATCGAGTCCCACGTTGGGCTCCCGGTATGGAGCCTGCTTCTCCCTCTGCCTGTGTCTCTGCCTCTCTCTCTCCTCTAAGTCTATCATGAATAAATAAATAAGAAATCCTTAAAATAAACAAACAAACAAACAAACAAACTGTGACCAACGTGGGACTCATGACCCCGAGATCAAGAGTTGCATGCTCTACTGACTGAGCCAGCCATGTGCCCTCGAACTATGGAGCTTTTTTTTTTTTTTAAAGATTTTATTTATTTATTCATGAGAGACACAGAGAGAGGCAGAGACATAGAGGGAGAAGCAGGTTCCATGCAGGGAGCCCAATGTGGGACTCAATCTTGGGATGGGGATCACGCCCCGAGCCAAAGACAGATGCTCAACCGCTGAGTCACCCAGGCATCCCACTATGGAGCTTTTTAATGAAGTCTGAGTTTCTGAAAGATGAAGTATTTAGGTTGGTGTCCCTTTAGCGGTGGCATCATTTCATTTATTGGTCCTCTGTTTTCATGTCCTGTTCTGGTTAGGAGACCAAGTGTGCCACTGAAATAATGGGTTCAGATTTGAAGCAGGAATATAAGCTTTTTTCCCCGTTAGTGTTTTTCTTTAGATATTTTTGGTGATATCAGGGCACATTCACACCCTGTAATGGCTGGCCATGTTCACTGAGGCTCCTCTCCTAAGCACTTGCCTAATGCCTGCACCATCTCATACTCACAGCCAGAGCTCAGAAAACATCTGACAGTGTGTGTTAGGCATTCTGTGCCAGCTTTGTGTGTTCTGGGTGGGTTGCCTACCCAGTGGCCTCTTCCAGACAGAACCCAGTTTTATTTGGGACATTCCCCCGTCCCTCACATGTGAAGTATGTGTGTCAGAGAAGCCAACTCTCCACCCAGCTCAGGAATGATCCTCATGTGTCAGTGATTGGTTCAGGAATAGTTGTGTGACCCAGTTTGAGCCAGTGAAATTCAGGAGTTTTCCAGAAAGTTCTGGGGGAGTCTTTTCCTTGCTCCTCTAGGAAAGAACCAAAACGAGACACTTTCATTCTGGGTGATTCTGCAGAGGGATGAACTGCTGAATTCCTGGTGTATTTCCCCTCACAGCCAGGATGAGCTGACTGAAGAGGGCAGAGCTGTGAGAGACAAGAGATCTGTGATGCCTGTCTATCCAGTCCCGAAGCCAGTGCAGAAGGTCCCAGGGCCTTCCTCTTTGTACACCTTTTGTTACTTGTGGCTACAGATACTATGACTGAATTAAAAACAGTATTTTATGAATCATATTAGTTTAAATGTCAGTTTGTTATAAATATCATATGCCTTATTAAAAATATTAAGTAAATTTCAATGAAAATACCATAAAGTAAAAAAAAAAAAAAAAGGCATGGGAAAAATTGTAACTAAGAGCCAATCTTTTTCATATATAATGGGGTTCTGTCATAGGTAAGGAAAAGACCAACCATCAGTAGAAAAATGGGCAAAGATCACAAATGGTAAAATAAATATAAATGGCTTTTATAAGTATGAAAAATGTGCAGCCTTAGTCAAAATAGCAAAGATTCACATAATACATTAAGTTGGTGAGGCTGTGGGACACCTGGGTGGCTCAACAGTTGAGTGCCTGCCTTTGGCCCAGGGCGTGATCCTGGAGTCCCAGGATTGAGTCCCACGTCAGGCTCCCTGCATGGAGCCTGCTTCATAAATAAATAAAATCTTAAAAAAAAAAAAAAGTTGGTGAGGCTATGCAGAAACAAGTAGCTCATTTTGTTGGAGAGACTGCACATTGGAAGACCTCTTTGGCTGTATGTACGTGTGTGTGGATCATCCAGTATTTTCACAGATATTTGCATGTGTGCAAAGAAATACTTGTAGGGATGTTCATTGCAGTGAGGGGGGTGTGGTCAGAGGGAGAGAGAGAGGATATTAAGTAGGTTCCACACCCAGCATGGGGCTTGATCTCACAACCCTGAGATCATGACCTGAGCCAAAATCAGGAGTCGAATGTTTAATCAACTGAGCACCCAGGTTGTTAATTTTATTTTTGATACATGGATAACTTCTGTTACTCCTCTTGTTCCATCAGGCGTCTCTGTAATTAACCTGTCACTTGTGCTGAAAGGCCATGTTTACGTAGCTTTTGGCTGATGCTGCTCTCTAAAAGAGACACCACAAGTTGCAGAAGGCACATCTGGGACCCGTGGAGTTCAGTCGTCTTTATCCGAGACACTGATGCTTGTGTATTTACCTCTCCTCTTTTTCTTGGTCGTCAGTGTAGCATAGTTGGGAAGAATCTTTTTTTGTTGTTCTTTAAGATTGTATTTATTTATTTGAGAGAGAGAGAGAGAGCATGAGCAAGGGGAAGGCTGGAGGGAAAGGGAGAAGCAGACCTTCCCTCTGAGCAGGGAGCCCAATGCCGGGCTCAATCCCAGGACCCTTAGATCATGACCTGAGCTGAAGGCAGTGGCTAAACCTCAGGCGCCCTTGGAAAGAATCTTGATATTGGGGCAGCCTGGGTGGCTCAGCGGTTTAGCACTGCCTTCAGCCCAGGGCCTGATCCTGGAGACCCAGGATCGAGTCCCACATTGGGCTCCCTGCATGGAGCCTGCTTCTCCCTCTGCTTGTGTCTCTGTCTCTCTCTGTCCGTCTCTCTGTCTCTCATGAATAAATAAATAAAATCTTTAAAAAAAAAAAAGAATCTTGATATTGTGGTAGTTTCTAGTTTTGATTTGAGAACCTCCCTGGTGAAATCCTACTGTTTCTACCATATGGGAGGTTTAATTAGGGAACGTCCAGCCTCATGACTACCATGTTTTGATGGCAGCAAAAGGCACGCCCTCAACCTCCAGGGTGTGCCGTTCACTGTGTTTGATCCTGACTGTGAGACATTTCCTTGCATCTCCTCTGTATTTGTATTGGGAGCTCATTGTTTATCTCACATTGGAAAAGATTGCTGCAGTGTGTTGAGGTGTTGAACCAAAGAACTGTGACACAGGCCTTCCTTTTGTGATCTTTGTGTGAATGGTTCTGCCTGATGCAGACCAAGGCTATGCTGAAGACCTTGCATTCAGGGAGGAAGTTCTACTCGTTAATTATGGGGCCTCAGTATCACAGCGCCCATGGGAGTCACACTTTGTCTTGGGAGGAAGGTCTCTTCTCTAAATAAAATAACAGTGTTTTCAGAGCTGGGTATGACTATACAAGGGAGAGTTTTTCAGTATCTTGATTCCTTTTTGGAATCCTACCCAGAACTCCATTTTCTGCTTTCTTATTTCCATCTTTATTTCATTCACCGAGTATCAGGCCCAGGTGCTTGTCAGGGCCTCATTTCTTACTTTGGAGCCATCCAGATGCTGTTTCTGTTTTTTTGGGTTAGCCACTATTATTAGCAGCAGACCCCAAACAGAGCGTGTGTTCTTTGCCCCTCAGAGAGTGTGCTGTTTTGGTTGCCTTGAATTTTGACTTTGTGCCCAAACTGAGGCTGGATAGTGTCTTAACATTTTAAAGTGTGGGGCAGCCTGGGTGGCTCAGCGGTTTGGCGCTGCCTTCAGCCTAGGGCGTGATCCTGGAGATCCGGGATCGAGTCCCGCGTCGGACTCCCTGCATGGAGCCTGCTTCTCCCTCCGCCTGTGTCTCTGCCTCTGTCTCTCTGTGTCTCTCATGAATAAATAAATAAAATCTAAAAAAAAAAAAAAAAGTGTGACTCTAAGTAATCCATCCTAATGGAAGGTGATTTTTTGGAACATAAAAGCTGTTTCCTCATCAAATCATTCTTTACATTTTAGATTGTCTTCATTCACTGTTTTGGAGTTTGTTTCCAATATTTTTGTTTTAATTGTGGCATTTTTATATTGCTTAAATTGGTATTTATCACAACTTTTTATTAGAGGGAGAGGGTTGATGTTTTACATCAGGAATTATAGCACATGGACCTCTACTGATACTTGGGTTTGTTTGAGACACAAGGTAAAAAGGTTCCGCCTGCACGTTAGGCTTTAAGCGTTCTCACATGTCAGAATTTTTCATGTCCCAAAAGTGCAGACATTGGTGAGACAGAGAAGCCGGGACCATGCAGACCTGGATTGTGTTTTGTTTTTGTTTTATTTCTTTTTTTTTTTTTAACTTTTTTTTTTTTTTTTAATTTATGATAGGCACACAGTGAGAGAGAGAGAGAGGCAGAGACACAGGCAGAGGGAGAAGCAGGCTCCATGTACCAGGAGCCCGACGTGGGATTCGATCCCGGGTCTCCAGGATCGCGCCCTGGGCCAAAGGCAGGCGCTAAACCGCTGGCGCCACCCAGGGATCCCTGTTTTTGTTTTATTTCTTTTAAGATTTTATTTATTTATCTGAGAGAGAGAATTTGGGGAGAGGGAGAGAGAATCTCAGCAGACTCCCCGCTGAGTGCAGAGCCAGACTCAGGGCTTGGTCTTACGACCCTGAGATCATGACCTGAGCTGAAATCAAGGGTGGAAGGTTTAATTGACTGTGCCACTGAGGCACCCCCTGGGTTATGTTTTAGAAAGTAGTTACTAAGCTCTTAGCCTCAGTTTCCTTATTTGTAAAATGGGATAGTGACTATCTTTAGAGTCGTGAGGATTGCAGAATAATGGGTATAAGTCTTTCAGATGGTGCCTGAACACCATAGGTCTCAGGCAGATGGGGGAGTTATTTTCTAGAACTCAGGTCACCATGTATGTCTGTTGGCCCAGGACAGCTGTGTTGTGTGCCGGTTGTCCCAGCATAATTATTAACACCTCCTTCTTCTCTCAGAAGTGTCCCAGTTTAGACAATGAGTATATCATCATCCTGGCTAGAACCTTGAAATATCTTGAAACCCTTGTCATTTCTAGGAAATGAATCTGAGGCTTTTTGTCCTCTTTCCATCATCACTTGGTCACTTGCTCTTAGCCTTACACATTGATTTCCAATTACAAGTAGAAGCTGCCAGACACGCCTCCAGTACTAACAGATGCTATATGCACTGTTTTGTGGAAGGGAAGTCTCTGAGGGAGCTGGGTGCTAGATTGAGTATCTTCTGTGTTTCAGGAACCATCTGTAATCCTGGGCCACGGAAATCTATGTCCAAACTGCTTTACATCCGCCTAGCGCTCTTTCTGCCGGAAATGGTCTGGGCTTCTCTGGGGGCTGCCTGGATAGCAGACGACGTTCAGTGTGACAAGACGGTGGTGAACGGTATCATTGCCACCGTTGTCATCAGGTGAGGCCTTCCGTCTTCTCTTTCCGTTTCTTGTCTCAGATGCATTTGAGGTATAAGGAAAAAGACCTTTCTGAGTCACTGAAGATAGCCCACATCATTATGCATCTTTTGTCATTTTCTTTCTTGCCGGTTCTTATTCTTCTGCATTCCATCCATTCTATTATAAAAAGGAAGAAAACCCGAAGACCGGATCAAAGGCAAAAACTAAAGGCAGGATGAGAAGAAACATGGTATCAGGCAGGAACTGTGACAGGGACTCATGCACAGGACTCGGGATTAGAACCGATCTAGTTACTTCCCCTTCTGGACACTCGTGCTGACACTGCCCTTCCCGTGCCACACACTCAGGGACAGCAGAGGCCCTTTGCAGAGATGCATCTTCCCGAGGTACACGCATTCATGAACCACAGGGCCTGGCACACTGGGGACAATCTAGAAATACTTACACATGTGCATAAGAGAGCCATCAGAGTAGCCCATAATGTGGCAAAGTTCTTTTGGTTTTACCGAGAAGAACTCCAAGGCCCTGAGGAGTTGAGGGCTTGGGTTGTGGTGAGTGGACCATGGAGAGCAGGTTCCAGCTATACACATGCCCGGGCTACAACTGCCTACCAGGCACCTCCTTTTTTTTGTGGTATTCACTTCTAAGGCTCTGATTTTGGGGGGGCCTGGATCAGCCATGGGCTCATAAAGAACTTTCTAGAAGAAACAAATTGCTCACCTCAGCCTGGTTCTAGGAGATCCACATTTTCCTAGGTATTGAGAGCCACAGCTGTACAGATGAAAAAACTGAACCCTGAAGAGGGAACCATGGCTCCTGAGTCTGCATGTGGGATCCAAGGTCATCACACCCTCTCTCTCTCTGTTTTGCAGCTGGATCATCATCATTTCCACTGTGGTCACCATCATCATTGTGTTTGACCCCCTTGGGGGGAAAATGGCTCCCTATCCCTCTGCTGGCCCCAATCACTTGGACAGTCATGAGTCGAGCCAGCTATTCAGTGGCCTCAAGACAGCAGCTACCAGCGTGTGGGAAACCAGAATCAAGTTCCTGTGCTGTTGCGTTGGGAACGACGACCATACTCGAGTTGCTTTTTCGAGTACGGCAGAGCTTTTCTCAACCTACTTTTCAGTAAGCTGAAGGGGTCTGCTTTCGTCTCTTTCTCCTAAGTAAATGTCATGTTAAGATGAATCGTCTGTTTGGAGCTAATCCCCTGTTCATGTAAAATACCTCTCGCACATGTGTAGTCTGTGGTGTGGCAGAGTTGGGGAGACTCTAGGGGGCATTAGCCCTACTCTTACTGACCCCGTCTCTCTGGGTGGTGCGTCTGGGTGTTGCTACCTGTCCATTACATTGTCCAGATTTTAAGTTGTTTTTAAGGAGTTAAATAATGGAACCCGGATATTTTGGGGATGATTTACCAGTTGTCTGAATTCCGTGTCCTCCATCCAGCTGGTCCTCTGCAGGTGCCAGGCACAGGCAGTGTCCTGCATCCGAGGTAGTATCAGTCAGACCTTGTTTACTAAGTCAGAGCATGATAGAAATGAGAGATTCTTCTGCTGGGTTTTTTTGGGGGGTGGGGGTGGGTTGAGATTATTCCTTTTTTTTTTTTTTAAGATTTATTTATTTATTCATGAGAGACACAAAGAGAGAGGCAGAGACACAGGCAGAGGGAAAAGCAGGCTCCATGCAGGGAGACTGATATGGGACTTGATCCTGGATCCCAGGATCACGACCTAAGCTGAAGGCAGGTGCCCAACCACTGAGCCACCCAGGCATCCCAAGATTATTCTTTTGAAGGGGAGTTTGAATATGTCATTATAGTGCCAGAAGGAGTTTTCGTTCCAGAGCAGTTTCTCCTGTGATTTAAAAATATTCATTTTTCTTTCACATCCAGTGTTTTTATGTAATGTTCTCTGGTAAACTGTTGTGTTCAGTATTGAGATTAGGTAAGGGGGAGCAGTTCTCCTGACATCTTGCACACTGCTGGTCCTTCCTTGCCTCTTTGTGGGGGAGGGTGTGGTGTGTCTGCAGGGCCCTGGGCTGGCCCTGTAGGCTGGCACCAGGCCACCACACATCTCCCTAAACTAACCATAAAGGAGTGCTTCGGTCTGGTCTTAAGATGGAAGAACTGATAGCTCAGGGGCCGAGTGGTCAGTGCCTGGTCCCTCCCTATGAGCTGGAAGTGCCTGGAGGCAGCCAAGGCATCCTCTTGAAGGTGACAGAAACAGTTGGGTGCATGAGACCCTTTCTGTTGTTTCCCTAGTTTGAGGTTCTTTTGGAGGCTTGCTGTGGCCAGTGAGAAGTTGAGCCTCTTAAATCTCTACTGGGGACTCTCTGAACAAAATCACAACATCTTGAGCAAGAGTCTAAATTTGGGCTAAAATTGGCCATTACTACAAAGATGGTGAGCTTACTGATCCGTTAGCTCCCAACTATACAAAAGATGTGAAGTAGTAAGTAGTTAAGTGACTTGAAATGAAATTTGAAAATAAGAGCTCAGCAGTATTTGTTTCTCCGGTGGATTTGTCTGAGGGCAGGACAGTAAAAATCATTAAGCTAACTTGTAGGAGTCTTGAAAATACTTTTAAGGTGCCTCTTTTTTTTTTTTTTAAGATTTTTTTATGTATTTATTCAGAGAAGGGGGGGCATTGGGCAGAGACACAGGCAGAGAGAGAAGCAAGCTCCATGCAGGGAGCCTGACATGGGACTCAATCCCAGGTCTCCAGGATCAAGCCCTAGGCTGCAGGCGGCGCTAAACCGCTGCGCCACTGGGGCTGCCCTAAGGTGCCTCATTACACATAACTGTGTGTGTATGTGTGAACTGTATTAAACTGGGTTTTAAGGAACTAATGGGCAGTATCTGATGAGTTTCCTGACAAGCTGCTGTTTTCATCCAGGACACCGATCTGGTGCCCAGCGACATTGCAGCAGGCCTCACTCTTCTCCATCAGCAACAAGACAATATTAGGAACAGCCAGGAGCCTGATGAGGTGATCAGCCATTCCCCAGGGCCCCCCCAGGTAAGCCCCTTTTTGTTGGGTTGTAAAGTTTTGACATTTATACCTATTTATACATCTTCAAAAAAACAAAACTAGCCAGCAACAATTTCAAAAGCAGTTGACTTGGAATCTGATGTGTGGCTTCTGCTAGTTGTACCTCTCATCAGGTGAGGCATCTCCTCACCTGGAGCTCAGGTTGAAGGAGCCCATTCCTGGCCACTTAATTATTTTAGGAAATTGGCAACTGAAGTCTACATAGCAAAAATTCTTTCTGGGATGGGGCCTGTTTCTCCCTGGGTGTGTTTGCTTTCTTCTCTGCACCAAGGGAGCAGAAACAGTTGAGTTTTGCTTGAGTTGTTTTCCTGTCACAGATGTTCATGCTTCTGAAAGAGAAGGTTGCACCTGGATATATGTATTTCTCTGCATCTCATACAGACGCCCGGGTCTTCCATGCTTACTTGTTGTTACAAGGGCCCGGTGGTCTGCTCTCCCCATGTGCTTCTGGCACAGTCACTGGCTTGTTCCAGAATGAGGCACGAAAGTCATTAGGGATTTTTTTCCACCATACTTGCTGCATTCTTCTAAATGAGGGGTCTGTCTCAGTCTGTGTTTAAGGAGCAGTTTTCCTTGTGAAAGTCTGCCGAGAGGTCTATTCTGTGAGGAAAGGAAGGTCAGGAGTTCAAATCCAGGTTATGATCTAGTTAGTGAATTGATCTTGTCCATAATGGGTTCCCTGAAACAAAAAGCGTTTTTTCTTCCGTTCCAGGAAGCTGATTTGGACGCAGAGTTAGCAAATTGTCACCATTACATGCAGTTTGCAGCAGCGGCCTATGGATGGCCCCTCTACATCTATCGGAACCCCTTCACAGGGCTCTGCAAGATTGGTGGGGACTGGTAGGTGGGCATGCTCGAGGCCCCCGCCTTCTGCTTGTCACTCCTATGGTGCCCACACTTCATCCTAAGAATAATCCTGTTTCTCCTTTCCAAAAACTTTGTTTTGAAATGTTTCAAAACTCCCAGAACAGTGCTGAGAACTCCCATAGATTCTTTATCTGGAGCCACCAATTGTGACTCATTGTAGTCACATATGCTGTGTCACTCTTGCTTCCTCCCAAACCACTGAAGTTTAGTGGCAGAGGCGTGCCCCTTATTTCCAACTGCTTCAGCCTCTGTTTCTTAAGAACAAGGACCTTTTACATAACTATGATATGGTTGTGTGCCAGGAGAGCTAGTATTAAGCAATACCTCATTTACATTTTGTATTCACATTTTTCCAGTTGTCCCAATAGTATCCTTTATGGCAATGCAGGCTTATGCATTGCAGTTGGTTATCATGCATCCCTAGTCTTTAAGCAGGGGGAGGAGCAGATGGAGAGGGAAAAGCAGACTCCTGCTAAGCAGGGAGCCCCTTAAGGGGGGGGCTCAATCATAGGACCCCAGGATCATGACCCAACCCAAAGGCAGATGCTTCACTGAGCCACCCAGGTGCCCCTCATCCCTAGTCTTTTTCCGTTTGGAACATTGGTAGTTTCTTGTCTTGCATAATTTGACATTTTGAAAGGACAATCTAGGTATTTTGTGAATGGCCCTCAATTTGTATTTGCCTGATGGTTTGTTCTGGATTAAAGTTGAGTTTTACCTTTTTTTGGCAGGAATGTGCCAGGAAGAATACCATGCCCTTCTCAGTCCATCATATCAGGAAGCACAAGATGCCAGTTTGTCCCATTCCTGGAGATTTGAGAGTCTCACTTGTTCTTAATAGAATTAGAACAAGTTCTGGAATTAGTTCTGGAATTTTTTTTAAAAGTTTTTTAAAAATTTATTTATTCATGAGAGACACAGAGAAGGAGAGAGAGGCAGAGACACAGGCAGAGGGAGAAGCAGGCTCCATGCAGGGAGCCTGATGTGGGACTCGATCCTAGGACTCCAGGATCAGGCCCTGGGCTGAAGGCGGCACTAAACCGCTGAGCCACCTGGGCTGCCCTAGTTTTTGATTTTTTTTTTTTAAAGATTTTATTTATTTATTCATGATAGACACAGAGAGAAAAAGAGAGAGAGAGAGAGAGAGAGAGAGAGAGAGACAGGCAGAGGAGAAGCAGGCTCCATGCAAGGAGCCCGATGTGGGACTCAATCCCGGGACTGCAGGATCACGCCCCGGGCCAAAGGCAGGTGCTAAACTGCTGAGCCCCCCAGGGATCCCTAGTTTTTTAATTTTAAAACAGTAACATGATTCCAGAAGTCAAAACTTTAGTAAAAACTATGCACAGAAATAAAGCAGTTTTCTAGTAGCCAGAGTAAGTCCTGAAAATTGTGAACTCTGATCCTTGTGTTTGCTGGGGAAACAAGGGAGTGGGGATTGACATTACCTGCTAAGTGGTACAGTAACTAATACCTTTGCCTATTTTTTTAGTTGTAGAAACAGGACAACAGAATATGACTTGATTGGAGGTGATCAGCTCCACTGTCATTTCGGCTCCATCCTGCATACGACAGGACTACAGTACAGGGACTTCATTCACATAAGCTTTCATGACAAGGTCAGAATAACGGTGTTTCATAACTTCTGTGGGGTCCTGGGATCCTTCAAGATAATGATGAAAGTTATAAGTTGTTTCCCCCAAAAAATATGTGTAGACACACACGCATGCACAGGCACACACGCGATTTGCATACCATTCCAGGGGGGCTTCTAGGCCCCACGTGGGCTTAACACTAGCTGGAGCCAGAAGTTTTCGTAGGGATACCATCCTATGTTGTTATGTAGCCCTTCTTCTGTTGAAGAACTGTTTCCAAGCTGTTAGTGATGGCAGACCGGCCTAACACTAACCTAACAGCGGCCCCATAGCTGCATGCTCTCCCTGTCAAGGCCTCACGCTTCTTTCCCTCACCTTCAGGTCTATGAGCTCCCCTTCTTAGTGGCCCTGGACCACAGGAAAGAATCTGTTGTGGTAGCCGTGAGAGGAACCATGTCTCTCCAGGTAAGGAGTCTGATGCTCGGGGGCTGGGGACAAGGGGTGGGGTGAACAGTGAGCTGCAGGTGCCAGGAGGCCCATAGAAAATGAGGATAGAGGACACATCAGTTCGAGCAGCTTCTGCCACCCAGTCTTGTGAAATTCTCCCTTTGGAAAAAAAATGAATAGTCATTTCCTTTTAAGTGAGAAATGCCAGAAACAACCATCAGGGTTAGGTTCCCCACTCAAGGAGCTCCTCCAGAGGCTCCCACTAGACTCCCCTGAGCTGCTCCCCTTGCCCCTCCGCTCCTGGCTCTCCCAGCAGGGGCCTCGGGACCAGCCATGTGTCTGTCCAGAGCCAGCAAGCAGCCTTCAGGCCTGCCCCTCCCCGCTTCTCTGCCCCGTGGAGCTACTGGGTGGCTGCTTCTCTCTGACTTTGTGTCATGCTATCTGGTTTGTTTTTGGCCATTCTTCAGTCTCATTTCCTGGTTCTCACTTCCTTGCTGACCCGGATAGCATACTGAGACACCACAGTGTGAGCCCTCACCCGCTGCAGGGGAGGGCTTGCAGCTTGGGGTGGCAGCCAGGACCCTGCACCTAGAAAGCAGGACGCCTCACATTCTCCAGGTCCTGTTTCTAGTAATTCTGCAGCATCCCCCAGTTGGCCCCTGAAGAAACAGTGGAGTTGTCCTCACTTTGTCTCCTGGCTTCCTCCTCGGGTCTCTCTGCTTGTCTCTAATTCGAGGTGCTACGGCTCTGATTGTGGCCCTGCTCCCCTTCCTGGGCCAGGGAAGCAGTTTTCTATCTTGGTCCCTGTTTCTGGTCTTCCCTCATCAGTCCTCATACTGTCCACAGAGGACCTTTTCTAGAACATGTTTCAGATGTTACCACTGCTTCTTAGAAACCTCCCTTGCCCCCCATTTTTTTTTTTTAAGGATTTAAGAGAAAGAGTATGTGAACTGGAGGAGGGGCAGAGGGAGAGAGAGAAGCAGACTCCCCGCTGAGCAGAAGCCTGATGTGGGGGCTCAATGCCAGGACCCTGGGATCCAGGACCTAAGCCTAAGGCAGACCCTTAACCAACTGAGCTGCCCAGGCACCCCACCCTCATTACTTTTTAATAGAAAATTCATATGTCTTATCACAGTACTGTTGGTGCTTTGTGACCTGACCCCAGCCTGCCTTGCCAGTTCCTACCCTGCACTCAGCTTGCCAGTGGTTCTCCAATGCCCCAAAGGCCCCTTGAGCTTTGCAGGGTGTAGCTATGGAGTCCCGCCCCCAGCAGGTTAACTGCACTGGGTCCTGGGGATACACCCGCCTCTTGGGCTCTGCCCTCAGCCCCTCTTAGCACCCATGTGCCTGGCCATTGCCAGCTTCTTTGCTCAGATGCTCTGCCTTGAGTCCTGCCAGCCCCTTAGTTGAGCGTTGCCCACATCTTTCTGTTTCCTGAGAGCAAGTTTTTCCTTTAGTCTCTGGCTTAGTCTGCCACCTCCTCCAGGAAGCTCCCCACCCGCCACCCCCGTCCTGCAGCACACCTACCCCCTCTGATGCATCTCTTACCCTCCCTTAGGTTTCAGTGATCTGTTGGTAGCCCCTTGAGAACAGGAACCATGCTTTGTTCAAAACCTAGGTACAGGGCTCTCTCCTTCGTGGGTACTTAGAAGAGGTGTGCAGTGAGGGAAGGCAGAAAGTGTGTCTTAGCCACGTGTCCCCCCACCCCCTCCCCTGCTCTTGGTCCCTCAGGAGCTTCCTGGCCACCTGGGTTTCCCTCCCTCAGCAGTGTGACCCAGAATGCTGGCCCTCTCTGCCATCCTTCAGAGGGACCTGCCCCCAACCTCCACGCACAGTCCATCCCAACAGCCTCTTCCCTTGTACTCTTTGTAGGACATCCTCACGGACCTGTCAGCGGAGAGTGAGACCCTCAGCTTAGAATGTGGGGTGCAAGACTGTTCGGCACACAAGGTACAAGCCCTGGGGTGTGTGTTCAGGAATGTTCCATTAAGGAGAAGCTCAAAAGGGTCAGGATTTTTCCAACTCTGAATCTCTCCTGTGAATGCTAACCCTACAATAGATAGCTACCATGTGCCAAGTGCTGTTCAAAGTAAAGGCTTTTTGTTCTTTTAGTAGAAATTCTCATGGCAACCTCTCGAGGCTGCTTTTGTTTTTTAAGAGGAAGGAGCAGATTCAGAGCCATCAAGGGACGGCCAGAGGCCACACAGTTATGAACCCCAGTTGAATGCTCTTCTTCCCTTGATGGGAGTAATATATTGTGAAGAGAAGCTTCACCATGTGGTGAAGAGAGCTACACCATGTGACCTCCTCTCAGCAAGGTACAGGGCAGCATCCAGCACATAAGGCCCTCCCGCCCTGTGACCCCCAGAGGGGCAGCCACCCACAGCACTGCCCTGTCGTCTGGCAGTTTTCCTCTGCCCATGTCACAACACAAGTTCTCGTTTCATTATTACTGTGTTGGTGGGGTGGGGGTCCGGAGGCTCCTCCTCAAGGGACAGAAATAGCCTGCCTAGAGCAGAATTGTGTTTTAAAAGGTTATTTGATTAAGGTTATTTTATGTAACATGATATTTATCATTGTAACCATTTGTAAGTATGCAGTCAGTGGTGGCAGATAGTTCAGAATGCTGTGTATCTGTTACCACCATCTGTACTCAAAATTTTTTAATCATCCTGGACATGAACTCCTTCTCCATTAAGGAATAGCTTTTCCCTCCACTCCTACAGCCCCCAGTCACCTCCATTCTAGTGCCCCCTGCCCACACCCCAATGTGCTTGCTCTAGGGAACTCACAAAAGTGGAATCAGGCAATTGTTTGTCCTTTCATTGAGCATAGTGTCCCCAAGTTCAGTCCAGGCCGTAGCACATGTCAGAGTCCCCTTCCTGGTCTGGCTGACATCCCACTGTGCACAGATGACCTTTGGTTTATCCATTTGTTCACTAATGGACCGCTGTCAGCGCTGTTGCTGGGACCAGGGATGGACAGACTACCGTTTGAGTTCCTCCTATTGGTTCTTTAGGGAATCTCCGAGGAGGTGGGATTGCTGGGTCTTGTGTATCTGCTGTGTTTAACTTTTTGAGGAACCACGAGCTATTTTCCTGCAGAGCTACCCCATGTGACATCCTCCCAGCAGGGCACAAGGTGCATGTTCTCCACATGCTCAAGGACACGTACCTTCTGGTTTTTGATTCTTCTAGCCATCCTAGTAGGTGTGAGGCAGTATCTCACTGTGGTTTGGGTTCGCGTTTCCAAGATGACGGATCAGCTCAGAGCAGAGTGTTGACACATTTGAGGGAATGATTTGGTCCCAGGGGTTACAGCAGCTCCTTCTGGGGAGAGGGATATTGAGGTGCAGGGCAGCAGGTCTGTGCTGTTTTTATATACTCTGAGTGTTTTTGACCCAAAACATGCATTGCTATCATTGTAATCATGTTTTGTCAGTAAAATGTTTAACCTTTATAAAATACATGTCAAAACCAGAGTGTAGCTGATGGAGCGACAGTGTCCTGCCTGGACGGTTTGCAATGTGGAGCCAGACTGGAGGCTCTTCTGCCACCAGTTAGAAGCATGACGGTCCTGGGAATGTGAATTTTCCCCTCTAACCCTTAGGTGTCTTTTTGTGCCTCAAGTCACAGAAAAGTCCGGTTTAACTACTAGGCACATGTGAAGAAACACACAGAAAAATGTTAAACTTTTTACAGAGACACATCAACTAGCAAACCACAAAATACTGGTCAGGATTCAGTGGGCTGGGCCGAGGCTCTGTTCTTAGAATCTGCCCTCTGGCCAAGCTTTTGTGCATCCACCCTGTGCGCTCTAGGCCCCGTTCCTGCCAGGAACAGCTCCTCCCTCGGGCCAGGAAGGCAGCAGCGTGAGGCCTGAGGGCGTGAACTCTTGCTCCCTGCTTCTGGCTTTGCATGTACAAGTTTTGTCTGATACTGGCCAAAATAGCCAGAGTTTAAGGCTATGCAGCTGAACGCAATCTTGACCTTCATGTGTGTGCGACACACACCAGGGCCTGCAGCCATGGCCATTGTGTCCAGGTCACATTTGGCTATACCTGACCTGAACTGGACACATGGACACTGGTCCCTGACGCATGTGGGAGGTGACTGCCCTGCCGGCCACAGGGAAGGCAGGGAAAGTGCTGTTCACAGATGCTAAACCCTGCAAATCTCTTTTTAGCTTCTCTTGTATGCGGCCAGGTTCAGTCTTCTCCCACAGAACTCAGTAATGACCCACTTGGGAATTGGCAGGAACGTTCCAGGCAGTGCCAAGTCTCCCATCTCAATGCAGGATTTCTCCCCCTTGGTCCTGTGAGAAGACAGGCCCATCTTGTCAGTCTGCATGGTGCTCTCTCCATTGAAACTGCTTTGTTTTCAAGAAATCTGTTTCTTAGGACAGCTATATTTGTTAGGAGGTCTTAAATTTTATTTATTTTTTGATATTAAAACCTGACCGCCCCTAGGACTCGGCTTCCAGTGGTCTCAGTTTTGCCTCTGCAGAAACCAGATGCTTAATCAATTATTGTCAGTTCAGAACTTTATGTTTTAATATCACATTACAAGATCAGTCTTTTATAATCTAAATCTAAGTCATTGGGACTTTGCTGAACTAAACCGTGCTAAATGCATGCAGCAAAATGCCATGTAGCTACTGAAAAGCCATAGAAAGATCTGTTGACGTGTAAAGGTGTTGTCGATATCACCCCATCCTTAGTTTATGGAAATATTCATAGAGCATCCACTCTTTGCCAGCCCTGCATCAGGTTCCAGGAACACGGCGGTGGGCGGCAGCTGCGGCCGCTGATCCTGCCTCATGCTCCTCACAAATAAGTGTGCACACAGTAATCCTTGCCATGTCATGATGGAGCCTGTCTCTTCTGATGACCAATGGCCACCTTCTGTTGTCTGCGTTTTTAGGGGATTTCTCAAGCTGCCAGATATGTTTACCAGCGCCTTGTCAACGATGGGATTTTGAGCCAAGCATTTAGCATCGCTCCCGTGAGATTTTAATTTTTCTTTAATTGTTGTCATCCACGGTTTGCTTTTTTAAAAAAAATTGTAACCCTGCCATGTTCTGCTTCTGTCCTGTAGGAGTATCAGCTCGTGGTGGTAGGGCACAGCCTGGGGGCGGGCGCCGCAGCCGTGTTGGCCATCATGCTCCGGAACTCATACCCGCAGGTCCGGTGTTACGCCTTCTCCCCACCCAGGGGGCTACTGAGGTACTTGCTCTGCGTCAAGCCTGGGCCATGGTGCTCCACACTGGGCTTTTCTTTGTGATTTCATTCCGCTTTCTCTTCCTTGGCACCAGTTTGTTTCAGGCCCTGTTCAGTTGAAGACTGAATAGCCTTTCATAGGTCTATGTGAGCGGAGCTCTGCTGCCTAAATGAGACAGCACTAAGGGTTTTTTTTTTTTTTTAAGTTTTTTTTTATTTATTTATTTATGATAGTCACAGAGAGAGAGAGAGAGAGAGAGAGAGAGAGAGAGAGAGGCAGAGACACAGGCAGAGGGAGAAGCAGGCTCCATGCACCGGGAGCCCGACGTGGGATTCGATCCCGGGTCTCCAGGATCGCGCCCTGGGCCAAAGGCAGGCGCCAAACCGCTGCGCCACCCAGGGATCCCTAAGGGTTTGTTTTTTAAATGGAGATGCACCTGACCTGTAGCATTGCTTTCGTATCAGGAGCGCAGCGGTAATGACTTGGTATTTGTATATGTTGTGATATGATAACATGACAGGAAGTCATGTTAACACTTACCACGTTAACATAGTTACAGAATTTTTTTTTCTTGTGGTAAGAACCTGTAAGATTTGTTCTCTTAGCGGCTTTCAGACACGCAGTGCAGTATCATTAACTTGAGTCCCCGTGCTGCGTACTCCACTGCCCGTCAGTTTCCGTGACTTATTTATGACTGGAATTTTGTACCCTTTGGCTCCCCTCACCTACTCCACAAACCCATGTGTCCTAGATCTGTGAGCTTGGTTTTTAGTTTGGGGTTTTTTTTAGATTTACATGAACGGGAGATCATACAGTATTTGTAAAGATAAATGAGTCTGCCTCGCTTATCTCACATAGCATAATGCCTTCGGGTCCATTCATGTTTTCCTTTTACTCTATTTCCTTTTACTCTATTCTGTTTTCATTCTGTTTTCTGGCCACTGTGTATGCATATGCACGCACACTGTTTTGTCCATTCATGTGCTGATGGACACTCATGTTATGGTTTCCATGTCTTGGCTCTTGCAAATAATGCTTCAGTGAACCTGGGGTGTGGACATCTCTTTGAGTTAGTATTTTTTTTTTTTTTTGGATATATACCCAAAAATGGAATTGTTAGATGATAACGGTAGTTTTTTCAGCTCTCTGAGGAACTGCCATAGTGTTTTCCACAGCAACTACGCCAGTTTACATTTCCACCATCAATGCACATGGGTTCCCTGCTCTCCACTTCTTCAGCAACACCTGGGGTTTCTTGGTTTGGGGGGGGGGGGCTTTTTTTTTTTTTTTTGGTAAGATTTATTTATTTATTTATTCATGAGAGACAGGGAAAGAGAGAGAGGCAGAGACACAGGCAGAGGAAGAAGCAGGCTCCATGCAGGGAGCCTGATGTGGGACTCGATCCTGGGACTCCAGGATCATACCCTGGGCTGAAGGCGGCGCTAAACTGCTGAGCCACCCAGGCTGCCCTGTTTGGGGCTTTTTGTTTTTGATACTAGCCATTCTGACAGATGTGAGGTGGGATCTCATTGTGGTTTTGATTTGCATTCCTGATAAGTAGTGATGCTGAGCACCTTTCCGTGTTTACTGTGGGTCATAGGCATGTCTCTTTTTGGGAATCTCTATTAATATCCTCTGCCCATTTTTTTTAATCTTACTGTCTTTTTTGCTGTTGGGTTGTGTGAATTCTTTTTTTTTTTTTTTTTTTTAATTTATGATAGAGAGAGAGGGGCAGAGACACAGGCAGAGGGAGAAGCAGGCTCCATGCACCAGGAGCCCAACATGGGACTCGATCCCGGGTCTCCAGGATCGCGCCCTGGGCCAAAGGCAGGCGCCAAACCGCTGTGCCACCCAGGGATCCCCGGGTTGTGTGAATTCTTTTTTTTTTTTTTAATTTTTATTTATTTATGATAGTCATACAGAGAGAGAGAGAGAGGCAGAGACACAGGCAGAGGGAGAAGCAGGCTCCATGCACCGGGAGCCCGACGTGGGATTAGATCCCGGGTCTCCAGGATCGCACCCTGGGCCAAAGGCAGGCGCTAAACCGCTGCGCCACCCAGGGATCCCCGTGTGAATTCTTTTTTTTTTTTTTTTTAAATTTTTATTTATTTATGATAGGCACACAGTGAGAGAGAGAGAGGCAGAGACACAGGCAGAGGGAGAAGCAGGCTCCATGCACCGGGAGCCCGACGTGGGACTCGATCCCGGGTCTCCAGGATCGCGCCCTGGGCCAAAGGCAGGCGCCAAACCGCTGCGCCACCCAGGGATCCCCGTGTGAATTCTTAATATATTTTGGGTATCAACCCTTTTCAGAGATGAGATTTGCACGTTTTCTCCCATTCCTTAGGTTGCCTGTTCATTTTGTTGGTGGTTCCCTTTGCTGTGCAGAAGCTTTTCTGTTGGATGCAGTCCTTGTTTATTTTGGCTTTTTTTGCCTTTGCTTTTAGTGTCAGGTCAAAAAAATTATCACCAGGACACATGTCAAGGAGTTTATTGCCTATTTTCTTCTAGTTGTTTTATGGTTTTAGGTTCTATATTCAAGTCTTTAATCCATTATGAGTTAACGTGTGTGTGTGTGTGAGTGAGATGTGAGATGGGGTCCAGTTTCATTCTTTTGCAAGTGGCTTCAGTTTTCCCATCACTGTTAATTGAAGACACTGTTCTTTCCCCATCAGTATATTTTTGGCTCTTTTGTTGTAAAGTACCTCTGGGATCTGTATCT
Organism: Nyctereutes procyonoides; assembly: GCF_905146905.1. Classification (NCBI taxonomy): domain Eukaryota; kingdom Metazoa; phylum Chordata; class Mammalia; order Carnivora; family Canidae; genus Nyctereutes; species Nyctereutes procyonoides. The sequence continues at coordinate 66,391,227 of NW_026575126.1, forward strand.
GTTTTATGCCAGTACCATACGGTTGTGATTACTGTGGCTTTGTAACAGTCTGGACTCAGGGAGCATGAGGCCTCCAGCCTGGTTCTTCCTTCTCAAGATGGCTTTGGCTGTTTAGGGTTTTTTTGTGGTTCCACATAAATTTTAGGATCAATTGATCTGTTTCTTGAAAAATGCCATTGGAATTTTGATAGGGATTGCACTGACTAGGTTTCTCTGGGTAGTGTGGGCATTTTAACAGTATTGATTCTTCCAGTCCAGGAGCACAGAACATCTTTCTATTTGTGTCTTCAGTTTCTTTCATCAGTGTCTTACTACTTGTGGGGTACACGTCTCCACCTCCTTGGTTGAATTTCTCACTTCATATTTTTTCACTACAATTGTAGGTGGGATTGCTTTGTTATTTTTCTGATAGTTCATTATTACTTTATAAAAAAGAACAGATTTCTGTACATAGGCATACCTTGTTTTGTACTTTGCAGATACTGTTTTTTAAATTTTTTTTTAATAAATTAAAGATTTTGGCAACCTTGCCTTAAAAGCAAGTCTATTGGGGCCATTTTTCCAACAGCATTTGCTCATTTTTTGTCTGTGTCACATTTAGTAGTTCTTGCAATATTTCAGATTTTTTTCATGATTTTATATTTTGTTAAGCTGCTCTGCAATCAATGATGATGACTTCCTGAAAACCCCCAACAGTGGTTGGCATTTTTTAGCAATAAAATATTTTTTAAAGTATGTACATTGGTTTTTTAGACATGTTATTGCATGCTTAATGGACTGCAGTGTAGTGTAAACATACCTTACATGCACTGGGAAATCAAACAGTTCATTTTACAGTATTGCAATATTTGCTTTACTGCAGCAGTCTCTAACTGAACCTGCAAGACTCTCAAGTTATGTCTATATTGATTCTGTATCCTACAACTTTACTGGATTTGTTTACTGATTATTTTTTTAAGTGTGAAAAGTACATTTTTCTTTTCTTAACATACTTAATCCTATATAATCTTTTGCCCTAATTATAAAAGAAATTTGTGCTACAATTAAAAAAGAAGGGCGCCTAGGTGACTCAGTCGGTTAAGCATCTGACTTCGGCTCAGGTCATGATCCTAGGATCCTGGGATCAAGCCCTGCATTGGGCTCCCTCCTCAGCCTTGAGTCTGCTTCTCCCTCTGCTCCTCTTCCCCCTACTTCCTGTTTGTGCTCAAATAAATAAATAAAATCTTTAAAAAAAAATTAAGAATAAGATGGAAAAAAGGGAGGAAAAAATTCATATCCATCATAGAAATTTCAGAAAATATAAAAAAGTGGAAAGATCAAAGATCTACCCAGAAATCACCATTATAACTATTTAGGTTTGTTTACTTCCATCTCTGTGTGTGTATTTTACAAATTAACATGATATTCTATATACACTATATACTTACATTGTTTGAGAACATGTTTTTTATAGAACTCATTAGTATTCTATCATCTGGTTATATCATTTTTATCCTACCACTGTGGGATATTTACATTCATTTTTTCTATTATTACGAGGAATTGTCACTTATATATAAATATTGATGTACCTTTTAAATTTTTAGTTCTTTTTTTAAGATTTTTTTCTTTTTTTTATTTTATTATTTGAGAGAGAGTGTGAGAGCACAAGGAGCAGAGAGAGAGGGAAAAGCAGACTCCTCACTGAGCAGGGAGCCCAACGTGGGGCTCAATCCTAGGGCCCCAGGAGCATGACCAGAGCCCAAGTAGACGCTTCACCGACTGAGCCATCCAGGTTCTTCTTAGATTAAAATATATATACTTGTACATATAAAAAGACATGAGTGATTTTTAAAAATAACAATTTGTAAGTTGTGAAACATTAACATAAAACATTTTTGAGGGACACCTGGGTGGCTCATCTGGTGAGCATCTGCCTTGGCACAGCATGATCCTGGGATCTGGGATCGAGTTCCACATCAAGCTCCTTGTGGGGAGCTTGCTTCTTCCTCTGCCTCTCACTATGTCTCTCATAAATAAATAAAATCTTAAAAAAAAAACAAAAACATATTTTTGAGAATAAGTAAATGTCCATACAGGTTGTATGCATTTTGCTGTGTGGAAAAGCCCTACACAAAAGATCTATTTACTGTATGATCCCATTTATAGGACCTTCTAGAAAAGACAAATATATGATGACAGAAAGTGCCAGTGGTTGCCTGGGGTTGGAGGTGGGATTGATTGCCAAGGGATACAGGGAGCTTTTGGGGGTGATGGAAATGTTCTTTATTTTAATAGTGGTGGTAGTTAAACAGCTACATGGATTTATCAGAACTGGTTGTACACATATGGCAGGTGGTTTTGTGTCTACTTCAGGAAAGTGAGCTGTGTGAAAATACTTTTGCTTGAAAAGTAGCTTTACCACCTATAGACACATAATAGCTTGGATTTGTATGGTTTTGAAATTTAATTTTTTTGAAATGTATTATTTTTAAGATTTTATTTGACAGAGAGTGCACAAGCAGGGGGAGGGGCAGAGGTGGAGGGAGAAGCAGGCTCCCCACTGATCAGGAGCTCCATCCCAGGACTTTGAGATCATGACCTGAACCCAAGGCAGGTGTTTTACCGATGAGCCACTGAGGTGCCCTTATTTTTTTGAAATTTATACAATTAGAATTGTACTTAATTTACCCTGTGACTTCTCTTTTTTGTTCCACATTATGTTTGCTGCCTGTAAGATGTGATCCTGTCAGTTCTGGTTCTGTTTCGTCCTATATCCATCACAAAGGTTTGTTTTGCTGGTGATGGCCATTGGTTGTTTGGACCTTCTCTGGGTGTAGACCGAGGGTGGGGGGGTGTTACTGGATCACGGAGTGTGCGTGTGCGCATGCCCCGCCTCTGCATGTGAATGCCCCTTGCTCTACAAAGGGGCTCTGCCACTGTCCTTTGGCCTGCAGCGGATGGGAGGTCACCTCACTCCACATTCTCACCAACCGTTAATCTCAGATTTAAAACTTTCCCAGTCCGATGGGCACATAGTGATGTTTCATCATGATTTAACTTTTACATATCCATGATTGCTAACCAAGTTGGTTCTCTTTTCATGTCTTTATTGGCTGTTGAGTTTCCACTTTTGTGATGTTCTTTTTGGCCATTTTTCCGTCGGGTCGGCTCTTCCTCTCATTGATTTGTAAACACATATATTCTGTAATCTGTTTTTTGTGGCTGCAAGTTATCTGTCATGAATATACTCTCCTGGTCCTTGGTGTGCTTTTTTCCTTGAGTCCTGTCTTCAGGTCATCACTTCTTAATTGTAACACTAATTTGTCTATCTTCCCGTTTATGATTTTTGGATTTTTGTATCGTAAGGATCTGGACCTTGTGTCCTCTACTCTTTTAGTCTGGCTCTGTGTTTCACTGAGTTTCTGTTTGTGGTGTGAGGCAGGGAACCAGTTTTATTTCCTCTGCACATGGCACATTATCATAACCCCTCCCGTACTGCTGACATCAAGTGTGGGCATCCACTAGTGCAAATTCTTTTACTTTTGAAAAAGCATCTTGGCTATCCTTGGCCCTTGACATCTCCATGTCAGCTTCAGAATCAGTTTGGTAAATTCCGTGAACTAAAAGCTTAGAATTTTTATTTCAACTGCCTCTATTTTGTAGTTCAACTGGGAGGTAACGGACATTGAGCTTTCCCACCTTTGAACATGAAATCACATTTCAAACTTCAGGGAATCTTTAGTGTCTTTCAGTTGAGTTTTATGATATTCTACATCTTTTGTTGTCATAGATCAGTCTTCTGAGAAATTTGCCAAGATTTTGTATCCAACAGCCTCATTAAATCTGTTTATTAATTAGAATTCATTTTCGGATGCCTTCTTTTTTACTCTATAAACTAATTTCATTAATGACAGTTTTATCTTCCTTTTGCCTTTGGGGTTTGATAGGATCACCATTATCGGTCCCCTCCACGCACCCCCGGGTGTACAAGGATCTTTTTGTCACTATGGTTTTGCCTTTTTTGATGCCATATAAATGGAATCCTACAATGTGCAGGATTGTGTTGCATTTCTTCTACTCAGTAAGATGCATCCAGGTTATGTGGACATTTGCTTTATTCTGAGTGTATGATCTTCAGTGTATCTCACTTCAAAGTTGTAGATTTTCCAGTCTGTGAAGGTTTACAGAGTGCCTCTGCTGTGTTCTCACACTCTTTCAGGGCCTCCCAACAGATGGGTGGCACCTCCCTCCACTTGATCTTGTTGGGCATCTCCAACCTCTTGTTCCTACCTCTGTATCTTTACTTTTAGTGCTACAATCTAGATAGTTCTTCAGATCTATTTACTTGGTCACTGGTTCTCTCTTCAGTGCTTATAACGATCTGTTAAATGGAATTGGAATTTTCATACAAAAATTAAAAATTAGGGATCCCTGGGTGGCGCAGCGGTTTGGCGCCTGTCTTTGGCCCAGGGCGCGATCCTGGAGACCCGGGATCGAATCCCACGTCGGGCTCCCGGTGCATGGAGCCTGCTTCTCCCTCTGCCTGTGTCTCTGCCTCTCTCTCTCTCTGTAGGACTATCGTAAATAAATAAAAATTAAAAAAAAATTAAAAATTAAAATTAAGTAGTATAAGCCACCATTTAATCAGCTTCCATAATTTGTTAACATAACCAATCTTCACGTATGCACCCTACTTCCCACACATCCCTGTGGCTAGAGTACCTTGAAACAAATCTGAGACCTATCATTTCATCTGTAAATAGCCTGGGTCCTTAAAGCAGAGAGCACTTGGAGAAAATTTGATTCCAGTAATTGATCATGTTCTCCCAATTATCTCCTAAATGTTTTACAGTTGATTTCTTTAAATTCCAAACAAGGATATAGTGGATTTGCCTTGTAACTATTTTTTTGTTATTGTTTTTAAATCAGATTTAATAGCCTATGTACAGGGAATCCACACAGACATGGAAATAATGTAATTCTCCTTTAACATACAGATATTTCAGTTCCAGGGCCCCTGGGTGCTCAGTCGGTTAAGCATCTGCCTTTGGGTTGGGTCATGATCCCAGAATTCCAAGATGGAGTCCTGCATGGGCTCCGTGCCCAATGGGGAATCATCTCCCTCTGCCCGACTCACTTGTGCTCTCTTGCTTTTTCAAATATATCTTTTAAAAAAAAAAAAAAAGACATTTCAGTTCCCTCTGTATCTGAAACCACGTTACTTGTTCTGGAGAATCCACATTCTGGATTTCTCTTGTATACTCACTATGCCGCTTCCCATGTTCCTCTGCACTACTGGCTGTACGTCCTAGAAAATGGTAATCATAATACATGGTAGCCATGGCATGCTCTGACAAACTTATATAAGAGCTGCAGTGAATAGCCTTTTGCATCTCTTTACTATTTTGCCAGAGCGTCTTTGTTAGATTCCCCCAAGTGGGGTTCCTGGGTCAAAGGATACAAGCATAGGCTTGATTTTGATCTGGTTGATGGATGTTGTGGCTTTACTAGAATCTGGAAATGTGTTGCTTTGGTTGGAGTCTCTCCATTTTATTTCTCTTCCCCTTTAAAGAATAGAGAACAGTTTTATTCTCTGAAAACTTAGCTCACTGACCTTGGCAGAGTTACCTGATTTCTCTTTGTGGAGTTCTTTATGGGCAGTATAATCCTCAGACCTCACTAATTTTTATTTTTCTGAAATTTCAGCAAATCCCTTTATGAATACTCTAAGAATTTCATCGTGTCACTTGTCCTAGGCAAGGATGTCATTCCCAGGTGAGTCCACTGGATGCTTCATCTGGGTTTGGGGCGGCTGAAAGGCCAAGTTCTGAGCCTCAATCTGGTCTTTTGCTAAACAGGTTAAGTGTGACTAACCTGGAAGATTTGAAGAAGAGAATCTTGCGAGTGATTGCTCACTGTAACAAGCCCAAGGTAACTTGGGGTGCCTGTGAGAGGATCTAAGGAGTCTGTGGCTGTATGTGCCAAGGAGAGGATATTTCTAAATTCAGAGCCTCTTAGACCACAGCATTTGATGCTGTTGCCTGAAGCTCTCTACCTTCTGTACAGATCTTTGGCATCCTATAACGATGCTGAAGAAAGCAAACGGCTCAGTCATGAGATGTCACAGTCAGAATACTGACTAGAACCATCCCTGTCCTAGTTAGGTGATTTACCTTCTCATGCTTTCTTAGCCCTGTCTTGTGACCAGCAGTATTTGGATGCTTTTGGTCTCAAAGCTTAGAAAAAAAGGCTGCCAGAGTTTAAGAAGCACTAGCAAATTTATACAGTGGATTATTCTTAGTCACTAGAAATGGTGACATAAGTTTATGTTTACCAATAAAGATATCTATGATGTGTTGAAGTTTTAAAAAGGGCAGATTTAAAAAATTCTTAGGGATGTGATCCAAGGCAGGGGATATAGAGGTTTTTAACCTGTTTTCTAGCATTTCTTTGATGCTACTCAGAAATTTTAATTTAAAATAACTTTCTCCTTACCCCCCCAATCCAGTTTTAAAAATTAATAAATCTCTTTAAGGAAAAGTCAAGCTGGTTGGCAGAACTACCTGAAAAGAATGAAAAATGATAATGATTTTTCCTCAAAATCTGCAGGATTTGGTTTTCACATATTACTTCAAGTCTAATATGGTTTCACTGGCCAAGAGACACAGGAGGTTGGGCCACTGACCTCCACACTCCTAAGACCCAGGATTTATTTTTTTATTTTATTATTTTATTTTATTTTATTTTATTAATTAATTAATTATAGTCACAGAGAGAGAGAGAGAGGCAGAGACACAGGTAGAGGGAGAAGCAGGCTCCATGCACCGGGAGCCTGACGTGGGACTCGATCACGGGTCTCCAAGATCGCGCCCTGGGCCAAAGGCAGGCGCCAAACCGCTGCACCACCCAGGGATCCCCAAGACCCAGGATTTAAAAAGACCACTGGTCTGAGCTCTGAGGATCACGGTCCCTGAGCACAGGTTTCTGGGTCCAGGGTCTGTGTTGACAGTGACAGCCGCACAGTGTAACAAGCCTACTGCCTTCTTGGGTCTCTCCTTCAGTACAAGATCCTGCTGCACGGGTGTTGGTATGAGCTGTTTGGAGGAAGCCCTGATAACTCTCCCACGGAGCTGGATGGAGGCACCCAGGGGGACCTGACACAGCCGCTTTTGGGGGAGCAGAGCCTGCTAACACATGGGTCCCCGACATACAGCTTCTCCAGCGACTCCCCCTTGGAGTCCCCCACCAAGTACCCACCCCTCTACCCTCCCGGCAGGATCATCCACCTGGAGGAAGAAGGCACTTCGGGGAGGTGAGTGTGGGCAGTGTGGGCAGAGGCCACTAAGCAGGTGGAAGATGAGGCCCCGGTGGCGCCCTAAAGGGAGGCTTTGCCAGGTCACCTCTTGTCCTCCTCAGGTTTTGCCGCGCTGCTGCTCAGTACTGTGCGAGGTGGTCCCATGAATCACAGTTCAGCAAAATACTCATCGGCCCAAAGATGTTAACAGACCACATGCCTGACGTCCTGATGAAGGCCTTGGACAGCGTGGTAGCCGACAGGGCTGCATTTCTTCTCTGTCCAGCCGGAGGCAGCTCGAACGTGGATGTGGTGTAACTGGGGCTAATGCCACCTGCTCCGGGATGACAGACTCACTTTTGTTCTTAAATGGACAAAATCAGAGTGATTCCATGATGCCAGTACCTTGGCTGTCCATTGGTAGGAATCTGGTGGGTACTAAATTCGATGGTTTTCTAAATCACTGAATAACTTGGGAAGTGACTTTGATCCAAATATTAGCAGGATCAGTTATCAGGAGAGAGGACTGAGATGATGGGACTCAATCTGAAGCTTCAGGGCAACTCCCTTGGTGATCTGAGAACTGTCCTAGGAAAGGGTGGGAACGCAAGGCCAGGTTTAAGACCCGGATGGATCTGTAGATTCCCACCCCTTAGGCCACCTTTTTGCTGACAGGTTCTTACCATTGTTTAGAGGAGACCTGCGTGCAGATCTGCAGTTTATTTTGCAAACTGGATTTTCCTGGCTGCACAAACTCAGTACTCCATTGTCAGGGCACAGATGGGTTTCTCCTAGGTGGCCTGAAGGGCCAGCCCCGAGGCTGGGCTAGGAATGGGACCACTGCCCCCAAGCACTCCAGTCTCAATTTCAAGGTGTTTCATTTTCACAAAATATTCTGGCTTTTGGAGATCAGCCAGCGGACTCGGAGGGAGTGAATAAAGCACTTACACGTGTCATTACTGTGATGTACTTATCTATTGGATATTTCCAGGAAGGTTTATATTGGGTAGTTTTACCAGCAATCCTGTTCTAAAAGTTTTGTCTATTGTGAACAAAAAATGAAGCCTTAGGCTTTCTTGGAGCTTTGGCCTAAAGGTTGAAGATCACACAGGCATCTGATTTAACCCCACCAAAGTGCTAGAAAATGACAGTAAACAGATCTCTTTAAAAAGCATAAACCCACACGGACGGGGAAAGAAGAGAAGGAACAATTGGTTGGCTAGAGAGAAAATCCTAAGTGGAGGAGGAAAAACCAGAACTACCCTGGTTTAGGATTCTGATCCCCTCTCCCCCGTGCACAGCAGGGAACCAGTGAAAGTGAGGCTGCTTATTTGAAAGCTGGAAGTTTGGCCCTTGGGTTTGTTCTGGGGGGGGGGGGGGGGACGAGCCCTAGACAGCAGTGCAGTGGAGGGCGGGGGGAACGACACACTCCTCAGCTTCTTCTACTTAGGTGTCTAACTGCCACAGGTTTTGTTTCTAAACACAATTCCTGTACGTTCCTAGTGGCAGAAAGCTAAGAGATTTTGGACACCTGTTGCTACCACCTATGGTGACTGGTTTCCAGTCTGCCCCCTTCCCTTTAATATTTTAAAAGATTTTATTTTTATGTATTCATGAGAGACACAGAGAGAGGCAGAGACGTAGGCAGAGGGAGAAGTAGGCTCCATGCAAGGAGCCTGACGTGGGACTCAATCTCAGGACTCCAAGATCACACCCTGAGCCGAAGGCTCAACTGCTGAGCCACCCAGGCGTCCCTTCCCTTTAAGATTTATTTTAGATTGAGTGAGCATGGGGAGGAGGTAGGAGGGGAGAAAGAATCTCAGACCACACTGAGTGTAGGGAGCCCATCGCAGGAGTCAATTCTCAGACCCTGAGATCAGGACCTGAGCCAAAACTGAATCAGACGTTCAACCAGTTGTACCTCCAGGTGCCCCTCCAGTCTGCTTTCATAGCCTCACAACTTCTAAGCATGGGCCCGGGTCTACTGGGCACAGAAAAACAAGGGACCAGGAGCAGCAATCCCAGCTACAGCGTGGGAACAGAGAAAGCATTGCAACCACAAAACAGGTCCCGAGGCTGGAACACAACGGAGGATAACCCCTGAAGGTGAAAAGCATGAGCACTGGACTCCAGGGCAGCTGGGCAACAGCGCCCCAGGCGACAGAACCCACAAGCAAAAAGGCTCAGAGAAGCCCAGGCTGTGCAAGACGGGAAGAAATCTCACAGAGCTTGTCAACATAAGTTCACTCACACAACAGAAATGGCCAAGGAAGACCCGAGGGAGCGGCCTTCAAAACGGAAAGGAAACCATTTCCACTCCAGCACTTCGGACCAGCCAGGAAGGATCAAGGGAGAAGGAAGTTCTTTTCAAAGACACAAAGGCTGAGAAACCCATTTCCCACACACTTCTTTCTCAGGAAACTCTTGGAGGTGTTCAAGATAAAGCAAATTAAAAAGGAGTTGGCGGCGTGTAGCTGGCTCAGTCATTTGCGCGTGGGCTCCTGATGCTGGGATTGGGAGTCTGAGGCCCACAGTGGCCCAGGGGATACGAAGATCAGCACATCAGGGAACAGTGGCCAAAGGATTCTGAGACTTTTAGGAAAATGAAATTCGTGAAACAAAATAAACCTACACGTTTGAGATTTAGATCACAGATAGAAGTTCACTTACTAGATCATTAAGCACATACAAAATTAAGCAAAGTACCAGTTATTCCTAAAAAAAAAAAAAGCAGTTGTGCAGCCAAGTTTTGTTCCTCCACAGCTCAGCAAGGAATATTCACATGGATACTCAATAGTGACCACCAACCAAAATAATTCTGTTTAGGGAAGGGAGTGGGGGGGGGGGGAGTTGCCACTCCAGGAGTATCTGTGGTAGCAGCTGAAACTGAAAATGCAAGCAGCCATAAAGTGACTTAGCCTGACCCCCAGGGCCGGGGGGGGGGGACTGAAGCATACCTATGTAACAAAACCTCTAGAAAAAACCCGTAAGAATGGGGCGTGGGTGTAGCTTACAGGCTCGGGAGCATGTGGAGATTTGGGGAGGCTCCATGCCCCTCCCCCATACCTGGCCCTAGGCATCTAGGCATCTCTTCCATCTGGCTGTTGGGAGTCTATCCATCCTTTCATAACTGGTGATCTAGTAGGTTTAAAAAAAAAAGGGCATCACTTAGACATATGGAGAGAAACAGTTAAAAGAACTCAAATTGCCTTTGGGGACGGTGTGAAGAGAGAAGGCTGCTGTTTTTGTAGCAAACCTTTAGAATTACGTGACCTTTTTTTTTTTTTTTTAATTCATAAGAGACCCAGAGAGAGAGAGGCAGAGACCTAGGTAGAGGGAGAAGCAGGCTCCCCGTGGGGAGCCCGATGTGGGACTTGCTCCCAGGACCCGAGATCATGCCCTGAGCCAAAGGCAAACCTCAACTGCTGAGCCACCCAGGCATCCCTAGAATTATGTGGTTTTTAAGCTCTTTAAAAAATACTCAAAGCGATCTTCAGAGCAATAAAAAGGATTACTTAGAAAACTGATTCTAACATGACCAGTTCATAGTACAGTTTCAGGCTCCAGAAAGAATCTTCAAAGTCATCATTAGCCTCTTCCCTATCAGGCTGCCACCGTTCTGCCTCTTCAGCCCAGAGCTCTGGCCCAGGATGTATGCACATGCACCCCAGTGTGGATGTCACCTAGGTCTCCCCAGCATTCAGGAGGTGCAGAACCCAACCGGATTCCCCAGCTCCTCTCCAGGAGGGGCCCCTTCCAAGCCCTCCAGTATGAAAACATGCACTGGGAATTAGGTTTCCCACAACCCAGGATTTTCAGGTGAGACAACTGAACACACCCCCAGGAAATTGCTCGAGCTCTTAAGAATTCAAGTATCACAATCATATGATTCAAGGATTTATTAAGTCATACATGCAAAACATACTGCTAATTGCATTAGCAAAAGATCAATGTAAAAACACTCCACGATTCTGCAACTGTCAATTTAAAAAATGTTGTTCTATTTTATTGGTTCAGAGGTCCAACCTTGTATTCTTGCCAGTGGGTAAGTCGTACAGAACTTCGTTAGCACAAGCACGGGCTTACAGAATGTCACAGACCCAAGGGAACATGGTCAGGCAGGGCAACAGGAAGCGTGTGTCCGGGGGGTGAGGCAGAGGAGGGCCAGCGTTAGTCAGGGGACAGTATTGGTGATCTGGCAAGACAGTGATGTTAAGAAAGTTCATAGTTTAGGAATATCTAAAATATTTCAAAAACTGTAAAGCTGCAACACATGATTTTTACACCTAGTTACTAGAAAACTAAGGAGAGTGCTTATTAGCTTTGAATAAAGTAACAAGGAAACAGGAATGCACTTTACTAATCTACAAAAAAAAATTTCTAATGCATTATCAGAAAGATTTTATAATACAAGGAGGCATATTGCTCGTTAAGAAGGTTCTATAAGAAAAGCACTAAGTTAGCAACTATGGGTACAACCAGTTCAAAGATGAATTAAATGCCCAATTTCAGGAAGGATGGCAGGTCTAAGAAAAAGGAAAAGCTTAAAACACTTAGTGATAATACCGACCTTTCTTCATTTACTGCATTTGACAGAAATTAACCTTTTAAAATTTTACCCGTGACACTTTTACTCAGTTTGATTATGACGTGTACAATGTAGTGTAAATTAACCTCCGGATTTTGTCAAAATACTGTCTTTATCCTTTGATCGCGTCACGTGCTGTGCCCCCCGCCCTCATTGGAGGAACATGGGAGTGAGAGGTCTGTTCAAAATGTCAGCAAAAGCGAATACACTAACTTTTTAAAGAAATTTCACTACAAAATCAAAAAGACTGATCCAAAGAACTGAGTCATTATGCTCCTTCCGTGAGGACATACAGTACAGTTAGGGCGTGGCCACGGGCTTAGATGGCAATGTGGCAACAGCTCGAGGAGGGCTGTGTGGCTTTCCTACTGGAAACTAGCAAGCACAGGTCTGCAGGTCCAAACCTGAGACACTGCCGTCTCTTCTGAAGGACAGGGATCTTGAACGGTTTAGTGCTTAGTGTTCTCAGCACAACAATGCAACTTAGTTCACAAGGTATTTTGGCAACTCTTAATCTGAGCAAGAATAGGGGCTTTTGAAAAATAAGGCTTTAAGAAAGCTGGCCATTTTAGGGCTAAATTTTAATGTGAAAGTTTGAAGTCTTACACTTTAAACAAAACCTAAAAATTACTGATTGGTTCAAAATGGTTTTATGGAAAAACTAATCTGTAACAAAAACTTGGCATTGAGTGCGAAGGCTCCACCATTTTTGAGCAAAGCGTACAAAGGTTCTGAGGGGGATGGGGCAGGGGAACCCAACATTTACAACAGCAGGCATTTTCTCTTCCTCTTCTTGACGGGAGGGGGGCAGAGAACCGCTCGAATAGCTTCATCAAACACTGTCTTGAGGCCTCGCTGCGTAAGAGCAGAGCACTCCAGGTATTTTACAGCACCTGCCAAGAAACACAGCCTCATAGCCACATGTGGAGCCCACCCTTCTGTCCAGGAGGAGGGCAGGAAGCAGCTCCCCAGGCCCAGACTCCTGACAGCCCGCTGGGCACAGCAGAACAACCCCTGACCTGCACCCGGAGCTCACCTACTGAGCGCTCACACTGAGAGCTTTGCCTGGCTGGCTCCCCAGAAGTCAACCATAGCCTGAGTCAGAAAAACATGCTCTTTACTTCCCCCAGACTGGACTCCTGTCTCTGCCATGAAAATAAAAGCACGTGCAAAGCAGATGTGAAAATGCAGATTTCCTACCGATCTCCTTAGCCATGGCCAGACCCTGTGGGTAGGTGATGGGAGTCAGCTTCTTCTCCTTCAGTTTCTCAATCGTGTCTTTGTCGTCCCTGAGATCAAGTTTAGTCCCCACCAAGATGATAGGGGTGTTGGGACAGTGGTGTCGCACTTCAGGGTACCACTATATGCAAGAGAGGAAGAGAGTCACCACACCCTCCCTGATGAACCTCCTTTGCCTAAATTACATCCCCACAGGTGTCAAACTGTCAGCCACTCCTTAGTTGCTGCAGAGTCCTCAACAAGACACAGCATCCCACCCTTCAGCCCTGCTCACCTTGCAATACCTTCCAGAACCACAGGCCTACCTGTGGGCATTCCAATAGCAAGCTGGGACTCCCAAGAACAGGCAAGGAGGGAACATCCCCCTCCCCAAAACCACTACCTCTTGGTAAAATGAGTTTAAGTTCTTAGATGGTCTCTTGAGAAACCTCCCTATTCAGCAAAAAAGTCAACTATCGACTGAGGTCTCAGCTCTGCCACCATGAGCCCCACTGAACACATCCCTGACCACAACTGGAGGACATCCTGCACATGTCATTTTTCACAAGTGACCAGGGCAGCAGTGGAAAGTCATGGTCGCTATTTTTATTAGACAACCCCATCAGGGAGACTCCAAAGTGCTCACTACTTTAGCAAGGAACAAAGCCTTTCTGAATCAGGCCCTGAAACTTTAGAACTCTACATAATAAAGTCATATACTTCAAAACTGATTTGCTACCTAAGTAGAATTACAACATCAATTTAAATAATTAAAACTCCTATCACCAAGTATTATTTTTGCTTCCCAAGGAGACATTACATAACAAGATGTTCCTCTAAAACATTCCCCACTTACCTTTGCTCGAACATTTTCAAATGATGCAGGACTCACAAGAGAAAAGCAAATTAAGAATACATCCTATAAAAAGGAAACAGGGAGGCGTTTAGAAATGGTCTTACAATGATGAATGCACTTTGCTTTGTAAATGCTGTTGGGAATGAATCATGAGACGAAATGCGTATTATGTACCAGCAGCTTGTGTCTAAAGCTTGCTTCCTGGTTCCCCCCTTCAGTTCTGTCAGAAGGCTCCCAAACCAGAGCCAGCACATGAAGCAGCCAGTTACTTCTGAAAGAGGGGAGAGGATTTACTAGAATGTGCTCAAATTTACTGGAGGCCAGGGGGGCCTCAAATCAGAGCCCCCAGAGGCTGCTTCTCCATCATTTCCAACTCCCCCTGGGAATTTATCCCCTCCACCCTGGAATTTAATGTTCCTATTATATACAGGGACAAAAATCAAGCTACCACTCCAATATTTCTGTAAAATGTGGTCTCCATTTATCAAAAGCAGAGTTGATTTTAAAAACCTTTACCAACAGTGTGCTTTTCAGTAAACTCATGTGCACATTAAGTACATGTATAGTGGACCACTGGGGTGCAATTAAACTGCTGCTTTAAGAACTGCCACCAGAGTCCCTTGGCCCGGAGTGGGGCTCAGTGGTTCGCTCAGTGAGCACAACCACTGTGCAGAAGGGCAGTCTTGTGTTTAAGTGGCCTCTCCTGGCTATCAGCTTCTCAAACCCAAGTGGGGTTCTCTGCAGGACTTAGCGCGCGCGGCAGTGGCAAAGTGGAGATTCAGAGGAAAAGTCAGTGCAGACTAAATACCTGGAAGATTTTCTGACTGAATGTAAAACATATCTCCCATTCTGTATTGTGTAAGAAGCCAAACTAAAATATTTACCTGTATTTAAAAATGCTTAAGAGTTTCTAAAATGCTAGGTTTATAAGACATTTTCCTGGAAAAAGGCAGCTATGCTTTGTGAAATGTACCCAATTCCCAAGCTAACACTTTCACCAATCCAGCTGATGTCTTGTACCTGGAAAGGGAGAGAAACATCCCACATAACAGCTTTTTATAAATGACATTTTCCAAACGCTAGCGCATGCACAGGCTTGTCCAAGAATCACCTCGGCATTTTGGCACCTGATTACGTCACTTCAAAGCAAAGGTGGGTTAGCTCACCAGCACCGCACAGCCATGCCGCAGACAGGCCCGCACACCGGATACCACAGCGGAGGAGGCCCTGGCAGCCAAGGTTAGTCCCCCTTGGGCTCAAGCATGGGCTCCATGGTGGGCTTGGGGCAGGGGGCTCCACACCTTCATCTCCAACCCGCCTGAAGAGGTCCCTTCATAAAAGTTCCTCCTTCCCCTTGGGAGAGGGGAGCAAGCAGTTCACAAACCACTTTAATTCAAGCTAGTAGGTAAACTGTCTCGCTCTACTGAAAGCACATTTTGTCAAGCAAAACCCCAACCTTGAGTGAATTAAATTTAAAACACTCAAGGAACATGAGGCTCAACAGGAAATCCTGGGAAAACTAAGTGAAATGAGAGAACAGATAAAGCTTGAAACTGAAGTGGATTGAAAGTTTTACATACGGCAATCAGCTTGTCTTTGCCCCTGGAGGGTATATCCTTACCATACGTTTCTCCAACCTAGTAATGCATGAGAACTTTGTTTGAGTTTAGTAAAAACTGAGGAAAATGCAAGTCAATATAATCCATTATTTCTTCATCAGAATTGTCTCAACCCTCCTAAAGGATCTGAAAGCAACTGACAAATACCACCAAACAGTCCATCAAACCCTGTGAAGGTCAACGAGGGTGAAGATGTCAGGCAGATATGGGGAAGGAGGGGGGCACTCCTTTCTAGCCATGGCAGCGCACAGAGGGTGTGCTTCCAGCAGAAGCCACAACACGCCTGAGAAAGCACACGGGTCACGTCCAGGTGAGAAAGGTTAAGGAAGCACCCTTCCTTACCGAAGGGGTATCCCTGTGCCACTGCTGGCTCCCACTGGCAATAGGCACACCTGTCACAGCTCTCCATCCCAGGTCTGAGACCTAAGCCCAGCTGAAGCGGCCGCAACGCAGGAAGAGCACCTGTCTGTAAACACAGGCCTCTCAGACGAAGCACTCCCCAGAAGCACGGCCCGGTCAGAGAGCTGTGAACGCGGCCAGCCTCCTGTGTGCAAGTGCTGGTCCTCTCTTCCCCCAAATCCTGGGAATGCAGTTTGGATTTAGGGGCCTGAATTACTGGAGTAAATGCACTGAGACCTTTAATTCCCCCCACCCCCAGCTTTGGACGGGAACGCCCAGAAGGGACAGCATTTCTCATGTTTACCACAGTGCCATCAATTCATTCCTTTGTTCCAACAAAAATCAGAAAGACTTGCTCTTCAAGCAACACAGAAACCTACAATTTTTTTTAAGAGATGGACAAGAGAATTCTTTTAATTTCATCTCATTTAAGTCTCTCTGATCTACAATTCTAACAACATGAAAGTTGCCCTAATTATCCTGGGTTTAATCTATGGGCAACTTTTGAAGATCTGTGCTCCCAAGGCCTTGATATGCCACCAAATATTTATTGTGACACAAAAACTCCTGGGCATTGGCCACAAAAATGCAGCCTCAAAACATCCTCCAACCATATCTGTTCTACCCTTTCCAATTTTTAAGAACATTTTTTTTGAAGAAGAAACATGCTTTCCATCCTACATTAACATTACGCCATCTGCCTGTTCCTTTCTCCTCCTCCTTCCCCCACCCAAAATATGGCTTTAAAAAATATTTCTAGGGGGATCCCTGGGTGGCGCAGCGGTTTGGCGCTTGCCTTTGGCCCAGGGCGCGATCCTGGAGACCCGGGATCGAATCCCACATCAGGCTCCCGGTGCATGGAGCCTGCTTCTCCCTCTGTGTCTCTGCCTATCATAAATAAATAAAAATTTTAAAAAATATATTTCTGGGGATCCCTGGGTGGCGCAGCGGTTTGGCGCCTGCCTTTGGCCCAGGGCACGATCCTGGAGACCCGGGATCGAGTCCCACGTCGGGCTCCCGGTGCATGGGGCCTGCTTCTCCCTCTGCCTGTGTCTCTGCCTGCCTCTCTCTCTCTCTGTGACTATCATAGATAAATAAAAATTTAAAAAAATATATTTCTAGGGGCACCTAGGTGGCTTGGTCAGTTGGGCATCTGACTCCTGATTTCAGCTCAGGTCGTGATCTCAGGGTCATGGGCTCCACACTGCCTGCTCAGGATTCTTGCTCTCCCTCTGCCCCTCCCTATCCTCTAAAAACAAAAAAAGCAAAACAAAAATCCTAAAAAAACTAGTTTTCCTAAAAAAAAAAAATTAATTAAAAATAAATAAAATGTCTTATGCTTCTGACACTTATCTCTTCCAGCAGCAAGTCTTTCCCACCTCGGCCTTCTAAACCAACGCCCTGCACAGAGTCCATGCTGCTCATGGCTGGCAGGGCATCTCCATGTTAACACCTGTCCTTGCGAACCCCCGAGCTCCAAAGCAGGGCCTGGCCTGCTCAGCCTTCCTCCCAGGGTCACTGATGTGCTGGAGCCTCTTTACTCACCTGAGCTATCCTGGGCCACAAGCTTACCTCCCCTCTAGCCGCTTTCCCCATGCTGGCAGGACACTTCTGACTACACACGCTCCCACCCAGCCCTCATTACCTGTGTATCACAAAGCAGGTCTCCTCCTACATGTGTGAAGGGGGACCATAGAGAGATGAGTGGCTCCTAGCAGGATATGAGCAGACAGACTGTGGGGTGGTGGGGCTCTCCTAGATCCTCCTCTCCCGGAGGCCTTCCACCTGGCTTTTACTTTCAGACTTGGAATATTTTTTACTACGGGTATTCTATGAACTGAGAAAAGCAGCATGAGACACACAGGGCAAAGACACTACGCATGTGGCATCCATGAGGAGCTAAGAAAACATGCTCTGGAGAAAGCGAAGAGCAGCCCTGACACCTGGGAGCCAGCCCAGTGCTCACAGCTTGGTTACGGCAAGTTCCCATTGAATGGGCCATCTCCCAGAGTGCTGGGGTTAGAAGAGGTCACTATTTGACCATGCTGGCATGAACACAAAAATAAAGAAATAAACAGAAGACCACTTCACAATCTTGTCTAACCTCAAATACAAGGTCACCGTACAAACTATAAAAACACCAAAAATCCCCCTCTCCCAGACAAGGGGACTGCATGCCTATCTCTTCACCAGTCACAGCTTCATCCCCACCTTGTAGAGGAGATTAGGGCATCCCTAAAACTACCCTGCTTCTAGCCAGCACCCAATCCAGAGCAAGTTCTGCCTTCTCGAGCCCCCAGGTGGACATCCGGATCAGGGCAGAGAACAAACCCAATTTCTTTCAGCCACAAGTGTGTTCCCAATAACCTCTGGCTGGAGGACACAAATCCTGTAACAGCCAATTTAAAATAGAAAGCCATATGAAAATCAAAATAGTTGAGACACCTGGGTGGCTCAGAGGTTAAGTGCCTGCCTTTGGCTCAGGGAGTGATACCAGAGACCCAGGATCGAGTCCCACATTGGGCTCCCTGCATGGAGCCTGCTTCTCCCTCTGCCTCTCATGAATAAATAAAATACTAAAAAAAAAAAAAAAAAAAAAAAAAAAGCCAAGCTAAATGCTACTGTTTTTCTTTTTAAGCATCAGTAAGCAGCCTTGCCCTTCTCAAGGTGAGCTCACACAAACGTCCCGGCTGACCCAGGCACAAGAGGCCCGGCACGTCAGCCAACAGGCTGGGTAATGTTGAGCTTTCTCAGAATCCACACAAGAGCTTGTTGTGGCTGGCAAGTCCCAGGTGTTCCCACTCACACCAAGTCCCGGAACAAGAAGGCAAATACAGCCCTGCACGGACCATACCATGATGGCGAATAGACCAGCTGAAGGGGAGTGTGCCGAACTCACAGGGTATTTTCAAAGAGCGTGTTAAAGTAATTTATTCAGAGATGGAAGAGCCTGAAGGATTACTTAATCAAGAAAAACAAAAACGTGAAGGATAGTTTCTCCTGAAAAGGACCACCCACTCGCCATCTTTTGGAAAACAAGGTAGAAACAAATGCCTCACACAGATTTAACTTCGCTACCCAGAGTCACCCTACAAACAAGGAGAACAGCGTTAAATGACCACAGGAAACAGGATGTTTCTGGGTCACAATGTCCTACTAAGTAAGGGGTGAGATCTGGGTAAGAAATGGCCCACTGTCCCTTCAGGAGAGTATCTGAGCAGTCATGGATGAGCCACGGAGTCCCATAGACCAAAGAGCCAAAAACCAGAGACCAGGTTCCAGTCAGTGCAAAGTTTAGAGGTGTCCCCTCTGCTAAGATGCCAGCCTGTAACCACCAGGCCTGTTGCTCTCAGTAGGACAGCATTCAGGGCCTCCCCCCAGAAGCCAAGACAATTTCCTCATCCCCAAAGAAGCCAGCAGGCACGTCCTTAATGGCAGGATGGCCACTCTCCTCTTTGCTCTAAGGACACCCCCTGTGCTGGTACGTGGTATGTTACACACCTACATGTGTGAACTACTGGAGGGCAAGATTCATGCCTTCCACCCTTTTAGACATTCAAGTATTTGACAGGAAACTAGCACTTTGTATGGATGAAACAAAGTTTACGAAGTCCTGCCCTAGAAGGACAACACCCCCACCCACTTGCATGCTGGGCTTCATACCTTGCAGCCTGATTCAATCTGCTACTTTATCTCTGTGTTCTCTAGTATACAGAGTGGGAATCTTGCCAAGTCACCTTTGACTTACTGTGAGTGACTCCCTCAGAGAAAAAGGCCGCACCCTGCCCGGACCCCTTGAGTCACAGGAGGTGGTTCTCATTTCTCAGAAGTGATACCCCACCCTTCCAGATGTATCCAGTAGGTTGGAGACTCCTACTCTACCAGTCAATAGGTAGCAAATCCACTTAAAATCTGGAATTATCAAGCCCCCATTGGGGACAGAAGTTTCCTAAACATACTGAAGACTTTGAACCATTTGGTGATTATGAGCTGACTTTTAAAACTTAATCACAGTTAATTTTTAGCTGGAGATTAAATGAGGCATCACTCATTCAGACTTAGCATTTTATGGTTTTGGTCTTTATTGAACACTATTGCTATAATGTAGCAAAAATCCACAGTTCAAATTAATTGTATTTGAGAATTCCTCCAGCTGAAAAAATAAACACAAAAGACAATGACTGTTGCATGGAAAAACTTTAAAACTTTAAAAAAGGAAGGGGGTGGGGGGGAACAGCTGGCTGGCTCAGTTTGTTGTGTGTCCTGAGTGTTCAACTCTTGACTTCAGCTCAGGTTGTGACCTCTGGGTCATGAGATTGAGCCCCACACAGGGCTCTGCACTCAGCAGGCAGTCTGCTTGAAGATTCTCTCCCTCTGCCCCTTTTCCCCGTTTGCACAATGCGCACACTAAGTTTAGGGGCCCCTGGGTGGCTCGGTTGGTTAAGTGTCTAACTCTTGGTTTTGGCTCTGGTCACGATCTCAGGGTCATGAGATCGAGCCCTGCATCGACCCCTGCACTGAGTACAGGGTCTGCTTGGGATTCGTTCTCTCCCTCGCCCCCTCCCCCTACTCTCGTGCTTTCTGTCTCGAATAAATCTAAAAAATAAAGTTTTACATTTATTTTACTAAATAGAAAGTTAACTTTAAAAAACTCCAGAATGTCTCCACCTGATCCTCCTCTGGTCATCCTAGCTTGCTGAGAGCATGTACAGCAACTTCTGTTCATTTGGGCCCAGCCAGCTCGGACTTGAAGAGCTGTCCAGATCTGTGAATCTTCACCTCAGCTACACTAGAGTGTCTGTGATGTGCCTGGAACTATTCAGTGTGCCTTATACTGATTGCTAATCTAATCCTATGAGAAAACAGGTCATGACTAGAGCTGTGAAGAAACCTGCCAGGGTCACGGAGCTAGGAAGCAGAGCATGGGACTTCAACCTGACAAATTCACTGGACTGCCTCTAGAGCATTTTCCTTTGGCCAGTGAGTCATCTGAGCCTCTAGAGTTGGTTTAAAACACTTTTAAAATGACAAACAAACGTGTAACAAGATAAGCAAATGGTACAAATAAGACAATTACTTATTTCAAGTAAAGTGGTTTCTAAGCATATTTTAACCAGCCATTACTGATTCACTTTGATACACACATCATTTAAAATTGTCTGAAATGGAAGCAAAACTAATCTAGAAGTTTTTCTGACTGGACACAGTGGACATATTTTTACAAAACCGAAACCTGAATATACATTGAGAAGACTTAGATACTAACGCTGTAGAAATATGAGCATGTGTTTTATTAGAAAAATAATATTAATTCCAAAAGAGAAGTCATTAACTTGATTTTTAAAAACCTTAACTGTTTAAATTGACTCTGTGGCACAAAGCAAACTGATCTTAAAAGTAATTATTGTTGAAACTGGTTTGCAAGAACAAAACAGTACCTATTTCATGCGGCTGTCCTGAAATTAAAATGAAAGCATGTAAAACACACAGCACCATCGTTAGTAGCTAGCTGGTAAGGCCAAAAAATTAGAAACAAATCCTTGGTCCTCATCTAGGACATTTACTACTGAACTTAACCTTGCTACTAAAGATGGCAATACAGCTGGCCCTTGAACAACGTGGGTAGTTAAAGGTGCTGACTACCCCCTATGCAGTCAAAACCCTGTGTATTACTTTGACTCCCCGAAACTTTAAGAAACAGCCTGCTACTGACTGGGAAGCCTTACCAATAACATAACCAGTTGATTAATACATGTAAAATATGTTATGTGTAATATACACTGCATTCTTACACTAAAGTAAGCCAGAGAAAATGTCACTAAGAAAATCTTGAGGGAAAAAAAAACAACAAAAAAAAACAAACAGAAAATCTTGAGGAGGAACTATGCTTACAGTACCATAATGTATTTATGGAAAAAAAAGTCCTGGTGTAAGTGGATCTCTGCAGTTCAAACCTGTGCATTCAAGTGCCAACTGTATAAGCAAACCTGTAGGTGATATGCAATTACACAGTCAAAATTACATACTCTAAAGGACACATTAAAAAGCAGTCATGATCCTTACTGTTTGCGGATAGGATAAGGGACGTAATCTGTCATAATCTTCTTGTCCAGCTGTATCCCATAAGCCCAGATTCACTGGTTTTCCATCTACCATAACATTGGCAGAGTAGTTGTCAAAGCTGTAGAATGGAGAAAAAACAGTCAGTCTTTAGCCCTGGAACATAAGGCATAGATGGGGGGTTTGAGTGACTGTCATAGCAAGGGTCTCAGAGGTGTGCCAAGGCCAGGAGTGGCCTGGAGGCTCCCCTGACAGCAAAGGTGCCAGCATGCAAGCACAAGGAGCCAGAGCAGCCGCGTGGAAGGAGAAAGGGCTGCAGGGTATGGGGAAGGGGAAAACACTGCACCTGGAGAAACACACCTGGGACACAAAGGACAAGGTAGTTCACTGAACCAAAACAAATGACTGTCAGCAAAAGAAAACCTTTGTTTTTAATGAAGAGAACATTAAGATTTTTCTCTCCAGAGAGAAACAAAGTATAAATTAGTCCCTCTCTCAAACCCACTTGTTGACTTGTGTACACATGTTACTCATCTTCAACAAGGTGGCATACCACAAAGCCACACTCTACAGTGCAGTGCTTCCAGAACACCCGCACTAAGTGCAGGGCAATCACCATCAAGCCTTGGTCACCGAGGCCTGCAACCAAACTGCTATGGTAACACAAAGCAATGCTTTGAAAAGCTATGGTATGAGGCGAGCCTGCTTCTCCCTCTGCCTGTCCCTGACTCTTTCTTCTATGAATAAATAAAATCTTAAAAAAAGAAAAGAAAAGCTATCATGTAACATTTCAAGAGTGAGTATACACATGTACTTAAATTAACTTGAAGTTGCTACACAAAAACTAAAGATAAGAGGCAGCCCAGAGAAGCCTGGCAGGCAGAAAATAAGGTGGACTTAAAAAACAAACAAGAATCACTAAGTACCACCACCAAGTACTTCACTAAAAAGAAATTCTGAGGACGCCTAGGTGGCTCAGTGGTTTAGCATCTATCTGCCTTTGGCTCAGAACATGATCCCGGGGCCCTGGGATTGAGTCCCACATCCGGCTCCTCAGGGGGAGCCTGCTTCTCCCTCTGCCTATGTCTTTGCCTCTGCCTCGGCCTCTCAGGAATAAAATCTTGAAAAGGAAAAAAAAAAAGAAAAAAATCTGGGATTGCAATTCAAACCAGGGCAAGTACCAAACAAGACACAATATGTATCAGCCTGTAAGATAAAATTCAAAATCATTTTTACATACTCTCAACTCTCAACACTAAAACTTAGGGTCTTGTTACATTGAGACAGCAAAGCAGAGGTCTGAGTAAGGCTCCAATGTGGTTTACAGAATGGAATGACAACTAAATACCGTAGAGAAAAAGCCTCATGTCTTGCAATTCTGCCTCTCTGAGAAAAGGAGATTATTCAATAAACAGTATTATGACTTTTTTCCATCTGGGAAAAAGAATCGGGTGCCTGCCTCCTAGTATACCAAAAAAAAAAAAAAAAAAAAAATTCTAAATGAATTCGGACTTCAGCCACAAAATGAAAACTTTAGCCACAAAAATCTAGAAAACCTACAAGAGGGTATTTTTGCATCACGGAAACAGGAATGGTCTTTCTAAGTAAAACATAAAACTGCATGGAGGCGAAGCAGTATATTTACATAAAAACACCAAACTTATTTATGCAGAAGATCTCATGATGAAGTTTAAAGACAAATGATAGAGGGATTAACATTTTTTTAAGTTTTTTTTTTATTTTTACTTATTTATGATAGTCACAGAGAGAGAAAGAGAGAGAGACAGAGAGAGAGGCAGAGACATAGGCAGAGGGAGAAGCAGGCTCCATGCACCAGGAGCCCGATGTGGGATTCGATCCCGGGTCTCCAGGATCGTGCCCTGGGCCAAAGGCAGGCGCCAAACCACTGCGCCACCCAGGGATCCCCAAGATTTTATTTATTTATTCATTAGAGACAGAGACACAGGCAGAGGGAGAAGCAAGTTCCATGCAGGGAGCCTGACATGGGACTCAATCCCGGGTCTCCAGCATCACACCTTGGGCCAATGGCAGCGCTAAACTGCTGAGCCACCCAGGTTGCCCCTAAAATTTCTTATGTACAAGAGTTTCATCAGTAATATAAAATTTCAGTAGAAAAACAAGCAAAGGAACTCCACAGGCCATTCACAGAAGACTGCAAACGGACAGTGAACATTCACGGGATCTTAACCTCACCGCTGATCAGAAATGCAGCTTTTTTCAATGCCTGTCGCCCATGGTCCAAATTGAGGAGGCCGCGTTAGTCACAGCTGGTCCAAGTGACAGCCTTTTGGCGGCAACTGGGTAGTATCTTCCAAAACTTTGAATATCCAGACGCCTGGGTGGCTCAGGTTAAGTGCCTGCCTTAGGTTCAGGTCATGATCTCAGGGGCTTAGAATCAAATCTCTAGTCAAGCTCCCAGTCAGGGTCCCCTGCTCAGCAGGGAGTCTCCTCTGCTGTTTTTCCCTGTGCTCCCCTCTCCCACTCGTGCTGTCTCTCAAATAAAATCTTTTTTTTTTTTTTAAAGATTTATTTATTTATTCATGAGAGACACAGAGAGAGGCAGAGACATAGGCATAGGGAGAAGCAGGCTCCATGTAGGGAGCCCGATGCGGGACTCAATCCCAGGACTCCGGGATCACGCCCTGAGCCAAAGGCAGGGGCCAAACCACTGAGCCACCCAGAGATCCCCCTCTCAAATAAAATCTTAAAAAAAAAAAAAATTTAAATAGCCATTCCCTTTTGATTTGGCACACTTCCACTTCTAATAATCAATCACATGTGCACGATATGTGCAACATTTAGCACAGAAAAAGAAGAAAAAAAAAAAAGAACCCTAATGACCAGTGTTTTTTATCAGCTATACTAGTTCAGAGTCACTGACAGCTAATAAGGATTTCACTCTACCTATGTGTAGATTAGGAAAGTCCCAACTGGGATGTCTGGGTGGCTCAGAGGTTGAGCATCTGCCTTTGACCCAGGGCGTGATCCTGGGGTCCCAGGATTTAGTGCCACATTGGGCCCCCTGAGTGGAGCCTGCTCCTCCCTCTTCCTGTGTCTCTGCCTCTCTATGTCTCTCATGAATAAATAAATTAAAAAAAAAAAAAAAGGAAAGTCCCAACCATAAAACCAGAACATGGACAACACGGACAGTATGATCCCACTTCTACAAAACTTTGGAAACCACCAAAATACACCTGTTGTGCTTGACAAGGTTAGCACAGGTGGGATCTGAGGGGTTTCTTTTCCACCAGGATGGCAGCCATGAAGACAGCCCTGACATCATGGCCGCAGGTGATACATTATGAGGCTCAGCTACATAGCACTCCCTAATAACCCCATCATCAGAAAAGCACTTCTCCATCTCCACCCAATTCTGTGGCCAAGAGGGAATAAGCAGCAGCTCAGTAGCCAACTCTATACTCCCACAACTGACCCTAACACACACCCTGGTAACTCACGTGACAGGCAACCATCAGATTACTTGCCAAAAAAGGCTAATGACAATATAACAGTGTATTTTGTGTTTCAGTTCCTTGATCCTTCACAGAGCTTAGAGACCCAAATTTACCAGAAACTCTTCCATTTTCCAGTCTTCTAGTTAGATATTCAGGAAACAAAGTTAACTAAGAATCAATTAGGAAAGCTGCGTGTTTAATCACAATGTAGAAACTTTACATAAGATTAAGTATTTTTTAAAAGCCCAAATACAGGGGATCCCTGGGTGGCTCAGCGGTTTAGCGCCTGCCTTCTGCCCAGGGGTGTGATCCTGGAGTTCCAGGATCGGATCCTGGAGTCCTGGGATCGAGTCCTGCATGAGGCTCCCTGCAGGGAGCCTGCTTCTCCCTCTGCCTGTGTCTCTGCCTCTCTCTCTCTCTGTCTCTCATGAATAAAATAAAAACTTAAAAAAAAAAAAAAAAGCCCAAATACCTTATCATTAGACTTAGGTGAGTGTTTAGATGGAAAATTAATCAGATCTGCTCTTGTGCAAAGTAAGAATGCCTTTATAGCAAAACAATGGTCAAAGGAATAAAAGAAAAAAAAAAAAACCATCAGAGGCAAGTTAATTCCCAGGTTAACTGGATACTTACACAGTGGGGATGTATTCTCCAGGAAATGCATTGGTTGTGTAACTGATCAGTAGACAAGTTTTACCTACAGCTCTAAAGAGAGAGAAGAAAAGAGTGTAAGTTGCTTAATCAGCATGAATGTAATCTTTTCATTATTCTGTTAACTTTATAGAAAAATCAAGGAGTATACCCCAAGTACTTACCATTAAACAGTTTCTATAATCTTTTACTTAACACTACACATTTTATCCTGAAATTTATAGTAAACAAACTCAAATTTCTCAAAAAGGAGCCCTCATGTTCTATTCAGGTGTAGGGCATTAGCATTCATAGTCAGAAACTGTTAAATAAGCTCAGGTTGAACAGGAACAATATTTTAAAATTAAGAGTCTCTTTTGTCAACATCTGTACCCAGTCTTTCATCCAAGAATCTTCAATTCTATCCTCAGATCATTCTGATGGATATAATATGCAAACAAAGTCTTCCTCTACAGCTTCCGCTTGGTTGCTATGTATTTTGCTGCCTCAGAGTGGTAGCTCAAACCCACCACCTTTTAGAGCCTTTCCTCTGGCATCAGTAATGACTGTTCTCTTAATAGAGTGCTTAGTCACTAACCACCACAGATCAACTGTGAACCACAAAAAGCCACACAGAACTCACTTTAATTCATCTGTATTCATCTGCCACCTCCCCAACCCCCAATCCTCGCATATCACCCTAAGCTTTTAGAGCAACTAATATGATATATTCCAGACATATTAATTAACAGTCCCGGGATGCTGGCCTAACTTTCCAAACAGCTGCAAAGAGGAAAGTAAAAAAGAATCATGCAGAAATTCTCCAGAACAGAAGGGCCTCCTGTACTAGTAGTGGGTACAGTGTACCATCAGGCGGAGGTCAGAGGCTGAAAGTCTCTCAACCACTTGAAATTTTTTTTTCATAAGAATATTAACTACAAATCAAGATCACTGCACCCTTAGCCAAAAAATGGTTTCCAAATTTTACATTCTTACAGTGACTTCAAGGGGTTCTGAGAGCCTGTGTCCCTCGCCTAAGGATTCACTAAATGCTCTGCCTACAAGAGCCCATCTTCCTGCTGTTTGCTCTTGGCTTACTAAGGTCCTGTCTGTCACACAATGAAGTTCTGAGCTGTAACATTTTGCCGTTCAAACTCAACTACTATGAATTAGGATTCGTCATAAAGAAGTTAAGTGCTTTTCTATTTTTGTAGCACTCTTAGCTGGAGGCAAAACCTCTCAGCTAGGACAGATTACAGGCCCATCCAGTCTTGCCAATACTTGTTTTACTCCTAACATTATAAAGGGCTTAAAAGTTGGAACTCTCCCACCCCCCCCAAAGACCTCACGGAGTCAAACATTACATCATCAGGAAGTAGCTTCCAACTCCTCAAGGCTTTCTAAACAAAAATGAGTCATTGGCCATACATTTTGTGAAAAGCTTACAATGTCAAACCTGTGTAAGCAGGAGGCTGAGATCTGTAGTTGTTACCCTGGATCTGAGACCCAGAGCCAGCTCTTTATTACTTGCTGGCTGGAACTGTTTTTAAGTTTCAACATCCTTATGCCTCAGTTTTCTTAACTGTAAAATGGATGCAGAACTATCAACTCCATCACAAAACTACTGAAAGGGCAGCCCCGGTGCTCAGTGGTTTAGAATAGCCTTCAGCCCAGGGCCAGATCCTGGAGACCTAGGATGGAGTCCCATGTCGGGCTCCCTGCATGGAGCCTGCTTCTCCCTCTGCCTGTGTCTCTGCCTCTTTCTCTCTCTCACGAATAAATAAAATCTTAAAAAAAAAAAAAACCAAAAAACTATTGAAAGCATTAATCCTATTTCAACCTATACCAACAAAGTGTGTGCTATGTGAGGAAGAATAGTAGGTGTCGAAGATATAAAGCAATGAACAAGATCTTGTGGAATCTGAGCAGTTATTAAAGTGAAGAATAAAAAATGCAGTTATTACATAAAAATTACAGGTGTGATGTGTCATTAAAGATGCTCTGGAAATGTACAGTGAAGGGATCTAACGTAGTCTTGGAGGCGGAAAGAGGAGGCTGCGATGTACACTGAAACTTAGGAGGAGTGGGGATGTGACAGGAGGAACAATCTAGGCAAAAGCAACATCATTTATGGGGAGGCCCAGAAGCTCAGCGTAACTGAAGAACAAAGAAATAAGGGGGAAGCACCAAAGGAAAATATGAGAAGATTGTCATCTCTTCTTGTTAAGGACATGGGACTTGATCCTACTTGGGAAGTCCCAGAAGATTTTTAGTTGCCAAGAAACCATTAAATTTGCATTTTCAGAAGCAGCCTCTGACTGCAGTGTGGAGAGGACAGAGGAAGCTGGGACTGGAGACAGGAAAACGAGTGGTTTGAACCAAAGAGGGGACTTCAGAGTGAAGAGAAGTGGGCCATTTCAAGAGCTTCCTAGGCATGAGGCAGAATAGGATAGCTCAGCCATAGACTGGATGTGGTAGCCGAGGAGGAGAGTGGGAGTCTAAGGCCATCACCAGTGAACCTCTTCTCAAATTACAAATGTTGTGCAAAAATATTAATACTTATTGCCTCTTAATGTCAAGAATAAGCAGCTATAAAGGTTTTAACGGTTATGTTAAAATGTTATAGTAGCATTTCCCTTAAGAGCCTGTCCTAAATCTCTTCCATATGTAGAAGGAACAAAGCCATTACTATAAATATGACTGTTTTAAATGCCCTAAACTTTATTTTCCTGAAACTTCAACTTCATCTGAGGCATTGTCTTCTGAAAGGTATAACTGCAAAGGAATTAAAGGTACTTGGCATAATCCGATACTGATGGGAATTTTTTTTCTTACCAATCATTACAGTATTTGCTATAAACCTAAATTCTATAAGAAATTATTAAATTAGAGGCATCCCTGGGTGGCTCAGTGTAAACGTTTAGCGCCTGCCTTCGGCCCAGGGCGTGGTCCTGAAGTCGTCCCAGGATGAGTCTCACATTGGGCTCCCTGCATGGAGCCTGCTTCTCCCTCTGTATCTCTGCCTCTCTCTGTGTCTCTCAGGAATAAATAAATAAAATCTTTTAAAAAAATTATTAAATTATAAAATTCTGACTTTTAAATTAATTTATTTTTTAAATTTCATTTATTTATTTGTGAGAGACACAGAGAGGGAGCGAGAAAGGCAGAGACACAGGCAGAGGGAGAAGCAGGCTCCACGCAGGGAGCCCGACTCGATTCCTCGACTTTAAAGGTCTCCAGGATCAGGCCCTGGGCTGAAGGCGGTGCTAAACCGCTGAGCCACCGGGACTGCCCTTTATTTATTTTTAAAGTAGGTTCCACACTCAGCATGAAACCCAACATGGGGCTTGAACTCATGACCCTGAGATCAAGAGTCTGATGCTTGGGCAGCTCGGTATACGTCCAACCTTTGATTTAAATATTTACTTAGTTTTTAACAACAGATAAAAAGAAAAAGGAAATGGTTATTTACCTCCCATTAGTGTTACTTATTCACTCCTTTTAACACACTCCACAAAAAAACCCCTAAAGGCCAAAGTCAATACAAGCTCAGGCAGTACCAGCTCCCCAACAGAGAACAGAAGCAGTGATTGGTCACAGCCTCACAGCCTCGGACTGATGCTGCTGCAGAATCTTTGGAAGTTACTATCCAGAAAGTTTAACTCCAGCTCTGGAGTTTCCAATTTTATATACACTTAACTTCTCAGTTCCATCTTTTTATAATCTTTGAAAGCTGCCACAACATTAAAAAATGAACCTGAGGGGCAACTGGGTGGCTCAATCTGTTAAGCATCTACCTTCAGCTGGGGTCATGGTCCCTGCTCCTCTGGGCGTCTGCTTCTCCCTTTCTCTCTCTGCCTCCCCCCCTCCCCCCACTTGTGCTCACGTTCTCTCTTGCGTAAATAAAATCTAAAATAATAAAAAATAATTTAAAAAATGAACATGAGACTACTGGAAGAAAGTTCATATGAGCAATTTTTTTTACCCTATCTGTGCGGCTCCTGCTCTGTCTTGTAGAAATAAACCAAGATTAAAGCCAATAACTCATTCCCATTATGTTGTTTTTCCATTAAGAGAACTTTAAAGGAACTTTAAAAATTTTTTGAGATCTCAGTATTACTAAAATCTATAAACCAAAACTTAAAAAGCACGTATGATCCATAAATCTGGAAATGCTGCCAATTCCCTCATGTTAGAGAAGGGAGAGGAACCTGGCTGATGTGATTCTCGATCTCGGTGGTGTCAGTTCAAGCCCAAGCTGGGTACAGAGGTTACTTAAAAATAAAACCTTTGGGCAGCCCTGGTGGCTCAGCGGTCTAGCGCCACCTTCGGCCCAGGGCCTGATCCTGGAGACCAGGGAATCGAGTCCCACATCGGGCTCCCTGCACGGAGCCTGCTTCTCCCTCCTCCTGTGTCTCTGCCTCTCTCTCTCACATGAATAAATAAATAAAATCTTTAAAAATAATAAAATAAAATAAAACCTTTATCAAAAAAAAAAAGGAAGGGATACAATAACAATACAGGAAAGTCAAAAAGAAGAACTTTCTGTATTGTCTTATTTTTAAAAAAATACATTGAGGGGTACCTGGATGGCTCAGTCAGGCATCCAACTCTTGGTTTTGGCTCAGGTCATGATCTCAGGGTCATGAGATTGAGCCCCACGTGGGGCTACACACTAAGAACAGAGTCTACTTGAGACCCTCTCCCTCTGCCCCCCTCCCCAATCGCTTGCTCTCTAAAATTTTTTTTATAGGGGGATCCCTGGGTGGCGAAGCGGTTTGGCGCCTGCCTTTGGCCCAGGGCACGATCCTGGAGACCCGGGATCGAATCTCACGTCGGGCTCCCAGTGCATGGAGCCTGCTTCTCCCTCTGCCTGTGTCTCTGCCTCTCTCTCTCTCTCTCTCTCTCTCTCTCTCTCTGTGTGTGACTATCATAAATAAATAAAAAAAAATTTAAAAAAAATAAATAAAAAAATTTTTATAGATTTATTTATTTATTTATGATAGAGAGAGAGAGAGAGAGAGAGAGAGAGAGAGAGAGAGGCAGAGACACAGGAGGAGGGAGAAGCAGGCTCCATGCAGGGAGCCGGATGTGGGACTCAATCCCGGGACTCCAGGAATCTCGCCCTGGGCCGAAGGCGGCACTAAACCGCTGAGCCACCAGGGCTGCCCAAAGGTTTTATTTTTAAGTAACCTCTGTACCCAGCTTGGGCTTGAACTGACACCACCGAGATCAAGAAACACATCCCAGGGATCCCTCTCTAAAATTAAAAAAAATAATAAATTTTAAAAAGATACACTGATATCAATAGGACTGAAAGACCAGATTTCTCCAATGAGGAAATAAGGAGCCTGTATTACTGTCCAAGTGTACCTAGATCTTGGGGCTGGCCCCTGGGTGGCTCACTCAGTTAAGCATCCAAACTCTTGGTTTCAGCTCAGGTCATGATCTCAGGGCCCTCAAATCAAACCTTGTGTGGAGCTCCAGGCTCAGTGGGGAGGCTGCTAGGCTGCTGGAGATGCTGGTTCCCTCTTCTTCTACCCATACTCCTGCTCACTGCTCACACTCACTCTAAAATGAATCTTTTTTTTTTCTTTTCTTTTTTTTTTATTTTTTTTTATTTACGATAGTCACAGAGAGAGAGAGAGGCAGAGACACAGGCAGATGGAGAAGCAGGCTCCATGCACCGGGAGCCCAACGTGGGATTCGATCCCGGGTCTCCAGGATCGCGCCCTGGGCCAAAGGCAGGCGCTAAACCGCTGCGCCACCCAGGGATCCCGAATCTTTTTTTTTTAAGTACCTAGATCTTAAGGATTAATAGAATATAAGGAAATGTGAATTATATCTATTAATATGTATTCATATTTATTGCATAAATGAAAGATCCTAAATGAAAGTCCTCAATTTACCCTGTGAAATGGGGTTTGGGAACTCTCCAACAGTAGGCCTTCAGTAAATAAATTCAGAAAGCACATGAATAACAGAGTAGTTTAGTGTTACAAATAAACAAGCCCTAATCTGAAGTTCTGATTATTTATCACCACAAACAATTTATGGAAAACCATTATCACCACTGGAGGCTTCAAAAAATTAAAAAGCCTATGTAGTTTCTTTTTTTTTTTATTTTTATTTATTTATGATAGTCAGAGAGAGAGAGAGAGAGAGAGAGAGAAAGAGGCAGAGGGAGAAGCAGGCTCCATGCACCGGGAGCCCGACGTGAGATTCGATCCCGGGTCTCCAGGATCGCGCCCTAGGCCAAAGGCAGGCGCCAAACCACTGCGCCACCCAGGGATCCCAAGCCTATGTAGTTTCAAAACCCCTCAAGGTTGAGGGTGACTGAGTGGCTCAATAGTTAAGCGTCCGCCTTTGGCTCAGGTCATGATCCCACCCAGGGTCCTCTGGGCTCTCTGTTCAGGGGAGGAACGGCTTCTCTCTCTCCCTGTAGTTCTATTTGTGCTGTCAAATAACTAAATAAAATCTTAAAAAAAAAAAATCAAACCCTGAAGGTTGAAGATGCTACCTCAAAGAGAGTTCAATCCTGAAGTAGCCATTACTCTACAGACCCCTCCCTGCCTTTTAGAATTCTAGAAGCACCAATCCTAATCCTGGAGTACTTGATACTTGGATCTGAGCAAGATACAGAGTTCACAAACAAGAATTTTTATCTAACTGCATATCATCCCCATTCTCCTTCAAAGTCAAATCCTGTTAAAATATGCCCTATTGGGGCACCTGGGTGGCTCAGCAGTTGGTGCGTCTGCCTTGGGCTCAGAGCGTGATCCTGGAGTAAGGGGATCGAGTCCCATATTGGACTCCCTGCATGGAGCCTGCTTCTCCCTCTGCCTGTGTGTCTCATGAATGAATTAATAAAATCTTAAAAAAAAAAAAAAGCCCTAATTATGGGAAGATATGTGATAAGGAAATAGAGCAAAATATTGATAACAAAACTCTAAGTGGTAAGTGTTCACTGTACAATTCTTTCAACTTTTATGTGTGAAATTTTTCATATTAAAATGTGGGAAGAGGGGATCCCTGGGTGGCTCAGAGGTTTAGCGCCTGCCTTTGGCCCAGGGCGTGATCCTGGAGTCCCAGGATCAAGTCCCATGTCGGGTTCCCGGCATGGAGCCTGCTTCTCCCTCCTCCTGTGTCTCTGCCTCTCTCTCTCTCATAAATAAATAAATAAGTTTTAAAATAAAAATAAATAAATAAAATGTAGGAAGAGAAATTCCTCTGACATGTGGTAACTGCCTTGGTAGCAGAATTCCTGATAAAACATCTTCTTAGTTAAGACTAAAATCACAAGAAATATCTGGTGGGTGATGCAGAGATGAAAAAGAAGGAAGTACTAATACATTCAATACATAATTAATGCAAAAGATAGAACATTATGAAAAGTGGCTTTAAGATTTCTAAAAATTAAAAAAAAAAGATTTCTAAAAATTACTAATAACTCCTCTACTGAACCCAATCTTGAACTTTTACTGGGATTATCATTTGAAAGTTGTTAAAAAAAACAAAACAAAACAAAACGACTTAAGTATAATTTTAACCACCAAGATCAGAGGCAAATAACAAACTCAAATTTAGAAGCCAGTGTAGATTTAAAACACCTTTACAACCGGTCAAAAATGTGGAACCCCATGCCTCAAGAGAAAAATACACAAAGACAATTCATGAGGTACTTAAATTCATGGATCATACCTTCATTGATTTTTTTTCCCCACTGATTATTCAATGGATGTGAGTGGAGACTAAGTGGTGTACATTCCTAAAAAGATGACATCATCATGGAAGGTATTTTTCACACTGAACTAAAACAATTTCCTGGAAAGCAATGTCTAAATTAGACACTGGGATGAGGAGACCACTTGCCCAATCTGGAATGAACGTAGGGGGGGCTTCAGGTCACTCACTCCCAGCCTTCTGGTCAACCAAAGTCAAAGCAACACTATTAAAAATGTTTAGAAACATCTGAATGTGAGATGCTGTCTTACCGAAATAAAGCTGAGAGAAAATCTTGGGGGCAGAGATCCCCCAAGTCAAAGTAAAAGACCCTGTGTTCAGGAAGGACTAACAGAATTAGGACCAACAGAAGGATCTGCAGAATTAAACAGTATCAAAATGTCACTTCACATTTTATACTTAATGCCAGTGAACTGCTATATAGGAAATAATTTATAAGAATATAGGCTAATTAGGGATCCCTCAGTGGCTCAGCAGTTTGGCGCCTGCCTCCAAGGCGTGATCCTGGAGACCCGGGATCCAGTCCCATAACGGGCTCCCTGCATGGGGCCTGCTTCTCCCTCTGCCACTGTGTCTCTGCCTCTCTCTCTCATGAATGAATAAATAAAATCTTAAAAAAAAAAGAATATAGGCTAATTGACCCTACTTATAATATGGTTATAACTTTTAACCTAATTCCCAAGAATATTTTTTAGATAAGGAAGCTTGCAATTTATGCAGCTTCAATTTGCCTTTATTGCTTACACTCCCCTTAACTGCCTCAAGTCCCACAGCACTGAGTTCTTTGCCCCACAAAATTTACACCCACGTTTACAGCTTTAACAATTTTTGAATAAAAGAACATTCCAAGTATATCATCAGGTATGTTTTGTTTGGGTCAAAGCAAAAAAATATTTTTGGTTTGGAAAGTCATGTATGTAACTTTTTCACTGAAGTAATGTTTGCTGTATGTTGTCCCTTATTTAAAGTAATAGAGGGGGCAACTGGCTGGCTCACTTGGTGGAATGCGCAACTCTTGGATCTCAAGGTCCTGAGGTTGAGTCCCACATTGAGTATAGAGATTACTTAAATAAATGAATAAATCTTTAAAAAATAAATAAACAGAGCTTGAATTGTTTACTTCTAACAGGGCTTAGTCCCAGTCTACATCAATGTCAAATACAGTACCAAAAAAATCGAATGAAAACTTAAAGCCAAGAATTGTTTTATGCTTTGGACCTCCCACACAGGGCCCAACAGTGCCTCAGATTAAGAGAAAGAGCAACACTATATGAGGCTGGCTGCCTGCACTTTCTCAGCTGGGGCCAGGAACCTGGGAGGCACTTAGTATCCAGCATCTTGTTTATTTTTTTTTTTAAGATTTATGTATTTATTCATTCATGAGACAGACTGAGAAAGACAGGCAGAGACACAAGGAGAGGGAGAAGCAGGCTCTCTGCAGGGAGCCTGATCCCGGATCCCAGGATCTCGACAGGAGCTGGAGCCGGGCAGGCACCGCTGAGCCACCCAGGCGTCCCCCAGCAACTTGTTTAATCCTCGCCACTTCAACTTGAGGTCCCTGTCCTGGGAGAGGAGTGTGATATGCCCAGGTTCCTCCCTAATCATTGGGAGTGGGGATTCGAAGTAAGGATCCAGATCCCACAACAGGCACTCAACAAGTATGTGACTAGATACACAAGGCAATACAAATCATAGGGGTCCATCATCTGTAAGCATTAAGTAGGTGTGCTGTGCTTATGTTTAGTTTCAGAAATGTTCAATTAAGAATATTACATTGTAGGGCACCTGGGTGGCTCTGTCAGGTAAGTGTCTGCCTTCCTCTCAGGTCGTGATCCCAGGGTCCTGGGTTCAAGTGGCGCATCCGGCTCCCTGCTTGGCATGGAGCCTGCCTCTCTCTTTCCCTCTCCCTCTGCCACTCCCCCTGCTTGTACTCTGTCAAATTAATAAAATCTTAAAAAAAAAAAAAAAGAATATTACATTCTAAAGTTAGATACTGAATTATCAGCAATTTTTTTAAAAAACCAGGCTTATTTCATACTCTAAGCATTACAGATCCAGCATTTTTAATTTTAAAGGAAATGCAGTTAAAGTGTTCATAAGACAATGTGATATATGTGTAGTTAATTCATTACACAAAAGGATCAAATTTCATTTAAACCAATGTACTGATTTCCCTATTAAACTAATTAACTGAAGTTTTTGGGCCCCAAATCAAAGAAAAGCTTTCTTTTCAAGGGTTAAAAAAAAAAAACAAAAAAACATATTCCTAAATAGGTGAGAGTCATAATTTTTAGCTATATGCACAGAACCATGAAGTGTTAATAAGGTTTCACACGTTGAAGACTGACAAATCACACAGATGGGCATCTTTTAAAAAATCAGTTCAACTGTCCTTGCATCTGAATTAGTTGTAGCAACAGTTTCAAAATGTCTAATTTACAACAATCTAAATGAGCTAATTCACAACTTGGTAGGCATAAAAGCCACATCAGTCCTAATGACAAGTTTGGGGAATATTAATCAAAAGGAAGAGCGATGCCAGAACTCTTCCTTCGATTTTACAAGACTTGAAAAATGTACCAATTACACTGAGTTTGATGAAACTGATAGTAATTCTTGGATCTTCGCTGTTAACACTCAACTAACTCGAGCACTGCTGAGATACACAATTTTGCTCGGATTACACTGAGATTTTTGTTTCTATGGGAGGGGAAAAAAAAAAAACTGCATAAGCCAAGTCTTGTCTTCCTCTAGGGCCTTGTAACCACCACAGACAGTAATGAAAAGAAATGCCTTGAGTCACAGGGCAGCTCCGCTCAGGGAGCCTGTTCTGCTACATCCCATACCTAATGCAAGCAGCGAAAGCAAATTTCTTTTCTTTTTTTTTTTTTTTTATGACCACACCACATTCAGAGAAAAGATCAGTCTTAATCACACCTAGCTTCTCGTAGCTAGAATCCCAAAAGTTTCTCCAAGGAAAGAACAAGAATTATCACCAAAGGGGGGGAAAAAATCTTAAAAGCGGCTAAGTACAAGCGGAAGATACGGGTAATCAGTTTGGGGTCGCCAAACCAGCCCAGGCAAATACTCAAGAACTATCGACCTGGTCGCCGGGACACACGGAAGCTCATAACCGGGCTCCAGAGGCTGATGTAAAAACCAGGAAGGGTCCTTCCCCGCCCCCCCCCCTTAGAGAAAGAAAGGCAACTCCAAGCCCACCGCTGTAGGGGCGGACGAGCGAGGGTGGCGGCGCGGCTGGGGGTCCCGCCCCGCGCGCAGCGGGCCCAGAAGGCGGGAGGGTGGAGTTCACTTTTCCCTCCGGCCGCCGCTCAGCGACTCCCTCCCCCATCACAAAAAAAAAAAAAAAAAGAAAAAAGGAAAAGAAAAAGGAAAAAAAAAAAAAAAAAGAGCCGGAACCAGGCCCCGTGCCTCCCGGTCCCGGAGGGAGTGAGTGGTGGCCCGCGCCCCGCGGAGAGGCCAGCTCCGGGCCCGCGCGAGCCCGCCCGGCCCGGCCTCCAGGCCCCACCCCCCGGCCCCCACCCCCCACCCCCCCGGCCCCCGGCCCCCGGCCCGCGCACTCACCCGTCTCCCACCACCACACACTTGATGGCCTGCATCTGGGCCGCTCGCTGGGCCGCGGCGGCGGCGGGCGGGCGCTGACGCGAGAAGCGGCGGGCTCGGGGCGCCGCGGGCGGGCGCGCGGCTGCAGGCGGCAGGGCGCGGGGTGCCGGGGCCGCTGTCCACACCGCCTCGCCCTCCGCCGACGGAAAGCCGGAGCCCAGCCGCGGCCACCACCCAA
This sequence comes from Nyctereutes procyonoides, assembly GCF_905146905.1. Classification (NCBI taxonomy): domain Eukaryota; kingdom Metazoa; phylum Chordata; class Mammalia; order Carnivora; family Canidae; genus Nyctereutes; species Nyctereutes procyonoides. The sequence goes on from NW_026575126.1 coordinate 66,428,891, forward strand.
AGCTGGGGGAAAACTGCGGAGAAACAGGAAATGGCCGCTCCACTCACATCCGGTGTCCCCTCCCCCGCGCCGGCGCGCCGCTCCCAGGCTCCGGGGCGGGGCCGCTCCTGCCCGCGCGGCTCCCGGGCTTCCTGCCGGGTTCGGGGACGTTCGGGAGCGCTCGGACGCGCTCGGCTGGGGCCCGCTCGGCTCCATAGGGTGGTGAGAGGGGGGGCGCGGGGGCGGGGGCGCGGGGGCCGGCCGGCCGCCATGTTTGTGCCACCTGGCGAAGGGCATGAGTCTAGACTTCTGTGAGAACTCTGAGGGGAGGACAAGATTCTGCCAGAAAATTCAGAACCTGAATTTCTAAGGAAGCAGATGCCACACGCTCTACCATTTTCCAAAGATAACTTCTGTTCATTGAGCCAAAAATGTGTTGAAATTTCTTCCCTTATGTATGCGTTGTCCGTTTCCGGTGCGTTGAGCGTTTACTAGTTCCACGCCTTGTACCAAGTTCTGGAGGTGATGTTACCAGACCATTAAAGTGCCAATATTTTGGTATTTTTTTCTCTGAGTTGTTTTTTTGTTTTTAAGTAGGTCCCGTGTCCACTCTGGGGCCTAGACTCATAACCCTGAGGTCAGGAGTCACATGCTCCACCAACTGAGCCAGCCAGGTGCCCCTCTTGGCTAGTTCTTTATGTGTGTAAAGATATGTTTTAAAGAAAGTTGGAGGGATCCCTGGGTGGCGCAGCGGTTTGGCGCCTGCCTTTGGCCCAGGGCGCGATCCTGGAGACCCAGGATCGAATCCCACATCGGGCTCCCGGTGCATGGAGCCTGCTTCTCCCTCTGCTTCTCCCTCTGCCTCTCTCTCTCTCTCTCTCTCTCTCTCTCTCTCTCTCTCTCTCTCTGTGACTATCATAAATAAATAAAAATTTAAAAAAATAAAGTTGGAAAAATACCTAACCCTTAGGACATTTTCAACGGCCGATTACTGTTCACTCCCATTGTGCTCGCGGCCCTCACCCAATGTCTCTGTTATTGAGCAACTGAGTTGTCCCTATTTGAGAAACAATGCTGGGCTGAGCGTGTTTGTGACAAAAAATTCACAACTTGATTTCTTTAGACTATACGCCCCAAACTGGAGTTACTGGGGTAGCAGGAGTGAGCGTTTTTAAAGCTTTGGTATTTATTGTTGCATTGCCCTCCTGCAAGGTAGTAACTAACCGGTTCACGCTCCCCTCGGCTCTGAGAATAGACTCTCCAGGGGAGTTGATATCCAATGACATTTCCATCTCCTAGGCCTTCTTTTCCTGAAATTCACTCTGTTGCTCAGTACTGTAACAGTGTTCTGAAATCAGACTTCTACACGGGTTTGGTTTGGTTTGGTTTTTAAAGCATCTTTTTCTTGCTGTTATTTCAAAACAAACATGTTCCCAGAGCAAAGGACATTTCCTTTTTGCTCTGTTCATGAAGATCTTCCTTAAGGAGAAGTTGAAACTTCAAGGATAGTAGAGCAACATCGTCCCCTTTGCTGTTAAAAATTTCCAGTAAATCTAGGACAAATGAAACCACTCAGTATAATTACCTCTGTGTTTCTAGACCAGGAGCAAATAAAAGGGTGGGGCCTTCGGTCAATAATTCAATTGAACAAACGTTTGAGTGCTGCTGTTGGTTGCGTAATGGACTGATAGTAAATGAACCAGATAAGGATATAGTTGCCAGGATACCAGGCTCACTGTTCTTAGTGCTGTGAGTGGGGTACAAATATAGTGCTAATCAGGGAGCAAGAAGTCTACAAACCCTGATTTAAAAAGGCTTTCATCAAGCAAATGAGAATGGAAACATGCCACTGAGTAGGATTTTTGGTGCGTCTTGATGGAATGAGAAGAAAAGATCTATCCACAGGGAGAACAAAGTCTTGGGAGTTAGGGAGTTGGGGCCATCCTCAGATGTGACTTGGAGGGAGCTACACCTTTGAGCTGCTGCAGGTCTAGAATCTAGAGAGGTAATCTCAGGTTGCTTTGAGCATGGACTTTATCTGATAGGACAAGGGTTTTTGAGCCAACACACAACACAACCCACGTTCAGATCGTTATTTCTCTAGATTGGTAAATGAAAGTCCACTGTCCAAGAAGTTTGTGACTATATAGTAACAAAATGTACAACTCATATATGAAAATAAACTTTGATTCAAAACTGAGTTGGGGACACCTGGCTGGTTGGTAGAGCATTTGACTCTTGATCTCAGGGTCATGAGTTCAAACTCCACATTGGGCATGAAGCCTATTTTAAAAAAAATAGGGATGCCTGGGTGGCTCAGTGGTTGAGTGCCTGCCTTTGTCTCAGGTTGTGATCCTGGTGTCCTAGGATTGAGTCCCCCATCAGGCTCCCTTAGGGACCCTGCTTCTTCCTCTGCCTATGTCTCTGCCTCTCTCTCTATGTCTCTCATGAATAAATAAATAAAACCTTTTAAAAATAATAATAAATAAAAACAAAACTGATTTAAAACTGAGTTGTTTACAACTCAATTTAAAACTTCTCCAAGGGGACCCCTGGGTGGCTCAGTGGTTTAGCGCCTGCCTTTGGCCCAGGGCACGATCCTGGAGTCCCAGGATCGAGTCCCGCGTCAGGCTCCCTGCATGGGGCCTGTTTCTCCTTCTGCCTGTGTCTCTGCCTCTCTCTCTCTCTCTCTCTCTCTCTCTCTATGTCTATCATGAATAAATAAATAAAATTAAAATAAAATAAAGAATAAAACTTCTCCAAGTTTGGCATTGTCTATTTATAATGTCCTTCATGACAACAAATGGGCCAAAAAAAAAAGTTAAAACTAAGCAAATATTAGACCATGTGTGTTTGTGTGTTTCTAAATGTGCTACACGGTTATTTCTCAGGTGGCCAGGATATGCAATTATGAAAATTAATAAAGGAAACCTCTCTAAAATGAACCCAAGATGCTAGAAGGGGAGGCTGGTAGAGAGAACCCTATCACTCAATATCAATGATTGTCAATTACAGACACCTAACAGAAAAATCTCAACAGAAAAGAATCAGTCGTTACAAGGCCCAACAGGGAAAGGTATCCATCGCATCTCCTATAAGAAGTCAACTGCCCCTTCTATTCAGCCGATGGAAAACCATCATCACCCTGAATTCTTACTTCTCCCCAATGGACTTTTTTTTTAAGATTTTATTTATTTATTCATGAGAGACACACACAGAGAGAAAGAGAGAGGGGCAGAGACACAGGCAGAGGGAGAAGTAGGCTCCATGCAGGGAGCCCAACGTGGGACTCGATCCCCGGACTCCAGGATCATGCCCTGGGCCAAAGGCAGGCACTAAACCACTGAGCCACCCAGGGATCCTCTTTTTATTTTATTTTATTTTAATTTAATTTTATTTATTCATGAGAGACACAGAGCGAGAGAGAGAGAGAGAGAGAGAGGCAGAGACACAGGTAGAGGGAGAAGCAGGCTCCATGCAGGGAACCTGACGTGGGACTTGATCCTGGATCTCCAGGATCACAACCGAGGGCCAAAGCTGGCGCTAAACTGCTGAGCCACCTGGGCTGCCCCTTCCCAATGGATTTTTATTCAAAAGAATCCCTCCCAACTTCCTTTCTTCTCCATAAAATAATGTTTCTCTCCTTTGTTAATTGGACTCCCTGTATTGCTGTAGCCTATGTGTCCTCAATTGCAATTCTCTGCTATTCCCAAATATATCCATTTTTACTGATAAAATAACTGGCAGAGGGGATCCCTGGATGGCTCAGCGGTTTGGCGCCTGCCTTCGGCCCAGGGCATGATCCTGAAGACCTGGGATCGAGTCCCACGTCGGGCTCCCTGCATGGAACCTGCTTCTCCCTCTGCCTGCGTCTCTGCATCCCTCTGTGTGTGTGTGTGTGTGTGTCTCATGAATAAATAAAATCTTTAAAAAATAAAAAATAAATAAATAGGGGGATCCCTGGATAGCTCAGCGGTTTAGTGCCTGCCTTCAGCCCAGGGTGTGGTCCTGGAGTCCGGGATCGAGTCCCACATCGGGCTCCCTGCATGGAGCCTGCTTCTCCCTCTGCCTGTGTCTCTGCCTCTCTGCCTCTCTCTCTCTCTGTGTCTCTCATGAATAAAGAAATAAAATCTTTAAAAATAAATAAATAAATAAATAAATAAATAAATAAATAAATAAATAACTGGCAGGTTTAGTGTATGTGTGTGTGTTTAAAGATTTTGTTTTTAAGTAATCTCCACACCCAATGAGGGGCTCGAACTGACAACCCTGAGCCCAAGAATCACATATGCTACCAAGTGAGCCAGGCATGTGCCCCCTGGCAGTTTCATTTTTAAGGTTAACACAATCATATTTCCTACTGAGGTCCTTCATTCAAGGTCAGTAAGTTATTCTGTTGTGAAATAGGCAAAACAGATCTTGCCATCAGGAAACCTACCTTCTAGTGGGAAAGATGCTTATTAAGCAAATGAACATACAGTATTCATTTCCAGATTAACATGATGGATTAATTACAAGTATCTAATTTCTACCCAAAACCCCACTAGAACTTCAGAAAGAAATTTAAAAATCAAAAGACATAATAATCCTAGAATGCACAGTGTGGAGAAGAAAAGAAATATTGGCAGCTGGGATGAGGAGACAGACTGGTAGTCACTTAGACTAGCAGCCGGAAACATTGATGGACACCAGATTTACACCAGAGTATTGTCAAAGTGGTAGAAACTGGCAGCACTAGGCACTTTTGAAACTGGGGTGGAGGGAGAGAATAAGAGAGATAGCCTGAAAGCTCAGAAGCAGCAGCAGATGGTCTACATTGCTCCCCATACTGCATTAGGCAAGGTGGTCACCCTCCTCCTCCCTACAAAGGACTGGAGGTTCCTCTCTAGAGAGTACAAACCAACAGTATTTGAATGGGGTCGACGGGTGAAGTGGAGGGGAGTCCAGGCACAGGGCCTGGAAAACAAAACAAAAACAAAGGGATTTAGTAGCCTGGGCTGAATCTGGAACCTCCCTAACCCCCTCCTTCATGGCTCCTGTGGGCAGTTTACTCACAATCAGGGGTGGAGAGTAGAGGGCTCTTCTCTGGGTAACCTGTCCTACCCAGGAGGATTAAAAGATATTTGAGGAGGGGCACCTGGGTAGCTCAGTGGTTGAGCATCTGCCTTTGGCTCAGGTCCTGATCCCAGTCTCCTAGGATGGAGTCCTTTATCAGGCTCCCTACAGGGAGCCTGCTTCTCCCTCTACCTCTGTCTCTACCTCTCTGTGTGTCTGTCATGAATAAATAAATAATATCTTTAAATATATATGTATTATATATATAATATATTTTTTCTATTTTGGAAGTTATATATATATAACTATATATATATATATATATATATATAATATATAATTTGAGGAAAACTTCCAGAATAGAAGCTAGAAATCAAAATAACCAAAATAAATAAATTTGGGGACAAGGAGACAGAAACTTTTCTTTAAGGCCATCAGTATCTTTAGATTAAAAACAAAACAATAAGAAGGAAGTGCTTTTTAAAACAAACCAAAAAAAAAAGAAACATTCAGATCCTGAGCTGAAGGCAGATGCTCAACCCCTGAGCCACCCAGGTGCCCCCATTCAGATGATTTAAAAACAAAAACACAAAACAAAACAAAAACCAAAACCTAGCAGGAAAAAGTCAACAGAAAATTTGGAACACCAAGTTGAGAAAATCTCTCAGAGGGCCCCAAATCACGGAGAAATAGAAAGTAGGAAACGCTAGTGATATGAGGGAACTATCTCAGTAGGGCCAATCATCCTAATAATATCCTGTAACAGAAAACAAAGAACAAAGACAAAGGAAAGGAGGGAAGTATCCATGAAAATATTCAGGGAAATTTCCCAGACCTGAAAGACTGGAGTTTAGAGATAGAAAGTGCCAGCCCAGTGAATGAAAATTGGCGACACCCTTGGGTTCATCATGGTGAAAACTTGAGAACAATGGGAGCAGATAAGATTCTATAAGTTTCCAAACAGAAAACACAAGTCATAAGGAAACAGGAAATAGAATGGCCTCAGATTTCCCAACAGTTGCAGTGGCAGAGCAATATGCCTTCCAGATGCTGAAGGAAGATGATTTTCCACCGAGGCTTCTACTCACAGCCCATCTATCGATCAAGTGGGTGGGTAAAAATGAGAACATTTTCAGGCAAGTCAGTTCTCAAAAAAGTTTTACCTCCCACACACCATATCCCAGGAAGCTTCTGGAACATGTGTTCTTCCACTAGGAGGAAATAAACCGAAAGAAGCAGATAGGCAGAAGCCAGAGATCCAACACAGCTGAGGGAAGAAGGATCCCTTCCCCCACCCTGGGGATGGTGACTATTTTATGACCAGCCCATTTCAGAGCAGGGAAACTTTGTGGCCATAAACCACACGCTGTCTGTTTTCCTGGCCACTTCCCCCAGCATGGACAGCCAGGGGTAGTGAAAGACAAACCAGTACTGTTTTGACTGGCTCAGCTCTGGTGACAGAGCAAGGACGTGATAAATGAGAATGGTTACACCGCCCCTATATTTCTCTTTTTCTCTTTGCTTTCCTCCATTTTATTATAAAAACTTCAGCACAGAAAAGTTGAAAGGAGTGTACAGTGAACATCTGTAGATCCATCTAAATTCTACAATTAGCATTTTCCTGTACTTGCTTTACACATATCTACTTATCATTTAACAATTCATCAAATTTTTGGCTTTTTCAAAAGGAGGAAATCAGTACATTTCACCCTTTTTTAAGATTTTATTTCTTTTTTTTTTTTTTTAATTTTTTTTTAATTTATTTATTTATGATAGTCACGCAGAGAGAGAGAGAGAGAGAGGCAGAGACACAGGCAGAGGGAGAAGCAGGCTCCATGCACCGGGAGCCCGATATGGGATTCGATCCCAGGTCTCCAGGATCGCGCCCTGAGCCAAAGGCAGGCGCCAAACGGCTGCGCCACCCAGGGATCCCTAAGATTTTATTTCTTAAAAAAAAGATTTTATTTATTTATGCATAAGAGACACACACACAGAGAGAGGCAGAGACATAGGCAGAGGGAGAAGCAGGCTCCCTGTGAAGAGCCTGATGCAGGACTCATTCCCAGGACCCCAGGATCACGACCTGAGCCAAAGGCAGATGCTCAACCACTGAGCCACCCAAGTGTCCCAAGTACAGTTCACCCTTAAACACATCAGCATGCATATAATTAATGATTTTTTTAAAAGATTTTATTTATTTATTCATGAGAGACACAGAGAGAGAGGCAGAGACATAGGCAGAGGGAGAAGCAGGCTCCATTCAGGGAGCCCGACATGGGACTCGATCCTGGGACTCCAGGATCATGCCCTGAGCCAAAGGCAGAGGTGCTTAACCACGGAGCCACCCAGACATCTCTAATGATTCTTTTTGTAAGATAAAATTAAGTACAATAAAATGTACAAATCTTCCGTTTATTGTTCACTGAATTTTGACAAATGTATATAGTTGTAACGCAAAACGCCATCAAGATATAAAATCTTAAAAAAAAAAGATATAAAATCTTGGGGCATCTGGGTGGCTCAGTGGTCAAGCATCTGCCTTTGGCTCAGGTCGTGATCCCAGGGTCCCAGGATTGAGTATCACTTCAGTCTCCTCGCAGGGAGTCTGCTTCTCTCTATATATATCTCATGAATAAATAAATAAAATCTTTAAAAAAAAAAGATAAAATCTTACCATCACCCAAAGGAATTCCCCTGTGTCTCTTGCCAGTCTCTACCTTTACTCCCAAAGGCACTTCTGTTCTGATCTTGCTCATAGGTTACTGTTGCCTGTTCTAAAACTTCATGTGAAAGGAATCATACAGTCTTGGGGCACCTGGCTGGCTCAGTTGGAAAAACATGCGACTCCAAATCTCATGCATGTGAGTTCAAGCCCCACTTGGGGCTTGGAACCTACTTTAATAAAAGTTGGTGTGTGTGGGGGGGGGTCATGAAGTTTATATTCTTTTGTGCCTGACTTCTTCCCCTCAGTAAAATGCTTGAGATTCTTTCATTTTGTACATGTCAGAAATTTGCTCTGTTACACCACCACCTGGTAATCCATTGTAAAATAATATCATAGTTTATTGATTTCCTGTTAATGGACACCTAGGGTTTTCCAATTTGGGCTGTTATAAGTAAAGCTGCTGGGGTCCTGGCTGGCTCAGTTGGCAGAGTGTGCAACTCTTGATCTCAGGGTTGTGAGTTTGAGGCCTGTGTTGGTCATGGATCCTTCTTAAAATAAAGAGATAGATAGATAGATAGATAGATAGATAGATAGATAGATAGATAGATATAGAGCTGCTAAGAACATTGTTATACAGATCTTCTTTTTATTTACTATTTACTTATTATTATTTTTTAAGTAGGCTCTGTGCCCAGCATGGAGCCCAACATGGGGCCCAAACTCAAAAGCCTGAGGTCAAGACCTAAGCTGAGATTAACAATCAGACATTTAACCAATTAAGTGACCCAGGCACCCCCAAATCTTCTTTTTAAGGATGCATTTTCACTTATTTGAGACTAAGTACCCAGAAGTAGAATTGCCAGGTCATAGAGAAGGTGTGCTTCATTTTATTAGAAACTGAGAGTTTTTCCAAACTCATTGTCGTACTTCACATTCCCATCACACTGTATGCCCATGAATATTGGTATTATCAGTCTTTATTTCTACTCAGTCTTCTAGATTTTAGTCATTCTGGTGGGATTTTATTTATTTATTCGTGAGAGACACAGAGAGAGAGGTAGAGACATAGACAGAGGGAGAAGCAGTTTCCTCACAGGCAGCTGGATGCAGCACTTGATCCTAGAACCCTGGGATCACTCACTGAACTCAAGGCAGATGCTCAACTGCTGAGCCACCCAGGCATCCCTGGGAGGATATTTTTTATATGGGAGATTTGTGATTTGGGGGTGACAGAGGAGGATCTGAGTGTCTGCATCAGCTGTTTCTTAAGTGTGTTTTTTCAGTATGCTAGGGTGCCTGGGTGGCTCAGTAGACTGAGTATTCAGCTGGGTTTCAGTTCAGGTTGTGATCTCAGGATCCTGAGATCAAGCTCCTTGTCAGGCTCGGCCCTCAGCACAGAGTCTGCTTGAGATTCTCTCTCCTTCCCCCTCTGTCCTTCTCCTTCTCACCCTCTTTCTTTCTCTCTCTCTCTCTCTCTCTCTCTCTCTCTCAAATAAATAAATTAATGAAATCTTTAAAAAATGAAATAATCAATATGCCAAAGTGGCACACTTTTGGGAAGCCTGCCCTTGGCCCCTACAGCTCTTTTACTCCCTTCAAACAATGGGCATCTATTACCAGCTCAAAACAGGAATAAAAATTAAATTCACTTTAAGAGATTTCAAGAAGGAAATCAAACAGATCTAAAGTGCATGTAGTTTGCCAACTTGATGAAAAGAAGCAAAGCCCCAGAATATGATTCATATTCCTTCAGTTATAAGCACTCAGGCATCCCTTCCATGAGGATATTGGCCATCTTACCTACTACATCATCTTTGTGAGGGAGAGGGACTGGAGATTGAATTTGATCTTGTGGCCAACGACTTAATTAATGGTGCCTGTGTAATGAAACCTCCAAAGAAACTCCTGAAATAATGAGGCCGGAGGAGCTTTCAGGTTGGCTAACAGGTGGCAGTGCTGAGTGGTATGCCTGGGTTTTGTGAGGAGAAGGCATGGTAGCCCTGCCTCTCTCAACTTGGACCTTGTCCTCTTCAACTCTTTTTTAACTACTTTATTGAGGTATGATTGACAAAAAGCTATACATATTTAATGTATATAACTTGATGAGCTTCGTAATAAATATACACTCACAAAACTATCACTGCAATCTAATGCTGTAAACATATGCATTACCTCCAAGACTTTCCTCCTGCCTCCTTTACTTACTGCTATAATTATTTGTTGTTATAAGAGCACTTAGCATAAGACCTGCATTCTTGGGGGACCTGGGTGGCTCAGTGATTGAGTGTCTGCCTTTGGCTCATGTTGTGATCCTGGGGTCCTGGGATCGAGTCCCATATCAAGCTCCTTGCAAGAGGCCTGCTTCTCCTTCTGCTTATGTCTCTGCCTCTCCCTCTCTGTGTCTCTCATGAATTAATAAACAAAATCTTTTTTTTTAATAAACAAAATCTTAAAAAAAAGACCTACATTCTTAGCAACTGTTTAAGTATACAATACAGTATTGTTAACTATAGGTTCTATGTTACACATAGATCTCTAGGACTTATTCATCTTGCACAACTAAACTGTACCCTTTGACTAACACTTCCCCCATTTCCCTCCCAACTCCATCCCTTGGCAGCCATGATTCTCCTCTGCTTTTATGAGTTTGGCTATTTTAGATTCCTTATATATGGGATATCACATAGTATTTGTCCTTCTGTAATAAAGATTACAGATTAAAAAAAAGATTTTATTTATTTGAGAGAGAGTGCAAGAGCATGAGTGGTGGGGAGGGGCAGAAGGAGAGGGAGAAGGAGAAGGAGAAGCAGACTTTCTGCTGAGTAGAGAGCCCTATGGTGGTGGTGGGGGCGGCTGTGTGGTCCTGGGATTCTGAAATCATGACTTGAGCCAAAGGCAGACACTTAACTGACTGAGTCACCCTTCTGGGCCTCACTCCTCCTCCTCCTCCTTTTTTTTTTTTTTTTTTTTTTTAAGGCTAAGTAGTATCCCATTGTATCCTATTGGGCTCTGTATTTGGTTGTTAATTTGTATCTTTCATAATAAACTGGTAACCATAAGTATAATGGTGGCTTAGTAAGTTCCATGAGTCATTTTAGTGAATTATCAAAACTGAAGAAGGGTCTGGGAACCCCTGAGTTTATAGGTTGTCAGAATTACGAATAGTCCCCCAGACCTGCGGCTGGCATCTGAAGAAGAGGCCATGTAAGGGACTGAGATTTTGAACCTATAGAATCGGATGCTAACTCCAGGTTGTTAGTGTCAGAATTGAGTTAAATTGTTGTATACCCAGTTAGCATCAAGGAATTTCTATGTTCAAAAATGCAGGAAGCCTTTAAGATGATAGCAGCTCTAACTGTCATCTGACTGCAAACACATGAGTGACCCCAGATGAGAACCGTTTAGTGGAGCCCACTCAACTCCGATGACAGTGAGAATGATAATAAAATGATTGTTGTTGTTTTAAGCACCTAAGTTATGGGATGATTTATTATGAGACAATGGTGACTAAGAGGTATCAGGGTGGGGATACTGGCACAACCAAAGGTGAAAAAATGGGAAAGCATGGGGTGCTTGGGTGCCTCAGTTGGTTGAGCACCTGCCTTTGGCTCGTTATGATCCTGGGGTCCTAGGATCAAGTCTCAGCTCTTTCTCCTTTTGCCTCTGCCTCTCTCTCTCTCTCTCTTTCTCTCTCTTTCTCTCATAAATGAATGAAATCTTTAAAAATGGGAAAGCAAAGGAAAGGTGGGGAGACATCATTAGCTATGGTTCTTGGGTTGAAGGCAACAGAAAGCTACTCTGGATTGAGAAAAAAAAAAAACAAAGATGTTGATGGAAAGAACACTGGGGAGGTCACAGAATCTAAGGAAAAGTTGATTAACTTGGGCTCAGAAAGGACAGCGTGCTGGGCCACTCCAGGGACCTCAAGGATCTTCTTTCTAGGGGCTCAGTTTAGCATCTGTCATCAGCTCAGGTCATGATCCCAGGGTCTTGGGATCAAGCCCCATGTTGGGCTCCCTGCTCAGTGAGGAATCTGCTTCTTCCTGTCTGCTTGCCACTCCCCCTGCTTGTTCTCTCTCTTCCTTTCTCTCTCTCTGTCAAATAAATAAATAAAACCTTAAAAAAAAGGTTTCTGGGGCATTAATACTACAATAACAGACTCACCTGCCTGCAGGTTCCACTCCACTCAGGCTTCCATTCCGGGCAAGGTGGGGGGGTGGGTGGACTGTTTGGGAAAAGGGAGTCCACCCAGTGACTCATAGCCTACCACGACCACAAGGAATGGTCCCGCTGGGAGGAAGTCCCCCTGGAAGAACAGGAAGATGTGGCTGGCCAGGGAAAATGAAAAGATATCCACTATTCATTAGGATTAGTTTCAGTGCAAATGACAGAGACCTAAGGTGACAACCACTTAAACAAGATTAAAGTTTACTTCACTGGTGTGCAAAAATCCAGAGGTGAGTAATTCAGACTGGTATGTTCCTCTTATCTATGATGCCTCAGGGTCCAGCTCCTTCCTCATGGACCCAGATGGAACTCTAGCCAGCATGTTAAGTTCCAAGCACAGGATGGAGAAACATGGAGGACTGTGTGTCCTGTGTCTCTTCAGGATGATCTTGGAAGCTGCCTTGATTCTTATATCCCATCCTCCAAAACTTAGTCACGTGACCACAACAAGAGGCAGTGCAGGCTAGGAGATACAGGCCCTGCTAAAAAGTCTGTCCCTGAAAGTAGAGAAGAGTGGATCCCAGAGGACAATTATTGGCTCCTGCCACATCCACCATGTGCCCTCTGGTGGCATGGCACTCAAGCACATACATCTTTCCACACATGAAATATTTTTAGGTGCTCCCACCCACCCTAATGTAACCATCACGATCTTACACTCAACCAAGAATGCACTCATCCATCCTGGGGAGAGAAACACAGAATCAGGTCCAGGGACTGCAAAGGCTCCAAGTCCAGGACCTCTGGGGAGTGCTCTCTGCCTTCTGACCCATCTCAAGTTTTGCAACTTGTGGACCAAATAGAAGTAGAACCAGCAAAAAAAAAAAAAAAAAAAAAAAAAAGAAGAAGAAGAAGAAGAAGAAGAAGAAGAAGAAGAAGTAGAACCAGCACCAACGCTTTTTATATGGAATAATAAAGAACAGGGGGAGGAAAGAGATGGCAAAGATTTGAAATAACAGTAGTATGATACAGCGAGCAAGGACATGCAGGTAGATACCATCCTCAGCCCCCATTTCCACAGGCACAAGCCTGTAGCTGACATTTAACACTTCTGCTTTTATTACCCTTCCAAACATCCCCTTGCCTTTGGCCAGTATCAAAGTTAGAATCTCTGCTTAAAACTTTGTTCCCAAAAAACCTGAGCCCTTGTTAATCCGGCCCATTTAGAGATTCTGGCATTTTTAAAAAAACTTTTGTCCTTAATGTATCTGTTATCTATTGCTAGGTAGTAAAACACTCCCAAACTTCAAGGCTTCAAACAAGAGACAGCGATTAGGGTCACATGGAATGACGACAGCCACTCTACATTATCCTGTGAAGCTGGGGGAGCCCCACAGATGTACACTCCCAGGGCTACAGTGGGAGAGTACTAAGTTAGCATGCAGAAAGAAACACTAATAGGCTATTCAGTGTTGGCTTCCTTTGTCTTCAAGTAGTACTCATTAAAAAAAGGCATCACAGGGATGCTCACTTTGGTCAAAAAGAAGAATTTCAAATGAGACTATAGAGAACCACCATATTGATTCCTAAAAAGTAATTTGCAATTTGCATTATGCTTAGCTTTTTGTTTCACCATATAAAACTTTAAGCATAGACACTAAATAAATTTTGGGATTTGTTTCATGACAGTTAACATCAAGGAGGATAACCTGGGCTTACCTAGATGTTCTATGACTTTTGGAATGTCATGCATTTGATTGTCACACACCTTTTTTTTTTTAAAGATTTTATTTATTTATTTATCCATGAGAGACACAGAGAGAGGCAGAGACAAAGACAGAGGGAGAAGCAGGCTCCCTTTGGGGAGCCTGATGTGGAACTTGGTCCCAAGACCCTGGGATCACGATCTGAGCCAAAAGCAGACACTCAACTACTGAGTCACCCAGGTGCCCCAATTTTTAAGCTTTTTAATGGAAAATTTCAAATGTATGCAAAAGCGGAATAATAGAGTGCATCTCCATATATACAGCATTTGACTTAGTAGTGATCAGTTTTGGGGTCATTTTGGGTCACCTACATTCACTCTCCCCCATCCTCATTATTTGGAAGCAAATTCCATACATTACCTATGACATCTGTAAATATTTCTGTAGGTATTTCTAAAAGGTAAACTTAAAAAAAATAATGATTCCTTAAAATTATCAAGTTTTCCCAATGCACCACCCTTGTTCCAGTTGACTTTTTGGAAATAAAGACCATACATTGGATTTGATAGCTAACTCTCTCAAGTATTTTTTGAGATTTGAAAGCCTTCCTTTAATTTTTTTAAGTATCTTTTTCTAAATGTCACAATCTTGATTTTGCTGGCTGCATCATTGTAGACATTTAATATGTTCCTCTGGTAATTAGATCTCAAGGTTTGATTCAGATTCAATTTTTTTTTCCAATGCATTTCCTCAGGAGTCACATGTCTGGTTGTTTTTGTGTGTGTGTGTGTGTGTGTGTGTGTGTGTGTGTGTGATGTTAACACTCATCAATGATTAGTGCTTAGATTCATTAATTTTTAAGGTCTATAAAACAATGATACTCTGATTCTAGCATTCCTGATCTATATATTAGCTGGACCTGTCTATAAAGAGAAACATATCCTTAACTACTGATCCTGAAGTAAAGTTTATACAAATGAAGTAGGATAAATGCTCCATTCTTTCCCCTTATTTACTAGTTTATAAAAATGAGTTTGTCTCCAAGCATTTTCCAAAGGTAACTGGAAAGATTTTTTGTTTTGTTTTGTGATGAAGTACTGAACCAGGTTGAATAGCATTCTCCCCAAAAATTCTTATCCACCTGCAAGCTCAGAATATGACCTTGTTTGGAAATCAGGTCTTCATATGTGTCATTAGTTGAAATGAAGTACACTGGAGTAGAGTGGCCTCAAATCCAATGACTGGTGTCCTTACAAGCAGAGGACACACAGATACACACAGAGGGCAGCCATGCAAAGAAAGAGGTAGAGATTGAAGTTATACAGCTATCAATCAAGGGATGCCACCAATTGTTGGCAACCACTGGAACCTGGAAATGCCAAAGAAAAATTCTTCCCAGACACCTTCGAAGGGAACATGGCCATGATAGCACCTTGATTTTGCCTTTTAGTTATTATTATTATTTAAAATTTTTAAAAAAGATTTCTTATTCATTCATGAGACACACACACACACACAGAGAGAGAGAGAGGCAGAGACATAGGCCCAGGGAGAAGCAAGCTCCATGCAGGGAGCCCGATGTGGGACTCAGTTCTGGGACCCTAGGATCACGCCCTGGGCTGAAGGCAAACGCTCAACTGCTGAGCCACCCAGGTGTCCCGAAAAAACAAATTTCTGTTGTTTTAAGCTGTTTTGTGTTCATTTATGAGGGTAGCTTGAGGAAACTAATACAAGTACTGTAACGAACTCAGAGATTGCCCATACTTAGTTTGCTTCATACTACTGAAGTTACTACCCTTGTTGCTGTTCAGATTGTCGCATTTTTGGCCATGGGAATCTCTTTAAGTTGGTTTCTGACTCTTTCTAACAGTACCCTAGGGGTCTATGAAAACTTCCTTGCTGCCTGGTGTGACAGGAAGTTCTTGGCTCATCTTGTACGTACACTGTCTGCCCCAAATGAGGTATCTGCCTTTTTAAAAAAAATTTTATTTATTTATGATAGTCACACAGAGAGAGAGAGGGGGGCAGAGACACAAGGAGGCTCCATGCACCGGGAGCCCGACGTGGGACTCGATCCCGGGTCTCCAGGATCGCGCCCTGGGCCAAAGGCAGGCACCAAACCACTGTGCCACCCAGGGATCCCAGGTATCTGCCTTTTAACAGAAAAATATATTTGGAGACTTCAATTTGGGGACTAGAGATGCATTGCTACTAGGCTGGTCACTCACTATTCCTTGGCTTTTTCAAGAAGTAGAGCTAGGAAACACACACATACACACACACACACATACACACACTCATCTTTTTAAAGATTTAGCTATTCATTTTAGAGAGAGTGAGAGGTGAAGGAGGGGCAGAGGGAGAGAGCGAGCGAGCCTGTCGTGGGGCTCCATCTTATGACCCTGAGATCATGACCTGAGCCAAAATCGAGTCGGACACTTAACTGACTGCACCACCCAGACCCCCATGCTCATATTATTAAGATAAAGACATTTGAGTTCATGCCATACCTCCAATTCAAATTCAGGACTATAGTGCTTTTACTTACACTCCTCAAACTTATAGGGGCAACTCCTTTTTCCCATGCAAAAACCCCTTGTTCTCAACACCAACATAATTACACATTACAATACATTTTTTAAAATTTATTTATTCAGAGAGAGAGAGGCAGAGACACAGGCAGAGGGAGAAGCAGGCTCCATGCAGGGAGCCAGACACGGGACTCGATCCCGGGTCCCCAGGATCACACCCCTGGCTGCAGGCGGCACTAAACCGCTGCACCACTGGGGCTGCCCACACATCACAATACAAACACACAACAATTTCATATTGATTTTTTAGTTTCAGAGGTAGTAGTGATTCATCAGTTGCATATAACACCCAGTGCTCATTACATCTTCTTAATGCCCTTCACCCAATTATCTCTTCTGCACACCCACCTCCCCTCCAGCAACACTGTTTCCTAGAGTCAGTGTCTCTTATGGTTTGCCTCCCTCTCAATTTTCATCTTATTTTATTTTTCCTTACCTTCCCCTATGTTCATCTCTTTTCTTTCTTAAATCCCACATGTGAGTGAAATCATATGGGATTTGTCATTCTTTGCTCTAGTTCCATCTACATCATTGCAAATGGCAAGATTTCATTCTTTTTGGTGGCTGAGTAATATTCGTGTGTATGTGTGTGTGCGCGCGCACGTGCGCACCACATCTTTATCCATTCATCTGCGGATGGACATCTGAGTGCTTTCCATATTTTGGCTATTGTGGACATTGCTGCTATAAAAATTGGGTTGGATGTGCCCCTTTGAATCACTATGTTTGTATCCTTTAGATAAACACTTAGCAGTGCAATTGCTGGGTCATAGGATAGCTCTATTTTTAACTTTCTAAGGAACCTCCATACTGCTTTCCAGAATGACTGCACCAGTTTGCATTCCCACCAACAGTGTAAGATGGTTCCCCTTTCTCTGCATCCTTGCCAACATCTGTTGTTTCCTGAGTTGTTAATTTTAGCCACTCTGACCAGAAACACAGAGCAGTTTCAGAATAACAATATCAATAGTACCATCAACAAAATCATTATTGAAAATGATTTAGGAGTTTATAGCAGTTTTAAATTTTTTATAATTTTTTTGGTACAGATTATAGCTGTAATGTTTCTTGGAATGGTTCCTCTCTGTTATGCCACCAACTGGGTATACAGGTTCATCTGTTTCATTTTGCTTTCGAGTTTTAGGGATTACAAGAAAACTTTTTTAAGATTTTATTTATTGAGAGAGAGAGAGAGCATGAGCTGGGGGAAGGGTGAAAGGAAAGAGAGAGAGAGAGAGAGATTCTCAAGCAGAGTCCATGCTGAGCCCAATGTGGGGCTTGATCCAATGACCTGGAGAGCGTGACTTGAGACAAAATCAAGAGTCAGATAGTTTAGCCCACTGAGCCACCCAGGTGCCCTGATTTTTAAATCTTTTTTTTGTAAAGATATTATTTATTTATTCATGAGACACACACAGAGAGAGGCAGAGAGGCAGAGGGAGAAGCAGGCTCCCAGCCTGATGTGGGACTCGATCCCAGGACCCTGGGATCACAACCTGAGCCAAAGGCAGATGCTCAACTGCTGAGCTACCCAGGCGTCCCTATGTGTATATTTTTGCATACTTTTGTCCTTATTTTTTTTTCACTTAAGAATGACTCCATACTAGCACTGTGTCATTGATTCACATTGACCTTAATCTGTTGAAATAATAGGAGTGCCTGGAAAGGGTCCTTCAGTGAGAGACTGGAAACTTGAATTTTCTTATAATGGCAACTGAGCTCTCATGTTTAAATTCGCCCCACCCTTCCAAGTTTCCATGGGAATGAGCAAAGGAATATAAATTATTTCTGACCAACATTTTGGATCATTTGGGTCCATCCTTTCTTCCAGCCACATCATTGAGGTGCCTCATTCTTGGGGTTGCTTGTGATCCATAGTTAAGTATTATTAATTACAATGATTTTTTGAGAACTATATATATTTTTGGTAACCTTATATTTTTCTATTTCTTTATTTTTTATTACATTGAGAGCCTCAGAATTGGAATTTCTTTTTTTTCTTTTTAAGGAAGCCCTACCCCCAACGTGGGCTTGAACTCATGACACCCGGGTCAAGAGTCACATGTGCTGCCAACTGAACAAGCCAGGAGCCCCTATTTATGATTATTAATGGAGCCACTAAACTTGTATTCCAAGGACTCAAGGGCCCTAAGCATGAAAATAACTACCACTTTCTGGGTGCCCTCCATCTGCCTAGGACAGTGCCAGTGCATACTTGCTCTCATTTATTTCTCACAAATACCCTGTAGGATGGGTGTCCTTATCCTCATTTTACAGAACCAGGTCACGGGGCTAAAAGAAGTTGCTGAAGGTGGAACTCTGCTTCCCTGTGCTTTTCTCATCATTTGAAGCTGGAAAGAAAAAAGACAACTATTTCTCTCACCTGAGTCGCTGCTCCAACAGCAGGAAAGAAGATTGTAGATAACTCACCTGGTACCTCTAGATCAAGGCTTAATAAAATTATTTTCTTATATGCCTTGGCATCTTTTCTCCTATCTTCTCTTATACACTTTACATGCCTCTATGAAAATACGTTTCTTTTTTTTCTTTTAAGATTTTATTTATTCAGGAGAGACACAGAGAGAGAGGCAGAGACAGAAGCAGGCTCCATGCAGGGAGCCTGACATGGGACTCGATCCCAGGACTCCAGGATCATGCCCTGAGCCGAAGGCAGGCACTAAACAGCTGAGCCACCCAGGTGTCCTGAAAATACGTTTCACATTGACTTATAATTAATTCTGCCTGGTTCTCAAATTATAATTAGCAGAATGTCTTCCTAGAGATGCCAGAAAATTGGGGCTGAGTTAAATGTTAAGTCAGGAAGCTAGACTAATTTACCAGCCTACTCTATAGCTTGGAACTAGTTAACCTGGATATATATTAAACTTCAAATCTTGTTAACATTCCTTCGTGTTCTCTTTAACCTCCCATTGTGTCTAATTACATAAGGCTTTTTACCTTGCTCAGTGTGGTGATGTTGTTTACCGTTGTTTATGGTAACTGAATGGCTTGTTAAATATGCCTCATTGCTTCAATGGCATTTAGAGAAAAGAAATGAGTAACCAGGGAGGAGATATATATATATATCCATATCTCACATCCCTGCAGCCCATCTGGTCTTTCAACATACTTCTAATAAACAGGACTGCCAAATCTCCACCAGTGAAAAATTTTACAGGTCTAAGAATAAATTCAGCTGATCTCCAAACCTGTTCACACATTGTGAGACTGATTTTGTGTCTTTGGCAAATTTTCCACTGAAGACTCTAGCCTTCAAAATCTTTATTTTTCTAAATACTGTATAAAGAAGTGTTCATTTTGCTTTTTTGGGAAGGATAGCTTGAATGCAGATGATAACTCAGCAGCATGTATTCTGCATCCTCAAAGATAGCATCCACTGAGTGCTGAGAGAAAAAATAGCTTACAAAAAAAGGGGAAGTGAGCTTTTAATGGCAGCAATAAATGTGGCAAAATATGCTGCAAAAATAAGAGGAACTAAAGATTTGTGCAAATGCTTTGAAAAATATCATTTTAATAACAACAAAACTATCCAGAACCTAAAACCCCTGAAATATCTATTTAAAATGGTCTTGGCCTTGGGATCCCTGGGTGGCTCAGCGGTTCAGTTCCTGCCTTTGGCACAGGGCGTGATGCTGGAGTCCCGGGATGGAGTCCCACATAAGGCTCCCTGCATGGAGCCTGCTTCTCCCTCTGCCTGTGTCTCTGCCTCTTTCTCTCTCTCTCTATCATGAATAAATAAATAAAATCTAAAAATAAAAATAAAAATAAAATGGTCTTGGCCCGAAACACAATGGATAGTAAATATAGTATTGTGAGCATCAAAAAAAATGCAATTTTCCCCTTTTTTTCAAGATTTTTTTATTTTTAAATAATCTCCCCATCCAAGGTGGGGCTTGAACTCAACCCGGAAATCAAGAGTCACGGGATCCCTGGGTGGCGCAGTGGTTTGGCGCCTGCCTTTGGCCCAGGGCGCGATCCTGGAGACCTGGGATCGAGTCCCACGTCGGGCTCCCGGTGCCTGGAGCCTGCTTCTCCCTCTGCCTCTCTCTCTCTCTCTCTCTCTGTGACTATCATAAAAAAAAAAAAAAAAAAGAGTCGCATGCTCCACCAACTGAGCCAGCCAAGCACTCCCCTGAATAAAGTGCAACTCTTCTTAACCAGTAGGTTTTTAAAAATTTTTTATTTATTTATAAAAATGAATCCAGCAGGGAGCTGGATGTGGGACTGGAACCCGGGGCCTCCAGGATCAGGCCCTAGGCTGAAGGCTGCGCTAAACCACTGAACCACCGGGGCTGCCCCCACCCTCCAAAAAAAATCTTTTAATGATTTTGAATGTGAATTTATTTTAGGGTAGAGAATTTTTTAATGACTTTTATTTTTTTAAATATTTTATTTATTTATTCATGAGAGACAGAGACAGACTCCATACAAGGATCCTGATGTGGGACTTGATCCCGGGACTCCAGGATCACACCCTGAGCCAAAGGCAGATGCTCAACTACTGAGCCACCCAGGCGTCCCCTGAGTCGCTTTAAAAAGAAAGATCTATTTATTTTAGAGAGAGAGAGGCAGTGGGAGAGGGAGAAAAAAACCCCAGCAGACTCGGCGCTCAGTGCAGAGCACAGGGAACTGGGTTTCACAAGCTGGAGATCACCACCCGAGACCAGGACTGAAAGGAAAACCAAGAGTCAGATACCCAACTGACTTCGTCACGGAGGTGCCCCTTAAATAACTTCCAAAAACGCAAACCCATTTTAGGGCACAGAATTTTTACATTTAAATCTATTTCACTAAATAAATAAATAAATAAATAAATAAATAAATAAATAAATAAATAAATAAATCTGTTTCATAATGTTGCTTTCTTTTTTAAAAAAAAATTATTTATTCGTAAGAGACACACAGAGAGACAAGTTCCCTGAGGGGAGTCTGACGCAGGACTCGATCCCGAGCCCCCAGGAGCACGCCCTGGGCTGAAGGCAGGCACCAAACCGCTGAGCCATCCAGGGATCCTACGCTGTTGCTTTCTTAAAGGATTTAAGATTTGCTTTTAATTTTGTCATTGAAACTCTTTTTCCCTCACCAGTACCAAATTCCCATATTTTCACTAGTGGGCAGAAGTGAAGACGTGAAATACGGGCCTGAGAATAAAAATAAGGTGTCTACCTTCTTATCATGCAAATATTTGATAGAAACCTATATGCTGAAGTAGGAATGTAAAAACTCATTGTAAAAAAAAAAAAAACGCACACACACACACACACAGAATACTAGAAGTTTTGAAAGTTTCACTCTTTTGACTTTTCACTCTACGGGCTTAATTAATATCATAATTTTTGAAGATTCGATTTTATATAAGTGGGCCCTGAACAGCAATGGCTGGGGTCGTGAAACCATCTACCTGGGGAGCATGATCTGCCCCTTCGCCCCAGGAAGCCTCCCTTTGTTTGCTTTTTATAATTATGATTATACATAAAACTTGCTCTAACAATTGTTTTATTTATCTTGGTGCGAAAAGGCGGTTTTATTAAAGCACAGGGACAGGACCCATGGGCAGGAAGAGCTGCCTATTTTCACAATTTTTAAATGTACAATTTTCCGTTATTAAGGACATTGACATTGCACAATCTAATTCACGGTTCACCTCCTTTAATTCTCCGGCTTACCATAAGGGGGCAGACGGAGACAAAGTATCCGCCCCTCTGCGGGAGCATCCCGCCACGCCTCACCCACGCATGCGCGCCTCACCTGCGGAAGGTGACAGGGGGCGGGGCAGAAGGCGGGACTGGGGGCGGAGCAGAGGTGCGCAGGCGCGGCGCGGGCATTGTGACGTCAGGCCGCGCGGCCGGGCTGGGACCAGGCGGCGGCTCGCGGAGGTGCATCCTCCAGTGTGACGCGACGACTCTCCTCCCCACAGCCGGCCCGCCCGCCCCCGGCCTCGCAGCCGCCGCCTCCCTAGCTCCCTCAGCGCGCGGAGCGCGGCCCAGCGGCCGGGGCGGAGGCCCGGGGGCGACGCGGCGCCGAGGGGCGGGGGCGGGCTTCTGAGCGCCGGGCGGCCCGGGTCCGCGGCCGGTCGGTGCGCGGCGGGCGGGCGGCGGGCGCCGGTCTATATGGCGGCGGCTCTGTCCGGCCTGGCTGTCCGCCTTTCGCGCTCGGCCGCCGCCCGCTCCTATGGGGTCTTCTGCAAGGGGCTGACTCGCACGCTGCTCATCTTCTTCGACCTGGCCTGGCGGCTGCGCATCAACTTCCCGTACCTTTACATCGTGGCTTCGATGATGCTCAACGTCCGCCTGCAGGTGAGTGACCTTCCCCGAGCGCCTGTCAGCCCAGCGCGGCCCGGCCCACCCCGCCCCGGGACGGCAAGGATGCTGACAGGAGCTGCCCAGCTGGACGCTCAGTGTATGCCAGGCGACGAGCATGTTTCCTGCAGCCCCACGGGAGGAAAACCCGCTGAGGTTATTGTTGTCTCCGTTCTGCAAACGAGACTGGGGGCGGGGTGGAGCGGCGTGACCCGGGGCCGAGGACCTACAGCTGGGGCGTGGGGGTGGGGGGGTCCGCGGGGATGGTGGATGCTGGCACCGCTGGAAAGGCCGTGAAGAGGAAATTTTGCGCGCCCCCCGCCCCCCGTTATAAGTGGTTGGGTTTTGGTTGACTTTGCTAGTTCCCGAACTTTACAAATGTTCAAAAAATTATTTTGGAAACTTAAAACGGGTCAGTGTTTTGATAGAGGTGTCTTATTTATTCTGGTCGGAGTGAAAGTGGGGTGAGGTTCGTGAAGAGGGGAAAATGAAGTGGAAGAGGTAGAGACGCAAGAGGTTTCAGAGCGTCGACACTGTTCAGGCGTGGAATAGTAGGCGCTCACACACCCAGCACCCTGGAGATCACTGTAAATGACATTTCTGCATCCCTTGAATTACAGATGCCCCTTTCTAGTGGGATGAAAAGTCGTCAGATTGAGAATGTTCCTTTACAAGTGTGTCATAGATGGCCAGATGCTGAGCACCTCTTGGATTACATTTACACATTTTGGAGTGCCTGGCATAGGCTTTGATGGAGGAGGGACATCCATTTGATGGAGCTTGCAGTCTAACAGTACTTGCGTTGCTCCCTGGTGTGCAAAATGAGAAAGTCTGACTGGTAGGATCAGGCATGTTGAGACCATGCAGGTGTTGTCGTTTTTTGGTCCTCTCTGGTTTGGTTGTATCAGAATGGAATTGTCGCTGCCTGGACCTTAACATTTTGGTGTCTATCACTGGTGATGGCAGGCTACTTAAAACCAATTAGTGATCAATATTGTGTGTTAAGGGGATCCCTGGGTGACGCAGGGGTTTGGCGCCTGCCTTTGGCCCAGGGCGCGATCCTGGAGACCCGGGATCGAGTCCCACGTCAGGCTCCCGGTGCATGGATCCTGCTTCTCCCTCTGCCTGTGTCTCTGCCTCTCTCTCTCTCTCTCTCTCTCTCTCTCTCTCTCTCTGACTGTCATAAATAAATAAATAAAATTAAAAAAAAATATTGTGTGTTAAGGTAAGATGAGATGACTCTGCCTATGTCAAGATCCGAATTGGGATGTTTTTACATGAACAAGGGCCTGTGGCACACCTAAGTTACGGTACCAGACTGGAAGAGTGGAAAACGGAAATATCTTTCCAGCAGGTGATATGAATGAGTAAAGGGTACAGGATGTGGGGGTTGGGGTAAACTAGAAAGCTTGTGCTCTAGCCAGTTGCCACTAGCCAATGGTCGGTTGCCAGATACAGTGATTTTGAAGAGAAATTGGAAATACTGATTTTTAGATACCAAATTAACTCAAATTCTAAAAAAGTAAACTTGGCCAAAACAACATGTTAGCAGGCTATATTTGATACACACCCTCCCCGTGCCTCCCCCCTGCCCCCAACTCCTACTTTGGAACGATTTGTTTAGAATTGCGTTAATGTTTTGCAGTCACATGTTGAATTACAAGAACTATAAGAGATAACCTAGTACGTAATGTTGTTAAGAATTATCACGTTTTGAAAAAAAAAATACCACATTTTGTACCATTAAAGAAATCACTTCTGTCACGTGTCCGCTTATCTGCGTATGACTACCCTCTACTCCAAACTACCATGACCACTCACCTGGATCATCTGTTTTGCACTGGGCAGTAGTTTTTTTTGTTTTGTTTTGTTTTTTGTTTTTTTACATAAGTGTCATTTCCCATAAAACAAGAGAGTAAAACTGCTCCTCATTGCACATAGAATGCAATTCACATATTTTTATTCGGCAGATCTGGCTTTTGCCTACCTCTAACTTACTTGAGTTGCGTCTTGTTTACTGTTCTTTCAGTTTCTTTACTCCTGTCTGCACACACCAAACCCCTTTTTGCCCCTGGGCATTTGCACAGGCTGTTCTTTCTTTGAATCTTTGAATGCTGGTACAGTCTCACTTCAGTTCTGATTTCAGAGAGGCCTTGCAATGATCAAAATATCTATATGATCTTGCGCTTCCTCTCATTTCGAGAGTACTGAAGGCTTGCTTGTACTAAGCAATAAGGAATAAAGGACTCCCATTTCTAATATGCTTAGGGTTTCCAAATCTCACAATTGTTTGTAGTTGTTTGAGAATCTCAGGAACTGTTGTTTAAGTACAAATTTTATTACAAGGAATCTGTACTGTAATGATTGAGAGTATATGTATTTAGGAGGAGACAGATTAACTCTATTTGGAGTGGTTTGGGCATTCAGAAGGGCTCAGTACATACCAAGCCTAAAACACCGTGGTGGATGACATGGCATGGATAGTCCAGGTGCAGCTGTAGAGAAGCCCAAGAGCTGAGCTGTAGGAGTGGAGTGTGGGCTTGTCATTCAGTTCAAGGGTGAGATGGGGGCAAGGGAGTCACAAAGTGGCCACCCAGTACGTTGGGGGCGAGCTAAGACCTGTGTGAGTATTTCAGGTTCGATCTCAGGCTTAATCAGGTGTGGTGGCAGTCATTTCACGTGCTGATGGGGAGCGTATGGGAGCAGGGTCTCTCTCTCCTTTACTAGGATAGTTAATCTACTTTAAATGCCCCTGCAGGTTTAGAGTTTCTGTTCATTTGTGGAAAATCACTAATTAAATTAACCTGACTTAAGGGTTTAATTACTCTGGCCTCTTGTAAAGGGAAGTGCTGTGGGAAATAGAATCTGAGAGAGAGGACAGCTATGGGTCGCCGCCTTTTTACTCAGCACACTGTCCCTACCCTCTTCGTGACGGGTGCCATAGTAAAGGATGCTTTGGCCCACATGTTTGCTTAGGGCCCTGCATCATTTGTAGGGTAGTGAGACCTTTCCAGGAGGTTGATACCTCTTTAATATGCAAGATGATTACATGAGAAAATAGGTGCAAAAGGGCTTTGTAAACTGAGGAGCTTTATGATTTTATTTTATTTTTTAAGATTTTATTTATTCATGAGAGACACACAGAGAGGCAGAGACACAGGCAAAGGGAGAAGCAGGCTCCACCCAGGGAGCCCAACGCGGGACTCAATCCTGGGCCACCTGGGCTGCCCTATGATTTTAAAATATAGTTTGCAAGCTTAAGAAAAAAGTTGTTTTGGGGATCCCTGGGTGGCTTAGGGGTTTAGTGCCTGCCTTCGGCCCAGGGCGTGATCCTGGAGTCTCAGGATCAAGTCCTACGTCAGTCTTCCTGCATGGAGCCTACTTCTCCCTCTGCCTGTGTCTCTGCCTCTCTCTCTGTGTGTCTCTCATGAATAAATAAATAAAATCTTTAAAAAAATATATTGTTCACAAGCAAGCCTTAATCTACTGGAGTCCTTAGCATCCTACTTATACAGACTCTGAAACACAGGAGTAGAAAAATGAGAATCTGTAAGAAATACTAAATTAAAATTAGTAAAGGCAAAATGATAGATTATACTGAGAACCTATATAACCATTTATGCTTCCAATTTTTCTGTTATGCCGCCCACGAGAAGAATCCAGTATCTTAGGCCCAGTTCACCTTGATTCTTAAAATTAAAAGAGAAGACCTCAGGGAGCCTGGGTGGCTCAGTCGGTTAAGCATCTGGACTCTTGATTTCAGCTGATGTCATGATCTCAGGATGGTGAGATTGAGCCCTGCACTGGGCATGGAGCCTCTCTCCCTCTGCCCACCCCCACCCCCAAGGAAAAAAAAAAAAAAGAGAAGGCCTCAAAAAAGAGAAAAGACATGGTGAAGGTAGATGTCACACTGAGCAGTGTCTTCCTTGGCATGGATGGTCTGTGCTGACTAGGCCCAGGAAGCTTCCTTTGGTTCCTCCCTCCCTGTGACCCCTCTTTTCCTCGCTTCTGACTGCTCTATCATAGTGTCATTTCTGATAGACTTTTTAAATTCACAGCTCCCTGTTTTATCGTGTTTGCCTATCACTTGAAAATCTATATTCGTTCATTCTAATTGGGTAAAGAGTTCAGTAGTGTAGGTAGGGAGAGCTGGTTGCCATTCTAAATAGAGCAGAAGGGCTTCATTAATTAGGTGGCATTTGAACAAAACCTTAGTGGTGAGGGCTTTAGCCTTGGAGATGGGGAGATGTTTGGGTAAGAAGAGTATCTTGTTCTGTGCAGAGAAGGCCCTATATAGCTGGTGCAAGCCTGGTATTTTCCAGAACAGCAGGAGGCTGGTCCATGAAGAAGGTGGCTGGAGATTTGAACTGGGGGGGTAAGGAGCATTGGAAGAACTTTGGCTTTGACTCTGATTACATGATCTTATATCCAAACAATTTCAAAAAGTAGTAAAGATCCCAAGATCCTAGTTGCAGGGTCACATGAAGCTTGAGATGTGTGTTATTCTGTTGCTTGATTGGGGGAAATTATAGATCATTAAGATAATGTAAAAGCTTATAAGCTTTGTGAAATCTTAGTCAAGCCAAAAGCATCAGCTCAGGAATTTGTTTTATAGGAACAATTGTATAGGGAACAACTATACTTTGAGATGGTAAGTACCAAACATTCAGGAAATATAACAATACTATAGAATCTTTACATTCAAGTGAATGCTTTCATCATGGTTTTTTTTAATAAATTTTGAAAATTTTTCAACCTGTATAAAATTTTATTGTACAGTGAACACCTGTATCCATGAATCAGGTTGTTTTAAGCCTTTTTTTAAAAAAAGATTTTATTTATTCATGAGAGACACAGAGGCAGAGACATAGGCAGAGGGAGAAGCAGACTCCATGCAGGGAACCTGATGCAAGACTTGATCCCAGGACTCCAGGATCACGCCCTGAGCCGATGAAGGCAAGATGCTTAACCGCTGAGCCACCCAGGCATCCCAGGTTGTTTCAAGTCTTACAAAAAGTGGGATCCCTGGGTGGCGCAGCGGTTTGGCGCCTGCCTTTGGCCCAGGGCGCGATCCTGGAGACCCGGGATCGAATCCCACGTCAGGCTCCCGGTGCATGGAGCCTGCTTCTCCCTCTGCCTGTGTCTCTGCCTCTCTCTCTCTCTCTCTGTGTGACTATCATAAAAAAAAAAAAAAAGTCTTACAAAAAGTCCTATAGTGGGCCAAGCAGATATTAAAGTGTGCATGTTAGATCTCTATGTACTAATGTTAAAAGATACCAACCATATATAAAGTGAAGAAAAGGTTAAAAACTATTTTTTCATAAATGTGTTTGTTGGTACCCGGGGAGAGTGCTGCTGAGTCAGGAGAGAGCGTAGGCCTTGCTTCTCAAATGATCTGTAGAGAAGGGCCAGTGGTTCTTTACTTCCACAGACAGGGCAGCTTATAAACAACGCACATTTATTTCTTACAGTTCTGGAGTCTGGGAAGTCCAAGATCAAGACACCAGCAGAGCCAAGCCCTTGTGAGAGTTCTGATTCCTAGCTGGTGCCTTCTTGCTTGTCCTCTCATAGTCGAAGAGGCTTGGGATTTCTGTGGGCCACTTTTTAAGAACGCTAATCCCATTTATGAAGGCTCTACTCTCAAGACCTACACACTTCCCAGAGGCTTCAACCTCCTAAGACCACCATATTTAGGTTAGGGTTTCAGCATATGAATTTTGGGGGGACACACATTCAGACCATAGCACCTTCTGATGATTTTATAAGGGCCAATAAAAATGAATTGCGGGATCCCTGGGTGGCGCAGCGGTTTGGCTCCTGCCTTTGGCCCAGGGCGCGATCCTGGAGACCCAGGATCGAATCCCACGTTGGGCTCCCGGTGCATGGAGCCTGCTTCTCCCTCTGCTTGTGTCTCTGCCTCTCTCTCTCTCTCTCTCTCTATCATAAATAAATAAAAATTAAAAAAAAAAATGAATTGCTTTCACGTGGAAAAGTGCAGCGTCTGTTTGAGATTCTCTCTCCCTCTCCCCCTCCCTCCATTCATAGGCTTGTGAGTGCTCCTCCTCTCTCAGAAATAAATCTTTGGAGGGGGATACCTAGGTGCCTCTGCAATTTAGTGCCTACCTTCAGCCCAAGGCGTGGGCTTGGCTGGGATCCCTGGGATCGAGTCCCGTATCAGGCTCCCTGCACGGAGCCTGCTTCTGTCTCTGCCTCTCTCTCTATGTGTGTCTCAAATAAATAAATAAAATATTTTAAAAAATAAATCTTTAGGGGGAAAAGACACAAGCTCTCCTAACTGAGCCAGCCAATCGCCCCCCGCTGAGTTTCTGTTCTTACATGATCACAGTAACCAACTGGGGGGACAGGGGAAACACGGGATGGTGGCTCCTACCTTCATAAGGACTTTGGCTTGTACTCTTGAGTAAAGTGGGAAATATTTCACTAAGATGGGACTTAGGGGCAGCCCAGGTGACTCAATGGTTTAGCACCACCTTTGGCCCAGGGCCTGATCCTGGAGACCCGGGATCGAGTCCCACGTCGGGCTACATGCATGGAGCCTGCTTCTCCCTCTGCCTGTGTCTCTGCCCCTCTCTCTGTGTCTCATTAATAAATAAAATCTTTTTTAAAAAAATAAGATGGAACTTAATGTGATTTACTTTTTTAAAGGATTTTTTTTAAAGTTTTGTTGGAATATTCAAATGTACCCCAAAATAGAGTAGTATAATAAACTCATACACACACACATATATACACACACATCTATGTCTCCATCACCCCTTTTCAGTAAGGATCAACTCTTTGTTAATCTTGTTTTATCTATTTCCTCAAGCCTACACCATCTTCATCTCCTCACCCCACACTGGATTTCTTTTTTTTTTTAAATCTCAGCCAGAATGGATTACTTTTTTGTTGTTACTTTTTTGTTGTTACTTTTGCTTTGAAATGATTCAACTTAGAGAAAAGTTGCAAAAATTGTACAGAGAGTTCCCATAGACCCTTCACCCGCCTTCTGTTGGAGGCTAACTGTACCATAGCACAGCTGAAAACTAAGAGATGAGCATCAGTTCCATACATTTGGATTTCACCGGTTTTTCCCACTGTGATTTTTCTCTTTCAGGACCTGGCACTACTAGATGACACATCTCCAATCTGTGACACTTCCTTAGCCTCTTCTTTTATATCTGTCAGTTGGACATTCAGGCTGTTCTCACTTTTTGGCTACTATGAGTAATGCTGCCAGGAACATTCACATATAGGGTTTGTGTTTGGGCATGTTTTCATTTCTCTTAGATATTACCTAGGAGTGGAATTGCTGGCTCCTAGGGTAATCCTATGTTTAACCATTTCAATAGGATCACTCTTTCTTCACTTCAGAATTGAGGGGAGAAGCAGGGAGATACTCAGGAATTCAGGAGGGAGGAAATCGTGGTGGCTCCTGATCAAGGTGGCAGCAGGGGTGATACCGGGAGTGGTTGGGATGTGGCTGTATTCTGGTGTTTGAGCCAACACACCTTCCTTAAAGGACATAGTGTCACAGAAAGACTTGTCACATTTCTTTTTTTGTGAACTACCCTTGTTTTTTGCCCTTTTTTCTGTTGTCTTAATTTCTTAGAGCCTTGTATCTGTTAGAGTTTAAAAAGTTTGGGTTTTTGTTTAGTTATTATGTTTTGACTTTGATTATGGGTATAGTTAGTTGACATACTGAAGTTTACTTTTTTTTTTTTAATCTTTCTTTCTCTCTCTACACCCCATATGGGACTTGAACTCTCAACCTTGAGATCAAGAGTGGCATATTCTACTGACTGAGCCAGCCAGGCACCCCCAAAGTTTATTTTTATGTGGTCAAATGTAACAATCTTTTCTGATTTTTGAGTTTGTCCTAGTTAGAAGGCCTTCCCAACTCATAGGCTATGAGGAATTAAACTTATTTTATCTTGGTAAAAACAACATACATACACACACACACACACACAGACACACATATATATGTAGATAATATATATATTATAAATTTTCTATAATATATAAAACAACATATACACACATAGACACATATATGTAGATAATATATATATTAATATAAATTTTCTATAAATTTTCTTTTTTTTTATTTATTTATGATAGAGAGGCAGAGACATAGGCAGAGGGAGAAGCAGGCTCCATGCACCGGGATTCAATCCCGGGTCTCCAGGATCACGCCCTGGGCCAAAGGCAGGCGCCAAACCGCTGCGCCACCCAGGGATCCCTAAATTTTCTATAATAAGTTGCGCTGCCATGAAAACTGTGTGAATAGCTAGTCCTTGAGTGTATGTTAACTAGAAAGTAAGCTTCAAGAAGAAGAGCCCTGTTTGTCCTAACACCAGTGCCTAGAATAGTGCCTGGCCCAGGGCAGGAGCTCAATGAACACTTGCTGATTGAATCTGTAGCAGAAAATCATAGGCGTAAAATCCCGAAGGAAAGGTTATTTGCATTTGTAAATTTTTAATTTAAAAGCCCAATTTGCCCTCCACTGGGGTTCTTGTACCATGTGTTTTCTCCAGTGATGCAGGAGATACCTACCTCTCGGTGCTCCCCATTCACTGGTAGGCCACTGCCCCCTGGGCCTTGGCTTCTACCCCTCCATGGAAACACACGGTCTGCATTGAAGTCACATCCATGTTACCACCCAGTGGTCACTCCCATGTCTTCTGCTTTATAGAACCCCTCAGCCTGCATTTTGTTGTTCATTCCCTAAAACACTCTTGACAATGATAGTTGCTGTTTATGGCCTGTCAGAGAAGATGCTAGGTGCTTTCACACCCTCACAGCATGCAGAGGACAGAGAATTGCCTGAGGCCCCCAATGTCTGAGCTCACCTTTGGCTGTCAAGTTAAAAGAAGGAGGAAACCGGGTGGTGCCTAGCCAGAGCTGCATGACTGGCTTTTTAAGGGCAGATACGATTTGGATGTACTGAAAGATTAGTAACAGGAACTCTGTACTATTAGTGTTTCCTGTGGTTATGATTCAGCTTAATCTGGAGATGATGAGTTGTTCCTCTTTCTCATCCTCTGAGCTGGGGAGCACCATATCTTTTTTTACAGGTTTTTTGTTTTGTTTTTTTTCTTTGTTTTTTTAGATTTTATTTATTCATGAGAGACACACAGAGGCAGAGACATAGGCAGAGGGAGAAGCAGGCTCTTCACAGGGAGCCTGATATGGGACTCGATTCCAGGACCCCAGGATCACGAATTGAGCCAAAAGCAGATACTTAGCCACTGAGCCATCCAGGCACCCCTTTTACAGTTTTTTTTTTTTTTTCTATTAAGTAATGTCTACACTCAACATGGAGCTTGAACTCACGACCCTGAGATCAAGAGTTGTGTGCTCTACAGACTGTGCCAACCAGGCATCCCTATGCTGGTAGTAATTTGAGGAATGTGGGCCATCTCCTCAGTCATGCTTTAGTCATGAGCACAGAGATGTTAAATACTGATGTTCATGCCTGGAAGCTCTGGAAGCCAAGAGAGGCTGGGATGGGCCTGGAGCATGTTTGTGAGCCATTGTAAGGTGAGACTCCACAGCAAGCCCATTGTTCTGACCCTGCTCTTTGAGCTGTGTTGTCTTCCCAGCCCCCTTTGGGAATAGCCTTGCCAGCTGGCTTTCAGAAGCATAGAGGCCAGGATATTTTTAGTTTAGAGAGCAGTGGTATCCAGACTGTCAGGTCCCTGAGGCCATTAATAGCTCAGGTTAGAGAAGGTAGGATGACAGCAGTCCAAGAGGGCAGCAGCTGCCTAATTGGGTCAGGCCTATTGTTATGCAGCAGGTCAGCTGCCTCCAGCAGGCAGGGATTTTTGTGGAGGATGATTTTTCATATCTGCACTAGAGATCATGGACACACCTAGATAATCTTGTTTCCCTCTGCACATCACCCCTCTGGTCTTGTGGTTCCATTTTCAACCTTTGTCATCTTTTTTGGGGGGTGGGGGATGTGGGGTGAGGGAGTATATTCAGGAATTTACTCCCAGTACTACACTTTTTTTTTTCCTGGATGATACTCTTGAACTTCAAAACAGACTCCTTTCTTCACTCTGTTGTTTCAGTGTCGGTGGATAAGTTTATTTGCCAGAGTTTATGCTGCTTATTTTGTAGACTTAACACGGGGCGAGGAGGGGGGTGCGCAGAAGATGAGATTTCTAGGGCCAAGGACAGTTAATGATATAATTATGCGTATTGAGTACAATGTAATGTACCTATATATGTATTAGAGTGGGAAGAGTTATAAAAATATTTCACAAAGACAAATACCATATGATTTCACTTAAGTGTGGAATCTAAAAACCAAAACAGATGAACAAACCAAAAAAGAAACCCAAAAATACGGAGAACACACTGATGGGTGCCAGAGGTGGTTGGTGGGAGGATGGGAAAAATGGATGTAGGAGAGTGGAAGGGTATATAGGCTTTCAGTTATGGAATGATAAGTCAAAGGCATGGAAGGGACAGCATAAAGAATACAGTCAGTGGTATCATAATAGTGTCGTATGGCGACAGATGGTAGCTACGCTTGCGGGGAGCAGAGCATAATTTATAGGGTTGAATCATTTTGTTGTACACTTGAAATATTGTCAGCTATACTTCAATAAAAAATATTTCGCTTGTTTAGAAATTATTTGAAAGTTACTGCTGGCTCTCAAAAAATAATGTATATGTCTAGTATTAGAAGTTTTCGTTAACTGGTTGAGGGATCAGAGCCAAAATGTTTTCACTGACCTAAAGTATTTTTGTCAAGAGATTAAATACACAGTTTATTACTGAATTTACTGAAGAACTAGATTTTCAGGACAATGTATTCTAACATTACTAAATACATGATTATATTAATGGTAGCTTAGCTTAAATTTTAACACAATTCTGGAAATTCTTCATCTTTCTGAACTGCTCTAAGTTTTTATACAAGGATGTACTAAAAGTGATTAGAAACTAATTTTCTTGAGAGTTGACCCCTATTAAATGACATGTTTCTCATAATAATTAAAAAAAAAAAAAAAACTGGGCAGCCGGGGTGGCTCAGTGGTTT
This sequence comes from Nyctereutes procyonoides, assembly GCF_905146905.1. Taxonomy (NCBI): domain Eukaryota; kingdom Metazoa; phylum Chordata; class Mammalia; order Carnivora; family Canidae; genus Nyctereutes; species Nyctereutes procyonoides. The sequence goes on from NW_026575126.1 coordinate 66,462,430, forward strand.
AGCGCTGCCTTCAGCCCAGGGCCTGATCCTGGAGTCCCGGGATTGAGTCCCACATCGGGCTCCCTGCATTGAGCCTGCTTCGCCCTCTGCCTATGTCTCTGCCTCTCTCTGTGTGTGTTTCTCATTAATAAATCTTAAAAAAAGTTTTTTTAAAAAAACTATGTTAATATGTATTAAAAAACATTTGAGAGGCTCCTGGGTGGCTCAGTTGCTTAAGCATTTGCCTTAAGTCTCAGGGACCTGGGATTGATATATGTATATATATATATATATGTATATGTATATATACACATATATCACACATATATACACATACACAAATAGGTATACACACACATATATATATATGAAAATGCTCCCATTTCAGGAAAATGTTCATTCTTACTGCATTTCAAATTGGTAAAATAAATAGAAGGTTTGAAAGAATGTGCTTTGGAAAGTTAACTTGGAAGAACTATCTAGGGGATCCCTGGATGGCTCAGTGGTTTAGGGCATGATCCTGGAGTCCTGGGATCGAGTCCCGCATCAGGCTTCCTGCATGGAAGGAAATGCCTGTGTCTTTCCCTCTGCCTGTATGTCTCTGCCTCCCTCCCACCCCTGTCTCTCATGAATAAATAAATAAAATCTTTAAAAAAAAAACTGTCTAGAGAATTTGGTTATATTTTTGACTCAGTGAGCTTTGAAGATTTTACTTATTTGAAAGAGAGGAGGAGAGAGAAAGTACATGCACATGAAAGAGCAAGAGTGGGGTGAGGGACAGAGGGAGAAGCAGACTCCCTGTTGAGCAGGGAGTCTGATGTGGTGGGCTCTATCCCAGGGCACTGGGGTCATGACTTGAGCCAAAGGCAGCTGCTTAACTGAGCCACCCAGGCACCCCAACTTGGTAAGCTTTGAAAGTACATTTGATCCTTGAACAACGGTGGGTGTTAGGAGTGCAGACCCCTGTGCAGTTGAAAATCCATGTATAAATTTTGACTCCTGGGCAGCCCTGGTGGTGCAGTGGTTTTAGCACTGCCTGCAGCCCAGGGCGTGATCCTGGAGACCCTGGATCAGGTCCTGTGTCAGGCTCTCTGCATGGAGCCTGCTTCTCCCTCTGCCTGTGTCTCTGCCTCTCATTCTCTCTATGTGTCTCTATGAATAAATAAATAAAATCTTTAAAAAATAAATAAATAAATTTTGACTCCTCAAAAATCTAATTTACCAATAACAGTCAACATATATTTTGTGTCATATGCTGTATTCTTAGAAAAAATAATATAGAAAAAAGAAAGTGTTATTATCAAAAGGAAAAGAAAATACATTTTACGGGATGTACTGTATTTGTTGAAAAAGACATGCATATAAGTGGACCCGTGCAGTTCACAACCATGTGTTCAAGGGTCAGCTGTATTGAATTGTAGCCAGAATCCACACTTAATAAAATAAGATTGCACCTCATAAAAGTTCTCATCACAAGAAAAAATTGTAATTATGTGTGGTGATGGATGTCAACTTATGGTGAGTAATCATTTTGTAGTATATACAAATATTGAACCTTTATATTGTACACCTGAAACTAATATAATGTTATGTCAGTTAGATCTCATATTTGTGAGATATAAAATTGCATCTAACATCTGTGTATTGCTTTATACTGTTCAGGTACATTTTTATCAGTTCTGTAGAGTAATGGTCACATTTCTATTGGTAAAAAGTTTTGAGCATGCCCTACAGATATACGGAGATGTATGTTTTTATAAATTGTATCTTGGGCAGCCCCGGTGGCGCAGCGGTTTGGCACCGCCTGCTGCCCGGGGTGTGATCCTGGAGACCCGGGACCGAGTCCCACATCGGGCTCCTTGCATGGAGCCTGCTTCTCCCTCTGCCTGTGTCCCTGCCTCTCTGTGTGTGTGTGTCTCTCATGAATAAATAAAAAAAAATTGTATCTTTTGCTCCACCAAAATACGGTATATATTGTAAAACAGAAAAAGTTAAAAGAGGAATGAAATAAAATGAACTAGACAAAGATGATTTAGTATTCTCTCCCTCCTTGAGGTAGTGTCACCCCAACAACTGCTGGACTAGAAGATCATTTAGAGTTTATCTGGAACTAAGTTGTTTGTGCAAGAAGCACATCTAACCACCCTCTTTCTGAAGCACTCAATGCTGTTGGCATCTGTGACATGGAGTTTCCTGAGGTGCTCTGAGTCTTCTCCTTGGTGGCTAGGGAGCCCTCGCTACATCTTGGAGATCCTGGCCTTCTGTACCCCACTGTCTTCTTTTTATCCACCTTTCCAAAGCTGGTAACTTCAGAATCTAGGTCCCCAACTCTGACATCACTCTTTGAGCTAACAACTTTACTCATAATCAAAATGCATGCCCAGTTCCCGCAGCCAAACTCTCTGTGTCCCTATCTGAGTCTTTTGACATCCCTCCAGACCTGCTGCTCCTCTCCGTTCTCTGTTAATGATGCCTTTGCTACCCAGAAGTGACAGCCACCTTTCTAACCTGTTGGCCACCAACTGGAAAAATACTTTGTCTCTCCTCTTCTTTCCTGTACCATTGTAATAGCCTCCTCATTGGAAATGTGCTTCCTTTCCCATCTAGCCACCACACTACAGCCAGGTAATTAATCCAAAGGGCAGACCTGGCCAAACAGCCCTTGGTGGCTCTGCATCGCCGCGGATGTCATCACACTCCTCAAGCTGCAGCCACTGCCTCTCATTAGCCCTGGTTGGCTTCCTGGCCCCCCATCCCTTCACTCACTTTGCTTCTGTGTCAGCTTCCAGTAATTCTTGTTTTTCTCTTTCAGTATAGTCTCAATTTTTTAAAAAATGTAATACGTATACACTCACCTAGCTTGGAGTCTCTGAGCTCCCCTAGTTAGAGAAACTGCAGCTTCCTGACCCCCATCTCTCTGTCCCCGCAGCCAGGCCTCAGCTACAGCTGGTTCTCCTTGTGCATATTCCTCCGTCTCTGAACTGCATGCTTGTTGCTCCCTGACTCTTCACTCAGGCTTTGTCTGTGTATTACTCTGGAAAATGAGCTCCCAGGCTCCTGTCTCACATCCCACATTTTCAGCCTCCCTTTCTCCCAGCAGAGTTGTGTTTTTTCGTTAGATGTCTCTTCCTTCAGGTGGCCTCTTAGAAAAATTATTAAATAGAGTTTATGCATATCTTTATTTTTATGTTTAATGCTCTGGGATTCTGTTTTTTTTTTTTAATTTAAGATTTTATTTATTTATTTATTTATTTATTTATTTATTTATTTATTTATTTATGAGAGAGAGACAGAGAGGGGGAGAGACACAGGCAGAGAGAGAAGCAGGCTTCATGCAGGGAGCCCAATGTGGGACTCGATCTCAGGACTCCAGGTTCATGCCCCGGGCTGAAGGCAGCTACCCAACCGCTGAGCCACCCAGACATCCCTGGTTGGTTTCTGAAAGAACACGGGTCACCTTTTTTTTTTTTAAAGATTTTATTTGTTTATTCATAGACCCAGAGAGAGAGAGAGAGAGAGAGAGAGGCAGAGACACAGGCAGAGGGAGAGGCAGGCTCCATGCAGTGAGCCTGATGTGGGACTCGATCCCTGGTCTCCAGGATCACACCCCGGGCTGCAGGCGGCGCTAAACCGCTGCGCCATTGGGGCTGCCCTTTTTCTTTTTTCTTTTTTTTTTTAACTCAGTTAATGAAGTAATGAGATGTTAGAATCAGTTTAAGGGAGAATTTAGACAAATCAAGCACACACGTAATCAGGAATGCCAAATGGGTATAAAACTGGTAAAAAAAAAATAAAAATAAAACTGGTCAGTATCACAGGCAATAATCAGTTGCCTAGACAAAATTTTTATTTCTTTGGATGAGAAATCTTTTGCCTTCCTCTCACATTTCCTACAACTCAGAGGGTTGTAAAGCAGCTTGGAGAGAGGGTCAAGGCTCCATAAATTTAGGTAACTCAAGGACTCACTGGACAGCATGCCCAATCAACTTGTGGTTTGTCAACCTCAGGGCCCTTTCACAGCCTTTCCTGACACATCTTCCCCACTGGAGACATAATGATATCAAAGAAAGATTATTCTTGGTCACAGAAAAAGGCTGGTCCCATTAGGGTTCCAAGTACAGTGAGAGTGTTAACCATCTGGTCACCTTGAATTTGCTCTTAAATGACCATTGAAGTCACAAATCAACTTCTGTCCTGAAGTTTTCAACGTAGAATCTCAGACTGGGCTTTCAAAAGCCTCTATTATTTGCTAGTCTGAGAGTGGGGAGCTAAGCCCAAGAACCTTTCTCTAGCATATTTACTTGTACCTATAAATTCGGGTGAATTCTTCCCTTATTAAGGCTCCAGAATTTGCTGAGGTTCCTGATATGGCAGCCAGTGATCTTCCTTATCACCCTGAGGCTGCAGTGTTACATGCCAGGACCCTCCATGCTGGTTTTTCCTGGAAGGGCTTTGTGGGCATTAGATCCATAAATAAAGTTGACCTTGATTCCTTAAAAGTAGCTTGTCATGCTTGAGTCACTGAGAAGCATTCTCAAATAGGACACATCAGGTAGGGCCTTGGTCTGCATGATCAAGTCATCCAGTTACATCGTGATTAAAGAGAGGACAATCAATCCTGATTATTGAACCTACAGAAATAACTAAATAGCTGTGAAACGTACAAACCCTAAGAATGTTCATTTTTCATATTTTTAGGAAACGCTGAATTAATAACGTACTTTTTTTTTTAAGTATGTTCTTTTTGTTGTGATCTCTGATTGGTAGGTTATCATGTTTTCTGTCAAAATGTAGGAATCCTTGGTACCAGAAACTGTTAAAGAGATCTTCATATTTGTTCGGAAATACCTGGTGTGTGTACGCTCTTTTAAGACCCTGTCTTCGTAATAATACCCTAATTTGATTATCTCTTCCAGGTTCATATTGAGATCCATTGAAGGCCTTCTGCTGACCCTCGTGTGGTCAAGTCTCCACATCAGAGAACACACAGCATGAGGGACAGAGTCGGGGCTCTGGACACTTGCCTCGGGAAGGTGAAGGGGGTGGGAGAGGACTCAAACAGGCTGCTGTATGGACTTGGAAGAGCGCAGGGGGAGAGCCCTTGCCTGTCAGGTATACCTTCCTCTTCCTGGATGCATACATCTGTGGTTGATGTGGATGGAAATTCACAAAATGAGGAGTTATCAATGGAAATGAAAAATGCTCTCAGTGAGACCAGCCTCTTGCTCCTCAATGGCAATAAAGTGCTTCCATGTTTGAAAGAATCATTAAGAAGAAATTCAGCTTCCATTGCGGCTCAGAGCAAGACTCTGGATCTGTTCTGTGCTCCTGCAGAAGAGTGTTTGGCTGGGGTGCCCTGTGGTATGAGGGACTGGCTGGGAGGGGGACCAAGAGCAATCAACAGCCACAGAGGATGGTGCCACAAAGGAGAGCCTTGGGGGTCAGGACTACTGTGCTGTCAGAAAAGATTAGAAATGGGGATTTCTGAGGAGGAACCGCCAAGTGCTCTGCCAGAAGGGTCAGGCCTCGAGTTGGAACTGTCTTGCTTGCATTTCGTCCTGTCTACACTGTTGTATGCATGCCCTGAAGTTTTCCTGAATGATGAGACAAAATGTGTTTTCCTTGGCCATTTAGAGCCTGTGTTTTCAGAGCAAACAGTAGAAAACAAGAAAATGCTTTCAAGTATAAAAAGTACCTCAAACCATCTGCAGGTAACACTGGGGTTACTAGCTCTACCAGCTTTTGAAGTAGCAAATCCATTATGCCATAGTTAAGGCACAAGCAGAACAATAAAAATAGTGAGATTAATTTTAAAAGTTGTCTTACAATGATTGCTTTCACACTGAGTCTGGATGCCAACAGGGCAGCCATGAAGTTCCTGCTTCAGTTTGTATGATCAGATGAACTCATGGGAAGTTGGTTGATATAAGAGATTTTTGAACATGTTTTATCATGTGCTTGAAAGACATTCAATATTGGGATACCTTTTCAATAACATTAATACATCCTATATAAATGTCAGGTTACAATGTAAAGATTTAACAAAATTCTTTATGTATCTTCAGCATTCATTCTAAAGGGCTACTGTCCCAGATACTGTCTCCTTAGACTGTCTGATCATCAGGTGGAAGTGCCTGTTTATGTACAAGTCCCCTCCTCCCTACTTGCTCTCAGCCCTGCTGATGTGATTGTGAGCTGCCACCATTTCTGCATTCTGTAGAATTTCGGTCAGCAGCAAAATTTGATTTTTGTCATATCCCTTTCCTTCCCCCTTGAAACTCAGTTTAAATGGAGTCCTTATGGTGAAAGTTGAAATATTCAATGTCCTTTTAGTGTAATCCTTTCTCAAACACGGAGCCCTAGCCCTGTCACCTGAAATAAAACAAGCTTGAGACCATCTGCTGTAGCTCAGGTAGGGGGAGACAGACCTCATATTTCCCCTGTAGAATGTTTCCAGTTTCCAGGAGCGGAGGTATCTCTTACACTAGCCTTTTTTCTGAGGTAACCCCTCTGGTTGTTGAGAATTCCAATCAAGGTCACCTCAGAGCATGAGTTTTTAAGGAGTCCTAAAGTAAGACAGCCATTTTCGGGGTTACTCATTGCCTCTCTCCATTTGTGTCCTAAATTACTCTGCCGTGTGCTATTTTAGTGTTTTGGGAAAATGAAAAATAAAATGTGTTATTTAGCATAATAAGTGTCTTATTTTCTGTGTGTAGTCTTGATTCACCTTGTCATTTATTAGTGCTGTCTTCCTCTTACTGAAAGTCTTTTAGCACCAGTCCAAGTAGGCTGCTCACTTAGAAGACCAGAAGCAGAGCTTGAAAGACAATCTGCGAAGCCAGGTCAGAACTCTACTCTCACTTTCCTCCCAGGACATAGTGAGAATGTGTTGTGATCCTCTGGGGTGGTGCTCACTGTGATAGCGGCCAGTGTAAAGGACACTGTCCGGGTTGGGGGTGGGTGGGGGTGAAAGCCCTGCTTAGTGGACCCTCTGGGGTCATGATGGATGATGTGAGGACAACAGAGAAGTGTTTTCTTGTCAAGCCATCCCCTCCTCCTTTTTTTTTTTTTCTTTTTTAAACTAAGTCTGTTCCTTTGGGATAGAACTCTGGGATCCATCGACTGTTTTATTTTGTAAACTGCAAGTACATAAATTTCAACCAGTTGCAAAGAACAAATACAGAATTCTCTATTTAGTATCAGATGCTAAATAATTTAAAAAAAAATAAATTTAGAATGTCTTCACATGGTCATATTAAAATAAGCTTTTTTTTTCTGAATGTCACTTTGGGGGAATGCTCGCGTTAGCAACTTTTTTTCTTTGATTTTTTAATACACATATACTTGACCAAAATTTTTCCTTTTGACCCTGTGTCCAGTTCCTGTTTGAAGACAATCTCCTATGGAAAGTTCTAGAGTGGAGAAATGATATAAATTCACTAAAGTTTCTTAAAAAAAAAAAAAAAGTTTTTTTTTTTTTTTTTTTAAGATTTTATTTATTCATGAGAGACACAGAGAGAGAGAGGCGGAGAAGCAGGCTCCGTGCAGGGAGCCCAACGTGGGACTCAATCCCAGGTCTCCAGGATCACACCCTGGGCTGATGGTGGCACTAAACTGCTGAGCCACTCGGGCTGGCCTAAGGTTTCATGACTTTATAAAATAAGGCCTTCTATAAACATTTTTATTCTTGAGGCAATTAGTATAGAAATAGGATATGCTTTCAGATAAATTATTTCTGTGATTGAATTATAAAAAGGATAAATCTTTAAAGTTTTAATTTTCCAGTTTACAGTGTAATATTAATTTCAGGTTCAGTCAGTCTAGTGATTCAGTACTTCCGTATGTCACCTGGTCATGACAGGTGCACTCCTTAATCCCCATTACCTATTTAACCGCCCCCCACCCCCTCATCTCTGATAACCATCAGTTCTTCATAATTAAGAGTCACTTCTTGGTTTCTTTTTCTCCCCCCTTTGTTTCTTAAATTCCACTTACAAGTGAAATACCTGTCTCTGATTTAAATTTTGCCTAGGATAATACTCTCTAGCTCCATCTGTGTCATTGCAAATGGCAAGATTTCACTTTTTATGTCTAATATTTCATTATGTATACACACATATATACACACACACCATATCTTTATCCATTCATCGATTGATGGACACTTGGACTGCTTCCATATCTTGGCTATTGTAAATAATGCTGCTATAGACATAGGGATGCATGTATTCTAAAAGGGAAAGTCATTTGAAATTTTTTAGGTGTATCATTTTGACAATGAAAACAGGCAAGTTTGCTTTAGAAGTTTATATATAGGTTTTGGTGTTTTGTTTTTATGGATTCTGTTCTTTTTAATCAATCATTTTAAACTTAGAAGCTCTTCCCCATAGTACAAAATCTTGGACTTGGTTTTTCACATTTGGCAATCATAATTTTTAACATTGGAATGAACAGTGAGATGTTGAAGTGATTATGAAGTTGCAAGCCCATAAGGAATGAGAAATTAAGAAACTTGCATTTAAATCAATCCTTATTGCAGGACTACTGGTTTTGTAAACAACAAGGCGTGTGTTATTTGGAGCTTTCTGTAAATCAGTGTATTCAAAAATTCACACAGACTATTTACTGTAGTTTCACATAGAAAAAGAAATGTACTATAGAATTCTCCCTCTATTCTCCCCTAGATAATTTAAAATTTATCCTTTTTAAACCACGCAGATAGCTAGATTTAAGGGGTCTCCTCAACAAGCTAGATGAGCTCAGAGCTAGAAACTGCCTTTTAGCACTGGTTAGTGGTGGAAGCTTTGAAACACACCCCATCTGTATGATACATTCAGTGCAGACGTGAAGTTAGAGACCTGGAATTTTTAATTTTTTTTTTGAATTTTTAATTTTTTAAAAACTTGATGGGACACCTGGGTGGCTTAGGGGTTGAGCGCCTGCCTTCCGCCCAGGGTATCCTGGGATCGAGGCCCACATTGGGCTTCCTGTAGAGAGCCTGCTTCTCTCTGCCTATGCCTCTTCCTCTCTCTCTGTCTCTCATGAATAAATAAATAAAATCTTAAAAAAAAAAAACCCACAGGCCTGAGCAGGGTGGGGGAGGGGCAGAGGAAAAGGGAGAAGCAGATTCCTCCTTGAGCAGGCAGCCCCATGCAGGACTTAGTCCCAGGACTCTGAGATCATGACCTGAGCCAAAGGCAGACACTTAACTGACAACCACCCAGGCTCCTGAGAGACCTAGGATTTAATAGGATCGTTGCTTCTACTTGGCTCCTCTTTGCTTCTTAAATGTTAACTCATTTTTCCAAAATTATTTTTATCAAAAGTTGATCAATCAGGTCAATTAAAAAGTCATTTGTGAGGCAGCCTGGGTGGCTCAGCGGTTTAGCGCCGCCTTCAGCCCAGGGTGTAACCTTGGAGTCCCGGGATCGAGTCCCACATCAGGCTCCCTGCATGGAGCCTGCTTCTCCCTCTGCCTGTGTCTCTCATGAATAAATAAATAAAAATTTTTAAAAATGATAAAATCATTTGTGCTTCAAACTCTGCACAAAATCTGAGCTGTACATTGGATTGACTGAAATTTGGAAGAGACTGTTGGTAAAGGGACTTGCTGCTTAGGATAGGCCATCTTCACAGATACATGTTTTCTGGAACAAATGACCCACTCATTGGGGCTGAGGAGTCCTTCAGTCCTATGTGTTCTGGTAAACAGATCTGTTATTTACAGGAGCAAGAGCAGGCTTCCCTGCAGTTTTGCTCTGGTAGTGTCTTGAGCAGCTCTTTACAGTTAATTTTTCAAAGTGTTTAGTTACATAACAATATAGAGTGTTTCTAGGGCAGCTGTGCCTCACCACAGTATTGACAAGAGAATTCTCCAATTAACTGATTAATGCTATCAGTTTTTTTAAGGCAGTGGATTTATATCCTGTTTTCCCATCTCCTGCCCACTAAGGGGTCTTTTTCTGCTCTCAGAAAATGAGTGATTTGTTTGAAGATTAGGGAATAGAATCTTAAAAAAAATTTTTTTTTTAATTTGAGAGAGAGAGAACAAGCATAAACAGGGAGGAGAGAGGGAGGGGGAGAAGCAGGCTCTTCACTGAGCAGGGAGCCTGATTTGGGGCTCGATTCCAGGACCCTGAGATCATGACCTGAGCCAAAGGCAGAAGCTTAACCGATTCAGCCACTGAGGCACCACTCGGCTTTGTTTCTTTTTTAAGATTTATTTATTATAGAGATAGCAAGGGGGGTGAGGAGCACAGGGAGAGAGAGAAGCAGACTGCACTGGGCACAGAGCTGGATGTGGGGCCTGATCTCAGGACTCTGAGATCATGACCTGAGCTGAAATCAAGTGGGTGCTTAACTCACTAGACCACCCAGGTGCTGCTAGGCTCTGTTTTCTAACTTGAGAAGCTTACCTCCTGTTAAACTGAAGTCAGCCAGCACTCTTTTTTTTTTTTTTTAATTTTTATTTCTTTATGATAGTCACAGAGAGAGAGAGAGGCAGAGACACAGGCAGAGGGAGAAGCAGGCTCCATGCACTGGGAGCCCGACGTGGGATTCGATCCCGGGTCTCCAGGATCGCGCCCTGGGCCAAAGGCAGGCGCTAAACCGCTGCACCACCCAGGGATCCCCTCAGCCAGCACTCTTAACTGCCGCTGCTTAGTAAGATGACTTGGAGGAAGCGTGTCTCTCTTTGCTCCTTTTTTTTTTTTTTTTTTTTTTTTTAAGATTTTACCTATTTATTCATGAGGGACACACAGAGAGAGGCAGAGATAGAGGGAGAAGCTGGCTCCATGTAGGGAGCCCAATGTGGGACTTGATCCTGAGACCCCAGGATCATGCCCTGGGCTGAAGGCAGGCGCTAAGCCGCTGAGCCACCCAGGCGTCCCTCTTTCTGCTCCTTTGACATCGGTTGATGTATCGAGAGAACCAATAGGATGTAAAGATAGTCCTTAGAGGAATTGGCCCTTCTGATAGTGAAGGCTGAGAAGTCCCACCATCTGCTGTGTGTATGCTGGAGAATGGGAAAGTCAGTGGGGAAGGCCTGCCAGCTCTGCAAGCTGATGGTGCTCCCAGTTCGAATCTAAAGGCCCAAGAACTAGGAACACAATGTCTGAAGGCAGCAGATGGATGTCTCTGCTCAAGCGAAGAGGGAGCTAAAGTGCCCCCTCTGCCTCCTTCGATTCGGGCCCCAAGCTGGTTGGATGATGCCCACCCACATTTGTGAGGGCGCTCCATCCTCAATCTATCAATTCTTTTCTGGAAGTGCTCTTACACACCCAGAGATAATGTCTTACCAGCCATCCTGAGTCCCTCAGCTCAATCAAGTTGATGTAAAACTAACCATCACTGTTGTACAGCTGCCTCTTGTCAGCTGAGTTCTCGCACATCCTGAAGTGTCTGGTTTCTGTGGGACACCCACAGGGATGCCATAGCTAGGGCATTTCTGGTCACCACTGCTCCTGCTCCAAGACTTGATTAAGGACTCACAGTTGTTCAGAAAAACCTGCTTATTGTAGGAGAGTGATCTGGAAAAGGAGGGCTGTTGTCTTATTCTCACTACAGGTGCTTTGTCTGTATGTGGCAAGTGCCAGCAGACACATCTGAATTCATCCAGAAATTGAGAACACAGCAGTGAGGGGCCTACCCTCCTTCTGCCACCTTGTGCCCCAGCACCTGGAGCCACAGAAGTGGTAAAAAAAACTATAGCATTTCACTCTCAAACTTGACCTTGTCTACTTCATTACTCAGATTCATAACAGAGGGAGCCTTTGGGTTTTTTTGTTTGTTTTTGTTTTTTAATCTGGCAGAGATAGCACAAGCAGGTGGACTGAGAAACGGAGAGGAAGAACCAGGCCCCCACTGAGCAGAGAACCTGATGTGGGGCTTCATCCCAGGACTCTGGGATCATGACCTGAGCCAAAGCAGATGCTCAACCAAATGAGCCACCCAGGTGCCCCAGGAGCCTTGGGTTTTAGTGTGTTGGGAGAAGGGTGATCCAGAAAAAGGGATGAAAATGCCCAGTTCATTCCAGATGAGAAACAATTAGGCCAAGGAACCTGCCCCTGTGAGTAACACACCCCAGGGCTTAAAGCATCCTTTCTCAGCAAAATGCATCGTCTTTTTCAGTTTCAGTATTTTAATATGGCTATTAGCATGACCAAGAAGACCTGGGTTTTCTTTTAAAACCTGTTCATTGGGGGAATCCCTGGGTGGCTCAGCGGTTTGGTGCCTGCCTTTGGCCCAGGGTGTGATCCTGGAGCCCGGGGATTGAGTCCCACGTCGGGCTCCCGGCATGGACCCTGCTTCCTTCTCCCTCTGCCTGTGTCTCTGCCTCTCTCTGTGTGTGTGTGTGTGTGTCTATCATAAATCAATCAATCAATCAATCAATCATTAAAAAAAAAACCTGTTCATTGGGACACTTGGGTGGCTCAATCAATGAAGCGTCTGCCTACAGGTCAGGTCAAGATATCGGGGTCCTGGGATCGAGTCCCATGTTGGGCTCCCTGCTCAGCTGGGAGTCTGCTCCTTCCTCTCCCCCACTCCCTGCTTGTGTGCTCTCGCTCTCTCAAAAATATTTTTTAAAAAACCTGTCCATTGATACAGGGCTTTTTTTTTTTTTTAAGGTACCCTTTATTTTTGTACATGTGAGGGGCATTGTGTATTGCACTTTGAGTTGGCTGATGAGGTCAAATGTGTGAAAATGTCAAGTGGTTCCTTTGTTATTTTAAATGATTTTTTATTATTTTTAAGTACTCTCTACAGCCAACCTGGGGCTCCAATTTACAATCCCCAGATCAGGAGTTGCACGCTCCACCGAATGAGCCAATCAGGCACCCCAAGTCTTTATTTTGTGGCCTTTACTAATCTGGGTGCATTTCAGTGGCACATTTTCATCTCCCTCTGAAGGTGGACAAGTGAATGGGATACTCCTGTGGAGTATCCAGTGGATGGGGTACTCCTGCCTTGACACTGTGTATTTAGTCAACTCCAGGGTAATTTGAATGAGCTGTCTAATTGGGGGGGAATGAATGGGGTGTGAAGCAAATCCCCCCTTTCCACGGGCCCCCCTCTGTCATGTGAGGCTCACTTTTGCCACAAGAGGGAGCCATATGTTCACATAGGGAGTGTCCCTACAGGCAAGAACTTGGGGTTTTCTTTTCTGTTTATCCAAATTCAAACTCAAAAACTAATATAAAAATGTTGTACTTAATCCAGTTCAATGTGGTTTGTTAAGCTCAATGAGAGTGATTTATCAAGCCTTAACAAGATTTAGCTCTTTAACTCAATACCTATAGATGGTGCTTTAAAACAAGAAGATAAATGTGTTAGATAAATAAATTTGGTGAGTTTATTTTTATTTTTTATTTTGGAAACTGACTTTCAGTATGAAACCACATTTTCTTTTTTCTTTTCTCTTTTTTTAAAGTAAGCTCCATCTAAATAAATAAATAAATAAAGTAAGCTCCATGCTCAGCGTGGAGCCCAAAGCAGGGCTTAAACTCACAACCTTGATATCAAGACCTGAGCCAACATCAAGAGTTGGACACTTAACTGACTGAGCCCCCCAGACGCCCCTGAAATCACATTTTCCCACTGTATTAAGAAGCCCATGGGTTTTGTTCTGAGGGGGCTTCTCAGAGAATTCATTTCTGCCCAGGGCTACACACAGCCTCCTGGGGCAGCTGAGCCCCAACAGGTCCCTTCAGCTTGGTGTGGTGTGGGTCTGTGCTGACTCAGCTTGGGCCACAGTGGGCTTGTCCTGAGCCTAACCCACCTATGAGAGCCTCTTGGGAGACCCTGATGGGGAAATCTGCCACAGGAACGAGTCAGATTTTCACAACAGAAACCATAACTCTAGATTTCTTTCATGGCTCATAGTGAAATGCTTTTAAAATGTCAGAATCTGTTAAAATATTGGGAAATACTATTGTTCTGTAACATCAGTGAAATATTCCTCCTTCCAGTGCCTTTTTGTAAAAGATCTCTCAGAGAATTTTCTTAAATGATTAATTGTGATAATTGAGTACATACATATAAATAGCATATAAACTATTTGATTTCTTGGAAATGTTCTGAGTACCACTTAGGACTTACTAAAATAAAGCAGTTTGTTTGAATAAACCCCAGGCTTCCTCTTTGTTAGATGTTTCCGTTTTACTCTCTTGGGGAAAAATTGCTAGGATTTTGCTCCCTCTCTCCTGCTTGATTCAGAATGTAGTTATTCAGAGCTGCTCACATACATTTTGCAGGGTCACAAAACCTGGCATGAGTTCCTTATAAAACTCTTCATGTCATGAAGCTCATTTTAAAAATAAATTTTACTTATTTATTCATACGAGACACAGAGATGGAGGCAGAGACACAGGCAGAAGGAGAAGCAGGCTCCATGCAGGGAGCCTGATATGGGACTCTATCCTGGGATCAGGCCCTGAGCTGAAGGCAGATGCTTCAACAGCTGAGCCACCCAGGCGTCCCATGAAGCTCATATTTTTATGCACATGGTTCACCATATCTGCTTATTTAGAATGACAATGTTTTATTAAAAGAGAAACTAACAATAATGTCCTAACCCCAAAGAACCATCAGGCAGTTGATCACTTTGATAGCTAATAGCCATTCCCACCCCTGCCCAGTGCAGAGACAGTGACCGCCCATGGAACACTCTTTTAAACCTTCAGAATGATCCTGAAACACAGTGGTTCTCATTTCAGTGTTTGAGGACACAAAGATGAGATAGCATAGCCGGTAACTGGCAGAATTATGATTTAAACAGTTTGCTGATTTATTTTTCATGTTTTGTTTTGTTTTGTTTTTCCTGTTCACTTCCTTTCAAGATAGTCTTTCAACATCCAGGAAGTATTCAGTGGGTGCCTACTATGTACCAGGCATCCTCATAGGTGTTGGAGACAGAGCAGAAAGTAAAACCAAGCCCCAATGGCGCCTGGTTGGCTCAGGTGGTAGAGGATATGACTCTTTTTTTTTTTTTTTTTTTTTAGGATATGACTCTTGATCTCAGAGGTGTGAGTTCAAGCCCCATGTGGGATGTAGAGATTACTTTCCTTGAAATAAAACCAAGCCACTATCTTCTCTGAGCCCAGCAGTTCAGATTTGTTCCTTATTAAGTAATGAGCAAAAGAAGTGAGGTAAAAGCAGGTATGCATGGGGAAGTGGAAAGGTCTTTGCTGTTATAAAAGTGCTGATATTTGCTTTTTGACCAGATTGTGAAAATGAGAAAGATCACAACGAAGAATTAAAGTTTTGTCTGCTAACTGCTTGGTATTGACAAGGTCTCTAAGGATTAGAGCCAAATCCCCTAACTGTGTATTGAATCTTTTCTAATCTCTGGCTGCATTGCCCAGGTCAGCCTCAAGCTTTTCTACTGATTGTCCAAGATTTAAAAACAAAAAACAAGAACAAAAAAACAATTTAAATGAATCTAAAATTATGAAAATTATGCCGGGGCTATCCCATTCAGTAGCTCCTACCACACATGTGACTACTTAAAAATAATTAAAATAAATTAAAAAAAAAATCCAGTTCCTCACTCATACCAGCCACCTTTTAAGTTGTTAGTTTCTACATAGCTCATGGCTATAGCAGCGGAAGCTCAGAGAAAGGACATTTCTATCGTGGAAATATTCTGTTGGACACAAGGTATGTCACAGATGTGCTTGTGACAATATTGCTTTTTTTTTTTTTTAAGATTTTATTTACTTAGAGACACACACACAGAGAGACAGAGACACAGGCAGAGGGAGAAGCAGGCTCCTCAAGGGGAGCCCAACTCGGGACTCAATTCCGGGACTCCAGGATCACGCCCTGGGCCAAAGGCAGGCCCTAAACTGCTGAGCCACCCAGGGATCCCTGACAATTTTGCTTCTTCAGGATATGAAGACCTTTAACATATTGGAGTGCATGACTTTAATTGTAACCCTCCCCCCCCCCATCAAACTAAGACAAAAACACCATTCTCTTGAAGTGAGGAGGAAAGGGATCACCAGTTTGCACATGATTTTCTGTAAGCTGTTGCTCTACAAGAAGGGATTGTCTTAGTCTCTTACTTTTTATTGTATTCATGAGTGTATTAGGGTTTTGTGGAGAAACTGAATCAATAGCGTACAGAGGCATAAAAGAGATTTATGATGGGAATTGGCTTATGCAACCATGGAGGCTGAGACATGCCACGATATGCTGCTCTCTGCAAGCTGGAGAACCAGGAGAGCCAGTGTTAGAACACTCCAAGACCAGAACACTCAGAGACCAGAAGCAGGAGCCCTGGGATCTGAGGACAAGAGAAGATGCATGTCACAGCTCAAGAAGAGAGAATTTGTGAGGTGCCTAGGTGGCTCGGTTAAGCATCTGCCTTCAGTTCAGGTCATCGTCTTAGGGTCCTGGGATCCAGCCCTGCAGCGGGCTCCCTGCTCTCTGGGGAGTCTGCTTCTCCCTCTTCCTCTGCCCTCCTCTCCACTCCTGTGCTCTCCCTTACATAAATAAATAAAGTCTTAAAAAAAAAAAAAAAAAGAACTTGCCCTTCCTCTGCCTTTTTGTTCTATTCAGGCCCATGCTGCCTGCCCACATTGGTTTGGGAAGATCTTTATTAGTCTATTGATTCAAATGCTAATCTCTTGGGAAACACTCTTACCAGACACACCCAGAAATAATGTCCTGCCAACTCTGGGCATCCTTAGTCCTGTCCAGTTGACACATAAAATGAACCATCACAGCGAAGTACTTCATGACCCCGAGATCAAGAGTCGTGTGCTCTACTGATTGAGCCAGCCAGGCTTCCCTCTCTTTGAAAGGAAGATGTGAAAATTTAACACAGTGGCAACTACATGGAAGTTCTGTGACACAAGTTCTAGTGGCCTCCTCTCTGTCTTTATATGATTCTGTATATTTAAAAATATATTTTAAAATGTAGAACCCGTGGACCCTCTCAGTTAAGTCCTAACCATTTTATTGTCCTGTGGCAATTGGTTTTAAAGTCTCTTTCAACCCCGCACCTTTTGAAAAACTGTCACCTTCTATAAGACTGTCGCCCTGGCTGGTGATTTTAGGGAAGAAGGGTGCACCGTGATTTAGCACACTCCCAAGCAAAAACAGACACAGGTTGAAAGCCTGACTTTGGCCCTAGTCATGGGACTTGAAATGATTCATGAGAACATCCTGTATGGCCCCTCTCTAGAGCCACTTGGGGACTCAAGCCGTGAGAGAGGACAGCCTGAGGAATTGAGGCAGGTCTTGGAAACAGTTGTCTCCCTAGACCTGTGGGTTTTACCAAGGAATCCTTGAGCTCCTTCCAACGTCCAGGCTGGCCTCCCCCTTGTTACCTCCAAAAATAGGATTTGGAACTTATTCCCCATGTGACCTAATGCGTGTCACATTTGTGGGCAGGAAGTGAATGCTTTCCTGCTAGGCCTGCACCATCCCCGGGAGATGGTCTGAGAAGGCATGCCTTCCTTCTCTGTCCTCCTTTACAACAGAATGTCAGCACACATAATGTGAGACTGCTTTCTTCAGTCTGAAAACATAGCATGTTCTTGAAAACTACAGCAGAAGATGTTAGATTGGCTGGATTTGTTTGATCCGGGGTTCCAATGCTTCATAGACAAAGTATGGTCAGCTATTAGTAATCATGCTGTCCATCCCTTTGACCCCTGTTCTGGGATCTGTGGGGCTCATAAAAGTGGTGAGGTTGGCTCATTGGGGAAACACTCACATCCTCTAAACAATCAGACCAGACAACAGAATTTGGCTCGTTGACCCAATGTGTGGTTGAGAATCCTACGCTGCATTGAATCAGGCAGGCCACGGCTTGAAATGTTTGCAATAGTAATTTGGGGTTCCCAGGATTTGGAATAAGAATCTGATGTCCTCATTTCACCATGGCTGCATGTCAGGGTCTAAGGATAGACGGTGAGCAGGACCCAAGATGGTCTGGAGCATCCACGGGTTGGGGAGAAGAGTAACACCCAAACCCAACATCACCCAAACACTACACTGCCTTTATGTATTAAGATCTCTCATAACAGTGTCCTATACTTACTGTCCCCGAACTGTACTCTTACAAATGGTTAATTTTATATGAGGTATATTTTATTACAAAAAAAGAAAAAAAAACTTTAAAAAAGACTTGAGAAATGACCAAGGCTGTGGAGTCTTGTGAGACCCAGCCAGATGAAATGCCCAGTGGCCCCAGGCTGCCTTTCTTACTTGGTTATGGGAGGACTTCTGTGCCCGCCCTGTGTCTGGCTCTCTTATTCCTGAGAGTGGAGTGACTACCCTGTTTCTCCAGCTATAGACCTTAACCCTCTGTATGGACTGAATTGTGTGTGCCACTAACTCCACCCTCACCCCACCCCATTAATAGGTTGAAGCCCTAATCCCTGATATGATGATATTTGGAAATAGGGACTTTAGGAGGTAGTTATTTTTAGATGAGTTCAGGAGGGTGAGGCCCCCACACTGGGATTAGTGTCTTTATAAGAAGAGGAAGAGGGGCATCTGGCTGGCTCAGTCAGTTAAGTGTCTGCCTTCAGTTCAGGTCATGATCTCAGGGTCCTGGGATCGAGACCTGCATTGGGCTCCTGGCTTGGTGGAAGCCTGCTTCTCTCTCTCCTTCTGCCTGCCACTCCCCTGCTCATGTTCTCTCTCTGCCAAATAAATTAAGCTCTCTCTAAAAAAAGAAGAAGAAGAAAAAGAAGAAGAAGAAGAAGAAGAGGAAGAGACCAGAGAGCACTCTGTTTCTCTGCCATGTGAGGACACAGCAAGTAGGTGGCCATCTATAAGCCAGGAAGACAGCCCTCACCAAGAGCCTAACCTCCTGGCACCTTGATCTTGACTTGGATTCTCCAGAACAGTGAGAAATAAATGTCTGTGGTTCAAGCCATCTGGTCTGTGGTGTTTTGTTCTAACAGCCCAGGATGACCAAGGCACCCTCAGAGCCAAGGGGTGTTTGTCCCAGAGGGATGTCTGCAGACCTGAGGCCCCCACCTCTGACCCTCCACTGCTCAGATGGAAGGTTACCTATAGCACTGGTCAGTACTTCTTAGAGAACCTGCCCAAAAGTGCCAAGAAAATCTACTGGGCTGCTCCAAAGGCCCATAGGGAGAATCAGAGAGAAAACATTGCCACACACACTGACATGACCACCTTTTCTCTATATGAACTTTACAGCCTAGAGGAGGGAAGGGAACTAATGTGGCCTGGCATTCGTATGTGGATGTCGCTCTCTTTTTGGGGGTGATGAAAATGTTCTAAACTTGATTGTGGTGGTGCTTGCACAACCCTGTGAATATTTGAGTCCACCAAATTGTACACTTCATCTTGTTTCATTTATTTATTTATTTATTTATTTATTTATTTATTTATTTATTTAGTAATCTCTATGCCTGACCTGGGGCTCAAACTCACAACCCCAAGATCAAGAGTCACATGCTCTTCTGACTGAGCCAGCCAGGCACCCCAAATTATATACTCTGCATGGATGGGTTGTGTGGCGCATAAGTTGTATCTCAATAAAGCTATTTAAGTGTAACCAGTATTTTGGGGCAGCCTGGGTGGCTCAGTGGTTTAGCGCCGCCTTCGGCCCAGAGCATGATCCTGGAGACCGGGGACCGAGTCCCACATCGGGCTTCCTGCATAGAGCCTGCTTCTCCCTCTGCCTGTATTTCTGTCTCTCTGTCTCTGTCTATGTCTCTCTCTCCTCTCTGTCTCTCATGAATAAATAAATAAAATCTTTAAAAAAAAAAGTGCAACCAGTATTTCTATGCCAGTTAAGGGGAGAAATAAAGGGAATAATGGGATGGGAGCTAGGGAAGCCAAAGTTGCAGACAGATGTACCACAATCAGGGGTTCTTATGTGGAATTGAGGGGTAGCTAGGGGCATTTGGAAATGTGGGTGTTGGTTAACTCCATGACTTGGGAAGTGCCATTGGCATTGATGGGGTGAGAGCCAGAGAAGCTAAACGTCCTGTAATGCCTACATCAGTTCTGCCCACTAAGAGTTTTCCTATCTACTGGCACCCCCCTTTCCAATCCCCTCCTTCCAACCAAAAAACTCTGCTCAGGGGAGATTTTTTGGTGTTAACATTTATGTATTTTAATACTTTTCTACACAAGACTTTGAAAAGCTCCGTTGCATTTTTGCAACCATAGGAATAAATTTCACTTCAGCTTTTATGCCCACAGCTTTATGAGGTATAACTGACAAATAAAATGGTAAGATATTTAAAGTATACATCATGACAATTTTATATATATATAATATATAGTTCACCCTCCCATCTAGTTCATTAAAATATTCATCACTGGGGATGCCTGAGTGTCTCAGCAGTTGAGCACCTCCCTTCAGCCCAGGGCATGATCCTGGGGTCCCGGAATCGAGTCCCACATGGGGCTCCCTGCATGGAGACTGCTTCTCTCTCTGTCTGTGTCTCTGTCTCTGTCTCTCTCTGTCTCTCATGAAAAAATAAAATAAAATAAAATAAAATAAAATAAAATAAAATAAAATAAAATAAAAAGATATCCATCACCATATATAATGTTTGGTGAGAACATTTAAGTTTTACTTTCTTAGTGAATTTCAATTATAAGATATAGTACTATCAACTATAGTCACCTTATTTACCTTAGATTCCCAGACCTTATTTATCTTAGAGCTGAAAGTTTGTACCCCCCCTTTTTTTAAATTTTTATTTATTTATGATAGTCACACACAGAGAGAGAGAGAGGCAGAGACACAGGCAGAAGGAGAAGCAGGCTCCATGCACTGGGAGCCCGACACGGGATTCGATCCCAGGTCTCCAGGATCGCGCCCTGGGCCAAAGGCAGGCGCCAAACCGCTGCGCCACCCAGGGATCCCTGTACTCTTTTTTTTTTTACTAACCTCTCACTATTCCTGCCCCCTGCCAAGCCAGCCTCTGCCAACCACTTTTCTACTTTTCTGTTTAAGGTTTTTTTTGTTGTTGTTGTTGTTGTTTTTTTTTTTTTTTAGATTCCATACACAAGTGATGACACACAGTGTTTGTCTTTGTCTGTCTGGTTTATTTCACTCAGCATAATGCTCTCAAGCTACATCCATGTTTCACAAGCGGCAGGATTTCCTTCTTTCCATTGTATGTATGTATATGTACCTCACATCTTCTTTATCCATCCATCCGCTGATGGACATGTAGATTGCTTTCATTTCTTGGCAATTGTGAATAATACTGCAATGAGCACAGGGGTGTAGATATCTCTTCAATATCCTGTTTTCATTTCCTTTGGGTGTATACCCAGCAGTGGGAGTGCTGGATCATATGGTGGTTCTATTTTAGTCTTTTGAGGAATTTCCATACTGTTTTTCTTAGTGGCTGCACTAATTTACATTCCCACAAACAGAGCAGGAAGATTCCCTTTTACCCACATCCTTGCTAAGGCTTGTTGCTCTTATCTCTTGTGTTTTGGATGGCTGCCATTCTAATAGGTGTGAGGTGAGATCTCATTGTGGCTTTGGTTTGCATTTTTTTTTTTTAAGTTTTTTTATTTAAGTCATCTCTATACCCAGCATGGGGCTCAAACTCATGACATTGAGATCTAGAGTCGCATGCTCTTCCTACCCAGCCAGCCAGGTGCCCTGGTTTGCATTTCTTTGATGATGAGTATTGTTGAGCACCTTTTCATGTACCTGTTGGCCACTTGTCTGTCTCCTTTGGAAAAATGTCTCTGCAGTTTTTTCTGTCCAGGTTTAAATTGGGTTTGTTTGCTCATTGAGTTCTATGGGTTCTTTGTAGCCTTGGGATATTAACAACCTCTTATCAGATGCATGATTTGCAAATTTTTTTTCCCATTCCAAAGGTGGCCTTTTCATTTTACTGATGGTTTCCTTTGCTATGCAGAACATTTTTAGCATGATGGAGTCTATTTTTGCTTTCCTTGCCTTAGCTTTTGGTACCCTACATCCGCTTTTGATTCTTACTCTGGATCAAACTAAGTAAGCCAAGAGCTGGTCTGTTCCTCAGCCCAGAGGTCCTCACTTCTCTGGGATCTGTTGCCTTTGGTTTCTTCTGTGGGAGCTTACCCAGGTTTTGCTATTTGTTTAGAGGTTATTTTTAGCTGGCTAGACGTTTGGAGGTAAATCTTTTGGGTACTTGCATGGCATTATATTTTTTTAAATGATCATGACTATTTTAAACTGAGTGAGTATAAGTTTGAAGGCAGAAACATTTCCTTTTTAAGGCGCCGTTTCTCTAGCAGTTAGGAAAACTAATCCAAAAGATTAGCAAAAATAGCCTCTTGTTAAATAGCTTGAATCTGGGGGAAATGCTGGCATTTCTTCTGTTCAATGAACCCTTCTGGGGTGAGAGAAAGAAGAAAGGCCGAGGATTGCTGTGAATCTCTGTAGGTAGTGAAGTCCTTCCTGGAACCAAGATTTCTTTTGTTTATTTTATTTTAATTAATTAATTAATTAATTAATTTATTTATTTATTTATTTATTTATTTATTTATTTATGATAGTCACAGAGAGAGAGAGAGAGAGGCAGAGACACAGGCAGAGGGAGAAGCAGGCTCCATGCACCGGGAGCCCGATGTGGGATTCGATCCCGGGTCTCCAGGATCGCGCCCTGGGCCAAAGGCAGGCGCCAAACTGCTGCACCACCCAGGGATCCCCGATTTCTTTTGTTTAAAACCAGGAAGCTTACTGTCTGTCATCAGTGATAAACAATACATACCTGACCCAAAAATATGGCACCAAAAATTTAAGTTAAAGCAATAGTCTACTGAGGAGAAAAGCCCTTTCCTTTCGATCTGGGGGCAATTATCAGCTCACAGGTAAGCCAGGATAGGTGCTTACAGGTATACCAAGGAGCTATGGAGGAAGAACAAGTCCAATGGAATGCACTTTTTTCTTTGGATGCACGGCTGGCAGTACCAGCTCTCTGGCAGTACCAGCTCTCTGCACTCCATGGGATGCCCCAAGAAACCTGGCCTGAAAAAGCATGCAGACTGAGGTACAAGACCAAGCAAGGTTATGTCATATACTGGATCCGTGTGCCACATAGTGGCCGCAAACACCCACTGCCTAAGGCTGCAGCAAGACTGTCCATCATGGTGTCAACCAGTTCAAGTTTGCCCAAAGCCTACAGTCTATAGCAGAGGAATGAGCTGGACACTACTGTGGCCACTGTGGCTCTTATGGTCTTGAATTCTTACTAGGTTGGCAGAGATTCCACATACACATTCTTTGAGGTTATCCTCATTGATCCATTCTATAAAGCTATCAGAAGAAATCCTGACCCCCAGTGGATCACCAAACCAGTTCATGAGCACAGGGAGACCTGAGGGCTGATATCTGCAAGCCGTGAGAATGTGGCCTTGGAAAGCATCCCTAGTTCTGGCACACCATTGGTGGTTCTAGCAGGGGGGCATGGAGAAGGAAGGATCCTCTCCTGCTCCACCTTGCCACTAATATAATTAATGTTTGTGAAATTCTTACCTAATAAACAATTTAGGACAGTCATGTCTGTTAAAAGTGTTCTTTAATTTGTCTGCTAAAATGAGTTGCCTGCAGATTGTCCCATAAATGCACTGTCAAATGATGGAAATTGAACTGCTATAATGTTGGAAGACTGTAAGGGTAGGTAGGGTGCCTGGCTCAGTCAGAAGGGCAACATGACTATCAATCTTGGGGTTGTGAGTTTGAGCTCCACGTTGGGTATAGAAATTACTTAAAAAAATAAAAATCTTAAAAAAAAAAGACAAAATGCTGTTTGGTACAATAGGTGTAAAATAAATTCTATAAAAGTGAAATGTAGAAGCTAGCCCTGTAGGGCCCCTGGGTGGCTCAGTGGTTGAGTGTCTGTCTTTGGCTCAGGTCGTGATCCTAGGTCCTGGGATTGAGTCCTGCATCGCATCAGGCTCCCTGCAGGGAACCTACTTTTCCCCTCTGCCTATGTCTCTGCCTCTATCTCTGTGTCTCTCATGAATAAATAAATAAAATCTTAAAAAAAAAAAGCTAGCTATGTAGATTTGTTGGTGCATGAGTTGGAACCTGTAGCTTCACTAGGGTGATGTAATGCATAAAGCTCTGCTGCTTTACTCTCAAACGGCTGTTTTTAGGGGTTTGATAAGAACAAGCGTATTGCTTCGGATTTTGCTTGGAAATGTGAAGAATATCCTAATCTTTTATCATGATCATATGCAGAATAGTAAAGTTAACAAGGTAGGGGCACATTTTTAGGTTGAATCCAATATTCCATTTATGGAACTGCTGCTTCTGAAAGAATAGTTTAAAAGAATGCCACCATTTTTAGGAGAATTGAATAAATCTGTTGCTAGATGGTTCTCTTACAAATGAAAATAAATCCTGTTTGGGGATCCCTGGGTGGCTCAGCGGTTTAGCACCTGCCTTCAGCCCAGGACGTGATCCTGGAGTCCCGAGATCAAGTTCTGCATGAGGCTCCTGCATGGAGCCTGCTTCTCCCTCTGCCTGTGTCTCTGCCTCTCTCTCTCTCTCTCTCTCTCTCTCTGGGTCTCTCATGAATAAATAAATAAAATCTTAAAAAAAAAAAAAAAGAAATCCTGTTTAACCTAAGCTAGAAAGAACCTAAGAAAGAAAGGAAGGAAGGAAAGAAGGAAGGAAGGAAGGGAGAAAGAAAGTCTGTTAACATCTTTGGGTCAACTCTGTGGGTACCTGGTTTATTTTGGTGGATTTAATTTGTTTCTGCATGTTTGGGAATCAATAGGTCCTGAGGCTCTCCTCATAGCTTTAGGGGTACGGATCTCAGCCTCCCTGAACCCTGGCAGCCACTGACAGGCCCAGAAGCAGGCTTGTCTTCAAAGGTTGTATTTCCATTTGGGAAGTGTTTGAAGTTGTTTAACTTAAAACAGCCTTGAGGGGGACGCCTGGGTGGCTCAGCAGTTAACTGTCTGCCTTCAGCCCAGGGCGTGATCCTGGGATCGAGTCCCACGTCGGGCTCCCTGCATGGAGCCTGCTTTTCCCTCTGCCTGTGTCTCTGCCTCTCTCTGTGTGTGTCTCTAATGAATAAATAAATAAAATCTAAAAAAAAAAAAAAACAGCCTTGAAAAAAAATTATGCCAAGTGAAATAAGCCAGACACAAAGGATAAATATTGTATGATTCTAATTCTGTAAGGGACCTAGAGTAGCCAAAGCTATAGAGACAGAGAGTAGAAGGGTGGGTGCCAGGGGCTGGGGGAAGGGATGGGGTCAGTGTTGGATGGGGACAGAGTTTCAGGTTGAGAAGATGGAAAAGTTCTGGAGATGGGTGGTGATGATGGTTGCACACCAATGTGAATATGCTTCATGCCCTTGAACTAGACACTTAAAACTGGTTAAAATGATAAATTGTGTGTTTTCTATATTCTGTAACACACACACGCACCATTAGGCAGTAGAAAGCTCCATGGGCAGGGGGCTCAGTAGAAAGATTTGGGAGTCATTCAGACCAGGGTTTGAATCCCACCTCCACCATATACCGCTGCTGTGTGACCCTGGGAAGGCATGTAAACTCTGATCCTCAGCTACCTTCTTTTTCATTTTTTTTAAAGATCTTGTTTATTTTGTTTTATTTATTTATTTTAAAGATTGATGTATTGACTCATGAGACACACAGAAAGAGAGAGAGGCAGAGACATAGGCAGGGGCAGACAGGCTCCCCCAGAGAGCCCAATGTGGGACTCGATCACAGGACCCTGGGATCACGACCTGAGCCAAAGGCAAATGCCCAACTGCTGAGCCACTCAGGCGTCCCAAGATTTTGTTTATTTTAGAGGGAGAGAGAGATCCCTGGGTGGCGCAGCGGTTTAGTGCCTGCCTTTGGCCCAGGGCGCGATCCTGGAGACCCGGGATCGAATCCCATGTCGGGCTCCCGGTGCATGGAGCCTGCTTCTCCCTCTGCCTATGTCTCTGCCTCTCTCTCTCTCTCTCTCTCTCTCTCTCTCTCTCTGACTATCATAAATAAATAAAAATTAAAAAAAAATAAAAAAATGGAGAGAAAGGGAAAGAGCATGCATGAACAGGGAGAGGGGCAGAGGGAGAAGGAGAAAATCCCAAGCCGACTCCACACTGAGTGTGGAGCCCAATGTGGGGCTCAGATTTCATGACCCTGAGATCATGACCTGAGCTGAAACTAAGAGTTGGACATTCAACCAATGAGCCACCCAGGCACCCCTACTTTATTTATAAAAGGTGTTAATAATGTCTATGTTGTTAAGGGTATTATGGAGGATCTTATGTACTAAAGCATGCAAAGTACTTTGTCCTGTGCTTGCACACAGCTGACACCCAACAAATGATAGTTACAATTGGGAATAGAGTCATTGTGTACTTGAGAGCTTAAATTCATTGAAATACTACTCAGTAACAGTTTAAAAGAATAACTGGGTCTAGTAACGTTGACATTCCTTTTGTTTTAAACTTTCTAGCTAGCAGTATGGTTAAAATTAAGATTAAAAACTGGGGTACCTGGCTGGCTCAATCAGTGGTGCATGTGGCTCTTGATCTCTGGGTCTTGAGTTCAAGCCCTGTGTTGGGTATAGAGCTTACTTAAAAAAACAACTAATTTTTGGCCTCATAGTTGCTAATTCTTTTTTTTTTCATAGTTGCTAATTCTAAGTGCAGATATGTCCTAAATATTGTATATGTACCATGGAGGCACCAGGGAGGGTTATTTGATGGCTAAGGTTCAAATCTGGTTATTGGCAAGATCATCAGCATTGGTGGTTAAAGAGAACATTCCATGAGGAAAAATATGTGCAACAAGTACATTCTGTAGAGAAAGATTTAAAAGTGAAAATAAAAAGCTTATGTAGCTTTTTGATATCTGAGTGCCTACTGGGGTAAGTGTGTAGGCACTTCTCACATTAGGCTGCCTAGGTAGGTGGCCTAGCTCCATCCCTGCCGAGCTATGGAGCTAGGCAGGTGGCCTAGCTCCATCCCTGCCGAGCTATGGACAATTGTGGTTTCAAGACTGGGGACAACTCACAAATGGGTTTAAAGAAGGTTCACTGAATTTATTTGGACAGTAACTTTGAGGTGTGCTGGGAGACCTGAAAACTACTTAACATGGCACTTGTGGGTTTTTTAAAAATATCTTTTCTTTATTCATTTGAGAGACAGAGACAGTGAGGATGAGCAGGGAGAGGGGCAGAGGGAAAGGAAGAGAGAGACTCTGCTGAGCTGGAAGCCCGGTGCAGGACTCGATCCCAGGACCCTGAGATCATGACCTGAGCTGCAGGCAGATGCTTAACCAGCTGAGCCACCCAGGCACTCTCTTTGGCTAAGTTATTAAATATCCATGCTCTGCCTGCTAGATTTTGGGTCCCTCTGCTTTCCTGATTTGACCAGCTACCTTAGCAAACAGAATTCAACTTTTTTTTTTAAGATTTTATTTATTTATTTGTGAAAAACACAGAGAGAGGCAGAGGGAGAAGCAGGCTTCCTCCTGGGAACCCAATGTGAGACTCGATCCCCGGACCCCAGGATCACAACCTGAGCCAAAGGCAGATGCTGAACCACTGAGCCACCCAGGCACCTCCAGAATTCAACTTTTTTTTAAAGATTTTATTTATTAAAAAAAAAGATTTTATTTATTTATTCATGAGAGACACAGAGAGAGAGAGAAAGAGAGAGATTGAGAGGGGCAGACATAGGCAGAGGGAGAAGCAGGCTCCATGCAGGGAGCCCGAAGTGGGACTCAATCTCCGGTCTCTAGGATCAGGTCCTGGGCTGAAGGCGGTGCTAAACTGCTGAGCCACCCAGGCTGCCCCAGAATTCAATTTTTAATAAATTATCAGTTCAGTCAATCTATTACTATTTCCATTTTGCATTTCAAATAAAACTAGAAGGTGAAAGACATTAATTTATACTGAGCTTTAATGTCAAGGCTAAAGGCATGTGTGTGGTTTTTTTTTTTTTTTTTTTTGGTTAAAGGCATGTGTTTAATTTCAGTTTGGAGGGATTGAGACATGAGCATATGCCTCCCTTAAACAAAAAAAACTTTTTTTCTCTTGTCCACAAAGCATCTTCTTTTTTTAAAATGGGTTTTTCTTCTTCTTCTTCTTCTTTTTTTTTTAAGACTTTGTTATTTATTCATAAGAGACACAGAGACAGAAGCAGAGACACAGGCAGAGGGAGAAGCAGGTTCCCCTCTGAGAGTCCGATGTGGGACTGATCTTAGGACCCCAGGATCGTGACCGGAGCCAAAGGCAGAGTCTCAACCATTGAGCCACCCAGGTGCCCCTACATAGCATCTTTTCAACTGATTGTGATACTCAGATGAATTTGCTTACCAAAGTATATTTCCATACATCATTATTTAAAATATTTTTAAAAAGATTTTATTCATTTATTCATGAGAGACACAGAGAGAGAGAGAGAGGCAGAGACATAGGCAGAGGGAGAAGCAGGCCCCATGCAGGGAGCCTGACTGGGTACTCCGGGATCACGCCCTGGGCTGAAGGCAGTTGCCCAACCGCTGAGCCACCCAGGCGTCCTAATAAGACCGTTGTTATTTTAGTCAACTCCCCAGTATTTTATTATCAGCCATGCAAAATATTTTTTTTTAACTTTCTCTGATTTCAGTTGCATAAACTATATGTACCAATGGTTCTCAAGCTAGACTGGTCATAAAAGCCACTAGAAATATGTAATAGCCATGCAGATGGCCAAGATAGCCCAATTTAGAAAGGCTGGCTAGAATCTGCATCTTTTCATGCACCAGTGTGGTTTATAGATAAGACTTTTTGAAATAGTGGTGTATACAGATGTCCTGGGTTAGCCAGTAAAAATCGATCAGGTTGGATGGTGGAACTTTTTTTGACATACCAACTTGAAAGACATGTTGAAAATAATTCATTAGGGGCACCTGGGTGGTTCAGTCAGTTAAGTGTCTACCTTTCGCTCAGGTCATGATCTCAGGGTCCTGGGATAGAGCCCCATGTTGGGCTCTGCACTCAGTAGGGAGTCTGTTTCTCCCTCTACACCCCTGCTCGTGCTCTCTCTCTCTTTCTCTCAAATAATTAAGTAATATCTTTAAAAAAAAAGAAAGGAAAGAAACTACCAGACTATTCTTCCAGAATAACTATGTCATTTCATTCCTACCAGAGCTGTATGCATGATCCAATTTTTCCATATCATTGACAGTATTTGGTATTGTCACTGTTTTTAATATTAGCCAATGACAGGTATCTCATTGTGGTCTTAATTTACATTTTGTTACTGGTTAATGATGTTAAACATCTTTTCAGGGGTGCCTGGCTGGCTCAGTTGGTGGAGCATGTGATTCTTGATATCTAGGTTGTAAGTTCGAGTCCTATGTTGGGTGTAGAGATTACTTAAAAACAAAATATATTTTTAAAAAGATTTTATTTATTTATTTGAAAGAGAGAGAGAGATCGAGTGCAAGAGAGAGCAGGAGTAGGAGGGGAGGGGTAGAGAAAGAGAGAGAAGCAGTCTCCCACTGAGCAGGGAGCCTGATGTAGGGCTCGATCCCAGGACCCTGAGATCATGACCTGAGCCGAAGGCAGATGCTTAACCAACTGATCCACCCAGGTGCCCCTCTTAAAAATAAAAAAAAAAATTTTAAAGATATTATTTATTTAGTCATGAGAAACAGAGAGGAGAGAGAGAGACAGAGGCACAGGCAGGGGGAGAAGCAGGCTCCATGCAGGGAGCCTGACGTGGGACTCCATCCCGGGTCTCCAGGATCATGCCCTGGGCTGAAGGCAACGCTAAACCGCTGAGCCACCCGGGTTGCCCAAAATTAAATATTTTAAAAAGTGGTTAAAAAACATCTTTTCATGTGTTTATTTGCTATCTGTATATCCTTTTTGGTGAAATATCTGTGCATGCCTTTTGTTCATTTTTAAATTAGATATTGTTTGTTTTTCAAGATTCACTTATTTTTTATTTGAGAGAGAGACAGTGAGCAGGGGGAAGGGCAGAGGAAGAGGGAGAGAAAGAATCCTCAAGCAGACTCCCTACTGAGCATAGAGCCTGACTCAGGGCTTGGTCCCAGAACCCTGAGATCATGACCTGAGCCAAAATCAGGAATCTGACACTTAACTGACTGAGCCTCCCAGGTGCCCCTTTTTATTTGTTGTTATTATGTAGATTGTTCTTTTACTGTTGAATTTGGAGAGATATTTACATATCCTGGATATTCCATTAAAAAATATCTTTATTGCTTTTTCTGATTTCAGAGGTAATATGTGCTCATGATTCTAAAATTCCAGCACTTCAGAAATATATAATACAGAATGTGAAAGTTCTTGGTCATCCTAGTACAGATCTAACCATACTAACTGATCATCAAGAGGCTTTTTTCTTATGCATACACTATAGACATACTTGCATAAACACGTTCTATTTTAACCAAATGGGGTGGCATAGGAACCATTTAAAACTTGCCATTGGGGCAGCCTGGGTGGCTCAGTGGTTTAGCACCTTTGGCCCAGCGCCTGATCCTGAAGACTCGGGTTGGAGTCCCACTTCGGGCTCCCTGAACGGAGCCTGCTTCTCCCTCTGCCTGTGTCTCTGCCTCTCTCTCTGTCTCTCATGAATAAATAAATAAAATATTTAAAAAAAATAATAAAACTTGCCTTTGTTTCACTTCTCAATGTATGATGGACATTTTTACACATTGACTGGTGGAGACCTACTTCATGCTTTTAAACATCTGCATAATTGTCCACTTATACACACAAGACTTTAGAACTGCAATGAAAGCATTCACTTGAAAGGCAGGAAAGTTCCCATTGTGTTTTATGTTTCATTTATGTTTGGCATTTATCATCCTGAAGCATATGGTTTTTCAGAATCTAAAAGCCAAGGCAGCTGCCAATTTTAAATGAGCTCCTGCTTCTGACTGAAAAATCAATAATGTGGACCAATGGCCCTTTATATTTTATGTATGAAAGTTTTCTTAGCCTCTTCCCTAGATGTGTCCTTAGGAGCTTCCTACCCTGGTGTAAATTCAGCTTTGGGCAAAAAAAAGAACTCTAGGTGTCAAGCTACAATCAGCCCCAGGAACAGAGCTTTGGGACCTTTGTTTTGCTGTTTTGTAGAAATGGATCTAGTGTTTTGCACAAAAGTTCCTGTCTCACTTTGTGACCAGACTAAAAGTCCAAGTCCCAACAGTGCTTCCCCGGCCCTATGTCAACCGTGCTCTGTTCTCTGTGGACCTCCTCTCCTGCCTCTGGCTCACTGATAGCAGTCCCACCAGCCTCTGTGCCCTTCCAGAAGCAGGTACATGGCTGGCCGTGAGCTTTGCCCTGGGCTCCCCTTCTTTGAGATCTCCTCTCCCACACCCCAGCCCACCCCACACCACTCACTCCTTCACCCCTTCCTTTTTGCTCCTAGTCACCTCCTTAAAAAAAAAAGATTAGGTACTTTATTATTATTATTATTATAAAAGATTTTATTTTTTTATTCATGAGAGACACAGAGTCATAGGCAGAAGCAGGCTCTCTGTGCGGATCCTGAGATGTGGGACTCACTCCAAGGCCCCCAAATCACAACATTGAGCCAAAGGCAGATGCTCAATCGCTGAGCCACCCCTAGGTACTTTATTTAAGTATAGCATATTTGTCAAGGTAGGTCAGAGGTATGATTTCCCAGTTTGCACATATTTTTATTTTTTTTTAATTTTTTTTAAATTTTTATTTATTTATGATAGTCACAGAGAGAGAAAGAGAGAGAGGCAGAGACACAGGCAGAGGGAGAAGCAGGCTCCATGCACCGGGAGCCCGATGTGGGATTCGATCCCGGGTCTCCAGGATCGCGCCCTGGGTCAAAGGCAGGCGCCAAACCGCTGCGCCACCCAGGGATCCCATTTTTAAAAAATATTTATTTACTTATTTTAGAGAGCAAGAGAGCAGACACAGAGGGGAGGGGCAAAGGGAGAGGGAAAGAATCTGAAGCAGAGTCCGCGCTGGGCGTGAAGCCCATCACGGGGTCGATTTCATGACCCTCAGATCAGACCTGAGCCAAAATCAAGAGTGGATGCTGAACTAAACCAGGTGCCCCAGTTTACACAGATTTCTAATAGAAAAATTTGAGAAAATGTTTCAGCAACGTAAGGCATAGCTCTTGAATATCTAGAATACTCATCTTTCTTCTGGGCAACAGAAGGATACAAACTTAAACATTTAATTTAAAATAATGTGATAAAAAAGGAACCTAAAAAAAATTTTTTTCCCCAAACCATCTCCCCACCCCTGCCCACCTGTGGTAACACAATTTCATCTCTGAAGAGCTGTTAAAAATCCTCTTATCAAAGGACAACAAAAGAAGTATGAAGGAGGGCCCTGGCTGTTCTCATTAAATAGTAATCTTGTCCACAAGATTTCCCCCTCCCACAGCCTCTGCTGGTTTTGTTTTAAACCATGGTGAAGTATCCCTAAAATAAAAGTTACTATTTTAGCCATTTTGAAGTATAGGGTTCAGTGGTACAACACCACACCTACACTGTTGTGCAACCAGCACCAACATCCATCTCCAGAACTTTTCATCCCATAAACAAAACTGAGAGTCTGTCCCCATCAAACACTCAGCCTCCGCCCCTCCCCCTCCCTTGCCCCCCATCACTCCCTCTTTGTCTCTTCGGAGTTTGACAACTTCAGGGACCTCCTAGAAGTAGTCATAAAGTATTTGTCTTTTTGCAACTGGCTTATTTTGCTTAGCATAATGTCCTCAAGGTTCATTCACGTGGGAGCAGATGCCAGAATTTCCTTAGCTTTTAAGGATGAATAACATTCTGGCGCTCCTGGGTGCTCAGTGAGTGAAGCATCTGCCTTCAGCTTAGGTCATGATCTCAGGGTCCTGGGATCCAGGCCCGTGTCGGGCTCCCTGCTCAGAGGGGAGTCTGCTTCTCCCTCTCTCTCTGCCTGTCATTCTCCCTGCTTGTATGCACTCTGTCAAATAAATAAAATCTTAAAAAAAAAAAGAAGAGAAAAGAAAAGAAGAAAAGAAAAGAAAACAATCTCACCAAGCCCTAGTTTCCTCCTCTGTGAAGTCAGAAGATGACCCCTCTCCCATGGTCGCCATGAGGAGGAAATGAAGGAAGAAGGGGAGCTCAGCCTAATGACAGGCACTTGGCACATAGGAAAAGGCCAATGATTGTGGCAAATGGCATTTGGCAAAGATGGCCACGATGGCATCTTCCATCCCACATGCTTTTCTAGAATCTTGTCACCCCATCAAGAGATGGAGTGTAACGCCATCATCCCCTTGGTCTTGGATGCAGGCAGACTTATGACTCACTTATAACTAATGTGATATAAATGACACTCCATGACTTAAAGGATGGGTCATAAGAGGCTATGCAGCTTTTGCCTCATTCACTGAACATCAGTGCTTGGAGCCCTGCATGGTCATGCCAGAGACCCTTCATGAAGCCCACATGCTGTAGGGGAAGCCCAGACCACATGGGGAGGCCATGTGTAGGTATTCTGGCTGACTGCTCCAGCTGAGGTCCCAGCTGGAAGTCAGTTTCAGTTTTCAAATATGTGAGTGAAGGTGCTTCCACATGATTGTAGCCTCCACCATCCAGTTCCCTCACCCCTCCCAGCCTTTGAGTCTTCCCAGTTGAAGCCTCAGACCTCATAGCACAGGGTCAAGCCATCCTTGCCATTTTCATTGTTCATGCCTCACCCACAGAATCCATCAATGTAATAAATGGTGGTTTTATACCTGTAGGTTTGGGGCTTTTTGTTACACAGCTGTTGTAACTAGAACAATGATACCAATGCTGTCCTGCCAATTCTATCTGCTTAATATACCCGAATCTGGCTACTTCTCTCTGTCCATCTCCACTTCTTCTACCTTAGCTTGAGCCTTTATGTTTTACCTGCATCAGATTCCAAACATGTCTTTCTGCCTTCCACCTTGGCCCTCCAAGCCTACCCCTACACCGATTTTTCTAAAACACAACTGCAGCTCAATTACCTCAACTCAATCCTTACCCAAGTAATAACTCCTACTCATCTATAATGAAAGTCTGGGGAGATTAATCACAACATTAAAAGACCCATAATTTAGGGAAAACACGAATCACTAAGAAGGCGGTATTTTACCTTACTTTATTCCAGTCTGCTCCAGTGCTGCCTGGAAAAAAAAAAAGATAAAGAACTTGATAATGCTCAGAACATTTGATATTTTTGGAAACAGAAAGTAGGTTCTCTGCTTGGGAAACATGTAAGTACTCTGAGTCTATCCAACCATGAGGAGTTACCTTAAAACCCTTTCAGGCCTTGAGAATTCCAGATTCAAAGGTAAAAAAGTGATAGATTCTTGAGTTAGGAACTTAATCACCTAAAGGAAAATTAGATATAATTTAGTCCTACATGCTTTTCAAGCACACAGCTGTTCTTAGATGGGTCCATAATCCAGAATGAAGCCTTGGGCCTGGGATACCAGGTGAATGAAGCCCTGGGTGAGCAGATGCAGGAATTCAGGGTCCTCACTGATAAATGTTGCCAACCCAACATTTTCTTAAAGTTCACCGTTCACCCTTCACCCTTTAAGTGTCAGCAATGGGTGCTTGCTTTTTATCTTTTTTTTTTTTTTTTTGTAATCTCTACCCTGAACATGGGGCTCAAACTTAGGACCCTGAGATCAAGAGTTGCACGTTCTTCTGACTGAGCCAGCTAGGTGCCCCCATCTTATTTTTTGTTTTATTTATTTATTTTTAAAGTAGGCTCCATACCCAACATGGGGCTTGAACTCACATCTGAGATCAAGAGTTGTACTCTGTACCAACTAAGGCCAGCCAGGCTCCTGTTAACAGATATATTTTATTTTATTTTAACTCTTTTTTTTCTTAAGATTTTTGTTTATTTATTCATGAGAGACAGATACAGAGGCAAAGACAGGCCCAAGGAGAAGCAGGCCCCCTGCAGGGAGCCCAATGTGGGACTCTATCCTGGGTTCGCAGGATCATTCCCTGAGCC
Source organism: Nyctereutes procyonoides (assembly GCF_905146905.1). Classification (NCBI taxonomy): domain Eukaryota; kingdom Metazoa; phylum Chordata; class Mammalia; order Carnivora; family Canidae; genus Nyctereutes; species Nyctereutes procyonoides. The sequence goes on from NW_026575126.1 coordinate 66,497,363, forward strand.
CAAGGCAGGCACTCAACCTCTGAGCCACCCAGGCATCCCGGCAAATACATTTTAAAGGCTGTTGCTCTTCAGAGGTTGTTTTAACCAATCCTTTAGAAGTTGAGACTCCACTAGGTGCCCCCTCCAGTTGTAACTGTTTTCAGAACTTCAGATCGGGAAGACTTGGTTCTTCCTGACTTACACAGTATGTGGCCAAGATTACTTTGGAAAATATAGTAAAATTTCGTAGTAAACTGCAATGAAAAGGCCTTTTCAAAGTGGGAAAATGGAAATAATTTTTTAAAATGTCTTTTGTCTTTGAACCATGAAGTTTTGCTTTGAATATGGCTCCTTGCCATTGTCACTTTTTTAAGAGCTAAGGTCTCTTGTATAAGCCTAAAATTCTTATGTTGAAAGGCACTTCCTTCTGTTATTTTATCACCTTCCTGGTTTTGTCTAATCTTACTCAGATTACGGTCATATTTCTTGGTCTTTTTAATGTGCATATTAAAATTTCAAACACAGAGTCTTTGTTCTGTAGTCTTGACTTTTCATGCACTCTTAGACATATTTTGGGACACTTACAAAGAAGAATGTTTTGCTTTAAATATTCTCATGTTTTTAAACCCACTTTGTCATGTTCAACTTCTAAAATTTTCATGAGTTCTGGTGAGGTATTCTATTTAGAGAGTATTTTGTTTTAATTAAGCCCATCTTAAGAGACATTTGTTTTTTTGCCAAGAATGTGCTTTCTCCCTTAAAAATCGGTTATATTTATAACATTCATAAACTAAGTTATTAGCAAAGGCAAAATTTTAGCTGCACCATTGCTGCGTCTTCTCAGTTCATGAGAATAAAAGAGAATAGGAATTAACTAAGCCAAAGCATAATGACAAATCAAGATATTATGAATACACATGGACTTTATTTTCAATAATTTTTTCTTAAATGCTGAGTTTTAAAATTGTTTTGTAGAATAATTTCTCATCTCTGAAAAGAATGCAGAGGGTAGGCTGCTATATTTGAGGGCTGGTGTGTTTTATTCGTTAATGTGTGCCTGCTCTAACTATGGAGAAAAGCTACAGTGGAAACTTCAAATATTTCCTCAATTTGATTAGGCTGCACTTAAAAATTAAAATATTTTTTTCCTAGATATTACAGTACATCACCATATAATAGAATATATCGAAAATACAGAAAAATAGACCCAGCGAAATTAAAGTCATCTATAGACCTCTTACCAAAGGGCAACCAGTATGAGTATTTTGGTCTGTTTTGTTGGCAATATTTTATTATTATTATTATTATTATTTTTAAAGATTTTTAAATTTATTTATTCATAGAGACACACAGAGAGAAAGGCAGAGACACAGGCAGAGGGAGAAGCAGGCTCCATGCAGGGAGCCCAATGTGGAACTCGATCCGGGGTCTCCCGGATCATGACCTGGACTGAAGGCAGCACTAAACCGCTGAGCCACCCGGGCTGCCCTTATTTTATTATTTTATTTTATTTTATTTTATTTTTTGGGAATATTCTATATATGACTTTTCCTTCTTATATGGTTAGGATCATATTGTACACATATATATTTTTAAAGATTTTATTTTTATTTATTCATGAGAGACAGAGAGAGAGACATAGGCAGAGGGAGAAGCAGGCTCCCTGTGGGGAGCCCAATGTGGGACTTGATCCCAGGACCCCAGGATCATGACCTGAGCTGAAGGCAAATGCTCAACCACTGAACCACCCAGGTGCCCCAAGTCTGTACACCTTTCATCCATTCGCCCATTCCCCAGCTCCACCTCTGACAACCACCAGTCCTTTCTCTGTATCTATGAGCTCATTTGTTTTGTTTTCTTTGTTTTTAGATTCCACATATAAGTGAGATCATACTATATTTTTCTTTGTCAACTTACTTTGCTTAGCATAATGCCCTCAAGGTCCATACATTTTGTGGCAAATAGCAAGATTTCATTCTTTTTTTTTATGGCTGAATAATACTTCATTGTGTATTATATATTTAATTATATGTATATATGTGATTTTCTTTATCCATTCATTCAATGAGCCAGGGATTGAAGATATCTTTTCAAATTAGTGTTTTTGGGTACCTGGGTAGCTCAGTTGGCTGGGCATCCGATTCTTGATTTTGGCTCAGGTCATGATCTCAGGGTCATGAGATTGAGCCCTGCAACAGGCTCCATACTCAGCATGGAGTCTGCTTGTCCCTCTTCCTCTGTTTTTCCTCTCCCTCTTTTTCATCTGTCAAATAAGTACAAAATCTTTTTAAAAATTAGTGTTTTTGTTTTCTTTGAATAAATACCCAGAAGTGGGATTGCTGGATCATAATTTTAATATTTTGAGGAACCTCCATACTGTTTTCCATAGTGGCTGTGCCACCCATAGTGCATGAGGGTTCCCTTTTCTCTACATCCTTGTCAACACTTGTTATTGTGGGTTTTGGGTTTTTTTTCGATGCCTCAAAACTTAGTTTTGCAATTCAAAGTTCTAGTTCCCAAAGAGCTTCATCCTCCCAAAAGGAAGCCCTGTCTCATTAGTGGCAAGCTACTCCCCATCCCTCCCTTCCTCCAGCATCTGTCAAACACCAATCTGTGCCGGTCTCTGGGGGTTTGCCTATTTTAGCTGTTTCATATAAATGGAATCATACAGCATGTGACCTTTTGTGTCTGGCTTCTTTCACTCAGCATTATATTTTCAAGGCCCATCCATGTAGCATATACCAGTACTTCATTCTTGTTTATGGCTGAGAAACGTTCCATTATAAATATTATTATATATTAACACATATAATATATAATCACATTACATAATGTATTATATATTATTACATATTAACACACATATAATAACATTATATGATACATTACATATGTTTGTATATATGACAATATAAAGTTAACACATGTATGTTGCACATATATCATAATTTATCCATTAATTCATTGGTAGGCATTTGGGTGGTTTCCATCTTTTTGTAATTATGAATAATGCCATTATGAACATGTGTATACAAGTATTTGTTTCAATACCTGTTTTCAATTTTCTTGGGCATACCATATACCTAGGCATGGAGTTGCTGGATCATATGATAATTCTACATGTAGTTTTTTGAGGAACTGTCAAATCGTTTTTTTTTAAATTTTTTTAAATTTATTTACGATAGTCATACAGAGAGAGAGAGAGGCAGAGACACAGGCAGAGGGAGAAGCAGGCTCCATGCACCGGGAGCCCGACGTGGGATTCGATCCCGGGTCTCCAGGATCGCGCCCTGGGCCAAAGGCAGGCGCCAAACCGCTGCGCCACCCAGGGATCCCTGTCAAATCGTTTTCCATGATGACTACACCATTTTGCATTCCCACCAGCCAGGCATGAGGGTACCAGTTACCCACATCTTCACATGGAGACCGTATTTTGAAGTTGGGTGGGGGGCTTTCTTGGTCACTGTAGTTCGTCCATGATGAGTTTTGATTACCATCAGTGCTATTTCCCTGCACAATTCCCAGAATGGAATGTTGGCTGAAGAGCACCCATTGTGATGCTCTGGTAATGACCTTCTGAGTCCTGTTAGCTTGAAAATTCACACAAAAGCTGGAAGGAGTTTTGGAAGAAATACAGTTCAGAGCATCTTCTCTTGTCTCTGCTTGAATGCTTCCTGTGATAAGTGCTCACAGCACCATGGGGTGGACAATCCCATTGTTGGGTACTGGTCTCCTTTCCCTGGGGCAGAAATCCATTTCTTTAGAGGTGGAGTTTCCAAGAAGGCTCCCTGGAGAAGGGGAGGTCAGAACTGCACTTTGGAGGTATTGAATTGACCAGGGAAGAAAATGTGGTGGAATGTTCCCAGAAGAGGAAAAGCCAGAGGAACATTTTCCAACCTGGTCCTGTGTACCCCAGTGGAAGCCTCACCAGGGGCCTTGTTGGGCAGGTTCTTTGGTGAATAACCCTGAGAGAATTTCAGTTACTCCCCACAAGTCCCCCCTTCTTCATCATCTGTCCATGTCTTCAACATCTGGTGGCATCCCTTGGCCTGCCCGTCTGAGCCCCTTCATTACTCCTTGTCTTGGGTTTTCTAGGAGACACTTTGTTATCAATCCTCCAGGACAGGCAAGTGCAACATCTATAATTAAGTGTGTCTGTTATTAAATCCTACGCCTTAATGAAGAATTTTTGCTGAGGTGCATGGAGCGTGAGTGAGGAAGTAAAATGTCCTAGAATTCACAGAAGCTCCGAGCTGCAGGCTGGGATAGAAATGAGCAAAATCCCCAGTGACTGAGCTACAGACTGTCCTCATCTAGGAACTTCTCACCGTGTCCTGATAAGCCGCTTCTTGCCTCCAAGGAAGAATACTTGGGAGTTAAACTGATAAAGAAGCCAGCTCATAGTTGTCACTGTGGCTGGGGACAGGGTGATACATAGATAAACAGGTAAAATTTAAATTGTGTTTTAGTGAATATGATTGTGATTTCTTCCCCTACGAAATCTTCTGTAAATAGCAGAGCAGGACTGTTTGAAAGCTGGTTCCCTTTTCTTTTCCATGTATTTTTTCTTTCATCTTCATCTTGTAGAGTGTAAATGATCCCAGGGCTGGGTATTTGTTGCTACTGCATAGCTAGAAGTTAAATAGAATGTGCCATACGTGCCATCTTTGGGAGAGCCAGAGTTCTATTTGGTTTTTTGTTTGTTTGCTTTTTAAAATATTTTATTCATTTATTTGACACAGAAAGTGTGTGCACAAGCAGGTGGAAGGGCAGAGGGAGAGGGAGAATGTGGGGCTTGATCCCAGGACCCCAGAATCATGACCTGAGCTGAAGGCAGATGCCTAACTGACTGAGCCACCCAGGCACCTCTAGGGTTCTATTTGATTTCATGGGCAAGCCCCTGCTATATTTTTTTTAAGATTGTATTTATTTATTCATGACAGACAGAGAGAGAGAGGCAGAGACAGGCAGAGACAGAGGGAGAGAAGCAGGCTCCATGCAGGGAACCTGACGTGGGACTTGATCCCAGGTTTCTAGGATCACACCCTGGGCTGAAGGTGGCGCCAAACCGCTGGGCCACCGGAAGCCCCTGCTATTTTAGAACCATTCCCTGACTCTAGGATTTCCCACCAGAAGGAAGACTCAGGCTGTTGCATCTTCAGGCCCAATGAGCAACCATTGACATCTGGTGGATGGCTCAGTGGGCAGCTCCCCTTGGCTTCTGGTTGTGGGAGATTCAGGGGAGGGCCAGGCATTGGAAGGACTCTCAGGGAAACCACCTTTCCTCTGTCTTCTCTCCCTTTCCATATTCTGGTTATTATTTTCTTTTTTATTAAAGATTTTAGTTACTTATCCATGAGAGACACAGAGAGGCAGAGACATAGGCAGAGGGAGAAGCAGCCTCCATGCAGGAAGCCCAATGCCGGACTCGATCCTGGGACTCCAGGATCAAGCCCTGAGTCACAGGCAGATGCTCAACCACTGAGCCACCCAGGCGTCCCTCCATATTCTGGTTATTAATAATGCACTTTTCCTTTTCATTCTTAGTACTCTGGCTGTTCTTTTGGGCCAGGCCAATGTGCACTTTACTTTCTTAGATTTCCTCTCATTCTAATCACAAAATCCCTCCAGGCTGAGCTGCTTCTCAGAAACCTGGCAATTAGAGGAAGAAGCCAGTCTTTTACTAACATTTCATTTGGAGCCCTGTCATAAATAATTAACCTGAAGTTACACTCAGAAAACAAATGGATGGGGTGCAATTAGTGATGCTGTGTGGGAGCTTTCTCTCCTGGGGTTTTACCCCATTCACAAAATCCAGGAAGCAGGTACTCACCTTTCCATTAGCAGGAATGAGCTGTCCGCTTTCTAACACTTAGGGAGGAAACCACAGCGAGCCACTTTTCTCAGGCACTTGAATGTGAGATTTGTGCCCAAAGCCAGTGTCTGAGGCCCAGGACAGCATTTCCTCCCACCAGCACCTCTTGGCCCCTGAAGAGGTGCCCATCACCCCCCACCCCCACCCCCAGCCCACAGTTGATTTTGATGTCCTGCCAGTTTGGTCTCATTCCAGGGGATGACAGTGGAGGGTGCAGGGTGCATGCAGAAGGGGCTATGGAGACCCTGACTCAGATTCTCTTTGGCTAAAATGGTCAAGGTAAAGAGGTGGCTAGGATGGATTCTACCTCCTTCCTTCCTCCCACCTTTCCGTCCTCCCTTCCTTTCTTTCTTTTAATTGAGATGAAATTCACATAATATAAAATTAACCATTTTGTCACAAAAGGGAAAGTGCTATGTGATTCCTCCTACACGAAGTACCTAGAGTCATCAAATTCACAGAGACAGAAAGTAGAATGGTGATTGCCAGGAGCTGGAGAAAGGGGAGGGGGAGTGAGCGTTTGATGGGGACAGAGTTTCTGTTTTGGTCTATGTTGGGGTTCTGGAGAGGGATGGGAGTGATGGTTGCACAGCAATGTGAATGTCCGATCGTCATTATCATGTTATATATATTTTACCACACACACACTATACACACACACACACACACACACATGGGTGGCTCAGTTGGTTAAGCAGCCAACTCTTGATTTTGGCTTAGGTCTTGATCTCAGGGTCCTGGGATCAAGCCCTGCATGGGGCTCCCCACTCAGTGAGGAGTCTGCTTATGGATTCTCTCTCCTCCCTTTGCCCCTCCCTCTGCTCATGTGCTTGCTCTCTTTCTTTAAAATAAATAATCTTCAAAGAATATATATATATATACTTATATATATATATTTATATATATAAATTTTTTAATTAACCATTTTGAAGTATATAGTTCAGTAGCATTTAGTACATTTGCAATGTTGGTACAACCTTCACCTCTAACTAGTTCCAGAACATTTTTATCACCCCAAGGGGAAACCTCATACCCATTAAGGAGTCATGCCCTGTTCCCTGAAGCCCCTCTCCCCAATCCCTGGCAACCACCAATTTGCTTTCTGTTTCTATGAATTTACTTATTCTAGATAGTTCATCTAACTGGAATCATGCAATATGGGATCTTTTGTATCTGGCTTCTTTCACAGACCACAATGATTTTTGGGGTCATTTTTGTCATAGCAGGTGTCAGCGCTATGGTGTTTGTTGCTTTTTATGACTGAATAATATTTTGTGGTATGGATCTGCTACTCATCCATTGATGGTCACAAGGGATGTTTCCACCTCTGGTTGTTATCGTGCTGCTGTGAACATGTGTGTTCGATAATTTATCTGGGCACCTCTGCTGGGAATGTTCAGCAGCCTTTTTGCTCTGTTTCTTTTTTTCCTTGTCAAGAAGGCTCGCAGCTGGGTCAGCCAAGAAATTAAAGAGGAAATAAAAAAATACATAGAGACTAATGAAAATCAAAACACAACAGACTAAAATCTTTGGAATGCAGCAAAAGCTGTTTTAAGAGAGAAGATTATAGCAAATACAGGCTTACCTCAAAAAACAAGAAAAATGTCAAATAAACAACCTAAACTTCTATCTAAATGAGTTAGAAAGGGAAGAACAAAGCCCAAAGCCAATAGAAGAAAGGAACTAATAAAGATTAGACAGAAATAAATGAAATAGAGATTGAAAAAATAAACAAACAAACCCACGATAGAACAGATGAAACCAGGAACTGGTTCCTTGAAGAAAAAAAAAAAAAGAAGGCTCACAGCTTGCTCATCCTCACCTGTGGCCAGGCTGGTCCTGCTCTGGCCTCCTGTAGCTTGTGGGACAAACCACCTCTTGGAGAACCTGCCAGGTGACATGTCTCAGAGGGTCACAGCATTCAGAGGCCGCCCAGCAATTAGGAAGCTGTCTCATCATGCTCCCTGGGGTGGGTGCTCCAGGACGTGGGCGGGCAGTTCTGTCTGCCATTGGTTTTCTAGAAGTGCTGCAAGGAGCAGTCATAACTTCTGAGGGGCACTGAGAATCCATTTCACTGAGTCACCTCTCGGCAAGCTTCACCTTCAATCTCTGGATATCCTGTCTTGCCTCATTTTTAGTATTAGCAGGATGTGTAAGCATGAGGATGCTGAAATGGGATGGAGGACAGTGTAAGTGAAACCCTGTCCCAGTATGGCTCATCTAATGACCTGCTGACACCCACAAGGGTCTCAAGAACTTGTTTCCTGCTGCTTGCATACATCTGATGAGAGCGTGCTTCCAGCAAGGATGATGTGCTTTTAAGCTGGGATAGTATTAAAAATAATCTGCTATAGAATTCCTTTGTTGGGCACTTCCCAAACATTTTTAATTTTTTAAAAGATATGTTTATTTTGAGAGAGAGAGAGAGAGAGATCGATCAAGGTGGAGAGGGACAAAGGGAGAGGGAGAGAGACTCTTAAGCAAGCTCCCTGCTGAGCGTGGAGCCTGACACAGGGCTCCGTCTTACCACCCTGAGACCATGACCTGAGCCAAAATCAAGAGTTGGACATTTAACCAATGGAGCCACCCAAGTGCACCCCCCCCACCAACCCTTTTCAATTTATTGAGGTGAAATTCACATCACACAAAATTCATCATTTTAAAGTAAACAGTTCAGTGGCATTTGGCACATTCCCAGGGTGGTGTCTAGTGCCAAAGTACCTGCATTCCCCCACCTCAAAAGGAATCCTGTACCCATGAAACAGCCACTCCCAACCCAAACCCTTGGACCAGAATCAGGAAATTCAATCCTTGGGTCACCTGGGTGGCTCAGCAGTTGAACATCTGCCTTCGGCTCAAGTTGTGATCCCAGAGTTCTGGGATCAAGTCCCACATTGGGCTCCCTGCATGGAGCCTGCTTCTCCCTCTGCCTATGTATCTGCCTCTCTGTGTGTCTCTCATGAATAAATAAATAAAATCTTAAAAAAAGAAAGAAAAAAACTCAATCCTTGGTGTGAATTCAGGTGCTCAGTTGACACCTGTGCCACGTGGTAGGAGCTGAACAAAGAAATGACAGAAGACAGGAAAAGAAGGAGTCTTGGAGTGGGGGGTGGGGATGTAGGTGAGGACATCAGGCTGCATGTGGGCAACAGGCTGGGGACTGGCTATGTGAATGACAGTCCAGGAATAACCAGAATGTGTTCACTTTTCTTTTGTATTCCCCAGGCCCAACAGTGTCTTGACAGAACAGGGGCAGCAGAGGCAGGACCATTTCTGGCCCCTCTATCCTCTCCTTATGTAGCCTCAAATAAGTTAATTTGTGTCTGTAAGACTCAGCTCCCTTGTCTCTAAGGAGGGCTGAAAGTGTCTACCTGGTCAGGAAGCTGGGAGGACTCCAGGGTAGGTAGGAGGACACTTGGTACTGAGATTGCACACAGCAGGTACTTAATAGTAGCCCCATGGGGCACCTGCATAGCTCAGTGGGTAAAGTGTCTGCCTCAACTCATGTCATGATCCTAGGGTCCAGGGATCAAGTCTCAGTCAAGAACCCTGCTTGGCAGGGAGCCTGCTTCTCCCTCTCCCTCTGGTCCTCCCCCTGCTTATGTTCTCTCTCTCTGTGTTAAATAAATACAATCTTTTAAAATTTTTTAAAAAAATAGTAGTTCCTATCCTATCACATTGTTTCACTTATTCAGTGATGAAGATGTTGATGCAGTTGATGGAGGTGCTAGAGAAAAGGAGGCAGAAAAGTGAAGAATGAGGGAGACTTCTGGAGAAGTCTCTGCCTCCACTGGGGAGAAGCCAAGAGACTTGAAAGCCTTTTAAGTCTTGAGGACACTCGCCCTGACTCACCTGCTGCGACAGGGTGTCTCCCTGCAAATGTCCTGCGGTGGGGGGAGGGGATGGGTGGGTGGGAGGGCTTGCTTCTTGTTTCTTCTCCTCTTTGAACTTGGAAGCAAGGGAGGAGGGTTTGGAAGGCTGTGACTAAGCTCTCAGCCAGCTGCCCTGCAGCTTTCTGCTGAGCAAGCCGGCGCCAGAGGAGAAGGCGCCCCGGGCAGTGCATTCTGCAGCGGGACAAGAATGTGATTTCTGTGCACTGGTTTTCCAGCCCGTCTTTCACACACAAATGCCGCATGCTTGAGGGCGTGTCCCTATTTCCTTGGGTAGAAGATAGTTCTTCAGTTCCCAAACAGAATCTGGAATTCGTTCTCCTTGGGAGGAAGCCACAGGGACCGCCTGAGGGTGGAGGAGACTGCCCTTCTCTGGGCATCCAGGGAAGACTCCACCTCCTCAATTGATCGAGACCACCAGATGCGGACGGTATGAGTTTCCTGGGGCGGCAGTCACAAAGGATCACGGAACAGGGTGGCTTCAAAACAACAGAAATTTATTCTCTTGCAGGTCTGGAGCCAAAAGTTGGAGAGATCAAGGTGTCTGCATAGCCAAAGGGTGCCTCTCTTAGCTTTCAGTGGCTCCCAGCAAGCAGCCTTTGGCTTTCCTTAGCTGTTAGCTGCACCACCCTGTCTCTGCCTCCGTGGCCCAGAGTCATCTTTCCTCTGTGTGTGCCCTCACTCTGTCTTATAAGGACTCTGGTCCCTGGATTGAGGGCCCACCTACTCCAGTATGATCTCATCTTAATGAATTGCATCTGCAAAGACCCTACTTCCAAATTTGGTCACATTCTGTGATTCCAGATGGACATGACTTTGGGGATGGGGGGGACGCTGTTCACCTCAGTACACATACAGAAACTCCAAATGGCAGCCATGATCCAAAATTCCAAACACACAAGCCTGATACATAGAAACACGGATTCAAAGCCAGACTACCTACACTCCACTCTTTCTCCTCTTTTAAGCACTACTGCCTTTGTAGGAATTTGTAAGGTTAAAACTTCCACAGCTCCCTTGTGCCCCTCCCCAGGCAACACTAGCCTGCCCCCAGGTAACCACTGTGCAGTTGGCGTCCTCCAGGGAGCAGTTAGAGGTGCAGGGGTTCATTGGGGACAGTGTAGTGAGGGATCTTCATGTGTTCATTGCTAGCATATAGAAATACAGTTGATTTTTATGTTGATTCAGTTACTTTACTGAATTCACTTAGAAGTTCTAGGAGATAGTTTTATAGATTCCTTGGGATTTTCTATGTAGACAATCCTGTTGTCTATAAACAGAAACACTTTAAGTTTTTTCCTTTGTCATCTGTCGGCCTTTAATATCTTTTCTTGCTTTATTGTGTGGGCTAGAACTTCCAGTGCTATGTTGAGTGGCAGTGGTGAGAGTGGGATCCTGGCTTTGTTCCCAATCTAAGGGGAAAAACACCAGTCTTTCAAAACTAAGTGTTCTGTCAGCTGTAGGTTTTTTTTTTATATAGAGTTTTATTTTTTATTTTATTTTATTTTATTTTAAACCATGCAGGGAGCCCAACGTGGGACTCGATCCTGGGTCCCCAGGATCAGGCCCTGGACTGAAGGCGGCGCTAAACCGCTGAGCCATCTGGGCTGCCCCTTTATTTTATTTTTTAAAAGATTTTACCTATATATTTGCGAGTGAGAGAGAGAGCGAGTACACGGGAGCAGAGCAGGGGGAGAGAGAAGAGAGACTTCCCAATGAGCAGGGAGCCCAAAACAGGGCTCAATCCCAGGACCCTGAGATCATGACCTGAGCCAAAGGCAGATGCTTATGTGACTGATCCACTGAGGTGCCCCTGTAGAGTTTTTAAAAAATCAAATTGAAAAAGTCCCTCTTTATGCCTAGTATCTGAGCATTTTTTATCATGAATGGGTGTTTAATTTTGACAAATGTTTTTTTCTGCATCTATTGATATGATCATATGATTTTTCTTCTTAATCTATAGATTACATTGATTGATTTGTGACTGCTCAACCAGCCTTGCATCCCTGGAATAGACCCCATCCAACCCTGGCATGTATGTATGTGTGTGTGTGTGTGTGTGTGTGTGTGTGTATATTTCTTCCATTTTTCTGCAAGCCCACCCATTGATTTAAAAGCTTTTATTGGTTATTTCTTTTCCATTCTAAAATTTCTATTTGGTTCTTCTTTATACCTTCCATTCCTTCATATATTTCATTCTATTTTTGCGTTTGTATCACCTGTGTTCATAATTGCTCATTGAACATTTTCTACTGACTGCTTCAAAATCTAATTCAGGTAACTCTAACATCTCTGTCATCTTGGTATGGGCATCTATCAATTGCCTTTTCTCACTGCACCCAGGATTTTCTGGTTCTTGGTGTCATGAGTGATTTCCAACTCTATCCTGGATTTTTTGGTATTGTTATGCAGTCTTAGATAAATATTCTGTTTATGCTTGCTTCCTTTGACACCTCCAGCTAAGGAAGCGGGGTATGTATGCCTCCTCTTTAATATCAGGTGGGGGTGAAAATCCAGGTTCTCCACTTGGTGTCTGTGGATATTCTGGGTTGGGGTAAAGGGTACCTTATTACTGCTGAATGGAGATGCAATTTTAGCATCCCCCCCCCATCTCTGCTGAAACTACCTTGGTTGGGGGGTGGGGAGGGGATAGGTCTTCATTATTGCTCCCCACATGGCCTCCAATGATACTCAGGGACCAGATGGCCTCGTCACTGCTGGTGGTCAGAGTCCTGACTCTTCCCTAGACTTTCTCTGACATCATCCTAGTAGAGAGAGATGGGGCCTCATTACTGCCTGGCTGGGATGAAGGTATAGGTTTTCCACTTGGCCTTCTCTGATATCATTCTGGGAGGGGGCATTGGCTTGGGACACCTCCTTTCAGCTTGAGAAGGGTGGAGGTCTAGGCTCCCCACTCAGACTTTTGCTGACATTGGTGGGGATGGGGCTGGCTGGAATGCAGCCTTATTGTCTAAAAGGTTGTTTGCCTTGCCAAGCTGCACTTTTCCTGATCTTTTGGCTAGAGAGAGCAGGCTTTTGTTGGGTTTCTTTCTTTCTTTCCCCTTTTTTTCCTTTTCTTTTCCTTTCTTTTCTTCTCCTCTCCTCCTCTCCTCTCTTCTCTTCTCCTCTCCTCTCCTCTCCTCTCCTCTCCTCTCCTCTCCTCTCCTCTCCTCTCCTCTCCTCTTTTCTGCACCAGTTGGTGTTTCTAGATTTCTGGCTTCTCCAGCACCAAGTCTGAGATCTCTGAGGCAAAAAGAAAACCCAAGGAACTCACCATCATATCATTCCTTGGGTCCCAAGGTGCCTAGTCCTCTTCTCCTTTCAGAGTCTTCTTTGGTTCATATACAATGTCCATGGACTTGTACTTAGCAGGAGGGACAGGGAAAATGACTTCTATTTCATCTTTCTGGAATCAGAAGTCTGTCTAAACCACATTATTTTTTTACAATGAAAGTGATCAGGATGTTTGGAATCTGCCCTGTATGTTGATGGAGACAGATTGAACTTTGTATCATTGGGTGCCATGATTGGAAGACATACAACCATTTCATGTTTTTATTCCAGTGAATTAGGGTCCTCAATAATGAGTCTGCCTATTTGAAACCTTAGTAACAGAGACCCCTGGGTGGCTCAGCAGTTGAGCGTCTGCCTTTGGCTCCTGGTGTGATCCTAGAGTCCTGGGATTAGTCCTACATCAGGCTTCTTGCATGGAGCCTGCTTCTCCCTCTGCCTATGTCTCTGCCTCTTTCTCTCCCTCTGTCTCTCATGAATAAATAAATAAAATCTTAAAAAAAAAGAAACAAGTTATGGAACAAAGTGACATCAGAAGAGGGTCACAGAGTTCCCAGATTCCTCTATGCATCTGAGTTCTTCAGAAGACTGTTCAGATATGAAGTGTGGGACAATTCATAAGCAGAGGGCATGGAACATGGCAAGGGACATTCGAGAAGGCAGACATGGGGGGAAAAGATGGCAGCTAGAGGGTGGCAGTGACAGTGGGAGTCCTTACTGAGATTCACCTTTGCCTCTCCATTTTGTCAGATGGATTCTGCTTGGCCTGTGCAGAGTGAGTGGGGAAATTATGCTTCTGTGCCCAAAGGTGACGAGCATTGGTTGACACTTGTTGTGCACCATGCACTGCCTATGGTACCATCAAGTTCTAGCTCCCAGAACAACTGTATGGGGCAGGGTTGGTGGTGGTCACATATCAGATGCAGAAACTAGGGTGTAGAGAGGTAAAGCAACTTTCTCAAGGTCACACAGACAAGAAATGGAAGTGCCTGGGCTATCTGACTTTAGACACTGCATTATACAGTTACTAGAGGTAGTGTGCTGTGACACATCATGGCTGGGACCTAATGACCTTACTGGGTTTATGTGGCTTCTTCACAAAGGCAATGGATGACCAGAACTCATGGCCTTATAAGTCAAAGTGCAGAATCCCATTTGTTTGTGCACGGTTATGCCCTCTGGGTCACACAGCACTCAGTGATGGGTGTTGTTTGTCACTTAGCTGCTGGCTAAGAGCTCACTTTCTATTCAGAGGACCATGATCAAGGACAGATGTTCTATGTCTTTATGTTTGTCATTTTCACCCTTTTCCCTTTTAATTGCTTGTCCGTTAGTACACTCTGCACCCCACGATGGTTTTTCTGATGACTTTAAGCTGCACACTGCAGACTCTGACCAACTTATGAAGGGGACCTTTTTAAATTGTTTTCAGTAGGTCAGGGATGTACTATAAAAATGAAAAGCTAGATAAAAAAAATCCAGTTTTTTATTACTATAGAAGACACCCTGTGTGTAATAACTCTTTATATTGATGTCACCTTGAATGAGTATAATGCCTTTCTTCCCAAAGACAAATAGCTTGAACCGGTGGCCAAATTTTTTTCCCCCAGTTTACCATGAACTGCAAGTTCATGCAAGAACATGCAAGTTACTAATCAGTCTAAACTAATTTACAATTTAAGAATCAATTGTGTGGATTCCAGGCAAGAGGACAGGATCAGGGTAAACTGCTTTAAAACCTGGGAAGAGGGGATCCCTGAGTGGCGCAGCGGTTTGGTGCTTGCCTTTGGCCCAGGGCGCGATCCTGGAGAGCCGGGATCGAATCCCACGTCGGGCTCCCGGTGCATGGAGCCTGCTTCTCCCTCTGCCTATGTCTCTGCCTCTCTCTCTCTCACTGTGTGACTATCATAAATAAAAAAAAAAAAAAAAAAAAAAAAAAAAAAAAACCTGGGAAGAGAAGCGGAAGCTGTGGAGGACATGATGTCTGGGCTTTTGAAAATTTAATGAGGATATGACTTGACACTTAGACCCCTGTTGTTTGCCTGGGCCGAGTGGAGAATGCTAATCTGCACAAGATCATCTCCTTTCCAATGAGATTCTTCAATGATGTTTCTTTCTGAGATGAAATTAGATTTCAGAAAATATTATTTTCCTTTCGTGACCATGAGCTGACAGTGAGCTAGCCCTGTGTGCACCTTGCCTTCCCTGGACTGGACCAGACTCCTGAGCAGATGCAATGGATTAGTGAGGTTCCCATCTGCTGATGGTCACTGCTGTCTCTGCTTTTCTTGACCACTATCAGAGGGGATGGGAACAGCTCTGTGCAGGGGCTGAAAGCAGCCATAGTTCAGGCGGCTTGGGCAGCCTCCTTCTGACTGAGCAGAACACCGGTCTTGGCAGGGTTTTGGCTCCTGTGACTTTAGAGCCAGGAGAGGATGCTTCTATCCAATTTCACAGACCTCTATCATTTGGAGGATGGAGATGAATGTACAAAGGAGGAGTCTTCTGACCTTTCTGGAATGTGCACATTCTTGATTTCTTAAAACTATTTCTGCAACGGTCAGAGGGCTGATAAATGGGTTTCAACATGTTTTCAAAATGTCTTCTGGTTTTGATGGCTCTCTGTTCATTCAGCAGCAGTAACAAATGTTGCTTCCTCCCTTTCTCCAACATGGCAAGGCCCTGTGGTGGATGCTAGAGATGGAATAAATACAGACTAGAATCTCGGTTTGAAGGAGTTTCAAGGCTCAGAGCCAATCCACAGGAAACAGCAAACACTGTGAGAAAGGCTGGAAACAGGGTAGGACATCACAAGCCAATTACAAAATTATTTGTGTAATTATTTGCTTAATGGCTCTAATCCTGCTAGGCCTTAAGTCCCCTGAGAACAGGGACTGACTTGCTCTTTTTCATCATCATATTCCCAGCACCTGGGACAGTGCCTGGACTACAGCAGGTGCCTAAATATTTATTGTCTGAGTGATTGCAACGGGGTTTTAACACTTGTTATCTTGGAACAAGGTCTACCACACAGATTGTCTTTCTTACAAATCCACTTATAAAACTTTCAACTTCTGAGTAAACCACACATATGCTGGCCATATACTGAATGCCTATCTTAGTGGGTAAATAGGATACCTAATATTCTTATATGTAGGGGCAACTTGCATGTGAGCAGATTAGATAAATGCTATCTTGGTGGGATTGGGATTTAAGAGATCCTGGAGAACAGCCCTCCCCTCCCCATCAAATTTTCCCATTAGATAGTGATTTCTTTGAGTAGTGAAGGTTTTTTTTTTTTTTTTTTAATTTATTTATTTATGATAGTCACACAGAGAGAGAGAGAGAGAGGCAGAAGCAGGCTCCATGCACTGGGAGCCCGATGTGGGATTCGATCCCGGGTCTCCAGGATCGCG
Source organism: Nyctereutes procyonoides (assembly GCF_905146905.1). Classification (NCBI taxonomy): domain Eukaryota; kingdom Metazoa; phylum Chordata; class Mammalia; order Carnivora; family Canidae; genus Nyctereutes; species Nyctereutes procyonoides. Next base: position 66,513,814 of record NW_026575126.1, read on the forward strand.
CCCTGGGCCAAAGGCAGGCGCCAAACCGCTGCGCCACCCAGGGATCCCGAGTAGTGAAGGTTTTGAAGTCTTCTGATTCCTCCCTTCAAGAACAAAATGACACCCTAAGCCTGTATTCCCACAACATTTTTGCAGGCTTTGTCAAAATGGAGGCCAGGGCTCAGCCGTGGTGATAATACAACATTCTGCTTGCAGATAACCAGGCCATGCTTTACTCTGATGGGAATTGTCTTAGATGGACATCAGAGAGCAATTTTCAGGTTTATACTTTGAGAGAAGCACCTTGGATCACACATTAAGAAGCATAAAGAATTAGTAATTTGACATTTAAAGGCTTTTCTAATTGATAGTATCTTTGAGTTCAAAGCTCCACATATCACATTATCAAGTTCAATATGTGCTGTCATTTTTCTTGGTAACCATGAGGTTATCTTCAAGATAACCAAGCAGACAGGGACAAGATGGGGAAGCCACATCTCTAGGCTGGTCAAATCTACAACTCATGACACCCAGACCCCTTTTCTGTTGCTTATTTGTTATGTAAGCTGCCAAATATCTTCTTTGCTCCCAGAAGTGTGCCCTGTCACTCTGAAGCACAGGAAGGATGGCTGTTTAATTCTTGAGGTTATTAGGAGATTGTGGACTCTGGAATCATCCCACAACCTGAAACAAAAAGGTAAAAACTGTCCACTTGGATAAATGACAGCGGAAGGATCCTTGCACTAAACAGGCCATTTGCAAATATAAAACAGTTGCTGGAAAATTATATTAGAGATGAATTACCTCCTCCATTACAGCGTTTTCTTTTCTTTAATGCAATTTAGTTCAGGCGAGATGAACAGAAAGGCTGGGGAGGGGACCCATTCAGCTCTTGGGGGGAGACCCTGGAAGCCAGACGCCCAGTGAGGAAGGAAATGCAGAGATCTGGGGCAGGGCAGGCCAAGGCCTTGTGTCCACGAGGCCTGCGCTTAGGACCCTGGCTGCGCCCACGGGAAATTGAATTCAGAGCTCCTTTGGCGGCCTAAATCCAGGGCAGCTGGCAGCTCTCCAAAGGAGACTGGAGAGACACTGCGAGAGCATCCGAGGCCCGCCGACCCGACCAGCCCCTGCAGAGCCCGCTGAGGTGGGTCCCCGGGTGTGCGGGTCTGGGTTGGAGACCAGACTGGCACTTGGTTAATTTCAAAGTACGCTCCCCACCGGCAAAGCAGCGCCTCCAGGATCCACCAGGAAGCTGAGAGCCTGGAATTACTCGGAAATGCCCTGGGGCCGAAGCGGGAAGGCCCGACTTTTGAAGGCGTGCGTTTCTTGAGCTTTTTCTCCTGAGCGCACGTGCGAGGAGGACCCGCGGCGCCGGGCGTCTGCAGAAGTGGCATCCCGCGCCCAGGACCCCGCAGGCGTCTGCAGTCCCCGCGGGGGCGGGGCAGGGGTCGCCGCGCCCCCCGCCCCCAGGGTTTACGCTCAGCCCCACCCGGCCCGCGCGGAGCGGTCCGGGCGGGGCCGGGCGCGTTCCCGCGGGCGGGGCCGCGCGCCCCGGGCCCCGCCCACCGCAGCTGAGGGCGGGGCCTGCGCGTCACGTGACGGCGCGCCGAGCGGCGAGCGCCCCGCCCGGCAGGAGGAGGCCCGGGCCGCGACCCGGCGCGCGCGCTGCTGGAGCCGCCCGGCCGCTCGCGCGCTCCGCACCCGCGGCGCCCACCGCCCGCGGCCCCGGGCTCGCCGGCAGCCGGAGCGGCCTCAACATGGACGAAGACGGCGGCGGCGGCGGCGGCGGCGGGGGCGAGGGCGGCGGCGGTGAGTGTCGGAGGTGTGGCCGGCCCGGCTGGCGGCCTGGGGCGGGGGTCGCGGCTCGCGGGGAGCCGGGCGGGAGCGGGGCGGCCCGGCCGGGGCCCGGGGTCGGAGGTCCGGGCAGCGCCCGTGCCTGCTGGCGACCATCCAGGCCCGCGGCGCGCCGGCTCGGGGCACAGGGGAGGGGACCGGCGGGGTCGCTGCCGAGCCGGAGCGGGGGTCCGAGGCGAGGCCGGGGTCGCGTGCGGCCGGGGTGGCCCCGGGCTGGGGGCTCAGAGGAGGTCTCGGGGGGTCGCCTTCCGGGGGCGGGGGTACCTTGGGGGCGACCTTCCCCGCCTCTCGTCGCCAAGGGCGTCCACGCCCTCCGGAGCCTGACCGCAGGAGGCTGACCCCCGTGGCGTCTTTTCTCAGGTGGTGGGAAAGGGGGGGTATCCCCGGGAAATGGGAAGGGGAAAGTTTCCAATTGGGGATCCTCCAGGTTCAGGAGGGACGGGTGGGGCGACAGGGTTGAAAGCCGTGCCCGTGCACCGGGCTTTGGGTCAGAAGTGGTCGGTGAGGAGGCTTCAACGAAGAGGGGGCACCCAGAGCACACGCATCTTACGAAATAAGGAACGTTATACAGGGTCAGCCAAGAAAATAGTAAGTCCGAGCAGCCGAGGGTCGGAGTCGGGAGGGGCAGCCGGCGCTGAGGCAAGACCGAAAACCGTCAGGCTGTGTGTGCCTGACGTTCGGTTACCCCTTGCAGGAGGATTTGCATTCGTTGTAGATTACTTAGTGGCATGCAAATTACTGTCGTGTCATGCTGCGAATTATGTCTGTACAGCAGCTTTACGCGTGTGTATGGAGGGGGTCGTTGGTTTGGAAAGTGCAGGGTTAATACCCCTATCTTACAGGGACACCCGAAGTTGAGGTTTTTCTCTACTGTGCTGAAAACCTCCTTTATGCTGACCGACCGAATCTTCAGAACCTCTTGTAATGAGGGAGCGTTTTGGGGAAAAAAAAAAAAAATCTTAATTACAGGCTGCTGGAGCAGCTGCCTGTAAGAATCAGCAGTATCGAACGCTTTCAGGCTGAAGTGGTTAATCAAGGTGCCTTCTGGACTGTAAGTGCTGTCCAGGGGGAAACGTTTGGTGCCCCAAGAAGCGATGCGGCTGCGATGGTGGGAATTTGGCACCCTCGGTGGCATTTGGCAAATTCAGTTCTCACAGTTAAAGCTAGGGGTAGCACTGTGGCACCGAGTGGGTGTGTTGTTTATGAAAGAAAGTGCTGTGGAAAGAAGGAGCCCAGTTGCAAGCCCTCCTACAGCCAGGCTGTCTGTCTGAAGACTCTAAGCAAAGGATTCTCATAGATACCCTGCTTCCTGCCTGTCAGGATTTGGTAACAACAGGCATGTAATAGTTTTTCCTTCTTAGAAAATAAACGGCCATAATACTTAAACGTTTGACATTGCTGGCTTGGCGATTTTGTTTGGAAGGCATTTCCGACTCTGTGAATACAAAAATGAAGCCAGCTTGAAGGTAAAAGGCAGATGTAAAGATTAGAAAAGGAAGTCAGTGTGGCCCTGCAGTTTATAGATCTTGAGTGTTGTAACAAAGGATGTTATTAAGTATCAAAAGTTTTAATTTTTTTTTTTTTTAATTTATGATAGTCACAGAGACAGAGAGAGAGGGAGAAGCAGGCTCCATGCACCGGGAGCCCGATGTGGGATTCGAACCCGGGTCTCCAGGATCGCGCCCTGGGCCAAAGTCAGGCGCCAAACCGCTGCGCCACCCAGGGATCCCGTATCAAAAGTTTTAAAACTTACTTGCAAGGTTGCTTTCCCAGGAGAGAGATTCAGAAAAAAAAAAATAAAATAAATAAAAAATCTTGTACCCAAAGATGTGCATTATGCTATTTGTAATGGTAGAAAATTGGGAAAGGCAATGCCTGATAGGAGAAAGGTGAGCTAAATTATGGGGGGGGGGTGGTTATCGATGAAATGTTCCAACCATTAAAAACAAGCAGTTGCTTTATATATTGTGCTTGAAGCAATGTAAAATCTGGTGATATTAGGGATATTTTGTTTTGTCTATTTTCCAAGTTTCTGAAATGATGTGTATTACTTTCAAATTTGAATAAAAAAAAAACTTATAAAACATCCTGTGTTAGGAAAGGGATGTGATTGTTTTTAATCTCCCTCACTAGAACAGTCAACAATGAGCAGTTAGTTATTTGTCTGCTAAAATACCCGGCAGCATGGTAGGTGCTCAGAGACAACTTTTATCGATGAGGTGGTTTTTGTTTTTGTTTTTTCATTCATCTTCCTTGTAGAAGACACTTGAAAATAAATTTGGCAATCTTAGAAGTATATTTTTGGATAAGTGAGAGCCTTAGAGTTTTGAAATAAGTCATTATAAAGTGATTATTGTATACATTTGATGTGCTTATATTTAACTATTTTTGGAGATGTTAACATGTACCTCTTTAAAATTCTTTATAGTTATTACTGCCATTTAGATTTTTTTAAAAAAAGTCTTTGCTTTAAAACCTCACATTTTTGAAAATAAAGTCCAGCCCTTTGAAAGAGAATAATTTCAGTTGCCAGTCAACAAAAACTATATTTTTAGAGTATAGGATAGAACTTTGGACTGTACATGGGGAAGTGAGCCGCAGCTTGTTTACCAGATAGGGTAAATAATCTATTCAAAGGGTAGTTACACAGGCACGGAAGATCACTTAAGAGCCCTTTTTTGCTTCTGTGTGAGTGGGGTTAAAAGACTTCCAAAATGAATTATTTTTATAATTTAAATTTTTGTCCAGGGTATTATTTTGTTCTTTCAATGCAAGATAAGGGGAGAGGACGGTGATGTGAATGGTAGGAAGGCAGTTCTGAGGAGGAACAAGATTACAAGAACACATTGTTACTTATAATGTGTGCAGAGTGTAGTTAAGGTATTTTTAATTCCTTTGGGGCTTTGTTGCCTCTCAATTTTCTAGAACAGTTCTTGAGCTTTGTCTCTGCTTGGCAGGTGACTGGCTAGTTTGGCTCATTGCCACCATCTTAATGCTCAGTTTGGGAATCTGCCTGCTTGATGCTCCCGAGTGGACCATCTGTGGCAGATGAAGTGAATGACTCTACCGGTTTTCCTCTCCCCGCCTCCCAAACGGTGTAGATGAGGATTAAGCGTGTGCTTCACATGAAAAGGTGCTCAGCTTCACTCGTAATGAAATAAATACAAATTAAGACCAGGTTGAGAGCCCACCTTTCACCTGTCAGACAAGCAGGGACCCCCACGTTTGAAACCATCTGTTGGCTCTAGGAGGGTAAATTAGTTACAGCGCCAGCCTGTATCCTGTTGGCTCAGATCCATCACCTGCCCTTCCCTGGCTGGCCGGCCAAGGGACTCACCCCTGCAGGCAACATTTCCCAGACCTTTGAGTCAGCTGGCTTGGTGCTGGGTTTGGGCGATGCGGGGTGGGGGAGATTGATGGCTGGAAGAGGGGGGAAATGGGGTTCTCTCCTCCTCTTGTTCTGCCTCAGACCGTCTCTGGTAGTTGCCTTGTCTCCTGTGGTTCCAGCTCCTGGCCATTGACTGAGTCCTCTGAGCTTTAGAAACACCTCCTCCATTTGGCCCTCCAACTTAGAAATGATAGCAGCTTCTTGCTCTTGCTGGTCTCTGGGTTCTCTTACCATTTCCTGTTTGACTTCTCAGCTTTTCCATCATGTGTGTAACCAACTCCTTGTATGAAATTTCCTCCATTTCAGCTCCTTAGAGGGCCTTCTGTTTCTCTGGGTGGATCCTGATGGATACAGCGGCATTGGGCAGCAGCAGCTTTTTAAAACAATTGCGCGTGTGTAAATCCTTTGAGCCAGCGATAACAGCTCTCGGAATTTAATCTGCAGGTGTATTTGTGCATGTTGGAGATACTATAGGTACATGATTATTCACTGCTTTGTGTGTGATAGTAAAAGAGAACCCAAGTGTCCACCTTCAGGAGCCTCATCAAATGCATCTTTTTTTTTTTTTTTTAATTTTTTTTTTTTTTTATTTATTTATGATAGTCACAGAGAGAGAGAGAGAGGCAGAGACACAGGCAGAAGGAGAAGCAGGCTCCATGCACTGGGAGCCCAACGTGGGATTCGATCCCGGGTCTCCAGGATCGCGCCCTGGGCCAAAGGCAGGCGCTAAACCGCTGCGCCACCCAGGGATCCCTCATCAAATGCATCTTATACCCAGATGGTGAATGAAGTTGTAGAAAGGAAAGAGCAAGCACTTCATGATTTTTTTTTTTTTTAAGAGAGAGGGAGAGAGACCACATGCACACTCTAGAGAGCATGTAGGGAAGGGGGGTGAGGCAGCAGAGGGGGAGAGAGAATATTAAGCAGGCTCCATGCCCAGCGTGGAGCCCGATGCGGGAGCCTGCGGAGCTTTATCTCATGACCCTGAGATCATGACCTGAGCTGAAATCAAGAGTCAGATGCTTACCCAACTGAGCTACCCAGGTGCCCTGAGAGTATTTTTATATATTAAAGCATAACAGTTTAGGGGTACCTGAGTGGCTCAGTAGGTTAAGCTTCCAACTTTGGCTCAGGTGGTGATCCCAGGCCTGAGATCATGAGCCTCAGTTTGGGCTCTCTGCTCAGCAAGAGCCTCCTTCTCCCTCTGCCCCTCCCCCTATGAGCACATGCACACTTGCTCTCTCAAATAAATGAATAAAATCTTTAAAAAAAATGTAGAAAATTATAAAATAGGTTACCTGTATTTTCAATCTTTGCACAGGAAATCACTGTTTTCTTGAATGTTTAGGAGCACCTAGGTGGCTCAGTCAGTTGGGCAGCTAACTCTTCTGCTCGGGTCATGATATCAGGGTCCTGGGATCCAGCCCTGTGTGGGGCCTTGAGGGGAGTCCGCTTCAGGATTCTCTCTCCCTCTGCTCCTCTCATAAGTAAATCTTTTTAAAAAATGTGACACAATCGGTGTTTTTAGAGCATATTCTCTTCTCAAACATTGATTCAACAAATATTGGTAACAGCCCTACCAAATGCCAGGTCCTGTGCTTTCAGCACAAGGGTGAGTAGCGATGAATAAGGGAGATGAATTTCCTGCATTCCCAGAGCTTTTGTTGAGATTGGAGATGGACAGGAAATGTAAACAGACACATAAAATAATGGCAGATCATGCTGAGCGTGTTAAAGAACATCACCTGGGGTCGAGGGGTGGGGGTGGGGTGTAGAGAGGCAGGGGAAGCCTGTAGCCAGGGGAAGCCTTTAGGAGGAAATGCTCTGTCAGGTGTCGCCTAAAGGGAGAGCGGGCCAGGGTGTGGGCTGGAGGCAGCAGTTTCAGTAGGTAAGGAATTCACATTTTGGTCTAAGCATGTGAAGACGATGAAGGATTTTAAAGAGGGCAATGGCATATGACTTATGTTTCAATAATTTTAGCCAGCGTTTACATAACGCTCTCTGTGTTGGGCCTTGTTCCGCGTGCTTTACGTATCTTAACTTACCCTGTTGTTACCCTGTTAGACACTTAAAGTCACCATTTGCAGGTATCGGAGGCATAGGGAAGCTAAACGACTTTTGTCACATGTTACAGCTAGTCAGGGGTGGGGCAGGGATTCGAGTCCAGGTATTCTGGCTCCAGAGGCCACATTCTTTGCCATTGCACCCCCTGCCTTTCTAAGAAGAGTGATCCTGGCCACTGAGTGGAGGGTGGATCCCAGGAGGGGAGGAAGGATGTGGGGTCCTCACTGCTGAAGTGGGAGCATGGCAGGTGTTCATGTGAGAGTCACAGGGCCTTGGGGGATTAGGCAGCCGAGGCAGCAGTGAAAGGAAAGAGATATATGATCTATGTAAAGACACAGAAAACAGGGGATCCCTGGGTGGCTCAGTGGTTTGGTGCCTGCCTTTGGCCCAGGGCGCGATCCTGGAGTCCCGGGATCGAGTCCCACGTCAGGCTCCCAGCCTGCTTCTCCCTCTTCCTGTGTCTCTGCCTCTCTCTCTATCATGAATAAATAAATTTAAAAAGAAATTAAAAAATAGGGATCCCTGGGTGGCACAGCGGTTTGGCGCCTGCCTTTGGCCCAGGGCGTGGTCCTGGAGACCTGGGATCGAATCCCATGTCGGGCTCCCGGTGCATGGAGCCTGCTTCTCCCTCTGCCTGTGTCTCTGCCTCTCTCTCTCTCTCTCTCTCTCTCTCTCTCTCTCTCTCTCTGTGTGACTATCATAAATAAATAAAAATTTAAAAAAAATTTAAAAAATATACACCTTGAGGGTGTCACTTAAAAAAAAAAAAACAGAAAACAGTGAAACACTCATGTTCCCATTGCTCAGAGTTAAGAGAATACTGCCAATGTTACATTGTTTTAGATCTTTTGTTAAAAAAAAAAAATCAAGCATTACAGGTAAGCCTCAATCTCTGCATACGGCAACATTGTTCTTGCTCTGGCCAAAATTTTGGGGCCATCTTTTGTTTCTTTTGCCTTAGCTGCCTGATGTTTTCCCTGTATAGTGGCCAGAACGATCCCTTTAGAGCAGATCATGTCATCCCCTCTCTGAGTCTGCACTATTCTCAGCCTAGAACTTTCTCTGTATCTGTACTGTGGCCCCCAGGACCTGTCAGTGAGGTTCCGTATGCTCTATTCCGGGGGCCTGCCAGCTTTCTGTAAGAGAGCCAGGTAGTAAATATTTTTGGCTTTGTATGCCACATACTGTTACAAAAAATTTTTTTTTAAATAGCCCTTTAAAAACTTAAAAAATATTTTTACTATATTTCATGACCTAGAACACAGTACATAGTAGGCCTTCAGTGAATGTATGTTAACAGATGTCAAATAAAGTTAAGGTCACTTGTTGAATGATTCCTGGTCCGACTCACCTGCTCCTTAGGGTATTTCCTAAGGGCGGATGTGAGTTTCCTTGGGTCCCGTGGTATGGTTTTCATACTTTAACATATATGTGTGTGCCTGTAGATGAGGTAAAGGTCTCAGTTTGTTTAAAATTATAAAAATGGCATCATCCTATCTGGGATGTTCTGCAGCTTGCATTTGAGATTATCTGTGTTACCATTTGGAGACCCTATTTATTTCACAGAATTGCTGTAACATTTTATGTATCTTGTCCCACATTGGACTTTTTTTCCTTCTTCTTTTTTTTTTTTTTTTAAGATCTCATTTATTCATTCATGACAGAGAGAGAAGGCAGAGACATAGGCAGAGGGAAAAACAGGCTCCCCGCAGGTGCAGGACTCGATCTCGGAACTTCAGGATCACGCCCTTACTGAAGGTAGACGCTCAACTGCTGAACCACCCAGGCATCCACTCTGTTGGACTTCTCTGTAAATTTTACGTTGCTGTTACAAACCATACCCAGGGGAACTCCTGGACTTGTCTGCTTCTTCAGACGTTGGGGCGCTTTTCTAGACGGCAGCTTCAGAACTGCACGTGCGAGTATAGGCATGCTCTTGGTTTCCTTACCTGCTCACAGACTGTTTTCTCACTGGGGACAAGCTCCTCAGCTCTGGGCATGTATCAGACTTCCAAGCGTTGGCCTGTCTCCTGAGGAAGAAACGATGCGTTGCTTCACCAGTGATGAGATGTGTTTTGGAGAATCAGATGGACATGCCGACGACATCTGGGAGGCCAGAGGTGCAGGGATCAGAGAGGACTTCCCGCCAGGTTCTGGCTCATGTGACAAGGTGGTGATGCTGGTGCTGCTGTCTGAGAATAGAAGGTCGGAGGAGGTGGGGATAGGAGAAAGCCATTTGGAGAATTCTTATGTGTTTTTTTTGTCAAAAATGTCATTACTTTGCTCTCACTTCTGAAGGACAGTTTCACTGGGTCTACAGTTGTAGGTTATCAAGTTAATTTCTTGCAATGTTTTGACCCGTCATTTCAGTGCCTCTGGCTTCCATGGATTCTGTTGACAAGTCAGCTGTATCTGTCTTGTCCTTTTGAAGGTAATGTCTTCTCCCCCATCACCCCCTCCTCGCCTGCTTAGGCTGCTTTTAAGATTCTTCTTTTTGCCTTTCATTTTGAGCTGTTACTGTGATGTGTCCAGATGTGGTTTCCTTGAATCTGTCCTTGTTGGGATTGGTGGTGGTGGTTCTGCTTTTCGGTGATGTCGTGACAAGACTTAATCTTATGTTAGAGTTGGAGTTGGAGAATTGGTGCTCATTATCTCTTCATTTGATCCTTTGGCTGCATTCCCCATCTCTCCTTCTGGGACTCTACCTTGTCATCATGTTCTGTGTGTCTCTCAGACTCTTCATCCTCGTTACCTGTTCAATGCTTCCCTCTGAATATTTCCTTTTGACCCATATTCCTGCAAAGTAATCCTTTCTTCGTCTCCAGCCTGCAATGAAACCCATCTCTGGAGTTTTTAATTTCAGTTACTGCTGCCTTTTGCTTTCTTGATTTTTTTTTTAAAGATTTTATTTATTTGAGAGACAGCAAGCACGAGTGTGGGGGGCAGCAAGGAAGAGGGAGAAGTAGACTCCCCACAGAGCAGGGAGCCTGATGTGGGGCTCGATCTCAGGATCCCCAAGACCATGACCTGTGCCAAAGGCAGAAGCTTTAGGGGCTGAACCACCCAGATGCCCCCAACTTTCTTGATTCTTTTTTTGGATTCCAATTTTCTGCTGAAATTTTTTTGTCATGTAAACTAATTTCCTTGTTCTATTTTTTTTTTTTTAAGATTTTATTTATTTTTGAGAGACCGAGGCAGAGAGATAGGCAGATGGAGAAGCAGGCTTCCCATGGGGAGCCCAACGCGGAGCTGGATCCCAGGACTCTGGGATCACGCCCTGGCCCACCCAGGTGTCCCAATTTCCTTGTTCTGTTAATCATAGTTATTTTAAAGTCCGTGTCTGATAATATCAGTATTTGGATAGCCCATGAGTTTATTCTGTTGTCTATTCTGCCCTAGGTTTTCAGTCATGTGCTCCTGACTCTAGACATACCTGTTAATTAACTTGTAGACAATGAGTATAAAAAATTGTGGAGGTAATTTGAGACTCGGGCAGTTTTCCTCAAGGGAGGCTTCTGGCAGGCAGAAGTAGGGGAACACCACTTTAGAACTGTGAGCATAGGTCTGCTTCTGGTTTACCCCCATCCTGGCGTAGTTGTCTGGTGGTCCTCTCTGAAAGCCTGGGGTGTTTACTAAGCTCCTTCTATCTGGCAGCCCCTGAGCTCTTCCCTGGTCCCCTGAGTCTGCTGGAGGCTTTGCCGGCCTGATCAGATTCTCTACCACTTGTTTCTGCTTAGCTTTTTGGCCTCTTGGCTTCTGCAGTGAATTGGCAAATGTCTCAAAGAGAAAAGTGGTTCAGGTTTTGGGCTCACTTCTCTGCACTTGTCTCTGGGATCCTGGCCTCCTGAGTCCACACTGCATTGGTAGATCCCTGATACCTTCACACAGTTGCTTCTTATGATTTGTCAACTCTTTTAGTTGTTCTTGGCAGACGGGTTGGTCTGTAACAAACTAGTCAGCTTTTACGAGAAGCATCATCTTAGGATTTTTAAACGTGGATTTGTAAGTTAAACATCCCAGTGGAGATGGTAGAAGGGCAGGCGGCTGTGAGAGTTGGAGGCTTAGAAGACCTGATTGGGTGGGAGATATGTGTTGGAAAGGCTTTCATTCATTTCAGTTCATGGGACTGGATGAATGAGATCATTTAGGGAAGCAAGTTGAAAGGAAGGGGAAAGTCCCAGGGCTGGGGACAGCCCCATAAAGCAGACTGGGAAAGGGGAGCCAGTGATGTCGGGGGCTTCTCAGAGGTTGTACAGAAGTTAAGGGAGGAGCCGTGTTTTGGAAGAGAGGGTGCCCTGATTGTGCTTGAGAGGTGCACTGGACAGAGAAGTGTCTACTGGCCTGGGGGAAAGGCAGGGAGCAGGCTTAGGAGGGACCGGGAAAGATGTTTGCCTGCTTTAGGAAAAGCAGGCACCACGCCCTTGGGTGTGGAAGTTTCCCCCAGGATGAGAGTGGCAGGAAAGCCACAGGGGTGGGGCTTGGCCAGGGAAGGATTTTGTGTGTTTTGCCTTGAAACGCTTCTTAGGTAAATCATTTAGGTAGAGGACCAACAGTAATTCCTACTGGGTGAGTTAGTACAGTGTTGCTGTTGGCCTGGTCACGCTCTTAGCATGAATAACTTTGGGAGAGATGGATTCGTTTTAAAAAGTTATTAGCAGATCCTTTAGGAAGCAGGTTTATCAGTCTGCGAGAAGATGGCCTATTGAAATGTGGGAGGTGAAAATATAGGTGTCCAAGTAGCTGAAAAGCTGCTTAAAATAGAATCACTTTTGGAGTGGTGGGAGAATAGTAAATCATTTAAATAAGAATAGAAGATACATGGCTCTTCATCCTGATTTTTGAAATTAAACTTACCGACATGCTATAGTCAGCTCCCCAGTTAACACGAAAGAATAGACATCAGATTCTGCAGGGTTTTATAAATTTGTCTGAAGACAATTCTGCAAGCATTTATTTGGGATACGTAGAGTATTATGTAAATACTATATTCACCTGAGTCAGTTTAGTTGTCTAAGAAGATTTGGTAATTTGCTTTCTCAGAGCAAATTTACTCTTTCAGCTGACTTAGTTTTCAATAACTCACCAGGAGTAGTATTCAAATAGTAGAAAATAAGTTCCGTTTTAAACTCTCAGGGTTATTTTTAATTACTCTTGCTTTTGAAAAACTGATTTCTGTAATTAATAAAAGCAGTTTACTATAAATCTGGACATTTTGATGATGACTGAAAAGTATTTCCCAATATCTAGGTAATTAGTGATTTTTTTTTTCCAGTTTTCATCCAGATGTTTGGCAGCGTGTAAACCCGGCCTCACTGCAATTTTCTAATTCACTTTCATGGGAACATATAATATTCTCCGTTTATTTTGGACAGCAGAGTTTCCTTTTTCTGTGGACAGATACATATGAAACACATGGTCTTCGAGTGGAGTTTGTGGTCCTCTGAGAATTCTCTGAAGGAGGAAATGGGTTGACCTACTGGTTGCTATGAAGTAAAAACAATCTTGTTTTCATTTTTTTAGTGAACATCTGGGTTGCATTTATTTTTTTACATTCTCGAGGTTCTTTAAAACCACAGTTTGATAATAAGAGGGTTCATTAAAGCAGTAACTATTTAGCTATTTCTAGAATTGATTTAAGTGTTAGGGTGGTTGATAGGTTTTTAAAAATAATTATTAAATATTTCTTTCCTTTCTGTAAGATGAATAAATAAAATCTTTTAAAAAAATCAAGAGCTGTTATTTAAGAGTTACCTCTTACAGATGAGAGACACAGAGAGGCAGACACAGGCAGAGGAAGAAGCAGGCTCCATGGATCCCGATATGGGACTCAATCCCGGGTCTCCGGGATCATGCCCTGAGTTGAAGGCAGACACTCAACTACTGAGCCACCCAGGCGTCCCTAGATATTATTATTTAGTGTATTATTAAGAAGCATATATGTTAGCATATCACATTTTATTTTATTTTTTTAAAGATTTTTTACTTATTCATGACAGAGAGGCAGAGACACAGGCAGAGGGAGAAGCAGGCTCCATGCAGGGAGCCCGATGTGGGACTCGATCCCGGGTCTCCAGGATCACATCCCAGGCCAAAGGCTGCGCCAAACTGCTGGGCCACCAGAGCTGCCCTTATTTTATTTTTTAAAAGATTTTATTTATTTACTCATGAGAGACACAGAGAGGCAGAGACACAGGCATAGGGAGAAGCAGGTTCCATGCAGGGAGCCTGATGGGCTTGATCCTGGATCTCCAGGATCACACCCTGGGCTGAAGGCAGATGCCCAACCACTGGGCTACCCACCACCCAGATGCCCCAACAGCTCTTGATTTTAAACCGTAAAATGGGATGTAGATATTTTGAGGGGCAGGGGCAAGAATGATCAGGCTGCTCCTTTCTCTCTTGACCGTCGCTGTTCAGTTGGTGGCTGTCCACATGGCTGTACTTGACTCTGTGACACTGTGGGCTGCCTATTGTAGATTCATCCTCCTCTTCCTTTGTCCCGGGTTCTTTACAAGGAAGGGGACCTTATTACCACTAGAGAGAATGAATCTTTTTTTTTTTTTTTTAACATTTTATCTATTTATTCATGAGAGACACAAAGAGAGAGGCAGAGACACAGAGGGGGAAGCAGGCTCCATGCAGGGATGCCTGACACGGGACTCGATCCTGGGACTCCAGGATCATGTCCTGGGCTGAAGGCGGCGCTAAACCGCTGAGCCACCCAGGCTGCCCTAGAGAGAATGAATCTTAAAAGGTATAAACCAGGGAAGGAAATCCCTCTTTCTTTATCATTGATCAGAGGAGGGGAGTATAACCAAGTCTGGCCAGTAAACTGTGAAGGGCAGTTTGCTGGGGGTACTTCTTGGAAAGGTTTCTCCGTTCTTGGAAAAATAAGGAAGAAACAGTTCCTTGTCTTCGGGTGGACTTTGCTGGCCTGGCTGGGTGGCCACCTTACATTCATGATGTCCCTCATATCCATCCGCATACTGAGGGTGACCAGCTGGATCCTTGAGGATGTGGTTGAGTTGCTGAATGTCACCCACCCGGAGCCTCCCTATGTCCATACTTCCTGTCACGTGGGACGATAAATGCCCTTCTTGTTTACAGGGTTAAGAGGCGTTCTGTAAGGAGCACAGGCATCTTGCCAGATCCTGGCTGTAGCAGAGGCAGGTCTGTTGTGTCATCACTCAGCAAGGACCTTGTCCCTAAGGAGTGCAGAGAAGAAACCTCTTTTCTGTAGGTATTCATCAAGCATATGTGTTTGTTACTTTTAGAACTGAGAGAGGTTATATTTTCTTTTTGAGCTTAATTTCTTCTACTTTTAATATATATTCATATGCTTACAAATCCATTCATAGTTTTATTTGACAATTCCTTAATGATTACATTTGTTTTAACATGAACGTTTTTAAACACGCAGCAATCAAAAGTGGCAGACATTGGCCATTTTCTATTCCGTTAGAAGACAGGACTTCCTTTTAGTTCTTAGTAGAGAGGAAATAAAATGATCAAGAATGTCCTTTTCCAAGTTGCAGTAATTAAATTAAAATTTTTTTGAATTGAGACAGACAAATGAATTCATTTTTGTTTGTGTTAGAGTATGGGAAAATTGGAGGATTTTAGTGACTTTGAAGCATTTGGCTTGTTCACACGGTGAGGCCGTATATCCCAAGTGTGGGAGGGCTGAGCGGTTGCAGACTTTTTCGGTATATGACCACACTTCTGAGAGCCCAGAGCATCCTGAGAATAAAATGGTGTCTTTCATTGCCCACACAGAAGGAATCTTAATATCGGATAAGTGTTCTTCCAGAATGTGGCATGTTCTCGGGACTTGCAGAACGTCTGTTGTGGATTCTCGAAAGTAACATGTTTCTAAATTAGCCTTTTTTTAAAATTTTCATTTACTTAGGATAGTCACACACAGAGAGAGAGAGGCAGAGACACAGGCAGAGGGAGAAGCAGGCTCCATGCACCGGGAGCCCGATGTGGGATTCGATCCCGGGTCTCCAGGATCGCGCCCTGGGCCAAAGGCAGGCGCCAAACCGCTGCGCCACCCAGGGATCCCCTAAATTAGCCTTTTCTTTTAAAATAGTGGCTAAGCCGTTTACTAGTCAAATGGTTTCCGTGGCATTTTTTTTTTTTAAACGAAAGAAAGTCAGATGCCTTCTTCCCTCCTTCCTGTGGTCGCATTGGTTCTCCCAAGTGCTCTAACTTCTTCCTTTCCTCTCGGTGGTGGCAAGCGGACAGGCAGTGCAGCGTGTGTGTGTCCCACACTCATTCGGCACCCCCATGGTGGTTCTGCCTCACAGATGCCCAGTAATTTGGCTGGACATGCAGAACATGACTAATTTTTTTTTTTTTAATCCGGAAAGAACATAAGCTGAGATATTTCCCTTGGGTTCTGCTGCTATTAGTGCTTAGACATTTGGTTTCAGGATTTAAGTGTCTCCTACCTCTTGCACTGCCTCCACCCTTTTTTGCTTTACGGAAGGAGGAGCCTGGGGCCTTCTCTTTTTGTCTTTGTCATCGAGTAATAAGATCCTGGTGAAGAACAGACTATCCTGCATGTCAAGATGATAAAGACTGTCTATTTCAGATGTGTTCAGGCTGCTTCTTAGAAACTTTACCTTTCTCTTCCATTTTTATCTAGGAAGGTTTGGGGTAGGTTGAGAAAGTTTCACTCTTGGGATTGAAGCCTGCCATTCTAGTCCTTCCAGCCACCTGCAGAGGTGGTATAGACCTGCCCTGGAGTTCCAAGTCCTGGAGTCATGAGCACGTGCAGCCAAGTGCGTCTCCTTGGGGAGACCATCATGGGAGTTCTCCCATCACCTTAGCTTGGTGTCTGTGGTTTTATCTTCATAGTGTTAGCAGTCAAGAAACCTAGATTGTTGGGATGCCTGGTGGCTCAGTCGTTTGCTGTCTGCCTTTGGCTCAGGGTGTGATTCTGGGATCTGGGATTGAGTCTCACATCAGGCTCCTTGCATGGAGCCTGCTTCTCCCTCTGCCTATGTCTCTGCCTCTTCTCTGTCTCTCATGAATAAATAAATAAGACTTTTTAAAAAACAACAACAACATAGATTGTTGACTGGGAATTTGAGGAACAGATTTGACAGGAGAGCCATTTTCCTTGTTAAGTTAATGACTTTCACTTGTCAAAGATTAATAGCCAAGCCTGGGTGGTGATACCTGAACCACTTCCCCAAATGCTCCAGAGAGGAGTCTGTTTTTTTAGTATAAACCCGTAATTTTACAAGACTGTTCCTGCATGTTTTAGCGATGTTTTTTTGGCTAATGTCTGTCCCTCCCTCCATCCATCCAGAGACCGTTACTTCCATTTATCAAAATCTGGAACCAGAAGATCTTGGCTATGCTGGGCAGCCTCCTTGTTCCTGGCTATGCCTCTCTGTGGCTGACTCTGTTGGGATGAATCATGTAGTCATTCTTTCCGAGATAATCTCAGTCCTGTGTGACTGAAGGGCCCCTTTCCCCTTGTGGTCTAATTAATTAAGAGAATTAAGATTGCAGAATTCCTGTCTGTTTGCTATGTCATGATGCTCATCCACTGAAGGATATTTCAGGGCAGAAAACAGTCAGCTGTAATGTTAATGGTTGATTCTGAGAATTTGTGTCTCTGTGTATACTTACAGAAGTTTGTTTAACCAGTCGAACTGATTGTTGTTGACATAGTTTGTAAGTAAATATATGCAGCTCTGGTCCTTCCTGCCTTGAGCCTGTATGCATAATCTCCTTAAGCTTCAATCTTCCTGTATGTGAAACTGACATGAAAAAACCCAAGTGAAATTATTTAGTGAAGAACCTGTCAAAACTCCCAAACAATTAACAGGCATTAAGAACATGGTCATCAACATGTGAAGCCCCTTGCCCCCCTTTGTGTACTAAGCAGAGGAACTGCTGTGTTCGGGTTTAGGAGTAACTGGTAATTGGCAGTACAATTACTCTATCTTTCCTCCCCCAGCTTTGTATTTTGAAAATTTTCAAATCTACAGTAAAATTGAAAGAATACTCCTATACCTGTTACCTTTATTCACCAGTTGCTAAAATATTGCCACATTTGCTTTATCTCTAATACAAACTAATTTTTTTGGTGGGTGGGGAGGGGATCATTTGAAAGCCAGTTACATACATCACAACACTTTATCCCTAAATACTTCATCATTCTTCTTGTCAGGACATTGTCCTCATAACCACATCCCTGCCATACTGAAGAAAACTGATTAGTAGTAATTCTGTAATATTCTTCTAAATACAGTCCCAATTCTGCTTTCCCCCAAATATCTTTTATATCTATTTTTCCTATCTAGGCTCTAATCAGGGTTTGCACCTTGTATTTAGTTATGTCTCCTTGATCTTTAAAACAGTTGTTTCCTGGGGGGTGATGGTGACTTTTTCTTTTTGAAGTGTCCACGCCGGTTGCCTAATATCATTTGCATCCTATAATATAGGTTACATGTCTAAACAGAAGAGAGGGACACCTAGGTGGCTCCGTGGTTGAGCGTCTGCTTTCGGCTTGAGCTGTGATCCCGGGGTACTGGGATAGAGTCCCATATCAGACTCCCCATAGGGAGCCTGCTTCTCCCTCTGCCTATGTCAATGCCTCTGTCTCTGTCTCTCTCATGAATAAATAAATAAAATCTTAAAAAAAAAAAAGGAGAGAGAAGTGCTTTGGTTTCTTTTATGTCATTTTTTGAAATTATAAATATGTTAAAATCATCTATGTGATGATTCAAGGTCAGAGTCACATTCATATTTCTTGTTCTTTGGTAACTGTGGATTAGATCCGTAACCAAAAGGAGTTACTAAACGGCTCAGATATCAATGGAGTATGTGCAACGGTGAACTTGGAACAAATATACACAGTGGTTAGACTTGTCCTCATATGGAGGTGATTAAGAATTTTATTTTAATATGTGGCCATGGCTTTATAAAGAAAGGAGCTTCAGAATTGGAAGATTTAGTAAGACAAACTTTATTTACATAATACAAAAGAGCAGCTTTTGCTGCCAGGTCCTTGGATGAAGAACAAACCTGAAATCTCTTAGGAATGAGTCTCCCCTTCTTCCTCAATCGCCTCTCCCTCCCTCTTCTTCCCCCCCTCCCCCTTTTTCCTATAGGCCTTAAACATTTTTAACTTTAGCTGCAGCTGAGACTAATACAGGATCCAGCTGTAACTTTTCTGTTGTTAGTATATCCGGTGATGGTCATAGCAAACTCATTGTATGAAAATTCAGTAAAGGAAGAGGGCAGGGTGGGAAAAAAGTGACACTCTATAAAAGTATTCAAGAAACAGTGACAGGATCTAGGAGTCTCCCTTTCAGACGGCTGGTTTAGATTCCACCCTGAAGTACTCATTTTGTTTGTGACTGGCCTAGCAGGCATTTTAGTTTTTCCCTCTTAATCATATCATGTATATTACTGTGTAACCAGAGCACATATATGCGAGGCTGAGGCTTGTTTTCAGCGGGAGGCAGAAAATAGGAACTGTGGGAACCCAGAGACCGAACCCTTCTCCTGTCAAGTGGGGCATGGACTTTTTTTTTTTTAAGATTTTATTTATTTATTCATGAGACATACACACACACACACACACACACACACACACACACACACACACAGGCAGAGACACAGGCAGAGGGAGAAGCAGACTCCATGCAGGGAGCCTGACATGGAACTCGATCCTGGGTCTCCAGGATCACGCCCTGGGCCGAAAGTGGTGTTAAACCGCTGAGCTGCCCGGGGCAGGGATTTCTCAAAATGTTCTAGCTGGTGGAGAGGTGGCAGTGGGCCATCGAAGGAAGCAGAACTCCCTCTCCTTGGGTCTGATCAGTGATACCCATGTGAGTGCATTACCAGACAGCAGATAATGCGGAATCAGCAGTTCAGTCAAATTAAATTTCAAATCTGCAGGTCCACTTCGATGTAATTGCCCTAAAAGCTTTGCATCTTTGATCAGGTCTGTCTTGTAAGGACCAAGTACATATCATCACCCTGTCACTGAAGGTGGATTATATGTTTCAAAATAGCTTTTGTGATAAATGTAATTATCATAAGACTAGTGATTTTCACATACTTGTGTGTCTCGAACATTTTGTTTTTCTTTTTTTTATGTTAAGGAGGTCAGATTTCTCAGATTTCTTCTAATTGTCGCCAGACATCCTGTTTTGGGGCTATTTGAGACCAGTGCTGCCTGAGAAGAAATCAAAATCGGGCAGCCCTGTGGCTGTCTTCCGAGTTGTTCTTTTTAGATTCGATTTTGTGAACAGGTTTCCTTGAAATGCCACGCTCTATTTTTAGATGGTCTCTTTACATTTCTGTGATTCTGGGCATCCACAATACACTGATTTATTATTCAGCACAAAAATATTGTTCAGTGTCCTAAGGCTGTTGAAACTTTGTAGGGAAAAAATAAACCAGTGCCACTTGAGTGGATGTAATCAGTGAGGACTACTGAGCAAATTTAAGAAAACCTTGTCCTCTTCCTCAGGTCATTGCCATATCAGTACCAGCATGAATGCTATTTTGAAGAATCCTTGCCTGTTTTATACTAGGTGGGCTCAGTCTCCTGGGTTTTCACAAATTGCTGTTTTCTGCCTCCCACTGAAAGACACATTTTTGTAACCATTCAAGAAGCTTTCTACACTGCTCTTCCACCTCTCTCCTGCCTCATTTTTACACAAAGGGTTTTTTTTTTTTTTAAAGATTTTATTTTATTTATTTATTCCTGAGAGACAGAGAGAGAGAGAGAGAGAGAGAGAGAGAGAGAGAGAGAGAGAGGCAGGCAGAGAGGCAGAGACACAGGCAGAGGAAGAAGCAGGCTCCATGCAGGGAGCCCAATGGTGGGACATGATTCCAGGACTCCAGGATCAGGGCCTGGGCTGAAGGCGGTGCTAAACCGCTGAGCCATCCGGGCTGCCCTTTTTTCTTTTTTTTCAACTTGAGAATAGCCTGGTAGCTTCTTAGATCTATAAATGATTAGGCTTGCTGTTCTGTAAGCTGTCAGAGGCCCTTATGTTCTTGAAGTAATGTTTGATCCAACAAAGGTATGACAGGAGTCATGGATTGTGAACCTTGGAACTGATTTGGTGATAAGGTACTAAATCTTTTGTTAGAAATTGAACTGTAATTCACGTAACATAGTGGTCACCCTTTTAAAGTATGCAATTCTGTGGCTTTTATTTTTAATTTATTTTAATTTATTTAAAAATTTTTTTAATTCTGTGGCTTTTAGTATTTTCACAGTGTTGTGCAGCCACCACCACTACCTAATTTTAGAACTTTTTTAAAAGATTTTATTTATTTGGGAGTGTGAGGAGGGGGAGGAGCAGAGGGAGAGGGACAAGCAGACTCCACTGAGCAGGGAGCCCCATGTGGGTGGGGCTTGATCTCACGACCTTGAGATCCGGTCCTGAGCTGAAACCAAGAGTTGGTAGACATTTAACTGACCGAGCCACACAGGCACCTCAGAATTTTGTTTTTTTAAGATTTTATCTTAAAGCCCCCAACGGGCTCGAGCCCACAACCCTGAGATCAAGAGTCACATGCTCTAGTGAGCCTGGTGCCCCTAGACTGACATTTTTATCACATTGGAAGGAAACCCTGTCCCCCACAACAGTCATTTTCCCTAGCCCCTGGCAACAACTAATCTACTTTGTGTGCCTGTGGATGTGCCTGCTTGGCACATCCCATGTAAACAGAATCGTAGAATATGTGGCTGCTTTCACTAGTGGGTTCATCCAAGCTGCAGCTGGATTCCGTTTTCCAGGTTCATCCATGTTATGACATGTTTCAGGATAAAGTACCTATGCTTTCTTGTGAGTGGCACTGAGACTTGGACCTGTTTTCATGTTGGGAGTGGTTGGAGAGATTGTGCTCACCTGTCACATGGTAGAATCTGTGGCTTGAATGCTGTCTTGAAGGTTTTTAGGTGTGCATGTGTCTTCTTCCCACAGAGAAAGTTGAAGTTGATTTTCAGTCTTATTTGTAGAAGGGCTAAATTGAGTCCTTGTGTGGTAAGCCCTGAGTTTATAATCATGCACGGTTGCATCCTGAGCAGAACCATGTTGTCTGCAGACAAGTTTTACTCTCTGAAGACGAGTCTGTGGGTTCAAGAAACTGAATTTCTCAGGGGGCTGTACTGAAATCTGCTCATAGAAGGCTGAAGGATCTACTTCTCAGGTTCTGTGAGGCTTTGCTGGTAGTGACCCTAGTAGGGGACGTAGGAGAGCAAACTCCTTAACATCACCCCCCCCCCCACCAAATCTCAGCAAACGATAGGACAAGACGTGATTGGAAATGCTAGCAACACTGGGAAATGCCCAGCAGTAGAGGAGAGCTGTATAGATTTGCAGAAGAAAGAGAAATTGGAAACCTGTTAGCAGACAGGGCAGAATGAGGGTGTGGAGTCTGCAGGGTGGGCTATGCTCCGGCCACAGCTCTGAGAGTGGGCGAGTGTGGACCGTGTTGCCTATTTGGAGGAGAATTTCCAGTCGTGGGGGCGGTCGTGCTGTGCCGCAGGGTTCTCTCTCCCTTCTTTTGAGGCAGGCAGTTGATAGCATTTTACCCTTAGGTGATTATTCCTTTACAGAGATTGTGTTCTCTGCTGGGGGAGAATTGGGACTCTCTGGGTATGTGTCTGCACCCCAAGGAAGGCTGCTTTTCCTTCTGTCAGATGGAGGCTTGTCATCCTGCAGGCGAGTTTCCTGACTTTGCATCCTGGAGTGAAGCCTGCCAGTGGACAGGCTTTGCTCTCATGGGGCAGAGAACATAGCTGCCCTTCCCATTCAAGATGGAATCTAGTGAGAGAAGAAACTTTCTACCACACAACCAGCTACATCTCATTTTTAAATATACACCGACCATAAGAACCTCCAGACAGAAGAAAAAAAAAACTCAACAGCATGAGGGAGAAAACTTAATGCAACATTTTTTATAGAAAGAACGTCTGACCACAGAAGAACAAGAATTCTGAAATAGAACAGTAAAATGTGATCATTGGAGACGTGCAGGGAAGATGTGGCCGGAGCCCCAGCAATCCTCCTTCCTGTTCCTCCCTCCTGTCACCCTCCGGATACAGGTGACTGAGCAACAGAAGTCTGGGGACACTGAAAGGGGGCTGCGGGCGGGGCTGTGACTGACTCATCACTGTCTCCTGAGGGCAGGGTTGTGAGCAATGTTAAGTAAGAGGACCTGCTGTGGGAGGACCTACAGATCTGGGGAGGGCAGAGAGTGGGCAAGGCCTGGTGGTGCCACGTGATCGCGGGGAGCGCAGGTGGGTTTGCTCCACAGTGGCAGTATCGTGGATCAGCAGAATCCGGCCGCCGGAGGACACGGGTGGCCTCCACGTGCTCAGATTCAGCCGGGCTTCTCCCTGGCTTTGCAGCCATCCTCTCCGGTGCAGTGGGCAGCACCCCATCTGTCTGGAGTAGAAGCCTTGCCAGACGGAGAATCTTGTACAGAAACGAGATCCCAGAACCAACCGGGTTGCTTCACAGAGAAGCATATTTGCAGAGATGAAGTTCACATCACAAATGGTGAGGCATTCATTACATGTCTCAGCTCTCTCCCTTACAAGCTTAGAGCTGGACAAAGCTACCATGCTCAGTAGCGTCCTGCGGAGAAGCAGCCATTCTGTGCTGGGGGGAAATTGGGCCCGGGTATCATTAAACAGAGGCACCTGGGTGGCTCAGTTGAGCGTCTGCCTTTGGCTCATGATCATGGGGTCCTGGGATTGAGTCTGTTTACAGTTTTTCTGTTACACGGATGAAGCAGAGAAGTGGGTGGTGGGGGAGAGTAAAAGCCCTACCTTTTCTTCCTACAAAGCAGAGATACCTTGTTTTATTTTAGACATTGACAATAAGAATAATGCGGGTAGGGGGTGCCTGGGTTGCTCAGTCAGTTAAGTGGCTGCCTTTGGCTCAGGTCATGATCATAGGATCCTGGGATTGAGCCCCACATCGGGCTCCCTGAGCAGGGAGCCTGCTTCTCCCTCTTTGCTCATGCTATTTCTGCCTCTCTCTCAAATAAATAAAATCTTAAAAAAAAAAAATGTGGGTAGTAGTGTGTGTGTGTGTGTGTGTGTGTGTTTTAAAGTAATTTAAAGGTAACTACTAAAAAACTTAAAGTAGGATGTTCACATTCCACATTATGAGAAGGAAACAAACCTATATATCTGATCATGGGATAAGGTCACGTTGGGTAAAACTATTGCGGTCTGGTTTTGCTTTCTTCATTCGCTTTGAAAATTTATGTAGATGACAGTTACCGGCTTGGTGCACATTTTGGAAAATCTTTAAGAAGCATATGCCTTTTTGGGGAGGGGTTGGTGGGAAATGTTCCATTTTGCTAAGTGTATTTGTTTAGGAGTTTGGGTCCTCTGTGATTCATCCCTGTGCTGTTTTGAAGTATTTTTGGACAGATCTGCAGGGACTTCTTTGAGGGGAGGAAAGGCTTAGGAAGGGTGGCAGTGTCCCAGAAGATAAGGTAAGGGGGTGGGTGTCTGTCCCTTCTCTCAAAGATGAACCTGCCAAGGGCAGGAAGGCTGAAGAAAAGAAAGTGGAGTAAGTTCTCTATTGCCTTGGTCGGCACCTGTGGTCAGCCACAGCTTTCCTGGGGCCTGAAATGCTTAAAATTTGGAATGCCCTCTTTAAGAAAAATAATACAAAATTAAGTATCAAAGTGAAAATTCATTTAGGATGAAAAAAAAGTCACAACAGCTTATAAGTTTTTAAAACCTCATAAACCCACAAATAAGTCAAAACCCAGAAAAATCGTACAATCCCTTTCTATTCTGGGCACAACTTTATAGTATGTTCCCCCTGTGTTTTGGGTTGCCATCTCTAGCTAATTGATGATCCCTTCACACAACAGTAATCTTGGAACATACTTGCTGTAAAGAGAATAGAAAGATAATCCAGTCTTTCCTCTAGGATGGTTGAATGAAAAATAATTAAAAAATTATTGCTAACTTAGGAAAGTTTCTTTAAGATTTCAGTCATCAGGGTGCCTGGGTGGCTCACCTGGTTAAACATATGGCTCTTGGTTTTGGCTCAGGTTGTGATCTCGGGGTCCTGGGATCGAGGGGGTCCTGGAATTGAGCCTCATGTTGGGAATCTGCACTCAGTGGGGAGCCTGCTTCAGGATTTTCTCTCCCTCTGCCCCCACCCCCCCACTGGCATTCATGTGTGCTCTCAAATGAATCTTTCTAAAAAATTCTTTTCAGTCATCAGCGTTAAGTTTACATTGTAATAAGAACTTTTTTCTATTTTGAAGCTTATCCTCATCTTCTTTTTCTGTTTTTGGATTTTACCAGTTTTTTGATTTTCTGGATCCAATTACAGTGTGAGATGGGCATCCCCACCCACCAAGCAGTTTTTCAGAGTGTCTGGGAATTCTTTCTGACACTGTCCACCAGGAGACATCACATCCTACAGGTTAAGGGCTTGGTCTTATAAGACTGCTCCTGACTCCGCTCTTCAGAGGCCTTTGGAAAGCCCTGGGCTGTCACCTGTGCTTCTGACCCACCTGCTCCTTAGATTCAATTAACTTCCTAGAGTGGCTCACAGAACTCAGGGAAACACTGAAGTTCACCAGCTTGTTAAAGGATATGATAAGGGATAGGAGTCAGTAGCCAGATGAGGGCGTACATAGGGTGAGGTCCCAGGCAAAGGAGCTTCTGCCCTTCTGGAGCTTGGGGTGTGGTGTGGTGGCATGTGAAAGCATTCTGATTCCCTAGGTGTGGAAGCTCTCCATAAAGGACCAGGAAGATATCTATCCTCTTGGGTTTTTATGGAGGCTCCATTGCATGGTCATGATTGACTAAGTCACTGACCATTGGCTGTTTCAACCTTTACCCTTCTCCCTGGAAGTGATGAGGAGTGTGGACCTTAAAGTTCCAACCCTCTGATCACATGGTCCTCCTAGCAACCAGCCTGTGCACTTGAGTGAGGTCTAAGAGTCATCTTCATTAATAACGAGGCATTCATTTTACCTTATGGCTCTGATGTGTTTTCAGGAACCATGGATGAAGACCCAAGTGTATCTGAGAAATATATTTTAGACAAGTGACCAAGTAATACATTCCTTATAAATCATTTTATTTATTTATTTTTAAGATTTTATTTATTCATGAGAGACAGAGGCAGAGACACAGGCCGAGGGAGAAGCAAGCTCCCCACGGGGAGCCCAATGTGGGACTCAATCCTAGGACCCCGGGATCATGCCCTGAGCCAAAGGCAGATGCTCAACCGCCTAGCCACCTAGGCGTCCCAAATCATTATATTTTAGCCTGGGTACTTCCTTCACATTGTGTTTGAATTTTTGAATGATGAAACATGCTGAAAAACAGAATTATTCTGAAATTATACACATACAAAGGTAATTAGAATGCATTTAAAAATTTCCTCTAAGTTGTTTTTGGGTTACGCCATTTAGTCATGACTTGTAGATGAGCCTGGGAATTGTCACCTGAAAATGGTTTTCTTCAGGCTGTTTTGTTGCTTAGGTGGCAGTTTTGTGTGTCATTTCATCTGTAAAGTCTGGAACTGCCAGACGTCATCAGGATGAGATGCATCTGATTTATTGGGCTGATCAAGCATGCAGCTTCAGCACAGACTTGCTAGTTTAGGACTATAGCTATAAAACCTTTAAGTGTAGGGATTCTCATAAATTTTTCACAACACTGAAGGAGAAAAAAATACGGTGTATTTATTATATGTTGTGCCATCAAGTGAGATTCCTGACAGAATTTCCATTTTGATAAGACTTCAGTGAGAATCAGATCTTCTATTTGATAATTTTTTACATATCTGATGATTGGAAAAGTTTTCCACAGACAACCTTCTGACTCTGGTTCAAACCTAATTTATCCTCCATCACCCTCATTTCTGGTGCTGGGAATTGGAAGATGTGTTCATATGGAGCTACCACCCCAAGGCTACTGCTGTGTCGTAACCATCAGATAAGTAGGTCCAGGGGGCAGGAGACGTCCGAGAAGGCATTTGTCCATTTGGGGATAGCTGGTTATAATTGTACTCAGAAGTGGCTGGAAGCCACATAAATATATCCAAACTGATCCCAAACTAAATGTATCCCCAATTCAGCTTCCCTGTGGTTCTCCAGAATGCCCATTCCTGCCAGGGGGAGTGGAGAAGCTAGAGTAGAAAAAGTGTTCTTAACCCAATCCAGCTTGCTGGAGGTTCAAGCCCACAGACTGATGATAAGGGGACTCGCTGCTGGGGCCTGGCCAGTTGTGGAAGGCCCTGAATTGCTGGATCCCAGAGCCTCTTCTTCCATAGCTTTGTGGTCACTGATCATTACGAGTGGTCAGACCTCAGAGCCAGCCTAGGCCTGGGCAGATGCTGCCCTTCCAACAGCGACATGGGCCCAGTCCCCAGGGCTCACTCTGCTCCTCGAGAACAGCTTGCTTCCTCCCATCTGTAGGTGGAAACCCTGCTCTCTGCTCTCGTTCTGTTAATTTCTTGAGCCAGATTGGGAGTGGAGGGGAAGCTCCTGGCTTGGCACTTCTTGTAGAGGAGAAGCATTTTTGAGCACCTGGAGTTAGCAGTGGGCTAGGCTTGTATCTCTTCACTTCAGCTACCTTGGGAGGGAACTGCCCAAGGGCTCAGGGACAGGAAGAAGAGCCTGCGTGGATGCAGGTCTCACAGAAACCCAGTTGTCTGGGCAACTTGGAGGCTCAGTCGGTGCTTGTGGTCCTGCCTGGAATTACTGCTAGGCAGCTGGGATCCTAGCCTCTTGGAGCAGTAGGGTCAGGAAGGAGTTGGGAGGGAGTGGGCATGGTGGTGATTTAGCATACTGATTTAGAAACTTGGAGTTTCTGTTAATCAAAGCTTCTTGCTCTATTCTTGAGCTCACCCCCTCTGGGCTACGTTTATTGGAAATGGGCCTTGACGGGATGAGTACCGGGTGTTACTCTATATGTTGGCAAATCGAACTCCAATAAAAAAAAAAAAAAAGAAAAAAAGCCTGGGCCCTGGGTGCTTTTGTTCATGGGTAGGAAAGTGTCCCTAATGCATTCCCTTCCTTCCTTTGCAGAAAGGTTTATTGCACTTGTGTGAACAAACATGAGCCTGTTCTCTGCTGCATCCTGCTTCTTAGAAATTTGTCCATAGGGGATCCCTGGGTGGCGCAGTGGTTTAGCGCCTGCCTTTGGCCCAGGGCGCGATCCTGGAGGCCCGGGATCGAATCCCACGTCGGGCTCCTGGGGCATGGAGCCTGCTTCTCCCTCTGCCTGTGTCTCTGCCTCTCTCTCTCTCACTGTGTGCCTATCATAAATAAATAAAAATTAAAAAAAAAGAAATTTGTCCATAGGATATTTATTTATGCAATTACAATAGAAGAAATAGGAGTGCCAGGCTGGCTCTGTCATTAGTGCATGTGAGTCTCGGGCTCAGGGTTGTGAGTTTGAGCCCCATGTTGGGGGTAGAGGTTACTTTAAAAAAATATATATATTCATATATATTCTTCCTCGTGCTTTTTCTTACGCTTTGTCTTTTTTTCATTTAATTTCCTGGAAGTCCTTCATTATTGGTACCTAGAGCTCTTTCTCACTTAAATTTTCTTTTTTTTTTCCTTTCCCTCTTAATCATGGCCTTAGTTCCATTTTTTTTTCTTTTTCCTCTCACTTTTTAAAAAACAGTTACATAACATTCTATTGTGAATATTTGTTTAAACAGCCAGTTTGTTTAACCAGCACTTTATTGATGGAGTGACACTTGGTTTGTTCTGATCTTTTGATATTATATTGCAGGAAATAGCCTTGTGAATATGTTAGGTTTTTTTGCAAATTTACCTAAGTTTTCAGAAGTGAGATATCCGAGCCAAAAGGAAAATGGATTTAAAATGCTGGTAGATGTTACCAGACTTGGCTCCACATGTCATTATTCCTATTTTTACCTCCCACCAGCAAGATGGGAGACTGCAGGTTGCCCACAGCCTATGGCCAGGAGATGCTGGCCAGCTTCTGGACTTCTGAGAGCCTGATGGGTCAGAAGTAGCCTCTCAGACTCTCACTTGCTTTTCTCATCATGTGGCCATTAATCTAGTGGGCTGCTAGTCTTTTGGGCTTCTATAAGGTGTCTGTTAGAGGGGTTAGTTTCCATGGATTGCAAATGTTATTTCTCGATTTGCCATTTCTCTTGTGACTTTGTTTCGCCTTTTTGTTTACTTGGTGTTTTCACTTTGCTTTGCCACGAAAAATGTGCTTTTTTATGCAGTCATATGTATTCATTTTTTTCTTTGGTGGTGTCTGAATCTGGAGTCATCCTTAGGAAACACTGCCCCATTCCACAATTATAAAGGAATTTGCCCATATTGTCTGTTTTATTTTATAACCTCTGGAGATTTGGAGTTTATCCTGGTGTATGCTGTATAGATACAAATTTATCTTTTTTCTCAAAAAGCTATGTTGTCTCAACACCATTTATTAAAAAGTCTGTCATTACCTCACTGCCTTTATCATATACTGAATTTCCAGCTTATTTGAACTTTTCTGGACTTAACTCTTCTGTTCCCTTGGTCTGTCTGCTGTTAGATCAGTGACTCTTGGTTTTCCTAATGAGGCAGATGGTATTTTTAAATTTTTTTAAATTTTAATTTTTAAAAATAAAAAAATTTGGTGGGGGGGAGAAGGAGAGGGAAAGAGAGAATTTTTAACAGGCCCCACACCCAGCGGGGAGCCTCCATTTCATGACCCTTAGATCATGATTTGAGCTGGAATCAAGAGTTGGACGCTAACTGGGGTGCCTGGGTGGCTCAGTGGTTGATTATTTGCCTTTGGCTCAGGTCATGATCCCCCAGGGTCCTGAGACTAAAATCCCGTTTTGGGTTCCCCACTAAGAGCCTGCTTCTCCCTCTGCCAGTGTCTCTGCCTCTCTCTCTGTGTCTCTCATGAGTAAATAAATAAAATCTTAAAAAAAAAAAAAAGTTGGATGCTAACCAACTGAGCCACCCAGGTGCCCCAGCAGATGGTTATCAGTTGGGATTAGTCTTTTACTCCTCATTTTTCTTCCTTTTCAGAATTTTCCTGGCTATTCTTACCTGCTTGTTTTAATTTATGACCCTTAGAATCTGACCCCAACAGAAAATAGGTGCTGTGTTGAGATTGCATCAAAAAACTTTTTAAAGATTTTATTTGTTTATTCATGAGAGAGAGAGAGAGAGAGAGGCAGAGACACACAGGAAGAGGGAGAAGCAGGAGCCCAATGTGGGACTCGATCCCAGGTCTCCAGGATCATACCCTGAGCTGCAGGTGGCACTAAACTGTGCCACTGGGGCTGCCCCCCAATTTTTTAAAAAGACTTTATTATTTTTTAAAAAGATTTATTTATTTATTTATGATAGATAGATACACACACAGAGAGAGAGGCAGAGACACAGGCAGAGGGAGAAGCAGGCTCCATGCCAGGAGCCCGATGCAGGACCTGATCCCGGGACTCCCAGGATCGCACCCTGGACCAAAGGCAGGTGCCAAACCGCTGAGCCACCCAGGGATCCCCAGGATTGCATTAAATTTATAGATGACCTTGGGGAGAATGACCTCTTTCTGATGTTGCATCTTTTTATCCAAGAACATGGTATGCCTTTTCATTTGTTCAAACTTGTTAGTTTTTCAAGAGCATATTCACGTTTTCCTTCTACTTCCATATGTTTTGTGCACTTATTATTAAATCTCTTTATGGATATCTGATATTGCTATTGTTATTGAAGTACTCTTTTCCATTTTTTATTTATCTGGTTATTTGAATTTATGAAAAGTATTGGTTTTTGTACATTAATTTTTTTTGTACATTAATTTTATATCTCACTAGCTTACCAAATTGTTTTTGGAACATAGGTTTTTGGTCTGTACTCTTAGGTTTTCCACTGATATGGTCATTTCCTTGGCAAATGATAACTTTATCTTCTCCTTTCCAGCTTTTTCTTATGATTGTAGTCTCTTGTGTCAATTGCATCGGTCATTTTTTTGAGTTCTGTTTTGAAAAATGTTCATTTTGAGATTCTAGTGAGCCCTCCATATGGAGATGCAGGGTTGGAACTTGGGAGAGAGATAGTAGGGCAAAATCAGATTTGGAAGCCATTAACTAACAATGGTGGTTAAACTGGGAGCATATATGTTGGTGGAAGGAGAAGGGGGGGCGGGGAGAAGATGGAGCTGAAGATGGCACCGTGGTGATGTGTGGTTGACAACAGGCAGAGACCCCAGAGGGGAGTGAGGAGGAAGGGTTCCCCTTCCCCTTTAAAATAGACCTTATTTCTTAGAACAGTTTTAGGTTCACGGCAAGATTGAGCAGAAAGTGGGCAGCCCAGGTGGCTCAGTGGTTTAGCGCCGCCTTCGGCTCAGGGTGTGATCCTGGAGACCTGGGATCCAGTCATACGTCGGGTTCCCAGCATAGAGCCTGCTTCTCCCTCTGCCTGTGTCTCTGCCTCTCTCTCTCTCGCTCGCTCGCTCGCTCTCTCTCTCTGTGCCTCTCATGAATAAATAAATCTTAAAAAAAAAAAAAGATTGAGCAGAAAGTGCAGATTGTCCCATATTCCCGCTGCCTCCTCTTGTCCCCCACTGTGGACATCTCTCACGGAGTGGTACCCTTGTTACGATCCATCCATGAACCCCCAGTGATGTCATCATCATCCCAAAACCATAGTTTGCATTGAGGCTTTGCCTTTGGTGTTGTACGTTGAGTGGATTTGGACAAATGGATGATGACGTGTCCATTATTAGAGTATCATACTTAAAGCACTTTTTAAAAATAAAGATTTAATTTATTCATGAAACACAGAGAGGCAGAGACACAGCCCAAGGGAGAAGCAGGCTCCCTGTGAGGTGCTCTGTGCGGGACTCAATCCCAGGATCCCGGGATCACGATCTGAGCAAGAGGCAGATGCTCAACCACTGAGCCACCCAGGAGCTCCTTAAAGCACTTCTGCCTCTTCAGTGAGAGTCCCTTTGTTTACTATCCTACTTTCGCTTCTACTTCCTTGCTGAGCATACTACTTTCTTAGTCTTTTTTTAAGATTTTATTTATTTATTCATGAGAAACAGGAGAGAGGGAGAGAGGCAGAGACACAGGCAGAGGGAGAAGCTGGCTCCTGATGTGGGACTTGATCCTGGGTCTCCAGCATCATGCTCTGGGCTGAAGGCGGTTCTAAACCGCTGAGCCACCCGGTCTGCCCTCATTCTTTTTTTTAAAAGAGAAAAATTTGTTGAGTGGGAATTGTTTGAACAGTTACCTGCAGGGAGGAGTTACCTTTGAATGGAAACATGAGGGTGGTTCTTTTGGTAACAAATGAAGCAGTTAAACAGATAATGAAGATTCACAACGTTTTTTCCGGATTTTTATGGAAGTGAACTTAAAAAGCAATTCATTAAAAAAGGATGCAACTTAAAAATATGAATCCCTCATTCTTACTCTGAAGCAGGTTCAGTGGACATTTTCCTAGATTTGAATGATAACCAACCCCTCAGGAGATTGGATAAAGTATCAAGTTTATCTCGGATGTTTGAAATGTATTTTCTTCCATAGAATGTGAGAATGAGTGAAAACCTTGGTGTCTGCCCCTCAGATGACTCTGGACTCATTGCCTAACACCTCAGCCAAACTGATTTGCAGGCTCGTGTTCTAGCAAAATGGTGAACACTCTCATGAGTGGAGCCTTGGGTTTGCCATTCTTGCCATCTCTGGAAGTTGGCTGATTTGAGACCTTTTAGGAAGAAAGTAGTCAAATTCCTGTGTAGATGTATAAATGGAACTTTCTAATTGGCAGGAGCTCTTGTGGGAATAAAAACTATGTTTTCAGTAGAAACCAGAGGACAAGATGGATGAGAAGTGGATGCTGCTTCTCAGTAACAAATGCCACCGAGGCCATTTGTTTGTTTGTTTTTTTAAGATTTATCCATAAGAGACATACAGAGAGAGGCAGAGAGAAGAGAAGTAGGCTCCTCGTAGGGAGCCCGATGCAGGACTAGATCCCTGACTCTGAGATCATGCCTTGAGCAGAAGGCAGATGCTCAACCGCTGAGCCAACCAGGCGTCCTGAGGCCATTTGTTCTTAGAGCCTCATTAGTGGGTACATGAGCTATCCTCTGAACACCGGCTGGAGCTCCAGACTGTGTGAGGCAGCTGTGCCCTGCAGAATCTGGCTGCACCTGTGCCTCCAGTTCCCAGCGGGCCACATAATGCCAGCCTCAGCTCTTGGGGGATGTGGAAGCAGCACTCACTGTAGTGCACTGAAGGCCTTTCAGGTCCTGCATGACATGTGGCTCCTGGAATCAGGAGTTTGCTGAGCTGCTTCTCACCAAGTGTTCCTCTGTTTGGACACAAGCCTTCTCTGAGCTGTTGAGTAAAGAAACACGTCATCATCATCTCTGCCTCCCTCTCAAATAGTTAGAAGCTGGTCCAGGCTTATTGACCCCTGACCTTGAGGCAACTGTTTTGATTAAGTTGTCTTTCATATGAAGCTTTGTTTGTATTAAAGAGAAGAGAGACTTCTTTTTTAGAATAGTAGTTGGGAAATGGAGAAGTTTCAGTAATCTCTTTGAAACCATGCCCAGTAGCAGGTGGATGTAAGTACACTGTCAGAAGAATAGGGGCTGCAAGTTAACCAGAAGAAATGGTTATTTGCTGTTAATATAATCTCCAGAATTTCTAAATCCATGCGTGGATGGCATAGTTTGTTAGGATTTCAAAGCTTAGGATTCATGTTTAGGATGTAATCCTAGAATGGTTATTTGAAAAAAGACCCGTTAAAGTGCCCTGATGGTCTGATCACCCTGCCCCCCCGCCCCCACCCCCAAAATAACAGGAAGTTAGGTTTGCTGAAGCTGTTAGTTGTTAAAGGGATATTTACTTGTGAGGTCCTCAACTGACTAGGCAGGTTTGATTTTTAAGCAACAGCTAATCCTATCTATACAAACACTTCAAAATTTCTTAAAACAGTGGTAGATTTGTATATCTTGACCTCTGTTGGTTGTCGTTAATGGGAGACCTTATTATTTGGCAGTGTAGAGTAGTAAAGAGAAAAAAAAACCAGGAAGTTTCACGCCTGATGGGACTGGTCTCCCTGACTGTTCTACTGGATTTCCAGAGATGAAGAAGCTGTATAAATTAGGTAACAGCTGTTGTGTTATTTGACTGATGAGTGGCCTTTTATTTTTTGTTTCATAGTACCTCTGCAGTGACTACACGTATGAGAAAGAACCTGTAGTAGGTGTCTGAGAACTATGGAAGGACACAAGACATGGTGACGCTCCAGCTTAGTGAGGAGGATGTAGGGAGGTGACTAGTGAGACACAGAGTGCAGGGCTGCAGGTGCTAAGCAGACATTAAGCAGATATGCAGCTAACACTGGAAGTCCTTAGGAAGACACAGTTCTGACTGGGATCAGGGCAGACATCGTGGGACAAGGGATATTGGCGCTGTAAAGGATGAGAGGTGGTCCACAGGCCGGGAGGGAACACACGTGTGACAGAGAAGCATGATGTACTCAGGGAGTGAGCATTCGGTGTGGCTGCTGGTTTGTTGGGAGCAATGGTTGGAAACCTTTAGGATGTGATGAGAGACACTTGAATGATGCATCCCAGGTTCTTGGTCTTTTTCTGAGTAGGTGGGGGAGAAACCATTGACAACGGGGTGGCCTTCCTCATCAGCTTGGGCCATGTTCCTTATTTTTTTTCAATAAATCACACAAACCCTCTCACTAGTGATTATTAGAAGTCCACAATTTCTTTCAGGATGACTCTTCTAGACCTAGGAATTGTCCTGTAGAACTCCAAGGATTCCTTAAATCCCAGGAGTCCATTTGGTCATGTGTTGGGAAAAACTGAGGATCCTAGAGTAACAGCTCCATTAGTAGGTACTCACATTTTCCACTGTTCTTCCCTTAAGCATGCCTGCCCAGCAGGCTTCCTGGGTTTCTGGGGCTTCCAGTCTTGAGCACAGGCTGTGAGCCCTTGCTATGAGTATCCTGGCCTCAATATTGAGGCTGAGTCACCTGTGGTAACATCCTCTTTGGGGCTTTTGATGTCGTTGCTTGCCAGCGACCTTGGTTGGGGACATCCAGTGTATCAAGTTCCCTTTGAACTTCTACCAGGAAAGAATGAGGGTCTCCTTTTCCTCCTAAAGATTGCCCATCCCAGATGCACATTGGACAAGTGGGTTTTGAGAAACTGGGAGGGCAACCCCTGGCCAGAACCTGGAACATACTTGAGCTCTTTTTCTAGGGCAGCGGGTTCCTACCGGCCTAGTAGTTGCCCAGCTAAGAGAGGGCTGGCTTACAGAACCCTCCTTGTTAACAGAGATCTCTGACAGCCTCTAGAACATTGCCTTACCAGGCTCCTGCTATGCCTGGCAAAGGTTAGTACCTGGGACTCTCTGCAAGGAGGGTGACTTTATCAGCCCTGTGTCTTATAAAGGCTGGATTAGTGATAAGATCTCAACTGAGGATAGAACCTGGGACTACAGATGAAGAGACATCTATTGTGTTAGACAAAATAAACTTCTTACTGAGGCAGAATTGAGGGGATTTGGATATAAGACAAAGCAAACCTGAAGCTTATAGTAAAGGCTTGAATCAAGGTGTGCAGTAGAACAGTGTGTAGAGGATAAGCTGATGGCTTAACTTTTGGACACATTGATGCATCCATAGGATCACCTGGAGAAGATGTCTGGCAGGTGGTTGAATATACTGGAGGAATTCACGCCTGGGTGATGAGGTGATCACAGCATGGAGATAACCCAGTGCAGTGTGGGATGATGAAGGTGGAAGACAGAGGGATGGATTTTGGGGAGCATCAATATTAAAGGGAGTTGGGAAGCAGGAGGACTCCTAGGATAGATACCCGGAGACTGAGATAGAATCGATTAGGGGAGTGAGAGACACTGCCACAGGGAGGGAGGTAGAGCGTCGGGAGCACCAGACACCATAGCTAATGCTTGATGCTTGAAAGTGAACATAGCCCTTGGGAGTTTTGATTGCAAATCACAGAAATTAACTAGCTCTTGTAAGTGTATAAGGGAATCATTGGAAAGATTCAGGGGAAGTTACAGAGCCTGCGGGAAGTCTGGAGAGCTGGGAAACTGACCGCAGCCAAAGAAAGCTAGGCAGTTGGAACCACAGGTGCAGCCAGGCCACGTCAACAGTTTTGTTTAGGTTGCCCACGGCTGCTGCTTAGCTGCCATCCATGGAGATGGGGGTATCAGGCCAGGATCCCGATGCCCTTAAACTGTTGTTCAAGCTCCGCCCTCTTGGTTTGATCCCATGGCAAATTTCCAATTATAAATAGGCTTCCCACTTGGAAGCTAAGGAGATGGTCATGGTAATTTCTAGTCTTACCTGTGACAGGTTTATATTTATCTCTGTGAATTGATCTGTTAACACTGAGAGAATGCAGTAAGTGTAGACTCAGGGACTCATGTGTGTTAGGCAGTTTTACTTCTTATTGTAAATTGATCAGTGTGCATGCTGATTTGCGAAAGAAACATGCTGAGTGTGGTTAATGTGCATGAGAACTTGAGGGATGGATCTGCTCCAGGCATATGAGCAAGTAAGTCCAGCTTTTGGGCTTGCAGAAACCCACAGGTAGTGAGGCTCCTGAGGAGACTGTGGTGGCCTCATGTGCCTGAGAAATGCTGTCATGATGTTGCATGAGCTGTGAGCAGCTGTGTCCTCCTGCAAGGTCTGTGTCTTTATGCTCATACTATTCCCCTGGCCCAGAATACCCTTTGCCCTGATCCTGCTCTTGGTCTGCTGACTGCTCCTCAGCCTCTGGGGCTGGGACTCCATGTGAATGCCACCTCCTTTGCTTTCCTGTACCTTCAATCTGAGTTTTCTGTTATCCTCTCTTTTCCCTCCTAGATCTTATAGGCATTTTGTAATAATAGTGTATATGTGATCTTTCCATTTTATTGGACAGAAAGCATAAGCTGGGTGGGTCCTTCTGGTTTCATTCATTGTGCATTATAGGCCATGGAGCCTGCTACCAAGCAGGTGTTTGGCAATATTGAGAGAGAATAAATGAGAAATTCCAGGGTGTCGTTGGTACAGTTGGTGGAGGGGAAAGGCCCAGAGGACCCTCGGGGAGCCCTGGGCAACTTAAGGGGATGTGGAAACCCTGCCTGGAAGGTTATAGCAGAAGCACTTGGCAGGACTGTGGCATGCTGTGTGCTAACTTGCATAGCCACAGAGTCCTTGCTTACTTTGAGATGGAGGTAGCATTGTTGATTTTTTTTTTCTGATTGTAAAAGTACAAGTTTATAAAATATTTCAGAAAATGACAAATAGAGTAAAAGCCATCTATAACTCTACCATTCTCACATTTGGTTTGTGAAACTTGGCTTCTCTGTGAGTGAATGTGTATATTTTTCAAAACGCAAACCGGAAGCCTATATATGTAAGACTTTGTACCTGGCCCTTTTCATTTGTGTACCTGAGCATGGAGCAGCCTTGCTGTGCTCTGTGGCCCGAGCTCACATCTTGTCTCCCGGGAACACTTAGGCTCCGTCACACTTTGTGCCATGGAAATTGCCCCGTGAGGAGCCAACTGTCTGTCATAACGTCTGTCCTCCAAGACACAAGGCTTTCCTTCAGTCTGGCACCTCAGAGAGTAGGATGGAAATTGGGGTTCCAAATTTCTTTTTAAAGCTTTTATTTAGGGATCCCTGGGTGGCGCAGCGGTTTGGCGCCTGCCTTTGGCTCAGGGCGCGATCCTGGAGACCCGGGATCGAATCCCACATCGGGCTCCCTGTGCATGGAGCCTGCTTCTCCCTCTGCCTGTGTCTCTGCCTCTCTCGCTCTCTCTGTAGCTATCATAAATAAATTTAAAAAAAAATAAAGCTTTTATTTATATATTCATGAGAGGCACAGAGAGAGAGGAAGAGACATAGGCAGAGGGAGAAGCAGGCTCCCCACAGGGAGCCTGATGGCGGGACTCCATCCCAGGACCCCAGGATCATGACCTGAACCGAAAGCAGACGCTCAACTGCTGAGCCACCCAGGTGTCCCTTGGGGTTCCAAGTTTTTGTTTTTGACTAGTTTTGTCCCTTTGGGGGTTTGCATTAGTCATTGGACGCTCTCCATGGATTCAAAAAGACACTAAAAAAATTTCTTCTTTCTCCCCCTAGCAGAATGGGTATCTGAAGCTCCACTTTGAGAAGGATAAACTCCTTATAAGTTTCTGGGTGAAGAATGTTAATAGTAATTACTTACAATAACAGCAGTGACAGTACTTATTCACTGTTACATTTAACTAATCATCTACTAGGTGCCGGATGTTATACTAGGCACTTTGCATTTGGAGTGTTAGCTCACTTGTAATTCTTACAAAAATCCTGGAGATAGGTATTGTGAGCCCCACGGTTCAGATGAGAAACTGATAGGGAGATAAAATAACTCGCATGAGGGTGGAGTTGGGCTGTGGACTCACAGTTGCCTATTCTGGCGGTCTCCCTTGGCAACACTGTATTTTAAAAGTAGAAGCAGAAATGTTTGATCATTTTTTGGGAACGTGTTTAAAATCAAGATGTAACTGCTTTTATTTATTTGGCCATCGATTAGTAGTGAATGGGAGAAGCCGACCAGTCAGGGTAGGCTGGTGCCCTGGCTAACTTGAGTCACTGTGTATTTCTCCTTGGGTTTCCCTGTACTTGCCTTGGCTAATTCAAGGTTTACCTTCTGTTCCTCTGTTTTACTCTGCTGCTGGACAGCTGTTAAACATCTGCTACTCTCTGCTCCGAGAACGTGTGGTTGTTGTGTGCATAGACAGTGGCCCTCTGTATCCTGTTTGTATGTGCTCTAGGAGCCTTCAGAATGTGAAGAGGCTCCTTTGGCACTGCAGTGTCCTATGCTCTCCTGTCACCATGTCCTCAGTCACTGATTACTGGTGGAAATGTCTAACAAAATTAGGTTCCTTTCTCACCACAGAAATGAAGGAAAAGAAGGTGGTAAAACAGTGGAAGGAAGAAATAGCCTATAAAGAAAAGGGCAGGTTTTACATTCTCCAAAATAGAGTGTTCTCAAGTGTGAGGGGATCCTGTTGTACATCTGGGTGGCGGGAGGGGTTGGAAGAGTGGGAGGGTACTTCTCAGAGGAACAGCCCGGATTTCCAGAAGCTAGATGTTAAAGTTCAGCATGGTTTAGATGCAGATAAGAAGTTCTTCCGCCTCCTCTACTGGCTTTAAAACTGTTCATTTTTTTATTTGTAAGGTCATTTGGGGGGAGCCTCCTTGCGACCAGTTTAGCTCTTTGAGTGTGGCCTGACCGCTGAATCTTACCCTCCCACGCGAACTTGAGAGCTTGATTCTTTTCTAACAAAGACTTCTTTCCAACCCCTGCCCTTCCTCCAAAATACTCCATATTTGGAGCTAAGTATTTTGAACAGAGCCTGGCTAGAGGTCATGTCGAGTAGGTTCTTTCCTGTAGCTATGGCAAAGTATGACTTTAAAGCAAATGTATATAGAAAAGGAAGTGTCCCTCTAGGCCAGGGACACACTGTTTTTCCCTTATGGATGTGCCATACTGTTGCAGCCTGTCCTCTTTCACAGGCCTCTTTGCAGCTGGAGAGAAGGTGGACCGGCCTTGGTTGGATCATGAAGACTGGAGAATCAAGAAAACACAGTTTTAGACCATTCTTCTGTGAGCCTTAGATTAGCAGAGTTAAACACTTAAATCAGGATGTAAAGTGAAGGAAAGTTTCACATTTTCACATTTGTTATCAGCAAAGTTTTCAAGTAGGAGCACTTTAGTCAGAATAAACCTGAGTAAGTTACCTGGTGGTTTTGGAAATCTCGTCTGCCTACCACATGGTCATGATTAAATAAACAGACCCGGAGCAAAGATCTGGGTCCCCTAATGCATTCTCCAGAACGTTAGAACTTGTGGACCATCTGAGAAGGTTACTTGTTTTCATTCAGTGTGGAATATTCCGCTTGAGAAATCATAACATTTTCTGGGATACTTTCAATGAAGTTTTATGAGGTCTTACTGACTTGGAAGATAGGTGAAGAATTTGACAGCCCATTTGGGTGGAGAAAGACAAATATGCGAATTATTACAAGCATAGTTGATGGAAATGCTTCCTTTTGGTTTCCTAAGCAGAGCCCCATCCCAGATTGGGGAAATATGCCAGGCCTTCTGCATTGAACAGCAACTGTGATAGGGGCATCATTTCAGTCCCATCTTCAGTGGGAGTGCTTCCAAGTCTGATGCTTGTTGGTGGTTTCTGCCAGAGATCCTTCCCTTAGGTTAAGAAAGCTTCTATTCTTAGTTTGCTGGATTTTTTTTTTTTTAAATCAGGAAAGGCTGTTGAATTTTATCAAATGCTATTTTCCCATCTATTGAGATGGTCATATGTTTTTCATTATGAGTCCCTCTGTCTTATTTAACTTTTCAATTTTAAACTATTTGTACATATTATATCCAGCGACTTGAGGCTTTAGGACTCCTCTGAGTTGCAAACTTTGCAGTAGTAATACTGCCATAAACTTTGCATGTATATACATTTGCTTTCTCCTTGGATTTGATTTTTCCTTTGTTCTGATTCTTTTTTTTTTTTTCTAAGATTTTATTTTTATTAGAGAGCGAGTAAGCACAGGAGCAGGGGGAGGGGCAAAGGGAGAAGCAGACTCCCTGCTGAGCAAAGAGCCTGATGTGGGACTCGATCCCAGGACCCTGGGATCATGACCTGAACTGAAGGCAGGTGCTTAACTGACTGAGCCACCCAGGTGCCCCACCCCTCCTTTGCTCTGTTCTTATCTGCTCTCTCTCTCTCTTTAAAGATTTTATTTATTCATGAGAGACACACAGAAAGAGAGAGAGGCAGAGACACGGGCAGAGGAAGAAGCAGGCTCCATGCAGGGAGCCTGACGTGGGACTTGATCCTGGAAGTCCAGGACTACGCCCCAGACCGAAGGCAGGCGCTAAACCACTGAGCCACCCAGGGATCCCTTCTCTCTTTTTTTGTAATGATTTCCACTTTTCTAAGCAGTTAATGATTGATTGATTGATTGATTTTAAAGCCTCTCCTGTCATTCCCTGGATTTAGGGGAGAGTGAGAGCACACCCACGTGCCAGGTCTGCCAGGCTTGGGGAGTCTGAAATGCCCAGCCTTCCTCATCCAGCTTCTGCTGCCCAGGAACTGATATGTTCTTGTAACCTTCGAGATGTCCTGTTGCTTTACCTGGAGATCCTGACTGAATCAGAGCTTGGAATGACATTACAAAGCCTGATAACTCGGCCTGAAAAAAAATTTTTTTTTTCGGCCTGAAATTTCAGGAGAAAACTGGACATTTCCTAGAACCTCAGCTATGGAGTAGCTGCAGGACTCTCCGGTGGGGTTTCCAGCCCAGACTGCTGACCCCACCATCCTTCCTGGACTGTGAGATAGAAACCACATGGATTTCCACCCTGCTTTGTCCTAAAATAGCACTCCCTCATTTCCCCACCCCATTACCATTAAATTCCTCAAGCATTCTACCTTTCAGATGTTTGTGAATGGGAAGTGGAATGCCAGATGTTATACAGCTGTATCCAGTCGGCTAAAGACTGAGTTGTGGTTCACGCTTCCCGACGAGGAATAAGAACATACCTGAGTCGGGTTCTAGGGGAGGTTATTGGAGAATGTTATTTGTAGGTGTGGCTATGGGAGGAACTCGGGTTTTTAGTTGGAGAACTGCCTCATTTTTCAGCTTAAAAGCAGAAGCTGAGCTCAGGCACATCGCCTTTTAAGAGCATACCCTTTTTGCCTCAGGGAGGGTTTTCCAGGCTAGTGACACAAGTTGTTGTTCTTCTGAGCTCCTGGTGATGAACATTCAAATTGGGTTTTCTTTGTTGAGAGTCAAAATTACCTCCCGCTGGGACACCTGGGTGGCTCAGCGGTTGGGCATCTGCCTTTGACTCAGGATGTGATCCCAGGATCCAGAATCAAGTCCCACATTGGGCTCCCTGTCTGCCAGTATCTCTGCCCCCCCCCCCCCCCGTGTCTCATGAATAAATCTTAAAAAAAAAAAAGAGAAACCAAACAAAACCAAAATTACCTTCCCCTCCCTTTTATTTATTTAAAAATATTTATTTATTT
Organism: Nyctereutes procyonoides; assembly: GCF_905146905.1. Classification (NCBI taxonomy): domain Eukaryota; kingdom Metazoa; phylum Chordata; class Mammalia; order Carnivora; family Canidae; genus Nyctereutes; species Nyctereutes procyonoides. The sequence continues at coordinate 66,555,198 of NW_026575126.1, forward strand.
GAGAGAGAAGAGAGAGAGTGTGTGTGTGCGCGCATGAGCGGGAGGGACAGAAGGAAAGGGAGAGAGAATCTGAAACAGACGCTGGGTTGAGTGTGAAGCCCAGCACAGGACTCAATCTCAGGAGCCTGAGATTATGACCTGAGCTGAAACCAAGGGTCAAACCCTTAACCAACTGAGCCACCCAGGTGCCAACCCTCTTCTTAAATAACATTTTCAGCATAAGCCTTTTCCACCTTTAATTTTTTGCAAGCTTCATAGTAATGTAGGCCCTATTTGGACAATGTTTATCTGTATACCCAGAGTAATTTCTCTGAATGCTCCATTGGATATGTGATAGTAAATATGTACACATCTCTTTGGACAGTGTGACATAAGTAATACTGTATTGTCTTGATTTGTCTTGTATTTCAGACTTTATTAACATTAGATGTTTAGTTCAGCATAAAACAGGCTAAACATTGGTTTAGAATTTGTTTTGAGCCTCACCATTGTGTGCTGCATGTTCAAGATTTTCTACTGTTTTGTTTTGTTTGTAAAGATTTTATTTATTCATGAGAGACAGAGGCAGAGATGTAGGCAGAGGGAGAAGCAGGCGCCCTGAGGGGAGCTCAATGCATGGGACTTGATCCCCAGACCCTGGGATCTCGACCTGAGCCAAATGTAGATGGCTCAACCACTGAGCCACCCAGGTTCCCCTAGATTTTCTACTGTTGGACTGCACAGAATGTATAAATGACAAACAGGCACATGATGGCAGAGTAGGGAACCAAGGATCCTGGATGCTAGGATCTCAAAACAGAAGGATTCATCAAAAAGCTTTTTTTTTTTTTCCTAACAGCTTTATTGAGACACAATTTATATCCCCATCCATCAAATTTACCCCTTTTAAAAAAGTTTTAGCTTTTTAAAAGATTTTATTTTTAAGTCTCATCTCTACACCCAACATGGGGCTCCAGCTCACAACCCCAAGATCAAGGAACCCCTGTCCCTCTTACTGAGCCAGCCAGGTGCTCCAAAATTCACCCATTTATACTATATAGTTCAGTGAGTTCTAGTAAATCTATAGAGTTGTACAGTCATCACCCAGTCAATTTTAGAACCTTTCCATCACCCCAAGAAGATCCCTCATTACTGGGTGCAGTCTTTCCTTGCATCAGCCCCAACCAACACTATTCTAATTTCTGTCCCTAGAGATTTGCCTTTTTTGGACATTTAGCATCAAGGGAAACATAATATGTGGTCTTTTGCATCTGGCATGTTTCACTTAGCATCATGTTTTCAAGGTTATATATGTGGTAGTGGATATTAGTATTTTTTCCCCTAAATAATATTCCACTATGTGCACACACCACAACCTGCTAATCCACTCATCAGTTGATGGATATTTATCTCCACCTTTGGTCTGTTTTAAATAGTGCTTCTATGAATATTCTTGTACAAGTAATTGTTTGTCTGTTTTTAGTTCTTCTGGGTACATACATAGTAGAATTCCTGGATCCTTTGTAATTCTTTAACTTTTTGAGATTGCTAAACCATTTTCCAGGACAACCGAACCATTTTACATTCCTGTTGGCGGTGTATGAAGGTTCCAATTTCTCCACATCCTTGCCAAAGCTTGTTAGTATCTTTGGTTAAAAAATTATTATAGCCCCCTTAAAATTATTATAGCCATTCTGGTTGGTCTGAAGTACAATCTAATTGTGGTTTGATTTGCATTTCTTAATGACTAATACCATTGAGGATCTTTTCATGTGCTCCTTGGGTATTTGTGTACCTTTAGAAAAATGTTCAGGTGCTTTAAATTTTTTAATTGGGTTGTTTGCAATTGAGTTTAAGAGTTCTTTATGTATTCTGGATACTAGACCCTTATTAGATTCATGATTTGCAAGCATTTTCTCTCCTCTGTAGGTCATCTTTTTACTTTTTTTGATAATGTTTTTTTGCAAAAGTTTTAAATTTTGATGAAGTCCAATTTATCTATTTTTTCTTTTGTTTGTGATTTGAGTGTTTAGGAATGCACTGCCAAATCCAAGGTCATGGAGATGTACTCCTATGTCTTCTTCTAGAGTTTTATGGCTTTAGCTCTTACATGTAGCTCATTGATCTATTTGGAGTTGATTTTTTTTTAAAGATTTATTTATTTATTTTGGAGAAAGAGAGGGAGTGAGTGCATGCGGGGTGTGGGTGGTGACAGAGGGAGAGGAAGAGAGGATTCCAAGCAGACTCCATGCTGAGTGCAGAGCCTGATGTGGGGCCTAGTCTCATAACCCTGAGATCATGACCTGAGCCAGAACTGAGTTAGATGCTCAACTGACTGCGCCACCCCGGTGCCCTGGAGTTAATTCTTATATATGGTGTGAGGTAGGGGTTCAACTGTGTTCTTTTGTATGTGGATATTCAGTTGTTCCAGCTCTCTTTGTTGAAGAGGTTATTCTTTTAAATATCTTTTATATGTGCTTCTGTGTTTAGGCTCTATATTCTTTTCCATTGATCTTTTAACCTATTTTTGTATGAGTTCATAGCACACTGCTGTTATTAGGACTTTAATACCTTTCAGTCTATACTAAGTGTAGACTTAAGCTTATTAATGTGTTCAGATCATCTCTATATTTAAGAAAGTGCAAGTACAGACTACTCTTTCTAATAGTTTATATGAAGAAAAAAGAGATTGAACTCATTCCTTCAGATCTGTCACAGTGGATGGGACGAGAGATTTGAACATGTTTATAGATTGATGGAAAGAAGCTGGTGGGAAAGAGAAAAAGTTGGAAGATCGAAGAAAGAGCATGGCTTGAAGGCAAGGTTTTGGAAGAAAAATGAAAGGTAAGGGCACAGGCTTGTATGTGGTGAAAGTTGCTCACCTTTACTTGATGCAGTACTGACTGTCACTCTCTGTGAAAGCTATAGCTACAGTTCTGTAAAACAACACAAGCATATTTGGTTTTTGTAAACTAAGTATGGAGGACCTACGAAATTGGCATTTGCAAATAAGTGGATGCATAAAAGCTAATCATTCTTTCTCTGTTTGGTCTTGCTATTTAGATTAATTTTTCCATTGAGTGCAGCCTTTGCCCTTTGGGAGTGAGTTTTGATTTGAAATAAAGAAGGGTTGAGATTAAATTTTGACCTACTAAACTTAGTTTTGAAGTAAAAGCCATGTTTTGGTTTTGTGATACTTGAGACTTGAATTTTGTGGTTATTGATTACTATTATCTCTACAAGTTGATTTTTTTTTTAAAGGGTAAAATGGTGTTTTATGAAATGCTGGTTTGTGTAGTCAAGCGGAGAAGAGTAAGCTGCTAATTATAAGAAAACAAGTGGCACTAAACAGGACCCAGGCACACTGGTACAACCTGGATGCCCCCCCTGCCTAAGCATCAGAGATCATCATTAGTCCCATCCCACTTAAACACTTAACAAGTGTTTTTGCACTGTTTCTCATCTGATTTTGCATATGTGACTGTACTCTGGAAGACTGAATCTGAAATGTTAACTGTGGTTATCTCTGTGGCGGGGTTGTAGCTGCTTTTTCTTTTGTTGCTTCTGCATGAGCATGTGTTTTTGCTTTTGGTGTGATAGAAAAACTTGAAAAAATGAGTGAACAGGATAGAGTTGTGAATCAGTGAGAATTATGTGTGGAAACTGAAAAGAGTGTATTTGCATAAAAACTCACAGGTTTTGATGATTTGACTTCTGTAATCACACACATTATCTGTTCCTGCAATTCTGGAGAATTAATTTCTGTATACAGACCTATACCTAACCTCCATACACGTGAAGAAGTGAGAGAAGAAGTGAGATACCCTTACTTCTGCTTACTTTAAATGATGGAGAAAATTACTTGCCTATCAGTAAAGGCTGCCTGCAAGTGTTTAGTTCACATTAAATTTGTTAGTTACTGATTCATTGACTGTTAAGAGCAGGCCAACTAGAGTGTTATGTGGTACCACTTTTTATTTTTTATTATTTAAAAAAAAATTTTAAAGTATGCTCCATGCCTAGCACAGAGCCCAATGCAGGGCTTGAACTCAGGATCCTGATATCAAGACCTGAGCTTGGGATCAAGAGTCCGACACTTCACTGATTGAGCCACTGAGGTGCCTCCTGTGGAACCACTTTTTAAAATGTTCTTTTGTCATATTAGCTGTGCTGTCCAATAAAAATTAACCATTACTGGAAATGTGGAGCATATCTTTATTATAGTGTCATATAGTGTAGCATCTAACAAATTGGTTCAGGTTCAGAGTCAGCCTTTCATAGTACCATTTGCCTGGGCTGCTGTTTCCCTAGATGTTAAAATGTTTGAATCCTCCAGGTCAGTGGATGTTATCATGGCAGGGATATAGCTAAGATGCCATGTGCAGCTCAGAAACAGTGGTTGGACATTTTCTCCTTGTTTCCATTTATGGTGTTGTATTTTTAGATTGAGTCAGCCCTAATATTCACTTAGTGTAGATGGACCCTGACATTTCTGGTCTCTGGCTGGTGTTTCATTAGCATCCTGACCCCATCCCCATCCTGACCCCATAGAGGCTGTGATGAACCTGGCACTCCCCCACCCCAGGAGGGACCACAGTGCTCTGGAGCCAGTGGCTTTCCTCACTCCCCTTGCCACTTCTCCCTGACCTTCTCACTGACATAATACTCTTGACATAATACCTGATCTGGAGATCAGAGTGTACCAGTTCTTCTTTCTGGTCATCAGGGTATAGAAGACACCTAGTTTTTTCCTTAGGTGATACGAATGCTTTTCAAAACTTAAAATTTTGACTTACAGATTCACAAAAAGTTGCAAAGACGGTTGTACAGAAAGGTCTTACATGGCCCATTACCCCGTTCCTCTTGTTGGTTACATCTTGTGTCATTGTAATACAGTTTCAAAAAGCAGGACATTGACATTGATGCAGTGGGTGTGTGTATTTGTGTATCATCTTATCACTCCTGTAGATGCATGTAACCAGTACTGCAGTCAGGACAGAACTATTCCGTCACCACAAAGATCTCTGTGTCCTGCCGGCCCATTTATAGTCATACCTGCTGTCCTTTCTCCCAGACCATTCTTTTTTTTTTTTTTAAAGATTTATTTTTTATTTATTTATGATAGAGAGAGAGGCAGAGACACAGGCAGAGGGAGAAGCAGGCTCCATGCCGGGAGCCCGACACGGGACTCATCCCGGGACTCCAGGATCGCGCCCTGGGCCAAAGGCAGGCGCGAAACCGCTGAGCCACCCAGGGATCCCCCTCCCAGACCATTCTTAATTTCAGGCGACGACTAATCTGTTTGCCATTTCTATAGTTTTGTCATTTCAAGAGTATTATGTCAGTGGAATCATAGTCTGTAACCTTTTGAGGTTGGGTGGGTTTTTTTTTTCCCCCCTTCACTCAGCATAATACCCTTAAGACCCATCAAGTTGTTGCATGTGTCAGTAGCTCATTCACTGTTTTTTTTTTTTTTTTTTTTTTTAAGATTTTATTTATTTATTCATGAGAGACACAGAGGGGAAACAGGCTCCATGCAGAGAGCCTGATGCGGGGCTTGATCCTGGGGCTCCAGGATAACGCCCTTGGCCAAAGGCAGGCACTAAACCTCTGAGTCACCCAGGGATCCCCAGTTCATTCACTTTGGTTGCAAAGTTATATCCCAAGGTGTATATAGATGGACCACAATGTCTTTATTTGCTCACCTGTTGTACAATGCTTGGGGTTGTTTCCGGTTTGGGGATGTCATAAGTAAAACTGTTATGAACATTTGCATATAATGGACATTGTGTGGACATTTCATTTTTAAGTTTCTCTGGGTTAAATGTCTAGGAATGATATTGCTGGGTCATTTGGTAAGTGTGTGTTTAGTTTATAAGAAACTGCCGCAGTTTTCCAGAGTTTTTCTACGTCCACATTAGCAGTGTGTGAGATCCAGGTTCCCCATAGATCCTCTGTCAGTCGTCTTTATGTTAGCTCTTGTAATAATAAGTAATAATAGCTCTTTGTGGTCTTTGTTTGCATTTTTCTAATGACTAGTGATGCTGAACTTCTTTTCATGTGCTGCTTTGCCATCTGTGGATCATCTTCGACGAAATGTTTCTTCTAATGCTTTGCTTGTTTTCAATTGGCTTGTTTGCTTTTTACTGTTGAGTTTTGAGAGTCCTTAAATACATTCTAGATGTAGAGTCCTTCATCGGATATATGGCTTACAGAAAGTTCTCCCAATTTGTAGCCTGCCTTGTCATCCTCTTACCGGCGTTTTCTGCAGAGCAAAGGTTTTAGTTTTGATGAGATTTGGTTTATTAACTCTCTCATATGGTTAGAGCTTTTGGTGTCCTGTCGAAGTACTCTACTGAGCTCTAGCTCCTTCAAGATTCTCTCCAAAAAGCCTTATTCTTTTACATTTGAAATTTAACTCTGTCATCCGTTTTGAGTTAATTTTTATATAAAGTGTGAAGGTTAGGTCAAAGTTCATTATCTTGCTTATGAAGATCCAGTAACTTCAGCCCTATTTGTTGCAAAGCTCACCATCCTCTATGGAATTGCTGTTGTACCTTTGTCAAAAATCAGTTGGCTCCATGAATGACTCTTTGGAGATCTCTTTCAGTGTTACTCCAATTTAATCTTTTTCAAAATTGCTCTAGCTGTTCTGATTTTTTCGACTTGGCATATAAATTTTAGAATAATCTTATATATATATATATATATATATATATATAGTGATATATTTAGAATCTTCTCTATATCTATAAAAAATCTTGCTGGGATTTTTTTTTAAGATTATTTGAGGGGGGGGGGCATGTACAAGCAGGGGGAGCGGCAGAGGGAGAAGGAGGCAACCTGCTGATGAGCAAGGAGCCCAACCCAGATTCCAGGACCCTAAGATCAGGATGTGAGCTGAAGGCACACACTTAAGTGACTAAGCCACTCAGGCGCCCCATTTTTTTGGGATTGTGACAGGAATTAAATTAAACGCATGTTAATTTGGGGGAAATTTATGTCTTTACTGTGGTGAGTCTTATGAACACAACATGTCTCTACATTTATTTAGATATTTAAAATTTCATTCATCAGTATTTTGTAGTTTCAGCATGCATGTATTTCAGCATACATGTTTTTGTTAGATTTATACTCAAGTTTATTTTTCAAGTGATGGAGGTAACATTTAAATTTTATCACGTGGGGATCCCTGGGTGGCTCAGCGGTTTGGCGCCTGCCTTTGGCCCAGGGCACGATCCTGGAGTCCCGGGATCGAGTCCCGCATCGGGCTCCCTGCATGGAGCCTGCTCCTCCCTCTGCCTGTGTCTCTGCCCCTCTCTCTCTCTCTCTCTCTCTCTCTCTCTCTCTGTCTATCATAAATAAATAAATCTTTAAGAAAATTTTATCACGTGTTCATTGCTGTACATAGAAGTACAATTGATTTTTATATGATGTCTTGTATCTTGCAGTTTTGTTGAACTTATTTTTAAGTTTTAGAAGGCTTGTTAGGTTATTTTTTATTTTTTAAGATTTTATTTATTCATGAGAGAGATACAGAGGCAGAGACATAGGTAGAAGGAGAAGCAGGCTCCCCTCCTAGGGAGCCTGATGCGGTACTCGATCCTAGGACCCCCCAGATCATGGCCTAAGCTAAAGGCAGACACTCAACCACTGAGCCACCCAGGTACCCCTATTGTTAGGTTTCTTGGAATTTTCTAGGTGGATTATCATGTAATCTGCAAAAAGGGACACTTTTATTTCTTCCTTGAGATACATGTACAGTGATTTTTATGTCAATATTTACCTGAGAAATACTGGCTAGTAATTTACTTTTTTGTACTGTTTTACTCTCCTTTTGGCTTTAGTGTTTGTACTAGCTTCAGAAAATGAATTGCGAAGTAAATGTTCCTTCCTCTTGTTTTTGGAGAAGGGATTGTATAGAATTAGTGCTTATTTAAAAGTTTGGCAGAATTCTCAGTGAAACCATGTGTACCCAGAGATTTCTTTTTTGGGAATTAAAAATTATAGACTCTGTTTTCCTTAATTGTCATAGGCTCTTCAAATTATCTACTTCATCTGGGGTGAGTGGTAGTTGTTTCTGGTATTAAGGAAATGGTACATTTGATCTCAGTGTAGTTTATAGTATTTCTTTATTCTGTTGATGTCTGGGGGTGCTGGGGGGATTGCCCTGTTGCCTTCCTCACGTTGCTAATATGTGTCTTTTTATCTTGTTAAGAGGGTTGTCCATTTTATTTATTTATTTATTTATTTATTTATTTATTTATTTATTTATTTATTTATTTATTTATTTATGATACACACACACACACACACACACACACACACAGAGGGGCAGAGACACAGGCAGAGGGAGAAGCAGGCTCCATGCACCGGGAGCCCGATTCGGGACTCGATCCCGGGTCTCCAGGATTGCGCCCTGGGCCAAAGGCAGGCGCAAAACCGCTGAGCCACCCAGGGATCCCCTACTGTTCATTTTCCTACCAGTGGTGTGTTTGACGATTGAAGTATCCTCAGATGATACTGTCTCTCTTACGCTCCTCACTTGCTCCTGAGCCCTCAGTGGCAGTCTGTAGCATCCGCGTTTCCACTAGCCTTCTGTTTCAGGCAGTCCAGGCCTTTTCTGTCATCCAGTTTCAAAGTTCCTTCTCCATTTTGAGGTATTTGTGCAACAGTACCCTACTACCAGGTACTGAACTCTGTATTTGTTTCCTACAGCTAATCTAACAGACTTGTGGCTTGAAGCAACACATTTTTATTCTTGCACACTTCTGGCAGTCAGAAGTCTGAAACCAGCGTCACTGAGCCAAATACAGGTGTCAGCAGGGGGGGCTATCTTTGGAAGCTCTAGGGGAGAATCCATTTTCTTTTTTCCAACTTGGGTTCATGCTCTTTATCTGCAAAGCTGGCAGCCTAGCATCTTGCTTCTGTCATCCCATTGCCGCCTTGGTGTCAAGTCTCCCCTGCTTCCCTTAGGGAAGGATACTTGTGAGTGCTTTTAGTGCCCCTTCCCCACAAACCAAGCTAACCTTGGATTGACCCTTTTTTCATCATATAATGTCTCTATCTCTGATAATTTTCTTTGCTCTGAATTCTACAATGTCTGATACTGAATCAGACAATCCCTAACTTTCAATGATTGGATATGCTTTCTTTGCAGTGGTGTGAAGGTGATATACATTTAGTAGAAAGCACATTTCAAAATTCTGAATTTTGATCTTTTCCGGGCTAGTAATATATAGTGCAATATTCTGTTATGGTGCTGGGCAGTGGCAGCCATGCGATCCTGAGAGAGTAAATAACCAAAATACTGACCATCAATTTGTACCCATGTAACCATCCTATTTTCCCTTCTTGGTACAGTATTGAATACATTACCTGAGATATTCAACACTTTATTATAAAATAGGCTTTGTGTTAAATGATTTTGCCCAACTGTAGGCCAATGTAAGTGCTCTGAGCACATTTAAGGTAGGCTGGGCTAAGCTATAATGTTTGGTAGGTTAGATGTACCAGATGCATTTTGAACTTGGGATATTTTCAACTTACTGTTTATTGGGATGTAAACATGCCATAAGTCCAGGAAGATCTGTATAGCCACTTCTGAAGATTTTCTTTTGATTAAGGTTTTTTTTTTTTTTTTTGCATACTTTTACTTTCAACCTAGATGTTTTGTCATATTTGAAGTGGGTTTCTTGTAGCTAGCACGTAGATTGGTCATTTTATTTTTATTATTATTATTTTTAAAGATTTTATTTATTCACGATAGACATAGAGAGAGGCAGAGACACAGGCAGAGGGAGAAGCAGGCTCCATGCGGGGAGCCCGATGCGGGACTCAATCCCGGGACTCCAGGATCGCACCCTGGGCCAAAGTCAGGTGCCAAACTGCTGGGCCACCCAGGGATCCCAGATTGGTCATTTAAAAAAAAATCTGCTAATCTGTGTCTTTTAATATTGCTTTATTTAGACCTTCTATATTTAAGGTGATTACTGATGTATCAGAGCTTAAATTGTCACTTCACTTTTTTCCTGTTTCTTTTTTTTCCATTTCTCTGAACTTTTCCTGTGAGTTACTTGAACCTTTTAAAAATTTTTTAAATTAATTTTTTAATTTTTTAAAAGATTTTATTCATTTATTCATGACAGACAGAGAGAGAGAGGCAGAGACATAGGCAGAGGGAGAAGCAGGCTCCATGCGGGCAGCCTAATGTGGGACTTGATCCCGGGTCTCCAGCATCACACCCCAGGGCCAAAGGCAGCGCTAAACCGCTGAGCCACCTGGGCTGCCCTGAATAGCTTTTTTTGTGGTTGCTCAAGGTGCGTGTATACACATGTATGTGTATAAGCTATATATATAAAATATATAATTACATAATTTTTAAAAGATTTTATCTACTTGAGAGAGAGCTTGAGTGCACAAGCAGGGGGAGGGGCAGAGGAAGAGGGAGAAACAGGCTCCCTGCTCATCAGGGAATGCAGGGCTCTATCCCTGGGTCCTGGGATCTGAGCCGAAGGCAGACATTTAACTGACTGAGCCACCCAGGCGTCCCTATAATTACATATTTATATAATTATAGTTTACTGGTATCATCACTTTTCTACTTCAAGTAAACTAGAGAAACTTTACCTCCCTTTTATATCACTTAACTCTTTTTTCTGCATACTACATCAGACAGAGTTCTAATTTTTATCTTAACCATAATTTAGAATACTTGAGAAGGAAAGGTTCTTGTACTTACCCGCATTTTACCCACATTTTTACTCTTTCTGTTGTCCTTCCTTCTTTTTCTGAATTCCAACATTCCTTATTTTGTCATCTCCTTTCTGTTTAGGGAACTTTAGTCATTCTTTAGGGCAGGTCTGCTCGTTACAAATTTCAGTTTCCTTCACCTTAGAATAATTTTCTCCTTCATTCCTGAAGAATAACTTCACCAGGTACAGAATGGAGAGTCGACCATTCTTTTCTTTCTTTACTTGAAAATTGTTGCAGTACTTCTGTTGGCCATGATGGCTTCTGATGAGAAATCCAGCCATTTGAATTATTCCTAACCTGTAGGAAAGATGTCATTTTCTGTGGCTGATTCAGCCTTTTTTCTCTTTCAGAAGCATATGGTTGATTTGACTTAGCATAGATCTCTGGGTTGTGCTATCTGGAGTTTGCTCACCTTCTTGAATTTGTGGGTTTTGTTTTTTTTGTTTTGTTTTGGCAAATTTGGGAAGTTTACAGTCATTTTTTAAAAAGACTTTTTCCAGCATGTCCTCTTTGTCCTCATTTGTTTCAGGGAAATTCTTTGTTCTCTTTTTGACTGTCGAGTGCCCCTTTCAAATGTGGAGCTTCTCTTGTCAGAGCTCACAGAGAACTTTTCTGTCATGTACATCCCTCTGGGATTTTCTTTGTTGACTCAGGTGCCCCTTGTTAGAAGTGGTGTTCTAAAATCCTATCATTACTCTTTCTAAAACACTTGAGAAGTAAGATATAAGTCCCCTCAAAGGAAGAGGTGCCCTATCTCGCTTCTCATGCAAAAAAATTCTAGTTTTTTTTATTTTTTAGATTTTATATATTTTTTTTATTCATGAGAGACACAGATTGAGAGAGAGAGGCAGAGACACAGGCAGAGGGAGAAGCAGGCTCCATGTAGGGAGCCCGACGTGGAACTTGATCCCAGGTCTTCAGGATCACGCCCTGGGCCGAAGGCAGGTGCGCTAAACCACTGAGCCACCTGGGCTGCCCAACAATTCTAGTTTTGTGTAGGGTGGGTTTTGCTTAAATTTTTTTTTTTAAATTTTCTAAAAAAATTCACCCTTCTGCCCAAAGCTGAATAAATAAGGATAAAAGGGCAGCTGGCTGGCTTAGTCAGAAGAGCATGAGACTCTTGATCTTGGGGTTGTGAGTTCGAGCTCCATATTGGGTGCAGAGATTACTAAAAGACTGTTTAAAAAAAAAATCAGTATAACATATTTCCTTTCTCTGTACTAATGGTACAAGTGGCCAGCTCTTGCTTATAGTGGCAAGGAAGCACAGAGCTTCACAGAACAAAGGTTAGCAGTAGCCTACATTAGGATTGAGTCAGTTTTTATTGCTAGTGGTAATTTGATATTACTGTGGGAAATCTTATCAACCTTATGCATAACCAGGTTAGATAAGAAGGAAGCAATAGATCTTGTAGGTGCTATGGAATTGCCATAAGCTCCTCCTCCCCGTTAGGTTTCCCTATTATTAACATTTTACATTAGTGTGGTACATTTGTTAAAATTGACAGGGCAGTATTGATACATGGTTATTACCTAACCCCCAGAGTTTACAGTAGGGTTCTGCTCTTTGTTCTGTGTAGTTCTGTGGGTTGTGCCAAATGCGTAATGACATGTACCTACCATTTTATAGTATGATACACAGTAGATTTACCACCCTAAAATCCCCTGTGCTCCCTTATTTATCCCATCCCTCATCTCCCTAACCTCTGACAACCACTGATCCTTTTACTGTCTCCATAGTTTTGCCTTTTCTAGAACATCATGTAGTTGGAATCATACGCTATCCAGCCTCTTCAGACTAGCTTCTTTCACTCAGTAATATGCATTCAGGTTCCTCCACATTTTTTCTTTGCTTGATAGTTATTTTTAGTGGTGAATAATATTCTTTTGTACTGCTAAAGGGCATCTTGTTTGCCTCTAATGTTTGCAATTATGAATAAAGCTGCTGTAAACACATGTGTACAGGTTTTTGTGTTTGCATGTTTTCAGCTCACTTGGGTGACTACCTGGGAGTGTGATTGCAGGATTGTCTTATAAGACTGTTTAGCTCTGCAGAACTGCCAAACTGTCTTCACACAATTTTTATTCATGTGTATTTGTGAAGCGGCTCCCTCTCCCTCTCCCTCTTCTACCTTGCACTGTACCTTCTGGAGGGGGGCGGGGGGGCAGGAAAGGCAATTAAACAAGCCTAATGTCCAGATGCGTATTTTGCTCTGTTATTCAGTTATTTGAGAGAGAAAGTCTCATTGTTCACTATTAATTTTTCATGATTGAAGTAAATTTAATTTGAAATTGCAAATAACATTCAAGAAGAGAACTTGATTTTTTTTTTTTATTTTTATTTATGATAGTCACAGAGAGAGAGAGAGAGAGAGAGGCAGAGACACAGGCAGAGGGAGAAGCAGGCTCCATGCACCGGGAGCCTGATGTGGGATTCGATCCCGGGTCTCCAGGATCGCGCCCTGGGCCAAAGGCAGGCGCCAAACCGCTGCGCCACCCAGGGATCCCGAGAACTTGATTTTGATTAGCTTTTTTACATGGTAATATATATTAACCTTTTTATAGGCAAGGAAACAGAGGCACAGAGAGGTTGGGTAAGTTGCCCAAAGTGGTCACAGCTGATAACAGACAAGAGACCAGCTTTGAGACATAGTCTGGTTGTAGAATTCAGGCTCTTAATTACTATATCAGATGGCATTCTGTACTCAATACATTGCATTCATGCTTTAAGTTCAGGACTTATATGTTTATAGCCACCTTTTAGCAATGGTTTTCAAATTCTAGTGTTCAACACAATCATTTGAGAAGCTTGTTAAAATTTGGAGCCCTAGGCCTCATACTGAGAGGTTCTGATCTGATAGGCATGTGATAGGAACACTGTTTTCAACAAATACCTCCAAGTGCTACTGATGGAGAAGGCTGGAAGACCATGTATAAGAAACTGCTATAGAAGATGAGCTGGAGTCCGTGGTTCAATGAAACACTTTCAGATATGGATTCCAGATAGATGGCCGAGTCATTGGCTCTTATGTGTGGGTTTTCCAGATGGAGTCAGGGAATAAATCTTTCTTTACCACTGCCTGTAAGACACACGCTGCCACAGAAGCTCTCTTGCCCTTCCTTGGTGGCCACCAGTGTCAGTGACAGGCTGGCATGTTGGTCATCAGAGGGGGGTTATATATGAAGGCAGAGGAGGATCTGGTGGGAAGGGAAGTTCCATGTGAGTGTAAGACAAAGCAGTTCACTTAAAAACTTGCCATGAATGCTCTCATTCTGAGTTTATTGCTGATTTTATCTATCTTTGTATTGTACAAAAATTCTTAACAGTGATAGATGTGCATATCTGAGGTGGAGAGGACTTTGGAAGAATAACAGCCACAGGATGTGAGGCAGAGGTGCAGTGATACTATCTGACTCCTGTCTTATACCTCAGGGCAGATTGTCCTTAGGTCATGATGAGCATCAGTTCTGTGAGTGGCAGGTTCTTAGAATGTCATTTTATTTAGTATCTTTTGCAGGAAATTAATTCTTCTCTTTATTGAGGATTAAAATGGACTACTTAGGGTGCCTGCGTGGCTCAGTGGTTTAAGCATCTGACACTTGATTTTGGCTCAGGTCATGATCTCAGGGTCCTGGGATCAAGCTCCACATTGGGCTCCACGCTTAGTAGGGAGTCTGCTTGAGATGTTATCTCTCTCTTTCCCTCTGTTTCTCCCCCTGCTTTTCTTCACTCTCTGTCTCTCTGAAATAAAATCTTTGAAAAAATTTTAAAAAAAGGGATTACTTATCCATAAGTAAACTTTTAGAGACAGTAAATACAATGCTTCTGTGCACAAATGTTAAGTGTGCATAGAAATCAAGCTGTTTTGGGATCCCTGGGTGGCGCAGCGGTTTGGCGCCTGCCTTTGGCCCAGGGCGTGATCCTGGAGACCCCGGATCGAATCCCACGTCGGGCTCCCGGTGCATGGAGCCTGCTTCTCCCTCTGCCTGTGTCTCTGCCTCTCTCTCTCTCTCTGTGTGTGTGTGACTATCATAAATAAAAAAAAAAAAAATTAAAAAAAAAAAAAAGAAATCAAGCTGTTTTACATAGATATGTGTGTATACGCATGTATAACTACCAGATCAAAATCTAGGTTGTTTGCGATACCACACAAGGCTCTTCTGTACCCCTCCTCATTCAGTACCCTCCTCTGCTTTCCAGATTAACCTCTCTTCTGATTTCTTTTCTTAAGATTTTATTTGTTTATTCATGAGAGAGACACAGAGAGAGAGGCAGAGGAAGAAGCAGACTCCATGCAGGGAGCCAGATGTGGGACTTGATCCCAGGACCACGGGATCACACCCTGAGGTAAAGGCGGACACTCAACCACTTAGCCACCCAGGCATCCCTTGCTCTTCTGATTTCTGTCACCATAAATTTGTTTTGCCTGTTCTGGGCACACATCTGATAAAGAGAGTCATACAACGTGTAGTCCCTTGGGGCTGGCTTCTTTTACTCAGCATAATGTTTTCAAGCATGTGTCAATGCTTTTTTCCTTTTTGTGGCTGCATAATATACCACTGCATCTGATGGGCCACACTGGGTTTATCCATTCATCTTGTGACTGACATTTGGGTAGTTTCTACTTACTGGCTGTTGTTCCCAGTGCTGCTGTGAACATTCCAGTTTGTGTGGACTTGTGTCCTTGTTCTCTTGGTAAATACCTGGGAGAGGGACTGTAGGGTTATATGTAAACTTTGTGTTTTATTTTTTTTGAAGTACTGCCAAAGTGGCTTTGTGGTACTTTTTAAATGAATTTTTTCTCTGTATTATTTTCTCCTTTGTGTTTAAGCAGCTGCTATTCTTCTAATCCGTGGAGGTGAATGCTTAGCTTATTTTCAACTTAACTTTTTTTTCTAAAATAAATGTTTTTCAGTTGTGACTCCATGATTTACTAGCATGCAGGCACTGCTATTCATTATGCTCACTTCAGAATTTTGTCATTTACATCTTCTTGGACCAATGTGTTCTTTAGAATTGTGCTTCCATTTTGCATTCATATAAAAAGTAAAATAGGAGCAAAATAAGTTGGTCAGGGTATTTCCAAAACTTGTTCAGAGAGTCCCACTCTTCAGAATCACTCTATGGAAAGTATTTGTGTTTCTCTACACAGTCTTGTCCTCTGTGGGTGATGCATCATTTCCCAAAAGAGTACTGCTTTGTTGTCTTTGGGATTTTTCAAATTCTGTAAGTTTTTATGCTCTGACTTTGGTGATTCTACCAGAAAGTATCAAGGAAAAGTTTGAAGCAATAACCAAGCAATAACTCTTCATCAGATGGTTATTATATAGTGTGTGTGTGTGTTTGGCAGAAACATCAAGATCAATTATGCCTCTAGCAATAATAAACATTCACAGATAGGAAGGTAGTGACTTATATATCACAGTTAATTTCAAAGATGCTAAAATGTGAAAAAAAAAGTACATCTTAAAATTGTTGAAATGTATTGTCCATAGTGCAAGCTTGTGAATTGTGTTAGTCAAATCTGTATCTTTCCTTTTTTTTTTTTTTAACCTTTAGGGAAAAATGCCATTTTTACATATATGTGAATTTCTGCTTTATGTATTTTGAGCCAATTTTGTTAGTGGCATACAAATTCAGTCTTGTTAGTTGTGTGTAATTGAACAATATGTCATTATCTAGTGACTATCTTTGATTTCCTAAGATATTGTAGGGGGAGCAACTTAACTTTGGTAAAGGTTTGTCTGGCAGAGCTTTCTACCCTTTCACCTCAATCATTAGGTATTGTTCTATTTTACATGTGCCCATTGTAGAGGGCATTTAGTTGGATCTTTTTAAGTCCATGTTTTTAAACTTGGTCCTATTTTCATTTATGTTCATTGTAAATGTATCAGTTATTTATTACTACATAACATAACAGTATTCCAAAGTAAACACCTTAACAGGACACTGGTTTATTTTGTCCCACCATTCTGTGAATTGGCTGGCAATTAATGAATTTCTGTAGTCTGGGTCCATGCATGTGGTGGCATTTCAGCCAGGATCCCTCAACCTCATTTATCTTCTTTTATGATCTTATAGTACTTCAATAGTAGCTAGGAACTCATGCTAATTTAACCTGTTTTTTTAGTGTTAGGTAGATATTATTTCTATGTGGGTTAAACCACAACTTGTACAGAATTCCCATTTAACAAGTCAACAGGACCGACCAGTTGCGAATCCCATGCTCTGCCACTGTTCTTTGTGCCCCGTGGAATTGGTCTGTCCCTGAGCTGATTAAAACTCTAAACAACAACAACAACAACAACAATAAACCAAAAACCCAAGTCATAACAAGAAAGCTAGTATTAATAGTAATTAAGGTAAAATTTTAAGGGTAAATGACATCACTTTCAGTTAGGACTGAGTAGCCAAAAATGTGGAGCTGTGACTTAGCTGCATGTGATTATTGAACTTTGTTTTATCTACTACTATCAAACTTTTGTGCAATGGGTAATTTTTAGGGATTGCATTTGACATATTGTAACTAAAACATAGGGTTTCTGGCCATGGTTCATACTTGGGGACCATTATTTTCCCCTGGAAAAAGTTGGAGAGCCGCTGATTGACTTTAAGAAAGATTGTGTGTGTGTGTGTGTGTGTGAAGTTTGTAGGAAAATCCTTAGATATTTATAGGAGTAAACCAAATTGTAGCTTCTTAGTAGATTGGAATCTGTTAGATAAACTAGATTATTAATATAATTTGAAAATTAGAAAATACTTAATTTTGGGATACCATCTGATTATATTTTAATGTGTCATAATCTTCCAATTTTCACTGATTTTTTTTAAGATTTTATTTATTTATTCATGAGAGACACACAGAGAGAGAGAGAGGCAGAGACACAGGCAAGGGAGAAGCAGGCTCCATGCAGGGAGCCTGACATAGGACTTGATCCGGGGTCTCCAAGATCAGGCCCTGGGCTGAAGGCGGCGCTAAACTGCTGAGCCACCCAGGATGCTCTGCATATTCTATTTTAGTGGATTATTTTCACAGTCTTTGTATAGTGGTGGTTTTAAGATATTTTATAGCTTTAATTCATCAGTCTACCATCAAGTGATACTATGCCACTTTACCTGTAAGATGAGAACCTTAAAGCACTATTGATTTAATTTTGATTTCTCCCTTCCCAGGCTTTGTGCTTTTACATATATTATTGACCTAACACATTTGTTATTTTTGCTTTAAACAGAACAGTAAATCTTTTAAAGAGACTCACATCATGAGGAAACAATGTTTACTCACATAGTTACCATTAGTATTCTGAATTCTTTTGTGGAGATACAGATTTTCATCTGCTAGTTTTTTTTTCCCCCCCGTGCCTAAAGGACTTTCGAATTTTTTATAGTGCAGATCACATACTGATGAATTCTTTCAAGTTTTTATGTCTGGAAATGTCTTTGTTTCAAAAAACAATTTTTTTTAATAGTGAAGGAGGCAGGAAGGACAGAGTGAAAGAATCTTTTCTCTCTCTCTCTCTCTTTCTCTCTCTCTCTCTCTCTCTCTTTTAATTAGAGAGAGTATGAGTGAGGGAAGTGAGGGCAGAGGGAGAGGGAGAGAGAGAGAATCCCAAGCAGACTGCCCACTGAGTGTGGAGCCTGACACGGGACTCGATTCCAGGATCCTGCTAATAAGATCATGACCCAATCTGAAATCAAGAGCTGGCTGCCTAGCTGGCCCACCTAGGCACCATGGAGAGAGAGAATCTTAAGCAGGTTCCATGCCTAACATGGGGCTCTATTTCATGACCCTGAGATCATGACCTGAGCTGAAATCAAGAGCTAGACACTTAACCTACTAAGCCACCCAGACACCCTTCACCTTCACTTTTGAGAGACATTTTTCAGGGTGTAGATTGAATTGGGTCTGAGTTTTTCATTTAGCCATTTTAGGCAGGATATAAGTCTAGTCTCTATTACTCCATCTTGACCAGAAGCAAAAGGACCTCACTTAAGTACGTTCATTAAAGTCCTGCAGTCCTGAACCCAAAACACAGACTTCATCACTATGGTTTTGCTGATGTCCATCTGTGCAGGTGAGAGCTTGAAAGAGGCTAGAACCTAGGCTGAATCCCCTGAATTTGTTCCTGGTGCTTCCTAGGAAATGTCACTGGAACGTTTTTGTACTAAAATGAGGAATCTCTTGCCTTCTTTCCACATTGCTTTTCCCTCGTGAAAATACTTGGTTTGTTGAAATGGTACCTGCTGCTTTGTAGCTAACATAAATTCATTCTGCTTTAGAACTCGAAGTGATAATCTAGTAATGGAGTGTATCCAGTCTCCCGGTCATTCTGGCAGGTGAAGAACTGAGTCCTGGGTCACGGAGGGCCTTGCTCAAGACTGCCTCTGCAAAGTTGGGATTCCATGTAGAAGCTCATGATAGGAGCATTCAACTGAAGTGATTTCACTGAATATTACCAGTAATTTCCAGTAAATTTCCTTTTTTTAAGAGACAGGTTTTATTGAAGCTGGAAGGAGAAATTTTTTTTTTATTAAATGTCCTTTTATATGTGCAGAGTGTGTGTGTGTGTGAGTATTTGGATTTGGCTGTGTATCCCATGTATTATGTTTTCAATTAAATCAAGTACCAGCTTTCTTAGGGGGAAAAAATCAACCGTGAGAATTTTCTGTTTTATCTTACTTAACCATGTCAACAGGACAAAATGATGGTAATGTCAGGCAGTGGATCCAAACTGTGTATTGCCTCCCCTGGGTGTGTTGCTATAGGAAAAGGTCTTGATAACTAAGGATGTCTGTTCTGAATACTGCTTACTCCATTTTTAGTGTGGTGCCTGCATGTGTGAAAGCACCTGCGTGTCAGCAGATTATGTGACTACAAAAGTTATTTTGGATGCAGAGAGATACAGATAGAACTTTTCCTCCGACAGCTGGAGCCACAGCTAAATGTTGGTTTTCACTGCACATTCTGGGTGTCAGGAGAAGTATTAGGATAGTGAGATACTTAAGTTACAGAACCTAGGCAGAAATCAGTCTAGTATTTTATCACATATTTCTATTCCTTCTATTTATTTATTCATTGTAATGCACCAGGGAGCATCCCATGATTTCCTATTAATACTTCAGCTGAATACCCTAGTAGATATGACCATAAAAAATGTTGCTGGCCAGTGAATAACAGGAATGTTTCTTTTTTATTCCACATTATGACAGATTTCAACCCTTAGAATATGAAATGGATGATGGATACTCCTATGTCCATCAAATAGGCTTAATGATTGTTACTTTCTAAAAAAGAAAAAGTTTTTTTTTTTCAGAAGTATTTCAAAGTACATAGTACCATTACAGTCCCTAAATGGGACAGTATGAAGCTCTAAGAACATTATTCTACACCTTACCCTACCTTACAAAATGTTTCTTTTAGACCAGCAAAATCTGGTCAGAAGTGTTGGTAAAATAAATGGTCAGTATTTGATTTACTTAAGTCATTGGGGTCTTAAAGTCACAGGAAAAGATGGGCATCAATGAAGAGTAGCTAAAGGGTATGCGTAGAAGCTTGAGGATCTAGCGACAGGTCATCTGGGTGTTGAGATTGTTATGGGGCCATCACTTTGTGCTCTCAGCCAGCCCTACTCATCCTCTGGGTTGGAGGGAGGGGCCAGAGGTGGACTTTCTGAAAAGAAATGAGAATGTTGATGATTGCATGACAGCCCTCGCCTTTCTGAGTCTTATTTTCTTCCTCTCTGTGTGGAGAACTCAGCAGAAGAACACTGAAAATAAGAAATCTCTTTGGCTGATTTAGGGAGAGGCATCTGGCCAGCTTTTTTCCTTCTTTGCCCTTGACTGTTGGTTTTAATTACTAAACAGCACTGAATTTTCTGAACTGAAATACACTAGGTTGTCCTATGTATATAAGACCTTTCTCTGCTTTTACCTAAATTCCCTGTGTTGTCGTAACCACTTTGTGGAGGAAGATGTAGTCTGGACATCTACTCCGGGGCTAAGAGTTCTGCCTAGCCTTAAAACAAATGTTTTCAGGGGATCCCTGGGTGGCCCAGCGGTTTAGCACCGCCTTCGGCCCAGGGCATAATCCTGGAGACCCCGGATCGAGCTCCCGGCATGGAGCCTGCTTCTCCCTCTGCTTCTGTCTCTGCCTCTGTCTCTCTCTTTCTCTCTCTCTCAATCTCTCTCTCTATGATGAATGAATAAATAAATTCTTAAAAAATGTTTTCATTAAAGTTTTTTTTTTTTAAGATTTTATTCATGAAAGAGAGAGGCAGAGGCAGAAGCAGGCTCCATGCAGGGAGACACAGGGCTGATCCTGGGTCTCCAGGATAACGCTCTGGGCTGAAGGCAGCGCTAAACTCCACCTGGGCTGCCCTGTTTTCTTTTACTTTCTTTTTTTTTTTTTTTTTTCCTGTTTTCATTAAAGATTTAAAAATTAAAAAAAAATTTTATTTGGTAGCAGGAATAGTATTTGTTAGCAAAAGAGCATTCCTTTGGAGCATAATACTACTCTTGAGGTATCCTGTGTATCCCTTTCTTTCCTCCTAAGAAATATTCTGAATTCTGTATTTATTATCCCAATGATTGTCTTTATTGCTTTTTAAAAAAAATTTTTTTTATTTATTTATGATAGTCACACACACAGAGAGAGAAAGAGAGAGAGAGAGAGGCGCAGAGACATAGGCAGAGGGAGAAGCAGGCTCGTTGCACCAGGAGCCCGACGTGGGATTCGATCCCGGGTCTCCAGGATCGCGCCCTGGGCCAAAGGCAGGCACCAAACCGCTGCGCCACCCAGGGATCCCTGTCTTTATTGCTTTACTATGTAGATATTTGTATACCCAAACAACATATTTTTTTTTTCGTTTTTGAAATAGAAAGTGTTCTTCTCCCTTTTTTCTGAGATGGTCCATGTAGTTGTGCTAGTATGTGATTTTTTTTTTTTTTTTTATCACGGGTCAGGAGTTTCCTGCCTTGAATGTACAACATATTTTCCCATCCTACTCTAGATAAGCATTTAGCCCATTTCCTTTCTCTTTTACCAAGTGTGCTGCTTTGACATCATACATATCATCTGTTGCAGTGCTCAAGAATTTAGTATGTTTACACCTAGGAGTAAAATTACTGGCCCGTCACTTAGGCACATCTTCCATAGGAACAGACAGCAGCAATTGGTTTTCTGAAGTGGCCGTACCAGTTTCCAGTCTGAACAGACTTCTTTTTTTTTACTCTCTCTCCCTTTCTCCATCCCACCCCCCAAATGGGTGAGTTTGACGTGCATGTACGTGTTTCAAGTTTTTATATTTATCGTTTACGTGTGTATCAGTCAGTGGTTCTGCAGAGCCACAGTGGGGGAGACGAGCATTACCCTGGCTACCCACAAAATGTCTTGTTCCCCAAAGTGTAACCACTTTCACATCTTTGTTCTGGTTACTTTGCATGTTGGCGAGTGCAAGGCTAAAGGTCATTGGAAGCTCTGAGTGTGTCAAGAGGCCTCGTTGATCAATTTCTTTGTGAGGTGATCCAAGTATGCTGGTTGCTGGCAGACACCCCTCCCCCTTATCAGTATCTTTGCATTCTATAGCTGATCTGATTCTGCAGAGAAGACCCTCCTACCTCTAGTCCATGATGGTGCAGGTGGGTAAAGGATGATTGCCAGTAGCCAGGAGACCCATGGGGAGAAGATTGGTGGTGATGGTGGTGACAGGGGTGTCAGCACCGCTAGCGTCCCTTGTCTTTGGTGTGGTGTTCTCATGTGTGTTGGGTTACCCTTGGGCCCCCGACTGATTCTGTCTGGAGGTGAGTAGTCTTCTGTGGGAGCTAGAGGAGATCAAGGGGTCCCATAGCTCTCACAAGCCTCATCCAGCCCTCTTATGAGCTCAATCTCCCTCAGAGCTTATGAGCTCTGCCCTCCCTCAGACTTACTTGCTGCCACCAGTTCCCAAGCCCTTAGAGGGCCTGGAGTCAGGTTCCACCTCTGTCTGCCCCCTCCCTCTCTCCTCATTGATTCTGCTTCATCACCTTGGTTAAGTGAATCACTTCTGGTCCAGTCTGGCTTTTTTGTTGTTGTTTTAAGATTTTATTTATTTGACAGAGAATGAGCGAGCACAAGCAGGGAAAGCGGCAGGGAGAGGGAGAAGCAGACTTGATGTGGGGCTTAATCCATGATCCCAGGACCCCAGGATCATGACCTGAGCCCAAGGCAGCCACCTAACCATTGAGCCCCAGGGCTTTTAAGTCCTAAGAAATTGCCTTAACTGAATTTTACTACTTTGTTAGTAGAGGTCTCTCCCTAAGATGTGAATTTACCTTTTCCCATGATTAAGAGAGTTAATGTCTTTTCACATGTCCATTGTTTCATTCCTTTTTGATTTTGTGGCTGTTTAGGTCTTTTGCCAATTTCCTAACCTTGGTTTTAAATTCTTTCCCCCTTCTTTGTATGAGTTCTGTATTTTGGATACCAACCTTTTAATGGTGTTTGGCTTAGCTCTTCACTTTATAGTGTGGAATTTTGGTGAACAAAGGTTCTTAATTTCAAGGTGAATTTATTGATATTTTAGTTTGTGATTTACATTTTTCCTATCTTGTTTAAGAAATCCTTTCCTATTCTAAAACCTGTGGTTTTGCCTTTGCATTTAAACCTTTGTTCTACGTGTAGCTGGTTGAAAATTCCTATGATGATAAATAGGGATTTGGCTTCATCTTGGACACAAGATACATGTTACTTGTATCACATACAGCACATGTTACTTACCAGTGCGCACCCTGCCTTTGAGCTGTGGTGTCAGCTGTTATAAATCAAGCTTCTGTCTGTCTGGGGGGCACTTTCCTGGCTACTGTCTTCTGATGTGTTGGTCAGTGGGTCTACCTCTGTGCCATGACCGTATTATCTTCACTTATGGAAGCTCTGTGTGCTCTCTTGCTGTTTGATCAGATTGTTAATCTTTTATTTCTTTCAAGAAATTATTGAAATAGAGGGATGCTTGGGTGGCTCAGTGGTTGAGCATCTGCCTTTGGCTCAGGGCCTGATCCTGGGATCCGGGATCGAGTCCCACATCGGGCTACCTGTAGGGAGCCTGCTTCTCCCTCTGTCTATGTCTCTGCCTCTCTCTCTCTGTCTCTCATGAATAAATAAATAAAATCTTAAAAAAAAGAAATTAATGAAATGGGAATTAAATGCACAATAGAGGAGTATTAAAAATCAAAAAAGCTCCTTCGAAAAGCTAAGTGAAATACCAATTGAGACACAGTTAAAGAAGAGAGAGAATGCGTGATAGGAATGGGAAAGGTTAATCATTAAGATATTATTATGAACAACTCTGTCAATAATAATGATATAGAGGTTCAATTACCCCCATATTGGCCACCCTGCACCCATGGCACTGACACTTACCTGTGTCCTTCTGGAATATGTTTCCTGCCATCCACCCTTCTCAGAAGGAACCATTATCAAGAACTTGGGATTTCTCATTCCTGTGTGTGCACTTGTGTTCATACATACATGCACATATCCAAGACGTGCACACCTCCAAAAGTGTGTGCTCGACGTTTAGCCTGTACAAACAGGGCCATATCCAGTGTCCAGCCTGCTTTACTTCCCCATTCTCAGAGGCTCACCTGTGTTAACTCAGTTCAGCCATGTTTTATTGTTGCGTGGGATTCTGTTTTAAAAATGTACCATGTTTAGTGGATGTTTGGGTGCTTATTCTAGTCCAAACAATGCTGCTATGAATATCTTATGTGGGGTCTACCTAGGGTTCTCCTCAGGCTGGATGCCTACCTACAGACCCACCAGCTTGTTCACATCCCTTCTTCAACCTCCCTAGATACTGCCGACATGGGCTCCAGACTGGTAGTAGTTTGATTTTTTTTTCTTCCAGTGCCTGAAGACCTCTCATTAGAAGAGAGAGAAGAACTTTTAGACATTCGTCGAAGAAAGAAGGAACTTATTGATGACATTGAGGTAAAAAAGCAAACCAAAAACTCTAGTTGGTTTTTGCTTTTAGGTCAAATAGTCAAGTAGCTTCATGAAAATGTAAAAAGTGGGAATCTCGTGTGTCTGTATCCTAACACATGAAGTGAAGGCAAGCAATAGAACCTCACCCTGAGACTGGTGGTTAAGGGCCTGATACTGGCCTCGGCACCTTCTCCCCGGTCTTCCCGAGAAGAGAAGACCATGGCTGTGAAGAAGGCAGGGAGCATGGTCAGAGGGTGGGGAGGAGGAGCCACAGTGAGTGGCTCAGGACAGTTTTACACACAGACACTCTAGAATCTGCCTGGTTGACCCCTCTGAGCTTGTTCTGGTAAGAGGTGGATAGGTAATAATTGTGTTTTCTCCAGAGTTGGGGCTGTTCTGACTGTGAAGCTCTCTCTGTCTGGATAGAAAGTACTGATTTTTCCATCCCTAAGATTCCCACGTGAGACCTCAGGGAAGCTTCTGTCTGGGAGGCTAAAGTTTATCTGTGTCTAGGAGGGGGACGGTAAGGAGCCTGTGCCCAAATGTCTGTCTTCTTTTTTTGACAGAGGCTGAAATATGAAATTGCCGAAGTGATGACTGAGATTGACAATCTGACTTCAGTGGAGGAGAGGTAAACAGTTGGTGCCACACTGCTGAGTTACTAACCTCTTCTTTCCCTGCCTCAGCTGCCATGTGACCACAGCAGGGGCGGGCGGGACCGTTGGAGACACTCAAAGTGGGGCAGCCTTTGTGGGGCCGTTGGTTCCTCTGCTCTCCACCCCCCAACCCCTTCCTGCTCTCCGTGGAGGAGTCAGGGTGCTTCTTCAGGGGCCACAGCCACAGCCTGTCCTCTCTCTTCTCTGGAAGCACAGGCCCCTCTGAATTAACCACAGAAGCAGCCTTTATGTACAGCAGGGAACTGTGCTTCCCTTAAATAGTCGTTTCCTTGTTATTGGCTTTTTCTGGAGAAGGAATCCAGTGTAGAGAAGAGCCTGGGGAAGCCATGTGTGCTACTTCTGCTTTAGGGGGTAGAGGGTGGAGGGAGAGGGGTGCGTGGGGGAGCCTAGGCAGTTTTCTGCACCGAGATGCTGACCAAAGTGCCACGGAGACTGCACGCCCCCTTGCGCTTGGCGCAAACTTTGGCTAACCATTTCTTCACTGTTTGAAATGCATAGCAAAACTACCCAGAGGAACAAGCAGATAGCCATGGGGAGGAAGAAATTCAACATGGATCCCAAAAAGGTAAGCAGACATCCCAGGTTTCTGACATATAAGAAATTGAGGTTCACCGATTTGACTGGCTCTCTCATTTTGGACAGAGGTGGTCATCTGCCCTCATGAAAAATACTGAGACTTGATGTTAAATTTTTACTATGTAGGGGATCCTGGTGAGTAGGGTAAAGAAGAAGCTCTGTTGATCTGGTCCCTGGTCTTCGCATGTGAGGCTCCAGGCGAGGCTGGGCCTCCTGGGAGTGATGGGTGTGTGCCGACCAATAGTGGGACCATTGGTGGGGCTGGGTCAAGCACTATATCTTCTGCTGAAGCATGGCCCACAGCTCGAGGAGTGCTTGGTCAGGGCACAGGTTGGGGCTGGTGGGCAGAGCTGCAGCCTGTGGGGCTGCTGGGGGGTTAAATGCTTCAAGTCAGAGGACTTTGTTCCTTTCGTTCACCTTTGAGAGAAGATGTCTGCATGAAGGGTCAGGGAGCTCTCCTGACTTCAGCCAATACAGTGTTCAAGTTGGATTGTCAAGGAAAACACCTGAAAGCAATGAAACCTGCCACACAAACCCCTTTCTTGAGTCGAGTTCACAGATTTGGCTTAATCAACAGATGTGCTAAGCATTGGCAGCATCTCGAGTGATACTTCACAAGTGGCTCTTTTAAAAACTGGACCTTAATGTTTTATGGTGCAGTGCAGGATAGTGCGCCAGCAAGGTCATGGATGAGCCCACGTCCTCCCCCAGTGAAACACAAATAACCTATATTTTAGTGGTTCCATGACTTCTTCAGGTTCTTGCCTGTCCTCATAGTCTCCCAACACCAGGTGTCAGCTTTATAATCATGAGGGCTGACTCACGTTTATTGAGCACTTGGCACGTGTTGGGAACTGCTAATGAAGCACTGTAATTAGTATACTTAATCTTACGAGGTGGGTTCCATTTTAATTCCTATTGTGCCGTTGGGGACAATGGGGCACAGAACCACCGAGACCTGCCCAGTGTCCTGAGCCAGGAATCCATCTCAGACTCAGGCCTGTAACTACTGAACTTCCCTGAGCTCCTGTGGGACTCTGGGGTTGGATGTCCCGGAACCCTGCTCAGCCCTGGGGATCCTCTTCACCACATCTAAGCAAGCAGGGGCTTTATCTGCTTGCCTAGGCCATGGCCAGTTGCTCTACAGGCTTCATTTTACATATAGACCTCTTCACCTGAAAGATTTTTTTTTTTTTAAGATTTTATTTATTCATGAGAGATACACAGAGAGAGGCAGAGGGAGAAGTAGGTTCCATGCAAGGAGCTCAATGTAGGACTCAATCCCAGTACCCCAGGACCACACCCTGAGCTGAAGGCAGATGCTCAACTGCTGAGCCACTCAGGCATCCTATTACCTGAAAAATTTTTTTTTCATTTTTTAAAGATTTTATTTATTTATTCATGAGAGACATAGAGAGAGGCAAAGACATAGGCAGAGGGAGAAGCAGGCTCCCGATGGGGCTCCGCAGAGAGCCCAATTTGGGATTTGATCCTGGGACTCCAGGATCATGCCCTACGCCGAAGGCAGGCACTAAACCGCTGAGCTACCCAGGGATCCCCCAAAAAATTTCTAAGATACTAATTATTGGCTCTGCCCAACAACTTATTTGTAATCATGTTGCTAGGTAAAATCAGATGCTAAATTTAGTCTGCATGTGACCTGCAGGGGAAAAGTAATGAAAATTCCACTTTATAGATGACCATAGCACTGGTCTGAGTCTGCTGGGGCCACCTTCACAAAATACCATAGACTGGTGGCTTGAACAGTAGACTCTGACTTTTTCACAGTTTGGGAGGCTGGAAGTCCGAGATTGAGATGCCAGCATGGCTGGGTTCTGGTGGGACCTCTCTTCCCAACTTATAAATGGCCTTCTTCTCACTGTGTCCCCACATGGCAGAGAAGAAGCAGGAGAGAGTTCCCTGGTGTCTCCTCTCATAAGGGCATTAGCTCCATCAGATGAAAGCCCCGCCCAAATGACCTCACCTGACCCTAACTGCCTCCCAAAGGCCCCCCGGTTCCTTTTTTTTTTTTTAAATAAAGATTTTATTTATTTATTCATGAGAGAGGGGGGTGGGCAGAGACATAGGCAGAGGGAGAAGTAGGCTCCATGCAGGGGGTAGGTCTCGATCCCGGGACCCCAGGATCACGCCCTGGGCCAAAGGCAGGTGCTCAACCACTGAGCCACCCAGGCATCCCCCAAAGGCCCCGCTTTCTTATACCATCACACAGGGTCAGAGCTTCAAGATCAGAATTTTGGGGAAACACAAACATTCAGTCCATAACAGCACTGAGTGATGTCATATGTGGGCTTGGGAAACAGGCTATCATCAGAGTAAAGACTTCCAGGCCAGTAGGAAATGTTTTAAGTCACAGAGTGGTATCATTTTGAGCAAGGAGCTTTTGTTTGTGCAGAGACATTAGATACCCAGAAGTAGCAGTCAGGTTATAAGTGAGCAAGAGGAAAGATCGGTTCAATCAAAGAAGCTGGAAACATACTACAGCTTCTTTTTTATTCCCAGCCTCCTTGGAATGTCTTTAAAAATATAATGTATGGCTCTATAACAAGCACGAGTTCACTTAGAGGACTAGAAGTTGAGGGAACCCTGAAAGATAAAAAGATGAACAGTAGCCCAATGCACATCAGGAAAGAATTGCCGTGGGAAGTGAGAACCACATCAGGGGTTCAGCTCACTCAGGGCAGCACGTTTGGGGCTTGGGACCATTGAGGGGATATCCAGACCACTCACCCTTGGCTGAGCTTGCGCCAAATAGTGGTGTGTGCCTCCACATGGGAGATGGAGGGGTCTCTTCTCTGCTGGCCTCATGGAGGAGGAGGAGGAGGAGAAACACCTGTTCTGGAGACCATCTTCTGAGCACCCCAATGGCCGCATCACTTGCTCCAGAAACAAATGGCGTTCAGGGAGACTATCAGAGATTCTTAAATACTAAGGTGAACACCCAGCCAGGAATCATTGAATGTATAAACTGTTCGACCCCATGAAAGAGAAGTCAAACTCCACAGCAGAACTAACATAGGAGGAAACATTAAAAGTAAGATGTTATGTATATTAAAATATCATCAGAGATGATAGGGTGTTGGCTTATCCTTGGTGCAAAAACGAGGAGTTGTGGGAAAGATCCGTGGAAGTGAAGAACCAAAGCCCTGTGAAAACCCACGGTGTGGGGCAGGATCAGGGACGCTGGCAGGGTGGATGATGCTCCCTCCATATTTTCCATAGCTCTGTGTAGACTCATGGGGGGTGGGGGGGCAGGTCTGGCAGCTCGGATTTTATCCCATAGAAGTTCCAGGAGGAGAAGCTAGAAGACAGTGGGGGATGTATTTCAAATTAATATTGGAGTATTTCAGAACTAGATTAAGAGAAAATTCTCAAATTCAAAGGGCTCACTAAATGCCAAGCAGGATAAAATTTTCAGAGACTGATCCATAGAAATATCAAGTAAAATACCAGAAAGCTTGTGAATAAAGAGAAACTCACTGACTTTCCAGAACG
This sequence comes from Nyctereutes procyonoides, assembly GCF_905146905.1. Taxonomy (NCBI): domain Eukaryota; kingdom Metazoa; phylum Chordata; class Mammalia; order Carnivora; family Canidae; genus Nyctereutes; species Nyctereutes procyonoides. Next base: position 66,584,655 of record NW_026575126.1, read on the forward strand.
GAAAGACCAGATTATCTAGGAAGAAACCAGAATCTCACCAGAAACACTGGAGCAAAGACAGCAGGGAAAGTGTTTTCCAAGGTCTGAGGAAGTGTGATTTAAAATCTGGAGTTCTGGGGAGGCTGGTGTGGAGCTGCGAGAAACCAAATAAGATAAAAATAATAAAACCTAGAATTCTGTATATCTAGACTGTCACCTGTGTGAGGAGGCAGGTGAAGACATGTCAGATATGCAAAGTCTCACAAAAGTAACTGCTAATGCCTTCTGTGAACTCTAGAAATCACGATTGGAGCAGCACACCTGTAACCGACCCAAATCCAAGAGCAGCTGCACTATGAAACAGAGATGCAAAGAAACCAGCCAAACATATGGTTAAGTCTAAATGAGAGCTTGATTACTGAAAGAGTGTTTAACAAATTAAAACCCCCAGATTACCTCAATACAGTTGACCCTTGAGCAGCACTGGGTTTGGGCTGCGAGGGTCCATTTACATACACATGGGTTTTTTTTAAACATATAGTACAGTACTGGAAATGTATTTTTTCTTCCTTACGATTTTCTTTGTAACAATTTCTTTTCTCCAGCTTATAAGAATGTGGTTATAATACTATGATACTATTTTAAGAATACAAATATAGAATACATGTGATGTAGAAAATGTGTGAATTGACTGCTTGTGTTATGGGTAAGGCTTCTGGTCAGCAAGAGGCTATTAGGAGTCAGATTTTTCAGGAGTCAAAGGTTACATGCAGATTTTCGACTATGTGGGGCGTGGGGGGCCAGTAACCCCTGTGTTGTTGAAGGGTCAGCTGTATCCATAGCAAGGGAGAAGGGAAGCAGGGAAGTAAAGGTTGGCTAAGGTTTTCTGGACATTCATGGATGAATGTAAGTTTAAATATTAAAATTTTAAGAGTAACCATTGGAAGTTAGGGATAAGATAGGATTTCCAAACTAGGAAACATCGAATAAAGAAAACTTAATTCAACAGAAAGCTGAAAAGACATGAGAAATACCCAGTGTACGTGAAGGCCCAGGAATCAAGTGGTAGCAAATCCATAATCACCATAAATTTGTGCTCAGTTACTGCTTACAAGGCACCTTGACATCAGGTTGAAGAAACAACAATAAAGCCCAGATGTGTCCTGATGGAGACACGCACCCAGGACCCATAGCACCAGGGTTGAAAACCAGGAAATAGGAAAAGTAGATGAGTAGTGGGTTGAATGGTGGCCCCCTCCAGCAGATTCTCCTATTTGATTTCCTAAATGATATTTTAAAACATTAACCTTGTCTAATGATACCAGAACATTTACTTTCTTTCCTTAACGTTTATCTAGCATACTTGGGTCTCCAGAGTTGCTGTAATAAATGACCACAAACTCAATGGCCTGAAACAACAAGGATGGGTTGTGTCACAGGCCCAGAGGCTAGAAGTCCAAGATCCAGGTGTGGGCAGAGTGGTTCCTTCTGGAAGCTCTGATGGGGAGTCTGCTCCCTGCTTCCCTCCACGGGGGATCGTGATCCTTGGTGTTCCCTGGCTTGCGGACCCACCACTCTACACTCAGCCTGCGTGTCACATGGATGGTGATGCCGCCGCTTCTGTCCTGTATGAGGATGCATGTTCCCTGGCTCCTGTGTTGTTGTCCTATGCTTCTGCTTCTTGGTTTTTCCTCCCTGATAATAGTTCCATTCTCCTTCGTAACTGCTCTCTCAGACTCTGGGTTTTGGCTCCATTTTCTCTTCCAGTCCCTGGCCTGGGCTTACCCCTGTGGTGCTGTGTTTTCCAGTACCTCTTGCAGAGGGGAGCTGGAGCTTGGTTTGGGGCTCCTCTGGCTGTCTCCCATAACCTTGAGGCACAGAAGAGATGACCTTGTTCTGGACCTACTTGGTCTTCTCAAATCTGGTTTTTCAGGCTATGCATAGCCTCCCTGAGGAGCTCCTGAGTGTTTGAATTTTAGAGCAGGTCATGAGCATCCAGAGCTCAGAAAACCTCATCCCCAGGCCCATTCAGTTCTGGGCAGAGCGTAGGCTGATGGAGTACCTGGGACTTTGTGACTGTGGCAGTTGCTGGGCCTAGGGGCTCTGGGGACCTCTGGGAGGCTGGGAGGCTGGAAGGGGCACGGGGCGGGATGGATGCAAAGCCATGGCCCCAGGGAAGGTGCACAGAGAGTAATGGCAGCAGAAGGGACCTGACTACAGGACAGCCTGCAGTGGTGGTTTCATAATTGTGGGGCCCCTGTCCCCTGTCTTTTGGCTAGTACTGCAGCCACAGTGGTCACAAAAGACCAGGCCAGGGATGTCACCCAGATGCCAACCAGGCACCCCCCAGGGAACACCTGTATCTGCTGGGCCCTTGGTCCCAAGACCTCGGGTCCTTTGGATGCTCTCTCCCCATCCCTTGCAGTTTTGGATGGGGGGGCAGCAGGGTCTGCTGATTCTACCCACCCTTGGGACACGGAGTCAAGACAGGCAGACCAGGGCAGCTGTGGCCTTGGACCACTTTTCCAGGGATGTTAGGTCAGACTGTAAACTTCAGCCCCCCTCCTGCCCTGGGCTCCCCTCCCTCACAGACCACTGCAACAAGCAGGAAGCTCTGCTTCCCCATCCAGCATGCTTCTCTGTGGGTGAATAAACACCAGCATTGTCACCTTTGTCCCCGGCCTCGCTTTCAGGGGACTGGGTAGGATAGGCGCATACTTGGGATGGAACGCTTCCTTATACTGTGTGGATGCCTTCCCACTTAGAGGATGATATGGTGGGGGACGGGGGGCTGGTCTTCACTTTAGCTCCCACCAGAAATAGATGAGAGTTAATTTAGGATAGTCAGACATACTGATTTTTTGGTAAACTTTTTCATTTTTTGAAGAACAGCATATGGTGCACAAACTTTGAATGCACAGCTTGACAAATTTTTACAAATTGAAATCCTTGTGTAACCCAGAGCAAGATGTGGTTATAGGGCATCAGAAATGTCTCTCTGGTGTCTCCTCCTAGCGAATGAATTCCACCCCATCACCATAGAGTGGGGTTACCTGTTTTAAAACTTCATATAAATGGAATTAAGGTACACACTGTGTCATCCTTTTACTCTATGCCACGTCTGGCAGGTTCATCGATGTTGTACGCTTATTCTCTCTTATTGCTGTATTGTGTCCCATCATTTGGAATCTACCAGAATAGATTTATCTCTTCTCTTATTGATGAGGTGTTGGGTTGTTTTCAGTTTTGGGGAATTTTAGATAAGGCTGCTGTAGACATTCATGTGTTTGAAAAAAATGACAAAGACTTTCAGATGGAGCACATGGAGTGAGGAAGCCCAGGTCCCGGGCATGGGGAGTTGTAGCTGGAAAATCTCTCTGAATTTGTAGAAATAACCTCCAGCAAATAGAGGACAGAATCCCCTCCCCAGCTTTGCCAACGTGTATTTTGAAACCAGCTCAGAAGCTGTGTCAGAGGTAAAATTTTGCTATTATTAGGGCTTCTCAGGAGAGGAGCATAGCTAATTCGGGCCAGGACAGTACCCCTGCAGCCTTTCATTTAGAAATTGTCACCTGTGCCCTTTTGGGCCTTAAGGTGGGCATGGATTTTCACCAGTTTAAGCTCATTGGCCCAGTGATCAGTTAGCATGTTCAGCCACAGCCAATACAGCTTACACAGTGGGCTCTCCTCTTACATAGCAGAGGTGGCTGAAGGGTGTCAAGTGGCAGGACACAGGCCCTGTGTTCATCGGGGCCTTTCTCTGGTCCACTGGCTGTAAGGGTTCTGGTCTTCATGTCTGCATTCAAGTCAGGAAGGAAGAAGAAGGAGCAGTGGCTGCTCACGAGTCCCTTTGTATCAAGAAAGTGACAGCTTCCCCAGGCACTCCCTACAGACTTCTTCCTGACCAGATTTGTGTCACAAGGTCACTCCTAGTTGCAAGGGAAGCTGGGAATGTGATTATTTAGTGAGGAACAGCAAGGATAAAGGGGAGCTTGTGGAGGGCATGGGTTAGCCAACCACATATGACACGTTGCTCTCACACACAAAGCAGATTGATCTTCTGAGCTTGGGAAATTTGCTATTGTTACCACCTCTGCCTTTATCATCTCCAATAACTTCCTTAAAATGATTTTCTCAGTAACCCGTTTATTTGTCTTTTAGCCCATTAACGTGCCAGGAGGAATGAATGTGCTTTCCTCTGATGGACAAAGTGTACTCTGGGGGGTGAGGATCAGATTGTCCTGTTGTTTTTGCCATACCCCAGCCAGTAAGATCATTACTCTGGATGTATTTCTGTCTGTGAAAAATGAGTCTGGGCGACCCTCCTAACCAGAGCTTTCTTCCTTATGTCCCTCTTCAGGGAATTCAGTTTCTAATAGAAAATGACCTGCTGCAGAACTCCCCAGAAGACGTAGCCCAGTTCCTGTATAAAGGAGAAGGCCTAAATAAGACCGTGATTGGGGACTATCTGGGTGAGAGGTAAGTTGAAGGAGAATCAGCAGCGCAACCTGGTCTCGCCCTCCACATCAAGGTCTGTCACAGTTTCCTGTGGGTCCAGGGCTGTGTGGGCCACTCCCCACCACCGAGTTGGCCCTATGCTCTCATGTCCTCTCTCTGCCTTTGGGGGAGGTATGGGTCTCTTGGGCCAGGTGGGGTCTGTGATCTCTGGAAGCCTTTACTCGGGAGCCACAGCAGAACTGAAACTGACGCTGCCTTTCTTTGTACCTCAGAAAGCAGCTTTTTATTTTTTTTTAAGATTTATTTATTTATTTGAGAGAGAGTAGGGAGCGGGAGAGGCAGAGGAAGAGAGCACTTCAAGCAGACTCTCCACTGAGAGCATGGAAACTGACTTGAGACCTGAGATCACGACCAAAATCCAAAGCCAAAATCAAGAGTCGGACACTCAACCAACTGAGCCACCCAGGTGCCCCCTCAGAAAGCATCTTAATCTTCTTTTCAAGTTTTGCCCCGAAATAGACCATATTTCTTCATGATTTTCTTCCCCTGTTGCTTGGGGCTGATGAGTGAACGTGGGAAGTTATTAATTTTTTAAATGGAGAGAAGCTGGTCAGATTTTACATTCCCAGCTTTCTCCAGTTAACAGTCCATTTGCTGTGCTTAGCACAGGTTAGGGCAGGAATCATGTCCCCTGAGTCAAGGACCAAACAAGAGAGTTTTTAAACAAGAGCCTAACAGTTGTTCAACCAGAGTGGTTTTTGTTTCTAGCTTTTTATTAAAAATACTTGGTCAAAAGTGGAAAGCTGAACACTTAACTCATTCTGTGAGGCCACAACTACCTGATACCCAAACCAAAGACCTCACAATAAAAAAAAAAAAAAAAAACACAAAACAGTAGATAGACCAGTATCTCCTATGACTATTGAAGCAAAAATTCGCAATTAAATATTAGTAAATTAAATCCAGCAATATGTAAAAATGACTCTATGCTAATACATTCATCCCCATACATACATTCATTATTCTGTGAATGCAAGGTTAGTTCAGCATGCAAAAGTCAAAGCGATAGACCATTTCAATACAATAAAGAGTAAAACCCACATGATCATCCTAATAGATGCTGGAAAGGCATTTAACAGCATTCACTGCTTCAGGACAGAAGCACTCAACAAGCCAGGAAAAGACGGGAACTTCCTCAGTATGATGTAGGGCACCTGTAAAACTTACAAGTTCACTTTATGCATTCTCCTAAGAAGAACAAGATAAAGTTGACTGTTCTCACCACTTCTCTTTGACATGGTACTGGCAGTTCTAGTTAGGCAAGAGAATGAAATTAAAAGCATCTAGTTTGGGGGATCCCTGGGTGGCTCAGCAGTTTAGTGCCTGCCTTCGGCCCAGGGCGTCATCCTAGAGTTCTGAGATCGAGTCCCACGTCGGGCTCCTTGCATGGAGCCTGCTTCTCCCTCTGCCTGTGTCTCTGCCTCCCTCTCTCTGTGTCTTTCATGAATAAATAAATAAAATCTTAAAAAAAAAAAGCATCTACTTTGGAAAGGAAGAAATAAAACTGTTGTAGAGGACTTAATTGTATATGTAGAAAATCCTGAGGAATCACTAAAAGCATTATTAATAAGTTCAGTAAGGCTGCAGGATATAAGATTGTTATGTCAAATTCAATTATAGTTCTAAATGGTGGCAATGAGCAAGCTTGGAAAAGCTATTAAGAAAAACAACTCTCTTTTATAATAGCATTAGAAGGAATAAAATATTGGGAATGGACTTAAAAAGCATAAAATTTTTATTCTGAACTATAAAACTGAAAAAAAAAAAGAGAAGACCTACATAAATGGAAAGATGGCCCATGTTCATGGATGGGAAGACTTAGTATTACAAAGATGGCAGTACCACCTACCTTGATCTGCAGATTTAACTCATTCCCTATCAAGATCCCAGCTTGCTTCTTTGTAGAAGTTGACAAACTCATCCTAAAATTAATGTAGACATTCATGGGACCCAAAATAGCAACAATCTTGGAAAAGAAGAACAGAGTTTTGCAGAACCTACATTTTATGATTATAAGACAGATTAAAGCTAAAATAGTCAAGATGGCATGATAACTGGTGTAAGAGTATACTTCTAGGTCATGGAATAGAATGGAGAATCTAAAAAATAAACCCTTAAATTTACTGTGAGATGATTTTCTTTTTAAGATTTTACTTATTAGAGAGAGAGAGAGAGAGAGAGCGCACAAGTAAGGGAGGGGCAGAGAGGCTTGACACTGGGCATGATCCTGGGACCCTGAGATCTCATGACCTAAGTCTAAGGTAGCTTAACAGAACCATCGAGAATCACTCCTGTCAAATGATTTTCAGTAACATTATCAGGACAGTTCAGTGGGGGAAAGAAGAGTCTTTTTTAACAAATGATCTGGGATACCTGGATATCCACATGTAAAAGAATACCACTGGACCACTCACCATATGCAAAAATTAAACTGGATCAGAGGCCTACATTTAAGAAGGAAACTATAAAACACTTAGAAGAAAATGTTGGGGGCAAATCTTTGTGACCTTGGATTAGGCAAGAGTTTCTTAGATGTGACACCAAAAACATAAATAGCAAAAAAAAAAAAAAAAAAAAAACCTAGGTAAATGGGACATCATCAAAATTGAAAACTTGTGTTTCAAAGGATGTCATCAAGAAGGTGAAGAGGCAATCTACAAAATAGAAATCTTTCCAAGTCATGTATAAGTCTGAGAAGGACTGCTATCTAGAATATATAAAGAACTCTTACAACTCAGTAACAAGACAATTAGAAATGAAAAACATCTGAATGGACATTTCTCCAAAGAAGATGTGTAAATATATGATAAGGCCATAAGCACACGACAGGATGTTCAGCATCCTTAGCCCCCATCAGGGAGCTACAGATCAAAACCATAGTGAGCTGCCATTTCACACCCACTGGGATGTCTGTAATCATAATAAAAAGATAATAAGCATTGCCAAGGATGTGGGAAAATCAGACCTCTTACACACTGCTTGTAGGATAAGCGATGCAGTAGCTGTGGGAAGTAGTTGGCAGTGCTTCAAAATACTAATGTCCCCACGTGACCCAGTAATTCTACTCCTAGGTATACACCCAAGATAAGTAAAAACATACATACGAACCCGGACCAATGTTTGTAGCCACGTTATTCTTGTTAGCCAAAAAGTGAAAGCAGTTCAAATGTCCATCAACTCAGATGTCCCTCAACTGGTGGATAAATAAGATGTGGTACATCCATACAATGGAATATTAATTGGTAAAAGGAGAAACAGAGTGCTGGTACATGCTACCACGTGGATGAAAACAGGGAGATAATAGAAGAAGCCAGTTGCAGAAGACCATGTGTTGTGTTCCTCCCTTTACATGAAGTGCTTGAGATAGGTGAAATGAAAGTGCTTGGGATTGGGGTAATGAAAGTCTTCAGAAATTGATAGTGGTAACAGTTGTACACATCTGTGAATATATTAAAAGCCATTGAAAGGTATGCTTGAGGGATCCCTGGGTGGTGCAGCGGTTTGGCGCCTGCCTTTGGCCCAGGGCGCGATCCTGGAGACCTGGGATCAAATCCCACGTCGGGCTCCCGGTGCATGGAGCCTGCTTCTCCCTCTGCCTGTGTCTCTGCCTCCCTCTCTCCCTCTCTCTCTCTCTCTCTCTCTCTCTCTCTCTCTCTCTCTCTCATAAATAAATAAATAAAAATTTATAAAAAAAAAGAAAGAAAGGTATGCTTGAAATAGGACAATTGCATGGGATGTGAATTATGTTAGGACAAAGCTGCTAAAAACAAACCCACAGAAAGCCTGAACAGTGGCCCAGGGGTTGCAGCACTTCATTTAATTGTCTGTGCCATGAGGTTTAGAGTCTGAATTCTCCATCGTTTGGTGGCAAGTGCATGAGATGAACTATGACATTTGTGTAATATGAAGTCTGGCAGTTCCTGTTGCTAGAAGTACTGAGTGCCTGCAGGTTTTGAGTTCCACAAAAATACTAAGTTCTGAGTCCATGCTAGGCTCTGTTTTAGGCACATGGGTTGTGGTGTTAGAAAAGATGGATTCATCCACTCGAGCCATATTCTGCTGGCATGATATAGGCAGTATGTAATAAGCATAATGTGAAAACCATTTCTGTCATATATTAGAAGGTGTTAGGGCAAAGGATGAAAGAAAAGTGGAAGCAGATAGGGATGTTGGAAGCTGCCAGGGGTGTTAGTAGCCCTAAGTCTGAGAATGAACATGCAATGCAATACATCTTAACTTCCAGTTAGGCAAAATGGAAAACCACAAGCACCTGCTGGATGTAGGAAATATCTTTCTTTTGAGATGATTGAAATTCTGTGCAGTGGACTTGGACTGTGTTTGCTTTCTTTCCCAGGGACGACTTTAATATTAAAGTTCTCCAGGCGTTTGTCGAACTCCATGAATTTGCTGATCTGAACCTTGTCCAAGCCTTAAGGTAAGTGTCAGAGTCTCAGCTGTTAGTGGGGAGGTGCTGGAGCAGGAGGCCGGGGCTCACCCTCAGAGGGTGTTGCCCAAGGGCCTGGGTAGGCGTTCACAGACCGAGCTTGTGCTCGCCTTGGTGGGACCGCTGGGTGTGCGTGCCGTTCCCCACTCCTTTGCTTCTCCTTCATCTCAGTTGGTACTCAGTAGTCAGTGCATACTTTCTTCCCACTGCTGCAGCAGAGTCTTGGGGCGGCCTAGGCATGGGCCTGCTTCCTGGGGCATCTGGTCTCAGATGCCTGCCTCGTGGATGCCCCAGTGTGGGTGGGGAGCGTGTGGACGGCCTGCTGTCAGAGGCTGCCCCCTAGTCCCTGCCTTGTCCAGGCAAAGCCAGCCGTCACTACATGTCATCGGGGTGAATGCAAGAGGATGGCCCTGTGTGGCCCTGAGGTTTTGCCGGCTACCGTGGTAGAGGTGCCAGGTCATCCCTCTGGATGTCCACTCGAGGCATCGTCCTGTACGCTCTGCTCTTCCTGCACCACCGAGAGGATCTGGTTTCCTTCCTGGTGTCCCAGCTGAGGCTCCGATGGCTGTCCCCCAAGCCAGGGCCATGCAGTCTCCGTTGCGACTACTTCCTGCTCTGTGGCTGCAAAGTGTGTGACTGACCATGTTTCTGTCCTGCTCTTGGCCCTTGTCCCCATACGGCTTCTGCAAATTGCACAGAGCTGGGGGTGGCTTTGCTGTCTGCCATTTGTCCTCTTCAGTGTCTCAGCTGGCCTGGGCTGAAGGAGGTGCTGACAACTCTGCAACACAGAGACACAGGCCTGGCGAGTCTGGGATGTGGTCATGGCAGCCAGGGTTCCATTTCTTTTAGCTGGTCAGTCTCTGGCTGGAGCCAGGGGTCCCCAACGTGTTCCTGCGGGTGGTGCCGGCTGTCCCTGGGTAGACAGTTGAGGGCAGCAAGTGGCGGCCGCCATGTTGCTCCTGCGGGTCCTGGGGCTCTGCCCCCAGTGCCTCCCTCTGCCATCCAGGGGCTGCCTGGAACATTCCCGGGTTGGGGGTCCTCTAGAGGGAGAGACACCATCATCCCCTGGTGTTGGTGTCTTCGCAGGCAGTTCTTGTGGAGCTTTCGACTTCCGGGGGAGGCTCAGAAGATCGACCGCATGATGGAGGCGTTTGCGTCCCGCTATTGCCTGTGCAACCCGGGTGTCTTCCAGTCCACAGGTCGGTGAGGGTTGGGCCCCAGCACTGTGCGCCTCTGCTGGGTGGAGGGGGTGCCTCTGGCCGGGCAGGCGGCTGAGCGCCCCGGCTCCCTCTGTCCTCTTTCAGACACCTGCTATGTGCTGTCGTTTGCCATCATCATGCTCAACACCAGCCTCCACAACCACAATGTGCGGGACAAGCCCACGGCTGAGCGCTTCGTCACCATGAACCGTGGCATCAATGAGGGAGGGGATCTCCCGGAGGAGCTGCTGCGGGTGAGCTTCCCTCTTCCACGGAACTGGCCCTCGCCCCTCAGGAGCTGCCACCGCCGCCCCTTAACCTTCAGGCACCTCATGGCCCTGGTCCCACTGAGCCTGGCGCCCTTGGGGACACAGTGCTGACTGGGCCCTCCCCACCCCTGGCCCCCGGCTGCATCCCTGAGACCATTGTCACCCGTGCTCCTCGCAGAACTTATACGAGAGTATCAAGAACGAGCCGTTTAAGATCCCCGAGGATGATGGCAATGACCTGACACACACGTTCTTCAACCCTGACCGTGAGGGCTGGCTCCTGAAGCTGGGTGAGTGGCGGCCAGCAGGTGGGCCCCGCGCTCGGAGCCCCCAGCCCTCGGCCCCCAAGGCTCCCGACCAAAGGCAGAACCGCTAGAAGCAAGGGCTGTTGGGCCGAGTCCGCCCACGGTAGCCGGCCGCACGCCCCAGACTTGATGGCTGCTGCTTTGAGCCCTGCCCTGTCCGAACGAGGCCATCTTGTCAGTGTCCACGGCAGAGAATAACGCCCGGGCTGCACGAGTGTCCGAGAAAACTGCTCACTTAGCATCCAGATAGACCCAAGGCAGTTTTCTGTACCAGAGGCAGGTGCATTTACTGCGAGAACCTGCGTGCCTTTCTCTTGGTTTGGTGTGGCTGATTTTTGATGAGTGGTTTAAATGTGCCTTCTTGTTTTCCTTCTGCCTGTGGCTCCCACCTTTCTGTTCTGTGACGGGCTGTCCCTGCTTGTTCTGCGTTAGGAGGTACGTACCCAGTGGCTTCCTGCCCCTTCCCCAGCTGCTCATTCCTCTCTCAGTTTCTCTCCCCCGTTGGTCTGTGTGAAGCTCTGATTTGTGGCTGCCATTCATCTGACCCATGTGGCTTTGGACTTGCCGGGGTTAGCTTCATGCAGGGTGCAGCGAATGTGACACCTACACCTCTGGGGCCAGGCGAGGCATGGCTGGAATGCCAGCCTTTCTGCGCCCGGGAGCGCATGGGAATGCCGTGTGGGAACGAGCTTGCCCCTCAGTGTCCTTAGGGCCTGAGCAGCCACGAGACTGCTGGTTGCCTGCTCCATTCCCGTACATCACCGGTTGCCTCTCATACTAACCAAACAACGCATGTTTGCACCACCCTTGGACGGAATCCGGAAATGTTTACAAGGCTTCCTAACCATTGACAAAGAAGTACAGAAACATTGATATTTTCTGGGCAATTTAATGAATTGTTAGGGTGGGGTGTTTTGTTTTTACTCTGGGGAGATTGGGATTTCTGCCTTACTGTGACATGAGAGCCTGTGAGACGTGACAACTGTGTACCATCCGGGCACTCTGAGAACATACTATAAGACATCAAGAAGTCCGGCAACTTTGTGTTTTTAATCAAGGGTGGGTAAGAGGCATGAAGGTGTGTGCTGGGGCTCAGCCATTCTGATTTGGGGTCTTGCTCCAACTTCTCTGCCTGTGCTGCCAGTTAGGGGAGTTCTAGATCTTTGGAAACTCAGAGCCCTAAGCGTGGACTTGAATACTTTCATGGACTTCGAGATGCATCTCTGAGGTCACGTCACACCTGTGGCCCTGGGGTGAGGGCAGAGGAGGGATGTGTCTGACACACCAGCAGCTGTTCCTGCATGGCCAGGGAATGCCCCTCGTGTGACAGTGACAGTGACAGTGCAAGCCTGCCTGGCAGTTGGTGTGGCCTCAGCACCAGTGGGAGATGCGCCTGCTTCTAAAGACAGAACAAAATGAGGGAGGTAAAGGCACAACAGGCCTTATATTCCAACCTGTGTTCTGGTTGTACATGTAAGCAGTGCCCAGAGCACCCTTAGGGGCCACAGAACTGGCTTGGGTGCTGGGTAGGTGCCCAATGGGCCCCATACAGCCAGACATGGCCTTGGCACAGCGGGTAGGTGGGAGGACCAAGGTCTGCTCCTTCCATGTTCCGCCGCTGCGTGTGTGTGTGTGTGTGTGTGTGTGTGTGTGTGTGTAAGTTATGACACTGGTGTTCTCATTAGCTGTCACAGACCTAGCAGTGATGGCACTGCCCAGACCTTGAGCTGGCCAGCCCAGTGACTGCCCAGGAGCCACCTTCCCGGAGTGCCAGCAAGCCTGCTGCTGCCTCCCTCTGGCCCAGGCAACCTCTGTACCCGCTGTGTTCACAGAGCTGTAGCCGTCCAGAGAGCACGTTTCCCCAGGTTGGTCTGCTCTCCAGAGCTGCTGAGGCCTGGAGACCATCCTGCCCACAGGCCGCCTCCCCGCAGTATTGACACTGGCCTGGCTACTAAGGGGCAGCCGGTTGGTGTTGGGCTCTGAAGACCAAGAAAGCAGTAAATCTGCTGGAAGCTGATGCTAAAGATGCATTAGCTTGGCCTGGGTTAGCTCTGGGCCCTTATCCAGCACAGGGCAGACCAAGGCCTGGACACAGAAGTGCTTGGCCAGAGGCCTATGACACAAGGGTAGGAAACAGTGTGTGTTCTGTGCATGTGCTTAGATAGGAACAGAGGTCACTGCGTGGCCTTGCTTCGTGATTCTCATAAAAAATGTAGTCTTAGGGCAGGTGGCACTTTCAAAAGGCCTGCATGCTTTGCGAGAGCATGGGAGCATTGTAGCATTTCTTCATGATGGTCAAGTAAAGGCCTTATAGTCGCTGAATTTTGAGAATGGATCAGTTGTGTTGAAAACAGGAACGTGGATCAGACTTGATCTGTCCTGCAGAAAACCTGTTGCAGGGTAATGTGTGCCCACATGCCGTGTGCCTGGGAATGGCCATGGAACTAGCAGGAAGTTCACAGGGTGGAGAAGCAAGGCTCCTTTCTGCAGGAGTGAAAGTGTGTGTGTGTGTGTGTGTGTGTGTGTGTGTGTGTGTGTGTGTGTGTGTCCATCCCCATCTCCTGAAGCTCAGCCAGGAACACACATGCAGAGCTTGTCTGTTCCCTTGCAGCAAAACCTGGGGTGGCTCCAACACCAAAAGTGTGGCCCCCTCACCACGCCCGCCCCTGCTGGGCAGGCCCTGAGCTGTAAGCGTACCTAGGGCTGGGAGGCCCTTTGGCTGTGACAACTGGACCAGGGTTGGGGCTCCCCTGGACATGCGACTGAGCGCAGGAGCAGTGGGGCAGGAGCCCAGGGGCTAAGTGCTGAGAAGCCTTCCTGGACCGCCTGCGGTGGGGCCTGGAGGTGAGCGGAACACCTAGACCGCCACCTAGTGACCCAGTGACAGGAGCGTGGACAGAAGAGCAGGTGCTGGACAAGTGGATGGCGCAGGACTCCTGGGAGGATTCTCCAAGAACTGCTTGTGGGGCGAGCAGAGGGAAGGTGCTGGCAGGAGAGTCGGAGCTGCAGCTGGCATGTCAGCCAGAAGGAAGGGCAGGGGCAGGGAGGGGAGCCAGGAGGAGGCCATGGAGGCCACCGAGGGATTGGGGTCTTCAGCTGAGGTGGGAGCCTTTGGCAGCTTCAGGCATCGAGAGCTGGAATGAACTTGTCCTTTCAAGGGACGCCTGTGGCTGCTGTTTGGAGACAGTGGTGAGGCTGACAGGGGCCAGAGAAAGACCTCGTGGGGGCAGGGGATGTACCTGGAGAGAGTCCCTGCTGTCCTATCACTGGAGGACTTTGGGACAGGGGTCTCCTGGGTCACTGCCCTGTGAACTTGGGCTTCCGTGGGGTGCTTCGGGAGGTTGGAGAATAAAGAGGGCTCCTCTACCCAGCTCTGTGCTGGCTCTTCAGAAGAACAGATGAGGCCTGGTCCAGGGGGAGCAGAGGATTCCAGGGAAGCCCCCCGAGAGTCTCAGGGTAGCTGCACAGGGGTGTGGGGAGCAGGGGTCCAGCTGGGGCTCAGAGAGACACTGGGGGATGGGGAGGGGACGTGTCTGTAGGCCTGGGGGTGTGGAGGGGGCAACAGGAATCTGGGGAAGGCACACAGACCCTTCAGACAGGGAGCAGTAGTGAAGGTGGCTGGAGCTGGGGGTGTCGGTCAGAGACGGGGGAGACATAGCAGGCCTGCCTTCCCCACACAGCTGAGGCCCTGTCCCCACTGCCAGGCATCCCATCCCACACGCCAGCCTCTCCGGCCGGATGTTGGCCTGCCCAAGGCTGTCCAGAGGAGGTCCAATGTCTGTTCAGTGAGGCAGGGCTGAGGGATCCCAGAGGGACCTCCCCGGGACCTGGCCCAGTGGCACCAAATCCCAGTGGTCGTGCCTCTCCCCCTGAAGTGAGGTGTCCTCCCTGCCTGGATTTCTGCAGACATTATGACTGGGAGGCTGTCCTGCCTCAGCCCCAGGCTGAACTGGGAAGCTGGCAAGTGTGCCTTCCTGTCCCTCCTGACCCCTTCCCCCCACGTGACCCACACAGCCTTCCTCCCCTCATCCTGTCTGCACACCCTCGTCCCTCAGCCCCGACAGCCCTCACCTGCTCACGTAATAGAGAAAGGTGGGTGAGCTGCGCCCGGATGCCACCTCAGGCGAGACAGAGTAGGGAGATCCGCTCCTGCCCACGTACCGCTTGATCCTGTTACCATGTGTATGTTTTTCTAGTAGATTGTGTTTTCTTGAACTTTATGTCAGGAGCCAGGGTTGGAAATTGAAGCCCATTTTGTGAATATTTAAGGGTAAAAGATTTCCTTTTCTGTAGTGAAAGGAGAAGAGATGCAGACGAGCTGTGTGTGTGTGTGCACGCGTGTGTGTTTACATGTGTGTCTTGATCTTGTTAAGAGATTAATTCAATCGAGTAATTCCCCGGACTGAGGAATAATTGATCCTGATGGATCCCAGGGCCACCCAGAGACCTGAGGTAACAGGATTACAACCCGGACAGGCCCGGGGAGTGGCACTGACTTCATCCTGTTGTCATTTCCATGCGGGGATATTAAGCCCATTCATCACCACTAACGTTTCCAGAAAGCCGGTTTGGAGAGCAATTGAATTTAGTAGAGGGCTCAGGTGGCCGTGGCCGTGGTAGGGGCGCCGATGATGGCCCCGGGTGGGGGTGCATGTGGGGCCCTGGCAGCGCCCTGCGCCCGCTTGTCACCAGCCAGGCCACAGGCCACAAGGCTTGTCTAGGCCTTGGCTAAGTGTTGAGTGGAATGTCCAACGTTTTCACGAGGAAGGGAGCGTAAAACCGAGCTTGGTTCCTGGTGACATTTCTGAAAATACGGTAATTTCTGTAGGTCCCAGTTCCGAGCACCTGGGGCTCTGACTCACGGGGTCCTTCTGCTTCTAGGAGGGCGGGTGAAGACCTGGAAGCGCCGGTGGTTCATCCTCACCGACAACTGCCTCTATTACTTCGAGTACACGACAGTAAGTATGGGGCCGGCTGCGGTGCCCCGGGGACCAGGCCCCTCGCACGGACCTGAGCAAGGCTGGCCATGCGCTCTTCTCTCCTAGGACAAGGAGCCCAGGGGCATCATTCCCCTGGAAAACCTCAGCATCAGAGAGGTGGAGGACCCCCGGAAACCGGTAAGCGGGGCTCCCTCTTGCTGCCCCTGCCCTTGGGCGGCCCCGGCGCAGGGTGACGGCCCTCTGTCTCCACCAGAACTGTTTCGAGCTTTATAACCCGAGCCATAAGGGCCAGGTCATCAAGGCCTGTAAAACGGAGGCGGACGGCCGAGTGGTGGAGGGGAACCACGTCGTGTACCGGATCTCTGCCCCGAGCCCCGAGGAGAAGGAAGAGTGGATGAAATCCATCAGGTGCGTGCCCCAAGCCCCTGCTCAGAGCCCCAGGGCCCCGTCCTATCTGTGTACGCGGTTCTGCTGGGGACAGCGTGTGTGCCTGCACGTGTGGAAGGACATGCATGTAAGTGTACGTGTGCATGTGGGAGTGCACATCCATGTGAGTGTATGCCGGTACATGTGGGAGTGCACGAGTGTGTACGCCTGCACGCGTGGGAATGCTTGCACGTGGGTGTGCACGAGTAGGCATGCATGCGTGGGGAATGCATGTGCATGAGTGTGTACACCTGCATGCGTGGGAGTGCCTGCACAGACGCAGCACTGCCTGAGCGCATGCACACTTGTGTGCCGGGCCTGACCCCTGGCTGCAGAGACGTGCTACAGCCGCCCTCCGCCCTCAGGATTGTCCTTTGTCCCCAGAGCAAGCATCAGCAGGGATCCCTTCTATGACATGCTGGCTACGAGGAAGAGGAGGATTGCCAATAAGAAATAGATCCCTCCTGGCCGGAACAGGTGAAAGTGGAAGCCGAAATCCCACAGCAGAAAGTTGACTGGGAGCCTCCCCGCACAGACACCCTGGGCCCAGCCTCGCCCTCCTGCTGCCTCCCCAGAGGAGGCAGTGCCTGCACCGGGCGGCGGCTTCACGGAGGCGCCACTCTGGGGTCGCCGAGGGCGTGGCCCGAGCTCCGAGGGGCCTTCTGTGCGGGGCGCCGCCCGCGTGTCCCAATGCCGCCTCTGTGGACAGGACCTCGTGCCCCGCGGGCCACACGCGCACTCCCCGTGGCTGTGTTCACCATTCTAGAAGCCGCCGTTTTCTATCAGGACAAGAAAGGAAAAGCTACCACTTTTTTATTCAGAGTTTTTTCTCAGATATATAGGATTATAGCTTTTATATGCCTTTTTATATTCTGAAATTATAACAAAAGATACTTACTTTCTAACAGTATTTTTAGAATGGCAGCTATAAACAGAACTCCTGGGCACAAGTACAGGACACAAGTACGTGCACTGAGGAAACCTCTGTCCACACATGTGCAGTGCAGAGGGGCAGGCACCTCGGTGCCCCCAAGGGGCCCAGGGCTGGGCTCCAGGGGGTGGGCGGGCCCCGGGGCTACTCTTCAGCGCAGACCTTGTGCCCCCACAGAGTACCCTCTGAAAAGGCAGATCTTTAACATCGAAGTGATGGTTCTGGGTGTTTCTCTTGTGACTGCAGTCCTGCGCAGCCTGGGTGCTGAGCCCCACGGAGCGGCTGCTTTGGCCTGTGTGGCCCGCCAGCTAGCGGTTCCATGTGGGTCAGTCTTCGCTATTGAAAACCTGTTGGCAAAACAAATACTTTTTACAGACCCGATGATAATTTGACCAGATCTTTTAACCTAACACATATAGACAAATAACGAGAACGAACCTTACTCCATGTTTTCAGAGACTTACTCTCTCGCTACGAGCAGGGAGAGAGGACGCTGTGGGATGAAGGCACGGGGCACTGAGGGTTTCCTGTAAATAGTGTAAAACCCCCCATATGCACTGCTGGTGGAACTTCAGAGGATCCACCATCAGGTAGTTGTCAGGTTGCTGTTGATCTCATGGAAGGTGCTCAGGGCGGCTGCCGGAGGGAAGGTGGATCTCCGAGCAGAACGGGGGTGCTGGTGGGTGAGGTTGGGGTGCTGTGTGCTGGGATGCTGCATCTGGGTCTTTGGGATGGAACCCCCTGGCCCACACGGCTGTTCTGGCGGTGGGTCCCCGGACCGTCCTGTGCCACATGCAAGTTCCGGAAAGCAGCCCTCAGACCGTGAGCACCTGTGTGAAGATGTTAAGTACAAGTGACTGTTCCTGTGAGTTGCCTTGGTGCTGGAACTGACCGGCTGCGGGCCCCTGGCCTCGACGCCGCTGACCTTGACGTAGCTTTAAGTCCCACTAAATGCAAAGGGGTCTGAGCCCACGACTCTCTGACCTGCATTGAACTGATTGTTTCATTCCCAAGCTTTTAGGCTTTGTTACTGTACTGATACCTCAAATTCGAAACTGTAGTTTTTGAGAAAGGCAAGTATATGTGCCGGCATATATGCAACTCTGGCCTCTGGTCTTCCACGGACACGCGGTGCCCGGAGCCCGGGCCCAGCGCTGCTCAAGAGCGCCCCGGCGGTGGCCTGATTGGTAGCTCCCGCGAGGGAGAGAGCATCCCTCTGTCCTGCGGCCGCCCCAGCTAGGCCCCTGGGGAAGCAGGGCTTTCTGGCCCCGGGCTTGGCCTCAGCGGGGTTGGGAGAAGCAAGCTTCAGGAAAGCCCGGTAGGAACTGTTCCTCCCCAGTCATGGCTCTTTCCCCAGGAGCGAGGCAGAGGCCACGGTGCTTAGAATCCGTGGGACCTGCCCCCCATGTTACGGGAGATCCTCTCGTTCCCCGTCTATGTGGTGACAGTATTAATACGACGGGCACACCAGCCGTCGGACCCACTCCACCTGCGGGCAGGCCTGTCCAGGATGCCTCCCGGACCTCAGCCTCCTCCCCACCCCCATGTCTGCGTGGCACACTTGAATCGAGGCCAAGGGCAGGTGGCAGTGCAGGGGGGCGCGCCAGGCAGGCCTCCGTGAACGCTCGAGGTTTAACTGGATGACCTTGGACCCAGGCAAGCAAGTGTCTTCAGGATCACGGAACAACTGTCAACAGTTTAATGTGGTACCAAACTGAATCAAAATAGGAGCTATTTATAGGTGAAGCAGCATTTAATGCTTCATATAAAGCAATGCATATTTTTTAAAGTTAAAATGCGTATTATTGACGTAGATGTGCTTTGCTGGGGAAGTTAGGTCTGTTGTAGACCTGAAACCACACGTTGTGATTTCACATTTTCTTATTTTTTCTTAGACATTTCTATTTACGGTAAATAGTTAATATGTAAATAATGTACATAGAGCTTTCTGGAGTGTTTGTTATTCAGTGTATATACTCCCACCACCTGCATGAATACCCTATCAATATTTTGTTGTAAAATGAATAGTAAAAATGGAAGGTGTATGGCCGTCAAATTGCAAATACTGTGTTCACAAAATTAAAAATGCATTGTTTGAACAAGATGGTCTGTGACTTGGTTCTCTAAAATAGATGGTTGGGTCGGGCAACCCTCTCCCTGTCCCTCCGTCCTCCCAGGCCGAGAAGGGAGGCTGTAGCTTGGGCTCCAGAGGCTAAGAAAGTCAAGGCAGCAGGAAAAAGTTGGTGAGAAGGGTGTGGTAAGCAAAGGGAAGAAACAGCAGTAAAGAATAAGACACAAAATGTTTAATTTGCTGCCATTTATATACTATATAAATTTTACATGCTGTATATTTACAGTGGGGCAAGTGCTTTTTTAATCTTTAAAAAAACAAAGATCAAACTTTAGACATCTCTGAACAACACAAACTGTATAAACCATACAGATTATTCAGATACAAACTGTATTAAATACAGTTTTCCCCACTCCATCTCCTGATGCAGGACCAGTGAATTATAAGTGTATCACAGTTTGATAGCATATCCATATTAAAAATAAAATCACAGTATGATTTTGTCTGTAACTAGAAACTTTAAGGGACCAAGCTGACAACTCAGACTCCAATATCATAGTCAAGACAAGAGACACTGTATAAAAAAGTGTTAAGTAATAAAAACATACTGTAGGCTTTACAAATAATGTTTGGATTATACATTCATAATGTAAATACTCATCATAACTGGTAAATTGATTGGAATAGTTCCACAAAGTTCAAAAACAGAACTTGTCTATAAAATACATTTTCAAATCTTGAATACAACTAAAATATGAAGCAAATTAGTTTCTAGTATCAGACATTACAGAAAACAGACTGCTCTCAAGTCTAGTTGAGAGCTTGTGAATCTTTAAATAAGTCTTTAAATTAAATATACACACTGTCAGTTTGTACTTTTAATAATTCCATGGTTTCCCGGCTGGTCTCGCGCCGGATGTCTAACTGGGAGGAGCTTTCCATGGAATGCGAGCGGTCCACCTGAGTCTGATTAAGCAGCATTTGAGATGTTCCAGTCCAGGGCGTTACTGTCCATGGGATTTATATACACGGTGTTTTACAATGGTCAGCAGTTGTAGAAAGTGTTCGTCCATTTGGAATAAGGGTAATTACGAAAAGGTAAAAACTAAAAAAAAGTTCTCCATGGTAAAATCTGTACAGTATTTACTAAAGAAGCACCACGCAGATTCGAACAAAGTTATTTTCTATATTTATAATTTAAGCTGGGTTGGGGATGGCTTCTGTTGAACACGTTGGATCTGAAAGACAAGAGGCGGCAAGCAGCACGCATTAGTACCTCCCGAGGCAGGACAGGGGCCACGGGGCTAGGGGGCCGGGCAGGGCCGGGCATCCCTAATGGGACAACTCATTCGTGGGCTTCCTGTCAGCACAGCTGCACCAGGCCTTTTGGGGGAGCTCTTCTTCCTTCCAAGGGCAGGACAGGAAGGGGGCTGCCGGGCCAGACGTGCGGAGGGAGCCACCTGCTGGGCTCGCCAAGCCTGGGCCTCGGCTAATCGGCTCGCTCCTTCAATTAATTCCCTTTCACTAGAGAAGACTAATTCCTTACTTAGGCTTAGGTCTTTTCCTTAAGACACACTGAGAAAGCATTAGTTGCACGTTAATCTTCGGTAGACAATACAGTGAAATCCATTTCACCCCCCACCCCCTTGCTGACTACAAGTCACACATTGGACGTAAGTCCCTTCCAGAGCAAGGTGGCACATCGTCCTGAACCGCAGACGTGAATTACTATCTCCCACGGCCATGGATCAAATTCCAGTAGTCAATCACTAGACACTGGCAAAGTTTTGATCTGTTAGAAGGTATCCAACCTCATTCCAATAACACAAAGTTCCTTTTGTCTGAAATCGGTGTGATTTCTAGGTCCTTATGGGACCTGTTGCTCCAGGCCTGGACGCTGTGCCAGCTGGGGAGCGCGTCAGGTGTGGGGCATGCTAGCCCCTTGTGCCCCAAGCACGGGACGGGTGCCTGTGTGTGGGCGGAGCCCCTCAGGCCAGTGGGTAAGGTGGAGAAAGGGGCTTCTCCATCCTCGTCGCCTGCGCTTTCAACTTTCTCTCATTTTCCTACCATAAGGGGAGGCAGGGGGAGCAGGTGGTGCCGCCTGGATTAAGGGACACCATCTCAGAGCCAGAGCTGACGAACAGGGGTCTAACTAAGCACAGCTCCACCACTGGCCTGGTGGTCAGAGGAGTCTGCTTCCCTCACGAGGCACCTCCCACACCTGCTCCCCGCAGCACTGGCTGTGTCCCCAAGGCTGCGAACTCTGTGTGTGTCCCCCTTGGTGCCTCTACAAACAAGTATGAAATATACAGACAGGAAAGCTGCTTACCATAACTAGTGAATTTTTTGTTTTGAGGCCAAGTTTTCAATCACCTAGAAAGCAAAGAATCAGGAAAGAGATTTTAATACTGTTTTTGCAGAATTTTCCGTGCCTGTGCTGTGTGCTTGCATCAAGTGGTTACATCTAGAGCCCATTCCCGGGGATTGGGTGTCTGACACCTGCCCCGCACAAGACAAGCAGGTGTACACTGTCACGCTGCTACCCCTCAAAGCAAGACTTTATGTGATGCCTGGGGAGCGAAAGCCATACATACGCTGTGGGAACAGTTTGCTCTCAGTCCATCAAACTGATCAGCATTTTAACAGGAGGACAGAACAGATCTCAGACCAGAGACACTGAAGTGAGAGTCTCATGGAGCCCGAGGACAGGCATCTGAGAGGTGAGCAGTCAACGTGCCAAGAAGAGGGGACGCGCGGCAGGCAGGCAAGGCGTTCTCGGAAGACAGGGATGCTGGGCATGGAAGGCCAAGCAGGTGGTCCCTGTCCTTGAGGAGGACAGAAGGGACAGGCACACGAGTTCCTCAGTCTGTTCTCCCCAGAAGTGCTGGCAACACACCAGCCACCAAGTGTAATCGGACAGAACAGAAACAGCCACCACTTGACACAAAGCGTGACTGCAGCCCTTGGAGACCTGTCTGGGCCCCCAAATGCCAACTACCAAGGTTCACACTCAGCTTGCTTTCCCTCTAGAACCATCTCTGTGGGGGAGCCGCCCTCCACTGTGCGCCGCGGCCTAGACCTGCAGCTGGGACGGGAAGATTCTGGCAACAAAGCAGAATCCCCTGGATGATGCCCACTACACTTCCTCCCAAAGCACCAGAGAGGTCAGAAAGGACTCCATCTTCATCAGGCCAAGCCCTTCCCCAAATCACCAAATGCTCATGGGAAACCAGTCTGAAGATTCATATAATTAATCTCTTTAAAAAACCCAGAGCAGAGGGACACCTGGGTGGCTCAGTGGTTTAGCACGGCTTCCAGCCCAGGGCATGATCCTAGAGAACCGGGATCAAGTCCCACATTGGGCTTCCCGCAGAAAGCCTGCTTCTCCCTTTGCCTGTATCTCTGCCTCTGTGTGTCTCTCATGAATAAATAGAATCTTTAAATAAAAAATAACCCAGAGCAGACAACAGTCCAGCATCACTTCCCACTCTTCTCTATCCCGTGCCCCCTGGGCATGTCATGGCACGTCACACTGCACATCCCTTCCCGCTGGGACAGTACCTCCCTCATGGTGTCCAGTTCTCTAATGCCAACCCTTGGGACCTGTCTGTCCCTCCTCACTCAACAGCCACATGGACAGTGGGCCACTGCAGGGACTGGTCTGCCCCCAAAACACAGGATGTCCCACTCAAGTTCACAACACAGTCAAGAACCAAAGGGCCTCTGGGCAACCATCAAAGTCCTGAAAGCGCACCTCAGGCATCTAGGGCAGGGGTGGGCGAGGTTTCTGTACAAAAGGCCAGAGCATAACCAGGTTCTGGGTGGGACCATTCAGGCTCTTGGCAGCCACTCACCAGGGCAGTGTGGCCCCATGTAACTGAGTGGGCCTGGCTCACCCCAAGCACAGCTCCGGACGCTGCATATCAGGTCCACACAACCCTCCCGTGCAATGAAATGTCCTCCTTCGGAACTGTCCAGCTATTTAAAGCCTGTAAAGCCTTTCTTAGCAGCAGGCCACATGGAGACAGGTGGCGCCCATGGGCTGCAGTTGGCTGACCCTGCTCAGCACCCTGGCTCCTGTGGGTGCCCACAGCCGAGGGTCACAGACACAAATCAGAATGGGAAGAGGGACTGCTTTAAGTGCAGTCAGAGCAGAAAGGGGTATGGAATGACATTGGAAGACACGGTGCAAAGGTGGTAAGAATCCAAGCCCCCCAACCCCAGGCCGGAGGGATTCACTCGGCAAGAGCCAGGGTCCCACAGTACAAGCACCTGCAAGGCCTTGGCTCCACGAAGGGCTGACAGCTGACATTCCTCAAACTGAGTTTCAGGTTATACTCAGAATACAAGAGGTTTAAAGACTCAGGAGAGAAAAAACACACTGAAAATATTTCTATCAGAAACGGCTTACAAACAAAAGTCCTGGTCCTTCATGAGACACACACAGCCAGAGCCCCAGCCTCCAGAGATGTCGCTAGAGGCCCCGCAGAGCCAGTCCGCGTCACTGAGCTGCTGGCACATGTACAGCCTCGGCCCGTAGCTGGGACCGTGCGGCTGGGGGCCGAGGGGGGAGCGGACAGGTACTAGGGCTCCCGCTGGAACGCATGGCCTTCTCTGCCATCTGAGGGCTTCTTCCCCTCTGTTAACAAGAAATCATTTCTATATTCTTAATTCCAAGTATCTCCTCTTACCCTGGCCACACTCAGACAGAGGACACCTGTCATCCCTGCTTCCCATCCTTAAATGTTTTCTCTTCTCACGGAAAGGCCCGACACCTTCCAGAGGCAGCCCGTCGGTGAGGGGGAGGGTGCCGTCCGGTCTCCGGAAACGGTCAACAGTCTCATGGCTGGCAGCCTTGGGGAGGTGCGGTTCTGAGTCTTTAACAAAGTCCTCGGATTTCCTGGAGTGCCTCTTCTTTTTCTTCTTCTTTTTTTTGTGTCTGTGGAGGTCGGCATCAGAGCATGCTACTGAAAGATCGGAATCCTGCTGATGCCTGTGGAGAAATAAGCCAGAACTCAAACCACCAAAAAACCAAAACCACCTCCAAGAGGCCTGGTCCTTGGCTTTTACCCCCACCACAGCAGACACTCAGCACGCACACGCCGGTGAAGAGCCTACCTAAGTACAAAAGTGCTGTGTTCACCGCAGGAAGTGTTGGGGTCCAGGGTATGAGTTCACCAACCTGGACCCCACCTGCCACTGCCTCGAGCTCCACTCAGGAGCTACAGCTGCTGGCCACAAGTCCAGAGGAAGGACTTTACTACTTTTTCCTCAAACTAGAGGGTGAGGGGAAAATATGCTTTCGCCAGGAGACTCAGACACACAGGAGGGAAGGAGGCTTTCCCATGGGTAACCGTGTGTCTCCCTAAGGCTCTTGGTGACCTTTCCCCAGGGTTTCCATCTCAACAGACGTCAAGTCTCTAGTGTTGGGTACAGAGCACTGCTGCTTCTGCTCACACATCTTGTCACTGAAAAGTCATTTTCAAGAGAATGGAGCCAGAGAGACGGACAAGGCTGAGGGAAGCAGTGGTCACTCAGACCCACGCCGTTGGTGGGCACAGCAGCGGGGGACGGGCTCCCTATACCTGCCGCCCAGTGGCCTCTGAGTTGCAAGAAAACATTAACAGGTAATAAAATGTAACTACATCCGACAAGTAAGAATATTAACCCCAGTCACGAAGTCCAAAACTCCCAAGTTCTCAGGTACAGACCGTGGCATGCTTCCTCCCACAGATCTGAAAGCACGGACCCAAACTGGCATCACCATCTCACAAAGGGAGGTTGAGGCACTTCACGGTACCATGAAGTAAGGGAGTGTCAGCACAGAGTTGGGTCAAGATCTAGCAGGTGTCAGGTCACAACCCACAGGATGGGAAATACGAATCTAGCTGCCACTGCTGCTGCCACCGCCAGAGCTGCCCTGCGTGGGTCTCTGCCGGGCTATGGGGACGGCCTGGCCTCTCCCACCGTACGCAGGCCACCCTCACCTGGAATCCCGGCTGCGGTGTTTGTCTTTGGATTTCTTTTTCTTCTTTGATTTTTTGTGCTTTTTCGCTCTGGGCTCTTCCAAGGGCTCCTTCTGTATGCCCCTCCAGGCCTTCTTCTCGATGTGACCATCGCTGTCGTCCATGCTGTCATATCTCCGCTTCCGGGACTTGCTGTTCTCGTGCTCATGAAACCGCTCGGCGAGGTTACAGGTGGCGTCATCAGCTACAAGTGCAATTTTCTCATGGGAGTACTTTTCGGGGTATGGGAGGAGGGCGTGGGGGGCGGCCCGGGGACTGAAGTGGTGCCGCTCCCTGCCCTTGGTGACCGGCTCGTAGCCCTTCCTCCCCTTGTAGTAGTCCTTGGAGGGCCGGCTGCCGTACTGGCTTGCCTTGGCGTAGTCGCGGGCGCTGTGGAAGGGCTTCCACTCGCGCGTCTCCCTGGCCGTGTACTGGGCATACCTGTCGTGGTAATACCTGCACTTGTCCCACCTCAGTTTGGCCGGGTAGTATTTCTCCCGGCCCCAGGAGTGCTCACTCTCTGAGTGGTGGTATCTGCTCCAGTCCTGGTCTGACCCACCTCGGTTCCGGGAGTGGTGGTGGCTGTACCGGCCCAGGGAGCGGTACTCACCGGGGCTGAGCCGCTCACTGTGACAGGGGTGGTGCTGGGCCCCTCCGCAGGGCTCCGTCCTGTAGCGGTCCTGCTTGGCTCGCTCCCGCAGGTACGAGTGGCGCTTTTTGTGGTAGTGGTCCTCTGTTTTGCTCCTACTCTCCCGTGCACGTTCTCCGCTAGAGGAACGGTCTCTACGGTTGCGGTAATGTCCTCGATCAACTTTTCTTAGGATACTGATTTTTTCCTTAACTGGAGAATGATCTGGAATCTTCTGTCCAACCTTATTTTCTTCACATTTCTCACTGTTACTTTGTTCGGGGCCCCCTTCTGAATGATTTTCTGTCATCTTGTCTACTTGGGGAGAGGGCAAGTCCTCAACAGCTGTGCCTGTGCTCCTGGGAGGGTCCTCCGTGTCCGTGCACTTGTCTCGACTGATGTAGACTAAGAGTTCATGCTCACAGGCCCCCTCGGAACGTACTGGGGGACTTGGGCTTGAACCCCCCACTGTCTCCACAGCAGCCGAGGCCCGTGGGCTCTCTATGAATGCCCCAGGTATAGCCTGGAGTGGTTGGCTCTGGTCGTCCATCAAATCCCCAGGGCCAGATAGTTTAGGGAGCACATCGTCCCCCGTGGTATTCTTGGTGCTGCTGCAAAGAGTGTTGGCACTAGGCAAAGACTCCTCAGGTTTTGCTAAAATGTTTTCAGAGACTTCTTCTTTGGTAGATTTGACGCTGGGGTCTAAGGGTGGCAGAGTCTTCTTTAGCTTGCTGCTAAGATTTGTGAGTGTCTCCAGTTTCTCACGGGGATCTGGAGAGGGGCTGCCAGCTTCCATTTCCGCACCGGGACCCTCTGCAGGACTCTCCTCTGGTCCAGGTGTACTGCAGCCCCATCAAAACAAAGAAATCAATAAGTCAGTCATTGGCTTGATTGCTTTATGGCTCACAGGGACAAAAACTTCAAAACATTTGTTTACTAAATAATCTATGCTTTTAACCTATCTGGCAGGAGCCCAATTCCAGGCTTATCATTTTTGGAAACTTCAAATTTTCTCTTTTCCTCATTAAATAAAAATACAAAATTCTCTATCAGGCTTATCTACTTCCCCATTTTTCAGGTAATCTTGCACTTATCAGGCTCCTTCTGTTTTCAGATACACGTCTAATTCTTAATAACTGCGAATAATCAGAAAAATCAAATGATGACCAAAGGCTCTAACTTTTTCCTCTGTGTTTCTCCCAAGCCTCAGAGGTAGAGTCACTGCCTCCAAACAGAACCAACGCCTCCTTGAAACTTATGAACTGGGAGGAATTAGTGAGATTTCAGAAAACCTTCCTGCAGTACATGAACTTTGTGTGCCCTTGACCACTATAGAGCTCCCAAGGCATGCTCGAGGTTAATGAAAACTGCCAGCAAACGAGGAAAGCCCCACAGGGGCCCCACGTTAGTGAGAGAATACCTGGGAGAGAGAACACAGGTGCGATCAGTACAGACAAGTTACCTCAAGTGTGACCATGAGATTTTCAAGCCAGCATGGAAAGCTACATCCACTAGGTTATAGTTTGTGTGTGGTTCTGTGTATACAACCATCTACACAGGTAATCCTCATGTACAAGACATTACAGGACAAACTAAACTAGACAAGGAAAGGAACAAGAGGAAAGTGGAACAAAAGGAACCCTGAAGTGACAGGGTTCACGCTGGCCCCTCTTGAAGGTCAACTGGAAAGGAGTGTTCTTCGCCTACAGATTTACTCCACTCCGTTTCAATAACTAAACCTTCCTGACCACTGTTCAGGAAGTACAGCCCACCTCCCAGGGGCCATTTTGAAATGTGGGGTGCATCCTGGGCTGTCACAGAGATAGGGGAGCCCTACTAGCACCAGCAGGCAGGGAGCCAAGAAGGCAGTGGGGAGTGGAATGTAGAGAGTTAGCATTCCACTTCCCACATCCTGATGTCCACATGGGGGAAAACCCCAAGTTACGGTATCATTGGCAGTTTTCATGGACATGACATTTTCCAGGAACACAACTACTGTGTAAATCCAGAGATAATTAGAATGTCACCAAAAGTCCCTCATGAGAACATCATACCCCTGACCGTGAAATGTGTGCGTGAGACTGTGCTCCAGACACCAGGCCACATTCCACACAGTGAGGCTCACAGTAAATGTGTGTACAGCTAAAAACACGCACGGGGTATCGTGCAGGAGCATGGGCCCACCCGGACATGTGCAAACCCAAACGCCACTGCCTTATATATTCCTGTCTTTCACTCCTGTTAAATGATACCTAGGAAATGTACTGATTTAAAAAAGTAAAACAAAACATTAAATATAGAGACAGACTGTACCTATGATTGCAATTTAAGGATTCTTGAAGGAACAGAATAAAATATTTGCAACATGATGGAGTCAAGAAATCTTGCCCTACAACCTTAATGAGTCTTCATACATATGTCACTGAAGGATGAAGTGAGACAGCGCTAGGGGCAGATTCGAAAGCATGCTGCAATGTTCCTAAGCTAGAGAGACGGGGCCGGGCAGGAGAACAGAGTGTTAGCTCAAGGACATCGTTTTCATGGAAAAATGGTAATTTTTCCAATAAACTTTTCCTTTCCTTTTCTCAGAGGCACTTAACAAATTCCCTAGATCATGATTCAAATCATTCCAGGATCCAAAAGGTTCACGATGAGATGTGTGCAGAGTTAAAGTAGCAGCGCGCATGCACATGGTCATGGTTTCCTTTCCTCACTGTCATTATCTTACCTGGTTTCTTCTGTCGAGCCTTTAACCTTGTTGCTGAGTTTGAAGGTCTCTAAGATTTTGTCTTCTGGGAGAGGAGGCAGAGGAGCAGGCATCAACTATAATAAAAAACACAGCTCTTTCAAATCCTGCTGCCGCTGGACAGTGGCCAGCTGTATTTGAGAGTCGAAAGCCTACCCTCCTCCCACCCACCTCCCCGCCCCCCAAACCCCCAACACCCTTACCTTCCCGGGCAGACCATTCGCTTTCGAAAAGGGATTTTCTGAGTGTAGCGCAGGTGGGACTTGGCAACTGGCACCATCACAGGACAGACCATTTTCCTGCAGGTCACTGTCTGTACCGTCAGCACCATTTAGAGCAAGAGGTTCTCGAAGCTCGAGCAGAGAGGCCTCATCGTCTTCTGCATCCTGCACAGAAGAGCTGGAACTCTCAATCGTACCGAGACCATTCTCCTTGCCTAGGCCCTTCGCCTCCTCGTCAGACTCTTCAGACGACTCAGCACCATAGGGCACCAGGACGCTGGAGTTCAGCTTGGACTTGCCATTCATCACAGGCTTGGAACAGGACTCGCTTGGGGTCATCTGCTTTGTGACTTTACTAGAAACTGCCGTCGTAGATGCACTCGAGGTAGACTGTATTGCAGAAGAATTGGTAACGGTAGAAGAGGGAACAGGCTTGTTTGGGTTCTCCAAAGAACTGCTGTGAAGGTTAGGCTGAGACTGGCATTGGCGAACAGGTAACTTGTTGTGAATACTGATCGTGATTTTTTGTTTCTTGGGATGTTCTGGAATCACTGAAGGCCTGTTAACGGACCAGTTTTGCACAGAAGTCGAAGCATTAACAGAACCAGCCCGGCTGACACTGGAATTTCCACTAGGACTTGACATGGAACTACTCGGCGCTTCTTTCAATGGCCCGGTCCCATTTAAGTGAGGTGGGTTCTGGAAGAAAGAAGACCCCAGCTGGTGAGAGCCCCAGAAATGGACAAAAGAATCCACTCTGGCTGGAGGCCCATTTTGCTCATTTTTTTCTTTTCTGCTCATTTTTTTCTTTTTTGGAATATCATGGTGCCCACCTAGGAACACCTCTTCCTCCTATCTGCTTCTGACCACCATAAACCTTCCATGGGTCAGTGTTCTCTGGTAATTAATCAACAACTATTTCTGAGAACTCCAAGCCCAAATTCTTTCTGCTCCAATCTGACAGAAATAAACAGGCTCCCTTGGGCACAGAGTCACATGTTTTCCTCAGCCTGGTTTCCTGGAAGCCCACTGCTATATAGGCAGAAGGAACTGCCCACCAGTGGGGAATTACCACTGACCACAGGAGCCAGGGAGATGGGTGGCATGGGCAAACACAGAAGAGCTGCTTCGGGTGCTGTCCCCTGTGAATCCTACTCATGAGCTGTTTTGCTCCAGACTCCACCTATGCAGCTCTATCCTAGAGGCAAACTGGTGGCCAGGGGTGAGATCTCATTCACAGAGACGTTGTGCCTGGCCTTCACAGAGTTTTCTTAAATATCTGATTTATTTGCTAAACTTAACTTTGAAGGGTTTCACATGAAAGAAAACAAAAAACCTTGAAAAATCAGTATTAGCCACCTCTCCACACAGGACACATTCTCTCTAGCTGGCTGGTGTCCTGATGCCACTATTAAGAAGAGCCCAATGCAGGAACCCATTACCTGCCCAGCTCCCAGAGGCATTTGATTTGCGACTCTGACTATAATCCAAATACTTTCCAACATCCATAAAAAACAGCACACTAGACAATCTGCTGATTCAAAACAAATCACACTCAAACGGAAAGGCTTAAGAACTTTGGAGCAGGTGGCAGGGGTGCTTCCATTCGCAGACAGGCTGTCCATCATCACTGCATAAGGCCAGTGAATGTCTGGCCTTCTCTCCTGAAGATATGGGTGTCACGTGTCTGAGGCATCCCTCTGATTCTCCCAGGAAGTGTGTCCGACCTGCTGGGTGGCAGACAGGACACACCACACTCCTGAAAGGGCTACAGGAACACACTGAGAATATTCTTTGTGAAAGGGTTGCTTTCTGTTTCCAGCCTCCATCAGGGATCCCCAAATACTTAGTCCACTCACAGAATGGAAGTCCAAAGTGAGAGCTAAAAATCTCTAGCATTTAAATATACCTATACTCAGACTTTCTTCTTGTTTATTACATTCATACGCTGAGATTTTCTGTATATTTAAAATACTTTATAATTAACTTTTTTGACAAGAAATTCAGTTGTACAAGGACATGGCAGCCACAGCAGTGCTAACCAGAGGCTTTGAACAATACCAAAGTTACCACAGAGATTACATCCTACCTCTGGAATGTTACCTTTATCATGTGAGAAGGGAGCTGTGGTCCGATAAACCCTGACGCAGCCTGTTTGTTGTTGACAACACGCTGGCTGATCACGGGTCGGGGCGAGGACTGGCCAGGGCTGTGAGTGGAATGAGTGAGTTCACCTCCATTTTTCACATCGTGGGACCTGGGGACAGAAAGTGACAGTGGTTAGGGCTTCAGAGGGCACAACCTTAGGAGAGATTCATCTGTAGCCCCCCAGAGAACAGACTGAGAAGCTGGCGTGCACAGAGCTATGCATAGGATCTCCTTAGGTCAAGGTTAGTGGCAGATGCTCCAACAGGGATATAACAAAAGCCATACAAGTGGTATTTTTGATTGTGTATTCTGGAGATGCCACTACCTGAAAGGGATTATTTTCTGTTTATTTATATTTTTCTAATTATCAATATATCCGATTATAGGAAGTCTGTATTCAGAAGTTAGAAACACAAACATTGTAACTCATCTCACCCATGAGAGGCATCTACTCTTCAGATTTATTGGAATATCCTCCAAATTTTAAGCCTGTGTTGATTTTTTCAATACCAGTATAAAAGATTTCAAACCGCTTTTCCTCCATATATATATTGAGCACTTCCTCATATCGTTAAAGAAAATAAAGGCATCATAAGAATTATTTTTAACAGCTGTGTAATAGTCCAACTATTATGGATTATGCTACAATTTACACGCTCATTCTGCTAATATTGGAATTTTTAGGATGTTCTTAATTTTCAGCTATTATAAATCAATACCTTGGAGCACATATCAGACTTTTTTCCAAGACCACATACTTGCAGAAATGGAATTAGTGAAGTCAGAGTATGCAGCAGCAACAAGAGAGAAGTGAGTTGGTGCCAACCCAGGTGTGCCCCAGGAAGGTGACTGGCTGCCTATGCTCAGTGGTTGAGAGGTGACCACACCCAGGTCCTCAGAGGCCCCTTCCTAAGGCCTCTAACACATCGCCTCCTCAGCCCCCAGGCCCACATTGTGTGTTTCCAGCAGCAGCAGCCTACCCTCCTACACCATCACCATGCCCTTTCTCGGCATGCTTCACTGTCAACTTGCCAAGGAGCTGGAAGCTAAATCCAACTCCTAATCCATACCCCAAAACTACCTCCCTTACTCTGTTGTCTCCATTAAGTTGCTGTTTCGAAAATAACCAAAAATTTAATTTAAATATGTTGATGAGATGAAGAGAAATGACATAACAGAAAATGTGAAAATCTGTTTTCCTGATGATACCTGATATAAAAGAGAACATAAGCTTGTTGACTGAGTACCGATCTAATATCACTGGTAGATACGATGGAGTCATTCATTTGATACCAAAGGCCATTGCTAGCCTGCAAAAGAGAGCCAACAAAAGAGAAATCAGATATAATTAGACAAAGAGGGAACACTGAGCAAGAGAAATATAAGAAACATGGGCTTTCATATTTTAGCTGTAGAAGTCCCACCTTGCCCCCTAAGAGTGCCAGAGCTACCTTAGAGTCTACTTTAAAAACAGTAAAGTCTGCTTACTTTGATGTAGCAGAAGTAGTGGCCAGCATGGCAGTTAAAGCCAGTGTGTACCAGCACTGCATACAGAACATAGATAATTGGTTCTCCATTTGGTTGAGACATGTATGGTCGAATATCAAGGTACTCAGGATATTTCACATCCTAAACAGAGATGGAAAGAGGATAAAGGAAGGTTACTTCTGAAGGCCCAGATCATTCTGCATATCCACGTGGAGACCTGTGCACAAGGCTCAGTACCCTCAGATGTTCAAGCAAAAACCTAACACAATGAACTACATTTCAAAAGACAATTAGCCTGGAGCCCAAGTTATTTCATGTGCTCCTGTTGTATTCTTGATTTCTTTGCAGCAAACAAGGATCTACATGAAGTGAATCCTCTGAACAGGCCAAGGATGCAATGGAACACTAATTCTGGACTTCTGTCTCACTGAATTTTACTACTTTGGGAAAGGATTGTTTAGATCTCTTATGTACTACTGATTTCCGATATTTTCTATTTTAGAAAGTAGAAAGAAAATACAAAAATTCAGTGTGTTACTATCAGACAATATGAACAAATAGGAAAATCAACTCTAACGAAAGAGTATTGAGATCTAGCAGTGGCATCCTCTTTGGATTTCTTTTTTTTTTTTTTCTCTTTGGATTTCAAACAACACTAGCTCTCTCTGTATCTCACCACCTTCCCTGACCACAGAGCCCACATGCAGATCATAGTTACCAGTTTTATCATCAGAAAGTCTAACCAGCTAAAGGTGAAACAACATACACTCACAAGCACACATAACACATCACCACTAGCTCAATGCTTTTTCCTCACTACTAAGTACTAGAAGAATTTAGGAAATCAGGTAACAGAACTGTTCAATTAGGTCGTTTATAGCCCTTGATATTTACTGAGAGACTCAATGTAAAAGGTTATTAATATTATCTACATACCTTAGCAATTTTTCCACCAGTAAAATTTGCAAAACGTTTCAAAGAAAGCGTAAGGACATTAGAGGATCTGTGTATAGTGAACCTCTTTGAAGCTGGAACCATCTTTTTACACCTTGAAATAAACAGAAACAAAAGATTAAGAAGATTAATACACACACACACACACACACACACACATTTTGGTATCTTGGTCTTTCCATTGTTATTTATCTGAAATATTTCCACCAAACCTAAAAGAAAGCTACTAGCTAAGAAACACCATGGCTCTCAATCAACAATCAAAACACTAAAATTTATAACGGGAGATTGCTCAATTAGCATGAAAGTAAAAAGGAAGCTAGAACAGTTTCTGAGAAGCCAGTCATTGATAATTTTAAAATCAGGTGATTACAGACTTCTCTCAATTCAAAACAAACTGGAAAGCTAATCAGTTTTCAAGCTAGTATAATTCTTAGCAAACAAATCCCTATCCAGATACAAAAAGAATATAAGTAAAGATTAGAACATTTGTGGAGCTTAGAGTAGAAGTCCCTGTGGTCGTGGGGAGCTTTATTCCCCAATGACTTGAGTATTTGATAAGGATCACCCATAGTACCTGATTCTAAAATGAAAATCTATTAAAACATGTGAAGCAGGACTTTCTTCAAATAGAGGCTCTCTTGATTTCACAGGAAAATATAGCAATGAATCAATCATCAACTATAGAAGTTTCCAGCAGATACCACCCCAATCCTAGGTGAGAACTGGATGAGAGGGGAAGAGCCTTCATCGCTCTAGAAGGTAAACCCCACTCCATCACTGCCTCTCCTAACAAGGAGTCCATGAAAACGCTGCTTACCACAGACACATCATCTGGGCCGCACCCTTCTACATGGCAGCTACCGTGGACTGCCCCCCACAAACCTTCCCAGTAATGGGACACCAAGCCTCCCAAGGACAGAGGTGCACATCTCCGACCCTGGGAGCACGGAAACCTGGTGTCTTCCCAGACACCACAGGAGCTCACAGGAGTTTCGAGGGGGTTCCTGAGACACCCCCAACACCACAGCAAGTTACCCCACTGTTATGTGCTCCCCACCCCCCTGCTACCCCCATCCCACCCCAGCACTGTGGTCACATCCTCGTACTTGCTGCACTTGTAAGAGTTTTCCCCATCGAGCTGTTCCGGCTTCACAAACTGCTCCAATGCCTTGTTAACACTCTGAGCAGCCTGGGAAGAGAACAACAGCATCAGTACCATGTGACCTCTCACTGCCACTTGAGAGAGAAAAGAAAAAGATATCTCAAAGGTATAAAAGCAAATGTAAATTTTTGTGTAGAAATAAATTTCTCTTTTATTATGATATTCACTTTTATACAAGTATACATCAAATTATCTTCCCCTTGTTAAAAAAAACATGCGGATCAAAGTGAATGATGTGTAAACAAGTTCTCACCACAACACTATTTAAAATAGCATAAAACTGGAAACAAACCAAATATGCACCAGCAAGGAATCAGACATGTACATCATGGTGTCTGCACCCACCAGGCACTATGGCACGACTGTCAAGGCATACATAGAGAGAGGCCCCCAAGCAGAATTACATGAAGATGGCAAGCGGCCAAACAGGCCTAAGGTGTAATCCTATTTTTATAAGCAGTAAATAGTAGGTGTGGAACAGTTTATATCAAATTGTTAAGGGTTCATCCTGAGGGATGGGACCCTCTACCTATCTGCAACACTTCATTTCTATCATAAGCATGGATTACATTTGTCATCAGAAAAATATAGGCTTAACAAAAAATAGCTTAGAAAATGCAAGAAACAAAACAGTTTCTAAAGAGTGACAATCCTCTAAATTGGGCTAATACGGCATCAGATTCTGATTTTATCATGACCTATCAAGAGAAAAGTCAAAGGGCAGAAAAAAGATGAAGTCTCTTAAGTCTGTATGATACCTGCTACATATCTTACATAATCCCCTCTAAATACAATCTTGGCATAGGAAATGTTTCAATTCACATTCTCTAGTACCTATAGTCTAAGTTATAAATGAACTGCAGAAAAAGTTACACAAAATTTGACTGTCTTTCTAACCTCATCACTACAATTAGCAAACATACCTTTATCTCCAACGTTATATCAAGATATGGATCGAACGTATCTGAAACACCTTTGCAATTTAAACACTTGACTGAAATGAAAATAAAATGCAAAGAATAAGCAAAGTGTAATCCTTCTGGCAATACCAACTACTGAAATGACAGAACACAATATTATTATTTCAAAATAAAAAAATCAAAATAAAGTACATTTTTCTTTCAGATTGGGCAAAAAAATTTAATGCTACACACAGTGTGAGCCAAAGTGTCATGAATGCAGCCCACGTATGCTGTTGGTTGGAATGTAAACTGGTATAACCTCTTGGAAGGATGATCTGGAGCATCAGAATTTAAAATACAGGTACCCCTTAATGCAGAAATTCTAAGAATCCATCCTACTTAGACACTTTTACATGAACATAAAGGCAATGTATAAGGATGTTCCATGAATGACTAATGGTAATAACAACACCAAAGAATTAGAAACAACCTAAATATCCATTGTTAGGGGACTCAAGTAAATAGATTTCTACTTTAGCTGTGAAAGATTGTGTTACCTACATGTACTAAAACGTAAAAAGATTTATCATGTTAAGAGAAAAAGGAAAGAGATCTATCTAACATACTCCCAGGCTTCTCATGCATAGGAAAGTACTGGAAAGCTATACTATCAACTGGGCCAGGGGCTGCCTCTGAGGGGGACAGGAGACACACTTTCCAGTACTAAACCTTTCCTACTGCACTTTTCTAACCATATTCATTATCACTTTATCAACAACTTTAAATAAAACTTTACCTCTAGATCTTAGGTATCCTCCAAAAATCTGACAAACAAGTGTGGTAGCCTGGGTATGTCTGTCTAATCTGAAAAAACAAACAGTGATATGAGACAAGAGTTGTACAAAAATTACAGATGCTATGACTGAATTTTAAAAGCATGGACATCTATAAAAGAACAGGAATTCAAACAGGAAGCCACGGAATAAAAAGACATCAGTATGCACGGCAGCCAGAGTGTCATCTTGCCTGGACCAGAACACACTGAGGGTTTGGGGAGAGGCAGAAAGAGATAGGACAGTACTGAGAAGGGCTTTGACATGAGGCAGGAATTTGACCTGGAAGCAAGCAGTACACCTATGACACTGGGTGTGTGGACTGGCTGGTGAAGAAGGCAGGGAGTAGAGAGCATTCTCCTCTGCTCTGGGGTCTGTCATACAAGTGAGCAGAGCCCAGTCAAGGCAGGCTAGCAACAGTGGGAACGAGAACAGGAGATCTACCAAGTGTGTTCACACAATAGCAAGTGAGTTAGGATTTGGTATCTAGTTGTATTTGCAATCTTCCTCTTGAGTCTGCATTTAGATTTTAAGGAAGAAACTGTAGGAATTGGTAATTGACCAAACTAAGAAAGATACAAGGAACACACATAAATTTCAGAGGGTGGAGAGGAGCAGGAAAAATGCTGGAGAAACTAGAAAGAAGTGGTTAGTTGTAGATCTGCAAAGGGATGCTGCTACTCAGAAATTAAGTAATGGCCAAATCAATACCCAATTCTTGACATCTGTAATTAAATTCAAATTGTTATAGTAAGCACCCCTTTAAATGTTTCAATCATTTTAAAA
Source organism: Nyctereutes procyonoides (assembly GCF_905146905.1). Lineage (NCBI taxonomy): Eukaryota > Metazoa > Chordata > Mammalia > Carnivora > Canidae > Nyctereutes > Nyctereutes procyonoides. The sequence goes on from NW_026575126.1 coordinate 66,621,613, forward strand.
TGAGGGAAATCATTTGAGGAAAAGGCAGTGCAAAGTCAGAGTGAAGCAAACACACAGCTCTGTGCATTCATCGTAAAAGGCAAAACTGAACTGATAGGCCAGTGATGCCAAGGGAAGAAATGGCTAATGCTTTGCTATACTCACTTATTGCTGCCATTCAAGCACGCTTTTTGCATAGCATCAACAGTGTATTGAAGGAATTCATGGGCATCTTCTTGGTTTCCAAAGCGGAAGTGCCTAGCTATACCTGTGAAGTTTAAGTAAAGACATCAGCCTTATCATCACAGATTACATGCCCCAGCTGTACTCCCCAGAGTAATGACCATCTGTCGTTTAGAAAATACCTGATAATTATTTTATGAGGACATAGCACTAACACAAACTATCCTAAGAACAGCTAGCACCATGCCTTTTAGACCATTACAAGTGCACATAGGCTAGAGTTCCTAAGAGCCCAGAGACTCCAGATTTGCAGCAAGTTAAAAAACTATCCTTGAATAAATTCAACTTCAACTGTATTGTCTCAAAAATTTGTTCAAAATGCTCAAAATGTTTGTTCGAAACATGTTAGCACATACAATCTTATTAAATTTGGTGCTATATCTCCCTAAGAGAATCCACGGCAAACATAAAAGTCTGAACCCATCTCAGTTCTGTCTCAACAACCCACAGAACACACTGTGTTTTTAGCATCTCAGTTACAGAGCAGCTCTGCAGCCCTGTTTCTAATGGGCTAAACAGCCACAAGACAAAATGACACAACAAACAACAAGATATAGACAATGTCACAATAAATCATGAATAGAGAAATTTCTCTATGTGAATATATATTCGCTGTCTCGTATGACGTGCTGCCAGTGCTGCATACATAAGTGGCAATCCCATAATCCCACCGGCTGTGCTGGGTGTTATGTGAGCTTGTGGATATACGTGCACACAAACAGCAATGACCTTTTCTTAAAGTCTAGGTTTAAAAATATTAGTCATTCCTTATATATACACAACACTAAAGAAATAAAATTTCCCCTAGCTAAGATTCTGCCAGGATCCAACACTGTTTAAAAAATGTTTGCGGGGGACGCCTGGGTGGCTCAGTGGTTGAGAGTCTGCCTGGTGATCCTGGGTGCGGGATGGAGTCCCACATTGGGCTCCCTGCATGGAGCCTGATTCTCCCTCTGCCTGTGTCTCTGTCTCTCTCTCTCTCTCTCATGAATAAATAAATAAAACCTTTAACAACAACAATAAAAAATGTTTGTGTTGTTTCCTCTGGTCTGTTAATAGTGCCAAGGGCCAATAGAACACCTCTTAATCTTCGGCAGCTATAATTACCCTGCTAGATTCCAGATTAACAGTTAGGGTTTCTTTTTTATTTGTATGCATTTTTCTCCCTAACTCAGTTAATTAAGATGTAAAAATTTATTACAAAAACATATAGAAAGTGCATTAAAACATTTCACATACCCTATCAGGTCATTATAATGCAGAAGAAAATTTTCAAGTCATTTAAAAATTAAATAAAGTGAAATTATCCACAAATTTGCTGTTATGAGTCTACATGTTGCTTTAAACATATAATTAACTAGTTTCATAATTCTTGATGCTATATATACATATAATTACCCATTCACTGAATTAAAATTACCCATTCACTGAATTAAAACTAATTCAAAACTATTTAAAGAAATCAGTGTGGGGAAAAAAAAAGAAATCAGTGGGACATTATAGTATAACTCAGCATAGTAATTCAAGTATCTGGGGAAAAATCACCGTAAAACTTATCAATGATTTTATTAACAAAGTGAGTTTAAAAAATTTTTAAATCTGTGGGGTGCCTGGGTGGCTCAGTCAGTGGAAAGTCTGACTCTTGATCTTGGCTCCGGTCTTGATCTCACAGCTTTGAGTTCTAGCCCCACACTGGGCTTTGCCATAGGCATGGAGCTCACTTAAAAGTTTAAAAAATTTTTTTCTTATATTAAACTGAATACTTTATTATATTTATTATTATTTAAGGTTTCAAAGTATGTTTCTATAGCATATGTTTTACTAAAAATATGTTATTATTTAAAGACATATCCATGTACGATAAAACATGTTTGTTTTCTACAATACACCAGCAGTTTGTCTTTTACCAATTATGCCATTAAGACCAATTACACCTAATAAATACTATCATAAACTATTACAAATGATACTTACGCCGCATCTCATTAATGACAAACATCGGCTTGATAACATCCCCAGGATTACTGAGTGCCTGGGTGATATGTGCTTGCATTGTACACATCATACAAAATCCTTCTGCATGACCTGAAAGATAACAGACCATAATCCTCCAAATTAGCAAAATATGACTCCATACAGACATCACAGAATATTTTAAATAAGGGGCACATGCCTGAAGTGAAGTAACAGCAACAGCTACTGTGTGTCACACTTTCAGCTACATATTTTCATTCATTTTCATTTAATTCACCAACAAACCCAGGTGATAAGTATATACTGGCTCAATTTTAGAGGAAACTGGGGCTCAGAGAGTTAAATTTTTGCCCAATGTCAAATTAAGTGGAAGATAGATATTAGACTCAAATATTTTTTTCATATTCAAAGCCTGTAATCTTAACTACTCTTTATACTAGAAAAATAAGTTGTCTCTTATACCACCATTTGTCTAAAATAGTACAAAAATGTCACCATACAAGAGGCTGAAAGCCACTCTGCAAATATTCTGGTCTTGTTGGCCACATACAGGGGTCTCTGTTGTATATTCTTCTTCTTTTCTTTTCCTTTTTACAACTTTAAAAAAAATGTGAAAACCATTCTTAGCTCATGACTAACTGGTTCTACTGGTATCCAGTGAGTAGAGGCCACAAATGCTGCTAAACATCCTACAAGAAGCCCAGGCCAGCCCCCACAACAAAGCATTATCTGGTTCTAAACATCAATAGTGCTGAAGCTGAGAAACTCTGCCTTAAACTAAAAGCTTCTCAGAATCTGCCTAACAAAGCTTTAAAAGTCTTGAAAGGGGGATCCCTGGGTGGCGCAGCGGTTTAGCGCCTGCCTTTGGCCCAGGGTGCGATCCTGGAAACCTAGTGCATGAAGCCTGCTTCTCCCTTTGCCTATGTCTCTGCCCCCCCCCCCCCCCCGTGACTATCATAAATAAATAAATAATAAAAAAAGAAAGTTGCTAAAATTAAAAAAACAAAGTCTTGAAAGATTCAAATCATTTCCAACTGACTTAACTGTGTCCCAGAATAAAGCTCAAAAATATTTATAAGAATATTAAAAAAAAAACTCTCCAGCATCACAGAACATAAAGTTCTAATCAAAGACCACAAGGCACGCAAAGATGCAAGAATGACATAACAAGGAGAAAATAAACAGAAACAGATCCAGAAATGGCAGATAATAAAATCAAAAGACAATAACATTAAAAAAGACATCATACATATAGTCACATGTTCAAGGAGTTAGAAAAGAAAAAAAAAGGAGTTAGAAAAGAGCACGAGCATGTTAAGGAGCCACGGAAATAGAGCCAAATGTACTTTATAGATGAAAAGTAGAATCTCTGAGATGAATAACATACCAGGAGAGATTAACAATTGATTAGACAGAAGGGGAGAAAGGATCACTGAACCTGAAGATTTAACAGCAGAAATCATCCATAATGAAACACAGAAATCCCAAACAACAACAACAACAAACAGATAAGCTGATAATCAGTAAGCAGTGGGACTCCTTCCTGTTAGTTCCTAAATATACTTGTGATTGGGAGTCTGAAAGGACAGAACAAATAGCTCAGGAAATAATTACTGTCTACAGAGAGCATAAGGGAGATTTTTAGAGTGATTCTACAGTTTTGTGTCCTGAAGAGGTGGTAGTTTACAGGAATCTATACCTGTGTTAAGATTCATAGAACTATACACGAGAAAAGATTAATAGTGTTCTAACTACAGAAATAAGAGTTTTTTTTTCAATGACCAGAGTCACACAAATTTGAAACAGTACATTTACAGATCTGAGAACATTGACAAATCCCAAACAGAAGATGACAAAAGACAACCATACAAGGAACCACCCAGTCGGACTGCTGAGAACAGTAATAAAGAGAGCATCATAAAAGCAGTTAGTAGTAAAAACATGTACACAGAAACAAAGGTAAAATTGACAACAGACTTTCTGTCAGAAACAACACAAGACAGTGCAGTAACATCTGGGTATTAGGATAAAAATGTCAACACAGAGTTCTATACCCCATGAAAACATCTTTCAAAAGCAAAGATGAGACAGACTCTCACTTCAGAGAAGATGGAATAGAAGTTCCTTTCCCTCCTCCCTCCATAAGTACACAAGTCCTGGACACTGGATGTAAAGTAAACAGAAGAAAGCCATGAGAGAGAGAAAAAGACAAGCTAGTGACTCTGGAACCCCAGGAATGACACTGTGGTATGCTCCCTAGGTTTTCTCTGTGCCTCCTATAGTCCAGGGCTGAAGAGGCCAGCAACCTGGAAACACCAACAAATAGAACAAAGCCCCAGTAAAAGCCTGCTTTCTTCTGCCAAAATACCAGGAAGTGAGACAGTGAACTTTTAGACAGTAATTCTCTAACCACAACCACAAAAAAACTACGACCCCCGACCCCTAGACCAGCAAAGGCCAAGTCGATAGGCTAAACTTCCACTTGCCAGGCTGTAATGAGGCATCCCAGCTCACCCACTGGAACAATGTTAGAGAAGATGGATTAGGAGCTGGACCTTTCATCCACACTGGGTGATTACAAACCACACCGAATCCCACAGCATAGATCAAGTTAGGAGCCTAGACTTCTATCCCCCTCCCCCGGTAGAAAGGAGACTCCCTCTAATTCTCCACTGGAATAGTTTCAGAATCAGGACTTTCATCATCACCCAGTAGTGCAAAGCCACTGTGGTGTCAATGGAAACCAGGAGGGGAGCAGGGCTGAGGAATCCCAAACTCCCTGCCCCATATACCATGAGTGTCAGTGGAATAGGGAAGCTGGATTTCTATTTCACTCTAATACAACTTCCTTTGCCAGAGTGGTATCATAGAAAGCCAGCTGAAAAAATCATTAGATAAGATCCACATAAAATTTCTAATGCAAAAATGTCCAGGTTTCAGCTGAAAATCACTCATCATACCAAGAACCAAGAATTTCTCAACTGGGTGAAAAAAGACAATAAAAAGAGGCCAACACTGAGGTGAGAGATGTTAGAATTATCTAACAAAGGTTTTAAAGGAGCCATGATAAAAATGGCTCAACAAATAATTATGAACACACTAGAAACAAATAAAAAATATAGACTCAACAAAGAAATAGGAAACATAAAAAAACCAAATTGAAACTTGAGAAATGAAAAATACAATAACAAAATAAGCTTAGTAGGTAAGCTAGACAGAAGAATGAAATCACAGAAGAAAGAAGCAGTAAACATGAAGACAGAACAATAGAAATTATTTACTCTGGATAACAGAGAGAAAACAGACTGAGGGAAAAATGAATAGGGCATTAGGGACCTGTGGGACTCTAACAAAACATCTAGCACACATGTCATCAGATTCCTAGAAAGAGAGGAGAGACGAGGCTGCACTCAAAAAATATTACAAGAAATATAACCTGAAAATTTCCCAAATTTGGTTAAAGAAGTCTCTACAGATTCAAGAAGCTGAGCAAGCTCCAAACAGGGGAAAAGGAAATCTATGCCAAAATATATCCAAATTAACCTCCTGAAAACAAAAGGCAGAATCTTGAAAGCAGTGAAAGAAAAACAATACCTTACCTATAAAAGTGTGTGTATGAAATAAACAAAAGAAAAATGACTGAAGATTTCAGATAAAAAACCATAGAGGCCAGAGGAAGTGCCAAACCAATTTTTAAGGTCTGAAAGAAAAAGACTGTCAACCCAGAATCCTACGTACGGTGGAAACACTTTTCAGGAATGAAGGCAAAATCAAGACATTCTCAGATGAAGCAAAACTAAGAAAATTTGTCACCAGCTGACATACCCTAAAAGAATGACTAAGAGAAGTTCTCTCAACAAAAACGAAATGATTTAAAAAAGAAAGAAGAGAGAGAGAGAGAGAGAGAGAGAGAAAGAAAGAAAGAAAGAAAGAAAGAAAGAAAGAAAGAAAGAAAGAAAGAAACCCTACAACATCTAAAAGGAAGAAAAGAGGCACCTGGTTGGCTCAGTTGGTTGTGATCTGATTCAGAGGCATCTGACTCTTGGTTTTGGCTCAGGTTGTGATCTCGGAGTCCTGGGATCGAGCCTGTGTCAAACTTCATGCTCAGCATGGAGTCTGCTCATCTCTTTCCCTCCCTCCACTTGTCTCTCTCTCCGTAAAATAAGTAAATATTAAAACCTTAAAAACCTTAAAAAAAAAAACCACAAAGGACAGACTTAAGTCCTGATCTGTCAATAAACTTAAATGTAAATGTTCTTAAATACACCAATTAAAAAACCCAGATTAGCAACGTAGATTGAAAAACATGACTGAGGGACACCTGGGCGGCTCAGCGGCTGAGCGTCTGCCTTTGGCTCAGGGCATGATCCTGTGTCTGGGGATCGAGTCCCGCATCAGGCTCCCTGTGAGAGCCTGCTTCTCCCTCTATGTCTCTGCCTCTCTCTCTGCGTCTCTTATGAATAAATAAAATCCTTAAAAAAAAAAACAAAAACAAAAACAAAAAAAACCTGACTTAGGGATCCCTGGGTGGCTCAGCGGTTTAGCGCGTGCCTTTGGCCCAGGGTGTAATCCTGGGGTCCCGGAATCGAGTCTCGCTTCAGGCTCCCTGCATGGGGCCTGCTTCTCCCTCTGCCTCTGTCTCTGCCACTCTCTCTCTGTGTCTCTCATGAATAAATAAAATCTTAAAAAAAAAAAAAAACCATGGCTCAACCATGTGATATCTTATCTACAAGAAACTCAGGGCAAATGTAACAATGTAGGCAGGCCAAAGGAAAAAGGATGAAAAAAATATGCCATACAAAACATAATTAATGTTTATTAATTCAAAGAAAGTAAAAACAGCTATATTAATAGCAGATAAAGCAGACTTCAGAGCAAAGAAAGCTACCAGAGAATGGACAGTATAAAAATTCCATCAAAATATATATCCATCTATAGCAATCCTAAATGTATTTGTACCAAGCAACAAAGCTGCCACATACAAGGACCAAATTCTGATAGAACTGAAAACAGATCTAAAAAAATCTGAAAACAGATATAAAGAAATCCACAACTACAGCTGGAAACTTCAACATCCTTCTGTAAATAAATGATTGAAATAGAAAGTCAGCAAGGATACAGAACTCGGCAGTATCATCAGCCAATGGGATATGGTCAGTTTATAGAACCCTTCACACAAAAGCAGAACACAAATTCATTTCAAGCATTCATGGAACATACACCAAGACAGGCCATATCCTGGGCCACAAAACAAGCCTCAAAATATTTAAGAGAATTGAAATAATAAAAGATATGTTTTCTACCACATTGGAATCATACTAGAGATTAGAAATAAGAAAAACAATAAACATCGGGAAACTAAATAACATGCTTCTATATAATCCACGGATCAAAGAACAGACTCATGGGAAATTTTTAAATGCACGGAACTGAATGAAAATGAAAAAAACAAATCAAAAATTTGAACACACAAAAAAGCAGCACTGAAAGAAAAATTTATAGCAACTACCAGTATTAGAAACAAAACCAAGGATAACAATACAGATCCTGCAGATATCAAAAATTAAATTTGTAATTTAAAAACTCACTAAAAGGAAATCTCTATGCCAATATAGTTTCACTGATAAATTCTACCAAATGTTTAAATAAGAATTTACATCAATTCTCCACAATATCTTCAAAAGTACAGAAAAATATCCCCAATTCATTTTGTAAAATTAGTATTACCCTGACACCAAACCAAATAAAAATGGTACAAAAGCAGAAAATTGCAGACCAATATCTCTCATGAATAGATACATAAAAACAATGAAATATTACAAAAAAAATTCAACAAAATATAAAAATAACTACACATCAGAAGAGAGAAGGGAGATGGCAGCCAAGTAGGAGGACTCTAGGTTCTCCTCATCCCCATAAATACAAGACAACTATCAAATTATCCTAAATATCCTATAATCAATCTGAGGATGGCAGAACAAACTCCACAACTGAAGGGAGAGAAGAAGCCAAATGAAGAAGGCAGGAAGTACAGAGACCCAGGCAGCAAGTGCAAAGACCCAGATTGGAAGAGAAAATGCAGCAACTGCTGTGGGGAGGGAGCTGTAGTGTCAGAGAAGGGTGAGAGACAAATCAGCACACGGGACAGTGTGTGGGGAAGACAAATTCCCAGAGCCACTGGCTTGGAAAGCAAAAGAGTCCAAATTTCATGAGTTCTTACAACCAAGGGCACTTAAACCCTGGAGTTTTAAAGGTCAGAGTGCTTGGCTCTGGTAGAGCTCCAAAGACACCAGTGGGGCTCTTGGAGAAAAGACAGGGCAAACAGCCATCTGAAGAAGGCCTGGGGCACACAGCAGGGAGATTAGTTGCTCACCTCGAAGCACGGCCCAGAGAAACTGTTCAGGGAGAGACCCCCTAAGGAATGAAGGAACTGGCCAGCACCACTGTCCTCTTTCACCCTCAGCATAAACACAGAGACACTTGTGGGAATCAGTGCAGCACCCACACTACCTAACTTGCTTACTTACACCAAGCTGCCTTGTGCTGTGGAAGAACCACCCTTCCCAGTTACACTTCCCTCAGTCCCAGTGTGGCAGGTCCCTCTCCTCAGAAGACCAGCCCAAACTCCTGCCAACACATCTTCTCACCAGGGTGTTTTGTGAGACCTTGGTTCCAGGTGGCAGCAGTAACACATCTCATTTTACTAGCAGACCAGAGCACATCTAGTAAAAAAAGTTGTCACATTCAAGCCAGGGACCAAACACTGCCCACAATAGGCAAAGAGAGTCTCTGCAGACAACTGGATGAAAGATAAAGTGACCAAAATACAACAGCAGAATGAACATAGCACACACTGGAGACATCCCAGAAGTGCCAGGCCTTTGGGGAACAGGGGATACTACACTGCTGGGCACTACAGGAACTCTCTCTTTTTTTAAAGATTTTATTTGTTTGAGAGAGAATGTGCATGCATGAGAAAGAGAGAGCGCAGGTACAGTGGGATGAGGGACAGAGGGAGAAGCAGACTCCCCACTAAGTAGTGAGCCTGCCAGCCAGGTGCCCCCAGAACCTCTTCTTCATAAGGCCACTACTTTCAAGAACCAGGAGCCATGGTAACTTTCCTAACACAAAGAAATAGGCACAGAGACTTAGACTAAATGAGAAGACACAGCCAGAGATCTAAGCAAAAACAGTTATAAGTAACATGACTGATGGAGAATTTAAAGCAATTATCATAAAGATACTCACTGGATTTCAGAAAAGACATCAGTGAGACCATTAACACAGAGATAAGGGATATAACACAGCAGAGATAAAGGACTCAATAAACAAAATGAGAAACATGCTTGATGGAATGAACAGGCTGGAAAAAGCAGAGGAACAAATTAATGGCCTGGAAGAAGAGTAATGGAAAGTAATCAAGCTGAACAAAAGACAGAGAAAAGAATTATGCAAGATGAGAACAGACTTAGGAAACTCAGTAACTACATCAAACATAATAATGTTTATATTGCAGAGATTCCAGAAGAAGAAGAGAAAAGAGGGCAGAAAATTTATTTGAATAATAACTACTTCCTTAACCTGGGGAAGGAAAGAGATATCCAGATTCAGAGGCACAGAGAACCCCCCCCCCAAAAAAAAAAACAACAAAAGCAGATATACACCAAAACATACTGTAATTAAAATGACAAAATATAGTGATAAAGAATAACTATTACAAGCAACAAGACAGAAGAAGACAGTTACATACAAAAGAAACCCCTATAAGGCTATCAGTAGATTTTTCAGCAGAAATTTTCTAAGACAGAAAGAAATGGCATAATATATTCAAAGTATATATTTCTGAATGGGAAAAACCTGCAGCCGAGAATACTCTATCCAGCAAGGCTATCATTCAGAATGGAAGGAGAGAAAGAGTTCCCCAGATAAACAAAAACTAAAGGAGTTTGTGGGCACTAAACCAGTCCTGCAAGAAATATTAAATGGGACTCTTTGAGTGGAAAGACCAAAAATGATTATATGAAGGTAGGAAAAAGCAGTAAAAATGAGTAATTCTGCAAAAATTAGCCAAGAAACAAAACAAAAGGATGTAAAATATGACACCACATACCTAAAACATGGGGAGGAGTAAAGAACAGGTTAAAACTTAATCATCCACTTCATATATTAGACTGCTACATGTAGATGTTACATATAAATCTAATGATAACTACAAATCAAAAACCACTAATAATTTTGCCAAGAATAAAGACAAAAATCCAAATATATCATTAAAGAAAACCAGCAAACCAAGAAAAAAAGACAAGAATCAGAGAAAATCTTCAAAAACAACCACAAAACAAATGGGCAGCCCAGGTGGCTCAGCGGTTTAGCGCCACCTTCAGCCCACATGGGGCTCCCTGCATGGAGCCTGCTTCTCCCTCTGCCTGTGTCTCTGTCTCTCTCTCTGTGTGTCTCTCATAAATAAAATCTTTAAAAAAAAACCCCACAAAACAAGTAATAACATGAGTAATAAAATCAACACATACCTATCAATAATTACTTTGAATGTAAATGAACTAAATACTTCAATCAAAAGACACAGGGTGACATAATGGATAAAAAACCAAGATCCACCTATATGCTGCCTACAAAAAAACTCATTTTACTATTTTTTGTTAAAGATTTTATTTATTTATTCATGAAAGACACAGAGAGAGGCAGAGACATAAGCAGAGGGAGAAGCAGGCTCCCTGTGAGGAGCCTGATGCAGGACTCAGTCTCAGGATCCTGGGATCATGACCTGAGCCAAAGGCAGATACTCAACCACTGAGCCACCCAGGTGTGTCAAAAGACCCATTTTAGACCTAAAGACACCTGCAAATTAGGAAAAATATTCATCATGCAAGTGGATGTCAAAAGAAAGCCTGAGTAGCAATATTTATATGAGACAAAATGGATGTTAAAACAAGGACTGTAAAAAGAGAAAAAGAAGCACACTATATAATAATAAAAGGGACAACCGACAAGAAGATATAGCAATTGTAAGTATTTATGCACCCAACATGGGACCACCTAAATAAATAAAACAGTTAATAACATAAAGGAACGGATAACAATGCAGTAATAGTAGAAGACTTTAACATCCCACTTACATCAACAAACAGGTCTTTTAAACAGAATGTCAAGAAGGAAACAATGTCTTTGAATGACACACTACATCAAATGGATTTAATGAATATATTCAGAACATTCCTTCCTGAACAGCAGAATACACATGCAATAATCTCCAGAACAGATCACATATTAGCCCACAAAACAAGCTTCAACAAATTTAAAAAGACCAAAGTTGGGACACCTGGATGGCTCACTGGTTGGGCAAAGTTGGGACACCTGGGTGGCTCACTGGTTAGGCATCTGCCTTTGGCTCAGGGTGTGATCCCGGAGTCCCGGGATCGAGTCCCGCATCGGGCTCCTTGTGAGAGGCCTGCTTCTCTCTCTCTCTCTCTCTCTCTCTCTCTCTCTCTCTCTCGAGTAAATAAAATCTTAAAAAAAAAAAAAAAAAAAAAGACCAGTCATACCATGCATCTTTTCTGACCACAACGCTATGAAATTAGAAGTCAATCACAGGATAAAATCTGAAAAGCCCACGAATACATGAATGCTAAATGACATGCTACTAAAAATGAATGGGTCACCAAGGAAATAAAAGAAAAAAAAATAAAAAATACATGGAAACAAATGAAAATGAAAACACAACAGTTTAAAAGCTCTGGGATACAGCAAAAACAGTTTTAAGAGGAAAGATTATAGGAATACAGACCTACTTCAAGAAGCAAGAAAAATCTCAAATAATCTACTCTTGGGCACCTAAGGAGCTAGAAAAAGAACCACCATCAAAACCTAAAACCATTAAAATCTAAAAAAAAAAAAAAAAGAAAACAACAAAAAACCTAAAACCAGCAGAAGGAAGGAAATAATATAAATCAGAACAGAAATAAATTATATAGAAACTAAAATAATACAACAGATCAATGAAACCAAGAGCTGGTTCTTTGAAAAAAAATCAAAACTGGGCAGCCTGGGGGGCTCAGCGGTTTAGCACCACCTTCAGCCCAGGGCGTGATCCTGGAAACACGGGATTGGGTCCCACGTCAGGCTACCTGCGTGGAGCCTGCTTCTCCCTCTGCCTGTGTCTCTGCCTCTCTCTCTCCCCCCCCTCTCTCTCATGAATAAATAAATAAAATCTTAAAAAAAAAAAGAAAAAATCAAAACTGATAAACCTGTAGCCAGACTTATCATGAAAAAAAGAGAAAGGACTCAAATAAATAAAATGAAAATGACAGAGGAGAAATAACAACAAACACCACAGAAATATAAACAATCATAAGAGAATGTCATGAAAAACTATTTGCCAACAAGCTGGACAACCTAGAAGAAACAGATTAAGTTCCTAGAAATACAGAACTTCCCAAAACTGAATCAAGAAGAAATAGAAAAGTTTGCACAGACATATTACCAGCAAAGAAATTGAGTCAGCAATCAAAAAACTCCCAACAAACAAAAGTCCAGGACCATCAGATGGCTTCACAGGCAAATTATACCAAGTTTTTTTTTTTTTTTAAAGATTTTATTTATTCATGAGAGACACAGAGAAAGAGGCAGAGACACAGGCAGAGGGAGAAGCAGGCTCCATGCAGGGAGCCCGATGTGGGACTCGATCCCAGGACTCCAGGATCACACCCAGGGCCAAAGGCAGGTGCTAAATTGCTGAGCCACCCAGGTATTCCCTATACCAAACATTTAAAGAAGAGTTAATACCTATTCTTTTCAAACTATTCCAAAAGACAAACGGAAAAAGAATGAAGTTGGAAGTTTTCCTTCCACGAGGACAGCATTATCCTGATACTAAAACCAGATAAAGACACCACTAAAAAAGAAATGACAGGCCAGTATCTCTAATGAACACAGATGCAAAACTCTTCAACACAATACTAGCAAACTAAATCCAATAATACATTAAAAGACTCTTTCACCACAGTCAAGGGGATTTATTCCTGAGTTTTAAGGGTAGTTCAATATTCACAAATCAATCGATGTGATACATCACACCCATAGGAGAAAGGAAAAGAACTATTTGATTTCAACGGATGCAGAAAAAGCATTTGACAAAGTATAACATCCTTTCATGATAAACACCTTGATGAAGTAGGTTTAGAGGGAACATAGCTCAACATAATAGAGGCCATGTATGAAAACCCCACAGTTAATATCATCTTTAATGGGAAAAAAACAGAGTTTTTTCTCTAGGGTCAGGAACAAGATAGGGATATCCACTCTCAACACTGTTATTCAACATAGTACTGGAACTCCTAGCTACAGCAATCAAACAACAAAAAGAAATAAAAGGCATCCAAATCAGTAAGGAAAAAGTAAAACATTCACTATTTGCAGATGACATGATATTATATGTAGAAGACCCAAAACACTCCACCAAAAAACTGCTATAACTGATACATGAATTCAGTAAAGTTGCAGGATACAAAATCAATCTACAGAATCATGCTGCATTTCTATACCCCAGTAACAAAGCAGCAGAAACAGAAATTAAGAAAACAAACCCATTTACAACTGCACCGAAAATAGTAAGACATCTAGGAATAAACCTAACTAAAGAAGTAGAAGACCTGTACTCTAGGGTACCTGGGTGGCTCAGGTTAAGTAACTGCCTTCGGTTCAGGTCATGATCCCAGGGTCCTGGGATCAAGCCCCTCATTGGGCTCCCTGCTCAGCGGGGCTTCTCCTTCTCCTGCTCCCCCTGCTGTTCTCTCCCTACCCCCACTCAAATAAATAAATCTTAAAAAAAAAAAAAGAAAGAAAAAGACCTGTACTCTGAAAACTGTAAAACATTGTTGAAAGACCTTGAAGAGGACACAAAAAGATGGGAAGGCATTCTATGCTCATGGACTGAAGCAAATATTGTTCAAATGTCTATATTATGCAAAGCAATTTACACATTTAATGCAATCCCTATTAAAATACCAACAGCTGGGGATCCCTGGGTGGCGCAGCGGTTTGGCGCCTGCCTTTGGCCCGGGGTGCGATCCTGGAGACCTGGGATCGGGTCCCATGTCGGGCTCCCTGCATGGAGCCTGCTTCTCCCTCTGCCTGTGTCTCTGCCTCTCTGTCTCTCTCTGTGTGACTATCATGAATAAATAAATAAAATATTTAAAAATAAATAAATAAAAATAAAATAAAATACCAACAGCATTTTTCACAGAATTAGAACAAACAACCCTAAAATTTGTATGGAACCACAAAAGGCCCAGAATAGCCAAAGCAATCTTAAAAACAGTATGGTACTGACACAAAAACAGACACACAGGACAGAATAGAAAACCCAGAAACAAACCCACAACTATATGATCAATTAATCTTTGACAAAGCAGGAGAATGGGAGAAAGATGGTCTCTTCAACAAATGGTGTTGGGAAAACAAAACTAACTGCAACATGCAAAAGAATGAAACTGGACCACTCTCTTACACCAGATACAATAATAAATTCAAAATGTATTAAAGACCTAAAAATGAATCCTGAAATCATAAAAATCCTAGAAGAGAGCACAGGTAGTAATTTCTCTGACATTGGCTATAACAACTTTTTTCTAGATAGGTCCCCTGAGGCAAGGGAAACAAAAGCAAAAATAAATTATTGGGATTAATCAAAATAAAAAGCTTCTGCACAGTGAAGGAAACAATCAACAAAATAAAAGGCAACCTATTGGATGGGAGAAGATATTTGCAAATAACATAGTCAATAAAGGGCTAGAATCCAAAACATATAAAGAACTTATAAAACTCAAACACTCAAAAAATAAATAATGCAATTAAAAGATGGGCAGAAGACATGAACACACATTTCTCCAAAGACCTACAGATAGCCAACAGATACATGAAAAGATGTTCATCCTCACTTACCATCAGGGAAATGCAAATCAAATCTACAATTAGATATCACCTCACACCTATCAGAATGACTAAAATCAACAATGCAAGAAACAAGTGTTGGCAAGGATAAGGAGAAAAAGGAACCCTCTTGCACTACTGGTGGGAATGCAAACTGGTGCAACCACTCTAGAAGATAGAAGACAGTATGGAGATTTCTCAAAAAATTAAAAATATAATTATCCTATGATCCCACAATTGCACTACTGGATATTTACCCAAAGAATTCAAAGGGATACATGCACCCCTATGTTTGTACCAACATTATTTACAATAGCCAAGATATGGAAGCTGCCCAAGTGTCCATTAGCTGATGAATAGATAAAGAAGATGTGGCATATTATTCAGCCATTAAAAAAGAATGAAATCTTACCATTTGCAATGACGTGAATGGACCTAGAGAGCAAAATGTTAAGTATAAAAAGTCAGTCAGATAAAGACAAATACCATATGATTTCACTCACA
This sequence comes from Nyctereutes procyonoides, assembly GCF_905146905.1. Lineage (NCBI taxonomy): Eukaryota > Metazoa > Chordata > Mammalia > Carnivora > Canidae > Nyctereutes > Nyctereutes procyonoides. Next base: position 66,637,258 of record NW_026575126.1, read on the forward strand.
TGTGTAATTTCAAAAATCAAGCAAAGGGAAAAGAGACAAACTCTAACTAAAGCCAACAAACTGATGGTTATCTGAGGGGAGGTAAGTGGGGCAATGGTGAAATAGGTGATGGGGATTAAGCAATGTACTTGTCATGATGAGTACCGGGAAATTAAAACAAAAACTTAAAATAGTAATTATACATCGTGACCAAATGGAATTTACTCCAGGGATACAAAGAGGACGCAATATTGGAAACTCTACCAGTATAATCCACCATATTAACAAACTAAAAACTAAACATCCCATGATCATATCAAGTTTAATATTGACAAAGGATTTGACAAAAATCAACTTATTCATGACAGACAGCAGAAGTCAGAAAAAAAGAAATCCAGAAAGCTTCTTTAACTTAATAAAGAGCATGTACCAAAAAACCTACCGCTAATATCAAACTAAATGCTCCTTTCCTTAATATCAGAAACAAGGCAAGGATGTCCGTCCACTCTGCTCAAAGTTCTAGCCAGTGAAATAAGAAAAGGAAATAAAAAGCATACCAATCAGTAAAGAATAAGTAAAACTGAAAAAAAAAAAAGAATAAGTAAAACTGTCCATACTTGCATGTAACATGACTATTAGAAAAATCCAAGAACACTACAAAAAGAAAACAAACAAAAATGCCTAGAACTAATCACTGAGTTTGGCAAGGTCACAGTTGATATAAGATCAACATATGAAAATAAAATGTATCTTTAAATGCCAGCAATAAACATGTGGATACCAAAATTAAAAATATGCCACTTACAATCCCTCAAAAAATAAAAAAATTTCACGTAAATCTAATAAGACAAAACATCCTAACACAACAGGGATGAAAGTAAAGATGATTTAAATAAATAGAGAGACATACCATGTTCATAGATTGAAAATGTCAATGTAAGTAAAGGTGTCAATTCTCCCTCCCCAAACTGAGAAGGTTTCACACGACTCCTATCAAAATCGCAGGGAGATTTTTTGTAGATATAGACACTATTATTTTATACTTTATATGGTAAGACAGAAAAATGAGAATAGCTAAAACAATTTTGAAAGAGACTACATGGCTGGAATCATTCTATCTGATATCAAGACTTATTACATAGCTACAACTGCAAAACTACGTGGAGAGACAGACATATACCTCAACAGAATAGAACAGAAAACCCAGAAATAGAAACACACAAATATGTCCAAGTGGTTTTTCACAAAGTTGTAAAAGCAATTCAATAGAGGATAGATAGCCTTTTTAACAAATGGTGCGTGCAGTGGCTAAAAGGCATTTGAGACAAAAAATTGACTTCACCCTAACCTCACACTATGCAAAAATTAACTTAAATGGATCACAGGGATCCCTGGGTGGCGCAGTGGTTTGGCGCCTGCCTTTGGCCCAGGGCGCGATCCTGGAGACCCGGGATCGAGTCCCACGTCGGGCTCCCGGGGCATGGAGCCTGCTTCTCCCTCTGCCTGTGTCTCTGCCTCTCTCTCTCTCTCTCTCTGTGTGACTATCATAAATAAATAAAAATTAAAAATAAATAAATAAATAAATGGATCACAGACCTAAATGTAAAATGTCAAACTATAAAACTTTTAGAAAAAAAAATATGAGAAAATCTCCAGAATCAAGAGCTAGGCAAAGGGATCTTAAACTTGACATCATAAGCACAATCCATTAAAAGGAACAAGTAAGACACCTCGCCAAAATTAAAAACTTTTGTTCTGTGAAAGACCTTGTTAAAAGGATGAAAAGACAAGCCTCAGGCTGGGGGAAATTATTTGGAACCTACATATCCAACAAAGGCCTGGTTTCTAAATTACATAAAGAACTCTTAAAACTCAACAGTATAAAAACAAAGAATGCCATAAAGAACAAAAGACAGCCAAGAGGTACTTCACCATACAGGATATACAGATGGCAAATAAGCACACAGAAAGATGTTTGAGACCTTTAGGCATTAGAGAAATGCAAATTTAAACCACAAGAAGGTGGGATCCCTGGGTGGCTCAGTGGTTGAGCATCTGCCTTTGGGGGCATGTTTCTGGGTCCGGGGATCAAGTCCCACATCGGGCTTCCTTGCAAGGAGCCCGCTTCTCCCTCTGTCTATGTCTCTGCCTTTCTGTTTCTCATGAATAAATAAATAAAATCTTAAAAAAAAAAATAGGGACGTCTGGGTGGCTCAGCAGTTGAGCGTCTGCCTTTGGCTCAGGGCATGATCCCGGAGTCCCAGGATCGAGTCCCACATTGGGCTTCCTGCATGGAGCCTGCTTCTCCCTCTGCCTGTGTCTCTGCCTCTCTTTCTGTGTCTCTTGTGAATAAATAAATAAAATCTAAAAAAATAATAATAACCCACAAGAAGGTATCATTATATACCTATCAACATGGCTAAAATGAAAAATAGTGATAACACCAAATGCTGGCAAACATACACAGAAACTAGAACTCCCATATATTGCTGGTAGGACTGTAAAATGGTCAGCCACTCTGGAAAACTGGTAGTTTCTTGTAAAATTAATCATGCAATTACCATATGACCCAGTGATTGCAATCCTAGGCATTTATTCCAGAGAAATAAAGACATGTTCACATGTATATTGTACACTCTAATGCTCATAGCAGCTCCATTCATAATATCCCCAAACTGGACATAACCCAGATGTCCTTCTGTGGATGAGTGCTTAAAACAAGCCATGGTACATCCATACTATGGAGTACTACTCAACAACAAAAACAAAAACCCCACAAATTATTAGTACATACAACCTAAATGAATCTTCAGAGAATTATGCTGAATGAAAAAGCCAATCCATAAAAGTTAAATACTGCACAACCTAATGTATATACATAACATTCTAAAAACGACAAAATTATAGAAATGAAAAACAGATTAGATTGCTAGGGGTTAAAGGAGGACATCAGGGCACAAAGAAGGTGGGCGTGGCTATAAAAGGGGAACATGAGGGATTCTATAATGATAGAAATGTTCTGTATCGGGACTGTATCCATGTCAACATCCTGGTTGAGATATTGAAATACAGTGTTACCACCACTGGAGAAACTGGGTAAGGTACACAAGAGGTCTCTGTGTCATTCTTACAACTGCACTGAATCTACAATTAGCTCAAAACAAAAAAGTTAACTTTTAAAAAGGCAAAAAATAAGGACATTTCAGACTGAGAATAAAACAAACACATAAAACTAAAAGTAGAGTTCATCACCAGCAAGCAAAGTCCTTCAGCCATAAGGAAACAAGTAGATGGAAATCTAAATCCACATAAAGGAATTAAAAAGCACTGGAAATGATAACTATATAGGTAAATACAAAAGATTTCTAAAAACATCTGAACTATTTAAAGCAAAACCTTTATAATTTGTTTAAGGCAAAAATAAACAATATACTGTGTGATTATAACACAGGTAGAAATAAAATGTGTGACGACAACAGCACAAACGCCATGAGAGGGGAGATGAAAGTACACTGTCACCAAGATTGCCACCAAGTCTTTACAATACACAAGTGGAATATTACTTGAAGGCGAACTGATCATTTAAAGAAGTATGACAAACCCTAAAGCCACACTAAAAAAAGGAAACAAAGTTACAGAAAATATGCCAATAAAGATTATCATAAAATTACTCCAAAAGGCAGAAAAAGATGAAAAAGGGTACAAAGAATAGGACAAAGAGAAAACAAACAACAAGATGGTAATTTAAACCCAACTTTATCAATTAATCTCATTAAATACAAATGGGTTACACCCCAAGATAAAATGCAGAGATTGTTTAAAAAATTACATTATGGGCTATCTATACAAAAAATCCACTTTAAGCATAGACACAAATAGGTTAAAGGTAAAAAGATGGAAAAAGATATACCATACTAGCATTACTCGTAAGCAAACTGGAGGGGCTCTATTTATATCGAAGTAGATTTCAGAACCAAGCACATTACTAGGATAAAGAGGGTAATTTTGTCAATTATGAATAGGTCATTTCATCAAGGAGGTCATAATAATCTTAAATGACAAAGCTCCAAAACACAAGGCAAAACTGACAAAACAAAGAAAAAAACAAATTTACAAATATATCTGATTTCAGCAGACCTCTCTCAAAATTTGACAGTAGCCAGAAAAGTGGTAAAGACACAGAAGACAGCCTCAACAACACTACCAAGTAATTGACCATCATGGAGAAACTCCACACAACACAGCAGAGAATACATCCTTATAAAGTACACATGGGACATTTACCAAGCTAGACCATGTTCTGGTGCATAACACGAGTCTCAAGTTTAAAAGGATTCAAACAATAAAAAATACATCCCCTGACCACAAGAGAATTAAGTTAAAATCCAGTAACAGGACAATTTCTGGAAAATCCTCAAAATACCTGGCAACTAAACACATCTCTAAATAATCGCAAAGGCAATTAGAAAGTATCTGGACCTGAATAAAAATGAATACATGAAATACCAAAATGCCTGGAATACAAGTAAAGCAGCATTTCAAGGGAAATTTATGGCATTAAACAGAATGGAAAAGAAGATCTCAAATTAAATGACCTATAAGCTTCCCCTTTAAGAAACTAGTCTAGGGCACTAAATCCAAAGTAGGCAGGAAAAAAAGTAATAAAAAGATAACAAACATCAATGAAACAAAACAAAGTAACAAACCAAGAGTTGATTTTCTGAGATCAATACTACATGAATAAAAAGGGAGAACAGAACATTATGAACAACTTTATGCTAGTACATTTGACATGTAAGACAAATTCCTTAGACAAACTACCAAAGCTCCCTGATGAAAAAATAGATAACCCAAAGAGGCCTATATCTATTAAAGAAATTAAATACGTAGTTAAAAACCTACCCATGAGAAAACTCCAGGGCCCCAATGGCTTCACTAAAATCTACCAAACATTTAAGTAGGAAATAACACAAATTCTACAAAGTTTTCCGGGAAATAGAAGTAAATAATCCCAACATATTTCATGATGCCACCATTACCCTGATGCCAAAATCAGAAAAAGGAATTATAAGAAGCTACAGATTACTATTCGTCAAGAACATAAAATTTTTAGCAAATTCAATGATGTACAGAAATCATAATGCCTCGTGACCAAGCTGGGCTCACCTCTGGAATGCAAATTTGGCTTAGCATTCAAGCAAATGCTTGGTGCCCCTATGAAAATTCCCCAGCTAACAACGTATGTAAAAGTGAAAGACTAAAATGTCTTCCCTCCACAGTGAAGAAGGAGACATGGTTGTCACATCTACTTCCACCATATCCATCCAACACTGTAATGGAGGTCCTGGCCAGTGAATCATAGCAAGAAATAGACAGCATGCAGACTGGAAATGAAGTAAAATTGTCCTTATCGATAGATCACATGACTGACTCCATATAAAATGTTAAGAAATCTTAAAACAATCAAACAAACAAAACTACCATAATTAATACATTTACTCAAGGTTGTAGGATACAAGACCAATAGGCGAAAATCATTTGCATTTTTAGAGTCTAGCAATAAACAATTAGAAATTAAACTTCAAAAAGTATTACCATTGACAGCTTCCAAAAATATGAAACACAGATAAATCTGATTTAAAAGTTCACATTGGGGCGGCCCAGGTGGCTCAGCGGTTTAGCGCCTGCCTTCAGCCAAGGGCCTGATCCTGGAGACCCAGGATCGAGTCCCACATCAGGCTCCCTGCATGGAGCCTGCTTCTCCCTCTGCCTGTGTCTCTGCCTCTCTCTCTCTCTCTCTCTCTCTCTCTCTCTCTCTCTCTGTGTGTGTGTGTGTGTCTCTCATGAATAAATAAATAAAATCTTAAAAAAAAGTTCACATATTTGTACATTGACAATTAAGCAATATTGCTAAGAAAAATTACAGAGAACCTAAATAAATGGGGATATATACCTTGTTTAAAGACAGAAAATAATACTGTTTAGGTGTCAACTCATCCTAAATTAATTCATAGATTCAACACAATGTCAATCAAAATCTCAGAAAGCTTTTTTTTTTTAAAGATTTTATTTACTTATTCATAGAGACACACAGAGAGAGAGAGAGAGGCAGAGACACAAGCAGAGGGAGAAGCAGGCTCCACACAGGGAGCCGAACGTGGGACTCGATCCGAGGTTTCCAGGATCACGCCCTGGGCTGCAGGCGGCGCCAAACCGCTGTGGCGCCAAACCGCTGCACCACCAGGGCTACCCTCAGGAAGCTTTTTTGTAGAAGTTCACAAAATTCACTTGGAAATGCAAATGACCAAGAATGGCCATAGCAACTTTGAAAAAGGACAAGGATAAGAACATGGAGGACGGCTTTCCTGATTACAAAACTTTTATTTATTATTATTATTTTTTAAAGATTTTATTTATTCATGAGAGACAGAGAGAGAGAGACAGAGAGACAGAGACACAGGCAGAGGGAGAAGCAGGCTCCATGTAGGGAGCCTGATATGGGACTCAATCCCAGGACTCCAGGATCACACCTGGGCCGAAGGTAGGCGCCAAACCACTGAGCCACCCAGGGATCCCCCAAAACTTTTAAATACATAGTAATCAAGACCCCCGTCTTATGGTGTCAAGATAGACAGTGTCAGCATAACAGAATAGAGCCCAGAAATAGATCCATATAGATACGCCAATTGATTTTTGATTAAGAAGACAATTTAGTGGAGAAAGGACTATCTTTCAAACAAATAGTGCTGGAACAATTGGATATCCAATATTGAAAAACCTGACCTTCGATCCGTTCTTCACACCACTAATAAAAATTAACTCAAAATGGATCACTGACCAATATAAAAGCTAAAACTATAGAACTTCTAAAATATAGAGAAAATCATTGAGACCTCTGGTGAGGCAAAGATTTCTTAATGTAACACTTAAAATACAAGTGATAAGAAAAAATAATGACGTGAAATTCTTCAAAACTTAAAACATGCTCTTCAAAAAACAGTGTGAAGAGAATGTTCTTCTCCAGACTGGAAGATAGTATTTGCAAATTACATATCCGATAAAAGACTTGTATCCAGAATATATAAAAAAACTTTCAAAACTCAACAACAAGAACACTACCCAATTTTAAATCAAAAGATATGAACAGGCACTTTAGCCAATAGTATACAGACGCCAATAAACTATATGGAAAGATGTTCAACATCATTACTCATTAGGGAAGTACAATTTAAAACCACAGTAGGGTAGTTCTTGCTATACTACATACTTATCAGAATGACTTGAGGCTGGAAAGCCTGACCACATCAAATATTATGGGGAGATACAGAGTAAATGGAACTTTCACTCACTGCTGCTGGGAATGTAAAATACCAGAATCCCTTTGGGAACTACAGCTTGGCAGTTTACCTTAAAGTTAACAAACATATACTACGAGACTGAACCATTCCACTCCTAGATATTTACCCAAGAGAAAAGAAAACATGTCCTTATAAAGACCTGTTTATAAATGTTCATAGCAGCTTAATCTGTGAGGGCCTCAAACGAGAAAGAACCCAAATTCCATCAATAGGTAGGTGAACAGAGAAACAAAATGTGGTACCATCCATGCAATGGAACACTACTCAACAATAAAAACTATTGATAGATGCAACAACATGGAATGTTAAAATAACTGCACTAAATGAAGTAAGTCAGGCAATTTAAGAATATATGCCTATGTAATTCTATTAAAATGACATTCTAAAAAATACAAACTGATCTATAGTAGACAGAAAACACATCAGTGGTTGCCTGGGGTGGAAGGGATGGGAGTGATTTCAAAGGAGCACTAGGAAACTTCAGGGGTGATGAATATATTCAATACCTTAACTGTAGTGGTAGTTTTTTTTTTTTTAATTTTGATTTATTTGTGATAGTCACACACACACACACACAGAGAGAGAGAGAGAGAGAGAGAGAGAGGCAGAGACACAGGCAGAGGGAGAAGCAGGCTCCATGCACCGGGAGCCCGACGTGGGATTCGATCCCAGGTCTCCCGGATCGCGCCCTGGGCCAAAGGCAGGCGCTAAACTGCTGCGCCACCCAGGGATCCCTGTAGTGGTAGTTTTATGAGAGTATACAAATGTCAGAATGTATCAAATATATATTTTAAGTATGTGCAATTTACTGTATGTCAATTATACCTCAATAAACCTAAGCAAAGGAAAATATATAATCACATATATAATAAAGAGATGTAACTAACATGTATATAACCATGCCCCAAGATATCTAAATAAAGGAACAATAGAAAGCAAATGAAAGCTACCAATAGCATAAAAGATAGGCACTAATTTTGGACACTGGGAGCGTCTGAATTTTTTGTTGGTCTCGCCCCTCGTGGCCCAGGTGCCAGGACTGGGTTTTAATCCACATGCTACTTTCATTAAACACAAAAGTAATGGGAAAGCTGTCTGTGGGGAATGAATTATGAACTTCGGTGGAAAATGAGAGTAAACAAAATGTTCATTCTGTAATTTAAAAGCCCTTGGCATACCAAACACCTCTGGGCAGTGAGATTCTAGGTGATTTTCCTTTGGTTTCTTTAAATTTTTCTGTACTTTCCAAATTCTTTACAAGCATTATTTTGCTCTTTGGGGGAGGGGTAAGCAGTTTTAAAAGAAATGGTTTAAATTCTCCATCAAGTAAAGGACTATTCAAAAAGAAGCAGCAAAAGGAGTTTTCACCCTGATAATTAATGAATAGCACGCACGCACACACCTCAGCACTAATATAGATCCAAAGACAGGGAGGCTCTGTTTATAAGAATGAAGGATATTTACAATATATTTAGAAGATCAAACCTCAAAGACTAGTTATTTTCTAAATTCTAAATTTTACTGGTCAACCACTGAGTTGGCTGTCACCTGTTAAAGACGTGATATATTTTAACTGATTTCCTGCCCTTTAGTTGAAAACTGAGCTCGCACACACACACTAAAGTCCTGTATGAATTTTCAGGAGGTTGGGGGCTGTAACAAGAGGTTCCTCTCCACTAAGGCTTACAAACCTGTAAATGAATCAAGCCTTACAATACAGGATAGAAGCCAGGAAAGACAGGATTTCTTAATTCTGCTTGTCCCAAGCTGTTGGCGACAGACATTAATATCACATTTTTCAGCAAGTGTAGAAAGCCAGCAGGGGGTTCAGAAATGGCAAATGCTGATAAAATATGTTTCTTTTTAAATAACTTCAAAGGTCAAGTTAGGTGCAAAATGATTTTTATGAAACCTGAATACAAATCTTAAGAGTCTTCTTCCATGGTTTCTAAAAGAATAAACCAGTTTCCTAGTGATCATAGAGTTCTTGGCTTAATTCTTCACTATCATTACAGAGAAAAAAATGAAAGTAGGTTAGCATACCACAACACCACACAAGTAACATAGCCCAGAACACTTACATGTCTTGGAGTGTTCATGTGATAGCATGTAATTGGCAAGAGGTGGTGTGTAAGTCAAACACTGCAATGCTGCATTGGCAAAACAGGTATTGCCCAAATTCTGAAGCCCGGCTCCAACTCTATGAGTCTGTTGCCACTTAAGACAAATCTTCTCAGATGGGAAAAGAACTTTTTGTGGAGGAGCAATGCCATCACCTAGGGCTAGAAAAACAAACAAGAAATATTTTTTTAAAAAAAAGCTTTGCACGCTTCTCAAGCTAAATAAATAGCAACACATCAAACTGAATCTGATCAAGATTAGTTTTTTTTTTTTAAGGATTTTATTTACTTATTCACGAGAGACATAGAGAGACAGACAGACAGACACAGGAAGAGGGAGAAGCAGGCTCCATGCAGAGAGCCTGATGTGGGACTTGATCCCGGGACTCCAGGATCATGCCCTGGGCTGAAGGCAGGCTCTAAACCGCTGAGCCACCCAGGAGTCCCTCAAGACTAGGTTTTTACCAGCTACCAGAAATACAGGGAAGAAAGTGATATTTTAAAAGAAGGATCTTAGAATGTGGGAAATTGAAATGATTTGGTTTCTTCAATAGTACAGACCAAAGGGGGTGTGTTAATAGAAACTTAAAGACATCGACCAAATGCAAAGTATAGACCTTGTATTGATGTTGATGTCAACAAATGAAATGGTAAAAAAAATTTTTGGACAATCAGAGAAATGTTAACATTGGCTGGAGTTTTAATTTAAAGATGCTTTAAATTTTTTTTTTGATGCTTTAAATTTTAGAAAAGAATTTTTTAGATACACAAACTAGAATAATCATAGATGAAATACAAAGTCTTGGATTTGCTTTACAATGACAGGGGAGTAAATGGGTGAAGGTATAATTGGCTATGAGTTGATAAATGTCAACATTGACTGATGGTACATGAGAGTTCACCATAATCACTCTTTGAGATCTACTTAAAAATTTTCCAACACAATCTATAGAATCCAGGATGAGTCCACTCTCTACAACATCTGCTTGGATGCTTCTATTCAGTACCACCACCATCACTGTCCTCTCCACCAGCACTCCACATATTGAATCCTTCCTTATTAGCTGTCAGACAGTCTCAATTCTAAGAGTTAGTAGTGATGTCATTCTTATTTTACCAGAAAAGAAACAGGCTCTGAACTCAGGCTGTTTCTTGGGCACCACCATCCATGCACAAGTATGCTCTAAGTAGTCTAAAAAGATGTTTATTTTCAAGACTTATAAACAGATTATTAATGATAACTATGCTAGAGAAATCAGGTATAAAGCTCAAAAACAACTTATTTAGGAAAGTTTGATCATTCATCTGAGGACTACTTTTTCAAAAGTTTGCCAGTTCCTTGGCACTACTGGGAGATGGAAACGCCTCACCAGATGGCTCTCTATTTTAACTAAGAAATTAATGGGTAATAAGTATGCAAAGGTAGGCTTCAGTTCAGTGGGAATGGAAAGCAAAATTAGGAAAAAGGAAATGAGTCTGCGGAGAGTGGGACAAGGGCTCCAGAAAGGGCATGGCAGGGTGCTGTGAGTTAAGGCTTGAGGGACGGAAAGGAACCCCAGCAAGTAATGGGAAGTTCAAGTCAGTGAAAAGAAGTGCTGTGGGAAGGTCTTGCTGGTGAAAATCTTTAAACTCTATGTGTAACACTGAATTGTTTATTTTGTGATATAAACTCTCCTCCCACTGAAACACCTTCAGCAAATCACACCACCCACCACATCACAATACCACATTTACTATGAGGATGCAAAACAATACAAGGGCCAAATTATTCTAAGCCAAATGACATTCTGAGTCGGAACTAATCTATCTTCTTTGCATTTCAAAGCTTCCAAATCCAGAAGTCTCAGAAGTACCAACCAAAGTGTCAATGTCTCATTTTATCAGATCAGTTTTAACAAATGTAACCACATTTACACAGTTTCAACAAATGTAGCATTTACATTATCTGCTGTCTTTCAAAGAACTTTATTACCAGAGATGATTTTAACGGGCCAAAACTCCAAATACTAAAAAAAACCCACAGTTAGGTGGAGCCATTTGTTAAAAGGAAACTTTATTTTTTTTTAAGATTTCATTTATTTATTCATGAGAGACACAGAGAGAGAGAGAGAGAGAAAGAGAAGCAGAGACACAGGCAGAGGGAGAAGCAGGCTCCATGCAGGGAGCATGACGTGGGACTCGATTCCAGGTCTCTGCGATCAGGCCCTGAGCTAAAGGCGGCACTAAACCGCTGAGCCACCCAGGCTGCCCAAAAGGCAACCATTTTTAAAAAAATATCTTCCGGGACGCCTGCGTGGCTCAGAGGTTGAGCGTCTGCCTTTGGCTCAGGGCATGATCCTGCGGTCCCGGGATCAAGTCCCACACACTGGGCTCCCTGCATGGAGCCTGCTTCTCCCTCTGCCTATGTCTCTGCGTCTCTCTCAGTGTCTCTCATGAATAATTTTTTTTTTTAAATCTTCAAAAATCTTAAGATAGGCATCTAGGGAACTATGGTTACCTGACAAGTTAACAAAATGCCTGCCCATCTCAAATCTCACCAAGATGAAGTTTATCCTCCAAAAAATTAGGAATAAAAGAAACTACAAATGTTATAGTAACTGAATAAAAGTCATCTACCTTGTTATGATACTTTTTTTTAAGGTTTTATTTATTTATTCATGAGGGGCACAGATAGAAAAGTGGAGACATAGACAGAGGGAGAAGCAGGCTCCATTCGAGGAGCCTGATGTGGGACTCAGTCCCAGGATGCCTGCATCACGACCTGAGCCAAAGGCAGACACTCAACCCCTGAGCCACCAAGGCAACCCTGTTATGATACATGTTAATCATAAACAAGTAGTGCAGAAAAATGAAGCCTGCTGGCTACTTGGGTAGCAATATGTCTTACAAAAGAAGACCCTCTCCAAAACTACCAACCATTGACAGCATTTATATAAAAGTTTCTTGGAAGAATTTTGTCCTTAAAAAAGTAGTACCTTGATCCTTTTGTGGTGATGGTTTTGATTTATCAGGTACAGATGAACTGGAATAAACTACAGCACCAGGTACTGGTCCTAAAGAAAGTGTGTGATTTGAAACATCATTTAGCGAAGACACAGCTCCCCAGCTGGCAGAACCTGCATCCATGTCTCCAGGTGAGACTGCCTCAGAGCTGCCAGGCTGATTCTGATAGGTTGATGGGTCTGAAGATTCAGAAGCTTTGTCAACTATGGTCATTGTTCAACTCTGCAAAAGACAAAATACAGTTGTTTCATAAAGTGAGAAAAGTAATCTACTTAACCTACCATTAGATCTTAATCTACCATTAAATCTAGTCATTTTTTAAAATTTTTATTTATTTATGATAGTCACACACACACAGAGAGAGAGAGAGAGAGAGAGAGGCAGAGACATAAGCAGAGGGAGAAGCAGGCTCCATGCACCGGGAGCCCGACGTGGGATTCGATCCCGGGTCTCCTGGATCGCGCCCTGGGCCAAAGGCAGGCGCCAAACCGCTGCGCCACCCAGGGATCTCAGATCTAGTCATATTTAATCATTGTCAAACAAGTCACTGTAATATACCAGCAGCAGTATTTTTAAATTTTGAAATCATTTCCTTGGAACATTTAGCATTGTGCTCATCTAAACATGTTAACAATTTTAGTTGTAAAAACTTCAATGAAATATTTGATTGGATCTTGTCATTCTATCCCGAGAGCCCCCTAAAATTTCTTAGTCTCATATTTCGGTTTATAATCAGGTACCTCAATTTCCAATTCTATACATTTGCCAAAAACCCATATATTTTGTTCTATCTAGCTTTAATTTTAAGCTTCAAGTCCAAAATGACTTGTTTGAAATATATTATTCAAAAAACAATAGGAAGTCACACATTTGAAAAGTTTTCCTGAAGAGGCTCATTTATTTGGTATATGTGACTTTTTAAACAAAACCCATAAGATATTACTGACATCAAATTTGAACATAAATACAGGTTAATAAAGTAATTATAATTTTCTCTCTGAATCCTACTTTTAAATCTTAGGGCTACACTTAACCATTTTCTATATGCTGGGCACTGTGTTAATCACTGAACATAGATTCACTTAATTTTCATAATGGACCTATGAGAAATTGGACAGAGTCCACAGGGTCTAGAAAATGGAGCAATTATAATCCAAACTTAGTCACCAAGTAGAACCAGGCACCTGGCCCAATATTCCCAGCAAGAGTTCCTTCTGGCTATACCCACCCAGTCAAGGGGATCCTTTTGGGAATGTAAACTGTCCAGTGACAACCAAATCCAGTGTGCCACTCCTCTATAGATAACCGTTCTTTGAGGCGTGTCCCGACTGCCCCAGGTACAACATCCCCACACCCAGACTTGCTCCTGCCTGACCTAGGAACCGCTCCCCACGTTCCATTCCTACCTGCTCTGATTCCTCGCCTCCTGTTCTTTTTTTACCTCACACTCTTCCATCCTTCCACCTCTGGCCAGTTACCACTTCCACTTCTCAGCATAGAATTCATTTCCTCTGGGACACTTTCCTTGACAACATTTCTCACTGGGTTAGAACCCCTCCTGCGAGCCCCCACAGCGCCCTGGCGCCGATTTCTATGGTAGCGCTATAGCACCCACTCCATGGCCGGTTTCACTCATTGCTCTCTGTCATACTTTTATTTCTATTTCCTGACCTGGCACACAGAAAGCTTGCCACACATGTGCTGAGCAAATGAATGAATTCTGAAGATAGGAAGTAACCAGTGTTTGCTTTTAGCACCAGTTTGTGCTGAGTGATTTATATACAGTATCTCATTCATATACAGTATCTCATTCCTACTTTGAAGTAGGAACAGCCTTTTAAAACTTGTCTTAAAAAATATTCAATACAGTCAAGTGAAAGAATAAATACCAATGCGTATGCCACCTCAACAAATGCTGTGATGCACAGTCTGCGCACAGTGAGCTTCTTTTAAAATCCTCAAATTTGTTATAATTTTAAATGATGGCATGATTACAGTCCCCTGCCCCAAAAGCACAACCTTAAAATTTTTTCTGGAATCTTATGCAGAAATTAAAAAGTAGATGTCAGATTACATCTTAATAAAATAAGAAAAACGGAACTATTTTAAGTTAATTCTATGATACAGGATCCTCATTCAGGAAGAAAGCTTGAGCTGTTTTATCCAAATAAAGTCTACACCATGGAACACAGTGGAGGCAAGCATGTGTAAGAAAACAAAGGAGGAGGAGGAAGACAAGGAGGAGCAAAATGAAGAAGTCAAAACAGCGTCCTGAGGAAAGGTTAATTTGGCCTCATTTACAATAACATTTACTAGTAAAAGCCTCAATTTTCCCAGGGTAAACATCCCTTCAGGACAATCATTAACAAATGACCAAATAAAACCATTTTACTTGCTCCAATTGCCTTTGGGGGCTGGGATGGGGGGGGGGCGGGGAGGCGGGCTCTTAAAAAAAAATTAAGGAAAGCAAACAACTCAATCATCAAAAACCATATAGCATTATAATTCGAGGAAAACAAACCAAAACTATCCATTTGTCTTCATTTGTATATTCGGCCAATGAATGCTTACTTATCCTAAAACCATCAAATATCCAAACTAAATTCCATCTGCTATGGAGATATCCTTTCTAGAAGTCAAACAATGTTGCACAGGACCTAAGATTCATACAGTTAAAGAAGTTCTTTATTCTCAGTAAAGCTTCTAAACATTATGGTTATATCAGGACTTTTAAGCAGCTATTTCAGTGAAAAGTTAAAATTTCTCTCAGCATCTTCTAATGATACACAAAAAGTTATAAAAGCACGTTTGAAAAAAATGAGTACTTGAATCAAGGCTGGATATGTGTAGAGGAATGAGACAAATGGAGTTCACAAATGCTTCCTTTGCCTTAAGTGCAATCTTTTATTTGGAAGGCTTAAAATTTTCAGTCCCTTATATGATATTTCTATCAAATAGCATATGCTTTTTTTTTCATTTAAAAAAAGAAAAGCATATCTCTACTTTAAAATCACTGTGGCACTGCTCATAAAGGGATAACATCAATACATGTAAAGAAAATGATACACTCTTCTTCATAAACAACGTAATCCACGTTTTTGTGACATTTCTATTTAAAAGGAAAACACACAAGCTTTAAAAAGATAAAGCCTTGATTTCAATTATTTTTAGGTAAATAAAACGACTGGCCTTAAAGCTTTACAAACCAGGGTAGACTTGATTCAACGATAGGAAAAGAAAGTGAAACTGACCTTAAATAAAAACAAATAAGTAAAACTGATTATCCATATCCCCTGTGCACGATGAATGAACCCAGAGAGTAAAATTATCTTTAAAATTTACAACTCTCTTAAAAAATTTCGAGACGCCACAAAACCGTAGGAGAACCTATAATACCGTTGTTAACCTTGAAAGAGAGGTGTTAACTGAACACGTTCCTCAACCAGTTTCACTATTATCCGAGTGTCTTTACTTTAAATAACCAACATGTTTTCCCATAAACAAGTAAACCCTAAGGCCTCCCTGAATATAAAAGCGCCATTCAACAAAAGTGATCTCGACTGCATTCATTAGAACGAGGTTAAAGTCCTAGGATCGTAAAACTTCTGTCCCGTCAAATCTTCATTTCAAACATCTGAAACCGATCACCCTCGTCCCCGACCCCCTCCAGGTAAGTCAGCTCTCCCTGCCCTGAGGATAAAGAACCCGACCGAGGCGCACACGCTCCGGGGGACGCGCCGCCGGGGCCGGCCCCTCCCCTCCCCTCCCCTCCCCTCCGCCCCTCCGCCCCCCCACCCCCGAGGGTGCCCGCTCCGCCCCGGCGGCCGGCGTGGGGAACTCGGACACTCGGCTGAGGAGCCAGGTGGACCGCCTCGCGAGAGGGACCGGCGCGCCGCCGAGGGGCGCCGGGGTGGGAAAGTTTGTCTCCCTGGGGGCGCGGGGGGGGCGGGGAGGCGAGCCCCGGGCTCCGAGGGCCGCCCCGAGGGTGAGAGGTGGCAGCCACGCGGGGGGCGGCGGGCGGGCCGGGGACGCCGGGCTCCGCGGCCGGCACCGGCACACGCCCACCGCGGGCAGACCCATGCGGGCCAGGCCGCCCTGGAGCCGCCCGCCCGGCCCGGCCCACGGGCCGAGGGGGCGGGCTGGGGCCGGGTGGGGGTGGGAGGGCAGTGTCCATGGCAACCAGGGGGGTCTGGCCTCCCCGCGCAGCCCGGCTCTCCCGGCGCCCGACCGCCCCGGCCGCCGCCCCCTCCCCAGCGGCCTGGCCCGGCCGGCGGTAGCGGCGCTGCCACCGGCGCCGCGGGGTCCCGGGCGGCCCCACGGCTGCGAAGGGGGCGGCAGGCGAGGGGCCGCGCCAGTCCCCTGCGGGCCGCGCCGGCTCAGGGGCGGCCTGGCCAGCTGCGGCCGAGGCGAGCGGGGCGCTCTGCGGGCCCCACGCCGGCCGGCGGCAGGCGGGAAGGAGGCGGGAGCTTACCTGACCCGGCTCGGCGCTCGCTCCATCCCCCTCGGCCGCCGCCGCCGCCGCCGCCGCACACAGCCCAGCCGCCCGGCGGGGGACAATGACGTGCCTCCATCCGGGCACCGCCGCCGCCGCCTCCGGGTCAGCGCCGCGCCCGCAGCGCCCCGCCGGGCCGCCAGGGGGCGCGCCAGGGCCGCGCCCGCACGCGCCGCCGCCCAGGGGCCGTCGCACAAGAGGCGCGGCGCGGAGCTAACGGGCCGGGCGAGCGCGGGAGGGGCGGTCGTCAAAGCGCCGCCGGCGCAGGCTGTCGCGCGCGTCACTGGAGCGCCGGGCGCCGCGGAAGGAGCGCGCTGATTGGCTGAGCCGAGCCGCGCGGCGCAGGCCAGGGCGGTCTTTCCCCGGAGCGGCCGGCGGGAGCGGAGCGCCCCGAGCGCGCGGCGGCCGGGTAGCCCGAGCTGCGCCCTCCCTGCGCCCTCCCCGCGCCCTCCCCGCGCCCTCCCCGCGCCCTCCCTGCGCCCTCGCCGCGCCTGGGCCCATCTAGCCTGCGCGGTGACGCGGCGGGCCAGGGTCCCCTGAACGGACACGGGTCCGGGAGAGCCTCGGCCTAGCGATCCAGCATTTAAGGACGCCGGAGCGCGCGGGGCGCCAGTCGGGATTCCTAGGCACTCGGCGGGAAGGAGAGTTTGAAGGCTGGCCCTTGAAAAGGACAGCCCGTCACGACTGCACCTCCGTCCAAGCGTTCCTCGCACTTAATGGGACAGCTAGAGCAGCTCTGGCTCCCCAGTGCCGGGTGCCTACTCCCGAGCACTTACTGGGTTTCCGCGGCGAGATTCAGCGCTGCAGCTCCGCTTGTCCCGGATGGCTTCTCGGCTTTGATTAAGGACAGGGCACTCTCCTGCACTAATCCGAGCCCTTCCCACGGTCTAACGTCCAACACCGAGTCACACCCGACCCTAGCCGAGGCCACCTCCTCGCCACACCCATTCCCTCAGTATCCCTTCTGATGCTCTCCTCCTAGTCTCAACTCCCTTTCCACCGTTATTTTCCTGTGATCTCCTTCATCCTTCATAACACAGGTCAAACGTTGCTCTCTTCAGAGCCTTCAGCCTCTTGCCCGCAGAATAGTCTAAACTCCTTCACCTGACACTGAAGCCTCAGTTACCTTTCTTCTTGTGTGGGTCCCAGCCATAGCAGACTTTTTTCCTACAAACACCCCATTCCTACATCTATCTGCTTGGGGAAGCCCTGCCTGTGCCTCCTCATGGAGCCCCGCTTGAATCCCCCATCAGAATCTCACTACTCCCCCTTACAAGACTGCACATATTTTTATGGTGGCCCTTACTTCACTCTTGTTATGGAAAGAGATCACTTGTGTGATTAACAATATCAGTTGTGTGTTTGGAGCAGAACATTGAAGTACTTTGAAGAAACAAGATGGGAAAAGGTGAATTCCAAACCTCCAAAATTCAGGGCTCATTTTGGGGATGAACACCACAACTTACTTTCTGATGAAGAATGGTTATGGAATTTCACCTCTGTGGCCCTTTCAGCACTAATGAGAGATCTGCAAGAGCAGAAAGGCCACAGGGATGGACTCAATTATTTACTTGCCTTCCCTCAAATGACTTTGAGATGTCAAATACAGAATAAGAAGGAATTAAAGAGCCAAACCCTTAATATTCACCTGACTCTTGTGGCAGTTCAAAATGCTTCCTTTGGAAGTCACACTAGATGTTTGGCTTCTAATTTCATTTTTCATTCTGCATTCTATTAACAAAGTTACCCCCAGAATCCACCCCTTAATACAGTACCTGAGCAACTTAGGAAGAGGGTTTGTGTGTGTGTTTTGTTTTTTGTTATGTTCTAACCATCCCTTTTCATTCTCTACCAAAACAGGCTCTTAGAGGCAGGATCAGATGGGTCTTTGGCTGAGATGGTGAGCCAACTTGCCCCAAAAAGTTGTTTTTTTCCAGACCAGAGCTTATCCAAAATGAATCTGTTTGGAGATTTCACTTTGCCTCTGTTCTTCTGAACTTCACAGATTACTTAGCCCGCTGCCTTTACAAAAACTGTCTTTACGCCAGAAGCCAACTCACCCCAAATGTCCTCGCCTTCCAATCCAGATAAAGAACCAAAAGTAGTAGAATGATAAATTAGATTTTTTGAGAACCTCTAGACACTTAGGGAGCCTGTACTGATGCTGTAAATGCCCTACCAGATCCTCTTTACTGGCTGATGCACCCATTCCCCTCCCAGCTGCTATGAGTGATAGCTGCTAATAACTTACAGCTGCCCCTTTTGACAGCTGTTCTTGGCTGAATGGGGGCGCTGCCTCACAGGGAGGTTAACCACGCCTACCACCCTCATAGCCTACAACAATGTCCCACTGATAAATGAGTTTAGAAAGGCCTTGCCTCAACTTGTGACCAGCCCTGTGGTGCAGTGCATACTCCAGAGCTCCGGTGGGATCAGAGAAAAGTTCGTCTTCCACTACATCCTAGGTTGACTCCTTTCCTTCCTCTCTTCCTCCCTTCTCTTTCTCCCCAGAGCACACCCTCGATATGTCACATGTATCTGTTTCAAGCCCTGCTTCTAGGTAGCCTGACTAGACAGCAGGTACCAGAAAAGGTCCTAGGCAAGAGAGTCTAAGGATAAGATTCCAGGTGATATGTGATTCACCGATCTCCATGCAATTGTGTAAGACTCCCACCTAGGGGAAAGTGAGTTGGGAAATGGGTAGAAGGGCATGCGTTGGCTTATTCAATCTCTCTGGTGTTTGTGAACGTGAGGAAAACAGTCATTGGAAGAACTGTGAAATTCGATGACCATTGCTGCTTTGAAGAAGGAAAATGATAGGCCTGGGCTATTCATCATCAATGTAAAGCAAAGCATAAACGCCAGAGAGACGTTTTAGTGCCCCACCATAACCATCATCTGGAGTCAGAGGACAGGCTGGCAGTCCTAAGGACCAGGCTCAGGGGCCCACTTCGAAGAAGCCAAACTTTAGAAGTGATTGACTTCTCAGCCAAGGTCAGTCTCCAACACTGAAGTCAGGGCTCTAATAAAGAAGTGGTAGATTCCCAAGACTAGGGATAGGAACTTCAGATTGCCCTAAACTCTGGGTCTTCAGAAGTGACCCATCTTAGCCCCCCGACCTGAAGACAATGTAGAATCCTCAAATGAGGCAAATACCTACAAGACAATGCATTCTTTAGGATCTGCCCAAAGCCCCCATGGCCACTAGACCAGTCACTAAGGTTGTCCCAATTGGACAAGCATAAGTCTTACTTAGGGAGGAAAGGAATGATACATTGAAGGAGCTGTAGGACCTGCCTGTGTCTCTGCCTCTCTCTGTCTCTGTGTCTCTCATGAATTTAAAAAAGAAAAGAAAAATAACAGTCACAAGAGCTAAAACAAAATGCTAAGGTATAAATAACAAACTTGAAAATTGTGCAGGACCCAGAACTCATGACCAAGTCCTAAAAAGCTTTCTTTTTTTTTTTTTTTATTTATGATAGTCACAGAGAGAGAGAGAGAGGCAGAGACACAGGCAGAGGGAGAAGCAGGCTCCATGCACCGGAAGCCCGATGTGGGATTCGATCCCGGGTCTCCAGGATCGCGCCCTGGGCCAAAGGCAGGCGCCAAACCGCTGCGCCACCCAGGGATCCCTAAAAAGCTTTCTTAAAGATATTCTGGGGATGCCTGGATGGCTCAGTGGTTGAGTGTCTGCCTTTGGCTCAGGCCCTGGGATTCGGGATCAAGTCCCGCATCCGGCTCCCTGCGAAGAGCCTGCTTCCCGCTTTTCTCTCTTTGTGTCTCTCATGAATAAATAAATCTTTAAAAAAAAATATTTTCTGAATGAAGGGTTATACTTCAGTTTGTAAAGATTTTAAGGGTACTGTAACTGTTCCCAAAGAAATTCTTTCCAGAATTCAATAAAATGCCTATAATATGAAGATTAAAATAAATTTACAAATGCAATGCAGTTAGTCCTAAAAGGACTCGTGTGGCACTTACTAAGATGCTTGAATATTCATCTGGGCAATAAAGCCATTCATTAATACACTTCACACTTAACTGTATATGGCTCCCTTCTCTTGAAACAGCTCACACATTCATTGCCCAAATAAATACCCTCCTGCCATCTACTCTGGAAATCAGAGAGAGCAGTGATAATGCGCTAGTCCCCGCCTTCAGTGAGCTTTTAGGATCTTTACATAAAGCAGGTGAGCAATGAGTGCCAATATTGCAGGAAGGAAGTGTAGGAGAAAACAGTTTAGTGGGAGGGGCCAGATAAGTGGGAGGGGAAGTGCAGAGGAGGCTTTCCTGCAGGAGGCTCCCTGAGACTGAGCCCCTGCAGATTGATGAGTGGCAATGTGCAAGGTGAAATTAGTAAGGGCAACCCAGAGCAGAGAGACACAGAAACAGATGGAGAGAGAAAGTCAAAAGAGAGGAAAGCAGAACCTGATGACAATAATTCACCTTGGTGAGTATCTAAAGGAAACTGGATCAGAACTGTATCAGAAAAATTTCTCGACATAGGGTCAACTCACAGCTTGGTGGTAGCCAAAGGGAGAGGCTACCACCGAGCTCAGAGTTTCTCTGTTTGGAAGAGTGACAATCAACATCCAATGATAGACTCAGGTCTCAACAGTTTTTTTTTAAGATTTATTTATTTATTCATGATAGAGAGCGGGGGGGGGGGGCGCAGAGACACAGGCAGAGGGAGAAGCAGGCTCCATGCCGGGAGCCCGACGCAGGACTCGATCCTGGGACTCCAGGAACACGCCCTGGGCCGAAGGCAGGCGCTAAACCACTGAGCCACGCAGAGATCCCTAGGTCTCAACAGTTTTTAAGATAATATTAGTAACTGCTAACAGAAGTTATTATGTGCCAGACACCACTTGTAAAGATTTGCACATGTTCTTGCAACTACCTCATGCGGTAGGTACTATAGGGCATTTCCATTTTATGGGTGAGTTAACTGAGGCAAAGATACGTTAATTAATGTGTGGCAAGGTCATACCAACTAGGAAGTGGCAGAACCCAAATTCTCTCTCTTTTTAAAAAAATATTTATGTATTTGACATAAATACTACTAGTATTTAATAATACTAGTGGGAGAGGGAGAAGCAGGCTCCCCACTGAGCAAAGAGCCTGATGTGGGGCTCCGTCCCAGGACCCTGGGATCACACCACCTGAGCCAAAGGCAGACATTTAACTGACTGAGCCACCTAGGTGCTTCAGAATCCACATTCTTAAAGCTCTAAGCCAACACTGTCCTGGAGAACTTTCTGCAGTGATGATAAAGTCCTTGCTAACACGGTAGCCACTAGTCACATGCAGCTGTTCACCCCTTGAAATGTGGCACAGGATGCCTCAGAACTAGGTTTCAGTTTTAATTTCAACTAATTTCAACTAAAATGTCCACATGCGGCTACAGTATTGGACACACAGGTCTAAGTTACTCTGGTTAGAGAATGCTCACTGTAGAATTGTTTTTTTTAAAAGATTTTATTTATTTATTCATGATAGTCACAGAGAGAGAGAGAGAGAGAGAGAGAGAGAGAGAGAGAGAGAGGCAGAGACACAGGCAGAGGGAGAAGCAGGCTCCATGCAGGGAGCCCGACGTGGGATTCGATCCTGGGTCTCCAGGATCGCGCCCCGGGCCAAAGGCAGGCACTAAACCGCTGCGCCACCCAGGGATCCATAGAATTGTTTATAATATTGAAAGAAACAACCTAAATGGGAGAATGTCTAAAATACACAACTCGAATGAGGGGCGTGGAGAAATCTAGTAAGAATTACAAAATCTGGACATCAGGGAGGAGGGTCAGGGCAAATATACATTGCATTCAATATAGACCTGCCCTGTCTGGGATCCCTGATTCGTTCCTGGCCTTCAATCTACTCTTGTGGGCCTCAAACACACCCTGATGTCTAGTGACGTTACCCAATAAAAATATAATGTGAGGGACGCCTAGGTGGCTCAACAGTTGAGAGTCTGCCTTTGGCTCAGGGCATGATCCCGGGGTCCAGGATCGAGTTTCACATCAGGCTCTCTGCGAGGAGCCTGCTTCTCCCTCTGCATATGTCTCTGCCTCTCTGTGTCTCTCATGAGTAAATAAATAAATCTTTAAAAATATATAAATAATGTGAGCCACATACATATTTCTAAATTTTCTAGTAGTCCTATTTAAAAAGGCTTTGTAAGGGGTGCGTAGGTGGCTCAGTGGGTTGGGCAGCTGCCTTTGGCTCCAGTCGTAATCTTGGAGTCCCTGGATTGAGCCCTGTGTCCTACTCCCTGCTCAGTTTCTCCCTCTGTCCCTCCCCCCCACTCCTGTTCTCTCTTGCTCATTCTCTCTCAAATAAATAAATAAATAAATAAATAAATAAATAAATAAAATCTTTAAAAAATAAAAATAAAAGGCTTTTTATTTATTTATGATAGTCAGAGAGAGAGAGAGAGAGAGAGAGGCAGAGACAGAAGCAGGCTCCATGCACCGGGAGCCCGACGTGGGATTCGATCCTGGGTCTCCAGGATCACGCCCTGAGCCAAAGGCAGGCGCCAAACCGCTGCGCCACCCAGGGATCCCAATAAAAGGCTTTTTAAAAGTGAGATTAGTTTTAATAATATACTTGATTTAATCCAATACACCCCAAATATTATCATTTAAACATGTAGTATGAGCCACATAGCAGGTTGTTCACTAGCCACTAACATATTGGAGAGTAAAGGTCTGTATAATACTAATCATCAGAGTAGAAACTATTCTATATTTACTTGAGGGTAAAAGTTCTGTAGGGTACCTTATCAAGTGATAAAAACAAGCTACAGAGCTGTACATATATAAAAAACCCCAGGGGTGCCTGGGTGACTCAGTAGGCTAAGTGGTCAACTCTGGATTTCAGCTCTGGTTATGATCTCAGGGTCTAGGATCAAGCCCCATGTTGGCCTCTGCACTCAGCAGGGAGTCAGCTTCAGGATTCTCTCTCTCCTTCTGCCCTTCCCCCTGCTCACACACACTCTCTCAAATAAATTTAAAAAAAATCTTTAAAAAAGAAACCCAAACTCTTTAAGCATGATATTTAATAACTTCACAGAAATTCCTTAGAGATCTTTCCATTGAAGACTATCATGCTACTTACAAAGCATTTCTAATAATTTTTATTTCATTGCTTTTTTGAAGTGTGGTAAAATACAACATAAAATTAATCATTTTGACCCTTTTTAAAGATTTTTTTAAGTAATCACTCTACCCAATGTGGGTCTCAAACTCACAACCCCAAGATCAAGAGTAACATTCCACTGACTGAGCCAGCCAGGTGCCCCTCAAAGTGTGTGATTTAGTGGCATTAAGTACATTCACAGCTTTCTGCAACCATTAGTTCTATCTAGTTCCAGAATTTTTTCAATACCCTGAAGTGGAAACCTACACATTAAGCAGTTACTCTTAATGCTTACTCTTAATGCTTAATGTCTGCTCTTTTTTTTTTTTAATTTATGATAGTCACAGAGAGAGAGAGAGAGAGAGGCAGACACACAGGCAGAGGGAGAAGCAGGCTCCATGTACCGGGAGCCCGATGTGGGATTCGATCCCGGGTCTCCAGGATTGCGCCCTGGGCCAAAGGCAGGCGCCAAACCGCTGCGCCACCCAGGGATCCCTCCCTATCTGCTCTTAATCTTGGCAACCATTAATCTTGTTTCTGTATCTGTGGATTTACCTATTCTAAGTATTTTATATGAAAGGAATCACATGGGCAGCCCAGGTGGCTCAGCGGTTTAGCGCCGCCTTCAGCCCAGGGCGTGATCCTGGAGACCCCGGATTGAGTCCCACGTCGGGCTCCCTGCATGGAGCCTGCTTCTCCCTCTGCCTGTATCTCTGCCTCTCTCTCTCTCTCTCTCTCTCTCTCTTCTGTATGTGTGTGTGTCTCTCTCTGTCTCTCATGAATAAAATATTTTTAAAAATCTTGTTTAAAAAAATAAAATAAAATAAAATAAAATAAAATAAAATAAAATAAAATAAAGGAATCACACACCATGAGGTCTCTTATGTCTGGCTTCATTCACATAGCATGTTTTCAAGATTTATTCACATGGTAGGATATATCAGTACTTCATTCCCTATTACAACTGAATAATATTCCACTGTATGGACATACCCCATTTTATTTATCCATTCACCTGCTGATGGACATTTGGATTATTTCCACCTTTTGGATGTCATGAATAGAACAACTATGAACATTCATATACAAGTTTTAGCTTGAATACCTGTTTTCAATTCTTTGGTGTATGTACCTAGGAGTGAAATTGCTGGGTCATATAGTCAATCTATGTTTAACATGAGAAACCACTATACTATTTTTCACAGTGACTGCACCATCTTGCATTCCCAATACTTGAGGGTCCTAATTTCTTTACATCCTTGCCAACACCTGTTATTACTTTTTTTCTTTTCCTGGTGTATCATTGTGGTTTTACATTTCCCTAATGACTAATGATGTCGAGCATTATTTCACATGCTCATTAGCCATTCATCTTTGGAGAAATGTCTATTCAACTAGTTTGTCAATTTTTAAATTGGATTATTTGCCTTTTTATTGTTGAGTTGTAAGAGTTGTTTATACTGGTTACTAGACTTATCAAATATAAGATGGGGATGGTGCCTGGGTGGCTCAGTCATTTAAGTGTCTGCCTTAGGCTCAGGTCATGATCTCAGGGTCCTGGGATGAAGCCCTACATCAGGTTCCCTGCTCAGTGGGGAGTCTGCTTTGCCCTCTGCCCCTCCCCCATCTTGTGCTCTACCCTCTCTCTCACTCTCTCAAATAAATAAATAACATTAAAAATATATATGATTGGGAGATAGTTTCTCTGATAGGGGTTGTTTTACTCTCTTGAGAGTGTCCTTTTTTTAAAAAAATATTTTATTTATTTATTCATGAGAGACACAGAGAAAGAGAGAGAGAGGCAGAGACACAGGCAGAGGGAGAAGCAGGCTCCATGCAGGGAGCCCAATGTGGGACTCGATCCTGGGACTCCAGGATCATGTCCTGGGCTGAAGGCAGGCGCTAAACCACTGAGCCACCCGGGCTTCCCGAGAATGTCCTTTAAAACACAAAACTTTTTAATTTTAATGAAACCGAGTTTATTTTCTCTTTTGTTGTTTGTGCTTTTGGTGTGTTTTTAATAAATTTCCTTTATAATAAGGAAGTTCTCTCCTATTGCTAGTCTGTTGGGTGTTTTTCTCATGACAGAGTGTTAGATTTTTTTTTAAAGATTTTAATTTATTTATTTATTCATGAGAGACACACACACACACACACAGAGGCAGAGACATAGGCAGAGGGAGAAACAGGCTCCATGCTGGGAGCCCGACATGGGATTTGATCCCAGGTCTCCAGGATCACATCCTGGGCTGAAGGCAGGCACTAAACCACTGAGCTACTCAGGGATCCCCAAAGTGTTAGATTTTGTCAAATGTTTTTGCTATATGAATTAATATGATCAGGAGGTTAGGCTTTTTTCCTCTTCCTTCTATTAATGTGGTATATTGCACCAATTGATTTTTCACTTGTTCATCCACTCTTACATCCTTTTTTTAAAGATTTTATTTATTTATTTATTTTTTTTTATTTTTTATTTATTTATTTATGAGAGAGAGAGAGAGAGAGAGAGAGAGAGGCAGAGACACAGGCAGAGGGAGAAGCAGGTAGCCTGATGTGGGACCCGATCCCAGGACTCCAGGATCACAACCTGAGCTGAAGGCAGACACTCAACCACTGAGCCACCCAGGTGTCCCCCACTCTTACATTCCTGAGAAATCCCATTTGGTCACATTTATAATCATTGTTTAGCTTGCTAGTATTTTGTTGAGGACTTTTGCATTTATATTTATGATATACACTGGTCTGCAGTGTTCTTGTGATGTTTTTGTCTGGCTTTAGTATCAGGATAATGTTGGCCTTATAAAGAGATAGAAAATGTTTCCTCCTTTTCTATTTTTTGGAGGAGTTTGAAAAGTATTAATGATAATTCTTCTATAAATATTTTGTAGAATTCAGCAGTGAAGCCATCTTGTCCTGGGATTTCTTTGTTGGGAGGTTTTGGATTATCAATTCAATATCCTAATTTGTTATACACCACATTAATAGAACATGATCTTCTCAATTAATTCTGTCAAAGGCTTTTCCTTTGACAGAATCCAACTCATGATAAAAACATTCAATTCAGATTTTCTATTTCTTTTTGAGTTAGTTTTGGGAGTTTGTATGTTTCTAGTAATTTGTCCATTTCATCTATGTCATACTTTGTTGGCATATAATTATTCATAGTATTCTTTTATAATGCTTTTTTTGGTAAAGTCAGTAGTAAGATCCCCATTTTCTTTCCTGATTTTATTGAGTCTTCTTTTTTTCTTAGTCGATCTAGCTAAAGTTTGGTCAATTTTATTAATCTTCAAATAACTAAATTTGGTTTTATTGATTTTTTTTCTGTTGTTCTGATCATGATTTAATTTATCTTTACTCTAACCTTTATCTTTTCCTCTCTCTGCTAACTTTGGACTTAGTTTGCTCTTCTTTTTTTAGTTCTTTAAAGTATAAGCTATATATTTAAGACCTTTCTTTTAAATATAGACATTATAGCTATAAATTTCTGTTTTCACCGCATGTCACAAGTTTTGATTATTTTTGTTTTTGTTCATTTCAAAATATTTTCTAATTTATTTTGTGATTTCTTCTATGATCAATTTGTTATTTAAGAATGTATTGTTTAGGGGTGCCCAGGTGGCTTAAGTCAGTTTAGCATCTGCCTTTGGCTCAGTTCAGGATCTCAGGGTCCTGGGATTGAGTCCTGCATCAGGTTCCCTGCTCAGCAGGGAGTCTACTTCTCCCTCTGCCTTTCCTCCCTGCTTGTGATCTCTCTCTCTCTAAAATAAATAAATAATTTTTTAAAAAAGAATGTATTGTTTAGGGGTGCCTGGGTGGCTCAGTGGGTCAAATATCTGCCTTCAGCTCAACTCATGATCTCAGGGTCCTGGGATTGAGGCTCCAGCTGGACTCCCTGTGCCCCTTCCCCCACGTATGCTCTCCTTTCTCTCCCTCTCCCTTGTCTCTCTCTCTTTCACAAATAAATAAAATTTTTTAAAAAGAATGTATTGTTTATAAATAAACTTTATATATAAAAATATGTTAAAACATATATAATATATATAAAATTTATGTATATTATATATATATTTTTTAATTTTTATTTTTTAACTGTGCCTGGCTGGCTCAGCAGGAAGAGCATGCAACTCAATGTGGGGCCATGAATTCAAGCCCCATGTTGGATGTAGTGATTACTAAAAAAAATAACAACAAACTTTAAAAATACATTTTAAAAAAGAATATTGTTTAATTTACACATTTTGTGGATTCTCTAGTTTTCCTTCTAAATTTCTTGTTTCATTCCATTGTAGTCAGAGAAGATATTTTGTGTGATTCCATTTTTAAAAAATTTATTGTGACTTGTTTTGTGGCTTAACATATGATCTGCCCTGGACAATGCTGGCATATGGTTTTGTTCACTTCCTTCATGTCCCCACTGATCGTCTGTCTAGTTACTTTATTCATTATTGTAAGTGAGGTGTTTAAGTCTCCAAACTATTCTTGTAGAACTATTTCTCTGTTCTATTCTGTCAACTTTTTCTTCATATATTTGGGGGCTCTGTTAGGTATCTACATAATTGTTATATCTTCTCAATGCATTCACTCTTCTATCATTAAATAATACCCTTCATTGTCTCTTAGAACAGTTTTGATTTAAAGTCTACTTCAGGGAAGCCTGGGTGGCTCAGTGGTTTAGCGCCGTCTTCAGCCCAGAGCGTGACCCTGGAGACCTGGGATCGAGTCCTACATTGGGCTCCCTGCAGGAGCCTACTTCTCCCTCTGCCTGTGTCTCTGCCTCTCTCTCTCTCTCTCTCTCTCTCTCTCTCTCTGTCTGTCTCTCGTGAATAAATAAATAAAATATTTAAAAAAATAAAGTCTACTTCAGGGGCACCTGGGTAACTCAGTGGTTGAGCATCTGCTTTTGGCTCAGGTGGTGGTCCTGGGATCCTGGGATGGAGTGCCCCATGGGGAAGCTGCTTCTCCCTCTGCCTATATCTTTGCCTCTGTGTGTCTCTCATGAGTAATAGTAGCTTTTATACTCACCTGTAATTACCTTTACCAGTGTTCTTTATTTTTTTGTATAGCTTCAAGTTACTATGTAGTATTTTTTCATTTCAGTTTGTAGCACCCCCTGTAGCATTTCTTGTAGAGAAGATCTACTAGTAACAGACTCCATCAGCTTTTGTTTCTTCAGGAATGTCTTAATTTTGCCTTCATTTTTGAAGGATAGTTTTGCCAGGTATAGAATTCTTGGTTGACAGGTTTTGTCTTTTCAGCACTTTAAATATGTCAGCCCCACTGCCTACTGGTCTCCATGGCTTCTGATGAGAAATCTACTGTTAATCTTGCTGAAGATCCTTGTATGTTATAAGTTGCTTCTTCCCCTGTCTCAAGATTCCTTTTTTCCTTCTTGTCCTATGTCTTGGTGTGTATAAATATGTATTCATTCTACTTGAGTTCACTGAATTTTTAAAAAAGATTTTATTAATTTATTTGACAGAGAAGGGGCACAAGCAAGGGGAGCTGTAGGCAGAGGGAGAGGGAGAAATAGGCTCCCTGGGGAGGAGGGAGCCCATTGTGGGGCTCAATCCCAGGGTCCTGGGATCATGACCTGAGCCAAAGGCAGATGCTTAATTGACTAAGCCATCCAGGAGCCCTCACTGAGTTTCTTGAATATATGGATTCATGGTTTTTTTTTTTATCAGATTTGGAAAATTTTCCATATCTTTTTTTCAACTATTCTTCCTGCCCCTTTCCTCTCTCTTTTCTCCTTCTGGGACTCCTATTATGTATATGTTAGTCCACTTAATGGTGTCCCACCGGTCACTTAGTCTTTGTTCATTTTTTTCACTGTTTTCTCTTTCTGGTTCTCAGGTTGAAATATTTCATCAGACCAATTTTCACGTTTGCTGATTCATTTGCTCAAACCTGCTGTTGAAGCACTTTGCAAATTTTTTCATATCAGCTATTGTACTTTTAAGCTCTAAAATTTCTATTTTATTTCCTTTTTTATAATGTCTATTTCTTTATTGACGTTCCCTATTTGTTAAGACATAATCCTTCTGGTTTTCTTCAGCTTTTTAATATTTCCTTTAGCTCTTGGAGCATAGTTAATATAGTTGCTTTAATGTCTGTATTTTCTCAAGGATAATTTCTGTTTGTGATATTTTGATTTATTATTTAAAAAATATTTAGTTTCCATTTCCATTCCTGGCAGAGGGCTCCTAAAACCCTTGTAAATTCCTAAGTGATAAAAGCAGTAGGAGCATCTTTTGTTCTAAAGAGTTGACTCTGGGTGGGCTCCTGGATAGCTCCTGCATGGGAGCTGGCCATCTGAAAAACCAAGCCATGACGAAAACCTTGGAAAGGGGCTTGAAGTAGAGTTAATAACTGATCATGCCTATATGAGGAAGCCTCCCTAAAATTCCAACAGTGTGAGGTTCAGAGAGCTTACAGGTTGGTGAACACATTTAAGTACTAGGAGGTTGATGCAGCCCAACTCCATGGGGACAGAAGCTTCTGTGCTTTGGACCTTCTCAGACTTCATACTATGCATTTCTTCATCTGGCCAGCCATCTGTATCCCTTATCATATCTTTTAATAAACTGGTAAGTGTAAACTGAGTTCTGTGAGCTGTTCTAACAAATAATTGAATCCAAGGTTGGGGGGCAGTCACAAGAACCTCTGATTTGTAGCCAAGTTAGATAGAACTTGTGGGTAACCTGAAGACCTACTAATTGCCATTGGCATCTGAAGTGGGGGGGCATTCTCATGAGAGTGGGTCCTTGACTTGTGAGATCTGACACTATTGATAGTGTCAGAATTGAGTTAGAATGTGGGACACCCAGGTAGTATCACAGAATTGCTTTGGTGTGGGAAAAAACACTGAACATCTGGTGTCAGAAGTGTTTTAAGTGTGGTCTTTGTGTGAGAGTAAAGGAGAAACACAGTAAAGCAATAGTGCAGATTTCCCCCTATTCATTGTTCAGTTTTTTTATCCTGGGAATGGGCCATACTTTCTTGTGTCTTTACATACTTCATACTTTTTTATTAAAAACTGGATGGACATTTTGGTGTATTCTAGAAAGCAAGAAAGCAAAGAAAGAAAGAAAGAAAGAAAGAAACTCCCTCGTTTTTTGCAGATTAGCTCTGTGTTGGGGCATTCCTTCAACAATTAACCAGGCTGTTTACAACTCTGCCTAAGCCTTCATTTTCTGTTTATGCAGAGTCTAAAGACCAGCCAGTGGTGAAAGCTTATGATCTTCCCAGGTCTTTTGTGAGCATGCATCCTGCCCTGGCCATGCATATGGATTTCTAGGTCCTCCACTGTGTGTGGGAGTCTTTCAAAGCCCTTTTCACCAAAGTTTCTCACTCTCTAGCTTTTCCTCCCCAGCTTTCGGAATGTCTCTTATTTATCTCAACCATTATTTCTTGCCCCAGACAGCATTTGGCTTTCATTCTTTTCCAGGAGCATCCTCCATGTAGCCATGGGCATCTTTCCACCCTGAGAGAGTTCTGGATTAGGAAGAACAAAAGCAGGTCCCTTGTGTGTCAGCTCTTCAGAGGACCCATAGGCAAGTTGAAACAGACCAGCAGAATTTCTTGATCAAAGTCTCCTGAAGTTTTGGACTAGATGTGCACACTGGGAATGGTGGCTGCCTTTGAGACTGCTGCTGCACTGGGAAAGGATGGGGTAAGACTAAGTTAAAATGCCAGATCCTCATCCCCACTAGTTTCAGTGACCTTTCTCATGATTAAGCATTTGCCTCATGGCCATAAACCTCTGACTTGGGACGCCTAGGTGACTCAGTGGTTGAGTGTCTGCCTTCAGCTCAGGTCGTGATCCTGGAGTCCCGGGATTGAGTCCCACATTGGGCTCCCTTCAGGGAGCCTGCTTCTCCCTCTGCCTGTGTTTCTGCTTCTTTCTCTCTGTGTCTCTCATCAATCAATCTTAAAAAAATAAATCTTTGACTATCTTCTAGAGTTTTGATAAAGTTGATTCTGACAGTTTTTACCAGGATTTTCAGTGTTAAGGGAGATTTTCAGTGTTATGGGGAGAGAGAGCCCCTGGAAATCTTACTCTACCATTTTTGCTGACATCACTCTTAAGAATTTTTTTAATGCTAATTTTTTGCTTGGACATAATATATAAGTGTTACACATGAAAAATATGAGAATTGTGGTCACTGGGAGTCTTCAGAGAGTTCAAGGAGCCATTAATTCTGATACACCATTTTTCCCACTTTCTTGAGAAAATTGTGGAAACTATACACACCAAAGTGACCTTGCATTGTTTTGTTATTAAAATTGAGAGTGATCATTTCATTTGAAGAGAAGGATGGCTAAAACAGAGTTGGGGACTGTAGCCTTCCCATGAACATAAGGAGATGATATGGAAGTCAGAAGAAAAATGCAGAAAAGAGTGGTGATGCATAACGGCATGAACTTTCAAAGGAAGGAGAGGAAACATACCATACAAAGGATCATGTAACATCTTAAATTTAAAATAACTTCTATCAGGAAGCAGCCAAGCAGTGAGGGAACATTGCAGGTCCAGTTCTCGAGCAGTTGCCCCGGAGCCACCAGATGGCCAGCCAGACCTGCGTGACTGCCATGGCCAAGAACAAGTGGGACATGGTGACAGTCCTGTGAAGAAAGGGCCCTAAATCCAAGCAGGCCATCTTAGCAGCTCAGAGATGAAGAGAAGATGTGGAGATTTCCAAGAATGGGCTGCTGACCAGAACAAACAGCATTTGATCACCAAGACTATGGCCAAGCTGGATCATCATCAGGTGACCCTAGAGGTGGGCAAGGTGATCCAGCAGGGCCAGCAGAGCAAGGGGCTGACTCAGAAAGACTTGGCGATGAAAATCAATGAAAAGCTTCAGGGCACAGTGGACTACAAGAGTGGACAGGCCATTCCTAATAACCAAGTTCTGGGCAAAATCCAAAGAGCTATTGGCTTCAAGTTCTGAGGGTAGGATACTAGGAAGCCAACCAAAAAAGGGGCCAAGGGCAAAATGAACACAAAACCTGGAAATCAGTATGTTCCCTCTGATCTCATCTGGCTGGTTGCCCTTGACCACCAGCTCTAGCATGGGTCTCTTCACGTGGCTGAGTGGAACATGGGGCATTAGCCCTACCCAGGAACCCTCCCTACCATACCTGGTGTCAAACAAACAACCTTGTAGAGTAAAAAATAAGTAAGTAAATAAATAAATAACTTCTATCTATTCAGGAATAAAACCATAATGTGTGTTATTACCATAATGATTACATATGGTTCTTGTGTTTTGGACCAATGTAGAAACACAAGAATAAAAATTAAATGAGAGAGAATCAGTATAATCAATAGAAACCCAATTAGAGTCTAAAATGTTAGCTGATTTAAAAAGACACATATATATATTTTTTTTTTTAAAAAAAAGATACATATATAAATCAGGGGCAGCCTGGGTGGCTCAGCAGTTTAGTGCTGCCTTCAGCCCAGGGCATGATCCTGGAGACCCGAGATCAAGTCCCACATCAGGCTTCCTGCAAGGAGCTTGCTTCTCCCTCTGCCTGTGTCTCTACCTCTCTGTGTGTCTCTCTCTCGTGAATAAATAAATAAAATATTTTTTAAAAAGAAACATATATAAATCAAATGATCTCCATAAATCAACAAGAACAACTCAGAACATGTTACGAGCAGTGACTCTCATCACAGTAGCTGAAACAAAATAGCAAATAATAAATAACAAACTGAAATAACTCACAGGTCTTAAATGAAGAATGTGATCAAACATAACCAAGGGAAACATGTCAAATGCCAGGGTTATAACTCAATATTGAACCAGTATCATGTGTCCCCAAATTAGATTGTGACTGTGATAAAACTGATTGCAAAGAGTTCTTCCTGGAACATAATAAATTGGTGATAAACTAAATATATAATACCTTTTAATTAAGTTATGAGTGTAATGTAATGAATCCCAAGAGGATTCCTTCTGGAAGTTAGTGAAAATGTTGTAAATGGCTCTCTGGACTATAAACATTAAATTATGATTACAGCTATGCACACAAGTGATCTTCTCTCCCCAATCCCCCAACAGTTCATGCTTTTATTCACTCATCAATTTTCCATTAAGTGTGTCCCTTGAGCATATAAGTGTGTGTATGACACAGAGAAAAATGAGGAGTCAGAGACATATTTGGGTAGGAAAGAAGTAGAATTGGCTCCAAAAAGTAACATCTAGCGCAGCCCAGGTGGCTCAGCAGTTTAGCGCCACCTTCAGCCCAGGGGTGTGATCCTGGAGACCTGGGATCGAGTCCCATGTCAGGCTCCCTGCATGGAGCCTGCTTCTCCCTCTGCCTGTGTCTCTGCCTCTCTCTCTCTCTCTCTCTCTCTCTCTCTCTCTGTCATAAATAAATAAATAAACTCTTTTTTTTAAAGTAACATCTACAATAAAGTGTGCTTAGGGCTCTGGGGTGTGGATACAGGCACTAGGAAAGTGCAGAATGGAGGGCCCTAACATAAAGGGATGAAGGGAGAGCTGTGAGGGGAGCATTATGGACTGAATTGTGTCCTCCTAAAATATGTTGGTGTCCTAACTCCCACTACCTGAGAATGGGACCTTATTTGGAGACAGGGTCTTTACAGAAGCAATCAAGTACTTTAAAAATGAGGTCCTTGGGGATCCCTGGGTGGCTCAGCGGTTTAGCGCCTGCCTTTGGCCCAGGGAGCGATCCTGGAGTCCCGGGATCAAGTCCCGCATCAGGCTCCCGGCATAGAGCTTGCTTCTCCCTCCTCCTGTGTCTCTGCCTTTCTCTCTCTCTCTCTCTCTCTCTCTCTCTCTCTCTCTCTCTCTCTCATAAATAAATAAATAAATAAATAAATAAATAAATAAATAAATAAATAAATAAATCTTTTTAAAAAATGAGGTCCTAATGAGGGCCTTAATCCAATGACTGTCTTTATAAAAAGGGGGCATTCGGACACAGACATACTCTCATGGAAGAACACCATGTGAAGATGAAGGCAGAGATTGGGGTGATGCTTCTATAGGCCATGGGAACATGAGTGATGGCCAGCAAATCACCAGAAGCTGGGAGAGACGCATGGAACAGACTTTCCCTCACAGCCTCAGAGGAACCAACCCTGTTCACACTCTGACCTTGGGCTTTCAGAATCCAGAACTATAAGAGGATTCATTTATCCTACTTAAGGCTTCCAGTCTGTGGTAATTTGTTATGGCAGCCCTAGCAAACTAACACAAAGGGAGGGAGGTAATATGTTATGTGTAAATGCAACACGTCACATTTCATTACAGACCTGAGTGATAAGTAATAGGAAGTCAGGTGAAGTGGGGCTGAGGCAGAGGAATGTTCTAGTCAGAAGGAACTAGATTTGCATTTAGTAATCCTGTTTTTAAATTGTCTATATGATGCTCTCACATCTTAAAAAGCTTGCTGGCCTGTAGAGACTGTCCCTGCCAGGGCTGGGATAGCCAAATCTTACAGATAGCAAAGTGCTTGATCAACCAGTACAAACCAACCAATCCCAAGTATACAGACCCAGCCACCTCCTTATCTAATGATAACATACAAGCCAATATTTCCTCTGCCCTAAATCATCCAGGGCTAGGTACCAGCCAACTAGAGACCACCCCTATAGCCCAAAGCCTCCTGGAATTATTCCAACTAGCCAATCCTAAACTGCTGACTCCATGCAGAGTGGAAATCCCAAAAAAGATCCTGGCTCATGCTTCCCCCTCACTCTGGTCTTCTGCCACCTGACCAACACCTGCTGCTTCCCCTGTGGCCCTGCATGGCATGTGGTG
This sequence comes from Nyctereutes procyonoides, assembly GCF_905146905.1. Classification (NCBI taxonomy): domain Eukaryota; kingdom Metazoa; phylum Chordata; class Mammalia; order Carnivora; family Canidae; genus Nyctereutes; species Nyctereutes procyonoides. Next base: position 66,673,145 of record NW_026575126.1, read on the forward strand.
ACCTCCCCTCTCTGGGACCTGTGAGTACAACAGATTTCTTCCTTCCAAGCCTCATATTTGTTTCCTCCTGTGGCTGCACTAACTTTACCATACCACATTCAACATTTATGTTCTTAGGTTTCCAGGAGAGGTGTGGGGGTGGGGGGAAAACCAGGGGAGAACGGAAGCATAATGTCTAACTCACCTTAATGAGTAATGAAGACACAAAATCACACACTCACAGAAGAAATCTTTCTGCCTGGGTTCTAATGGCAAAAGACCAATGAACACTACCACCAGGGTCAGAGTATCTGAGCGGATGTCACCCAGTGGTGGCAGGAAAGATCAGCCTCCTAGGAGCAAAGATGAAGAATCATCATTAGGAACAGTTATTAATACCAGCAAATGGTTGAGAGGTTCCTATGCCCCAGGCACCTCTTCTTTATGATTTAAATATATTAACTCATTTATTGTGTACAACAAGACTATGAAGCAGGTATAATATTTCAATTTTACAGATCAGAGGTTAATTACTTTGTTCATAACCTCACAATTAGTGTTAGAACATATATTCCTCAGCATTAAACTGTACATACACAGATTTACTGTAAAACTGGAAATGGGGGCTTGAGACAGAGGGGATTTTCTAGGTAGACAGGACAGCATACATAAAGGCTGAAATAAAAGACAGTAAGGGGGAGCACCTGGGTGGCTCAGTCAGTTAAGCATCTGCCTTTGGCTCAGGTCATGATCCCAGAGTCCTGGGATCAAGCCCCACATCAGGCTCTCGGCTCAGTGGGGAGTCTGCTTCTCCCTTTCCCCCTACATCCCGCTCATGCTCTTTTGCCATCTTTCTTTCTCAAATATAAATAAAATCTTAACAAAAAGACAGTAAGGGAAGAAAGAGAGAAAGAGCTCAGTATGCAGATTATCTTCAGGAGCTGTTGGAGAAAATCCATAACTCTTTTTGAAAAATGTCTCAGCTTAGTACAATAAAGAAGAATTAAAGAAGTTTTGCTATTACCGGGATGGTTTCTCTGATCTCAGTGCTGTCAATCAGTGTCTGTGATGGGATGAAGTCTCCAAGAGTTGCTTACCAGGTAATAAGTACATTAGAGCTAATCAAATAATATATAAATAGCATATGCTATTGTGATACTATTGTATACAAGGTACATCCTCTATATAATCTATATGACTTTACACATGCTAACTCATTAATTATGTTAAAAAACACTATGAGAGAGAATTAGATGCCCCTTTTACCAAAAATGAAAAGGGAATGGCTTAAAAAAAATAAAACCAGGAAAGTGCCACCAGGCAAATGAATGGGGTGGAGTCATTGGCATAAAAGGTGGCAATGGTAGTCAGAAAGAGGGCATCGTGGGCAATAGAAATCCATCTTTCCTGGTATATCTGAAAATATTCTTCAACTGTGTCCAACTCTGTTATAGAAGCTCTGCATGTTAGTATTTAAAAGGCAGGAATAAAAAAGTTCCTGAAGTAAAATCATTGACTGAAAAAGCAAGTTTTTGAACAATACATACAATATGTAGTAAGAATTCAAAAACTTATTCAAAAGTTCAAAAGTCCAAAATATTATATGCTTTCTATGGGAATATGTCTATGCATGTAAATGAATAGAAAGAGATTTGGACAAATAGAAAATGAGAAGCGCTTAATTCTCAAAAGGGAAAAGAAGATGGGCTAGAGTATAGTCAAATGGAACTTGACTTAAATGCTATGTTTTAATTTTTCCCAGAAGAGTTTACATATTCTTTGTATAGTACTATTAATAAAAATTTTGTTTGGCTAAAGATCTGATTTTGTTTTGGCTTTCACTCTATTCATCTAAACTAACCTTGAGAAGGCAAGTGTTTGATTCCAGAAATGCACCCTTAAGGCATTGGTGAGCATAACAAAGAAAATGCTTAGAGGTAATTATAAAAGATAATATGCCAAAAAAAATTTCAAAAGTGTAAAACTTTAGAGGTTCGTTCTAGGATTCCTAGCCAGCAAATTTAATGTGTTTGCTCCAGGAGAAGCTACTTTGTACAGCTACCGGGAACGGGTGGGTAATAAATAATACGAAATTCCTTTTCACAAACGTGTCCTTACACTTTTATGTTAAGAATTTATTAAGAGTAGTCATTCCAGCATTAAAATGTTTTAAGTGTTCCTCTGAGCAATAAACTCATTCATTAACACATTTAACTGCAGGGTCTTCTTTATGAGTTTGCAATAAGTGAGAGAAAAAAATGATTGGTCAGACATCAAGAGTTCTTGCACTGTCATGTTAGGAAGGGAAAGAGGTGCGAAGGAGACTTGAGAAAGATGGGTAGCAAAGAACCAGGTGAAATGGGGGCTGGAGCAGGCAGTGCGGAACACAGGTGGAACAGCAGATGTGGGAGTGAGGGTTTGGAGAACCTAGTGGCCTCCTCAGCTCAGAAAAATATCCCAGAGTAAGGCTGGATAAAAAAGGAAGACCGAAGGAGAGACCATTCCTTGGGCTTCGTGATTACTGGTCTGAGTGATGTCCTTTAATGTCTGGCAGATAGAATCAAACATCCTGGGATGCCTGGGTGCCTCAGCGGTTTAGCGCCTGCCTTTAGCCCAGGGCGTGGTCCTGGAGGCCCGGGATCCAGTCCCACATCAGTTTCCCTGCATGGAGAGCCTGCTTCTCCCTCTGCCTGTGTCTCTGCCTCTCTCTGTGTGTCTCGCATGAATAAATAAATAAAATCTTAAAAAAAAAAAGAATCAAACGTCCTTAGGGAGAAAGCTGAAAGCATCATCTCTAACAAGGCAAAATACAAACAAGGAATAAAAGTTATTGAAAGATACAAAGGATCAAGTACTTCTGTGTGATTTATATGCCTTAACTCATGAGGACCTACAACCAGCTTGGGAGTTTGGTACCATTAATAATTCCATGTTACAGCTAGGAAAATGAGGCAGGAAGTTAAGAAACTATTTTAACCCACCAGTACCACCTTTGCCAGAGATCCTAAAATATTTCCTACTGGTTCCTAACCACTCCCACAACAGCTCTGAATAGGCCAGTTGAGAAACACCATGAAACAAACTGAAAAGAAGAAGAGGAGGAGGAGGAGGAGGAGGAAGAAGAATAGACCTACTTTAAGGGGGAAGGGTTCTCAAAGAGCCAGAGAAAAAAGTAAGTTGCAGGTTGATATGTAAAGTTGCATCTGGTAGGGCAATAAGAACACAAATCCTGGGATCCCTGGGTGGCTCAGCGGTTGAGTACCAGCCTTCAGCCCAGGGCATGATCTTGGAGTCCCGGGATCAAGTCCCACATTGGGCTCCCTGCACGGCGCCTGCTTCTTTCTCTGCCTATGTCTCTGCCTCTCCCTGTGTGTCTCTCATGAATGAATAAATAAAATCTTTATAAAAAACACGCAAATCCTAAATAATATGTATTTTCTGTAGGGGTATGTGTATGTATATATGAACATAAATACATATGTATATATATGTACATATACATAGAAAATATTTATATGTATTGGGGCATCTGGCTGGCCCAGTCAGTGGAGTATGTGGCTCTTGATCTGAGGATTGTGAGTTGGAGCCCCACATTGGGTTTAGAGATTACTTAAAAAATCTTGGGATGCCTGGGTGGCTCAGAAGTTAGGCGTTTGCCTTCAGCTCAGGTCATGATTCCCGGGTCCCTGCTAAGTGTGGAGTCCGCTTCTTCCTCTCTCTCTCTCTGCCGCTCACCTACTTGTGTTCTCTCTCTCTCAAATAAATAAATAAAACCTTAAAAAAAATCTTTAAATAAATAAATTTTTATAGACTGGAGTTGCATAGTATATAAGTAAATATATTTATTGAGGTTTGTGTGTATATAAATACAATCATATGTATATATGCACATCTTAGCACATGTATTCCTATGTATAATAAAAGTATATTTCGTGTATTTATATATATGTATATATAGTTATACGTACCCACACATATGTCCTCACATTATTACTTGGAGTCTGTGTTTTACCACCTTACGATATGGTATTTTGTGTATTGATCGGCAACCTATATATACACGTGTGTGCTAATCAATATAAATACCAGGATGCTGGACAGATAAACTGCTTACTTCTTGGGGGGAAGACCGAGATTGGCTGTGATCATCAGGCGGAGCTTCAGACCTTGTCGAAGACCGCCCAGAGGGGCGTCCAGTGGCGCAGGCTGGGGTCCCCCCCTCGGGGCGTGGCAGGAACCCAATGTCCACGCCCCACAGGCCACCGCCCCAGGACCAAGTCCACCAACGCGCCTGCGCCAGGGGTACGCCCGCGCCGGGCCAGTCCATCCCCTCCTCCTATGGGAAGAGGAGGGGAGGAGCCTCAGGCAGGGCCGGCCCCCCGCCAGCCGCGCGCGGGAGGCTGGGGCGGGTCTTCCGCCTCGCGAGGAGATACTTCCGGATCCGGTGGCGAAAGGCGCGCGTACGGATTTAGAAAACCCTTCGCTGCCGGGTGCTTTGGCGGCGGCCGGGGCGCGCGGTCGGAGATGCTGGGAGGTACCTGTGGGACTCGGGAGCGCGTGGCGGAGGGCGGCTCGGCAGAGGGCTCGGGCCCCGGGCGTGGTGGGGAGGAGCCAGGTTGGATATCCCAGTAAAGGGAACGGCTTGTGGACCAAGAGTAGGATGTTGGAGGATGCTTGTGGAGCTCACCCGGGTTAACCATTGGAAAGAGAAGCCGAAACTGTCAGAAAATCGCACTTTAAAGCGGGAGAATAAAGGATGTCGGAGGCAGACACTCCCACCAGCCTCAGACTTAACTCTGATTTGGAAGGTCACGCTCAGCGCATGCAAGCTAGAGTCCAGTCTCCTAAGAGCCAAGACCAAAGGATCGGACCTAATCAAAGAAGATAACGCTGCTGACTGTTAAAACGAGCTGGCCATACATATATCAATGGGTTTAATCCTTACCGCGATCCCGTAAGGTTGGGTGGTAGTAGAATCTTCTCGACCAAGAAGCTGAGACACAGGTTAAAGACTGTGTTTAAAATCACAGCTACTAGTGGCAGAAGTCCCTGTAAAAAAACTGGATACAGAGGTGGTTTTTCAGGTTGTCTGGAATATTGACCTATTGGAGACGCCTCATTTCCCCTTCAGTTAGGGGAATGGCTGGATTAACTATGGAATACCCAGTTATGGAATACTGTTGTACCAACATTGGAAGTTCCCCAGGACGTATTTTGGAGTGGAGAACAAAATGCATGTTGCAGAACAATACGTATTTAGTCATTCTTTTAGGCAAAAACAGGCCCTCGAAACAATGCTGTTTTACTGTGGTACCTATCTATGTAAGCGAATAGCAAAAAAAAAAAAAAAAAAAAAAAACAGAATAATGTACACTAAACTGATAACAGTGACTAGGGAGGGAAGGGGGACGGGGATTTATTCTATTTAAAATAGAACTTTATTCTCATTCATTTGTTTTGGAGGGGGATATAGAATAAACATATTCCTTATATAATAACTTTAAAATGACTAAAAATTGCATTTCTATCCATTTGAGTACCAACACTGTTATAAATGGCGTTTGAGTAGTTTGGAAGATAAAATCCACCATTAAGGGATTAAGGGGCGAAGAGTTGGGGATTATGGGAATATGAACATAAAAATATTATTGGGAAATTCCCAAAAGAATATTAAAAGACATTTTAAATAGTGCAGTATTTCACTGTTTAGTCTCAAAAGAGCTTAAAAAACTGCTACCCGAAACCTGTTCTAGGTCTACATTACATGACTCATTGGATGGAAACTGGAAGGCATTAAGTAAGATCTGCTTTTTCAAATACGCATCCTGATATTTTCATTGAAATATTTTATAGCCTAGTTTTATAAAATGGGGATTTTTGCTTACAGAGCTATTCATTTTAATAATATTATTAATGATTTTCTAGTATCTTATACCTGTCAATTTTGTAACCCTATATAAAAATTGTTAAAAATAAGAAACATTTCTTGCACATTCCTCTGGGATTGAGGCCCCCAAACTGAAAGAAGTCCCAGGATTGAAATGGGAATGATCCACTCTAATTGGCAGTAACCAGTTGAAATTGCCATTTAAAATATATCAGTGGGGATCCCTGGGTGGCGCAGTGGTTTGGCGCCTGCCTTTGGCCCAGGGCGCGATCCTGGAGACCCGGGATTGAATCCCACATCAGGCTCCCGGTGCATGGAGCCTGCTTCTCCCTCTGCCTGTGTCTCTGCCTCTCTCTCTCTCTCTCTATCTGTGACTATCATAAATAAATAAAAAAATTAAAAATATATCAGTGGACATAAGGAATGTAAGAATCAATTTTGGTTTGAAGATCCCTGGATTATTCACTTTATTTGGGAAAGTAAAGAGGAAAGCAGACAGATGTGCTCACCTGAAAAGTCCCCTTTGCTTTGGGATTTCCTGTCAAGTGGTTGGCAAGATCCTTGTAAGTTAGGGTTCTAACTGATGACATCACAACTGTTGCTTGGGAGCCAGCCAGGTCAACAGAATTTTCATGAGGTGTTGGCTTAGGGCATTCCTTACCCTGGTTAGATGCCTGATAACTAGTTTAATGCATGTTTAATTATTGCTGTGTAACAAATTAGCACACGCACACACACATACACACAAGCATCTGTTTTCCTCCACAGCTTCTGAGGGTCAGAAATCAGAGCAGTGTGGCTTGGTATTTCTGCCTCAGTCCATCAGTTGCAGTCTTCTGACATCTCAAGATGGCAGCATCCCATCCACTGGGGATAAAGAATCCTTTCCAAGTTTATTTCCCTGTTGCTAGCAGGCCTCAGGTCCTCATCACATGGGCTATTAGGGCTGCTCATAATGTGGCAGCTTGCCCCCACCTCCCCCCCCTACCGCCGAGCAAAAATAAGGAAGAAACAGCAAGATGGAAGCCACAGCGTCTTTTAAACTAATCTTAGAAGTTTCATACCATCTGTTGTCTGTGTGCTAGTGATCATACAGACCTACCTTAGTACAGTGTGAGAGGGAACTTGAAAAGACTATGAAGACCAGGAAGCAGAAATCACTGGGAGCGGTCTTGAAGGCCAACTTTCTTGGTGTGAGACCATTTCCCAATCTCTCACTCTCATATTTGCCAGATACCTACAGGATGCCTAAAGCTGTAGTAGAAATAAAGGAATTAGGAACACTGGTCAAACTGAGAATGCAACACCATACAATTTCCTTAACATCAGATGATGCAGGATGGGAAGAGGATAAAATGTACATAACCACAGTTTTACACAGTGAACTAAACTCATTATTAGTTACCTTGTGTAATATTCTTAAAAAAAATATTTTATCTTTTCATGAAACACACACAGAGAGAGAGAGAGAGGCAAAGGGAGAAGTAGGCTTCCCACAAGGAGCCCAATGCAGGATTTGATCCCAGACGCCAAGATCATGCCGTGAGCTAAAGGCAGATGCTCAACTGCTTAGCCACCCAGGCATCCCACCTTGTGTAATATTCTTAAATAACCCTGTGCTCATCCATCCAACTGAGACTATCTCTTCATTACCCACTAAATAAAAAATCAAATTTTGACCTCTTACCATCTTATTATTTCCAAACATGTATGGTAATAACATTAACTTTAAACTGTTAAGGTTTATAGCACTTACCTTCTACCATAATATGTAATATGTAATATGTAACATGATTAATAAAGGTAGCTAGTGGTGGCTTCCTCTGATGTTCCTTTTTTTTTTTAAGATTTTATTTATTTATTCATAGAGACGCAGAGAGAGAGAGAGAGAGGCAGAGACAGAAGCAGGCACCATGCAGAGAGCCTGATGTGGGACTCGATCCAGGGACTCCAGGATCACGTCCTGGGCTGCAGGCGGCGCTAAACCGCTGCGCCACCGGAGCTGCCCTTTCTGATGTTCCTTTAAAAAATTTTTTTTTAAATTTTTTATTCATGAGAGAGAGAGAGGCAGAGACACAGGCAGAGGGAGAAGCAGGTTGCATGCAGGGTGTCTGACGTGGGACTCAATCCCAGGTCTCCAGGATCACGCCCTGAGCCGAAGGCGATGCTAAACTGCTGAGCCACCTGGGCTGCCCTCCTCTGATGTTCCTAATATTTTCCCAGTCAAGAGAATTGACTTTGAAGTCCATGTAAATATTTATGGGAAGGCTTCTCATTAGGGGGCTTGGTACTGGGGTTGGTAGAGGAGAGGCTGTGTTGGCAATTGTGCACACACATACCCAGGTGCACGAATACACACAGACACAAATACACTGCCTATTCTGGAACTGGAATGCCAATTTCTTGTTCCAGGGTTTCTGGATTTGGCTTTCTAATTTGGGCTAGATTGAAAGATGTTTGTGACTCCAGTAGCAAAGGAAGCACTGGGAGTCTGTGGCATGTTATGGCAATAGAGATCTACAAAATATTACCATTGCATTCTAATAATCAACTTTGAGAACTCTCAACCATGCCATGAAAAAGTTTGTCTCTTTTTTTTTAATTTATTTGTTTTTATGATAGTCACAGAGAGAGAGAGAGAGAGGCAGAGACACAGGCAGAGGGAGAAGCAGGCTCCATGCACCAGGAGCCCAATATGGGATTTGATCCCGGGTCTCCAGGATCGCACCCTGGGCCAAAGGCAGGCGCCAAACCGCTGCGCCACTCAGGGATACCAAGTTTCTGTCTCTTTAGAGAGTTTGTCTTTGCTTCATTGTGAGGGAAAAGCTATACTGTACATGCACTATAGATGGAGAAGGTGGGTAAGGGTGCTATCTATGCAGCCAAAGGCCAACAATTGTTAAGTCATTGAGATTTCTGTCCTACTTCTTGTGTGACTCTATCCCTGCTCTAGAGGTTAAGACCTCAAGAACAATTTCCACCTCTGCTCTGACCCTCTCATGAATGCTTAAGTCATGGATCTTTATTTTCTGTTCATTCATTAGTGTGATCCCATAGACTGCCATGAGAGTGGCCTGAGCAGAGATTGGCAAGGAAGGTTGGAGGAGCTCTTGAAACATCCTGTAGGTCATGCAGTGAAGTCTGAATTTTGTTCTAAATGCAGTGGAAGGGCTGGCCCATCCCAAGAACCAACTGGCCTCCTGCTTTCATCTTCAGATAACTACTCTCCTTTTTGAGAAATAGCTTTTGTCCTGGTACTGGGCCTTAATAGAGTATGCTTAACTATGGGCCACCAAATTACCACACAACCTGAGTTGCTTATCATGAACTGGGTGTTATCTGATCCAGTAAGTTATAAAGTTGGGTGTGTACAGAAGCACATCCATCATGGAAGTGGTATATATGAGATCATGCCCAAGCAGGCCCTGAGTGCACAGATTACATGAAAAATGGCTCAAATGCCCACAGCCCTGACTCCTGCTACAATACCTTTTTCCAAGCCTGCATGTATGGCTTCATTGGGAGTTCTCTATGATCAGAGCTTGTACAGAGACAGAAAAGACTCAAGTCTTGTTTTCAGGTGGTTCTGCACAATAGGCAGGCATCACTGGAAAGTGGATAAGTGCAGCATGACAGCCCTTTTCTGTAACATCCCTGAAGGAGAGTGGTGAAGGGAAATCCTCCCAGTGAACAGAACTTCCAAGCAGTGTATCTGATTGTTCATTTTGCTTTAAAGGAGAAACGGCCAGATATTTGATTATATACTGATTCATGGGATGTTGTCAATAATTTGGCTGGATTGTCAAGGACTTGGAAGGAATATGATTGCAAAATTGGTGATGAGGAAGTTTGGGGAACGGGTATGGATAGATCTCTCTTAGATGGGTGAAAAATATGAAGGTATTTGTAGGCCATGTGAATGCTCACCAAAGAGTGATCTTAGCAGAGGGTTTTCTTTTTTCTTTTTTTTAAAAAAGATTTTATTCATTCACTCATGAGAGACAGAGACAGAGACACAGGCAGAGGGAGAAGCAGGCTCCTGCAGGGAGCCCAGTGCGGGACTCAATCCCAGGACCCTGAGACCACGACCTGAGCCAAAGGCAGATGCTCAACCACTGAGCCACCCAGTCACTCCATCAGCAGAGGATTTTCATAATCAAGTCAATAGGATGGCCCATCTATGGATACTAACTAGTCAGCTTCTTTCGTCAGCCACTCCTGTTATCACCTAGTGGGCTCATGAACAAAGTGGCTATGGTGGCAGTGAACCATGGATTTCCACTCACCAAGACTATCCTGGCTATAGCTTACACATGAGTGCCCAATCTGCCAGCAGCAGAGACCAATACTGAACCCCCAGTATGGCATCATTCCCTGGAGTGATCAGCCAGCTACCTGGAGGCAGGTCGATTACATTAGACTCCTCTCATGGACGAGCAGTGTTTTGTTTTTACTAAAATAGATACTATAGGTACAGATTTGCTTTCTCTGCTGCTGCTGCTGCTGCTGCTGCTGCTGCTGTTGTTGTTATCATCATCATCATTATCATTATTATTCTGCCAAAACTTCCCTTTGTGGACTTACAGAATATCTTTATCCACTGTCATGGTATTCCACACAGCTTTGCTTCTGATAAAGGAACCCATTTTCTAGCAAATAAAGTATGGCAGTTGACCCATGCTCATGGAAGTCTCTTGTCTTACCATGTTTCCTACTTTCCTGAAGCAACTGACTTGATGCAATGGCCATTTGAGGACTCAGTTACAGTGCCAGTTAGGGGTCACACCTCGAAGGACTGGGGTAAGGTTCTCAGGGTTGTTTATATTTTGAGTCAGTGCCCAATAAATATATGGTGCTGTTTCTCCCTCATTCAGGATCCACGCGTCTGTAGATCAAGGAGTTGAAATGGGAGTTGCTCTACTCAGTATCACCCCCAAGTGACTCTAGCATTTTTCTTCCTGTCTCTGTGACCTTATGCTTTCCTGGCTTAGAGGTCTTAGTTCCAAAAGGATTTCCAAAAGGTCTTGTTTCTTCTAATGTAGACACAACAATGATTCAACTGAATTGCAAGTTAAGATTGTTGAATAGTCACCTTAGGCTCCTCATGACTCTAAGGCAACAGGTAAAAAAGGGAGTTACTATACTGGCTGGGGTAATTGATTCTGACAACCAAGGAGAAATGGGACTTACTTCCACAGTGAAAGTTAGAAAGAATCTGGAATACAGGAGATCCCTTAGGGTTACTCTTAGTGCCTCTCTCTCTGCGTCTCTCATGAAGAAATAAATAAAATCTTTACAAAAAATAAAAGTCAGATGTCATTCCTTACTTGAGAGAGAGAAAGAACATGAGTGGAGGGAGGGGCAGAGGGATAAGCAGAGTCCCGATGAGCCCTAAGTTGGGAGCCAGAGGGGCTCAATCTCAGGACCTTGAGATCATGACCTGAGTCAAAGCTGCTTAGCTGACTGAGCCACCTAGGCACTCTTCATCTATATTTTAATATTTTTACGATAAATATATGTCCCAGAATAATATGCTTTTTGTATATTTAAAATTTTACATACCTGGCATCATACTGTACTTCATAGGGTCAAATTCAGGGCCACACTGTTGGTGTGTGTTTGCATGCATTTTGTTTCTTTTTTTCTCCACCTACTGCATGAAGTGCCCTAACTTTTTTTTTTAATTTTTTTAAATTTTTATTTATTTATTATAGTCACAGAGAGAGAGAGAGGCAGAGACACAGGCAGAGGGAGAAGCAGGCTCCATGCACCGGAAGCCCCATGTGGGATTCGATCCCGGGTCTCCAGGATCGCGCCCTGGGCCAAAGGCAGGCGCCAAACCACTGCGCCACCCAGGGATCCCCTGAAGTGCCCTAACTTAACACCTTGAATCTAGTTGAATCATTGTGACAATTCTATAATATTCATTTGTGTATATGTTCATTTCCCTATTGATGGAACATATATGGGAATTCAAAAGGAATCTAACCGCAAATGAATCTCTCTATAGGGTGGCAAAAAATGTTTTAAAATCAGATAGTGGTAATGGCCCAACTCTGAGTATACTAAAAACCAGTCATTTGTACATTCAAAAAGAATTTTAGAATGAGTTATGTGACATATAAGTTATCTCATAAAGCTGTTGTAAAAAAAAAAAAAAGTAGAGAGCAGTGAAAGGTGATATGTGAAAAAAAGTCCTGGTTGCCCAAATACAACAGGTAGTGCAACTTTAGGCAAGGTGTTTATTGAAAAGCTCTTTTTAGGGGATCCCTGGGTGGCACAGCAGTTTAGCGCCTGCCTTTGGCCCAGGGCGCGATCCTGGAGACCCGGGATTGAATCCCACGTCGGGCTCCCGGTGCATGGAGCCTGCTTCTCCCTCTGCCTGTGTCTTTGCCTCTCTCTCTCTCTCTCTCTCTCTCTCTCTCTCTCTCTCTGTGACTATCAGAAAAAAAAAGAAAAGCTCTTTTTTACATCTATGTTCTCAACTATAAAATAGGCTAATTACAGCACCTAGCTTGTAAATTTGTATTGAGGATTGAATGAATTAATATTTGTGAAAGCACTTAGAACAGGTGACAGAGGGGCATCTGGGTGGCTCAGATGGTTGAGCAGGGGTTGGGAGTCTGCCTTCTGCCTTCAGCTCGGGTCATGATCCTGGAGTCCTGGGATTGAGCCCCATATAGAGATCCCTGCTTGGCAGGGAGCCTGCTTCTCCCTCTGCTCCTCACCCCACTCATTCTCGTTTACTCTCTCTCTCTATCTCTCTCAAATAAATAAAGTCTTAAAAAAAAAAGAACAGGTGAGGGAGCTGACATAGTACTCGGTAAATAGCAATTATTATTTTATTATGATTACTATCATAAAACCTTCTGCAACTTATGCTGTGTTGTTTTCAATGTTCATGATAAGACATGAGGACATACACATAATATACCTATCTTTGGGCACATGTAGAAATACCCAAAGGAAACCTCAATGGAAATTAAATTAATGGATCTTGTGTATGCACCATGTGACTTTACTCAGTATCACTAAGTAGGTCTTTTTTCTTTTTGAAGATTTTTTATTTTATTTATTCATAGAAACACAGAAAGAGAGAGGCAGAGACACAGGCAGAGGGAGAAGTAGGCTCCATGCAGGGAGCCTGACGTGGGACTTGATCCCAGGTCTCCAGGATCATGCCCCGGGCTGCAGGCGGCACTAAACCACTGCACCACCGGGGTTGCCCACTAAGCAGGTCTTTAGTGATGTATGATAGCTTCTTTTCCTCCACATCCTCACCCACACTTGGTGTGAAAGATTAACTTTGAAAATATAATAGTTTGACATCTTAAACTATTTCACTGTTTAATTTGCATTACCTGTACATAGAGAAATTTGTGCATCTTTTCCTATGTTTATTGGCCATTTGGGTTCCTTTCCAGTTAACTGCATGTTTAATATTGCATGTTTATATGCTATATCATGTTTCTATTTTTAATTAATTTGTGGGCAGCCTAGATATAGTCTGGTTATGGAATAAGGTTGACTCTCACATTTTAGGCATGGACAAGTGGGTGGATTATATGCTACTTGAATGAAGAGAGGTAGTAGAAAACAAATTTTAGGAGGAATATTGTGAGTTTGCTTTCAGAAATTTGAGATGCTTTTGAGTTCATTCAAGAGAACAAGTCTGTGCTACAGAGATACATTTGGGAGTTGTCAGCTTAGAGATACTATGTAAAGTGATAGCAATGCATGTGGTTATCTCCTGAGAGAATTTGGAGTGACATGACAAGAACCCTACAGAATTATGCATTTGGAGGAGAATCCAGAAAGGAATCCTAAGATGAAGGGCCAGCAAAATAGAGAAAAACTAGAATTGTGTGATACCATGAAAGCCAAGAGAGAAATATACTCTTCCCCCACTCTCACCCTCAAGTTCTGTAATGGTTGCATAAGGTTTCACTGCATGGGTGTATCCCAACCGCTCTTCTTTTTGGGAATTTGGATTTATTCCAGTGCTTTTCTATTATAAACTACACTTTGATGAACACTCTTATAGATTTACCTTTTTTCATCATTCTGATTATTACCATTGTATATATTCCTGTATGTGGATTAAAGAGTATGACTATTTGAAAATTTTCACTATAAGCTGAGTATTGTCTTCTAGAAATGTTGCCTTCATTTATATTTCCATGTGAATGGGTTTGCCGTTTTCTCCATTCTGGTGGTGGTGGAAAGTGGAGAACTGGATATTGCATACTAATGTTTTTATTGGTTGCAAAGTGTACCATTGCATGGATGTTTATAATTTACTGAATTATATTGTCTTCTTGTTTGGGTATTATATATATCTTGTGTTGCAATTAATAGTTTTAGCTGAATACTTTTGCTTATTCTTAACCTGTTCTTTAGAATAAATTACTGAAAGAATTGATGAGTCAAAAGTATTTGCATTTTTAAAGTTGTGGATGCATATAGAGAAATCACCCTCCATAGAGCCTGTATTCTTCCCATCAACAGATCAGGTAAAGAGGCATCCCTAATCTTTGGATGAACCATTCCAAATTGCTTCTATCAGGGTGAATTCATCCCGTATGATTTTATAAGAAAACTTTATTCAAATAAAATTAAGCAATACCACTTTTGCACATGCCACTGGGGTTGAGGCTCAAAATCTGAAAGGCTTTTTATTCCAGCTGTATTATCTGATCTAGAATCTAAGAATTATTTCTAACAGCATTGTGTTGGTAACCAAGGAATCAGAGATGTTTCCAGAGGGCAGAGGATTTTTTGAAGCCAAGGGCTCCAAATCATAGTCGATGCAGTGTGGCCATGGGATCACTTGGTCTCAGGTTTGAAATCATTTCAATAGAAAGTTCAGTCTTAAAAGCAGCGAATTTTTGTTAGGTTGGATTCACTTTGGAACCGGAGTGGTATTACACATTTTGTAGTGTTTTAACAGTTGACTAAAATAGGTTCAGTTCTTGTTGAGACAGGTCTTGTAGATGCTTTTATTGCTTTTTTTTGTTTTTGTGTTTTTGAAAAGCAAGTGACAAATAGTCACCGTTGCATCTGCAGAGAGCATCTATTTGGATGAGAATCTGCAGACACGGGCTTCTTACATGAGCATCCAAGTCTTGGCGTGAGATGTGATCGCTCTGACCCCTGTGCGGGTGCTAATGTCTGGAGAGCGACCGGGACCGTAGGTTCAGGCGCCCGCGGGCGTGGCACGTAACCCGGGCCCGCACCCGGACCGCCGCGGGCCACAGAGGACCAGCTCGCCAGCGCGCCTGCGCCGAGGGGCGCACCGCGCGGGATCCGCCCTCTCTCCCTCTCCCCAGTCCAGGGAGAGGGAGAAAGGGCGGGGCCTACGGCAGGGCCCGCCTCCGCCAGCGGCGCGCGGGAGGCCGGGGCGGGTCTTCCGCTGCGCGAGGGGCTACTTCCGGATCCGGTGGCGGGCGCCGCAGGTTTCGAGAGGGGTATCGCTGGGCTGGTAGTCTGGCAGGCTGGCAGGCTGGCGGCGGGCAATGCTGGGGGGCAGCTCCGGTGCCCGAGAGCGCGAGGCGGAGGGCGACGGGGCGGAGGCTGTGCCTGCGCCTCCTGCCATCGAGTTCCCGGCCGACGGCTCGGACCCCAAGTATGATGGTGAGGGACCTGGAATGCCGCGACCGCCCTCCCCTTGCACCCGTCTACCTTCATTCCCGGGCGGGCAGGGCGGCTGTGAGCTTGGGGCGAATTCGGCTGGATCCGGACTCGAGTGCAGTGCGAGGGGGAGATGCGGGAGGGGGGTCTGGGTAAGGTAGACATTTATTGAAGGGTGTCGCGACCCACTCGTTTGTTTACGTTTCTGTGCCGTGGTTTCCTCTTTGCGGACTCGGCTCCGGACGTGCTAAGATTAACCTCAGGCTGCTTTCCAGCTCGCGAGCGTTGTGGTTTTTGTTAGATGACGAGAATGAGCTTTGTACTACTAGACTTATACACTCAACAGTTCGGGTTAAGTGTTTTAATTTGTAGCTTCTCTTTTGCTGCAGTGATGAGGGAGTTAGAGACCTCTCATAGTGGGGCGCTATGGAAATCATCCGTGTGTGTGTGTTTGTGTGTGTTTAAGATTTTATTTATTCATCCATGAGAGAGACACACAGAGAGAGGCAGAGACATAGGCAGAGGAGAAGCAGGCTCCCTGCAGGGAGCTTGATGGGGGACTCCATCCCAGGACCCTGGGATCACCACCTGAGCCAAAGGCAGACGCTCAACCACTGAGCAGCAGAGTCGTCCCATCCTTTTGTTTGTTTTTTAAGATTTTATTTATTCATAAGAGACACAGGCAGAGGGAGAAGCAGGCTCCATGCAGGGATCCCGACGTGGGACTCAATCCCGGGACTCCAGGATCATGCCCTGGGCTGAAGGCAGGCGCTAAACCGCTGAGCCACCCAGGGATCCCGTCTTTTGGGTTTTAAGAAAAGAAATGCCCAAGTTTTTTTTTTTTTTTTTTTGAGGCTTTTGGTTACTAGGAGATACGGAGTTAAGTCAGGCAAGTTATTCTGCATAAAGTGAGGGGTACCTAAAACATTGACTCTAACCAGAGTATCCAGGATTTTATTGAAAGTTCATAGATCTTTAATTACTATCAGTCGTTTGGGCAGTTTAAAAAATATTTATTTGAGAGAGAGCAGAGGAGGGGCAGAAGGAGACAGAGAAGCAGGCTCTTGATTGAGCAGGGAGTTCCACTCTGGACTTGATCCCAGGACCCTGAGATCATGACCTGAGCAGAAGGTAGGCGCCCAACTGGCTGAGCCAACCAGGTGTCCCATGTTTTGGCAGTTTTTAAAACTAAACTGTGCTATGAAGAATGAATAACGATTCATGGAGGTTTTTACTTTATGGTAGTTTGCATAGGTTGATTACAGGGAATACACTCAGTTGCAGCATGAAACAAATATTAACATGTTGCGATGGATTAGAAAGGGCAAGGGATTGAAAAGATTAATTTATTCCTTAAGTCCTTCGATCTTCACTGCTAATACTGTCTATAATTCTTCACTCTAAAGGGAAGCAAAAACAGACTGGTGGTAATTTAAGTAGGTCATTGACAGAGGACAGGTTTAAGGGAACTTTTTTTAACGAACTGATTTTTTCACATGAAACCCGGTGTGCTGTGGCAGCTCAATAATATGGGAAGTGTTATATCAAAGGAAAAGCCCCAGCTGTAGACATGCAAGTCTGTCTTTGCTGTAACATTATGATAAGGCTTTCTGCAAAGGAAAGATTATTCTTGAAGGGAGTGATCTAGATAAGCTTTGAAAAATGTCCTTTTTCGAGGTTACAAATAATACTCTTGTGTTTACATATTACCTTTTCTTCAAGGAGGCCTGGAATACCCAGACATTTATCTTTTTTTCTTTTTATAATTTATCTTTTATGTGAAAAAAATGTAGTTTCATTTTTAGTAGATGTAGAAACAGTGGTTACCTGATTTCTCGAAGGTCATCTGAATGATGTGAGGGGGTTACTTTGCCAGTTTATTTTAGAGTCAAAATTCAAAGCCTAGATATAACTCTAAAACCTGTGTTTGTTAGTCTATTACGGAGGGACTAACTTTGATCAGAGTTCCTGTATGTTCTTTTCCCGCTGTGGAATAGCAGGTAGCAGCAGGAGAGCAACAGTAAGCCCATTCATTGCCGGGCTCGTTGTTTTTTTGTTTTTTTGTTTGTTTTTTTTTTTCCTTTTATCTGATAGGAGTTTTTCAGAACTTTTAAAAGATTTTATTTTTCATGAGAGGCACAGAGACATAGGCAGAGGGAGAAGCAGGCTCCCTGTGGGGAGCCTGATGGCGGTACTTGATTCCAGGACCCCAGAATCACGACCTGAGCCAAAGGCAGATGCTCAACCACTGAGCCACCCAGGCACCCCTGAGTTTTTCAGAATTTTTACCTCAGAGTAGTCCTCCACATTCCTCCCTTATGTAATGTTGGACCATTTATATGGATCATACTTTCCTGAGAAGCTTGAAGTAGGTGATCCCTTTCCTTTTTGTCTCTTCCCTTCCTACTTGGCAGAAATGTCGATCTCTTACTTCACCTAGGATCTCATCAAGTTTTTTCTTCTTTTATGAGAGGGCCTGACCTTGTCTTTCCTATTAGCCACTTTGCTCTTCCTCTTCTACTTGATCAGGACCGAATGGGAAGCACTCTGCTTCGGACTTCATTTCCGAAGTTTTATGTCTTCCTGCGTTTGAGTGTTTGTCCACTGCTCTTTTGTAAAGATGCCATTTTTTTGGTTTAGTTGGTTCACTTGACTCTGGTCATTGTTTTTGTTTGTTTGTTTTCTTACTAAAAAGTAGGATGTTCTCGTTGTAGAACATAGGAAAGTATGAGGATAGAAAAGCAGAAAACCCTCCAAACCTTAACACCACTGTTGACAATTCAGTGTGTTAAAAAAATTTTTTCACATTACAAAGTATGTTGAAATTATAGAAAAGCCTGAAGAAGGAAATTTAAAAACCACAATCTCATCACCCAGAGATTACTGTTTACATTTTGACATACCTAGCAAAAATTTCTTTGCTGAGTTTTGCATTTAAAACTCTGTCAGAGGGATCCCTGGGTGGCTCAGCGGTTTGGCACCTGCCTTTGGCCCAGGGCGCGATCCTGGAGACCCGGGATCGAATCCCACATCGGGCTCCCGGTGCATGGAGCCTGCTTCTCTCGCTGCCTGTGTCTCTGCCTCTCTCTCTGTGACTATCATAAATAATAAAAAAAAAACAAAAACAAAAAAACTCTGTCAGATATTATAAATGGATTAAAAATTTCTGAGTTTGTCCAAATAAGATAAAAATTTAGAAATATCATTTGAAAAATTTTAAATAAAGGAAAAAGAGGGGTAAGTTACCTGTACTCACATCCCAGAGGACTCACTGCTAACAATTTGGTGTATTCATTTACTATTATTAATGAGAATTGCTGTAAGCCAGGGAAATGCCTAGATACTAAGGATCATACAGGCAGATTGTAAAACAACATATTCATTAATTTCATTTGTTGTACAAATTCTGTTGATACATTATCGGAAACAGAGAGGGCAGAGAGTTGCTGTTTTATTCTTTGTATTGTCTGTACGTTTATGTAGCTATGGAATAAATATATTTTTAAATTGTGAGCATAGTAGTATGATAAACCTTTTATGTTTTATTATTTTTAAAAGATTTTATTTATTTGAGAGACAGTGAGAGAGAAAGAGAGCACAGTGGGGTGAGGGGCAGCGGGAGAAACAAACACTTCACTGAGCAGGGAGTTGGATATGCAATTCTGGAATCATGACCTGAGCCAAAGGCAGACACTTAACTGACTGAGCCACTGAGGCACCATATGTTCTGCTTTTTATTTTATTTTATTTTATTTTATTTTATTTTATTTTATTTTATTTTATTTTATTTTATTTATTATTATTTCTTTATTTACTTATGATAGTCACAGAGAGAGAGAGAGAGAGAGAGAGAGAGAGAGAGAGGCAGAGACACAGGCAGAGGGAGAAGCAGGCTCCATGCACCGGGAGCCCGATGTGGGATTCGATCCCGGGTCTCCAGGATCCCGCCCCGGGCCAAAGACAGGCGCCAAACCGCCGTGCCACCCAGGGATCCCCTATTTTATTTTATTTATTAAAGATTTTATTTATTCATGAGACACACAGAGAGAGAGAGAGAAAGAGAGAGAGAGAGGCAGAGGCACAGGCAGAGGGAGAAGCACGCTTCATGCACGGAGCCCGACGCGGGACTCGATCCGGGGTCTCCAGGATCAGGGCCTAGGCTGAAGGCGGCACTAAACCACTGAGCCACCCGGGCTGTCCATGTTCTGCTTTTTAAATGTGATGTTATATTAACATTTTCTTGCGATAAATTAGCCTTCAAAAACATTTAGACCATTACATTCTGTATTATCATTTTAGTCTTTGCCTTTTTGGAAAATAGATTTCTTTTTTTTTATCATTAGAAATAATGTTGGGTTTGACATCTGTATACAAAAATCTTTGTTGATATCTGATTATTTCCTTAGACTACATTTATAGAAATAGGATTTGTTGGATTAAATAAAGTTAAAAAGTTTTGATATATTTTGGTAAAATGATGACAAGAGAGGTGGTGTTGGTTTATATGAAGGTATCTCGCCTCACCTTCATTAGTATTACTGTTTTGTAGCTTGCTTCTTTGACTTGATAAGACTATTCATGATTATCTTTTTATACACCATCATTTCCAATAGCTGCATAATCTGTTATACGTATATAATTTAGCAACTTTTCAGTATTCTAAACAATGTTATGCTAAACATCTTACATATATATATGTTGTGCTTTATTTTCTTGTATTTTCAAAAACTCGATGTGCTGAGTCAAAAGTTGCATATTTGGAATTTTATGATATATTTATTGCCAAAGGTTGCAAACACTTTTACCCCACTGTGATTGAAAATGTCTGCTTTTCTGTGTTCATAACAATACCATGTATCCCAGGCTTCAAATGGTTACCAGTCTGATGGCAAATTTTGGTAGCATAGTTATTTTAATATATATGTCACTAGTTACTAGTTATGTTAAGCCTATTTGAGTTTTAATTATGCTTCATTTTATTGTAAGAACTCTATAAATATTACTATCTTTTCTTAGATCTATGTGCAATATTTGAATTTTTATTTATTTATTTATTTATTTATTTATTTATTTATTTAGTCAGTCAGTCAGTCAGTCAGTCAGTCATGAGAGACAGTCAGTCAGTCAGTCAGTCAGTCATGAGAGACAGAGAGAGAGAGAGAGAGAGAGAGGCAGAGACACCGGCAGAGGGAGAAGCGGGCTCCATGCACCGGGAGCCCGATGTGGGATTCGATCCCGGGTCTCCAGGATCGCGCCCTGGGCCAAAGGCAGGTGCCAAACCGCTGCGCCTCCCACTCCTAGTGTTGTGTAATTGGCTAGTACATTTCTTTCTCAGTATCTCTGGGACCTATTCTTTCCTCCATGTTTCTGTTCTTTACCTCCTATACTAGGTTCTTGTTGCCTGTCGCGTGCTTCTTCTTGTCTACCTATTACATGTTCCAGAACAGTTTTCTCAAACATGTTTCCTTCTTACTGTTACTGGCCTATTCAGTAATCCATGAAACAAACAGTAAGCGAGAACTTACAGCCTTCAGTTTGAAGTGCCAGCTTGTCCATCTGCTTCATCTTGTGTAGTGGAAAGAGGATGGACTTGGGCGTGGTTCTGCCTACAAGTTCCTTGACTGCTCTATGAGGTCAGTATCCTCATCTGTAAAGTGAGAGCGGTGACACTTACCTTCCACCATTTTGTGAGGACCGAATGAGACTGTTTCTGTGGAACACCTGGCACACACGCAGCACGTGCCCCTGATGATTCCCATGCCTCCTGCCTTGCCCTCTTTCTGTTGCCAGACTTATTCTTCGTGCTGGTGCCTGGACTGTCCTCTCAAAGGAAGGAAGCCTTTCCTAGTTCCCGCTAGTTCGCTAGTTCGCCTGAATGTTTATTCATTCATTTATTTCTGACTTTGCACAAACTGTTACTACCAACTTACCCTCCCTCTGATGGTATCCTTTTGCTGGTCTTCCAACTTCCAGAATTCAACTCAACACTCAATTCTGGAAAGTCCATCTTGATTAACCCCACTCAGCTTAACTACTATTTCTTGTGTTTTATTTCCTTAAATGTCAGAAGTTTGTGTTTCATTAATTAAAAGATGCTGTTTTTTCATTGTGGGATATGTTTCCCATTTATAAACATTTTTTCCTCTTTTAATTTTTAGAATCTGATGTCCCAGCAGAACTCCAAGTATTAAAAGGACCCCTACAACAGCCGACTTTCCCTTTTGCAGTTGCAAACCAACTCTTGCTCGTCTCTTTGCTGGAGCACTTGAGCCATGTGCATGAACCAAACCCGCTCCGTTCAAGACAGGTGTTTAAATGTTAGTAAGAATAACTCTTGCTAAATTAACCTTGTAAAAATTCTATGTTGTTTGATGTGGGTCTGAAAAGCAGCTTATATATAAACATTTGAAATGAGTATTAATAGTTTGTATCCCTTGAATGCATTGGGAACTCCAAAAGATTAATAACCATGAAGTTGGCTGTATTTAACGAAAAAATAGTTGTTTTGTCTCTATAACATGATCATTCATATAATTTTTGAAGATTTATCATGGTTTAGTCAGTGAGCAGCCAAATGAACATCGTAAGTACTTATTCTGAGCTAGTTCTTGACCAGAGCCTTGAACCAGCTGCAGTCTGTGTTGTTGAATAGGAGCCTGTTTTCATCTACAGAGTACTTCTGACACCAAATATGTTTTTTTTCCCCCATACTGACTAGTTTTCTGATACCAGCTGGGTGTCCTACAATTCAGTTCAATTCTGACACTGTCTACCTGAAGTTAATGTCAGATCCCACAGGCTAAGGCTCAGTCTCACAGACTGCCTTCATTTCAGATGCTGGTTGCAAGTAGTGGGTCCACCATGTCCTTAGGTTACTCATACTTGTGTCCGACCTGGCTGTAAATTGTTTACAATCAAGCATCCACTCTTGCCCTCTCAGTTTTATTTTATTTTATTTATTTATTTTTTTTTTCCCTCTCAGTTTTAATAATTTGCTGTAATAGCTCATAGTACTCAGGGAGACACTTGTGCTTCTGGATTTATTTTATAAGAGAATATGATGACCAATACAGATGAACAGCCAGATAAAGAGGCACATAGGGCGAGGACCAGGGTACAGGAACTTCTGTTCCTATGGAGTTGGGTGCACCACTCTCCTGGTGTATGGAAATGCTCACCCAGAAGCTCTCTGAATCCCTTTTGAGGGGTTTTTATGGAGTCTTCATCATGGTGGCATGATCAATTTTTAACTCCATCTCCAGCCCTTTTCTCCCTGGAGAATGGAGGGGTGGAGCTGAAAACTCCAAGCTTCTAATCATGGCTTGGTCTTTCTGGTGACAAGTCCCCCTTTGAAGTTCTCTTGGGGATCCCCAGTCATCTCATTAGCATACAAAAAACACTGTTATTACTGGAGATTACAAGGGTCTTAGAAGTTCTTGTGTCAGGAACTAAAGTCAAAGACCAAATATTAGAACAAAAGATGCTCCTAGTACCCCCAGCCCTTGGGAAATCACAAGAATTTTAGAAGCTATGTGAGTTTCAGGAAACCAGACCAAATATGTTTTTTATTATACCACAGTATTTGAAATGTTTATTTTTATTCCTGCCATATGTTACGTATATGAGAAACTTGAGCATGCATAGACATGAGCAGAATTATGGATCATGTTGTTTTTGGTCCAGCTCACTGAGAACATTATGGCCTCTTTAATAGCTCCAACCACAGATTCTAAGAATCTTTTACCAAAAAAGTCTTTCCAAGTGTTATTTAGTGTTAGAAATCCTCAAACGTAGAGCTACCTTTATGTGACCTTAGAGAGTAATATTTTAAAGGTAGATTGGTGTTTTGATGAACTTGATGGGACGTGGGAAATATACAAGTGTATAAAACTGGTGTTCTTGTAGGTTCCAGAACGCAGGTAGCTGGGCATTATTGTATTGAGCTCATTGTATAGAAAAGCAGATTGTAATGATTTTTGGGTAGTAATCTGGCTCCTAATTAAAGCAAATCTGAATCTTGTTGATTTTAAGATATTTTTGGATTTCTTTGTAGGTGACTGAACTTTTATTTATTTGTTTACTTATGTAAATTATTTTACCCACTTTATTTAACCTAATTTTATATCATTAGAATTTTGTAACATATTCTTCCTAATTGTATTTTTGCTTATTCTTTTTAAAAAAGTTTTTAAAATTAATTTCAGTTAGTTAACACGTAGTATATTATTAATTTTAGAGGTAGAGTTCTGTGATTCATCAGTCTTATATAAAACTCAGTGCTCATTACGTCCTGTGCTCTCCTTAGTGACCGAACTTTTAAACAAAGTATATCTAAAATGTTTTTGATGTTATTCAACTAATGGATAATCTAATGAAGTTACCCATATAGAAAGAATATTCTTGGATTCCCTCTGGCTCCTGTGTGTTGCCTGAGCTTACTCCACAGTAACACTACCAGGACCTTGCCCGTTTATAATGGGTCACTATAGTATCAGGTGCCACGTAACATCTCTATTCCTCCTTAGGAGCCTACAGAGCTCTGTGGAGGGGGGAGTGCCAAAATGGTAACCCCACAATTAACTACTTGTATGTTGCTAACAAGTCAGAGCTAACCAGCTACTAAAGAAAGTCCTCTGACAGGTTTGGCTCCTGACCAGACTAGCATGCACCAGGCTTTGACCGACAGGTCACCTAAGACCTCTGGCCTAGTGCTCAAAAAAAAAAAAAAAAAAAAATATTCTCCATGGTATCTGTATTCCTTGAATAAATAAAAGCCAAGCACTTCTGTAGAAACTTCTTTTTCTGAGCAGCTTGGTGTTGTGACTTCAGACTTGACTTTCCCCTAGTATTTGGTCTGCGCACATCCCTTTGTACTCCTTGTTGGTTAGAGATCATCAGTCCACAGTTGAAAACAATAAGTCACTTTTGTTGTCAGTTCTAATCATGTTTTCACTGTTGCCTTTGTTCTTACTTCATTGCCTGTCAACAAAAGGTGATGTGTTTGAATGTTGGGAGACTAGTAAGTCTACATTTTTTTTCTTGCCTTTTTAAAAACAGCTTTGTGCTTTACCAGCTGACCAGGCATGGTAAACAAATGACTTCTCTGTATCAAATAGGTAATTCTAGATGTGCCCCTGATCACCCAGAGTACCGACTGTTCCTTCTCTATTGGAGGGTTAATCCCCAAATTATAATATGTATAAACATAACTTTTTTCTTACAGAGGTTTTTCTTTTTTTTTTTTTTTCAAGATTTTGTTTATTATTGAGAGTGTGTGCGTGCATGCATACACACGGTTAGGGGGAGGGGAGGGGCAGTGGGAGAGGGAGCTGCAGGCTCCCCATTGAGCAGGGAGCCCAACTTGGAGCTCCATCCCAGACCCCAGGATCATGACCTGAGCCAAAGGCAGATGCTTAACTGAGCCACCCAGGTGCCCCACTTTTTTTTTTTTTTTTAAATAAAGGGTGTTGTTCTCTAGTCTCTTTAAAATTGCCATTTTATTGAAGGCCTTTCTGATTATGTCCATATTCTTTTTCTAGTGCTTTGCCAGACCTTTATCAAAATGGGGCTGCTGTCTTCTTTCACCTGTAGTGATGAGTTTAGCTCATTGAGGCTACATCACAACAGAGCTATTACTCATTTAATGAGATCTGCTAAAGAGAGAGTTCGTCAGGTAAGCACTAAAATACAAACTTTGTGTATGACAAAAGCATTTTAATTTCAGGAGAACTGTATTTTAAAGCATTATGAAATCCTAGTTATATGCAGGTTTATGAAAATGTTGACCTTAATTTGTTTATTCAACAAATATTTATTGAATGAATACTGTGTGCTAGGCTGTGTTGTAGGAGCTGGGATTCAAGCAGCAAACAAAATAGACAACAGATAAAAGCACCTGCTCTCATGGAGCTTATTTTTTATTTTTTTTTAGCTTATGTTCTGATCGGGGGGCAGTCAGCAATAGAAACCTAAAAATCTATAAAAATAAAGGGAGTGTTGCATGGTGGTAAGTGTTAAGGAGAAACATAAAGTGGAGAAGGAGCTTAGAAAATGTGTGGCAGGGTGTCCAGTTACTGAAATCAGGAGCTGCAGTTGAGAGTACGAGCCATGCTCCAATCTGGAGGAAAGCATTGTAGGCAGAGGGACAGTCGTTCCTGGGGTAGCAGTGTGCTTGGTGTGTTTGGGAAGCTGCCTGGCAGCCATATGGCTGGAGGAGAGTAAGTAGGAGGAGCGTGTGGGAAAGGTAGGGAAGCAAAGGGCATTGGGATGGGCAAATGGTGGAGGATCTTGAGACCATCATAACATCTTTGGTTTTTAACTCAGAGTCAAGTGCGAAGCTTTACAGGATTTTGAGCCAAGGAATGAGGTGTTCTGATTTATATTTTAATGGACCACTGCAACTACTGTGTTGAGAATAGACGGAGGAAATAAAAGGCCAAGGCAGGGAGACAGGCATCATACAGGCAAGAGGTGATGGTGACTTGGATTGGGTGGTAGCAGTGGAGGTGTGAGAAGTGGTCTATTTCTGCATATATTTTGAAGGTGAAGTCAGAATTATTTGCTGACAGAGCTCTTTGGTAAGTTCTCAGCCTTATCAGTGGATGGCAAGAATCTACCTTTTTTAGTAGTGATCTTTTGGCTAAGACAAACATTTTCAATTGTAAACCTCTAGGTGATATTGAAAAAGCCAGAATGTTTTTCTTTTTTTAAGTATTATTTGAATATTTGGGATTATTAATGTGACACTGAATTTTGTTAGAGTCCTCATTCCATGAAATTTGCCTAAAATGGAAATTTTAAAAGGAATTTTCTGATTTTAGGATCCTTGTGAAGATAATTCTCATACCCAGAAGATCAGGTACGTGTTAGATACATCTGTGATTGTGCTGAAAGAAATTAAGGTTAAGAACTGATTCTGAATTAATCAGAAATTAGTTTTGGGGTTAAAAATAATGTAGTTAGGGTAGTTTATGAAAATTTTAAAAGCTTTATTCTCAGAAATTGATTACTGCTCTAAGATTTACTTTATTTCTCGTTCCCCTCCCCCTTATGCCACTCCCCCATTCTGTGTGGATTCCATAGGCCCTGTCCTTAATTCAGAGCACTGATACCCAGTCTCTGTCAGGGGAACAACACTAAATTTTGGCTATATGTAGGAAATGCTAGTTTAAAATCTGTAATTCATTAATAGTTTATCATTTTTAAAAAATTTTTTAAAATTTATTTATGATAGTCACACAGAGAGAGAAAGAGAGAGGCAGAGACACAGGCAGAGGGAGAAGCAGGCTCCATGCACCGGGAGCCCGACGTGGGATTCGATCCTGAGTCTCCAGGATCGCACCCTGGGCCAAAGGCAGGCGCTAAACCGCTGCGCCACCCAGGGATCCCTAATAGTTTATCGTTAAGAATTTTTTGAAAGAATTTATGTTTTAAAGAAAGTGTGTGGGATCCCTGGGTGGCGCAGCGGTTTGGCGCCTGCCTTTGGCCCAGGGCGCGATCCTGGAGACCCGGGATCGAATCCCACATCGGGCTCCCGGTGCATGGAGCCTGCTTCTCCCTCTGCCTGTGTCTCTGCCTCTCTCTCTCTCTCTGTGACTATCATAAATTAAAAAAAAAAAAAAAAAAAAAAAAAAAAAAGAAAGTGTGTGCACATGCAAGCCCAAACAGGGGAGGAGCAGAGGGAGAGGGAGAAGCAGACTCCCTGCTGAGATCATGCCCTGAGCTGAAGACAGATGCTTAACTGACTGTGACACCCAGGTGCCCTCTCATTAAGAAATACAAGTAAATTTATTACTGAGCTCAGCTAATCAGCATGTTAGTTATCCTTAGGACTCCTGCTTTAAAACATTGATAATTCCTGGAGAGAAAGGGGATGGGGAAACTGGGTGACGGGCATTAAGGAGGGGCACGTGATGTGATGATCACTGGATGTTATACGCAACTGATGGATTATTGGAAACTACATCTGAAACTAATGATGTACCATATGTTAGCTAATTGAATTAAAATAAATAATAAAACTGATAATTTCTAATTAGAATACTAATTACTGGTAGTATACTTGATTATTTGATTAACAATCCCTTTGGCATCTGTTTTTTCCCCTTGCTATCTTTATTACCTGTCAATTTGCTTAGCAAATAGTTTTCTTCCTAGAGAATGAAAAATTTTGACTCCTCTTTTCAAATCACAACTTATTGATTAGTAAGGTTTGATAGGTTAGTGATACGGTGGGCACATGGTTCTCTCATGCTTTAAAATTGATTGGTTGTTTGTATTTCACTTTTAGATCAAGGGAAATAGCCTTTGAAGCACAAACTTCACGTTACCTAAATGAATTTGAAGAGCTTGCTGTCTTAGGCAAAGGTGGATACGGAAGAGTGTACAAGGTTGTTTTCCACAGATCCCTTTTGACCTCCTACCCTGAATAAATGTGTTTTGAGAAGCTGTTCTCGTGATTACTATTTAAAGTGCTCCAAGGGGAAGTTCCTAGAAAGGATGTATATTTACTTTTCCTTAAAATTTGTCATTTATAAGTAAGTGGGCAGGTTTTAACTTTTTCCTAACCACATTGGTGGTTTAGGCAGATTTTGGAAACCACATTGATTTACTTAAAAATATATCACTAAAGAAAGTTGTGCATTTGTATTTTGAGCTTCATGTGGTTTTTTTGTTTTTTTTTTGTGGGGGGGGACTTTCCCATTTTTCAGACCTAGAGTCTCTAGGGGTTGGAGACTCTGCAGTTTGGAAGCTTCTTCTTCTTCTTCTTCTTCTTCTTTTTTTTTTTTTTTGTAGTTTGGAAGCTTCTAGTTGAGCTGACTGGTCGACTTCCCTGACCATATTAAAGACCCTGGTCTTTCATTTAAATTCACCTTTTTAGCTAGTTTGGATCTTAAGCTCAGGTTGGACTAATTTGCTCCATTCAGTTGAATTTAATGGCACAAATACTTTTTCTTTCCTTCTACTTTTTAGGTCAGGAATAAATTAGATGGTCAGTATTATGCAATTAAAAAAATCCTGATTAATGGTGCAACTAAAACAGATTGTATGAAGGTATGATTTTTTAAGTGTATTTATTTTAAGTAATTGAGTAGGTTCTTTTGAAAGAGTTATGTATGTGTGTATATTTGGCAAATATTAGGTGTTGTGGATCGCTAAGTTTACTAAGAGTGGGCTATACAAAAGCAAACATCAAAACCAAATTTTTATTTGACTTAATTTTTAATAAAAAAATTTCTTTTTGAGAGAGCTTAAGAGAGTGAGAGTGTGAATGGGGTGCCGGGACAGCAGGAGAAAGAGACACAGAATCCCAGGTAGACTCCATGCTCAGCACAGAGTCCAATGTGGGGCTTGATCACCTAAGCTGAGATCAAGAGTTGGATGCTTAAGTGACTGAGCCACCCAGGTGCCTGTTGACTTAATTTTGAATAGACGCTTCTGACCACATTTCAGGATCATTGCTGGGGAAATTAACCTTTAAAGAAAGTATACAGTGTAGCTTGTTAGAAAAAATAGGAGCTCAGTTCAGGTTATGGTCTCCCCCTGACATGTTCTGTGGTCCTGGACAAATAAATGACCTAGTCTCTTGTCCTTGACATAGTGGTGACAGCAGGACTGGACTTGCTAGTAGTAGTATATGTGTGCTGAAGCAAGCTCTGGACTTACTAGGAGGAATAAAATGAGAGAATGAATATAAATAGGCTCTGAAAAGTGTAAAGCACTAGATGCATATAAGTTATTTTGTTGCTGTAATAATTCCATTTGCCTCTCAGAAATATTCTGATTATTTTAATGTAGTTTAGATTCTTTGTTCAGTTGGATTTTTACCGTTTTGCTCTGGAACACGTAGCATTTTGATACCGTACACATTTAACAAGTTGTCAGTAAAAGCTGGATATAAGTGCGTTAAGTGCGTTCGTTTCCTCTTTAGGTACTACGGGAAGTGAAGGTGCTGGCAGGCCTTCAGCATCCTAACATAGTAGGCTATCACACTGCTTGGATAGAACATGTTCACATGACCCACGCACAAGGTAAGCAGTTATAGATGATATAGCTGAAGGCTTGGCCAACTGTGGCCTATGGGCCAAACCGGCCTGCCCCTGTTTTGGTGCATCCCCAAGCTGAGAGTATTTTCTTACATGTTTAAGTAGTTTAAAGAAGAATCAAAAGAATATTTTGTGAAAGCTATATGAAATCAAATTTCACGTCAGCGAATAAAGTGTGTTAGGATAGGACATAGGCTCATTCATTTGTGTATTGTCTGTGGCTGCTTTTGCACTACAACAGCTGAACTCAGTTATGGTGCAGAGTCCTTTGGGGCCCACAAAACCTGCAACAGTTACTCTCAGGCCCACTATGGAAAGTTTGCTCCCCTGGCATAGTTGAACTGGTCTGTTTCTATGGTTCCTAAAATGTGCCAGGCATTTGAATGACCTTGTTATATTGCATTTTGCCAGAAAGTATTAACATTTTTAGACTTGTGGTCTCCTTTGGTGTTATTTTAGCTCTTTGATCATACATTAGAAAGCTAAGCTGCCTGAAGATGTGTTATTTTTGTTTGTTTCCTTTTGCAGATCGAATTTCTATTCAGCTGCCATCTCTGGAAGTGATCTCTGATGAGGAGGGTGACAGGTATGTGAATCGGTGTGTAGTTTGACAAGTTAGGTATAACCGGTCCCCTGCACTGAGTTTTGTCTTTTTCATCATTTTCATTAGAAAATGATAAATGATTTCTTCCTCTCAAGTGTTTCCTGCTAGTGTTTTCAATAAATGCTGCTGCTAGAGAGATTTGATACCATTTGCTTCCAGTGTTTATCAGTGAGGTATATGTAGTTTTTTTTTTTTTTTTTAAGATTTCTTTATTTGTTTATTCATGAGAGAGAGAGGCAGAGACACAGGCAGAGGGAGAAGCAGGCACCATGCAGAGAGCCTGACGTGGGACTCCATCCAGGGTCTCCAGGATCACACCCTGGGCTGCAGGCGGCGCTAAACCGCTGCGCCACCGGGGCTGCCCATATATGTAGGTTTGAAGGGATAGCTGAGTTATTCTTGATTTTTTTTTTTTTTAAGATTTATTTATTTGTTTATGATAGAGAGAGAGAGGCAGAGACACAGGAGGAGGGAGAAGCAGGCTCCATGCCGGGAGCCTGACGCGGGACTTGATCCCGGGACTCCAGGATCACACCCTGGGCCACAGGCAGGGGCTAAACCGCTGAGCCACCCAGGAATCCCCTCTTGATCTTTTTTTACATTGATTTTTATCTTTACTGTTTTTTTCCCCCCTCCAGAAATCAACATGTTAAAAATGATGAAAGTAACAGCACATCCATTATCTTCGCCGAGTTCACCTCAGGAAAAGACAAGTCCTTAGGAAAATCTGGCATTGAAAATCGGAATAATAGATTGGTGAACTACAGCACCAGTTTAATCCCCAGAGACACCAGTGAATTTGAATCACCCAGTTTTCTCCAAAGAAATGGTTTGGCTGATTTGCCTTCCAGCTCAATTATTGAACATCAGCTGCCACTTAGGCATCATTCCGACTTAGAAGAGAATTTCACATCCACTGGGGAATCTTCTGAAAACTTAAGTTTGTTGGGGCAGACAGAGGTAGATCACTTTACCAGAACCTACTGATGATTTGATGCTCAAATAGTTATGATGTGGAGGACCATGCCTAGGATGTGACCTCCCCCCTGTCCCCTCTATCCCTCACTCTTCATCTGTCTTTGTCAGTCTCTCCCCTCCTTGTCCCCCTGGCCTTGGCCCTTGTGTTGGGTTTTGCCCTCCTTTACTTAATTTAATGCCTGCTAAGCCTTTTCTGGTTCTGTCTAGATCTGATCATTTGTGCCCCCTGGAGTTGGAAACATCGCTCACATGTTTCTGTTGTGTGTTCGCCTCCTGCTATACAATATTTATGCATAAAGATCTTTTGTATTTTGGAACGTGACTTTAGGAGAGAGGGGAAGAGAGATCAGCAGGTCCATTTTCAGGACACTATCAATAAGGGTCACACCCATGTGCTAGTGAGACTGTCACATACTTGCACCAGTGTGGAGTCTTAGTGTTAAAAACCTTGAACGCTAACAGGGTCTCAGTATAATCTGGCATGCTGGGATTACAGAACTGTATGTGCTATCTGTATATGTGCACGCAGAACTAATTCTTACTGCGCAGGAGTATGTGGCTCTGTGCATGCACTTTTTAGGAGACAAAGCTTTGAACAGGGTCATCTGAGTACACAAGAGTTGGGTTTGAGGGACTTTTCATCAGAACCATTCTGTTAGTCTGGACTACATGTGGGAAACTTTCCTTGGTGTCTAAATGCACTATAGAGAGCTTAAATTTTGCTTACCTCTTGTTTGAACAAATTATTTATGGACACAGCAAAGCCTCCAAAAATGTGCATCTACTTTGGGGTATACAGAGAGCAGTAGAGTGCCTGCCGCACAGCTGACCTCTTGATGCTGTGTCTTAGCTTTAGAAACTGGTTGTGTGGCGAGCCGACCCAGTTGTTTCAGTGCCACTGCCTTAGTGTCACATTCAGGAGCTTGTCCCATTCTGCAGCTGGGCCTCCCCCTGCCCACTCAGATTCTGACTCGCCATTTTAGGCGTTCCTTTATTCCTCTGTCTCTTTCGCGAGACTTTGGGCTTCTCAGGCAGACATGTGTTTGTCGTCTCTTTCCTGAGCACTTAGCCCCCTGCTCTGCCTTAGGAGGCAAGTGAGTACCTATTGACTAAATGAATAATGCGAGCAAGTCGTGCAAAGGTGGGAGCCAGCTGTGTCGTCCCCCAGGTGCAGTACCACTTGATGCTGCACATCCAGATGCAGCTGTGCGAGCTCTCCCTGTGGGACTGGATAGTGGAGAGAAACCAGCGGGGTCGGCAGTATGTGGACGAATCTGCATGTGAGTACCAGATGGATCTCTAAACACGGGGCTGGGAGGTGGAGACACAGGCGGATCTTCTGAAGTAGGAACTACCTCCAGGTGCTTTAGACTCAGGGAAAAAGTCACCTTTTTAAAACGAACAGTTGTGCTTATTTCAACATTCTCAAGAACATACAGGCATTTGGAAGTTAATTTTCTCTGAGATAGAGATATATTTATGGGTGTCTAAGCAGTAATGTGCTAGAATTTAGGTTAATGATTGGGGCAGAAAAAGAATTTTTTTTTTTTAAGATTCTGTTTATTCATGAGAGACACATGCACAGAGAGAGAGAGAGAGAGAGAGAGGGAGGCAGAAACACAGGCAGAGGGAGAAGCAGGCTCCATGCAGGAAGCCCGATGCAGGACTCAATCCCCGGACCCGGGATCACACCCTGAGCCAAAGGCAGATGCTCAACTGCTGAGCCATCCAGGCGTTCCAAGAATTTTTAAGGGAGAAATTTAAATATTTTATTTTTTAAATCTGACAATGTGATACTCTTGCAAAAAGACACCTTTGAAGAAACTCTTATAGAAGGATAGGTGGTGAAAAGTTTCTCTTTCTTAAGACCCAGATCTCCTATCTTCCCCTGTAGATCTCTAACTACAGAAATACTCTGTTAGGTTAGTAATTTTTAAAATTATTTAACACTGGTCCTCAGCTTGTGCCATACATTAGAATCACCTGGGGAGCTTTAAAAAAGATGTTGATAAGACAGAGTAAGAGAAAACAGGTGGAGAAAGCCAACCACCATGATGTTGTCTGGGGTGACTGTGGCTGGTATTCAAGGTCAGCATCAGCAGTGAAAACTGTTCATATTGTGTGACCTTGAGAAGGTGTGATGAGAAGAGCATTGTATCTCTGGGTCTTTCTCCCCAGAATCCATAATGCTAGTCTAATTGTAAAAAAACATCAGACAAATCCCAACCTAGGTACCTTCTATGAATTATCTGACCAGTGTTTCTCAAAACTGTCAGGGTCCTCATAAACAGGAAAAGTGAAGAACTGTCACAGACCGCAGACCTGACAACTAATGTAATACGGTATCCTGGATGGGATCCTAGAAAAGAGAAAGGACGTTAGATAAAAACTAGGGAAGCCTGAATAAATGGTGAACTTGTCCCAATCTTGGTGCATTAACTGTGACAGGTGTATTTTACCAGTATAAGTGTTAATAATGGGAAACTGGGTGGGGTGTAAGTGGGAACCATACTATGGCGTCAGTTTTTTTTTTTTTTTTTTAAGATTTTATTTATTTATTCATGAGAGACAAGAGAGAGAGAGGCAGAGACACAGGCAGAGGGAGAAGCAGGCTCCATGCAGGGGGCCTGATGTGGGACTCGATCCTGGGTCTCCAGGATCAGGTCCTGGGCTGAAGGCAGCACTAGACTGCTAAGCCACCCGGGCTGCCCCATGGTCTCAGTTTTTCTGTAGATCTAAGATCATTCCAACAAGCAACAAGTAGTCTGTTTTTTTTTTTTTTTTTTTAGATTTTATTTATTTATTCATGAGAGACCCAGAGAGAGAGGCAGAGACACAGGCAGAGGGAGAAGCAGGCTCCATGCAGGGAGCCCGACACGAGACTCCAGGATCACACCCTGGGCCAAAGGCAGGCGCTAAACCACTGAGCCACCCAGGGATCCCAAAACTTTCCTACCCTTAAAGTCTGTTGTATCATCATGTTAATAGATGAATTAAAACATTTGCTTTTTCCCCCAGTATACTTCATTTTTCATTCGTCAGTCATTTTTGGAAAATGCAGCATTCCAAATCTTCCCACATAATGGGAGCTCACTCTTTGTGCTAACATAGTGTATCTTTTCTTAAAAATTTCATTATTTGTAAGTCTTTAATACACAGTAGACTTAGGACACTAGATTTATTAGTGTTAAACCCCAGAGTGTCAAAGGTTTAAAGGAGATTTAAACCTAATTTAATCCAGCCATTTTATGCCTGAGAATGGTTTACACACTGATTAATACAGGGGCTCTGGGTGAACTTAGTGACACCAAATCTATTCACTAGGGCACTAGTTTGTGATGGTTTCTTTGTAAACTGAAATAGCTCTTGTTGCTTATATTTCACCATTTTGGAATATTGACTGTTGCAAATCTGAACTATGTTAATGTATTTAATGTGTTTAGAACTAGGTAATGTTTAGATGTTGATGAATAAAAAAGACAGAGAAATAAAACTTCCTTTCTTATTTCAAGGTCCTTATGTCATGGCGAGTGTTGCAACAAAGATTTTTCAAGAACTGGTGGAAGGTGTATTTTACATACATAACATGGGAATCGTACACAGAGATCTGAAGGTAAGTGGGGAGGCTAGTTGAGGACGTGGTGTTGCTTCACTGAGTTAAATGAAATTATGTGTCCTCTTTCATTTACTTAGAGGGTTATCATTATTTTTGTATAAATCCTCATCCCATGAGTCTGGAACTTTTTTTTTTTTTTTTTTATGATAGTCACAGAGAGAGAGAGAGAGAGAGAGGCAGAGATACAGGCAGAGGGAGAAGCAGGCTCCATGCACCGGGAGCCTGATGTGGGATTCGATCCCGGGTCTCCAGGATCGCGCCCTGGGCCAAAGGCAGGCGCCAAACCGCTGCGCCAGAGTCTGGAACTTTTGATTGAATTTTAAGGCAGTGATCTTTGGGCATTTGAAAATTCTCTGTGGAGGATTAGTAGTGTGTTTCAGGTAGTGAGTATGCTTAGAGTACTCATATAGTAGATGATGTTAAATGTATTTAATGCTGTCAAAAATCCTCATGTTATAGCAGCCTTAGAGGTAAAATCTGTTTCTACAATTATGTATCTTAAAGGAAATTTAACATGGGAAATTTTTTTCTGCTATTTAAAAAATTACGATTATTCCAGTTTTTAATCTACAAAAGACCTTGTATCAAGAAAGAAAATAGGGATCCCTGGGTGGCACAGTGGTTTGGCGCCTGCCTTTGGCCCAGGGCGTGATCCTGGAGACCCGGGATCGAATCCCACATCGGGCTGCCAGTGCATGGAGCCTGCTTCTCCCTCTGCCTGTGTCTCTGCCTCTCTTTCTTTCTCTCTGTGACTATCATAAATAAATAGATAGATAGATAGATAGATAGATAGATAGATAGATAGAAAAAAAAAGAAAGAAAATAGATCTACTTCTTTGGCAGAAGAGTTTTAATTTGCTTATTTTTTGAACAAAGAAATTGTCGAAAATGTCTTTAAAGAAATATTTGGGAACAAAAAGTTAACGTGCAAATCATTTTATTTTTTGAAAAAAGTTTAAGAACCAGTTTGTACATCTGGGATGTACATGATGATGAGTTAAGTGTTTTCTGTGTATGAGTCTAGCCAGAAAATGCTGTGTGAGTTACTGAAATTCTGTGGCTGGTGAAACTTTGGGCTCCTATATCAAGAGGTAAGCTAAGTCATAATAACCATATAGTGAGTTCCAGATCTGCACTGGGAGAAGTTGCTTTAAGTGTTGTTTGTATTTCTCACCGTAAATATTTCTGATGTTTCTTTTACAGATGTCCTCTAGGGATAAGGGTTTTTGAGATAACTTTATTAGGTTTTCCCTTAAGAGGTGGAATTCTGGCAGCATGATTCCTGCAGGTAGACTCCCTTGGTTATTGGTTAGTCTTAAAGGATAAGAGCGGTAAAGTAGCTTGGCGAGAAGCCCTGTGTCCCTGATGTTGGAACTTCGCTGGAGGTACATGTATATCGGAGACTCCCCGTTTCTTGTTAATATGTTAACGTTTGCTTCAAATTCAAGCAGGAGATTGATTATTGCCTTTCTGCCTCCAAAACATGCCTCATGGATAGCTGTTTGACCTTCATGGTCCCGGGCATTTACTTTGGCTCCATGAATTAGCAGCAAACGGATGCAGCTTACCCCTGCTGCCAGCAGTCGGCCGGCTTTGCTGGATGCAGTGCACACTGCCAGCTTGAGGGCTGTATTCCCTGTGGAGGAGACGGCACAGTTAACGTTTGCGCCACAGGCTATCAGCATTTCCATCATCTCCTTATTCAGGATGTTGGCAGCCATGTGAAGGGGTGTCATGCTGGATTCGTTAATGGCATTGACATAGGCACCATTTTGGACTAAAATAGAGAGAACTGAATAGGTCCCATAGGTTATGGCCAGGTGGAGGGGTGAATGTTTGTTGCTGTTGTCTACTTGAGCGTTGACTTGAGCTCCGTGTTCACACAAAATGCGGAGACACATCATAGCATTATTCTGAATGTCTGTCAGGATCCTTTGGATTCTGTTCCCCGGTTTTGTCCGTGTGGTAGAAATGATTGGCCAGTGCAGTAACATCAGGTGAAGTGTGGTAAGGCCTCTTGTGTCCCTAGAATAGTTATTAATCGCAAATTATACTGTATTCACCATGGAAACGGTTCTACACTAAGAATTAGTGCTTAAGAAGGTGACATTTATTGAAAGTACTTCCCCTCAACTACTTTAAAGAGGTGTTTGAAAATCTGTGTTTCTTGGGATATCACAGCATTTCGAGGGATGGGGTGGTTTGCATCACAGCATGGAGGGTCCTAGCTGTCTATAGCAGTTTCAGTTTTGTTTATTATAAACATCTGACTGCTCTACTAAAATTTGAAAATGATTTTCAGTTTGTGTATATTTATTTAGCGTAAGGCACCGTGCTCGGGATATGGTAAAATAGCACAGAGTCCCTGCTTTTGCAGGGCTGATGGTCTAGCATAAAAGACATTAAACATACTTAAATAACTAGGTCAGTTTTGCAAATGGGCAAAGTTCTAAGAGGTATGAGGGCCCCACAGGGCCGGCTTGTGGTTGGAAGGGTTGGAAAGGGTGTACTGAGGAGTCCTTGTGGAGGAGGAGGTACATTGGTGACATCCAGTCATGGAGGACTGGAAGAGCATCTGCAGAGCTAGGCAGGGCTGTATGGGGTGGGGGAGAGGGTCGTTTGAGCCAGACAGGTCAAGGAGCAATTCTGGAGCATGTTGAGCATTTAGGGCTTTACTTTCTGTTAATGTTATGGGGGCAAGAAGTTGATTGTTTATACCATGTGATTCTTCCATTCATTAAGATAGTATTTATTGGCACTAGTGTCAGGCAGTCATTTAAGGTGGTGAAGATGTGTTGGTGAATGAGATAATTTCTTTATCGTGAAGTGTATTCTTACAGTGGGTAGTAAAAAGAAAATCCATTGTCTATTTCTGTTTACTTATTTTCCATACCTAACTAAGGGTTTTAAACTAACTCCCTGAGGGCTGTGACCAGGACTTCATGTGTTTTCCACATCATCACTGCTGAGCACTTAATTCTCAGGATGCTTGAAGTGGGCAGACTGGTTTGTGTTCCTAGATTACTGCCAGTTTTTCAGAGTATCTCATCTAGTCAGTAAAGAAATTGGTTCATTCGAGACATGGTTATGGTATTTTGTAGTCCATAGCCCCCGAAGAATGGATGAGTCCAGACATGACTGGGGAGAGTAACATCTAAATCATGCATATCCTCATTTAGATCTGATTGCTGTTGAGTTAACTCACCTTACTTCTGGGTCAGCCCCATGTTCTAACAAACAAAGCAAACTTTGTGCCTTGCAGAATTCGACAGCCAGATGAATGGGGATGATGGACTGTGTCTGCTTTGAGGGAGAAAGCAGACTATGTTATAAGTAGCCCTGTGCAGTGAGAAGAAATCATTGTGTCAGCCTGCTATTCCAGAGGAAATAAGTGTATTTAGTTCCTCAAATGTGTTGAAGTTTTCTTTTTGACTATTTTAAAAGACCCCAAACTAGTGAGATTCTTATTATAAAATCTGTGTTTTACATAAATGCAAATTTACCAGTGCAGCAGAAATAACTTACATAAAGCTTTCGAAGCTGATTCTTGTGGAGAGCTCATAGTGTAAAATTAATGGTAAATGCAACTAAGTCACTGTGTCCTTAAATTAACCCACAGGGTGATTGACAAGTAGGTTTTATGGTTTTTAAGGCTTTGCCAAAGTCATAGTATCAGTAGTAAAACCTGCATTTCCAGGGTTTCAAAGATAACACAGCATGTCTTCTATGATTAGCAAAGCTGTTTATGCCAGTTCTTAAAATACATATATACTAAGTAGTGACTTTTACAGCATAGCTTCCTTTCTCAGGAAAGGATTTCCTTTCCTCAGAAAGGATAAGAGAAGAAGGCAGGGTAAAGGAGACGGTGACTTTTGGGAAAAAAAAATTTAAAGGTAATAATCATTGTATAAAAATTTAGAAAATGAAAAGTCATATGTAAAAAAGGGGAAGAATAATTCCTTCATACAGATGTAATGGCCATTGGTGTATCTGAGAGGATGATGTTAATGTTCCGCCAACCAAGTGGTTTCTGGCCTTTCTGCATGTCAGCCTGCGAGTGGCACTGGGAATGGAGGTGCATGGTGTGTGGAGTGAACTGTCCTGGGGTGGGCATGGTGGGGGCTGCCAGGAGCTCTGAGGACCTCAGTGGTGGGCCTCGCAAAGCAGCGTGACTTTTCCTGACAGGTGACAGAGCAGAGGGGGGGGGGTACCTGGTTCAGAAGTACTCGGTAGTTGATGGAGTTGGCCAGGATGGTCATAGGCTGGTTGACTGGGTGGCTCCTCAGGAGCGCCTGGATTGCCGAGCAGTCCTCCCTCATGATGGCCTCATAGAGCTTGGTGTGGAGCGCCGCAGGTGGGCCTTCTTCTGGGGGCTTGGTGCCCTCTGCAGCCAGCTCCCTGCTGCCTCTCCTGGTTATGTTTCCCATGAGCAAAATGTAAGAGTGGGGACTTGGAAGTTCAGGGGACACTTGTGACAGAATTGATTTGTTGGAGTCTCATTATGATCCCTTCAGTTCCATTCTAGAATTGTTCTAGAGCGGTGAGAATTGTAGCTGTGAACATGATTTGTTTTTATCTTAGAGCGAACTATTTCAAGCTTTGTTCCCAGGTCCTACAGTGCCAAATAGAAGCATAGTGTTTTGGACTTGACTCAATCACAAAAACACACCCAAATTATCACCTTACACCTAAGATTATTTCTGTGCTCTCTTCCATTCAGCTATTAAAAAAAAAAAACAGAGCTTAAAGAGCTAAAACAGGAATTTATACTGAAAGTCAAAAATTAAAATTA
This sequence comes from Nyctereutes procyonoides, assembly GCF_905146905.1. Taxonomy (NCBI): domain Eukaryota; kingdom Metazoa; phylum Chordata; class Mammalia; order Carnivora; family Canidae; genus Nyctereutes; species Nyctereutes procyonoides. The sequence goes on from NW_026575126.1 coordinate 66,712,676, forward strand.
CATCTAAAGTAAGAAAACCCAATTTTTAACCTAAATATATTTTATTTTATTTTTAATCTTTTTTTAAGATTTTATTTATTCACGATAGAGAGAGAGAGGCAGAGACATAGGCAGAGGGAGAAGCAGGCTCCATGTAGGGAGCCTGATGTAGGCTCCGTGTAGGGAGCCTAGGCCAAAGGCAGGCGCCAAACCCCTGTGCCACCCAGGAATCCCTTATTTTATTTTTTTAAAGATTTTATTTATTTATTCATGACAGACACAGAGAGAGAGAGGCAGAGACACAGGCAGAGGGAGAAGCAGCCCCATGCAGGGAACCTGACATGGGACTCAATCCCAGGTCTCCAGGATTACACCCTGGGCTGAAGGTGGCGCTAAACCTCTGAGCCACCTGGGCTGCCCTATGTTTTCATTTTGAGTGGCAATCCCCTCTTTGCCCAGTGTGGGTACAGGTTTTCAATGGCACAGGTTTAGTTCCATTGGGAGAAATTTTGGGTTGGCCTCGGTTGCTTAAATAGAGCTAAATGGGTACCTTCATAGTGTGACCTAGTTGCCCCTAACTCTGGCTGACATAAAAGCATCATCTAGGAGCTTCTAAAAAATATCAAAGTTTTCTCACTTAAAAAAAAAAAATCAGGGATCCCTGGGTGACGCAGCGGTTTAGCGCCTGCCTTTGGCCCAGGGCGCGATCCTGGAGACCTGGGATCGAATCCCACGTCGGGCTCCCAGTGCATGGAGCCTGCTTCTCCCTCTGCCTGTGTCTATGCCTCTCTCTCTCTCTCTCTCTCTCTCTCTCTCTCTCTCTCTCTCTCTGTGTGACTATCATAAATAAATAAATAAATAAATAAAAATAAAAAAAATAATAAAAAAATCACGGACGCCTGGGTGGCTTAGTGGTTGGGCGGCTACCTTCGGCTCAGGTCGTTTTCCCGGGATCCTTGATCGAGTCCCTCATCGGGCTCTTACGAAGAGCCTGCTTCTCCCTCTGCCTGTGTCTCTGCCTCTCTCTGTGTGTCTGTCATGAATAAATAAATAAATCTTTAAAAAAAATTAAATAAAAAATAAATCAGTCTTTGACTTGTTGGAGGGGACAGTAGTTTTTAAAAGCCTCTTGGAGGATTCTGATGCCCAGTCAGGGCTGAGGAGCACTTGTGTACAAGGTGTGCTGTGTGTTAGTGGTTCTCAAACGTGGAGTAACATGGGGACTTAAATAATATTGCTGCCTATGTCCACACCCAATAATTCTGATTTTATTGGTCTGTGGCATGGCTTGGACATTGGTGGTTTTTTTCTTAAAGCTCCCTGATGATTCTAATGTGCAGCCTAGTTTTAGAACCACTGCTCTGATTTTTTATTTTTGAGGGGCTACTTGCTTGTCAGTTGAAAACTCTTAATGTCTACACATTTTTACTGTTTTAAGAACACCAAGGAGTTCTGTTTACTTACAGCCAAGAAATATTTTTCTTCATGGCCCTGATCAGCAAGTAAAAATAGGAGACTTTGGTCTGGCCTGCACAGACATCATTCAAAAGAACACAGACTGGATCAGTAGAGATGGGAAGAGTAAGTTTAAGTAAAAGAACCAGTTCTTTTCTCTTGTTTCTTTCTTTCCCTTTCTTTCTTCTTTCTTTTTTCTTGGCATTAAGACAAAAAGAAACACGGTTGAACTTGTCAGTATTCAGAGACTTATAAAAACTTAATAGCAAAAATGAGGTAAAGACAAAAAAGAGCCATCATTCCCTACACTGCCCTGTTTAGGCTCTATGTTCTGCAGTGTAGACAGTGTGAACTCTACCATGTTTATTTAATGTTTGGCTCTTCAAATTACAGGGCCACCCACACACACTTCCAGAGTGGGTACTTGTCTGTACGCTTCACCCGAGCAGTTGGAAGGATCCGACTATGACGCCAAGGTATTTGCTGCTCTTCCCCCCTTTGCTGGACTTTCTCTGCTGTCATAAATAACAAAGAGCACAGTAAATGCAGTGTTATTTCTTGTGTAGAGGTGTCTTTGGAGATAACAGAATAGGGGAGGTTTTGTGTTATGTCAAACTGCGGTTAACAGGAAACCTCAATTTTTACCTGAATCTGACTGATTTACGGGCTACTTTACCACTTCTAAATCCGTGGGTGTCAGAAATTATTTTTGAAATGAGCTTTCCTTTTTAAAATGTCACAATTCACCTCAGGAAGCTAGAATTTATAGAAGCCTTTTCAGTCTGCCTTTCTTCTGTTTTCATAAATACATGCTATAAGTGCTCTGGGGAAGTGTGGCACTTGACTCCCTTTGAAGAGTGAAGATAATGAAAAGTTTTAATTCATTTGGTTCCTTGAAGAAATTATTAAAGTAAATCCTTTCCTCAGAATAACAGCCTAGTACATTTTCTTCCTTTTGACGAATCATTCAGCTTTTTTCAGACTGGGCATGAACTGCCAGGAAAAAAAATCCATAGCTCTTCCTCAAATCCTGTCTGATAAAGACCTTTCTTAAGAGATGATTTCAGGAAAAGGAACAATTTTTTTTAGTTTCTTAAACTCTACTAGATGCCTGTGTATGGAGGTAGAGGGGAGATGAGGCAGGCCACAGGGAACCCGAGCCCTGGAACTGGCACCAGCATGTGTGAGCTCACATCTCTCGCTCAGGCTGCTCCACGCCTGAATTTTCAGGGGAGTAGTGGGAGTTCTCCCTGCCCCTTACCTGGTTGGCCATCCTTTGTGCCTGTGGATGTCCCTTTGTGGTGTTGAAGAGATTGTGACCATATCAGCTCTCCCCAGGGCTGTAAATCCAGGTGGCAGACACCTGCTTCTCTGAGGGGGTAAGTTTGGCCACCATGTTCCCTGCGTCATAGGGTCTATGAATCGTCCTGTCTTAGAAATCATCTTGTGTTTGAGAGGATGGTACACTGAAATGGAGATGTTAGTCTCCCTTTGTGTTTCACTACTAAATTACCTCTCCCCTTCTTTTTCCAGTCAGATATGTACAGCTTGGGTGTGATCCTGCTAGAGCTCTTTCAGCCATTTGGAACAGAAATGGAGCGAGTACACATTTTAACAGGTTTAAGAAGTGGTCAGATACCTGACTCCCTCAGTAAGAGGTGTCCTGTGCAAGCCAAGTACATCCAGCACTTAACTAGAAGGAATGCATCTCAGAGACCATCTGCTCTTCAGCTGCTGCAAAGTGAACTTTTCCAAAATTCTGGAAATGTATGTAACGTATTTCTTTTTTTTTTTTTCAAGATTTTATTATTCATGAGAGAGGCAGAGACATAGGCAGAGGGAGAAGCACGCTCCCTGTGGGGAGCCTGATGTGGGACTCGATCCCAGGATACTGGGATCATGCCCTATGCCAAAGGCAGACACTCAACCACTGAGCCACCCAGGTGTCCCTCTTTTTTTCTTTTATAAAGTGATCTCTGCACCTAAAATCACAAACCTGAGATCAAGAATCACCTGCTCCACTGACTGAGCCAGCCAGGAGTTCTTGTATATATGTGTATTTTTAATACTGGGGAAAGTATGAAGCTTAAAGTAGAATTTAAATTGTGAATCCAATTTCATGAGGAACAGTTGAGCTTAGAAAACGTTTATGGAAACCAGATTAAACTCATTCTCAGAGTTCTGAGTAGCACACTCTTCAGAGTCCAAGTAAGCAAGGTGACCAACTGTCTGTCTAAAAATTGCAATTATAGGCTCTACTTTCTAGCTTCATCTTGCTAAGTCAAAAGGCTTTGGTTTTCCAACTACGATATAACTTTTTATAAACATAACCTTTTATCTCCTAGTCAAAGGGGGCACATGCCAAAGGGTAAAAGGAGGAAATCTTGTAGGGAGCTGGAATGAGGGTGGCATAGACTGCCTCAGCCTGCGATCCTTTAGCATGCAAGTGTGTGATTCTGGTTTTCAGTCCTGTGATGTGGGATCGCCCCAGGGCAGTCCCTTCCTTCCTCTTTCCAGACTGTAGCCACAGTGCCAAGTACCATCTCCAGCCTACATGTACTAGAAATGTGATTCATCCATTCTGTTCCTCCAGAAACTTTCTAAGATTTATCAAAAGCTTATTCAAAGATGCATTCAGATTCTCTAGTGCTCTGCTACCCCAAGCATGGTCCTTGCACCAGCAGCATCAGCGTTACCTGCTGGCTGATGAGAAGTACAGGGCCTTGGGCTCCACTCCAGACATATCACATCACAATCTGCATTTAATAACATCCCCAAGTGGTTTACCTCCAGTGTGTGAACAGCATTGTGTTAGATGCATTGGTCCTCAGAGTGCAGTCTCTAGGCCCTCCCGGCTGCTCTGACCTATTTAAGGAAGTCTGTGGGGAGAAGGGGCAGCAATCATTCTGACGCACATAGTCTGGGACCTATTTGTGGTAAACTATTCCACTGTTTTATTTTCTGTTTAAGGCTAAGTTTCAGGTAAAATGGTGAATTTTACTAGCTTGAATAGTAAACAGGTAGGTATAGTACTTTTCTGAGTCTTTGGGAACAGCAGATGTGTTGATTAAATTTATCCCACAGAAGGGATTTTCTAACCCCCAGTTCTGTTAGCTATTAGAGACCGTAGTTAGGTGGCATTTATGGTATTTCTCTTGCTGAATTTATAAAATAGTCTATACGTACCTATATAGAGAAAACTTGTACAAGCAGTCTGTGGTTTGTGTGGTTGTTGGTACAGGACTGTGAAAACGACCATGCTGAGATCAAACCATGCAAGGGGATCTTAGTAATTCATGGGAAGTTACGATTGTCCCGTGACCCTTACAAATGTTTTCAAAACATTAAAACTCAGTTGCAGATGCACATGGAAACAAAGAAAGTTATAAAACTAGTATTTAGTGTACTATAATGAAGAATTAATGTGTTCAGGAATGGTTTGAATAGTGCCTACCTGCATCTCACCATAGAACTCCGGATATGGAGTGCCTTTTCTGGGCCTCGGTGAACTGTATACTCCTAAGCTTGGATCAGGGGCCAAGATTTCATCTTTTGGACTTTCGAAGTTGTGAGTGAGATAGCTCCCAGAGTTCTTCCAATGTGAATTTTGCTGGTATCACTTTCTCTGGGACACCTTCGTCCTTTTCCTCATTTATGTTAACTCCTCTCCGCCCAGTCCTGGGGCTGCACACCGCATCTGTCTGGTGGTGGTGGGAGCAGCACCCCCATGGCTGCCTGTTTCTCCTCCAACATTTTGTGGGTGCAATTTGATTCCACCTTCAGCATCATTATTTTGCATTTGCTCACTGCACTTCCATCTTTGTTGGCCAGTTTCATCTGTCAATTATTTTTTTTAAATGTCATGTGGATTTATCACCAGTACACACGTGGCCAGGGTGTGCGCAGGGACTAAAGTGGTGACTGGCCCCTCGTTGTGATGTGCATCGTGGGCTGAGGTGCTGACAGTGAGAGAACTGTGGTGACCTGATGCTGGTGCTGCTTCACTAGCTGCAGTGACTGGAATTCAGGCATACCATGCAGAGGGAGGTATGCCTGTATATTTAAAGTGGAAGAGGCCATTTTAATAGAACTTAAAATTTTCTCTTGACAGGTTAACCTCACCCTACAGATGAAAATACTAGAGCAAGAAAAAGAAATAGAAGAACTAAAGAAGCAGCTGAGTCTCCTTTCTCAGGACAAAGGGGCCAAGGATGACATGAAGGATGGGAGTGTGCCCGTCCTGCCTTAATTAAGCTCTGTAAATGTGAATGTGGACTTCTAATTCTTTAAATTGTCAACTGGAATGTACATTTCAGTCTTTGTTAGGGTATAGATGATATAATTGTATCTAGTGACCCTGTACAAGACTTATTAAAGTTGTAGAAGTTCCCTCAAATCGCTATTTCCTAAAAGGAATTGTTATGATCTAGCACTTTGAACGAAGCTGCTCTAAACTAAACCTATTTTGCCTTTTCCTTTCTCCTGTCCTACAAACTCCTAATTTTTAATATTACTGTCTGTCCTGTCTCTGGAAGGAGCAATTTAGACAGTATCCTCCATTCTTTCTCCTTTGAACTCTGCCTGTTGACCATCCAGTCCTCCTCTAGAATGTTTTACCTCACAGATTGAGGTATGCACCCCTGCACCATCACAGCCAAGCCCAGGCCTGCACGATGGCTGGACTGTTTGTTTTGATGGCTGCCAGTCTTCCTCACCCTTCCACGATGCTGCTGCCAGTTAGTTACCAGAAGGACATCTGATCAGTTCACTCCCTGGCTCAGAAGCTCCTGCTGGCTCCCTGCTGCCTCTAAGATGCAACTTTAGCTTCCTAGCATCATCATCCAACCTCTTTGTTCTCTTCACCTTCAGCTTGGTGTCACTCCAAAAATCATGCCCTTTCTAAGCCTTGTGCTGCTTGCCTCCAAATCATCTAAATCATCTCAAAGTAGCTCTGGTAGGAGTTCCTGCTTTCCCCCTGGTACTGTTGTGTGTTTCCATGGCGTTCCCCTTTATTTAGCACTCGACTCCCCACCAATCTATGTTTCCCAAAGGCCCCGATGGGGTATGTTCATTTTTGTATCTCAAAAAATGCCTGCCACATAGCTGGCAGTTGTCATGGTATATGGCACGTGATGTGGCTGAATTTTAAAATAAAATGAAAACCCACAAATTATTTGATGCCTTTATTGATTCTAGGCAACTGGCCCAGATAGACCGATTTTAGTACAAGTTCCTTTACCCACAATACACGTGAAACAGCACCATTCTCGAAGTCAACCTTTTATACAGTTATTAAACTTCACTTAAGGAGCTTGAGGGCAGTGTTGAAAGGGGCCAGGTTCTCACATGCCCTCATCCACTTCTGCACATTGGCTGGCACTGTCACGTTGCAGCCTCCCGTCTGCTGGAGCACAGACCATAACACAACATCTGCCACAGTGAGTTCATTCCCAACAAGCCAGGGGCTCTTCCCAAGAGCAGAGTTCATGGAGCGGAACACAGCAGCTTTTTCTTTACTGCTTCCCTCTTTCAGCTGAAAGATAGCTATATCTACCCAGCTATCTATGAGGGTCAAATTTACAGCATTCTGCTTCTGGCCAAACAGAGAGAACAAAAAACGTGCAATGTTCCCTTCTCCTTCGATGGGACACATTGTTTGGACGCTGAACTTCATCTGAGTCTTCGGCACTGGAAGGGAAAAAGCACACCATGTAACAAGAGCCCCCTGCCACCCAGAGGAAGTGCCTGAGCAACAGGGAGAGGGGAGTCTCTAACTGGAAACTGGTGGCAAGGGAAAGTATTTTCAATATCACATTTGTCTGTCTCCAAAACGTGTATGATTCAAGAAAGTTTAAACCAGATGTTTACAGAATGCAAACTCTTTAAGTTAAAAAAAGTAACCATTTCTGGTATTTGATTATAACCATTCTCAAGCTAGAAGGGTGACCTCAGACCATCTATTCTAAGCCCTGTGCCGGAGAATTTGCAGGATGAGGACTGGAAACCAGGAGTCCCACCTCCCAAGCTGGGAACTCAGTCTACCCTCACAATGGCTCTTTACGTGGAGCTGGAGTAGCTTAGGTGTTCCTGGATGAATGGTGCTAACACACTACCCCCTGGGATAAATGTAACCAGGAGAGGCATACAGCAGCGGGATGATGAAGAAAGGACAGCCTGCCACCTTTTTCAGGCCTTTTGAAAAGGTAACATCGATGTCCCTGTGATAAGTTTGGAAATGTGAGGTGAAGATGGCTAGGACAGCCCTTACCTTCCTGCTCTAGCTGCCCAGCAGGATCCCCCCAAACCGCTCTTGGAGATCCTAACCTTTCTGGAGGGAGGAGGGCATCTTTGCATCAAGGTTTATCTGTGCTCCTTTTCCAGAACTACCCCATGTGCTTGCTAAACTTCAGGGAATTTGACCGACAGCAAGTAGCTGAAGAACGTCATGGTCCTGGCCCCTTGATGCATCTGATTAAAGTCACAGGGCACGCCTCATTCCAGAGTGTACGAACCCAGCCTAGTGCCCTCTGCTTACCATTCTTCCAAATCAGAGTAAAACCCAGCTGATACTCGTGACGGGGCTGGTTTTTAGTCTGCTCGCCAAAGCACTTCAGGAGGTTTTCTGGCACGCTCTTGACTGCAGAGTGTGTGTGGACGGTGGACAGGACCCTGTAGTGGTCACACAGCAGCCTGTGCAGCACGAGCAGGGACAGGGGAGGGGAGGCAGGGTTTGCATTGATCACGATGTCTTTCAGAGCCCCGTAATCCTGAGGGAGAAAACCCAAACAGTAACATAGACATTTGAGTGTGTGGACTTGTACCTGGTGCTGTTCTTAGGGCCTAAGCAGGGTTATTTAACTAAATCTTCAACTTCCATGAAGACAGTCCCACTATCACCCCATCTCACAGCTGAGGAAGCTCGTCCTGGGGAGGCAATAACCTGGCTGAGCTCAGGGAACTCAGTGAGAAGTGGAACAGGGATGCAAACCCACTCCAACCCCTCAACCTCTGCCCTGCTGGCCCCCAAAAACTATAAGGTTGACTTCATTGTTAAGTTAGTAAAACAACACATTAAGAATGATACTACTTGTTCTTAAGTTATTTAAAAATAAAAAATCAAAAAAATCACACATGCAATCACTTTACCAAATCTTTCTAATACCAGACCACCTGACAGGATAGTTTCTATGTCAATTGGTGTGTGAGTTACATGTCAGTGAAGAGTCCCCCCAATAAGGGCCTTGGCTCAAAATGTCATTGATGATGGCAAGCAGGCAACATCTAAAAAACTAAGTATTAACTAAAGGGCTAAAACATACTGCCTTCTTAGATGCAGACTTTATTTTATATGTTCACTCTTAATAACGAACAAACTCCTGTAATACAATGAAGGCCAAATTCAAATTCCTTGGCTTTCTGTATGCAGCCTGCCACAATCTGGCTAAGAGTCATACCACTCCTCCCCGAAGCCCATCACATCAACCTGTGATAAATGCTTTGCAATCCTCTGAGTGTAGTATCATTTGATGCTGTGCCTTCTGAGGTATCAAAATTCATCATAAGCACCATGTGCCTCAGCAAGGCTTCCCAGCCCCCAGACACTGGCATAGCTGTATGGTATCATTGACTCTTCATCTAGACTGGCTCCCTGGGGGGTCTGGCCAGGTCTATAGGTCCTTGGTGTGGGCAAATGTACTCAACAATCCAAGAACCTAAGTGCAGAGGAACCGAAGTCACCTGGGAGACACTGCAACCTCGCCTCCCCGTTAGGGCTTCATGCAGTACCACTTCTACCACCAATTCCAGAGGACAGAATTAGCAGGGATTCCTGGGACAAACCCTTTTGTACTCTCAATAAATACCACTTAGAAATAAGACATTCTTTTTTGCAAGTCAGCCGGTCACCTACATTTCCTGAAGCTCTTTAAAGGTAGCAGATGCAACTTAATTCTAAGACTGCAAACAATGCAGCAAAAGACGTTTGCCTCATGAGACTGTGCCTGGGTGACCAACGCTCTGAGTTTCAGGCTACTCTGAGTCAGGATGGACTTGCTGAACCTGAGAAGCACCAAGCTGACACAGGTCTGTTTCTCTAGGCTTGGAAAATTGCTGGAGTGACATCCTACCTCTGGCCTGCATCCCACACTGGAATGGTAGGGACCTGTAACTCAACTCCTATCCCTGCCTATAGATCCTCTTAGCTCTTCTCCACCAGGTCTGACAAGTCAAGCGGCTTTAGAACTTGCTTTGGCTTCACTCATAGCTCACGAATCTGTTCTGTGGTAAGGCACAATCATTTAGGGGAGGAAAAAAGAACATGACCTTTGTATTGCCTTTGAGAACTAGAAAACCAAAGCTTGAATCACATGAGCACAATTTTCCAGCACAAATCACCACCTAGGACGCTGATGTTCTTTAGCTCTCCAGATGAACTCACCTTTCCGAGCACCGAATTTAAATCCAATGTGCCGGTCGAGAAAGCAGCAGGCTCATCAGCCTGTATTATGTTGGTTACGTCCACATCTGCATCTGGTGTCTGAATCATCTTGGAGAGGCCATCAACTGCAGCTTTCAATTCGTACAGACGTTTTAAAATATCATCTTGGCGGGACTCGAGAGCTTGGAGAGATGGGTCAGACTCTTCCTAAATAAACCAACACCAGAATGTTAATTTCCTCTAACATCACAGCAGTGTTTCAATTTGATTGCTTTTCTTCTACTGAGTTCCATGAATTTATCAAACCCCCCAACTGTGAGAAGACATTAAAATGAAGAAGCAGAACCATCTCGTTTTTCCCATAGTCCAATAGGTCCTGCAAAGTGATCCACAAATGCTTTAAAACAAAAAACATGATCAAAAGCCATTTCGAAATTGTAGGACTCCTAGTTCAGGTAATCTAAGAACAGAGGATGGAAAATGAACACAAACAGGGATGCCTGGGTGGCTCAGCAGTTGAGCATCTGCCTTCAGGTCAGGTCGTGATCCCAGAGTCCCACATCATGCTTCCTTGCAGGGAGTCTTCTTCTCACTCTGCCTGTGTCTCTGCCTCTGTGTCTCTCATGAATAAATAAACAAAATCTTAAAAAAAAAAATGAACACAAATAATTGTTATTTTTAATGTCAAATCAGTTCACATTACTTTGCTTATTTAACAAAGAGAAAAAGATGGGGAAGTGCAATGAGAATGTAACTCAGCAATTTATACTAATAGAAAGGAAAATGAAAGGTATGTCCGTGGAGTCAGTTGATCATTTCCCCGCCCCATTCTCAAGGGGATATTGGCACTCTTATCTTAGAGTCATCCAGACCATTTTCACTGCTGAAACGTAAAACTTCCTAAGTATGGAATGCTTTCGTCCTTAGTTCAATGAATCTTTGCATCTTTCTTGCCTGGTATAGTGACTGCAACACAGTAAGTAACCAATAACATCTGCTGAGGAAGCAATCTCAAATCTCTACAGACTCACTTTAAAAAGCATTAACAATGGGGCAGCCCGGGTGGCTCAGCAGTTTAGTGCCGCCTTCAGCTCAGGGCCTGATCCTGGAGACCCAGGATGGAGTCCCACATCAGGCTCCCTGCATGGAACCTGCTTCTCCCTCTGCCTGTGTCTCTGCCATTCTCTCTGTGTGTCTTTCATGAATAAATACATAAAGTCTTTAAAAAGAAAAAAGCAATAAGAACCCTCTCAATAAAGTCACACTGTATAACCTATTTCCAGATTCATAAGATCTTATAAAGGATAATCCATTTTGAGCAGAAAGAATGTGTTAAGAAGAAAATGCTCATAACCAGACAAAACAATCCATGTGGCAAGGACCAGGACTATAAATATGCACTCATGATATATTGTATTTGTGTGCTGGTAAGCCTCACTTTCTTGGGAACTTTTTTTCCTCCCATAGTCACTTGTAACACTGCCCTCTCACAGACTGAATTCATCACCAGATGCTGTTCATTTTCTGGAATCCACTGGCTTCTAAGCTTGCCTCGGCTGTCACTGCCCAAGTTCAAGACACCACTTTCACTTGGCCTGTGTCCACCTTGTTCCCACTGTGGTCACCCCTCCAATTCATCCCTAAGATGGCAGCCAGAGATTATAACAAATGTCAACTCCATTACCCCACCTCTGTGTTAACTTCTAAGGCTTTAGCTAAAAAGCAAAGCCCTGAACCTGGCTTAAGAAATAGCTCATATGACTTGTCCTCTGGCTACCTCCTCTCACATATGGCTCCCCTGTGCTGTCCTTTGGGTCCCTAAACACACCATGCCCCCCCTGCCACACAGCTTTTGTTTATTCTTTTCTATCTGGGACACTTCTCCATCTTCTCCAAGAGCCTCATCTGCACTTTCTCATCTCCGCTAGCCTGGCTCTTGTTTTTGTTTTCTTTTTTTTGTTTTTTATTTTTTCTTTTGTGGCTCTTGTTTTTGATCAAATAGCAAAGATATGTAAGATGATTGACCTGTGGGTAAAGAGGTATAAAGACTTGAGTGCACCAATTAAATAATTATGTTTTGATGGAAATAAGTGAATGCAAGGTGTCTGATGAATAGGGCTACTAGTGTGTAATATCCTTCCATTCCTCAATGATAGTCCTCAAGTAGCATTCCAATCACTTCCAACCAGCCTGATTTGTGCATTGTGTGTGTGCATTACCTTGCTCAATTCTACAAGTGGCAGGAAGCTCCCTGATGAACCAGGGCAAAGAAGCACCTACTGGGTTCCATGTCCCGGTCAACACAGAAAACAGTGCCTGAAACAAATAGTACATTCGTAATGTGTCCTGTGACTGGAAGCCCAGCACAGGCTGATTTCACTCCTCTGGATGTGAGGAATGAGGAAATACTCAAGATCTGCTTTACATGTACCTTTAACCTTGTTTGTTAGCTAGTTTTCCTGTTGAGATGAGATTGTGACATGGCACATGTCTATCCATTTGTTTTATATGTATTTTAGAAGCAGTTTATTCTTTCTGCTGCTATTTGCCTTTAATATGCTTGATTTCTAATTATTGGTCTATATTATTATGATCTGCTAATCAAGAGGATCTAGGTGTCTTAGAAGTTCACAGCTGAAAGTCCAAGGAAGTTAGCAGCACACCAAAAAAAAAAAAAAAAAAAGACTTGATCTCAAATGAGCTGTGACACTTCCAACTCTGAGTCTGGGTTTTCTTTTCAGTTCAGTGGGACTGTCCAGTTGAGCCACACTGGATCATGGTGCTATTTCCATCTTAGCTCTCTGGTGAGACAATTGTGTCCTTGTTTTCCAACTAACCCAACCGTTTGCCTTCCCATATAGGCAGAAGGCTATTAAGAGAAAGTGAAGGAGGGGCGCATGGTTGGCGCAGGCAGTTAAGCCTCCTGGATTCTTGATCTTGGCTCAGGTCATGATCTACAGAGTTGTGAGTTGAAGCCCTGCATTGAGCTCCACACGAGGCTTGGAGCCTACTTAAAACAAAGTGAAGAATAACACTCCACGGGAAAGGACTATAAAAGTTACCCGTTCACTCATCTTCAGCCCGAATGGACAGAAGGTTCCTCCTGCTGGAAACCTAAGATGGGTATCTGCTGCTAACAAAAAACCCGAAAGGCCTGGGCAGACGCTTTACAAGAGAGCGTGCCAAAATGGCCAGCCAACACGACAAGGCGATCCGCTGATGCAGAAGTCTGAAAAACCTGAGCTAAAAACCACATCAAGCTCCCACGGTCCACCCACCAGCTTTGGGGAGGGTGCAAGAACCAGGAATTCAGTGCTCACGGCCCAGGCACACACACCTGCAGACAGGCCGCTCCGGAAAGCGGTTTACCGAGCCCAAACGATGACAGTCCACCTCCCCTCCCCAGCGCCGGTGCACACCCCAGGCCTGCTCGTGCACAGGTGCGCCTGCCGACCGCAGCCCCGATGCAACCCGCCCCTCCGCGCACAGCACCGAAGCTCAACCGCCCCGCCCCGCCGACGCCACGGGAGCCAGGTCGGGGAGGCAGCCCCACACAGCAGGGTGCAGACAACGTCCTGTTACCCTGAGTAGCAGCGGTGACAGCGAGGTTCGCTTTAGAATTCCTAAAAATGAGCATTTACGTGCTGCTTATATTTCTGTGGCCACAATCTGGTAGCAAAAAAGCTTTAGGAGCCGTAAGTGGAAAACGAAATAGATACAAGAGGAATAGAACTTTTAATAGACACAAGTGGAACGCGAAACTGGCGGAAGCATGAAAGCGGGGGCGGGGGGGGGCAGGCGACCAGGTCTGACCCCAGGCCCACAGTCCTTCAACCCCAACGACCCGGCCACGGCGCCTGCGCCCTGGGCAGAAGGCGGGCCGATGAGAGGTAAGCGCCTGCGCACTGGCAGGAAGGCGGGCGGATGAAACTAAGCGCTTGCGCACTAGACGGGGTGGAAAAATGTACACTCAGGACGAGTGGGGGCGGGGCGGGGCCGCACGCTCCTACCTGCACGTGGCCTGCGTCCGGCGCGGGGCTGCCTGTCCTGCCGTGCACGTTGGGGAGCCGGTACATGCAGGTGGGAAGCTCTACACGGAGTGATGCGCTGCCCCCATGATAGGGCTTTACCTGGTACATTGACATCGTGGGAGCCAAAAGACGGAACGTGGCAAGCGGGGGGCACGAACGCTTAAAAACCGCCCGAGACCACGAGAGACCGCGACCACCTTTCCGCTCCGGCTGCGGCCGTTCAGGAAAGCGCAGTCCGTGCGGTCTGATTGGCCCGCGTGCTTTGGACGTCGCGGCCTCGACTCTTTGCACAACCAATCGGCAAGAAGGAGGGGTGGGAAGCGTCGGCTGCCCCATCCGGAAGGGGCGGGGCACAGTGCCGGAGGCAACCAATGGGAGGCAGGGAGGCGGAGCCTCCGTGGGAGCGGCAGCGGGAACTGTCCCGAGTCCAGGAGGCGGGTCGGATTCTGGATCCATGGAGCGAGCCGAAGGGCCGAGGTGAGCGGTGCGTGCGGTGTCCCTTCGCGGTCGCCGTTCCTGAGGCCCACGGCGTTCCAGACTCCCTGAAGGGAGGGGAAGGAGACCGCGGTGCTAGGCGAGCCCGCGCGGGGGCCCTTTGGGGGGACACTGTGCGGTCGAGGTCGTCGCGGGGATCCGGCCCGCTCCCAGGCAGCGCGACATCCCCGGAGATTGAATTCATTTCCCTTCTACCTGGTTTCTCGCTCTTTTCTTTCTTTCTCTTTCTTTCATTCGTTCGTTCTTTCTTTTTTGAAAATTGATGTTATTTTGGGGAGGCTTCAAGGCACATGCTAATTTGCATAGCAGCACAGGTTTTAGAAAAGCAGAACTTTTGCATCTCCTTGAGTGTGTCATTTCTGGCTAATAACCCGATTCGGAGGGAGTTTCAGGGTCCCGAACCCCAGGTCACTGTCCGCGTTTCAATGTCTCATCCCCCGTGCTCAAAATAAGTATCCGAAGTGAATTGGCAGCTTGGGGTGTGTTCCCAAATAAAGTGTCAGAAAAACTTCTTTCCACCTTATGTTGTCATCTGGGGTTTTCATATTTAAGAGAAACCCGAGTGAAATTTTTTTGCAAGGTGGAACAAAGAGTAAAGATGTTGCTTGTTTTACAAGGGTTTACTGAGGGTCTGCTATGTGTTAGAAGTTGTGGGAGAGGACCCAAAGATTTCTCTCTCAGGGAGGCGCCTGGGTTCTGTTATACCCACATTATCAGTTAAGACCCTTACAAGAAATTGCTAAACTAACGGATGCAAGGAATACGTTCTTGGGATGAGCAGGAGTTTGCCAGGCAGAGGAGGAAGAGGGGAACGATTTAGACCTGTATAGACAACGTGCAGTGTTTAAAAGAGCTTGTGATATTCAGGAAACAGTTTGCTATGACTAGAACATAGGGGAATTGGTGAACAGAGGATTGCAGAGAGTGAGAGAAAAGTAGACTGGGATCCAGTTTTTCACATGACTAGATTTTCAGTTAGCAAACAGTGGGATGCTAGTAGATTTTTTCCCCCCTAAAGCTTGTTTAATTAAATTAAGTAATTATGTAAATTAAGTGACTTTTTTTTGGTGGTAGCGGAGGGTGGATTGGAACAGGGAGAAAGTAGAAGCAAATTGGTTGCAAAACTCCTAAAGTAGGTACATCAAGAATTTTGGGTGTTTTTGCTAAGGCAGCAGCTGGCAGCCTGGATTTGGAGGGGAGATTCAAAGGCTCCTGTGGAAATGGTTATATAATGGGTACTTAGTTCCTTTTTTTTTTTTTTTTTAAGATTTTATTTATTTATTCACGAGAGACACAGAGAGAGGCAGGCTGACATAGGCAGAGAGAGCAGCACGCTCCCTGCTGGGAGCCTGATGCAAGACTCCATCCCAGGATCCTGGGATCATAATCTGAGCGAAAGGCAGATGCTCAACCACTGAGCCACCCACTTTCTAAGATGGCTTTTTATTTTCACATGAACACTGTATTTCCCACCATACTGTTGGGTTTTCAAAACGTGTGAGAAGTGTTGCTTTCACTTTTCAGAAGAAGATCCCATTGTCGCCAAAGATTATTTACCCATAGGCTGAATGGTACATGTGTCTCCTCCATGTAGATCCCAGTATAATTAAATTTCTAAATATCCATTGCATTAAAGTATCTATTCAGAAGATTTTTACAGATGTATAAGGGTTGTAGGTCAGCATTTATATTTATGAGTGTAATCAGTGGATTCATTAATATAATAAATGAATACATCAGACCCATTAGCTCTTAACAGAATTGAATCATTTACTGCAGTTAAAACCAGGATGAAAATACATAAATGTATACTTGCTTTGTTTCTTGTAACTGATGTCTTTAGTACAGAACTTGCTAAGGCCATCAAACCTATCGATCGGAAGTCAGTCCATCAGATTTGTTCTGGACAAGTGGTACTGAGTCTAAGTACTGCTGTGAAGGAGTTGGTAGAAAATAGTGTGGATGCTGGAGCCACTAATATTGGTAAGTTTGGGAGAGTTTTACGCCGCAGGGAACCCTCACTTTATACTATTTTATTCAAGAAACACTCGTGATTGTAATGAGACAATCAAATGTAGATATACTGAGAAATTTTAGCTTTTAAACTTAATCATCTCTCATGTACCTAATACTTAGGTAAGTAGTAGTAATGATAAAAAGCAGTTAACTTTTATTGTGTTTTAACTAATGTGCCTCACAGGTATTTTTCATCTGCAGAACAACCTTATGAGATAGCAGTTATCATTGTTGTTATTATATCTGTTTTACAAATAAGAAAATGCAGGCATGGGAATTTACTTTTTTTGAGGTTATAAAGCTAAGATCATATTTATGATCCCAGGAAGTCTGATTCCAGAGCCTATTCTCTTTAATGACTATGTTAAAATTACCTTTTTGAAAGAAAGGTAGGAAGGAAGAAAAGAAAGAAAAACAAAACTTTCATCTGGTTTAATAAATTGCCAGGAAGGCCTTTTAAAAAAAATGAATGAAACACACAAAATGACGATAGTACATTTAAGTAAGTATAGTTAGGACTTACCTTTGCATTAGGTAAGTTATAAATACTGTCAGTATACAGGCTTTTCCATGGATCTGTTCTTTGAGAAATTAATATGTTAAACTTTTTAGATCTAAAGCTTAAAGACTATGGGGTGGATTTCATTGAAGTTTCAGACAATGGATGCGGAGTCAAAGAAGAAAACTTTGAAGGCTTAAGTAAGTTGAATTTTTCTAATCCTTTTAAAAATATTTGGACAAAGTATTTCAAAGCTTTGAGTAACACTATCTTAAGAAACACAAAAATGACTTTTTAAAAAACAGTTACTTTGGTAGGTTGTCTATATTCAGGGTATGTCACTTGAGACATCTTGGGTCTTTCTGTGCTCCTGTCTTTCAGCTCTGAAACATCACACTTCTAAGATTCAAGACTTTGCTGACCTAACTCAGGTGGAAACTTTTGGCTTTCGAGGGGAAGCTCTGAGCTCACTTTGTGCACTGAGGTGATAAAATATTTTGTCCGCTAACTTGACTTCTTATAAAAATCTCTCTGAAAATGAAAACAAAGAGATTAGAATCATTGCTTATACTTTTCCATCCTGAACGCCTCAACTTCTAACTTCCACATTCCATTTTATCTTACTGCCAATCTAAGTGATGATACTTCTGAAATGTAAGCAATGAAGCTAAGTAAATAGTCTTGGAAAAAAAATCATTGCCCTTGTTAAAATGTCAAAATAGCACATAAACCATAAATTATATACATGTTGGTATTAATGCATTTCAACGTTTAGGAAAATATTTAACCAAAGCTCTTATTATATATAACAATTTTAAATTTTTATGAATAATTATTTATATATTGGAACTATAATATTTTTTGGACCCTTGTGAAACATTTTGTTAGAACAATAGGAATAAAACTGAGAAATAAATCTTTATTCATTAATGTATAAGCTTTGAGATCTTTGGGCAGCCCTGGTGGCGCAGCGGTTTGGCGCCCCCTGCAGCCTGGGGTGTGATCCTGGGGACCCAGGATCGAGTCCCACGTCGGGCTCCCTGCATGGAGCCTACTTCTCCCTCTGCCTGTGTCTCTGCCTCTTTCTCTCTGTGTCTATGAATAAATAAATAAAATCTTTAAAAAAAAAAAAGAAAAAGAAGCTTTGAGATCTTTTATTTTGCAGTTTAACCAAAAAAACAAATATCAAAGCTTTTATCAAAACAACATTTATAAAACTCTCTGTTAGGTGCCAAGCCTTAGATTCTCTGATGATCATTCACTCATAGAAACTTTCTTGGATTATCTTAGAGAGATCAGCTATTTTCAGGAGGGGTTTTAGAGAACACAAGTAAGAAAATAGTGCCCGGCACCTATGAGTTTCTGACCCAATCGTGCCTGCTGTCTCTCACAGTGACGTGACTATTTCTACCTGCCACACATCTGCAAAGGTCGGAACTCGGCTGGTATTTGATCACAATGGGAAAATTGTCCAGAAAACGCCCCATCCACGACCCAGAGGGACAACCGTTAGCGTACAGCAGCTATTTTATACACTCCCTGTGCGTCATAAGGAATTTCAAAGGAATATTAAGAAGGTACAGTAAATCCAGAACCCCAGCTTCCCAGAGCCTTGGTAGTGTAATGTACATATGTAGTAAAAGATCTCCCACTGGAAGTAAACTGAAGTTAACTCTTCAGTGAACTCTCTTCCCTGAATTTTTTTGGGAAGTGCTTGGTTTGCTGTTTCCCCAGCAAAGACTGAATTTCAGGATCATTTCTTTTCTTTTCTTGAAAAAAATAATTATAAAGAATATTTAGTAAGTGTTCTAATGTGGGAATGGGTTAAGAAGTAACTTTTTAAATTTGATCTGTAGGGGTTTGTTTTTATTAAATATTTTATTTACTTAGAGCTTGTGCATGAGCAGGGGGAGGGGAGAAGGAAAGGAAGGGAGAGAATCTTGAGCAGACTCTGTACTGAGTGGGGAGCCTAATGTAGGGCTCAATCTCACGACCCTGAGATCACAACCTGAACTGAAATCAAGAATTGGAAACTGAACCGACAGAGCCACCCAGGTGCCCCCATCTGTAGTTTTTAATAAGATTATTTTTCTTGGTTTCCTGAAAAATGAACTATTACAACTTTTGTGAATTTGAATGAAAATGAGGTAGCTAAATGTTATATAATTGTGCTTAAAAAACAGTTATAAAATATGCATAAATGTGTATGTGAGTATGTGTATATGTATATAACTACTACATACAATTACAGTTTTATAAAGACAAAGCAGCTGGCCTCAATATGTATAGAAAGAAGTCTGGAGGAGAAGACATGTGATTCTTGTGTGATTGTTATCAGTGGTTGTCCAAGGAGGTGTGCTTGTCTCTGTCTTTTGCTGTCTGCTTGTGCTTTTCTATTTTGTACATATATTTTTTCATAATCAAAAAGTTACTTAAACATATGCAGCTAAAAAAACTTTCTTGTAAAGCAATTTGTGCTGGTTATAACTATGAAATTTTACAAAAATATGTATTTATTACAGGCAAGACTTAAACATTTTTTTCTTTTTTATTTAAAAGAGAAAAAAAATTTTGTATAGAAAAATTAAAATTTTTTTTTCTGTATCTCATGGTAAAAAAAAATCAGTGCCTCAGAAATTAGAGCAATAAAGAACTCGTACTTACCAGAGATGACCATTGTTGATGGATTGAATGTATGTCTCTCCAGACTCCTTTCAGTTTCATGTCTTTATAAATCTTGAAAAACAATTTCAAGATTGATTAATTAATTAATTAATATAATGAAATCAAGCAATACAAATTATGAAACGTTTAAGTAATGTAGAATTATATGTGGTAGAAGGTTGATCTTGGCTCTGCTGTCTTCCCAGAGTTTGGTGTATATCCAAACCTGTATACAGATATATAGAATCTTTATGTATATGTTTTGATATTTTTCTTTAACAGTTAGCATCATAGGAACGCCTGGGTGGCTCAGTGGTTGAGCCTCTGCCTTTAGCTTAGGGCATGATCCTGGAGTCCTGGGATCGAGTCCCACATTGGGCTTCTTGCATGGAACCTGCTTCTCCCTCTGCCTATGTCTCTGTCTCTCTCTATGTGTGTCTCTCATGAATAAATAAATAAAATCTTAAAAAAAAATTAGTATATTATAAATCGGGCAGCCCGGGTGGCTCAACGGTTTAGCGCCACCTTCAGCCCAGGGCCTGATCCTGGAGACCTGGGATCAAGTCCCACGTCCGGCTCCCTGCTTGGAGCCTGTTTCTCCCTCTGCCTGTGTCTCTGACTCTCTCTGTGTGTCTCTCATGAATAAATAAATAAAATATTAAAAAAAAGGTTATTATAACCTTTATAACCTTTATAAAGGTATAAAAGATACCTTTAGGTATCTTTTTTGGCTGACTCATTACTTTATTCTTTATCATTCTACTATGATATAGATAACCCATAATTAGTTCCTTGTTGATGGTAGCTTAGGTGCTTTTTAATTTTCCACAATTACAGATTGTTCCAGTGAACATTTTTGTAATATGTCTTTGATTGTTTGTGCCAGTCTTTCTGTAAGGATAAATTTCTAGAGGAAGGATTATAAAGTCTAAGGGAATGCACTTTTTGATTTTTACAGTAGCAGGCGTGGATTACCTGGGCGGCTCTGTTAGTTGAATGTCTGACTCTTGATTTCAGCTGTTAGTTGAATGTCTGACTCTTGATTCAGGTCATGATCTCAGGGTCGTGGGATCCAGCCCAGGGTCAGGCTCCATGGTCAGTGGGGAGTCTTCTTGAGATTCTTTCTCCCTTTCCATCTACTCCTTCCTCTCTCCCTCCCCTGCCCCCCACTCATGCTCTCTCTCTCTCTAAAAATAAAAATAAATAAAAATAAAATTCTAGCAGTGCATGTGGACACAAGAGAAGTGTGGCTAGGAACCTAACTAAGCCTGTGAGTTCTTTTACCCAGTACAGAGGCGTATGGCTCATTCTGTCAGGAGCAATTGGCCTTATTCGTGTGCTGATATGAGAACATTGAATTGGATGTTTTAACTTGAATCATGTAATTCTTGTAGGATTATAAGTAAATAAAATATCTTTTTAAAAAGGGCAGCTAGGTGACTCAGTCAGTTACCTGTCTGCCTTTGGCTCTGGTCCTGATCTCAGGGTCCTGGGACCGAGCCCCGAGTTGGGCTCCCTGCTCATCGGGGAGTCTGTTTCTCCCTCTCCTCCCTGCTTATGTGCTCTCTCACTCTCTTTCTCAAATTAATATCTTTTAAAAAAATTTTTGATTCTTTTAGGTTTAAAGTAATACTGAGTCTCACATTTGTGTTTTTTATGCAGGAGTATGCCAAAATGGTCCAGGTCTTACATGCATACTGCATCATTTCAGCGGGCATCCGTATCAGTTGCAGCAATCAGGTTGGACAAGGAAGACGGCAGCTGGTGGTATGCACAAGTGGAAGCTCCAGCGTAAAGGAAAATATTGGATCGGTGTTTGGGCAGAAACAGGTAGTGGTAGCCCATTATTTAAGAAACATTTTATTATAGCTCTAGTTATTAGGGCAGGTTTCCATTGTCCTTTCCAAAGAATAGAGAATAAAACCCAGTGATCGATTTTCTTTTTTTTAAAGATTTTTATTTTTAAGTAAGCTCTACTCCCAACATGGGGCTCGAACTTACATGCCCGAGATCAAGAGTCACATGCTCTATGGACAGAGCCAGCTAAGTGCCCCCAATAATTGATTTTTGAGTTAGGTACTTATCACAAAAATTAATGTTGAAAGCTGAAGGATTTTTTTATTTTATTCTTCCAGAGAAGAAAACACTCCTTTAATCTATCTGAAAAAGTATGTTGTGGGCAGTGTATTGGTTATGAATAAGTACAAGCTCAAGCCGTTCATCTCTCTAATAAAAAAAAAATCACAATTATTCTTACTGCCAGATGGAGCTGTTAGAGATTCTTTGTGCTCTTAATGTGAGTAGCCTGACCAGGTTAAAAAAACACACCAAACCCTCATTCTAGATCTTCCTTTCTGAAGTTAGGTTCATCCTGTTTGTGTTAGGAATTAACTGCATCTTGTTTCTTTCAGCTGCAAAGCCTCATTCCTTTTGTTCAGCTGCCCCCTAGTGACTCCGTTTGTGAAGAGTATGGGTTGAACCACGCTGATGTTCTGCATTCACGGTTTCAGTGAGTCAATTACTACCTTACTGCCAGGGGGTGGAGGGGATTGACAGAAAATTGCAATCAAACTTTTTTTGTTTTTAAAGATAATGATTTTAAGGCTTAAATTTTTTTTTTAATTTTTAAATTTAAAAAAATTTAAATTTATTTAGTTTTTTTTTTATTTTTAAGTCAAGTCTATGCTGCATGGCAGCTCAAACTGAAAACCCCAAGATCAAGAAACACATGCTCTGCCTACTGAGTCAGTGAGGCGCCCCAAGGCTTATAGTTTACATTCATTATAAAATTGTAGGCATTATTACTGCTGAGAAGGAGGATTTTTTTTTAAGATTTTATTTGAGAGAGAGAGCATGAACGGGGTAGAAAGAAGTAGACTCCCCACTGAGCAGTGAACCCGATGCAGGACTCGATCCCAGGACCCCAGGATCGTGACCTAAGCTGAAGGCAGATGCTCAACTGACTGAGCCACCCAGGTGTCCCAGAAAGAGGACTTCTGTAAAGGGCTTTGATTCCCTTGAGCTGCCATTATCACAAGTGTTTGCCTTTCAACTAGTAAAGCTTTTTGGATCCCCTGGAGTTCCAATGGAATCTTTGATGCCTGATGACTGTGTGGTTTCCCTTGACTGGAAGACACTGAAGATGATCTATTTGCAATGGAAGACTTCACTAGAGAAAAGACAGAAGAAGATTGGTTAAAAATGAGAATTTCTAGAACTTTGAATTCTTCAGTCTTCTTGGTGCTGTTGAAGATCCTCACTATCAAGAAAGAGTGCTCAGTGCCCACCCAAAGGATTATTGTTAGCCATATACTCACAGGCTACCAAAACTGGTTTGGATAATCTGTTCAACTGTTCCTGATTAGTTATTTGAATAATAAAAAACTCAACAACAACAAAAAAAATTAATTAGTTCATTCAATATTTTGGGTCCTTGGTGCATTGTAGGGAGTTTCCTATTGAATTTGCCTTTGTAGTGAAGACCTTGTTTAGTAACCAATTAGAATAACTTTTAATTTATGTGTATGTTGCGCTTTATGAGGATTCAGCAGAGTGTAATAGAGGCTGTGCTCTTTAATTTATGCCTTACCCAGCATCTTGTCCAGCATCATTACTCTAACTGTAAGAAAAATTGGCAGTTTTCCCTACTTGGGATTGGTCCTGGGACAGCCCATGTTGCTCATTGTCCCTGCACTTGCCTTTGGCTTTTATGCCTGAAATGAAAGGTGGGGACACATTTCTTTACATTAACATACTGTTCTTAGAGAAGTGCGCATATCCCTGAGGTAGTTTACAGGTAGAGTAAGAAGCACTTTCACAACACTTTAGTAGGCAGGAGCTTGCTGATAGCAGATTTTAAAAGGGCAAGGAATGTGGACAGAAATTGTGAATACAAGTCGTTGGACTCCCTGGACAACAAGTATGGTCAGCTTGAAGATTCCAGAATGTGAGTCTGAGATGAAAGTCACTCCTTGCGTGGAGGCCAAGAATTTAATAGGACAAGTGTGAGAGGAGAGCTGAAGCAAATCCCTTTTCAACCCACTGCGTTGCTGGTGCTGGATTTGCAGGAGCTGTAGAACATTCTGGAAGGTCCGTGTTTTTGTGATTTATCAGAATGGAATACAGATACACATTAACTGACATGTTAATATTTAGTACATGACTAGGAATTCTGTTTTTATTTTGTTTTTACTTTGAGAACGTCTTTTCTGATGTGTTACTAACTCCTTTCATTCTGGAATCCTGCCCTTACCCTGTGAACATCGGACAGCATCTCGGGCTTCATCTCTCACTGTGCTCATGGTGTTGGAAGAAGTTCAACAGACAGACAGTTTTTTTTCATCAATCGGCGGCCTTGTGACCCAGCAAAGGTATCTAAAGATTTTTTTTATTCATTTTTTTCTTTTTTGCCTTTAACTTTTAATCTTATTCATTTATCTAATAAGGTCTCATGACAATTTACATGGAACGTAGGACTTTGACTCAGAAACCTGGCTTTAAGGAATTATCTTATTTCAGCCATTTAAAGAATCCCATTACATGGTTGTTTCAGTGATGCATGTGTATACACACATTGATATCCAACGTATTTATCACATAGAAATTATCACTCTTTGTAGAAAGCAAGCATATCAAAACATTTACCATCTTCTAGACTCTTCAGTCTAGAGTGACATGTGTGGATATGCTTCGTATTTTCTTCTTTTGTCCATTTTCCAGGAAAATAAGGGCTATGGTATCTTCTGCCTCTGGTTGTCCTAATGGAGTTATGTGGGTGTTAATGGTTTAGTTTTGATTTTGCTTCTTCAGCTACATTGGTACAATGTCACAGGTTGTTTTCAGGTGATACTTTAAAATGACTTTCATCTGTCAGATGTTCAACCTCTGCATTTTCCACTGGATTGTAGATGGTATGATTTTATAGTTTATCTTTGACCCCGTTTAATAATCATTTTAGGAAGTCATATAAATACATTTCTGTGTGCATTAGTGTGTGTTTAATGATCATTTCAGGTGCACCTACAGTATGTTAATGATACCAGGGTCAAATAACATAACCAAGAAATAAATAAATGGACTGCCCCTGCATCTTTTGATAATTCTTCAAAAGCATCTTTGGATTAGAAAAAGATTCACTTTTAAGGGTTGATGATTAAAACTATTCCTTAAAGGCACATGAGAAAACTTCTTTGGGCAATCGATATATTGATGATCTTGATTGTAATCCTACTGGCCTTGATAGTGAACTTATCAAACTGCATACTTTGAATATGCATAGTTTATGGCAGGCCCCCCTTGATAAAGCTGTTCAAATACATCCTTCTAGTTGGAACAACTTGTTGGGGGACAGGTTCTTTTTTTTTTTTTTTTACAGGTTCTTTTTTGATCTTTGTTTTGTACTTAGGTCTCCAGACTCGTGAATGAGGTCTATCACATGTATAATCGACATCAGTATCCATTCATTGTTCTTAACATTTCTGTTGATTCAGGTAAGTTCCACTGAACTCTCTGTCACATTAGTGACTTACCCCTAAAAGAGTAAAATGAAATTATAAAGCCCTGATATGACTGGAAAGAGACTTTTGTAGCAACAGTTAATGTTTTTTTCTTTTTCTTATAGACTTTTAATTTTATTTCATAGACTTACTTTTTATGCAGCCTTTTCTACTTGAGACCAGGTTATTGTATTATCAGAAAAATGTGACTCTTTCCTGGCATCCAAAGTAGGAAGCAAACTAAATGTTCTCCCTCCTTTTAAAAATAATGGATGTTTTTCTTATGATTGGGGAAATTCTGGCTTATTGTTACCTAGTATTTTTTTCTAGGCACTTAGAAATATGTGCACACTTTAAAAAAAATAGGTAACGATATATGTACCTGCTCATATTCTTTGCAGGGAGAAAATAATTTTGAGTAAGTTTGTATCAAGCGCTTTATCCTTTTATATGAATTTTTTTTTTTTTTACTATGTCATTAAAAATTACTCAAACAGGGACGCCTGGGTGGCTCAGAGGTTGAGCATCTGCCTTTGGCTCAGGTCATGATCCTGGGATCCGGGATCAAGTCCTGCATCAGGCTCCCTGTGAGGAGCCTGCTTCTCCCTCTGTCTGTGTCTCTACTTCTCTCTCTCAGTCTGTGTCTCTCATGAATAAATAAATAAATCTTAAAAAAAAATTACTGAGAAACATGATTTAAATAGCGGTATTTCTTATATTTCAACATACAGATGTATCTTCAACTTTTTTTTTTTTTAAGATTTTATTTCTTTTTCCATGAGAATACACTTGGAGAGGAGAGAGAGAGAGGCAGAGACACAGGCAGAGGGAGAAGCAGGCTCCATGCAGGGAGCCCGATGTGGGACTCGATCCCGGGACTCCAGGATCACGCCCTGGGCTGAAGGCGGCGCTAAACCGCTGAGCCACCTGGGCTGCCCAACTTTTTTTTTTTTTTTTAAGACTTATTTGAGAGAGAGAGAGCACACATATGCAGGTGGGGTAGGGAGGGGCAGAAGCAGAGAATATCCAAGCAGACTCCCACTGAGCGTGGAGCCTGATGCAGGGTTCAGTCCCATAACCCTGAGATCATATCCTGAGCCAAATCCAGGAGTCAGACACCTAATCAATTGAGCCACCCAGGTGCCTCATAGCTTAAGCTTTTAAATTCTTAGCCTTAATTTAAGCTGTCTTCAGTTTTTAGAAATTTAAATACTATCCTTATAATTAAATTGTTACCTATATCTTTGGTTATTCCTTTAAGATACATTTCTAGAACTAGAATTACTGTGTCCATGACTATGATCATGCTGTACTAATTCATACATCTACTAGTGGTATACTGGCTAGTATCATTTTTAACTAAATTCAGTGCATGATAGGAGGACCTTTTTTTTACCTTGCAGTTACCTTTTCTATCATATGTTTTCATGTGTTTATTTGCTTCTTATTTTTTTTTGCTAATTATCCAAATACTTGCATATCCTGTCCATTTAATAAATCGTCCATCTTTTTCTTATTTCTTTGAAAGAGCTAATGTTTTAGTTTATAAATATTAACCTGGACCCTGCAATGTTTTTAATAGTGCTTTGGTAACTGCAAGTGAATAAGATGGGGTAATTTCTACTATTAAAGGTGATTTTAAACATAAGGACTATCCTTTTCCTTTTTTTGTCTTAGAATGTATTGATATCAATGTTACCCCAGATAAACGGCAAATTTTACTACAAGAGGAGAAGCTTTTGTTGGCAGTTTTAAAGACGTCTTTGATAGCAATGTTTGATAGCGACGTCAACAAACTCACTGTCTCTCGGCAACCATTGTTGGATATTGAAGGTAAGAAAAATACAGTGTATGGACAGCTTCTAAAACTCACAGCTATTGTGATACTTTTCCTTATTTTTTTCTGAGGTAAATTTTTGTTTTTTAAGATTTTATTTATTGAGAGAGCAGGAGCTGGGAGAGGGACAAAGAGAAAGGGACAAGCTGATTCCCCCCTGAGCAGGGAGCCTGATGTGAGACTTGATCCCAGGACCCGGAGATCTTGACCTGAGCTGAAGGCAGATGCTTAATACTGAGCTACCCAAGCATCCCATGAAGTCAAGTTTTTTTTTTACATGGAACAAAATGTAATGTGCCAATCCTCTTCTTTTATTTTTTTATTTTTTTTAAAGATTTATTTATTTATTTATTTATTTATTTATTTATTTATTTATTTATTTATTTATTTATTTATTTATTTATTTATGATAGAGAGAGAGAGAGAGGCAGAGACACAGACAGAGGGAGAAGCAGGGAGCGCTCCACAGGGAGCCCTCTGCAGGACTCGATCCCGGGACTCCAGGATTGCGCCCTGGGCCAAAGGCAGGCGCCAAACCGCTGAGCCACCCAGGGATCCCCTAATCCTCTTCTTTTAGACAGAATGGGTCGCACTCAATAGTGTAGAGCTGCAGATGTAAGGAAGTCTGATTAACGAGAGGATTGGCAGGCGTGTTTGGCACATACAGGAATGTGTTCTTATCGAGACTCAACCGTTTTTCTTTAATAAACACTGCTGATTGCTACAAGCCTTTTGTTCATTTCCAGAGTTCTGAGAAAGTCACTTCTGACCACTTTTGCCTGTTTTCCCATTTCTTTGATGAAGTGGGGAATTTCTGAGGCCCTCATTGTGCCATTTCCTACGTTACCCCTGTGCCATCTTCACTGGGTGGCGTGTTGGAATGAGCATTGCCACAAGCTGATCCAGCATCTGTAATAATAATACGCACAGTCATTATTTTACTGCCTGGTCACACATGATCAGTTGTTTATGTAGTTTAATTCTTTTTTTTTTTTTTAAGATTTATTTATTCATGAGAGACACAGAGAGAGGGGCAGAGACACAGGTAGAGGGAGAAGCAGACTCCCCACAGGGAGCCCAATGCGGGACTCAATCCTAGGACCTCAGGATCATGACCTGAGCCAAAGGCAGATGCTCAGCCACTGAGCCACCCAGGAGCCCCAGTGTGGTTCTTTTTTATCCAAACCAAGTACAGCTGGGGCATCCGGAAGGAGGACCAGGGTTGAGCTCCAGCTGTCTTCCGTGGCAGAGGGAAGAGTTGGCCATTACCTCCCCTGTTGCCCACATCTGCTCCTTAGGGTTCATACTGTCTTCTGTGGGCCAACCCGTCCAATCTCCATGTCTGTATGTGCAGGGAGGCGGGTGGTGGGTGCCCATCATTGTGTCCTCCAAGAGCTAAGACCAGAGCTGTTGAGGGAGCTGAACTAGAGTTTGGTGGGAAGCTAAGTTGACAAATGCATATTGCTCCCAGTGAGAGGAGATGGTTTGGGGATGAGGCTTTATAAACTGAAGATAGAGGAGAAGCTGTAATTTAGGAGTTTAAGGGAGGGCAGGGATACAGAGCAGCTCCATCCTGGCATTCCCTATCACTGCAGGGGTGAAGAGAGGTGGATTTGGAAGATGGGTGCAGGCTCTCATTCTGATAATCTGGGAATAAGGTGGAGGTGAAGCTCCAGAGGGGTGGGGTGGGGCAGGAGCACAGAAGCTCTGATAGTGCTGGAACTTTGTTTTGGACACGGTGAGCCCCTGTCAGCCTTGCTTGCTCTTGGTATGGGGCGATATGGATGTGCGTGGAGATGGGGTGGAGGGTGGT
This sequence comes from Nyctereutes procyonoides, assembly GCF_905146905.1. Classification (NCBI taxonomy): domain Eukaryota; kingdom Metazoa; phylum Chordata; class Mammalia; order Carnivora; family Canidae; genus Nyctereutes; species Nyctereutes procyonoides. The sequence goes on from NW_026575126.1 coordinate 66,741,397, forward strand.
GAGTCACATACACATCTTCATCGAAGTGGGCCAGGGTGGCATCTCTGAGCCCACTCACAGATACTTTGCCAGAGGCCACCCTATAAAGAGAATCTGCTCAAAATATCAGGGCATCCTAAGCACACAGTGTTGTAACTAAGACCCCCTTTCAGCCATTTTACTGAATTCAGAAATAAACACGAATGTATGAGCCCTGAGGTCAAGACGTAGCACCCACCCATAAACCAGCCTGGTACTCCTTTCCTTACACTGCCCCCTGGTGGTGACCATTTTCCTGACTTTTTTTTTTTTTTTAAGATTTTTATTATTTATGAGAGCCGGGTGGGGTTGCAGAGACACAGGCAGAGGGAGAAGCAGGCTCCCTGCAGGGAGCCCAATGTAGGACTTGATCCTGGAACTCCAGGACCACGCCCTGGGCCGAAGGCAGGGGCCAAACCGCTGAGCCACCCAGGGATCCCCTCCTGACTTCTGAAACCACAGGTTCTTTTTATCTGCTTTTAACTTGAAGCCATCTAGTATGTAGGCTCTTTTGGATTTGTTTCTTTCAGTATCTTGTGAGGCTCATCCACATTACGTGGGGCAGCTGATGCCTTCCTTCCTGAGCAGCATTCCCTTGTATTTAAATGCCACCATCTGTGGACAGTTGGGTTGCTTCTGGGATTGGGCTGTCGTGATTAGAACAGCCATGGACACCTGTCTGTGGCTTTGGTGGGTTTGGGTGCCCTTTCTGACAGGAGTGCCAGGTCTCAGGCCTGCATCGTGTTTAGATTCAGGAGCTCTTCCCAGTGGGTTTTCCAAAGCAATTGTACCCATGGCACTACCAACAGCGGTATTTATTTTATTTATTTTATTATTTATTTTTTTAAGATTTTATTTATTCATGACACACACACACACACACACACACACACACAGAGAGAGAGACAGGCAGAGACACAGGCAGAGTGAGAAGAAGGCTCCTTGAGGGGAGCCTGATGCGGGACTTGATCCTGGGACTCTGGGATCGCACCCTGAACCAAAGGCAGCCATTCAACCTCTGAGCCACCCAGGTGTCCCTATTTTTATATTTCTTAAAGATTTTTTTATTTATTCATGAGAGACACAGAGAGAGGCAGAGACATAAGCAGGCTCCTCTCGGGGAGCCTGATGTGAGACTTGATCCCGGACCTGGGATCACACCCTGAGCTGAAGGCAAATGCTTAACCGCTGAACCACTCAGGCATCTCTCCACCAGCGGTGTTTAAACCTTCCTTTTGATCCTAGTCCCTGGGAACTTGTGTTGTTTCTTAAGTTTTTACCCATGCTGGTATCTAGTAGCTTCGATACTGTGGTTTTGAGTCATATGTCCTTTACATCGAACGTGGAACCATCTTCGTCTTTTCGATCTGTGCCTCTGTGCAGTGCCTGCTCCAGTGGAAATAGCCTCTGATTCCATTTCATTGCAGCCCCTGATACTCTTCTGTTTGTATCTACTCAGGTCACGTAATAAAAACGCATCAGGCAGAAATGGACAAGCCCCTGGCAGAAAAACAGGATAGTCCTGCTTTGTTCAGGACCGAAGGAGAAGAGAAAAGGGCTGTGACCATCTCCAGACTGAGAGAGAACTTTTCTCTTCGGCACACAACAGAGAACAGGTCTCGGGGCCCCCAGACCCCTGAATCAAGGCAGATCTCCCCAAGACAGAAAAGGCACATACAGTTGCCCGGCGCTTTGCACTCCCCCTGCACCCCGAGGCCCATCCCTGACACCAACTCATGTGGCCCTCAGGAGGTGGTGAGACATTTGGATGAGGGCCCCTGTGGCCACAGTAACAGGGTAGACATAGAACAGGAATCCGGGCCCAGTCACCTGTCAGGTGGCCTGGGGGAAGGGCTGAGCGCCCCAGAAGCAGGCAGTCACTCTGGCGGGGTGTCTGCTGCTTGCGCCCCTGAGGACAGGCTTTCACAAGGAAGTGCAGCGTCACCTGAGATCGACCATCACCCTGCTGATGCTGGAGGCCAGCTCGACCATGAGGATGGTGGCCAGACATGTCGAGTCTCGCCTCAGCCTGCTGACATGTCCTTCTCAAACACAAAGCGTTTTAAAAAAGATGGAACGCCTCTAAATTCTGATGCCCACCCAGGGCTGGTGAAGACTCGGAACACGCCAGCGTCTCAGGTTGATGTGGCTGTTAAGATCAATAAGAAAGTAGTGCCCCTTGCCTTTTCTATGCGCTCCCTAGCTAAACAGATAAAGCAGTTGAGGCAGCAGGGACAGCAAAGAGAAGGCGAGCAGAACTGTAGGAAGTTCAGGGCCAAGATTTGCCCTGGAGAAAACCAGGCTGCGGAAGATGAACTAAGAAAGGAGATAAGGTAAAGATCTTTCTCAGAACTGTTTGTGTTCGTGTCAGAGAGCCATGGCCAGGGAGCAAGGCTGATCCTTCCAGCCTCTACTTTTGCTCTTGGGGGTGTCCTCTGTTCTGCGCCTCCCCTCTTCTGGCTCAGAGTGCAGCTGTGGCTCCTCCTTGGTTCCAGCGTCCCATCCTCTAGCTGCTGGACAGATGGATGGACCTACCTGGGGGCCTTCCCTCCACTGCCGGCATGAGGCACCCCAATGCCAAACTCACCTGAGCTCCTCTCTCTTCCTCCCCCAGGCCCCTTTCTCTCTGCCCTCTCAGTGCTCCTTCTCAAAGATTCTCATTTTGGAGCCCATCTCTCCACGGCTTTGTCATTAATTAACCTCACTGGTGCGTCCTTGGTGCTCTTTCCATTCACCACCTTCTTCTCATTGCCTCTCACATGCGACAAATTGATTTTCTTTAAAGCGGTCTTTATCTGTGAAGCCTTTCAAGCATTATTTCCTTAGATTTTCTTAGCACCTCTTTGCCACTGGTCCACGTTAATCACCTCCTTGACCCTGACCTCACTTCTTTGTTAAAGGTTTCCAGCTCACAGCACCTCCTTCCTGCGCTGAATTCATGGTGGTTGTGGGAGACATTGCTCTTTCCTGTTATTGATTTATTAGCAAAAATTATAATGCATTATCAAGCCTGTGGATTCCGGAAGATTACTTAGGGTAGGGCTAAGTAATGGAGGGAGTCAATTTAAAGAAAACTATTAATAATACTGACAATAGAAAATACTGGTCATCACCACTTTGTTGACATTAATTGCATACAATATGGTGACTTCTAAAAATGATCACTCCTCTTGAAATATGTAACTTTTATCTTTTTAAACATCATGTACGATTTGCCTGAGCAGGTACTAAAAAGTACTGTGTCCTGTACATAGTCCAACTCAGTAATTACATGGAAATTTTGTGGCATTTTTAGTCTGGACCACACAGACTTTGCTTAACTTGGACTATGAATTCTCCAATAGCAAGCATTATATATTTCCCTTGATATCCATGCCTAACTTATACTGAGAAGGGTTTTCGGGAAGTAATTCCTTTAAAGTGTGTGTGATTAATGGAGATGGGATCTGGGGCCTGTGAACTCTGAGGGATGCAGTGGTGAGCCAGGCTCCCCAATCACACACAATCATGGAACAGGTGCTTGATGAGGAAAGACCTGTAAGGTGCTACAAATGAAAACCAATTATGCTTCCTCCTTGGACTCCTCTAGCTCTCTCAGTGGGTGAAATCAATTGTAATTTTAAAAAATAGTGATTTTTTAAAAAGATTTTATTTTATTTGAGAGAGAGCGAGCGAGCATGTGCACAAGCAAAGAGAGGGGCAGAGACGGAGAAGCAGGGAGTCCGACATGGTGCTCAATCCCAGGACCCTGAGATCATGACCTGAGCCAAAGGCAGACCTTAACCAACTGAGCCACCCCAGTGCCCCTAAAAATAGTGATTTTAATTCAACAAATATCCATCGATCACCTGTTGTCATGGTTCTTGAATTTATCGTCACATAAGATTATTGCGGAAGCTTGTTCGAAAAGCAGAACCTAGGGCCAGCCTCCAGGAGATTCTGCTTAATAGATCTGGTTGATGGTGGGTGTGGGGCCCAGGAATCTGCGTTTTTGATCGGTAACCACCTCCCCCCAAGTGGTCACTCTGAGAAACCCTGATCCACAGTGGGCCTGCTGTCAGCCTTTGGCCTTCAGTGCACAGCTGCTGGTTGGCTCTTGGTTCTGAGCTATGGTTCTGCCGATGGCATTCTCCTGAGACCCACTCGGGGCAAAAGATGATGCAGTAATTAAAAGCACTGTGGTCGTGTTTGCCAGCTTTTGTGTTTATATTTTGAGTCATAACTAGATATATCAAGTTGTAAAGCTCTATCTTTTAGTTTATGGTGGGAGATACACCTTCAGACAGAATTCCTGAGTCTTCAGGCTGGTACAGGCTCTTCTCGTGGGGAATCCACCTGAGAGCCAGAGCCCAGAATCAGAGCAGGGATCTGGCATTCGTGCCACTTCGCCAGGTGTTGCCCGTCAGTTCAAATCCACTGTACTTTGCCCTGCTTTGCAAACCCTGGAGGCTGGGCCATGTAAGCCTTTCTCCTGGTGCACTGCTAGACTTTGTCAGTAGGGGGCGCTGGAGGGACACTGCAAGACTTGGGGCCCAGCTTCTCCCTTGCTTCTTGGCTGCCCTTGTCTTTTCCTCTTTAAAGCCAGCTGCCAGCAGCAGGCCTAGCATTGCTCACTCCTTTGCTCCAGCCGACTTAGCAGACTTATTTTTACCCAGTGGGCTACAGGTCTAAAGCTCAGCCAGGGAGGGGGGGATGGGTGCTTTTCTAGGAGTTACTTCTCTGGATGTGCTCCCTCATCCCTGGACATAGGAACTGCCTCCTCTGTTACTCCTGTGTTTCTTAGCAAATTAATCACCTTATACTAGTTTCCAGTACTTTGTTATGAATTTTCCCTGCCCAAATCACTGGTGTGGTTTTTGTGTCTTGATTGGACTCTGATGTAGAATTACTACCAGGAATGGTCCTGGGAGAGACACCCTCAAGACAGGGTTTGGAGATTGGTTTGATCCTACCTTGGACTTGAGCTCAGTGCTGAGCAGTTTGCCAACAGGAAATGGGAGGTCAGTAACCCGTGGCACATAGAGACGTCACTGTTAGACCATCACCTGTGGTTGACTGGTGAAGCACCAACCAGAGCAAGTCCCCTGGGAGCTGAGGTGGCTGCTGTGGTGTGGGAGGGACCTTCCTTGGTGCCCCAGAGCACTTACAGAAAGGACTAGCTCAGGTGTCCGTTCCAGGCACCGTCTGGAAACCAGGGTGCTTCCATGGAAGCTCTGACGGAGTCTCGTGTCCTGTGGCCACAGGGTTTATCCTCTTGGCCACTTCACAAAACCCATCTTCACAAAATTTAGTTGTGTGGTGTGTAGAATGGCAATGTCAGTTTGTCACGTGAAGATCATTGGTGGTATCAATCTCTCATCTACACTGATGCACACCATCACTAGTGGAATTAGATTTTGAAGCCACCCACCGTAGAACCTGTTGGTGAGCGTAGCATTTATCTATCTAGAAGGATTGGTAACCCAGGGTTGGTGAAAAGGTAGTCTTACACACTGTTGGGAGGGCAAACTTCTGCAGATCTATCCAAGTAAAAAAAATGTACGTACATAATTCTGCATCCAGAGATTATGGCACAGAAATGCTCCCAGAATAGAGCGGATTTATGTCCATTAACTTTTGTTGCAGTGTTGTTTGTATTACTCAAAATGGAAACCATTGAAATGTCTTTTAGTACAGAATTTGTCAGACAAGTTATGGTACATCCACACAGTGAGTTCCTACGTGGCCATTGAAAAGAATGAAAGATCTGTATACACGGGTCTGAAAGAGCGCCTAAGATGCATTGTGTTAAGTGATGGGAGTAGAACAGCATGAAGAATTAGGATTACATTTTTGTTTAAAACATGTGTAGACAAAGGTCTGGAAGGATGTATGGCAAATGAGCATTAGTAACTAACGCCATGTCTGGGGAGCTGGATGAATGAACAATGTTATCTTCAGAAAGTGGGATTATTAGGGACTTTGTTTTTGTATTTGTTTCATGATCAGAAAAGTAATCTTTCACAGTTAAAATGTCTCATAATGAACCTTTTCTACACGCAGTAAAACAATGTTCGCAGAAATGGAGATTATCGGTCAGTTTAACTTGGGATTTATAATCACCAAACTGAAGGCAGACATCTTCATAGTGGACCAGCACGCCACGGATGAGAAGTACAACTTTGAGATGCTGCAGCAGCACACAGTCCTCCAAGGCCAGAGGCTCATAGCGTGAGTTTGCTTTACCATTCAGATTTCTCAGTATAGTTTCACCCCTCAAGTTTAAGACCTAAGAACTTAATGTGTATGTGTCTGTTTTTTTAGCCACAAGCATCCCTGCGGCAGATTTTTATACTTTTTACATAATAATAGTCATACCTGTCATTTACTTAATTATTTTTTTTAAAGATTTTATTTATTTATTCATGAGAGACATACATAAGGAGAGGCAGAGACACAGGCAGAGGGAGAAGCAGGCTCCTTGCAGAGAGCCTGTGTGGAACTTGATCCTGGGACTGGGATCACGCCCTGAGACGAAGGCAGAAGGCAGACGCTCAACCACTGAGCCATTCAGGCGTCCCACACCTGCCATTTACTGAATGCTTGTTACGTGTCAGGTACTGTTGAAATGCATTTACACTCATTAACTCATTTACTCCCACACCTACGAGGTAGCTGATATTCCCGTCAGCACTTCACAGGTGATCTCACTTAGGCACGTAAACACAGCAGTTAACTTTCCCAAGTTCATATAGCTAATGTATTCTTTTTTTTTTTTTTTAAGATTTTATTTATCTACTGGGGAGAGAAAGAGCATGCACATGAATGGGGGGAGAGAGAGAGGCAGAAGCAGGCTCCTCGCTGAGCAGGGAGCCCGGTGTGGGACTCCATCCCAGAACCCTGGAATCACGACCTGAGCTGAAGGCAGATACTTAACTTACTGAGCCACTCAGGTGCCCTGCTAATGTGTTAAGTATCAAGTCTTTTACCTTTTCTGGTTGGCCAGAAAATCTTTTCGATGAAGGGCAATTTATGGTATGTTGTGTGTCAGTTTATTATATTATTTTATGTGTTCAGGAAGGTGGCACTGCCTGTGTGTTGGTCCTCAGCTAGACTAGGTCACCAAGTTCAGTTAGTCACTGCAGAATTTGGTGTTTTTCCTCCACTTTGCCAATCTGCCTGTTTTACACTGACTGCTGTATAAGGTGGTGGGAGGTTGTATCATGTAAACCAGAAGTCTTTTCTTAAAGCCAAGTTAGAAGAAGAGGTCCTGGATTTTCATTTGGGAAATTCAGCGACATAGAGAAATAAACTCAGATCCCAACTTAGATCCCGGCATGTAGAAATGTTCTACTACAATAGTCACTCAGCTGGGGAAATACACTGAGTCTACGGAGTACTCTGTTTCCAATGGATGGTTGAATTCTATTTATTTTCAGCAGGTGAAAGTGGTAACACTAAAGACATTCAGTAAGCTGCTTTATCAGGGTACTTGAGTGGCACAGTTGGTTAAGTGTCTGACTCTTGGTTTTGGCTCAAGTCTTGATCTCAGGGTTGTAAGATTGAGCCCCAAGGTGGGCTCTGTGCTCAGTGGGGGGGTCTGCTTGAAGAATCTCTCCCTGCCCCCTCCTCCCACTCAAGGAGGGATTTTGATTTCTCTAAATAAATAAATAAATAAATAAATAAATAAATAAATAAATAAAATCTTAAAAAGAAAAAGCTACTATATCCTACTGGATCATTCCTGCCCTTTTTATAGAGGTCATTTAGTTTTTAGCCATTTTGCATAGATAAGGTCTCATTTGTGGCCTTTCAGGTCGGCCCAGGTAATCACAGGCCATGTGGGGTCCCAAATGGACCATATTTCAAGGTTAAAGAGCATAGGTCAATCCTTTCCTACCAGGCCCCACATGGTCTGGCCCTCCCTATGCCCTCACCTCCTTGTTCTCCGTGCTTGAGGCACACTGGCCATCTTTCTTTTTCAAAACCTTGATAGGCCTGATGATTTCCTGTGGCCATTAAGGAAAACGAAGTAGATCTTTTTTGTTGCTCTGGGAATATCAGTGATCCATCCTTGGGCCTTTGCACAGACTTTTCCCTGCCTAGAATGTTTGTCTCTGCACTCATCCCTCTGTCCATTACCTGATAACTGCCGACCCACCCCCAGATCTCAGCTCAGAGGCTTCTTCCTCAGAGACACCTTCCCTGACCCCTGTCTCCAGGTTGGTCTCACTTGCTCTGTGCTCTTATGGTTCTGGGTGTCTCTTCCTCCTGATTGGCAGCATGCTTTGTAATAATAGTTTGCTGGATCCATGGCCTTCTTCCCCACTGGTCTCTTACTCCATAAGGGCAGAGACTGGGCATATGTATGTGTGCACCATCCTACCTCCTGCCCTTATCAGTGTCTCTCCGATTAAGTGCTTGGTGAATCCGGGAGAATAGTGGATGGATTGTGGACAGATGGAGAGAGAAATGTTGCAGCATCTTTATCTGCTTTCAGATGCTGTAATGTAACACAGGAAGGAAAAGTAGCACCTTCATGTTCTACCTTTATCTTTAAGGAGCGGATTCAGAGAAGCACGAGGTCATTGCGGTGGGGTGACAGATTGGGGAAAGTTGGCTACTTCTGTGGACATTTTAACTTTAATAAAATGATAAAAGGGGAATTCTCGAGCAGTTATGTGATAGGAAGGGCACGTAGCTCAAGGAAGTATCGCTACTCGTGTTGCTTTTTGAAAGGAATTCAGAAAAGTATGCACTGTTGAGTTTCACTTCTGCCTTATAGCTAACTGTTTGACTTTGAAATTGGGCTTGAATCTCCTCTCTCTGTCCTTACAGACCCCAGACTCTCAACTTAACTGCTGTCAATGAAGCTATTCTAATAGAAAACCTGGAAATATTCAGAAAGAATGGCTTTGATTTTGTTATCGACGAAGGAGGTGAGTTATTAGGACTTTAGAGTGCGTTCTGTCAGTGTCTGGAACAGTCCCTGAGGTTCTGCAGATCAGTGTATTTTATTAGAGGCAGACATGGATTCCCCCAAATAGCATTTCGCTTCTTTCCCCTCTTCTGGCGTTCGTTATTAGAGGTAGCACTCAGGTGAAATGTGCTCTTCAAATCACAGATTCTTCTCCCAATTTTATTCTTTTAGCTCCAGTCACTGAAAGAGCTAAGTTGATTTCCTTGCCAACTAGCAAAAACTGGACCTTTGGACCCCAGGACATCGATGAACTGATCTTTATGCTGAGTGACAGTCCTGGGGTTATGTGCCGTCCTTCCCGTGTCAGGCAGATGTTTGCCTCCAGAGCCTGTCGGAAGTCTGTAAGTAAAGATGGTTCATCTGCTGGGACTTGGAGGCCCTACTCAGCCTTGTGGTGGCAGCAGCTCCCAGGCCGGCCCACAACCAGGCAGCGTTGTTGGTGGTGGTGGCTGTGACTGCCCTGGGTCGTCGTATGTAACACGTGCCTCTGCACCACTGTACCCTGTACGCTGAACAAGCCCGCCATATCTCTGACCTCTGACCCATAATCACTGCTCCTTCTCTACTTCCGTCAGGCAGCTGGCTCTGTTAGAGCTTTTGCAGATCCCAGAGTGGTGAGCTATCTAGGCACATAGTTCATCTGTGGACCTTATGGGAGTAACATGGGCAGATGAGCTCTGCTGCTGCACGGGGCTTTGCAAGTCCTTCTATCAGCGGGCTCCTCGCAGGGCACCCTGGTGCTCTGCTGCCATTCAGGTTGTCCTGGAGGTGATGGCAGCAGGTGGTGATCAGCCTGGTGTCAAAGTAAACTAGGTGCATCTGAACTACCCAGCCCCTGGGAGCACCCAGGATGGCCTCCCTTCATCAGATTCTCTCTGAGCCCTGACTATGTGGCCCACCTCATTCAGGTGCTGGGGACATAGGTGACAAAAAGGATGAGGTCTTGGTGCTTGCAGAGCTTTCAGTTTGGTGGGGAGGGAAAGACCTAAGCAAAAATAGTGACAACTTCCAGCAGTAATAGGTTTGGGAAAGAAGTTAAAACATGGGGCTGGGGGAGTGGCCATGGAAACCTGCGTGAGCAGTTGAGATGTTGGCCAGGGAAGGGCTGTCCGAGGCTGGTGCATCTGAACTAACACTCCAAACAAGAAACAGCGAGTGCAAAGATAGGAGATTGTTTGAACCAAGCCAGAGTCTCCCCACGTGACTTGGAGCAGGGCCAGAATGCGAGCAGAGTGTTTCGATCCAGGGACCCACACGGGGCCACACAATCCTGGTGGGAACCTGGCAGCCTTTGTTGCTGGGGGCGCCAGAAGGTGGATGGCACCACCTCTGGAAACAATAGCTTGCTCACATTTTGGGGGGTGGGGTGTGGGTGGCCTTAAAAGCTATTTTAGACATGCTGTGTTTGAGGTCCCATCAGGCTATAAGTGGAGGTGTCTTAAAAATGGTCTGATTAATGAATCAGAGCTCAGGGGAAATGTCAGTGCTGGAGACAAAACTTTAAAGCCTTGGGATTGCATGAAGTTACTCAAGGCAGGGTTCTCGGGTCTGACTGCCAGCCACAGGTCTTTCTCTGATGAAGACCTAATACTGCTGCCCAGATCTCATGGTGAATGGGGGCAGAGCAGATGGACCTGTGCTAATAGCCAGGCATCTCAGAATCCTGTCTGAACGTGACTCAGCTCTCTGGTGCCCCCAGTTGCCCCTTCCCTCCACACCCTGGCAGGCCCGTTGTACTGTGGCTCTCTGTGTCCTCCCGTCAGCACAGTCGCTGGCCAAGGTGGGCTCCCCTCTGCTGCACCCTGAGGGGCCCATCCGCTCCTTCAGTTCCAGCCACACAGGCCACTTCCAGGTCCACGGCTGCACCAGCCCTCCTCCAGCCTTTGCATTTGCTGCCTCATGTAGCTCCCTCACATACCAGGCCCCATCCTGTCCTTGGGCTCTCCTGGAATACCCTACTGAGGTAGCCTCTCCCAGGCACTCAGGCATGGCCCCCTGGCTGATACTGGTCTTGTTTCTCTGTTAACTTACCTGCGGTCTAACTTACCTCCTGGTCTTACCTGCCACCAATGTGGCAGAGTCCTGCTGCATATCCTGCGTGGAAGAAGGAAAGGGACCAGAGGCTTGGGCTTATCGTCTCTCACTGTCTCTCCTTGTTTCTCAAGGCCGTCAGTTTCTTTGTTCCTGTGGAGCCTTCTCATCTGCATGTATATGTCAGAGATAAGTGCTGTGGAGACCAGCAGGGTGAGGGCCACAGAAGACCAGACAGGAAGTGCTCCCAAGAGTAGGCAGGGATAAAAGCCTGAAGGAAGGGGAAGTGAGATGTGCAACTATCTGGGAACAGAGTATCCTGGCAGAGGGCATAGCCAGTGCCAAACTCCTGAGGCAGGTGCCTGCTTAGTGCACCTGTGTGAGAGAAGAGGGAGTGCCAGTGTCCTGGAGTGGGGCAGGGAGGGATGTGTGCTTGTAGGTGCAGGCACTAGGGCCAGTGGGGGCCAGATCAGGGGACGCACGTGGGCTTTTCTCCAGGTGAGAAGGTGAGCCACGTGATCTATGGGATCTGACATGTGTTTTGTTGTTTTTTTTAAGATTTTTATTTATTCATTTAAGAATACGTTTGCAAGCATGAGCAGGGAGGGGGGTGAGACAGAGGAAGAGGGAGAAGCAGACTCCCCGATGAGCAGGGATCTGACTTGGGGCTTGATTCCAAGACCTTGGGATCATGACCTGAGCTTAAGGCAAAGCCTTCACCGCTTCACTGACTGAGCCCCGCCCCTGACATGCCTTTTAAAGGAATTGCTCACTGCTGAGTGGAGAACAGGTGGAAAGGAGCAGCAGGGAGGCCTGTTGGTAACCCTGCAGTTGCTGAGGTGAAAGGTCAGGGCAGTGGTTGTAGGCAGTAGTGGAGCCACTGAGACTGGTTGGGTCCTAGACAGGTTCGGTTGGTGTCTCTAACAGACATGTGGTGCTCTGCAGGAGCTACGGATGGACTGGATTTTCCAAAAAGGTGGGGGCCTGAGATTGTAGAGGGTAGGTAGGATTCCTTGGGTAAGGTTTTTCAGGGAACGTAGTTTCTGAGTTGTAATCTTGCCCATCTTTGTTTCAGAGAAAAATGCTACTGAAGAATTGCTATTCTAACCAAAACCAGTAAAGCTTTAAATCATTGTCTCCTAATCAGGTAATGATTGGAACTGCTCTTAATACAAGTGAGATGAAGAAGCTGATTACCCACATGGGCGAGATGGACCATCCTTGGAACTGTCCCCACGGAAGGCCAACCATGAGACACATTGCCAACCTGGATGTCATTTCTCAAAACTGACAGCATTTCTCATTTTATAGAACTATACATTTTATTGCAGATTTTTCTGTTTTCAAAAGCAGGGTTTTAGCTAGCCACTTGTTTGCAAATTAGCCTGCTGTTTAAAAAAAAAAAAAAAATGACCAGATCCATCAGAAGTGATCTTGAGAACCTCTTCAAACCACATGGAGCATTGCTTGCAATGTTTTTTGTTCTGCACTTGAATGTGTGTGCATATACAGGCAAGAGCACATCACAAACATAGGAAGCACGTCTTGAAAGTCACTCAGGCTTCTGCTGCTATGGCCTAGGCTATTTTAGTTTGCAGCTTTCAGCCCATAATATGATTAAATTCATAATGGTTTAATTTCATAAAATTATGGTCCTTTTGGGTTAGTGGTCCTCAACCCTAACTCAAATTTAAAAAATAAAAAAAGAAGAAAACAAAACCTAAGGGGGATTCCCTGCCCAACTGGAAGGAAATGGCCCAGGTGGGGCCTGGGTTCACTATTTTTAAATGTTCCCCAGTGCAGCCCGGGTGGCAAAGCATTGTCCTAGGCAAGGGGAAATAAAAGATTGATTTTTTTTTCCCATAACTTTAATGCTGTGGTTTCATTTCTGTGAGGTGTGAATTGCAGGATGTACTTGTTACTGGTCCTGAGTGGTACTGAACAGAGCAGAAATTCGGTCAAATAGTTTTTCATGGAATCTCATCCCATTTGAACTGGGGCAGAGACAGAAATCAAAGTGCCCTCTGTGGACCCAGACAGCTGTCTGACCAGTGACCAGTGTGGACCACCGCCCCGTGCTCACCCTCCCTCCCAGCTTCCATTTGCAGACTTAGAATTCTGTAGATGTAAGGAGACAATCGAGTTATTGTCAGGTGTCAGGCAGTATGCCTCTGTGCCCTTGGACAGGATCTCATTTGATAATTTCAAGAACTCTGCCAATTAGGGTCTAGGAGACACCACCCCTCTCCCACCTCCAAGACTGCCATGTCCTAATCTGTGAACCCTCAAATATGTGACCTAAATGGCCAGAGGAGGCTCTGAAGATGTGGTTGAGGGAGGGGTCATGAAATGGGGCAAATACCCTGGATTGGCTGGGTTGGCCCAATCTAGCTGGTGACTTAGAAGTTGGGAGACCCTTTCTCAGCTGATACAGAAGATGTAGGAAAGCGGTTCTAAAGGATGGAAAAGGCAAAGAAATAGATTCTCCTCCAGAGCCGCCCAAAGGAACCAGCCCAGGTGGACTTCTAACTTAAAATCCTAAAATAACAAGTTTGTGTTGCTTTAAGCCTTTTAATTTCTGGGTAATTTGTTTAGGGCAATGGAAAAGCGCCTGAATTCTTGTGTTATGGTGAAGATAAAGGCTGCAAGGCCATGCGGCAATTGGCAGAGCTGGGGAAAACCTGGGTCCGGTGCGTCCAGCTCCAGATTGCCACCTGGCCTTCCCGATTGATCGATTGATCGGAAGGGCTAAGGCCTGAGGCTCAGCCACTTCTCAGCCGGCGGTCCCTTTAAGGACTGGGCGGGGGCGGGGCCCGCAGTTGCCTGGAGACCTGCCGGAGTCTGGACGCTCCGAGTTCCGCGCTGCACCTCCTCGCCGAGGTCTGGCAGCCAGGTGAGCGCCCTGCCGGTGGTCCTGCGTGCGCCACTACAGACGTGACGGCCAGGTCCGGCTCTTCTTTAGCCAGGCGGACGCAGCCCCAAGGGCCTGAGCGGGTGCGGTGGGCGGGAGGTGCGGGGCACCCCAGACTCAGAGAACGAGCGCTCCTTTTTCGCTGCCTGATGAAGGAATAAATCACGATAATACGACCTCACACCAGGGAGAACAGAACATCAAAGTTAGTGGGGAAAATGCCAGGAGAAACAAGATTTGCCGTATTTGTAGGTCGGAATTCATTGACAGGACTAGAAAGCCTATCTATAGCAAAGGCTCACCTGGGCCTCCCTGGAGAGAATAATGGGGCTTTGAAAGAAAGAAAAACAGGATCATGTTGGTGAGAGCAACCCCGGGTGGGTTGAGGTGGCAGGTGGGGTGTCCAAAGGATACCATCCAAGCAGTGAAGGGTATGGGGAGCTCACTGCACCCCTCAGGGTGTGAGGGGAGACTAGACCTTGACCTTCACCCCAGGACTCATCTGTGTGTCCTGCTTGTTCGACTGCATGTGATCCTTTCAATGGGGCCAGTTTGGGGGGCCATGAAAACTATGGCTTTGGGGATCTGCCCCCCAGTTCTATGACTTTGGGCAAATATGCCATTTGTTTTCTGGCATGGGAGGCACTCAGTCTGGCATAGGGATTAGGCAGCCAATGACTTCAAGTTCAAAAACGAAAGTGACATAAGAATCACTCCATCGGGGGATCCCTGGGTGGCTCAGCAGTTTAGAGCCTGCCTCTGGCCCCAGGCGCGATCCTGGAGTCCCGGAGTTGAGTCCCGCGTCGGGCTCCCAGCATGGAGCCTGCTTATCCTTCCTCCTGTGTCTCTGCCTCTCTCTATGTCTATCATGAATAAATAAGTAAAAAAATCTTAAAAAAAAAAATCACTCCATCGTTGATAGTGTGTTCCATACTTTCGGGGGTTTCTTGTGCATCACTTCATGTAATTCTTTTTTTAGATTTTATTTATTTATTCATGACAGAGAGAGAGAGAGACAGAGACAAAGGCAGAGGGAGAAGCAGGCTCCATGCAGGGAGCCTGACGTGGGACTCGATCCTAGGTCTCCAGGATCAGGCCCTGGGCTGAAAGCAGCGCTAAAACCGCTGAGTCACCTGGGCTGCCCTGGTGCTGTTCTTTCTATTTGATATCTGAAGCAGAAGGAGATTAACCTCAAGAGCACACAGCTGGTAAGGTGCAACGCAGGAGCCTGAATCCAGCTCTTAAGCACTCAGTCCTGCAGATGTAGTGAGAGATGGGCTTTTAAAGTATAAATTTGCAACATGAGGCCATAGGGATTGAGCAGCTAGCTATTTCTCATGTATTAGCTTACCTTCTTGCTGAAACACTATTTTAAAAGAAATGGTAAGTGGCGGTTCCAGTTTTTTAAAGAGTTTTAGGGACAACCAAGGAGATATTTTTATAAACTGGTGGTACTTGATAGTTGTAATTTTTCAAGCTTTGGGAGGAGAACGATCATGACATTGGGTTGTAAAGCTAGAAGTTTAACTACAAGTGAAACCTGCAAGTATTTAGAGAGGTAATTTTTATTTTTCAGATGAAACTGATCAGCACCTTGAAACAGTAAAGTAAACTTTAGGACTTCTAAAGACAATGGTGAAAGAAAAGAAAAGAGCAGACAAAAAGGGAGATAAGTCTGCCCGCTCTCCCTCCTCTCTCTCCGATTATCCAGACTTTGCCAAACAAGATGGCAACACACCTAGACAGGAAATGTCCCCTGGTGCTGTCCCAACATTGGACATACAACTCAGTGAATTAATGCCCCGAAAAGAGTCCAAATATGATGAGCAGCAGGATGAAGATGCCACTCAGTATGAAGAACCCATTCTCACCAAACTCATAGTTGAAAGGTGATTTTAATGGGCTGCATCTTCCATATTCTCCTTTCTACCACTTTGATGCTCTCTGTTCTCTCTCTCCCCGCAATCTCATACTTTGGCTTTCCCTGCCCCTTTCCTCCCTAGATGATTGTAAACATCTAGGTCTCCCTCCTGGAGTTTGAGGTTCAAATTCTTAACTTCCTACTGGACATCATCCACTGATCATCAAACCCCCTGTGTCCAAAAGCAAAGACTGCAGGACTTGAAATGAGATCTGGATTAGAGTCACCTCTGCAACATCAGCACCATCACTGAACTTTTCTAAGCCTTAGGTTCTTTTTTTTTTTTTTTTAAGATTTTATTTATTTATTATTCATGAGAGGCAGAGACATAGGCAGAGGGAGAAGCAGGTTCCCCATGGGGAGCCCAATAGAGGACTCTATCCCAGGACCCCGGGATTATGACCTGAGCCAAAGGCAGATGCTCAATCCCTGGGCCACCCAGGCGCCCCTAGTCTCAGGTTCTTAACTGAGGAAAATACACTCATAGAAGGTTCCTCTACATGTTGCTACATTTCTTCCAGCCATTGGCTTCTCCACTGCCCTCTGCTGATTTCTTCCTCCCTCTCCAGGCTGTCCTCCTCCTCTCCTGTGTTTGTGTATTTCTTTTTCCTCTATGCTCACTCCACCTCCTCATGACCTCTTGACTTGACTGTTGGATTCATTTCATAAAGATTTCCCTGCTTTCAGGCTCCTGAGCCTGAGGCCTGAGCCTCTTATAGAGATTTGCCTTCTTATTTTTTTTTTTAATTTTTATTTATTTATGACAGTCACAGAGAGAGAGAGAGGCAGAGACACAGGCGGAGGGAGAAGCAGGCTCCATGCACCGGGAGCCCGATGTGGGATTCGATCCCGGGTCTCCAGGATCGCGCCCTGGGCCAAAGGCAGGCGCCAAACCGCTGCGCCACCCAGGGATCCCAAGATTTGCCTTCTTAATTGTTTACATCACTCCCTGGATTAGTTATCTGTCCTATTAAGTCAGCTCGTGATAATTAAGACAAATATTATCTCACACAGTTTATGAGGGTCAAGAATCTGGAAGCAACTTTTAGCTGGGTAGTATTGGGTTAGGATTTCTGGAGGTTCAGCCAAGATGCAAATCTAGACTACCATCACCTAAAGGCATGGCCGACTGTTCCATCCGCTTTCACAGCGGCTTCCTGGCATGGCTGTTGGTGGGAAGCCTCAGCCCCTCATCACACAGACTCCCTCACAGGGCTACTTGGGTGTCCTCATCACCAGGCAGCTGGCTTCCCCAGACAGTAACCCAAGAGAGAGCAAGAGTGGAAGCCACATGTCTTTTATAACCTGATCTCAGATATCCCTCTATCATTTCTGTAACAATGTAGTGGGCCCCACAGGCCAGTCCTCTTCAAGGTGGGCAAGGCTTCCAGAAGGATATTGAGTACTGGGAGGTGAGAATCACTGGGAACCATTTTGAGGCTGGCTACCACACCCTTAGAAACTTTTGATTCCTTTCCATTATCTACAGAATAAATCTCCCAGCCTGATGCCCTGACTTCAGCCTGCCTCTCTCTTCTCAAACTCTAGAGCCCAGCTAGCCGCCTCCCCACAATACCATTTGTATTTTTACCTTTTGTTTGCAAAGATAGCTTTGCTGGAGTGTTTGTCCCATGTTTCCAAATGACCAAATACCATCTACTCCTCTGTTCCAGACTTTTCCTGTGCTTCTTCCCAATAGAAATTAATTTTGCTCAAAACTGCTTTCATCATACTTATCACTTTCTATTACGTGTATTAGCATGTATTCCTTCCTACTACACACATATATAATGTGTATGAATTACTTAATCTGTTTCCAGGTCTCAGCTTCTCCACCAGGTGGAAAATTCAGTCCCAGCAGAGACCCACCCAAGAATATCAGACCTTAAGTCTAGTGGGTACTTGGTCAAGATTTATCACTTGAATGATATTAGTGGTCACTTTTATTTTTATTTCTTAGTTGAAATATGGTCACACAATGTTACATTAGTTTCAAGTGTACAACACAGTGATTCAACAACCCTGTACATTATGCTCTGCTCCCACAAGGGTAGCTATGATGTGTCACCATACCGCCCTGTTGCCACGCCATTGACTATTCCCGATGCTGTGCCTTTTATTTCCGGGACTCACTCCATAGCTGGAAGCTTGTATCTGTCTCTCCCCTTCACCCATGTTGTCCAACCTCCCCTCCTTTCTTCTGCTCTGGTAACCATCAGTTGTCTGTATTCATGGGTCTGTTTTTTTTTTGCTTTTCATTTGTTTTTTTAGATTCTACCTAGAAGTGAAATCGGATATTTGTCTTTATCTGACTTATTTCACTTATAGTACTCTCTAGGTCCATCTATATTGTTGCAAAAGGCAACATTCCATTGTATAGATGTGTATGTATTTATGTATATACCACATTTTCTTTTTTCATTCATCTATGGATGGACACTTGGGTTGCTTCTAAATCTTGGCTCTTGTAAGTAATGCTGCAATAAACATGGGGTGCATTTATCTTTTCAAATTAGTGTTTTCATTTCCTTTGAGCAAGTATCCAGTGGTGGAATTGTTGGATCATATGGTATTTCAACTTTTAATTTTTTGAGGTATCTTCGTATGGTTTTCCAGGGTGGCTGCACCAATTTATATTCCCACCAACAGTGCACGAGGGTTCCTTTTTCTCCACATCCTTACCAATACTTGTGTCTTGGGGTTTTTTTTTTGGGGGGGGGGGTTTGAGTCTAGCCATTCTGACAGATATGAGATGATATCTCACTGTGGTTTTGATTTGCATTTCCCTGATGGCAAGTGATGTTGAGCATCTTCCCATGCATCTGTTGGCCATCTGCATGTCTTATTTGGAAAAATGTGTATTCAGGTCCCCTGCCCATTTTTTAATTTATTTTTTTTTAAATTTATTTTTTTAATTTATTTTATGATAGTCACAGAGAGAGAGAGAGAGAGAGAGAGAGAGAGAGAGAGAGAGGCAGAGACACAGGCAGAGGGAGAAGCAGGCTCCATGCACCGGGAGCCCGACGTGGGATTCGATCCGGGATCTCCAGGATCGCGCCCTGGGCCAAAGGCAAGCGCCAAACTGCTGGGCCACCCAGGGATCCCCCCTGCCCATTTTTTAATGGGATCATTTGTATCTTCGGTGTTGAGTTGTATAAATTTTTAATATATTTTATAAGTTAGCCCCTTATTGGATATATCATTTGCAAATATCTTCAGTAGGTTGCCTTGTTTTGTTGATGGTTTCCTTTGCTATGCAAAAGCTTTTTATTTTGATGTACTCCCAATAACTAATTTTCACTTTTGTTTCCCTTGCCTGAGGAGTCCTATCTAGAAAAATGTTGATATGGCTGATAACAAAGAAATTACTCCCTGTGTTTTCTTCTAGGAGTTTTATGGTTTCAGGTCTCACATTTAGATCTTTAATCCATTTTGAGTCTGTTTTTGTGTATGGTGTAGGAAAGTGGTCCAGTTTCATTCTTCTATGAATTGTGTTTATAGACTTTTTGTTTGTTTGTTTATAGACTTTCTAATGTCAAATCTTCCTTGGATTCTTGGACAAAGCCCAGTTTGGTCATGGCTGTCACCTGATCATTTTTCACCTCACTTACCCCAGAGCTTAGGGCTGAGTGAGATCCCGAATTGCATGTTATCCACCCAGTTCTGAACTCAAAATCTGAGCACTGTTCTGAACCTCCCACTTCTCCAAAGTCAGCACATCAGCAAACTCTTCTGGCCCCATGTCTAGAATATATCTTTAAAAATTTTTTTTTTCTACATTATCCTAATAAAATACACCTAACATAGGGAGTGCCTGGGTGGCTCAGTGGGTTAAGTGTCTGACTCTTAATCTCAGTTCTTGATCTCAGGGTTAGGAGTTCAAGCCCTGTTCTGGGCCTGCTTAAAGAAATACACATAGAATTTCCTATTTTGACCATTTTAAGTGTACAGTTTAGTGACATTAAGTGTATTCGCCCTATTGTGTGACCATCAACACTATCAATTTCCAGAACTTTTTTCATCATTCTGGACACTGTCCAGAATAAACTGTCACCTTCCATCTTCACCCCTCTTCACTCTTTCCTTTGGCTGTTAGCTCTTTACACAGTCTTTGGCACATAGCAGCCAGCCAGAGTCTGGCTTCTATGAAAGAAGAGTCTAACATCTTCTGATGTTAATCTGACCTTGGCCAACTCCCTTCTTAGAACTCTCTCCAGATTCCTCCTAGAGCTCTGGGTTTTACTGTGGCCCTCTGGCCTCTCCTCTTGCCCTCCTGTGTTCCAGCTGGGTCACCCTCCCTTCTGTTGGCTGACCTTGAGCTGTCAGGTTCTTTACTGCCTCAGGGACTTTGCACTTGCTGTTCCCTCTTCCTGGGATCCTCATCCCAGGGTTCTTCATAGGGCTGTTTGTTTCATGACCTGAACATCTCAATTCAGCTCTCATATCCTCTGAGAGGCCTCTGCCTTGACCTCCTGTACACAGCAGCCTCCTCCTACTTATTCCCTGATCACGTCTTTCACAAAAGCTGATCAGGATCTGGAATTGTTTGTTTCCTTTGTGTTGTCTGTCTCTACAGTGAACTATGAGCTCCCGAGGGCAGGAACTTTCCTGTCTTGTTCACGGCGCCAGACCAGGGGCACAGGGACCCTCGGGGCATGTTTATTGAGTGAATGAGTGTGAGATGTCACTTGGACTTCTTCACTAATGTGAATTGTCAATTTAACTGTCACTTAGATTTGCTTATGCCACTCATTGCCTTTAGCTTTATTTCTTTGTAGCTATGAAGGTGAAAAGGTCCATGGACTATATGAGGGAGAAGGCTTTGCAGTCTTCCAAGGATGTTGCACCTACCACGTGAGTTACCCATTTTGGGAACGGGCTGGGAGGAAGGTCAGAATGTCCTGTGAGAGTTTTAGATTAGTATTTTCAGAAAAGACCATTAATGGGGCACCTGGGTGGCTCAGTGGTTGAGCATCTACCTTTGATTCAGGTCGTGATCCCAGGGTCCTGGGATTGAGTCCTGCATCAGGCTCCCCACAGGGAGCCTGCTTCTCCCTCTGCCTGTGTCTCTGCCTCTCTGTGTCTCTCATGAATAAATAAATAAAATATTTTAAAAAAGAAAAGCTCGTTGGTTCTTCAGAAGAAATTAGAAGTATTTTCTGCTCATTTTATTGCGAATCCTGATGACCTATTTTTACAGTAAAAACATGGCTCCATACAACTGAAGTCATCATTTTAGATTTTCTTTTCTTGATTTGTATTTATTGTACATACAACATTAAGGTGACTAAACGAAATAAGGAAGAGGAAAATCCCAGTATCATCATCATCCTTTCCCAGGAAATGTTTTGGGTGTGCTGTGTGTCATTTTTGTTCCTTGAATGGAAGTATCAGCATTTATGTGGGCCTATTGGTTTGGCAGATAAACTTTTGAATCTTTTTCCACTTATGAATACTTTGCTATATTGCTGCATGTTTTTCATAACTTAAATATTTTGTGGTAAAACATATATGAAATTTATTGTTGTAATGATTTTTAAGTGTAGAGTTTAGTAGTGTTAAGGGCATTCACATTGTGGTATAATCCTCCCCACCATCCATTTCTGGAACTTTTCATGTTTCCAGGCTGAAACACTGTCCCCATCTAAACACTAACCTCCATTTCTTCCTCTATAAAAATAAAATGTATTTTATTTATATATTATTTAATTATATACTGTATATAAATACACGATATTTAATTATATAACATATATAAGTATATATACTATATATATAGCACAGTGTTCTGACTTATTATTCATTACATACCATAATTATTAGATACTTTTAAGGTGTTTTCATTTTTTTGCCATCAATAATGATACAAAGAAACATGTGCTTATAATAAGAACATGATTATCAAAGAAATGTGCTTATAATAAGAACAAATTTTTGTGGATGGGGTCATAGAGCATGGGTTTCAGTACCCTGATTATTTTCCCCACTAAACATATGACATGTTCTTATTCCTGTCTCATAAAAACTCCTAAAAATGCCATTTTTATGGCCAAGTGATACTAAAATGTCCCATCTGGCCTTTGCCAGTTTTGGAATAAGCTGTCATGTTCATTCTGATCAGAGTTTTCTTTCAGCACCATGGCACTAAATGTAGCCCTGGTGTGTGAATACTTCAACACGAACCTTAGTTCTTTTCTTTCTTTCTTTTTTTTAAGATTTTACTTACTTGAGAGAGAAGGAGAGGGAAAGAGAGAGAGAGAGAGAAGAGGAGAAGAGAGGAGAGGAGAGTGTGTGAGCAGGGGGAGGGGCAGAGGGAGAAGTAGACTCGCTGGTGAGTAGGGAGCTCCACTCAGAACTCAATCTCAGGACCCCAGGATCATGACCTGAGCCGAAGGCAGACGCTTAACTGACTGAGTCATCCATGCGCCCAAGACACCCAGTTTATTACATGGGCCAATCCCTCCCAGGCTGCTGAAGTAGCAGTATCAGCTCCTCCTACCCCAGAGGGTTTGCCTTGGTTACCTAAAGCTCAAGCTGGACCCAGTGGCCTTGCCCTTCCCATACATGTGGGGACAAACACCCTCTGTTTCTAGATGATCTTTTCTCCACCCATTGCCTGCTACATGCCCTGTAAGCTCTCCATATTTTCCTCAGACTCAAATTATTTTGATTAAAAATCATCATCAGGGGATCCCTGAGTGGCTCAGCAGTTTAGCACCTGCCTTTGGCCCAGGGTGTGATCCTGGGGTCCTGGGATCGAGTCCTGCATTGGACTCCCTGCATGGAGCCTGCTTCTCCCTCTGCCTGTGTCTCTGCCTCTTTCTTTCTCTCTCTCTCTCTATCATGAATGAATAAATAAAATCTTTTTAAAAAAATTAAAAAAAATAAAAATCCTCATAAGTTACATCTCCTTTAATTTGTGAGAGCAGCAAATCCAGCAGAATAACTCTGTAGCCCCAGGCCCCAAATCATCAGACCTCGGGTTTGTCACACATTTAGATCACCATCCCCTAAAGATAATAAAACCAAACACTTCTTGAACCCTTTGCCCTTACCCTGTAGATGCAGCGTGATCCTTTCCAGTCTAATTTGTTAAAACACTGGTGGTTGTGACCATCATCAATTCCATAATAACAAACAAGAACCAGCCTATGATTAGAAAACCGCTCAGTGGCAGCCTGCCTGGGGTGAGCCCACATTAACCCTTGCTGGTCAGTAAGGGCTGTCATTCTCCAGAGAAGCGTGGTCAAGAGGATAAGCAACATTACCTGGGGGATTTTTTTCAAAATGCAAATTCTTGGGCCCCAACCCAGACCTGCTAATGAATCAGTCTCTGGGGTGGGCCCAGAAAATCTGTGTTTCCACAAACCCCAGGCAGCTCTGAAGCACAGTAGAATCTGAGAACCAGTTAGAGCACTGTTTACTCAGGGTGTGTCCCCAACACCCATCCCACATCTAACAAGGTGATTCTAAGGCAAAACTGGATGTATTCTTACCTTTCTTTTCTCTGATAGCATTTAGACATTCAGGTGTGCTAAGTTTTTAGTGATTAGTTTTATATGTTAACACTACACACTAAATATAAATGGACTATACTGACAATAGTATATCATGTACATACATGAATATGTCCATAGACACAGACACACCAACACCGATAAATCCTAGTAAGTAGCAATGGAGTAGTTGCTAATTTTCACTTGGGTCTGTCTAGTTTAAATAATTTTTTAAATAATTTTTTAAATAATTTTTTAAATAATTTTTTAAAATCCTTGCATTTGGAAGTGCAAAACCAAAAGTGTATGAATTCTTTTGAACTACAGCATTTTTCACTGCTTAATTAGGAGAGGATGACACAGAGTGAATTTACAACTCATTTCACCACTGCAAAGGACTGCATGGTGTACATTTTGGGGAATTTGGACAAGTATATTCATGCAAATGGAAAGGGGATAAGGCTTCATCCTAAGAACTAAAACCACAGTGGCAGCTGTTGTGTAGAATCAAGGACTGGTGCTAAGGGTTTGTTGTTCTGTTTTGAAGGGTATGTTTTCAGAAGGACTCATGCATGGACAAGGGACTTACGTTTGGGCTGATGGTCTGAAATATGAGGTAAAGCACGTAATAGGTAATAGTTTTTAAACTGTAATTAATGAAACTTAATGTCCAGCTTCCCACAGTTAAACCCACTACTTTCATAAAAGTAATTCAGCACATGAGTTTAAGAAAGTACATAGTACCAGAGAATATAGGCGAAAAGCCTTGTTACTGCACAGGCTCCTCTGTTGATTGTTACCCATTTCATCTGTAAATTCTAGAGGTCCCTGTGTGTTCTGTGCATGTATTAGCACACATGCCTTGGCCTTTCTTACTCTTTACAAATACAAATAGTTCATTATACATTCTTTTCTGTACCTTTTATTTTTTTGGAGCTCAGACTGTATCCATTCATCCAGCTTCACCTATTTTTACTGGCCACTTTTATTCCTTTTTTGAAGATGGGTTGTGGGTCTCAACCCATCTTGATGGTTTAAAGGAAATATATATATATATATATATATATATATTTAATTTATTTATGATAGTGAGAGAGAGAGAGAGAGAGAGAGAGAGAGAGAGAGAGAGGCAGAGACACAGGCAGAGGGAGGAGCAGGCTCCATTCACCGGGAGCCCGACGTGGGATTCGATCTCGGGTTTCCAGGATCGCGCCCTGGGCCAAAGGCAGGTGCTAAAACCGCTGCGCCACCCAGGGATCCCGGAAATATATATTTTTTAAATCAATAGCTGGAAGGCTATTCTAGATATTGCAGTTGCAGAGCTGCTAGTGATGGCATTTATAAGTGGTAATGAAAATAAGAGGGGGATCCCTGTGTGGCTCGGTGGTTTAGCGCCTGCCTTCGGCCCAGGGCCTGATCCTGGAGTCCTGTGATCAAGTCCCATGTCGGGCTCCCTGCATGGAGCCTGCTTCTCCTTCTGCCTGTGTCTCTGCCTCCCTCTCTCTCTTTCTCTCTCTCTCTCTCTCTCTGTCATGAATAAATAAATAAAAATCTTAAAAAAAAAAAAAAGAAGAAGACACATGCATGTAATGTACATATTCAAGTAGCAGCCAAGTGAGGGAAACAGACAAGTGTGGGCCAGGTGGGCAGCTCACTGGGGCTGGACAGTGGGAGACAAGCACTCAGAGGCTCAGGGGAGCCTGAGGATCTGGTGGTTTGGGGCCAGCCTCTCCAGGGAAACTTTCCCCACAGCAGCCTGCCTTCTAACCTGTGAGTTTCTGGAAGCTTTCAGGTGGGAATCCTTCCGGTAGGCATAGACCCTTCCATACCAGCTTAGATAGGAGGGTTGATGGACAGGATTTGGGCTGTCACAAAGGTACCTTCAGGGAGGTCAGCTAGCCTCATGCAATCTGGCCCATGGTCAGGCCAGGCCACCCTGTCCTCTTTCTTCTGCTGGCTGGTGAGTTCATGTTCCTGAGAGAGAATCCAGTGGCTCAGGGCTGTGGTGCTTGGAACTGCGTGCTGCCCACTCAGCTGAAATCCTGGCCCCTAGCAGAGCAGATTCTCTAGAAGGCACCCACAGAGATGTGGTTGGCTTATGTGTCTGCAGAATATTTTGATGAACCACAAACATAAAGAAGAGTTTCCACCAGTTGATCACCAAGCCAGGCTAATCACTGGTGTCCCCTGAGGAGAACACTGGAACCCAGGGCAGTAAGCCCCCTCTGAGGTGGGTTCCAAGACTCTAAAGTTCCTAAGGCCAGGACAAAAACCAACACCTTTTCATGTTACCCATTTGCCTCTTGGAACCCTGTCTACACACAGCTTCCAGCTGTTTTATCCTGCTGGGGCTTCCACTCTGGGGAGGGGAGGTGAGAGAGGACAGGGTATGTTAGAGAAGGAAGTTGGAGGGTAGAAGCTGGTGGCCAGGATACTCCACTGTTTCCACAGAGGAGAGAGAGGAGCAGTGTGCAGTAGTCAAGGAGATGTTGCAAACCATCCATGGGATTAGGGGTCTCACCACTGCTTTTTCTCACTGAGCTTTCTTATCCTAGGGGGAGTTTGTGAAGAACATCCCCATGAACCATGGTGTGTACACGTGGCCAGATGGCAGCACCTATGAAGGAGAAGTGCTACACGGTGTGAGGCAGGGATTTGGTATGTTCAAATGTGGCACACACCCTGTGTCCTACATCGGCCACTGGTGTCACGGCAAGAGACATGGGAAGGTGGGTGAGGCGGCCACGTGACTTCTGCCC
Organism: Nyctereutes procyonoides; assembly: GCF_905146905.1. NCBI lineage: Eukaryota > Metazoa > Chordata > Mammalia > Carnivora > Canidae > Nyctereutes > Nyctereutes procyonoides. Next base: position 66,767,492 of record NW_026575126.1, read on the forward strand.
GTAGATAGGGTGAACAAATACAGGGGGTGGGAAATGGGGGGCTGTTGTAAAAGTATATTCAATTGTTGATTGATGTGAAATTCACAGCACGCAAAACTGACCATTCCAAAGTCAGCAGTTCCGTGGCATATAGTGCCCTCGTAGCCTTGTGAGACCTGCACCTTTTTGTCAACACTCCAAAATAAAACCCTAAGCAGATATTTCCCATCCCAAACCCCAGCGGCCCCTGTCTGCCTTCTCTCTCTATGGGTCATCTATTCTGGTTGTTTTCTATAAATAAGACCCTACAATATATTACCTTTCATGTCTGGCTTCTTTCACTCAACATCATGTTTTTTTGAGATTCATCCATGTTGTAGGTACTTAATTCCTTTTGGTGACTGAATTATACTGCTCCAGTGTACGGATGAACCACATGCTGTTTATCTGTTCATCCTTTGATGGGTATTTGGGCTGTTTCATCTTTTGGCTTCTGTGACTAGCACGGCTATGAATGGGTGTGTAAGGATGTATTGGGGTACTTGTTTTCAGTCTCTGGCGTATAAACCTAGGAGTGGAGTATGGTAACTGGGTGTTTAACATTGTCAGGAACTTTCAAACTGTTTTCCACAGCAGCAGGACCAGTTTATACTCTTTCTGGTAATGTACATTATATTCACTTTTAAGTCAAGGTTGCTCTTCCTGGCACTGCTATTTCCCTTCTGTATAGGATTATAAAATACCGTAGCCATGTTCTTGGAAAATGTAAGAAAAGAGTCTACCATTATAATCATCACTCTGCTCAGATTTAGACTGTCAATTGTATTCTGTTTTCTTTTCCTCCTCCCCGTCCCTCTCCCCTCCCCTCCCCCCCTCCTCTCCCTTCTCTTCTCTTCTCTCCTCTCTCAGCTCATAGCAGTTCAGACTAGGATGGGGGTGGTGACTTCTAGACCATGGCACCTGGATGGCTGCACAAAGGAGCAAGTCAGCTTGATGATGGGGAAGAAAAGAGAAAAATTGCACACTTCCTCACACACACACACACACACACACACACACACACACACACGTGCAGTGAGATGAACCAGTGAATAAACAAGCAATCTGAGGCCATTTGGTATAGATCCAAATACATGGTAGCTAGTACCATTCCCTAAGAGGAGTCACCAAAGAAAGGTTACTTCATGGTCACTTATATTCAGAAATAATACAATTTCACTTTATCACAGGTAGAACCCATCTTTCTTTATACTCAGAGGCAGTAAAATAAGTATGATGATGAATGGATAGAACAAAAGTGGTTTGGGGGATCCCTGGGTGGTGCAGCAGTTTGGCGCCTGCCTTTGGCCCAGGGCGCGATCCTGGAGACCCGGGATCGAATCCCACGTCGGGCTCCCGGTGCATGGAGCCTGCTTCTCCCTCTGCCTGTGTCTCTGCCTCTCTCTCTCTCTCTCTCTCTCTCTCTGTGACTATCATAAATAATAAATAAAAATTTTAAAAAAAGTGGTTTGGGTACTGACATGGGGTTCCTGAGTGGCTCAGTCAGTTAAGTGTCTGACTCTAGATTTCAGCTCAGATCTAAGCATCTGACTCTAGATTTCAGCTCAGGTCATGATCTCAGGGTCCTGAGATCGAGCCCCATGTCAGGCTCCCACTGGGTATAGGTGGAGCCTGCTTGGGATTCTCTCCCTCTCCCCTTTTTACACCTTCCTCCTGCTTGTGCAAGCACTCGCTCACTCCCTCTCTCTCCCTCCGTCCCTCTCTCTCTCTCAAAAAAAAGAGCAGGGAGGGGGACTGACCTTTACTTGTACAGAAGGATCTACCGCTCACTTTAGGTAACAACAGAACAGGATTGTTTAGGTACTCATCTGACTCAAAGTTACCAAGTAGAATGGATAGACTGAATATAATGGATGTGGTCATTCCACACCTTTCTGTGATACCTCATCATTAGGGAGTAATTGATCTGTGACGTGATGGCTACTTTACCATATCCTTGATTACAAAACAGAGACATACCACGGGTTAGGTGTCTTGCCCATGTATGACATTGACTTCCACAGGGTTAGATTCCTTAAATTCATGTACTTTTTAATCTTTACCTTTAATAAACATTTGTTTTATGAGGCTTGATATTTTTTAATGATATTATTTGTTTTAGGGCTCTATTTATTACAATCAAGAGGGTACCTCCTGGTACGAGGGGGACTGGGTACACAACATCAAAAACGGCTGGGGATTAAGATGGTAGGTATCGCTGCTGCCACATGTGGGGTGTGGGTGAAACATGTGTTTGGGGGCCCAAATAATTTTCACTTAGGTGACTTAAAGATAAGGTGCAGAGGGGCACCTGAATGGCGTAGTCTGTTGAATGACCAACTCTTGATTTCGGCTTGGGTCATGGTCTTGGGGTGGTGGGATCAGGCCCCACATCAGGCTCTGCACTGGGCATGGAGCTTGCTTAAGATTCTGTCTCCCTCTCCCTCCTCCACCCCAGCTCATGCACGTGCTCTTTCTCTAAAATAAAATAAAATCTTAAAAAAAAAAAGATAAGGTATAGAAATTCCAGGGAACACATTTCCTATATAAGCAGGGTGGAATATCTAAATTCACCCCAATATAATCTCCATAGTGATGAAAACATTCTATGGAAAACTTAGAGAAACATTATATTAAGTGAGGTTTAATAATACAATTTCACTTTATCACAGGTAGAACCCATCTTTCTTTGTTCTCCATTAATCACAGATATCTATTTCTGTATGTTTTCAGAAGACTCTTGACATGTTTCTTTGATTTTGGATCAAGCTGATAGAGTCAAATATTTTAAGGACTGGAATATTCGGGGGAGAAATGTTAAATAATCATGATTCCATAGGGAGTTAGCTTTAAAAGACTTAAAATCCCTGTTCTTATCTACTTTATCACCTTATTAAATGATCAGAGGATTTAATAAAGTGGTTTATCCTACTCCTAAGATGATTATTTTTACTGACCACGTGCCTATCCATTGAATTTAAGAAGACTGTATGGGCACAAGGGTTGGATTTTTCAAAGGTGTTTAGAGAAGTTTTTTTTTAAGATTTGTATTTATTTATTTGAGGAAGAGAGAGAAGGCTAGAAAGAGAATGATCAGTGATGAGGGGCAGAGAGGGAGGCAAAAGCAGACTCCCTGCTGAGCAGGGAGCCCAGAACCCTGAGATCCTTACCTGAGCCGAAGGCAGACACTTCACCAACTGAGCTACCCAGGCGCCTGTAGAGAAGTTTAAAAGTCTCCCTAAAGATAAGTAGTATAGTATGTAAAATAACTGACTGTTTTCCGTCTTTTTTCTTGTCCCAGTTACAAATCTGGAAACATATATGAAGGTCAGTGGGAAAACAATATGCGCCATGGAGAAGGCAGGATGCGGTGGCTGACAGCCAATGAGGAGTACACGGGTCAGTGGGAGAAGGGGATCCAGGTACTGTGCCAGCTGGTGTGACCGGAACACACCCCCACGGGGGCACTGATCTTCAGCGCATGCGTCACTCCATTTATTATCTGGTGACCTAAAACTTAAGCTCTGTGAAATTTAGAAACCCAAAGTATGATTTACTGGTCCAAACCATCTTTTTTTGTTGTTTTTTAAGTACATTTTATCATTTAGGTTCCTCTGAAGGTCTTATACATACCAGTGAGGTCATGGCATTGGCAAATCCATCATTCCCACAGCTCACGTGTGGACCAAAACAGTTCTTTGTACCTTAGAAGCAATGTATTTCCCGCACAGAACAGAAAGGCTTTATTGATGTGGTTAATTTCATATGGTTTATATAGTTAGGATTTTCTAATAATAACTGCATATTAATCTGGTAATTGGGAGCCTTGCTAAGAAAGCTTTGTCTGTCTTTCTCACCTGTATGCTTTTTCTTCTCCTGCTTTGCACTGGCTCAGACCTCTTGGTGTGGTTGGTACTGAGTGGAGAGAGCAGCCAGCCTTGCACTTTGCCCGAGTCCTAGCGTACAGCACTCGGTCCTTGAGTGATGTTTGCCGTGGGGTTTTCATGGATGTTCTTGATCAGGCCAAGGAAACTCTCTAATCTTAATTTGCTTATAATTTTTATCATGAATGGATATGAAGTTTGTCTAATGCTTTTTCTCTTTTTTTAAGATTTTATTTATTCATGACACATAGGGAGAGGCAGAGACACAGGCAGAGGGAGAAGCAGGCTCCATGCAGGGAGCCTGATGTGGGACCTTATCCTGAGACTCCGGGATCACATCCTGAGCCAAAAGCAGCCGTTCAACTGCTGAGCCACTCAGGGGTCCCATCTCATGCTTTTTTCTGCCTCTAGTTAGATAATCATGTGGTTTTTCTTTTCCAGTCTGTTGTTAATGTTGAATTACATTGATTTATTTTCTTTCTTTATTTTTTTAGGGGCGCCTGACTACTCAGTCAGTTAAGTGGCTGCCTTCGGCTCAGGTCTTGATCCCAGGGTTCTGGGATCGAGTCCCACGTCAGGCTCTCTGCTCTGCAGGGAGCCTGCCTCTCCCTCTACCTGTGCATCTGCCTCTCTCTATGTGTCTCTCATGAATAAATAAATAAAATCTTTAAAAAAGAATCCATTTCTTGCTTTGACTCTGTCTTTCCCCCACCTTTGCTTGTTTCTTAAATTCCACATATGAGTGAAATCATGGTATTTGTCTTTCTCTATTTGACTTATTTCACTTAGCATTATAGTCTCCAGCTCCATCCATGTTGTTACAAATGGCAAGATTTCATTCTTTTTTAAAAAAATTTTATTTATCCATTCATGAGAGAGAGAGAGAGGCAGAGACACAGGCAGAGGGAGAAGCAGGCTCCATGCAGGGATCCTGACGTGGGACTCGATCCCGGGTCTCCAGGATCAGGCTCTGGGTTGAAGGCAGGCACTAACCCTGCCCACTAAGCCACTGGGACTGCCCCCCCTTTTTTATTAGTGTTTTTTTGAGATTTTTATTTATTTATTCATGAGAGACAGAGAGAGATAGAGAGGCAGAAACACAGGCAGAGGGAGAAGCAGGCTCCCCACAAGAAGCCCAGTGTGGGATTTGATCCCGAACCCCGGGATCATGCCCTGAGCCAAAGGCAGATGCTCAACTGCTGAGCCAGCCACCCAGGTGTCCCAATTTCATTCTTTATGGCTGAATAATATTCCATTGTATATAATTACCACATCTTCATTCATCAGTTGATAGGCATTTGGGTTCTTTCTATAATTTGGCTATTGTAAATCATGCTGCTAAAAATATGGGCAGGGGTGCACAAATCCCTATGAAGTAGTGTTTCTGTATTCTTTAGATAAGTACTTAGTAGTGTGATTGCTGGATCATAGGGCAGTTCTAATTTTAATTTTTTGAGGAAACTCCATACTGTTTTCCAGAGTGGCTACACCAGTTGGCATTCCCACCAACTGTACATGAGGTTCCTTTTTGTCATATCCTCACCAACACCTGTTGTTTCTTGTGTTGTTGATTTTAGCCGTTCTGGCAAGTGTGTGGTCATATCTCATTGTGTTTTTTTTTTAAGATTTATTTATTCATGGTGGGGAGGAGGGAGAGAGAGAAAGAAAAAGACACAGGCGGAGGGAGAAGCAGGCTCCATGCAGGGAGCCTGATGTGGGACTCGATCCCCGGTCTCCAGGATCACACTCTGGGCCGAAGGTGATGCTAAACCGCTGAGACACCCAGGGATCCCCTCATTGTGGTTTTGATTTGTATTTCCCTGATGATAAGTGATGGGCATTTTTTCATATGTCTGTTGGCCATCTGGATGTCTTCTTTGGGAAAATATCTATTCATGTGTTCTGCCCATTTTTTATCTGGATTATTTGGCTTGTTTTGGGTGTTGAGTTTTATAAGTTCTGCATATACTTTGGATACTAACCCTTTATCAGATGAGTAATTTGCAAATTTCTTCTCCCATTCTGGAGGTTATTTTTTAGTTTATTGATTGTTTTCTTCACTGTGCAAAAGCTTTTTATTTTGATGAAATCCCAATAGTTTATTTTGTTTCCCTTGCCTCAGGAGACCTATCTAGTAAGAACTTTCTATGGGTGCTGTCAAAGAGATTACTACCTGTGTTCTCTTGTAGAATTTTTAGGATTTCAGATTTTACATTTAGGTCTTTAATCCATTTTGAATTTATTTTTGTGGTGATCTAAGAAAGTGGTCCATTTTCATTCTTTTGCACATAGCTATCCAGTTTTCCTGACAACATTTGTTGAAGAGATTTTTTTCCTCCACTGGATGTTCTTTCCTGCTTTGTTGAAGATTAATTGGCTGTGGGACACCTGGGTGGCTCAGTGGTTAAGTGTCTGCCTTTGGCTCAGGATATGATCCTAGGATTCCAGGATCAAGTCCTACATTGGACTCCCCACAGGGAGCCTGTTTCTCCCTCTGCCTGTGTCTCTGCCTCTGTGTGTGTGTGTGTGTGTGTCTCATGAATGAAAAAATAAAATCTTTTTTAAAAAAAGATTAATTGGCTGTATGACTGTGGGTTTTTTTCTGGATTTTCTGTTCTGTTCCATTCATCTGTGTCTATTTTTGTGATGGTACCAAACTGTTTTGATCACTACAGCTTTGTAATATAACCTGAAGTCCAGAATTGTGATGCCTCTAACTCTGCTTTTCTTTTTCAAGATTGCTTTGGCTATTTGGGGTCTTTCATGGATCCATGCAAATTTTAGGATTCTTCTAATTCTGTGAAAAATACTGTTGATATCTCGATTGGGATTGCATTAAATGTGTAGATGGCTTTGGATAATACAGACATTTTACCAGTGTTTGATCTTCCAATCCATGAGCATGGAATGCCTTTCCATTTCTTTGTGGCCTCTTCCTTTTCTTTCAGAAGTGTTCTATAGTTTTTAGAATATAGGTCTTTCACTTCTTTGGTTGAATTTATTCTTAGGTATCTAATTATTTTTGCAGTTGTAAATGGGTTTTCTGACTTTCTCTTTCTGCTGCTTCATTATTGGTGTATAGAAATGCAGCATATTTCTATAGATTGATTTTGTGTCCTGTGACTTCACTGAATTTGTGTATCAGTTCTAGCAATTTTTTGGTGGAGTCTTTCAGGTTTTCTATATTGAGTATCATGTCATCTGCAAATGGCAAATGTTTCACTTTTTCATGGTAAGAGTGGACTTGTATGTCTTGTTCCTGGCCCTAAAGGAAAAGCTCTGTTTTTCCCCAATAAGGATGATATTAGCTGTGATTTTTTTTTCCCCATATGGCCTTTATTATGTTGAGCTATGTTCCCTCTAAACCTACTTTGTTGAGGGTTTTATCATGAATGGATGTTGTACTTTGTCAAATGCTTTTTCTGCACCTACTGAAATGATAATGTAGTTCTCATCCTTTCTTCTATTGATGTGGTGTATAACATTGATTTGTGAATATTGAACCACCCTGGCAACATAGGAATAAATCTCACTTGATTGCAATGAATGAGGTTATACTTTTTTTTTTGAGGTTATACTTTTTTAAAGAGAGAGAGAGAGTAGCATGTGGGTGGGACACAGGGAGTTGACAGAGAGAGAGAATCCTCCTAAGCAGCTCCACACTCAGCACAGAGCCCAACATGCAGCTCAATCTCATGGCCCTGAGATCACGACCTGAGCTAAAACCAAGAGTTGGATGCTTAACCAATTAAGCCACCCAGGCACCCCTGTCTGTTTATTCTTGAGTAAGTTTTAGAGGTTTGTATTATTGAAGGAATTTGCAGATTTCATAGAAATTTGTTGGCACAAGGTTGTTCATAATAGTCTCTCAGGATTCTTGTAATATATACTATATGGGATCTATAGTGTTGTTTCCTATTTCCTTCAGTACCAGTTATCTATGTTTTCTCTGTTTTCTTCAGTCTTGCTAGAGGTGTATCCATATCATGAAATTCTCTAAGAGCCAGTCTTATTTATTTTCTCTTGGGGTTTTCCAGTCTTTAACTTGATACCTACTCTTTGTTATTACCTTCCTTCTGCATGCTTTGGGTTTAATATTCTCTTCTTTTACTTGAGTTATAGGATGGAAGCTTTATTGACTTGAGACATTTCTTCTTTTCAAACATAAGCATTAAATACTAAAATTTTTCCTCTTAGCACTGCTTTCTCAGCATTCCATTAATTCTTTTTTTTTTTAGGATTATTTATTTGTTCCTGAGAGACCAAGAGAGAGAGGCAGAGACATAGGCAGATCCTAGGACCCTGAGATCATGACCTGAGCCAACCACTGAGATACCCAGGTGCCCCTGCATCCCACTAATTCTGATTTATTTTAATTTTTGTTCAGTTCAAAATATTTTCTAATTTCCCTATGACTTCTCTTGGGTGTATTATTTTGACATATGTCATTTAATTTCCAAATAGTTGGAGATTTTTCCAAATATCCTTTTGTAGCTGATTTTTTGGTATAATTCTCCTGTGGTCAGAGTACATATTTTGTATGATGACATTTCTTTTTTTTTATTAGAGTTTAATTTGCCAACATATAGCATATCACCCAATGCTCATCCCATCAAGTACCCCCTTCAGTGCCTGTCACCCAGTCACCCCCACCCCCCGCCCACCTCCCTTTCCACCACCCTTTGTTCGTTTCCCAGAGTTAGGAGTCTCTCATGTTCTGTCTCCCTCACTGATATATTTCCCACTCATTTTCTCTCCTTTCCCCTTTATTCCATTTCACTATTTTTTATATTCCCCAAATGAATGAGACCATATGTTTGTCCTTCTCCAACTGACTGACTTCACTCAGCATAATACCCTCCAGTTCCATCCATGTCGAAGCAAATGGTGGGTATTTGTTGTTTCTTTCTTTCTTTTCTTCTTCTTCTTTTTTTTTTTTTTTTGGTATTTGTCATTTCTAATGGCGAGTAATATTCCACTGTATACATAGACTACATCTTCTTTATCCATTCATCTTTCGATGGACACTGAGGCTCCTTCCACAGTTTGGCTATTGTGGATATTGCTGCTATAAACATTGGGGTGCAGGTGTTCTGGCATTTCATTGCATATGATGACATTTCTTTTAAATATGTCGTGGTTTATTTGGGCCACAGGATATGGTCTGTCTTGTTAAGTGTTATATGTATTTCTGCTTTTGTTGAACGGAGTGTTCTGCGGATGCCAATTAGATCACACTGGTAGTATTGTTCAGCTTTCCATATCACATTACTCATTTTCTGTCTACTTTTTCAGCCCATTTCTTTTTTCTTTTTTTTTAAGATTTATTTATTTATTTATGATAGACATAGAGAGAGAGAGAGAGAGAGAGAGGCAGAGACACAGGAGGAGGGAGAAGCAGGCTCCACGCCGGGAACCCGACGCGGGACTTGATCCCGGGACTCCAGGACCGCGCCCTGGGCCAAGGCAGGTGCCAAACCGCTGAGCCACCCAGGGATCCCCTCTACCCATTTCTGAGAAGAGTGGTGAAGAGTCCAAGTATAGATTCATCTATTTCTTTTAAATCCATCATTTTTTGCATCATACATTTTTAAGTTCTGTTGTTAGGCATGTACATGTTTAGGACTGTTATGTCTTCTGGGTAAATTGACCATTTTTATCATCTTGTCATGTCCCTCTTTAGTCCTGATCATTTCTCTTCCTTTGAAGTCTTTCTCTGGTGTGAATATAGCCACTCCAGCTTTCTTTTTATCTTTTTAATTTTAATTGTGGTAAAATACACATAACTGAAATTTATCATCTTAACCATTTTTAAGTGTCCAGTTTAGGGGCATCCACCCCCCACCATCATCTTCAGAACTCTTTTCATCTCCTCAGGTTGGGACTCTGTCCCCATCACTCACTCACACCCCTTCTCCCAGCCCCCTCCTCCACCCCTGGTGCCCACCATTTATTTTCCTGCCCCTATGAATCTGATTCCCTTAGATATCTCATATAAATAGAATTATATAGTATTTATTCTTTTGCAACTGGTTTATTTCACTTAGCATCATGTCTTCATGGTTCATCCATCTTATCCATCTTATTTTTAAGGCTGAATAATATTCTGTTGTATGTTTATATCATCCATTTGTTTATGTGTTCATCCATTGATGAACACTTGGGTTGCTTCCACCTTTTGGTTATTGTAATAATGCTGTTATGAACATGAGTGCACAAGTATTTGTTTGATTCCTCGCTTTCAATTCTTTTCAGCATATACCCAGAAGTTCTAGGAAGATATATACAGAGTCATCCCATTGTGAAAAAATTGTGTCTTTCTATGTGTTCTATGTACGTATGTGTAATACATTGACTCAGTACATACAATTGCATGTGCCTGGGGAAAATACAGATGAATTCTCAAACTCTCAAGTAGTGGTTATCTCTGCTAAGTGGGATTGAAGAGGGAGCATTTTTTTTAATGAGGCTGTATGTTAAAAATAAATAAAATTTAAGGTAATGATTTATCAGTATCAAGTCAGGCATTTTATATATACTATATTCAGTCTTTCTATCCAACCTGCAGGATAAGTGTTATTTTCATTTTATGGATGAAACCCAGAGGGCTTAAATAATTTGCCTTAGGTCAAAAGGCTGGTTAGTAAGTAGATGACACAGAGGCTGAACCCAAGTCTGTGTGACTCTAAAATCCATGTTCTTTGTCCTTTGAAGTGAGTCATTGTATTTGATCTATTGACTGAATTTTATTTTAATTTTTTAAAATATTTTTTAATTTTTATTTATTTATGATAGCCACAGAGAGAGAGAGAGAGAGGCAGAGACACAGGCAGAGGGAGAAGCAGGTTCCATGCACCGGGAGCCCGACGTGGGATTCGATCCCGGGTCTCCAGGATCGCGCCCTGGGCTAAAGGCAGGCGCCAAACTGCTGCGCCACCCAGGGATCCCACTTTTATTTTAATTTTAAAAGATTTTATTTGTTTATTAGAAAGCAAGAAAGTGCAAGTAGAGGGAGGAAGAGGTATAAGCAGACCCTGTGCTGAGCTCATAGCCTGATGTGGGGTTCCATCTCATGACCCTGAGATCATGACCTGAGCCCAAATTAAGAGTTGGAAGCTTAACAGACTGAGCCACCCAGGTGCCCCTATTGAGTGAATTTTAAATGGATTCAGGTAAAAAGAGGAAATATTTTGAGTATTTCCCATGGAAATTTGTTTTGTTTTCAGAATGGCTTTGGAACACACTCATGGTTTCTAAAGAGAATCCCCAACTCCCAATACCCTTTAAGAAATGAATACATAGGAGAGTTTGTGAATGGATATCGTCATGGCTATGGAAAGTTTTACTATGCCAGTGGAGCCATCTATGAAGGAGAATGGGTGTCCAATAAAAAACATGGCATGGTAAGTGCAGACGTGTGAAGAGCACATTTTAAAGATTTTGTGAAGCAACTGGAATACCATAAAAAGCATGTCATTCTTTGGTAAAGTGCATAACCCATTTTTGCATAGGATAACTTACTGTTTTATTAAAATGATTACATGAAATTTAAAACAACTTTCAACATAACATCAGTATCCTATATATTTAGAAGTTATTTACTTAGTTTATGTTATGTACGTAGATATGTGTGTTAGGGTGGTTTTGTTCACAAGTAACGGAAAATCTAGCTTACTCATCCACAAACAATAAAGAATAAATTGGTGTTTTTCTTTCTTTTTTTCAATAAATTGGTTTCAGGGTTGGTTTGATTCAGCAATGCAGTGATGTCAGGAGTTTTCTTCCATTTACCCATGATGTCCGCTACCATGTTGTCAGCTTTACCCTTAGGCTGCCCCTCCCTCATGACCACAAGATGGATGCTGTGGTTCCAGGCTTCACATCCACATACCACACTAAGTAGAAGGAGAGAAGAAACTCTTTTCTGAGAAGCTTTCCACAAATATCTTCAGTGTGGCTGAGCTGACTTGGGTCATTTACTTACCTCTCGATCAGACTGTTGGCCTGAGTTGGACAAATAGCTAGAGAGCTGCTATTTGGTGATGGGCACTCTGCTAGTCATTAGTATAGTTTAATAAGGCACCTTCTATAACCTTGAGGTAGCTGAGGAGAGGTTGTGGGACAGACAGAGGAGGAGGAGGAGGAAGAGAGAGGATTCACACAGTGACTCGAGAATCTAGGAGCCTGATTCTATGTGAGCTAAGTGCATGCCTTAAAAACAAAAAACTCCAAAACAAAACTCCAAATCTTTGAAAATGGTACAGAAGTAGATTAGCAGTGGTTTTCCTGAACTGTAAATCTTTCTATCTGCAGGGCCAATTAACTTTCAAGAACGGGCGTGTGTATAACGGTGCATTTTCCAATGACCACATAGTGGAGTTTCCAAATCTTGAAGTTGAGTTCTTAAGTCACCTGGATCTGTCTTCAGAGTCTTCCATCAAGAGCCAATACCCTGGATCCTCCATCAGTGCTGGTAGGGGGTGTGCACCTGTCAGATGCATGCAAATTAACTTAAATTATCAATAGAATCTACTCATCAAGACACACTGAATATTTCAGAAAACAGAAGTTTCTGTTTGTGGGGGTGCACCTGGGTGGCTCAGTCAGTTGAGTGTCTGCCTTTGACTCAGGTCAGGATCTCAGTGTCCTGGGACTGAGGCTGGGATCAGGCTCCCCGCTCTGCAAGGAGTCTGCTTCTCCCTTTCCCTCTGCCCGTCTGCCCTGCTTGTTTGTGTGCTCCATCTCAAATAAAATAAATAAATACATCTTTTTTTTAAAGATGTTTCTGGGAGAGAAACTGCTTTCTTAGTAGGTTTTTGAAATACTTTTATATCCCACTTTGGTGGAAAATAATTTTGACCTAACATTGAAAACAATTTTTTTAACTTCCAAAAGCATTTTATTTTCTTTTTCCAAAAGCATTTTAATTTGCTAGGTGCAGTGGTAACATTGACAACTTTTAACATTGCTTTTCACCATTATCCCCTCTATTTGCCTTTATTTGCTAGAAATTATCAGAAAGCTCGATAGCAGTGAAAGTAATTCTGTGTTAGGATCAAGCATTGATCTGAATCTCAGTTTGCTGCTGAGTATGTACCCTGAGAAAGATCAAGCAGAGGAAAAGAAGCAGGTAAAAACCTTTCATATTGTTATACATTTATATTTTAAGCTTAAATATCAACACTCTCCACAGTCTTGGGAAAATATAGCCTTAGGGTAGCTGTCCTGTGTTGAGTGTCTTTCATAAGCCCAATAGATGCTTTGTGTACCATCCCATTTAATTTGCAAGGCAACCCTAGTGAAGAGGCTTTGTGAGTAAACAGAAGCCTAGACAGAAGGACTCAGTGAATTAACTAGGCCCAAGTTATCCTCACCTCCAGCTTTGGTCTGAAGGCCAGGGCTGTGGCACCCCAACTACATTCTGCTGTGAATTATTATGGGCTGCTGGGATTCGAAAGAACTTTAAACTCCTAAAAATCATTAGAAATCTAGAAATCCGGGCAGCCCGGGTGGCTCAGTGGTTTAGCACCTGCCTTCGGCCCGGGGCATGATCCTGGAGACCCAGGATCAAGTCCCACGTCGGGCTCCCTGGCGCGGAGCCTGCTTCTCCCTCTGCCTGTGTCTCTGCCTCTCTCTCTCTTTCTCTGTCTCTCTGTCTTTCATGAATGAATGAATAAAATCTTTAAAGAAAAAGAAATCTAGAAATCCTAAAAGACAGGGAAAATTATGTGTACGCAGACTTCATTTGATTAACATCTGGAAAATCCCATCCACCAAATTACATGTTAGTATCACGATCCCTGCTTTGACTGGGGTTTGATATGATTCTTCTGTGAAACCATTGTTGAAGATATTGCTTGCTACAAGAGAACCAGTGGTACCTCGAAATTGCAAGGTGTGTGCCCCTTTGCTCTTCCTCTTTCTTGTCTCCTCTGGCCCCAGTTCTGTGGGTCTCAAAAATGATGACTCTCCATCCCCCATCCTCCCCTCTTCTTGTCCCGGCCAATGTTGTAATTCAGGCTACAGACATCATTCACTTCATCTGCTGCCAGATTCTTGTTAAAAATAAGAACCTTGGGGCACCTGGATGGCTCAGTCAGTTAAGCGGCTGCCTTCAGCTCAGGTCATGATCCTAGGGTCCTGGGATTGAGCCCCACGTGGGGTTCCCCATTCAGCGGCAGTCTGCTTCTCCTGCTGCTCCCCCTCCTCATGCTCTCTCTCTCTTTCTCTCACTCACTCTCTCAAGTAAATAAATAAAATCTTTTTAAAAAGCTAAAATAAAACTTCTATGATATTCTCTTTGTTATGAAAATAGTACACGATACATGTAGAAAATTTAGAAAAATGCAGATAAGAAGAGTTATGAAAATAGTACATGATACTTGTAGAAAATTTAGAAAATCCAGATAAGAAGAGTTATGAAAATAGTACACGATACTTGTAGAAAATTTAGAAAAATGCAGATAGGAAAAAAATGGAAGAGAATCTCCACCCAGACAAAATCTGGTGACCATCTTTCCAGTTTTATTCTGAGCAAGCATAATTAGAATTGGAGGATTCTGCTCATATAATCTCTTTTTTGTGTGTATATTTAATCATAGCTCTTCAGTGCCATTAAATATTCTCCTACAATATAATTTTTAGGTGAATAAATGAACATGCATTGATTCACTCCAAAAGGAGTGGTATCCTTATAGTTTTTTTTCTCTCTCCCCCCTTTCTTTCTTCTTTGGTTTACATATGTATCATTCACTTTCCACTTTAGAGTTCTTCCCATGACAAAACAGGTAAACAGCTACAAGTTTAAAAATAATACTATTTTATGATCATAAAAGCACATGCTCTTTATAGAAAATTGAATTATAGAAATAGGACCTAGGAAATGAAAAAAATCTGTAACTTGACATTTTAGAAATGCCTCTAAAAATGTCTAATGGTTACATGGTATTTCATAATATAGACATATTACAATCTAGTTAGGGAAACTTCTATTTTTTTTTTTCTGAACCTTTTGAGAGGACTTGAGCCCTACAGAAGAGCTGCACAAGCGAGGTTTCTGCATCCCTGCCACTAGCTCCTTGGCACATGAGCATCTCCCATCGCTGCAGATTGGAGACTAAAGCTGAGACATGGGCTTCGCTTGCCACCAAAACTAAGCCATGGATTTTAATTGAATTTCGCTTTTTCTCGCAGTGCTCCTTCTCTGTCGCAGGATCCCACCCCAGGCCCCACGCCGCATGCAGCAGTCACATCTCTTTAAGTTCCTCCGTCTGTGATGGAGCCTCTGCCTTCCATGGTACTCCGTGACCTCCAGAGCTTGGAAGAGTCTCGCTCGCTTACTATGAAGAATGTCCCTCCATGTGGGCTTATCTGCTGTGTTTGTTATATGTATTCGTTATTGTTATTGGATCATTTTGTCAAGATGCAGTATCTTTTTTCGAGCAGGGGTTCTGGACAAGCTCTCTTGCCCTTCTAGCTCTGGCCTCTTCCATCAGGTAGTTGCCTTGGCTACCCATGTCCTGTTCCTGAGTGTGTATTCAGAACCACCTCGGATCTGATATCAGCCTCTTGCCAACCTGCCCCTGTCAATCTCCCTCCTCCTTACCCTGCACTCACATGGTAATAATGGCCAGCATGTACACAGGAACATGCGCTGGGCATGTTTCCAAACACCTTTATTTTGGTAAACCCCCCCAACAGCCTATGGGGCTGGAACTGTGGTTGTCCCCCTTTGCCCATGAGGCAACTGGGGCAGAGAGCAGGGATACCCTTTATCCAGGTCAGGCAGTCCTCCTGGAATTCCAAAAGCACCTCAACCTCTCTGCTTCCCCCACCCCAGCTTCCACTGGGGGGGCCTGATGTCTGTGAAGTTCTCATTTTTTTCTGTGCTATGAGGCTCAGTTCAAGTACAGCATCCTCTAGGGAACTTCCTTGGAATCCACCTGTCCATTCTCCATGGCTCTGTTCTACCAGTGGCACTTCCTTATGGTGTCTTTCCCAGGTTTTAAGCTTCATGAAGAAAATTCTGTGCTTACTCTAGAGCAGTGCTTTAGATAGGGCAGTCTATGTATGTTTATCCAATTGAATTAAATTTTTAAAAGCAGGGGTTAATGCTAAGAAGAATCAGATGCCTAATGCAACTGCCCAGGTGGGACTCTTCCATCTCCTTGGGGGCCCCAAACACCAGTCCTCACATTTCCTGAATATTTCATTTGGGAGGGAGAGGCAGAGCATAAATGGTTTTGGAGAACAGGGCACTGCATATGCTGCAGGGTTACATGTATGGGAAAGTCAAGGTAGCATAAGGGTATTGAGAGTTGGGGAAAATTATAGAAGGTGATTGGGGACAGAGAGGGAGGTTAGTAATGAGTGTGAGTATCTTCTATTTCAGACTTTCAGCAGGAAGTATGATGTTAGTTGCATGTTTTAAATCAACCAAGGCTGGGTGTCTCAGTCAGTTGGGTGTCCGACTCTTGATCTCAGCTCAGGTCTCGATCTTATGGTTGTGCATTCCAGCCCCACATGAGGATCCATGTTGGATGTGGAGTCTACTAAACAACCAACCCACCAACCAACCAACCAACAAAGCTGGTTGAACCAGCCTTGCGATCCCAGGATAAACCCCACTTGGTGTTGACTTATTATTTGTTTTATATATTGCTAGATTTCATATACTCCTATTTTCTTGAGGATTTTTGTGTCTGTTTTCATGAAAGATACTGCTTTGTAGACTAGAGGATTTTATTGCTGCCCATTCAAATAGGATGCTACCACATAGCAGTATGAAAGCAATTCCAGGGATCCCTGGGTGGCGCAGTGGTTTAGCGCCTGCCTTTGGCCCAGGGCATGATCCTGGAGACCTGGGATCGAATCCCACGTCGGGCTCCTGGTGCATGGAGCCTGCTTCTCCCTCTGCCTGTGTCTCTGCTTCTCTCTCTATCTGTGTGACTATCATAAATAAATAAAAATTAAAAAAAAGAAAGCAATTCCATTGTACTGATAACAGCACTTTTTAAAAATGTTATTCAGAAAATGCATTTTATTAACTGGAGATGAGTGGAGAAAATATAACATTTGTTGAGCTCTTACAGTGATAAGAGTTAAATGCTATTACTTCACATATGTTATCCCATTTAATTTACAAAACACATGTTGTTTCTTTTGCTTTTGTTCTTATTAGGCAAGATTAAGACATGCATGGTTTTTTCTTTGTAGGTAGAATATGCTGTCTTAAGAAATATCACAGAATTGAGAAGAATCTATTGCTTCTACAGCAGCCTAGGATGTGATCTCTCTCTGGATAATACCTTCCTGATGACAAAGCTTCACTTCTGGAGGTTTCTAAAAGACTGCAAATTTCATCACCATAATATAACTCTTGCTGATATGGACAGGGTTTTAAGTAGTGAGTATTCCAGATCCACATCTTTTGTGTTTTTTTAATTAAGATTTTATTTATTTATTTATTAGAGAGAGAGAGAGAGAGAGAGAGAGAGAGCATGAGTGGGGAGAGGGGCAGAGGGAGAAGCAGACTTCCTGCTGAGCTTGGAGCCCAACACGGGGCTTGACATGGGGCTTGATCCCAGACCCTGACCTGAAGTCAGATGCTTAACTGACTGAGCCACCCAGGTACCCCAACATCTTTTGGTTTAAACGGTAGTATAACATCATGTCACCATGAAACCAGTCAGAAATTGTGGAGGGAGTGAGGAAGACAGATCTTGGGAGAGGTGTTCCAGAAATCAACACATGGTTGTCTTCCCAAGGTGCTTAAAATGTACTTGAGACAATTTTGTGAAATAATGGCAGCAGTGAAAGATTATCTACAGCAGGGCCTATGGGCTGAATCCAGCCTCCTGCCTGTTCCCATAAGTAAAGTTTTATTGGAACACAGCCATGCCCATTTTCTCATGCACTGTCTGTGGCTGTTTTTGTCCTATGATACCAGAACTGAGGGGTTGTGACAGAGATTGTGTGGCCTACAAAGCATAAAATATGTACTGTCTGGCTCTTGACGGATAACTTTGCCTGCCCCTGATCTGTAAAACCCACTAAAATCATGAGGTCAGAAGCAGAGAGGATTAAGGAGGGCTTGTCATAGCCGAGAAAACACTTTAGGTTGTCTTGGGCTTGGGCTTGATTTCAAATGAGAAAGTTCATGTGATAAACTTAATACCTTTGAAGATTTTACTCCTTACAGTTGAATTCTGGGAAGCAGGCCTTGAAAACCTCAAATTATCTACTTGAAAAATAAAATATTAGAACTAATACCTATTTACCTGAAATGTAAGTGTTTGACACAGATTTAGAATCTATTTAGAATTAGAATCATCGGGATCCCTGGGTGGCTCAGCAGTTTAGTGTCTGCCTTCTGCTCAGAGCATGATCCTGGAGTCCCAGGATCAAGTCCCACATCGGGCTCCCTGCATGGAGCCTGCTTCTCCCTCTGCCTGTGTATCTGCCTCTCTCTGTGTGTCTTCATGAATAAATAAATCAAATCTTTAAAAAAAATTAGAATCATCAATCACATGTGGCTCAGACCACTTTGAAAAAAACACTGGCACACGGTATCTTGTAAGTTTCTTGAGCAGTGACCAGATCGAGATCTTTTGAGTGGTACTTAAGTTTTAAGTGGATGTGTATATGCTGCTCATTGGTATTTACTAGCAAAAAAGATACTCCATCAAACTCAGTTCTTTGTATTGCATACCAGGAGCAAAATAAAAAATAGAAGGCTTTAAAAAATACTAGGCATCAAAAATGAAATCTTGATATTTGCAACAAATATGGATAGATCTTAAGAGTGTTTTGCTAGGTGAAGTAAGTCGGACAGAGAAATACAAAGAGTGTATGATTGAACTTATAAATGGAACCTAAACAAGAAGGTCACAGATATAGAGAACAGGCTGGTGGTTGCCAGAGTGGGGAGGGGTGGATGAGATGGGTGAAAGGGGAGTCAAAAGATACAAACTTCCAGCTATAAAATAAACGTGTCACAAAGGCTGTGACTATAGTTAAAAATATGGTGTTATATGTGAAAGTTTCTAAGAGGGGGTGCCTGGGTAGCTCTGTCAGTTAAGCTTCTTCCTTCTGCTCAGGTCATGATCTCAGAGTCCTGGGATCAAGTCCCATGTCGGGCTTCCTGCTCAGTGGGGAGCCTGCTTCTCCCTCTCCCTCTACTTCCCCTGCTCCTGCTCTCTCTCTCTCTCACTCACTCTCTCAATAAATAGAATCTTAAAAAAAAAAAAGAATAGTTGCTAAGAGGGTAAATCTTAAAAGTCCTCATGGCAAGAATAAAAGAGAAATTTTTGTAACTGTGTAGGTGAAGGATATCAATAAGACTTATTGTGGCGGTCAATCTGCAACATATGGTGAATCATGTCGCAACACTTGAGTACAATGTTGTATTGTCAATTATACTTCAATTTAAAAAAATACTAGGCATTCTTTCCAATTTTCTTTATTTTAGCCAATAGTGACATTCCAGTTGAAGAAATTCATTCTCCGTTTACAACAATACTTTTGAGAACGTTTCTGAATTACCTCCTGCACTTGGCTTACCACATCCATCACAAAGAATACCAGTAAGTACTACTTCCAGGGCTCTGAGTTCATCAGGTGCCCCACGTTTCACAAATATTAACTACTCAACCATGAGATACCAGATTAAAATTTAGAAGACCCCTCAGATGCGAGTTATGTTTCCATATTGAATACTGTTCTCAGGATTTTACTCAGAAATGGTCACCACCAACTCTTCCATAGGCTAGAATTTCCTGTCTTTCTCAGGGAAAAATGGATACTTTATCTTTTTTAAAAAAAAAAAAAAACTTTTTATTTTGAAATAAATTTAGTTTTATAGAAGTGTTGCCATATTAATACAGTGAGTTCCTCTCCATCCATCACTCAGCTTCCCTGAACAATAACGTCTTGCACAGCCACAGAGCACTTATCGTAGTGAAGAAACAAATGTTGGTTAATACTAATGAAATCACAGACTTTATTTGGGTTTTCCAAGTTTCCCCTGATGTCCCTTTTCTGTTCCATGTTCTTTCATGTTCTTTGCGTTTTGTTATCCCATATCTTCAGTCCCTACAACCTGTAATAATTTCTTATACTTTTTTTTATGACCTTGACACTTTGGAAGACTACTGGTCAGTTATGTTGTAAATATCCTTTGATTTTGGTCTGCTGATGTGTTTTCATCATTTCCCTGAGGCTTGGGTTTTGGGAAAGAATACATGGAGGTGAACTGCCTCTGGCATCACATCACATCACATCACATCACATCACATCACATCCATCACATCAGGGGTATGTGATGTTGGATTGTCTTATTACTGGTGATGTTAACCCTGTAATGTTTGGTTACTGAACATTTGGCTAAAGGGGCGGTGGCCAGGATTCTCTACCATAAATACATTGTTTCTCCCTTTCTGTACGCTCATCATTTGAAGCAAACTACTGAGTTCACTCTGTAGGGAGAAGAGGGAATTAAGTTTTATCTCTTGGACAGAGGGGTGACTGAATCTGTCTTGGCAGAAACAGAAGCCCATCGCTCTTTCTGTGTTTTACCAAACTGATGACTGAGAACATTCACCCAAATGCCTGCCGTGTAAAAGGTAAATACAAAACTAACAGCATTATATTTATTAACTGTTTCTCCCCCAGAATGTAGCTTTGTAATCATCTTTTGACTGTTTATCTTTCCATTATGTCTTTAGGCAATTTATTCAGTGGACAGCAGCAAACACTCTATTCCATGAATTATATTGACAAGACCTGGGAGATTTATACACTTTACTGCAGACCACACACAGCTCCTCCCCACGAGCCTTCCATGAAGATGCGACACTTCCTCTGGATGTTGAAAGTAAACACTCATGATCGAGACTGGTTTTATATTAATAAAGAATTTTGGCTATTTTTTTTTTTTTGAGAAAGAGTGAGAGACTGTGTGCACACAAGTAGGGGGAAGTGCAGAGGGAGAGAAAGAATCTCAAGCAGGGTCCACGCTCAGTGCAGAGATGTGGGGCTCAATCTCACGACATTGTGATCATGACCTGAGCTGAAATCAAGAGTTAGATGCTTAACTGACTGAGCTACCCAAGCACCCTAGCATTTTGGTTTTCAGTAAAGAAAGGGGCACCTGGGTAGCTCAGTTGGTTGGGTGTCTGCCTTTGACTCAGGTCATGATCATAGGGTCCTGAGATTGGGCCCCACATCAGGCTCCCTGCTCAGTGGGGGGTCTGCTTCTCCTTCTGTCTCTGCCCTTCCCCCTATACACACACACACACACACACACACACACACACACACTCTTTCTCTCTCAAATGAGTAAATGAAAGAAAGAAAGAAAGAAAGAAAGAAAGAAAGAAAGAAAGGGAAAGAAAGACAATGTATTCTAGCTGTGATACACAATGAGGTGAAGATCAGGGATCTTCATAGCCGTTGAATGTTTGCTGAGCCTCTTTGGGAAGAAGTGAGTAATTCTGGGATCCATAATGGAGGAAGGACCTGAGGCAGAGGGAGCACCACCCCATGTGCTTCCCAGTGAGGGGAAGGCACAGGCAGCCTCAGTGCCTTTGCTAATGTAAGAAACCTTGCCATGTAAGAGAAGATGAGGTGGGGGAAGCAGATGTCATTTAAAAAAATGTTTGTTCATCAAAAAGTAATTTAAAGAAGCTAATAGTTTATAAAATAGGATAGTTCTACAATATCCTTGTACTAACTCTTGGCAGTTTTTGTTTTAATTTACACCATGGGAAGATAAATGAGAAAATGAGTCAAATACTAATAGGGAATAGAGTGCTTTCAGGATGTCTAACAGTGTCGTGTGTGTGTGTGTGTGTGTGTGTGTGTGTGTGTGTGTGGAAAAGGGACAGTGACCTAGTGTATACTAGAGGAAAGTAGCTTGTTAGAAGTATGTGTGTTTGGGGGAGGAGTATTGTATGGCTGTTTATTTGTTCACTTTCCTCCTTTCTCCATGGCCTCATATTGAAGAGACGAGGTCATCGTCCCTCTAGATGGGTCAGCCTTCCGATTTGGGCTGGTGGCATCCTCCCAGAATTCATTACCATGTTCTTCTCTTCCCTCGCACATCCACTGAAGCAGTACAGTTAGAGGCTTGTCTGGATTCTGGGTTTCTTCCCCTGACAAAGCCACAGGTGGTTCTGTGTTGCATCGCCTCAGGAATGTTCCCGTTGAGTGATACTGAGATGGATCAGTGGGTTCATATGGTGTCAGTACGATTCTTCCAGTAGAATTTATGAGCCTGGTTTGCACGCAGCTTAGGAGAGAGGAGGGTGGGCCAGCACAGAGCCAGGCCCTGCGAGGTGCACTTTCACTTAATCCTTAATCTCCGCAGCACTGACTTTAGGAGAGACAGTGTGTCCTGGGCCAAATGCTCTCTGGTTCAGTATCTCCGAGAGCAAACCTCCTGTTTGCAGTGTTGATGCGGACAGGGTCTACACCTGGACTTTCAGGGAGTCTTCTTGTGTCCAGCCTGGCCTGCAGCATTACTTCCAGCGAGGTCTCCTTCCTGAGTGCCCACAGCACCCTGATTCTGTGGCCCCCAGTGCACCATTTCCCTACTTGTATAGCTGGGCCGATAACTCACATCTGGATCATCTACTCTTCCAACCCCTCAGCCCTTTGTTTATGCCTCTAAAGACACTTTTCTTTTTGGAGGAATTAGGGAAGGTCTAAAATCTTTTTTTTTAGATTTTTATTTATTTATAATAGTCACAGAGAGAGAGAGAGAGAGAGAGAGAGAGAGAGAGAGAGGGAGGCAGAGACACAGGCAGAGGGAGAAGCAGACTCCATGCACCGGGAGCCCGATGTGGGATTCGATCCGGGGTCTCCAGGATCACGCCCTGGGCCAAAGGCAGGTGCTAAACCACTGCACCACCCAGGGATCCCATGAGGGAAGGTCTAGAGAGGTAAATACCAATGTTAATCTAGAATGCTTTTCAAGAGGATCAGTTTCAAAGAACTGTTCATTTCTAGAACATCTCCTTAAAGTGTCATATGGATATAAATTGACACTAAAAATATGTAGCTATTAGTAATTACAGGCCATTGTGGTTTAATTGGTGGATTCTTTTGCAGGACTTTAAAATGATAAATAAAGAATTAACAGCAACCAAATTTGTGGAGGTCATCGCAGAGGATAATCCTTTCATACATGACGGTGTTGACAGCAACTTTGAACTTGAGGTTTGTAAAGAGTTGTCACAAATAGTGCAGATATGGTTGAGGCTGTCCTGCTTTGGATACAAATAAGAACCAAGATTTGACTGAAAAGCATTCTAACCCCATACATAAATACGTGAATGTCCATATGCATGTGTGTGTATACATACATGTGTGTATAGCTGTGTGTATCTATATAGCTGTATCTCCTTGATTGTTAGAAAACTAGAGTTAATAAAACAAAAAATATTTCAGATGTCAAGAAGTAGTGAATGAAGTCAAAAGGATATGAAACTACAGTGGATCCTTGAACGACACAAGTTAGGGACACTGACACCCCCACGCAGTCAGAAATTCAGGTATAACTTTGACTCCCTCAATGCTTCACTACCAATAGCCTGCTGTTGCCTGGAAGCCTTACAGATAACATTAACAGGCAATCAACATGTATTTTGTATTATATACTGTATTTTTTTTTTAAGATTTGTATTTATTTATTCATGAGAGACATAGAAAGGCAGAGACATAAGCAGAGGGAGAAGCAGACTCTGCACAAGGAGCCTGATGTGGGACTGGATCCCAGAACCCTGGGATCACGACCTGAGCCCAAGGCAGACATGCAAGCCCTGAGCCACCCAGGTGGCTTTATATACTGTATTCTTACAATAAATAAGCTAGAGGAAAAAAAATTTAAGAAAATTATAAGGAAGAGAAAAGACATTTGCAGCATTTGTATGCATAGAAAAAAATCTGCATATCGGTGGCCCCACACACTTCACACTTGTGTTGTTCAAGGGTCATCTGTACGATGCTATTTCTTGGATAATTTAGCAATTTAATACACGTGTGTGTTTTTCTGGGAGATGAGTCCTATAACCTGTCAAAGACACTGATGGATCTCTAGTGACTTAGTCTAAGTGCCTTCAGTTTTCAGCACTCCTTGCGGAAGGGCTTTGGCCAGTTCGGCCTCCCCAGGCTCAGTCTTTTCTTCTATAAACGGAAGTGGTGCAAACCAGTTAATCCTTCCTCCTGATTTCCCCTCACCCGACCCCTGCCACCAGGAATCTACTCCTTGACCTTGAGCATTTGCCTCTTCTGGACAGGTCCTAAAGGGTGGGATCTGTGTGGCTCCCCCAACTCAGCTAACACCATTTGCGTTCAGGCCACAAGTGACTCTGTGATGACCTACCCCGGGGGCGTTGCCATGGCACCTGAAATACCATGTCTCCCACCTCAAACATGTTCTTCCCCTCTTTCCCTGGTCTTCCACTTCCCTCACTGCTGGTTCCTTTCCGACTTCTGCTATACTCATCCTGTCCAAGTGCCCCAGACTTAGGCCTGGGTCCTTTTCTCTAGCTACGCCCACCCTTTGTCTCATAATCATTCTGAGGACAAGGCCAGTGTTTGTATCTGTAACCCAAATCATGCGCTCCAGCTCCAGACGGCCTAGCCAGAGTGGCCTCTTGGGCTTCTAACAGCCCAGAGTGTCCCACACCCCAAACTACAGCTGTGACCCTCATCCTCCCCCTGTGTACCCCTGTATTGATGGCACTCCACCCTCCAGCTGTCAGGCCCCCTCCCTGTCTCGATGATTCCTCTCATAGGCCACATTCAAATCTTCAGGAGATCTTGTTGGCTCCACTTTCAAGTATATCCAGGATGTGGCACCTCCCACCACCCACACTGCTTCCGCCCTGGCCGAGCCACCCACCATCACCTAGAAAGCTGCTCACTAATCTTCCTGATTCATCTCTTATCCTCCCACTGCCCAGGGCAGCAGCCAGGTCACTCCCCTGCTCACACCGTCCAGCTTCCCATCTCACTTGGAGTAAAGACCCTCAAGACACGGATGGTGCCACCTTGCTGAGTCCTTGTCTGACCACTGAGTCATACTTGCCTCCAAGCTGTTCCTGAGACGCACCCATCTTGCTTCTACCTCAGAACATTTAAACTTCCTGTGCCCCACCCCGCCATTTTTGTGGGGGCTTAAATAACAGAAATGTAGTGCCAGTAGTCACTGAGTTAAGGTAGAGCTGGTTCCTTCTGGGGCTGTAGGAAAGGCTGTGCTCTGGGCCTCTCCCCTTGGCTTGTTAGGCGGCCATCTCCCCAGGTCTCTTCATATTATCTTCCCGCCATGGGTCTGTCTCTGTGTCCCAATTTCCCTCTTATAAGGACAGTGGCCATGTTGGATCAGGGCCCACCCTAATGATCTCATTTTAACTTGATCTCTAAAAACATTATCCCTAAATAAGGTCATATCTGAGGTGCTGGGGGTTAGGACTCCAACTTTTTTGGGAGACATAATTCAGCCCATAACAGTCTTCCCTTTGCTCTCTCACCCCCCATTCATGTCCTCCTTAAGTGTAAAACATACTCATCCCATCCCAGTGTCTCCCAAGGACTTTGTCATTCCAGTGTCTACACTGGGTGAGCTCCCCACCTGCCACTGTGCTACTTCCACCTCACGATGCTTGTGAGTTCCCTTCAGATCTTATCCAAACTGTAAGAATAACTCCATTTTGAACAAAAACTTTAGGCTGCTTTTCTCAAGCTGACAGGCAAAATCATAAGCCAGGATACACAGAGTAGGCTAGAGCTATTAATTGTAGGCACTGTTTCTATCCATCTGATGTTTACAGAACACCCACAGTGCGAGGTGGGGTGCTGTGTCTTCAAAGTTTGCTCTCTGCTAGGGGAGGAAGATGTAGGACTGACATGAGCAGAACAGCTAGTAAGAAAGCAAGATTCTTCTTGTTGTGGGTCATGCTTACAAAGTGGATGTTTGGTATCACCTCAAGGCCAGTGACAGTGGGTGCCTGGGTAGGGGCAGGAACCCACTGGCCTGTGCTTTTACTTAAGATAACAGCTACAAACACCAGCCACTAATGATTCAACAAGTGGGATGACAGGCACTTCACACCAGGATCTCATCTGATCCTCATGACAAAGTATATGGTACTGATGCATCTTACAGACAAAGAAATTGATGCTCAGTGTGGTTCAATTCAGCAAATAGCAAAGTCTTTGGGAGGTGCGGTCTGGCATAGTGGTAAGACAGTTTATGAGCTTGGTGGGTAGTGAGTGAGAGTTAGGTGGGGTCACAGGAAGAGTCAAATTTGGGGATAAGAAACTAAAAGTGTCCTGCCCTTGAGCTAAGCAAATGTCTCATTTACCAGCCATCTTTGGACAGGTGTCAACCAACTGTTAGCCTAGAGGACACTGAGGTTTCAGGGATGCTAAGCAGATCCCTGGCAGCAGGCAGGGGCTGGCCTGGCACCATCGGTCAAATGAGCAAGCCTGTTCCAGCTCAGACTCACAGGGTTCTGGGTTCAGGACCAAGAGACAGGTGAATGATCAAAGTCCAAGCAAGCTGTCCCTGCTGCAGGTGCTGCTCGGGTGGAGGCAGGCCCGTGGTCAGGTGTGCACACAGCCGGGAGGGGCATGGCTACCAAGTGGGTAACACCTGCACTTGTCACTTCAGATGCCACTGGTCTAAGTAGCTTAAGAAAAAAGGAAACCCTTTCTAAAATGTCCTCAATTAACTAATATAAAATAAACGTTTCCATCAAAATAGAAAATGGCTTATAAGTCTAATAATCGAATGCACATAATCTTTTAAATATTGTAGTTCTTATTTCAAAGAGGCATGCACCCATGATAGGTGGGTGTTGAATGAGGTGGCATCCTCTGGAGAAAGAAGCCAACACCCAGGTGACTCACTTGTCCACCTTAGAGTATGTCAGAATGAATAAGACCCTTTATACTTTCTTATGTTTCAGCTGGTTTTCCTGGAATTCTTTGAAGCTCTCTTAAGCTTCGCACTCATCTCTGTTACTGAACAAATGATTAAAGAATATTTAAATTTTCCAAATGAGGACCTGTCTGGAAACAAACATGGAAGCCCTTATATGATGAATCAGGTAAAGGTGTCTTAGAATCTACAGAGCAAGAAATGGTTTCATTGTGGCATGGTTAAACCAATATCAAAACTATCTTGGGTTTTTGTCACCTTTCAGGAAATAATTTAAGACTTATGAAAAAACTTGAGACTTCCTTTCATATTTTGAAAGAGTATATTGTATTTAAGTTAAGTCCTTGGGAGACGCCTGGGTGACTCAGTGGTTGAGCGTCTGCCCTCAGCTCAGGTCATGGTCCCAGAATTGAGTCCCAGGTTGGGTTCCCCTCACAGAGCCTGCTTCTCCCTCTGCCTACCTCTCTGCCTGTCTCTTATGAATAAATAAATAGAATCTTTAAAAAAAAAGTTAGGTCCTTGGTCATGACCCAGGGCGTAAACTCCAAACCACAGTAGCAGAGATATCCTGATGAAGGTCAGAGTGCCAACCAACACATTGGGCGGACAAGAAGGGCTAGAATGCAATGTTTCATTACATGATCTAGAGTTTACCAGAGTGGAGAGCCTGTCCCAGAGTGAAGATGTTAAGAAACAGCTCCTGAGTGTGCATGAGATGTTAGATGGGTCCCTTAGGATGTGGCCGGCTCACAGGACAGGCCTGCTGGACTCAAGGCCCACTGCCAGACCTTGGTGGAGTAGGGGCAGTGTCAGCCACCCTGTTGAAGGATCCAGCTGCTGGGGCAAATTGATACCAAGTAGACGTGGGTGAGGCTGTCTTAAATAGGCTTAGAGGATTTCTGAGTTTTGAGTCATTCATTTGGAGCCACAGGGAGAGTCTTGGGGGCCAATGGAACTCTTCAGACCTACGCACACAAGCACATTATTTATTGTGTAAAGAGTGACTCTTTCTTTTTTTTTAATTTTTATTTATTTATGATAGTCACACACAGAGAGAGAGAGAGAGAGGCAGAGACACAGGCAGAGGGAGAAGCAGGCTCCATGCACCGGGAGCCCGACGTGGGATTCGATCCCGGGTCTCCAGGATCGCACCCTGGGCCAAAGGCAGGCACTAAACCGCTGCGCCACCCAGGGATCCCAAGAGCGACTCTTTAATTGTAAATTATACTTCATTAAAATTGTGTGTGGGGGCACCTGGGTGGCTAAGTAGGTTAAATGTCCGCCTTTGACTCAGGTTATGATCTCTGGGTCCTGGGATGGAGCTCTGCATTAGGCTCCCTGCTCAGTGGGGAGTCTGCTTCTCCTTCTCCTTCTGCCCCTCCACCCTGACATGTGCTTTCTCTTTCTCATAAATAAATAAAATCTTTATTTTTTAATTAATTAGTCATTAAGGTTTACTTATTTTAGAACCACCCAGGTGCCCCAATAAATATATTTTTTTAAAAGATTTTATTTATTTGTTCATGAGAGACACAGGCAGAGGGAGAAGTAGGCTCCATGCAAGGAGACCGATGCGGAACTTGATCCCGGGACTCAGGGATCACGCCCTGAGCCAAAGGCAGATGCTCAACTGCTGAGCCACACAGGCATCCCCCCAATAAATCTTTTTTAAAAATCGTGTTTGTGTCTCCATGGAAACTCCAAATCCTCTTATGTGTTTGTCCTTGCTCAGAACATCCAGAACAGGAGTTCAAGTGTAGGAACAAGCCAGGAATCAGATCTGGAGGATGGCAGCACCAAGTCATCTTCAAGCAAGCTGGGACTCATGCTTGATCTTAGCAAAATAAGGAGATCAGAGGTTTGCATGTACAACTATAACCACATAACAACAGTTACCTGGTTGCAATATTAACGAGTTTTGCTCACCTACTGTGTGATGAACACACTTCTATGTGCTAGTGACCTGCAGTGAAGCAAAAACCTGTCCTCTCGTGGACTTCACATTCCAGTAGGAGAGGGAGACAAGTGAACAGTAATAATAGCTAACTAAGACTCCTGGGGTGTTTACCAGGTGCCATGCACTTCCCAGGAGGAGCTCATTTGACACCCCAAACCACCTTCGGGTACTGTTCCCATCTCTAGGAGGGAGTTGAGGCATGGAAAGGTTAGGTAACCTGCCCATAGTCATGGATCCAGTAACTAGTAGAGCCGGGGGGTCTATATGCAGGCAGTCTGACTCCAGAATTTGCACCCATTACCACAATGCTACACCTCCTCACATTTACGAGGTACAAGTGATAAGGTAAAAAACAAGGCAGGCTGTCGAGTGACAGGGTGAGGTGGTGACAGGTCTTCTGATGAAGTGACATTTGAGCACATGTGAAGGAAGTGGGGAAGCAACCATGGGATTATCTGGAGGAAGAGTATTCTGTGGATGAGAGAAAAGGGGGGAATCCCAAGAGACACAGGAAACTTGGGGTGATGGAAATGTTCACTTTCTTGACCGAGGTGATTGTTTCACAGGTGTAGACAAGGTGTAGACATGTCAAAAGTCATGGGCATGAGGGTGTATTTGGATTGTTGAAAGAAAAGTGGATCAGCAGGTGCAGCCACACCAGAGTGGCAGGACACAGGAATTCAGTGGGGGCAGCGGGGCCAGACCAGGAGGGTGCCCAGCCATGGTGCGGGCCTGGCTTTCCTTCTCAGTGAGGCGGAAGGGCCCCAGAGCAGAGATCAGTAGGCTCCCTATAGCTTCACTGTTGACAAACTAGTAAGGAAGCTCTTGGAATTATGTGCAGGCTTGTCAGAGGCTGTGGAGTTTGAGAGGGAAAGAGAAGGCCAAGATGATTCAAAGCCTTCTGGCCTGAATGACTGGAAGACACAGTTGTCATTTGCCATGAGGGAAGGCTGGAGTGGGGGGGATGGAAGTTTGGGGGCAGAATTAGGGAGCTGGTTTTAGACACATTAGGCTTAAAGTAACTGATCAGACACACCCAGGGGGCAGAGATGGAGACACAAGCCTGGGGTTGAGATCTAGTTGGAAGCAAAAATGTGGATGTGAACAGATTATATCTGGAAATTAATGCCATTAATATTGGAACGTATATACACAGTTACCTCTATGCAATAAACACTTTCCAACATTCCAGGGAAGACTTTCAAATCTTTGGTTTCTTGGGAGGAAGGTTTTAGTGGATATAATAACTGTTTTCATTTCCTTAATGATACAAATAGCAATATTTTATGCAGGTTAAAAATAGTCAAAGATAGTCTCTTTTGCTTAAAGAGAATGGCCTTGTTAATAATTTTATAATTATTTGTAATGCAGAAAATTAGTTTTAATCCACACTGATGCAGAAATCATATTTTGCTTTATGATTTTTTTATGTAAAAGCCCAAGATCAAGAAGTCTCTAAGTAATGAAAGAATTTCCAAAATGAACTTTAAATCTCCAGGAAAAGGGCTAACCTTTCTTTTGTCTCAAAATGGTGAGTATTTGAATTACTGAATTCTAATGTTTGCATACTGTTGCTTAGAAATGATATAAGGCTTATAAAAATGTACAACTGTCTTTTAAAAATATAATTAGGCTGGTAGCGCTACTTCCAATCCTGCCACCCACTTGACAGAGTGAGTTCACTTTCAAGGCATGATCTTGCTGAGGTTTTTTTGTTTTTGTATTTTGTTTCTAGTTCTGTTGAGATGTAAGTAACTTACAGCCTGTCACAGGTATACAGCATAATGATTTGACATATGTATGTTGTGAAATGATCACCACAGTAGGTTTTGTTAATACCCATCATCTCATATAGATAACCAAAAAAAATTTTTTTTCCTTGTGATGAGAACTCTTAGGATCTACTCTTAACAATTTTCTTCTATATCACAACTATAGCTGTCATGCTGTAGATTACATCCCTAGTACTTATTTATCTTACAGCTGGAAGCTTATACCACCTTCATCCAATCCCTCTTGCCCCCAACTGTGGCCTCTGGTAACCACAAATCTGGTCTCTTTTTCTGAGCTTTTATTTTATTTTATTTTTTTAATTTTTATGTATGAGTAAGATCATACAGTGTCTGTCTTTCTCTGGCTGGCTGATTTCACTTAGCATAATGCCTATAAGGCCCATCCATGTTGTCACAAATGGCAGGGTTTCCTCCTTTTTAACAGATTGAATAGAATTCCATTGTAAATATACCACAACTTCATCCATCTATCTGTTGGACACTTTGGTTATTTCCATGACTTGATTATTATGGATGCAGATTATTCTTCCAAGTAGTGTTTTTGTTTCCTTTGGATATATTCCCAGGACTAGAATTGCCGGGTTATATGGTACTTCTATTTTGAATTTTCTGAGTACCCTCCATTCTGTTTTCCAGAGTGACTGCACCAATTTACATTCCCTGTGTCAACAGGGCACAAGGGCTCCTCTTTCTCCACAGCCCCGCCAACATTTGTTATCTCTTGTCTTTTCAGTGGTTGACATTCTGACAGGTGTGGGGTGATCTCTCATTGTGGTTTGATTTGCATTTCCCTGATGATAAGTGATGTTGAGCACTTTTTTCCCATGTACTGGTTGGCCACTTGTATATCTTCTTTGGAAAAATGTCTATTCAGATGCTTTGCTTATTTTTTTTTAAAGTATTTTCTTTTTTTTTAATTTATTTGTTTATGATAGTCACAGAGAGAGAGAGAGAGAGGCAGAGACATAGGCAGAGGGAGAAGCAGGCTCCATGCACCGGGAGACCGATATGGGATTCGATCCTGGGTCTCCAGGATCACGCCCTGAGCCAAAGGCAGGCGCCAAACCGCTGCGCCACCCAGGGATCCCTGCTTTGCTTATTTTTAATTAAATTTTTTCTGTTGAGTTGTAGAGTCCTTTAAATATTTTGAATTTGAAGCCCTTATCAGATATATGGTTTGCAAATATTTTTTCCTGCTCTACAGGTTGTCATTTCATTTTGTTCATTTCTTTTGCTTAATTTGATGTCATTCCACTTGTCTATTTCTGATCATGTTGCTTATTCTTTAGGCATCATAACCAAAAAAATCCTTGTCAAAATCCATGTCAAGGAGCTTTTTCTCCCGTTTTCTTTTAGCAGTTTTATGGTTTCTAATTTTACATTTAAATTCTTAAACAATTTTGAAATAATTAATATAAATGGTGTAAGGCAGGGATTTAGTTTCATTTTTTTATATGTGAATGTCCAGTTTTCCCAACACCACTTATTGAAGAGACGATCTTCTCTCCATTGAACATTCCTGGCTTCCTTGTCAAGTACTGACTATACACATGGGTTTATTTCTGGGCTCTGATTCTGTTCTATTGGTCTTGGCCAGTATCATACTGTTAGGATTACTATACTGTGTAGTGTAGCTTCAAATAAGGAAGTATGATGCCTCCTGCTTAGTTCTTTCTCAGGAATGCTTTGGTTATTTGGGGTCTTTTGTGGTTTCATGTAAATTTTAGAGCTGTAAATTTTCTACCTATTAAAAATGCCATTGAAATCTTGATAGGGATTGCAATGAATCTATAAATGGCTCTTGGTGGTATTGACATCTTAACAATATTAATTTTTCCAGGTCATGAATGTGGGCTACCTTTCCATTTATTTTTGTCTTCTTTAATTTCCTTCATCAGTCTTGATATACTCAGAGTAGAGATCTTTTTCTGTCTTGGCTAAATTTCTTCCTAAGTATTTTATTGTTTTGATAGTGTTGCAAATGGGATCATTTTCTTTAATTCTTTTCCTGATAATTCATTGTTAGTATATGGAAACACTATTGATTTCTGCATGTTAATTTTATATTCTGCAACTTTCTGATTCATTGATTAGACCTATCCATTTTTTGGTGGAATATTCAGGATTTCCTACATATAAAATCATGTCATCTGCAAATAGAGACAATTTTACCTCTTCCTTTCCAATTATGATATTTTAAATTTCTTTTTCTTGCCTAATTGCTCTGGCTAGGACCTTCCAGTACTATGTTGAATAAAAGTGGTGAGAGTGGGCATCCTTCTCTTGTTCTTGATCTTAAAGGAAAAAATTTCAATCTTTCACTACTGAGTATGATGTAAGCTGAGGGCTTGTAATAGATAGTATGTATGTACGTATGTGTGTATGTATTTGATTTTATCTATTTGAGAGAGAGAGCACAAGCGGGGGGTGGGGGGGCAGAGGGAGAGGGAGAAGCAGACTTTCCACTGACTGGGAAGCCTGATATGGGGTTTAATTCCAGGACCTGAGATCATGACCTGAGCCACCCAGGAACCCCATACATAGCCTTTATTATGTTGAGGTACATTCCTTCTGTACCTAATTTAAGGGTTTTTTAAAGATTTTATTTATTTCACAGAGAGCATAAATGGGGGGGAGGGGCAGAGGGAGAGGGAGAAGCAGGCTCCCTGCTGAGTAGGGAGCCTGACATGGGGGTTGATCCTGAGATCACAACCTGAGCTGAAGGTAGATGCTTAATTGACTGAACCTCCCAGGCACCCCTTGTTAAAGGTTTTTATCATAAATGGACATTGACTTTTGTCAAATGCTTTTTCTATGTTTATGGAGATGATCATATAATTTTTTATTTCATTCATATGAAATATGCATATGTTGGACCATCCTTGTACCCCAGGGGTAAATCCCAGTTGACCATGGTGAATGATCCTTTTATTATGCTAAACTCAGTTTTCTAGTATTTTATTGAATATTTTTGTTCCAGGGATATTGGCCTGTAGTTTTCTTTACTGGTCCTTTAGTGTTCTTTTCTGGCTTTGGCATCAGGGTAATGTTGACCTCGTAAAATAAAAATTTGGTAGTGTTCCCTCCTCTTCAGTTTTTGGGAAGAGTTTGAGAAGGATTGGCATTAATTTTTTTCAAATGTTTGGCAAAGTTCAACAGTGAAACTATCTGGTCTTGGTCTTTTCTTTGCTGGGAGATTTTTGGTTACTAATTCAATCTTACTAGTAATTGGTCCAATCATATTTTCCATTTCTTCTTCATTCGGTCTTGGTAGGTTGTATAGTCCTAAGAATTTCTCCCTTTCTTCTAGGTTATTATCCAGTTTGTTGGTGTATAATTGTTCCTAATAGCCTCTTAGGAAACTTATTACAATTAATACCACAGAAATATATTTGTTTTCATTTACAATTTTGTTGATTTGGGTCCTCTCTCTTTTTTACTTGGTTAGTCTAGCTAAAAGTTTGTCAATTTTGTTTAAGAGTTGGTTTTTTGAAAAAACAATTTTGGTAATATTTCTATTTTCCTGTTCTCTATTTTGTGTATTTCTGCTCTAATCTTTAGGATTTACCTCCTTCTGCTACTTTTGGATCTAGTTTCTTTTTCTAGTTCCCCATAGCAGAGTTAGGTTAGTTTGATTGAGTTCTTGTTTCTTAATGTAGGTGTTTCTTGATATGAACTTCTTTGAACTACATTCACTACATCTGTAAATTTTTGTATATTGTGTTTCTATTTTCATTTGTCTCAAGATACTTTTAAACTTCCCCTTTAATTTCTTCTTTGACCCACTGGTTATTCAGGAGAGTGTTAACTTCCATGTGTTTGTGAATTTTCCAGGTTTTCCCCTGTTACTGATTTCTAGTTTTATACCATTGTGGTCAGAGAAGATACTTGATAGGATTTCAGTCTTCTTGAATTTGCTAAGACTTGCTTTGTGGTCTAACACATATTCTATACTAGGAAATGTTCCACATGTGCTTGATTAGAATGTGTATTATGCTGTTGTCAGAATGTTCTGTATATGTCTGTTAGGTCCTCCATTTGGTCTACAGCATTGATCACATCTGCTGTTTCCTTATTGATTATCTGTCTGGATGACCTATCTGTTGTTGAGAGTAGGGTATTAAAGTCTCCAACTTTATTGTATTGCTTTTTTTCTCCTTTTGCTCTGTTAGTTTTTGCTTTATTTATTTAGGTACCATGAAGTTGGGTGCATAAATACAATTGTATCTTCCTGATGGATGATTTATCATTATATAATGACCTTGCCTGTCTCTTTTTACTATTTTTAAAATCTATGTTGTCTGATATAAGTATAGTTACCTCTGCCTTTTTTTTTCTTGATTACCATTTGGTTGAAATGTCTTTTCCACCACTTCACTCTTAGTCTGTGTGCCTTGAAGACTAACATGAGTTCTTGGATGCAGCTTATTGTTGGATCTTGTCTGTTTATCCATTCAGCTATTCAATGCCTTTGACTGGATATTTAATCTATTTACACTGAAAGTAATTATTGATAGGTAAGGACTTACTACTGCTCTTTTATTAATTACTTTCTGATTGTTTCATAGAGCTACTGTTGTATTTTTATCCTGCTGCGGTTTCTTTTTTTCATGTTTTGATGTCTTTGGTATCAGTATGCTCTAACTCTTTAATATCATATTTTTTTGTGTTATCAGTATAGATTTTTCCCTTGTGGTAATTACCATAAGGCTTATCTAAAATGTCTTAAAATTGGAACACCCTATTTTAAACTGATAACTTCATTAGAATTCCTAAATTTTATACTTCTCCCCCTCACGTTTTAGGTTACTGATGTTACAATTTACATACATACATACATTTATGTGTTTATGATTTTATTTATTTATTCATGAGAGACACAGAGAGAGGGAGAAGCAGGCTCCATGCAGGGAGCCTGATGCGGGACTCGATCCTGGGACTCAAAGCTCATGCCCTGGGCCAAAGGCAGGTGCTAAACCACTGAGCCACCGAGGGATCCTATTTACATATATTTAGATTATGTAACTAATAACAGATTATTGTACTTAGTTACTTTTATTATGTTTTTAAACTTTTGAACTAGAGTTGTAAGTGAATTAGGCACCACCATTAAGATATTACAGAATCTATGTATTTACTATTACTAGTGGGTTTTATACTACCTTCTTATGTTTTTATGATGTTAATTAGTATCCTTTGACTTCTACTTAAAGCGCCCTCTTAAGCATTTCCTATAAGGCAGGTTTAGCAGTGATGAGCTCCCTCTTTTATTTGTTCGGAAAAGTCTCTCTCCTTCATTTCTGAAGAACAGCTTTGCTGGGTAGAGTGCTTGACTGATTCAATATTTGAATAGTTCATTTCATTCTCTCTTGGCCTAAAAAGTTTGTTGATAAACCAGTCAGTAGTCACATAGGTGTTCCCTTATATGTAACTTCTCTCTTATTTTCAAAATTCTTTAATTTTGATGATTATAATGTGCTTCAGTGTAGCTCTCTTTGGGCTCAACCTATTTGGGGTCTTTATGGCTTCATGGATCTGGATGTCCTTTTCTCTTCTTAGACTTGGGAAGTTTTTAGCCATTATTTATTGCTTTAAATATACTTTATAGGGCATCCCCGGTGGCTTAGTGGTTTAGCACCGCCTTTGGCCCGGGGCATGATCCTGGGGACCTGGGATCGAGTCCCATGTCGGGCTCCCTGCATGGAGCCTGCTTCTCCCTCTGCCTGTGTCTCTGCCTCTCTCTCTCTCTCTCTCTGTGTGTGTGTGTGTGTGTGTTTCTCATGAATAAATAAAATGTTTTTTTAAAGGAGGATTTCCTTACAATAAATAAATAAACTTTATATCCCTTTCTCTTCTTCTTCTGGAATTTCCATAATGAGAATATTGTTTCTTTTAATTGTGTTCCATAAATGCCATAGGCTTTCTTCACCTTTTTTTCTTTTTGCTCCTCCGACTGGGTAACTTCAAATGCCCTATCTTCTGGGTCTCTGATTCTTTCTTCTGCATGATCCACTCTGACTTTAAAACTTACAATTAAATTCTTCAATTTGGTTATTTTTCAGCTCTAGGATTTCGGTTTTGAGGTTTTTTGATGGCCTCTTTGTTGAACTTGTTTTGCTCTTGCATTGTTTTCCTAATTTTGTATAATTGTATATTCTTGTAGTTCACTAAACTTCTTCAAGAGGATTGTTCTGAATTCTTCAGCAGTTTATAGATCTCCATTTCTTTAGGGTCACTTATTACAGCTTTATGAGTTTCCTTTGGTGTCATGTTTACTTGTTTTTCATAATTCTTGATTCCTTACTTTGGTATCTATGCATTTGAGCAAGGGGTATCGATTTCAGATTTTACAGGCTTGCATTAGCAGAGACAGTTGCTCACCAATAAGCTCAATTTGGGTTTTTGGATGTGTCTGCTGGTACTTTTTTGGGCAAGGGGGCTTGTTATCAGTTCTATTTCATGGCAAGGCCACTGTGTGAGCTCTGAGGTTGACAGGAGAAAGGTGCTGCTGGCTGACAACTGTTTTTAGGTAGGACTGGTGGCTTGGTTCCTTACACAAGTGAGGCTACAGGGTCAGCTTCATGATTGCCTTGGTGTTCTGGTCAGGCTTACTAGATGGTTGGGGTTGGGTAGTATTCTTAGCTGTATGCAAGGCTATGAATTACCTTCTGTACTCTAATGGGGCAGCAGGACAGGGTCCTTGGACGGCATGTCTTATTGTTGGGATTCCTGAATCAGACAATTTTGTGAAATAATTCCCTGGCCAGACAGGTTACTGGTTTTGCTCTGCAGACAGGGAAAATTCTAGGCTGTGCTCTCTGTTCAAGTGCAGGGCTGTTGGGTGGGATAAAGACTATCCAACAATGGACATGGTGGAAGGGGTGGGGAGTAGTGTTATGAATCAGTTCCTTTAGCTGAGTGGAGAGGGAAAAGTCTTATCCTGAGGTGGATAAGGCTTTTTGTTTGTAGTCTTGACTCAAGCCAACCCATGCCCCCATGTTTCCTGGTTAAACAAGGCCACTGGCTTTGCTCTGCAGGCTTTCAGCTCCGCATACCAGACTGCTCAAGTGTTGTAGGACTACATAGGTTCCAGGTGTTCTGGCCAGGCTTTCTGGCTGAGCAGGGCTGGGAGCTTTCCTTAGCACTGGGTGGGGCTATAAATCAGCCACTCTGCTTGGGCAGAGCAGTGGAACCCTCCACACATGGCACTGGCTGCCATATTTTCTGCTTAAGTGTTGGATTATACAGTTTGCAGGTGTTCTTGTCTTTCTGTTCAGATGCTGTAAGTCAGGCTGTGACTCAGCCCTCCTGCCAGGGCAGCAGGGCTGACCAGGTTCCATGGCTGGCACAGCTCCTCATTTGAGGATATGAATCAGGCTGATCTGTACCCTGTGGAGTTTCCTGGTCAGATTTCACCACCAACGTGGTACTGTAGGTGTGCAACGATGCTGTTTGCGGGCTGCCACTTGGGTGCTGCAGGTAGGAACTCAGTCTGCCAAGATCTCAGTGCAGTGACTGTTGCAAGACCCCTCCCCCACCCCCACTTCTGTTACAAGCAAATTCCTAGTGGTTGAGTCCTCAGATTCCCTAGCGGTTCCCATGGGGTAAGACTGGAGGGACCTGCAATGCTGAGGGAACTGGATGTCTACCCTGGACTCTTTCCCCACTGGAGGAACCACAGGCTCAGGGGTGGCCTCATTGTGGTGGTGCTGTGCCAGCCTGAGGGTTGAGGGGGGTTGTGGGCAGCATTTAACTGTTCCTCTTATCCTTCCAGTGCTGCTTTGTTCTCTGTGGTGCAGGGGGGCTTCAGCTTCACCCCTGCATTCTAGGATTCTCCCAGTGGTGTCTTGTTCTGGTTCTTCTTTTGAAGGGGGAGTGAAGTCAGGTGATGACCTATGTCACCATCTTGGTGATGCCACTTCTCCTGGAGTTGACTTTTGAAAGCATGATCCTACCAAGTTGAATCAGTCTGTCAGGACAGTGCCCCTCTGGTGTGGGGCCTGCATGTCCATCTCTCCAGCCTGACACTGTTGACTATATCCTTACACAGCCGACTTGTATCTCTCAGGAGTTTCACTCACTTTTTTTAAAAAAATTGAAGTATAATTAACATACAGTGTTGTATTAGTTTCATATTACAGATGATTCAACAATTTTACACATTACTCTATGATTTTCAAGATAAGTGTACTCTTAAACCCTCTTTTAAAATTTCACCCATCCCTCCCATTCACCTCTCTGGCAACCACCAGACTGTATTTAAGACTTTGTCTCTTTTTTTTCTTATCCATATTTAAGACTTTGTCTCTTTTCTTCTTGTTTATTCATTTGTTTTGTTTCTTAAATTCTACATGAGTGAAATCCTATGGTATTTGTCTCTCTTACTTCACCTAACATTATACCCTCTAGGTCCATCCATGTTGCAAATAGCAAGATCTCATTTTTTATGGCTGAGTAATATTCCATCATATGCATATATGTGTATAAATAGGTATAAATATGTACATAGTAAGTGTGTACATATACACACACACACACCTTCATCTATTCATCTATGGATAGACACCTGAGTTGCTTCCATGTTTGGCTCTTGTAAATAATGGTACAATAAACATAGGGGTACATATTCCTTTTCAAAATAGTGGTTTCATTTTCTTTAGATAAATACCCAGTAATGGAACTACTGGATCATATGGTAATTTTAATTTTTTGAGGAACCTCTGTTCCATTTTCCACAGTGGCTGCACCAATTTTCATTCCCACCAACAATACACAAGGGTTCTTTTTCTTCAATATCCTTCCCAACACTTGTTATTTCTTGTGTTTTTGATTTGAGCCATTCTGATAGGTGTAGGTGATATCTCACTGTGGTTTTGATTTGTGTTTCCAATGATGAATGTTCATCTTTTCATGTGTCTGTTGCCTATCTGAATGTCTTTGGAAAAATGTGTATTCGGGTCCCCTGTCCATTTATTTTTTCCCCTGTCCATTTATTAATAGGATTATTTTATTTTGGTATTAAGGGACTAATACCCAAAGTATATGAAGAATTTATCAGATATTATCATTTCCAAACATCTTTTCCTATTCTGTAGGTTGCCGTTTTGTCTTGTTGATGGTTTTCTTCACTGTGCAAAGGCTTTTTATTTTGATGTAGTCCCCATAGTTTATTTTTGCTTTTGTTCACTTCAGGAGACACATTTAGAAAAATGTCGCTAGGACTGATGTCAGAGAAATTACTACCTATGTTTTCTTCTAGGAGTTTTCTGGGGGAGGTCTTTAATCCATTTCATTTTTGTGTATGGAGTAAGATGGTTTTTAAAGATGCTCAAGTACCTCATATTCCTTCTAATATTATCCCCCTCCCTGGTAAAAATCCCCCTAGCATTCTATCTGAGGCTTCTACTTCCCCAACTCTCAGATCATTACTTAGCCCTGTCTACACTGGCTTCCAGCTTCATCCCTCTCCTTTTGCTGGAGTCATCTAATACCACTGGGGTCTTCCTATTTTAAAAAGGGCCAGCTGTATTCAGTTAAACAGCAAACCATCATACAACCACTTGGGACATTAAAAGCACTAAAACCAAAACAACAAAAATCCCCACCAAATAGGAGGTCCTCTATTCTAACTAATCCTTAGAGAAAAGTAAAATTACATTTCTGAGGATACTTAGAAAACTGAAAAAATAGAAACACTCCCTATGAGATACAGTCAAAACTATAACCTAAGAAAATGGATAGTGTTAAATGTTTTCACCGTTAAACAAGAAAACATGGTAACTTCAACATTTGGCCAAAAAAGGGTAGAAGGGAGGAGTAATGAAATATAAGGACAGCAGGAGGAGGCATTAACAAAAATATAAACTCCTAAATTATGCATAAAACAAAAATACTAAAATTACTAAAATTGATCATTCTGGAAGCTGGTTTTTTTATGTGAGAAGACAGACACCCCCAACCTAGTACAGTCAGGATGAAAGTGATAGAACACATAGCATCTCTCTTGGAAGGAAAAAGTACCCACCAATGAGATTCTTAAAAAAAGATTTTTGTTTATTCATGAGAGACAGAGAGAGGCAGAGACACAGGCAGAGAGGGAAGCAGGCTCCCTGTGAGGAGCTGATACAGGACTTGATCCCAGGACCCTGGGATCACAACCTGAGCCAAAGGCAGATTCTCAACCACTAAGCCACCCAGGTGTCCCAAGATTTTTTTTTAAGTGTAGTAAAAGGATGCTATACATCTACAAGCTAATACATGTGAAAAATTTGAAATTCTTTTCTAGGAAGATGATAACAAAAATTGACTCAGGAAAATACAAAAAAAAAAACAAACCCTGAATAATCATGGGGGGAAAACCATTAAAAAAGTTACTCTCCTATATTTAATTTTAGGAGCAAAAAAACTTAAGACAGTACCAATATAAGAATTGTTCTTACATTCTTATTTTCAAAACTCTAAAGCTTATGCTAAAAACCTTTCAATTCATTTAACAGAATCAGTATAACCAAGACTGGTTTGAAAATGTGACTCAAAAAACCCCCAAACCAAAACCAAACCAGACCCCTGTTTCTCCACTGGGAAAGAGGCAGGGGTGGGTACATAAAACCTACATGAGTGGGAAGATCCCTGCTGAATTCCCGGAGTCTAAAACATGCTAAATTAATGAAACCTAAACAATATTAGTTCAAAAGTTCCGTCTTTTAATCCACAGAGTGTTTTTTCT
The DNA here is from genome assembly GCF_905146905.1 of Nyctereutes procyonoides. NCBI lineage: Eukaryota > Metazoa > Chordata > Mammalia > Carnivora > Canidae > Nyctereutes > Nyctereutes procyonoides. The sequence continues at coordinate 66,808,815 of NW_026575126.1, forward strand.
GCTCCATCGATTTCTGTGGTTGACGCTCTACTGGATTTTCATCTCACGTTCCTCTGTTCCACAATTTGTTTGGTTCTTTGTGATTTCCATCTCCTTGTTATAAGCTCCTTCTATTTGTACATTGTTTTCCTGATTTCATGGAATTTTCTTCCTGGGTGTGCTTCTACCTCCCTGAGCATCCTTCAAATGGCTATTTTGAATGTTCAGTCGGGTCCATTGCAAACCTCCATGGATAACTTTGGGGCTGGTTACTAGAAGATTATTGTGCTCTTGCAGTGGTCACATTTCTTAGAGGGTTTGTGTTCTTTAAGGCCTTGTGTTGCTGTCATTGTATCTGAAACCTCCACTAATAAAACCTTCCTTCGGCCTTGCTAGGGATTCGGAAGCTTTCTCAGACCACCTAAGGCCACACCTGCTCAGTATTTCTTAGTCCCTCTTACAGCAGAATTCTTAAGCCCACATGCCTTCTCTCCATCCCACAGCATATCAGGTCGTGTGCTGGCAGCCTCCTTCTTGCTTTCCCGAGATGGTGCTAAAACTCAAGTTGGTGGTCTCTCCCTGGCCCACATTCTGTGAGCGCTCATTCCCCCCACCTTATGTGGTGAGGTGCATGGGGTGCTGGGGGCTCCTGTGGGCCAGCTGGCACCAATGGCCTAGTTTCTCTCTTCGTGCATTTGCTCTTCTTGGACATTTCAAATAAATGGAATCATATGTCTATTGCATCTGTCATCTTATTCACTTGTAATTACTTGGGGATTCATTCATGCTGTAACATCTCAGCATTGTGTCCCTTTGATCGGTTGAGTAGTGTTCCATTGTACGAATAAGCCACGTTTTCCGTCTTCATCTAGCTGGACTGTTGCCACTTTGGGCTATCATGAATAGTGAAAATTGGTGTGTAAGGCATGGTGGACATATTTTAACTTTTCTTGGGTAGATATCCAGTGTCGGAATTGTTCTGTCATATGCTAAGTCTATGCTTAGTGCTTAAAATAGCCAGGCTGTTTTCCTAATTGGCCATGCCATTTTATCTGCCATCAGTAATATAGGAGGTGGTCTGGTTTCTCCTTGTCTTCTCCCAACACTTAGTGTGTGTTTAAAATTTCTTTTTATCGGGTTGTCTCATTGAGCTATTTATGTAATCTGGATACAAGTCATCCTTTATCTGATATGTTTGGTAGATATTTTCTCCTGGTGTGTGGCCATTTATTTTGTAATTGTTTGCTTTGGCAAACATGACTTGTGGGGAAACCACAAGCATATCACTGTTTACTTGTATTAAATCATCTAACCTTCACACCACCTCTGTGAGGTAAGTCCTCCATGGTTCCCTTTTTGCAGATGAGGAAGCTAAGGCACAAATATTCACTTGCAGGTTACACAGTTAATACGTGACATAGCTGAGCCTTGACTCTAACTTGTTTGGCTCACATCTATGCTCTGGACTCCTGCACTCTGATACTTCCGAAGCTTCTGCTTCGGAAGTATCAAGAATAAAAGCAGCAGCAGCAGCAGCAGCAGCAGCAGCAGAGACTGTGCATGCTCTTTGACATGGTTCCCAGAGCCTGGAAGAGGGTCAACACAATCCCAGGGAGGTGTTCTTCATCAGTTACCTCCAGGCACAACATTCTCCCAAGCCTGGGCCCGCTCCAGGTTATATGGATAACCTAGGAACTCATGTGTAAAGTGCAGATGAAGGTTTCTCTCAGTGTTTATAAGATCTGGTACTGGCACAAGGCCCTATTAGTGTTCCACTATGCTTGCCACAGTGGCTCCTGAGATGGGAAGTTGGACTGCTCGCAGAACCCACCTTTCCATTGTCCCTGTCCCCACCCTCTTTACCCATCCCTGCCCTCACACAGCCAGAGTAGCCCATGCTAGAGACACAGTCTAAAAAAACTTGCTGTCTTGAGAGATCCCAGAGCTTATTGATATTACTGAACCATCCAAAGCATTCTTTTCCCAGAATTAAACACATTCTAAAGTGTGTATCTTTTGGCCTTTGTAGATGTGAAGCAACTCTTACCAAGTCAGTGGTTCTACCGACCTTATTTATTTGAGACTTAAAAATCCTCTTTCATGCCATGCCTGGATAGGTCAGTTGGTTGAACATCCAACTCTTGATTTGGGCTCAGGGTGTGATCTCAGAGTGGTAGGATCGAGCCCGTCTGGCTCTGTGTTCAGTGCAGTCTGCTTGAGAGTCCCTCTCTCTCTGCCCTTCCCCTGCTCACATTCTCTAAATAAATAAAATCTTTTTAAAAATCCTATTTTCTTAACTACCTTTGAAAACTGCAAAAGCCAAGGTCCCCTCCCACATAAAACATGAAAAATGTAAATTTTCTAGTTTAAATTCAATTCATAGTTTTAATTTTAGAAAACAAGAATACTTACACCATTTAGAAAAAAAATACCAGGAGACTCAGAACGTCAATAATCATAGCTCTGGGTCTACTGACAGGTACCTGCCTTGTTCCAGGTAGTCAGTGAAGCACTCTGTGGTTACCTAATCCCTTCCAAGCTTGAGGGGAAGCATAGCATCACCCCATCTTCCAGGAGAGGAGGATGCTTAGTCATTGTAGAAAGTTGCAGAACTGGAATTGTATTCAGGCTCACTTTAAACTTTCTTCCAGAGAGAAAAGAAAAATCCAAGGATGAACCAAAAGAAAAACTTGCTGTGTGGATCACAAGTATGTATATCTTTTTTGTGAACATACTGTTCCATGCACACAAACATGAAGAAACCCTCAAGGAGAAAATAAGGGAGGACAGGCTGCATTACATGGCCACGGCTCACCAGAGGAAACTCGAAAACGATGAGCTGGAAGCAAGGTAACTTCACAGAACTTCTCTGCTCCTGTCCTCCATGATCTTTCCTTCCCATCTCTGTGGCTGTGGACCAAATGCTTTCATTAAAAATGTACGACTTCCTCAGAGATGCAGCTCCTCTGGTGGTACCGAGAACCTGGAACTGTCAGAAGGATCCTGCCTGTGGCCACCGGTTCTCTCAGGTGGTGGGGATGCCTGGGCCCCAAGGCTCACACAGACTCAAGTCCACATCATGGCTGAGAGGCCACAGAGCTAGGCTGCTAGGTTCAGATCCCAGTCCCACCCCTTGGTGGCCTTGGATGAAATCCACTCACCACGCCTCGGTTTCCCCATCTGTAAGATAATCCCCCATTGGGCTGTTGTGAGGACTGAGTGAGCTGATGTAAAATATCTACAACAGTGCCTGGCATGTGGTGAGACCCCACTACCTGCTGCTCACCTACCTTTCTAGAAACATGGTAGAGAACTGTGCAGTCACGTCTGTCCAGAGTGCTAGAGCCTGCTCTTTGCAAAGCACACTTCAAGCCCATTGGTCTGTTGAAGAAAGCAGTAAAATATACTTACAGGGGCACCTGGGTGGCTCAATTGGTTAAGCATCTGGCCTAGGCTCAAGTCTTGATCTTAGGGTCTTGGGATCCAGTCCTGAATTGGGTTCCCTAGTCAGCAAGGAGTCTGCTTCTCCCTCTCCCTTTGCCTCCCCATACTTGCTCATGTGCTCGCTCTCTCTCAAATAACATCTTTTTTTTTAAATTTTATTTATTTATTCATGATAGTCACACAGAGAGAGAGAGAGGCAGAGACACAGGCAGAGGGAGAAGCAGGCTCCATGCAGGGAGCCCGACGCGGGACTCGATCCCGGGTCTCCAGGATCGTGCCCTGGGCCAAAGGCAGGCGCTAAACCGCTGTGCCACCCAGGGATCCCTCAAATAACATCTTTTAAAAAAATCCTATACTTACGGGCAAAGATCACAAGAGTATTTTAAAAGGCCACTTACTAGCTGCTTTGGTTGCTATAAAGGAAAATGTTCCAAAATCACCTTAGATACATGGAAATTTTATTCTGGAGTGTCTATATATGGTATTACTTTTTATTTCAGGCCAAGTGAGGACAATTTACAGTTTTGCTTACAAAAAACTAGTTGAAATCTAGGTATGGCCAATTTGGTGTAAACAAAATACAGCATAAAATCTGGTTTTGAAATTGTGAAGTAAAAACAAAGCTGTCTTCCCCTGTTTGCGTCTTGTGTTAGGCTGAACAGCTTGAAAGAGGAAGAGGCCAAAAGAGCAGACTGTGAGATCGATATCACCGTGATCAAGGAACCAGTGGATGCTCCATCCTCAAGTTTCACACCCAGCCCCCCTAAGGAGGACACCATAGTGCCCCCATCCAGCAAGCCCGTCACAAGTAAGAAAAAGAAAAAGTAGAGGCTACTGCATTTGTACACAAGCTCCAGGAACAAGCCGATGTAAAAGGAACTGACAACTGAAGTACTGTAACACATTTCCTGACCAATAAAACTGCGTTTTACTTCTTGTCTTAGTGTTTTTGAAATACCCCTGCCTGGGCCACTGCATTTCATGTTTCTTATGTGGTTGAAACAGAGGTGAATGAATATACACACCTGGGTACTAAATGCGTGCACCTTCTATATATATATTTTTTAAATCAAAGGACAGTATGAGTGATGAAGTTTAGAATCTGACAAAACTCATCACAGGATAGCTGGCAGGGGACAGACTAATTAAAACATTTCTTCAGGGCCCCCACCTGAGCCTGGACTACCTCCTTGCCCCTGTCAGTGCCCTGTATCCAAATCTTACATGTCCTCACATGCTGCCTCTTATCCAGTTCCTGCCCCATTGCTCCCCTATCAGCTCCCCAGCACTGCAAGCCCTGTATCCAAATCTTACATGTCCTCACATGCTGCCTCTTATCCAGTTCCTGCCCCATTGCTCCCCTATCAGCTCCCCAGCACTGCAAGCCCTGTATCCAAATCTTACATGTCCTCACATGCTGCCTCTTATCCAGTTCCTGCCCCATTGCTCCCCTATCAGCTCCCCAGCACTGCAAATGCAGCAGGGACCACAGGCCAAGGTGGAAAGGCTGAAGAATGCATGTGCAGCCAGAGGTGAAGTGAAACTTTAAGTCTGTGTTAGGAAACGTTATGCCCAAGAGTTCTACATGACAAATGAGGAATGCCTGACGTTTAGACCACACTGGGGCACTTCCATTCAGTTCTTTGTATTACATATGGTCTAAAAATCACATTAGTACTCAAGAGAAAAACCAAGTCTAGCAATTAAGTCAGCAATGAACACATGAGACTGACAGAATGCTTCTGGGTTTGCTATAGCAGGTAGTAGGGAAGGGACCCAAACTCTGAGCAGCTCTAGCAGCTAGAATATCCCCAAGGATGAGCCAGGGGCCCACAGGGTGGGGAGGGGGCAGGGTGGTGGTCCACAAACAAGCAACAGGTGAGAGACTCAGAGCCAAACCAGAATTTAAAAACCTTAACAATTTATTCATCTTATTTTCCAGTAAAATATTCACATAATGTCAAAAGAATGGAATGAAAGAGATGTAGCCAACTACCTTTAATTATTTCCGCATAAATATTTAAAATCTAAAAACCCCAGGGGATCATCAGACTGAGTAGAAATTTGATTCTTCAAAGCAAGTATTGCTTTACTATTGTCATTAATTCAGTCAATAATATGACCGAGAACCTGCAGTGGTAAACAAAATGCCTGCTGAGTTGTTTTTCAAAAGATGTTTCGGTGAGCCACTATCGGTCAATCCAAGAAGAATATGTTATTGAACTGTGTTGCACAAAGTTTCTTTACCTCTTCTGCAAAAAACAAACAAACATAAACAGAAAACAGGGGAGTGAGAAACTGAGGTTTTCACATGAAAGGTTATAGGTTATATTTTAGTACCTTAAACTCTTCTGGAATATAGTTGGGAATAAATGTCTGCATTGAATGACCTTTAATCTCTTAAGGCCTAGGTCAGAAATGGTCATCAATCAAGGAGAAGGACAACAAAAAGTCAGCCTCCCGTGCCTAAAGGCCTCAGTACTGTTCTGCACATCAACATGCAGCTGGTCTGGGCCCAGGGAGGTGCATGTCTAACACCGCAAGTGCTGGAGACACCCACCAGTTGGGGACCTGGAGCACAACTTCTAAAATATTGAGCAATTGGATGCAACCCCCCAGGAACCCCAACTGCCACCAGGGCTGTGGTTCAAGCGCCCTGCTGAAGTGGCGCCATCATGACTCCACTCCCCCTGTGCCGGGGTGAGTCACTGCTGTTTCTAATGCATGCAACTCTCACTACAAGTACTAGTAAGAAAAAAATGAACCGTGTCCTAGCAGATTCGTGCAAAAAATGAAACCTCACACCCAACTTTTCTCCTGTATAGAGCAATCCCCAGCTCTCCCTCTCCAGCTCGAGCAGAGGAGCAAAGGAGCCCGATGTGGCGAAGGGGACACCATCCTCTCCTCCAGGGCAAGCAGCTGTCAGGATCAGCCGAGGCGGTTGCTGGAACCACAGGGCGTGGGGGACCAGACCAACCATCAGGACTGGAAGGCGAGAGAGAGGGAGCTCACCCACAGACGGGGCTGTAGCTTGCGCTATGAACCTCACAGTTCTCCCTGGGGATGGTTCTTTATCACTGGGAATAAAAGTGGACTTTTTTATACACAGTGAATAAAGCCATGGGAGTTTTCTTTCTTTTAGCATTATAGAAATTTTTCCTTTGGCCACTGCCAAGTTTCCTGTAACCCAGGGAAGTTTTTCATGTATATTTTCAAGGAATTGTGCAACAGAAAAACACAGAATGGATTAAATCATGGTTTCCTTTAAGCAATGGGCAGCTGCTGTTCAACAGCCTCTGTGTGACTCGCTCTCTAGCAGGTTTCTCAGCACACTCAACAGACAGCACTCTAGTTCTGCTCAAGTACCAAGCCTATTTACCATTTACTTCAATCAGGTTTGCGTTTTTTTGATTCAGAATAACATACAGCTCCCGCTGGTCAGACTTCTTCCCAACAACCCAGTAATCACTCATTGCCTTCACAATGACTTCTTCGTCCTCATCCACTCTGCAAGACAGTTTCCAAAATGCAATAGTTTGTTACAGGGTTATTAGAGCGTGAAAGACCCACCACTCTAAGACCAGAAGCCACAACCAGTCACTTGAAAAGTCTGGGGACCCACATGCAAGTGACTACTGACTTTGGGGCCTCCTGATCGGTTCAAAAGGGGGGCCCCTTCTGGGGAGGCTCCAGGATGCTCTGCTTTGAAGAAGATCCCTCCACTGCCTCTTCTCTTCTTAGAAAAGGGACACCTAATTTGAGAAGTTGTTAGAATTACCTAGTAAAATCACTGTTGATGTCACCCAGAATCTTCATTAAGTCCGGATGCACAGATGTAAGTGACACACTAGGTGTTTTCCTCATGTGAATTGTACTTTTCTCGGCTAAATTCATATGGTTGAAGTAGATAAACTTAAACTGGGGTTCTTTTTCAGACCTGTGAAAACATGTCATTAAAATGTCATTCTCAAAGAATATTTATCCTAACAAGAGCACTACAATGTTAAAACCTTAAATCCATGTGGCGAAGGCCTTGTATTTTTGATGATGGGGCCTTCAAATCAAGAATCTCAGTTAAGATGCTAATAGTAACTTATTTGATACCCATGAAGTATCCAATGATGGGATTTTCCAGAAAGCTTATCTTTTTGAAAAACCAGTATTATAACCATTTTGTGGTGATTTTCTCAATAATAGTGCTTTTAGAAATGGCAATCACTGGATTATTCACTGAATTTTTAAAAACAAATGCAAACTACACACAAGTCATCTGTCTTCTAGCAGAGGAGTCAGCAAAAGACTAGTGGCTCTGGTGCCAAATGTGGCCATTTTCCTAAAGTTTTGTTGGCATACGGCCACACCCATAGGTCATGTATTATCTACAGCCACTTGCACTTCAACAACAGTTTAGTGTTTGCAACATATACAGCCCACAAAATCTGAAAGGTGTATTATGTGGTCTTTTGCAGAAGTTGTTTGCTGACCTGTCTTAGGAGAGGAATAGCTCATTTATCCCACAGTGCCAGGGAATGAACATGATCCCTGTACGTAAGGGAGGGAGAACTGAAGCTTACTATGGTAACAAAGCTTTTGTCACCCTAAATGGAGACCATTCTAAGGTGTATTCGGCTTTACTGCTGAAGCATAAAGAATATTTTAATTGGAATACATCTTTTATTATTTGAAATAACCAGACAATGCTACCACACTGCCTCCCAGGTCAGAGTCTGGACTCCTCAGGGAACCACTCTGACAGCGAGGCCACAGCTCCCGGGGCCTCCCTCCCTCCCTGCTCACAGCACCCTTAAGTTACACTCTGGGGTGTGGTGACAGCCTGAGCAGCCCTGCCACTGGGAGGCTCAGAAGCCTTCTCTGCTTACTTCAGGGTTAGGAGCCATGTTCTGGTGGGCTGAGGGTGCCGGAAATCCGACCTCCGGAAAAGTGGGTTACTACTGTAATACTTTACATCTAGGCAAAGAAAGAATGTGGATGGCTTAGTGTCCAGGAACATAAAAAGAGAATTCTCACAAAACCAGAATATGTTTTTCGTAGGCCCCCTAAAACTAACAAAAGCACGTATAACTACAAGAAACACTGGAAAAATAGAACATTTTAAAAATGCTTGGAAAGAGTTGTGAATTTAGTTGTCTGGGCATATAAACTCCTACCCAGCCTCAATCGGGCTTACAGTCCTGGCTATTCCATTTCACTCCAAAACACTCTGTGGCCTCCCTCTCTCCCTCATTTAGAATATGTAAAATATTCTTCTAAGATCTAAATGATTTCTTTTCTACCCCCAGTAGACATTTACACTAGCAAATGCTATTCAGTAGTTAAGACAGGGACCAATGTGGCCTCTTTCCACCCCACCTTTCACTACGATAATATAAAAACAGAAATAGATTAAAAATTGCTACTTGCTCTTTCACAATTAAGTTGTCCTCTTCATATAAGAAAAAGGAGAGGGCAGCCCTGGTGGCTCAGAGGTTTAGTGCCGCCTTCAGCCCAGGGCCTGATCCTGGAGACCTCTGGGATCGAGGCCCATGTCGGGCTCCCTGTGTGGAGCCTGCTTCTCCCTCTGCCTATGTCTCTGTATCCCTCTCTCTTTCTCTGTGTCTCTCATGAATAAATAAATAAAATCTTAAAAAAAAAAAAAGAAAAGAAAAAAGAGAGAACTGCTCACAATAAAAACAGCAAGGATAATGTGCATCCTAAGACTCATTAGTCATGTCAAAAGTAACATCTAACAAATGGTGTGCTAGTTTTGAAGTAGTAGTGGCCACATTCACCTGGTATCTTTTCCAAAGAGTGAAAACGGACTCCTTTTAAACACCAAAGCATTTTTCCTCCTAAACACAGAAATGAAAATTTCTTGCCTTCTTAAAAAAGAGCATGCTAAATACAGTTAATCACGTCAATATAAAATACACTGAACGCAGGGAAATACAGAATTCTTCCTGGACGATGTTACAAAGTTTGGTTTAAAATATCATAGCACAGTAACGATATCCTCAAAGAACATGAAAAGGCGAGGCCTGTCTTAACTGGTTGTAGTCTATGCTTTTTCAGTTCATATGTCCACAAGTTTTTTACAGATTTTCTGTTTTCTGCCAACCCTTTCTTTACATCCTTTTGCCCCTTCTACTATCAGCTGAAAACCTAAGTATCTGTGACTGGCAGAGTCACAGGGAGGTTTCCCACAAGTAAAGAGCAGCAGTTTTACTGAGATGCCAGAGACTAAGTGTTTAAGAACCAGGTATGTGAAAACCCATCCAAACTTCAAAAGCATGCCAGGAGAGGTTACTACAGGCCCTGAACCCATGGAGGAAATCATCAGCTGTTTAGCAGGTGCCTGATTGCTTGTGGAGTTTTCCTGTGGAGTCAATAGTTGGTGGAACTGAGACCATCTGGTGGCTTTACTTATTCTGGGCCTCGTTCCAGATGGCTAAAGGTTGCCACACACATGGTTTCTGGATAAGGACAGCTATTCCTCACTTAATGAACTGAACGAAAAAGATTCTGAACTGACCGATGTGGATACTGTAAAAAGGAAAACTGGCCTTCATGTAGGAGTTAAACATTACAGCTCTTGCTCAGGATAGGATAATCAGGAAGTGAGGCACAGCTGGGCCCCAGGAATATACATGTGAACCCTATCCTGGAAGGAAGGCTTCTGAGCCCCTGCTCCCACTGCACCACCTCTGCACCAGTCAGACTAACCCATCCCTTGTCATGTCCCTCCGCCTGGCATCCCATCCTAAGTCTTATTCTTACCAAGCTTCTGTCAACGGTTTTACTCCTCACTTCTTGTAGAAATCCTATAACCATCAGCCTCCCAAATAATTGGGCTATTTTAGAATTTTTTTAAAAAGATTTATTTATTCATGAGAAACACACACACAGAGAGGCAGAGACACAGGTAGAGGGAGAAGCAAGCTCCATGCAGGGAGCCCGAATGTGGGACTCGATCCCTGGTCTCCAGGATCACGCCCTGAGAAGAAGGCAGACGCTTAACCGCTAAGCCACCCAGGCGTCCCTGTTTTACAAATGTATTCAAAATGACTGATTAAAAAAGGATTATAAAAATCACTCACAGGAAAGAGTCTCCTTTTCCAGTAACTTTGTCCTTCCTCCTCCTCCTCCCTTTCCAAATTTAGTATTCAAAGTGGCTAGTAAGTAAGAATATGTGAAAGAAATAAATGTCTCAGATTCAGAAAACTATTGATTTTGGGGAAAAAGTATTAAATTAGAGCCCTTAAAAATTCCAGGTGAATTAGACCGAGACACAGAAGATAAAATCATAAAAACACCACAGATAAAAATGGCATTTTAAGAATGATACTGGGATAGAAAGCTGCAAATATGACAGTGAAAACAGAAATCAAAAGGAAATGACTAATGAAATGGATTACATAGGAAACCCAAATGTTATAAAAAATAGTAAAACCAAAGTTAAACAAATACGTGGTATGACTGAAGAGTATTACATGAAAAGTGCTGAAAGAAAAGATTTAAAGCACTTCAGTGGGAAGGGCCAATGGACACAGACAGGCAGTTCATGGAAGAGACAGAAATGCCAACCTCGAGTGTCACCTAGCAGATGTCAAGACACAGCATGGAGAATGAGTGAGGTGACCCACACTGTCACTGCACATTCCCTTTGCCCCAGAACTCCATGCCAGGGACATCTCCTAACACATCAGATCATTTAATACAGAGTTGTTTGAATGTTAACAGCCATAACCAGGCTACCCACCAAATAGAACAATGATTAAACAAACAGAGCTCATCTATCCAATTAAGTACCTATGAAGCCATGAAAGAGGATAGATCCATATTTATTGGTTTAAAGTGATGTTCATGCCATATATTTTCTAAAAGCTACAGATTTACAGCATGACTTATTTTTAAAAACCTGCCAGTAAAAAACAGTGTCTAGGTCACTGATTTCCTATGTGTATAGGTCTAAAAAGATACACGCTAAATGAGATAAGATTTCCAATATTTATATTTCTGAATTTAAAAATTATGGACATAAATTACTCTCAAAAAAAGAAAAACATTTAAAATAATTGAATTACAAAGTCCTTAAGTAGAAAAAAATCGAGGTGTCACACAAGTAATAGAAACCAAAGGCCAAACAAATCTACTTTATGCCATTCCTTAAAGGAGTGACCTCAATTTCATAAGGAACATTAAAAGAACCACAGCTTATGAGTATGAATTTGACACTAAAGATTACGCCCTGAGCTAGCCCTATGGTTGCCTCCCAGTGAGGGTTGAGGCTATCAGAACAGCTGGGCCCTGGAGTCCTGGCACTGACCTCTGGGGTCAGGATGGCTGGCTGCCTAATACAGTACTCCCCACCTATCAGCAATGCTAGGAGCTATGATGTGAGTCTTGGAGGTCCTAGAACTGGCATGTAAAATGGTTTGACCTGGGTCAGGATTTCCAAAAGAAAAGCACATTATCTTTCCTACTCAAGAGCATTTCTAGTCAGCTGAGACTTACAGTTTGGCAACAAGAGCCCCTTACAAGTAAAATCTTAAGATGCATTGAGAGTAACCTTTAGGTCACCTTTCAAAGACACAAACAACTATGCCTCTAGAGTCTCTATTCTTGGTCATTGCCCTAAGTTGTATGTTCTATCATCAAGTTTTCCAGGTGTCCATCTTTCAGGGGCCATAGACACTACACAGTGGTTCTAGGCAGTCAGAAACTGTCCCCCGCAGTAGATGGATCTGTGCCAAACCACACACAGCAAAGTATTAACTGTAGAGTCTGATGGGGGGCTGCATGTGTTTTCAGGGTGTCATTTTTTCCACCTCCTATGTTTGAAAATTTTAATAAAATATCAGGGAGAAAACTCCTTTCTAGTGAAATTAGATTATTAATATCCACAGCTCTCTCCTTTCTTCAACTATTGATTTGGGAATAAAAATCTTAAATTACAGCCCTTCCTCTAGTGCTTGAAAATTCCAGGTGAATTAAAGATTGAAACACAGAAGATAAAACCATAAGGTGCCAGAGATAAAAATGGCATATTTTTATGATATTGGAGTAGAAAGCCATAGGTATGACACTGAAGGTAGAAATCTAAAGGAAATGACTACCAAAATAAACGACATATAAATCCCACACTTGTATGTTATAAAAACCAATAAAACCAAAGTTAAAAGTGAGAATATACGATATGACTTCTGAACAATCCCAAGGAGAGTTGACCTTTGCAGAATAGAAGGTCCCTGACAGCAAGTCTACCTGAGATATTTGCTGGGGAGTTATGTAAAATCCATCACATCTATGGAAAGCACGGGCAGAACGGGTACCCTGTCCAGAAATCGCCCCACGGCTGGGAGGTGGGGAGTGGGGTGGAAAAACAGGGAACTACATTTCCTCTCAACAGTTTATAATTTGCATGATACCAAACAGATCTGATTCACTTAGGCTTCTTTCAGAAAAGAGAATCTGACAGTTTAATGGTGAAAATTAAACTTCAAGACACAAACCATAAGAGACTCTTAACTCTAGGAAACAAACTGGGGGGTATGCTGAAGGGAAGGTGGGGGGCGGGGAGGTAACTGGGTGATGGGCATTTGATGGAATGAGCACTGGGCATTATATGCAACTGATGAGTCACTAAATTCTACCTCTGAAACAAATAATACATTGTATGTTAATTAAATTCACTTAAAAAAATTAAACCTCAGGATGGAAAGTGGTCTGGCATGTTCATTTCTTGGCCTTATCTTTTCTAACGCAAAGCAAGCTGTTGACAGTAACAATTTACGCACAGATACAAAACCTATTCGTACTATCACCTGGACCCTATGTGTGACCTCTCTACAGGCTGACGCTTCTGTTAAGACCATATACACACAGCATGGAGTCACTATGCACACAGGTTATACATGAATTCAAACATGTAACTTCACAAACATAGAAAGTTCATAGACGGCTTATGTTTCTCAAAGGACTTCCCATGTGCTTGCTTCATCTTTACAGCAATTTGACTTTAAATTGAGAAGAGTAGCAAGAGGTTCAGTGACTTCCCAGTGTTCTTAAATAATGAGGTTAACCTGAGTCTCCTGATAGATTACTGGAGTAATCTGCGTCTTTTAAAGCACCAAACTCTGGCCCAATGCCCTAATGGCCTACATCACAGCTAACTTCACCTCATACATTTATGCACAAGAAGCAAAGTCCTTTCTGTCCACACAAGGCAAACCCCTGCTAATTAACACTGCCAGTGTGAATTTTACCACTGGGCAGGCAGGACGTGAGGTGGTGCTCATGAGGTCCAGCCAATGGGCACAGCTAGTATGCCTAACCCCATACGTTTACGCCACAGTCAGGGCAGAGCGAGGAAATGTGTTCCCAGAAGACCCAGCCCTAGCCATCATCATGGAGCAGAAAAGCTCAGGGAGAGTTCCCCGGGGAGCTTATCAGACAGGACTGAACTGCACACCTCTTTTCTGGATTCAAAGAAAACGTGAATGACATTACCGTCCATATTCTTAAGTAGAACTACTCTTACTCTTCCCAAACCAGTTAAATGCTAGAAAGTAAACATGAAGTACAAACCCAGACATCCTTTTGTTGACGTTAAATTGCTCACAGATGTCAGACGCCAGCACCGTGAGCTGGGGCCCAACAATGCTGTCCAGTCTTCGGCAAAAATCCAATGTGGGCTGTACAGAGGCTAACAATTTAAAAAATGCCAGTAAGTTTTAGAATTCTTTGTGTTGAGAAGGTCAATATTCATCTAACAGTCTTGATTACAGTAATCCAATGAAAACTTTACTGATCAGGAAAATAAAACAATGCAGTAACTGGCTCTCCCTCCCCTCCCCAAGAGAAGAGAAACTTCTAGAAGAGTCAGAGACCCCAGCTCATTGTGAGTATCGGTATAAACACACCCGTGGCATGGGTAAATTGGCCGGCTATCCCCACTAGACCCAAGAAGGTCAAATATTTAACTAATACCATACAACACTCAGGGGCCAGCTGCCCTCTGGTGCTTTATAAACATTATCTCATTTAGCCCCCAAACCCCCTTTGACAAAGGTACTCTTGTTAGCACTTCATGGGCAGAAAGGCACAGAAAGGTGCCCAGGGCCTACTGCAGGAAGCAGGAAGACCAGGACTATTTACCACGGCAGAAGTCAGAGAGGGCAGCCATGCTTAAGAGAGCCTCTATGACAACATGTTTACTGTTTAGGGATAGAACACAGCAAAGCGTAAAGAGAAAAGGCTTATCTACTTGGGCTGAAGTCAGATACAGGTGTGTACCTACCATCAATCATAAAGCAAACAGCTGCACTCATGGCCTGGGAAGAGAAAACAAACCAAAGATTACAAATGGCACAAAAAAAGCAATTCGACGACGATGCAGTGGCTCTGTTTGAATCTGGACTTGAATCACTTGGTCAAGATATTTTTTTAGTCTACTGGAGAAATCTGGATATGGACAGGACAGTAGAGGACACAAAGGAAGTACTACTGTTTATTTTGCTAGGTGTGCTAATAACACGTGGTTAGGTGGAAACAGATGCCCTTATTAGAGATGCAAATTGAAGCATTTATGAGTGAAACGACATGATCTAACATGCTCTAGCAAAGAACACGCAGGGAAAACAGATGAAAGATTAGCATATTCTTAATTAAATTAATAAGTGTGATAAGTGCCTGGGGATTCACTGTTCTGGTCTCTATTTTTGTGTATGTTTGAAAATTTGCACGAACATAGTTAAAAAGCCCCCAGCAAAATGATGTTCCCTTGTCTCCCTTTTTATGAGTGAATGTGACAGTTGTAACATGAGCTACAGCAACCAAGACTACAAATCACATAACTCGAATTGTTTATCAGTGGATACTATATACATGGTACAGTGCAAAATCAGTCACACAGAATACGGCCTTAGGAGAAAAAGCCACAGAGCTCCACATGAGGCCTGTTCCAATAGGCAGCCACATCTAACCATTTCAGACACCAGGGCTCTACCACTGTGGCCTTCAAATGTCACACTGAATCCCTACTCATGTTACGAAGGCAATGACCCCCCCCAATGGCTTTCTTCTCCCTCCCTGTGGTTTAGAGCCACTCCAGCCTCCCCACTGGTCACCTTACAGCTCCCATATGGCCCACTTCTCATGCCACAGTCCCAGGCACAAGCTCCTGGAAAACAGCTGCTTTTTACACAAGGACACTTACCCTATCCACCATCGGCACCTCTCCCCACATCCGCCTCTCGAGCCCTAGCAGCTATAACTTTGTTTTCACATACTTAAGCACACCAGCACTATTTTCTAAGTGAATCATAATTATCAACTGCTTATAAACAGGTTGCAAAAACTGATGGATCACAGGCAAGTTCCAGCCAGTATGTTTCTTTTTGTGTAACTTTGACTTAGATGCCAATGAGGTTTCCTACATAAATTCCCACTTCCAGCCTCTCCTGAAATATCAGGGCATCTGAGAGCACCAGTTCTGCATTCCAAGGTGCTACCTAGTGGATGTGAGTGGCCTCTGGCCTCCTTGTGACATGGTGTTTCATAGCCCCACACACACTGAAGCCCCATCTGTTTATGTCTGCCATCTGCAGGGTTCCTGTAGGCAACTGTGACTCCTTCCAGGTTTTTTTTTTAAGATTTTATTTATTTATTCATGAGAAACACAAAGAGAGAGACAGAGACATAGGCAGAGGGAGAAGCAGGCTCCTTGCAGGGAGCCCGACGCAGAACTCGATCCCTGAACCTGGGATCATGGCCTGAGCCAAAGGCAGACACTCAACCGCTGAGCCACCTAGGCATCCTGGTTGATTTAAGTACCTTTCATGTCCCTTTTTAAAAACTTGAAGAATTTCAAATACATAGAAAAGCACATAGAACAGCATTATGAACCCGGCAGACCATCACTTCCCCAATGACTGGCAGCTGAGACAGTCCTGCCCTACCTACATGTTCATCTCAGACACCACATCAGTTACTCCTGACACACATCAGTAGGTACCTACAGAGGACCAGGACTCGGGAGCCCGTTCAAAATGGCAGTATGAGGAGCTCCACAGACCTCAAACACCATAACTGGAGAAAACTGTAAAAAAATGTTAAGTTTCCAGAGGGAAAGTGTCCTAAGGGCAGACAGCAAAGGGAGTATGTTTCTTTAAGAAAACCTACTAAATCTGAGTATTTGCAGCATCAGTCTTTGTAACTTCAGAGCCATCAACACATACGTTAAAAACAAGGAAGATCGCAAATCAAGAACTTAAACTTCCATCCTCAGACTTGGAAAAAAGGTAGAGCAAACTAAACCTAAAGCAAGAGAAGGAAGAATATAACGAAGATCAGAGCAGAAATAAATGAAATTGAGAACAACAATATAAAAAAAGCAATACCAGGAGTTGGTTCTCTTAAAAGATAAGCAAAATTGAAAAACCTTTAGCTAGACCACCTAGACCAAGGCATAAAGAGAGGAGACACAGGACACCTGGGCAACTCAGCAGTTGAGCAGCTGCCTTCTGCTCAGGGCGTGATCCTGGGGTCAGGGATCGAGTCCCACACTGGGCTCCCTGCGAGGAGCCTACTTCTCCCTCTACCTATGTCTCTGCCTCTCTCTGTGTCTCTATAAATAAATAAATAAATTATTTTTTAAAAAATGGGGGGGGAGAGGAGACACAAATCACTAAAATGAGGGATTAAAGAGGAGACATCACTACTGATTTATGGGGGAAAAAGGGATTTGAAGGCTATAATACTATGAAAAATTCTATATGAAACAACTCAAAAGCAAAACAAATTCCTAGTAAGACACAAACAACTGAAACGGACTCAAGAAGAAATAGACAATAAGGCACAGAATAAGTACAGAGACTCTTTCACAATGTTAAGGTTTCCAACAAAGACAAGCCCAGATGTAGATGGCTTCACTGTGAATTATTAAAAGAATTAACAACAATCCTTCACAAGCTCTTCCAAAAAACAGGAAAGGAAGAAACAATTCCCAACTTAGCTTGAGGCTGGTAGTACTCTGATACCAAAACCAGACCATAACTTCGAAAGGAAAAAAACAGAGGCCAACATCCCTTCAGGCCCCAAGCCCACAGGCATCAGCAGGCCACTGGAGGGCTGGAGACTAAGGCCAGTGACACGGGCAGTCAGGTGCATCTGTGTGGCCACCACCCAGTAAAAACCCTGGATGTTAAGGCTCCTGTGAGCTTCCCTGGATGTTCATACTACATACACATCACGTCACTGCTGGGAGAAACAGGCCCTGTGCTGTCTGCACAGCTTCACCAGGAGAGGACATCTAGAAGCTTGTGCTGGGTGACCCTTGGATACTGCCCCAGGTGCCTCTTCCCTGGACCATTTTTCATCTGTACTCCTTTGCTGTAATCAATTGTAACTGGGAGTGTACTGGCTTCTCTGAGTCCTGTGAGTGCCTCTAGTGAACTTGTGGGCCCAATGGTCCTGGGGGCCTCTGAGCTAGCAGTGTCAGGAGCGAGGGTGGTCTTGGGGACTCCTGAGCGAGTGTGGGTCAGGAGCAAGGAGTGGTCTTGGGGACCCTTGCACTTTGCAGCTAGAAACCACTGAACTGAATACATTAACGGCGCTAATTATACAGTATGTAAATTACATCTCAAGCTATTTTGAAAAATTTTTTTAAATAACTGTGATGCCATCATCCTATTAAAAATTCTATTGATCGGGGATCCCTGGGTGGCGCAGCGGTTTGGCGCCTGCCTTTGGCCCAGGGCGCGATCCTGGAGATCCGGGATCGAATCCCACGTCAGGCTCCCGGTGCATGGAGCCTGCTTCTCCCTCTGCCTATGTCTCTGCCTCTCTCTCTCTCTCTCTCTCTGTGACTGTCATAAAAAAAAAAAATTCTATTGATCGACTCTAAAAATGGAAATTCAATAAACAACAGAGTGTACCAGGGTATTTCTTCCACTTGGCTTCAAAGTCATTCCCCTGAGTCATTCAGAGGATTCTGAACTTGATACAGAATTGGATTTCTCCCTACCTCAGTTATGGCTCATTTTCAGACACATCTGTACAACTTCCCTGGAATTCTGTCCTCCTGTGCCATTCCCTCAACATTTACTCAAATCTCACAGACTATTTTATGAATGCAACATCTATTTGTTCTGAAGCCTGGGCACCCAGAGCAGAGCCCCCTTCCTCTGTTCCACTGCAGGAGTCACTGAGGTGCTAACTTCATCACAGACCTGGAGCTCTAGCACCTCAAGCCTTCCTCTTACTATTTCATGGGTTAGGGCCACTCTTGCGGATTCTAAAGTGTTCTCATTCATTGTTTCCTGATTCTCACCCGCAACACCACACAAACCCGAAGGACAGATGCACGAAGTAACCTGAGACTTTTTACCATTAACACACCTCTCTTCCATCTCACCTGTGATGGAATAGTTTGGCTCAGCAAAGAATTCTACACTGAAAATCATTCTCTCTCGGAACTTTGGAAGTTTTCCTTCCCTAACATCTGCTGCCTGTAAGAAAACTGCTGCTAATGCCGCTTTTATTTACAGGTGACCTGATTTTCCTTCTGAAAGCTTCTGGGATCTTCTCTTTATGCTTCTGAAACTGCCAATTGTGTGGGTTGGAGTGGGTCTTTTTGATTCACTGTGTGAGACATTCAGTGGGCCTTTGCTAGACGTATCCTCATCATACACCTGAATAATTTCCTCTCCTCCAACTTTCCGTGAATCAGATGTCGAGATCCCGCTCCCCCATCTTTTCTCCATATTTTCATCTCTTGTCATTTTATCTTATATCTGAGGAAGGGCAACTTATCTTGAACCCTTCTGATCAAGGGTTCTCTTGTCGAAAATTTTATTTTCAGGAGACAGGCTGGGGGGGTTATCGTTTAATAAGTATAGAATTTGGGGTGAAGACGAGTTTTGGAAACAGGCAGTGGTGACGGTTGTACAATACTGTGAATATAACTTAAATGTCACTTAAGTGGTTAAAATGGCAAGTTCTATGCTATGTATATCTTGCACCAATAAATAATTGGAACAATTATGTTTTCAATTAACCTGAGTTTACTCTAACCCTGACTCTTTGATGTCCTCCTGTTTCAGTCCTATAGATACACTTCTCTGATCTCTGTGGATGCTAATTTTTAGAAGTTCTCTCTGTTCCAGAGTTATTTTTGTTTCTCTCAAGATCTACAGTTTTATTTTTCCAAACACATCAGGGAGGGAGGCTTTGTACTGGGTCCAGGATGAGGGCAGAAGTCCTATGAGCACCCACAATCACCACTTGTTCTCAGGTGCTCATACTCTAGCTGAGCTAGGACTCCCTGGATTGTTTTTCTTTGAAAGGACCCTTGACTTTCACCCAGGGATAGGTGCTCAGCTGCCTGTGTGTGTGTATGTGTGTGTGTGTGTGTGTGTGTGTGTGTGTATAAGGATGGGAAAAGGGGTGCCTGGCTGGTTTCTATATAACACTTCACTTACTCCCCTTCTTTCCAAGCTCACTTCACACTCCTGCCCCCTTTGGTGCTGTCTCCAAGCCAAGAGCTTCTCTGGGCTTCTGTGGCAGCAAATGGGCTCTTGCCTCACTGCACCCTGTCCACTCATGTCCTTGGCCACACTTCATCCATCATCGTCCCCTTTTCTGCCTTCCAGGGAGAGACAGATCCCTTGTAATCTGATGTTCACCTCTGCTCTGTGCTCTCATGCCCTCATTTCTAGGCCTTTAGAAATTAAAACATAATTATACTCTCAAGTGGGGAAGAAGATAAATACACATGCTTATTAGCCTTTTCTTGAACCAAAACCCACCTTTTGAAAAATCAATCTAACATATCTGAGTTATAACTGAGATTATAAATCAGCAAGTCTTGGGACACCTGGGTGGCTCAGATGGTTAAGCATCTGCCCTCAGTTCAGGTCGTGATCTCCCAGTCCTGAGATCAAGCCCGTCATCAGATGCCTGGCTCAGCAGGGAGCCTGCTTCTGCCTCTGCTTGTGCTCTCTCTCTGTATCTCTCTGTCTCAAGTAAATAAATTAAAAAATCTTAAAAAAAAAAAAAAAAAAGAATCAGCAAGTCCTTGGCTTTCTAACCCGTGAAAGCAGCATTCACTGACGTGTGGCCAGGCCCATATCAGAAGGCATCTAATGACAAGCAACACAATCTTTGATGGCCTCTAATTGATGAGCACACAGGACTTCAAATGTTTCTGAGGCACAGCCTCAGACAGTGTCAGAGTGATTCTTTCACTAGCCAACAAAAATTGACAAGGGGTTGAAAGTAAACCCACTGTTCCAGAGGAGCACGCATTTTGAGTTTTACAGCAATTAGAACTTTTAATATCTGTTCTGAGAAATATCTGAGAGGTATGTAGGTGCGCACACACTTGTGCACACGTGCAACAAAGATTTGCTTTTGTACTAATCTGTAACACCGGCAGGAAAAACAGTTGTTACCTTATAAACAATTAAATGCAGTGCTTCATAAGTGTCATCTGTATTTACAAAAATTTTGGGGAATCTGCATTTTGCTTCTGGATCATTGAGGTTTAAGGGTCCAGTAAGAAATCTGAAAAATAAGCATGGAAATAATTCAATTAGGTAAATGATAAACAGGAATATATAAAACAGAACATATTCCCACTTTATATTCATTTTTTTTGGAAGCTAGACACCACTTTGAAAACACCAAATCAAAGTATGATAAAGTTTAATTCACTGGAAACAACAGAATTCCCTTTACTGACTACTGCCAATAAATAGCACAAAGGTAATTCAGTGTTGATGATTTTTACCATTGCCAAAAAAGATAATAAAATTCAATACCATACATCAAAGAACAGAAGTTCTACCTTCCATAATGTTGAAGATTTCCTGGCATCTCCGCCCTTACTGGAGAATCCCTTCCTGCCAGCTGTAAACAAATTCAATGTTGAGAAATAGATTATTAGATTTTCTCATTTCAAAGCTTTGAAAACAACATTCATATCTTCTAGTTGGCTCCATGCCATTTTCCTGTATCATTTGCTCATATTCCTCTCCACCAAAAAAAGGGAGGGAGGATTACAAGAGGTACATAAAGAATGCACTGATGTGAACCAGAATGATCAGAACTTCATCATATTCTCAACTCAATATACTGCTTTAGTTCCTTGAATAGCAATAATCGAAATTTCCCATGTGGTTAATGTATGTTAGGCAATGACCACCTCATGGGACACCTAGAGGCACCACATACTTCCCATACAAATAACATACATACATATAGACACAGACAGAGGTGTTGGGGTGGAGGGGGAGCAGAACTAATGCCTGGACATACCTCAGGTTCGATATGCCTTGGAAACAGAGATGTGGTGAGGTATTTGTATAAAATTCTCATGTCATCTTGTTCTAACCCACTCCTGAAACATCAGAAAAAAATGGTGTTAAAAAGCCTGGAACCGGTCTTCCGTCTCCTGTATTTCTGATCATAATAAAACTCCTCTTTTGTCTTGTTTACGTTATACCCAGAAGTCCTTTCCCTGACTGGGAAATTCCAAAATCAAACTAGTTTGGCACCAGCATTCTATCTTGATCCACCAAAGGCTACTACTATGTCATCTTGTATTCTATATGCCATTTTAAACAAAAAGTCACTGGTCTGATTTGGTTTGACTTCATTCTCTGCTTGAATTCCATATAGGATTCTTCAGGGAGCATTAATAACCACCACGCTCCACTTCAGGTAGATTTTCTTTGCTTTCCAGGCTATATGAGAATGCCATACACTTTCAAGAGCCTCCTGGGAAATACTGGCATGCTGTAGATGGGGAACTTGCTCCTGCCAGGTCTCAGAAACTTATGTGGATTTTCATTCTATGACCTCAGTGCAGGCAGAGAGGCGAAGAGAAAGAGACAAACTTTCACGTAAGTCTAATCTGAAATGAGGCAAGAATAAGTAGCACTGTGGAAACAGTGCTGAGACACCAGCAGGCCTCAGACCTTATTTGAGATCAGTTTTCTAGGTAGGGATATAAACAGACCATGAGTCTGTGTCTGGTTTTTCTATTTGAGATAACTTAAAAAAAAAAAAAATCCCGTGATGAAATCCAGCTTTATATAAATCAAGCCTCTATACCATATTCCAGAGGCACTCTCTTCTTTTCCTAGTGAAACCATCTGTTAGAAAAATCTGGCTTTCCTTAACAAATAACATGCTGCTCCCTTCCTGAGACACTTCCAATGCTGTCTCAACCCTTCCTCTGCCACCTCACTCCTTTCCAGATTCTATTTTCATAAGGTCTTGTCCACAACTAAAATTATAAGGGATGGAGCCCTAGCCCTTTAAGCAGGTTTGTTTTGTCTGTCCTACAACAACTCTAACTCAAAGTACCATATAGCCAACTGGGCAGATGGAATCTCCAAATCAAACACATGAAAAGTCACCCACTTTCTTCTTTTGCAGAAATAATGGAGGTAAGGAGAGAAAGAGGAAAACAAAACAGGTTCCGGATGTTATCTTCCTTTTAAGACATAGTCAGAAGTACTAGTGGGGAGAGGCTGTCGATGATAGGTAGAAGACAGTACATAAAGAACTATGTGCTGGGCAATTTCTTCTGGAGCTGCACTTCCAGTAAGAGAAGCTACTGGGCACATCTGGCTACTAAATGTGGGACATGTGGCTCATCAAAGTGAGTGTAAAACATACATTTGATTGTTAAGATTTAGCACAAAAAGAACAGGTCATTAATAATTTATGTTTACATGTCCAAGTAATAAATTTATAATAGTTCATTAATAATTTAAGCTTTTACATGTTGAAATAAATAATTTTAGGGATCCCTGGGTGGCGCAGCGGTTTGGCGCCTGCCTTTGGCCCAGGGCGCGATCCTGGAGACCCGGGATCGAATCCCACGTCGGGCTCCCGGTGCATGGAGCCTGCTTCTCCCTCTGCCTATGTCTCTGCCTCTCTCTCTCTCTCTGTGACTATCATAAATAAATAAAAAAAAATTAAAAAAAAAAAAAGAAATAAATAATTTTAGGTATACTAGGCTAAAACATTAATTTTACTAGTTTCTTTTCATTTGAACATAGCTACTAGGAAACTTAAAATTATATATAATGGCTTGGACTATATTCTTTTTAAGATTTTATTTGAGAGAGAGGGTGTGAGCAAGTGAGCAGGGAGAGGGGCAGTGGGAGGAGCAGAGACAGAATCCCAAGCAGACACCTGCTGAGCACAGAGCCCAACACAGGGCTTGATCTCACAACCCTGAGATCATGACCTAAGCTGAAATCAAGAGTTGGATGCTTAACCAGCTGAGCCACCCAGAGGCCCCTGCACTAGATTCTTACTGGACGGTGCTGTTCTAGGCCATAGGACACCAAGAAGAAAAAACTCTGTAAAAGCAGCCTGTAACTGTTCTACTGTGCATTGTGATTAGGGCTTTATCATTTTACTTCAGATTTAATGCTAGGCATTAAATAACTTGGTACTGGTCTTCTGGATAGAAAACTTAAAAATAAAAATACTTGGGATCCCTGGGTGGCTCAGCAGTTTAGCGCCTGCCTTTGGCCCAGGGCGCAATCCTGGAGTCCCGGGATCGAGTCCCATGTCGGGCTCCCAGCATGGAGCCTGCTTCTCCCTCTGCCTGTGTCTCTGCCTCTCTCTATGTCTATCATGAATAAATAAATAAAATCTTTTAAAAAAATAAATAAAATAGAAATAAAAATACTAAGTTGCAGGCAGCTGTTCAGAGCAAAAAAAAACCCCAAGTAGGTGATTCCCACTTTGCCTACAGAAAGGCCTGCCCTACTTGTAGGATCTCCATGAGCTCGGACCACAGCAGGCCTCTCTCCAGTGTCTGCCACTCCTATCCCTACTTCTGCTCCCCTATAAAAATAAATGAGGCAACAATTCATTATAATTATGGAAAATGTTACTATTGGAGCAAAGTTCTTTAAAAAAAAAAGGTAAATTTAAAAGTTCCTTCTTTAGTGCAAATAGATAAATAAATAAAGCAAAAAATCCCTGCACTGACAGGTCCAAATGATTCAGGACTCCATCAATGGTTCACATCACACAGACAATAGCCCACTCATGTTCAGAAGTTGTTCAGGGGTTCTCTCAAAGTCTCTCAAATATGGTTATTTAATACGAATAATTTTTTTCTTAAAAAAATTTTTTTTCTTCAGCTTAAATCTCAATTGATCCAATTTGTGTGCAATGCAGAATCCTTCATATCAAGATCAGTTTTGTCTACAATACAGATGCTATCGTCATGTATTAAATATAAAATAATCTAGTCAAGCAAGATCCAAGGGGATGGTCAACTTTGATGAACTTAAGAAATACCTAAAACATTTATTCATAGAAGCATTAACCCCTGGAAGGTAAATCAATTCACTAAAAAGAAAATTCTCTCAGGGAATGGTTCAGTTGGTGAAACATCTGTCTTCGGCTCAGGTCATGATCCCAGGGTCCTGGGATCAAGCTGTGTTGGGCTCCCTGCTCAGCAGGGAGTCTGCTTGTCCATCTCCCTCTGCCCCTCCCACTGCTTATGCTCTCTGTCAAATGAATAAATAAAAAAATATTTAAAACAAATTTTTTTTCTCAAAAAACAGGCCAAGAACTCTGGACAAGAAAAATGACTGACATCCTCCTACCAAATAGCAATAATGTCTAATCCTATCATGGTCACTGCAAAACCAAATCCATCCATTAAATGCAACAAAGTCAAGAACCTAGAAGATATTTTCTACTAATTATTTGCTTTAAGCTCACAACCATTTACCAAGTACCTACAGTCTATAAGGTTCTGGCCATGTCCTGGGACAGATAAGAGTTTCTAACTTCAATCAGAAAATTTCAAAACAATATAAACAAGTAGCAAATTGAACCCAATAATATACTTAAAAAAATCATTCACCATGATCATGTGGGATTTATTCTCAGAATGCAAAGGTGGTTCAATATTCACAAAACAACGTGATACATCACATCAATAAGAAAAAGCATAAAAACCACATAATAATTTCAATAGATGCAGAAAAAGCATTCAACAAAGTACATCTATTCATGATAAAAACCCTCTGCAAAGTAGGTTTAGAAGGAACGTATCTCAACACAATAAAGGTCATATAGGAAAAACCCACAGCCAACATCATACTCATGGGGAAAAACTGAGGAAAGCCTGGGTGGCTCAGTGGTTGAGCATCTGCCTTGGGCTCAGGGCAGGATCCTGCAATTCTGGGATGGAGTCTTGCACTGAGCTCCCTGCAGGGAGCCCGCTTCTCTCTCCGCCTATGTCTCTGCCTCTCTTTCATGAATAAATAAATAAAATATTTTTAAAAAAATGGGGAAAAACTGAGAGCTTTTCCTCTAAGGTGAGGAACAAGACAAGCATGTCCATTCTCACCACTTTTATTCAACATAGTACTGGAAGTCCTAGCCACAACAATTAGATAACAAAAAAGAAATAAAAAGGCATCCAAGTTGGTAAGGAAGAAGTAAAACTCTACGTGCAGATGACATGACACTATATGTAGAAAACCCTAAAAAAACACCAAAAAACTATCAGAACTGATAAATTAATTCAATAGTCACAAAAATCAATCTACAAAAATTTGTTCTTTTCCCATACATAAGAAGAAAGTGAAATTAAGAAAAGAATTGCATTTACAACTGCACTGAAAACAATATAATATCTAGGATTAAATTTAACCAAGGAGGTAAAAGACCAAGACTCTGAAAACTATAAACCACTGATGAAATTCAAGACAACACAAATAGATATTCTATGCTCATCGAATGGAAGAACAAATATTGTTAAAATGTCTAGACTAAAAAAAAAAAAAAAAGGTCTAGACTACCCAAAGCAATCTATACATTTCATGCAATCCCTATCAAAACATCCACAATATTTTTCACAAAACTTGAACAAACAATCCTAAAATCTGTATGAAAGCACAGAATACCTCAAATAGCCACAGCAATCTTGAAAAAGCAAAACTGGAGGTATCATAACTCCAGATTTCAAGTTACATTATAACACAGTAGTAATTAAAACAGTATGGTAATGGCATAAAAACAGACATATAGATGAGTGGAATAAAACAGAAACTCCAGAAATAAACCCACAATTATATGGTAAATTAACCTTCACCAAAGGAGTGAATATCCAGTGGGGAAAAGATGGTCATTTCAACAAATGGTGTCAGGAAAACATAACTAACTGCAACATGCAGAAGAATGCAACTGGACCTCTTTCTTACACCATACACAAAAAGAAACTCAAAATGGACTAAAGACCTAAATGTGAAACCTGAAACCATAAAAATCCTTGAAGAGAGCTCAGGCAGTAATGTCTCTGACATCAGCTGTAGCAACATTTTTCAAGATATGTCTTCTAGAGCAAGGGAAATAAACTATTGGGACTATATCAAAATAAAAAGTGTCTGGAGAGTGAAGGAAACCATAAAAAAGGCAACCTACCGAATGGGAGAAGATATTTGCAAATCCGATAAAGGATTAATATCTGAACTATATAAAGAACTGATATAATTCATTACCCAAAAAACAAATAATCCAATTAAAAAATGGGCAAAAGATATAAACAGACATTTCTCCAAAGAAGATGTCCAGATGGCCAACAGACACATGAAAAGATGCTCATGATGAGTTATCATCAGGGAAATGCAAATCAAAATTACAATGAGGTAATTTTGTCAGAATGGCTAAAATTAACAACATAAGAAACAACAGGTGGTGATGAGGATGTGGGGAAAAAAGGAACCCTTATGAAATGTTGCTAGGAATGCAAACTGGTGGCGATACAGCCACTGTGGAAAACAGTACAGAGGTGCCTAGAAAAATTGAAAATAGAACTATCCTATGATCTAGCAATTGTACTACTGGATATTTATCCAAAATATACAAAAAAAAAAAAAAAACTAATTCAAAGGGATACATGTACCCCCCTCCATGTTTATAGCAGCATTATTTACGATAGCCAAATTATGGAAGCAGCCCAAGTGTCCGTAAATAGGTAAATGAATAAAGATGTGGCATATATAAATATATATATATATATATAGAGAGAGAGAGTATTAGTCATAAAAAATGAAATCTTACCATTTGCAGCAATATGGATAGAACTAAAGACTACAATGCTAAGTGAAATAAGTCAGAGAAAGATAAATACCATATGACTTGACTTGTGGAATTTAAAAAAATAATGAGCAAAGGACAAAAGAGAGAGACAAACCAAGAAACATAGTTTTAACTACAGAGAACAAACAGATGGTTACGGGCGGGGTGGGGGGTTAGGGGATGGGATTAAAGAGTATATTTATCATGAGGAAAAAAATTAAAATGGTTGGAAAAAAAAACATTGAGCTCCACCTCACAAAGCATTCAAAATTAAACACGTGCACATGGGCACATGTACACACATATATAATAGTAAGCAATTAAGAACAAATATATATCCTATTCGTGAAATATAAAATACTTCATTGGTATTTAAACAGAGCAGCTTTGTAACTAACAGTTGCCTCCCACAATATGTTGGTTTTTTTTTGAAACTCCTCCTTATGATGACTGCCTGGGGCCAACCTTGCCCTGTCTGCATATTGTGGTGGGATCCCAAAGCCGCGCTGTGCAGCCATCGGAGCTGGGCACAGCTTAACTCCAGGGGCTGTCCTTCACAAAGACAAAGAGGCCAACAGGATCCCTAGGACTAGGGCAACACGCAGCCCTGTGAGCTCAGGCTTCCAGACTTCAACTCCACTGGTCCTACTGGCTCATCGGCCTCTCAGCAGAAGCTGCTGACTTTGAGGGGGACCCTCATGCTCTAGGCCTGTACCCTTTCTCACCCCGGGTTCATGCCCACATCAGGGCTTATGCTATGTCAGGCGATTAGAATCTGAGCTACCTTCCTCTAACAGGAGCACCCAGGTCATGGACTGCCATGGAATTCTAGCATGTCTGTCTCCTCACTGGGGTGGGGGGAATGGGGGTAGGGGGGTAAAGGGGAAAGCCTTCCCAGCAGCACCTCCCTGGAATTTCTGCCTGTGGAGGGCTGCTCCCTCCTCAGACCTGACACCCTCCAACCCTGTGTTAACTCTTCCACCTCTCACAACAGCATTAAGAATCTCATTTGAATACCATAGAGTGAAAATTATAAAAAGCAACTAGAACAGGACCAGCTAATATAGCATCATGTGTCCTGCTAAACAACTTGTTAAATGTGAAGGGAAGGGCTTTTTCATCTGGGTTTCATGCTGCTTTCATGGGGGGGGGGGGGGGGGACAGGACGCACACACAAATTCTACATGAAAACTCATCAACGTGTTTAATAAACGGATTCAAATTTCTTTCGATTAGCCTATTTCTCTTCCTAAAATGATGCCACAAGATCTTGGCAGGGAGAGGAAGGGTTTCCAGAAACCATTATTGCCTTTTGTGTTAGCTGAACTCAAGTTTTTGGGCTCAAATACGGCCACAACCTGAACTGCAGAAAGTGGGATACAGTCCATGTAAACGTGAAAACTCAACACTAGTGAGCACCCGGAACAGATCCTGAACTCTAGGAGCCCATCTCAGACAATCAGGGGGCTCTGGACGTCTCTGAGCCACACAGCCTCTATATGGTCATGGTCACATGGCTTTTCTAGAGCTGTCCTGGGTAGCTGAGAGCGTGTAGTTTCTCCTTTCTTCTTGAGTATCAACACTTCCAAAGAAATTATGTTTTTGTTCCTACTACAGGATGCACAGTTGGTTGCCAGTAGGTAACTTTCTGGTTTTATGGCACATTTAACTTCTTGGATATTTTTAAAAATCTAGCTTGAAAATAAAGTATGAAAAGTATGCTTTCCACATTTATTATAGTTTCTTTAAAGAAGTTTTCCGAAGAACACCCAAATAAAAATAGGATCCCTAAACTTAACTTGACATGAACATTTTCTATACCTTTCATGCAACCAATTTTAAATTCCCCTGCTTTTGTCTTTTTAACCCAAATCACCCTACTTTTAGTTTAAATGATCACTGCTTTATTTTGACAGCATCTGTAAAGATGCTTCCTACCTTGCCCCCTTGCTATTCATTCCAATTTGACAACCTATCGATCCAGTCACTGCTGTTTTTATTATCTTAATAGGTTTTCTTCTTTTATATGCCAAGCCTTAGGGTGTACATACCAGATTAGTTGATCGTTATAGAGAAAGGCAGTGTATTTGACTATACTCAGGCTTTCCTCCATTCTATTAATAAAGGACTGGATTTTCAAATAAGTCATTTTATCCAATGGGAAGAAGCTGATTCCACCAAAAATGTCAAGGAGATCACATGACTGCAAATGCAACGTTTGCAAGTACTGTAGGAAAAAATAAGGCGTTAAACTTACTAAGAGTACACTGAATATAGCACTCTGAAAGCGGAGAATAATTAGTCAATTTAGGATAAGATTACATACTAGCACACTGACAAGACCAATAAGCAGATGAGCCACAGCTAACTGGATGTGAAATCAATACCAATTTCAAAATATAAAGTTCAAACGTAAACTGTTAATATTTATTCAGGATTGTCTTATCTCTTTGAGGTATTTAATTCCCTAAATGAATGATTCTCAAATTATATTAATCTCATTAGGGACCTATACATTGATATGCACTAACAGTGCCATCTTCTGCAAAAATAACACTGAGAGCACAGGCAGTCAGTAGTTGATAGGTAGGAGAGTAATAAAAAGGCAAGGACAGAAGTCAGGAGACAGCATAAGAGTAAATGATGGTCATTAGAATGAAGAAACAAAGAGGAAAAAAAAGTAATTCATAAAAACAAAATAATTCAAAAACAGAGAAAATGTAGTTTAGGGGAAAAAATAAATTGAGAATTATTCCTCTAAGCTAAACTGAATTTTACCAGTGATAAGCTATAAAAAACTTACAGTGTAACAGAGTGACAACTATATAGGCACATTCATTTATTGTTCGGGAAAAATCACGCTAATAACCACTAAGGTGATAAAGTCTATATCACAGCAATAACTTTTCCGTTGCATCAATACAGATTAAACAATACTGCTCAGTGAACAATAATCAATCCATAAGAATGTATGATTCAGGTAAAGAGTTTAAATTCAGTTAATTGACCAATCATCATGCAGGAAATTCATTTTGAGTAAGCCCACACTAACGACACAGGTGGACCAAGGATGAAGACAAGAGGTGTAGGGATCCCTGGGTGGCGCAGCGGTTTGGCGCCTGCCTTTGGCCCAGGGCGCGATCCTGGAGACCCCGGATCGAGTCCCACGTCGGGCTCCCGGTGCATGGAGCCTGCTTCTCCCTCTGCCTGTGTCTCTGCCTCTCTCTCTCTATCATAAATAAATAAAAATTAAAAAAAAATTAAAAAAAAAAAAAGAAGACAAGAGGTGTCTCCAAGATGATGTGGGGATGCACACAAACGGCAGGATGCTCTGATCCTGCACAAAAAGTTATGAAAAGATTCAAGAATGCAAGCCTAAAGAGTTTTCTCACTGATCTGATTTTGCCACAATGTATCTTACACTTTGTCACTTTCAAGTCCTAAGTTTTTCCTAAAGGAGAAGCAAAATTGTATGTTTATTTCTAAAAGTCTTTTTGAAGACTACAAAGATTATAAATAAAATTCATAATACTTACCCGATGGAAGAATTTCTCTAATCTTTCTTTTAGGAGCTTGACACCTCCATCTTCCATGGCTCTCAGAAATGTACCATTAAAAAGCTAATGATGCAAAAAAATTTTTTTAAAAGTCAGTTTCTTATACCCTGCAATTTACCAGTATAACAAATTCTTTTCCTTTTAGATTAACTAATTTGGCTTATTTAACCCCCCACCCCATTCCTTTTAAACATATAGAAAATATTTACATGAAAGGGCCTGAGTTATAAAATAAATCACACACAAAATCAACACTGTTAAGTGATATCATTTCTGTGTAATCACTGAATCATTTGGGAGATTTTTTTTTTTTAAAGTAAGCTTCATGCTCAGCATACAGACCAACACTGGGCTTGAACTCATGACCCTGAGATAGATCAAGACTTGAGCTGAGATCAAGAGTCAGATGCTTAACCAACTAAGCTACCTGGGCACCCCGCATTTTTTTTTTTTTGTAACCTCATCTCATAACTAAATTTCATTTTATGTAAATAATATTGCCAGACTTCTTAAATCATACAAATATCTACAGTATGCCTTTTCCTCAAGCATATGGACTCTCAACTGGGATACATTCCTAGTACTGCTAGGAACAGAGAAAGACTCACTACTCAGTGAATAAGTCTATACATAAATCTCAATGCAGTTTCAAAGGCCCCATTATTTCTTCCCTTAAAATAGATATAGTCACCACACAGTCATCTAAAGAACTAAGATTTTGAAACAATCCCTGTAAACAGGGGTAACTGGCTAGACTCAATTCAGAAAGAACTTCATGCTTACCTTGTACATGCTATAGCACTGCTGTAACACTGAACTATAAACCTTGTCCTGCAAGCATAAAGACACAGATCTCAATTCAAGGGGGAAAAAGTCCACAGCATAGCAAATGTACAATGACTCTTGGCAACGCAATATAGTGCTTATAAGCTTGGACCCACAACAGTTGTGTGCTGACAGTAAGATGTATTTAAATTCAGTTATGAACCAGTAAGCCTAATTTTAGGAGGGCTTATAAAAAGATGATTAGAAGACACTAGGGAGACAAGATACAGATTTTTATACAACTGTGCTAATGTAAACAGATATGAAACGTCACTATGCAGAACCTCAGAATCTTCTACAAAAGTGACTGCTTAAATTTGACCAAGTCACTCAACATATTCAGTAACAGATTTTAACAGATTTTCTAAAAATATGAAACAAAGAATGACACATTACCAACAACTCCTCCTCTTGGTATTCAACAATTGGTTTTCCATCTTTACTTTGCTTTTCAATTATAGGATTCCGAACAACCTACAAAATTTTGATAGGACGAAATTACACAGTGACCCAATTACATAAGTTTTTAATTTTCTCTTAAATGAAAAAATCTGAGCACGTCACAACACCAAAAACACAACTTCTTAAAACAGCCCCAAGAACACATACACTGAATATGTGCAACCAACTTTATTGTAATTTTACTTTGCAATAGCTAGAGGACTTTCCTAAAGTCCTAAGAGAAAAGATCACCCATAATCTCACTACACAAACTCAAAAAAATGTACTGTATATGCAAGTACCATGACCATCCAGAAATTCTCTTCTGGTTCATTGAAGAACTGTCTATTCTTCTGTGTATGTAAAGACTTTGCAGGTTTTGATGGACTAAAGGTCCTAAAAAGGTTAAAAAAAAAAATGTTGGGGGACGGTTCTCGAAGTTGTAAGAATTCACTGAGCTTACTGAGCTCTGCATTTAAGGGCATTACCTTGTAAACTGTACAATAGCTTCACATAATCCAACATTTCTAATTTTCTCATTCTTTTCAACTTCATTTGGATGGTAAAATAAAATTTTATTTTCCTCCTAAAGTATGGAGAAACAAAATCATCACATTAACATGAGCATTTTTTAAAAAATCATCTCAGCTGTTGAAAATGCTGTTCAGGGATCCCTGGGTGGCGCAGTGGTTTGGTGCCTGCCTTTGGCCCAGGGCGCGATCCTGGAGACCTGGGATCGAATCCCACGTCAGGCTCCCGGTGCATGGAGCCTGCTTCTCCCTCCGCCTGTGTCTCTGCCTCTCTCTCTCTGTGTGAAATAAATAAATAAATAAATAAATAAATAAATAAATAAATAAATAAATAAATAAAATGCTGTTCAATGTCAAGCTCTCACATCACACATGCCAGCAGCAAAACAAAACAAAAAACCCTTTTCAGAAAAATCAAAAATTGTCTTCTCCTCTATATGTAAATGGTGCTCACCAGCCTGGAAGGCCATTGTGATATACAGTTAAGTCACAAGTCCTCTGGAGGCGCACAAAACAATTACTCTGAAAAACTCAATCTTACAGTTTCTTTCCTTCTTTCCTCACACTAATTTTGCAAAAAACACCATTTGTAAAAAAAAAAAAAAAAAAAAAAAAAAAGCGTGTGCCCACATGTGCAGACTTACTGCCTCCTTGCGAGTAAAACTCAGCAGGTTCAAGAGCATTAGAACTCAGAGCCTTTCAAAGGGCCCTGAGGGGCACCTGAGTGGCCCAATGGTTGAGCATCTGCCTTTGGTTCTGGTTGTGATGGGGGGGGGGGGCGGTGGTCTTCGGATCGAGTCCCCCATCCGGCTCCCCAGAGGGAGCCTGCTTCTCCCTCCGCCTATGTCTCAGCCTCTCTCTGTGTCTCCCATTAGATAAATAAATAAATAATAAATAAATAATAAATAAATGTGATTTGCTGCCAGCCCAACCGGACATCCTTTGGGGAAGTCACCGTCCCCACCTAAAAAACAAACAAAACCCATCCCTGGAATTTATTTAGCAATTCGGAAAAACAACACAAAACTTTCCTATGCTCCTCCAGGCCTGAGTTATCTTAGGACCACATAGGCCACCACTCTCCATCCATGCTTCTAGTCCGGGACTTGGACTAACAAAAACATAAACTCAATTTTAGTTACCCGGGATTGGCGCAGAAGCGCGGAAACTCACTCACCCTGCGTGGAGTGATGAGCCTGCCGAGCCTCCGTCCAGACACCGTGCCCGGCCCCCACTCGTTCCGCGGGCGCACGCCCGGCACAAAGCAGCCTCGGAAAAAGCCGCCCGGGAGGGGAGTGACAGGTGCTGCGCGGTATCCCCCGCCCCCCTCCCCCGGGCGCGCCCCACCCCCAGCCTTCTCCGGCTCCG
Organism: Nyctereutes procyonoides; assembly: GCF_905146905.1. NCBI lineage: Eukaryota > Metazoa > Chordata > Mammalia > Carnivora > Canidae > Nyctereutes > Nyctereutes procyonoides. The sequence continues at coordinate 66,843,085 of NW_026575126.1, forward strand.
ACGCCGGCCGGCCGGCCACCGCCCCCGCCCTCCGGCCCTCCTCCGACCGCCGGCTGGCACCCGCCCACGGCACCGCTCCGCGCACCTCGCCCTCGCGCGGTCCGAAGCGCGGGTTGTAGATGAAGAAGCTCAGCAGCGCCGGCGGGAACTGCTTCTCCTGGGCCGTCCCGGCCCCGGCCCCGGCCGCCGCTGCCGCCATCCCGGCCCGGCCCCCAGCCTCGGGAGCCTCCCTCGGCCCGCCCAGAGACAGCCGCCCTGAGGAGACCGCACTTCCGCCTCGCTCGCGGCCGCCCCGGAAATGGTCGCCGCCGACCCGGAAAGAGAACCTGCCGCCCAGCATCCCCTTTTGGCGAGGCCCGGTGTGGGTTCGTTTTGCGTTGGTTTCTGCCACAGGTGCTTCTTGTTTGAGAGTGGAGGTGAAAGTGAAACTTTTTTTTTGTTTGGTGGTTCCCAGGTTTGTGTCCTGGCTGAAGCGAGAGCTGAGTATTTAAAGAAAAATAGAACGGGCATAGGTTGTTTTTTTTTGTTTTGTTTTGTTTTTTGTTTTTAGAAGGGAGAGTGAAGGCGCAAAGGAAGATGAGGTGCATTAAGCTGGGCGATTTGCCCACTTCCATCATCTACAGGGTCCCGCCTGGCGTGTATAGGCTTTTTTGATCCCTGTTTGAGCGACCTGAGCTGACCGCTGGGTCAAACCTAACCAACGGGGTTTGCGTCTTAGCCCAGCTCCCGTGGCTCTGGGGAGAAAGGTTGTGCGCAGAAGCGAGGGCGCGGCCTCTGTGGTCCACGCGGGAGCAGAGCGTGGCATTCCCCGCGGAGCGCCCCGTCCCGGGCCTCGGCGACCAGGGCATCGTCCTTTCTTCGCATCGAGGAGTCACTTGCTTTTGAGCCCTATGGATTGTGCCATGTTGGAACAGCTCGTCACTTCTGGCTTCTGGTATTGGGAGTCCGAGCCCTTGCATGGCTGCCTGCTTGGCCAAACTCAAGAAGACCTCAGGATGACCTTAGGATGACTCCTTGGTCACAGGTGAAGTTTAGGAACAGGACCTCTTATTCAACCTGGTAGAGTAGACTTTAATGTTTAGGGAGGAGATGCACTGGAATTTGGACTGGGTATTTATCCTAACCTGGTCCCTGGCACAGTGCGAAACCTGGGACCTGTTACCTAGCTTTTCTCCAGCCTCTAGTTCATATTTGTAAAATGATGAGTAGCAAATGCTTGCCTAGTAGGAATTTTGCTTTAAGAATTAAATGGGGGACGCCTGGGTGGCCCAGTGGTTGAGCACTTGCCTTTGGCTCAGGTGCTGATCCCAGGGTCCTGGGATAGAGCACCCCCATCCCGCTCCCTGCAGGGAGCCTGCTTCTCCCTCTGCCTATGTCTCTGCCTCTCTCTGTGTCTCTATGAATAAATAAAATCTTTTTTAAAAAGAATTAAATGGGACCACGAATTGAATATAGAGTGCCCAACACTTCATCATTATTCAACAAATGGTTGTCGTTACTTGCCCTTGAAACACTTTCCCAGCTAACTTGCTCTGTTGCATGAAATTCTGCACTAAATACAGTGTTTTGGTATTAAAGCAATAATTTTAAAATATTTTAAGGTAACAGAATCCTCTCTCCTCTCTTTCTATCCCCCCAAAAGTCTATGGAGAGTTCTAATACATAAAATAGATGCAGAGCTACCATGGTTAAATGAGAGCCCAAGGGATAGGACTGAGGTCTAGGAGTACCTTCTGGCTTTTTCTAGGTGCTACCCACCAGTCCCATCTTCCTTGGGGACCCTAAAGCACCTGCCCAGGACCTTGTGACTCCATGTTACTTGAAAACTCCAAGATAAAGAAGTCTCCTTTGGCCCTGAGTAAATACTTCTGGAAAGGTTGAAGGAAGAGCCCAGGGCTGACGTTGGAACACCTGGATTTGAGTTCTGGTTTTGCCATTTATCAGTTGAATGACTTTTGACTAATCACTTATGTTATTTAATCTCTGTTTCCTCCTTGGCGAAATAAGGTTAGTACCTGCCTCACAAGGTTATTGCAGAATTAAGCTAGATGGTGCAAGTGAAAACACTTTGTAAAGTACAAAGTACTATGCAAATGTGATGCACGAGCACTTTAGAATATTAGTCAACCTTTCTCCCCAGCACACTTCTACTTCCTTGTAGACTTTGCCTCCTCTGCACCCAATCAATTAAATTAACTGCCACAGGAAACAGATGATACAAAACCAAGTGAAACAAAAACCCAGAAATCAAAGAGATTTTTAAGTTTCAAATCGGGAAGCAAAAAAGCTTAGATATTGATGCATCCCCCTCTCTCACACTCGGGTTGTACATGGGCGTGGTGTGGGAGGAGTGGTGATGATGGACACTTAGATGGTTTTGGAGACCTCAAAGTAGAGAGAATGTGTAGTTGCTTCCTTGTGAAGCTGGGGAGGTAGCAAGCCTCACAGAGTTTCCCTCTGTGTCAAGCATGATGCGAGCAACGGTACCATAGCCTCATGAGTGTCTAGGCAGTAGGTTGCTACTCGGTGCAGGAAGCAGCCAAATGTTTTACTGATATATAGAAGTAATTCAGAGAAAGCCAGACCTGAGCAGCCTTAAAGTCAGGACAGAGTGGAGGTAGCTGTGGCCTTGATGGACCCTGACACTCAAGACCACAAGACTAGAGAGAAATAAAGATGAGGTACTAGTATGGATTGAGCACCAAATACTCCTTTCCCATGTAGGGCTTTGGCATTCCCCACCCCCCCACCTCAGGAGGCCCCTGAACTTCTCTATTCCCACAAACACACTGAATGTACAGCTATACATAGAGCAATTCCTTCTGGGAGAAATCCAGAAACAAGCTGAGTGACTCCTACACGGTCAAATGAGGAAATACCCAGATCAAAATGGGTTAGAATAGGGTGAGACATGGTCTCGCCACAATGCCCACCTAAGCACAGCATCATACAGTTAGGAGGGAACCCTCAACTCCTAGCCTCTCCCTGGGTTTGGATTGTACATCGAGCACCCCAACCTTTAAGACCCCCACCCACAGCTCCCATCTCCAAAACACCTAACTTTGAATGCCAGTGGGACTAGGATTTACTAGACCTACAAGACTATATAGCAAAGTAGTTCTTAATGGGCATGTGAGCACTCCCCATGGCAGTCCCTTCTAAACTCAGTGCAAAGGGAGCAGGCGAAATGTCTGTCTGTGGTCTTCGCCTGGAAGGAATTTGTACACTTAACAAACCGTTGCCTGAGGGTCTGGCTTCTAATTTAGCACGCATTCAGGGACTGGCTGCAATCCTTCCCAGAACCCAAAATAGCTGGTTGGCACTACACCCGATTTTCCCTCCCCTCTGGTTCCCTTCAACACATGTAGTATGCCAACTTTTACAGTCACCACCCAAGGGATGGGCCCCCAAATTACCTAGCTTTGAGAGCCAGCAGGCATTCCTGAGCCCCACTAGCACCATAGCAAAAAGCAGGTTTTAAATAGGACAAGAGCGCCCTCCAGTGGCTATAATAATAATAATAAATATTTTTTAAAAATGGAAATAAAAAATATATAATATATTATAACAATATATATTATATTATATTATGTTATATATTATAACATAAGTAATATATATTATAACATAAGTAATAAATATTTTTAAAAATGAAAATCAAAAAATATATTGAGACAAATGGGAATGAAAACAACATAGCAAAAACTGAGTGCAGCAAAAATAGTTTCAAGAAGGAAGTATATAGAGATAAGTGCCTATATTAAGGGGGAGAAGGGGGGGGTGCTTGGGTGGCTCAGTCCATCATCCCAGGATCCTGGGATTGAGCCCTGTGTCCAGGCTAGCTGCACAGCAAGGAGTCTGCTTCTTCTCCCTCTGCTGTGCTCACTTGTGCTCTCTCTCAAATAAATAAACAAAATATATATAAAAAAGAAAGCTCTCAAACAGCCTAAGTTTACACCTCAAGGAATTAACAAAAGAAGAACAAACTAAGCCCAAATTTAGTAGGAAAAGAGGAAAACCAAAAATCAGATTGGAAAGAAACGACATAGAGACTAAAAGACAACGGAAAAGATCAATGAAATGAGGAGGTAGGTTTTTGAAAAAAATAAACAAGATTGACAGACCTTTAGCTAGATGAAAAAAAGGTACAAAAATCAGAGGCAAAAGAGAAGACATGACAATGGGTAATACAGAACTAATGAGGATCATAAGAAACTACTGTGAATAATTACACATCAAGCAATTAGATGACAGGAGAGCTGGAGACCTTGCTAGAGATGTATAACCTACCAAGACTGAAATGATGTAGAAAATCTGAATAGACCAGTTAAATAATTTAAACAGTATTTCAAAGTTTGTTTCAAACAATGTTACAAAGCAATAATAATCAAAACACTATACTACTGGCATAAAAACAGACACAAAGACCAAATGGAATAGAATTGAGAGCCCAAACATAAATGCATGCATATATGGTCAATTAAATTATGACAAAGGAATCAGGAGTATACAACAGGGAAAGGACAAGTCTCTTCCATAAATGGTGTTGGGGAAACAGGATGGCCCCATGCAAAAGAATTAAACTAGATATCTATTTTTATACCATATACAGAAATCAACTTGATATGGATTAAAGGTTTGAATGAAAAATTAAAATCTTTACTTGGATGTGAAGACTAAAACAGTAAGACTCCTAGATGAAAACTGGGGTAAGCTCCTTGACATTGGTCTCAATGATGATTTTTTAGATTTGATGCCAAAAGCAAAGGCAATAAAAACAAAAATAAGCAATTGGGAGTAAATCAAACTAAAAAGCTTCTGCACAGCAAAGGAAACCATCAATGAAATGGAAAGTTAACCTGTGGAATGGAAGAAAATATTTGCAAACCACACAGCTTATGAGGGTTAATATTAAAAATATCAAGAAACTCATGCAACCCAATAAAAAAAAAAAAACAAATAACCCAATTTAAAAATGGGCAAAAGATCTCAATAGACATTTTTCCAAAGAAAAAGGTCAATAGGTACATGGAAAGACACTTGACATCAGTCATCATCAGGGAAATGCAAATCAAAACTACAATGAGGTATCACCTCACACCTGGTAGGTCAGTTTTCTGAAAGGACAAAAGAAATGCTGGCCAGGATGTGGAGAAAGAGAACCCTTGAGCACTGATGGTGGCAATGTAAACTGGTGCAGTCACTATGGAAAACAGTATGGAGGGTACTCAGAAAAATTAAAAATAGAACTACCATATGATCCAGCAATCCCACTTGTGGCAATGTATCCAAGGGAAACGAAAATTATCTAGAAGAGAGATCTGCACTCCTTCTTCACCGTAGCATTATTCTCAATAGTACGGAAACAACCTAAGTGAACTGACTTCTCCAGGAAAAGCTGCTGTACTTTGTCAGAGCAGAAAAGACACAGCTGGACATGAGAGCTGAAGGAGGGCCCCACACCAAGGAGGGGAGTCAGCGAATAAGTGACCATCCCCTACTGATTTCCATAATAAAAGTACCATGGCTATCGCTTCACCCCTACCCGCCAAATCTCAGACCCACCTAAGACTGGTACCAACAGCCCAACCAAATTGACACAAGCAGTGCCAAGATTGATAAAGGGAGGGGGTAGGTACACAGGTGTTTTGTTGCCACCTATTGTCATCTTTATGTTTGAAATATTTTATCACTTGGGCACCTGGGTGGCTCAGTTGGTTAAGCATGTGCCTTCGGTTCAGGTCATGATCTCAGGGTCTGGGAATCAAGTCCCACATTGGACTCACTGCTTGGCAGAGAGTCTGCTTCTCCCTCTACCCCTCCCCTCTGCTTGTCCATGTTCTCTTTCACACACTCTCTCAAATAAATAAATTATTTTTAAAAATGAAATATTTCATCACTTAAAAATAATTCAAGGAGGGGTGGCTGGGTAGCTCAGTCGGTTGGGTGTCTGCCTTCAGCTCAGGTCATGATACGGGGGTCCTGAGATCAAGCCCCACTTCAGGTTTCCTCCCCAAGTGGGGAGCTCGCTTCTCCCTCTCCCTCTGCTCCCGCCCCCCCCACACTGGTGTGCGCACTCTCTCTGCTCTCTCTCTCTGAAATAAATAAGTAAAATCTTTAAAAAAGAGTAAAATTAAACTCCTCAGGTGATTCCAGCATGAATAAATAATAACAGTAATAATAGTTCAAGGATGTGAATTTATTTACTTTCATTGCAGAAAACACCTAGGAAGACAATGTCAAAATCTACTCCTTACCCGAAAAAGCTGACTTTTTGAAACCAGTTAAAACCAACCTCATGTAAATGAATAGTCTTTCCAGTGAATAAATTAACAGGCCAGGTGGAAACGAGCCTCCTGATTCCAATTTCATCTGTCGTCTTAAGTGTTTGCAAAGTAATACCATACCTTCACATTCGCAGGAGAGATATAAGATAGGTTTTTGCTTGAAATTAGATTCCTGAGTACTCATTAGACAAAATTAAACTGCATCGTCACACAGAATTAACTATGTGGTTTGTAAACCTGAACAGACGAGCACTTCACATCTTTGCTGGTTTTCTGTGCTTTCTTTTTGAGCTGGGAATATGGTGGAAACTATGCATTTAAAGATCAAAGTAAATATTTCATAACGTGCAGATGCTGAAGCAAAATACCCAAAATGTTTGAGCTATTTTAATAATTCTTATTATTAGCCTCAACAATTAGGCACATTCAGGTAACTGGCTTTCAAATCACATCCATTAAATTATAAACTACCAAACTGTCAGTCAAAACTACAATGAAGTAAAAGTAGTCCAGATTAGGGATCCCTGGGTGGCACAGCGGTTTGGCGCCTGCCTTTGGCCCGGGGCGCGATCCTGGAGACCCGGGATCGAATCCCACGTCGGGCTTCCGGTGCATGGAGCCTGCTTCTCCCTCTGCCTGTGTCTCTGCCCCTCTCTATATATATGTCTCTCATGCATAAATAAATAAAATATTAAAAAAAAAAAAAGTAGTCCAGATTAAAGCCACAGTCGCAGCCCTATCTTATAAGCAAGTAGGAAAAAACAGACTTCTGTAATCTATCATATGCTCTAGGCCCTCATCTCAAAGTTAAAATATATCTCGCCACTGCTGAGAACATTCTTTCTTGAGGTATATTAGTGATCATCTGCAAATTAGTTAAAAATCAAGAACACAAGCACAAAAGTTGCCTTACATGCATGTCAATCCTTTTTCCAGATTGTTACAATTTCAGGATTTTTTCCAGTTTTGATTAGACTCTGGATATGTTATATTTAAATTTTTCCTCAGTATATAAAAATATAAATGAGTCCAAAGAAATGAGTAGAAATTTCAGGAACAGAATAGTATGTAGGGCTTTCATTCATTTAAGTGTGGGATACATCTTTGGCATGAAAGTTTTTTTAAAATCAAAATTTGTTATTTGGCTTAGTGACAAAAATCGGATAAATTCTACATCTGTTTTTCATTTCTCTAGTTACTATGCTCCATTTCTTTAAAGGCCTCAGTTTTACCACACTGTTCTGTAATACTTCTAGCTGGAGATAACCGGTGTTGACATTTTATGTACCCTTTCTCTCTTTGGTGAGGTACACACTGAATAAGACTCATTTAAAAATGAATTACCCTGGGGATCCCTGGGTGGCGCAGCGGTTTGGCGCCTGCCTCTGGCCCAGGGCGCGATCCTGGAGACCCGGGATCGAATCCCACGTCGGGCTCCCGGTGCATGGAGCCTGCTTCTCCCTCTGCCTGTGTCTCTGCCTCTCTCTCTCTCTCTGTGTGACTATCATAAATAAATTAAAAAAAAAAAATGAATTACCCTGTACAAAGTTTGTATAATGACTAAACTTGGGTAATTTTTGAAAACGCTTTTTGTTTTCAAATTATACTTACCAAAGATTTGGAAATGCTAATGTCTTTGCAAAATTTAAACTTAGAAAAATAATCAGAAAAATAAAAAGCGCTAATTAACAAATGTATTCAAATGCCCAGAGTTGTTACTTGCATTCAGGGATGGAGTTATGTACCACCCCTCCTCCCTGCCAGCACACTTAAAAATCCAAATAATGTAATTTAAAATTGTTATGAGTAAAGATTGTTTCATGGAAGCATACCACCTGACACGTTTTGGATGTTAGGTACACAGAAATGACTACTTATTTTGTTTTGATTGCTACTTATTTTCTATTGACAATGACTCTGAAATTAAGTTCCTAAAACTGGGTTGAAACAATGTAAAAGCAATATACCTGACATGGGCAAATATAATTGGACTTGTCATTTTAAAACAGCAGAATGAATAAAATTCATGAATAACTGGCCATAATCCTATCTGTGGAAAATTTGTGGCAATGGATCCTTTTGTAGACGTCTTCTTTCAAATAGCTTCCTCAAGTCAGGACATCAGTATGACCCAATGACACAGGGTCCCCTGGGTGCTCCATCTACCCCTCCAGTCATTATCCCTAGACAGACACCCTCCTCAGTGACAGAAAATAAATGAGAAACTGATTATCTCACCTAGATGAGGGCGATGTTGCCTTTGCAGTGCCATTGGGTGATGGATTGCTTAGAAGCTTATAACACGTATTTTTAAAACATCATCAACCACCTAGCTTCTCTGACGTGTATGGTGGCCTGAGCCCCCGCCCAGCGAAAGAATGGGGCAGGCTCACTTTGAGGTATTTAGAGCTGTGGCTGGGAAAAGCTAACAGAGAGACATGAAATAACAGAAGGATCAGAGTATCCATGTGTGGTGTGAAGGCAAAGGCAACACATGGATTGTCTGAAGAATCAAGGCTCTAAGGTTGTCAGTATAGGTCAGAATGACCCTCTTGCTGTCTTTAGTGTGAGCAAATCGCAGATGCACATGGGGGATATTTGCACACACCAGGAGAAGCTGAGGCAGGGAAGACCTAGCCTGATTCCTGCCAAGAAGGCTTGGGCATGAGGAGGGAATGGTTGTGCCCTTTATGGGATTTGTCCCTCCAAATACCACATTGTATCTCGAATATCACTTGATACTGTTCTTCAAATTGATGTGCTTTGAAAAACCTGATATTCCCCTTAGCTTTGTCCTAACCTAGCGATATTGAAATCACGTTTGTTCTAGTTGAAATTTTTAATGCATATTAAATACATAGTTTTTAAAATAAAAATGTGGGAACCCTGGCTTCCTGGAGTAACCCAGAGGCCCCCTTGTAGCATACACCCTATGCTTTGAAAAGCTAACACGGCCCTCCAAAAAACAGGGGTTCGAAAGTCACTGAGCTACTTAAGTGTGATGGAAGCAATCCAGGAGAGCCCAGGGCCTTATGAGCCTCCATGTGGAGTGAAAGGTGTGAGCCTTACAGCAGGCTCCCAGGAAAATGGCTCAGTTCCTCCCTGGAGTCCTAACTTCCAGGGTCAGCCAGAGACCACAGTTTGCATCTGCCACCTTTGGAAATCAGCTCAGTGAGAATTTCCTTGCTTGAGATTGCCCCACCCTGATGAACACCATGTAACAGGACCCCAAGGCTCACCTCCAAAGTTAAGGCAATTCTCGGTGTAATTGGCTCAGGTGGTATCAAATAAGAGCCAGGAAAGTAATGATAGAAAGGGAGAGGTGGCAGGAGGTTGGGTCAGAGCAGGCAAGTCTCAGATAGCTTGTTTTTCTAAGAAAAGAAAAAAGAAAAAAAAAAAAGCAGCAAGCTTGAAAAATGGGTTTGTGCCCATTTGGCAGAGCAAGTCTCCTTAGCTTTGGGGCCACTGTAGCCTCACACTATTTTCTGTCCTGTACTGTTGGCTTTTAAATCCCTCTTAGGCCATCTAACACATAAGCAAAGGTGATTTTAGGCTCTTTGTAAATTTCTTTGTATTACTTCCAGCCTCCAATAACTCCCTAAGAAAATCCTAGCCTGACAGTGCCATTTGTTTGTCACTTTTTTTCCCCCAACCTTTTCCTCTGTTGGTTGTACACTCCACTTAGTGCTTGATAAGACCAGAAATATTTCTAAAAGCCCTCGGCTCCCAAGTTGCTTTCATTCCTGTACCTTGCTGAAAAAAAAAAAAACAAAACAAAACAACAACACACCCACACATCAGCAGATGATGAGAAACGTATCTTTATTGGATGAATTTTAAAGGCATTGTCTGCCGAGGGCCTTACAGAGTCATCAGGGCATACTGACCATTGAAAATTCATGAATGACTGTCTTATTACCTCAACCTCACTAAAACAGGAGTAAATTGCAGAAGCACTTGTGGGGGTGGGGGTGGGGGAGTGAATAAATAAATTAGGGAGAGGAAGTGGTGTTTCCCATTCCTGGGGCTTTGGAGACCTTCTGGCTGATTGTCTCCACAGCCTGGGGCTTTTAAGAATGCACCATTTCCTGGAATTCTAAAACAGAAGAGGTGAGAAAACATCAGTGGAGATGGCTTGGTATTTTTCCAGACATGCTGTGGCCAGTGAGAGTTCTGAAGAGGAAGGGAAGCAGATTGTTCGGTGATGGGTTTGGCCCCCTCCACGGGCACAAAAGGAGGGGGAAAAATGTGTCACTGACTACAGGTGCAGATGGTCTATAGTGTTCCATCTTCCTGCATAATCTAACAGACGTCTTCAGCTTTGCAATAGAGCCTGTTGTATTCGAATTTGTGAGTCCAGCCATTTCCCTCTGACAACACATGGATTTGGTATAATAACTTATTGCAATCTGGGATCACTCAATTCTCTGTCTGGCTATTTTAAGACAGATTGGGGGTTTCCTTCCTCTTTTCTGAAGCTATGTTGTGCAGATGTAGGAAACAATTCATGGGGGCGGGGGCTTGGAATTCACTTTTGTCTGATGAACTCTAACCTTACCCCCAAGAGTTTATATTACTAAATGCTGGTGATGATGGTAGTGGTAAGAATGAGCAGATGTGACCAACTGAAATTGGAAACCTGGGGATTTGCTCTGTATTTATTGGTACACTTTGCCTATTTGGAATTTTTTGGTGGTTAGATTTAAGTAAATATATTTTCTCTTACCTAAACTATTTTTCTGAGCTATGTATAGAAGCTACATTAACTCCTGTGTAGTAAGTCATAGTGGTATAATTTTGGATAGGTTTTTTTTTTTTAACTTTTATTTATTTATGATAGTCGCAGAGAGAGAGGCAGAGGGAGAAGCAGGCTCCATGCACCCGGAGCCTGACATGGGATTCGATCCAGGGTCTCCAGGATCGCGCCCCGGGCCAAAGGCAGGCGCTAAACCGCTGCGCCACCCAGGGATCCCTGGATAGGTTTTTAAAAGGAGGATCTAAATAGGAATTTTTAATCTCCAATGAGTACCACCTCAAAGACCATGCATAAATTCTCCTGAGTTGGCATGCACAGTGTAGCTAAAAGGCATGTAAGTAGGGTGTCTGAGTGGCTCAGTTGGTTAAGCATCTGCCTTTGGCTCAGGTCATGATCTCAGGGTCCTGGGATAGAGCCCTGTGTTGGGCTTCCTGCTCAGCGGCAAGTCTGCTGCTTCCCCTCCCTTGTGATCTCTCTTTCAAATAAATAAAAATTTTAAAAAGATAAAAATAAAAAACATGTAAGCAATATGACTGAACTGGATGAAAATAATCCTACAGCCATGCTTCTATACTAAAATTTGAATATAGGGCTCTGCACACAAAAGTCTCCGTACATGATGTTTGATCTACTCTCCCATATTGTCCAGTCAGTGGGCTAATGTCCAATAAAATGTATTTGTTTAAACCTTGAAAGCTAAGAGGCTTTCCTATTCAAGTCAAGAGACATTTTGATACAAGACACACTTGAGAATGTCAATTCTTCCCTTAGGGGGGTTCAAATCTCAGTGGTAAAAATTCCTCACATAATTCTCATGATGCATTAGGGTGTCTTGCAAATATTAGCCAGACAATAGCTAGTCCCCTGGTCAGGTGAAGGGTATTTCCTGGGTCACAGACAGCGATTCACAGGATCAGCTTTTATGGTACATCCCCAGACATCATGCTAGCCTCTACGTACATCATTTGTATCCTCGCATCAGGCCCATTTTACAAATGAGAAAGCTGAAGCTCAGCAAAGTTAAGAAAGGGGGATCTTCACTAACCATGTCTGCTTGATCTCATTGCCCAAGTCCCCCAGATCGCTTCCAGAGCTAAATTCGTTTGTGCTATGTGCATGTGTGAACATACCGTCAGCTCCAATCTTCCCATCACCATCATTGTCTGCAGCTGCCATCAAAGACTTGGTTTCTGACTCTGTCAGCTCTCTAGCACCACTCTCGAACTTCTGGAGGAAAAACCTGCAGGACAATCAAAATTGGTGGAAATTTCCTGAAAAAATTACCCTTTTCTCTCCTGAAGCAAATCAACTGTTCCTGGCCATTGCAATATTCAGTCAAAGGCTTTCACAAGCTAAACTTGCCTTCCTTGTAGAAACTACTGGTGGGCATTTTGTTTTTAAAAGTGTTTTTTCAGAGGGGCACCTGGGGGCTCAGTTAGTGAATTGTCTGCCTTCAGGTCAGGTCATGATCCTGGGGTCCTGGGATTGAGTCCTGCATCAGGCTCCCAGCTCAGGGGGGAGTCTGCTTCTCCCTCTGACCCTCAACCCTGCTCTTGCTCTCTCTCTCAAAAAAATAAATAAAAAGTAAATTTTAAAAGATTAAAATGCTTTTTCACAGTTTTGTTGATAAGTACATTTGCCAAAGAAAAAACCTACAGTGAATGAATTTTTGCACCTACAGTCTTCAGCGCTCATGTCTAGTGCTTCACAAGGAAAGATGCATGGCCCACTGACTCATGTTCTTCCCTTCCATGGGGCTCTGCTGAACCAGTGTCAAGGCTGGCCATTGAAGAAATCCTACCAAACTGGCCTCCACTGCTCCCAACCCACCTAGCAATGTCAAAGGTGCCACGCAAGCTCAGGACAAAACTCACTTAAGCTCTTCTTCATCCAGATATCCACTCTGGTCATTGTCTATGAACCGAAAAACATCCTTCACCTGACTGGCCGACATCTTGGAGAGGCCCGATGTCTGGAAGAATTTTTGGGGTTCGAAAGTATCTGGGTCTGAAGGACAGAGAGAGGGTTATTCTGAGGCTCATCGGGTCACATTCTGTATTTGGACCAAGGTGCTGAAAACATAAGTTATTAAAACCCTCTTCGTGATATCATCAAGCTACAGGGAGGCTCTGTTTTCAAATTTTAAAGAAGATAGGGTGCTGGGTGGTTTCATCCGTTAAGCGTCTGACTCGATTTTTAGCTCAAGTCGTGATCTCATGGTCATAAGATCGAGCCCCATGTCGAGCCTGGTTAGGATTCTTTCTCTCCCTCTCCAGATCTGTCCTCCCACTCCCTCTCCCTCTAAAAAGGAGAAGGAGAAGAAGAAGAACGAGAAGAGAAAAAAAAAAAGGAAAGGGAATGGAAAGGAAAAAGAAAAGAAAAATAAGTGAAAAGAAAAGAAAAAGAAAAAAAAGACAGGGCTGTGACTAGTGCAAGATTTTGAGGCAACCAAGACCAGGTGACTTTGTGACAGCATCTCCTATGGCCCTCCCCACTTCCCTGCCCACTTGCTCTTGCTCCCCCCTTCCTTCCTCCCCCCCCCATCCCATGCCTCCCCCTTCCCTTTTAATAGGCTGGGTGTCCAAGACTCAAGCAGCACTGGTCTAATGGGGGCGGGGGAGAATGTGAAATGCAGTCATTGGATTCAAACAGTCTACATCATATCCTCACGTTTTTTCACTTTTAGTAAGTTTCTTCCACCTGACAGCAAAGGAATCCTATGCTTTCTCATTGTAGTTATTTCACTGGTAACAGTTTCTTCTCTGATCCCATGAATGTTCAGCAAAGTCCACATTTTAATTTTCTTGGCTTTGCTGGAGGTGTGACCAGGTGGGAAATACCCCACCCCCCATCCCAGCCCCGCCTCACTGCCCTTTACCTTGGCACTCCTGCAGGGCTGCTGCGATGTCGTCAGCGCTAAGGACATCTGTGATGCTCATTTTTCACCTGTGCACACAATAAATGAGCTGTGGTCAACGGCAAGCAGTGACATGCATATCTAGGGGGACTACACCCTCCTTGGCCCACTGAAACTGTATGCTGGTAGGGAAATTTTAAACATGAGATTGAGGTATATCCTATTAAGTGATGAGACAAAGTAGCCACATGCAAACCATCAATTGAAATGATTCCAGCCCCCGTTGTCTCAGTGCCTTCTCCTGAATATTCTCCTAAGGCAGAATTAAGAAATACAACTTAAAGAATTATTTGCACAGCCAATCACTTTCATAGGCATCTACAAAACATCCAAAAGTAAACCATGTTACAAAAGCAATGGTATTTTCATGCACTGAAAATGCAATGTTGCCAATGTCACATGGGAAAGGATACAACTTGGGCTACTCAAAGCCCTTCTGTGGAAAAGATGCTATCTATCCTGAAGGCTGGGAATCAAAGACATGAAAAGCCCATCCATCAGAGATTAAAATCTTTCCCGGTGTCAAGTCCATGGGGAAAGAAATCTGAGCACAGCACATACCAGCGTAATATGAACGCAGGTAGGAAAGAAGAATCTGGGGTCTTGTAGGTCCACCAGCTACTCACCGTTTTAGATTTTCCCCCAAGAAGAATCAGGAAAAAGAATTGAAGGAGCAAAAAAACAGATGTGCTTTTGCTACCTTACTGACCTACCTTATATAGGACTGAAAAAGTGATAGTAAGAACCTCTTAGATTTCCTTTTCAAGGATCAAGTAGACGTAGCTCAAATGTCTTGCCTTACTAATTAAACCTCTTTTTTTTCTATTTATAGCATAAGGGAATGTGGGTGGGAAGAGCCAATTTTTAAAAACAAACCTCAACAAACCTTAACTAAGGTTTCAGTTCTGCAAACGAACCCCGCTGGCAGTGTGGGGGAGACCAGAAACCTGGTAAAGAGGAGACAGTGGCCCAAATGAGATGACACAAATGGGGTGCTCTGTAAACTGAAAAGGGGCCCCCCAGGTGTTAGTGACTGCTGGGTTTTTTGTTTTTTTTTTTAAGATTTTCTTTATTTATTCATGAGACAGAGAGAGAAAGGCAGAGACACAGGCAGAGGGAGAAGCAGGCTCCATGCAGGGAGCCCGATGCGGGACTCGATCCTGGGTCTACAGGATCATGCGCTAGGCTGAAGGCAGCGCTAAACCACTGAGCTACCCGGGCTGCCCAGTGGCTGCTGTTTGAAGCAGGTCTGCTGTTGACCTCTGAGGCTGTGGATGTGTGAGGCTGACCTTGGTCTGCAGTGGACAGACCCAAAGTCAGTGTCAGATGGACACATAAACTCATCCATCAAAGGGATGGCACCGCTTGGATGATTTGCCAAAAAAGTCTTGATTTTTATTTTCCCAGCAATATCTTAAATTGCACACACTAAGAAAAGCAAAAAGGAGGCAAGCAACCAACCATATCCCGTATCTAAAATTTACAGGAAAAACACGAGGCCAGGATTTGAGACCTCAGGTTTTTTGCTTTTCGTTTGTTTGTTTTTGGCTTTCAGCATGTATTTGTTGAGTCCCTAGGTAGCCAGTGCTGTGCTAAACTTTTTTTTTTTTTTAATTATGGCTTAAAAAAAGCACATAACATAAACCTTATCATTTTAACCCTTTTAAAGTATACATACAGTATAGTAATGTTGACAATATGCACATGGTTGTACAAGAGATCTCCAGAGCTTTTTCATCTTGAAAAACTGACCCCTATGCCCATTGAATAAGGATGCCCTCTCCTACTGCCCAATCTGGCAGCCACCATTCTACTTTCTCTGGGAGTTAGATTACTTTAGATATCTCTTATAGAGCACCTGGGTGGTTGAGCGTCTGTCTTTGACTCAGGTTGGGATCCTGGGGTCCTGGGATCAAATCCTACATTGGACTCCCCGCAGGAAGCCTGCTTCTCCTTGCCTGTACCTGTGCCTCTCTCTCTCTCTGTGTCTCTCATGAATAAATAAATAAAATCTTAAAAAAAAAAAAAGAATGTAGATTTGCTAACCTTAAGTTGCCATAGAAACTCAGGAAGTTCTTTCTTTCCATTAGTGTTCAATGGGGGGAAAGAAGTACAGTTTGAGAAGGTGAAAAGTGTTCTGGGTGGTCGTGATGGTTGCATAACATGAATGTGCTTAGAGCCACAGAGCTGTACAGTTAAAGTGGTTAAAACAGTAAGTCCTATGTTCTATGTGTTTTACCACAATTAAAAAAAAACGATGTTGATTCAGCGGTCTACATTATTTGGGCCCCCAAACTCACAAGTGCTCCCAGGAAAGAGTAGAAAGAAGATTTAGAAGTAGAAAACCTTAACTGGACCCTCACGAGGTCCTTCACTAGCCTCAAGACTCTGAGTCTCAGTTTCCTCTGGCAGCGAATAGGAGGGATGCAAGCGGGTGCTCTGTCAACCTTCTGGGCTTCTTTTGAGGATCAGGGAACCAAATGCAGATCTGCAGACCTCCAGAAGAGTCTCTGAGTTCCCTGTTGAATCCCACCCCTGTCCTGGGATCACAAGATGACGTGTTGTGTATCCATTCCACTTGATTGGTAGGGACTTCCCGGAGTGGAAGGAGAGGATGCCAGGACCAGCTAGCAATGTCTGAGGGGAGGAAGGCTGGCAGGTGGGGAAACAAAGAACTTGGCGACCCTGGCCGGGCTGTGTATTTAGACATTACTACTGCTGATGGCCCTGGACTCTCAGATGACACTTCTGTTTCAGATATCTTATGCTGTCTCCAATAATCACCTGTTTCTATCCAAATCCCCAGTGTGCCTCTTAATCCTACAGATTCCCTCTACCCTGAGCCCCCAAACTGATCACTTGCTGTGTAACCCTGGGATGTCTCTCTAGCCATGCTGCCCTGGCCCATCTCCTGACCCACCGGCCTGTCCTAGATGTCATAACTGCCTGTGCTCAATCCCAGCTGCCTTGTTGATGACAAGTTTCTTGAAAATGTTTGGGGCTCTCTTTTTAACATGTATCACACAGTAGACAAGAGCACAGTTGACCCACTTCCATACTCTCTCCGTAGATGTCACTTCCCAAACATTCCTCAGATCTGTCTTCTACTCATGCCCCACTTGTCACCACCCTAGCCCAAACCACCATCTTGTCTTTGGGGAGGAATGCAGCAGACCCTACATGGCCAACCCTTGTCCACTTAGGCTCCCCTTCAACCTAGCCAGATAGATCTTTTTTATTTTATTTATTTATATTTTTTTAAGATTTTATTTCTTTATTTGAGAGAGATCACAGTGGGGGTTGGGGTGGGATAGGGGGAGAGAGAGAAGCAGGCTTCCCACTTAGCAGGGAGCCCAGTGCGGGACTTGATACCAGGACCTTGAGATCATGACTTGAGCAGAATGGCAGACGCTTGACTGACTGAGCCACCCAGGCACCCAGATGGATCTTTTAAAAACTCAAGTGTGTTCTTTTCCTAGAGCGACTATAACAGAGGTCCACAGACTGAGCAGCTCAAAACAACAGAAATATATTGTTTCAAGTTTTGCAGGCCAGAGGCTGAAATCAATGTGACCACAGAGCCACACTTCCTCGAAGGTGCCAGGGAAGTATCCTTCCTTGCCTCTTTCAGTTTCTGGTGTTTGCTGGCAATCTTCAGCATTCCTTGGCTCATAGCCTCATCCTTCCAATCTCTGTCTTTGTCATCACATGGCCATCTTCTCTGTGTGTCTTCTTCTTGTAAGGACACTAGTCATATTGGATTAAGTGTCCACCCTACTCCAGTATGACCTCACCTTGACTAATTACATATGCAATAACCCTATTTTCAAGTAAGGTCACAATCCTTAGATAATAGGGGTTAGGACTTGAGTGGATCTTGTTTGGGACATGATTCAACCCATAACACCAAGCATATGGCTCCTCTCTCCTCCCACTGCCTGTCACTGGCTTCCACTTGTTCTCACAATAGAGACAAAAGTCCTTTCCGTGGTCTTGAAGGCCCTGTATGATCCGTCCCCTGTGGACTCCTCCAGCATCATCTCATATCATCTTCCCACCTGGAAGCCCTTCCAGTCCCTTGGTTACCCACCCTCCCTCCATCCATGTCTCCCTGTACTGTTTCCTTTGTCTGGAATATCCTCCTTCCTCTTGCCTTCAGTGTCTCATACGTAGGTTTTGCATCTCTGGTCAGGCATCACTTTTTCCAGGAAGACTTCCCTGACTCTCAGACTAGGTCAGACCCCCACTTCACTGGATGAACAATGGTGGTTGAACCCCTGTGCTTCTCTCTTACAGCAAAGTCACAGCTGCATGGTCCCATTTACTGTGATTGCTTGACTAGTGTGTCCTCTCTGCTCACTGGACAGTGAGAACTATGAGGACAGGTTGAGGGTCTGTGTTTGCTCAACTCTGTACCCTCAGTGGGAACATAAATGAAGACCAACCAAATGAGAACAGGCAAAGACTATTAACTCAGAGTCTCCTATGGCAAGGGAGTGAACCACCATCACTCGTGTTTGGCAGCGACTCAAAGGCAAGCAGAGGAGTGGGAAAGCTTTATAGAGAAAAAAAAAGGTCTTGATAGGAGGCTGTCCACCCGGGAAAGCTGGAGGCAAGCTAATAGAAGCCGAACATCCTCCATGATTGAGCAAAGGGGCGTAGTTGGCTTCCTCTGTTTGGCGCTATGTTGGAAGCAAGAATAAAAATGAAGGAAGCTGTGAATTATGCTTTAAGTTCCTGCTGTTTTTGGCCAGTCATTACAGGGGTTGTTGTTTGGCTTCCTGGATTGCTTGCTAGGGACAGCGATCTGATTCCTTACAAGCCTGACTTGTATTCAGTAGGCTGTCTTATGGGGCTGGTTGCTGCAGGTAGTGGGTCAGAGCTCTGTTTTTAGTTATGGTCAGACCATTGTCCATTTATTTCTTTGTTTTAAGATTTATTTATTTTTGAGAGAGAGAATGCATGTGCAAGAGTATAAATGGGAGGGACAGAGGTAGAGGGAGAGAGAATCTCCAGCAGACTCCACGCTGAGCAGGAAGCCCAACACGGGGCTGGATCCCACAACCCTGAGATCACAACCTGGGCCGAGACCAAGAGTTGGACACTTAACTGCGCCACCCAGGTGCCCCTGACCATTGCTGATTTTTATATTCAACCTCTCACTGCCACTTTCCTTGTCACATTGTAAATTCAGTAGCTGCATTTGTGGAGCTGGTGAACTTAAACAGGTCTCTTACCCTGAGCCTCACCTCTCTCCTTTCAAACTGGAGATAATAATACAATCTGCTCCACAGGATTGTTGACAGCTAACCCAGGTGAAGCACCTGGCTTTGGGCCAGATACACAGTGAGTGAGCAATAAACAGTGGCCATTGTTGTTACTGTTGTTGACTGTACAGCCTTTTAAAAACAAAGATGATCCAGGTAAAGCTCATCTAAGGCACTAGAAGGCGATAGTGGTGACCCTTGAGGGGTGGGCAGCAGCTGAGGGTGAGGAGGTCCTGCTGTATTGGTAATGTTTTATTGCTTGATCTGGGTGCTGCTTAAATTTTTATAAAGCTCTAGTGGGCACTTTTCTGGGTGGAAGTTTTATTTCTGTAGAGAGCTGACTTTTATTTTATTTAAAGATTTTATTTAAAAAAATAAAGATTTTATTTATTTATTCATGAGAGTCATAGGCAGAGGGAGAAGCAGGCTCCCTGCGGGGAACCCAATGCAGTACTCAATCCCAGGACCCTGGGATCATGGCCTGAGACAAAGGCAGATGCTCAACTGCTGAGCCACCCAGGCATCCAGAAAGCTGACTTTTAAAACCTGGGTGAGAATGGAAAGATGGAAGGTCCTGCTCTGTGATGTGGGGGGTGAAGCTGTGGGACCAGACACTAGCTGACTAGTCTCTATCCTCTGGGCTGAATTATCACAGGGTTTTAGAACTTCTATCAGGTGAGACCCAGACACTCATCTTTGGTGCCTCCTGCATTCACTACAGGGCCAAGAAAGAGATGCTTAACAGGAGCCATTAGGTCACTGTGCCCTGTACCTGAGCGAAATGACCTCGCAGCTCAGAAAGAGAAGCCACTCTGGCCCCCAAGGGGATCAGACTCTGCTACCCCAAAATTTGCCACTTGGATTATTTTGAGCCAAAGGCAATTGAGAAACAAACAAACAAACCAAAAAAAAAAAAAAAATGTAAGAAGACAGGCGCCTGGGTGGCTCAGTCAGTTGGGCATCTGCCTTCGGCTCAGGTCATGATCCTGGAGTTCCAGGATTGAACCCTGTGTCAGGCTCCCTGTTCTTCAGGAAGTCTGCTTCTCCCTCTCTCTCTGAACCTTCCCCTGCTTATGATCTCTCTCTCTCTCTCTCTCTCTCTCTCTCTCCCTCAAATAAATACATTTTAAAAATCTTTTTAAAAATACAAGAAGAGTTCTCTGCTCTCTGCTTATCTGCCTAAAAGTAGGGCATAAATTTCTCGAGAGGAAAATGCCTTTCATTCCTGTACCGGGAAAGGAGAGAAACCCATTGCTGGGGATGGAGAGTTGATGCTGGGAGGAGTCTGCATAAACAGACCTTTCTAAAATACCCCTTATCTTCCATTAGTCCCTCATATATTTCCTAGTCACTTCCCCATGGTTTATCACCCCTAGGAATCCAAATCCCCTTTCCTTGGTCTAGCCACTACCCCACAATGTATTGCTCTTTGTTAAAATGGTATATAAGCTCCTTAGTCTAGTTACTTTTTTGAGTTTTGCTTCTTTGCTGTGAACTCCATGCAAGTAAAATAAAATTGTGCCTTTTCTCCTGTTATTCTACATTTTTTGTTGGTTTAATTAGCAAGTCCCAGGAGCAGAATCTAAGAGACTAGAGGAAAAGTTTCTTCTTCTCCTACAGCCCCATCACAGAGAGACCTCCCTGTCTGCCCCATCAGTCTCATCACTCTATTTTTTTTCTCCAGAGCACTTACCATGATGTGGAATGATCTGGGATTTTTTTTGCTTGCTTGCTTATTGTCTATCTCCTCCCCACCCCAGATGGAAGCTCCTGGAAAGTAGGTACAGTGTGTGTCATGTTCACCCTCAATCCCCAGGGCTTATCTTTTGCTAACACCAAAGGCTCCAGCAGTGGAGATGAGAGGGCCTGGCATCACCTGAGAGACAATGACTGGTCATAAGGTGGACTAGTGGGAGTCTGAAATCTTACCTAAATAATGGCCAGTATGGTTAAAATAATCTCTCATGCTTTGTTGTTCTCTATCTATTCCAAAAGAGTCTCAGGGGCCCCTGGTTGTTGAAAGAGAGTGCAACTCTTATCTTAGGGTTGTGAGTTCAAGCCTCACATTGGGTGGAGAGATTACTTAAAAATAAAATTTTTTAAAAAAAGATTTTATTTATTCCTGAGAGACAGAGAGAGAGAGGCAGAGACACAGGCAGAGGGAGAAGCAGGCTCCATGCAGGGAGCCCGATGTGGGACTCGATCCCAGGTCTCCAGGATCATGCCCTGGGCTGAAGGCAGCACTAAACCGCTGGGCCACCAGGGTTGCCCTAAAAATAAAATCTACAAAAATTTTTAAAGTTGCAAATGTCTCGAATGTCTCAAATGTCTTATGGGACTACAGCAAATTATTTGAGAACCTTAAATGTCAGTGAAGAAAAAGCAAGGAGAAAAAAAAAAGAAAAAGAAAAAGCAAGGAGCAGGGGAAAGTAACTCTTGACTGACAAGGTAGGAAACACCGAAAATCTGAATTTTAACATCTAGCTGATGCATCTGTACAATGATGTGGGGAGACATCTAGAGTTACTGGAGTATGTTTATTTATAAAGGAGATGTTTCTCTAGTGAGGAATTTCTTTTCCCACTCAAAGAGACTTGGCAAAAATTTGTTAAAATGTGGAAGCTTAGAACAAGCTCCTTGGTAAGAAGATACTGCCATTTGCTCACCAAAAACTGTACAATGTCTTAGGGATGAATGAAAAGGACAGCTTGCAGGTTTCAAAACAAATGAGTAATAAAGGTATGGTAGGACACAATCTGTGTCTGTAAGGATTGATCTCCACTGGATTTAGGGTTTTTATGAAACCTTGTGTAGAATACATCCCTTGTGACCTGCTATGGGGTATGGCCATGAAATATAGTTCATAACCAGCATCAGCTACATAATCTGTGGGACCCAGTGAAAAATTAAAATGTAAGTTCCCTTGTTCACAAATTAAGAATTGTAATATGGTGGCAAAAGAGCATTAAATCAAGCATGTGGCCCTTCCTTTTTTTTTTTTTTTTTTTTTTTTGCATGTGGCCCTTCCTAGCACAGGTCATACCCACAAAGCCAGCCCTGCTCATGACTTAGGTTTGTTCAACATTGCCTGGTTCACCGACATTATGTCATGCGATTAGTCATTGCAACAATTCTGTGAAATATTATTATCCCTATGAGGAAGAGAGAGGTTAAGAGAAACCCCAGGTCAATTAGCTGCTTAAGTGGCAAGGCCTGGACTCACCCCTGGTGTCAACTGAAAAAATCCCAAGACAGCCAGGCTTCTGGATTTCCACAACCCCTTCTTTCCCTCAGAAAGAAAAAGTTTCAAGTTTGCTTTCAATCAACTAGACAAAGCACAATGCACTCTGGCATAGGTGAATCATCATCCCAATCCACCCCCTTAATTCCTGCTGCCCTGGGAGAAGGTCATGGTATGTGGTCCTAAAGCATCATTTCAAGCTAGGGAGCCAGTGGTTATTTGGGAAGTTGGGCATATAGCTACCTGTTCCCCTGATAATTCACTTCAGATCCAGGGTCATGTATGTGCTAGACCTATTTCCTCAGGGGGAATGTCTAAGTCAAGCAAGACGGTACTGCATGTTAACAATAAGATAGCTTGACTTAAGCATAACATGTATCTAGACTACCACGTACACTTAGGATTGCAAGTGCTAACATGGTACCTGGGGAGGCTGAGACATGTTCAACAAATGAGTGAATAAGCCTCTAGCCTGGTTTATATGCAGTATTTCTCTCCTGCCCCTGCCTGTGTGTGTGTGTGTGTGTGTGTGAAGGTTAAGTAATTTTAAAGGTATTATTAAAAACATAACGCCTTCTTTTTGTAGGAAATACAGAGAAAAAAAGAAAGAGGAGAAAGAAATGAATCTAACTCATTACTAGAGACAGCAATGCTAATATTTCAGTGGTCCTTTAAGATATATTGATTTTTAAAAATATTTTAAACATTGAAATGGGTCCATGACCTCAGTAACCTGCTTTTTCACTTAACCATTTGTGAACACTTTCCCTGTCAGTAAGTATAAATCTATATACCATGACTTTTTTTTTTTATACCATGACTTTTAACAGTTATGTATAGTTCTCCTGTATGGAGGAGGGGAGGCTCTAATGTCATCAATTCCCAATTACTGGACCTCTAGGTTTTTTCACATCTTTACCAATATTTTTTTTACCACTATTTTTAAAAAATATTTTATTTTATTTATTCATGAGAGACACACAGAGAGAGGCAAAGACATAGGCAGGGTCCCCATGGGGAGCCCGATTCAGGACTCGATCCCAGGACCCTGAGATCATGACCTGAGCCAAAGGCAGACACTCAACTACTGAGCCACCGAGGTGCCCCACATCTTTACTATTATAAGAAATGAACATCCCGGTAGCAAAATCTGTGAGTTCATCCTTAGTTATTTTTTCTTTAGGGTACATTCCCAGAAATGTCTTATAATACTTATTTGTTCAGCCAGTATTTGGTGAGTGCCTTCTACAGGCCAGGCATTGTGCTAGATGCTGGGTTTTGAACAATGAACAATTGAGCAATTGCCCAGTCAGTTTCATCTGACATCACATTCAGGGGTTGGTGTGGTTGGCAGAAGTTCTAGGGATGTCCCTCAAGAGCCCATACCCTAATGCCCAGACATGTGACATTTTTTGGCTCATGTTTAAGAAAAACAAGAGCAAAAATGTAATCCCAATGATCACTAATGAATGCATACTTATAAAACGAGGGAGGATTTGTAAAACCTTGTTGGCCATGTTCAGGACTTGGCATTCAGAGCCAAATGGATCCATTGAAAGATTCCAAGGAGGGAATAGCTAAATTAGAGTTGTATGTACTTTTAAAAAATTGTTTATTTTAGAGAGAGAATGCTGAAGAGGAGTAGGTGGATTTGAGAGGAATTGGGAGGGCAAGTGGACTGAACTTGGTCATGGCTCTGGGCGGGGAGGGGTAGCAATGTTAAGGATGGCTCTAGGAGGGCTGGCATTGCCCCTTCACAGAGGCACGGTGCCCGGAAGGGGGGCGCAGCTTGGTCTGTGAGGGTTTGGCCAGGTTGAAGGGAACCATCCACATGGATGTATGCATCTGGAGCTCAGAGGAGAGGTGTAGGCAGGCATGCACATTTTTGAATCATTCTTGAAGAGCTGACAATTGAAGCTTTGGGTTTGGCTCAACCTGCCTGGGATTGAGGTATAGGAAGTAGGGATGATGGCTCTGGTCTGAATCGTGAGGACATCTTGGAAGAGGATGGTGAATCTGAACAAAAGGCAAAGAGGAGTGCCAGAGAGAGAAAGAAAGGTAGGAGAGGGCTGCACTGAAGAAACCAGGTGTTATGGGCCAGACAAGCCCCACCCCCAATTCATGGGTTGAAACTCTAACCCCCAGAACCTCAGAATGTGTATTTGGAGATAGAGCCTTTTTTTAATCCTTTCTTAAAGATTTAATTTATTTATTCATGGGAGACAGAGAGAGAATGAGGCAGAGACATAGGCAGAGGGAGAAGCAGGCTCCCTGAGGGGAGCCCAATGTGGGACTCGATCCCAGGACCCCAGGATCACACCCTGAACCAAAGGCAGACCCTCCATCACTGAGCCACCCAGGTGTCCCTGGACACGGGGCCTTTAAGGAGGTAATTAACTTAAAATGAAGCCATTAGGATGGGCCCTAATCCAATCTGACTGGTGTCCTTACTATAAGAGGAGATTGTAATATTCAAAGGGACACCAGGAGGGATCCCTGGGTGGCGCAGCGGTTTAGTGCCTGCCTTTGGCCCAGGGCGCGATCCTGGAGACTCGGGATCGAGTCCCACGTCAGGCTCCCAGTGCGTGGAGCCTGCTTCTCCCTCTGCCTGTCTCTACCTCTCTCTCTGTGTGTGTGTGACTATCATAAAAAAAAAAAAAAAAAAAGAACAAAGGGACACCAGGAATGTGTGTGCGCAGAAGGAAGACCATCCCAGGACACAGGGAGAAGGTGGCCATCTGCAAGCCATGGAGAGAGGCCTCAGGGGCAAGCAGCCCTGCTGACCCCTTTACCTTGGACTTCAGCCTCCAGACCGTGAGAGAAGGAACGTCCATTGTTCAAGCCACCCAGGGTGTGGCGTTTTGTGATTGTACCCTGAACAGACTGACACCCAGGGAGCCGTGTGCCCTCCAGGCAGGTGGGGTGAACCCTGCTGGAGCCCCTGACACCACAGGTGCACACATATCACAAGCACACACTGACATGTAGTGAAGGACATTTGGGCCCTCCTGTCGCTTGAGATCCTGGGCAACCCGTGAGCAAGCATCTGCTGACATGGCTAACACCGCTCAGGCTCTGGGGAAATCCTTCTTGACTTCTCTTGCTCTATGTCCTCAGAACGAAAGAGGACAGTGTGTAATGATGTGTAAGTTGTGCCCTTCTGACCTCAGACACCAACAAAGAAGTAGGAGAAGATTTGAGTGACGGGAACTTTAAAAGCAGGAAAAAAAGATAATTAAGTCATCAACTAAGTCATCATGTCCTTTCTCTCAGACACATTGAGTAGGACAGATTCTCATAACAAAATATTGTTTCCTTATTGTGCTGAATGTCTGTTTTTTTCCCTTCTCTTGGTGCCTTCATGTGTGGTTCTGGAGGTATTCACAAATTAGCTTATTACTTGTTTTTAAAGATTTTGTGTATTTATTTGAGAGAGAGGGAGAGACAGATAACAAGCAGAGGGAAAGGGTAGGGGAGAAGCAGACCCCCTCGCTGAGCAGGGAGCCTCATGTGGGGCTTGATCCAGGATCCTCAGATCATGACTTGAGCTGAAGGCAAATGCTTAACCGACAGAGCCACCCAGGTGCCCACAAATTAGCTCGTTATTTATTTAGTTTGTTATTATTAGCAACTGCGAGTGTGGCTCAGGAAAATCTGCAAGATCAAACAACTCATATTATTCTGAATTTGTTTACAGATAGGCATATACATATACGTAACATGGGAGAAGTACTATCAGTTTTTTACATAGGCAACTAGTTGAACATTGAATATTAGGATTGTGAATCATTTTAGTTTTAGAAAAATATAATTAAATTTAATAAAATTCTGGGCAGCCCCGATGGCCCAGCGATTTGGTGTCGCCTTCAGCCTGGGGTATGATCCTGGAGACCCCGGATCGAGTCCCACATTGGACTCCCTGCATGCAGCCTGCTTCTCCCTCTGTCTGTGTCTCTGCCTCTCTCTGTGTGTGTGTGTCTCTCATGAATAAGTAAATAAAATCTTTAAAAAAATAAATTTAATAAAATTCCATAGATGTTTTAAAGCATTAAGCATTTTAGTTTCATTTAAATAATTTCTATCAGGGATGTCTGGGTGGCTCAGTGGTTGAGCGTCTGCCTTCGGCCCAGGGTGTGATCCTGGAGTCCCAGGATCAAGTCCTGCATCAGGCTCCTTGAGCCTGCTTCTCCCTCTGCCTATGTCCCTGCCTCTCTGTCTCTCATGAATAAATAAATAAAATCTTTTTAAAATAAACAAATAAATAATTTCGATCAAAAATTTTGGTGTTCCCTAAGCATAATTCATGTTTTACCTTCTAATTTTGGTAGCCGATTTAGAATGTTTAGAAGAAAAACAATCGGGGCAGCCCGGGTGGCTCAGCGGTTTAGTGCAGCCTTCAGTCTGGGGTGTGATCCTGAAGACCCAGCATCAAGTCCCACATTGGGCTCCCTGCATGGAGCCTGCTTCTCTCTCTGCCTGGGTCTCTGCCTCTCTCTCTGTGTGTGTCTCTCATGAATAAATAAATAAAATCTTTTTAAAAAATACAAATAAAAATACCCATCAGAATCACTTTTAAAAAATAGAAGAAAAACAATCTTGTGAAAGCAAAGGATAATTTGGGTTTTAAAACTTTTTACCTTTAATACAGATTTTTGATGAAAATATATTCAAATGTCATATACTTTGAATACAACTCTATCCTCTTTTTTGAGATCATTAATGATAGAACAGTAGTAATAGTAGTAATGATAGTAGAACATTAATTAGGGCATGATTTTATTATATTACATAAATTTGTTTTTACTAAAATTAAGAGAAGAAAAACTGTATGGATTTGACATATACCAATTTGTAGATCATATCTGTCTTTATTACTCATTCAAATGTTGTTTGTTTTATTACTCATTCAAATGTTGCTTGAATGAATGTTGTTTTATTACTCATTCAAATGTTTTATTACTCATTCAAATGTTGCTGACCCAGCAACACAACACCAGACATGTAAACTAATAAAGGTTAGTCATCTTTGATATTCTGACTATTTCACTCATGCAGAAAAGCTGGCCAGGGGTGCCTAACTGACTCAGTGGGTTAACCATCCCTCTCTTGATTTTGGCTCAGGTCATGATCTCAGGGTCCTGAGATCGAGCCCAGCCTCAGGCTCTACACTGGGCATGGAGCCTGCTTAAGATTCTCTCTCTCTCTCTCTCTCTCTCTCTCTCTCTCTCAAGGTCAAGAAAGTTAAAAAGTTTAAAGAAGACATTTCACAGGGGGTACACATATCTGTATATAGAGTTCGAAATTTGAGCAATCCAGCCAAGAAGTTCAAGATTGAGGCCAATGCTAGGCAACTGTAACTGACAGGGGTGGTAGTACTGCACAAGGATGTCAACGCGGTGGTAGTGGTAGGGGGCCCCAAGGTCCAGAAGAAATTTAAGCGTCTTATGCTGCATTGGATAAAGTGGGATGAACAGACATCTAACATAAAGGGAGATGATGATGAGGAATCTGATGAGGAAGCTGTGAAGAAAACCAACAAATGTGTACTAGTCTAGGAGGGTACAACGGAAGACCAGAGCTTTGGGGAAATGAAGTTCAAACAATGCCCTAGAGAGAACATGGCTCGAGAGCACTTCAAAAAGCATGGGGCTGAACATTCCTGGGACCTTGCGCTGAGTGAATCTGTGTTGGAGTCCACCACTAAGACTACTGTGAGCCCTTGCCTCTCCCCTCCTGCCTTTGTCTCTTCGGTCCTCTTATTCAGTCCTCTTATTTCCCAGCCCAGTCCCACTTGTGTGTGTGATCACAGAACTGTGCCAAGCTGACATTGGGACAAAGGAAAAACACCTTAGTTCCTTCCCCAGTCAGCCTGGTGCTGCCCTTTATTCCCCTAATGTGCATATGATTAAAGAGCTATTTTAAAAAACAAAACAAAACAAAAAGATTCTCTCCTCAGTAATAGGGGAGGAGAGGAAAAAAATAAAACTAGACAAAATCTGAGAGGGAGATAAACCATAAGAGACTCTTAATCATAGGAAACAAATGGAAGGTCATTAAAGAGGTGATGGACATTAAAGGGGACACATAATGTCATGAGCACGGAGTGTTATATACACTGATGAATCATTGAACTCTACCTCTGAAACTAATAATACATTACATGTTAATTAATTGAATTTAAATTAAAAAAAAAGATTCTCTTTCCCTCTCTCTCTCTGCCCCCAGCCTTCCCCTCATGCATGCTCTCTCTCTCTCTCAAAAAAAAAAAAAAAAAAAAAAAGCCACACAATAGCCTATACTCTTACAAACAAGTGTTAAGTCTTACCAGCTAAGCATTAATAAGGACCCATCCTGGTCTCTGCCAGATGGAGAGGCTGCCAAAAGAATAAAGAGGCGGCTGCTCTTTTTGCCCATGGGTCCTGTCCCTGTGCTTTAATAAAACCACCATTTTGCACCCCGCCCCACCCCCCAAAAGGGGAAAAAAAGTATGTAAGGAATTCTGCGAACATCAGCCTGCCAAAATATGAAAAGATATGGTTTTGGTGCTATGAGAACACATCTGCCAAGGTCGGGGATAGCGCCAATGTACTTTTAACAGCTCCTTAGCCTTCACACGTGTGCCTCTAGTGCTCTTACTCTGGCCCAGCGAATGTCAAGGGTGAATGTAAGTGTATTTGGAGAATGAAGGGTGGATTGGCAGTGTCGACTACTTCCAGGGGTGCAGATGTGGCCTGAGACTGTACGCGTGAGGTTTAGCCACTGGGGACAAGTGTGTTTTGGGGCAGTGGGGAGGATGACTCAGGGGACCAGTAGGGGAGACATAGAGCTGTAAGGACCTGGGTAGACACCAGCTGCCTATGACCTTGCAGGAACCCAGGGTTCAGGAGAGGATCTGAGAGGGCCCAACACCCCACTTGCAGGAACATTGATGCTTCCTGGCTGGGTTTTAGCTTCTCTCTTCTTCCTCCAGCTTTTTCTTGGGACCAGAGTTCGAATTCAAACAGTCCAGGATGAGCCAGCTGTTGGGAACTGGGGTCAGTCACTTTTGTCTCCAGTGATGGCCCAGCCAGGATTCCTAATGGGCTCCCACCCCACGCTGCAGCCTTCTCACTGGCACTCAATAGAAAGCATTAGGGGTACCATTTCTTATGCAAAATGTTGCTGGAGAGGACAGTTCTTTCTCTCCTTTCTCTCTGCTTTCCCTTCTAATGCCTGAAAGTCATCAGAGAGATTACAGCATCTCAGTCTTTTTCCTCCTCTCAGAAATTTGCTTTCAGTGGCGCCTGGGTGGCTCAGTGGTTGAGCATCTGCCTTTGGCTCAGTTATGATCCTGGGGTCCTGGGATTGAGCCCTGCATCCGGCGCCCCGTGGGGAGCCTACTTCTCCCTCTGCCTCCCTCTCTGCGTCTCTCATGAATAAATAAATTAAATCTTAAAAAAGAAAAAAAAAAGAAATTTGCAGTTGTTACTTGGTGGAATTGATGGCAAACACATACTAGTGTGTTAGTACATAAACCTTTAGCTGACTGTGCCTTGAAGGCCCTTGTCCAGCTCTGAGAAGGCAAGGCTGACGTGAAGATGTGGTGAAGGCTTCCCATCTATCAGTGCCTTCTGAACTTAGGGGGCTGTGCTCTCAGCTTCAACAGGCTGAGGGTACCGGCTCTGGCTCTGGAGCCCCCACTGCTTAGGACAAACTTCAGTTCCCCCATGTCACCCTTATTCTCTCACTGCCACACACTCACAATGCTTCTGACACTGGGAGGGGTTGGGGGAGAGGTTGTTCCCCACCCCAAGCAATCCTGGGCAGCATCAGCTGGGTGCCCTAGAATTTAACGCCATTCTGACACTACTTACCTGGACATACCATCAGATTCCACAGGTTAAGGGCTTGGTCCCATAAGGCTGCTCCCCACTTCAGACGCCAGTCACAAGTCCACCTTGTCACCTGTGCTTTTGACCAACTGGCTGTAAATCAGAGGTTCCCACAACCCCTCCTCAGGTTTGAGTGAGTGGCTAGAGCAGCTCACAGAACTCCGAGACACGTTTTACTTATTAGACTACCTGTTAATTATGAAAGGCTGTATCTCAGGAACAGCCTGGTGGAAGAGGGGCACAGGACAAGGTATGGGGGAGGAGCACAGAGGTTGCATTCTCTCTCCAGGTGCACCCCTCCCCCCATCTCTGTGTGTTCACCAACCCAGAAGCTCTCTGATCCCCACACTATTGGGATTTACAGAGTTTTCCTCGTATAGGCATGACCAATCATTAACCCATTTCCAATTCCTCTCCCTTCTCCAGAAAATTGGGGTGGAGGGGTGGGATGCTAAAAATTCTAAGTTGCTAATATATGGCTTGGTCTTTCTGTTGACCAGTCCCCATCCAGGAGCCCAGCCAGAGTCACCTCATTAGAACAAAACACACTCTTATCACCCAGGAAATTCCAAGGGATTTAGGAGCTCCTTGTCAGGATCTAGGGTCAAAGACAAATATTAGAAGAGGATGATCCTAGTGTTCTTATCACTTAGGAATTTATAAGGGTTTTAGGAGTACTGTCCCAGTAACTGAGGGCAGTGACCAATATGTATTTTTTATGACCTACCTGGTGAGATCTTATGGCCTCTATGATGCATACACCCTTTTTATATTTATATTTATTATTTCTACACTATACAAATAGCTATTTAATTAATTAACCAATCAATTAACTAATAATTTTAATTCCTAGTGCCAGGCACATAATAGACACTTCCTGAAAATTTATCGAGTAAACAAATAAGCTGATGTTCTAAGAGCTTAGGTGAATACCCCAAGGTCAGACAGCTGGAAGAATCCAGCTGAGTGGGCTTCCATGTCTTCCAATCGTCTTTCTATTCAAGACCATATCTAGATAAGGACATGAAAAGGCTCTTGAAAAAAAAGAAAAGAAAAGAAAAGAAAAGAAAGAAAGAAAAGAAAAGAAAAGAAAAGAAAAGAAAAGAAAAGAAAAGAAAGAAAAGGCTCTTGAAGCTTTAGAGCAATCTCCTGGATTTGAACCTGCCTCTGACTTCTGAGGTCTCCAGCACCTTTGGATGACAATGCCCCCTCCCTGAAGTGTGTCTTATTGGATTGTTTTCCTGGGGATCTGATTCTTAGAGGGGATATCAGACGGATTCAAGGAAGCTCCCCAGAGCACCTGCATCAAGGGAAGAACAGACAAAGAAGTGTGTGCCCTGGAGCAAGAGACATGGCCCCTCTCTCATTTTGTTGGGTTTGGTTGCGATTTCTCCTTAATTAACTCACTTAGTCTTCATTAAACATTACCTCCAGCCCAGTGGTAAGTTGAGATGGTGATGCTCACATTTCTTGTTCATGAAAAAATCAGCCTTCTGAAGCATTTTGTTTCTTTTCTCCTCTAACATTTCATAGGTGCCTGAACAGCTTGGGGCTCTCCTAATATTTTTTTCCCTTGGTCAAAATCAATAAATTCATCAAATAAACCACAGAGCTGGTCAGATGGCAAAAGCTCCAAGGTCAGATTTTTAGTGAAAAACTCTCAGGGACTACTTGGCGAGAAGTCCCCAGACATGGGATCCCTGAAGCTGGTCCCCACTGTTGTCATGAAATGTACTTGCAGAGATAGAGGTGTTTGTAGTTGATGTTGCTGGTTTTTAACAGGATGGGAGGCAGGCTGTGCTTTGAAAACACTGATTCTTCAGTGGAGGAGGCTGAAATGGAATAACTGGGTCATGGTAGCCATCATGAGCCTGTTTTTCAAAGAATGTTAAATTCAGGAGAGAAAACATCTGGAAAATTTACCTAAGAGCCCAAGAGAATCTATCAGTGCTTGGGCAACACATTCCTGTTCATTCAGAGAGTTTGATGGTGAATGAGAGTTCCAATCCCTTCCTTCCCTCACCACCATTTGGCATGGCTTGTCTTCATTTGGGACATTCTCATTAGTGGTGTAGTGGCATCTTTGTTGTGGTTTTAATCTGCATTTCCCTAGTAACTAGTGATGGGAAGCGTCTTTTCAGATGCTTATGCTGTGGACTGAATGTTTGCATCTCTCCTCAAATTCAAATGTTGAAACTGAATCCCCAGATGTGATGGTATTTGGAAGCAGGGCCTTTGGGGGGGGGTGGTTAATTAAGTCATGAGAGTGGAATTGACATAAGTTGGCTTAGTGCCATTACAAAAGGGACCCCAGAGAGCTTCCCTGCCCCTCTGCCTTGTGAGAACACAGCAACAAGGCACTGGCTATGACCCAGGAAGAGGGTTCTCACCAGACACCAGATCTGCCAGTTCCTTGACCTTGGTCTTCCAGCCCCTGGAACTGTGAGAAATAAGTTTCTGTGTTTAAGCCACCTGGTCTGTGGTGTTCTGTTATAGCAACCTGAATGAGACAGCTTATTTGCCATCCATATTGAAAATTGATCTTAAAGATAGGATCAATAATAGCATGTTTGTGTGAAAAATAATGATGGAGGAGAAGGAGAGGGTAGTAAGTAGAGAGATGTCCTTGAGTGGGCAGAAGGGGACGGGGTCCGAAGTGCACCTGGAGAAGCTGGCATAGAGAGGATGTGGTTAGTTCATCTTACAGGTGAGACACAGAGGCAGGCATGTGGGTGCAGGTGCTGGGAATGGGTGAAGGGAGCAAAAAGCTCTCTTCTAATGAGCTCCCAAAATCTAATTGTTTCTATTTTTTCAGTTAAGGAGGAAACAAGGCCATCTGTGGGGAATGAAGATATGTTGAGGTTTGAGGAGTGAAAGACTGATCTGGTGTGCATTGGAGAGAGAAAGAGAGATGGAAAGAGGGAGAGAGAGCAAGAACTAGAGATGTAGAGCATGGTTTCCTGAAAGGAATTGTCACTCACAGGTGACACTGTAGACTTCAAAGTCCTGCAGAATGTGACAGACTCTGTCTGTAGTTTGATACCAACTGGATCTGACCTGGGATTCCCATTAACTAAATTTGGTGTCATCGTGACCCAGTCACCGGATCTTGTCACCTGGAGCCTCTTGTGAGTGTGTAAGGTGTATTTTGGCCAATGTCAGCACAACTGAGCAGAATGATTGGCAAATGCCTGAATTATTCATGTTTTTGACCTATTCTAACGAAAACTTGCCCAAAAGGCTAAATTATTAAGTACCTGGGTGCGATCTTGCAGCCTACTGTCTAGAAAACCGGAACACGAAGTTTCTTGCTGGTTTTGCTTCTTAAGGGAGTTGAGACTTTACTAACATTTCAAAATTGCTCCCCAAATGGAAGACGGTGATGCCAACAGAAGAAAATTAAATTCAGGATACCAAATGTATTCAACAGTGCCCTCGGAGCCCAGGAGAACAGTTTGGCACTTGGGCAACACATATCCTGCACATTTAGAGAAAGTGACTTTAGCTATAAATGTAAATACATAGGTAATGACAATCCTGAAGTCTTTAGTTATGTTACCCATTTTTGGAAAGCAAAATTAATACACACATCTAGACATGAGGCAAATACGCTGATCTTTTAATAATGGTATAGTTGCCTATTTTTTGCACTTTGTGTCGGTAAGCTTTTAAAGCATTCCCCAAACCATAGGGCAATGTAAAGGCTATTCCTGAGTATTATATGTATTTGTGCAAATTTCTAGAGCTAAGATTTCCCATGTAAGTAACACTGGGCTTTCCTGATTTGCACTCAAGAATTTCTAAGGGAGGGATCCCTGGGTGGCGCAGCGGTTTGGCGCCTGCCTTTGGCCCAGCGCGCGATCCTGGAGACCCGGGATCGAATCCCACATCGGGCTCCCGGTGCATGGAGCCTGCTTCTCCCTCTGCCTGTGTCTCTGCCTCTCTCTCTCTCTCTCTCTCTCTCTCTGTGACTATCATAAATAAATAAATAAATAAATAAATAAATAAATAAATAAATAAATGAATTTCTAAGGGAAAAACAAAAAAAAGAATTTCTAAGGGATGTTGAATATTATTAATAGAACATCATATGCATAGTGAAGCATTTACAAGTGAAATGACATTCTGCCTTGGATTTGCTTTATTATCCAGCAAAAAAAAGGGAGGGGCAGTGTGAATAGAAAACAACTAGAAAATTATTTGTTGGTGATCAATGTACAGCAACTATATCATTCTATTTCTTTCCTTTTTTAAAGGCTGTTTATTTGAGCAAGAGAAAGAGTGCAAGAGTAAGCAGAGGTGAGAGGGGCAGAGAGAGAGGCAAAAGCAGGCTCCCCACTGAGCAGGGAGCCCAACCAGGGGGCTGGATCCCCGGACCCTGAGCCAAAGGCAGACACTTAACTGATTGAGCCACCCAGGAGCCCCTATTCTCTCTGTTTCGTGCATATTTGGAAATTTACAAATTAAAGTTTAAAAATACATCATGAGACCCTCTTCTAGACGGAATTTAGGAGTAAGCAGGTCATACTTTCTAGACTAAAATTAAACTTCCATGAAGTTCCTGTTTCTCTGACTTCATGTTTTGGCAGTTCCTGTTAGATCAAAGCCAAGATGAAGCAAAGTCTCAAAGAGATGTTTTTACACCTATGTTCATAGTGGATGTTTGTACACCATGTTCACAAAAGCTAAATGTGGAAGCAACCCAAATGTCCATACAATGAAATATTATTCAGCCTTTAAAAAAAGGAAGGAAATCCTGCCATATGCTATGGCATTGACAAAGTTTGAGGACATCATGCTAAGTGAGATGAGGCAGTCACAAAACGACAAATACTGTGTGATTCCACCCATATGAAGTACTTAGAATAGTGAAAATCATCAAGACCAAAAGTGGAATAGAATGGTGTTTGCTGGACTGGAGAGTTAGTGTTTAATGGGAACAGAGTAGCAGACTTACAAGATGATAGAGTTATGGGATAGATGGTTGTGGCGGCTGTAAAACAGTGTGAATGTATTGATTACCTGTGAACTATATGCTTAAAAATGGTTACGAAAGTAAATTTTATGTTTTGCATAGTTTAACATGATAGAAAAGAAGTAAAAACCAAGATAAAGGGCAGCCCTGGTGGCGCAGCGGCTTATTGCCGCCTGCAGCCCGGGGTGTGATCCTGGAGGCCCGGGATCGAGTCCCACGTCAGGCTCCCTGCATGGAGCCTGCTTCTCCCTCTGCCTGTGTCTCTGCCTCTCTCTCTCTCTCTCTCTGAATAAATAAATAAATAAATAAATAAATAAATAAATAAATAAATAAATCTTTAAAAAATCAAGATAAAGACAAAATCAAAACATCTCAGTTGACAGCAGAATGAATGGCCAATATTCTAATAAGACTTGTATCTTCTTTTTTTTTTTTAGATTTATTTATTTATTAATGAGAGAGAGAGTAGAGTGACAGAGACACAGGCAGAGGGAGAAGCAGGCTCCATGCGGGGAGCCTGACATGGGACTCGATCCTGGGTCTCCAGGATCAGACCCTGGGCTGAAGGCAGCACTAAACCGCTGAGCTACCTGGGCTGCCCAAGACTTGCATCTTCTTTAAGACATTTAGCATTTGTTCAAAAATATCTGCTGAGTGCCAACTATATGCAACACACTTTTTTTCTCAACAGTGATGGGTACGGTGGGAAACAAAATGGAAAAAGACCCCATCCTCCTGGAGCTTAGTGGCTGGTTGGGGGACAAACATTTAACTACTAACTGTGTGAATAAATATGATGAGTGACCCCAACATACAGAAGATGTTGGTAACGTGGGAATAGCAGTTAGGGTTCAAATGGCTTCATTGAGGAGGTGCCACTTAACCTGACATCTGAAAAATGTGTAGGGGATTGGTCTGGCAAGAGTGTTGGAATGTGACAGACTTTGGGGGAGTGGTCCACACAGAAGGAACACGTGTGCAGGTCCTTAAGTGCACCTTATCCTAGGTGTGCTGGGAGGTTCCATCAGTTTGCTAAGGATATTTTAAAAGCCACTCCAAAACTTAGTAGCTTCAAACAACAATCATTTTATTTGCTAACAATTTTGTGGGCTCAACTGGGATGGTCCATCAATGCTACATGTGGTGTCAGGGGCATCAACCAAGACTCCTGGGACAGCTAGAGCAGGGGGGTCTCTCCCCACAAATGGCCTTTCACTCTTAAGGAGGCTAAACCGATATTCTTTACAGCATGGTAGTCTCCAGATGCCAGGAAAATGAGAAAGAAACTATAAGGCCTCTTGAGGCCTGGACTTGGACCTCATGCAGCATCATTTCCACCGCATCCTCTAGGACAAATCAGGAGCTAATCCAGACTCCACTGTTTATGCAGCAGGTATAAAGAATCAGTGGCCATTTAAAATCTATCCCAGAAGGCTTTAAATATGTTTCATGCCTTTAACATCATTGTTACACCCAGTACTCTTTATTTCATTTTTACATGAAATTTTGTGAAGTGACAAATATAACATCCATGCATACATGAAACGTGCAAATCTTGTGTACAACTTAATGATTCACAAAGTGGTCGCAGTTATGTAGCCTCCTAGCCCCTCTCCTGACCACCACTCTCTCTCTCCTCCCAAAGATAATCCTGCTATCCTGCTATCTGACATCATAGTTCAGTTTTTGGACTTGATGTACATGGAATGTATAGGATGTGTGGTTTCATCTTGCTGACATGTGGTGGCACGGGGCACACAGATTCTCCTATGCCATCTGCCTCACCAGCCCCTTCTTCAGACTCTGCCCCTTGGGCCACATACCTGTTTAGTTTTGTGATGAGCTCCTGCTGTCGGACACCCTGGTCATTGAAGTTGGAAGTTTGGAGGCAACGAGAGTCCAACATGGGCTTCAGTTATCCTTGTGGGTCCCAGTTTCTTCTTGTTTTCCCAGCTCATGGCCATCTTCTCTTCCCACTGGCTGGCTCCAGCACCAGACACAGAGACAGAAGTTTTGGATGTGCCACGTAGCCAGCTGTCACAATTCTGTAAGGTCAAATCCCTAAAACAGACAAACTATGTATATAGATATATATTTTTTAATTTACAAACTATGTTTTGCATCATGCTTTTCCCATTCTACAATATATGGTGGATATATATTTTCCATGTCATTTAAAAAAAAGATTTTATTTATTTATTCATGAGAAACATGAGAGAGAGGCAGAGACACAGGCAGAGGGAGAAGCAGGCTCCCTGCAGGGAGCCCAATGCAAGACTCCATCCCAGGACCCCAGGATCACGCCAAGCCAAAGGCAGATGCTCAACCACTGAGCCACCCAGGGATCCCTATTTCCCATATCATTAAGTACACTTGTAAATTATACTTTTATTTATTTATTTATTTTTAAGATTTCATTTATTCGAGAGAGAGAGTATGTGAGCAGGCAGGGAGAAGGGCAGAGGGAGAGGGAGAAGCAGACTCTCTGCTGAGCGGTGAGCCTGGTACAGGACTCATCCCAAGACCTGAGATCATGACCTGAGTTGAGAGCAGATGCTTAATTAACTGAGCCACCCAGGTGCCCTAGATTATACTTTTATTCTATGTGACCCATCAATTTACCAATCTCCTCACATGGACATTTAGGTGATTTCCAATTGCTGAGAGAAGCCAAAATCTTTGGTTCCATGCATTATTGTTTGTTTGTTTTCTGCCATGCTTTAAAAACAGTGCTCCTCTGCCTCTTGGCTTGTGCTATTTCTGATAAGACATCTGATGTCAATCTTGTCTTTGTTCCTCTGGACAAAATGTGTCTCTTTTCTCTAATTGCTTTAAGATTTTTTTCTTTATTGCTGGTTTTATTTGTATTTATTTACTAAGGACTTTAAGTAATCTCTACTCCCAACATGGGGCTCAAACTCACGATCCCAGGATCGAGTCTCATGATCCACTGACTGAGCCACCAGGCACCTCATATCACTTAGTTTCAAGCAATTTTATTATAATGTGCCTGTTTGTTGTCATTGCCCCTTCTCCTTCTTCTTTTCTTTTTTTTTTAAGATTTTATTTATTCATTCATGAGACACACACACACACAGAGAGAGAGAGAGAGAGAGGCAGATACAGAAGCAGAGGGAGAAGCAGGCTGCCCACAAGGAGCCCCATGTGGGACCTGATCCTGGACCCCATGATCACACCTTGAGCCAAAGGCAGATGTTCAATCCCTGAGCCACTCAGGTGTCCCTCTTTGTCTTATTTTTTCTGGACATTTGTTAAGCTTCTTGGGCCTGTGAGTATATAGTTTTCATCAAATTTGGAAATTTTTTTCTGCCATTATTTCTTAAAATATGTTCTTTCCCTTTCTCCTTTCTTCTGAGATCCCAGTTACACATACATTATTAAATCATTTGAAGATGTCATCAGCTTACTGATATTTGGGGGTTTTTTTTTCCAGAATTTTTTTCTTGATTTTTTTTTAAATTTAAATTCAATTTTCGAACATACAGTAGTATCACACCCAGTGCTCATTGCATCATGCACCCTCCTTATCTCTCAATGTTTTAACCAGTATCTTTTCTAATGCTATGTTTTCAAGTTCATTGCTCTTTTCTGCTGCAGTATTTCATCTGTTAATCCAATCCGGTGTACTTTTCATCTGTAAAAGCTTGGTTTGGGTCTTTTGTATATCTTTTATGCTTCCTCATAACCTGCTCATATTTTTCTCTACCTTTTTGACCAGATCAAATATAGTTGTAGGAGCTATTTTAATGTCTTCATCTCAATTCTATCTGTGTCATTTCACTGGATTGATTTTTCTCCTCATGATGGGATGCAGTCCTTGCTCCTATGCACATATGGTCATTTTTGGTTGGATGCCAGATATTGTGAATTTACTTTGTTGGGTGCTGGATAGTCTTCTATTAAGATATGCATAGAGAACTCTGTTCTGGAACATAGTTAAGTTACTTACAAATAGTTTGATCCTTTTGAGGTTTGCTTTTAAGATTTGTTGGGTGAGGGGCACTTGGGTAATGTAGTCGGTTGAGCATCTGGCTCTTGGTTTCAGCTCAGGACATGATCTTGGGATCTTGAGATCAAGCCCCACATTAGGCTCTGTGCACAGTGTGGTCTGCTTGAGATTCTCTCCCTCTCTCGTTGGTCCCTCCTCACTTGTATGTGCTCTTTCTCTCTCTCTCAAATAAATAAATAAATCTTAAAGAAAAAAAAAAGATTTGTTAGGTGGAACTGGCACCATCTTTAGGGCCAATTTTGCCCCACCACTAAGACAATATCCTTCTGAGCACTTGACTGGATGTCCTTGTATTATGAAGTTTTTTTACTCTGCTAGGAACATACACTATTCCCAGCAATTTATGGGCTTCCGTCTGCTTATTTCACATGTTTTGTCTCTCTGGCCCTGGGTAATTTCCTCATATGCCTGTGCTGAAGATTCCAGAGGGAAACTGTAAATCTCCAGAGCCGCCTTTCTCAGCACCCTCTGCCCTGCAAACTCTAGTTACTTTGGCGTCCTCAGACGCTAAACCCAAGGAGACTGCCAGGCTCTGCCTGGGACCCCGTCCTTGCACTGCAACCTGGAAACATTTTGCCTCCTTTGTGTGTCCTTTATCAGGGATCACTGTCCTGAGCTGCCTGTTGGCTGGTCTTAAAACTATTATTTCAGATATATGGTCCTGCTTTGTAGGTGCTTAAGGCAGGCAGGCTAATCTCATCTGTTTTTCTATCTTGGCCAGAAGCGGAAGAAGTATTCACAATTTTTAAAAAATTGTAAGTTCTTGGAAAGGGAATTTTTTGTTAAGGTATATGAAATATTAAGGCTTTTGATAATAAGTAAATATGAAATTTTAAAAATTTGTGGGGGGGGCACCTGGGTGACTCAGTCAGTTGGGTGTCTGACTCTTGATTTTGCCCATGTCATGATCTCAGGGCCCTGGGATGGAGCCCCAAGTTCAGCTCCATGCTCAGTGGGGAGTCTGCTTAAGGATTCTCTCTCTCCCTCTGCCTCTTCCCCTGCTCTCTCTCTTTAATGAATACACAAATATTTTTTAAAAATTGTGTATGTGTGTGTATGCACCAGAATATTTATTTCCAGAGGAGCTCTGAGTTCTCCAGACCCCTTCTCTGTTAATGGGCATACATTTTGCAGCCGCCTGTAGATGTCACCAGAGGAAGGCAAGTCAGAGGGGACAAAGTCCCAGAGTGAAAACCGTAGGCTATAGCAGAGGGTAAAAAATGAGCAGGAAGTTTCCATGTCAAACAGGGAAGAGAGTTCTATTTTAAATCAAGAAAGTTAGTCCACAAAACCAAAATTACTAACAGCGACATAGTGAAATCCTTACTAAAACAAATAGTATTACAAGCAACCAAATAAAATATTGTCCAAGTTAAGAGCAAATGAGGAAAGATTTGGTTACATTCAGGAATTTGGACTGGTTTAATCGAGGTCAAATTTTATCCAATTCTTTTCAAAAGCTGGATCTTCCACTGTGTCTAAGCACCCGTGTCCCATAAAGCATCCTTTGTGTATCTGTTCTGGTGAGTGGGATTTCATTACTTTATCACAACTCCACCATTTAAGACACTGAGGATACAGTGTTGATCAAGACACAAGATCCCTGCTACCGTGAGGGGGGGGGACAATAAACAAACAGATAAACAAGAGAGTAAACACCAACATGAAAATAAGACCGGGAGCGGAAGGGCTCACTGTTACTGCCTTAAAAACTCACCATCTCACCGCACCATGCGCTGGTCACTAGGGAAGCAGTTTGGGGATTTAATGATGTGGTTTGTTTGTTTTTAAGATTTATTTATTTATTTATTTATGAGAGAGAGAGAGAGAGAGAGAGAGAGAGGCAGAGACACAGGAGGAGGGAGAAGCAGGCTCCATGCAGGGAGCCCGATGTGGGACTCGATCCCGGGACTCCAGGATCGCTCCCTGGGCCAAAGGCAGGTGCTAAACCGCTGAGCCACCCAGGGATCCCTAATGATGTGTTTGGATCTCTTTTCTGGCAAAGTAGTTTGACATGCTTCTCATTGAAGAGAATGAGTTTCTTGGGGTGCCTGGCTGTCTCAGCCAGTACAGCATGGGATGCTTGATCTTGGGGTCATGAGTTTAAGCCCCACGTTGGACACAGAGATTACTTAAATCATTTAATTTAAAAAGAGAGAGAGAAGATGAGTTTCTTTCCAACTTAGAAGCCAACCAGCTTAAAAAAAAAAAAAAGCCAACCAGCCTCATTGTCTGTGATACACTTTGGAGTGGGCACAGTTGATTCATGCGGGCAACACCAGGCCACCCATGGAAGACTTGGGGTCCATCCCATTCAGCTGTGTCGACAAGCTGTGTGATCTCAGATGGGTCCTCTGCCTCTCTGAGCCTGGGTTTCCTCACCTACAGGTGTAAGGGGTCAAGATAAGACCTTGGCCCTGAGAGCAGAACAGGTATTTTATGAATCACATAAAGTAATGCACGCAGCTTCCTGCATTCCATCGGGATCTCCACACCTACCTGTTTATCTCTGTAACTGACAATTCTTTTTTTTTTTTTTTTTTGAAGGATGTTGAAATTTTACTAGAACAGAGAGATGCAGAGCAGTGAGGTCATAAGGTTACAGGGTTTGGGATACCCAGCTCAAG
The DNA here is from genome assembly GCF_905146905.1 of Nyctereutes procyonoides. Taxonomy (NCBI): domain Eukaryota; kingdom Metazoa; phylum Chordata; class Mammalia; order Carnivora; family Canidae; genus Nyctereutes; species Nyctereutes procyonoides. Next base: position 66,885,056 of record NW_026575126.1, read on the forward strand.
TTGCCCTGATTCTGAGGAAGTAAATGCCTGTTCTTTCTGTACTCAACGCAACTGTAGATTCGCTTTATGTGGTACTGCTTGTGGGATAGAGGTTTATTCTTTTCTTTTACTTTCCTGTCTTAAGCAGATGAAATACCCTCTCCAAACCTATTTTTTCCTTTTTGAAGGGAGTTGTAAGTAGTGTTCCCCCGGGGGTGCCTGGGTGGGTCAGTCAGCTGAGCATCCAACTCTTGATTTCGGCTCAGGTCATGATCTCAGGATCATGAGATTGAGCCCCACATTGGGCTCTGCACTTAGCGTGGAGTCTACTTATTCCTCTCCCTCTGCTCCTCCATGCTGCTCTCTCTCAAATAAATAAATGAAATTTTAAAAAAAGAAAAAGAAGTGTTTCCCTAGGTTCTAGAAAGCTGTTGTACAATATGGGGCCTGTAGTTAACAATACCGTGTTGCACAGTCACATTTGTTAAGAGGATAAATCTCATGTTAAGCATTCTTGCCACAAAATAAAAATATTAATAATGATGATAATAATAATAATGTGTTTTTACCTCAGAAGCAAGTGTCAGACATCAACCCAACCGGTGGCATCTGGCTGTACTTGTGGCATCCCAGACCCTCCTGGTCCCCTGTGGGAGACCTCACTCTTTCCTGGCTGCCTCAGGAGCACTGTTGACCCTCTTGGTCACTCCCTGCTGCCCCCTCAGTGGCTCATACTGATCCTGCGGCCTCCCAGGGCCAGCCAGGAAGCCCTTGGGCCATGGGTCTCCATGCTTCTCCTGGGGGCCCAGGCCAGTGCCCAGACCACCCACCCCCAGGTGCAGTGAAGAACTAACCTGGGAGAGGCCCGGCCTTTGGGGTGATCTCTAGGTTCCTGGATCGTCCTCCCTGATGGCAGTGTCTGCTGGGCCTTAGGCCACGGATCATCTAACCACGTGATTGATGTTTATCTGCCGAAGAGAAACAGGGCCGCACATTTGTGACAGGTAGCAAGACAGACAATGTTCCCACTACTGCAGGAGGGGTTCCTGTAGAAAGTGGGGGCAGCTCTGATCTGTGAAGAGGCCACTGGGCCTTTTAGAGGGAGGATGAGGACATAGATGAAGGACTGAGTGAACAGAGTCACAGAAAGAGTCAGGGGAGGGCAAGGCCACCCAGGCAGGTTGGGTTTGTTTTATGACAGCAGGCTCAGGCCTGAGGTGGGCCAGGATGTATGCCAGGCAGCAAATTCCTTGTCAGTCTGGAGCTTTTGAAGGGGGGTTTCAGCATCCTTGGGACGTGACCAGGAGCTGTGAGAAATCAGGCTGGTGTTTGCTCTTGTCTCCTGGTGCCGGAGGCAGACAGGATAGAGTGTGCGGTGGGAAGTTTGCAGCGCTCCCAAGCCAAGCCTGAGGGCTGGTGTGGAGATTGGGGCTCAGAGGAGCCTGCCCACAGGGGACGGTGGAAGGTCCAGTATGGAAGCCTCCCTTGGGGGACTTTAGTCTGTCTCCTTTGCTAGAACAACCCCTAACTGTAAATTCAACAGCTTTCACTGAGTCCTTCTGGAGAATCATCAAACCCAAGGGTGGTCTGCGTGATCCTCTTAAACTTGTCATGGGTGTCAGAAGTGAAGGTGGTCCCTGGGGATGATACCTTGTGACTTTGTCGTGGGCCAAGCTCCTCATGTCCTGATGGTCGGTGCCCCATCTTCATAGGTACTGGGGCATGCAGTGTGGATGGCAGGGGTGAGGACAGAATGTTCCAGCAGGATATTGGGCTGGGAGCACCGTTACTGCTGCGAGATCCTTAGGCCAGGGCCTGGTGACCACCTGGCTGCTCTGCATGAATGTGGTGTTTCAAAATTTGAGGCACATTTGCCAACCACAAGCAATGAGTGGTCCCTGCTGTGAATCTTGCAGAGGAGATTTTGGGGGTGTCATCCATTCTGCTGTTCTCCATCTCACCCATACCAGCCTCTCCCAGGGACACAGATTCAGTGATGCCCACAGAGAAAGGCCTGGATGCTCCAAGCCTTGGCCACTCTGTGAGGGTAGGAGCCTTACTCTCCATACGGGACTGCTTAGCTTCCAGACAGTTCTGCTGGCTCAGCAGCTTCTTGCCCCTCATCCCTGTGTTCTCTATTTTTTATTTACTTCTCCCACTGCATTCAGTTTCTGATGGGTAGAGCTGGATTGAAACCCCAATCTGGGGCTAAATGTCATAGTTTGGGGAGCTAATTCTATGTTAAAAAGAAGTTCGTAATGATAAGGTGCAGGATCCCAACTACTAAATTCACATGATTAAAAAAAAAAAAAACAGAAAACAGAAAACCACATATTCTTCCCTTCAGATAATGCCTTTTTGTCCATAACATCTGACAACATAGGCAAGTCTACATAATGTCATCAAGAACATCAATTTGTTAAAAACTATTATCTGAAAAAAAAAAAAAACTATTATCAGTATTTCCCGACTTTATGGACATTCTGCATTTTCTTTTTTCACCCTTTAAAAATTAATTTCAGAGGAAGAAGAAAGTATTTTCTTTCCTTATTCATTGTAATATCCACCGAACAAATGTTCAAATGTCTCAGTATCATTCAGAAAAGGACAAAAATACGTAAGTGTGAATAACTGAGATTCAGCACACATGCACCCAGAAACCAGTCACTTCGGATCTGGGGAAAGATAGTTATGAAGCACGTGTTTGGCTGGGGTGTGAGAGCACTGCCTACTTGACATGATTCTCAGTGCAGACAGTGATCAGTTATGGGTATGCACCCGCCATCTGTGAATTGTAAAAGATTTATAAAATGCTACATCTGGTTTTAAATATTAATAATCACTGGAGGAGGGTGGTGGCAATCAAACTTGCAAGTAGTACACAAACACATGTTTCTCAAAACTGAAGCTTCAATGAGTCCCCCTGCCAAGTCTCAAAGAAGCTTCCATGAAGCTCGGGAACAGGAATGGCTGAAAAGAGAGGGTGCTATGAAGGGCTCCTCAAGGACTTGCTTCTCATCAAGGCTGTTAGGAACCTACTTCGTGGAAGGTCCTAAGTGTGATATTTGTGGAGGGAGCACCAAGAACTAGAAGGCACGGTTCCTGTCCTCAAGCTGCTTAAAATATAAAAGTAAGTTTCCATAAAAAAGAAATTATCATTTATGAAGAAAACATAACATACCAGCTCTCTTAAGCAAGTGCAAATGACATGGCAAAGGCACAGGGAGGTGTCAGTAGTCTGCATTATTTATTTATATTTATCCTCATTATCATAGCGAACATTTAATTCCTACCACGTGGTATGGATTGAATTATGTTCTCCCTCAAAAAAAGTACATTGGGGGCACCTGGGTGGCTCAGTCAGTTAAGTGTCTGCTTTCGGCTCAGGTTGTGATCCCAGGGTCCTGGGATGTGCCCTATGTTGGGCTCCCTGCTCAGCGGGGAGTCTACTTCTTCCTCTCCTTCTGCTACTCCCCCTGTTTGTGTTCTCGATCTCTCTCTCTCTCAAATAAATAAATAAAATCTTAAAAAAAAATTATGCTGAAGTCCTAATACTCAGTACCTTAGAATAAGACCTTATTTGGAAATAGGTCTTTACAGAAGTAATCAAGTTAAAATAAGGTCATTAGGGGTGGGCCCTAATCCAATATGATGGATGTCCTCCTAGAAAGGACAAGTTTAGACACACGTACACCACAGGGAGAGGGCCATGTGCAGATGAAGGCAGAGATCGAGGTAATGCATCTACAAGCCAAGGAATGCCAATAATCACCAGCAAACCCTAACAACCGAGGAAAGGCCTGGAGCAAGCACATTCTCCCTCACAGCCTCAAAGGAACAACCCCTACCACACCTTGATATAGGGTTTCCGGCTTCCAGAACAGTGAGACAATACATTTCTGTTGTTTATTTTATTTTTTTAAAATTTTTAAAAATTTATTTATGATAGTCACAGAGAGAGAGAGAGAGAGAGAGAGAAAGAGAGAGGCAGAGACATAGGCAGAGGGAGAAGCAGGCTCCATGCACCGGGAACCCGACGTGGGATTCGATCCCGGGTCTCCAGGATTGCGCCCTGGGCCAAAGGCAGGTGCTAAACCGCTGCACCACCCAGGGATCCCCATTTCTGTTGTTTAAGCCACAAGGTAATAGGTACTTTGTTATGGCAGTCCAGTGAATGTACACAGCACGTGACAGAGACTCTTCTAAATGATTTGTATTAAATTATCAGTGTTTACAACAACCCTCTGAGGAGAGTGCTGTTTGTATCGTCCCATTTTACAGATCAGGACACGAAGGCCAGGAACAAGGCTCAGTGCCCTGCCTTGGGCCATATGCTACTGAGTGGTGCACCCAGAATTCACTGGGCCTTTCTTCACTACACTGCCTCTCGATTAGCCTTTGGGAGGAAATGAAGGCATTCCAGAGGAGAAGTGATGAGCAAGGCAGAGGATGTACCTGCAGTGGGTCATTGAAAGGCAAACAATTAGGGAAGAGCCTTTAAGAGTTAGTGCAATAAGATGTTATTTCTGTAGGGATGAGGGTTGACATTGCAGCCCAAGGGCCACTACGTTCCCCTTTGAGTAAGCAGGATTATTTTGACTACAGTAGCTTCAGCCCAGAGAATATTTTCCCACACCCTCTCTTCTATCCCTTAGATGGGACATGATGGCCACTCTGCTGAGAGCAGATCAGCCCAAGAGCTGTGAACGGTGGTTAATCTGCTCACCACAGTCGTGGCTGGAAAGGTCCTCCACAGAGAGCATGTAGATTAGTCCTCTCCACGTAGGTCTAGAGCAGTGGGGCAACTTGCTGAAAACCTCCCACAGTTGGTTCGTTCTTATGCAAGAGCTGATTTTTTAAAAAAATTGTTTATTCATGATAGTCACAGAGAGAGAGAGAGGCAGAGACACAGGCAGAGGGAGAAGCAGGCCCCATGCACCCGGAGCCCGATATGGGATTCGATCCCGGGTCTCCAGGACCGCGCCCTGAGCCAAAGGCAAGCGCCAAACCGCTGCGCCACCCAGGGATCCCAAGAGCTGATTTTTTTAAAAGATTTTATTTATTTATTCATGAGAGAAACACTGAGAGAGAGAGAGGCAGAGGCAGAGACACAGGTAGAGGGAGAAGCAAGCTCCACGAAGGGAACCCGACAGGGGACTCAACAGGGGACTCGATCCCAGGTCTCCAGGATCACACCCGGGGCGGAAGGTGGCGCTAAACCGCTGAGCCACCCCGGCTGCCTGCAAGATTTTATTAGAACCCTGGTGACTCTGGAATGCCAGCAAAGGTGACAAGGACATGGCTGCAAAAACAGGAATAAGAAAATGTCTTCCCTCTAGCATTCACTTGAAAAGACAGATGCTTCATTTAAATGAGAGATTTGCTGCACTCTTGTTCATACAGGGGCCCAGTGATTAGTAAACCTAAGAAATCTGAATTTCTACCTGGAGCTGAAGTCTGGGAGTGTAGGGATTACGTCACACCCCAGTTCTCTTTTATCTCTGTCCTTAGGTCCATCTCATGCCTTTGTTTTTTCCATTTTCCTTACTTCCAATTCATATCATCTTGCTGGACACTATAAGACACTGCAAATCCACTGCTGAACACAGTCGAGCCACAGATATGTAAGCAACTAAACCAATTCCTAATAGCTGCTTGGAGTCAGAGCTGATACTAAGAGGCTACACCGACTCTGTCCTTTGCCAGGCCCCTGAATATTTCCACTTTATAGATGATCACACTAAAGCCCTGAGTGGCAGGCAGTGTCCCAAACTACGGTAACAACAAACTGGAATCAGCTGCTTCTAAGGCTAACGGCACCGTTCTGAGCATTTTACCTGCGTTAACGTACGTAACCCTCCATAAAAGCTGGTGCTGGGATTATTTCTATTTTTCAAATGAGGAAACTAAGGCAGGTCACTTAGAGGGAAGTAGTGGAGCCGGGAGTGGAGTCACAACAGTGTGGCTTCAGTGTGGCCCCCACTGAAGCCTGTCAAGAGTCAGCAGAGAATAGTGGAGAATATCCACAGAACGGAGAGAGGGGACAGTGTGGTCCCATCGGCCAGGGACACTCAATGTCCCTCCAGAGTCTCTACCTTTGTCCTGTCATCTTTTGTTTTTTTTAAAGATTCATTTATTTATTTGAGAGGGAGAGAGAGAGTAAGGGAAGAGGAGCAAAAGAAGAGGGAGAGAAAGAATCGCGATCATTAATAGTGTTGTTTTACAGCCGGGGAAACGGAGTTGTGAGGGATTTACTCAAATATAGTACATGATAGACTTGGAGCTTGATGCGAGCCTTCTGACGCTGGAGTATTTATCTTTACCCTCTGGGGGCAAAGGGGCTCAGAACCCGGAGGCCACTTGCCTCCAGGCAGGTATGAGGGATGGAAAGAAAACATGCCCCAGCTCACTCTTCGGCTCCGGCAGCGGGAACAAAACAGAAGTCGGTATTTCAATCAATCGTTATTATCTGGTAAAGCAAAAGTCGCTGCCCTTTGGAGGTGGTTCTCCGCTGACTGGGGTGGGGGCGTCTGTGATCGTTATGGGAGAGGTTCTGTCTGGGTGAAGGGAGCCTTGGCTGTCGCACATGTTCAAAGTTGCCAGCGTTTTTGCAAAATCAGGTTGAGAAGGAGCACGTGACGGCAAAAACACGAAAGACTGTAGTCGAAGCAGGCAAGATCGAGGAGGTATTTTTGTAGACTTTGCAGGGAATTCTTGGATCAAGCTCTATCGGTTCGGTGGCTGGATTTAAGAGAAGCTGTGAGGAGTCTCATCTCTCTGGTCATGCATGCATTTGGGACCAGGGCCGGATGCCCCGTGGCCCTGGAGAACTTTTCAGACACGCTGTCCAGGCTCAGGGACCTCACCACGTTGCATTGACCCCTCTCATGGCTGGAAGGACGACTGCTCTAGGGAGACGGGGATGAAGGCGAGGTAGCAAATGTGAAGTCATTTCACTGATGTGCTGCTGGTCACAAGCCAGGGAGGAGGCTTCCAGGCCTGAGCTTCCCTGAGCCTGGAATGAAGGGAGTAGCATCTCTGCGCTGGAGAAATGGTCTCAGCTGGCAGCCACCCGGCTTGCCTAGAACATGGACTTTGACTTGAGCCTCTGTTAATTATGCTTTTATTTTTTCATGATGCTTTGATATCTTGGTTGCCTTGCTAATGGAAGGCTAGTGGAAGCACTGCCCCTCCCAGAGATGGTAATTCCTAGAGATAGCAGAGGACTGGCCAGCAGGAGCCAGAGGCCTGACTCCAGCCCCTTCTCTGGGGGGGTTGGGGGGGTGGGTGGAGGGGCCTCTGGCCTCTATCTCCTCCCCTAGGCCCCCAGGCCAGGTACCTGCCAACTAGAGAGAGCCTCTGTGGCCCTTAGCTCAATGGAACTATTCAAACTCGCTTGATTGTGGCTCACTCTGCCTCCCGTTTCTTCCTCTGAAACCATAATACAGGCTCTTGCCCATGTTTTCCCCACTTCCTCTGCCTCCTGACCTTGGTGCTGCCCTGGCGTGGCATGGCGTGGTGTGGCGTGCCCCCTTCTCTTGGGAAATGGAAAGGACAAACTATGTCCTTTTCTTTTCTTTTTTTTTTAAGATTTTATTTATTTGACAGAGAGAGAGAGAGAGCACATGAGCAGGGGGAGGGGCAGAGGGAGAGAGAGAAGCTGACTCCCTGCTGAGTAGGGAGCCCAACATGGGACTTGATCCCAGGACCCTGGGATTATGGCCTGAGTCGAAGGTAGACACTTCACTGACTGAGCCACCCAGGTGCCCCCAAACTATCTTTTCAATGGTAATCATCTCCGGCGTCAGCACACGAATGATTATAGAACCTCCATTTCAAAACAAGGCCCAGCAACCAGTCTTTCCCTTTATATGTGTCGTGGGGCAGGGATGGTTGGGAGGAGAGAGAAAACAGAGGCTGGACATCTGATACTCAATAAAGCGAGAGAGAAAACAAACAATTTTGGCTGAAAAACCAGTCTCTCAGAGAAGAAGGAGGTAGGGTGACACAGGAGGTCCAGAGGCCAGAGTCAAGAAAGGGAGAATGACGCTGTCAAAGTCCTGGTCAAAGTCTTGGTCATCGGGTTTCCACTGACTGGGGAGGGGCCTGAGGCACAGAGGTAAGTATGGGGGTTTCAGAGAGATAAGTGGGTGCAGGGAGGGCGGCTGTGGGTGGGCTTGGGCCAGTTCTGTCCTCAGGGAGAACCGCCTTCCCTGTGGGGCCAGGGCAAGGACAGATTCATGGCAGAGAGGTGACCCTAATTTTTTTTAGCTTTTTAGAAATTGTGGCAAATATACATAATTTGAAATTGAGCATCTTCATCATTTTTTAAAAGATTTTATTTATTTATTCATGAGAGACACACAGGGAGAGGCAGAGACAAAGGCAGAGGGAGAAGCAGGCTCCCTAAGGGGAGCTTGGTGAGGGACTCCATCTCAGGACTCCGGGATCACAATCTGAACTGAAGGCAGACACTCAGCCACTGAGCCACCCAGGTGCCCCACATCTTCATCATTTTTGAGAATACAGTTCAGGAGTGTTAAGCATATTCACACTGTTGTGCAGCCATCCCCACCATCCGTCTCTGGAACCTTCTCATCTCCCAAACTGAGACTGTGTCCCCATTAAACACTCACCCCCCTTCCCCTCCCTCAGCCCTGCAGGCACGTTCTTCTCTCTGTCTCTATGAATTTAACAACTCTAGGGACCTCACATAAATGCAATCATACAGAATTTATTTTTGTACCTGACTTATTTCATTCGGCATCATGTCCTCATATTTTATCTACATTGTAGCAGGTGTCAGAACTCTTTCCTTTTTAAGGCTGGATCATACCCCATTCTGGGGTATGGACCACATTCTGTTTATCCACTCATCCATTGATGGACACTTGGGTTGCTTCCACCTTTTGGCTCCTGTGACTAATGCTCTATAAACATGGGTGTACAAACATCTGTTTGAATTTTGCTTTTCATTCTTCTGAGTGTCTACCCAGAGGTAGAACGGCTAGATGTGCTTTTGTTTTTGAGGTGGATCAGTGGTGCACTGGGGCCAGGCTGCTTCAGCTCTAATCCTGGCCAAGGGCTGGGATATGATAAGTCACTTTAGGGCTGGGATGTGATATGCCTGGGTGGCTCAGCACCCAACTCTTCATTGCAGCTCAGGTCTTGATCTCAGGGTGGTGAGTTCAAGTCCTGCGTTGGGTATAAAGCCTACTTAAAAGAAAGAAGAAAAGTTACTTCTCCGGACAAGGATTTCCTCAACTCTGAAAAGGGATAACGATAGTAGTAATGGTCAAAATGACAAACTTTGTGTATTGGCTGGAGCCTGCTGCCTACCCAGCTGTTAATCACACTGTTTGTAAATTCAGAGAAAGGGTGTGCACGCTTCCGCACGTCCACCAGGGGTCGCCACTGCCCGCGGAGCCGAGTCCGTGGCTGGGCCTCGCTGGCCTCAGCCCACTGCCCCCCCATCTCTCTCTCCCATCATCCAGTGCCCTCTACTCTACACTTCCTTGTGTCTTCCTCACACAGGAACAAGAAGTTCCCAAATTATCCAGGCCATATCACCTGTGCCCCCAGCCGCCCACCCCCACCCCCAGGGGGAAGCTCCTGAAAGCATTATAGGCCATCAGGCCTATAATGGACATAGTTATCAGGCCCAAATGATCCCCTGCTGCAGGTAATTATCATGTCCTGCTTTACGAGGGTCAGGGAAGGTCATGTGTGTGGGAAAATACATCATAAATATTTGGGGCAGCTATAGTGAGTTTCGGGCCTGGAGCCTGGAGGAATCATCCCTTGTCAGAACAACTGTCCAGAATGACTGCAGTTTCTGAGCAAAGCATGGAGCATTTAAGTGTTCACAGGGCCGGAGCAGATGTGGCCTGGGTTCCCTGCTGGACACCGTGGCTGTTAAGAGGCGCAGGCACTCCTGCAGCTCAACCCACAGTCTCTTGGGCTGAGCCTTTCACATGGATGGGCTCAGCGTGCCCAGATACTCTGATGTTTCAAGAGCATCTGAAAATGCAGGACCCCCTCCCCCCCACGCCGGACAAAATCTCCAAAATTGTCAATAGTGACAGTTAGTTATAATTTTTTATGTGGGCCCATAAAAACACTCTGCAGGCTGGTCTTGACCTCTGTGGGAGCCACTGTGCAGCTTTCGATGGAGTCTTGCTAGAGACAGTGGTCACTGAATGCCATGGTGGTAAATGCCATGCGACATTGAGCAGGGGTGGGATGACCTGGATTTTAAACTGTCTGGGTGCTCTGTGATGCTCCCTGGTCAGGGATGAACCAGGACTAGTGGCTTCTTCTATAGGGAGGTGGAAACAGGGTGCCATTTGGCTGTCTTCCCCAGGACCCAAGCCAAACTAGTGACCTAGAGATGTGAGAAGCCCCATTTATATCCCATTCCCCTGAGCTGTCCATCTTCACTTGATAACTCAATCAGAGCATCTGCAACAGGCTCTCACAGACCAGGAGCATCATAGTCTCTTCTCTGTCATGAGGATGGTATTTCTGGGTGCACACAAACGGCCCAAGAAACATCAACTGCTAATTACACGGAATGGTCCAACCATCCCAAGAAAGGTCAACTCCATGACACCCATGGATGGCACCAATAGTCCTTCTGAATGGATGAAGGAGGGCTTGTCCTTGCAGCCCCAACAATGAGAGCCAGAGGCTAGGACTAGGAGGAAAGGGTGGCCCCTTGGGTTCAGTTGGAAAGTCCTGATGCTCAGCTCTTCACACCCACTCAGTGAGTGTGATCACGGCTGCGAGATTGAAATAGATGTACTTGGCAGAGGTCCTCTTAAGGTGCTGAAATGAAATTTCACATGGCGGGCTGATATCTGTATGCAAGGAGAAGCCAGAAACTCTGTACCCCAAAGCCCCAGCCACGTGTATCCAGCAGAGGAGACTTCTTATGGATGTCCTAGTTGTTTTTTTTTTTCTGATCCCAAGCAGCCAGCTCCACAGGAGGTGGTCCATTTCCCTAATTTGGGAAATGTCGAAGGGCCAGATGATGAATGCAGCTATTCCATACCCCCTGCCCCAGGCTTAACTTTTATGGAATGTAACAAAGTCAGATTTTAGCAAAGATGATGCAGCTGAGGGCAAAATAATTCTGGTTCTCTCTCTCTCTCTCTGTTGATCCCCAAAGAACTGACCACACACACTCACATACACACACAATTGCTTGAAACAGCTGGGGTTCATCACAGCAACATTTTCCATGATTCAGAAATTTGATATCCAATCGGGAGAAAGTGATACCACTTGCCTCTCCTGAGAGGTGAAGCAAACCACAGCGTTCCTGCCCACGCCATCTTCTGGTGTAGCCTCCAAGCGGCAAGTGGCCTGTGTCTCCAGGGAAGGGGGAAGCACGCAAAGTTTGTCCCCAAGGCCTCTGTGGATGTGAGGCCAGGATCTGAGCAGTGTCAGTTCCAGAGGGGAGCTGCACTCCTGATCTTTGATCTCACCCGCAAAAACTCCAATGCTGTTATTCCTATTCTTTTTACAAAGTTCTCAGCAAGAGGCTCTCTTGTCATTTCCTTCCTCCACCCTGCAGGGGCCTAGCTGTGAGAGTTCACAAAGAATCCTAATCATAATCACAGATGGCCCTCTTGGGTCCATGGGTTGGGCACTGTACATGCCTCAGGCCGGTTCCGTCCCATAGAACCTCTGCCACAATGGATGTGTCCTGTATCTTCGCTGGCCAGTACAGTAGTCACCAGCCACACATGGCTATTGAGCTCTTGAAATGTGCCCAGTGCTGGGCACCTGGGTGGCTCAGTGGTTGAGCATCTGCCTTTGGCTCAAGGTTCTGGGTCCCAGCCAGGGTCAGGGGTCCTGAGATTGAGTCCCACATTGGGCTCCCCGCAGGGAGCCTGCTTTTCCCTCTGCCTGTGTCTCTGCCTCTCTCTGTCTCATGAATGAATAAATAAAATCTTTAAAAAAAAATTAACCTGGTGCAACTAAAGGACCGAATTTAATTTTATTACCTTTACCTTTAGACAGACATGTGGGGTCAGTGGTTAACATATTGGGCAGCACAGCTTCAGATTCTCACCACAAGCTTATAAGTACTGGTATTAGTTACCCATTTTACAGATAGAGAAACCAAGTCTCTGAGGGATTAAATAACTTGCCCAAAGTCACAGAACTAGCTCTAACCATGGTCACTGTGTTTGTGGGAATATTGTTTAGGATGCTTCATCCTCAACCCTCCTTCTTCCCACCTGGCCCTAGTTTCGGTGTGCAAATGAAGGTTTCTCTATGTATGCCTACGTTTGTCTAGTCCTTCCTTTCTTTTACTGTCCTTTAAAAATATATCTTTTTCTAGTTACTGAGGAAATGTAGGTGCATGGTGGGGGCAATTATAGGAAAACACAAAAAGAAAAATAATTATCACAATTCTTTCAACTAGATAAAACCACTATTTGCCATTGCATCAAAATGAATAAAACACCTAGGAATAAACTCAAAGAGATGAAAGACCTGTACAATGAAAACTGTAAGACATTGATGAAAGAAATTAAAGAAGACATAAATGAACGGAAAGATGCTCATGGATTGGAAGAATTTATATTGTTAAAGTATCTACACTACCCGGGGTGCCTGGGAGGCTTAGTCAAGCCTCCAACTCTTGGTTTTGGCTCAGGTCATGATCTTAGGGTCCTGGATTGAGCCCTGCATTGGGCTCCATGCTCAGCATGGAGTGTGCTTGGGATTCTTTCTCTCTCCCTCTGCCTTCCCTTCTGTTCCTCCTCCTGCTCACTTGTGCTCTCTCTCTCTCTCTCTCATAAATAAAGTCTTCAAAATTCCACACTATCCAAGCAATCTACAGATTCATTACAATCAAAATTCCAATGGTGTCTTTTACAGACATAGAACAAACAACCCTAAAATCTCTATGGAATCACAAAAGACCCCAAATAGCCAAAGCAATCTTGAGAAAGAAGAATAAAGCTGGAGGCATCACCCTCTCTGATATCAAACTATATTGCAAAGATATAGTAATCAAAACAGTATGATATTGGCATATAAACAGACACATAGATCAATGGAACAGAATAGAGAGCCCAGGAATAAAGACACACATATATAGCCAATTAATTTATGACAAGGGACCCAAGAATATACAGTGAGGAAAGGACAGTCTCTTCAATAAATGATGTTGGGAAAACCGAACAGCTACATGTAGAAGAATGAAGCTGGACCATTATCTTATATCACACACAAAAATTAACTTAGAATGATTAAAGACTTGAATGTAAATACCTGAAATGATAATATTCCTAGAATATTCCTAGAATAAAACATAGGTGGTGAGCTCTTGGAAATCAGCTGTGCTGATGATTTTTTGGATTTAACACAAAAGGCAAAGGCAACAAAGGCAAAAATTAACAATTAGGCTTACATCAAACTAAAAAGCTTTTGTACAGCAAAGGAAACCATCAACAAAATGAAAAGGCAACCTGTAGAATGTAAGAATATATTTGTAAATCATATATCTGACAAGAGGTTAATATCCAAAATATATAAAGAATTGACACAACTTAACAGTAAAAAAAAAATTAAATAATCCAATTAAAAATAGGCAGAGTATCTAAGCAGACATTTTCCCAGGGAAGACAATCCAGGTGACCAACAGGTACATGAAAAGATCCTCAATATCACTCGTCATCAGAAATACTAATCAAAACACAATGAGAGGTCACCTCACACCTGTCAGGATGGCTATCATCAAAGAGACAAGAAAGAACGAGTGTTGGTGAGGATGTGGAGAAGAGGGAAACCTCATGTGCTGTTGGTGGGACTGTACATTGCAGCCACTATAGAAAGCAGTATGAAGGTTTCTCAAAAAATAAAAAATAGGATGGCCTATGATCCAGATAATTCTGGGGATTTGGCCAAAGAAACTGAAAACACTAATTCGTAAAGATATCTGCACTCATCCTCACCACAGCATCACTCACAATAGCCAAGACATGGAAACAACCTAAATGTCCATTAACAAATGAATGGATAAACAAGAAGTGGTATGATGCCTGGGTGGCTCAGTGGTTGAGTGTCTGCCTTAGGCTCAGGTCATGATCCTGAGATCCTGAGATCAAGTCCTGGGCTCCCCGCAGGGAGCCTGCACAATGGGATATTATTCTGCCGTTAAGAAAGAATGAAATCTTGCCATTTGTGACAACATGGACAGATCTTGAGGGCATTATGCTTAGTGAAATAAGTCAGATAGAGAAAGACAAATACTGTATGATCTCAGTTATATGTGTGATTTAAGAAACAAAGACAAAAAACGAGCTCATAGATACAGAGCACAAGCTGGTGGTTTCCAGAGGCAGGAGGTTGGGAAGCCAGTGAAATGAGTGACAAACTTCCAGTTGTAAAGTTTTATAACAACCTTTCAGTTATAAAGTCACTTTTATAGTTCATAAAGTTTATAATAAACTTCCAGTTATGAAATCAGTAAGTCACGGGGATAGAACTATAGCTTAGTGGCTATAGTTAATAATAATGTATTGTGAGGCACCTGGTGGCTCAGTAGTTGAGCATCTGTCTTTGGCTCAGGGCATGATACTGGGGTCCTGGGCTTGAGTCCCTCACAGGGCTCTCTACAGGGAAACTGCTTCTCTCTCTGCCTATGTCTCTGCCTGCCTCTATCTCTCTGTGTCCCTTGTGAATAAATAACTAAAATCTTTAAAAAATAATAATGATGTATATTGGAAAATTGCTAAGGGAATAGGTGTCTTAAAAGATCTCGTTGCAAACAACATTAACAACAGAGAAAACTCACTATAGGGGCACCTGGGTGGCTCAGCTGGTTAAGCATCTGCCTTCGGCTTGAGTCATGGTTCTGGGGTCCTGGGACAAAGCCCCCCACATTAGGCTCCCTCACAGGGAGCCTGCTTTTCCCTCTCCTCCTAACTCGTGCTCTCTCACTATCTTTCTCTCTCAAATAAATAAATAAAATCTTAAAAAAAAAAAAAACAAAGAAAACCCACTCTAAATGTTTGCCTATTCCTTTTCCATGTTTTTCTGTATACACATGCATGCTCACAGACCAAAGAAATACATATATATTTTATAATTTAAGAGTTTTACCCCATTTGCCAAGTAGGTTTTTAGAAAATGTATACTTATTTATACTCCAGCAGCTATATGTGAGATTATTTTCCTCCTTAGAACTTTATCAGATATTGTTTCTTTTGTTAAATTTACAAAGTATGGTATCTTACTGTTTTTATTCATTGTTCTCTGTGTGTGTGATTATATGTCTCTTATGCTTATTCATTACTCATGTATACATTTTTATAATTTTCTCTCATGATGTCTGAGTATCTTTCATCTTGATTTGTGTGATACCCTGTTATATTAAGGTTATTTGGATTTTGCAGGTCATGCTTGTGGCAAGTACTTTCCAACTTGTTTGCTTTTTAATTAATTTTTTTTTTTTTTTTTTGCTGGTGTTTCATTACCAACTACTATTTTTCCACCATTGCTGATTCATTGGTTTCAATCTTCAAGTCTTTCCTCTTCTGTGGATGAGATGGCTGTCATGTGTCTGATGCTTCTGCAGGAAAAATCAGGCATGCTCCTATTTTGCAGCCTCAGTTGGCAAGACCTGAGATGCATGAGGCCATTCGATTTAGGGTGAAGCTTTTGGAGGATGAAGGAGTTCTATGCAGGGGAGCTAAGGAACCAGAGGAGGGAGAAGAGAATGTGGGGTGAGGAAGCAAAGAGGGAAGGGGTTTGCAGGGAGGAGCTGGTTGTAGGCATGGACAGAGGGAGGAGAGAGGGCCAGAAGGTGAATGAGGCTACTTAGGAGTCCAGGTGAATGACCACCACGTGGGCAGAAAAAGGACTTTTACCCTCTTCATTCACGCATGCATGCATGTATCAACACATGCATGCATTCCAGCTTTCAGCGGTAGGACAAAGGCCTTAGCATGATGTGCTGGGATAAGCCAGGAGCTCAGGCTGAGCCAGGTCTGGGTGGGACCCGCTCATCCTTACACCTGCACATACACAACAGACAAGTCCCCATAGGGACAGAGTGACAGCAGGTGAGGTCCCAAAACATGGGCGAAAAGTGCTGTTTCTCCCCATACACACTGCAAGAGCAACTGCAACAGTAGACAACCTAGTTCTATTTTCGAACAGTGCAGACAAAATACTGTGAGAAGTGAAAGTGAAATCATAACTTCGTAACTTCAATTCAAGCTCATGTCCATGAGTGGAGACTCAATGGACATTTTCTCAAGCTGACAAATGGGTTTTATTTAATGACCTGCACCGTGTTAGATTGCAAAGCATTTTTAACACCTTTTGAAATCACTCTGACCTGACTTCACCTAAGAGTCAGGATTTCTGGGGTGCCTGGGTGGCGAGGTCAGTTAAGCATCTGACTCTTGATTTCAGCTCAGGTCATCATCTCAGAGTCCTGGGGTCAAGCCCCATGTTGGGCTCCACGCTCAGCACAGGGACTGCTTGTCCCTTTCCCTATCCTCTACTCCTCCCCTCATGCTCTCTCTCTCTCTCTCTCAAATAAATAAATAAATCTTTAAAAAGTAAATTAATTTAAAAATTTAAGAATTAAAAAAAAATCAGGATTTCTAGTTTTTTCAAAAACCAAGCAATCTGATGGCACTGTTCCTGGCTACATTGGCTGGAACAGAGTGGCAGGTGCCCTCTGGCGTCCCTTTTTGCTATGGGGCCCAGGGGGCAGTTACGCCACTTAGCCAAACTTCTCATGATGTGAAATTCCCCCTTATTTGCTGCTAAGTGGTGTCAGGATCATGGCTCTCCTGCATTCCCCTCCTCATGTGTGACTTCATTTTTGTCTTCATCATTTTGTGATTGTGGCAATATATATATAAACATAAAGTTTACTGTTCTAACCAGTTTTTTTGAAAATATTTTATTTATTTATTCTCAAGAAACAGAGAGAGAGGCAGAGACACAGGAAGAGGGAGGAGCAGGCTCTGTTTGGGGAAGCTGATGTGGGACTCAATTCCAGGACCCGGGATCACAACCTGAGCCAAAGGCAGGTGCTCAACCACTGAGCCACGCAGGTGCCCCCCATTTTAAGCATCCAGTTCTGTGGCATTCACGGGAGTACAGCCACGCGGTGGTACAGTCATCCTCACATCCATCTCCAGAACTTTCTCATCACAGGCCCTTGGACCTTCTTTTCTACCTTGTCTTTATGGATTGGACCACTCCAGGCACCTCATACAAGTAGGATCACGTGGTCTTTATACTTCTGTGTCTGACTTATTTCGCTTAGCATAATGTTTTCAAGGTTCATCCAGGGTAGCTTCGCTTTTTACCTATCTCATTGTGTAGTGAAATTCCCTGTTGCTAGCATTAATGGCAGTTCCCTGATGCTTTCTGCTGCTTCTTTTACTCAGTGTTTCAATCCAGGTAGATTAAAATCTCCCCTGGATCCCAAGGACAAAGACACCCAGTCACTGGAAGCCGGGCAGCCATGAGCATCAGTACAGGAAAAAAAAAAAGTCATGCATTTTTGTAGGCTGCCTTTTGCTTTATTTTTTTGCCTCCTAGCTGAGATGCCACTTTGTGACTTGCCGCACTCGCCTTGCTCTGTCCCCGTTGGGACCATGGCTGTGTCACCACAAACGCTGACCTGGCAACAGGCCCTGATGGTGCAGCTAGCAGCACAGAGATGTTTGATCGAATCACGATGCACAGTAGCAACAGAAAGGAGTGACCACTGTGCCCAGAAGCATGAGGGGTGCGGGGACAATGTTGAGGTTGTCCTCGGGTCAGAAGCTGGCTAAGCCTTGAGCAGAGTTAGAATCCTGGCAAGAGAAGAGCTGTGCTTAAAGATACCTCTGGGAGGAAGTCATTACTATGAAGCCAAGCAAGACCCACGAGGAGATCTGGTGACTAATGTGCCCAGGAGAAAGCAGCAGCGGGCCTCTGTGCTTTCCCTCTGATGTGGACCAGGAGCCACAGCTGCCAGCTCCCTAGGCCTGTGGCACTTTCCTGCCTCTGTAAGAGGGTTTCTTCTAAGCCGAGCCCTTCTGAGGGGTTCCCAGGCAAAGACAAGGGACTCTGGAGTGTGTCTGCCTGGAGTGTCAAAATCACGGAGCTCAGAATGGCGAGGATGGGGTTCAGTTCAGAAGGCGCTCCTCTTAGCGTGAGGCCACATGGATGGGGCTGAGATCTGGGCTGTTTGTCTTTGAGGCCTGAGCCATCTCCAACCTGGATGCAGTGTTGTGTCCCTGCCACAGCCAGAGCTCTGGGAGTGGGGGGTGGGGGAGGAACAGGTGGCAGGGAGGTAGGGGAGGAAATGGCTGTTGGTGTTTTACATAATTTGATGTCATATTTGGACCCCCAGATTACAGGCTTAGAAGTGCCACCTGAGCATTTGCCCCTGGGGAGAATTTTACCGCCCCTGAAAATCCCACTAAGACAAGCATATTTGCCAGCCTCCAGGGTACAACAGGCAGGTGAGGAGTGGGGTTGCGGATGCCTATCTACCCTTTTGGTGTCTCATTTGGTGCCCAAACCCCTAAATTCTATCACATGAGGACATAACATTAGAGAGAAAGAGAGAGAGAAAGTACTGCAGAAACATAAGTATAATCTTCTCCAGGTTGTGGGGCCACAGACTAGGAGAAAAGTGACAGTTCCTCCTAGCCAGGATGCAGTCATGTGTCTCCACAGGTGTATGGCTAGCTCCAGTCTGGGGTGATAAACCGATGTTCTGGTCGCTGGAGGAAAAGGAGCCTCAGAAACTTCATCCTTCAGAGTGTCGGGCTCACAGCTCTGGATATCATCCCGAGCTGCACACAGAATCTTTCTGATAAAAACGTGATGTACGTTACAAAGTGGAATCCTCAAAACAACCTTTTGAGAGAGGCACTGCCGTGATGCCCATCTTACAGACAGGTACATTGAGTCCGGCTCAGAGACACAACATGGACTGTGTGAAGTTATCACAGTTGTAAAAGGCAGAATGAGGATAGGAATCCAAGGTTTCAGACCTCAAGTTCTATACTTGGTTTTTTGCTCCTACATTTGTGATATGTGGCTATATGTCCACATATCTGCATCTGGAGCATTACCCTGTTAGCGTTTCCCTGCCCTCATCCAATTCATGTTTTCTCTGTCCATCCTTCACCTGTTAGTCCAGATGGTTGCCTATGTGCTCCATACAGAAGGTAGAAGCTGCTGGCTTGAAGGGTAGATGCACGTCTCTCCGAGGTAAAGAGGAGCCGTGAATGCCAGTGGACGGTGGCTCATGGCAGTAGTAGCCGCCAGCATTCTCTGAGAAGACACTGCAAAAAAGCACTCAACATTGTTAATTGATTAGATTGATTGTCAAATTATTCATTCCCCATGAGGCAGGGAGTACTGCTGACTGCTTCACCAGGGTGGGGAGCAAAGCTCAGAGAGTTGCGAGCACAGGTCACGTAGCTGGCAAGTGGAGTAACTGGGATCCACCCTGGCAGCCAGATCCCAGTCCCTGTTCATGATCCCAGTCCCTAAATAATGATCTGCTGTCTCCCACATCCCCATCACAATTCAGTCCTCATGGCGATTCAGCAAGGTAGGCATCATTCATTCACGCCATCTACAGATGAACACACAGAATCCTGAAGGGCCTGGGGAGGAGCAGGGCGTGGAGCCCAGGGCCACTTTTCCAAGCAATAGAAATCCTTGGAATTTCAGAGTGTCCTGGAGATCTCAAGAATTCTCCATCATGTTTATTAGACAAAGCTTATTCAGTTCACATCCCATTCTGCTACTATAATTTCCTCAGCTGTTGGTTTTTAATTGAGATGCATAAATCTTGAGGAATATTTTTTCGTGTATATACTACTCAGATCAAGATATAGAATACTTCCATAACCCCAGAAACTTCTCTGGGGCCCCTCTCCAACATTTTATTATTATTATTATTATTATTATTATTATTATTATTATTTTCCCTCTCCAATATTTTAAACTATTATATTAGCAGTTTCAACATTCAACTTTTATTCTAATGATACTTTGCCATTGATAGATTTTTGTCACTTAAGAGTTTGTCAAGTCATTGCTTCTCGAATAGAGATCTGCGGAGCCTTCGGAGTCTGTGAGTATATTCTCAGGGGTCCCAGCCAAGACTTCTCCTTTAAAATAGTTGGAAGGTTATTCATGGTTGCAGAACCCCAGGCCTACATCTTCACTTCCAACACACACAAGGGCCACTGGCCCAGTGCAGGGCTTCTGCACTTCAGCACCGCTGACATTTGGGGCAGGATCATTCTTTATTGTACGGGAGCTGTCCTGCACATTATAGGATGGTTAATAGGGTCCCTGGCTTGTGCGCAATAGATGCCCATAGCACCGCCCCCCATAGTTGTGACAAGTACAAATGTCTCCAGATGGACAATGTCGCCTCTAGTTGAGAATCACAGCCTTGCTTAGGCAGACTTAGTTCTGGAGAAATTAAAGATCTTAAAATATAAATCAGACCGAGGCTTCTATAATGAGAAATAATGATAACAATAAAGGAGGGGCTGGGTTTGGCAGGGATCATTGCATGCCACTGTGGGGAGCCAGGAGGGCTTGAAAAGGAGGACAGGAGTGTGTGAGAGGCACCCGAGGGCAGGTACGGTCGGGTTTATGGGCTCCAGGAGGAGGAGGTCGGGACCTGCTCGCTGCCTACTCCCACTCTGCTGTATCCATCTGAGTCAATCTCCTTGAAGAAGCTCTTTGTCTCCTTCTCGGCTGAGCCCCAGGCAGAGTGGAAAAAGCTCTGCAGGTACAGCCTATAGGAACAGGGCGCAGTTTGGGGGCCAGGAGACAGGCCCGGAGGTGCTGAGGGAGGCTTGGAATGACAGGTCACCTGACACAGGGAGCTGTCCTCAATCCCTGCAGGAGCCACAGCTCCAGGGACCTTTAACTGTCGGTTCATCCTTTCACCTCCCACCACCCCCACAACTCCCGTATTGGAGAATTCGCACCTCAGCTCTTCTTCAATGAGGACACGCTGGTCCTGGTCTATGCTCATAAATGCTCTCCTGACAACATCAAGGTTCTTTCTGGATAAGCCCATGTGAGAGGAGAAGTCTTTGTGGTTGAAGCTGCCACGTTCTGAGAGACACAGAAGCCCTTAAAGGTTATTTCATCTTTTGTTTTTAATTCACAGTGTGACCCAACCTAAATCCATGCCTTGGATCCTGAGCCACCATCTCCATCACAGTTCCTTATAGGTAGGTTATGGGTGTGCACGTACATACGTGTGTACATTTAGGGAGGTGAAATTGACTTAACATAACATAAATCTTCTTTTTTTAAGATTTTATTTATTTATTCATAGGAGACACAGAGAGAGAGGCAGAGACACAGGCAGAGGGAAGAGAAGCAGGCTCCATGCAGGGAGCCTGACATGGGACTCGATCCCGGGACTCCAGGATCACACCCTGAGCTGAAGGCAGACGCTTAACTGCTGAGCCACCCAGGTGTCCCAACATGAACTATTTAGTTATTTATTTACTATTTATTTATTTATTTATTTATTTATTATTTATTTAAATATCTTGCTTATTTATTTCAGAAAGAAAGCATGAGCAGTGAGGAGGAGTAGAGGGAGAAGGAGAGGGAGAAAGAAAGAAGCTCAAGTGGACTCTGTGCTGAACATGGAGCCAGACTTCCAGCTCAATCTTGTGACCCTGAGGCCAGGACCTGAGCTGAGACCAAGAGTCAGACATTTGACCAACTGAGCTACCCAGGAGCACCTAACATGAACCATTTTAAAGTGAACAATCCAGTGGCATCAAGCATGTTTGTGATATTGTACAACCACTGTATGATCGTCTAGCTCCAAAACATGTTCATCACTTCCAGTGGAAACCCCACACCGGTAAACCATTGGTCCCTGTAACCCCTCTCCTCTCTTTCCTGTCAACCACCAACCAACTTCCTCTCTCTATGGATTTCCCTACTGTGAATATTTCATGTAAATGGGATTATACAATATTTGTCCTTTTGTGTCTGGTTTATTTCACCAAGTGTGATATTGTGAAGTTTCATCCATTACAGCATGTGTCTGTACTTCATTCCTTACCATGACTGCGTAATATTCCATGGTATGTATATGCCACATTTTGTTATTCATTTGCCCAACAGTGGGCGTTTAAGTTGTTTCTACCTTTGAGCTGTTGTGAATAATGCTGCTCTGAGCGTTTGAGTACCAATTTTCAATTCTTTGGTCTTATACCTACAAGTGGAGTTACAGGGTCATATGGAAAATCTATGTTCAGCTTTTTGAGGAGCCGCCATACTGTTTTCCACAGTGACTGCACCATTTCATATTCCCACCAACAATGAACTGGGGTCCTATTTCCATATCCTTACCAACACTTGTTATTTTTTTTTTAAGTTATAACTATCCTAATGGGTGTGAAGGGATTTGAGGGTAGTAGTCTTCTTTTTTATTTTAAGTAAACTCTGTGCCACATGTGGGGCTTGAATTCATGACCCTGTGATCAAGAGTCACTTGCTCTACTGACTGAGCCAGTCAGGTGCCCCAGAAATTGGGTTTTATAGGATGTATTTGGCGTATTTTAATTAAGGAAATCAAAAAGCCTCTTCTAGAGGATTCAAAGTATGGCTAGAAATGGTTATCACAAATAGATTCTTTAAATTTATATGCTATCTTTAGGCATGACTGGGTGTTAGTGGCAACCCAAAGCAATACTTCAGATTTGCAGACCTGGCCATACATAGCAAAGGAATGCCCTTCTTTCTTTCCCCTGATTACAAACTTTCTGTGATACACAAAGAGGCCTCAATGAAAGATGTCAAAATTAATAACAATAATATGTAGAATTTATTGAGTGCTTGACCGCATGTCAGATACTGGGCATCTATTGTATGAAATACCTTCTATTTTTAATCCTCATTTTATAAATGAACTCCCTGAAGCTAAATGGCTATTAAATGGGAATTAAATGACTATTTGATGTCCTATAGTTGGTAAGTGGCCAAACATAAATGGAACTTGGGCAGTCTGAGCTCAGGACCTGTGCCCTTAACCATGACCCTGTTCGAATTCTTGAGGTATTCTGCTCCCTTACATCCCAGATGCTACAGGAAGAGCCATTTTATCCATGCCAGGAGCAGGAGCCAGCACTCTAGAAGCCCAGTAATAGCCCAGGATAAACCCATCCCCCTCTGAGCCTTAATTTCCTCATGAGAAAGCAAGAGGGTTGGACTGAATGATCTGCTCTGACACCCCAGGACTCTCCCCATTTGGGGAAGAGAGCAGAACCTGTCACTTCTGCAGCTGGATAGAACAGCACTGATGTCTTTTGGGGAGACAATGTCTCTCATTACCATGGCTGGGCGAGGAAGCAACAAGCAAAAGAGAGTCTCTGCCCTGGAGAACCCACTCTTCCTCTGCTAACACTTGAAACCAAAGCCAAACCTGAGAGTTTGGGGTCTGGTGATGAGGGAGATGTCCTCAGAAATGGGCACAGGAAGGAGAAGAAAGATGTCCCTTGTTCTGGGTCTCTGTGCTGACCCATCCACACACAGGGTCTGGGGACAGGAAATGCACTCTTAGTCACCATCCCAGAGGCTGGCTTGCACTGGGGGCCCCACAGACTGTGAATCCAGCCCAACTTCAAGTTTGGAATCCATAACTTTTGGTTGGCAAATGCATTCCCTGTTTAATCAAGGAAAGTGGATCCCTGGACCTTGCTGCCACCACACTGAGCTAATGCTTTGGAAGTAGGTGTTAGGTTTGCAGTCATGGAGGATGGTAAGGAAAAGCCTTTTTTGCCTTGTCATTATGACTCTTTTCAAAGGAAGCCAGAAATAGCCATGCTGGGAAGGGGCTTCTGTCAGGGAATGGCAGGGGTCCCCCCCTAGGGGAAAGGTCTCAATGTGGTCTTTTTGAGGAACTCAAAAGAACCTATCTAATTAACAGGTCAGAGAACTTACAAATCCCTTTGTGTTTGGCCAGGGAGAGCTTTCTCTTCTACCGTCAACTAACACCTTTCCCAGGGAAGCAGAATGATGTAGGCAGGAACGGGTAAAAATAGGTACCTGTCATGAAGGGTGGGGGTCTTGGGTGTGTCCCACCCCCTCTCTGGAACTGCTTCAGAACTGCCTTATGTGTAATGTTTCAAATTTTTATATGGAGAAGGCATTACGTGTATTACTTGGGTAATTAAATTTTAATTTTTAAAAAGCCCCTCAATTGGAAATCACCATGGTTTTTCTCCTGCAGTGCTTGGAAACGTCCTGATCTGCATGTCATTGTGTTCTCAAATTAAGGTCTTCCTTCTCTGTTTGCTTTTCTTCATAGGCATTATGTCCTTGGAATTATCTTATGTATTGGTTTACTTTGAGGGGAAGTCTGTCTCCATTTATTAGGATGTAACCATAATCCCATCCTATAGAAATTACCCTGCACCAGGCAGCATTTTAAGTGCTTTGTATGTAAATTAAACCGCATAAACATCACAACAGACCCCGGGAAGGAATATTCCATGAATATCCCCATCTTACAGAGGAGGATACAAGGTCATGGGGCCAGTAGTTAAACTCAGTCACAGACTGGAATCTCTTCACTGCCAGCCACACTGTCACAGGAGCCAATTTGCTGGTCCTAAAGACAGATCTGGGAGCTTAATGACCTTTCAAGGAGGATTTGTTGAGTGCCTGCTGGGCATGTGGTGCAGAGGCGAGAAGAGAAGCAGTTGCACCTATGCGTACTGTGTCTATGGGCGCCCCTTCCTATCTGCTGGTCCCCAGGGTCTGGTCTGAAAGAGGTTGGTGAGCCCACCAGGACAGGGCCCGCCAGAGGTGCTTCTGGGTTCTCCTGGCTGGGGCCCCAATAGTGTCCAGGAAGTGGGGTGATGCCTCCTATAGGATTTGCCCCATGTCTACACCCTAAGCTGAGTTCCTACAGTACAGACCAGTGTCACATGGACTCTCCAAATAAGTACCTCTTGCTGTTTTTATCTTGAGAAAAATGCATATGATATATGCAAACAAAACAAGATAAATGGCTAAATCTAGGGAAGGTGCTTGGCCAGATTGAATTTCCTATGATTTAAGCAGAAAGTTTAAACTTCTCAAGCCTGGAGCCAAGGGCAAAGACAATACTGGGCTGCACCCTAGGATACAGGTGAGCCAAGCTGCCAAGCGGGCAGCAGAAGGGAGTGCAGAGACAGAGAAATGTGCTAACCTGTTCCTGCTGTGTGCAGACAGCACCAGGGACAAGGCCCACCTGGCCAGCGTCTGGGGAAGAAATTAATCCTGCACCATGCAGCTCATGTTCTGTTTTAGAGCAAACGAACGGGAACTGAGATATTTGACTCAGGAAAAGGGGATGGGATTCCCTGGTTTGTTCCCTGTCTCCTGAACACTCAGAGATGCCCACTGATGTCTGCCCCCGAAGCTACTCACTGACCTTTGGCTTCGGAGATTTCCGGCTCTCCTCCACATTAATGAAGGGAAAATTGTGCTTAACTTTATTTATTTTTTTTTTTTTAGTTTGATAGCTTTTTGCCTTTTTTTTTAATTTAAATGTTTTTCTTATTTTTAAATTGCATTAAAATACAAAAACCATAAAATTTACCATCTTGACCATTTTTTAAATTTATTTTTTATAGATTTTGTTTATTTTTGCGAGAGAGAGCAAGAGTAGGGGGAGGGACAGAGGGAAAATCAGGCGCCCTGCTCAATGGGAGGGACTGAGACACCCAGGTGCCCATCTTAACTGCTTTTAAGAGCACAGTCCGGGGGATCCCTGGGTGGCTCCGCAGTTTAGTGCCTGCCTTCAACCCAGGGCATGATCCTGGAGTCTCAGGATCTCGATTCCCACATTGGGCTCCCTGCATGGAGCCTGCTTCTCCCTCTGCCTGTGTCTCTGCCTCTCTCTCTGTGTCTCTCATGAATAAATAAAATCTTTAAAAAAAAAAAAAAACCACAGTCCAATGGTATTAGCTCCACTCACACTGGTACAGCCACTACTGCTGTCCATCCCCAGGATTCTTCTAACTCTAAAGCCATACCGATTACACCATGACTCCCCACTCTTCCCTCTCCCCAGCCCATGGCAACCACCATTCTATTTTTTGTCTTTATGATTCTTTCTGACTAGTCTAAGTACCTCAACAAGGTGAAGAAATACAATATTTGTCTTCTTGTGACTAGCCTATTTTGCTTAGCATGATGTCCACAAGGTTCATCCATGCTGTAGCAAGTATCAGAATGCCCTTCCTTTTTCAGGCTGAACACCATGGTGTCCATTGTATGAGTAGACCTCATTTTGTTTATCCATTCATTGGTTAATGGATGTTCGAGTTGCTTCCATGCTGTGGCTTTGGTGAATAGTGCTGCTGTGAACAAGGGTGTACAAATATCCCTTCGAGCCCCTGCTTTCAACTCTTTTGAGCATATACTTAGAGGCGGAATTACTGGATCTTGTAGTCATTCTATTTTTCATACTGTTTTCCAGAGTGGCCGCACCATATCATAATCCCATCAACAGTGAGCTAGACTTCTAATTTCTCCACATCCTCGCCAGCACCTGTCATTTCTTGTTGTGTTTTGGGTCTTTTTATTATTATTATTTATTTAATAGCCATCTTGGTGGGTGGGAAGTGGTATCTCATTGCGTTTTTGATTTGCATTTCCCTATGATTAGTGACGTTGCATCTTTTTGTGTCTTATCGACCATTTGTATGGATTCTTTGGAGAAGCGTCTCCACATCTTTGTCCTTTTTTAAATCAGATTGTTTGGGGCTTGGTCCTTGTTTTATTTTTTTTAAGGATTTTATTTTTATTTATTTATTTGAGAGAGAGAGAGATAGCAAGAGAGAGAGAGAGAGAGAGTGCACAAGCAGGGAAAGTGGGAGAGGGAGAAGCAGACTGCCCACTGAGCAGGGAGCCTGATGTGGGGATCAATCCCAAGACCTTGAGATCATGACCTGAGACAAAGGCAGATGTTTAATGGACTGAGCCACCCAGGCACCCCCTTGTTGCTATTGAGTTGTGGGAGTTCTTTTTATAGTCTGAATATTAACCCTTTATCAGATATATAATTTGCAAATATTTCCCTCCATTCCGTGAATTGCTTTTTCACTCTGTTTGGTGCACAAAAGCTTTTAATTTTGAGGCAGTCCAATTTCTATTTTTCCCTTCATTGCCTATGGTTCTATTTAATTTTTTAAAAGCCATTTTCTTGGAAACCACCATGGTTTTTCTTCTATGGTGCTTCAGGACATTCTGACATGCATGTCACTGTATTCTCCTAGGAAAGTCTTCCTTCCAAGTGATTCCCACAGGTCTGCCCTCTGTCCGTCCTGGGAGACAGTCTGTGGCCTGCACAGAAGGGGCCGGCCCATATACAAGCTTCCCGGCTAAGGTGGCAGCTTGTTTGTACCCCCACCCCCAACCCCGTGGCCCACTCCAATCCTGAAACTCCCCCGTTAATCACTGTTCTGGGTTAGGATCTGTTGGAGAAAGGCAGCCTGTTCCTAGGACCACTGCTCTTGGACCCTCTCAGGCATGAAGGTCTGGGAGATGGACTTCACATGGGCATTGGGCCTGGTCCCAGCACTAAGACCAACCCAGGACAGAAGTTCAGAATCCCCAATATCCCCCCAACCAGAAGAGAGAAACATCCAGAAAAGGCCTCTTGATCCTCCTCAGTGCTGGCTCTCGCGTCTGGGCTCACGGTTCTCCACAGGCACCTTCCCTCAAGGGGGTGGCAGGGGGCGGGCTTGAAAATAGCTCATTTTGGCCAATCTTTTCCATTCTGGCACTTAATCATTTTCTGCCGTAGACAGAATCTATTTTGAACTGCCTTTTTTTGTCTGTTTGCTTCATATATGTGGGTCTCCTGTGGGCTCCACATCAGAGCTGCTTCATCCCCTGGCTCATTCTCAGAAACAGAGCCAGCCACGTGGGGAGAGCTGCTCTCAAGCACAGATGGCACCCACAGCAGAGACGACAGTGTGCTGGGTCTCTTCCGCCTGCACCGTGGGGCCAAAGCCAACTTCCTGGCCATCCTTCCAAACCAGAAAGAACTGACCACAAAGTTACTTTGAAAGCCACTTGCCTGTGGCCCTGGACCTTGACAACACTTCTCACAGTTGCTTTCTGTTCCCTGGGTTGAGATTTTGGTAGTTCGTAAGCTGGCGTCTCTTTAAATTTGGATTTCAATACATGTGCACTCTCTGCTAAATTGGTACCACTTAGTGATGCTGGTAAGTGGCCAACTGATTTGGAAGTTGGGGGTGGGAGTGGGAGTGGGGGTTTCAGGAGCAAAAGCAATGTTTGCTTGGGTCAGGCCTAGAGCAGCTGGAGAGGGGGTCAGCGTTGGGGGAACTGGAGAGTCATCCGGACTCAAGGCAGTTTTGCTATAAATTCACCGTGGCCATCTACAAGGGCTTTCCACACTTTGGGGGCAACCCTGAGGTCTCCTCACTCCCCCACACTCTGTAATAACTATTTAAAACTCGGCCTTCTCTCCTCAAACTTCTGATTCCTGTCCTCTCCCACTCAGCCGATGGCTTCACTTCTCACTTCACAAAGGTCTTAGAACCTTCAGCCTGAAGTTCCCAGTGCTCCTCTTCCAGACACACAGACTGCCCTCCCCTTTATCTGCTCTGCTGTCTGAGCCTACTCCCCACCCAAGACTTGGACCCCTCCCCTCCCCACACCACCTTCTCTTCCTGTCCATGAGATCCTCCCCAATGAAACAAAACAAAGCCCTCCCAGGGCCCCTCACCCCTTCTAGCTAATGCCAGCTTTGTCTCTTCCTTTTGCAGCCAAACTCCTCAAAGGATATATTTAAACTTACTCCCTCCCATCTCCCCTCTCTTATGAGACCCTCTTTCTGTCCCCAACTCCACAGAGGTCACCGATGACAACCTCTGCATCACTAGAGCCAGGGGCATCTCAGTCCCTTCTCACCTGTTCTCTTAGCCAGAGAGATGCTGGAAGGTTCTTTTTGCTCAGCTGGTGAAGTGGCCCCCTGTTTCATTAGAGCTGCCATCCACATCTCCTTTACAGGCTCTCCCTTCCACATGAGGCTGGGCGCTGTCTTCTTTCATATTCTGGTCCCACTCATGGCATCTGTTACAACCAGTTCCCATTATTCCTGGTTGTTATGTTCTACAAAGTGGCTGCGAACACCGAATTAGCAAATACCGAACTGTTGCTCCCAAGGAAAATATGGGGTTGGCTTTCCTCCAGCCTCCAATCGTAACATTTCATCAATTGATCAATACATACAAAACCTCACTTTATGTGTATTTCTGCTTAAAGGCACCATATTGAATATACATTGTTTGGTTCATTAACAGTGAGCTCATGATGGACAGCACTGCATCTCATGCCCGAATGAAGCTTCTCTAACACATGTGGTTTCTCCATAGTGTGCATCACAGTCTTGCACTCAGAAATACTTTGGCACTGTCCTTGGGCCATTTTAAACAGCTTAGTCACCAACAAAAAGCACAGAAATGCAAAAATTTTGGCACTACACAGACTTTGAAAGAGACCTTGCTTAAGGTGCCAGCGGAGCACCACTGAGTTTCACCATAGCTGGAAGATGGACGTCAGGAGGCTTAAATTTTTCACCACTCTTGGAATATCTGCAAGATGCTGTGAGTATTGATTTGGGGGTGACAAATCAAACATAGCAAGCAGGCAAGTTCACAAGTAGAGAATCTATGATTAGTAAGGATGGGCTGGACACCTGATGAGTCTCAGGCTGAGAATCTTCCTTCTCAGCCCTGGCTGTCCACTGCATGGCTGACAGTGGACATCTCCATGGAACTGCACATTTAACTGTCAAGTTGTCCTGTTGAGCTTGGCCCCCCTAAACTGGGTCTGATTCCAGTTCTGTCCCCTGCTTAGGGAATGGAGCCACCATCCAGCCTGTCACCAAGCATCATCACTGACTCCTCCCTCTCCCAGCAGTTCATAGTCTGTCCCAGGTCTTGGTGAATTTATAACCCTCCTCTCCACCACCACTGCTCAGCCAGGGGTTCACCTGGCTATCTCTCCTCTGGTCACACCCACCCCTGCCCTGCCCAATCCTCTACCATCACTAAGATGGTAAACATGGGGCCTGGGTGGCTCAGCGGTTGAGCACCTGCCTTCGTCCCAGGGTGTGATCCTGGAGACCCAGGATCCCATGTCAGGCTCCCTGCATGGAGCCTGCTTCTCCCTCTGCCTGTGTCTCTGCCTCTCTCTTTGTGTGTCTCTCATGAATAAATAAATAAAATCTTAAAAAAAAAAAAGATGGTGAACATGACCTGTTTAGCCCTGCCTAATCTCACCCAGTCTAACCCTTGAGTCTAGATCCCACCACACACCACACCCCCTTGCTCTCTTCATTTCACTCACTTTGACTTTTTTGTCTCCATCAGAGAACTTGCTGCCACAGGACTTTTACACATGCTGATCTCTCTCCTGAAACCCTCCTCACAGACACACATGTACATGTACAAATACACAGAGAAATGGGCACACATGTACACACATTATATATACTTACCTACACACACACAAACACACACACACACACACACACACACACACACACACACACTTGGTTAACTCCCATTTTGACAGTTCTCAACACAATCCTTACTCTCTCAGAGAAATCTCTCCTCTGATGCCAGGACCAGGTCACCTCTTTCCCACTCTATGGCATTTTCTGTGTTACATCCATTTATGGGATTATGTGATTAACATCTGTCTCCACCACTAGACTGGAAACTTCGTGAAGATCCCAGAAACCAGATAGTTTATGGCACAAGGAGTTTGAGAGAACCCCAGAGCCTGAGCAGGAAGCTGTGTCCCCAGTCTCCAGTGTGCACCTAAATGAACAGATAAGTGGATGGATAGAGAGATACCTCCTTGTATGTGATCCTGACATTGCAGATGGAGAGGGAAGAAGAGGAGCAGAAAGCTTAATGTCTGGTTCCTGAGGCCTCCGGGCTACTCCTTGCCCACACCATCAGCTTTGAGTCTCTTCTCAATCTCAAAAAATTGTGCCCACCTTTACATAAAAGGTGGTGGCTAATTTGTATTTCTTTTCTTTTTTAAGACTTTTTTTTCTTTTTCTTTTTTTTTTTTTTTGGAGAGAGAAAGAACGAATGCAAGTGGGGGTGGTGGGGCGGGGTGAAGAGTAGAGGGAAAGGGAGAGAATTTCAAGCATGGAGCCTGCAGAGAGGCTCGATCTTACGATATCCTGAGATCATGACCTGAGCCAAAATTGAGAATCAGATGCTTAATGGACTTGAGCCACCCAGCCACCCCTGTATTTTTAAATAAGAGAGGCTGAGCATCTTTTCACATGTCAATCAGCCACTTGCATTTCCTGTGCTGCTGGCATCCTTTATATCTTTTTCTATTTGGTTATTTGTGTCTGTTTTTAAATGTATTTGCGTTACCTTTTTGAAATTACAGTAGCAAAACCCTTGACCATCATGCATAGCCAATATATTCTTCCAGTTTTCTCTGGTCTTCCATTTGTTCCTGGTATCTTAAAGACTTTTTATTAGAGAAAACTTGAAACATACACCAAGTGGAGAGAACACTGTCATGACAGTCCACAGACCTACCCTGAATTTCAGCCACCATCCACTCATACTTCATCTCTGTCTTCACTCTTTCCTCCCGTCCCCGATTATCTTGAAGAAAAACCCAGACATCACCGTATCATTTTACTCATAATTATTTTGTATATATCTTTAAATATTTTTTAAATTTTTAAGATTTTTAAAATTTATTCATTTGAGAGCACGAGGAAGGGGTGAAGGTCAGAGGGAGAGAGTCAGAGGGAGAGGGAGAAGCAGACTTCCCATTGAGCAGGGAGCCGATTTGGGGCTCTCAATCCCAGGACCCTGGGATCATGACCTTAGCCAAAGGCAGATGCTTAACCAACTGAGCCACCCAGGTGCCCCTAAAATAGTTTTTAAAAAAACCTTTGGTTTGGGGGCACCTGAGTGACTCAGCAGGTTAAGCATCTGACTATTGATTTTGGCTCAGGTCATGATCTCAGGGTCCTGGGATAGAGCCACGAGTCAGGCTCCGTACTCAGCAGGGAGTCTATTTGAGGATTCTCTCTGCTCCTCCCCCTGCTCCAGCTCCCTCTCTATCTCTATCTCTCTCAAATAAATAAATAATTTTTTTAAATGTGTGTGTGTTTTCATATGGAAGTTTGTAATTTTATGCAAACACACATTTTTTATATAACATGTATCTGTAATATATATGTGTGTGTATATGTACATACACATATTTTTTTTTTTGCTTTATGGGTTCTGTGTTTTGTTTTCTGCTTTGAAATTTCTTCCCAACTTCTATATTGTAAATAAAATTTCTGATTTTACAGTTTATTTTATGATTTTATAAATTTATTTTTATATCATTATTAATCTGAATTTTTTAAAAGATTTTATTTATTCATGACAGACACACAGAGAGAGGCAGAGACACAGGCAGAGGGAGAAGCACGCTCCATGCAGGGAGCCCGATGTAGGACTTGATCCCGGAACTCCAGGGTCACTGCCTGAGCCAAAGGCAGACGCTCAACTACTGAGCCACCCAGGCGTCCCTTAATCTGAATTTTTTAAAAAACATTTATTTATTTGAGAGAGAGAGAGAGAGAGAGACAGAGTGTGAGTGGGGGGAGGTGCAGAGGGAGATAGAGAAGCATGCTCCCTGCTGAGCATGGAGTCAGACATGGGGCACCATCCCAGGACCCTGAGATCATGACCCCAGCCAAAATCAAGAGTTGGACGCTCAACCAACTGAGCCACCCAGGTACCCCTAATTGAATATTGTAGTGTAAGGTGTAAGGTAGGAATCTAATTTTGTTTTCTTTCCAAAATACTTGACAATTAACCATTTATTCAAATAGGTATATGGATTCTCATTTTGATCTTCCAAAAGTATGCACTATCTTGATGGTTTTCCAGACACTGGGCCAGCCTTGCGTTCTGGGGATGAAGCTCTTGAATGGAGTGCTAAGTTCTTAAAAATGTATTTTTAAAGTTTGCCTTGCTATTCAAAGGTGAGATTGTTCTGCAGACTTCTATTTGGGGGGCTATTTTCATTAGATTTTAGCATCAGAGATAGTCTGTCATTATAAAATAGAATTTGGCAAATTGTCCTTAATGCTCTGGAACAATTTAAGTAATATTGAAACCATGTATTACTTCAGGGCACTTTTTAATTTTATATTTTGCTATGGAATCACTTAGATTGGAACCTATCTTGAGACTGTTTCCTTGATTTTGTTCCCAGTTTTCACCATGGTTATCTATTTATCTTAGAGAGAAAGAGAGTATGAGAGTGGAGGGCAGACGGAGAGAGAGAGAGAAGGAATCTCAAGCAGCCTCCATGCCTAGCGTGGAGCCTGACGTGAGGCTTGATCTCACAGTCCTGAGATAGTGACCTGAGCTGAGCTCAAGAGTCAGTCGCCCAACCGACTGAATGATCTAAGTGCTCCCCATCTATTGTTATTAGATGGACAGGGATCTTACCATTCTTATGTAGGCAGAAAGAGGAAGAGCTACCAATGAATGAGTGAGGTCAGCCTGGCATTTGGGGATAACCTTTCAAGTCTTTGGGAGACAATATTGGACTGAAGCAATCTAGACTCCTACAGACACTGCCCCAAAGAGCACTGTCCCCTCAAGGGGACACTGTTCCCCTCTCAGTGTGCCCAGTGAATGCTTTGAACCCTGCCCACCACCCTCTCAGGAAAGCTGCTCCTGGTTGGATGGTCCATTAGCTTTCTCGGGCTGCCATAACAAATTACCACAAACTGGATGACTTAGGACAGAAATTCATTCTGTCATAATTCTGGAGGCTGGAAGTCTGACACTGGAGTGTTGGCAGGGCTATGCTTCCTCTGAAGTCTCTAGGGAAGAATCCTTCTTAACTTCTAGTGGTTGCTGGCAATTTTCAACGTTCCTTGGCTTGTGGCTGCATCAATTCAGCCTTTGCCTCTGTCTTCACAGGACCAACTCCTCTGTGTGTGCACGTCTCTGTTTTCTCTTCTATTCTAAGGATACCGGCTCTAAGTTAGGGCCCACCTGTTTCCAATATGACCTCATCTTAACTTACATCTTTTTTTTTTTTAATTTTTTTTTTTTTTTATGATAGTCACACAGAATGAGAGAGAGAGGCAGAGACACAGGCAGAGGGAGAAGCAGGCTCCATGCACCGGGAGCCCGACGTGGGATTCGATCCCGGGTCTCCAGGATCGCGCCCTGGGCCAAAGGCAGGCGCTAAAACGCTGCGCCACCCAGGGATCCCTTAACTTACATCTTAATTACAGCTGCAAAGTTCTTTTGGGGGATACAGTTCAACCCACAACCCAATAAGAAGCATCCATCTCCCTTAAGAAATTTCCCATTGGCTCAAATCCATCTCTCGGAGCAATCCCAAGCTGTCCTATGTCCACACCATCGTCATCAACCCTGCAGATCAGGGATGTACCCCTTGGCACAATGATGACGACAATGCTCCCATTGATGAGGGCCTACTCCATGCCAGGCACTGGGCTCTAGCTACAGTAAACTGCTGAAACAAGAAGCTTTGTCCATATTGGATAGTGCAGAAACTGAGCAAGTCAAAGGCAAAAGCAGGTGCTTTGCCGAAGGCTTCCTGGCCACTGATGAGCATGGCTGCTGGCTCCAGTGCCACGCTGCTATCTGAATGGGTCTGTTTTTGGAGCAGTGGACAAACAGAGGGAAAGTAGGCATGGGAATGTCTGGGGCTGTGCAGAAAGGATCCCTTGTCCAAGTCCAAGGCAGAGGAAGGCTGGTGGCTCTTCACTCCCAGTTCTCTGAATCCATCTTCAGGCCCAGACCCCAGATCTCCCAGTTGCACTGCCAAGGGAGGGAAGATGGCAGGAGGCAGAGTATTTCTGGTCAGATGGTGTTCCAGGATGAATACGCGGATGACCCATGCTCCCGAGGACTTGCCTTATCGCCGTGCATGGTTCTAGACCTAGTTTGGGGGTTCGATATGTGGCTACAGGGCCCTGCTTACCACTCTTCCACCCTTTTGACCACTTCTGATGGACTCTGAGCTGAATCATCTGGCTGAAAGGCCTCACACTTTCACTCTACCCAGAGACCCTCTGACTTTTTCCAGGTACTCCTGAGACACTCTCCAATTCTGAGGACTGATTAGCCTCCACTAATCAAAGTGCCAAGCCTCCTTTGACAAGGATTTATTTTCCAATTTATTTTTACTTAACAAATATTTACCTAGGGTTTTGTGTGACCCAAATGCCAGTCTGTGTCTTTAAAATGTTAACTCATTATATGTCAATTATATCTCAATAAAGAATAAATGAAATTTCAAACTTAAAAAAATGTTAACTCATTGAATCCTTCAGCCGAATGAAGTAGGAACTGCTGTTATCTACCTTTTTTAGATGAGGATAATGAGGCCCAGAGAGGTCGAGGAACTGGCCCACAGACACACAGCTAGTGAGCGATGGAGCTGGATTTGAACCCGGCCATTTCGGCTCCAGGGTCAGCACTCCCAGCCCCCACCTTATAAGGTAACTGAGACTTCTTCATCTCTTCCCTTTCTCCCTCAGCCCATGTCTAATGACTTGCTCATCCTGCTGGCTCCACCTTCAAGGCAGATTCTTTTTTTGTTTTTTAAAAGTAGGCTCTACAGGGGCACCTGGGTGGCTCAATCAGTTAAGCGTCCAGCTCTTGATCTCAGCTCAGGTCTTGATCTCGGGGTGGTGAGATTGAGCCCCACATTGGGCTCCACGCTGGGTGTGGAGCCTGTCTGGGATTCTTTCTTCCCCACCCCCCCTCAGCCTTCCCCCCACCCTGTCTCTCTCTCTCTAAAAAAAGTAAATAGGCTCCATGCCCAAGGTGGGGCTTGAACTCGCCACCCTGAGACCAAGAGTCCCACACTCTGCCAACTGAGTCAGCAGGGCACAGGCTCCACCTTTAAAATTCACCCAGCACCTGCCACTTCTCACCCCACTCCATCCCTACACCCTGTGGGTGGCAGTCTCTGTCCCCTCCCTCCTGGACAACAGCAGTCACTTCCTAGTTTCCGTGCCTCGACCCCTTCCCTGCCTCTGTCTCCCCAAGCTCTGTCACACGGCAGCTCACATGGCAGCCAGATGTCCTTTTAAAAATGGAAGTCTTGGAATAAAGTTCTGATTCATGCTACACTGTGGGAGAGCCTTGAAAACATTACGCCGAGTGGAAGAAGGCAGACTCTAAAGGACAAATAGTATATGATTCCGCTTCTGTGGAATATGGAGAGTAGATGAATTTGCAGACAGAAGTAGAATAGAGGTTACCAGGGGCTGGGATGGACACAGGAATAGGGAACTTGTTGCTTCATGGGTAGAGTTTCTCTTTAGGGTGATGAAAACGTTTTGGAAATGGGTAGTGGTGATAGTTGTACGATATCAGGAATGTAATGAACTCCACTGAACTGTATACATAAAGATGACTAAAGTAGCAAATTTTGTGTTGTCTTTTATTTTACCACACTTTAAAAAAATTAATACTGTACCAAATTAATAGCATGCCAGCAGTCTGAATTGTATGCTTTAAATTGTATGGTACATGAATTATATCTCAATAAAGCTGTTTTTTAAGTAAATGGATTACTTTACCTGGAATCAATGCCCTCTTGGGGTGAAATCCTAACCTTACCAGGCCTTTGCTGGTCTTCTGGCTCCAATGCCCTTCTGGCTTCCACCTCCTGTCCCTCACTTACTTCTCAAATCACTTGGGCCACTTAGCTGTTCCTCCAGTGTACCAAGGACACCTCCCCCTCAGGGCCTTTGCACATGCTATAGCCTCTGCATGGAGCTCTCTCTCAAGTATCTGCACTGTCTACTCCTACTTCCTTCAGTTCTCCCCCCAAATGTCATTTGAGACACTTTCCTTAACCAGTAAAACATCAGACTTTCTGTTCCTTATCTGGCTTTATTTTCTTAGCACATTTCACCATCTGAATATTACAATTTTTTTAATCCTCTGTTTCCTCCAACTGGGAGCTTAATACTGAGAAGGGAGGGACCTTGTTTTAGTTCCTGGACCCTGAAATAACACCTGGTCACAGCAGGCCCTTCAGTAATATTTGTTGAGACAATAAAGAGCTGAAAAATATTCCAGCTTATGGGTGCTACATAATGTCCTTAACCAGTTTTTTCTACTATTAACAAGGTTGCAATGAATACCCTTGTGTTTAGGTCTCCAGCACCTGGTAGAGTCAGCCTGTGGGACAAATTCTCATAAATGGAACTGATGCTTCAAAGGGCATGTGCATGTTTTGACCTGATATATATTGTCAGATTGCCCTCCAAAGAGAGCATCAACCATCCCATGGTTGAGCATCTCACTGAGTAGAGAAACTGAAGGGATCCCATGAAGGACTGCCTTTTTTGCGCTTTTTCCTGCTTCTGTTCTTGCTAGGACCTGCACCTACACACGCCTTTTAGAACAGATAATGCATGCCCTCCTTGCCAAGGCCAAGGAGTTAATGATTCCTTTGGAGTTTTCAAGTATAACAGATAACATCTAAGGAGTTGACTGGGCAAAATCGTCATGTACATTTTCCAAGACCACGGACTCACCAAGACCTCTGGCTCCAGGGCATAAGTGACTTCTAGAGGATACCTAAACACTTGTCTTTGTTTTGATCAGTTCCTGGATGCCTGGGAAGACACCATAGTCTTCAGTAAAAACCCCAAACCTCAAGCAAAGAGGAGACTCTCTCTTTTTCTTTCCAGGTCTCCCTCTGTATCTGTGCTCTCTATATTTCTTCAATAAACTCTGCTCTCACTTCCTCTCAGCTCATGTTTGATTTCTATTCCGTGCATTTGGCTGGTACCTCAGGACCCTCCCTCCAGATCCTTAGACCCGGCCACCCTGCCTCACCACTAACCATGTAGACTTCCCCTACAGCCTAAGCAATAATGTGCCAACTTTTATCTTTGCCAATCTGAGAGGTAGAAAATACTATTTCCTTCTAGTTTTAACCTGTATTTCTCATCCTGAGTAAGGTTGATCATGGTTTAAAGCCATTTGTTTCATCTATGGTTTCAAGGCAATGCCAGTCAATAATTTTTTTAACTAATCACCCATTAATTAACATCCCTGTTGTTTCAGTATCTCAAGATTTAAAATAAAAGTCCAACTCACAACTCATACAGCTTTGCACCCTTGCCTGGTGATCTCTTCAGCTAGAAGTGGAATTGCTGGTTCAAAGAATATGCCCATTTGCATCTTGGGTTGATAGTAATAGTC
Organism: Nyctereutes procyonoides; assembly: GCF_905146905.1. Lineage (NCBI taxonomy): Eukaryota > Metazoa > Chordata > Mammalia > Carnivora > Canidae > Nyctereutes > Nyctereutes procyonoides. The sequence goes on from NW_026575126.1 coordinate 66,923,362, forward strand.
TTGCAAAGACTGTTCCATTTTATTTCTACCAATACAGCATGAGTGCATTATACTATCTTCTGTAGATTATAATCACTTACTCTTCTGCAAGAGAGCATGAGAAGCCCCCATCCCTGTATTCTCACCAGTTTGGGTTTTCTTCATCATCTTCATTTCCCAGAAGCATTATTTGTTGTGCAATAAAGGATCCACCTTGCCCAAAAAGAAGCCTAGCCTCTGCTCTTGCTTCCAGGAGGTGATCTTTAAAGTCCTTGGATTATCCTGCCTTATAAGAGTGTTCTTTGTTTTTGTTTTTACCTGGGGTCCTTGGACCATAGCAGAAAGTATGTAACAATGTGATTTAAGCTTGACCACATGATGTCAGTTCAACCTCTGCAGGGACTGGAGACTAAAAGTCAGCCAGAATCGGAGTCCACCATGTCTATGTGATGGAGCCCCAGTAAAGCCTCTGGACCCCAAGGCTTGGAGGGGCTTCCCTGGTGGGCAGTACTCCATGTATGTTATCACTTGTCATTGCTGGGAGACATTAACACTGTCCTTGACTTCCCTGGGAGGGGACAACCGGAAGCTCTGTGTGTGGAGTTCTCTTGGACTCTGCCCCAGGAGCCTCTGCCCTTGGCTGACCTTAATATGTATCCTTTTGCTGTAATAAACCATAATCATGAGTGTAATGGCTTTGCTGAGTTCTCTGAGTCATTCTGGCAAATCAGTGAACTTGAAGTTAGTTTTAAGGTGCCCTGAACTTGAACTTATCCTTGTAAAGGCTTGGTAGCCCACATAGGCACCTGTGACTGCTCCCTTCTGATTGCCTTTTGGGGCCCAGTCCTTTCCCACGCGTAGCAATTTGAGCTCCTGCTCTATCTCATGGGGCCCTCGGAGACTCCCTGGGATGTGGACAGGGAGCCACATCCTCCCTTGAGGGTTTAAGACTTAAAATCTTAATGGACTAAAGTGCTCAGCTGGCCAGGCCACTCCTTAAATTTGTGGATGACCAGAAACAGGCCACACGTCCAAAAAGAGGAGAATGGCAAAATAAATTATGGTACATCTACCAGATGGGATGTTACGCAGCTCTTAAAAATAACAACCACGAGGACTGCAGCAATATATAAAAAAATGCCCACAACATTTAAAGTCAAACAAGCAGAATCTGAAGCTGTATCTATGCTGCCTGGAACCATGTAAAAATGTACCTGCAAGTGAATAGATCTGGACAGAACGTAGAATAGAGCAGAGTTTGGTTGGTGTGGATGATTTTCCTTTGTTCTGTCCTTTGTTGGTGGTGGTGCAATTGATGCACTAGACAGAGGGAATGAGTTCAGAGCCTCCCAGGAAGAGATAGGGTGTGTCTCATGCCTCTGCACTGAGGGGCTGTCAGGGAGAGGGCCTTGTGGCTTCTGCAGCATTCTGCATGGGAGCGGGCTGGGCACCTTGCAGGTCATGCCCACGTGCTACGGGTCCACTGAAGCTCATGGCTGCCATCTGGACCTGTACTTCCTTCAGCATGATACATGTCCCACCTCATTTCAAGACAAATGGTGTGTGTGTGTGTGTGTGTGTGTGTGTGTGTGTGCGTGTGCATGTGCATGTGTGTGATGTGGTGGTGGTTTTTATCATGCTAAAATACACCTAGCATAAAATTTTCCATATTAACTATTTATTAAGAGTACAATTCAGTGGCATTAAGTACATTCACATTGTTGGGCAACCATCACCACTGTACATTCAACAGAATTTTTTCACCTTCCCAGACAGAAGCTCTGTTCCCATCAAACAACAACTCCCCATCTTCTTCCCCCCAGCCCCTGGCACTGACCATCCTACTTTCTCTCTCTATGGATGTGTCTCCTCCAGGAACCTCATATAAGTGGAGTCATACAATATTTGCCCCTTTGTAGCTGGTTTACTTCACTTTGCACAACGTCCTCAAGGTACATCCATGCTATAGCACATGTCAGAATTTTCTTCCTTTTAAGGCTGAATAACATTCCATTGTGTGGATTTTGTTTATCCATTCATCTGCGATGGACACGTGGTTTGTTTCCATCTTTTAGCTGTTGTAAATAATGCTGCAGTGAAGATGGGTATACAAAAATTTGTTTCAGTCACTGTTTTCAATTCTTTTTTTTAAGAATTTTTTTTATTGGGATCCCTGGGTGGCGCAGCGGTTTGGCGCTTGCCTTTGGCCCGGGGTGCGATCCTGGAGACCCGGGATCGAATCCCACGTCGGGCTCCCGGTGCATGGAGCCTGCTTCTCCCTCTGCCTGTGTCTCTGCCTCTCTCTCTCACTGTGTGACTATCATAAATAAATAAAAATAAAAATAAAAAAAAAAGAATTTTTTTTATTGAGGTGCCTGGGTGGCTCAGATGGTCCAGCTGATGGGTCAATCAGTGGTTACTTTTCCTCAATGACATTCCTTAACAGTCACTCACCGATGGAGCCAGCCTTGCTCTGTTGACTCCACTTAGAATGGGCAGCTTAAGAATGCAGTGGGGAGGGGACTCTCCGTGGCTTAGTGGTTGAGTGTCTACCTTTGGCTCAGGTCCTGATCCTGGGTTCCTGGGATCGAGTCCCACATCAGGCTCCTCACAGGAAGCCTGCTTCTCCCTTTGCCTGTCTCTCATGAATAAATAAATAAAATATTTTTAAAAAAAGAATGCAGTGAGGGAGGAGACTGGATTGGGAGGGAGGTGGAAAGGAGGCTGGTCAAGGGCATTTACGCTGATGGCACTATAAATACTTACAGAAAACCAACAGCACATGGGGTGGGAGCCTATCTGCGCTGGTCTGTGCAAAAGGAGAAACTGCAAAACATCTAAAAATGTCCACTGGAGATTCAATTCAAAGATCAGCCACCATTATCAATGAGTCTCCTCTCACCCCTGGAGGAGCAGGCAAGAAGATATCATGCTGAAAAATGGAAAGAGTGACATCACTAAGTGCTGATGATGATATGGGGAAACGGCCTCACCCCCCGCACCCCCCCACCCCCCCGCCGCTGGAAGGGTGTAGAAATTTACCTCATTCACTCCCAGAGCAATTGGCAATCCCTGGCATTGGGAGGATGCTCACATCTCACACCTTAGAACTTGTGTTTCTAGACACATTCCAGAGAGAACTGATTGCATGGGAGATCAGGAGCAAGGTGCAAAGATGTTCATTACAGCATTGTCTGTAAAAACAAAAAAATAGAAACAATAGAAATTACCATACTTAAAAAAAACAAAATGGAATATTAAAATAAAGGATTTATTTAGGGCAGTTAAAATGAACATTAACCGAGAATAAATCTCAACAGCACGTTCGGTTAAAAGAGCAATTTGAAAACTCTGTGATGTGAAAATGTACATTTGAAAACACACACAAAAAAACAATACTCTTTATTGCTTGTGTCTACTTACCAAGGTAGTAGAAGTATGAAAGCTGGACAGGAAGGACACAGGCCAACTTCAGAGTGGGGGTTACATCCAGAGAGAATGAGATCCAGGAGGAATGCAAAGGGAAATTCTTAAAATAAGAATTGGAAACATACAAAGCAACAATGTTAACATATATCAATTCTGGGAAGAGGTGGTGTATGAGTCTTTATTTTACTCTGTATAGTTTTCTGTAAGTTTCAGCCATTCCATAATTTTTAAAAATTAAAAAATGTGGGAGGCACCAGGATGGCACAGTCAGGTGTCTGACTCTTGATTTCAGCTCAGGTCATGATCTCAGGCTCATGGGGTGGAGCCCCACAAGGGGGTCCTCGCCCAGCGCAGAGGAGTCTGCTTGAGATTCTCTCTTCCTGAGATTCTCTCTCTCCCTCTCCCTCTTCCTCTGCTCCTCCCTCCTTGCAGAGCTCTTTCTCTCTTTATAAAATAGAAAAATCTTTAAAAAAAAAAAAAAAAAGCAATGTTGAAAAGTTTCCCTTTTCGCTTTCCACTCCTTCCCAGGGCCCACCTTTTAAGCCGAGGCCTGGGGAGAGGTGGGGTGACAGGATTGGGGGCGATGGCATGGGGAATGAAAATTGGCGGGCGGCTGGGAGGTGAGACCCGCCGCCCCCTTCCCTCATCCAGTTTGGCTCCGCCCCCGCCCGGCTGTATCCATGACAACCAGGGTCAGTGCTCGCTGGACCCGCTGTCAAGCCGGGCTTCCCGGCGCCACCTGGTGGTCTTTCTGGTGGCGCGCTCCGCCAGGGGTCCCCAAGGGTGAGTCAGAGGGGGCCGGTGATGAGGGGCACTCCTTCAAAATAAAGACCAACGTTGTCCTGTCGCACCGGATCCCTTGAAGCTGGCCTTAGGGTAATTCATTTCGGAAATGGCTTTCCTTAAAATTCGGCTGCAGCCATTGACCACCAAAGGTTTGGGGGATGTCTCCGGGTGCCCCCCACCGCTCTGGGCATTTACAGGTGTGTGTCTTCATGGGGACCCTCAGAGCTCGTGGTTACAAAACCTCTTAGAGACCCCAAGAGAGAAGAAGGCATGTTTAAAAAAAAATGCCAATGTGGACTTCTAGATAGCATAAACCCATTCTTTTCTAGATTAAGAAAAAATTTTTTGCTTTACTCTAAAAGTAACATAAATTTGTAGAAAGCTGAGAAAATCATCTCACCACCCACACAGAACCAGAACTAACATTTGGGCTTTATCCTTCTAGTATCCCTCTGCTCCATTCATTTTTGAGGGGTTGGTTTCTTACAAAATTGGAAATTCACAAGCTCAGAGTGATTTTCTGCTAGGACAGGTAGACCGGGGTTACAAGCCCAGCTCCTCTGCTAACTGTCACCTCAGGCAAATGAACGGATTTCTTTATGTCCTAGTCTTCTGACCTGTAAAATGGGAATATTAACGGCACCTCAGAGAGTCACTGGGAAATTTTCAACGATATAATACAGATAAAACATCTAGCACAGTGCTGAATGCATAGTAAGCAATAGAACCTCAGCCATAGCTAAAATTACAGCAGAGCATAGCATGGCATAATTACAATATTCTGCAACCCACTTTTCTCACTTAAACACAGCATACGCATTTTCCTTAGGTGAAGAAAAAATTTAGTTTTTTCCTTTCTATGTAGGGGAAAAGCCCACTCTTTTCTACTACATCTTTTACCTGTGAGTCTCCTTTACTGCTCACAGGAAACACTGTACTGCTGACAATGCTGGTCACCAGATGTGTGGAGGTTTTTCCTACACCAAGCAATTCTCTGTGACACCAGCTGGGTGTCTTCTAATTCAACTCAGTCCTGGCACTACCTATCTGGAGGTACTGTCAGATCCCCCAGAGTTAAGGCCCCAACACTTAAGTTAAAGCCACAAGACCTCCCCCTCTCTACTTCAGATGCCGGTCTCAAGTCCAGATTTTCTGTCACTTGTGCTTCTGACCAACTGGCTACAGATTGATGGTTCCAACAACCCCCCTCCTTGGGTTTGATTAATTTGCTAGAGTGGCTCACAGAACTCAGGGAAACACTTTTGTTTACCAGTTAACTAAAGGATATGGATATTATTTTATTATTAAATGTTATTAAAGGCAAAGTCTGGAAGCTTCTGTCCCTGTGGTGTTGGGATGTGTCACCCTCCCAGTGTCCTGGAAGCTCCCAAAGCCCATACTACTGGGATTTTATGCAGGCTTCATCGTTAAAGCATGATCAATTATTTTTTTTTTAGGTTTATTGATTTATTTTAGAGAAAGAGAGAAAGAAAGTGGGGAGAGGCAAAAGAGAGAGAGAGAGAGAGAGAGAATCTCAAGAAGACTCCACGCTGAGCTTGTAGCCCAATATGGGGCTCAATCTCAGGACCCTGAGATCATGACCTGAGTGGAAATCAAGAATGGGATGGTGAACCAACTGCACCACCCAGGTGCCCCAGGCATGATAAATTATTAACTCCATTTCTAGTCCCTCTCCTCTCTCTGGAGAGGTGAGAGGGGGTGCTGAAAATTTCAAGCTTCTAATACTGGCTTGGTTTTTCTAGTGACCAGCCCCCATCCAGGACTCCACTCAGGGTCACCTCATTAGAGCAGAAAATGCTCCAGTGCTCTTGTCACTTAGAAATGTACAAGGGGTTTAGGAGCCCTGCTGTCAGGGACACAGTCAAAGATTAGACCAGAGATGCTCCCAGTGTTCTCTGGAAATTAGAAATTCTGTACTGGGGGCAGAGACCAATCTATATTTCCTGTTCTCTCACTATAAATGTGTGCATGTGTGTATGTGTATGTTGTGTGTGTGTGTGTGTGTGTGTGTGTGTGTAAACTTAAGTATTATCTAAGAATGGTATCCTTAATGACCACATGATGTTTCAACATACAAATGTATCCAATAACTTATTTAACCAATTTTCCACCTTTGGATTCAAGGAATCCCTGATATTTTCCTTTCATAAACAATGCCGCAGAAAAGATTCTTTATTAGTTGCTTTCTCCATTGATGATTCATTTGCTTTTGTGTTCAGGAAGGCCTTCCCCTCCCCAGGATGAAATAAACACTTTCCTAAGTGTGTTTAGTTCCTTTACGGCCCCAGATTTTCAATTGAATTCTTCAATCCATCAAGAATGTATTTTGATACCGTAAAGTGAGAGCTAAGAAGTCTCATTTTGTTCTCATTCACAATAACCTCATCAACTGGCCCGGCACCATCAATCAGGGCATTCAATCTCTCCTCGCTGCTTTATCGGATCACCTTTATTAGATTCCAAACTTGTCTTGGTGCTGGCTTTCCACTGGGCTCATTGCTCTGGCTCCTACATTTAAATGTGGCTGTTGGCCACAGGCATCCTTTTGTTGAGTCCCAGGGAAGCTCAACCATTCAGCACAGACCACGAGTTTCAGACAGCAGGAGCCAAGGCTCCAGCTCCTCTCCTCTCCAGCCTGTGTTGACAGTCTTTGCTCATCTCTTCCCCACCATGAATGATCCTATATTACTGTCAAGCCCAAAACTCACCTCCTGTGAGCCACTTCCCTCCATAGTCATATCTATACTTGGAAATCTCTCAGCACTTATGTATTCAGTCTTCTCAGGCAGAGCAGATTGTGTTTTCCAAAGATGGCCTCACCAATATATTTATCCATCCTACGGACTCTTGTTAAAGAAATTGACTGATTTACCTCCCCCTGAGAAGTGGAGTCTGTGTGCCCTCCCATAAATCTGGACCTTCTAGCTGCCCCGTTCAATGGAGCACAGCCAGAGTGATGCTATGTGATCTCGCTATGTGATCTCTGGGATGAGGTCATAGAAAGGATATAGCTTCTTCCCAGCTCATGTGCTTGCTCTCTCTCTCTCTATCTCTATCTCTCATTCAGTGCTCTCCCCTTTGGAATCCAGACACCATCTTCAAAAAAAATTTTTTTTAATTTTATTTTGATTTATTTAAATTCAATTAATTAACATGTAGTGTATTATTAGTTTCAGAGGTAGAGAGGTCAGTGATTCATCAGTTGCATATAACCCCCAGTGCTCATTACCTCACATGCCCTCCTGAATACCCATCACCCAGTTACCCCATCCCCCCCCACCTACCACCCCTCCAGTGACCCTCAGCTTGTTTCCTATGATTAGGAGTCTCTTATGGTTATTCCCTCTCTGATTTTATCTTGTTTTATTTTTTTTCCTCTCATCCCTTATATCCCTGTGTTTTGTTTCTTAAATTCCACATATGAATGAGATCATACAATAATTGTCTTTCTCTGATTGACTTATTTTGCTTAGCATAACACCCTCTGGTTCCATCCTTGTCGTGGCAAATCCAACCACCATCTTTTGAGGAAGCCCAGGCCACACATAGGTGTTCCAGGTAACATTTCAGGTGATTGAGCCTCTATCAACTGCCTAACATGAGAGTGAATGACATGATTCCAGCTTCAGCATTCCAGCTTTCCAGAATTCCAGCTGAGGACTCAGACATTAAGAAGCAAAGATAATGGGATAAAGGAAAGCTGGGAAATTATTATTTATGGGTACAAACTTTCCATCTAAGATGATGAAAAGTTCTGGAACTGGAGAGATCAGTGATGGCTGCACAACATTATGAATGTGTGGGATGCCACTGAATAGTACACTTAAAAATGGTTAAAATGATAAATATTACTTTAGGTGTATTTTACCACAATGTAAAAAAGCTATTAAAGAAAAAAATCCAGAAAACAAAGAAATCCAGAAAAAGCCATTTCCACTTTCCCTCTTGAAATTTCTGAGCCACATAAATCAACCCCAAAACTAGGTTTTGAGGTAATTTGTTATGCAGCAATAGCTAACTGATACAGACATACTCTCCTGCCTTGCAGGAGACCCTGGGGGGAAAATATGTGCTTTTTCAGAAATAAATGATAAGCTTTCAGGGGGACCTGAGTGGCTCAGTTGGTTAAGCACCTGACTCTTGATTTTGGCTCAGGTCATGATCTCAGGGTCGTGAGGCCAAGCTCCACATCAGGCTCCATGGTCAGCATGGAGTCTGCTTGGGATTCTCTCTCTCTCTCTCTCTCTCTCTCTCTGCTCCTCCCCTTGCTCACTCACTTTCTCTCTCTCAAAATAAATAAATAAAATATTTTTCAAGAAAATGGGATGTTTTCAGGGCAGAGCCTCTCCATCTAAAATACTGCTAAGAGCACAGTAGGTACTCAGAAAATGTTTATAGACTTGTATTGAATGCTCCAAACTACAGATGTGATCTTCAATTCTTTAACAATGCTTAAAGTTACATCACTATCAGAGACATGACAAAGCTCAGCCTATTGTAAAGGAGGACTGAATTCACGATGTGATGCGCTGAGCAATCATATCCACTATGGGGAAGTGCACAGGTTCTGCAGTCAGGCAAACCTGGGTTCAAATTCTATATACCTTCCAGCAGTGTGGTCTGGGGCAAGTTACTTGATCTCATTGGGGCTCCATTTCCTGAACCGTAACATGCATGTGGCAGAACCGATTTCAGAGAGTTGTATGAGGATTAGACAGGATAAGTGTACACTAAATCATGAGCAAACATGAGGTACACATTTAGTGCTCAAGACATGTTGGTTCGACCTCATTTACTCCTCATGTCAGCTCTGCAACACAGGTGCAGACTTACCTGCATTTTACTGAGAGGGAAAGAAACTTTGGAAAGTCAGGCCACTTGCCTAGGAAAGCATGAGTGGTGATGGGACAGAGTCTGGGTTGGCCTCTGCATTTGCTTCCTCAGGCTGCCGGAATCACCAGAGAAATAAATTTTCTCAAAGTTCAGGGGGTCAGAAGTCAGAGATCAAAGTATCAGCAGGCCTGGGTCCTCCTAGGCCTCTGTCCTCGGCGTGTAGATGTCATCTTCTTCCTGTGTCCTCATGTGGTCCTCCTTCTGTGGATGGGGACCCGCACATATGACCTTCTATGACTTTATCATCTCTGTAAAGACCCTAGCTCCAAAACTCAGCCTCATAGCTCCAAAACCATAGGTTTTGGGACTTCCACACAGGAATTCAGGGGAACACAGTTCAGCCCATGGCAGCTCCCTTCCTGCTATTCTGAAACAATTGGAGGTGAAGGTCTGAGCTGGGACCTTGGCCCAGCATCTCTTGGGTCAAGGGCTGTGTGTCCAGACCAGGAAGAAACACCCAAGCTGTTTGGGGAGAACAGTTTGTCCCACGAGAGGCTAGGCTCACAGACTCCACAGCCGCCCTCACAGCCTTGGCAAGACTAGAAAGTGCTAGTAAAACTGCATGGAGTGATGATTGTTCCGACAGGTCCAGGCCCGTAGTGTTCACCTCCACACAAAGACCCAGGAGAGGGGAAAAAAATTCTGTTGGCTAAATGGAAAAGAACAAACCTTCCATTAACAACTCCCTGGGGGTTGTGGGGTGAGAAGTTGTGGGGAGGTGGCTAGTCAGTAAAAATTTCCATCTGTGGAGGTTGTGAAAATCTGCTGGGGTATCCTGGCGGGAGGAGGAGACAGACAGTAAGTACAAATTAACAAGCAAGATGGTTTCAAATGATGATGGCAGCCATGAAAGAGGTTGAAACCATGTGAAGTAATAAGGGGGTGACAGGAGGTGCCCCTTTACAAAGGATGGTTGGGGGTGGCCTCTTTGAGGAAGTGGCATTTGAGCTGAGGCCTGAAAGACAAGAAGGGTTGGGTTATGGAAAGGTCTAGAACCGAGTTTCTCAATCTTGGCACTGTGGACTTGTGGGGCTAGGATAACTCTTCGCTGTAGGGGGCTGTCTTGTGTACTGGGGTGGGGGGTGATGATCCAGAAGAAGGGCGTTTCAGGAAAAGGAAATGATAAACACGAAGGTGCTGCAGTGGCAACAAGCTCGGACAGGTTTCCTGGGAATAGAAGTTTCCAGAAATGGAACTTTTCAAGCATGTGATGGTTTATGGGCCGAGTCCAGTGAGGCAGGAGAGTGGGGAGGTGGGTAGAGGCCAGACCACTGGGAGCCTAATGCTTTGGGGAGGGGAGAGGAACTCAATTTGACCTGAAACTTCCCTCCAGCTGCTGAAGTAGGGGTTTGGGGCACAGATCAGGACAGGACAGCAGATGTATTTCTTCCTGTGGCTGCTTTAACAGACTTGGAATTTGGTGTCTTCAAACAGCAGAAATATATTCCCTTAATTTGAGGCCAGAAGTCCAAGATCGGCAGGGCCATGTCCCATGTGAAGGCTCTAGGGGAGGACCTTTCCTTGTACCTTCCAGCTTCTGGTGGCCCCAGGCATACCATGGCTTTCCATTCTCTGCCTCTGTCTTCCTATGGCTTCTGTTCTGTGTCTCTGTGTCCTCTCCTCTTCTAAGAAGGTCACCAGTCACTGGATTTAGGGCCTGTCCTCACTCCAGGATGACTCAGTATGAGATCCTTAACTGATGACATTTGCAAAGACCTTATTTCCAAATAAGGTCAGAGTCTGAGGTTCTGTGTGGATGTGCATTTGGGGGGACACCACTGAACCCACCACAGCAAGCAAAGAGGAGGCAGAGAGGGCTGCTGCCATCTCCAGGCAAGAACTGGTGGGGCCTGGGCCATGGGCCTCCAAAAGGAGATGGAATGTCAGGATGTGCCGGGTGCTCACACAGAAGGCATCCCCACGCTCTGACCCGCTGTTAACATGTTCAGCACACAGGTCTCAGGGTTGGTCCCCTAACCTCTCCCCAATGCAGGAAGGAGTCAGCCCTGACAGGGCCAGAATCTAGGCTTCCCCAGTGCCGTGGCCACCTGTCTCCCCTTTCTGGGGTCTGGTGCCGGGTTTGGGGCTCCCCTCCGCTCCTCCAGAGTGCTGGGATTCTGTGCTCAGAAGTTTCTCAGAAAGCACAATTTAGTCCCTGGCTCCTGCTTTCCTCCTAAACCTCTCACGTGAACATTTTCCTTCCAGAACAGAGATTAGGGGCCTTTATCTCTGGCCCAAGGGCAAAATAGAAGACTGTCCCTGGCTTTCCTCTGTCTGCTGCCCTCATCAGCACTGGGCTGGGCTTGTTTTTCAGGTTTCAGTGAATGGAGCATTTTTGTTCTCTGCAGAAACATAACCAAGCGCTTGGGTCCCCTGTCCTATTGGGGGGTATTGGGGTTTGTGGGGGCCATAGGCCCAGGTGTTTTTAGTGTGCCCCTCCCCCGACACCCTGGGAGTGGGGCCTGAGGCTCCAGGAAGGAAGGTTCCACCAGTAGAGAGTCCAGCTCCCATCCTTTCAGGGTGGTAATTAGGGCTTGCAGTGGATGGGGGCCATGCGGACAGGCCTGGGGGTAAAGATGTGGGAGTCAGGGTAGGGGTGGAGAAGGAGTGAGCAGGGACAGGAGGAGGGGTTTGTTCCAAAGGGCACCATGGAATGGCCGAGTTTGTGAAAAATCCATCATTTTAACTGTGGACAATTCAGTGGCATTGAGTCCTTTCATGATGTTGTGCTACTACCACCACTGTCTACTTTCAAAACATAGATATCACCCCCAAAGGAGACCCCATGCCCATTAAGCAGGCACTCCCTACTCCCCTCCCCTTGTTCCGGGCATGCACGGCCCCATGTATTTTTTTTTTTAAGACTTTATTTATTTATTTATGAGACACACAGAGAGAGAGGCAGAGACACAGGCAGAGGGAGAAGCAGGCTCCCTGCAGGGAGCCCGATGTGAGACTCGATCCCGAGGCTCTAGGATCACACCCCGGGCTGAAAGCAGGAGCTAAACCTCTGAGCCACCCAGCCCCATGTATTTTGAAGGATGTTCCTTTTTCCTCTGTCTCTTGCTGGCTTGTGTGAAAATTAAAAGCTAAGAAGGAGTAATTCTAGCCTCTGACCATTGCTCTAGAGGTGTGGTGGGCCCAGCAAATGTGATCCCAATTAGATCATTTCTTTAACACTCCTCCATCATACCAAATTATTTTCAGGAGTGACTGCAAAAATGGTTATTGCCTGGATTCATTCTCTAGTTGTTTTTTGTTTGTTTGTTTTAAGATTTTATTTATTTGAGAAAGAGCATGAGCAGAGGGAGGGGCAGAGGGGCAGAGACAGAGGGAGAAGCAGGCTCTCAGCTGAGCAGGGAGCCCCATGTGGTGCTCTATCCCAGGACCCCGCGATCATGACCTGAACCAGACAAAGGCTTAACCGACTGAGCCACCCAGGTGCCCTTTGTTCTTTGGTTTTAAAACGACGAAAACTGTAGGAAAGAAGAATACTTTTTATTTTAAAGAGATTACTCAAATTCAGTAGACTCTTGCACACAGAAATTTTTTTTAAAAGATTTTATTTATTCATGAGAGACACAGAGAGAGCGAGAGGCAGAGACATAAGCAGAGGGAGAAGCAGGCTCCATGCAGGGAGCCCGATGTGGGACTCGATCCCGGGACTCCAGAATCACATCCTGGGCCAAAGGCAGGCACTAAACCGCAGAGTCACCCAGGGATCCCCCAGAAATTAAGTTACACTTAATCAAAACATCACATCTTGCTGCTTGCACTTTGTTCTAATGTTTTAAATTTTAAACCCAGACGGAACCTCCCCAAGGGGTCATAAGAAAGGAATGCAAGAAACTCAAGTTCAGTGTCTTGTCTTCACAATCATTGTCTCCGGTAGGTGCAGGAGCACCGCAGGGTGACAGATGCCAACCACGCCCAACGTCAGTTCCAACAACACGGAATCATTAACGAGGTGGGTGCCTGCATGACAGGGCCTGGATGCATAACTGGGAGCTCTCTGAATTACCTGCCATGTTGAATGTAATGCTTATTAAGGCTTGAGAAATAAAAGTACACGCATCTGAATTTGTGTGCATATTATTAAAAGCCAACACTAATTCCAACTATTGTATAGAACTTAAACCAGGGTACCTTTTTTTTTTCCCAGAAGAGTATTTTATCATTGGTGATTAGAATTACTGACACTGGGATCCCTGGGTGGCGCAGCGGTTTGGCGCCTGCCTTTGGCCCAGGGCGCGATCCTGGAGACCCGGGATCGAATCCCACGTCGGGCTCCCGGTGCATGGAGCCTGCTTCTCCCTCTGCCTGTGTCTCTGCCTCTCTCTCTCTCACTGTGTGCCTATCATAAATAAATAAAAATTAAAAAAAAAAATCTTTTAAAAAAAAAAAAAGAATTACTGACACTGAATGATCATAAAAAGCATGCAAATGTTGGGCTGAGTTTACTATTTTAAATCCTTGACAGAAAATGTACCTCCTTATTACCTGTACTCAGGGCTGGTCTGCTCCCCCTGCCTGGCCCACTGGATGGGAGCTTCTGGGATAAAGACGCCTGGAAGCAGCCACCCCAGCACTTCACTGGACATGGGGAGGAAGCCCACAGCCCAGGTGCTTGTTGACTGTATTCATGTATATCAAGGGGAGCCCACACTCCACAAGGGGGAGGGAAGAGATAGAAAGAAATGCCAAGTCCCCAAATCAAACCAAGATTGAAGCAGGTATGAATCACTCCTGAATTTAAATACAGACCAACAATGGCCAGACTATACAGTGAAATAGAACTCTGGCCCACAACCCAGTGCAGCTTCAGGACATGATCAGTAACTGCCAAGCTTCCCTACTTCCCTTTTCCAACACAGGAACAACCAGAGAAGCCAGATGTGCTCCCCTAACCAACCGCATAGGATGCTCGCTTCTAGTTAACCAGCCTCTGCCAAACATGAGTGATGGTAGCTGATTCCCTGGCAACGAGTGGTAGATGAAGAGCCCCTGTTCATTGCCACTTGTGTGGGCTTCATGTGGTCCTACAGAGCCCTGTTATTTGTTGGGCTGACCCAAGTGTGTTTTATTACTTACAACCTAACTGAAAACTCCCCTCCCCAATGCCAAAGGAGGGAATATGATGTCCACTTCATAGGCTACTCCCCAGAGGCCTTGGTACCTGGCATACCAGAATGGTTTCTACTGGAAGGAAACGAAAACCTGAACCCAAGTTGGGGGAAACCATAAGGACATTTGTTCTCTCATATTGCAAGGCTTCTGGAGGGATGGGAGGGCATATCCAGATGTTCACTGGAGCTAGCACATTGACTGGGCCTCCGGAGGCCTCAGGATGCCTCCTTGAGTGGTTTCAAGATGGCTGATGCTATTTAGGTGTACACAATTAGACATGTGTAAATTCCACCAACAGTTGGTATTTTTCTTCAGAATGTCCCTTAAGAACAAGACATCTCACTGAACAGGATTATACCACGAAGCTATGCTTGAGCCATGCAAAGGCTGAGGCACTGGTGGACGCCAATCAGGATCCAGCCATAGAGTTGCAGCTGGGTTTGGGCTCCCTTATCCTCTCCCCCTGACTTCCTGGAATCATATAAAGAACTGAATAAAAAGTGGGATCTTCCAGGAAGGAGGAGGAGGCTGGGGAAGGATGAGGAGGCGTAACTCACATCTGGGCAGTGTTTGTTTCAGATCCTGAAACACCTAAAAAAAAAAAAAAAAAAAAAAAAAAAAAAAAGGTGCTTGGGGCACCTGGGTGGCTCAGTCGGTGGCACAGTTGTTTAAGGGGAATCATGACCCCCCCTTTGGCTCAGGTCATGCTCCCAGGTCCTGGGATCAATCTCTGCATCAGGCTCCCTGCCCAGGGGGAAGTCTGCTTCTCCTTCTGCCCCTCCCCTGCTCGTGTTCTCTCTCTCTCTCTCTCTCAAAAAAATAAATAAATAAAATCTTTTTTAAAAAAGAGTTTTTGAAGGGGCCCTTGGGATGGGTCCCCGTTGGCTATGGACAGGAATTCCTCCCATATGGGCCTGCCCTGGCTTTGAAAAGGACAGTCACTGGGAAGGCAGGATGCAAACTCTGGAGGTCCCCAAGACCATTTTCACTTCTGGCATCCACTGCAAAGTTCAGAAGTGCCCAAGACCTTCCTCATTCTGACACAAAGTTGTCACGTTTGCACATTTAGTTGGTTCCAAAGACCACCCTCAGATTTGATAATTAGCCTGGACTCACAGACTCACTGGACCCATTGTACTCATGATTATTCTTTTTAATTTAATTTTTTCATATTTTATTTTATTGCAGCAAAGGATGCAGATTGCAAGGGAAGGGATTCAGAAGGTAGAGTCCAGGAGGGTTTCACTGGCAGAGCTTTCTGTTCTCCCCCAAGAGGGGAAGCGCAGGCGGTGCTAATATATCCCAGCTACAACATGTGACTGCATGGATGGAGTATCGCCAACTAGGGAAGCCCCCCCCCAAGTCTTGGTATTCAGAGTTTTTATTGGGTCTCCATCCCCTAGACATATTTGACTCCCCATACGATGGCTGATCTCAGTTGCCAGCCCCGCCAGGGGTCAAACTGGTGCTGCATGGCCCCAAGCCTCCACCATAAATCGCATCGTTAGCTGTTTGGTGACTCAAGGTCCTCAGGTAAATAGACCGACACTCTTATCAGGCAGGACATTCCAAGGCTTAGAGATAACCTCCCAGGAGCTGAAGGCAAAAGCCAGACCCCTCTGTGGGTCATGTCAGTACTTTGCTAGCACAGACTGGTTAGCCAGGAGCTTTGTTTGGAGGCTCTAAAATCACTACTGCCTTTCAGGGAAACCAAGAAGGGGCAAGGGAAGACAGGTCCGAAAAACCCCAACTGAATTCCCCAGTACATCTGGGGGACTTGTGGGGGCCACGTTCATGGTCCTCTTATTGTCCTTCCTTGAGCTGGGCCAACAGTGACTTCCTGGGCCTCTTGATGAGGGGAATGGTCCAAGGGAAGAATGTCTAATGGTTAATTAAGAAATTTAGGGCTAAGAGGGACCTCATCCCCAGGTCCAACTATTCTTACAGAAGGGAGAGTGTAAGACTGACTGCACTCCTCCCTGGCTAATTGTGGGTGTTGTCTCCAAGGGGTGGAAATTCATTTTTTTCTGTAATTAGGTGAAAATTCTAGTGCAATCAAGTCAGTAATTGCTGTGTTCACACCAAAAGGCAGGGCTGAGCAACCAGCCCCTGGGACTCAAGCCCACGGCCCTGCTGGCTTCTCCTTGGGAAGGAAGCCACCGTCTCCTTGTGCGTCAGGTGTCTGGGGGCTCCATAGTCATATCCGAGGCTCTGGCCACTGTCTAGGTGTTGAAACACAGGCATCCAGAGTTCCAGCAATTGTTGTTCTCACCATTTCTCAAACACGCAGCTATGTGAGCACAGTTCAAACATTATTGCATTTAGTCCTCACAATAATCCAAAGACCTAGGTCTTCTGTGAAGAAGCTGAGGCTCTTGGAAGTAAATTGACAGATCCAATGCCCCAAAGCTGGAACTGGCAGATTCAGGGGTCTGCACTGAGCAAAGTTTGGGGGCAGCTGAAATGTCCCCAAACCCAGGTCTTAATCACCAGCATTCCTTTCATAATAGATGCATAATGATGTATTCACAGAAACTTTGAGGTAGATAACCCCATGCACCCAAGTGGAGGGCTGTGGGCCAGCCAAAGAATTTTCTTAAAATCTGTGAACTAGGGACGCCCCCCGGGTGGCTCAGCGGTTGGGTGCCTGCCTTTGGCTCAGGGTGTGAACCTGGAGATCTGGGATCGAGTCCCACGTCAGGCTCCCTGCATGGAGCCTGCTTCTCTCTGCCTGTGTCTCTGCCTCTCTCTCTCTCTCTGTGTCTCTCATGAATAAATAAATAAAATCTTTAAAAAAAAATCTGTGAACTATCCACTTGCTACACACTCCAGCTCAAAACTGTGTGTTTTAAATATTAATAGAAAATATGAGGTATAGTGAGTCCAGCAGATCAGGAGAGGATTGTCATGGTAAAAACAGAATGTTAATTACATGCATGCCACACAGGGCCACATGAGGAAGCACCAGGGTGGGTTAGGAGGCAGAGCGAGCAAGAGGAAAATGTGGGCAAGAGCCTTTATTGTGGTTTTGTGGGAAGAAATAGGCAAGGCAAGGAAAGCAGGGTATGCAGGCTACGCTGGTTTAGGACTGGCTAATGTGAGTAATTCCAGTGGGCTCTGGGGCATACAGGCTGTCCCTAGTTGGCTGATCTCTGGCCCTAGAGGATTAGGGCACAGGGATAAAGGCCCAGAGTGTGAGAGTCCCATAGAGGAGAGGGTTGGAATATGGGATCTTGTGTGGTTGGTTTGCATTTGAAAGGTGCTCTCCTAGGTGAGTGGTGTGTTATGGCTAGGAATTAGCTAGCCCTGGGTGGGGGTGGGGGAGTGGGGGGATGGGGGAGGACAGTCCCTCCAGGTCAGCAAAGGCCGGGATATGAAGCCTCAGATCAGAACACAGAAAATAAAAGACATGGTTGATGCACCGTGCAAGAGCTGATCCCAAGTAAACTCTGGGTCATGAGAGATGAGCAGGATTTCATCAGGCTGGACAGGGGAGCAGGAAGGGATGTGTAAGCAGAGAAACAGGTGAGGAGGCAGGAAGTTGCAGGCACACATGCCATGGTGCTCTAGAAAGGCCTGGTAGGTCAGATGGTCCCAGACTCTGCCTCTTCCTTTTCATGCTAATCCTTCTGTTTCCTAGCAGTTTCCACATCCTGGAGGGAGAATTGTACCCCACAACGCCTCTCACACCTGTACCTTTCTATCACCTCAGTGGCTCAGCCAAGTCCAGATCTCTTCAGCTCTCTTCTGGGGGGTAGGGGGACACAAGAGCCTCCTAGCTGGTCTCCCCACCTCAGCTCATCCACCTTCTTGACATCTTCATGAGATGTCAATCTGACCATGTTATTTCCCTGCTCAAAACTTTTGGTGGTGGGGCGCCTGGCTGGCTGGGTGAGTAGAGTACACAACTCCAGACCTCGGGGTCACATTGAGCATGGAGCCTACTTAAAAAATAAAATAAAATGCTATTTAAAACAACAACACCTTTGGTGGGACTGGATATTTAAAGATATTGAAGAATTGTTGGCTATTTTAGTGATGGTAGTACTGTAGATTTTTAAAAATATAACATGTTCCTTTATCTTCAGGAGAGGCAGAATGAAATATTTGTGAATGAAAAGTTAGGATGTCTGGAATTTGCTTTCACAACAGTACAGGAGGGGAAAGGAGCAAGTGGAGATGAGAGTTGAAAATTTGCTAAAGCTGGTGACAGGCATGAGGGCTGTCGTGATAGTGCACTTTCTGTGTTTCTGTGTTTGAAATGTCCCCAGAAAAAAGTTCCATGAAAAAAACTCACACACTGGACAAAGTCCAAAGCCTGGATTTGGCTCCCCTTAACCTCCTACACTGGGCTCTGCTCTCTTCTCTAGTCCCTACCTGCCCTCTCTGGGTGCTAACACGTGTCTTAGAACATCCCCCACACCAGCCTCTAACACTTGCTACCTGGGCTACCTCTTTTTTTTTTTTTTTTTTTTAAGATCTTATTAATTTATTTGAGAATGAGAGAGAGAGAGAGAGAGAGAGAGAGAGAGAGACCATGAGCGGGGTGAGGGGCTGAGGGAGAGGGAGAAGCAGACTTCCTCCTGAGCAGGGAGCTCGAGGTGGGGCTTGATCCCGGGACTCCAGGATGATGACCTGAGTGGAAAGCAGATGCTTAACCGACTGAGCTACCCAGAAGCCCCTGTGCTACTACCTGTTTCAAGAGAACATTGCTGTGTCCTCAAGACACAGCCTAGAATTAACCTTTTTGTTTTGTTTTGTTTTTGCCTGATCCCCCTAGGCTGGTTTGGTACCTCCCCTCTAGCCTAAATGGTATTGTATTTCTAACACCTGCTTTCTTATCTCTCTTATTCATTAATTCATTTGTTCATTCAATTAGTCAGTCAATCAACATTTGTTGGCCGTGGATGGTGAGCATTTAATCCGGCCACTGGGTGTGCGGCGGGGATTGTGTCTATTTAACCCAGCCAAGGGGCTGCCCTGTCACAGCCCAGGGGACAGAATAACAGGACTAGACCAGGAATGTGTGATGCACCTGCAACTCCCTCAGTGGTTCATGAACTCTGAAAAGCAGGAGTAGAAGCACATGATGGGTGTTGTTGGCCTGTGAGGGACCAAGTTCAGAGGAAGATGCTCAAAGTGTCCAAAGTGTTTCTTCAGCCAAACCAATGACAAGCATGTTGGGCCGCACTGGAAATCAGGGAAAGTCATCTTTTAAGAAGTCCCTGATCCAGGTCCTGGGGCACCTGGTTGAGAGCCTGCCTTCAGCTCAGGTCGTGATCCCTGGGTCCTGGGATTGAGTCCCACAACAGGCTCCCTCTGGGGAGCCTGCTTCTCCCTCTGTCTTTCTCTTTGTGTCTCTCATGAACAAATAAATTAAAATCTTAAATAGATAGATGATAGATAGATGATAGATAGATAGATAGATAGATAGATAGATGATAGTCCCTGATCCGGGTCATTTGTTGCCTCCTTCCATGCAGCTCTGGCAGAGAATCAGAACCCCCAAGTGGCAGCCAATCTTGAAGGAATAAAGGAGGAGCCTGCAGACACCACAGTGAACTCTCTCCATGTGGAACCTAAAACCTCTGAATACTGCCTGCCTCAGGTGCTTTATGATCCCAGAGCTATTCTTTTAAAAACTATGAACTCAAGTGAATTTCAGGGAGACAAATCTATGAAACATTTAACCTCATTATCTGTTTGTTTGATCTTTCGATCTTTCTTGAGGGCTTTGGTTTTGTATACAGTTGTCATCAGTAGGTACAGATTTCTTTTTCTTAGCTGAATTTTTATTGCAATCGATGTGTGGTGTAATGGGTTAACTTAAAGACCATGGGACCAGACTCCTGGGATGTGAATCCCAACTCCTTGCTTCCTGTGTGACCTAGGGCAAATTACTTAATTTCTCTGTGCCTGTTTCCTGGTCTGAAAAATCGAGGTAGAAATAGTATCTATCTTGTTGGGTTGATGTGGTGGATTAAATGAGTTAAGACAGGTAGACCAGAGGCTGGGCCATGGCAAAAGCATCTATGCAGCTGCCCAAGCCAGAAACCCAGAGGCCACCCTGTGTGTCTCCCTATTGCTACCCTTTGTCCCATGTCCAACCACATTCTGTGGGTTGTACCGAGGGGGAGAGGGGGTCTTTTTCCAATCCTCTCATTTCCTCTCATCTCTATCCTCATCACCTCAGGCCATCACTTCCTGCCTGAGGGACTACAGTGCTCTTCCTCCCTGCTCTTTACTCTGTCCATGTATCTTTTCCAGATAGTGATTTCATTTCCTCTGGATAAAAATACCCAGAAGTGGAATTACTGGATCATATGGCAACTCTATCTTTTTTTTTTTTTCCTGAGGAGCTTCCATATTGTTTTCCACAGCAGCTACACCAATTTACATTCCAATAAAAGTGCACATGGGTTCCCTTTTCTCCATGTGTCCATTGACCAATGAATATAAGCAAAATGTGTCTATCCGTACAATGGAATACTATTCAAGCTTAAAAAGGAAGGAAATTCTGGCACCTGCTCCAACATGGATGAACCCGGAGGACACAATGCTGAGTGAAGTGAGCCAGAGACAGAAGGACAAATACTGTATGATTCCACCTGTAGTCAGATTTATAGAAATAGAGAATAGAATGGTGGTTGTTGTGTATTGTGGGAGGAGGAATGGGAAGTTAGACAGACTTTCAGTTTGGGAAGATCAAAAAGATCTGGGGAGATTGTGGTGATAGTTGCACGCCAATGTGAATGTACTTACTATACTGAACCATACACTTAAAAATGATTAAAACGGCAACTTTTAGGGGCGCCTGAGTGGCTTAGTTGGTTAAGCACCTGATTCTTGGTTTTGGCTCAGGTCACGATCTCACAACTGTGAGATCAAGCCCCGTGTTAAGCTCCATGCTAAGTATGGAGTCTGCTTCAGATTCTTTCTCTCTCCCTCTCCCCTCATCCCCATTCTTTCTCTCTCTCTCATAAATAAATAAATAAATAAATAAATAAATAAATAAATAAATAAATAAACAAATAATCTTTTTTTAAAAGGGCAACTTTCTGTTACATGTATTTTTACCATAATTACAAAAAAAAAAAAAAAAGCAGTTCCTTAGTCACACCAGCCACATTTCAAACATTCAAGCTGTGACCAGTGGCTACCATATTGGATTGTGAAGATAGGGAACATTTCCATCATCGCAGGAAGTTCTGTTGGCCAGCTGTGAGGCCCGGATGTAGTTGAGGAGTTGCTGAGTGTCATGGACCTCCGTGGTTCCTTCTTGTTGATATCTTATTATTTATTTATTTATTTATTTTTATTTTTTTATTTATGATAGTCACACAGAGAGAGAGAGAGAGGCAGAGACACAGGCAGAGGGAGAAGCAGGCTCCATGCACTGGGAGCCTGATGTGGGATTCGATCCCGGGTCTCCAGGATCACGCCCTGGGCCAAAGGCAGGCGCCAAACCGCTGTGCCACCCAGGGATCCCTTCTTGTTGATATCATCACCAGAGATGAAGCATGAAGACAAAGGGAGTAAGCATCAAACCTTCCCATGGAGCCTGGTGCTGAATGAATGGTGCACTCTGGGTTTTCCCATCATCCTCCTGGATGCTTTGAGAGTGAGCTAGACCTGATCACATTAAGCAGAGCCCTAAGCTCTGTGCTCACCTTTAAGAAGACAAAAGAGATGTGTGATCTAACCCATCCTTTTAGAGAGATTGTAGCAAGTGCATCCCCCTCCATGTGGTTTCAACACTATTCTCCCTCATTTGTGAACAATGTTCCCACAGCAAAGGCAAATGTGGCAATGAGTTTCAATGAATTGTTTCCTTCATGAGAGTCAAGAACACGAGTCTTCACACTCATCGAATTTGCCCTTCCTTTTACACTGGGGTTCCTTGAGTATAGAAGGCTGCATCTGAACTACTTTTCTACATCCTGTAGCACCTATTACAGTGCCTGGCACAGAATAGCCATTTGATAAATTTTATTTAAAATTTTTTGATTTTAAAAAAATTGTCCATGTGCCAGGGTTCTTGCCATAAGGGTTGCGATGTCTTACAAAAGGAAAATATTCAATAAAGTAATCACAAATTAGGTGGGAAGAAGGAACGAGGGCCAATAAAATAAAAAAGAAGTGACAACCAGGGACAAAAGAAGTCAAAGGACAAGTCAAAGATGACACAGTTGTTCTAGCCTCCTATTTGCTTCAGAGCTTCCTGGTGGGCGAATTGAAAAGGAAGATAAGATCAGTTGTGTCCTTTTCATTGTCAGGGAAAGAAACACATCCATGGCAGACATCTTCCCTTTGCCACTTCAGAACCACTCTCAACTCTTCTCCACACCATTCCTGTCCCAGGAGGAGCTTTACAGACTATACTAACAGGTTCCTGTACACTTCGGCTTCCTGTACCCATGCAAAGCTCTGGCACGAGATAGAGGAAGAGAGGGGTGTGAGGCTGGATTATTTATCTACTCCCCCCCCACCCCCCCCACCCCCCCACCCCCACCCCCCCACCATCCCCAGTGCCTTATCCCTTCAAGGTCAAGTTATCTTGGGCTGACTGTTTCCTCAACCGAAGGTCATCCTTCTTCTTTTTTTTTTTTTTTAAGATTTTATTTATTTATTCATGAGAGACATACACACAGAGGGGGGGGGGCGAGTCAGAGACACAGGCAGAGGAAGAAGCAAGCTCCATGCAGGGAGCCCAATGGGGTACTCGATCCCGGGACTCCAGGATCATGCCCTGAGCCAAAGGCAGGTGCTCAACTGCTAAGCCACCCAGGATGACCCTGAAGGTCATCCTTCTGTACCTAACTCTCTCCTCTCCTGTGTTCTGGTAACCCCTCCTTCCCCACTCCTTCCAGCCGGGAATGATAACAACTTAGCTGCTGTTATCCACACCTTTGTAAATAGCTCCATTGTAAATAAACCCTCCTAAAATGATCCTATTTTGAGTGTACCATCTGGATCCTGATGGGACCCCGACTGAAACAATATCCATTTCTCATGGGAAGCAAGCTCTTTTTGCCCTAAGTTTGAAAATAAATATCTCATATGGAATGCATTACAGGAGGTAAGGATTGGGGGGGGGGTGAACAATGTCCCTACAGCAAAGGCAAACATGGCAATGAGTTTCAGTGATTTGTTTCCTTCATGAGAGCCAAGAACATCTCATTCATTCATCCAGCAAATAATCAGTGAACTCCTACTATGTGCCCGGTACTGTTCTAAGTGCTGGGGATTACACTAGTGAACAAAACGCAACCCAGTGAAGATAGCTCTGTGAGAGGCTGAGCTACTGTCCCAGTATGTGCACTTTTGAGAGGTAGTTCTCAAACGTCAGCATCTGATCCCCCTGGAAGGCTGCTTTAGACACCAATAGCTGGCTCCACTTCCCAGTTCCTGTTTCAGGAGGTCCAGGCCTTTGCAGCCTAAAAATGTACATTTCTGACACATTCCCAGGTGATGCTGATGCTTCTGGTCTGGGGATCACACTGACTTCTGATGCCTAAATCCCAAGACTGGCACACAGAAACCGTCTTGAAATGAGCATATCCTGCAAGTCTTCTATCAGTAATACATTTTCTCTTTGACTTTTGTAGGCCATCTGGGCTGTGTTCTCTAGCCAAAGCTCTGGATACTAAAAATCCCCACTCTTGGGGCACCTGGGTGGTTCAGTCAGTTAAGTGTCTGCCTTTGGCTCAAGTTGTGATCCCAGGGTCCTGGGATTGAGTCTTGCAGGCTCTCTGCAAGAAGCCTTTTTCTCCCTCTGCCTATGTCTCTACCCCTCTCTCTGTGTCTCTCATGAATAAATAAATAAAATCTTAAAAAAGAAGAGAGAGAAGGGGCAGAGTTCATAACAGCTATCTTTTAAGGAAAGTTCCTGGAATTTTTAAAAGAGATTTTATTTATTTATTCATGAGAGACACAGATAGAGAGAGAGGCAGAGACACAGGCAGAGGGAGAAGCAGGTTCCCCATAGGGAACCTGATAGGGACTTGATCCTGGGAATCCGAGATCATGCCCTGAGCCAAAAACAGATGCTTAACTGCTGAGCCATCCAGGTGTCCCAAGTTCCTGGAATCTTAAAATTCATTTGCCACTCAACCACTGAGCCGCCCAGGTCCCCCCTCTTTGCTCCTTCTTCTTCATCTTTTCTTCCATTTTGCAATCTGGAGTATGAATGTGGTGGCTGGAGTTCCAGCCGCCATCTTGCACTGTGAGGATGGGGCCACACCCTAGAGATGGTAGAGTGGGAAGCTGGAAGTACTGCCAGGACTGCTTACCCCAGACTTTTTTTTTTTTTAAGATTTTATTTATTTATTCATGAGAGATAGAAAAAGAGAAAGACACACACACACACACACACACACACACACAAAGACACAGGCGGAGGGAGAAGCAGGCTCCATGCAGGGAGCCCGATGTGGGACTTGATCCCGGGACTCCAGGATTACACCCTGGGCTGAAGGCAGGCCCTAAACCACTGAGCCACCCAGGGATCCCCCTACCCCAGACTTTTAAATGAGAAAGGAATAGACTTTTGACTTGTTTAAGGCTCTCTTATTTGGAGGTGGGGGAAGGACACGGTCCCCAGTATTCATAGCTGAACCTAATTCTAACTGGTAACCAGTAATCTGATGAATCAGTCTGGGTTCTTAGTCATAACCACAGAAACTACTCTAATTGGCTGGAGCAGAAAAGGGATGCATTAAAGAGAGTGGGTAACTCAGAATCTCCAGGAAGGCTAAGAACCTGGATTGGAGTCTCCATAGCCAGGAACAAGCCCCAAGCACACTACAGGACAGGTTTAATGGAGACATCACTGCTACAAACAAAGAGTAATCCCTTTGATTCTCTGTCTAGGCATTACATGCAGTGTTGGCCACCCTCCTTCAAAGTGGATATATCTAGTATTCACTTCTGTTTCTAACCTCTGGCTGGGCACCCATGCATTGGTAGAATATAGCTTCAGGGCAGGGCTCTAGCTTCAAAGAAGGCTGAGAAAATGATCATCAGCCTCCCACAGCCATGCTAGGTGGCTAGAAAGAGTGATAAATGGCCACTACAACCATCTCTGGCATTTCCCACAGCTGTTGCCAAACCAGAATCTCAGATAGTGAGATTTGATGTATGTCTGGTGTATGTCTGCATGAAGGAAACTCTAATGGACAACAGCTTATCTCCAGGACTTAGTCAACAGCACCTTTTAATGCTTTATATTGCCTGTCACTTTGGGTGTAATAAGTCCGTGTTTTGCCTCTTGAAATCCTCTGCTCATGCTGAGGAGAAGGATATGCATATGCAGTGACCTTGAAGTCAGGAGCAAATAGTTCCTGACCCAGCAGAAAATTCTCCCTGAAACTCCTACTCCAGAGTTATGGTTTGTTTTTTCCTTATCCGCAAAAGGGCGAGGAACCAAGCTTCATGATCAGGACAGAGGAAATATGTCACTGCAAGATTTGGATTCAATGCAGATTCTTCACCCACAAAGTGAGAGCTCTGGGCTCCATGCTTCTCAAGACCCTTCCAGCTCAAACCCATTTTCTTTTCTTTTTTTAATTTATTATTTTTCAAACCCATTTTCTAAGGCTTGGTGCTACCGCACTTTCTAAACTTCCTGGGGTCTCTCCAGGTGGCAGGTGTTGCTGACACCAAGCATCAGGAGCCAGAGAACTTTTCCAATTGGCCTCATTTCTGTTTCTATTAAAATGTGTGCTTACTTAGCAGCAAGTCCACTTCTGAATATATACCCGTAAGAATTGAAAGTAGGGACAGGAGGCCATATCTGCACACCCATGCTCCTAGCAGCATTATTCACAATAGCCAAAGGGTGGGAACAACCCAAGTGTCCATCAACAAATGGATAGATAAACAAGATATGGTCTATCCATACCATGGAATATTATTCAGCCTTAAAAAGGAATGTTTGACATGTTGCACTAGATGAAAGAAGCCATTCACAAAAGGACAAATCTATGATTCCACTTGTGTAAGGTACCCAGAGTAGTCAAATTCAGAAAAAAAGTGAAATGGTGGTTGCCAAGGGCTGGGGAGGGGGTAGTGAAGAGTTATTCTTTAATGAGGATATAGTGTTTTAGTTTGGGAAGGTGAAAAGTTTCTGGAGATGGATGGTGGTGACGGTTACATAGCAATGTGAATATACTTCATGCCACTGAGCTGTACACTTAAAAATGGTTAAAGTGGTACATCCCTATGTTATGTATATTTTACCATAATAATAATTTGAAAATGTCTGCTTGCTCAGAGCTCAGTGTCTTCAAAGATTCTCTCAGCTTGATCTTATGAGGACTAGAGCCGAGTTACCTATTGCCCAAACATCTAATCAGCTCACTTAGTTCATTGATAATTGTAATCAATACAGAGAAAAACAACCAGCCAGCCAGCCCTTCCCCATTCTTATGTAAAGGAGCCGGCACATCTGATGACCTGGAGACCTGGACCCCCTGACTTGTGGAAAGGTACAGATTCCACTTAGGTATTCCAAAATCGCATAGCATATCTTGTCTCCAAACAAGCCAGCTACTGGCTCCAGCTCTCTTTTGAACAGACACATACAGTCAGATTTGAATAAAAACACAGCAAATAACGTATCATCTCCATGCATCTATACCTTGCTCAGAAACAATGCAGAATAGCAAATCAAAAAGCTATCCACCGTCCCCAAACAGCAACAATCTTTCAAGTAAAATTTAAAAAAATACCTGGAACATAGCCAACCATCCCCACCAAAAATAAAACACTCCACTTCCCTCAGCCGATTCAATTATCTCTCTAAAAAAGGGCTTTTTTTAACACCTCCCAGCAGGCAGCAGATTCAGAGTTGGTGGGGATAACAGTGCATAATCAAGCAACCAGAGCCCAAGGTGTAAAATAAAACATGGACTGGCTCGGCCAGGAGCAGCGGTGCCCTAGCACCGTGAATATAAACGTTTAGAAATGGATATTATCATTTTAGTGCCATCTGGAATATTTTCCACGATGTAAAGTATATTAAAAAAAATTCTACATGATTGTCTAATCGTGGTGACAATTGGTGCTATGATGGTGACACAGTCTCTGTCCTTGACATGATATTGCTGAGTTGAGTCTGTAAAATCCACCAGCTTAAAAACAAAAATAAACACACAAAGGAAAAAAAAAGTTTCCTTTTTCCCTATGAAATAACTCAGGCTCATTAGAGAAAGGTGAGAAAATACCAAAAAAAGAGAGGGGGGGAGAAAAAAAGAAATAGAAGAGAAGAAACATCCATAGTCCTACCATTCAGAGATAACCACGTTAGTATTCTTATGTTTTGGTGATTTTCTTCTAGTCCTTATGAATATGTATAATACTGATTTGAATATGCATATGAACATGAGATCATGCTGTCTCTTTTTACTTAACATGGCAACATAGCATTTTTCCTTGTTAACATGGTCATTCCCAGGTCTGGTCACATTTGCATCATCCCCTTTCCTGCATTTTAAGGTCTCTGGCTGAATATCTCTTCTGTCTTGTGCTTCCTTTTCTCATCCGGCCTTGCTACAATATAATCTCCCACAATTCAGGCCTCTCTATTGGAGATTCTGTGCTCTGGGCCTGTGCAGGGCCAGGGTCCAGTGGGCCTGGCTGCTGTGTGGCCAGAAGGGCCTGATGTCTTTTCCTGGGGATGCTTTCTTGCAGTATCAGGAAGTTTGCAATGTGTTTTCCCCATAGGAATCATTAGCTTCCACGGTTTATAGTTCCTTAGCCATCTCAATAAGAAGAAAGTCACAGAAGGTTGTCTTCAAAGAATCTGGGGTGTGGTTGAGCAAGACCCAAGTAAGCATAGCACAAACAGAGGACAGAGGTTGTTTTTAGGGATGCCCAGAGATGTCCCACACACCTGTGTCAGATATCTCCCAGGGGCAAGAAAGTCCCATTCTCCAGCTGAAGAGCTAGTTGAGTTTTGGAGGGTTTTTTTTGGTATTCTCAAGACCTAGGACAGACCTGCCATGTAGGCCCCTCTGCCCCATCCTTCCTTGGGATCTCTCCTATCCCACTTGAGCTGAGTTGAGAGCTTCAGCCCTTCATGTGGAGAGGTGAAGGGCTGGGACAGGGCCAGTCTTCTCCAGTGGAAAACAAATATGAGGAAGGAGACTATAGCCATGAACCCAAGTGAAATCCATGGTGGAAAGTCAGCCTCCCTATGAGTCCTTTTATCCTATTGCTGACCAAATACCATCCCACACCTTACCATCTTCTGGGAGAACAAAGATGCCCCAAATCCACGATGGGCACAGCTTATGGGGAATAATGAGAAAATGCACTGGAAATGCCTGCGTGTCACTTGGGACACAGCACATGTCTGAGCATCCTGAGCAGAGTCTGGAATTGTGTGTGGCTTGTCCCTGAAAATCCGAGAGAGGGACACACATGTGCCATCCTAAAAGAGCCATGGTTCATGGTTGTAACCGGGTATGCCAGGCACAGTGAAAAAGCCTATTTCCAATAAAACCCTGTAATTAAAAAAATAACCACACCTCCCTCTGCTATTAAATAATAAATCCATTGAGTGTTAGAGAAGGAACCACACATTCTGGCTGGGCTTGTTGGCAGGTGGCAGAACCACCCTGAACAGCTTTAAGCACAAACAGGTGGGGCTAAGGGAGGTGCAGGAAGTCACCTGGGCCTCCCTGACTCAGGCCCAGCCACTGGGGTGGAGGGTGAGGGGGTGCTGCTTGTGAGTACAGGCCCTGAGCCTGAAAAGGAGCTACAGGAAGAATTAGGCACCAACCACAAACAGCGGCCTATGGTTTATTATCTAGGTGGTTTTGACCCTAGGTTCTGGGCAGCTGGGTTCTGCAGGAGTCAATTCCTTACCTGTTGTCTTTGGGATGACACGAAGTGTTTACTTCCCTGGCATTTGGGGGCAGACAGGAAAAAAAAAAAAGGAAAATTGCTCCTTCTAGGTGCCCCTTGCTGGGACCCACTCCAGGCACCTCAGATGGGATAGGGCGACATTGCAGGAGGAGCCTCCCCCAGGATTTCTTCTGCCTCAAAGTTCCCAGGCCCTGCATCCCGAACTTCCTTTATGGCCCAGTGCCAACACAGGGCCAGAAGATGCTGTTGCACAGGCTGTTTGGTCCAGGCAAGCCAACAGGCCTCCGCCTGGCCCTCCAGCCACTCCAGACCCACATGCCAGTGCCACTCAGGGGAAACTTCCCACTGCCGCCAGGCACCTGCCACCTGACTGGCCTGGTGGGAGCTGATGCGGGAAGCTACCCCAGTAAGTCAGCCTTGGTTTTATAGGCTTGGGGCAAGGGTCCCCTGACTGGCTGCGAAGAGGAGCCAGCCAGGGCTTCCCAAAGCAGTCTTGGCTTTTTGTCCTAGAATACCACCTACCAGAGAGTGTGGACCTCATATTCGTGTTTATTCCTGTGCTTGGAACATGACCCAACACCTCACAGTCTCCTCCTCTAGTTGTCAAATTGTTGTGGAAGGATCGGGGAGGAGTAGATGTGAATAGAACATGTGCCCTGCCCTAGAGAAGCTCAGGGTGCCCGCACACCAACCATTATTCCCCAGGACAAGGAGTTAGGAAGATGGCACTGGGCAAGGTGGATGGTTGGTAAAAGGAAGAGTGGCAGTGACCCCAAGGGCAGCTGGGGAAGCCACGTGTTACATCTCTGGAGAGCAGCCTGGGGACCCAGTTGGGCAGTGGTGTCAGATGGGGCCAGAGTAGACATGGGAGAGACATGGAAGGAGTCAACCACTGGGTGGGAGAAGGGAAGAAAGCTAAGCCTGTGCCAGATTTCCCTGGAAAAGCTGCCAGCAGGAGTGGATGCAGCTGCCAGGGCCCTGCCTCTGGCTGGCTCACCCTGCAGACGAGTGACGAACCCATAGCCACTCAGTAATGGCTGATGGAGATCCCACCAGTGCCAGGCCTTTTAGCAGTGGGGGCACAGCAGGGAATTTAGCAGGCAGGGCTCTCCTCAGGAGATTTCCATTCTGATGGAGGGGAACTGGTGATATACCCACCGGTAAGCATAAATACATAAAAGCGTCAGAGAGTGAACGGTGCTCTGAAGGATAATGACCTAGAGTTGGGGTCAGACAGTGACAGGAATGGGTGGCCAGGGAGGACCCTCTGAGGATATCTGGGAGCCAACAAGCAGAGATGTTGGAAGGGGTATTCCAGGGGGAAGCAAGAGCCCAATTCAGGGGGTCCTGAGGAGGAAGTCACAGGGGTGTGTTTGAAGAGCATCCAGGAGGCCAAATCCAGGTGAAAGCCACATACACAGGAGGAATGAACCCAGGGTCCCAGCAAAGCACCACCGCTACCTTGTGTAGTGAGTGGGCTTGCCCTGCGGTCAGAAATGGAAGTGAAGCCCCTTCCCACACCCCCTAGGAGAGAAATGGGAGGGATCAGGGCCCCATCGCACCCTTTCCCAAAAGCAGTCCCATGATTCCCAGGGACTACACTGGACTCTTTCCTTTCCTCATCCAAACTTACCTGCCTTTCCACCGGGCAGTGATAGTTTTCCCTCTGTCGCATGGGAGATGTAACATTAAAAGCCACGCTCCTGGGATCCCTGGGTGGCGCAGCGGTTTGGCGCCTGCCTTTGGCCCAGGGCATGATCCTGGAGACCCGGGATCGAATCCCACGTCGGGCTCCCCGTACATGGAGCCTGCTTCTCCCTCTGCCTATGTCTCTGCCCCCCTCTCTCTCTGTGTGACTATCATAAATAAATAAAATTAAAAAAAAAAAAAAGCCACGCTCCTTCCTCCATCTGGAACTCTATTTCCCTCCTCCCCTAACAAACTACCCCCTGTTCATCCTTGGGATTGTCCCTCAAGTATCACCTCCTCGGAAAAGCCTTCCTTGATTCCCAGGACTGGATCAGGCTGCCTTGTATACCTGCTTTTTACTACCTCTCACTATTACAACAGTGCACTGACAATTGTGTGATCAGCTGTGCAATTTCTCTCCCTGACAGAGCACAAATGCCAAGGTGCAGGGACAGCATTTGTCTTGTCCATCATGGTATATCCAGTGACACAGAGTTGATGCTGCATAAATACCTGAGGGCCTGGTTCAAGAGCAGCTCCCACAGCACTGGCTGCATTCATAAGGAGAGGCCAACGTTCTTTGCAGAAGCTTGAAATAGTTGAGTTGGTTTCAAGGATCTTCTGATTCTTCTAGAGACCACATGGGTCTGGGAAACGACTAGAGAGCAGTGAGCAGCCACAGAAGCGCTGGGTCTGGGCTCTGGACTTGGACTCAGGACGTAGGGAGCCACCAAGGAGGCTGTGCAGGGGGAGGCCACCAGGCCCTGCCTTGGTAACTGCGTGCTGGGATGATGAAGCTCCCAGCAGCCCCAAGGACCTGGAAGGATGCCTAGGCCCTGGCTGCTGGGGACACAGAGGCCATGTCTGGCCCCTGGTCTTCATAGTGGGAGGTGATCTTCCACCTACCAAGATTCATATTATGGGACTTTCTCCTTTCTCAACATGGGAAGGGATTCAGCTGCTGGGCAGGCTAAAGAGAAAAAAAATGCAAATGTTCATCCCAGGAGGAGATACTGTCTTTCTCATTGGAGAGATTTATTTTATTAAGCAACTACTGCTTTCAGGATAGGATTTGCTTCTCCACCTCCAACTCTTCCCCCACCCCCATTTCTTTCCCCACCAGGGTCTCTCACCCAAGAGGCACACCTCCATAATTTGGCCCACACTTGGGATTCAGAAAAGGCCTTCAATGTATCCTTTTGACATTATTCAGTTTTGATTTTGAGGCTTAGCAAGGACTCTGGAGCCAGGCTGGCTGGGTTAGGATCCTGCTTCTGCCACATGACCTTGGCCAAAGTATTTGACTTCTGTTTTTCAGGTTACTCAACTGTAAAATGGAAACAAGCATTTATGCCCATCACAGAGAGCTATAGATTGTATAGTTCTGTTTAAAGGAGATGTCTGGGTGGCACCTGGATGGCTCAGTCAGTTAAGTGTCTTATTTTAATTGATTTTTACAACATTGGATGCACCCCCCTCCCCCAAAGTGGGAAATGGCTCAGGGCTGTGAAAGGCAAACACAGCTGGTAAACTGTCTTTAACTCAGACAGCTTTGGACAGAGGATCTAGAAGGCAATGAAAAGTGAGGACTTCCTACAAAGGCATTTACAAGGACAGTCAGGGATGAGGTATGTGATCTTTGTTGATTGGCAGAGAACTAGGCAGAGTCCTACCTAGTATCTGCATGGTCTCCTTACTCGCCTAAGGCTGGAGTAAAGTAATGCAATTACAAAAGGGATTCAAGGCAGCAAGAGGGAATCATAAAGACCCTGTAAAGGGTACCCAGTGGCAAGACCACTAATGTGTGTAACGAGTGGCTCTCTGGGAGGCAAACAGCCCTGATTATTATCATTTGCCAGTTTCTATGGTTTAAATACTTACACCTTGGTTTATTTCAAGCTAAAGACATGATATCCCTGAAGTTGGAGTTGAGAAGAGGTGCACAATAATACATACCATATAGTATTTCCATTATACAACTATAATATATGTAAATAAGCTCAAAGCATAGATAACAGTAAAATATAGTAAAATCATGAGACTTGATAGTGGTCACTCTCCATTTCTTCCCACTACCCTTCAGCCCTAGGCAAACACTAACCTAATTTCTGTCTCTATGGATTTGTTTATTCTGGATATTTCATAAAAATGGAGTTATGCAATATATGACCTTTTATGACCGCCCTCTTTCACTTAGCATCATGTTTTCAACGTTCATCCATGTTGTAGCTGTTTTGGTACTTCCCTCCTTTATTTTATTTATTTATTCATTCATTCATTCATTCATTCATTCATTCATTCTTTTAAGTAGGCTCCCGACTCAGCATGGAGCCCAACACAGGGCTTGAACTCACGACCCTGAGATCAAGACTTGAGCTGAGATCAACAGTCAGACACTTAACTAACTGGGCCACCCAGGTGCCCCAGTACTTCCATCCTTTATTGCTGAATAATATTCCATTACAAGGACATACCATATTCTATTGATCCATTCATCAGTTGATGGACATTAGGGTTATTCACAATAGCTAAAAGGTGGCTATTGTGAACAGTGCTGCTGTGAACATTGATCAACAAGGCTTTTTGTGAACATATGTCCTCACTTATATTAGATCTATATCTAGGAGCATGAATATTAGATCGTATGATAATTCTGTGTTTAACATTTTGAGGAACTGTCAGACTATTTTTCAAAGTGGCTGCACCATTTTATATTCCCATAAGCAATGTAGGAGTTTCCAATTTCTGTGTATTATCACTAGCACTCATGATTACCTGTCTTTTTGATTAGAGCCATCTAATGTGTGAAGTGGTGTTCATTTGCATGTCCCTGATGCCACATGATTTTGAGCATCTTTTCATTTCTTTATTGTATGTCTTGGGAGCAATGTCTACTCTTATCTCTTACCTACTTTTAATTGGATTATTTCTTTTTTCATCATCAAATTGTAAGGGTTTTATATATATATAAATATATATTCTTTAATATATACAAATATAAAATATTAAAATATATTTAATATATAAATATAATAAATATATAATATTTAATATTAAAAATATTAAAAATATATATTCTTTAAATACAGGTACCTTATCAGATATATGCTTCACAAATACTTTCTTCTATTCTGTAAATTGTCCTTTCACTTCTTGAGGGTGTTCTTTGAAGCACAAAAGTTTTTCATCCTCTTTTTAAAAAAATTTTTTTTAAAGATTTTATTTATTAATGAGAGAGAGAGAGAGAGAGAGAGAGAGAGAAAGGCAGAGGGAGAAGCAGGCTCTATGCAGGGAGCCCGACATGGGACTCGATCCCAGGACTCCAGAACCATGCCCTGGGCAAAAGACAGGCGCTAAGCTGCTGAGCCACCCAGGGATCCTGAAGCACAAAAGTTTTTAATTTTGATGAAGCCCAATTTATCATTTTGTTGTTGTTACTTGTGCTATTGGTGTTTATAGCTATGAAACCATCACCAAAAACATGAAGATTTATACCAATGTTTTCTTCTGAGGGTTTTGTGTTTTTTTTTTTTTTTTAAGATTTTTTTTTTCATGAGAGACACAGAGAGAGGCAGAGACCTAGGCAGAGGGAGAAGCAGGCTCCCTGCAGGGAGCCCAATGCAGGACTTGATCCCAGGACCCTGGGATCAGGACCTGAGCCAAAGGCAAATGCTCAACCACTGAGCCACATAGGTGCCCCAAGTTTTATGGTTTTAATTCTTATATGTAGGTCTCTGATCTATTTTGAGTTAATTTTTGCATATGGCATGAGGAAGGGGTTTGTCTTCATGCTTTTCATATGAATTGCTTCAGCACCATTTGTTGAGAAACTAATATTTCCCATTGAATTGTATTGGCACCTTCTTGAATATCAATTGACCACAAATATTTAGGTTTATTTATAGACTCTCAGTTATATTATTTGTTCTACATGTCTATTCTTATGCTAATATCACATTGTTTATTCTAGCTTTGTAATCAGGAAGGGTCAGTCCTCCAACTTTGTTCTTTTTTTCAAGATTGTTTTAACTATTCTGGGCCCCTTGAATTCCAATATGAGTATTAGTATCAGCTTCTCAGTTTCTGGAAAGAAGCCAGCTGGAATTTGATGGGGATGGCATTGAATCTGCAAATCATTTGGGGAATATTGCC
The DNA here is from genome assembly GCF_905146905.1 of Nyctereutes procyonoides. NCBI lineage: Eukaryota > Metazoa > Chordata > Mammalia > Carnivora > Canidae > Nyctereutes > Nyctereutes procyonoides. The sequence goes on from NW_026575126.1 coordinate 66,958,309, forward strand.
TTCTTAACAATATTAAATCTTCAGATCCATGAACATGGGATGTCTTCCATTTAGTGAGATCTTTAATGTCTTTCAATCAACCTTTAATTGTTTAGACATGGTTCCCATTAGCTCCTTGAACATATTTGTAATAGTTTATTTATTTTTAAATTAATTTTACTAGGTTTCTATTTATTTAAATTTTATCTATTAAGTCCACCTTCTCAGCTTCTTCATGGAAAGTTTTTCCTTACTGTTTTTTAATTTTTTTTTAATTTTTTTTATTATTTATTCATGATAGTCATAGAGAGAGGAGAGAGAGGCAGAGACACAGGCAGAGGGAGAAGCGGGCTCCATGCCAGTAGCCCGACGTGGGACTCGATCCCGGGACTCCGGGATCGCGCCCCGGGCCAAAGGCAGGCGCCAAACCACTGAGCCACCCAGGGATCCCCACTGTTTTTTTATTCTGTTTGTGGAGCATACTTTCCTGTTTATTTTTGTGTCTTCCAATTGTTTTTTTTTTTTTTTTTAAACTGGACATTTAAAATCTCACTATGGCAACTCTGGAAACCACCTTTCCCTAGTATCTCTTGTCCCCAGAATTTGTTTTGTGGTTGCTGTTTGTTGTTGTTGCAAGAACTGCTGCTGTCACCATTTGTTTGTTTAATTACTTTCCTGGGCTAATTCTGTAAAGTCTATGTTTTTTATTACATGTGGCTACTGAAGTCTCTGTTCAGCTAGCTTAAAGCTTGTATGCAGTTAATGATTATACGAAGATTTTCTTAAATGTCTTGAATCAGTATGTCTCCTAAATTTTCCTAAGAGTCTCTGTATGTGTGTTATGGCATGCCTGCAATGTTTTGCTGCTTAAAATCCTGCCCTAGCCTTCACTTCTTGCTCGCGCGGAGCCTCAAGATCAGCCAGGAATGAGTAATTTAGGCCTTCTCGTGTCTTTCCTGGGCCTGTGCACAACCTTGCACATACACACAGCTTTCTAGATTTCCAGGAATTTGTTGGAGCTTTTCAAAGCCCCTACTGATACTTCATTCCCTAATTTTTTCTTTTAAGTTTTTTTTTTTTCTTTTAAGTTTTTGATCAGACAACAGGTATTACTGGTTCAGGAAGCTGCATTGTTAAACAAATACCACCGATTATTTCCAACAAACTGGGAAAAGGGTTGCTTGCACTAAGGGAGTTCTGAGTCATGTCAAATAAAGAGAAGTCCTGAGAATGGTGCCTTTTTAGGCACCATTTTAGGAGCTGCCTGATGGGTGAAACACTGTCAGTTCTCTGGGGATGCAGCTTTTGGGCAAGCCTCAAACCTGTTTCCTCCTGCAGCTGGTAGGCTGCTCATTTTCACAGTTACTGTGGTTTTGAGGCTGTTGCTTTTTAAGACTACCATGGAAGTGGGGGGGAGAAGAATGGAAATACAACAAATGAAAATGCCACAAAGCTCAAAGTTTTTACTGAGATTCAGCCATTTTTATTTAATAAATACTCCTTGTGTTGTTGCAAACCTTTGGCTAATTTCTAGAGCTTGAAGAAGTTGATTTTGAATGTTTTTGCCAGCGTTCTCATAGCTTTTCATTCTGGAAGTGCTTCTCCTATTACCTTTGTTTGTTGTTGTTGTTGTTTTGGGTTTTTTAAAGATTTATTTAATTATTTTAGAGAGCAGAAAGGGGCACAGGAAGAAGGAGAGAGAGAATCCTCAAGCAGACTCCTTGCTGAGCATGGATCCTGACTCGGGGCTCAATCCCAGGACCCTGAGATCATGACCTGAGCTGCCGCTTAAACGATTGAGCCTCTCAGGCACTGTGTTACCTTTGTTTTTAATATAATTTATTTGTCAGTGTATACAATTTAATTTTTAACAATGGCCGTGTCTAACAACTGGCATGCAAAGTTCCTGAAGATTTAACAATTGGCTCTCATGAGCCCATATCAGCTAGTTCCAGTACACCACTGACAGAAGACTCATGGATGCACCCAGCTCAGCCCTACAAACATTTAGAGTATCTGCTGGACGCCAGACCTCCAGATATGCACATATATCCAGTACTAAACTGACTCCATATCCCTCAGCATTTAGCCCTCAGTGAGAGCTTGCTGGCAGGACCAGCAAGGCCAGTAGGATTGTCCAAGTGATGACTTGGTATGGAAGAAAAATTGGAAAAGGCTGAGTACAGATGAGAACAGCTATAGGAACACACTGCAAGATATTGTTTCCAAGTTTAGGGATTTAATCCCAAATTGTGCCAGAGGCTGTTTTCTGATTCCTAGGTTGAAACTAAACAAAGCAAACAGGTTTTCAATTGCTTTGTAAATTCTCTAACTGGAAATCTTCAAGAGAAGCACTGGCAAAGGTATGAGTGGTGAGGTGGATGATAGAGTAAATGTTTCCATTAGATGAGCTCTGAGGAATGTGTACCTTAACTCCTGCTCTGTGAAGTGGGAAAAAAAGTATTCTTAAAAACTTTTTCTTTTGTTCAAATAATAATGAAATCTGCTTTGGGATTGTGGTCTGACATTTTGTTGTTGGGGTGCACTTTAATTATGATTAACAACCACAAGGATTATGAGGCAGGGCCTTGCTTGGGCCAGGACTGCTGCAAAAAAGCATAGTGACTTCTCCTGACACGCAGCATGAGCATTCCCTGGCTTCCTCAAACTCAAAGTCTGGAGCTTCCTGATAGAAGTCGAAGCACAGCAGGGTGATTGTATCTCTTCTCCAGAACTTTGCCTACCTCCCCTTTCCCAAACAGAGATCAGCAGACAGGCAGGGACACTTCAACTCAGTGTTTCACATTCCACCTACTTGTTTACTTAGGTGTTTATTGGCTTGCCTTAATCATTCCACAAATATTCCCTAGGGCATCGTCTGTGTGTCTAATGCTGGTTTAGCACTGCAGAGAGCTGACATTTAGGATGGACATTTGAGGAGTTTGGAGAACTGGGCTCCCCTGCTGGCAGTTTCTAGAGCTCCATCCGATAAGATTCAAATCAGTTCCTCATGCACAAACTGGTACAAGTACATTCTCCAGAAAAGTCCAGCATTTTCCCATCCTCCAGGCCTTTATTTTGTTAATTCTGCCTGGAAGGTGCTTTCTCTACATTTTCTGCAGGACTATGGTCTCTCCTTACCTGTTGGCTGGACCTTGTCTCTTGGTGGGGAGAAGTTGGCACCTGGGAGTGCCCAGCCCCAGGACCAGGGACTATTCCTTTAGGAAACAACTACTCGGGACCAGGCCCTGTGCCAGCCCTCGGGGATACTCCCACTGACATGGGCACAGTTCTGTCCTCAGGGGGCCTACAGTTCCAGGAACAATGAAATAGGGCAGCTGGGATAGCAGCCTGTCTAGGGCCGGGGTGGGGCACGAGGAGACGTCAATCATTTCTCCTGGCTGGGCGGGGCCTTCTTAGATGACGTCATCCTTTAGGTGACTCTTGACAGTGGAGTGTGCCAGGTGGCCAAGAGAGGAAGGGCACTCTTGGCAAAGGCACCATCCTGAGTTCAGGAGCCGAGTCAGTGGGTGTGAGGGGAGAGCCATTCTATTCCTGTTGAATCGAAATGAAAGCACAAGTATCCTTGATGGCTGATAGGATGTGTAGGTCAACTTAAGAATGGCCTAAAACGTCTATGACAGGTAAAAAAGGAAGACAAAATAGGCCTATTTTTGCTCATTTTAAAATACTGGAAAAAAATTCGGGTGGATTCGGAATGCTTTTTATTGTCTCCTTTGTACTTCCCTGTATTTTAAAAATTAAAATAATTGTCTGCATTACCTGCGGCCCACGCACTCCTCTGTCTGCAGGGGGCGCACCGGCGGCCACCCTCCCTCTTTCAGGGTGGTGGGCGGGGCCTCTCCGGCCGGTGTGGAACTGACGATTGGCTGGCTGGGCTGTTCGTCACGGCGTCCCGCCCCCGCCCTACGTCACATGACGCAGCCCATCATGGCGGTAGGATCGCGGCTGCCCTGGCCCGCGGCTCCGCAGGGCTGCTGCCGTTGCTGCTGTTGAGGGGTGGCGGCGGCGGCGGCGGCGGCACAGGCGGGCGGGCGGGAAGGATGGTGTTTCTGTGGTCCGAGCGGCGGGTGCGGACCAGGAGCCAGGTTGAGGTTTGGCCGAAGCGACCTGTGCTCTGGAGCAGCCGGCGCGGGTGCCGCTGAGGCAGGCAGGACCGACTGACGGACAGACCGACGGAAGGCGACCCGAGAGCCGGCCCCGGGGCCGCGCCGTGGCGAGATGCCGGGGCCGCCGGCATTGCTGCTGCTGCTGTTGCTCCTGGCCGCCGGCAGTGCCGGGGCCGCGCCACTTCCGCAAACAGGTGCAGGTGAGCAGGCCAGCTGCAGGGACCGGGCTGCGGGAACCCAGGCTGCGGGGCCACTGCGACGGGGGTGGCGGGGGAGGAGGCGGGGGCGGGCCCGGTCCAGCGTCGGCGCCGAGAAATCGGAGGGCCTGCCGGGGCGGGAGGCCCGGGGACGCGAGCGATTAGGGAGGTTTCTGCCGCAGGGGCGTGGGGTGGGGGAGCGGGCAGCCTCTCCAGGGCCGAAGCGGGGGCGAGGCGATGCGGTTGGGGCGGAGGAGGACGGCGAGCCGGGTGGCAGCGTCGACCCCTCCCCAGGTAGGCTGCGGTACCAGCCCTGAACCTGTTGCCCGAAGGTCCTCAGCCTACATCCCTTTCTGGCAATTCTGCTTCCATTTCAGATGTCACCTGCCTCCTGTGCGTTTCTCACCTCTTACAATAAGAACCGTTTGTTAGCCCTAATCCTCCTTAAATGCAAATGACTTGGTGAGATGTGCGGAGTTTTTCTTCGCTCCCTGCAACTTGTTCTGAAGTTGTAAATTGATTTTAGACGCTGTGCTTTTTATTCGGATTGAATCTCTGGGGATGGGAAGGAAACAAGTCTGTAAATATTTTCTATTTTAGGAAGCCAGTGATTAGAGTAGCAGCCTTCGAATAACTATTGACAGAATGGCCCAAGGGTGATTGAAGTTTCTATTTTAGCTACGTCAGTGTGTGATTTTTTTTTCTCCCCATTTTTTTCGACATCGTTTTCAGTTGTGGTTTATTTTCCTAGATAAAACTTTACCTTAGGAATGTGTCCTTAGTTGGGTCTTTTTTTTTTTTTTTTTTTTTGCTTAAAAAAATCTGGGTTAAAATCTAGTGCTCATCTTTAATAAGGAGAGACTGAAACTTCATAGAGTCATGAAATTTTAGAATTGGAAGAGACCTTAAAGAAAATTGAGTCTGATGTCTTTGTTTTGCAGTTGAAGATACTGAGGTCCTGAGGGTCAAATGACCTACCCAAGGTGACACAGCTAAATTGTAGGTGGAGCCACATCTAATACCCAGGTCTTAGATTCCCCTAGTTGTGTGATTTTTCCACTTCTCACTTCAAGACTTGTGTTTAGGCATACTCTCGACGTTAAGAATTATTTTTAAGGGTACGCAATGTGGAAGGTGTCTTACCCAGTAAAGACAAACACATCTACAATGAAAGTTATATGTAATTGTTTCAGAGCTACACCAGATTATGTCTTTGAGTGCTTTAGTTGAGTTTTAACTGTTATCATTGTACCATGTAACATCTAAGTTATTGCCACTGCCTTAGATCAAATATTTGTTAGGTGAATTCTGTTTTCTGATCTGGTAGATAAGGAAAGTGAATGTTATTAGGAGGGTTTGCAGTAACAGAAAGTACTCGGGAAGTTGTAAAAGACTGTATGGAAAGATGTTGATGTTGATATTGAAAAAAACCATATGGTAAAATTGAAAATTAGCACTAGGGTAAGATAATGGATAAAGAGTATTCAGTGAAGGGATTCAAGAAGTTTCCAGATGACTTTGCACTTAAATTTTTATATTTTTTGAAAAACGGATTCTATGTGAAAACCTATGGAAATGTGTCTGCCTATAAACCTCTTGACGTGATTTTTATTCCATTCTTTCATTATTTTATGGAGTTGGGAATCATAAAATCCGAGGGTTTTTCGGAGCATTGTAAAACATAAATAATCAAGAAAATCCATAAATAGAAATACCAAATTTTGGCATTAATAAGACAAATATTTGGTGATGTATAGCTGCTTTTGCAGATTTTCTCTTCATATTCTGTTGCTTAGAAGGTATGTGATTAGACATGTGGCATATGAATGACAGGTACCTAAGGTTAAATTCTGTGGAAAAGATGCACAGTCACACATAGATTTGGGGGTTTGTTTTACCATCCAAAAGAGATGATTAATCTTGGTTATGGAGATGGATTCTTGATGAAGATGTATTAGGCCAAGGAGAATAAAGAAACATTTGAGCTAATCCTGGGAAGTGATCTCACTGGTTAAGAAGGAGGAACCCCTCTTGAACATAGATGCTAGGTAAAAGAGCAGTTAAATGTTGAAAACATAGTAACTCTCGAGCCTTTGATTATCTGAGGGACTGGCCATTTTCAAATTAAGGACAGATGCATCACATAGTATTTTTTATCTCCTTGGCATTATTCTTTCTACTTAAATTTTAAACTGGTTTCTCCAGTGCCTTGGAGAAAGCATGGCTTATCAAAAATAGGTTGGAAAAAATACTTGGATTTTATCCTTTGCCAGTCCATTTGCATGGGGAAAGAAATGAGGCAGTTAACTAAAATTAAGCCAAAATTCATTTCTAGGTTCGGAAGTTGAAAAGGGTACTTACATATTCGGTCATAATTAAGCTTTGTAATTATGTGGATTGCCTTTGTCTATCAGGCAAGAAAGCATTTCTTTTCTTTTCTTTCTTTTTTTAAGGTTTTTATTTTAATTCCTGTTCGGTAACATACAGTATTATATTAGTTTCAGGTGTACAAGGAAGGCATTTCTTGCTTGAACTTTATTTTGGGCCTCTCTTTATTGCTCTGGGGGTTGTTTATGCCCTCTTTGGGGGCCTCTTCCTGAGAATGTATATTTCTGCAAAGGCCCTTGTTAGGTAGATGGAGATCTTTTGGTCCTCACTAGGAAGCTTACATAAAGGGAGAAAGTCCACTGTTTTCACACATAGTTAAGTTACTAAACTAAGGTTACAGTTGAGAAATTATTTTCTCCAGGTCATAGTTATCAGATCATTCTTCTCTTAGAAAACATTTATGTACCTTTTATATGATTCTTAGGATTCAGGTCATAAAGAAAGATCTTCTGTTTGTATTTGTGAAGGCATTCCTTTAAGTCCACAGTTTGTTATTAATATTAGGATAGTGGTTAGACAAGGAAACCCACTTCTATTGTTCTGTGGCATATTAGGTCACCGAGGACAGAGGAAGCTTTTTAGCAGTTCCAGATAAAGGAGCTCACGGAAGTCTGTGAAGCCGGTGGGACTCAGCTACTTATTAAACAGCAGCTTGTGAAACCGGGGCTCTGGTTTTAGGTTAAACAAACAGACTTGGATCTTGAAAAAGATTCTGCAGTAAAGGAAGTGCTTTCTAAAAGTGTGAATTTTTGTGTTTATTTCAATAGCTTCTGGGAAATAAAAATGATTTTTAACAGACTTCCCATGCAGATGATTTCAGGATTTCTGGCTGTAAGGCCTGAAATTTGATTTCGGTCAGCAATGTTGTGGTTGCTCTTAGTCGGTAGTGTTTTGGGGTTAACTAAATATGTTCATTTGCACAGTAATAGGAAGTCTGTACAAAAGTCTTGTTGCTGATCAGCACTGAAGTTATCAAATCCCTACACTTTTGCTGATATCAATGTGCTGACTCTTCATGCAATTCTCCTAAAATTTAGAGTCCTTGGGCTTGCTGTATCACTTGGATAGCAGCTGTATATATCATAAAAAAGACTTTGTAATGAAAATGAAATTTATTTTAAGGGGTGGCCAGGGTTCTGCAATAAATGAGTCCTCAAAAAAATCCTTGTAGGTGGATGTATCAAAAGAAGCCAACCTTTCAGTCCCGTTAAGAATGAAAGTTGTGAACCAGTCACAGGAGTGAGTGTTCTGGACAGAGCTTGGACTTTGGAGTCTGTCTGTGGGGGAGGCCTCCCCTTGCCACTTCAATAGTATTGAGACCTTGGGCCAGTTACTTGACCTCTCCAAGCTTCACAGAACTCAGCTCAGAAAAAGAATGGTGATATTTTCCCTAAGGGTTGTGGGAAGGTGAGGAGGTCGTGTCATGTATGCCTTGCCTGCTATGTTAGGCTTCTTCATTGCTTCGGATTTCCTTGTAAAATTGGTGGGTTACCATGGAATCGACTAATGGTGAGTGGTATAGTTCATAGAAGGAACTCAAAGGTAGCTGCTTATCATGGCATGGCTAGAATTTACTGGATTTAAAAACCTTTGTTACTTAAAATAACTTGTTATATGATGGGTGAAGAGGAGATCCTTCCCAGAGAAATCTGGCTTATTTAAGGATAATGCATAGGCTGGTATTGTTACTTCTTGAAATTCATAATGTTGAGGAATTGTGCTAGAAATTTTTAGGATGATCTGGATTAGTCCACTTTTATGTAATAAACCTGTTTTTAAATGTCAAGATTATTAAAGCTCTTGCATGTGAACATTTTCTGGTTTTAATGTACTTAAAGGAACTATAAGCAATGTAGGTCTAGTTGATCTCAAACAAAAACTGTACTTGAATAAAGCATCCCTGAAAACAGCCTGCTAAACTGGGCCCTTAGAAAGTATCATTTGGGGATCCCTGGGTGGCGCAGCGGTTTGGCGCCTGCCGTTGGCCTAGGGCGCGATCCTGGAGACCCGGGATCGAATCCCACATCGGGCTCCCAGTGCATGGAGCCTGCTTCTCCCTCTGCCTGTGTCTCTGCCTCTCTCTCTCTCTCTCTCTCTCTCTCTGTGACTATCATAAGTAAATAAAAATTAAAAAAAAAAGAAAGTATCATTTGGAGGGATGAATATGACTGAATTGCTTCCTTTCTTTCTTTTAAAGCCATATATTTTTGTAGTCTTCTAGCTGTGCCTTACTCTTCTTTAAAGGTTTATTTATTTTATTTTATTATTATTTTTAAGTCTATTTAAGTAATTTCCACACTCAATGTGGGGCTCAAACCCACATTAAGATTAAGATCAAGAGGCGCAAGCTCCCCTGACTGAGCCAGCCAGGCGCCCCTTAAGAGGTTTGTTTATTACTCAGGCATGAGGAAAGGAATATTAGAAAGAGGAAAAGATGTACAGATGCCCCTGGTCTAAAACAGACTGCTATCTAGGGTCGTTTCTGGATTTGATTTTCAACTTTTCTGTAAATCTTCATATGAAGACAATGTAAGAGAAAGCTGAAGAAATATGGTAAAATCAGTGCGTCAGAGCAAAATATTGGAGTGAAGTATTTTTAAATTGTTAGCAAGTGACTAATTTGGAACGGTGCCTTGGCATTAGTTATTTGCCACAAAGAACAGGCATATCAGAAAAATAACCTCAGTATTTTTAAAAAAAAAAAAGTGTTTTTTCCCCAAAGGTTAGCACAATGCAGAGGTTCCAGATTTCATTTGACTTTATTGTGATTCAAATGGGAAAAATGAGAATTGTTGTTGCCAAATGCCTCAGGTACCCGAAACCATAGCATGGGGAGCACCTCTCATTCTCCCTGGCCCATCTGGGGCTAAGCCAGTGCTCTGCTGCTCTTCCCCCCACTACAGAAGAGTAACTCTGTACTCTTCTACCCTCCTGGGGCTTGGAGGATGGTGATGGCACACCTTTTATTTTTGACAGTTTGGCAGATTTTGCATTTTATCATATGTGTTTGTTTATAAGGCCTCAATTATTAAGTCAGATAGGCACACCAAGACTATGTGCCATGGCGGGCTAGGGTAGACCCTGGCCTCTGGCACCTGACTGTAGTTTGGGAAGCATTGGTCAGGCCCAATTGATGCAACCAGATTTCTGCTATAGGGCATCTGGGGTCCCTGCCTCCCCTCTCCACCTTTGTGGCACTTTAAGAGCGAAATTAGGGATCCCTGGGTGGCGCAGCGGTTTAGCGCCTGCCTTTGGCCCAGGGCGCGATCCTGGCGACCCGGGATCGAATCCCACGTTGGGCTCCCAGTGCATGGAGCCTGCTTCTCCCTCCCTCTCTCTCTCTCTCTCTCTCTCTCTCTCTCTCTCTCTCATTCTATGTGACTATCATAAATTAAAAAAAAAAGAGCGAAATTAATCTGCTTCTTATTTGTAAATTATCTTCAGCTCTCCATATAGTCTCCATGTGTTGTCTGGCTCTTCCAACACATATGTGCTGTTGTCAGTTTCTTTCTGTTCTTTTCACCTCTTTGCAACCCCAGCCTCCCTACCAAGACCTTTCTTCTTGCCCAGATCCTAGAGATCCCCTCCCCCAATGAACTCCTACTAGAGTGTTTTCTTGTAGAACAAGAGGTTCTGTAAGGTGTGGGATGAAAACATTGGAGCCTCAGTTTTTATTTATTTTCATTCTGTTCTTTAAACATTTTGACTTATGTGACTTTTTAAGGTACAGAATATACTGGCACACTAACATTATGCTTTGTAAATCAGTGTGCATGAAATGGAAGGTATGCAAAGAAAATTTACTGATGGGCTCTGATTAGAAAAGGTTTGGATTGGCTGTACCAGTCTACCATTTGCATTTAGCAAATACCACTGGTTTCTTTAAGCCTCGTCCCTTCACCGGACTGCAAGGACTGTGTCCTATATCCTCGCTATTTCTGGTGTTTGCATGATATCTCACAGGTTGTGGACACTCAGGCAAAGTTTGTGGGGTGAGGATGGTACCAGAGAACGAAGTTCACAGACGAGTACTCCAGAGAGTGTGTGAGCTAAAAGGAGAGGATATAAGTTTGGAGCCTCTCATTCTCTTGCAAACTTCGCTTTTTTATCCAGCCATAGGCCATTGCCTGGGCTTTATAGTTGTCTTGATTGATTGATTGATTGATTGATTTAAAGATTTTATTTATTTATCATGAGAGACAGAGAGGAGGCAGAGAGGCAGGCTCCATGCAGGGAGCCCGACGTGGGACGGGATCCTGGGTTTCCAGGATCACGCCCCGGGCTGAAGGCGGCGCTAAACCGCTGAGCCACCCCCCCCCCCCCCCCGGCTGCCCTAGTTGTCTTATTTTTATTAATAAACCTTGTCTTTTAGGACACTTTTAGATTTACAGAAAAATTGCAAAGATAGTACAAAGAGTTCGTGCATATCCATTACCCAATTTTCCCCCTTAACATCTTACATTTGTGTGGTAAGGAGCCAATACTAATTCATACATTATTATTAACTGAAGTCCATACTTCATTCATATTTTTAAAAATATTTTATTTATTCATGAGAGACACAGAGAGAGAGGCAGAGACACAGGCAGAGGGAGAAGCAAGGCTCCATGCAGGGAGCCCGATATGGGACCCAATCCTGGGACACCAGGATCATGCCCTGAGCTGAAAGCAGACACTCAGCTGCTGAGCCACCCAGGCGTCCCTTCATTCATATTTCTTTAGCATTTCCTTAGTGTCCTTTTTCTGTTCCAGGATACTACATTGGATTTAGTTGGCACATCCCCTTAGGCTCCTTTGCTGTGTTCCCCTTTTTTAAATGATCTTGACAGTTCTTGAGGAGTTTGATGTTCTTCTCATTGATTAGGCTGGGGTCCTATGTTTCTGGAAGGAAGACCACAGAGGCAAAGTGCCAGTCTAATCACATCATGTCAGGAGTGCTTTCAACATGACTGGTTTGGCAGCTTTCTCTACTGTAAAGTTTCTTTTTTTTCCCTCCTCCATGGTGCATATAGCCCACATTTAAGAGGTGGTGAGTTATGTTCCACTTCCTGGCCAAGTACCTATATATTTTATATGGTATTCTTTGGTATGGGAGATTTAACTCATCTTCCTCATTAATTTTCTTATCCAATTATTTATATTAGAGTGGACACATAGATATTGATTTTACATTTGGGGTTATAATCCAATATCATCTTATTTATTTTCCTGCTCAAAGTGTACCAGTTTTGGCCACTGGAGCTCCTTCACTTGGCTCTGGTACCATCACCCCCCAACTCCCACCTTTAAAAAAAATTTTTTTTTCATGTTCTTTCTTTCTGGCACTGAAGAAGCTATAGGCTCATCTTATATTTTTCCCTGTCCAGCCCTAGAATGAGCCATTTCTCCAGGCTGGTTTCTTTTTTTGGAGAATGGCATTAGAAACCAAGATGTGGGCCCTGGATTTAGTCACTGCTACTGGGGCATGTATAATGGGGTTTTGATCCTCTGCTTCCTATACCTAATCCTATGTGTTGGGAAGAAGAGAGAGAGTAAAAGAGATTTTGGAAGGACAAAGGACCTTAGGAGCAAATGACTTAGCAAGGCCCTGGCGATGTTTTCTGTCACTTGACTACCTATTAACCAACTATAAGCATTGCCATAAGTACTCTACATCCCATGTTTGTGATAGAATGATGTTGGCAGGATGTTATTTTTATTTTTAGAGCAATAGGTATTTGAAAAATAGATGTGATTTATTCTCTCAAAAAGCAGCCTAATCTCTGAGAATATGAGGGAAACCTCTTAGGCTTAAGAATTTAATTAGGATTATTTTAGGGGGTCTGTCAGCTTTGGCAGTTGTTGAATTTAGGTAACTCCTTTAATTGGTAATTTTTTAATTGGTAAAAGTTTACAGGGAGCTTTGGACTTGTTTTATCATTTTACAGAGCTCTTCATTTTTTTTCACTTTTTGTTTTGGGTAATTTCAAACATTTTCAAAAGTAAATGATCTTAATGTACCCATCACCCAGCATCAACAATTTTTAATTTATGATGAATCTTGTTCACCTGTGTGCTTCCTACCAGCTCGGCCACTCCCTTGCTTTGCTATAAATGCCATGGTACCCATTGAGCTGTAAATGTTTCAGGAAAAAGTGAAGATGTTTTTATAAAATGGTACACTTGCATGAAGATCGCTGAGGTATTTGTAGAAATGCAGATTTTTGGACCACAAACCAACTGAATCAATTCTGGAGGTTGGCCTGGGTATCTGCCTTTATAATACATTTTTGGTGATTTCTCTGCCCCCACAACATAAATATTTTATCTTCTACTAGAGATAAGATAAAATCAGTTACTTGGGGGAAATCCGTTGACTTGGGTAACTAGTGAGACTCAAGGAAGGAAGAACAATTTAAATTTTAAAAATTAATGTCAACACCTAAATTCTGGAGACACTTATACTCCTGACCACGGTATGTGGATATCATTCTGAGGAATCTTCCTGTGAAAAGTAGGTATGCAATAACCACAAAGGAATTTTTTTTTTAAGGTTTTATTTATTTATTCATGAGAGACACAGAGAGAGAGAGGCAAAGGGAGAAGCAGGCTCCATGCAGGGACCCTGATGCAGGACCCGATTCCGGCACCCCAGGATCACGCCCTGGGCTGAAGGCAGGAGGAGCTAAACTGCTGAGCCACCCAGGGATCCCCAACCACAAAGGAATTTAAACACTGCAGGGCAGAACAGTCACAGCTCTAAATGCCCCCCCCCCCTTTTTAATTTCAGCTCTTTCTCTGAAAGTCAGTATAAATAACAACTTCTTTATATTTTATAAATATACTATATAAATAATCGGCAAAAACTTTGAGCTGATAACCTGACAGTCAGATGCCAGTGTTATGAGCTGAGAGCCTCATGGTGTAAACGTGCCAGCCCTGGACTGCCCAGGGTTTTGCCCCCTGGAGCTCAGATTTAGCAAGGAAATTAAGCTAGAGCAGGCATTAGTAACCCAGTGGCATTCCTGATTCCCCAGGTGAGACATGCACGCTAGTGTGTGAGAGCCCTGGATTCGTGACCTATTCAGTAACTTTCAGGGCTGTTTCTTTCCAGGATAATACCATGTCATTAATGTCTTGCTCTCAAAAAGTTTATTTTTCTAAGCTAGTTTATTTTAAAATAGTCTGGGATTTGTAGCCTATTTCATATTTTTCAACAAGTACTTTTTTTTTTAGCCAGTTGATATATTTTTGTATATTTGCTGTGGATGTATTGGTATGTATAAAATAGTCTTATGATGAGCTAAAGAAAGTACACCATTTAATCTCTGAAACAGCTACATTGTAATGATTGTATAACCAGTCCAATTTGATTAAGAACATCCTGGGCTCACAAGCTAGTACAGATAATTTAGGCCTGTTGTTTTTGGCAACATCTGTATAGCTTGGATGGGAGAAAAAAATTGAGTTACAAGCATTTATGATAGTGATTTTTGAGAGGGAAGTTGCTTTTATCCAAAGTGAAAACACTATTATTTAATTTTTTTAGAGTTTATGATTTTTTTCCTCCTTAAGGCCCATGTTCAGAGTCCATCCTGAAAACATCTTTTTTTTCCTTGTTTGCTTTACTGCCCAGGAGTTTGACATGATGACATTGCAACCTTTAATTATAGGAAGTAAATCTCAAAGGCATCGTGGACTTACTCGAAGGTCGAGGAGAATGAGTGTGCAATCATTTTGCACATTTACAGTAGCTACTTTAACCAGTTTGCAATTGTGAAATTTTGTAGTCCAGCATTTTTATTGCAAAACCAGAGCCTTGTGGTCTTTTGGTTGGTTGCCTCTCAGATGAGCCACTGAATTTAAGTTGAAAGTCTTTTTAAGTATTTTTCACATTGCAATTTCTTCTCCAAACCCCGGATAAATTCAGCCTGTGCTTCTTCCACAAGGAAAGAAATTCCTCTTCCTGGTTCCACCTGGCAGCGTGCCTGTGAGGACTGTTCTCTGTGTCAGCCGTAACGGTTACTTTCCAAGGATCTAGCCTGCCAGTCACACAGCGCAGAGCCCCACCTGACTTTGGCTTCAGACTATTATTAAAACGCAACACCAGGACACTGATTGCTAGTGAGGCATAGAAGAGTAACAAACTTACCAAAATAGTCCCCTGGGAACACTCCACTGAGGCCTGCTACCTGGGTGCAACCCAGAAATCTGTCTTTTAACTTCATTTTCTTAAGAAAAATAAAAAGTACTTTAGTAAAAGATCTGATTTCTGGTATTAACTGTACAGGTACTTGGTAGACTCATAAAATTTTGGAATTATAAGTCCTCGTGTAGAGTTTTAAAGCTAGTGTGCTGGCTCACAGGTGAAGGCACTGAGGCCCAGAGAAGTTCGATAGCAAGTTTGAACCTGTGTTGCCAGTCAGTGGCAGACCTGATTGCAGTAAGAGGGCCCTTCACAGCCAGGTACCCCCTGTGCCCCACCCATTCACCAAGTGCACTGCTTCCTCCCTTCAGAACACTTTCATTTGGGTGATGCATACATGTACACACAGAGGCTAGTCCCGATCATTTCTCCTCTGGATCAGTCTTTTAAAATTTATTTATTTGAGAGAGCACAAGTGGGAGGGGCAGAGGGAGAGAGAGAGAGAGAGAGAGAATCTTAAGCAGTCCCCACACTGAGTGCAGAGCTGGACATGGGGCTTGATCCCACCACCCCAAGATCATGACTTGCACAAAAATCAAGAGTCAGTCACTCAACCGAGTGAGCCAACCAGGCGCCCCTATTTATTTCTATTTACTATCTGAAAGTACAGACATGAATTTTTTTTAAGATTTTATTTATTTGAGAGAGCTTGCCAGTGAGGGAAGGGATAAAGGGACAGGGAGAGTGAATCCCAGGCAGACTCTGCATTGAGCATGAGCCTGACACAGAGCTACATCCCATGACTCTGAGGTCATGACCTGAGCCAAAATCAAGAGTCGGTCATTCAGCTGACTGAGCCACCCAAGTGCCCTGGAGATGAAATTTAAATGTAGTTGTCGTATAGTTGATTCTTAAAGTACTAAAGATAATTACTTACTGAAAATTAGGAAGCTAAAGTGAAGACTTCTATAAAGAGGCTCAAAACCCACATTCATGTTTAACTGTTTTAAAAATTTTATAAGAAAAACAGTTTAGGGGCACCTGGGTGGCTCAGTTAAGTGTCTGCCTTCTGCTCAGGTCATGATCTTGGGGTCCTGGAATCCAGCCCTGCATCAGGCTCCCTGCTCTCTGGGGAATCTGCTTCTCCTCCCTCTGCCTCCCCCCCCCCCCATGCTTGCTCTCTCTCAAATAAAATTTTTTTAAAAATTAGTTTTAGTTTCTACCTATGAGATGAAGATGTACTGTTTAAAGGTGATAAAAATATTTCTGACTTTTAGACAATGTAATCATAAACTTGTAAACATTAAAAGTTCTTCAAACATGAATTTGTATGCTTTTGTGGAGGAATGAACCCTTGTTAGAATTTGCTAAGTGCTGCATATCCCAAGAATAATGCTCATTGGCAGGTATTTTGTGTATATTTTTAAGATTCACAGATAGGTATTGAGAAACGTATGCGGAGTTGTAGACAAGTGTCACTCTCTCTTTTTTTCTCAACTCTTTAAGACTACCTTCCTAATTTATGCCTTACATCCCATACTTTTCTAGCCCTGGCTTCCTTTCAGGGCTTAGTCATCAGGGACATCCTTCTCTGTCACCCGTGTTTTCTCCTGGACCCCTTCTTTCAGTTAACACACAATAGAACAACTTTATATAAGTACATATATTATATATATATTATTATATATATAAATTCCATTATGCGCTAAACCGCTGAGCCACCTGGGCTGCCCACTTTCTTGATTTTAAAACAGGGCTAATAGGGCAGCCCCGGTGGTGCAGTGGTTTAGCTCCGCCTGCAGCCCAGGGCGTGATCCTGGAGACCCTGGATTGAGTCCCATGTCAGGCTCTCTGCATGGAGCCTGTTTCTCCCTCTGCCTGTGTCTCTGCTTCTCTCTCTCTCTGCATCTCTATGAATAAATAAATAAAAAATCTTTAAAAAAATAATAAAACAGGGCTAATAATAGTCCCTACCTCAAAGGCTTGTTGTGAGTATGGAATAGTGCCTGGCATGTAGTAAGTGCCATTTAAGTATCAACTTTTTATAACCACCTGGGCCAAATCACCATCATTTCTTGGGTTAATTGTCATATCAGAAATGTATTCCCTGATCACTTTATATAAAATAATGAATCTTTCCCATCTACTGTTTAATTTTCCCAAATTGCTTATCACTGTCTGAGGTGCTGTATATTTATTTACCTTATTGTCTGTCTCCCTCCACGAGAATGTAAACTGTGAGTGTGGGATCTTCTAGATTCCCAGATTATAGCAGATGCTTAGTCTGCCCTATGGAAGATGCTTAGTAAACATTTGTTGAATGAAGGATGTGTGGGGTGGGACTTGCTGACTCGTGGACTTCACAATAGGGTGATGGAACAGCTGTGTGGATAGAAGACACCGCACCCCTATAGCTCTTTTAGTTATCCATAGATCTTTTATCTTAGGCTGGACACTTGAGTGTCTGGAGGCACCTGGATATATTGGGTTAAATTATCATTGGGTTTATTTTTCTATGTATAAAGATGTATCAGTGAAGCATTATCAGGTAGGAAACCGTAAATCATCTTGCCTGCATGTATTATAGACACTTGTCAAGGTCAGTATCATTAGCAGTTCTGACTTTATTACAAAGATCATACTTAAAGAATAAAACTTTATTATGGAGAATTTTGAACATGCATAGAAGTAGACAGAAGAGTAGAATGAATCCTCTGTACATATCCCTAAGTCCCAACCATGCCTATGGCCAGTCCAGCTACATCCATCACAATTCTGCTTCCTCTCTGAAGAAAGAACTTTCAAAGACATATTGCCTAAGAATACATTTCAGTTGTATTAGCAAGAATTTCAGTTAGATCTTAGGAAGCTAGAAAATTTCAGAGACCATAGACTCTATATAAAGGTCTTGTAGGAAATTTTAAGGAAAAAGGTAGACATGTTTTTCTAGAGTATTGAAGGTCTGCCCTCCCTGGGAAGTAAGGAGCAGACATTTAGGTCATTTCTCCCGTCCTCTGGGTCCTATTGTGCAGAAATTGTGCTGGCTTAGTGTTGTGAATCCAGTACTGCCTTTGATTTACCTGTACATTTCTACAGATTTCAACAGGAAGTCATATGGAAAGACAGAATGTCCTTTCCCTTAGATGTTAGTGGGACACTGAAGTGACCAGTTATGGAGGAAGAAGCCCTGGGAAACTGGCCACGAATTTCTACTTCTGGGACCAGATGCTGCCTCTTCCTGAGCTGGCTTCCTGAACTACAGGAAGATCATGATTCAGAGCTGTTACAAACATCTGAGTACTGTCGATTATTCCACAACCTAACTATGCCATTGACTTAATTAAGATTCTGGTTCATAAGGTATTATCCCTGCCGTTGTTTTCCCATGGGGTAGGGACACAGCAGTCTGATAGAAGTCATGGAAATCTGATATTCCTTTGGCCCAACTGTTACGTTAGAGGAACTCTTCTGTGGTAGTCTCCATCCTAGTTAGTGTTTTCTAAATTGGAATGAAATGAACCTTTGATAGAAGTTCGATGGAAAAGGCTGAGACGAAAGCAACTTCATATAAAATGATCTCATTCACAGGTATTCCATCAGCACTCAAATTACATAACCTTTCCACAAGTACTAGAGAACAGTTGGGTTGGCTGACCTTGAAATCATTTTTGAACAAAAAGAACACTTCACTGTGATTAGCACACAGTGCAGTTTGTTTTTCTAGGCTGTTGATATTCTGGCTTAGGGGTCTTTGTGGAATCTTTGATTCATCAACTAGATCATCAATGCACTATTTACTGTTCTGTGTGGTTGGGCGTATTTGGTGCTATGCTTCATTTTCTTTTTCTAAAATTAAAATATGTTAGGGACGTTCTAGATTATTTAATGTTATAAATAGATGTATTGTTACACTAAGGCAAGGAAAACATTTAGTGACTTAAGATTCTGTGCACAGGAAAGCTTTATGATCTATCATAAGGGTTTGTAATTTCGAGGTGTTAAGTAGAAATGCATGATGTGCAATGATTTTCTGAATTTTTTTTCCCCCAAGTAGTATGATGATGATTCATTTTACTAGGACTCCAGGATGTGAAGCTACTTGTCAGGATATTGGAAAAGGTCCAATTATTAGTTCTATCCTTGCAGGAAAAAAGAGAAAAAAAAAAGCCAAAACTTTGTATTTAGAAGTGGACTTTATGTCAGGACCAGTTTGGAAGATCTCTAGTCCTTAGCTTCTGTGAGCCGTACAGAGTTCTCCTTGTCTAGTCAGCCCAGTGGCCACCGGTTTTCATCCTTAAGTAGACACAGATATCTCTTATGTGAATTTCCCGAGGCCAGAAGTTAAAGAAGAGAGAACATGGGAGGGTGACATCCACATCTGACACTTGTCTCCCTGGTCCTTTCCATTCCCAAGTCACTGCATCCTGGGAAACCAGAGAGGAAGCCAGTGCGTACTTGTCCCAGGTCCTGCCCAA
The DNA here is from genome assembly GCF_905146905.1 of Nyctereutes procyonoides. Taxonomy (NCBI): domain Eukaryota; kingdom Metazoa; phylum Chordata; class Mammalia; order Carnivora; family Canidae; genus Nyctereutes; species Nyctereutes procyonoides. The sequence continues at coordinate 66,977,603 of NW_026575126.1, forward strand.
GATGGATCCCTCATCAGGGGAGATGGTGTTCCTGAATTATCAACTGTGTACAGCATTACAGGCCAAATTAAATCCCGGTCTAAACCAACACCCCCCTCCCCCAGTCCCTCAGAAGGTGATGGTATTTGGAGACGAGGTCTTTAAAGAAGTGAATATGTTAAAACGAGGCTATTAGCTTCTTGGTTCCTAATCCAGTATGACTGGTGTCCTTATAAGAGGAAGTTTGAAAATACAAAGAGATCAGGGATGTGCAAAAAGCAGAAAGACCACGTGAAGGCACGATGAGAAGATAGCTGTCCTCTGCAAACCAAGGAGAAAGGCCTCTGAAGGAACTAACCCTGCCACACCTTGATCCTGGGTTTCCAGCCTTCAGAACTGTGAGACATTGGATTTCTGTTGTTTTAGTCACTGTTGTGTGGTGAACTGTTGGGGCAGCCTTAACAGATGAGTATGCAGCATCTAGACTGAAGCAAATTCAGTGCCTCTTAACCAGTGTCACGGTGGAGCTCCACTTGTGCACTGGACTTTCCCCTCAGTCCAGGGCTGGGCTCCTTAGGGAGAGGGCACCTTTGAGTTCCTCCCTTTCAGGCAGAGCAAACCTGCTCCGACAGCTTCCAGTGAGATGCAGCTCTGTGGAGAACACAGGTGTGAATAAATACTCATTATCAGAGGAGAACATAAGTTGGGGACGTCCACTTTTTGAGAATACTTATGTTTTAAAGAAATCAACTAAGTAGTAGTTACACTACTAAACGTGAATCGCAAAATGGGTAAAGACTGTAGGAGTTCTCTGAGACCCAGGGAATAAGTGGTAAACTATTACTAGTGGAAAGGGTGACAGCCACCACAATACAGTGTCTGTGCGGGTATGATTAGTAATGGGAGGAAAATCTTTGCCAGATAAGAACATAAAATTATTGAAGGAATGCTACTTTTGTAATCTTACTTGTTTGACCCTGAAAACGTAAGTTTCTTCCAGTAACCAGTAGATGACTTACGGATGTCTCCCACCCCCCTCTCTCTTTCTGTCTCTCCCTGTTATGTTTATCTTCCCTCCCTTTCTCCAGCCCCTTAGTTGCTGTGTCTCTGATTCCATCCCCCCATCCCCCCTTCTGACTGAATGCCAGGCTCTGTCCTGGGCCCTGGAGTCATTGCTGGAGTCTATAGACTTGGCCACTGACCCCTTTGAGCTTGCAGTCTCGTGGGGAGGACATCTGGGCATTTAAAATACACAGTATGATAAACTTTACAGTGGGCAGTACAGGTGCTTGGAGGCTCCAGAGGCAGGGACTCTAACTTGTGGAACTTTGGGACAGCTTTCCAAGTTGAGATCTGAGTGGTGAGGATGAATGAGTGGAGAGTGTGCCAGTGGGAGAGGCTCCTGGTTGGGGAGAATGTCAACTCACAGACTCTGAAGGGGCAGAGGACATTCCTGGAAGGACTGCGAGGAGTTCATGGTAGATGAAACTAGATGCACTAGGGAGTTAGGAGTGATGCAAGCCTGGGGTGGGAGGCAGATGGCAGGTGACAATGAGGGACAGTGGGGCTTGTTAAGGAGTGTGAACATAAGGCTAAAGATTGTGAGAAGCCCCAGGACAAAATTTAAGAACTATACAAGGACATAACAGCCTCTCCTCATTCCCCAGACGCCAGGTTTCCCTCTCTGTTGGTAGCCACTGTTGACCAGGAGTAGCATTGTGTACACATTGATCTGATCTGTTTGTTTTTGTTTTTTCTTGTTTTATTTAAACATGTATCATAGAGATGGTTTGAATTGTATCCCCACTCCCCCAAATTCAAACACTGAAGTCCTAACTCCTGTTACCTTGGAGTGTGACCCTCTTAGGAGAGTGGGTCTTCACCAATGTAATCAAGTTAAAATTAGGTCTTTAGGCCCTAATCCAAAATGACTGTGTCTTTATAACAAGGGGAAATTTGGACATGGAGACAGATCCAGAGGGAAGGCTGCGAGAGGGGATGCAGGGAGAAGATGGCCATCTCCAGAAGGCAGGAGGTGGGCCCTGAGCATATCCTTCCACACAGCCCACAGAAGGGGCCAGACCCACTGACATCTGATGTTGGGCTTGTAGCCTCTGGGATTGATGAAGCTACCTAGTTTGTGGTACTTGTTACAGCAGCTCTAACAAACTGATACACATTCTTAGAGCAGACAGAAATATAGGTTGTGAATTGTTATAGCTACTCCCCCCCATTTTAAACTTTTTATTTAATGGACATGAAGAAATTATGTAATAAATGGAAAACTTGAAACATACGCCTCTGTGCAAGACCACACAGATGCGACTATACCTATACTATACCTCCCCTTTGGCTTTCACTCAGCTTTTATGAGCTGCTGGCTGTCTTCTGTCGTGCTACCCCCATCACTTTTGCTGCCCTCATACAATTTTGAAGCAAATTCCAGACACCTTTAAGTAGGTCACTATCTGTAAAAAGGTGAGGACTACTTTTAAAAACATAATCACATTTATTATCACTCCTACGAGAAAGAAGTCTTAATTTCCTTAATATGGTCAGTTACAAGTGTTCAGATTTCTAGTTGTCTCAGATGTCAGGATATTTTGAGTTTGAATCATGATTCAAATGACACCTGTGCATTGCAGTCGGTTAGTATGTCTTTTCAAACCTCTTCCAGTCTCTTTTCCATCTCTCCTAATGCTGATTTTCCTCCCTGGTGTTGCTGGTAACCTCTACTTCACCGATCACATTCTTGTGGTGGTTATTTAATATGTTCCAGGATTCTCTTTATTTCCTATGAATTGGTATTTAGATTTAGAGGGTTTGTCAGATACAGGCTTGATATTTTGTTATTATTGTTTGCTTTTGGTTGTACTGTTTAGTAGGTGGTGGTGTTTTTCTGTTGGGAGGCACATCATGTCTGGTTGTCTCTGATATAAATGTCACATTCACGAAATTCTTTTGTTTTTTGAACAACTATTTAAAAATGTAAATACCATTCTTAGATTGCAGGCCATACCCAAACCAACCAGGCAGGATTTCATTTATAGGCCATAGTCTCCCAATCCTTGTTCTGAGATATATACATACCCATGACATCATAGGAAATATGTAGGTCTTTGTCCCTTTCCTGGCACAGAACTTCTAAAACCCTTGGAATTTCCTGATGAGATAATAGGAGCATCTCTTGTTGTTAATAACAAGCCCCTTTCAGCCATACTTGAATTTATGCTAATGGAGTGATTCTTGGCAGCCCCTCAGTAGCTTCAGGATGGGGAGTGGTAGCCAAAGGATTTGAATTTACCACTGGATAACCAAACAGTAAATATGAAGACATTTCTCTATAAAAGTGTATCAGCTAGTGACTGGGGAAGGAATGACAAAATTAAGAGTATCAGCATTTTCAGTCCCTAATGGATTTGCACATACCATCACTTGTTTTTATCTGTGGACCTTAAAATTTTTTTATTTAATCCAAAAATGGATTCATAAGTAACTCTTTAGTTAATTACATATGTGTTCAAGTTCTGAGGGAGGTTCTAGGCAGGGATTTATAATGATTGAATTAATAATCAGGTAGTACTCCTGATTTACTCTGAGTCATTGCCATGAAATTGCATTCTCCAAATTACCTGTCTATAAAACAGATAATATGTACCCACTTCTTAGGGTTTCTCAAGTTTTCTGCTTATTAAATCAGGTGCTAGATATCTATTAAAATGGTTTGAAAACTGTGAAATGAAAACTCACAGAATGGGCTTTGGCAGTGCCAAGTATTTTTTAATCAGTGTCTTGGGGAAGCATACTAACTATTCCAAACCTCTAATTATCTTCATTTTCGGTTTGTAATCCGTAAAGCTGCCTAAAAGTGTGGAGACACTCCTGTGGTCATTGATGTGTTTCTTTGGTAGGTGATTGGTCTGCTTTATGCATTTCTGAATGCTATAGGCTGAGAATGTTGAAGGAAAGCTGTCTTCTTAGTTTCCTGTTTCCAGGGGCCCAGTTTGTAGTTTGAACTGCTGGGGTGTGGGGATTTTAGTTGTCATTCTTCACATCTAGAATTTACTTGCTCTCTGTGGTTTGTGCAAACCCATCTCACCTTCCAGCCTATTCATAGGTGGATTTGATATCTTCATTTTATGGCAGTTTTTCCTTCATTGGTATGTTGAATTTTTTAAAGCACAGTGCTTTGAACTGATAAAAAGAAAAATACAGTAAATAACATACTCTTTTAAAGTGGTACAGCTGTAAAAAAAATTTCTCTTGAGCCTACCCAGTGAATTTCTTCTCAGGCGGTAATTTATAGAGGCCTTTCAGTGGCACTGGGGGACCCTGAGGTACACCTCACCTACGTGGAAGAAATCTGAGTATGAGAAAGCAGATGCCTCTGCAGTGTCTTAACAGAAATAAGTACATTATCAAGGTAGGGCAAAACCCCTCATAACTAGTTATTTTTAACATGAGTCTGACTTTTCATGCCTACCTAATGACTCATAGAAGACAGTTTTATGAACTGGATAATTGAGCTGGCCTTCAGGCAATGCTCATCAAATTTTACAATAAATAGATAGTATGTGATGATAAAAATTATGGTGAAAAGACAGGAAAAAGTAATTTAATATCTACCTTGTGGAGTTTGGAGGAGAGCACCAGAAGTATGAACTTTTAATGAACAACAGTGGCCTTTGGTTCAAAGTACTTAGGTTAGGCTGTTTTTAAGTATTAAAAGTTAACCTCCTTGAGGCAAAACAATGTGGTATCAAAGGAAGCAATGGGGCATTTGTTCTCAGCACCCCTGAACCCAGAGTCTGGCCCTGCCACTTTCTCACTTTGAGTTTGGGCTTCTCACTGGTCTCATATGTGATGTGGAGCTGGTCAGATTCCCTCAGAGGTCTTGTGATGCTTGAATGGAGTACTACTATATTTTAACAAATCTCTGATATGATTGACTATGACACACCTTTATTTTTGTGCCATTAAGAAAGAAGGAATACTGCCAGTGTAAACTAGCTTTCTTTTGAGTCTAAGATGCCCCTGACATTTAGGAATGTTAAAATGAGGTTGGACAGGGATCCCTGGGTGGCGCAGCGGTTTGGCGCCTGTCTGGCCCAGGGCGCGATCCTGGAGACCCGGGATCGAATCCCACGTCGGGCTCCCGGTGCATGGAGCCTGCTTCTCCCTCTGCCTGTGTCTCTGCCTCTCTCTCTTCTCTGTGACTATCATAAATAATAAAATTAAAGAATAAAAATAAATGAGTTGGACAACTGCTCTTAAAATCAATAAAATACAGTGTATATGAAAGTGCTTGCAATCTAAGCTCAGGAGTCCTATTTAATCATTGTTATATGAGTCAGGGGAATGAAACAAAGTTGTAAGAATAAATACCACTGGGAAGCAGAGGCTCTGCAGGGTGAGAGAGGGTGGTAGCTGCCAGGAGAAAGAGAAGAAATGCCATTCTTATGGACCTCTGGTCATAGAGAGGTGGCTCTCAGTGGCTCTCTGCTCAACACTTAGCTTTCTGGGTGTACACAAGTGTCTCGTTGGGGAGTCCTTGTTTTCAGGGACATCTGACTTTGAGAGGAATCACCAAGTTATGTTCTCTGTTCAATAAATGGATTTTTCTATGTTTTGGATTTTATTGGTTTAGAACTTGAGGTTTTTTTTTTAAGATTTTATTTATTTTAGAGAGAGAGGGAGTGCATATGAGTAGAAGGAGGGGCAGAGGGAGAGGGAGAGAGAAAATGTTAAGCAGACTCCATGCAGAATGTGGAGCCCGATGCGGGGCTCAGTGTCACCACCCTGAGATGATGACCTGAGCCGAAATCAAGAGTTGGACACTTAACTGACTGAACCACCCAGGCACCCCAGGAACTTGCAGATTCTTAACAACCCTTGGTTAACTCTTACTTTCTTAAGAGCTGACTTGAGCAAGGCTTCAGCTGGCCTGATCCCTGCTTGTAACAGCATGAATTTCAGCATTGTCCTTTCCCAGAGGAACCTCTTGTAATTGGAAAGGAATTTAGTCCTGTTTGCTGTTGATTTCAGACTTCTCTGCTCTTCACTAAGGTCATTTATATTTAAGAACATATTTGGTTTCAGCTCAGTTCATGGTCTCAGGATTGTGAGATTGGGCCCCACATCAGGCTCCATGCTCAGCATAGGGTCTATGTGAGATTCTTTCTCCCTCTCCCTCTATCCCTCCCACTCATGTTTTTTTCTCTCTCTCTCAAATAAATAAAGAAATCTTTAAAAAAATGTTTTTTTTTTTTTTCACATAGGAGTTTGGGTTAGTTCTTATTTTCTTCAGGTTCTATAGTTTCACTTCAAGAAAACAGTGACCTCATTCCTTAACTTATCTCCATGCTTCCCCTCAGTGTACCGAACATTGAGCTTACATGTTATATGTCAGTTACATCTCAAAAAAGCAAGCAGCATAAAGTCATTTATTTCTTAGTCAAACACCACTAGGTGAGACAAAGCAATTCACCCTAAGAAAGAAAAGCTTCAGAATAGCCCTAGCAAATAAGATGTTTGCTGAAAGGAAAAGTTTCATTTTGTTTTGTTTTGAAAAACACAGGATCCCTGGGTGGCTCGGCGGTTTCGTGCCTGCCTTTGGCCCGGGGTGCGATCCTGGAGTCCCTGGATCAAGTCCCACGTCGGGCTCCTGGCGTGGAGCCTGCTTCTCCCTCTGCCTGTGTCTCTGCCTCTCTCTCTATGTCTATCATGAATAAATACAAATAAATCTTAAAAACAAAACAAAACAAAACAAAAAAAACACCCCTTTAAAAATATAAGTCATTCTAAGTTGGGGTCTCCCTTTCCCCTCCCATGCCAAAAACAGGCCACAGGCTGTAGTTTGCAGCCCCATGCTCTGGTAGAAAGCTTCTTACTCTGACCAAGGCTCCTTGAAGAAGTGGCTGGTTCTAAAGCTGGAGCAGGGAGAACAGAAGAAAAGCCTAGAGCTTCTGGTTGTGCCAGAAAATAAGGAAGTGTTGGAGAAGGAAAAGATGGGGCATGTCCAGAAGATCCAGTAGTCAACTTGAGAGAGCTGCCAGGGACCAAAGCTGGAACAATTTGAGCTATAAAATAATTTTAATAATGGATTGTAACCCAAAGAATATAAAATAAATGTCTATGAGTCCATAACTAAATAAATGACCAGATAAATAATTGAGGGAGAAGGGACAAATCTTCCTTATAGAAGAACTTCAAGTAATAAATGTAGAAGGACTGAGGGAGATAGAAGATCGCCATTAGAACGTCATAGTGGTAATTATTGCAGATAGTACACAGTGACAAATGTGAAAATAACTGTGCCAGACTTTAGAGAGACATGGGATATTTGCACAGCCTCAAAGTGTCTTCCAAATATGAATTACTGTGACATTATTAACATATGTCTATAGATTCTGTAGTATTCCTCCTTCCAGGGAGTACAGCATAAAATTTCCCTGCAAGTGTGAACTGGACTTTGTGACCCACTCTTAAGGGATCTGTAAAGGGGAAAAGTGGTAACTTACCAGTGGTGACACCTGGCAGAAAGCACCTGGGCCAGGAGATGAGGCCTAACGTTACTGGGAGGAAATTTGGCCAATGCTGTGTGCTCCTGATTTGATGTGACTAGAAGGGTAGTTTGCTGTGGTCTTCTAGATTCTTCCCACCTATCTGTAACCTCAGTCCAGTTATTAGGCAGAAAACAACAGGCAACCCAACTGGAGGAACATTCTACAAAATGGTGACCGACACTCTTCAGAAGTGTCCAAGTTATGACATGAGGGAAGACTGAGGAAGATCAGAGAGATGAGAGGAGTGAGTGCAGCGCTGGTAGCCTGAAATCCTGGAAAAGAAAGGGGACGTGGGAAAACTGGGTGAAACCTGAGTAGCATTATAGCATATTAACAGTCTTAATTTTGATCATTTTGCACTGGGGACGTAAGATGTTGATGTGTGTGGAAGCCGGGGGAAGGATTTATGGGGGGGGGGGGAGCTTGGGAGTGTCCCATTAGCTCCTCTGTAAATGGAAGATTTTTCCATATTCAAAGTATTTTTTTAAAACCCTGACGTCTTATCCTGGATTGGTCATTTGCTCTCTCTTGAACAGCTAGGCATTATTTTCTTAACTCTTGGCTCCCTTTATATTGGGTAGGAAACCTATTGATTTGCATATTAAAGTCGATTTTGGAATGTCTGTGTTGTTAATATTCTTTCTCTTTTCAGGAGAAGCACCTGCTGTAGAAGTCTCATCTTTTGTGATCCTGTCTGCATGCAGTTTACTGGTATTAATAGTATTAATTGCAAACTGTGTCTCCTGCTGTAAGGACCCGGAAATAGACTTCAAGGTGAGTGCAGATGATGGAAACACTTCAGATCATCCTCTGTCACATTTAACGATAGGTGGGCTGTGTATCACAGTCCCTCAGGAACAGGGGTGGGCAGAATTTTTCTGTAAGGACCCAACAGTAAATATATTAAGCCATTGTAAATAGTTGATACTGTGGGCTGGATGGTCTCTGTCATGGCTACTCAGCCTCAACTCCACCATTGTGGTGCTCCCTCAACATGGACATGAGACATGAAACCAAATGGTTGTGGCCGTGTACCAGTAAAACTTTATTTACAGAATTAAGTGGTTCGGATTCGGCCCACCAGCTGTAGTTTGCTGACCCTGCTTTAAAGTATCAGTAACAATAACCACCTGCCTATTTTAATTTTCACTAAGTGAAGAATAAAGGATGATTGAATTCACTTGCTGTAAGGCCTATAAGGAAGAGCAGGCTGATCCCCGCGCCCCCCCCCCCCCCCCCCCCCGCCCCAACTTTTGTATGCTGGTGAATTGTGGTGGTGAAGATTACTGAGGCCAAGGGATCCACCAATATGTTTTGTGTATGAGAAAGATCATCTCTTGTTGTACCTGAACCCTTGAGTTCTCTGAGGGGGAGAAAGAATGGTACCAGTTGTAAATTCTGGTAGGGCTGGGGGGGAGGGGCCTAGTGTTGTAGCCACAGAAGGGTGGAATCTGCTGGAAACCAGCTGGAATATCCTACTCAATAACTTAGCATATGTCTGATGGTGTGCAGTAGGGCTCAGTGAATAGTTGTTAAAGAGGAATACTTGAAGAAAAAGAAGGAATGCATGTGGAGAAAATGATCCTTAATGTTGAGCCCTGCTAGTTGCCCTAGGGTTGTCAGGGGGGCCCTGAGGGCCTTTGGTTCAAACTGGGGGGTGGAGGAAGCTGTCTTGTAGCTAAAACCCTCTTTTTAGTGGACACATGAACATTATTTCTAGGGTCTCACAACCTGTTTCTGTGTTTTCTCTACCTTGAGTCTGGAGGCAGCTCCAAGAGGTAAGGAGATGTGTTGTCCTTTTGGCTCTATGCTAACACACATGGGAGAATGAGAACAGAGGAAGGCCAAAGGAAAAGACTTACTAGTACAGGACGTTTTCCTTAGAAGATTCTACCCTAAACAGACGGGTAGGGCTTTATTCACAATATCAGCTCCCAGGCCCTGAAATCACTACAGACACTTCTGTGGGAAGTTAATGACTGTACCACCATGGGGGCACAGTGGTAGGCAGAGAATCTCTTTCCCTTGACCCTCAGTCTTGCTGAGGGACTGTGTACAGACACCTTGTCTTTTGGGGACAAAGATAAAGTCTGATCGGTGCTGCTGAAACAGAAATCCAGGCTCTCTCACAGGTCATGATGCCTCATTCTTGCCTTAGATTATTCTGACCTGACTGGGTCTCAATATTGACCCAGGGAGTTCATGGTGATGTCGATTCTGGGAGTCTGTGTTTCTCTCAGGCTTACCCACATGGTTCTGGCACATATGGCCCCAGGACCACATTGTATAGAGGATCTTTTCCAGCTGTGTAAGACATGACTGAAGGTGAGTGTCCATTCCTTTAGTTTTAGTGTCAGAGACCTCCGTCCCTTGGAAGTCATGTTCCAGACTAGGAAGCTGCTGCCTAGCAAAGGAAGCAACTTGCCCCCCGAGTATCTAGGCAGTGGCTGGTATAACTAGAAAAGCGACCCAGTCTTCTCCCTAGCCCCATATTTATTATTAGGCTGATTTACCTCTTTGAATCTTTAGAATCATTGGTTGCCAGAGTTTTGAGTGATACTGCTTTTAAGGTAGGAGTGATGGATAAAGTCTTTTTTTTTTTTTTTTTAAGATTTATTTTAGAGAAAGAGACAGGGAAGGAGAGAGTGAGTGGGAGGGGCAAAGAAAGAGGGAGAGAGAAACCCAAGCAGACTCCCTGCTCAGCATGGAGCCTAACATGGGGGTCAATCTCATGACCCCAGGGTGATGACCTGAGCTGAAACCAGGAGATGCTCAACCAACCCAGGCCCCCCCAAATCTTTTTTAATGAGAGAAGGTTTAGGCATATCCAAAAAGGATTTGAGCAAAGCTCTTCCATTCAGAGGTGCCTCATGGATTGAAATTACGGCACCTCATTGGTCCCTCCCCACCCCATTACAAATAGCAGTAAATGTCATAAATCATTTGACAATGTAGGTAACATGTGTAAGAATGAGAGAACATACATGTTAGAGAAATCTACCTTCTGGTTTTTTTCCTTGTAGGGAGGGTGGGGAATGGCAAGGAGAAGTGGTAGAGAAGGAAAATGAAAAGAAGGATATTCTTTTTTTTTTTTTTAAGATTCTATTTATTTATTCATGAGAGACACACAGAGAGAAAGAGGCAGAGACACAGGCAGAGGGAGAAGCAGGCTCCATGGAGGGAGCCTGACACGGGACTCGATCCGGGGTCTCCAGGATCACGCCCTGGGCTGGAGGCGGCGCTAAACCGCTGAGCCACCCGGGCTGCCCAAGAAGGATATTCTGTAGAGGAATGGAAAACAGTCTTGTTCACTGATTTATTCTCGGCTTCCGTTATGGTGCCTGGTGGGGTAATACTCATTAATTATCTGAGAAAATGAATGACCTTGATCATTCTCTGTATGAATGTTAAATGAACACGGGTATCAAGGGAGACCCAGCTCACTAGAATGATGGTAGCAGGAGTCATGGTAGCTTTCTGCTGAACAGAGTCACTTAAAAGATCTCTATAGCTTTACAGACACACCATTGGTTTTAAAGTTGCCATCTTCAGAAAACCAGACATTCTGAGTGTGTCAGTAGTACCAACATGCTACACAGCTTCATCCTCACCTTCTTTAGACACTGATGATTTTTCTACCTAGTTCAATAACTTTTCCATTATTACTTTCCCAGGAAAATAAGACTTCCTTGAAAGTATCTTTTCCAAAAAAAAAAAAAAAAGAAAGAAAGAAAGGATCTTTTCTGAGGTCTTTTAACTGTCCTTATCTTGATTGAAATCCTGTTGCAATTAGAAAAGTGTATATAGTTTTAAAATAAAATGAATCCAGGGATCCCTGGGTGGCGCAGAGGTTTGGCGCCTGCCTTTGGCCCAGGGCGCGATCCTGGAGACCCGGGATCGGATCCCATGTCGGGCTTCCGGTGCATGGAGCCTGCTTCTCCCTCTGCCTGTGTCTCTGCCTCTCTCTCTCTCTCTGTGTGTGACTATCATGAATTAATAAAAATTAAAAAAAAATAAAATGAATCTGTTTTGGTTCAATATGTTAAAAGATTTGCGAAAGTGAATAATAAAGAAAAAAGAGTAGCTGAAGCTCTAATAACTGAAAATTTCCAACCTAGACAATATTTCCACTTGATGGTCTATGATCATTTTAGAAAACGTTGCACTTAAGTCCAAGCTGTCAGTTGAAAAGGTTGCATAAAGTATGGATAATTTATTTTCAAACCATACCAATTCTGCTATTTCACTTTGGAGAACACAATTATGTATGCTTTTTACTTAAGTAGGTACAAATTGGGGGGAAAAATTAAGGCCGTGTATTTCAGATGAGTGAGTAAATGCTCATGTCTCAGACGTTAGTTAGCATATGTTTTTAATATGCTGGTTCATATCAAGTATGACATTGCTCCTCTTTTATTTTAGGAATTTGAAGATAATTTTGATGATGAAATAGATTTCACACCACCAGCAGAAGATACTCCCTCTGTTCAGTCACCGGCAGAAGTTTTCACGCTTTCAGTACCAAATATCTCACTACCAGCTCCGGCCCAGCTCCAGCCTTCTGTAGGTAAGGTCCTATGTCCCAGTGTCATGTTTTCATGAATCATTTCTCAGAGGTGAGAGTGGGAACCTTGATGCTAATCATAAAATACTTGGATTGCCTGTCTGGTCTGCTTGCTTAGTTCTCTCCTTTCTGCTCTCTGGGGAAGCTAAATTATAGAGGCCTGGTCATTGCATGCCTGCAGAAGCGTAGTCCTTTCCTTTTGGACCCTGGGTCTGGTATCAGAATAAACTGGTCTCCTCTGTTCATAGAAATCGAGCTCACACAGAGCTCCTGGCCTTTACTTGGGTAGTTCTAGACACTGCTCATCTTGCTGAGTAGGACACTGCTATCTTTCCCAGGATGTCCTGTGTTTGAGGAGGAGCAGTATATTTGAATATGTTAGTTGAATGGACTTTTCCTCCTGAGATAGAGGTTTGATTAGATGTTGATGGATTTCTTGTTATAAAATAGAATATGACTGGCAGTTCAAGAATCAGTGATTTTTGAGACTACTAAGAGAAGGCTGTTGTATCTGTGCACAGGGCCATTCCTGCCTCTTGTGGTTCTATGCATGGTGGTGTAGGTTTAGGGTAGCGTAAACCTAGAAGATGGCACTAAAAGAAATGCAGTATATGTGACTTAAAAAGTAAGATAAAACATGACACAGCTGGGGTGCATTTCCTATAAAATATTTGGACATATAGGTATATATTTTAATTTGTAGGTTTTGCAACATTAAAAACTAACATGTAGTATTTACCTTTCATTTTTGTAAATAACAATACCCTTACTTCAACCAAAATAGTGAAAATTTAAAAAAAAAAATTTAAGATTTTTAAATTTATTTATTCATGAACAACACACAGAGAGAGGCAGAGACATAGGCAGAGGAAGAAGCAGGCTCCCTGTGGGGAGCTTGCTGCAGGACTCAACCCCAGGACCCCGGGATCACAACCTGAGCCAAAGGCAGATGCTCAACCACCAAACCACCCAGGCTCACAAAATAGTGAAATTTGACAGGAGTCTTAACATACCCTTGGGATCACCTAAGTAACCTAAGTATACTTCTCTCTAAATGGAAATATTTTCTCTTCTTTTTGCTTTCTTAACAATAGGCTTTCCTTTATACTTAAGAGAGGTTTTTTTTTTTGCCATCTTGGAGTCTTAATACCCATGAATTAATTTCAAGTGATTGAATCCTAACTCAGATCAGCATACACAGAAAAGGGACCTTTTTTGACACTTGGAACCAGGCAATGGAAAGAGTAGGGGGTAGGCAGACCTTAGAAACCTCTGGAGCTGGGAACCTGGTCACCATCATGCTTTTCGTTCACTCTTCATCTCTCTCCTCTTTGTGAGTCAGCTTGAATCCTGCACACCAGCTCCTTTCCTCAGCTTGGAGCATGGCTGCTGCCAACTCTGCTTCTCTCTCTCTGAACCAGAAAGAAAGCCCTCAGAGAGCTATTCTGGTTGGCTTCCCCCAGTCTGATAGTGCTGACCCCTCACTGTGGGCAGGAAGGCTCAAGAGGGAAGGGCCAGGCAGCTTCTATCCAAGGCATAGTGGAGAGGGATTGGAGTGCAATCATGGGCACAACAGAAATGGTAGTGACCTGGAAAGCCATTCTCATTATGTTCATATACCTTTCTGTGTTTCTAGAGCCCTCTGTTCTAAATCTCTTCTTAATAGGAAGAAATGCTTTTCAATTTCTCTGCATTGAATAGTCCCAGAATATTTTTATGATCTTGGGATGTAAGAAGGCTTTCCAAGCTTGACACCAAATGCAGAAACCATGAAGGAAAATATTGGTGAATTTGACTCATAAAATGAAATACTCTGTATGGGAAAAGACATCATAACCAAATTTGACCAAGTAGCAAAAAAATTGTAAACTACAAAAAATGTCTAAAAATACCCCATGTTATTAATATATATTAAGATTACAAATAAATGTATAGGAAGAAGAACAATAGGAAATAATAGGAAAGGATAAGTCAAGGATGTGAAAGGAGAAACTCATGAAAAGAAATTCAAATGGCCAATAAAAAAATCGGAATTTCACTGTCAATTAAAGAAATACAAATGTAAAGTAAGATGATAACAGCTAAAGAAAGATGAGAAGAAAAGCCCCTGGGTGGTGATGGGCGAAGGGCATGTGTGGGAAGCTGGCACTTGGACAGTCGCCCTTACCAGGGCTGTCAGTTGGTGGAGATGCTCTTTCCCAAGGGTATTCTGACAGTATGCATCCAAACGTAAAATGTGTTTACCCTTGATCCAGCAGTTCCACTTTCAGTAGTTTATTTATGTCAGTATGCAAATAAATGTCTACAAAGGAATTTATTGCAGGGTCAGTGAAATATCTGACAGGACATATCTTGTTAAATTATGGTAAGCCCATACAATGGAGCATTATGTTGTCCTGTAAAAGGATGAATGGCTTTTGTGATACATTAAGTGGAAAAAGTACACCACATATTCAAAAGCAAATCTAGAAGAAACTCTACACATTTTAAAAAATATATCTTATTTTACTTACCAATAGGTAAAATAGTTATACAGTTGAAAACCCAAAACATGAAAAGGTACATATAGTGAAAAGCCTCCAGTCTTTGAATCTGACCTCAGCGCCTACCCCCACTGTCTGTATGTAACCACTCTTCTTGGTTTCTTAGACATCTTTCTGGATTTTTTTGATGTAAATATTCCCATTTACCTGCTCCTCACCCCAACACACTCACTGTTTTTACTCCTATGGGCATGGTAAATATATTCTGCATCTTACTTTTTTCACTTATGGATATACCTTAGAGATCTTTCCATATGCATAAAGGGAGCTTATTTATTACTGCTCACAATTTTCTACTATTTAAATTGTATGGACTTAGCACAACTTATTTAACCTACTGATGGATAATTAGATTGTTTCTAATCTTTTGCTATTAAAAATCTTCTGCCTAGGGATCCCTGGGTAGCTCAGCGGTTTGGTGCCTGCCTTTTGTCCAGGGTGTGATCCTGGGGTCCCGGGATCAAGTCCCACATTGGGCTCCCTGCATGGAGCCTGCTTCTCTTTCTCCCTCTGCCTGTGTCTCTGCCTCTCTCTCTCTTTGTGTCTCTCTCTTTGTCTCTCTCTCTCTCTCTCTCTGTCTCTCTCTCTGTGTGTCTCTCATGAATAAATAAATAAAATCTTAAAAAAAAATAATCTTCTGCCTATGTTGGTTTGCACACTGATGTTGGGCTAGCATAATAAATTTTTAAAAGTGGTCAAAGAGCACACGTTTTTTATAATCTGGGGGGATATTGCCAGTTTACCCCACCACAAGGAATTGTGCTAATTTATGTTCCTGCTATTTGGGTGTCAAATATTATATGCTATTACTATTGAAGCTAAGTTGGTATCAGTTCAAATTAGATTGTTATAAATTTAGGATGATAACTGTAATCTCCATGGTAACTACTAAGAAAATAACTAGTAAAAATGGAAACAGAAAATGAAGAAGAAATCAAAATGTGCACTAAAAAAATTAGTCAAATATACATGAAAAAAGAATTTTTTGATAAATTTTCTGATTTTAATATAGCCAAATTTAACAGCCTCTTAAGCTAGAAATTTTGCAGTCTCTCTCTCTCTCTTTTAATTTTTTAAAATTAATATTTTTAGAGTTAGAGCTTTTTATGTCTTTAGAAATCCTTTCCTATTCTGTGGTCAAAATTATACTTAACTACTTTTTTTCTCTACAGTGTTTTAAGGTTTCACCTTGACATATTACTTTAAATCCATAACCCAGGGGCTGCCCGGGTGGCTTGGCGGTTTAGTGCTGCCTTCGGCCCTATTGTGATCCTGGAGACCTGGGATCTAGTCCCACGTCAGGCTCCCTGCATGGAGCCTGCTTCTCTCTCTCTCTCTCTCTCTCTCTCTCTCTCTTTCTCTTTCTCTTTATCTCTCATGAATAAATAAATAAAATATTTTTTAAAAAGAAAACAAATCCATAACCCATCCTGAGTTGATTTCTCAGCATGCTGTTAAGGAACGAATGAGTCTTTTTTGGTAGATTACTGTGTTTTTCTTTAAAATGTTTTAAAAAGATTTTATTTATTCATGAGAGACAGAGAGAGAGGCAGAGACATAGGCAGAAGGAGAAGCAGGCTCCTTGCAGGGAGCCCAATGCGGGACTCAATCCCTGGACCCAGGATCATGCCCTGAGCCAAAGACAGACACTCAACCGCTGAGCCACCCAGTTGTCCCATTGCTGTGTTTTTCTGAGCTTTCGTCATTGATTGGTCCTTCAGTTCCTCTCTGCTTTTTAGTTCCATATGTGTATGGCTCTGTTGTAGGCTTTCTCTTCTATTTCAGTAATTTGTTAATTCTTTGTTGCAGTACCGTAGTGTCTTAATGATTTAATAGCTTCATAATAATGATGTGATTTGCAAGTTTTTCTTCCATTCTGTAGGTTGTCTTTTCACTCTTTTGTTGGTGTCCTTTCATATGCACAGTTTTAAATTTTGATGAAGTCCAATTTATTTTTTTCTTTAGTTGCTTGTGCTTTTAGTGTCATACTTAAGAAGCCTTTGTTGAACTCAAGGTCATGAAGATTTACACCAGTGGTGTCGTCTTTGACTTTTAACTTTGAAATTTGGGTCTTTAACCCATTAATATTTATATATGATATGAGTAAGGTTCCAGGTTCATTCTCTTACAGGTGGTTAGCTAGTTGCCCCAACAACAATTTTTGAAGAGACCCTTTCTTCCTCTATTGAATTGTCTTGGCACCTTGTTGAAAATCAGCTGACCATATTTGTTGATGTTTATTTCAGACTCAGTTGATTTGTATATCTAGCTTTATGCCAATATCACAGTGTTTTGCTTATTATAGCTTTGTTTTAAGTTTTGGGATTGAGTAGTTTATGAGTCTTACAACTTTGTTTTGTTTTGCAAGAATGTTTTGGTTATTCAACGTCTCTTGAAATTCCATATGAATTTTATTTTAATTAATTTTTAAAAGATTTTATCTATCCATTGGATAGAGAGAACACAAGCAGGCGGGGCTTGATCCCAAGACCCCAGAACCAAGACCTGAGCCAAAGGCAGATTCCTAACTGACTGAACCACCCAGCTGCCCCCCATATGAATTTTAGGATCAGTTTTTCCATTTCTGCAAAATAAGTCATTGGGATTTGTTGGTGTACCATTTTGATTCTTATTCCATTTTATTTATTTTTTAGATATTTCCTTCAGATCACAATTATCTTAAATTTATAACAGTTGTGTTTCAGTTGATACCAGTTTAGCTTCAGTACCATATAAAAACTCTGGAATTCAGTCCCATCCTTTTATGTTATCACAAATTACATCTTCATACCTTGTATGTTTGTTAACATAGATATCTAATATTTTATATGTTTGTCTTTTAAATCATGTAGGAAATAAAAAGAGGAGCTACACACCAAAAATACAATAATGCTGGGGCAGCCCAGGTGGCTTAGCAGTTTAGCGCCACCTTCAGCCCAGGGCCTGATCCTGGAGACCTGGGATCGAGTCCCACATCGGGCTCCTTGCATGGAGCCTGCTTCTCCCTCTGCCTGTGTCTCTGCCTCTCTCTCTCTCTCTCTCTGTGTCTCATAAATAAATAAGTAAAATCTTTTTTTTTAAGATCTTATTTATTCATGAGAGACACAGAGAGAGGCAGAGACCTAGGCAGAGGGAGAAGCAGGCTCTGTGCAAGAAGCCAGACGTGGGACTCGATCCCAGGACTCCAGGATCATGCCCCAAGCTGAAGGCAGATGCCCAACCGCTGAGCCACCCAGGCGTCCCTATAAATAAAACCTTTAAAAAAAAAACCCAAAAATACAATAATTGGCTTTTATATTTACCTATGTAGTTATGTTTACCTGTCATCTTTGTATGGCTTCCAGTTGCTGTTCAGTGTCCTTTTATTTTGGCCTGAAGGACTTCCTTTAACATTTATTGTAGGGTAGGTATCATGACAGTAATCTCCTTAAACTTGTGTTTATCTGGAGGTGTCTTAATTTCTCCTTCATTCTTGGAAAACAGTTTTGCCAGGTATAGAACTCTTGGTTGACAGTTCTTCAGCACTTTACATGTGCCATCCCACTTCTTTTGGCCTCTGGTTTCTGGTGAGAAATCATTTGTTAATCTTATCAAAGATCTCTTGTATGTGATGAGCAGTTCCCTTTTGCTGTTTTCTAGATTATTCATCTTTAGTTTTTGACAGTTACAATGCGTTTCAGCAATGGGTTTCTTTGAATTTATGTTACTTGGACTTTGTTGAACTTTTTGGATGTATTGATTCATACCTTTTATCAGATTGAGACTTTTTTTTTACCATTGTATCTTCAAATATTCTTTCTGCCCCCCTTTTCTCCCCTTTTCTGGGATTCTCATGTGTATGTTGGTCCCCCTGGTGGTGTCCCTACAAGTCATTTAGCCTTTATTGATTTTTTTTCATTCTTTTTCTTCTGCTCAGCCTGGATAGTTGTATTTGAACTCTCTTCAAGGTCACTGCTGGTTCTGTCTGATTCCTTCTGTGGTTGAACCCCTTTAGTGAATTTTTTCGTTTAAGTTATTGTACTTCTCAGCTCCTCCAAATTTGCATTTGGCTTTTACTAATTTGGATCTCTTTATTGTTCTTCTCCACTTAGGACATCGTTCTGGTGTCCTTCAGTTCTTTGTGATTTCCTTTTGCTCTTTAAGCATGGTTAAGGCAATGGATTTATTTTTTTTTTAAGATTTTATTTATTCATAGAGACACAGAGAAAGAATGAGAGGCAGAGACGCAGGCAGAGGGAGAAGCAGGCTCCATGCAGAGAGCCTGACGTGGGACTCGATCCAGGGTCTCCAGGATCACGCCCTGGGCTGCAGGGGGCACTAAACCGCTGTGCCACCGGGGCTGCCCAAGGCAATGGATTTAAAGTCTTGTCCAGTAAGACCACTATCTGTGTTTTCTTAGGGACACTTTTTTTTTACATTTCCTCTGTACCTGTGAGTGGGCCATACTTTCTTCTTTGTTTCATGTTTTGTACTTTTTTGTTGAAAATTGGACATTCTGAATAATATGGTGTACCTAAGAGAAGAAAAAAACAACAAAAGAAGTATTCTGTGGGTCTTTGCAGATTAGCTCAGTGTTGGGACACTTCTCACCCAGGCTCCTTAGAGCTCTGCCATAGTCCTCACCTCCTGCTTGTGCTGGGCATGAAGCCTAGCTAGAGGCGAAAGTTACATTCTTCTCAAGGCTTTTGTGAGTGTGTGTCCTTCCCTGAGCATGCAGGTGGCTCTCAAGATTCCTCTATTGCAATAGCTTTTCAGAGCTCCTGTTCACCTCCCAAATCTCACTCCCCGGCTTTTCCGTAAAGCTTTCAGCATTTCTACTCTTTGCCTCTATACTTTTATTTTTTGTTCCAAATGGAAGTATTTTGTCCATTTGGCTTTCACCGTTTTTGAGGCATATGATGTCCTAATAGAGTTCGGAGTTGGTGAAACCCAGGGAAGCCACTTGTGGCAGTCCTTCAGGGAAACTTGCATTAAAAGGGAACACAGTTCCTTGGGAATTCTAAGGTCCACTGTGCTCTGTCTGGAACCGAGACACACACTGGAACGTGTGTCCTCGTTAAGACTGCTGCTGCACTGGGGGCTTGCGGGGGGGTGGTGGAGCTATGATAAAAGACAAAAGATCTACCCTATTTCAGTGGCTTTTCTCCTGGTTTGATTGGTTGCTGTAACCCTTTGTCTTCCACAGTTCTGGTAAAGCTGACACAGTTTTTGACAAGATTTTCACCCCCTACCAGGAAACTAAGGACTAAGTAAAAGCCATTGGAATGGTGATTAGTGGTTATAGTAGAGTGGTTAGATGAGAAGACAGTGCAAAGTATCAGGATAAGAAATGCATTCAGAAAAACATTGTCAGTTTTAAAAACCAAAACCATTTCAGCAGTATTAGTTTGAAAGTGATGGTATATATATATTTAATGAATATATTTTACTTTTATTAGCACAAGCTTTAAGTTTACATTGTTTATACTTTATATTTTTAATATTTATTTCATTCCGGTTAAATGCCCATATTTTGTTTTTTGTTCCTTTCCCTACAGAAGGTTTGAAGTCTCAAGTTGCTCGCCACAGTCTAAACTATATACAGGAAATTGGAAATGGCTGGTTTGGAAAGGTAAAATGTTCACATTTACTTTTTATCCCCCTTCTAAACACAGTTACAGTGTTTAGAATTTAAAGCTAATTAAGAGTTGTATTGTAGGATATTTCACATTTTCTTTAGTTGCTCTGGTACTACTTGAATGTACTCCTTACGCCCTGAACCACATAGGAGTGTGAGCTTCAGTGTTTCTAAGTGTGTGCATTTTTCCAAGAAGGTCTTTTATTTATGTATCAGATACTTTTCTAATTGCTGGCATAGAACAATAAGAAGGGAAGAAAGACTGGAATTTTAGAAGCTAAATCCTCCTCAAGGTAAATTATTTGTTTTTTAATTTTTCTCCACTTCTCCCCCGTCTTCCTAATGATACTTAAACCACTTAGAACCATAGATACACAGTATTATTATAATGAAAACCATGGCAAAGAATTGTTCTCTATTTCTCATAGCCTGTCAAGGGATATATAGTAGCAGTACTTTACTGAACACATCTTTTGAGGTGTTCCGAAGGAATAATCTTATTATCATAGCTATTTTCTTGATGTAATTAGCAGTGGATTCGTGTAAAAGGTTCCTCACTTAGGGATCCCTGGGTGGCGCAGCGGTTTGGCGCCTGCCTTTGGCCCAGGGCGCGATCCTGGAGACCCGGGATCAAATCCCACGTCGGGCTCCCAGTGCATGGGGCCTGCTTCTCCCTCTGCCTGTGTCTCTCTCTGCCTCTCTCTCTCTCTGTGTGTGTGTGTGTGACTGTCATAAACAAATAAAAATTTATTAAAAAAAAAAAAAAGGTTCCTCACTTAGTGGCAATTGCATCATAAGCAGGGTGGTCAAGACAAGAAGAGGTATTTGCTTGGTGATCTATCAGCCATCTTATGCCTCTTGTCTTTCCATTCAGAGTTGTCAGTTCTGTGTCTTTGACATTATCCAACCTTTATTAGTTACCAAATTTTCTAAGCCATTTGGCAAAACCTTTTGTGTATCACACCTTGTTTTTGGTGCTCAAGGTACAATGTGGAGGAAGGCAGGTGAAGTGAAGTCCTGGCCTGTGTGGAGTCCTAGGAATGTGGCAGCAAACAAAAGAGGACCCTTGCTCTAACAAAGCTTAAATCTCTAGCTGTAGCGGGGTGTTGGCAAATGTGGTGGCAGGTGATCACACAGCAAACAGGAGTAGAAGATGGGCTCAGAGAGGTGTGGGAGAGCCAGGTGATGGGAGATGCATTTAGAGACTTTTACTCAGGGGGTGCTGGGAAAATACTTTGGTGTCTGAGAGACGAGTACTGTAATCTGGCTTACCTTTGAAAGGGTCACCTGGGCAGTCATATTGTGGAAGACCAAGGGGAACCAGGGACATTGGGCCTAGATGATAGCATGGAGCAGTGAGAAGTGGTGTGAGCAACATGGATTTTCAAATAAGAGCCTGCAGGACTAGGGATGGATCCGTGGAGTCTGGAGGAGGGAGTCAAGGATGGCTGCTTATGGCCTGATCAGTGGAAAGAATGAATTGCTGGCAAGTGAAATGGCAAAGATTAAGGAGAAGCAGGCATGGAGGAAGAAGTCAGGAGTTCTCTTTTGGATAAATTAGGTGGGATGGCTCTTAGGCATCCAGATGGAGGTACCAAGTAAACATTGGAAGTATACACCTAGAGCTCAAGGGAGAGGTCCCAGGCCAGAGGTACATGTCTGGGCGAGCTCCATCTCTAGCTGGTATTTAGGGATGTGAGACTAGATGGAATCACCAAGATTGTGCATGTGAAGAACGGGGATGGGGAGGGGTGCACATGGACAGAGCCCTGAGGATCTGCAGCAAGAAGTCAGCGCAGGTCAATGACAAAGGCTGGGGAGATCCCTGCGTGGCGCAGCGGTTTGGCGCCTGCCTTTGGCCCAGGGTGTTGATCCTGGAGTCCTGGGATCGAGTCCTGCGTCGGCCTCCCTGCGTGGAGCCTGCTTCTCCCTCTGCCTGTGTCTCTGCCTCTCTCTCTCTCTCTCTCTCTCTGTCTCTATGTCTATCATGAATAAATAAATAAAATATTTTTTAAAAAAATGACAAAGGCCGGGGTGATCAGCCAGTGAGGAGGAAGAGGGTGCAGGAGAGCAGGGTGTTCTAAGAGTTGGCAAAGGAGGAATGCCAAGAAGAGGAATGGTAGTAAATGCAAACAAAGTAAAGACTGGGAGAGGTAGGGTGTAGCACGTGAGGGCCACAGTATTGTCCTAAGAGGCTGTAGAGGGGTCATGTGCTCACATGTAGTGGGCACAAGGGAGAAAGCAGAGATGGCACATTTACAAACCTTGCTGAGTCTTACTCTAAAAGGAAGCAGAGAAACGGACTAAGAGCTGTTTGGGAACACCTAACAGCCAAGGAAAGATTTTTTTCTTTTTGCTTTGCCTTGCTTTTTATAGGATGTGCAACTATTTTAGCCTCTTTATATTAGAGTGGAGGAGAAGCTGATAATGCAGGAGAGAGGAAAGGGGAGTACGGTAAGAGTTCTCTTAGAAAGGGAATAAAAACAGTGTGTATAGATACAGGTATAGGTGGATTTGGTGTTAACAGGAGGAATTATTCAGTGAATAGGCTAGTTGAAAGGGAGGAGTAAAAAGATGGGTTGGGAGTTTGAATAGGAGAAGAACATGTGAGAGAGTCCTCTGGGAACTCTACCAACTAGGGAACATAGCAGGGGGTTGGGAATGCTGAAGACCCTCATGAATTTGAAATGAGACAGTCATTGCAGTTGTGTTTTGTCTACTTTTGGTGTTGCCATAGGCAGGTAGTTGAATTTAAGCAGTGCTGGGTTTGGCTAAGCCCATAGGGCTCTGTGAGAGGGGCAAAGGGGATGGTGATAGTAAAGGATTGTAGGGTCTAAGCTGCCAGGGAGGGGAGAGGAGGGGCCAGCCCTGTGGTAGGGGCGGGATGGTGGAAGGAGGGTATCATGAATGGATCTGGAGGACAAGTTGTGCCCTTGTGGGATTAGACTGTTTAAGTGAGTGAGCTGGAAATCAAAGGACAGGTAGAGAAGGAGAAATCAAAATTCAAGGTTTGGGACCATAATCCAGTTATTAACTAGGTCTAGACCCACAGGAGATTTTCCAAGATAGGGTCAGAGAAAAGATTGTTGGAAGTGAAGTAAAAACCTGAGAGGTCAAGGTGTTGAATGAATTGTCCCTACAGACATTGAAGACCAACAATGATGGCAGTGGCAGTGAGATTATTCTAACCTTTTTTGGAATTGCTATCTTATGAGTACTAGGCTTATGATAGCTGTACAAGCTGGTTATTTGAATCCAGAATATGACTTTGTTAATTATCAGAATTCCTTATTCTGTTATTTTTCTGCCTTTACAGTCTTAATCAACTATTTTCTATTCAAGATCTTACTATATCCAGGGCGCTAAAATTAATTTACTTGATAAAAATATTAAAAACTTTTAAAAAACAGGCTTTTAGTTTTGATCATTCTTTTAAAAAAAAATTTTTTTTTTTTAAGATTTTACTTGAGAAAGCAAGGAGAAGAGAGCATGAGCAGTGGGGAGGGGCAGAGGGAAAGGAAGAGAATCCCAAGCAGACTCTATGCTGAGTTTGGAGCCCAACTCGGGGCTCGATTCTACAACCCTGAGATCATGACGTGAGCCGAAATCAAGAATCAGTTGCCCAACTAACTGAGCCACCCAGGCACCCCATTATTTTCATTCATTGTGTACTCTGTTCATTTCAGTGGCCTATTTTTTTCCTTCTGTTTTGAATGAAGTTTTAGTATAAAGGTATGAAATAATTGGAATACCATAGATTTTTAAAGTTATAATGCAATGATAGTATATTTGTACATTGCCTGTGTGTCAGTTTACTTTCTCATATCTGAAGGAGACAAAATAACAAAACTCAGTTGAAGTGTTTTGAGAAACATTTGAGTTATGTTTGAACTTGCAAATTACTCTTCTGTGATGTCAATGGTAATATCTGTGAAAATATGGTATGATTTTATAATAAATAGAAAGGAATACAGACACCTATATGAAAGCTATCAACATCCAGTGAACAGTTTAAAACTGAAGGAAAATGGTTTCATTTTTCTAGTTTTTTTCTGAGGTAATATTTTCATAGTGGAAGGCCTGATTGTTGCTTCATTTATTTTCCTGTACTCCATTTCCTGATAATGAGACATACTTCTTTACCAGTCTGATGGAAGTGAAATAAAAAACTGTTCTTTGGTTTTAGGTCCTCCTTGGAGAGATTTATACAGGCACTAGCGTAGCAAGAGTCATAGTGAAGGAGTTAAAAGCAAGTGCAAGCCCAAAGGAACAAGATACTTTTTTGAAAAATGGAGAACCTTACTAGTAAGTAAACGTTACTATGTGTTCTGTAAACATAGTCTGAAGTCTGTTGAAAATCATGTATTTAAAATGACTTTGCTATTTATCATATTTAAATCATTATGAATGTTGGACATTTGGATTACTGTGTGAACAGTTCTACTAGCCTGCTCCCTGATGAACAACACTGTGACTTTTATTTTTCTCCAGTATTCTTCAGCATCCAAATATTCTTCAGTGTGTTGGACAATGTGTAGAAGCAATTCCCTATCTTCTGGTGTTTGAGTTCTGTGACTTGGTAAGTTTTCAGTGGAAATTCAAGGTCATGCATTCAAAAGGTTATACCCAAGTGTTTTTGACACATAGAAATGCTGGATGAGGGACTGCTTTCACTTCTGTCCCCTATTTTTAAGACTATGATGTGCTAAGTCATTACCTTTGAAAATACTGTGTACTGATGCTTATGTAAGTGTTGTCTTATACTCCATCCCTTGCTCGGCTCTTTGCATTTGTTAATGTGGATATTTAATCATATTTGTCCACATTATGTGTATATGTGTGTGTGTGTGTGTGTGTGTGTGTGTGTGTGTGATTAAAGTAGGGCTCACAGAGATGAAGAAAATGTTGTTTATCAAGTATATAGCAGAGCCAGAGCTTGGATTAGGATCACCCGTCCTGAGAGCTTGAGGTCTTAACTTCAGCTAGGCAGTTCAAAACACTTTTCTCATTAAGGTGATCTTATAGAGTAGTACCTATGACCTGTCAGTTTTTAATTTTTTTATTTTTAAAAAATTTTATTTGAGAGAGGGAGAGCACGAGAGAGAGAGAGTGAGCAAGCAGAGTAGGGTGGGGGATAGGGCAGAGGGAGTGGGAGAGGCAGGCTCCCCACTGAGCAGGGAGCTGATGCAGGATTCGATTCCAGGACCCTGAAGTCATGACCTGAGCCAAAGGCAGATGCTTAACCGACTGAGCCACCCAGGTGCCCAACCTGTCAGTTTTTTAAAATAGTGAATGTATGTGCCATTTATATTTTTAAATAATTAGATGATTTTTTAACCTAAAATTAATAGCCTCATTTCTTAGCATGATAGTACTACTTACTGAGATTTATAATTTGGAAAATTGTTTTTATTAATAATAACTTTTATGTGAAAATTTCCTGTAAGCATCTGTTTTTAAAAGCAAGGTTTTAATTGATTTCTTTGCATCATCTCAGTTTTCAGAACATTCAAACATTAAGATCGTGCACAGAAGAGTAGGAATACAACAGGATAAATCCCTAGTTAGTGCAGACAATATTTTCAGCTGATAAAATTGAAAGAGGGCAGTAACCATTGTGGATTTTTGTTTTAATTCCTAAATGTGATTTGAATATTACTATTATTGGCAGAGATAGCTAATTCCAAAGAAAAATTAATAAGCTTGGGGGATCCCTGGGTGGCTCAGTGGTTTAGCGCCTGCCTTCGGCCCAGGGCGTGGTCCTGGAGTCCCGGGGTTGCGTCCCACATCAGGATCCCTGCATGGAGCCTGCTTCTCCCTCTGCCTATGTCTCTGCTTCTCTCTCTCTCTGTGTCTCTCATGAATAAATAAATAAAATCTTTAAAAAAAAAAGAAAAGAAAAATTAATAAGCTTGGTATATTAGCTTTCATTAGATTATGTCAGAGTAACCTCTAGATCTCAGTGACTAAAGAGTGATTCTCACTCCCCTCCTGCATCACCTCTCTCCCAGCTGCTGGATTCCTCTTAACCCTGGTTCAGTGTATTTTTTATTATCTGTAGGTGCTGGGGGTGATGTATTTTCTGGTATTCTGCATAGGTGTATCTGTATGGCTCTCTTTGGGTCAAGTTTATGAGGTTCAAATCTCCTGTATCCTTCTGATCTGGGGATTGTTGATAGAGGAGTTTGAGTCTGTTTTTTCTCAGTTTTTGAGAGGCATATTAAGATCTGCTGATTAAAAAAAAATCTGCTGATTACAGGTTTTCCTTATAATTATAATTGTATTTGCTTTGAATGTTGTGCCAAGGATACAAATTTAGAATTGATATATAACGTCATGTGATTTTAACCTTTTGTAATTATGAAGGGACTCTTTTTAAGACTAGAAGCATTACTAAGGATTAAGCCTGTTAACTGTATTAATATAGTTATCCCAGCTTTCTTTTGGTTAGAATCTGCCTGGTTACCTCTGTCAGTCCTTTTCTCTAGTTTACATCACCTGTAAATAGCTTAAAGTTAAAATTTTGTTAATTTGTCAGTCTTAATGGAACATGTAGTCCATTTATGTGTGTTGTATCTATGAGATATTTGGAATTTTATGTACCTATTTTGTATTATTTTTCCTACCTACCTGTTTGAAGTTTTTTGTCTTGCTTTTTTGCTGGCCTTCTTTTAGATTCTCGATTTGAGGGGGGCAGGGTGTAGTTCAGTTTTTCCCATCTACTAGTTTGGATTTTTGAGACTGTTCTTAGTTTCTTTTATGATTACACTGGGAATTATAACATGCATATGTAATTTGACTAAGTCTAAAATTAATATTTTAACCCTCCTCCAAGGAAGCTGGGACCTCAGAGAGCTTGCTCTCTCTCCATGTAAGGAAAGCTGGAATTAAACCTATTTTCCTGGGCCATCCCCACATTTTCTTGTCTCATCAAGGGTGCTTATTTGTTGAACAGCTGCTGTGGAGAGACAGCAGGCTGCACTCAGTGGACATAGAGGGAAGGTGTGGTCATTGCCCTCTGGAGCTCCTCTGTAGAGCGAGCAGACATGTGATAATTGTTATTCATCCTGATAAATTATTGAATGGAGGCATGAGAACTAAGAGGAAGGAGTTCTTGGTGATGTTTCTGATCATTTTCTTGCATGTAAATTTTGTTTTGATTATCTCAGTATTCTAAGTTGTAATATTTATGATCCTTGGTTATTACAATATGAGAACTGCTTTTAGTTGGCCTGTGGGTGACCAGTGTGATAGGTGATTCCTGTGCTGCCAGCACTTGAGAAGAAAATGTAAAGATGCATATGTATGTGATGAGACAAGTCTGCTGTCAGAGTTGTAGTTCTTTGCAACACTTTATGGTGGCTTCTCTGGGTCCCTAAGCTCTTGATGTTTCTTATAAATGACAATGAACACAACAGAAGTTGGCAGGAAGCATATCTACTTGAAATGCCACATTTCTGCGTTAATCACGGTGGTTTGTAAAACCATCTCATACACATTGGCATTTCCTATTCTTCACCTTCTGTGTCCATTCTGGAAGTTTTATTAGATATTGTTGTTGTTCCTCGAATGGGAAAAGCCTCTGGGTGCTCAACTTAATGTTTTCTTCTGGATGATTGAGTCAATGGATTTAGTTTTAGTACTTTTTTAATTTATTTTTTCACAAAGCTGCGTATTCTTTTCAGGAGTAGGAATTTAACCTACTTTATAAAGAAACTATAACATTACAAAGATCCTGGGACCACAGGATCACACCCTGAGCCAAAGGCAGACACCCAACTGCTGAGTCACCCAGGTGTCCCCTGAGTATTCTTTTTATCTTTGTTATTATATATTGTTTTTATATAAATATAATAAATACATGTTTTTGTTACCTTTTTTAAAAGATTTTATTTACTTATTTGAGAGAGAGAGAGCAGGGGGAGGAGCAGAGAAAGAGGGACAACCAGACTCCTCACTGAGCAGGGAGCCTGATGTGGGGCTTGATCCCAGGACCTTGGGATGATGACCTGAGCTGAAGGCAGATGGTCAACCAACTGAGCCACCCAGCTGCCCTGGTAACATTCTTTTTTATAAAATTTTTTCCCCACTACTTTTAGATCTCACATTTAAATGCATATTCTCCAAGTACTTATTAGACTGAGTATTCAGAGGATATTAATTTACCTAAAGACTGGCTTTCATATTTTAGGGTGAAGATTATGTGTACAGCCCTCCAGAATTAACCAATATGTTTTTGAAACATATTTTATGTGAACCTCTTAAGTCATAATGGCAGAAGTATTCACTCCTAAAGACTAGATGCATGGAAAGAGCCCTCACCCCCACCAGCAGCTTTCATTAGCAGTGCAGAGCTAATAGCTATTTTTAATTTAAGTGCACTGCCCAGTGGTACACTCATCAACAGTAAAACATTAAAAACAATTATTTCTCAAAAAAATTATAATAGTATTACCGTATGACCCAGCAATTTCATTTCTAAGTACATATATCCAAAATCACTGAAAGCACCTCAGAGGTATTTGCACTTCCATGTTCATAGCAGCTGAAAGCACCTCAGAGGTATTTGCACTTCCATGTTCATAGCAGCATAGTTCACAAGAGCCCAGAGGTAGAAGCAACTCAAGTGTTTCGTCAGTGGATGAATAAATAAATATACAAAATAGAGTCTATCCATACAAAGAAATATTACTGAGCCTTGAAAAGGAGGAATTTCTGGCACCTTCTTGAACATGGATTAACTTCGAAGGCAGTATGCTCAGTGAGCTAAGCCAAACCAGAAAAAGACAAATACTGCGTGATTCCACCCATGAGGCATCTGAAGTAGTCAGACTCAGAGACAGAGTGGGGTGGTGAGAGCCACGGACTGGGCTGAGAGGGATGAAGAGTGAGTGTGTAACGGGGACAGAGTCTCTGTTTGAGGAGATGAAGAGTTCTAGAGACGAATGGTGGGGATGGCTGCACAACAGAGTGAAGGTGCTTAATGCCCCTGACTGAACATGTAGAAATAGTTAAGATAGTAACGTTATGTTAAACATTTTCTACCACACACACACAAGTCAATGATTACCCGCTTTTAGTTAAGGTGCTGTATCAGATGTTATCTGTACCAGCAGGATGCTACTATGCCCTTGGGAAATCTGGTGGTCAGCGCTTGGAGTGGCTGGTTTCCCATCCAAGTAGAGGCTATTAACCCAGGGAGCTCTCTGCGTCCAGCAGCGAGGAGTCACGTTTATGTCATTGGACAGTTTCGTGCTTATCACCACTGGGCCCTAGTAACTTCAGAGGGAGCAGGCCCAGCAGTGGCTCACACTAGGGGCTTAGCAGGGTCACCAACTGTAAAATCCAGTTGTCTGGGCTCAGTTTATACAGTGGCTACATGGCAGGAAGGCTCAGGTAGTGTCATCCCACTGAACCCAAGAGGGTACCCACCTGCAGGGACATCCCCTAACACACCAAAGCCTCGCTTCAACAGAGAGCCCTGCTCCCAGCCTGGACGCTCCACAACCCTCCCAGAAATAGGCCATCCTGAGCAGAGGGGCGTCATCCAAGGCAAAACCGCCTACTGGCAAGGGTCCAGAGGACAGAGGGTAATAGCTCAGGCTCGGTAATAAGCAGCTGCAGCCACAGTGAAAGGAGCCACTATCTTCACATGTCCTTAGTAGGTCAAGAGCTATTGAATGAACATTGGCCCTTTCAGTCGTCATTGGGCAGTGATCATACTCAATGATAACATCTTTTAAATAGAAAGGAGAGAATATTTTTGCACTTAAATAATTCTTTTGAGATGGAATTACCAGTCTGTTGTTGAAAAGCACTTTATCTTAGAATTTTTATGAAAGAAAATGAAAACTCTCCTGAGCAAGTTCGGTAGCTGGACTGCAGCCAGCAATTTATAATGCTGTTGATGCAATGTTCATGGAAGGAGCGATTACTGCAGGGTGTTGTCTGTAACTCGTTGCCATAGGAGGTACATAGTGCCCTTACATGAATATCCAGGCAAGGAGATTGTTTTGGGGGTTAGGATCACTCATTCAACAAAAGTGTACCAGATACCTATTAAGTACAAAGGGCTGTGCATAGCACCCCAGGGAGTATTGAGGTGAGTCATCCCTCTCCTACACAGTGCCCTCAGGAACACAGGCAAATCACCCAGATCCCTGTGTTTCCTGCCTGTAAAGCCAGGCTGGCCTGTCTTCGGATGTTCGTTCTGCCACTTATGTATCACTTTGGAAAGTTACCTCACCTCTTTAAGCCTTAGTTTAGACATCTGTCAAATGGGCATAATACCACCCACCTGGTAGATAACACCGACGATTAATAAATGATAAATGTAAATTTTGGAGTACATAGTAGGTGCTTAGGACATGGTAGTTATTTTTACTTATTTCTAGTTCATTATATATTAATTGATCGTAATTAATGATTTAGTAAAGTTTTGAATAAAGTGTATAGAGGTATAAGCAGTTCTGTGCACCTGGTGGCTCAGTCAGTAGAGCTTGTGACTCCTGATCTCAGGGTCATGAGTTCAAGCCCCACATTGGGCATAGAGCTTACTTTAAAAAAAAAAAAAAAAGAAAATACAGCAGTTCTAACTAGGATCATTGGAGAAGGCTTCGCTCTGGAGAAGGTGTTTGCTTGGAATGCGCAGGAGTGGTTGGATAGACCTGTGTTAGCAGGAACATCCCGAGCCAGGCAGAGAAGCCTGCAGTGCCCTGCAGGGGCGCAGAGGGCGATGGGGGATGCAGAGTGCTGTGGTACTAGGAGCAGGTTGATGTCTGCTGGAAAAGATCAGGTGGAAGGGTGAAAAGCAGAGACAGACCACTTGGGAGCCCACACTGCAGGCTAAGTGACAGACATGTTGCTCCGTCTTAATCTTTCTGAAGAGTCATCAGTTGACCCCAAAGCAAGAGATGGTATTTTCTTCGTAAGGGAGTACTCTTGACATCAGGTGCACATTTCCTTTATGGTAGTCAGCTGATAAAGCAGGGAGTAAGTTTCTGAGAGGAATTAGCAGTGGCTACATGAGAATAGGAAAGAAGTCCATTTGGGATTCTCAGTATATTCTCAGTATATTCCTCTATGGGGTTTTCTTTATTCGGTCTCTCATCAGGAGTCAGTGACACTTAGAATCGTGGGCTCACCAAGAGGCCTAAGGAAAGGAAGGCTCTAGCTTGTCTGTGCCAGGCCTTGTGCTAGGCATGGGGAATGTCCATTACTCCCTTTGTGGGCCCTAAGAGCCCTGTGAGATGGGTGGCAGTGGTCTCATTTTACAGATTGGAAAATTGAGGCTGAGAGTGATGAAGGTACTCATTGAAGAGTCGAACCCAGGTCTGCCAGGCTTCAGCACTATGCTTTCTATTCTTTGTCTGGTTAATCAGCTTGTCTGAGGTTACATGATTACTAGTGGCAAATGGGGATTTTAATTGATGGCTTAATTTTATTCTGTGTGTTTTTAAACCAGGTGGTTTTTCCACCAGTGGAGAGCCTGATTTATTTTTTTTTTAAGATTTTAAAATTTATTTATTTATGAGAGACAGAGAGAGAGAGAGAGTTATTATTACTTAAGTAAGCTCATGTACCAGGGAACCTTCTAGGTGCTGGGCATACGAAGATGAATGACATGTCCTTGTCCCTACAGAGCTCATGTAGAAGAGAGGACGTGGGGCTGCAGCGGAACATGTGGACAGTGTCCCTAATCTAGGGGCAGCAGAGGGAATGCTAGTACCACAGGACAATGCACCACAATCAGACTTGACAGTGAGGGCATGGGCACCTGGGTTGAGAAGGTATCCCTGGGCCCTGCTGGTGGTGGCCTCTCCCTTCTCATGTCTGGCTGTTGCCCTGGGCACTGAGGCCCTGACTCTTGGTGAAAATAGATCAGGGCTTGGTGATGGGTTGGATGTGGGAGTCTAGAGACAGCGAATCCAAGAATGAGGTCTTTGGTTTCCATCTGATCCCCTGGTGATGCCATTTTCTGAGATGGAGCAAGTTGTCTGAGTTTTGCATCAGGCCTATTAGATTAGAGGTGCCTCTCAGGGCATCTAGGAGAAGACATCAAGTTACCGGTTGGGAGGATGAGTCTGGGACTCGGGACAGAGGGCTTTGAGCCTGTAAAATGTGTTAAGGATGATTTTTAAAGCTATGGGAATGAGCGTCTGCAGTGATGAGTGACAGGATGGAGCTCTGGACTGTGCCAGTACTTAGAGATCAGTAAGAGGAGGAGGATCCAGCCCTGGGCCCTGGGAAAGGCATGCCAGTGAGATAGGAGGAGACCAGAAAACAGGTAGAGAGGGAAGGATGGCTCCACCTTGGCTATGCTGGGTAGATGTGGTGGGAGACCTGGTGGGAGTGGGGGTGGGGTAGGGTGGGGTAGCCTTGAGAGAGTGGGAGCACAGGAGGTGAACCAGCAGAACAGAGCAGGCTTTTGAGTTGTCTGTGAAAAGAAGAGGGAAATGGGATGGTAGTGTGAGAGGCGTGTGGTGGCAGAGGGAGGCTTGTTTGGTGGTTGGTTTTATTGACCTGAGGGGTGTTTGGGCACAGGGGTGAATAATCCCTAACAGCAGAAGATGATGTGTGAGGATGTGGACGTTGGCAGGTGGGGTTTGGGTGCTGAGGAAGCGGCCTGGGGTGGGTGGGGGGTGACCAGAGTGGTGGTGCTCAGGGTGTCCAGCTAAACGTGGACGTTTTCATTCATTGGCAGGGCCTGAGGATGTGGCTGCATCCTTTCATTGAAATCTTTGTTTAGTAACCATAAATTTTCCCACCAAGTCCTCCTATTAAACATACAAATGACTGTGATTTTCCAGTTATTGAATTCTTCAATAACTGAGTTGAGTTTTTATGTTATGAGGAGATTAATTTATTGTTCTCATGGCCCTTCAGAAAGTTGGATAGCGCCCTCATGGCAGTTTGGCTTGGAATTCAGGAGGATATTTGTAAGGGTCCCTGTGGGGGGCTGTGGGTGACTCCTGCCTGAGGCCAGTCCGGGTTCTTGGTACAGCACTTTGCTGCCACCTAGTGTCATACATTTTTTTAAGTTTTTTTTTTGTGTGTGTGGTTTTGGGGAGGATCTGAGAAATTTTTAAGACTTAAAGAAAGTATATTTTAATTCAGAATACATTGCCATTCTTCATGGTTTTTCCTTTAAGTAAGGGATCAAAGTAATAATCCTGGTATGCTCATTAAGTACCACTGAAACATAAATAAAATAAACCAGATATATCACTATAGTTTTGTCTGTTTTGTATAAAATGAATCAATTTTTTAGTATTTAATATAAACATTTTTCCTGTAATTAAAGCTTTTATGCTGATTTTTTTTTTTAACGGTGGTACCATTTTTTTTTTTAACGGTGTGGCACCTGGGTGGGTCAGTCAGTTAGGCGTCTGACTTGATTTCGGCTTGGGTCATGATCTCAGGTAATGAGATCAAGCCCCCGAGCTCCACATGGGACTCTGGGCTCAGTGTGGAGTCTGCTTGAGATTCTCTTTCTTTGCCTCCCTCTGCCCTTCCTGCTCATACTCTTTCTCTCTCTCTCAAGTAAATAAAATCTTAGAAAAAGATTTAAATGGTGGTACCAGGAGAGCTCTGAGGGTCTTTCTTTCTAAGATTTTATTTATTTATTCATGAGAGACACAGAGAGGCAGAGACACAGGCAGAGGGAGAAGCAGGCTTCCCACAGGGAGCCAGACACAGGACTTGATCCCAGGACCCCAGGATCATGACCTGAACCAAAGGCAGACGCTTAACCACTGAGCCACCCAGGCGTCCCTGAGGGTCTTTCTAGACCATAGAACTAACTCTGGATCCTGCACAAACCACAAGTCCCTTCCTGAAGAAACTGAACAGGTTCCTCCTTAGTCATTGATGTTAGCTCCTCCCAGGTTAGAGGTGTGTCACCTGGGTTGTGCTAACTGCTAACTTTATCTGTCATGGGGGATGGGGAGAGGCTTTTAGTTTTGCCAAGCCAGAAACATTAGAAGCATTAACATTCTAAAGCAAAAGTCCCCTTGTGTTTGTTATATTTTACATTCTGGTGAAATTTGGAGAGTGAATTATTGTGGAGACAATAAGAAATAAATATTGTGGAGACTTCTTAACACAGTGTGTGGTAATGAGTATACAGTTGCTTCTTGAACAACATGGGTTTGAACTACGCAGGTCCACTTAGATGCCATAAGTGTTTTTTCTCTTCCTTATGATTTTTTTAAACAGTTTCATTTTTCTGGCTTAGTTTATTATAAGACTCTAGTATATATGTGACATACAAGACTTCTGGTCAATAACAGGCTGTTACCTGTTTTTGCAGTGTCTAAAGTTATATGTGGATTTCTGACCACTTGGGGGTCAGTGCCCCTAACCTCCCCACATTGTTCAAGGGTAAAATGTACTTTAGATAACCTTGAAAAATAACTACACCCATTCTGCCATTCTGCCTCCATGGCCAAAGTCACTTGTGAAGTGTTCACTGTTTGCCAGCACCTACTGTTTGTTTTGAGAATTGGCCAGACACAGCGCAGCATAATACTACTTTTGTATGAGGGTAATTTTTTCCTTAGATGGATATTGCATGAGAGAGGTTAGACAAATGAATTTAGGTTGTCATTTCATTGGTAATGTAAATAAACTTAAACTATCTATTTTTATATTTAGTTTCCGCATGGGCCACCTTATAAAAATCCCATTAGCCTGTAGGCCTGGAGCTTTTTGCTGGTGCTTGTCTGGGTTAATTTAATTATCATGAGAATCATCTGTATTCCTTCTTCTGTATTCCCACAACTTGCACCACTGGATAGAAGCTAGCCTGGAGGAGGGTGGGGTAGGGGTGGGAAGAGCCATTGTAGTATTTCTATTTTTTATTTTTACTTTTAAAAGATTTTTATTTATTTATTTGACAGAGCACAAGCAAAGGGAGGGGAAGAGGGAAAGAAGGCTCCCCGCTAAGCAGGGTAGCCTGATGTGGGGCTCGATCCCAGGACCCTGAGATCATGACCTGAGCTGAAGGCAGATGCTTAACCGACAGCCACCCAGGCTCCCTGGAGGATGTATTTTTAAAAGTCGAGTAAGGGTCTGTTTCTCCTCTGGAGCAGCTTGCAATTCCAGCATCAAGTCTGGGAGGAAGTAACTTGGAGAAACAGGGATGCCTGGGTGGCTCAGTGATTGAGCGGCTGCCTTTGGCTCGTGTTGTAATTAATCCTAGGGTCCTGAAATCGAGTTCCGCCATTGGGCTCCTCACAGAGGGCCTGCTTCTCCCTCTGAATATGTTTCTGCCTCTCTCTCTCTCTCTCTCTCTCTCACGAATAGATAAATAAAATCTTTTAAATGAAGAAAAAGAAAGTTAAAAAAAAAAAACCCTCAGAGATATCGGTCCTGAGGGCAGAAAACTTCACACATACACACACCCAAAGTTCCATTAAGTTTGGGAGAATCTGACAAACCCATGGGGTTGACGTTAAGTTATTTTATATTCATTCTTATAAAATAAATTGATCTTCTTGACAGGTTGAAAAGTAGGAGTGTACCCTCCATTTATTGGCTGTGGCCGTGTACACATTTCTTCGCCTCCCCCCTGAGCCTCATTTCCACATCCAGGAAATGTTTCAAATTGCAAGGATTATTTGAGGCAACAAGTATAAGAGCTCCTAGCACAGTGCTTGGCACACTGCTCAAAAGTTCTAGTGGTAGTGATTATTAATCTCAGCATTATCGTTCATATAAAAGTCCTTGAAACTGGGAATGAAAGATTCCTGGAATGGACCTAGAATTTACATTGTAATGTGCTTAGCATTAAATGTAGGCAAATGTTTGTAACAGAGTATTTGTGTTTTAAGGTTTTACTCTGGGAAGAATTTGGTAAGTTTGCTGTCTCCCCTAACAGTTGTAAGAAATGCATTCTGTTCCTTAGTTTGTTTCCTCCCTCAGGAGTCTCTCTGACTCAGGTATAACACAAATTGAAAGGTATTGGCTTGCTTTCTAAACTTTATTAACCATTTAGAAAAAAGCTTTAGTTTGGAATTAAGTCAGATCGATAAATATTTACTCATGTGATAAGGAGAATGTGGAAGATTCTATTTTCTCAGATGTGTATTCCGCCAAAACATATAGTCCTAAATTAAAGTCCCAGAAGAAAAGCAGAGTGGCACAGGGAAGTCTGGCAGGAGAGCCCAGAAAGCCCGGCATGTCAGCATGTGTTTCAGGGGTCCAGATGTGGATTTGTTCGTTTTACTGCCCATGTTGCTCTCTGAATAGGTATATTAAGTCTATGAAATTTTCTGGAGGGGCTGGAATGTTCTTTCTCAGAGTGGTGTTGGCAACACAGGGCCTGGGGAAGTTGCAGATGCTTGGCCAGCACTCAGAGTGCTTTTTCCCTTCTCTCCCACCCAGTTTTCTTTCATTCTCTCCCTCTCTGTTGCTCACAAGTGCTTTGGTGATAGCCTTCATGATGCATGTTCTTCAACCATGTGTCTCCTAGCCTTAAAGGCAGTGCAGATGGCACTGTATCATCTCAGTTACCTGGACACTTCTATACCTCTGTACGTTTATGTTGTGTATCATTGACAAGTTATCTTATTTTGACTGTTTTGTCTTACATGGGTTTATATAAACTAATATTTAGTTTGTTTGAAGATAAACTAATGTTTAGCTAGAGTGATCCTAAAAGATAATAGTGTTTCCTATACTTTTAAAGTCTCTGGAGTTACTTTTTATAATTTGGAACTTCTTCAAATTAGATTCTTTATTAAGGTCAAATCCAAGTGATTTCTAACAAATAACCTTAGTAGTTAACATTAGCTAAGGCACCTGTTTAGATGCCAGTTTGTTTACCTCATCCCCTCTGGAAGCTGACCTGGACTACTTTTTACAGGGTGACCTGAAAGCTTACCTGCGCAACGAGCAAGAGCACATGAGGGGGGATTCGCAGACCATGCTGCTGCAGCGGATGGCCTGTGAGATTGCAGCAGGCCTGGCGGCCATGCACAAGCTTCACTTCCTGCACAGGTAGGTCCATCCTCAGCACCCTGTTCACCACAGAGTTTGTGCTCCAGGAGGTGGCGCCATTGGTGTCGAGGTTCCACAAAGTACTTTGGAGAGTGTCTTAAGTAGAAACTGTCCTGTGCATCCCAGTGTCAAAATGAGGGTGGAATTGGGCTTTGGTTAAACCAGTACCAGTGAATAGAATGTCTTCATACAGCCTGAGGTCTAGAAGCCATTTCCAGATTTTCAGAGAATGTAAAAAATTGGACATTGCTCAGAGCTGAGAGCAGACAGCTCCAGTCTCCCTGCTGATTCTATCTGTGCCCCTTTTATGTCAGCTTCAGGCTGTGGTTCTAATGGCCAGGTTCCTGGGTGAGGAAGAGAGGATCGGATAGGCTTGTGTCATTTTTTTCTAGAGGGTCAGAGCAGTGGTTCCTGGCCAACACTCCGAGGGGCCTGCTTCCCCTCCCCTGCCTTGCCTGGGGCCAGGCTGTAGATGGTCGGGGGTTGTGTGTGGAACACATTTGTGCAGAAACCTTTCCGGTCCGACTTGAAGAACTGCACCTCTTTAGAGCACATTGTGTTTTGCTCAGACCATTGATGTAATTTTCGTCATTAAAACAACAAAGGGCTTTGAATCCTTTCTGAGAGCATTCTCTGAACCCAAAAGTAGATTTCTGCTTATTCTCCTCCCTTCTGAGCTCTGATTTATGTTTAAAATATGTTTGAAATTATTTCTCAGATCTCCAGGGAAACCAGCCTCTCATTAGTTGACTTTAATTAAATTATTTAACTCTTAACAGTCCAAAGGCCCAAAAAGCAACACCTGTGAGTGTTGACTTTAAAGACTATGATGAAAAAAAATAAAAAAATAAAAAATAAAAAAATAAAGGCTATGATGTATTCCATTTTTTATTTTTAAATTTATTTTTGAAGTATTCTAATTTTTAAAAGGTAGGCTGCACAGCAATATATTTATAGTGTGATGCCATTTTTTAAAGTAAGAAAACACCTGCCTGTATTTGTAGTGGTGTGTGTGTCTGTACGTGTGCATGCATGCGTGTGCTCTAGCTCATGTAAGTGAGAACAGACATGGAAAAGTACCCTATCAAATTCTCAACGTTATTTCAGGGTAGGGAAGAAAGAAAATTATTAACATTTTCCCATATATCTAGATCATCTTTGTCGTGCAGAGTGAGCAAGTCATTCTGATAAAGGGCTTTATAAAAGACCTCAGAGATTACGGGTTTCTTCAAGCTCAAGGCAAAATCCCTTACACGAAACTTCAAAATATAAATATCTATTTGTTTTATAATGGAGAAGTCTTGTGTTTCATTTTTTAATGTCTTATAACAGGCTAACACCCAGCAAATTTGTACTGTTACTCTTTTGTGAGACATGGCAGATTATTCACTGAAAGGTGGTTTAGGAATTTTTAGATCTTGGAGGCTGGGACGTTTAGAGAGAATGTCATGTCAGATGTAGCAGCGTGAAGGTCTCAGACGCAGCTAGAAATTGCATTTAAAGCTCAAGTATGTTCCTACTACTGCATTTTAAAAGTTGGCAAAGATGTCAGAGTATATGTTCTTTTCCTGTGAGTTTCTATAGGTTAAAGTTCTACTTGATTTAGAATTTTGTGAATTTTAGGACAATAAAAATGATAAATTAAATCACATGGTTTGGATATTATCCAGGCACAAAATCTCAAGGTAAAGGATATTCTTTAAACTATTGGCAACTATCCCTCCCTCCCTCTATCCCTCTCCCCTGAAGTAGCCATATTTTAGGTAAAAATCCCACTTGGGGCAAAATTTGTGCTTTCAGTTTTGTGCTTTTTATTGACTGTACAGAATATCTTTAAGTTGAAATTCAGAATATTTGTTGGCTGACTTGAAGTCAGGCTTTCTATGTTGGTTGAAGATAGAATAACCCACACGTCCAACTAGAAGCTGTTGGCTGTGTTTGGAAACTGATCTAGTAAAGCATCCCCAATTAAATTTTATTTTTGCTTATTTAAGAGGAGACGTATGCCTAGTCTTAACCTGCATCTCTGAAGTTTACATGTGACATCCGTGAAGGCTGTGTAAACAGGAGAAGCTGCCAGTGTACTGTATTCCCCACTATTCTCCCAT
Organism: Nyctereutes procyonoides; assembly: GCF_905146905.1. Lineage (NCBI taxonomy): Eukaryota > Metazoa > Chordata > Mammalia > Carnivora > Canidae > Nyctereutes > Nyctereutes procyonoides. The sequence continues at coordinate 67,016,980 of NW_026575126.1, forward strand.
TCTGGCTGAGAGCCTGGGACTTCCTGTCCCCTGTCAGCCTTCCTTGGCTCCAGTGAGATGCCACAGGTCACTGAGATGAGCTAAGTGCACAGAGGTTTCAGTGGGCGGTATGGGCCTCGTGGTGGCTCAGGTAGCTGTAGGCCTATGTGGCTATGGCCTTGAGTACTCTGGTGACCCCTGTTCATGAAAGAGCCTCTTTAGGATTTTCCTGCTTTTAAAATTAAGGTAACTTTCTGCTGAGAAATACAGGTTCTCCGGCTCTCAGAGTGTGGCTCTCCAGTATTACAGGAGCATGATAAATAAACACTAGTGTTAGGTGCCGTTTTACATGATTTTTTTCTTAAATTGTACTGTGTGTGTTCACATTGGTAGGGATTAGAAAGTCGGGTTACTAATTGGCTTGTGTCATACCTCTAGCGTGTGTCTTTCAGTTGGTGCATTAGGGCATTTCATTAATTTGCGTGCATGTAAAATCTTCAGATTTATGTCTTTTGAAACTCCTTCTAACATTTTTTAATTTTAAAGATTAGTCTTTAAGGAGAACAATTTTTATATGGCAATAAACATGCTTGCTTTAATGCTTTAGATTATTGTATTTTTCAAGATGTAATTGGCTTTATTAAATGATTCATGAATTGGACAGCAGCACCCTGTCTGCCAAGTCAAGGGGAGCTCTCCCTGATTGATCATTTTATATCAAAGTTATAGGTAGCATTTGGCACATGGTAGTGTTAAATGAAAAGAAGATGCTGTTCCATCATCTTGCTCTTGTGAAAATCCAGGGATTTTCCTTACACGGGCTGTGGAATTTGGCTTAAACTGAAAGTCTCCAGGCATTTGACCACGTACGTGAATTGAAAGAGTGAGAGTCTCAAACATGGGGCTTCACCTGCTCCAGCCTCATGCTCTTCACTTGGAAGATCTTGGTGATAGGGCAGAGCTAGGATTCAAAACCAGAGCTGTAGTCTCTGGGGCTCACACTCTTAGCCAGTAAGCTACCCTAAACAGTCACCCTTTGTTACTAATGACATGATTCTGTATATTGAGAAAAAGCAAGATGCTAGTTTCTTTAAAAAACAAAATTAATAAGAGAATTTATTGTAGCTTGCTTATAGATATACTAAAGTATACCTGGAAATGAGGGCAAAAAACTCCATTCCATTTTCACCAGTGCCACAAAATTTATTTATTTTAATGTTTTATAAATTATTTGGGAAAAAATAATGTGAGAAAGATATGGGACTATGTGAAGAAAGCTGTGCAGTTTTACTGAAGGACATAAAATATATGAACAAATGGAAAGATAAACTATTTTATTGTGGGAAGACAACACAAAAATGTCAGTTAATTTAGAATTAGTACGTAAACTTCATAAACAATCCCAGTAAGAATCCTCACAGCATTTGTGGCAGGGAGGATGAATAAAATTATCTTTAGCTTCACATGGAAAAAATAAATGTCTAAAAGAGCCAGTACAGTATGAAAAAGAAGGGAATTGTTGGGGCAGAAAGGGAAGCTTGCTTTACGAGGTATCAGAATTCCCAGCAAGCCACTGTAGAGATCAGTATGGTGTTTTTTGTTTTGGTTTTTTTTTTTAAGATTTTATTTATTTATTTATTTTGAGAGAGAGAGAGAGAGCAAGCATGAGCAGGGGGAGAGGGAGAGGAAGCAGACTCCCCGCTGAGCAGGGGACCCCCCCCCCCAGTGTGGAACTGGATCCCAGGATCTTGGGATTGTAACCTGAGCTGAAGGCAGACACTTAACTGACTGAGGCACCCCAATGCCCAAGATCATTGTGGTTTTTGATGGAGAAACAGACTGGAGAGTAGACAGTATATAGAGCAAGTTAATGTATGGCAAAACTGATACTCATATCAGTGGGGAAGAGATGGCTTCCCTATTAATTGCAGGCAGTTAGTTACTCATCTGGGAAAATATTGGACGTCTACAGCACCCTGTATATAAAAACTAAAATATAAGAAATAAATGTGATAACTGGCAAAATTCCAGAAGGCTCTATGTGTTACCCAGGGCTGAGTGAGGCCTCCTAACTAAAAAGGCCTTCCTTTCCTGAGGTAGGAAACTCAGGGGTTGTAAAATAAAGGGTAGCTATTACATGAAAGGTTGATCATTCTATAAATATTAAATATTTTGCATAGCAACAGACACCACAACAAAGTTGGCAGACAACAGACTTGGGAAGGTGTAGCTGCCAACATGAGCAGCTAAAGGGCAACTGCTCCTGACACACAATGGGTACCTGTGAATTGGTGAGAGGACGACGAGCCTCTAGACAGACGGGCAGAGACAGGCCAGCAGACAGGAAGGTGATCCCAGTCATTAGCCAGAGACATGCAGGTTAAAGTCATGGAACCTCAGAGGCAAGGGAACTGCCATGCCTGTTGCTAGTAGCAATGTGGGGAAGTTTCTGTCCTGAATCCCTTATAACTCATTACCAATTTCTGAAGAGCAATTGGAGCAATAGCTGTATAATTAAAAATACACATCCCCATTGATAGACTCACTTCCATGGGACAGAGAGACACCGGAATTTAAGGATGTGGATTGGAATAATCTGTCCCAGCGTTGTTTGAGGCAGTGGCAAAAAAAATAAATAAACAGGACAAAGTCAACGTTTATAGGGGGTGGGACAGGGATAGGAACCAATTTCAAGCCATTCATACTGTGGTGTAGTGGTGTACTTCATGGCTATTGTAGAGAAAGAGAGCTGCTATATTAGTTGACTCAAGGATTTCCACATTGTGATGTTGTTTGTTAAGAAAGAAAGATGTAGGGGGTGGGCATGATGGCATATAAAGCAAATGCTCCTTATTTCTTTATCTGTATTTTCTTGTGTGTATGCTATGTATATAGAAAAACACAGAAAGATTATATCTACCAGTTTGTTAATACATGTTACCTGGAATGGGTGTTGCTGCGGGAGGAAGATACTTTTAAAGAAGTGTGTTTTGTTTTGTTTTGTTTTTAATTTTTATTTATTTATGATAGAGAGAGAGGCGCAGAGACACAGGCAGAGGGAGAAGCAGACTCCATGCACGGGGAGCCCGACGTGGGACTCGATCTGGGGTCTCCAGGATCGTGCCCTGGGCCAAAGGCAGGCGCCAAACCGCTGCGCCACCCAGGGATCCCTGTTTTGTTTTTTTAAATTAAAAAGAAAAAAAGAATGACCACACTTGAGGAAATCTCAGAAAAAAAAAACTAGTATTCTTTTATAACCCAGTTAATGCAAAAAGCGACCGAGAGGATTAGGGAGCACAGAGCTCTAGGCTTGGGCTCTATGTGCTGTGTCCTCAGGAAGGAAAGCATGCTGTAGGCTGAGTGTATGAAGCAGAGGGAAAATGAAAGCGATGTCTTCGTGTGGAGGGCCACTTTGCCTTGGGACCCTAGACCTCAACTTCAAATTATCAGTGGTAAGTAAGGTATTAAATATCCCATTTTTCTAGATGACTCTAGGCCTCATGGGAAAATTCATGTTCTGGGATCATGGCATAATACCAGCTGTGTTCTAAAGCCTGCTGGTTTGGGATCCCTGGGTGGCGCAGCGGTTTGGCGCCTGCCTTTGGCCCAGGGCGCGATCCTGGAGACCCGGGATCGAATCCCACGTCGGGCTCCCGGTGCATGGAGCCTGCTTCTCCCTCTGCCTGTGTCTCTGCCTCTGTCTCTCTCACTGTGTGCCTATCATAAATAAATGAAAATTAAAAAAAAAATTTTTTAAAGCCTGCTGGTTTGTCACTGGTTAAAATGTGCACACCTGAGCCATGCTGGCCTTCCCTGACCCTGATCTGGTGCAGCCTTCTAGGCCAGGCTTGGATTCTGGGGGTTGAAGGTACTCCTGGCCACTCCACTGCAGGCCCATTGTGTCTTCACTTCCCTCCCAAGTGATTCCAGTATATGCCCAGTGTGAGAACTATCACTTTGAAGAGTGTGCAGTTGCATCCTGGAAAGTATTTAATAGGCAGCTCAGCTCCATCCTGGTATGGACACCTTTAGGACAGGCCTAGAGGATCCCTTGCCTTGTATCACAGTAACTGTCTTCTAAGGACTTTGAGGGCTGTCACCAGGATGTTAAGGGAGGTCTCCCCACTCTAACCAGTCTTCTCAGTTCTGTGGAGTATCTTGTCCGCTCCTTATTGTCTCCCAGGGTACGTATGTACCCAGCTCAGGAGTCGGCCGCAGACAAGACTCAGAGGGACCCTCATGTAGATTTCTGGGGTGCTTGCTTGGTCTCTGAGCTTGCTCTCTCTTCTACCCTGCCCTACAAACAGCCTCTCTGGCAGCCTCTGTTTCCACCAGCCAGGGAGGCTGTTGCTCTCTGGGCTCTGTATCTTTGTGCTGTGGTTTGGAAAGTGACCCTAAACAGAAAGGTAGAGCACATGTGAAGCTCACCTCTGGTATTTTGTTTTCCTTCAGGATCAGAACCCTGGGGTCTTCACTGTCCAGTACCTGAAGACTGCTTCCTTGTGTATTTTGTCCAGTCTTGTGATCATGTATACAGTGAGGAGATAAGCCATAACTGGGAGGTTGAAACCCATAGAAACCTGACTGTCTAGCTCAATGTCAGCTCTGGCCCAGCCCTGGAGAAAACTGAGAACCAAAGGCTTTGTCCCCATTTTATTACCAGCCCTCAAAACCCAGGCCAGGGGTGGTGGCCCACATTCTAGCCACAGACCTTCTCTGCGTCCACCCAGAATTTCACAGCCTGAGTGTTCTCTGTACATCTGAAGCCTAACAGGTGCCTGACATGCAGGATGTGCTTAGTAAATGTAGTCTCGTTCAACTAGCAAGGACTGGCCTAATAAATCAGGGTGAAAGTTGTCAAAACTGTCCTTTGTGCCATCTCAGAGTCCTCTCATTTTCACCTTGAGCTTGTATCTCTTTGAGTTGCGTCCCATCTTTGAGTGGTAAATGGCAATTCCTCAAAACCCATAGTGATTTTTTTTAACTTTTATGACTGCCAACAGCAGAGCGGTCTGGTGAACAATGCAAAAAGTAGGAGTTCAAGTTTATTAATTCACCTCTTGTCAGCTTTACCAAGATAAGCCCTGTTACTTAATCCTTCTGAACCTGTTTCTTCTGTGAATTGGAGATAGTTTTTATCCTGAAGTGCTGTTGTCGAGAGGGCTTAAGATAACGTTTACCACGCCTTAGGAGAATATTTAGCAGTGTCAGTTCTTTTGCTTCCCACCTATGCCTCTCTTAAATCTTTTTTTTTTTTGTAAGATTTTATTTATTTATTCACGATAGACACAGAGAGAGAGAGAGACACACAGGCAGAGGGAGAAGCAGGCTCCATGCAGGGAGCCTGATGCGGGACCCAATCCCAGGATGCTGGGATCACGCCCTGAGCCAAAGGCAGATGCTCAACTGCTGAGCCACCCAGGTATCCCTCCACCTATGCCTCTCTCTATCAGGAACTCTGCTTGCTCGGGAAAGCCTGTGTAACGTGAACAGAAGTGTGAGCGATTTTGGGAATGGCTCCAGCCTCACCAAGCCATTTCTGGTCAAGCATTCCTGCTGGAGCTGGGTTAACTCTAGGTTTGGTGTGAGCTGAGAACAAGTAGTGATGCTTCCTTGTGAGTCAGGCTGGGGAGCTCTTGAGATCTGTGGATCCTCACTTCTAGCATCTGTCTGCCCTGCTCCCACGGCTGAGCCCCTGTGGTCATTGACTGTGCAGATGCAGGTGATGGCCTTGCTGTAGCTGAGGGGACTGAGCCAGAGGCTGTCGGGCTGGATCATTTGGCAGCCTCCCTGATGGACCTGTTTTTCAACCTGAAGGAAGAATATACTGGGTATGTTTGTGTTTCCTGACCAAAAGCAGCCATTGACGTCAATAATTACCTGTGTTGTTAAGTGACACCTTTGTGTTTTTCTCTTCTCTAGCTTTGTGTGTGTGTGTGTGTGTGTTTTAAAGATTTTATTTATTTATTCATAGAGACACAGAGAGAGAGAGAGAGAGGCAGAGACACAGGCAGAGGGAGAAGCAGGCTCCATGCATAGAGCCCGACGTGGGACTCCATCTTGGGTCTCCAGGATCACGCGCTGGGCTGAAGGTGGCGCTAAAACGCTGTGCCACCTGGGCTGCCCTAGCTTTGTGTATTATTGGGCTTCAGAGAATATTTGTTTTCACCAATTTTGAATCGAATTATATTATCTTGGAACTAGATAGTGCTTTAAAATTTTGAGAACATTTCATCTCTTGCTTTATGTTATCCTCACAGAACCTTGTGAGTAAGCCCTTACAGCACATCCCTGTTTGTGAGTAAACTGAAGCTCTGATGTGTTCAATGACTTGCCCAAAGTCACACGGCTTCTTTTTTTTTTAAATACATACAAAGTTTATTAAAAATAGATTGCAAATGAAGTACAGTAGAAACGGGCAAGTACAGCAGTCATGACAACCCCTGAGTGACGCAGTTACAAAGAGCACGTGTTCACATTTGACCCTACGGCCCCAGGGTGGCCCCGCCCACCTGCTTACAGGCGTTTTGACCACACACAGACACCCCGTATATCAATATTTACATATATTTGCAGGTACTTACGTGTATTTGCCGTTTTTCTATATATTAACACAAAAGTAATTCATCTGCATCTTTTTCATGAAAGAAAGTGTGGGTTCAGTCCCCGTAAGGCAGCCAGTATTCTCAAGTGATCTGGCAGGGGCCTGCTTTTCCTGGGACCTCCGGAGCAAGCACGCACATCCTTCATAAACATTTAGAACCACTTTACTCTCTTCAACAAGGGGAATGGTGAGAGCACCCTTCCAAATAAGAACCCTGATAGACGTAAAAATATTTACACTCGCTCAACAATTTATCATACAGCTCTTATTAAAGTGATTTCTATGGCTAAAAAGCCTCTTCCTCTTCTATTTGAAAGTGTGCATATTTTTCTAACATATATATTTATAAGAGAACAATCTGGTACAGAAGAATCATCAAGATCCCACAGCAGGGCTTTGTCAAATAGAAAATTTGCTCATAATCACAAAGTAATTTAGCACTTTCACAGCACACAGTATATAAAAAACGAAGTGAGATCCATCTCCCCAGCATCAGCCATGCATTCACAGCTGAAGAAACAACAGTGATCACCAATGACTCAAAATGAAAATTAAATAACTCTATTTGGTGTAAAAAAATAGCTTGAGGGGATCCCTGGGTGGCACAGCAGTTTAGCTCCTGCCTTTGGCCCAGGGCGCGATCCTGGAGACCCGGGATCGAATCCCATGTCGGGTTCCCAGTGCATGGAGCCTGCTTCTTCCTCTGCCTGTGTCTCTGCCTCTCTCTCTCTCTGTGACTATCATAAAAAATAATAATAAAAAAAATAGCTTGAACGGCCATACAAGCCCCTGACATTGTAAGTCACAGATGCCACGTGTCACCAAACCTTCCTTCCCAGACAGCACATGGAGGTGTGAATCTTTCTTCCTCGAATTTAAAATCTCTGAGCAACAGTCGTGCTCAAGAGTCACATGGCTTCTGAGCAGTGGAGCCGAGACTAGTTCTAAGATGGCCTTTGTCACTTCCCACCCTGTGTTGTGTGTGGCACTGGCACACATGCAGTGATTTAAGGGGGCAGGTTTAGAAGAAGCTCCTCCAGTCCCGCCCTCGTTTTTGTCCTCATTACTTCTGTTTTCAAGTGGTAAGAAGCGTTCCTCCTTCCCCTGCCCTGAGAACATCAGTTGGATTGTGTTAAAGTTTTAGGATTAAGCCTTTTATAGTGAAAGCCAAAGGCCTTTTGCTTATGTGACTTTTCACCTTTTCTGTAACCTTCACATTTGATGTGTCTAAAGAACTGCACTGAACATGTGTAAAGAGAGCGAAGAGGAGGGAGGGAAAGAGCAGGGCAGTCTAGGAGTTGCTCAAGGCTTAGTTGCTTGGACGACCCAAGGGGAAGGCGCCAAGTGCTCAGGCCGCTGCCTGCCTGCAGGTGATAAACACACAGGGCCCTGTTGGAATACTGGCACCCAGTTTTTAACACACAGGGCCCTATTGGAATACTGGCACCCAGCTTTTAATTCTGGTCTTAGGAGAGAGATGTGGGCAAGGTTAAGAAGGATCTGTTTCTAGAGACTCTGGAAATGCTCATCAGTGTTGCCTGGAGACAGAGCCATGTTGGCAGAACTCGCGGCACCATCCTATTTGAGCTGTTGGACCAGTGGACCATTGCCACTGGGCTGAGAGCATTTCCCTTTTTCTGCCCTTAGAGAGTATACTGCTTCTTCCTCCCTCTTGCCTCCCTTCAGTCCAAAAGAGACACCAGTTTTCTTCTTAAAATTTGAAGTTTCTCTGTTGCTCCCAGAGACCACAGGAGGCCTGAGGGCTTCTGAGGAGAGCACCACAAAAATTACCACTAGTGAACCCAGTGTAAATACGATTGAACAGAACCAATTGGATGTCTAGATCTAGAACACCAGCATGTGTTCCTTGGGTACCAACCATATGCCCAGACCAGTGCTTGCCGATTGCTGATACATCGGCGCTTGATAACTACTGGTGGGGACGGCATCTTGCTAGCTTTGCAGCCCTGGCAAAGTTACTTTGATCCTCTACCTGCTTCCTCCTCTGTAAATGGGAAAGATAAGAGAGTATCCACTTCCAAGGTTCGTCATGCAGATTAAATGAGTTAATATGTGTATAGAGCTAGAGAACTGCCCAGTGTAAAGGAAGTGCTTTGCAAATCTTAGCCATGAACATATGATTGAATCAGTGTCATTAGGTGCCAGGCTGTCACTGAGTTACATCAGTGATAGCTGCTGTCGTCATTAGCCTCATCATCATCCTCTTTCAGGCATGTAAGCTTCAGAAACTAAAATCTTTGAAAATAAGTATTTAATCATTAATTTGAGCTGTTGTCTTCTACAGTCCTATAAAGACAGACATTTTGAGTTTTTGGACTATGGAGAGTTTTTGATAACTTTATGATTTGAAACTATAAATCAGGTACCTTAAAGTACCCGATTTTTTACTTAAATTTTTACTTAAATTTACTTAAACTTTACTTAAATTTTGTACTTCAGTGGACTTGTTAATTCTTATGCCAATGGGTGATCAAGAAGATTGAAAGATTGAAAGATAAAAAGGGGCTTATATGAAATCCAAAGTATTTACTCTGTTGTCTATATGGAAAGGTCCTTCAGAAAAAGTAGTTTTTACTTTTCAACACGTGTTTTTGAGAATTAACCTGTTCTTAAATAAACTACGTAAATTGTTTTCAGTAAGTCCTGAAAATGTGCTCCTTACCTCCCTGTAGAGAAGTGGGGTTTGCAAGAAAGCCAAGTAATTTGGAAAGGGCCTCCTCATAATGCTCCCATATCTTTGAAAAAGAAGTTAAAAAAACAACATTTTAAATAATATAATTAGTTTTGGGTATTTGAAGTTGTAATTTTATTTCTCTTTATAATAAATAGACTACCACTAGATTGTTGTGCAAGTACTATCGGTTATTGTAAAACATTATTTAGATAGTTCAGCCTATAGTATTTAAAAATTCTTGGTCACTCTTCAAACACTAGGAAATGGGCCATAAATCTGGTATCAGTGCAGCACAAGGTATAAATGTGGTCTGTATTTAACCTTAGCTGTTGTTTTTTTTAAAAAAAAGATTTATTAGAGAGAGTGTGTGCGCGCATGAGGAGTGAGCACAGGGGGCGGACAGAGGGAGAGAATCTAGAAGCAGACTCCCTGCTGAGTGTTATGGAGCCAGAGGACCCTGAGATCATGACGTGAGCCGAAATCACGAGTTAGACACTCAACTGACTGAGCCATCCAGATGCCCTGCTGTGTAGCAGTTATTTGTTTAAAAAAAAAAATCTAATCATTTCCATGGACTTAAATAATGAAAAATATTATATTTAATCCTTTTTCCATTAAAAAAGAATTTTAAGACATTACTGAGCAGAGAGCTGAACATGCCACTCTGCTTCATAGAGAAAGCCTTGTTCACAGCAGTTTGGGGTGACATCGTCCTGCTTGTTTGTGGGTTCCCCTTCACACTTGTGTTCACTTTGCTCTTTCTGTCTTCAGTGACTTAGCCCTGCGGAATTGTTTTCTTACCTCGGACCTGAATGTGAAAGTGGGAGACTACGGAATAGGATTCAGCAGGTACAAGGTAAGCCAAGGCTTAAAGATTCTTTCCTACAGCTTATTTAATTTCATAGTCATGAGGTGGTCCTATCACAAAATGCCACTCCAGCTGTGGAAGAGGGGGTAAGAATCTTGGTTATTGTGGCCTTTCTGGAAAAGTGGTTTATTCTAGTCATTTTAACGGAAGTGTTGGCTTCTGACGTGTGGTTTGTCTGCATCAGTGGCTCTGTGCTGAGGTTTTGTGACAGCTTTCCAAAGGCTTTGTTTAAAAGTAAGACTTTTACACAGAATAATTGATATAGTCTGATGGTATATAATACATTTTAGTATGAACACATGGGCAGTAATCATGACCCACCTGTATAATAGATGATACGTCAAATTAGCATTTCTCCAGTAAAATTCTGGGTCAGATTTAGTAAGCACGGAATTTACATTCTTTAAACTCTGCCATAAACTTATCCCCAAACAAGATAAGAAGTAGATGAGGTTTTCATTTATTTTTATGTCACGCAACTGAATGAGATAGCATGATTTGGAGCAGAGAAGGTGATTGTCCTGGCTATATGCCATCAGCAATAACATGAGGATCATATCTGTTCTGTCTTACTGGTTCTTGTGAGGACCACAGGGGTCATGTTTTCATAGTACTTTGTAACTAAAACATGCAAATATAAGTTGGTTATGTGTCTACATAGTAGCTCTCGTGTCTTGAGCCCTTGATGTGTACCAAGCACAATGAAGTAGTTGCTGACAGTATCTCATTTAATCCTTACCATAAAAGGAGGTGGGTATTGTATCATCCTCATTATACAGATAAAGAAAAAGGCTTAACACATCTGTTGCTTGCCCAGAGTAGCTAGCTAGCTGGTAAGTAATGGAGCATGGACTTACAGCCCAGTCTGTGCTCTTACTCATTAACCTTAGGCACTGCCACGCTACTCGGGGCATAATGCCCAGCATATTTTAAAAGATGTTTTGCTCAGTCAGAAACCATGTTCTGTGCATTAGACGTGGCGTACCTTCCGTTTCCTGGAAGGCTGACTGAGTAAGCGTTCATGGCTCAGAGAGCAGCTTGCGAAGCCCAGGAGGCTTCAGAGAAAACCTCACCCACCTTCTGCCCAGAAAATCTCTCTTCATTCCCACTACTTTTTCTGATTCATCTTTTAGGTTCAGTATGTGTTTCTGAGAATGACCTGGTGTTCAATCATTAAGTTCATTAACAAGCGTAATAGAATTTAAAATCCTGTATGCTTTCTGACAAAACAGGAGGATTATATTGAAACAGATGATAAAAAAATTTTCCCTCTGCGATGGACCGCTCCAGAATTAGTAACCAGCTTTCAAGACAGACTACTAACTGCAGATCAAACTAAGTATAGTAACATCTGGTATGTATAGATTTACCATTTTGTTAGACTCTCTTGTGTAGCAAAGTCCTAACTTCCTTCCCCTTGAGTACTTGAGGAAAAATAATTAAGATGTAGGAACACAGGAATGCCTGATGGTATGAAAAAGTTTATTGACTTCATACCAATTATCACAATTGCGATTGTAATAATTAGCTTTTCTCTTACCCATTCAACAGTAATAAGGTCCATAAAAGCAGGAACTCGGCTTTTTTTCTGTGGCTACTGTAGGGCCTACAGTATAAGAGACATTTTAAATATTTATTGAAGTGAATGAAAAAAACAAAAAGAGGTTTGGACCAATATGTAATACTGTGATTTATAGGAGATCAGTTTAATGAAAGTTGAAAAAAATGTGTTTATGTCTTTGACTAACGATTTCTGTTACAGCTTTCTTAATTTATATATAAATAGTTTTGTGCTATTCTTCTTCTTTTTCTATTTTCCTTTTCTCTTGTCTTCTTTTGGACTACTTTTTTTAAACTGCTTTTTCCTGTTAGTTTGGAAGCTGTATATGCTACTCCTGTACTTTTATTAAAGGTTACCCTAAAAGTTATAACATGTATATTCCACTTATTTTAGTCTCATTTTAGTTCATATTTTGATCCTCTGTCTGATCAATACAAGGATCTCAGGATACTTTAACATGCTTAACTTGGTTTAACCATATACCACACACATGCATGCGTGCACACACACACATGCACTTGCACACACACGTGTACACAATTATATCTTATTGTTGGGTATTTTTTTCTTTTACCTTCACAAGACATTGTTATTATTTTTTAGCATTTTTTGTTCAGGTTTATCCACATAATTAAATCACTTTGCTCCTCATTCTTTTTTTTTTTTTTTTAAATCTCAGATATTTCCATCTCTGATCATCCTTCTTTGTCTGAAGTATGTCCTTCAGAATTTCCTAGAGTGAGGGCCTGCTGGTAACAGACTCTCAGTTTTTTGTAGATCTAAACATACCTTTATTTTATCTTCATTTTTGAAGTCTATTTTTACTTGGGGACAGTTACTTTCTCTCAGCATATTAAAGAGATCATTCTACTGTCTTCTGGCTTCCATTGTTGCTGTTGAGAAGTCAGCTGTAAGTCTACCTAAGCTCTTTGAAGGTAATGTGATCTTTTCTCTTCTGGCTGCTTTTAAATTCTCTTTGTCTTTCATTTTTTGTAGTTTCACTATGACATGTATGGGTGTGGATTTCTTATGTTTTTCTGCTCGGGATTTATTTGGCTTCTCAGACCTTAAGTTGGTGGTGTTCTCAGCCCTTACCCTCTTCAGATACTGCCTCTGCTCCCTTTCTCTCCTTTAGAAAGTCTGTTTAGATGTGTGCTATCCTTTCCTGCTCTGCCTTCTGTCTCTTAAGATCTCCTTTACATATTCTGTCTCTTTGACTCTCTGTGCCACACTCTAGATAATTTTGAGACCTGTGTTCCAGCCACTAATTCTTTCTCTTTTTAAAAATTCTCTCTTCAGCTCTGTCTATTCTTCTGTTAAATCTCTCTATTAAGTTTTATATAGTCCAGCTATTGATTTTTCAGTTTTAGGAATTCTATTTGGTGTTTTAAAACATGCCCCAGCATTTTTAAAACGATTGGATTATGATCTGCATCAGATGATTCCTGTATCTGAGGTCTTGGTGGAGTTGATCTTGCTGATTCTTGATGGTGCCTTGTTTCCTTGGGGTAAGGATCTTGGAAACCTAGAGTTGGGGAACATTCCTCCAGAGAGGATCCACATTTACCTGCTTGTGTCGGATACTGGGGGGTCCTGCTGTGTAAGGGAGCTCTACTACTACAGGGCTTCATGTATTCAGCTCAAGGTTTTTGACCACCCAGGTGATGTGAATTCGGGCCGCAAATACAGTCAATGGCCAGCTCTGTGGTTACAGCTTGTTAGGGGCCAGTGTGCCCACCCCCCCCACACACACACACACTCAAACACGCATACACATGTACACTAACTCACAGCTCCGCAGTGCCGAGTCAGTTTACCTTTCAGACTCCTGGAGGGATGCGGGGGGCAGGCTTAATCTCGCTGTGAGGAAGTCTCTCTGTGATTCCCCTTAGCTTGGGCAGGCCCAGGGCTTTGGCCTATTTACCTCCGCTACCACCTGCATTGCCTTGTAAGCAGAGACTGCAAAAGCCCAACTTCTGTGCTTTAGCAAAGGCACCAGCTTAGAGGTAGTTTTAGTGTTCTCCTTACATCTTCAAGTTCTAGAGATTTTCCTGGCAAGTCCCTGCTTTCCTGTCTTTGATGCCTTTAAAAAGATACTTTTTATGCTTCATCCATATTTTCACTGTTCCTAGCAGGGTGTTGAGCCGGAAAGCTTAGCCTGTGTTCCCAGAGACAGAGCTTAGCTTGTGTTCCCACCCCTTGTTGCTGACACTTTGAGAAGTATCTGGAGGTAGGGCTGGCAGTAGGGCCAACTGCAGCCCAAGGCAAGAGCCACCTACCCTGTACCAGGGGTAAATGAGAGGGGCCTCACTTACAGAGTTTGGTGGAAGAGAAGGTAACTCCAGGAGGGAGAGGCCGGTGGGACTCCAGGATCCAGGAGCCAGTACAAGGGGAAGAATTGAATAGCCAGGGATCAGAGGCAGTAATTGGTGGCAGGAAACCACATGGAGTAGAGAGCTACAGGGCAGGGACAGATTTTGAGGAGGAGATGTATCTCATCCTTCTCTGTGGCCTGAGGAATGGGAAGGGTGTGTGCAGAGATGCTAGAATTGCGGAAGTGGGGAGTTGAGAAAGCCTGTGCTTCGTGTTCTCTGAAGAACAGGGTGGGCTGGGGGCTGGACAGGGTTTTAGTCTAGGAATAGGCCTTTTTGAGGAGGGAAAGGAATTAAAACAGGGCTTTGGAGATACTGAGGCAGGTTGTTAGTTAAATGCCCAAGGTCACACCAAGCATGGCAGCAATAACACTCATTGTGCCATTCATTATGTACTGCCTCTGTGGTCTTTAGCATTCCATGTAATTTTCTTATTTTCCTCAGTTAAATTGTAAACTCCCTTCTTAAGGCTTCAATAATGTCTTAAACTTCTTTTGTATCCAGGATGGCCCTCTGCCTCTGACAAATCTGCGCCAGGGAGAAGATGTGTTTTCTTTCTTGAATGGAGTTGTGAAATTTGGGTCCATTTATTTCCTCTGATAGAGGTGGTCTCTCAACTTAGATACTGGATATGCTGATTTCTTTCACTGATTTATGAAGTTTAGAGAAATGAACTCATAAGTTATATTGCACTAATACAATGTCAAATAACAGACTGGTTTATTCAGTACAGCTTATTCAAACAAGAATTCTGGAGTTACCGAGCCAAGTCATGTAAACCATCAATACCCAAACCTGGCTGGATGCCAGAATCACTAGGGAACTTTTAAAGTACAGTTTCTTGGCCACACCTGATCAACCAACTGCAAGTCCTTGGGGGCAGGTCCTATGTAGCTCTGTATTCCCAGATGACACAGGTGGACAGCCAGGTTTAGGAGCCAGAGCAGTGACTAGGAGTTGCTAGTACACAACGGAAGGCTGGTACCTGGGACTGAGCCACGGAGACCGTTTCCATGGCGACAGAGCACTCACACAGAGAGAGACAGACACACATGGGGAGTTGGCACTGGGAAGGGGCACTCCCGCCCGACTGTGGTAACAGCCGTGTCCCTAGAGACATTGAGAGGCTCAGTGGATGGCCTCTTCTGGCACACAAGTAGGTGGCAGAATGATGGCAAGAAATCTCTCCATCATAGTGACAAATGGCGCTATGGAATCATTGCAACAAAAAATGTGTGGACCCACCAAAGAAGAGATTATTTAATTATATAAAAGTTTGCTTTAGATATTTTTTGGTGTTTACTACCATTAGGTGAATGGGATTTTTTTTGTCCACCTCAGGCTGTTTATCTTGTATCTCACCACTTTGTTGAACTCTGAAATAATTCTAATCTTTCAAATAATTTCTTGAGTTTCAAAGTTGACAGTTACATTAGCTCCTCTCTATGATAATTATATTAGCTGCTCTCTATAATTCTGCCTGTTATCTGTTCAATTTTTTTTCTTTTTGCATTGGCCAAACTTCTAGAGTACTCAGTCATAAATAGGAGGCATACTTGTCCTTGTTTTATAGACAATGCCTCTTTTTAAAAATCATGTTAAAGAGCTGTCTTTAATAACCTTTTCAGTATACACCTTGTTCTTAAAGCCCCTAATGAGTGTACAAATAGAAGTGTTGGTGCTAAAAAAAAAAACTGACATCTAAAGAAAGGAAGAAAATAAATAAATAAACAAACAAACAAATAAATAAAGAGGAAGAAATAACTTCTCTTTTTTCCACAGGTCATTGGGTGTGACACTTTGGGAGCTTTTTGATAATGCTGCTCAGCCTTATTCCAACCTTTCCAACTTAGATGTTCTCAATCAAGTGATTCGAGAGAGAGACACAAAACTCCCTAAGCCCCAGCTGGAGCAGCCTTATTCCGACAGATGGTGGGTAACCCCATTTTATATTTTATTGTCTTCAAAAGATAAGGAAATCTTTCTGTGGGTGTCAGTTGTATATTCCCTGTTTTTAAACAATAAATGTTACAAAAAGCAGTCATTTGTATATTATTCACAAAGGATTTTAGATGAACATCAATTTTTAAAATTTAACATTTTTTAAAAAATGTATAGGACAGGTAGGAAGTTATGAATTATATGCAGTAAGAAAAAAATGTGAAGTCTGAACTAATTAGGGAAGTCAGTATGAAGGGAGTTTTCTATTGTGGAATTCTTTTAAAATGAAACTGTTTTTGTAAGTGATACCTAATATGTAAGAAAAGAGACAACATAGAAATGATAATATTTAAATAGGCAGGAGAAGCTAATTTGCATAATATACGTGACATTTGCAAAATAAATTTATTTCTTATGAGTCTTTGGACCAATTCTTTATTGCCAATTAGAATCAGGTTCACCTCTTTCTAAGCCTCTAAACCACTGTGTGCCCAGCATGCACTGCCTCTGAAGCATGGCAATCCCCTGCACTTAGGCTTGGCTCAGCTCCCCTTTCAGCGAGAGCCCTTTCATCCAGATTAATGGAACCTAATGTCCTCTAAATGTACTCTATACACTTAATACTTTGAAGTATTAAATCTTTGTCTTCGGGATCCCTGGGTGGCGCAGCGGTTAGGCCCCTGCCTTTGGCCCAGGGCGCGATCCTGGAGACCCGGGATCGAATCCCATATCAGGCTCCCGGTGCATGGAGCCTGCTTCTCCCTCTGCCTGTGTCTCTGCCCCCCCCCTCTCTCCTCTCTGTGACTATCATAAATAAATAAATTCAAAAAAAAAATAAATCTTTGTCTTCCCTGCTGTTCACGGCACCAGCTTAAGATGTTGGCTGTGGGGCACCTGGGTGGCTCAATTGGTTAAGTGTCTGTTCAGGTTATGATCCCAGGTCCTGGGGTCTTCCTTCATTAGGCTCTGCTCAGCAGGGAGTTGTCTTCTCCCTCTCCCTCTGCTCACTCTCTCTCTCCTCTCTCGTGCTCACTCTCTCAAATAAATAAAATCGTTTTTTTTAAAAAAAGGTGTTGGCTGTTTTCAGTCAACTCCTGGAAGACCTAGCTCCTGGTTGCTGCCTCTGTGGACTTATTTTCTACTGCTTCTCTCCACTTTCGGCCTCTTCTCTGATCTAAGGAAACCATGTGCTACATAAGATCACAGTGTTACTTTTTATTGGGGGAAATAGTGAGAGATTAGTTACAACAGCATTTGTCTCTGAGAATTCTTACAAAATGAAGTGAGTAAATCTGAAAATGTAAGACAAGTGTGTTCTTTACTACACAGAACATGTGTGGTAATTTTTTAAAGAGGAGATCATGTTAAAACTATTTCTAAATTCTGGGGCTAAGTCATTGGATAAACACCAGAACAAATGACAGACACTGATTCTGTGAAATGTCCTGGAACACAAAAAACTAGTAGGCCACATTTTTATATTTCTTCATTTCCTCTTTCACCATGAACTGAGCTCCTTCATGTGGTCGACAGTGATTATAGCATGGAAACTTTTGAGGTGTTGAGTTGGCTTAGGAGTCCTTGTGAAGTCCTTTCCTATTTTATTTTTTAATCATTTATTTATTTTTTAAATTTTTATTTATTTATTCATTAGAGACACATAGAGGAAGAAGCAGGCTTCCTGCAGGGAGCCTGATAAGGGACTCAGTCCCAGGATCCCAGGACCCTGGGATCACATCCCGAGCCAAAGGCAGATGTTTAACCACTGAGCTACCCAGGTGCCGCCCTTTCTTATTTTAAAGCAGTTTTTCATCAGTCCATTAATTACCTCTCCATTGTCACTTAGGTATGAAGTTTTACAGTTCTGCTGGCTGTCACCAGACAAGAGACCAGCAGCTGAGGACGTGCATAGATTGCTCACTTACCTACGGATGCAAAGCCAAAGGGATTCAGAAGTCGACTTTGAACAACAGTGGAATGCTCTTAAACCAAATACAAATAGCAGAGACACTTCAAGTAATGCTGCATTCCCAATTCTTGACCATTTTGCCAGAGATCGGCTTGGTCGAGAGATGGAGGAAGTCCTCACTGTTACTGAGACCAGCCAGGGCCTGAGCTTTGAGTATGTGTGGGAGGCAGCTAAGCATGACCACTTTGACGAGCATGGTCGGGGCCCCGCAGATGAAGCCTTGTCCTACACGAGCATCTTCTTTCCAGTTGAGGTTTTTGAGAGTTCACTTTCAGATCCTGGACCAGGGAAACAAGACGACAGTGGCCAGGATGTACCCCGTGGGGCCCCCGGAGTGGTTCCTGTTTTTGATGCCCACAACCTTTCTGTTGGAAGCGACTATTACATCCAGTTGGAAGAAAAAAGTGGTAGCAACTTGGAGCTTGATTACCCACCGGCACTGCTCACAACTGAGATGGATAACCCAGAGAAGATAAGTGATGAGACGTCCCAGTTTCTGACACTCAGGAATCTTGAATTTGAAGAGTCAAGTACGGATGAAGATTTCTTCCAAAGCAGTACAGACCCCAAAGATTCCAGCATACCTGAGGACATACATGTTACCAGGGGTCCTGAGAGCCCTTTCAACAGTATATTTAATGATCTGGACAAATCAGAGGATCTACCCAGTCACCAAAAAATATTTGATTTAATGGAACTAAACGGAGTTCAAACGGACTTGAAGCCGACTGCTTTAAGTTCAAGTCTGGATGCCTCCAGAGAGTCAGTAACAGCGTGCCACTTTGAGAAAGAAAAGCCCCGTAAGCTTTTTGACTGCGAGCCTCTTTGCTTATCAGAAAACCTTTTGCACCAAGATAATTTTGATCCACTGACTGTTCAAGAATTGTCAGAAAACTTTTTATTTCTTCAAGAGAAAAACTTACTGAAAGACTCATTGTCTAGCAAAGAACATGTAAATGATCTTCAAACAGAACTTAAAAACGCTGGTTTCACTGAAACAATATTAGAAACTCCACGTAGAAATTCTTTAGATCTTGAAGTTAAGTTTGCTGAAAATAAACCAGGCTTTTCTTTGTTGCAGGAAAACCTAAGCACAAAGGGTGAAGACACAGGTGGTGTGTTCAAGGACAACACTTTAAACACCTCACCACAGTCTTCCCCGGAAGTGCAGGTACCTCCTACCTCTCTTGAAACAGAAGGAACACCTCATCATGTACCTCCAGATCCGCTCCTGAAGCAGGGAGAACCCACGTACTCAGATGTCAGTATCCATGAAGACTGTCTCTGCCAAGAAATCAAACCAGACTCTGTCACCATCACAGTTGTAATTCCCTCCACTGATGCCAAAGCATGTGGCATTGGCAACACGTCTCACGACTTGACCCACCAAAGTCAGGAGGCCTTGAGACTGACCAAAAGTGACTCAGTTCTTGTTAATGACGTTTTTGCCAATAAGGTGAGTATAGGAAATAGTCTTCCAGAATTGAGACAGAACTTACAAAACCAGACCCTTTCAGAAGACCATCACAGTAATAGCCTGCTGGAAAAAAACGTGGAAGCTGTGGAGACTTTGAGTCAGCTGCATTGTAAAGATGCCACAAAAGAGGGGGGCTTGGTGTCTGCCCTCTCATCGGACTCGACCAGTCAAGACAGCCTTTTAGAAGACAGCTTGTCAACACCCATTCCAACTTCAGAACAGTCTGTGGAGACCCCAGACTCTCTGGATTCAGTGGATGTCCATGAAGCCTTACTGGGTTCTTTAAGCTCTCACACGCCTCAGAAACTCTTGCCTCCTGATAAGCCTGCAGACAGTGGCTACGAGACAGAGAACTTAGAGTCCCCTGAGTGGACTCTGCACCCTGCTCCCGATGGCACCTCAGCCTCAGAGGCTGCCACAGTGGGCAATGACAGTCATGGTAGTTTGCCTCCCAAACCGGTCATCGTCATCTCAGATGCAGCTGATGGCCACAGAGGTACAGAAGTGACCTCGCAGACTTTTGCACCTGGCTCTCAGAGCTCATACCGAGACTCTGCTTACTTCTCAGATAATGACTCTGAGCCTGATAAGAAGTCTGAGGGGGTCCCAGGACCCCCAGCCTCACCCTTGGTATTGGTGACGGATCCTCCCCTGCCTGAGCCAGTCATTCCAGAGCACAGTCCTGGCATCAAGGACAGTTGCCTGGAAACCAACCATTGCCAGCCAGACCAAAGTTGTCTCCCTGCCTCACAAGATCCCAGTCACCTGAAGTCGAGAGAAACCTTGGACGCAGCACCAACTGATGTTTCCAAGCAGACACTTGCTTCTGAAGACAAGGCTGGCAGTCCCTTGAGTATGTTGAACTCTGAGCTGAGCAGTGGCGATGACTTTGAGGCTCAAGAGGAGTGCCCCTGCACACTCACCTCCACTGGAACCAACACCAACGAGCTCCTCGCCTTCACAAATTCCACCCTCTGCTCTGGCAGCCCATCAGACCTGATGGTGGAGAAGTCCTTGTGTGGCCATGCCGAGGGCCCCAAGTTGAAGGAGCCAGATATTGAAGGGAAATACCTGGGGAAACTTGGTGTGTCAGGCATGCTTGACCTCTCTGAGGATGGCATTGACGCAGATGAGGAAGATGAGAACAGTGACGACTCCGACGAGGACCTGCGGGCGTTCAACCTGCACAGCCTCAGCTCTGAGTCAGAGGATGAGACTGAGCACCCTGTGCCTGTGATCCTCAGCAATGAGGATGGGCGGCACTTACGGAGCCTATTGAAACCCTCAGCCACTGTTGCCATTGAGCAGCTCCCAGATGACTGGAAAAAAGAAAAGAAGGCAGTGACATTCTTTGACGATGTCACAGTCTATCTGTTTGACCAGGTACCTGTTAACTTCTAAACTACCATATTAGGAAATTCAAAGGTGTGTTAGGAAATAGAGGGTGCTTTGTTTTCCTGATTGCCGTTTTGAGGCCACCAACTATTTTATGATTCCTCATAAATAAGAATTTGGGGTTGGTTATAGTTCCAAGAATATGCAGAAATGTATTTTGGACAGGGAACTCCTGTTAAGGGAAGGAGACGTGGATGCCCCTTCTGGGTCTCCTGGCAGAGTCCTACTGAAATTAGTTCCCTTTTACAGACCAGATTTCTATAATCCAGCAGTAGGCAGCAATAGCCAGCACACAGGTGCCAACGAATAGTCCATGGCTCACAGGCAGCCCCAGGGGTGCTGGCTATCTCCGTCTCTATGGGTTGGGACCAGGCAGTGGTGGAGTCTGCAGCCTTCCCACCCTCCTGTGCCTGTTGAGAACTGCTCCGTGAGCTCCGACTTCAGCCTCTTTACAATCTAGGGCTGGAGATTTTCTTATATCTGTTAAGTGACTTGTAGGCTAAGTCTGTTACAGTCAGAGCACATATTTGGTATGGTTTCCGTTCCTCTGAACTTAACAGGGGTTTGTTTCTGAGGCAGGCCATGGTCTGTCTTGGTGAATGTTCTGTGTGTACCTGAAAAAACGTGCCAGTCGGTTAGGTCTGGATGGTGGTAGTGTCCAGCTCTTCTACACGGCTGCTGATTTTTCTGTGTGCTGCGAGTTCTTCCTGTGGCGAGAAAGAGAAATGAAGTCTCCAACTGCAGTTGTGGATTTGAACTCTCCATTTCTGTTTGTGCTTCCTCTGTTATGTGGCTCTGTTGTTAGCTGTATGCACATTTAAGATCCCTAGATCTTCTTGAAAAGATTGAACTGACCTGTTTATCGTTATGTAATGTCCTTCTGTATTCCTTTGTCTGACAGTCACGTAGCCTCTCCAGCTTTCTCTTGATTGGTATTTGCATGAGATATCTTTCTTCGCCTTTGTACTTTCAATCGTATATCTTTATGTTCAACATCAGTTTCTTGTGAATAGCAAAGAGATTTTTAAATCTGTTCTGAAAAAAAATTATCTTTTAATTGATGGTTTTAGGCCCTTTACATTCAGTAAAATTAGTCTTGTTTGAATTTTGGCATTTTGTTCACTGTTTCTGTTCCTCTGGTTCTTGTTTCCTCCTTCCTGTCTTCTTTGTGGTCATTTAAGCATTTTTTAGTGTTACCTTTTAGTTTATCTATTGCATTTTTATTGTGTATCTTCTGTGAGTGTAGTTTCTGTAGTGGTTTTGGGGATTATACTACACTTTTTACAGTCTACTTAGAGTCAGCACTCCACCATTTCAGGTGGAATGCAGAAACCTTATTACCATCATCTGGTGTATTCCGCTCACAGATGCCAAAGCCCCATCAGATGGTGCTCTGCATTTTACTCCCAGTTATCAAATATATTTTAAGAAACTCGAGAGGAGACAAATAAGGTTCTATTTACCCAGACAGTCCCTACCGTTTCTCTCTTTTCATTTTTGATGTTCCAGGATTCTTTTGGTATCATTTCCCTTCTGTTTGAAGAAGCTTTTTCTTTTTTTAAATCAAACCTACTGACAATGGATTATCTTAGTTCCCCTCATTCCTTAAGGATATTTTCTCTGATTATAGAATTCTGAGTTGACAGTTCTCTTCTCTTGGTATTATGTCTAATTGCTGTCAAGATTTTTTTCTTTGAGAAATTTCTTTCTCTTCTTAGCAGTTTGATTATGGGCATGGATTTCCTTGAGTTTACCCCGTTTCAAATTTGCTGAACATCTTGAAACTGTAGTTTTATATCTTTCACCAAATTCAAGAACTTTTCAGCCATTATTTTCCCAAATGCTTTCTTTTGCTGTGCTCCAGTGTCAGATTGCTGTGTATGACCCATTGGCTCGCTCTTAGTTTTCATTGTTGTTCAGATTGGATCATTTCTATTAATCTCCTTCAAACTCTCTGTCATCTCCATTCTGATATTGAGTCTATCCATGGGGTTTTTAGGTTTCAGCTACTGTATTTTTCTCTTTTAAAATTTGCATTTTGCTGTCATTTTTATCTTCTTTTGCCGAGACTTTTGTCTATTTACGTTCATGTCAAGAACATTTGCCCTTGCTTGTAGGAACATTTTCATAATAACCCTTTTCAGAGAACCCCAGCATGTGTGTCACTTTGACACTGGCATTTCTTGATTTTCTTCTTCCCTGGGAATTAAAGTTTTCCTGATTCTTTGTATGTAGACTGATTTTAGACTGTATCCATTGTGTGTTCCGTGACTCTGTCTTGTTTAGAGTCTAAGGAGAACGCGGATAGTTTTGTTCTAGCAGGCATTGGCCCATTGGGATTTAGGTCACAGGTTCCCCGTCTTTCTGTGGGTGAGGTCCCTCCTTGCTGTACTGTTTGAATATGGGCTCTGTACGTGCCCCCTGCTGGCCAGGATGGATCTTGGCAGTGGCCACCCGGCAGTTCAGTTCTTAGAGCTTTGCTGTGCTGTTGAGAGTCAGCTCTACCATGCTCAGGTCAGAGGTAAGGCAGGAGCTCATGAACTTGATGGGGTCACTTTCCTGAGCTCCTCCCTCACCATGGGACCCCTGGTACTTTCCCATGTCTTGGCCTGCCCCCCCCCCCCCCCCCCCGCCTTTCCAGCTAAACAGCTGGTGCAGTGGCTGGACAGAAAGGAAGACAAGCAACGGGCTTCTTCTCACTGTCTTGGGATTTCCACTCCTCCAGGGGGAGAGGGAAGTCACTTCCCTCAGCATATAGGTGTCTGTCATCCTGGGATTGCTGGAGGCTAGGGAGCAAGAGAATGGAGGGGGAAAGTCTGGAGTTCTATCCCACCCCCCACCAGTTCCTGAGTGTCAGAAGACCCCGTGCCTGCTTCAGAACCAGAACCAAAGGGCTTCTGGAGCTCTCTCTGTCCACCCCAGTGCCCACTTTGGATGTCAGGCTGTGCTGGGTCCAGGCCAGGAGCTGTTGAGGCAGGGGCCATGGGGAGACAGCAGATCCACTGCTGCCCTGGTGTACCTTGAGTTCTGGCATGCTTCCCTAGCCTGCCTGCTACTATTTACTTTTCGGAGGCCTCCAGCAGCTGCTGCATGCATTCTGCCTGGGCTTCAGAGTTGCTTCGGTGGGAGAGGCAGGTCTGTCTGTGTGTTCCTACTGTGGCTTTCCCAGGCCCCGAGCCCCTCCATTAGTCAGACATGGTGCCAACCTGCCACACCTACAGCAGGGAGCTCCCAAGAGTGGGCCTTTGCTGACGGGAATTTCTCTCTGGCTTTTCAGGAGACCCCAACCAAAGAGCTGGGGCACTGCGGAGGGGATGCACACAGCCCCGAGCTGAACAGCCCAGCACCATCCTCAGGCTCTCCTTATCTGAGCAGGTGCATAAATTCGGAAAGCTCAACAGATGAAGAAGGTATTTCACCTCATTGATGGGTTTGAAAAGAAACTAAAAACAGTGCATTGTGAATAAGGTGCATTTTTCTGGAGGTTAATAACATCATGGATTGCTTTAAATGACTGTCTTAGGACCCCTGGGAACAGCTCTGCCATTTTTCGGACCCAAGTTGATTTTGGTTGGTCAGCAGCACATGCCTGTGTGCTTGCCCATCCCCCACTCCCCCACCCCGCTTCCTGTTCTTTATAATGAAGTCATAAAAGGAGCACTGGTTTTTATTTTTACTTTCAGGTGGAGGCTTTGAATGGGATGATGACTTTTCCCCGGACCCTTTCATGTCAAAGACAACAAGTAACCTTCTTAGTTCCAAGCCTTCTCTTCAGACATCCAAGTACTTTTCACCACCTCCGCCACCCCGGAGCGCGGAACAGAGCTGGCCTCACACCCCGCCGTATTCCAGATTCTCCATCTCTCCTGCCAACATCGCCAGCTTTTCCCTCACTCATCTTACGGACTCAGACATTGAGCAAGGAGGTGAGAGGAGGGCTGTGTGTTGAGTGCTTGTTCATTTGGTACCTTCTTAGTGTTTGCAGAGTAGATTGTACAGAAGTTCTTTAGAATGCTCTCACAGTCTTAAGAGTGTGCTCTCAGGGCCACATCCACGTGTAGGACTCTGTCACTCCACAAGCTGAGTGCTACTTGAGGTGTCCCCACGTGACCCTGTTGGGTTAGGTGACCTGGTGGCAGCATGGTTCCAGGTCCCTGCACTTGCTCCAGGATGTCTGCCACCTTATTTTCTCCTTTTTTTCCCTTTTACCACAACCCTTCCTCCCATCCCCCATTCCCCGCTTCTTTCCCCCAGAGAGAAGCCGTTCTTAAAAACACTTGGCCCAAGATTTTGGGATTTAGCCCAAATGTGCTCTGGCTCTTCCCTGGGAATATTGATTTTGCCATTAAGTCTTGGTCTTGTGTGATAGCAGAGGCCTAGGTGGGAAGTCACAGGCAGGGCACATTTGAAGTGCTATTATCTAAACATATGGATCCTTTTTTCCCCATAACCAGATTGGAAGATAAATGTTAATAGGTACATTTTTTGATTTGAAGTTTGCCGTTCAAATACTAACTATGAAACATAAAGCGCTTTCATTTGTGCTTGTGCTCTGTTGAATTGTGCTGATTAGATAATGCCCATTACTTAGAGATCTGTCAGAGATCAGGGCTGACTTTCTCCTGTGCCCTAAGCGCTGACACTGAGCCGCGTGCGAGCTTAGCAGATGTGTGTGCGAAAGCCTGCCAGAGTCTGGCAGGTGCCACTGTCACAGGAAGCTATGCAGCTGGAGCAGGTGGTGGGCAGCCACAGTCTTAGTTCCTTTTTTCTGTAGCGCAGGTCAGATGCTGTCTAAACTATTTTTATCTTTGACAATCACTTCACAAACCTAGCTTTGCTTGTTCTCCCCTAAATAGGAAGCAGTGAAGACGGAGAAAAGGATTAGGTGGATGTGGATGCACTCCCGAGTCCCAGGCTGCTCCCCCAGGGCAGCATTCCTGCACCGCAGCCCAGCAGTGATATCCCCTCCACGTCCGCTGCAGTGGGCACAGCTGCAGTGGGGTGCAGCGCAAGAGAGAGACTCAGGAGGCTGGAAGGGAGTCGGCTGGCTCTGTGCCCATGGTGGGAAGCCCAGCTGGGGAGGCCCTGTGGCCGCTGTCACTCGCCAGAAGTGCTCGTGCCCTGGTCATCCTTGGGGAGCGTTGATCCTGCTCTGGTGTGTGGGGAACTGTAGGCTCTGGGTTATTTCTGGCTTCCACGTGGGGTGTTCTCCACTTCTGCACCTGTGCATCCTTCTGTGCATGAGGGCCCAGAGGCGCACAATGGGAATGGGCACCAGTGAGCCATATTTATTATTTCTAAAGAAATCACTAATTGCTTTCTGTAATTGCACTGTGGATAAATGTTCTAAGAGTACCTGATATTGTACAGAATCTTAAATTATTCAAGGAAAATAAGGCAGGTCAAGCTGGTGCTATCCACTAGTTTGATTTTTTTTCTGTTTTATAGTTTGTTTGCTCTGCATGGTACTTGTAAAGTTTAAATATTTTGAGTGTTCTGCTGTCTAGAATTGTTGGAATTGTACATATGGTACTTTTTCGTAAATGATAAATGATTCCGAAGGTTAGTGTTTTTTGTTCTTATAGGAAATATTTTTGATGAGTCCAAAAAGACTGCTTTGTTCTGTTGACTGAATGAACACACATTTGTCTCTTTCTATGACGCAGGTTCCTTGTAGCAAGCACAGCTTCTCTGAGGAGCTCAAGGGTCTTGCAGCCCCTCCGTGTGATTCTCCCACCCTGCTCCCCAGTTTTTTTAAACCCTTCTGAGAAACTTGACAGGTGGTTCACCGCAGAGCGCAGCTTCAGGTTAGAGTGTCCAGGTCTCCTGCCCACTCCCTGGGGAGCTGAGTGCCCCCATCTGGGCCGAGTTCTGCTGTGGCCCCTGTGCCACTTCCCCTCAAAGTCTGCTCTTCTGCTTGGTTTTTGGAAGCACAGGCTGCTACGTAACTCCTTCCTTCAGATGGTACAGAACTCTGAGGAAGAAGCTGCCCGCACAGGGTTCTGGTTGCCAAGGACAGTTTGAGTTCATTCTGTTTGTACACACTAGGCGTTGAGCTTTTAAATCACCTCCAGAGCTGAATTTTCCCTGAAGAACCACTTCTCATCGTGGCCCACGGTGGCTGGTCTCTGTAACCAAGGAGATACACTACATCCTGCAGCTGGGAGGAGGGACGAGGGACATGACGGAGCCTGCACAGCTAGCACGTCCTCCTGGTTGGGACCTTAGGCAGCCACACGTGGCCATCACACCGAGACATGGCCCTGGGACTCATCTGCACTGACCCTTCCCTTCTGCATTAAGCACCACGTTCTCCCTTTGCCTTGAAAGGGACCGAGTGTGTCCCACACAACCTCCTAATGTTGCCAGGAATTGGGCGTTTGTGATAAAGCTGACCTCATTCTGCAGTCCATGATTCTGCTTTGACATCAGGAAGTTTCCAGGGGCTATAGAGCAGCATGTGCCGGAGGAGGCTTGGCATGTCCTCCATGAAGCCGTGTATACCGGGGTCGGGCATCAGGTCTGTGGTCACCACACACTGACTGGCCTTTCACCCCAAATGTTTTCCGGTGCTGATTTGTTTCCCCGACTCCAGCATAACATGGGCCCACTGGGGCTGTGTGATAGAAGTCCCAGCAAGCAACCCTGGTCCTCATGTGAGATGCAGTTGTGTATGCTGGCTAGAGTTTACAAAGTCAGTTATGACCTTTCTTATCAATTCTGGTTCACTCCACTCACTTTTTATACTAGCAATAACTATCCAGAGCAAGAACTCAGAATGGAGATAGAGCTTCCTCTACTTTCCACTTGGTGTGAGCAGGAAGCACAGCCAGGACAGCAGGGCCTTGGGATGTGCAGACTGGACAAGAAAAAGTTAATAGGGCATTAAAAGGTGATTTTGCCAAAATTGTCATAACTCTGAATTTCCTGCTATGAAGATTTCCTGAGTTTCCTGAATTTTTACATCTATCAATCTTTGTGAGAGATACATGAGAGGTGATAATTATACAAGTTTTTTCAAACTATAACGAGTTCAGATTTAATGACTAAAGTCAAACAGATCCATAGAATATATAGTCTTCTTGTGTAATCAGCCTGGGATCAATTTACTGATATTTGGGGGCTGTACCTTTTTCACTATGATTAAGGAGATTTTAACAAACTAATTCCCATTTTAATTTATTTTAGGTCTATCTTGCTGTCATGATTAATTGCCAAAAGAAAGCATTTTATACATTGAGTTGGGGGGGTGGGTTGGAGTAGTAAATCTTACTGTGGTGTTGCATGGTGGGGAAGATTTTATATTTATAATAAACATGTGAGTCAATATGTTCTTTTGAAATCTCAAGCAATACACAGGAAACCAATTATGTAGATTAGAATTTTCAGCCCATCTTTGAAGTGTCAGCATGTGCTTTGTTGTTCAAGTCAGGTTTTTTTTCTTTTTTCTTTCTTTTCTTTTCTTTTCTTTTCTTTTCTTTTCTTTTCTTTTCTTTTCTTTCTTTTTTTTTTTAACTACGTTGGTTACCAATAGTGGATTTTCAGACCGAACTTGTTCTAATAAGTTATGCAGTGAAATCAGTGGAAATCTCCAGAAAATATGGGTGAGGTTGATAATACCTGATTCACAGTGGTATTTCCTGGCCTTCTTTGGAATCTATCAGGTTTTAATTAGTGCTACTCTGGTGGAGTTTACGTCTTTTAAATCCTATAATAAGAATAACCTTCATTTCCTTCCTACTAGATGTTAAATTTGTGTTATCAAATGATCCTGTCATAAGCCAGAAAAAAGAAATTAAAAAAAAAAAAAAACAGTGCTCCCCAAATCCTTCTGGAAGGACTGTGCGTCTGGGTAAGAAGCCATTCATCTTAAGGGTGAAGAAGCTCCACAAAGCTAAATTGAAAACAGAGCATTCATTCTATTTTTAAATGTACAGGCAATTGTTTCTATAGAAGTGAGTTTTATCTTAGAAAAGTCTTTGTATGTCTTGCTGCCGTAAAACGCCTTTCAAAACCTCTCCCTTGTATTCATATTTTCCATAGGGTACTTGTAGGGTTAGTGACTTACTGCATTTCTGTCCTGAGGGCCCAGGGTGCGACGGAGGCAGCTCTTGGTTTTACCCTACTCAGCCCATCATCTGAAATTCCAGAGGTGAACCTAGTGTTAGGCTCCAAATGTTGGGCTTCGGTGATCAGGGCTTCAGAATAGTAGCCTTATGAGAAGTAGCCTTAAAATAAGAATGGGTGGCACAGTTCCTTCAGAATTCAGTCTCATAAACAATATTCCTAATAGTAACAGGGTTGGCTCCAGTTTTGGCTATTAACGAAACTCCTCTTTAGTACACAGATAAATTCTGAAAAGTGTGTAGACAGTATTGAATTACCAACAACTTGCTACCCTAATGGCTTGAACTAGGTGGTTCAGGCTCACACAAATGCAGACAGACCTTCCCAATGGGCTGGTGCGTGCATCCACTGTTGAATCCCGCCTGCAAGAGAAGATCCATGGGGCAGTCACACCCACACGGCTTCCCTGTTGTGCTTTAACACAGTTGTGAGAGGTTCACGGCAATATCACAGCTAATGAACTTTCAGTTTAAATTGTGTACATTTTTAAATTGTAAGATTTTTACTGTATATTGATGCATAGTGTGATTCAATAAATTGCTTGTAATTTAAAAACTATTTAATATTCAAAATAAATATAGTTATATATTTATAAACTCTGTGGCTGCGTTTCTTTCGTGTGTTCCCACCCCACCCCACCCCACCCCACCCCTCGTTGTGCAAGGGCCGGGTGGGTGACCTGACACTCACTGCCCTGCCGGGGGCACTCACTCCCCGGGTCTCGAGATTGTGTGCCTTTTTACATGACCTAAAACCCCCACTCTCCTGAGAACATGAAAGTCTGTATAATCACTGGAAAACTGAACTTGGAGAC
Organism: Nyctereutes procyonoides; assembly: GCF_905146905.1. Lineage (NCBI taxonomy): Eukaryota > Metazoa > Chordata > Mammalia > Carnivora > Canidae > Nyctereutes > Nyctereutes procyonoides. Next base: position 67,046,782 of record NW_026575126.1, read on the forward strand.
ATAGTGCTTGTGCCGCCGCAAGGTGTATCTGTAATTCAAAGCCTATATTGAGTTTGAGAAGCATTTTAATTTCTGAGATACAGTCTGTGATGAGCTGTAAACCCAGAGGCTGCGCTGCTCAGCCCTAGCCCTTCTCTGCCCCAGCGGACCTCCGCTCCCCTGGCCCAGCGCAGGAGCCCCCTCCTGAGTAAGGCTGACCCCGACTTCGGTCACACCAGCCCCCCTGAGACCCTCGGGGGCCCGATGGAGCCCACGAACCGCCCTGGGAGCCCGTCTGGAAAGTGCGAGCTCAGCGCTGCCCCTGACCCTGCGGGTCACGAGGGGCGGGAGGCCCAGCGCACGCGGGACCTCGGGCTCCAGGTGCCCCCCTGCAGCCTGGAAGCACCTGAGCCAGAGGCTGGTTTTAACCCTTTGTGACGCTCCTGTGAAAGGTGAGGAAACTGAGGCAGGCAGGCCGGCGACTGAGTCAAGCATGTGGGTGGAAGCCAGGGTCTGAGCCCTAACAGCCCCTCTCCCGGGGGAGACCTCGGAAGACCGGTGACCGCCCGCGGAGGCCGCGCGTCGCTCCGCGGGGCTCCGCCCACTCGCCCCTGGACCTGCGTCCCGGCCCCGCGCAGCGCGGGGGGAGCCCTCGGAGCCCCCGGCGGCTGCGGCCCTTCTCAGAAACTAGTGTTTTCATCGCAAAATGGCTTTTCCGCCAACTCTCCGGGCTACTGCGCGTGTTCCGGGCCTTCACCTCAAGGCCAGGTGCGGCGGCCGGGCGCGGTCCCAGGGCTTCGCTCCGCGCCCGCCGGCCCGCAGGCGCCTCAGTCTCCCGCTCCGCCGAATGGGCTCCAGGCCGGGCTGTGCGCGGCGGGCAGGCTGCGGCCTCGGGGCAGGCGGGGAGCGCCGGGTCCCCCGCCCGCAGGTGCGCCCCCGCCCCCGCCCCCGCCCCCGCCGCCTGGCAGGGACACGCGCGCACCCGCCCACCCCGGCCCCGCCCCGCGGGCTCATTTACATACAGCCGCAGCCCCGCCCGAGGCGGCTAAAGCGACGTGTCCTTGTCCCCCGTGGGCAGCCCGGCGCGTGCGGCTGCGGATCGCCAGGTCAGCGGGGGTGGGGGGCAGCGCGGTGGGGCGGAGGGGAGAGTGCCGAGGGGCGGGACCTGGCGGGGCCGGGGGTGGGGGGCATCCACGTGGTAGGACCCGGGGCTGAGGCAGGCGCTGGCCGCTGCCCACCTCGGGCCGCGGACGGCCGCCCCGCGTCCACAGCGACTCTGGGTCCACTGTCCCCCCTGCGCGAGTGACCTACCGCGGGCAGCGCGTCAGCGTGGCGGCCGGAACAGCAACCCCAGGCAGACCCTGCGCCCAGCTAGCGTCCCGCCGAGTCGCTGGCTGGTCTGAGAAGAGTGTCACTGGCCACCTAAGCTCGGGGCAGCGAGGAGCAGGGGGCCCGGGTCGGTCCAGGGTCAGTGCATGTCAAGTTGAGAGGGGGCAGCAGGTCAGAGAAGTCTGAGGGGCCTGGGTGAGCTCCGGCGGGAATGGCAGGGCTGGGCTCAGGGCTCCACGTGTGAGTGAGTGGGAAGGACCCTGGGGTCGCTGTGCAGAGTGGTCGGCTGCCCTCGGGCAGTGAGGGGGCTGCCGGGCACGGCTGCTCTGAGTGTCCACCGGGCGCCCTAAGCATCCACCAGCCTGCCGTGTGACCACAAGGCCTGTGTTCTGGATTCCAGGGCCCAGGGCCTCCCTCCCAGCCGCCACCTGCCAGGATCACTAGCCCGGAGCCATGAAGACCAAGAACCGGCCCCCCAGGCGCCGAGTGCCGCCGCAGGCCACAGAGGCCACCGCAGGGGAACAGAGCCCTGACAGGCCCCAGCAGGGCTCGGGGCTAGAGCTGGCCAAGGGTCTGCGGAGCAGGACAGCGCGGGCGCAGGCGGCACGGGCTGAGGGGGGACGCAGACGGCCGGGGGCCTCGGGGCCGGGGGGCCGGCGGGACAGCAGCGTCCAGCGGCGGCTGGAGAGCAACGAGCGGGAGCGGCAGCGCATGCACAAGCTGAACAACGCCTTCCAGGCTCTGCGGGAGGTCATCCCACATGTGCGAGCGGACAAGAAGCTCTCCAAGATCGAGACGCTCACTCTGGCCAAGAACTACATCAAGTCGCTGACCTCCACCATCCTGACCATGTCCAGCGGTCGCCTCCCGGGCCTGGACGGGCCGGGCCCCAAGCTCTACCAGCACTACCAGCAGCAGCAGGCGGCTGGGGGCGCGCTGGGTGCCGCCGAGCCGCAGCCCGAGGGCCACCTGCACAGGTACTCCACGCAGATCCACAGCTTCCGCGAGGGCTCCTAGCGCCCGGCCCACCGCTCCCGGCCCTGCCGCCTCTGTGCCAAGAGCCCCGGCTTGGTGGGGACACCCCACACGGACATGGCCCCAGTGGCCCCCGCTTTCCCTGGACACTCAGCTGCCTCCTGGGAGCCCATCCTGGCCCCCCCAGGGGACAAGACTGGCGAGTGGCCTGGTGGCGGCCACGGCTCCGGGCGGCACGAGGCCCAAACCTCCGCAGAGCTCCCAGGACCTGCTTTCTAATTGACGAGGCCGCAGTCGACAGGCCTTTGTAACTAAGTTCTCTTCATTCCCAGCTCCCTCCTGAGGCAGGGGGAGAATCCAGGGAAAGGTCAGCCTGGGTAAGTTTTCCCCAGCCAGCCGCGGAGGCCCAGGCCCAGGAAGGGGCCTCCTCCATCCTCCGTGGGAGCTCCTCGTTCAGGTAAACTGAGACATGCAGCAAAGCAAAGCCACGGAGTGTGGCTAAGCCGAGATGATTGATGTGTGGAATTCAGCATGTGTCCGATAGACACCCCAGAACCCCTAGAGATACGAATCCGTTTATCTAGAATTAATCCTAGAGGGAGCTGGGCAGGAGGAGCGGCTGGGATCTTGGCCTCCCTCCCCCTGGGGGCGGGGGTCCTGACTCTGGAGGGTCTGAGCCAGGCCTGAGGGCCTGCGGCCTGGCACCTGGCACGGCGGGGCTGCTGGAGGCAGGTCTGGGAGGGACGCTTCCAGCCCCGGCTCCCCCAGCAGGAGTCCCGCCCAGGGTTGCTGCTTGCTGTCCTGTCGCTGCCGGGGCCATGTAAGTGGCAGAGGGCAGTGTGACAGAGCTTGCGGTGCCGTTGGATCTGGCTCGGAGTTGGGGGCCCTGCGGTGTCTCTGTGGGAAGGAGCCCGAGGTGGTGGGAGCTCCCTTCCCCCACTGGCTGCTGCTCCGTCAGGGCGGGCCTGGGCAGTTTGGCAGGTCCCCGGCCGCCTCAGGCCAAGCAAGCTTCCTTCTCTGGTGACAGGCTTGGCCACTTTGCTCTCGATGCCCCCTGGCATCTCTCCTCCCTTGTGCCTACACCTGAAGCCAATATGGGGAGGGCACAAGGCAACCTTGGCAGCCTCGGGCAGGAACCCCATTGACAAGGGCCGAGGTGAGGGTGGAGTTGGCCTGGCAGATGAAGCCAGACCTCGAGGAGGCCTTGGGGGCGGGGGGGGTCAAGCCCCTCCTGGGGGGGCCGAGCCGCATGGGAGCAGGGCTGCCACAGTGGAGGGCTGGCTCGCCCTCCCAACCCTGGTCGTCCCGGCCCCAGATGCTCAATCCACTGCCAGACTTTGCGTCAGCCTCAAGGATAGCAGGCGGCAGCGGCCCTCGGAACAGCCGTTACCGGTCAGTCCTCTTTCCCGGTGAGACACTGGCTGGACACCCCCCACCCCCAAGCCCCATGCCAGGCCCTCTGGAAGGCGGCCCTGGGAGGCCTGGTCGGGCCTCAGCTCTCCTTCAGCGTGGTCAGGTGGGGACCACAGGTGCTCCTGGCTTGCCCCTCAGAGACGGCCACTCGGGCAGGTCGGTCGCCAGGACATTCCACCTCAGGAGCTGAGGCTGAGGGCCATGTCCAGCTTGGGACGGAGGGGGCCCACACTGCCTGTGGGGGGCCTGCCGGCTGGAACACAACAGAAGGCCCGCAGACCTCGTGGCTCTTATTTGGCTGAGCCGGGGCCAGAGCAGGGCCCGGTGCACCGCTAAAATTGCTGAATGAACCAAGAAACCGAGCTGAAAGCCCAGCAGAGGCTCTGTCCGGGAGACCACGCCAAAGCCCGAGGGTGGTGGGAGGGTCTGTGGGTCACCACCAGCTTTCAGCACCTTCTGTCCCAAGCTAGCACCTGGTTCCCAGAGGGTGACCCGGGCCCAGATGTCTGGTCCTTCTTCCTTTGTGGCCAGAGGGCATCTGCACACCCTGTGGCCATGTCACAAAGTCGAGCTTTCGGGTGTTAAATATGGGGAGCAGGGGAGAGGAAAGGTCTGGGGGCAGGCTGGTGAGGCCTGCTGCTGGGTCTGCACTCTTCGCCCCTGTCCTGGGCCCTCCTGCCCTGCAAGGACTCTTAAGACCAGCGAACCGCTATCCCCAGGGCCCTGCCATCCGGCCTCACACCCAGGCCTGGTACCCACCTGCTGACCAGACCCATGTGAGCTCTGGAGGGCCGAGACCCCACAGCCCGGACCTGAGAAACCAGAACTTGGGACTTTTCTGTGTGGGAAAACCTACCTGGAACTGAACGGCCAGTGCCCTTGCTGTAATTGTGGTAAAAATGTTTCTTAAATGACCGAGATTTGCTTTGATTTCTCCTAATGGTCCCTTCAGCGTACTAATGAAACCCAATGCTGTGTCATAAAAATGAAAGATTTTAGCACGACTGCTACTTGTGCCCCAGGCTGGACACTCATGGGGAGCTGTGCATTCTAATCACAATGTAGCAATAAAAAAAATAGCATGTCGTTCACATTCTGGTGTGAGTTTTTATTGAGTAAAGCATCCAAGGAATCGAGATGGTTTGGTGGTGCTGACCTGGTAGACAGTGGGCGCTCAGCAGTGAGGACACAGTCGCCCTGGAGCAAGAGCAACGTGTAACCAGCTACAGACAGACAGCGAGTCACAGCAGAGCGGCAGGTTGCTGTTGTAGAAGGAACCCATGGTGCAGACACACGGGACGGTGCCCCCAAAGCCCCACTCACGCCTCCCGGTCCCACCTCCACAATTCACAGCAAATGCAGAGACCGTCAGCCCCTTCCAGTGCCCTGCAGGAGGGGACCCCAGAGGAGACCTTCGAGTTGAATGCCACACGGCAAAACGGAGTCAAATGCATGGCTGACCCCTCCTGATGAGAATTCCAGGGAAGGCTGGAGCCAGTTCGTTTTGTCCCAAAATGAGCAGAGGCCAACTTGGGCTTTCAGGCAAAGTGTCTGGTTGCAGGAAGCAAATCTGAGGCTTCACCAAATGGAGCCATAATGGAATAAAAAGCAGCAGAGGAGGGGCGCCTGGCTGGCTCAGTCAGTACAGCATGCGACTCTTGATCTCGGGGTGGTGCGTTTGAGCCCCATGTTGGGTGTAGAGATTACTTAAAAATAAAATCTTAAAAAAAGAGCAGCAAAGAAGCTGCCCGATGGGAGGTGCTTCCCTACTGGCCTGGCAGCGGGGGGGCAGTCTTGCCCCGGTGTGTGGGGCTTGGGGCTGCGGCCTGCACACCCCGTGTCCCTGCAGCCCCTACTGTATCATCAGACACAAAGGGAGCAGCCTCCAATCCCACAGGGGGGCTTGTGCCCATCCAAAAGAAACCCCTCTCCAACCTTGGCTTCCAAGCTGTCAATTCTCACTTAAGTTTTGAAATTAAACTGTGTTCTCGAGTCTGGCTCTGAAAAATGATCAGAGAACAGGGCAAAGTGGCCCTGAGCCCCACAGCCATTGTCTTGGTGGGGGAGGGGTGCTGTACCCCACCTGTCTGGGGACACTGGGGGCTTCCTGGGTTTGGCTTCCCAAGGCAGCATTCCTGGAAAGCTCCAGGCTCCTGTTCCAGAACAGCAGGAGGCACAGTGGGGAGGGGCAGGTGGGAAAGGCTGGGGTGAAGGAGCCCCCACCCCACTCCATGCCTGCAGACAGGGGTACGTGTGTGGGAGCATCCACAACTTCACATTTCTGGGCTGGTTCAGCCAGTGCCTCTGAAGTGGCTGTGACCTCAGGCCAGGTTCCCTCCATGATCCACATGTAAGAATGGCTCAGACCGGAAGGCGCACATATCAACTTTGAAGGACACACCTGCTTCAGGTGAGGGGAGGCTGCGGCCTCAGCAGCAGACAGGGCCACGGGCCTCCTGCGAGGCTCCAGGCACCCTCGACGGCGTGCTGGGGAGGCCCGGCTCCCCACTCCAGTCAGTGGCTGTCTCCTGGGACCTGCTCCTGAAGGCTCTGGTGGCATTGGCCCGGACAGTGATGTGATCCCAGCCCCCCTGGAAGGAAAGAGCCTTGTCAGCCGTGGCTGCTGGGGGCCAAGGGGAGAGACCATGCTTCCAGACCCCTGAGGGGCTCCATCTGGGGCCTCCCGCACACCCCAACACCGGATCCCAGAGCACGCAGCATGACCACGTCACCCCTGGCCGGCTCAGCCGCCTCTCACAGGCCCTACTCACTCCGATGCCATAGTCCCAGCCCTGGCCCTTGGGCTCTCGAGGCTGCACGCCTGTGCGATGGCACACGGTTCCCCGGCTCAGGCCATGGCTCCCCTGGACCTTGTTGGCGATTACCCAAACCTGGAATGCAGACCCGGTGAAGGCCCAGCCCTCAGCCCTGGTGGGACTGTGGGGATGGCAGTGGGGACCCAGAGTACCCCAAACCCCCAGAGCAAGCATCCGCTTTCAGCCCTCACCCCCCGGGCACCCAGACCTGGTCCAGGGGCCCCACGGACACTCGGCACACGTTGTTGGACACGTGCTCCCAGCTGGAGCCTTGCGGGTAGCTGGGCGTCACCCCCTGACGATACCACAGGTTCCCTGGAGAGAGAGGGGCCCAGAGCATTGGGACCCACGTCAGGGTCTGGCCACAGAGACAGAGGAGGCTGTCCCCACACTTCCTGGGGCTCCTGCTGAGCCAGCAAGAAAGAAAAGCTGGGGTCCCAGCCCCCTCTGCCCTATCCACACTGGACTCCACCTGAAGCTCAACATCATCCTGCTGGGCAGGGCTGGCATCGTCACACGTTCTCTACGCATGAGAAACTGAGGACAAGGAATTCTTTAAACAAATCCAGAGACCAGGGTCTGGACTCAAAGCCCAGTTCCAGGCCCGACTCTGCCCTATTCCTCGCCGTGCTTGTTGTGACCACAGCCACAAAGCAGAAAAGGGACCTGGCCAGAGCCCTGCCCGAGGTGGGATGGCCCCTAGCTGCCCATGGGGCTCCCAAGCAGCCACGCAGCATCACCCGGCCATGGTGCTGCACCCTCCACCGACGCCCCGGGCAGGGCTGGCGCCCCCCCCACCCTGCACGGCTGGGGAGAGGGCTGGGTCTGGAGGCTGACCTCAGGCTGCCGGCCTCTCACGGTGGCTCACACAGGTCTTGTGTCAGGGCCCTGGGGCCGCTGAGGGTCTCATCCCACTGGGGTGCTCAGGGAAGCCCTAGCCTCCTCCGGTGACCACCGAGGATGAGAAACAACTTGCCGTTTTCGTCCAAGGCGTACACTGACGTCTGCCCCACAGATACCTGCTTCAGCCTCTGCTTGGGAGGAGACGGGATGTGGTACCAGCAGTCACCTGCGGAGCAAGGCCAGACTCACTGTAGAGCCACCAAACCTGCCTCCCCATGTGCTCGTGGGCCACATGGCCAGCCTCTGTCCTTGGGCCAGCCAGGCCATACACACGTGATAGGGCCCCATGTGAGCCGGAGACCAAGCAGAGCAAAGCCCCCAACGTGCCACTTTGCCCAGGGCCATCAGAGGCTGTGGGTGGTTCTAGATGGTGGGATCCAATGGGGCGACCTCAGCACAGGGACGCCAGGGTGCCCAGCCTGGCATGTGGTGGACAGCCCGTCTGGGGGCTGCCATGTATGACCACAGCACAAGTTCCCCATCCTTGTGTGGAGGGCAGCGATGTGCAAGCCACCCTCCATCGTCTGCCCGCCCCTGTGCCAGACGCTGTCTAGACGTCCAGCAGAGAACAAGCCAGCACGGCCTGCACTCCCAGAGGGCTGCCAGAGCCGCCACTGCACACCAGGCCCTGTGGGGGCCACCCCGGGAGGGCGGCCTGATGGGCAGAATGCACACAGTGCCCACAACCAGCAATGCCCGGGGCTGGAGGTGAGGTTGGTGAGGGGCAGCTGGGAGGGACTGCCCCATGCCCCGGATGACCACCCCCAGCTGGCCCCCGCAGGAAGGGGCATGGCCGCTGGGGGGTCCTGGCTTGGCCCCAGGCCTGGTCCACGCGCAGCACTCAAGACATGTTTGTCCAGCGGAACCGAACATTAGGAGACCCGTCTTCAGTCCCCCGGAAGCAGAGGCACAGGCAGCCTGGCTCTGAGCAGCCCCCGCTACCCTCATCCCTGCTCACAACAGCTGGGGATCCCCCTGGAGGGGCCGCACTCACCAGCTGGCTGGGTGGGGGACACAGAGCCCCGGTAGAAGGCGGAGCCATCCCTGGCCACGGCCCACACCTGGTGACAGGCTCCAATGGAGATGGAAGTGAAGGGCTGGTCAGTGCCCACGTGCAGCCAGGAGGAGCCCTGGGGACAGGAGCCAGGAGGGACACTGAGGGCTGCGGGAGCCCGGCCTCTGACCCTCCCCCTGGCCCCAGGACCAGGACCTGAGAGGCGGCAGCTCCTCACGCCAACCTCACCCTCGGCTCCAGCTGCCCAACCTGGTGACTCCCCTGGGCCACATACAGTGTCCACAGTCCCCGGGGCTGTCCTGGGCAGGCCTTGGGAGGCCTGAGCCCCGTGGGACCTCAGTCCAGAGTTCTATTTTGGAAAGACTCTGCCAGAACCCCAGGAGAGCCCGAGGGCTGACAGGTGGGCAGGACTAGGGTGGCCCCTGGGGGCAGGTGCTCACCGCGGGGTTGAGCTCCGACACGCCCAGGCGGCAAAGCACATCTCCCTTGTCACTGACGGCCCAGAGGGCGATGCTATGCCCACTTCTGTTGGCATCTGGGCTCTCTGGGATGATGGACACATCCCCAAGGGTGATAGGGGCCACCTCCAGCCAGGGCCCAGTGGTCACCAGCTTACATTTTCTGCACAGTGGAAGAAAACAGAACCCTGGGGTCTTGATGCTATGGCAGGAGCTCTAGATGCGCGTGCATCAGGCCACCCTCTAGCCCACACAGCCTCTGCGGGCCTGGAGGCAGAGCCAGGATCGCCCCCAGTGCCCAAGTGGGCACCCCTTCCTGATGGGCAGGAATGAGGGGCCTGGAGAGGCGGCCCCCGCCTGCCCTGCCCCCAGCCTGGCCTCCCATCCTGACCTGCCTGTCCTGCTTAGAGCAGAGCCTGCCAGTGACATTTCTCTTATTTGTTCTTGAAAACAAACTGCAGAAACCAGAGAGCGTTGGGAGCCCAAGGGCATTTCCTGGACTGACATTTACTTTGATTCTCTTTCCCTCCCCCCTCCCTCTGCTTTTCTTCCACAGGGACTGGCCCAGGAGGGACTGGTAGGAAGGGTAGGCTTACAGCTCCTGGTTACCATGTCACTCCCGTCTTTACCTGGCCCAGCACCTTCTCCTAACAAAATCCTTCATGGTTTTGTACCCATGGTATGAGCTGCAAGAGAAAGAAGCTGAAGTCAAGGCCACTTTGTGGAAGTTTCTGGAAAGCAACACGGCACATGCACGTGTGCACACACATTCTTTTTCCCCTCGTTAAGGGCAGAGCCTCCGTGTGAGCCAATGAGTGAGCTCAACAGGCAGCAGGTATGACAGGACACAAGGCTTATCCTTCAGATGCCCATTGCCTGGCTGGGGTTTCTGGGGCACAGGTCTCCCTGGGCTAGGATGTAGCAGCTGCCAGATCAAGGGTTCTCGCTAGGGGGTTCCGAGCCCTCCCCACCACCCAGCCCATCTGAGCCCTTCTGGGGAACAGTCGAGTGGAGGCCTAGAGACAAGGGTAGGGTCAGTCCAGGAGGCTTGGCTATGGCTGGAGGGGATGCCTATGGGCTCACCTGTCCCTGACCTGCCTGGTCCCCAGGCCTGGGCCTGCTCAGAGACCCTGGCTCGGGCTCCCACAGCTCTGTCATCCACTTGGATGTGACCTGTGCACCATGAAGGACCTGCTACCCACCAATGCCATGCGCCCACTTGGCCACCAGGGTCTGCTGGCTTTGTGGATATGTCACTCACTTCTCCCTTCACTTCTCAGGATGCTGCTGGCCTCACTCCACTTTGTTCAAACTGCCTTTCCACCAGACACCTCCCTCCAGCCACCTCCGCCCATCCCCCAGGGCCTGCCCCAAAGCTCCCCAACACCACCCCTGATAGAGAAGCCCAGTGCACCAGGTCCCTGGCTGCCCCCCCCCACCTCCAGAACCCCTCCCCAGAGTAGCAGGGACACAGCTGGGTGCCGAGGGAGTCGTGGTCATCCTCCCTGAGCCTATCTACTGAGCTAGGTCTGGCAGGTGTGCTGGCCTGAGCTCATCTCTCTGGCCACCCCACTGGCTGCTGAGGTGAGCATACAGGGGTCCGCTCCTTGGACATATCCGGGTGCATGCAGGGGCGGGAGTGGCCCCAGAACAGCAGGGGGGGGACAAGGGTGCCTCCTGGCACAGGGTGAGGGCCCCTCCCCACGCAGAGGCATGCTTACGCAGGGAAGTCACTGGCGTACTGCCAGCCCTCCTGGTCAGTGCCCCCGGGAACGCTGAAATCCACAGACCAGTCAGAAACCTGGAGGAGAGGTGGGTGAGTGCGGGAAGCCCCCGGCGCCAGCCCCCGTCCCGCAGCCCGGAGCTCACCCAGGTCCACTGCAGGGACGGGGGCTTCGTGCCAGCCTTGGTGCACTCCTGCAGCCCTGAGGCGTCGCTCCACATGTACCGGTCGGTGGGCAGACCCCTGCAGTGGATGACAGGGCCGCTAGGATGACCAGTGACAGACAAGACAGGAGCACCTGGAGCGTCTGCGTCTCCAGAAGGGTGAGGGCAAAGCCAGAACTGCCCCAGGGTGGGGACAGCAACCAGAGGACCCCCTGTCACCCAGGAGCCTGGGTCGCCACCTGCAGCCAGGCCATCCACCCGCGAGCTGTGGCCTGCTGTGCGGTCTGAGAGCCTCTCCTCCCCTCGCATTATGGGTTGCTGTGCTCCCAAAAGATGTTGAAGCCATAGCCCCAGTACCTGCAAGTGTGACCTTATTTGGAAATAAGGTCTTTGCAGGAGATCAGGTTAGAATAGAGTCATCAAGGTCGGCCCCAAACCAATACGACAGTGTCCTAATGGGCTTCAAATTTTCCAAATAGGGAAAGCAGTGTGAAGACGGAAGGGAGGTTGCCACAAACCAAGGGACACACCTGAGGCCTCCAGGAGAGAGGCTGGAGGCTCCCTCACCGCCCTCAGAGTGAAGTGGCCCTGCGCACACCTTGGTTCTGGATTTCCCAGGGAGAGATTAAATGTCCATTGTTCAGACTGCTGAGTGTGTGGTGCTTGGGGACAGCAGCCGAGCTCACCCAGACACTTGCAGAATGACAAGCCCGCGCAGTGGTGTTGGGCAGGCAGCTGTGAGGCTCAGGTGGCAAGAGCTGGGAGCTGTGGCCCTGGGTACCCACACTCAGCGAGGACCAGGGAGCACAGTGCCTAAGGAATAAGCAGGGATGCTACCCACACCCACGCAGAGGCTTCTAGGACAAGTTTTGGTAACGTGTGTCAACTGCCTTCACAAAGCTCAAGCCCTGATTTACTGGGATGAAGGACAAACTCCCAAATATTTACACACAAGAAAATCCTTCAAGCAGTTCGTACAACTTGGAAAGGTCACAAAAGATCTCCCTGTCCGACACTGAGAGGAGGTTAGATGACCTGGATCGCCCTCGAGTATCCAATGGCAGGGCTGTCACAAACCATCTTTATGTTCCCATGAAGCCCCTGCCTGGCCCGGCGCCTCAGCCACTCACCTGCTGGAGTAGCCCGTGACGGGGTTCCAGCGCTGGTTCTCGTAGATGTAGACACACTTCACGTCTGACTGCGTGTAGATGTTACTGGTGCTGCTGGCCAGGCCTGGGGAGAGAGGAGGCTGCCGGCTGGGGACTCAGGCTTCTGTCTGAAGCACTGAAAGCTGCAGAGAATGGGTGGAGGAGGGTCCGGGGAGGGCCAGTAGAGAGGGGTTCACAGGCCTGGCTTGGCTTTCTCACTTTGTGATTATTCTGGGGTTGTACACCCTCCATGAGAAGAACCTGCAGCGCATTACATCTCTGATCAGCACCACCTCTAGCTCCTCTGTTCTGGCAGCTGTCTTTCTAGAAACTTCAAGGCCCCGGGCTCAGCTGTGGGTGCCCAGGAAGGTGTGCTGGAGGCAAGGCTGGTCTCCGGGCTCTCACAACTCAAGGGCTAGCCCCGAAGCCATCCTCTGGAGGCTGGCCTTGGTGAGGTCAGCCGAGAGCCAATGCTGGGACAGTGGCTCTAGAGTCGGGGACAGTGGCTCTAGACTGGGGCAGGGAAGCCAAGTGGGATTGGAGGGGTGGGCCTGGGAAGGCTGTGGGCAGGGCCTGGGAAGCCAGACTGGCTGGCCTCTTGAGTGCAGGTCACTCTCACCTTGGAAGCAGCCTCCGCCGTAGCCACCCGTATAGACCCAGGCTGTGTGGTCGTAGCCGATGCCCCACACCACTCCCCGGCCGCTGGCCTCCACCACTCGCAGGTGGCCTCCCATCTGCCGCCAGAACCTGAAGCGAGGCGAGAGAGGTCAGGAGGAGTGCGTCTCAGCACACCTTGCCAGCCTTCTACCCTGCAGCCCTGTTGGCTCAGTGGCCTCCCTCAAACATCCTATTTTTACTGATCTTCCATCTCTAAAGGGTGGACTTTATTTAGGACGATAACATCTGTCTGGCTCCCCATCCAGTAGTAATCGGAGCTAATGTGGCCCAAGAGTGGGCATAGGAGCCTCAGGATCTGCGGGCAGGGGGGGCACGCCAGCAGCCACCTTTCCACACCTGCCCCTGGGGATCTGGGACAGGCATGTCATGGCAGAAGGCAGGGTCATCTCATCTGGATGAGCCACGACACGGGCCAGTACACTGGGAGGTGACAGCACGGCCTCTCGGGTGGCCAGTGTGCACGGTGTCACCTGGGTCCCCCTCCTGTGTGCCAAGGTCCTGCCTGCTGTCACCAGAGGTAGTCAGACTTGTTCATCCAGGTGCTAAGCACACAGGGCTTCCAAGAACAGACCAACAAAGGCTGGACACATGCATCCACTCTCCCATCCTGAGCGGAGCCTCCCAGCCTCACCCACCTTCCCCCAGTCCTCACAGGCTCCTCTGCCCTGCACCCTGTTCCTGGCTGCACCTCTTCCTGATGACCAGGTACCAGGCAGGTGGGGGCCCCCACCAGCTCCCTCCTTATTAACACTCACATAATGCCATTCCCAGGGCTAGCCAGCAGGAAGCAAGACCCTACCCTCCCTTCTTGAACCACAACCCTGGTTGCCCTGGGCCAGTGCAGAGCACAGCTGACTCACATCTGGTCACAGGGCAGCATGTGCTCAGAGGCCTCCAGGTCTGGGCTGGGCTCGCTCACAAAGATGTCCCCCTTGCAGGTGACGGACCAGATGGCCTGCGGGGAGGGGCGGCCGTGGACCCTCCGGCTCTCGCAGCAGGACAGGTTGAGCAGGGCCAGCTGGAGGGGGAGACAGCCAGTCACGCTGCGAAGGAGGCAGGTGGCAGGCCCAAGACCCCTGCCCGTGAGCCTGGCCTGTCGTGCATGTCCACTCACCCAATCATTCATGTCCTGCTCAGTGGCAGCAGCCAGATGCACGGGCCACCTCTGCCGTGTCCTCTCGGGGGTATAAAGGGCAAAAGAGTGCTTGGTCTCGTTGAGCACAGGGACTAGGAGTGTCACCTCATTGAGGAAGACGTGGAGGTACTGTTTACAGAGGAGGGAGCAGGGCTGTCGCCAGGGCGGAGGGGGAACTGTGGGGCTGCGGGGCACAGAGGGCCTCTGGGGGAGCCCCGGCCGTGGTGGGGGGACAGGGATGGCCTGGGTCACCCCCAATTCCAGAGAGCCAGTCATAGGGTTCCCTGGGGCCTGTGGGGTTAGTGGTGGGCTCCAGGATCAAGCTTGTTCAGTATGGACGTCCCAGTTCACGAGCAACTGCCTTAGTTATGCTCCTGATGTCAACAGCAGACTCCAGAACCCAGTCAACTGCGTTCAAACCCCAGCGCCAGGAGGGCAGAGGGGCTTTAACGCCCCGAGCTGAAACCCCAGGGACTGTCCGCGGCTCCATGAGGAGGTAGCTCTCTGGGGCAGCAGCAGGGGCCCCCGCACTTGTGCTGGCCATTGACTGGGGCTGCTGTCACCACGGGCAGCCACTCTGCCACTGCCAGACACGGTCCCTGACTGAGCAGCTGGGGGCTGGTGTCCCAGGCATGGCTCTGTGCCCCCCTCCCATGGGAGCCACCCTCCCAGGGGAACCCCACACATACCTTCTTCTCCTCGTGGACCACGTAGTAGATGAAGAGGATGCTGTCCCGAGCTCCATCGAGCCCCGTGAACTGCTCCAGGGCCACACGGACGTCCACCCACTTGTGGGGTTTCCAGTCACACCACCACTGCAGGGCCCCCGTCTTCACCCACACCGACTGTAACACAGGCCCCAAGGGCACAGGACAGAGTCATAGGTGGGCCTCTGGGGGCCCAGCTCCCTAAACTCCCCCTCGTGACAAAGGTGGTACTGCTGCTGCTCACCCAACAGCTGCTGGGTCCACAAGCCATGGTGTCTGTGTGCCCCCTCCTAATTCTGTCACACTGTCACCCCATGCTTGAGATAGGGAAACTGAGGCTCAGAGAGGTTCTGACCTGACCCAAGGTCAATGAGGGAGTCGGGGGCAAAAAAGGGGCCCATGCCTGGCCTGCTTGTGTCTGGAGGCCCAATACTTAGCCACCAGTGAGATGTTTCTGCACCTGTGGCCGAGGCCCAAGGACCCCATGCTTCATATAACTTTCACCTGCCAAGCTGACTGAGGGCTTCGGGGGACCATGCCCCACCTGAGGGGCTCCAGGAGAGCCCTTAAGCCCATCCTCACTCATCTCAATGAAGCCACACTATCTTGGCTCTTGGGGTTCCTTCTGGAGGGAAGGGGACCACAGCGCTCCCCTCCCCCACACCCCCCTCTGAGGCTGCTTCGGTATCTGGGTCCCCCGGGCTGAGGCTGCACCTAGAGCACAGTGGGATGAGTTTGTCCTTTTGTCCTCAGGATGGAGGACAAAAGGAATGGACTCTGTCTTCAGCCTTGAATCTACAGGACCTGGGAAGGACGGCTTCACCTCTGAGCGGGACGGACAGAGGGATGGCTACCTCTCTGTTTCCTCTTCGGGCGAGTATACAGTAGGTACTAAGTGAATGCATCCAGGAACTGCCTACCTGCTCTACGGCCTGCTCGTAGTGCCGGAAGTTCTCCAGCTCCCGCTTGGTCCTCTCAGTGAGCTGCTGGAAGATCTGCTTCCGCCAGGCGGCTGTCTGGGCCGGCGTGATGGACAGGGACAGCGTCTGTACCGAGGGGGACAGGCCTGCGGGCCAGCAGAGCCTCAGGGCCAGGAGCCAGCAGGCCAGGGCTCGTCTCTCTGTTCTCGTTTTTAACCACCTGTTCTTGCTGGAGAGCTATGATCTCTGCAACATGCCCCATAAGCCTTCCCCACAGGGCTTTCCCTGATTGGACCCTCAATTCTGCCTCGAAAGCAGCCACCAGTACTAGGCCACGGGGAGGGGAAGGGCCACTCTGGCTGGTCTCCCAAGGCTGCTGACAGACGGGCTGAGCCGAAGGGGGTGTTCAGGCAGGACACTGGGTCTGCTTCCCACCCCCCCAGAGGGTGCTGGGCCCCTAGAGCCCTGGGCTTACCCGACTGGACGGTGAACCACTTGAGCACAGAGTGGGCCTCCACAGCGCAGCCTCCTCCGGATACCCAGGCCCATAGTGAGTGGTCATCAGCCCCGTAGGGCTCCTCCAAGCCCAGTGGGAGGAGCCCCAGTGTGGAAAGGCCGGTGGTCTCTGGAAAGCCAGCAGCTGAGTGGCTGGGTGCTCTCTTGGGCTCCTTCAGGTCAATATTGGTCCAGGGCAGTTCAGCCGGGGTGGAGGCCAGGCCAGGCCCAGGAGCCGGAGTGGCCAGGCTGGTGACCTCCACAGCATGCTCTGTGGTCCTGCCGATGCCCGGGCCTGTGGCCAAGCTGTCCCTGGGGTTCCTGGGACCGTCCACAGACTCTGCAGGGACAGGCTGGTCAGGCCCCACTCTCTCAGCTTCTAAAGAGGCATCCGTGTCACTCGGTGCACAGGACTCACCACTGCCCCTCACCTCGTCGCCAAAGAAGCAGCCAGCACTGGGGATGAGAAGGGCAGACCTATGACTTCTTTGAGGGAAGGGCACGTGCTGCTGTGGGCAGCCCAGCTCACCTGCTGTGACCCTGGGGGCAAGCCACAGCCACACCACACACATGGAAGGCTACCTCCCAGGGCGCGGGAACAGCCAGGTCGCAGCCCAAGCCGATCAAACCATTTATCTGGGGGTGGAAATCTGGCAGTATTGTTATTTTCTTATTGTGGCAAAATACATGTAAGATAATATTTACCATCTCAAATGATGTGGCATTAAATAACCATGAGGTTGTGCAACCACCACCACTAGCTGGTTGCAGAACTTTGTCATCACCCCAACAGAAACCCTGCCTGCGTTCAGGAGCCACCCTCCATCCCCCTACCACCCATCCTGGCTTCCACCAATCCGCTTTCTGCCTCTATGCATTCGCCTATTCTAGACATGTCATACAAAGGGCATTGTGTGATATGGTCTTCCGTGACTGGCTTCTCTTGCTCTGTATGATGATGTCAAAGTTCAGTCAGGTTGTGGCATGGATCACTACTTCCTTTTGTTGCTGAAAAATATTCTGCTGTATGGATACGGCACATTTTATTTATTCATCCGTGGATGGACATCGGAGTTTCCACCTTCTGGCTACTGTGAATGATGCTTCTATAAACACGCATATACAAATTTTTGTTTAACATCTGTTTTCCATTCTCCTGGGTATATACCTAGGTGATGCGAGTGCTGGGTCATGGGGTGGCTCTATCTTTACTTTCTTGAGCAACCGCCACACTATTTTCCAAGGTGGCCGTCCCCACCAGCAGTACACGGGGGTCCCAATTTCTCCATATCTCGTCAACACTTGATGTTGCCTTTTTTTTTTGACTATAGCTCTCCCAGTGGGTGTGAAGTGGTATCTCATTTGTGGTTTTGATTTGCATCTCCCTGATGATACTGAGTGTTTTTTCACGTGTTTGTTGGCCATTTGCATATCTACTTTGGAGAAATGTCTATTCCAGTCCCTTGACTTTTCAAATTGAGTCGTCTTCTTGTTGTTAGTTGTAAAGGTTCCTTACACTTCTAGATACTAGACCTTTGTCAACTATGTGATTTGCGAATATTTCCTCCCATTCTATGGATTATCTTTTCCTTTCCTGATAGTGTCCTTGGATGCACAAAAGTTTTTAATTTTGATGAAATTCTAATTTATCTATTTTTCCTTTCCTTTCTGGTGCTTCTGGTGTCCTATTTAAGAAGCCGTTGCCAAATCTAAGGTTTGGCATCAGCAGTTTTGGAAGCTTCTCAGATGATTCCAATATTTGAGTACTACCAGCTGAGAGCCCAAACCCTCAGGTAAATGAGGAAAGTCCAGCCTGGCCAGCCTCTCAGCCATCTGGGCTTCCAGCTCAGCAGAGTGAAGACCGCCATGCTGGGGGAGCAAAGGGACATGGACCGGAGGCTGGGGAGGGCCTGTGTCGCAGACAGGGACGTGGCTGCCGTGGAGCACTGTACCAAGGGCCCCTGAGCCACAGGACCAAGCAGGTAAGCACTGCGAGCACTCGCGTTACAGAGCCGAGGTGATCCCCTGCTAAGACACTAAGTCATCTGCCTACATTTAACGCAGGTGGCAGAGCTGGGACTCACCCACACTCTCTACACCCACGGATCTCAGAACTGTAGAAACTGCACACCTGGGACCTTGCAAATAATGCAAAATCTGCTGACTGCAAAATTCTACTGAAACAGAAGCTCCGGGGCTGGGGTCTGGACATCTGTGTGGGATCAAGCCCTCTCAGCGTTTCTAGTGCGTGGCCAAGTCTGAGGTCCCTGTTCTAGACTAGAGAGATCCTCTGTCTTCTTCTCTGCTTTCTTTTGCCAGAGGGGCCCCACCCCTCATGTAGAAGCCTTTTCTCTCCCAGACCTTAAGACTTCAAAACCAACGGGCCAGCTCTGTTCAGGGACGACTCCCTGGCTCTGACATTGGATGGACACCCCAACCTCACCCACTGGCCCCCTCCCACCCTGCCCACAGCCTATCCCCACAGACCACTTTCAAGCCTAGCCCTGGCACCAGGCATGGGGAGAGACCTCGCGGGCCATGGCCTGGTTTTTCCCTGCCTGGGCAAGGCCCAGAGCCCCACTGAGAGGCCAAGTGGCAGCCTCTTCCGGACACTGCCACCCTTCCTGACCCGAGTCTTCCGTACCCTGCTGCCCCTGGGATCACCTGAGGAGACTTGATGAGCTACCAGAGTGCGATCGGTCACTCTCTCGGCTGGCGACGATGGCCTTCCAGGTTTTCCCACTGAGTTCACTCTGGGTGACACCCTGACGGAAGTACATGGCCCGGTCCTCACAGCCAATGCCCCAAACCTGGCACAGAGAGAGGTGCTGCTGGGTGGGAGGCCAGCATGGACCTGAAGGATCCCTTCCCTTTAGGGGTGTGGGGGAGGACGAGGGGTGGGAGAGAGTACCCCAAGGCTGGAGGACATGTCTGCAAATGCAGACAGGATCCCCTCCTAATATGTGCAATGTGTGTGTGTGCATATGAGTGTTATGGCTGGGAGGGTTGACGGGGGCAGGAGGCGGATGTGGGGTGGGTGCACAGGTCAAATGCAGGGAGCAGAGCCCAGAAAGGGCCAGGAGAAGAGGGGCTCAGGGAGACCCTGGGCTTTAGGCTGGCAAGGTCCAGAGAAGGTGGTGGTGCTACTGGACATCGTGCTGTGACACAAGCCCACTCATGTCCCGATCTTCCATGTAGCCTCTGGGAGGAGGAATGCTGCTCCCCGAGTGAACCCAGAGAATGGTCTGGGTCTTTTTAGAGAGTGTTGGTAAGTCCCAGTTCTGCCCACTGGCGTTAAATGCAGGCAGATGCAGAATAGCATCCTTGATCCTGACCTCATTTTCTATGAAAAAGGCAGCTGGGCAGGGATCCTCCTGTCTGCCTTTGGGTGCTGAGGCCTGTGGGGGTGCCTCCGGGCCTCAGCCTGCCCATGGCGGTCCCAAGCGGCCTTACTGGGAGGGAGGCGGTGTCTCCATCACTTGGCCATGGCAGACTAGCCTCTGCCCTCTCTCCCTGTGGGTACCCACCAGTGCCTGGTCTTGCCCGACTGCTGTGTGCCCAGCTGACTGGGGTGGGTGAGAGGACAGCATGGGGACAGCACTGGAAGGCCAGCACCCCCCGGGAAGAGTTTCCAGGGCAGGGCACTGGGGAAGGAGTCACCTTCACACCGTCAGTCTTAAAAGCAGCCAAACCTCATCCACCACATTGTACAAACTATACAGGTGATGTTCAAGAGATGTTGCATTCATAAAGTTGGGAAGATCGGTTTCATTCTTCACTTACTGAACTGACTGTGCCCCAAAAATTCTCGACAAAATATCCCTGCCAGTCCCTGGGATGTGCACCCCTGGTCTGTGCTCACCACCACCACTCTGAGGATCCCAGGGGGAGGGGCCTGGGACAAGCAGGGGCCCTCGCACCCGGGTGCAGCTAGCCCTCTGGGTACCCTTGCAGGCTGGGAGTCTGAGGAGGTGCCAGGGACCTCCCATGCTGGCATCATGTCTGGTGGGAAGGGGCAGCAGGAAGCATCAGGAGCCCCCACTCTGAGACCTCTATTGTGTATGAGCTGCTGGCCCACACCTGTCGGGATCCAGGGCTCAGAGTCACACGCATACCTGGTCATTGAGCCCCACGTTCACCATCATCATATCTCCGACCATCTCAATCCAGCTGGTGCCACAGGGATTGTGCGAGTTGACGCCTCTTCGGAACCACACCTGAGGAAAGTCAGAAATAAAATGCCTCCTTGGAGGGCCACTGGAATTGGATATTGTTTTCGAAGGCTCTGGAAGAACGAATGAATAATTTGGTTCTTTTGTTCATGCCACAAATGACCACAGCACATCAGTGAGAAAGAAGACATCATTTGGGTCCCTCTTCCCTGCACCCCTGCTGCATTCCCTCTGCGCTTGGTGCTGTTCCACACAGCAAGGGTCACCTGCCCCCAGCTGTACCTATTCTGGTGGCTTCCTATCTCTTCTTTGGCAGAGGGCATTGCCCCTCCAGGAGACAAGGCTGTCTGAATCTTTCTAGAACATTCTTTCTACCAGTTCACATCTTGGCACCAGGCAGGAGCAGCAGGTGTCACCTATATCAGCTGTCTTACTGTACAGCCAGGAGGTGGGACTTCTCCTGGCAATGTTTGGGGACAGGGAGGACGGACATGTACTGCATCTCGAATGTAGAGCTTGACTAGCAACATCTCACCCCCATAGACCTGTATGTAGTCCCATCTTAGCTTGACACTTGGAACATGTGTTTGTCCAATCAAGCTTGCCTCTATGTCGGATGACGGCCTTAATGATGTTATTTAGAAAAACCATTTTTTTCTAAACTTACCAGGAGATAACACACTTTGGATCCATTCTTAGTGCTTTAGGAAATAGTCTCTTTAAGCCTAACTTTTTTCGGGGCTCTAGCTGGCTCAGTCAGAAGAGCATGCGGCTCTTGATCTTGGGGTCATGAGTTTGAACCCCACATCGAGTGTAGACATGACTAAAAAAGTAGATAAACTTGTGAAAAATCAGGCCTTTCGTTGTTGTTGTTAGTTTATAAAAATAAACACAATCCAACCAAATTTCCCTCCACCCACATGTGGCCCCATAGTTGACCCCACCCACCCTGGCCCCTGCTGTGCTCCGCCACAACTGTCCTTACCCACTCTGGCTGACACATGAGCAAGATCCCAGCAGTTCTGAGACCCACTGAGAGGAGCACCCACGTGTTTAATCAGGAAGTTCCCGAGGCAGGATGGGGGGAGGTGACTAGTGAGAAACTCTCAAATCTCTTTTATAACAATTGCTAGAATGCCTAAACTGTCTCCTCGACCCAAAGAAAATTTGCACAAATATCTGTCTGAAGACGGAGCACATTGCTCCTATAAATAAAATGCTCTGCTCATTTAATGCACTGTTCTGAGAGGGACTGAGGAATTATGGGAGGCAGATGCTTCAGGTGACCTGAATTTTGGGCTCAAGGACTTCTGCATGGACACAGACTCAGATGTGTGGGGGATTCATCATCCCTGGGTTGCTACAGGATGCTCCTGAGGTGGGGTTAGAAAGAGCATGGAAGCAACCCCAAATCTGCTTATTTTATTGGACTTACCTCTCATGATGTAAAAATGGAAAGCACTGGATAGGAGTCAAGGGACACATTCAGTTAGCTGAGGGTTTCAGAAAATTGGCACCTATTTAAAATGTTATGGCCTTCTGAGTGATAAGGACGGTTGTCCTGCACTTGGTACAGGGAACGGGCATATCATGGAGATCACCGAGCCCTTCAAGCCCCAGAAAGTGCATGTGCCTGGTTGGATTTATTTCAAAGGGTTTAGACCACACTTGCAAGAACAAAAAAACCACACAGCCCTCAACACTGAGCCCTCAGTCTGATTCCCAAATGGGCCAGTGACTCCTCCAAAGAAAAAGAAATAAACAAAAGCCTTTGGCCCCAGCCCCCAGTGACCCCATCTTACTTTCCGATCCTTGGTGATGGCCCAGACCACGCCAACTCCCACGGAGACGTGCATGATCCCATTTTCAGAGGCGGGAGGCTCCACTATGGACCAGGAACTTCCTACCCGGCCCCAGAATAAAGAGCAGGTGGCCCTCATCAGTGAGAGCGCCAGGGAGAAGCTGGGCGTCCCCCGCCTCTCCCTGCATGGGGCATAGGGCTGCCCACCTTTGGGATTGTTCCTGTTGATTCCTTCCCGGACCAAGGCCTGCCCCTCCCAGAGCGTGACCCATAGGAGGTCGTGGGGCCCACAGCTGATCTGCACCGCCTCCCCTGGGGTGTCCATGAGGGACCACGATGAGCCTTCGGGGTTGGGGTGGCTGACGTCCTCTCTGTACCACACCTGGGTGGCGGAGAAACCCACGGCAGGGTCAGACGGGGTCTGGTCAGGGCTCCGGGTCAGGCTGCCCGAGGCTGGCTACGTTTGCCTTAGCGTACACATGAGCCAGCCGTAGAGTCTCCGGGGCCAGGGGGGCCCTGAGTGTTCAGACTTGTTCTCCCTGCCCTCACTGCCATTGGGATCCTCATGCCTCAGCTTAGAGGCCCTCCAATCCTGCTAAAAAATGCAACCCTGGATTTCAGCCATCCTGGGAGATGGACCTCTGGATCATCTGCCTGGAAGGAACCCCTTCCCCACTCACCTAGGGCCTCAGGGAGACCTCTGGCCCCAGCCTGGGTGTCCTGTGCCCCCTAGTGGCCATGTACTCTCAGTACACCATCTCTACGGAAAGTGGGGTTCTTTGTGGTTAAGCGGAAAAGCCACTAAACCCCTTTCAAAGTGTCTAAAACATCCACTTCTTTTTCCCCTTAACCTGAAAACAAGGAACATAACAAAATATTTAAGACCGAGCCACCTGCCCACATGGTCCAAACTGGCTCTTGTCATCTGGAGGGGGTTACACTTCACTGCGTGGTGCAGGAGGGCTGGGGACCCCCTCCCAGCCTATCTTCACAGTGGGGACCTTAGCTTCTTAACCTTTCACTTCACCTTTACACCCCACACTACAGAACCAGGCCTAGGCAGCCTCCCTTCTGCTACATGGTGCTTTGGGTAGTCCTCTAGCTCCTCCTGGAGCCAGGGTCCTAGTCATACCTTTAATGGCCCACAAGAGTGGCTGGCGTGGGGGCAGCCCTGGCTAACAACCGGTGCATGGTGACCACAGACACTGCTTTTACACCCTGTTCTCTCCTCTCTTTGTATCCAGGTGGGCACAGGCCCCACAGTGGGGGCTCTGCCCCAGGCCAGCTCCCCACCATCCTTCAGCATGGCTCAGAGAAAACCGACAACTATGGGTTGACCTAGGCCCAGACCAAAGAGAACCCCAGAGGTAAGCCTGATCGAAGCCTACTGTGTCGATTCCGAAGCCAATCAGAGAATTTTGGTGAATTGGTGATAAAGAATACTGACTAGATCAAGTCTACTCTAAAACCATAGTTAAAGGGATCCCTGGGTGGCGCAGCGGTTTGGTGCCTGCCTTTGGCCCAGGGCGCGATCCTGGAGACTCGGGATCGAATCCCACGTCGGGCTCCCAGCGCATGGAGCCTGCTTCTCCCTCTGCCTATGTCTCTGCCTCTCTCTCTCTCTCTCTCTGTGACTATCATAAATAAATAAAAATTAAAAATATATTAAAAAAAAATAAAACCATAGTTAAAGTGTTGAATTGCCTGCCAGCTGGACCACCCATGTTGCTCCTGCCAACAGGGGCTGGCTTTATGCCTTTGTTCATAAACTCTCTGAGAGAAGAATCTCTTCTCCTCTCTAAATATCCATCGGCCTACACACACACACCCTATCATCCGCCTACCTATCATCCACCCACTCACCCATCACCCATCTCTCACACATCCATACATGTATCCACCCACCTACCCACCTACCTATCCATCACCCATCTCTCCACCTATCCATTCACCTATCCATATATACATCCATCCCCCATCCACAATACTATTGCAGACTGCTGTGTGGGAACCAGCAGAAAGGAATAGGCAGGGAGCTCAGAATCTGAGGAGACAATATTGATGGCATCTGAGCTCAGGAAGGGCACTGATCAATGCTCTGGGGATTCAGAGAAGGGACAGGCCAGGACCAGGCATGGGATGGGATGTCAGAGGCTTCTGGGGGACCCCAGTAACATGCTGCCTTGCCTTCTCAGGGTAGTCTCCCTTGTAAGGACAGGAGAGGACAAGGTAGCTGCCACCCCTCTTCCACCTCTGGGAGGACATCGGAAGGCCAGTTTCTCTCTTGCCCTGCTCCTCCCTGTAGCCAGCCTCCCTCAGCCACCTCCCATCCTAGGCACAGGGGGACGCAGACCTTACCTTGCCCTGCAGAGACACAGCCCACACGGACAGGCGGCCCACGGGCTCGTCTGTGATTTCCCACCCCCCCACAGAGAGGTCATTGAAGGGGTCGGGCAGTTGCTTGGGGTCATCCTTCGAAGGGATCTGAAACAAGGAGGTATGTGGCAGGGGCAGTCAGTGCCTGTGGACACCTGGCCGGTAGGTGGCATTGTTCCCCTCCTGGTGGACACCTGAGTGGTACACACCCTCCTCCCCAAAGCTCCCTCCCTCCCACCCCCACCCCACCCCCAGGGGGAGGCACACTCCTATCCTCCAGTTCAGCCCACAACTACCAAACTTCAGAGAGAAGGCAGCATTCGGACAGAGAGCTCCTAGCCCTGGGTCCCCTCTGTCCTGTCCTCCCTCCATTGGCCACCAGGCCAGGGCTGTAATCCGAGGGGTCCTGCTGCTCCAGCACAGAAGACAGATGTACACGCGAGGCCTTGGCTCTGTGCCTTTTAGCAGCCTGATCACTGTGGCTCCAACCCCTCACCTAGATGGGGGCTGATCCCAGGACCTGGTCCAGTGGGGTAAGCCCTTCATGATGCTGGCTGTTACCCTGCTCTGTGGGCTGCTTCCAGTGCAAAGCCCTGGCAGGCTGGACTAGCAGTCCCACCAGACTTGAACCCTCCAGAGGAAGGTCCAAGGCCTTCCTCTCCTGCAAGGCCACACAGGATCCTAGTCCAGGCCTCATGGCCCTAAGTTTGCAAGGTTTTTGGGGGGTCATGGGAATAATATGAGAGTCATTGTGGGGGTTGAGGGAGGAAGTGCACAGATGGGGCCAAAGGCTGGGACAGAACACCCTGGAGACCAGGGTCAGGTCAAGTTCTATGCTGTCCTGGGCCACAGTCTAGTCTGGCTTCCTGTATAGCCAGTTCCCATGCAAAGGAACACACAGGACCATAGTGTTCTTGGGACAGGAAACATGTCAAAGGCTAGGTACCAAGGTGGGCCTGGTATCCTCCAGTGCAGAGGTAGGCTGGGCGGGCAGGAAGGTCCCTGCGATTATCTCAACAGCGGGACTGCTGTTCCACCCCCAGGCCACACTCAGGTGCAGACCTTGGCCCAGGTGTCCCGAGACTTGTATCTCCTGTACCGGATCCACCTCCGACGCCGCACGCAAGAATTCCACTTCTTGTCTCTGGTGTAGGTGGCAGGGAAGTCGATGGCGTATGTCCACCCCTGAAATACCAAGCAGGGGGGCTCTGTCGGGCTCCTAGGGAAGGACCGACTGGAGACAGACAGAGAGCAGGGAGGAAGAGGGGGAGGGAGGCAGTGGTGGTACCCAAAGCCCCAAAGGCCACCCATCCCGAGCAGAGGTCGGGAGCATGCAGGGCAGTGGCTGAGGCTGGACAGGGGGCGTGGGAGATGGCAGCGGGGGTACGGATCCAGCCCAAAGCACTCCTTGCCCACACGGGAGCCACAGTGGGAGCTGAATTTACCTACCCCTTTCTCGGTGGGTTCCCCTCCAAAGTTCTCATCCACATACCAGTCCGACTCCCACTCCCAGTGCGGTGAGGGCAGTGCCACCCCATCCAGTGGCCGTTGCTGGAGCCCACTCACATCGCTCCACTGCCAGCGGTCACTTGGCAGGAGCTTCTCACAGAAGCCACCCACGGGGTTCCAGCGCTGAGGGCCAGGAGGCAGAGACAGGCCTTAGGTCCACAGCTGGCCTAGGGCGGTAGGGGCCTCTCGGGGGTGAGTGGAACCCCACCACTAGGGCCTTCCTGCTGATCTCGGGGATGGAAAGTGAGCAGAGGGCCTGCCTGGAACTCAGGGACCAGAGCCACCCATGGCTGGTCACCCAGAGTCAGCATGCCAGCATGGCCCCAAAGGACAGAGAACTGGCCACAGGACACAGAGCCCTGAGGGGTGACAGGAGAGGTCACTGCTCGGTCCTAGGCTCTTGGACACCCATGGAGCTGGAGCCTACCCTCACACAGACCTGGCCAGCTTGCCTTTATAAAGACACAATGGGGACTCTGACCCCCAAGACCCTGACCACATGGTGACTCGAACCAGAAGCAGAATGGAGGAAACTGACATGGGACTCGGCCACGATCTGGCGGGGTGGTGATGGGGGGGGACTTGACTTCCCAGGACACCAGCCCCCACTCGGCGGCCCCACCTGGTTCTCGTAGGCCTCCTCCCGGCGGCGGATGGGGACATCGCTGGCACACACGTAAACGTAGACCTGGTTGTCACAGGCGATGCCCCAGCAGCACTGCATGGCTGCACTGACCCTTTTGAACTCCAGCCGGTTGTCCTTGCACAGCTCCCAGTACTGCCCCGCCGTGGACAACGTGTACACCTTCCCGAAGAGGTCCACCGCCCACAGCACGGAGTTGGGCATGGTGGCGGTGGCGGTGGTGATGGTAGTGGTGGCGGCTGCGGGAGGAGGGCTGGCAGCAGGAGGCCAGGTCAATGTCCGCCGCCAGCGTCTAGGGCAGTGCTTCCAAATGCAAAAATGTACGGAGGGGACATTGCAACATCCAAGTGTCTACCTCCCCCAATTTAATGAATATTATTATTTTGGTCACAGCCTCGCTCTTTCTCATCAAGAGAATAAATGAGGGGCACCTGGGTGGCTCAGTAGTTGAGCGTTTGCCTCTGGCTCAGGTCGTGAACCCAGGGTCCTGCGATGGAGTCCCACATCAGGCTCCCCGCAGGGCACCTGCTTTCCCTCTTCCTATATCTCTGCCTCTCTCTCTGTGTCTCTCATGAATAAATAAATTTATAATTTTAAACAAAACAAAAAGAAAGAATTCATGAGAAGTCCCAAAGTTTGTTAAAGCCTATGCCCATCGCTGCCTCTCTGGGAGGCCTCTGCCCCCATGGTGGGCAGGTCTTCTCATCCATGCGGGTTCTGGTGAAGGCGTCCTCAGGGATCTGGCACCCTGGCCAGAGCTGTGTCTGGTCCTATGGGAGCCCTGCAGCTATGTGGCGGGGACATGAGGGTCCTGTCCTTGGCGTCCTGGTGTGTGACTACCACCCTCTCCTCCTGGACCCGTCCCCATCTGCCATCCCCCACTCCAACTCATTTTGCGGTCCTCTCCCTCTCCACTCTGCAGCAGGTGGGCAGCGGCCAGTAAATTCTAGGACTGGCCACCCCCACACCTCCAGGGCTGACTGTGCTGGTGCTCCCTGGGGCCTAATTCCTGGAGAGTGGCTTAGAGAAGGGTCAAGCCTCCTACCACCTCAGGGCCAGAAGGCCAGAACCTCCCCAGCTGGAGGACAGCAGCCTGGGGGTGGGGGACAGCGAGAAGCTCAGCCTGACACTGCCCCAGAGCCAGTAGGGGGGCAGAGCCACTAGGAGACAGCCAGCAGGCCAGGCGCCTCGAGGCTGCTGCTGGGCCAGGCTGTTCCACACCCGCAGTACACCCGATGCTGTGGGCGCTTGGGAGGGGATGACGGGTGCTAAGTGTCTGAGAATGGGAGCGTCTGCTACAGGCACAGAGGCTCTTCTGGAACAAAGCATGTCTCACAAATACCAAACAGAGTGCAGGCTAGGAAGGAAGTAACCAAGGGATGAGAAGGAAGACAAACAGAAGGAACAGGAGCCCTGCTTTGGGAGACCTCCCAGAACCCTGACCTCTCCACGCTGGCACCAAGTCCGGGTCAAACACATGGGAAGTCACAACACCAGCCTTCTGGAGCGTATCTGCATCCAGGTGGAAGAGCTGCGGTTACTCTTGCCTGGCCAAGCCTGTGGGCCCACTATCCCCCCTCTGGCATCTACACTGTGGCTAAGAGTGCCCAGAGCCACCCTGGACCCAGACTGTTGGAATCTGGGTCTTGGCTCCATCCCTTTCTGCCACCAACCAAAGCCAGCTAACCTCTCTGTGCCTTGATTTCTTAAATTGTGAAAGGCAGAAAGGAACACCGACCTACTTACAAAGTCCTACAAAGTCCTTGTAAGAATGAAGTGAGATAACACAGGTACAGAGCCTCTGTATTTGGTACGCAGCAAAAACTCAGCAAGCATTACTGGTGTCGTTTTATTATTTGGCACCTACGTTAAAACTACTGGTTATCAGGCAGCCCAGGTGGCGCAGTGGTTTAGCGCTGCCTTCAGCCCAGGGTGTGATCCTGGAGACCTGGGATCGAGTCCCACATCGGGCTCCCTGCATGGAGCGTGCTTCTCCCTCTGCCTGTGTCTCTGCCTCTCTCTCTCTCTCTCTCTCTCTCTCTCTCTCTGTGTGTGTGTGTCTCAGGAATAAATAAATAAAATCTTAAAAAAACAAAAACAAAAAAAACTACTGGTTATCTCCTAACTCTTAGAAACAGGAAATATCAAATCCCTTCCTCTTCAGCCTGAGTCTTCAGCTTCTTCACTTCCTTGGCACCTAACAGTGCTCAGCACATAGTGGGTGTTCACCCAAAGTTTACGGAGAATCACGGCCACCTACATCAACTGCATGGCCAACTCCCTGGGCTAAGATGGAAATCCTGTTCCACGGAAACCAAATGTCAGCAATGACTTAAGGTTTAAAGGAAGATCAAGGGGCACTTGGGTGGCTCAGCGGTTGAGCGTCTGCCTTGGGCTCAGGTCATAATCCTGGGGTTCTGGGATTGAGTCTCACATTGAGCTCCCTGCATGGAACCTGCTTCTCCCTCTGCCTCTCTCTGTGTTTCTCATGAATAAATAAATAAAATCTTAAAAAAAAAAAAGGTCAAGACAGGTGGATACATATGTGATAAAACAAGAAGAGTAAAAGATCAACAGTAGAATTTAGGTGGTAGGTGTAGGTGTTAATTCTTTAAACTTGGCTGTGTGTTTGAATATCTTCATCATAAATTGTTGGGGGGAAAGTAAGAATTTTGGGGGTGAAGAGAATTTTGGCTCCTATAATGTTATATGACTATAAATCTATTCTTTAAAGCTATCTCTCGGGTCACAGTTCACAGTACAAGAAACCAGCAAAGTCAGGCTATCTGTAGGTTTAGCTCAATGAATAGTGACTTTCACTTGTATTTAATACACTTCCTTTCAGAAAGATGATGACTAAGCACTAATTTCCATATAGACATAATTTAACCTTCCAGGCAGCTAACAAAAGACTCTCTACTGCAGAGAAAGGACAGGATGGGGGGTTATGTTTGCGAACTCCCTCCAGAGTGGACACGGAGGCACCATAGCTTCCTAGCTAAAGATGACAGGGGTGAACATCCTTGGCCAGCCTCACCCTCTTTCTGCTCTTACCAGGATGCCACCCCAGCTCATCATATGCCACTTCCTGGCTGTGAGGTGACCAGATAGCCAATCCAGGGACACTGGGTCACTGGGTCACTGGGTCAGGGGACTCTTGAAACTCTTGAAAGGGAGGTTTGAGCATTGAGTCCCATGGTTCTGTGATCCTGGGATTTCTTTGTTTTGTAAGGCTAGAGAGGACAGTTTCCAAGAAAGAAACCTCGGATTCACCAAGAACTTTTGTACAATGAATTCCAGTTGGACCTTTGGTCTTGGTCAATCTACTAAGAAGACCTGCTCACCGCCCTCAGAACCATCTGCGCTTCTGCACGGGTTTACTAATAGGTCCCTTCAGAGACCAAAAGGTCCTCAAAGGAAGGTGAAGCGGTGGGAGGGGCGGGGGTAGGGCCAGGGCATGGTGGAGGGAGGGACACAAGGTACCGAGGGAGCTCCTGAAGCATCTATTTCCCTGCGTCTGCCTTAGGGCTCCTTCCTGAAAGGTCTGCAGCTGGTTTGTTTTTCTAGTACACTCCCTGTGCAAACAGAAAGAGCCCTGATTTCTGATGGCTGCTTACTGCCTGCCTCTTTCGGGGGCTGTCGGAAAGCAGGGTCCAGAGACGCGGGAGAAAATAGCAGGACACGTCCGGTGGCTGAGTCCTTCCTGAAGCAGGATCCGCTGGCCGCACTGGGCAGGAGATGCCCTGAGCCGGCAGTTTGGGGGTGAACCCTACCCCATCCCACCCCGCATCACAGCGGGCAGGTCGGCCTGGTCTCATTCCGGCCTCGCGCGCTTGGGCGACAGGTGGGCCCCCCGCCCGACCACCAGGGGCACAGCCGGAGCGCCCCGCCCTCACCATCTGCCCGTGCTAATCCCACGACGGGCAGATCCGCTCCTACTGCCGCCTAGGGGAGGGACAAACGGGCTCCGCGCAGCTCGCTCCTCTAAACCCGCAGGCGCCAGCAACCCGCTTCCCCGGTCCCTCCCGCGCGAAGGCTGGGGCGGGGGCGTCACCGGGCGCTCAGGGGAACCGCGCCGGCGCCCGCACAGCCTCTCCCACCCGCGCAGCGGCGGGAAGAGGGGGCGCCCCTGCCCTCCGCCGCCCCCACCCGTCCGGAGGGACTGCGGCGCCCCTCCCACTGCCCGGGCCCGCCGCCGCACTCACCTGGGCTGGCGCCCGGCGGGCGGGGTCGCGGCGATCGTGCCTCGGCGGCGGGGCGAGCGGCCGGCCCTCCCCCGGCGGCCGGGGCTAGCGGGCCGGCAGGAAGCGGCGGCCAGGCCCGCGCCCATTGGCCGGCCTCGTCGTGACGCAAGGCCGGGCGCGCGCGATTGGCTGCGGCGCCCCGCATCGCCGGCCCGCCTGGGGGTCGCGCGCCCACCCACTTCCGGGGTCGCGGGGGCGAGTGCGGCGGCCGTCTGGTGCGGCGGGGGTTCCGCGCGCTCCCGGGAGCCGGGCGGGCCTGCAGACCGCCGACGCCCCCGTCGTCCCCGAGAGCCCCCTGCCGGCACCCCCCCACCCTCCTCCCAGGACCCGGCCCGCCAAGACCCGGCCCGCCGACCCCAGGACCCGCCTCCCAGGACCCGGCCCGCCGTCCCCCCTGGACCTGCCCGGCAGCCGTGTGTTCTCAGCACGTAAGGCGAGGAGGGGGCGGCCGGGAGCCCTGGAGGGCAGCACCGTGGCGACCCGAGGTGGGAGGAGGAGAGCTGGCGGCTGCGGATGCCTGGGTGGTTCCCCCTCTAACTGAATGTCGCCTTTGAGCACGCAAACTCAAGGCTTTATCCTTCTCAGGAGAAATCCTCCAAACTTGTGATTCTGCGGGGACAGCATGGGGCTGTGGCCATAACAGGCCACTGTTTTGTTCAGACTCGTGTTGCCACGGACAGAAAAGGTAATGGGAGGCGGCCAACCTAGCGCCTAGTGCTAGCTCAGATGAGAGTCCTCTCTGGCTGCCAGGCCCAGATGCAGGTGAGGCTCCTGCACCTCATTCCACCCAGTCGACAACCCCGGGAGCTACCCCCACAGTGAGGATGGAGATTAAAAACAACAAACAAACAAACAAACAAAAACAGATGTGACTGTTGGCAGGCCAGACACAGCCTGACATAGAGGGGGAAACCCTGTGGCTGGGACCCAGTTCGCCTCTGTGCTCTGGTTCTCGCCCCTGCTCCTTTCTGAGGCTGCAGACCAGCTGTGTTGTGGGAAGGCCCATATAGGCTAACGCCAGCAGTGGGAGGAGAGGCAGAAAAGCCTCTGCTTCATCCTGGACAGTTTTGTGGTCTTGTGTGTAACCTTCAGCGTAGCTTTTGTGAACTGACTTAGTCTGGAGATGTGGGTTATTGTACACTGTATGTTTGTGTCCCCCTAGTATTCATACATTGAAACCTTAATCCCCAGTGGCGTGGTGTTTGGTGATGAGGCCCTGGTGGCGGGTTATTGGGTCACAGAGGTGGAGCCCTCCTAAGAAGGTAGCACCCTTGGGGCAGCCCAGGTGGCTCAGCGGTTTAGCGCCACCTTCAGCCCAGGGCGTGATCCTGGAGACCCAGGATCCAGTCCCACCACGGGCTGCCTGCATAGAGCCTGCTCCTCCCTCTGCCTGTGTCTCTGCCTCTCTCTCTCTCTGTCTCTCATGAATAAATAAATACAATCTTTAAAAAAAAAAAAAAGTAGGTAGCGCCCTTATAAGAAACGCAGAAGAGCCCACGCTCCCTCCCCTTGTCAAGATACAGTGGGGGTGGGGGTGGTGGCGGGGGTTGTCTTCCAGCCAGGCCAGGAAGCAGGCTGTCACTGGACACGGGGACCTGCCGGTGCCTGGATCTTGGACTTCCAGCTTCAGAGCTGCAAGAGCTCAGTGTTTGTGGTTTGAGCACCCCCAGTCTGTGATATTTGTGTTATAGCGGCCCCAGCTCACAAAGACCCATGGCAGGAGGGCTCAGTGAGACAAGGGATGGTTCCTCGGAGGAAAAGGAGGCTCTATTAGCAGGAGGACAAGTAGCTGCCAGACAGCAGAGCAGTAGTCATTTGGTGATCAGGGGGCCTCTATTCTGTTCCGTCGGTGACACTTTGTAGCCATTTCTTCTACTTGGCCTCAGTTTCCATGTTAAAAGAAGCCTTGAGTTAGGAGTGCCCCAGGGCCCCTGCAGAGCACCTGTGCTGTGACACAATTCATTCCAGTTTCCCTGAACTCTCCTCCTCTCACCCAGTGGAACTTCTGGGGATCCAAGATTCCTCCCCCTGCCACCAACACTGCACCCTCCTCACCCCAGTCCTTTCAGCCCATGCAGAGGTGACTCTCTTCACTTATTGCTAGGAGGCCTGCATTTTAAATCTGCCCTCACCACAGCTGAGAGTCCTCCTTCCTATTTCTGCTCTTTCATTTTATTTTTTTTAAGACTTTTATTTATTCTGTTCATGAGAGGTACAGGCAGAGGGAGAAGCAGGGTCCCTGTAAGGAGCCTGATGCAGGACTCCATCCCAGGACCCCGGAATCAGCCCTGAGCCAAAGGCAGACACTCAACCACTGAGCCACCCAGGCGCCCCTGCTCTTTCATTTTAACCTCCGTTTCTTGTGTCCTGTCTATCGTTCTTCCCACTTCTCTCCTGGGCCAGACACTAGTAGGTTCATATCCCACCCAGCTCCATCACTTAATATGAATTACTATACCTCTGAGCCTGTGTCCTCCTCTGTAAAATGGGAATAACACCATCCGTGTCTTTGGGCTGGAGGGAGGATGAAATGAGAAGGTACATGTAAAGCACTTACAAGCGCTCACATATTACTAGTGTTGTTATTATTGTCTCTGCATATTTGAGTTTGAGGCTCTTGGCCATTTGTGTCAAGTCTCAGAGTTTCAGAAGCAACACTGGGTTGAGAGGCATTCCAAATGATCGATAGAGGGCTGCTTTCAGGATGATGGACATTACTGTATCTGTCTCTCATTTTTGGGTCAGGGAGGGATGGCTGGATAGACATGCTGGACAGTCTTGATTTCCCCAACACTTGACCATCAGCCACAGGAGAGAGCTCAGGCTTTCCAAATCGCTGGCTCTTCCCCACCATGTCTACCTTCCATGGTAGCCTCAATTTTGTGGTGCTTCTCTGAATCTTTAGGCTCCAGCCTTGGCAGAATTTGCTGCTGTGCCCCTCGCCCCATCGGACCTCTAAACTTCTCCTATGCAGCCCCCACTGTTACCACATGCCATACGCATCCTCCTTCCACTGTCCATTCTCATGCAGCCATAAGTCTCAGATCATAGGTCATGTCTCACTAAACCCAGAGGAACACAGACATGGGTTATTATTTTTTTAAGATTTTATTATTAATTTATTTATTTATTTATTTATTTATTTATTTATGAGAGGCAGAGACACAGGCAGAGGGAGAAGCAGGCTCCATGCAAGGAACCTGACATGGGACTGGATCCTGGAACCCCAGGATCACGACAAAGGCAGGGGCCAAACCGCTGAGCCACCCAGGGATCCAGACATGGGTTATTATGCCCTCATTTTGTATGTTCTTTATTCTGTGCCCACCACATCCTGTCTTATTGTTTTCCTATATATATCCCTGACCACACTGCAATAAGTTTGAGGGAGTGACTTTCTTTTTTTAAAATTTAATTTATTTATTTGAAAGAGAAAGTACCAGCAGGGGAAGTGGGGTAGAGGGAGAAGCAAACTTTGCACTGAGCAGGGAGCCCGATGTGGGACTCAATCCCAGGACCCTGGGATCATGACCTGAGCCAAACACAGATGCTCAACCACTGAGCCACCAAGGTGCCCCTATCCCTCCCTTTGTAAAGCCCACAAGTCAGATGTCTGCCTGTGAGCCTGGTACTGGTAAGGCGGGACCCTGGGCAGCATTGCTCAGGGACTTCAGCTACCCCTCGTCACTGCTCCGTCAGTAGTGCCTCACTCCCACTATCCCACACTGTACCGAGTTATTAAGGTGCTAGAGGAAGCAGTTAAGAATGTGACATTCCCCAACCCACTCTACCCATCCCCCCCGACTGAATCTCTGGCAGAGGAAAATTTGCTGAAACCATCTGTTGAAAAGGACAACTCCAAAGTTCACGTGCATGTCCTGATTCATCTAGGCAACGATGCCTTAAAGTGAAAAACTGTTTTTGTTTCTATGAAGAAACCTACAACACCTAAAATCTAAAACAGCAGCAAACAGTGAGCTAAACATGGAAGCCAGTGTTAGCCACCATCTCTGTTGTCTGATTATCCAGACTCCCACAGACATGGCCAAGGCAAGAGTTCATTCAACAGCCATCTTTGGAGTTATGCCTAACCTACATGTTAGGTTAGTGCTAGCAATGCTGGGGATTCAAACTGGCTGAGAGACCTTTTTACCTGGAACAGAAAAGGTCCAATCAGGGAGAAGGCGTGAGAACTACACGAGAAGACAGGAAGTACTATAACCCATAGAGGTGTATTTGAGCTGTGTGTATAAAGGTGTTTAATAAGAGGTGGAGGAGGGTAAAGTGATAAGGTCATTGGTAAAGTACAAGGGTCAGTAGTAGACAAAACCCAGGCTAGTTTGCGAAACATAAACTATGCCCCAGGAAGCAACAGAAAGCTTGCACTCATACCTTTAAAGTCCTGATTATTTATACACCAGTAGGTATACAGGTCTGTTACTCTCCTGGGCCAGAGGCTTCTCACACAGGATGGACTTTGCACTTACTGTATGCAGCACTCTGCACCAGACCACATGATGGCTCCTGGTTGACAGTAGTTTGAAGAACTTCGTATTTATTTTTTTTTAAAAGATTTTTAAGTAACTTTGCACCCAGTGTGGGGCTTGAACTCACAACCCCAAGATCAAGATCCATATGCTGCACCGATTGAGCCCCACCACGTGCCCAGGAATTTCTAATGGCCGCAAATTCACACAGACTGTTCAAAAACCAAACCGTAATCTATGTTTTTACTTGCATGTAAAAGAAACATACTGTATATCTGATTCCAGAAATATAACTCATCAGACAAGCCACTTGTACCTAAAATGTCCTTCATTGTGTTTTTCCATCATTTACACAAATGAAGTTTATTATTAACATACTCTGGAGTGATGCTTCCTATCTCAAATCCCATCAACTCTCTTTCCAGCACTGAAATGGAGCTCTGCTGATGGTTGCCACAGGTAGGCTCTGCCCTGGGTGGTGACTGATAAGGGAGTTCCTGGCCTCAGCTCTGCTGGGCTCACCACAGCTCTCCCAGGCAGGCAGAGCACCAAGAATGGGTGCCACCCCACCACTAGGCGTGAAAGCCAGGCCCAGGCTGGTTCTTCTGAGGCATTCTGGTATGCTTCTCTGTACCTCTCCAAAACCCAGTAATCTCTGGTGGCTAGGATTAGAATCAACTGTTGCTAACTCATTCCAAGAAGAAAAGCCTAAGGAAATTTCCAGATGCTCTTAAGAGTAAAAGGGATTGCTAACTGGAAGAGATGCTAGGACGGGAGTTATAAACCTAGCTTTATGGCTACTCTAATTACAGATTTAAATGTGAAAAGCAAAACTTCTTGAAGAAATATAAGAAAATCTCTCTTTTTTTTAAACGTAGGCTCCACACCCGACATGGAACCTAACGTGGGGCTCACTCGTGACCATTAGATGAAGACCTGAGCTGAAATCAAGAGTCACTTCACCGACTGAGCCACCCAGGTGCCTCCATATAAGAAAATATCTTAAAAATATTGAGGTAGGCAAGGATTTCTACAAAAGAGATGTAGAAAGCACCACCTATAACAGAAAAGATTATAAATTCAACTACTTTAAAGTCAAAAATGGGTCTTTATCAGGACACCATTAAAAAGGTAAAAAAGGCAAGTCACAGAACAGAAGATATCTGCAACACACAACCAACAAAGGGCTAGGATCCAGAACATAGGAAGAACTGCCAGTCAGTAAGAAAAAGACAGACATTTAAATTGTTTATTTTTTAATTTTAAAGATTTTATTTATTTATTTATTTATTTATTTATTTATTTATTTATTTAACACATTGAGAGAGAGGCAGAGACTCAGCAGAGGGAGAAGCAGGCTCCCTGCGGGGAGACTGATGCAGGACTTAATCCCAGGATCCTGGGATCACCACCTGAGCCAAAGGTGGAAGCTCAACCACTGAGCCACCAAGGTGCCCCCAGACATTTAAATTGTGAAAAAGGTAAAGGACCTGAACAGGCACTTAAGAAGAAAGCGGAACTACAAATGGCTAATAGACCTGACAAAATACTCAATTTTAGCTAGAAAGCAGGGGAATAGGAATTAAACCCACAAGGTGTTGCCTATAGGTTAGGCCAAGTGGAAGTATAAGTTGCTGCTACCCCTGGGGAAGTCAGTCTGACACTATCCAATGAACCTGAAGCTAGGCCCGTCCTGTGGTCAGCAGGGCCTTTACCAGTACACACTTCGGGAGCACATGTGAGAACATTCTCAGCAGCATTGTTTCTAACGGCCCCTAGGGTCCATCAGCTGTGGAACAGATGAATGTGATCTAGTCATACGGCGGGATATTATCAGTAACAAAAAATGAAATGCAACTCGATGCAAAAACGGGGGTGAATCTAGAACATATGGTGAATAAAAAAAGCTAGCCTAAAGGAGTATATGTGATCCCTTTTATATGTGATGTTCGAAAATAGGCAAGAATTACAATGTTTGTAGATGTATATTTTTGGTAAAAATATAAAGATAAGGAAGTGGTTACCATAACATTACCATAAAAACCAGGGCGCGGATGCCTTTGGAGCACCAAGGGGATGTGTAGAGGCTTTGGGATTGCTGCCAGTGTTTTAGTTCTTGACCAGGGCAGTGGTTATGTCAGTTTTGCTTTATGATAACTCACAACATTTATGTCTCAGACAATCTTCTCTATTATATTTTATAATTTAAAAAGGCGTGTTTTTTTTTAAGGACATATGGTAAAAGCAACTATCCTAGTTCTACATGAATGAGATAACTTACTAGTGACAGTATCACACAGGATTTTAAAAAATGTTGTAGCTCAAACAATCCAAAAAAAAAAAAAAGACAAGATGATGAGCCCTGGAAATCTGTTTTGCTGGCACAGGGGAGCATTGGCATGATGGGGACACCGTGGTGATAGCAACACAAAAAGAAGTTTGAGTCATTTTCAGAAAAGTAAGAGTGAAAAACGGTTTCTAAACATTTCATGGGTGTATCTCTGATTTGAAATCTGCACATAAAGCCAAGTTAATGAATATTACAAATTGACATCCATTTCATTTTTATTCTCAAAAAGTTGAGCCCAAGTCAGCCACATCTTTTCTGGGAGCTTCCCCTGGGAAAGAAGAGTGCAGCCTGTGTTGGGCCAGTCCCAGTGGCTGTTACCAGCCCATGTGACAGTGCTCAAAGGCACAGCTAGATAAAGTGATTTATCAGTGTCCACACAGCTGGGTTGCAGACTGAAAGGTGGAAGGGAATCCATGGCAGTGAGTCTTGTGTAACTCATAGAATCCACAGCAGGTTAGAAAACCAGGTTCAGTAAACCAGCAGGAAGAGGGGTACCTGAGAGCCCAAATCACCATGCACATCCTGCCATAGTAACAGCCCCAGTGCCATGGCCTCCGCTCAGTTCCAGACCCTGGATGCTGCTGCTGCTGCCCTCTGCCCATTCCCTCTGTCTCACTGCAGACCCAAAGTTCCAGGCTCGAGTATGCATTAGCCAACATCCAGTTCTTTTGGTATGTCCTAGGGACTGGGGGTTTGAGGGAGCAAGGATCTCACCTCTTGGGGTCCCTGCCAAGATTCCCAGATCTCCTAGGCAACAGAGGTAGGTCTCACACAGAACAGTCAGAAATTGTCATTGTGATTTTCTCTTTAGAAGCAGGCAGTGGCAAGGCTGGGACCGGTGCCCAGGACAACATGAATTTCCAGTCCCCTCTGTTGCTTTGGACCTGACGGTGAGATGGGAGGCAAATACCAGTCACCAGTGGTGGTGTCCTCACCCCCTCGTATAGTCACAGGTGTCAGATCCCAAGTGAACAGAAAGCTCACCCTAAAAAAAAAAAAGAGCTCACCCAGCTGTGCTGGCCTGGGGGGTGTAGGCAGGAACCTGCCGAGGTCTCCCACACAAGAACCTGTCCCAACAGCAATTCCTAAGTTACTTTCAAACCACTGAACAGCAGGCCAAGGACAGTGTGGGTGCAGGTACAGAAAGAGCCCAGTTTCCTGCTCTAAAGAGCCTGTGGTCTAATCTCTTAAAACATCGGCTTGGGGCACCTGCATGGCTTGGCTGGTTGAGTATCTGCCTCTTGGTTTCCACTCAGGTCCTGACTTTGGAGTCGTGGGATCAAGCCCCAGGTTGGTCTCCCAGCTCAGTGCAGAGTCTGCTTGTCCATCTCCCTCTGCTCCTCCCCCACCCTCTACACTGTGCATTCTCTCCCTCCCTCTCAAATTAAATTAAAAAAACAAACATCAGCTGTATGTTACTGCTGCCTTTAGCGTAAGGTCTTATAGAATTCCTGAATTCCTCTTTCTGGTCTCCTACTGTATTTCCAAGTACATGTTTTAAGGATGAAGTGTTCTATGATCTTTTCCCAATTTATATTTTGCAGCTATTGTCTGTCTCTCATTATCCCTAAATGGTGAAGATCACCAACTAAAGGAAGCTTAAGGAACATGAACTTTGGGGTTGTTTGACAGGCTGATTTGCTGCCTGGTAAAGTGCTTTAGGCATTGTGAGTACTCAGTAAATGCTGGAGAGTGGTTGGACGTGGGGCAGGTAGTGGAAGTGATTTGGAGAAATGGGAGACAGAATGAACTTGATTGAGGTATGGAGAGGCCTCTATAGGTAGCCAATATGCCTCCTGATCCAAAGGACATGAAATTGAGGAAAAAAATATATAAAGGAAATTTCTCCAGAAACCAAAAAGGACCAGAGCAGGGTGGGATCCCTGACCAGGGCCTCTGGATGGGCAGGAATGCAGGCAAGCTGACCCTGAAGCCGCACCAGGGTCCACTCTCAGCCCAGGTGGAAAGGAGAGGTTGGACACTCAGGTGCATTAGCCAGACCGCTGCCGCAAGGGCTCAGACTGTTGGCCTTACTTGACAAAGGCTGACCCTGGGGCTTGGGGAGGTCACACTGCCTAGAGGCAGCTGGGATTCAGCCTTCAGGCATTGGCCCCAGAGCCTGCGTTCCTCATCCCTACTGACTGCCTCTCTGCGTAGTTTTAGGGTTTCCCTGATAGGGCTCCATGAGGGGGGGGCGGCGAATAAAGGGGCGAGGATGTGAGTGAAGCACAAGCCAGGAATGTCAGATGCAACAGCCCAGGACCCGCAGGGAGGCGGCGTGGCTGGGGCCGGAGAGACGTGAGGCAAGTAACAGTGAGCTCAGAGAGCCTGCAGGGCCAGGCCCATGGAGCCCCAGGGGACACGTTACTATGAAGCTGCACAAGCGTGGCTGCAGGTGCAGAGGGTCAGACATCTGCATAATGCCCACTGCCTTCAGTAAGTGGCTGTGGAGACAGACCCCGAGTGGCCCCCGTGATCTCTGCCCACTCTCATCCCCTCCTGTGATGTGGGCTGGCCCGTGGCTCCCCTCTAGCTAGTAGAATACTACAGAGATGTGGGGAGTGTACAAGATGTAATTAAGGTTCAAAATCCGTAGATTTTGAGTTAATTGGAAGGGAGGTGATCCTGGGTGAGCTTGGCTTAGATAACAGCCCTTTCAAGGGGGACTTGGTCTCTTCTGAGGCTAGAAACTCACTCCTGCCATCCTTGCAGAGGCAAACAGCCATGTTGTCAATGGCCTCTGGGGACGGCCCCGGGGCAGGGGACCTCTGGCAGCTTTTAGGATCTGAGGGTGGCTGAAACAGCCAGTAAGAAGCTAGGGAAGTGAGTCCATCCAACAGCCCAACGGCCCAGCAGTGAATCTTTCCCCACTCGGGCTTCCAGGTGGGTACACAGCCTGGCCACATGTTGGCTACTGGCTCATGAATTGTTTTAAGTTGCTCAATCTGTGGTACTTTGTCGTGTAGCCTAGCAAATGAATACAGTAGGAGATTTCTAACATACGTGTATGTGTTGATTTTCCCAGCACAAATGGGGACCGGCAGGTAGAGGGAGTGGGAGAAGCAGGCTCCCCATTGAGCAGAGAGCCTGACATGGGGCTTGATCCCAGGACTCTGGGATCATGACCTGAGCCAAAGGTAGACGCTTAACCATTTTTTTAAAAGATTTTATTTATTTATTCATAAGAGACAGAGAGAGGCAGAGACACAGGCAGAGGGAGAAGCAGGCTCCATGCAGCGAGCCCAAGGTGGGACTCGATCCTGGGTCTCTAGGATCACGCCCTGGGCCAAAGTCAGCACTAAACCGCTGAGCCACCAGGGGTTCCTGATGCTTAACCATTTGAGCCACCCAGGTGCCCCTGGACTGGTGATTATTCACAAAAACAGGCAGGTGCCTGTTGCAGTGCTCACACACAAAAGCCAGGCAAGGAGCGGGCTTCAGGACGCCTGGGTGACTCATTGGCTGAGCATCTGACTTCAGCTCAGGCGTGATCCTGAGATCCCAGAATTGAGTGCCACATCAGGCTCCTGAGGAGCCTGCCTCTCTCTCTGCCTATGTCTCTGCCCTTCTCTTTTCTTTGTGTGTCTCTTGAATAAATAAATATAATCTTAAAAAAAAAAAAAAAAGGAACGGGCTTTGCTACATATTCCCAGGTCGGTAATACATCACCCAAGTGTCCTGAAGAGAAGACATCACCATGAAGATTCAGTCCTTCATTTCTGGGTAATAAAATTTCTAGAGATCTTGCTAATCTTAATGCAACGCTGGTAAGGCAAACAAATTTTTAATAATACTAACAGATGAAGTCACAATTTTGTAATGACAGGACTAGGTTAATCAATTATAAAAAAAACCCAAAGATGGGTTTTGGAATACCCTTCAGCAAGACTTTAAAAATGCATTGTTATAGGGGCACCTGGCTGGCTTAGCCAGTAGAGCATGCGACTTTTTTAGGGAGAGAGAAAGTGCATGTGCACAGGGTAGGGGATGGGGGAGGGTAGGGAGGTGGGTGAGGAGAGGGAGAGAATCCTAAGCAGACTCCCCACTGAGCATAGAGCCTAATGCGGGGCTTGATCCCACAACCCTGAGACCGTGACCTGAAACCAAGAGTCAGATGCTTAACCAGCTGCACCCCCTAGGTGTCCTGAGCATGTGACTCTTGATCTCAGGGTTGTAAGTCTGAGCCCCACGTTGCATGTAGAGATTACTTAAAAATAAAATATTTTTTAAAAGATGTATTGTTGGGCACCTGGGTGGCTCAGAGGTTGAGTATCTGCCTTTGGTTGTGGTTGTGATCCTAAGGTTCCTGGGATCAAGTCCTGCATCAGGCTCTCCACAGAGAGCCTGCTTCTCCCAGTGTCTATGTCTCTGCCTCTCTGTGTCTCTCTTGAATAAATAAGGAAAATCTTAAAAAAAAAAAAAAAGAAAAGAAAAAAAAAGATGCATCATTTTAGGGAGACATAAGGTTGCAAAGAACTAAAATCTATGTGAAGGGTGTGGGTTTTACAAATCTGACTGATGCAGGAAATGACATTTCTAAAAAGCAAATTTAGTCTGATGGCCTAGCTCCAGCCCTCACCAAGAATCCATCTGTAACCAAAATGTCCTAACTTGGCTAGTTATAGATGGTACCCTTTTTTGTTTGGGGCCTTTAACCCTGGAAAAATACCAAAATAAATATAGCCGTAACTCTAGCAAGGTTTTTTTATTTGTTTGTTTGTTTGTTTTTTTAAGTAAAGGAAATTGGGATACCTGGATGGCTCAGCGGTTAAGTGTCTACCTTCGGCTTAGGGCATGATCCTGGAATCCTGGGATCAAGTCCCACATCGGGCTCCCTGCATGGAGCCTGCTTCTCCCTCTGCCTGTGTCCCTGCCTCTCTCTCTGTGTGTCTCTCATGAATAAATAAACAAAATCTTAAAAAAAGAAAAAAAAAACCTCTCTTTTTTCAAAAAAGTAAAGGGAATCATGAAGATGATGTTGATAGTTATCTTTTTTTAAGATTTTAATTATTTGGGCAGCCTGGGTGGCTCAGTGGTTTAGCGCTGCCTTCAGCCCAGGGCGTGATCCTGGAGACCCAGGATCGAGTCCCATATCAGGCTCCCTGCATGGAGCCTCCTTCTCCATCTGCCTGTGTCTCTGCCTCTTTCTCTTCCTCTCTGTGTCTCTCATGAATGAATAAATAAAATATTTTAAAAAAAGATTTTATTTTTTTATTTGGGGGAGAGCACAGGCAGGGGGAGAAGAAGAGGCAGAGGGAGAAGCAGACGCCCTGCTGAGCAGGAAGCCCGATGTGTGGACCAATCCCAGGATGCTGAGATCATGACCTGAGCCAAAAGCTGACTGAGCCCCGCCCCCAGGCAACCCAATGATGATGATATTTAGTGAGAAATTAGTACATGCTTTCTGTGCTGAGGTGTTTGCAATAACTAACCATGCCCTATTTATAACAGGTTAAGTTGTTGAAGAGAATTACATTATTTGTAGCTGTGTTTTAGATGTGAAAAGAAAGATTTGTGAAATTTGATTCATAAGAGCTTAAACTGAGTATTAAAAAAGTATAGGGAGTGTGGATGTCCTCTTCATGCCTGATGCTCTGGGATAGTTAGGAACCTACATAGTCAACCAGGGAAAGATCTGGGTTTCAAAATCTGAGCATGGGGCCTGGCCTTCCATCAAACAGAGACATCTCTTCTATTCTAGTAAGAGGACAGAGGGCCTGGGCATCTCCATGGAGATGCAGAGATCTCCAAGTAAAAAAAAAACTAATTGCACAACAAAACATAGAGTGTCCACGAGGGGGAAAAGTCAAGCCTAGTAAATCACATATGCATCTAACTCCTAGGAAAGGATCACCAGATCCGCTAGAAACACTTCCCTGTGTTACACATGGGGACAGAAGGACTGTCCTTTCTTACTTGATGTCAATGCAGATTCCTGTACAAGGTTCCGGGCAGTACCCAGTGCTTGGAGACAGTGACCACGTGCCATGCTGGATGCCCACTCCGTGACACACACACACACACACACACACACACACAATCACCTCTCACAAAAATCTGATGAGGTTGCTACAGTTATGACCCCATTTGACAGGTGAGGAAACAGCCCTAGGTGGGCTCCAGGTTAGTGGGTCCAGGGAATGGAGGTCTGGAATTTGGACAGCCTGACATCCTGGAGCCTGTTGACTCTGTCTGGGAAGGAGGATCTGTCAGAAACAATAACAAAACCAGTCAACTCAGGTTCCCTGGGAAAACGTGCCAAGTGTGATGTGGGAGGAGGAGGAAGGGCTGACCTGCGTAGGGGCTGCTTCTCATGGTCAATAGCTCTCGGATGCTACACTGAAGAGCTTGGATTTTGTGCTGCAGGCAGTGGAGGACCGCTGACTCGTTTGAGCAATGAGAGCAGAGCACAGCAGCTCCGAAGGGTGATTCTTCCCAGCTTGGTATGGGAGGAGCCCAGAGAGCCTGGATATGCTCGGGAGGCTTGGCGGTGACAGAGGGACAAGAAGGTTGTGTCATCTCTAAAAGAAAGACCTCACAATTACATCTAAATAAGGTT
This sequence comes from Nyctereutes procyonoides, assembly GCF_905146905.1. Lineage (NCBI taxonomy): Eukaryota > Metazoa > Chordata > Mammalia > Carnivora > Canidae > Nyctereutes > Nyctereutes procyonoides. Next base: position 67,090,781 of record NW_026575126.1, read on the forward strand.
TGGGTTTTGTTTTGTTGTGTTTTTTTTTTTTTTTTTTTTTTAAAGGAGAGACTACACGTCCTGGCTCCTGTGCATCCTGGCTCCTGTGTGCAGGCGTATGGGAGGGGGATGTATTTTCACTGCAGGAGGCTTCTCTGAAACTAGAAGACTAAGGTTTGCATATGGGTAGCACCACAGACCACATGTTGTTCTGCAGTTTCCAGTTTTTCTCACTGTAATGATGTGAACTTCAGATAGGAGCTCAGATTGGAAAGCGGATTCCTCAGCGATGCGGTATGTGGGATGCAGTGAGGAGCCAGTCTGCATTTCACACCCATGACAACTTTTGGCCTGCAGCAGTCAGGTAGATGAACAGGACCCACCATGGACAGAGTGGGCCCTGCTGGGCTTCTCCCAACAGCTCTTGCTTTTCTGGATCCTGCCACCAGTCTTATGCTCAGCTCCTGGTACCCCCTCTCTCCTGGCAGAGGTGTAATGTACATTTCCCTTCTTAGGTCTATGTTGGAACTCCAGAAGGAACTTGACTGAGAAAAGTCAGGGCAACAACCCATAAAAATGAATGAATGATGGTTGTGAAGGGTGCTTGCTCTGATGAGGGGGCCATCACCTCATGGATAAGGCTACAATCCTTGCTCCACCTGTCCCTACTGACAGTTTGCTGGGACACAGGATGAAACCTGGCACCGGGCCTTTGTCTTTGGTGCCGGTCACATTTTGTCCTTACCTGGCTCACCCTACTCTTCCTACCTCTCATAAGTCATGGATATGATCAGGGATGGCGTTAGCGGTGTTATTAAAAGGGCTTTGTCTTAACTGCCAGAGACCGAGTCTCATGGGTGGTGCCTCCAGCCTCTTCCTGGTGGCTGGACTCCATGCTCAGAACTTGAGAATCTTGGAACAGGGGAGGATTGTGAGGCTGTGTTCTATCCCCTGCCTAGTTCCTCCTGGGCCTCCCTGCCCCACAATGGCTCCTCCCCTGGGGCCTTCTCCACTTCGCCTTCATGTCAGCCCCTGCCTGTCTTCTGCTGGAGCATAAGGGGACCATTCCCAGCTCGGTCCTCAGGCTCCCTCCCCAGGCCCAGGGGCAGCTCACTGAAGTTAGCCATGACAACAGTGCAAGCAGCAGGTAGGGGCCACTGGACAGGGTGGGCAGGCTGGCCAGAGGAGAGGGGGTTGGGGCCTTTCAGGAGAGGTGGCCTCTTTTGGGGACCCCCGTCTGCTCACCCCTCCAAGCCAGTCAGTTTCACAAAGCTCTTTTTTATTTTGTTTATTTTTATTTTTTTATTCATAGACAGAGAGAGAGAAAGAGAGGCAGAGACACAGGCAGAGGGAGAAGCAGGCTCCATGCAGGGAGCCTGACGTGGGACTTGATTCCAGGTCTCCAGGATCATGCCCTAGGCTGAAGGCAGCGCTAAACCTCTGAGCCACCCAGGCTGCCCCACAAAGCTCCTTAATGAAACCATGTCAAAGCCTCCTTCTCTTCTGCTTCACTCTGCAGCTTGCAGAACTGAGTTCTGGGAGTTGCTGGCCAAACAGAATAAGGGCTGAGAAGGAAGGCCAGAACCCTTGGAGGCCCTGCAAGGGGCTATAGAAATCCCAGCTGAGGCAGCTCACAGGGGTCCCTTGCTGACCTAAGCAGGTGACCTGTCATCTCAGCTTGGGAATGGTCATCTGCTTTCTCCCAACCAAAAGAGGCCCAGGTGTCACTGAATTCAGTGCTCTGGTAAATGGTAACAAGCTCACCTTGGTTTCTCTTTACTGTCACAAATTATAAACAATGGTGACAGATTTCAAAGGGAAATACCTTCTGTAAATCTGAGTAACTTTCACTGACCTCGGATAGGGTACAGAAGTTTTGGAGGTGCATCTTTTTCCCTGAATGATACTCTGTAATCACAAAAACCACTGCGTGAGATCCCAAAGAGCATTAATCATCTTCATGGACATCTTCCTTACACTCTGGGCACTCTTGGCTTTTTAAAACCAGGAATGGCTTTCTGGGATGATCCATACCTATTTCTAGCCTGAAGAGAGATGCACGTCATGGTGTATGGGCCAGAGCTCAGTCCTGGCGGCAGGAGGCTCTGGTTTGGCATCCTTACCAGCCACATGATTGTGGGCAAGTGGCCTTAAGGTCAGCACTTGTTGAGCACCTACTATCCCAGGCAGGGGGGTGCGGGAGTGGGGTGGGGTGGGGTGGGTGGATGAGACACTATCCTGGCCCAAAGGGGTTCAGCGGGCCTGACTTAGTGGAGAGAAGGCACTTTCCTTATATGTAAAATCTGACTGTCATGGCCCTGATAGGGAACCCCACATGGTACCCAACACGTGTGTGACCAGGGCTGGGTTTCTCCCTGTACGTTCTGTTTAGAAATGGTGATTCTGTCATTGTGGGAAGTGACAGGGTAGAAATGCCCCACAGCGGGGACACTGTTAAGAGTTGTGAAAGGATGCTGGAAGCCTTAGTGTAAGAAAGCCGGGCTTACAAAGCTCAGATGGGAGCTATTCTCACTTTGTAGAAATCCGGCTGGCAACCCGCTGTTATCCCAACTTCAGCCACTTCCTCCGTGTGCCGCCCTCAGCATCCAAATTTGGCTGCAGTTTTCTTGGACTCCCCCAGCCCCCGATCAAGCAGTCTGGGAAAAGCACCTGGCTCTGTTACGCCGAATATGGCAGAGCTAAAAGGCGTTAAATCAATTTTGCACGTGGTTGCCACACTGGTGTTTGACTTTGTGGTTTTGCCTATTAATCCAGATCCGTCCATTACATCCACTTATACAGAGCTGCTTTCCAGGGCTGCCGAGTACAGCTACTTGGAAATATACTTGGCTAGAAACTTGCCATCCAGGATTTGCGGTTTGTTCTTGTGAGAATTGCTGGAAAATGTTGACTTAGACATTTTCTGTGTTTTACTGTATGTGTTCTACTGAGTAGACCTATGGAGCAAGGACCACCTCTTAGAGAACGAACGAAGGGCATAGGATGCATTTAAAGATAGTAATATGTATTATGTGCGCTGAGATTTACAAGGTGACCCAGCATGAAACTGTCATCTGTGTTGCATAGAAACATAGGTGCTTAATTTATAAAAATATTCAGAAATATGCACCTAGTAGGATTGTAAGGTTTACCAAATGTTTATCTAAGATAAACATGAAGCAAATATTTGGTGAGCGCCTTCTCTGAGCCAGGCACTTGTGGTTTGTGACAGCCTTGGATTTTGAAATATTTGCTACTGCTGCTTTTTTCCCTGCCCCCCACAATCCCAACCATGTGAGATGCTAGTTTCCTGAATGTGCAAGACACTCACATGATGGGTAATCAGCAGTCTGCAAAAAAGGCCACGAGGGATCCCTGGGTGGCTCGGCGGTTTGGCGCTTGCCCTTGGCCAAGGGCCCGATCCTGGAGTCCCGGATCGAGTCCCGCGTCGGGCTCCCGGCATGGAGCCTGCTTCTCCCTCTGCCTGTGTCTCTGCCTCTCTCTCTCTCTATGTCTAATAAATTAAAAATCTAAATCTTAAAAAAAAAAAAAAAGGCCACGATCCTTGTTTTGGTTTCCTCTAGCTACATCTGAGGGAGTTCTTGGTGACTGTCAAGGTCTGGAGGACAGTGGTGCCTCCCAGGTGGGGGCCAGCATGTACGCCGACTCACCAGGTCCCCTACAGGGTGCTCCCAGTGAAGCCATGTACACATAGCAGTTAAAATCATATTTACTTACTTTTATGGAACTGGCAATACTTACATTTTTTTTAAATGTACACATGATATGAACGTGCAGAATTGCAGTTGAGAAGGGAAGATTGTTCCAAGTCTTCTTTAATCAGAACATATTTGTTAAAAGCGTCAGTGGCTGGCTTTTCTTGTGCACTTTGCACGGAGGCAGCAGCATACAGGGATCGCTAGTGGCATGAGTGCCGATGTGGGAACTGAAGATCCACCTTTCTTGGCTGAGACACCTTGGAAAAGTTACAGGACCTCTCTGTGTCAAGCAGTTGGGGGCTGTCCAAGTCTACTTCATGGGATGGCCCTGAGGATGGACTGAGGTGTTTAAAAGCTCGACTGAGTAAATTTGAAGATCAAATTAACTTTATTCAGTGACTCGTGAGTTGGGCAGCATCCCATTCAGCAGACAGGCGCTCCAAGTGCTGCACAACATGGGAGACTTCTGTAGGCAGACGGGGACGGGGCAAGGAGCAAGCGGGCCACCTCCCCTCCGGGGGTTCTGAGGGTCCTGTCCAGTGGATCACCTCACTACTGCTGGCCAGGACATTCCAGATTGGTTTGAAACCGCTCCTGGGAAGGGTTGAAGCTGCAGTTTGGGTGTTGAGTCCTGGTTTGCTGACAGGAGACTGAGCACCAGGCACTCCATCCGGGGCTCGTGTCATTTTTGTAACACAAGTCCGGCTACTCTTGGTCCCCATGTAAAGGAAGCAGCAGCGCCCCAGGTCAGCTCTTTACACTGGTGCGGTCAGATCCTGACTCTAGCCTGGCCAAATGCCCATTTTCCCCAGTGACTCCCCTACTTCCTCACCCCTCTTTTTCCCTCCCCTCCATATCACTGCAGACTTTGCTTCCTGTGTCATCTGGAAAACAAACAGAACACCGCACCTGCCCTGTCCACCTGCAGGGCCCCCACATACTCCACCTTCTCTGTGGATGACCCTGCTGTCCCAGCAGGGGCTGGGCCGCTGGGCTGCTTCTCCCCTCTTTTTCCCACATCCTCCCTCTTCCTACATCATTCCCACTAGTTTATACACACGCTGTTTCCTTCCCCTCAGAACGCAAGCAAACAAACAGAAGCTGGTCCTTCTGGCTGAGTCCCAGCCAGCTCCGATCTGCCTCCAGGTTCTGCTCACCTTCTGGACACACCCACTCCAAGCACCTTGGCCACCTCAGCCCTGGGGCCTGGACCCTGCTCATTTCCCAGCTGTAGGACTCACCACTTCCTAAAGCTGCCTCCAGCCCATTAGAGTGTAGCTCCGGGAGGCAGGATGGTGCTAGTTCTGCTGCATCCTGGGCTCCATAAATACTTGAGTGGGTGATCGGCTGTCAGCCGCTAAGATCGTTTCAGATCTTTACCATAAGACTAATGCTTCATAGTTTCCTTCCTGCACAGCCTTCCCTTGGGGTTGGGTGTTTCCTCGGGATCTGTGTGCATGGAGTCAGCCAGTGCGAGCTCCCACGTGTCCCCTCCAGACCACTGCTTCTGGTTCACACCTGTGTTCTGGCAACACTGTCACCTGGGCCAGAAACCTGAGCATCATGACTATTCCACATCCATCCAGGAGGTGACCAAGTCTCCATGGGCTCTCTTACCCCGTTCCTCTCCTCTCCATCTCTATCCACGGCTGTCCCTCTCTCCTTGATTCCCTGCCTCTGAACTACCCTCTACAGTGCTGCCAAAGCCATTTTTCTAATGTGCAAATCTGATGCTACTCCTCCCGTTTTTGTTTTTTTACTCCTCCCGTTTAAGCTCTGGCAGTTCTGCCATAAAGTCTCATAGGATGCTATCCCGCCTCCCACATCTAGGCCCACCCTCCTCTGGGCAGCCCCACTTTTGCTTGCTGGAGACTCTCCCAGGGTTTGGATCACACCATGTGACTCAGCCTCACCAGATAGGGGGCTGCTCCTTGGGACCGGAGTTCATGCTGCCTGGAACGCTGGTCCCCTGGCCCCTTGGGCCAAGTCACCACTGGCATTCTATTTTTTTTTTTAAGATTTTATTTATTCATGAGACACACAGAGGGAGAGAGAGAGAGAGGTAGAGAGACAGGCAGAGGGAGAAGCAGGCTCCATGCTGGAAGCCTGACGTGTAGGACTCTTACCAGGGGCCTCCAGGATCAGGCCCTGGGCTAAAGGTGGCGCTAAACCTAAACCGCTGAGCCACCTGGGCTGCCCACCACTGGCATTCTAGATGGAACTTCTGCCCTGCTACTCTTAGGGCACCCAGAGTTCATGGGCACCTCCAACCCTCCCACTGCACAAACCTTATGGAACTGCCATTGTGAGTCTGACTTCCTACCAGACTGCTTCTTGTATGTGTCTCTGGCCTGTCATCTTTGTTCTTCCACCCGCCCCCACCCCCCATCCCAGGCCTTTTAAAGGCAGAACTTAGGATAATAGGTCACACTCCGCTTGCTCCTGAATGAAGGGGCAGGACCCATTTGGTGTCTGTGAGCAATGTCCCACCAAAGTGACGTTGGGAAATCCCAAGCCGCACCCTCTCCTTCAGGACTATGTCTTTCCAAGGGGACGCTGCTCACAGGGTGGCAAACCAATAACTGGAGGAAGAGTGAGCCAGAGGCGGAGGACTTTGTGGAGCTTGATTAGCAAAGGCACATGAAGAAGGGGAAATTAACCAGGAAATTGAAGGGACATCAGCCAAATTAGCTTGAGTCCCATTGGAGAGGATCTCACCCAGCTACCTCATTAGCAGTTGCAGGTGGGAAGGATGGGGGCTGTAGGAGTGTCCGCTGGTCACCCAGCACAATCGACCCAAGCCCACTTTTCACTGGTTGATGAGGTTGGGGGTGCACCCCTGTTCTTCCTTGGTGGGATGGTCACACTGGGGCCATCCCTCTCTCAGGCCGGGACTCCTGTTGGCCCCAAAGTCCTTGGCGACTCTCGTCCAGTCTCCACTCTTGACCTGGCTCTCCCCTAATGCTACCCAGGCTCGGCCTCCCTTCTTCCCCACCAGGATGCTGGGATGATGATGACCAGTGCAGGAGACAGGCCCTGAGGAGCTAATCTTGGGACTGACAGATAGGATGGTCCCTGAAGTAGAGTTAAAAATAAGGTGAGCGAGGGATCCCTGGGTGGCTCAGTGGTTTGGTGCCTGCCTGTGGCCCAGGGCATGGTCCTGGGGTCCCAGGATGGAGTCCCACGTCGGGCTCCCTGCATGGAGCCTGCTTCTCCCTCTGCCTGTGTCTCTGCCTCTCTCTTTCTATGTCTATCATGAATAAATAAAATCTTAAAAAAAAATAAGGTGAGTGCTGCGCTAGAGCAATCTCCAAGTCACTTGAAAGGAGCTGGGGTACACCAAGTGCTACAGAAGACCCTGGAAAGGCCTAGAGGTGCTGTGTCAGGAGCCCTAAGCCCGCAAATCCTTCTTTTCCAAGTATTATTCCAAACCCATTAAGCATTAGCTGGTGGCAATGAAAGTACATCAGGGAGGGAACCCGGCCGAGTGGCGGGTCTTTGCGTCAAGCTCAGGCCACTCCCCTGGCCCGAGCCTCGGTCCCCCGGCTGTAAACGAGGACTAATAATTACCTCCCGGGCTGCTGCGACGCTTGGCGGGACCGACGAGCAGCGGAGGGGCGGTGCGTGTCACCTACTGGGGGCTCAATATGCAGGGTTTTGTCCCCAAGCGGGGGATTATTTGTCATCAGCGGCTACACCTCCTAGAAATTACCTAATTTAATTTGTCAAGAAGAAAACCGAGGAACCGAACATCCGCTGAGCGCTAGCAGGCCAGGCGGAGACGCGCGCCCCGCTCTTCCCTGCAGGGGGCAAAGCTTGCACGACCCGAAGCGGCCCTGCGGGATCCCGGGTGGCTCGGAACGCGGAGCCCCCAGGCCCTCCGCCGCGGAGCAGGGACGCCAGGGGGCGGCCGGGGCACGCCCCTCCGGGACTGCCCTCCCGGCCGCCGCGGGCCCCTGCCCTTCCTCCCCGCCGCGGTGAGTGGCTCCGGCCGCCGGACCTCGCGCCGCCGAGCAGGTCTCCGCCGGGAGATGGGAGGGGGTCTCCCGGCAGCGGCGCGTGCCGCGCGGTGTCTCCTGGCGGTGGCGGTCTGGGGGCCGCGGGGGCGCGGCCGGGCAGAGCGCGGGGTCAAGGCCGACAAGCCGCCAACCCGGCTGCCGGGGGCGGGCGCGGTCCCTTTAAGACGCCGCGCTGGCCCCGCCCCGCGCCGCACCCCCGCCGGGAGCCGCGCCACGTGACCCGGGTCTTGTGACTGGCCGGGGGGGGCGGCGCGGAGGGGAAGCCCGCGGCGCCCGCCTCCGAGAGGGGCCCAGCCCCGCCGCCGCCGCCGCCGCCGCCGCCGCCGCCGCCGCCGCCGCCAGCGAGGAGCGGGGCCTGCCGCTGGGTCGGGGCGTCCGCGCGAGTGCAAGCCGCGCGGGAGCGGGAGTCCTTGCGGGAGTCCGGGCGGGAGCCGGGCCGGGCGCGGTGGGCGCCGCCCGCCATGGACCACAAGCCCCTGCTGCAGGAGCGGCCGCCCGCCTACAACCTGGAGGCCGGCCAGGGCGACTTCGCGTGCGGCCCGCACGGCTACGGCGCCATCCCCGCCGCGCCCCCGCCGCCGCCCTACCCCTACCTCGTCACAGGTGCAGCCGGGGGCGGCGGGCCGGGGTGGGGGGCCGGGCCCGCGGCCCCCGGAGCAAACTTTGGGGCCGGCCCCGTGGCGACCTTTAACCCCGAAACCAACTTTTCTCGGGACGCTGCTGCGGCGGGGGGCGCGGCCTGGCCGGGCTCGGGGGTCGGTGTGGGGGAGGCCTCCCCGGGGTCCGTGAACGCCGAGCCCGGTGGGCCGAGTGGCCGCCGAGTGTCCCCCGAGTGTCCCGCCCCGGGAGCCCGGGGTCGGGCCCTTGGCCGACCTGGGGGGTCGCGAGCCCCGGGCCCGCCCACCCCGGGAAGCGCCCGGCAGATCGGCACCCAGGAGAGCCCGTAGTGGGCACTTAATGGAGGCGGCCGTCGTCTGCATTTTGGAAACGATAAGTTTTGGGGGGCGGGGGTGTCGGGGCGGGGGGACAGCAGGAGAAGTAGCCCTCAAACTTCCCAGTTTTCCTCCCGGCCCCCTTCTGACGTGCCTTCCTGTCCACAGGGATACCCACCCACCACCCCAGGGTCTACAGCATCCACAGTCGAAATGTCACCAGGTACCCTGCCAATTCCATCGTTGTCGTTGGAGGCTGCCCAGTCTGCAGGTATGTCACAGGCAGGGGCCGGCCCAGACGCCTCTGAGATCATACACCCAGGGCCTCAGCGAGGCCCGCTCGCCGGGAGGTGGCCGCCCCGAGGTGGCGGGTCTTGGGACCAGCGCTGCCCTGCGGTGAGCGAGAGAGCCGGTCGGTTTGTCCTCCCGTCTGAGTGCTGTTTCACAGGTCACAGGGGAGGGGCTCCCTTTCCTGCGGAGTTAGTGGTTTTTGGGCCACTGAGTCCCAAATGAGTGGGACGCAGAAATGTTAACACGTCGTGTCCCTGGTTCTGGGACCTGCAGGTTTGCTCCAAAAGTGGTGGAAGGTTTCCTCTGTTGGGAAGGGCGGCCTGAAGTGCAGGGGCGCTCTGACGCAGATGGCCAGTGTGTCCAAGGATCCGGAGGTCCAGGAGGCCAGGGAGCAACTGTGGGCTGTTAGCTGGAGGAGGATGGTGGTTCTCTGGGGCGGGAGTGGTTTTTCATACTCTCAAACCAAAGGCTCCAGGGGCTCGCAGCGGCTTTTCTAGGGTCTGAGATGCAGCTGGGTTGCGCTTGCTCTGTGTGGGTCATGAGGGTGTACGTTCAAATAAGACTTGGTTCTTACTCTTGGTTGATGCAAGAGTTAGGGGTCTTCAGTGTGTCTGGGAGAAGGAAGTTGAAGTGTTAGATGGAATTGAGAGATGCTGGTTTACGCTTGGGCTTAATGTCAAAGGGGTATCTTGAAGGCTCAGAGTGGAATCCAGGAGAAGTTAAAGATTTCAGAGTCACAGGGAGTGACCATGTGGGAGGGAGAGAGCCTCTCAGAGATGGGGGTAGGAAGCTGGACTCCCAGAGCCAACAGTGTGCTTCGATTGTAAACTCAGGTACATCTTCTGATCTCATCTCTGGGGAACAGGAAGGGGGTCGCACCGTCCTGGACACTATTCTCACGGCATCGCAGCTGTTGGGGTTTGGAGACATGAGGGGACAGGGCCTGGGAGCCGGCCGGGTGCTACTGGGTTGGGCTGCTGGGCTGGGGTCGGGGCTTGGTTCCCTGTGAAGAGAGCCACAGGGAGTCTTGGGGGTTGTGTGTAGAGGTGGGTGATGGAAACCCGCCGTATTTGGCTTTGAGGCTGGTGCTGGGTGCTCAGAGCTCTGGCTGTGTGCACAGTCCTTCTGTCCCCACTCAGGTCAGCTGGAGGTTTCCAAGGACCTATTTTTGGGCGGGAGAGTCTTTTGAGTGATGTCTCAAATTTAGAGAAGAGTATCAGGCTGACAGACTCGGGGAGAACCAGGGAAGTGTCTAAAGGTGTCGGGCAGAGCAGCCTGGCTGGGATTTCAGTGTGTCCACGCTGTGGCTGATTGTTGTGTCCCTGCCAGTGCCCAGCCTGCTGTGGGCGCTAGGTTCAGATCCTGGCCACATTTGCCAACTTGGGGAAATGCGGGTGTCTTGGGGCGCTCTGTGGAACCCTTTCTGGCCCAAGCGCTTGTGCCCAGAGACCACAGCAAGGCCCACGAGGCTCTGTGGGGTGAGGGAGCGCTTGCCCTGCTACTTCCTTTACCCCAGGGTGGGACTGCTCTTTTCCCCAAGGCCTGTGGCTTCCCCTGCTTGGGGTCCCAGAGCTGGGGTCCCGCAGAATCTGGATCAAGGTCAGGCTGCCTGAGGCTGAGGTGTGGGACCCCCGCACCGGGGACAGGCTTCCTCCTTTTTATGTTGGGATCACCATCCTCCCTGTCCGGGTGGTCGCAGTGAGGAGGGGGTCCTCTGAGAGCAAGTTTGGGGACTGATTTGGGACCAAACACTAGATTCCCTCTTGGCACGTCCCCCTGTGATCCCTCTTGTCTGCAGATTGCAGATGGATGGATGCGGGCAGGAAGGGCCCTCCCCTTGGCCCTGTGAGGCCTTTCTCTGACTTTGCAGCCCTGGGTGTGGGACCCACCTTCCTAGGCAGCCAGTGGGGGTGGGAGGGATAGGGGGTAGGGACAGGGGGAAGTGGGGAGAGGCTGGACGCTTTGCAAGGAAGCACTGCTGTGATTTGGGGAGTGGGTGTGTGGCCCTGGGGAGGCTCTTCTCTGGGGAGAATGGAGAGGTGTCCCCTGAGCATAGTCCAGCGAGGCCACTGTCTGGCATCTAGAGTTGGGAGACAGGCTTGTCACGTGACTACACTGTCTCCCTTTCCATCCAGCCCGCCAGGCTCTGTTCCTTTTCCTCCCTGGTACCTTGGCAGGGATTTGCCCAAGTCACACGTCTGTGATTCCTTCTGAGTGAGGCTTGGCATAAGAGAGGCCTGTGTCACTTGGCTGTCATCCTAGCAGCCTGACCCCATCTTCCCTTTCTAGTGGGCTACACGAAAGCTTTTCTTTGGAGCTCAGCAGATGAGCATGGTCCTCGTTTCATCCCTTCCGACCTGGACTATGTGCCATCTTGCCCAGCCAGGGCTTTGGCCAGCCCCTGGCCTTTGAAGCTGGTCCTCCTCTGGGGGGTGTGGGCCACCCTCAATGCCGGATGAGGGGCGGTGGCAGCCCCCAGAGTCTGGGAGCCCAAGCCTGGCTAGGTTCACCCCGGGCGGTGGTGGGGCAGCCTATTGGGAAGGCTCTCTGGGCAGCAGGGGTCAAAGGCCAAAGAGTGCATAACATAGCAGGCACAGGGCTTGGCCTTCCCTGGGCTCCCCACTGACGCCAGCTGGGTGTCACTGAGTATTTAGTTTTGGGGGTAACCAGAGAGGTAGGAGGTGATCCAGAAACAAGTGGGGCCTTGGAAGCTGGGAGAGGCTGGAGGAACAGCTCTCAGGGTCAGTGCTCTTGGGCCCACGTGGCGGGTGCTGGTGGCCCTGGTAGAGCCTCTGGTTGAGGTATGACACAGGACACAGGGGGATGGGGGGGGTATGTGGGAGGGTCCTAAGAGGAAGGGCCCAGGGACAGAGCCCAGGGTGTGTGGACAGCGGCCATGGGCAGGTGGCGGAGGAGCTGTTGCTTGTGACTGGGGCCCCAGCTCATCCGGCGCCTGCAACTGCAAAGCCAGCCTTCCAGCCGCGCCCAGAAGACCTGGCTGGCCTGGGCTGGCTGGACAGCAGGCCACCAGGATGGGCCCTGTCCTCGTCCATGGTCCCGTGGGCTCTGCCCGCCTCAGGAGGCAGCAGCACCCGGATGAGCTGGGACTTGTGCCCTGGGCTGCGCTGGGCAGGGCACGCAGCTCGTGGGAGTGCTCCAGGGAGTGCTGGGGCCTCCAGTCCGCCGCCGGTCCAGGCCTGAGCCTTGGTGGTGCACGGCCCCACCGGAGGGCAGGTCGTGCTGCTCAGGCAGGCAGGAGGCTCCTCCGGGCCCTCAGGCTTGTGTGGAACCGCCCCTCCTCCCACGGAGGCCCCGGGCAGCAGAAGGCCGGACAGATGCGCCTCCGAGCACGTGAGGGGTGACACGATTGGCTGGGTGCTTTGGGCATCAGGTCCCCACCCCGCCTTGGCTCCAGGCTTGAGGCCACCTGGAGAGAGTCCTCTGCTCCCTTTTCCCTGAGGAGGGCCGGCCTGGGGATTGCTCCTGGGGCTGGATCCTGCCCTGAGTAAGGGGGGACAAACCAAAGGCCCCTGGAGCTGGTGGCACTGAGTGCCTGGGTCTCCTGGGTGGGGAAGCCCTTGGCAGGGCTGCTGAGAGCGATACAGGGCATGCTGAAATCTGGGACCATCCCGGGACGTGTGGGGCTGCTGTTCATGATGGCCCGTTGCTGAGGCAGTGCCCTGGCCACTCTGCCCTCCCTCAGGAGGCGGGGGCCCCGGGCAGGCAGGGGCCAGGCCCGCTCCAGACAGATGTCCGGTGGCCACTTTCTCCATAGCGTCAGAGTTGGGAATTAAATAAGCGTTTTCAGAATTTGTCAGTTCCTGATTTCTCCAGCTCCCACATCTTTCCCTAACCGCTCCCCCCCAACCCCCTTGCTCAAGAATTGGGTGGGGCCTTTCTCCAGAGCGGAGCACAGCTTTGCTCAGTTTGGATTTGGGATTTGGAGCCAGTTGAGAGTTGAAGCTCGTCCTAAACTGACTGGGACCATGGGGATGGGGGTGGGAATTTGGAGGAAGAACCTGTAGGCCATTTGGGAGAGGCTGGCGTCCCCTCCAGGAGGCAGCCTGGGTCTGGGTTGTTCCAAGGTGTCCCCTCCCTCCTTGGTGCCTCACAGGGACAGGTTTGCTCTGCATCCTGGAGTCTTGCTCCATCAAGAGTGGCCCAGAGATCAGATTGTGTTTCTCAATTCAGAAGATTCTGGATTTTTAAAAACTGAATTATGCCAGCATTGGTTTTGAGATCTGGCGCCGTACCCATGGTCAGAATGTTAATATTTTTGCAGCACGACATGAATATTCATGTGAAATAGATGAATTATGACCATAAATGGCCACACGTCAGTTTAGGCCACAGGTGGTTGCCAGGCAAGTTTGGTATAAACCTGTAAAAAAGTCTGCTTTCAGAGTCGTTTGGAAGAGGTGTGTGGACTCCCTGGGCTCCCAAGTGTGGTGGCAAGTGTGATGCCTGAGGGCTGACCCCCTGCTCATCGGCTCCCGCTGGCTGTCCCTTGTTTCTCAGGCTTGAAGGCCATGGTGGGTTTGGGTCGTTGCCCCGTGGAAGATGATCTGGTCACCAGCTTGCTGGCAGGGAGCCTTCGTGAAAGGAAGGCTCTTGCTCTTCCCAGAGACATGTGGCCAGGCCATCTTTAGAGTGGGAAGGCAAATGGGGCGAGCCGGGGCTCTAGCCCTGATGGGTAGGCCTGGGGTGAGGCACAGGGTCAAGGACTCGGCAGACAGTGCTCCTCACTGAGGACAGAGGAGTGGGGTGGCCCAGGCTGCCAGCTGTGCCCCGGCCAGAGTGACTGACAGGTGTGGACCGAAAACATCGCAGGGTTGAGCAGCCAGGGCTTGTGTCCCTTCATGCCTGGGAGCTGAGGTGCGCCTGGCTGTGTGTTACCCTTGCTTTGCCTTTTAAGTTCCCAGAGCGCCTCTGAGGCGGAGCGAGGCTGAGCGAGGGGAGCGTGGGGCTGGGACGGTGTGGTGGCCACTGGGAAGCTTTGATCTTGGGGAGGGCCAGCCTCTTGGCGTCTCGGGCAGCGAGGGCCTGGGAGTGAGTGAACAGTGCCCCCCCCCCCCCCCGGGTTTCCTGAGGACCGCAGGAGCCTCCTCCTGGACGCCCTGAGCCCTTGAGCAGACATGCGGGCTTCTAGGCTGTGCTGCTGTAACCGCTTTAGTCCTTGAGTGGGATGATGTGGGCTGTCCAGCCTGAGTGGGTGCTCAGCCAGGTAGTCCCTGTCCTTGGGCCGCACGCTCCCCTGGAGGGGATGCTGGGCAAAGCTCCCTCCTAACTTCTTCAGAGGGAAGCTGCTCTGGAAGGTTCTCAGCTGGTGCTTGTGACCCAGCTAGGAAGCCTGGTTCACTTTGGCCCTTTGCTTTTTTTTCTTGGGCATTCTAAGCGACTTTGTGAACCGGTGCAATTCTTGGGAGTTTGGCTGGGGTGGAACTTTTTGTAGATGCCAGGAGGAAGGACAGTGACACCTGGGTGGTTCCATAGCTCTGAGCGGTCCAAGGCCACCTGGCCGCATCCAGCTGCTATGGAAGTGGCTTCACTAGCATCCATAGTCACGGGGGCTGTTGGTGAGGACTGTGGACAGAGCAGGTGTTCCTGTCCCCGTGTGTGGGGACACAGGTGGTGGCCCAGGGCCTCCCTGAAGCCTCATCCCTGACTTTGGTAATATGCACTCAGGTGCTTTTTCAGTTGGGGCAGGTGTAGGTGGGCTCTGCATGGTTGTGTCTGGACTCTCAAAGGCAGGGTCAGCCACGGGAGGGCGGAGAACAGTGTGGGGACCTGATGGCCCTTGTAGTCCGTAGAAAGGGGTCTCCGGTTACAAAACTTTGTAACCATCTAGACAAGAAAAGGTAACTCTAATGATGGAAATTCAGGCCTGCTGATTAGCTTTCCCTCAGATCCAGCCTTGCCTGTGTCTCGCCTGACCGGTCAGCGCACACGTCAGTCTGGGAAACACCAGCTGAAAGTTTAACAGGGGTCTTTACTGCGGGACTTCTCAGAGCCTTTCCTAAACTGCTGTGCACTGTGATTCCAGGACGAGGAGAGGGTTTCCTCAGATTAAGCAAAAAAACTCACTTTTTCTTTTCTGCAGAGCTTATCAGGAGAACTGCTGTTTTAGGACCAGCACCTTGGGAAGTGCTTCTAGAGTGTCATTTCTATTGTAGACATTTTAGGTAACTCCCTCTTGAGTGGGTTAGAAGGGAAGTGGGCATCGAGTTTGACTTTTATTTAAGCAGTTTGAAAACCAGGCTTCCTCATAGTCTAGTTTATCACGATTCTCAGCCTGGTGCCTGGAGCTGGAGCCCTGGCCCGGTGGGTGGCCACAGCTGTGGGCAGTAGCAGGTTTGGTGGCATTTTGACTGGAAGAAGCCTTCAGTTGGGTGCTTCACCTTGAGACTTGACCTTCCATTAAGCTGAACCATCCTCCTCCACACAGGGTGACAAAACAAGAAGCAACGGCTTGCAGAACATTGTGGGCACAAGAGAACCTTAGCAGCGTTTGAAGACCAGGGGCTGAGGTGTGGGTAGAGGAGGAAGTGGCTACGGGAAGACCGGAGCAGCTGGGGTGAAGGGGGGTGGGTGGGGATTGGGAGTGGGGTCCACTGCTGAAGGCAGGCAGGCTCTGGGAGCGCAGCGGGGCGTGGGTGCACCAGGCCTTTCTGCTTACTGGCCCATCTCCTGCTGAGCCCTTGCTGTTTCTGGCTGGGCTCCTGCCACCCCTGGAGACCCTCCCTGAAGTTCCTCCTTTCTTCTCAGTACGCAGCCCTGGCTGGTATGGCATACTTGTTCTGGGGAATTCTGTTGAAGTGCCTTGTTCACCAGAGGCCCTCAGTCACAGTGTGGTAGACGAGGCTGGAGGTGTCCTTGGCTGCCTGGGGAGGAGCTGGTTACCACTGACTTTCCCTGGCTCTTGGGAGTGTGAACCATTTCTCATTAGGGCCGAGTTGGTTATTCTCATTTGGATTTCAGCTGTGTCCAGAACTTTCTAGAAGTAACCTAAGGAGCAGTGGTGGAACTGAGTGCCTGGCTCTTGCTTCCCACCTTTGGGGCCTTTGAAAATGACCCTAGAATGAGTGGGGACTTTAGGTCACTGAACCTGTACTCATGGCACCTGTGGGGACAGCCCCTAGGCATCTTGTGTGTGGTGCACATTGAAGGTAAACTTGACTTTGTGAAGAAGAAATGGAGATTAAGTTTCTCAAGAGAAAGTAGTTGTCTTATGTTGTGAATATGGCTGATTTTAATCTTTCACTAAAATCCATCATAACCTTTCCCCAAATCAGAATTCTGACATCAGTTTTTAGAATTTCCATCTAAGGGATGGGAGAATAAAACTTTCCAACAGTGGGGAAAAATACTCTAAAATGATTGTTTTCTTGGTCTGGTCTTCAGAGATAACAAGCATTTGTATAGAAACTAGCATTTGCTTCTCATTCCTTTTTTTGTAACGGATGAGAAAACGTGGCAGGTAGCCTGGGCGGTGAATGTTCTCGTCGTCATAAGTGAGGATTCCTTCAGGTGACTTTCACGTGTTCCCGTGGTGGCAGAGAGCAGTAGCCCGCCTTCCCCCGGGGGGCAGGTTGGTGGCTGGCAGGGCGAAGACTGCTTCCGTGGACACGGTCACTGGGAGGCCGGGGCTGGAAGGGCCTCTCCAGGCACGGCTCTGCCAAGGGCCCTGACGCCAGTGCTCGCCTCTTCTCTCCACAGAGTCGGGGTTCTGGAGGACTCCTTCACCTTCCTGGGCATCTTCTTGGCCATCATCTTGTTCCCGTTTGGGTTCATCTGCTGTTTTGCCTTGAGGAAGCGAAGATGCCCCAACTGTGGAGCCAACTTCACTTAAAGGGAACAACACACCTGGCTTTCCTACATCCAGCTGTCTTTTTCTAATGTAAATGTTGTGTACAGTAGCTTTATTTGATTAAGCTTTCAGGACTGTTTTGTAAAGCGAGGTGGGATAGACGGCGTGAGCTGCGGTTTCATGGTTTCATGGGCGCAGGGGTCACAGCGTGGGGATGCGGCAGCACTGCTCCGGGTGAATGACAGCTCAATAAAGCACTGCTTTTATTTTTTTGCAGTCTTCAATTTGAGAAAGGTGAGAAATACTGTTTTAAATAAATGAGATTCATACCATTGTTTACCTGGTTCTGCTTATTCAGTGTGTGCACACTGTTACTTGTATAAACAGACTTGCATATATGTTTGAAATTTTCTGTAACCGAACAGACTAGAATAATATACCCGTCGCCTGGCTTTGGCATGGTCCGGCTCATGGCAGATCTCGATCTATTTCTCCGTAGGCATACACAGCTCAAGAGAATGTGCTTTCCAAATTTTTATTACTATAACAAAACGTAATACCTTGACATGTACAGAGCATGCACCTCCGTGCCCAGGACCTAAGGCAAGCCCTCCCATCCTCTGTGAGGCAGGTGAGTGCCCACCGCAACCCACTCTGTGAAGATGTAGGACAGGTCGGGTGAGCCCAGTGAGCCCACGGCGATCATCTCTGTAACAAAGCCAGGGGATCCCGAAGAGCAGAGCACTGAAGGCCGGGGGTCCCCCACCCCATTAACACGCTTGTGTTACACCTGACTCCCCACCTTTGGAAATACTGAGCTTCCGTGAACCTTCTTACCCAGATGGTGAGAGAAGCAGTGGAGCACTTAACTAATAAATTTGATGGTTTTTTGGCTGGCACCATCTTCTCTCAAGACAGATGTGCTGCTTGCCAGCTGTACTCAGCCTGACTTGGTTGGCCCTGGAAGAGCCCTCACAGAGGTCTGACGCATCAGCCTTTGGTGGGGTTGCCTGGTTGACTTGACCAGCTGGGACAGGACCAAGAACACATATTGTCACAAACTGGTTTACCTGCATTTGATGGTGACCATTTTCAAGCTTATAGAAAAATGTTGATATTTATGGTGAGACCCAAGGAGCCATGATAAACAAGGACCTCTGTGCCCACGCACAGTGAATGGCGTGGGTGGGAGTCATGATTCTGCACTCCTCCAATACAGGGCCCAATCTCTGGCACCTGGAAGTAAACTGGGCCCCTGGCTCAGAGGGTGTGATGGCAGGTCTTGGATGAAATGCAGACCTTCCCGTCCCAGTCGCCAAGACTCAGGCTCCTGGCTTTCTACACCTTCTGGGCCGGGGCGGGGCGGGGGGGGGTGTCAGTACCCGACTCATAAATGAAGAAACTTGGACCCCCAGATGTTTCAGAGTACACTAGTGGATAGAGGCAGCTTTGGTCAGCTAGCGTAATGAGAACACCCTGGCTTTGCTCACATGGATGTGTGACGCTCTGAGCGACTGGGTCTTCATTGGTCAGTCCAGGTGGTAACTCCAAGCCACCAAGCTCAGTAGCTCTTGGGATTATTCAAGTACTAAACGTCAGGGCCGTGACAGGGATAGGCAAAATGTCTCCGTACTCTAGAGCTACGTCTAAATTGAGGGAAATGGGATTCTTCCAGCTTAGGTTGCTCTACATTTGATCAAACAAAAATTAATTTTTTAAGTTAAAAAATTAAATTTTATATAATAGTCTCATAATTTATATTGCTTACAACTGTGATTTGCACGCCAAGAGGCAAATTTACACATCATTTCCTTTAGATGAATGTCATGATGCTAGGTAAGAGCACGTGCTTTATAAAACTGTGGTCCCATTTGCATTCAGGTGCAGAAAGCCAGTCATGAAAGTGTAGACTATCCCTTACTCTGGCTATTAAAAATCATAGAATATTTTAAAAGATACAGTAAGGATTGGGACCAAATTTACTGTCCTCTGATGAACAGAAAAGGAATATTTTAAATAACTGAGTTGGTCACTAAACTACTCTTTATCTTCTTTAAAGACAGAAATGTATCAACCCAACTATGTTCAACTGAGAGAATGCATTGATTTGCTCAAGTAGAATACAGGTAAAATCAGGCACCCTTTGGCGAAGCTTTACATCAGTTACAGCGCACATCAAATCGCGTGTATCATTTTGCAAGTGAGAACTTAATGTTGGAGGAACAGGAGTCCCCGGGCCCTCTCTTCATCGGATGACGGGCGCTGAGCGATCGTTTGTCACTGTCGGCCGGAGTTTCACAGTAGCAAAGGGGTTTTCTCCACTGTGTGGGGAGGAAAAACAGCTGCAGAAATACTAAGTGATGGAAATTTGATTTTAAGAGAGCTTTGAACTACTGTTCTCGCTCTGTGCAATTCTGTGGTTTCTATATAAAATTCTGGACGTTTTCTGAACATGAACGTTGTGGCAGATCTCTCTGTGCCACCCACCTGCCACAGAACTCTCTAGAGTTGCAGACACCGTAACAGGAGAGCCCACCTCACTGTGGCCCCTGTGCAGGAGAAGGGCAACGGTGGGGGCGGGAGCCACCGAGGACACGGTCTGGATTAAGTTGCCTGACACAACAGTAACCAGGCAGCTTCCCTTCAGGACCTGGGCAGAGGTGGGCAGAGCCTCCAGCACACCCCAGCCCCCCCCCCCCCCCCGCGACGAGAACACAGTGGCCGCATCCTCCTCACACCCCCGAGGCCTGAGGCCTCGGACCTTCTAGGCTGTGCACCAATGAAGGAACCCCCAAAATTCAACGTACCTGAGGAAAGGAGGCTTTGCTGTCCCATTTGTGTCGTTCTGTGAAGAAGATAAAGAGGAAGTTTATGGACGGCTCATGAAATTGGGACACTTAATAAGAGCAGAAGGTAAAGCCATCTAAGGCAGAAGGGACTATTTGTGGCTAATGCGTGTTTAAAAGTGCCCTGCAGTCTCTAGCCATTTGAGACCGTTTCAATGTCTGCCTAAAGTCACTTAAAAAATAAGGGTGAGAACAGAAGACCATAGACAGGGAGGGACCCCACGAGCACCTGAATGCCTCGGACTTGAGAGGCCAGGATGTGTGCACCTGTGGCCCTTCGGCTGTGGAGCTACAGTGCATGCAGGTGGTTTTTTGGGAGCCCAATCCTGAATGATGCCGTGAAAAACCAGTAAGTAAAAACAAAACCTTGCTGGATTTTGGCGCCCACGGCTAGCTGGAGATCCCGCAGGACACTTCAGAAGGTGAGAAGGGGATGGAACAATGCCAGCGGTCTTTGCCTTCACAACCACCAGAGCCTGGGGACTTGGGGGTCTCCCACTGTGGCCACGGACCACGGGGTGTGTCCTGTCCTTCATTCTAGAAGCCTGCAGGCTTTAAAAATTTGCTTTAAATCTGCTCTGGCTGTTCCAAGAAATCACTAAGCCCAAGTTTGTGAGGCTAGTTCTCCAGACGGTCGCCCAGGAGAGGGCAGTGTAATGCCGTCTGAGCAACAGGCCACCAGAGCAGCCAGTCCTCAAACTCCCAGGATTCCCACTCTCACTTCCTGTTGCCAGCCTGGGGGGTTGAAGGCCATACTTGGCGCAGAAGCACTGTCAGGGCTCTTTCTGCAGGACTCCTGGGTGTTAGACTCTCAAAAAGGGTCGCAGGCCCCTGGGCTACTTTAGAACTATGCCTGCTGTCTGTTAGGACCTCAAAAGGGGACTATGACTGGGGCCAGCAGGGTCATCCTGATGGGGGAACCCCAGCACCAGGAGACAACTCCAGTTAGTCCTGTGCCCCAATTCAGCATGTCTACTTTTCTTCACTGATGCACAAAGCAGCTGCCCTGCTCAGCACATCCTAATTGGGCTTGAAATGGCTGCAAGTGGTTTCTTCCTACTAGACAGGCTGAGCTTCCCCAGCAGGCCTCTGAGTAAGTAATTTCTGAGGGTAGCGCTCATATTCTATGATAGTTACAGGCTAGTTTATGATTTATTTAAAAAGCTCCAGGAGACCTGCCCTGCAATGCCTCACGTGCTCAGACCGCTGGCAGTGGTGCCTGGCCTAGAGCAGAAAGCCCTGTGCCAGGGAGGCACATCACATTACACTGGGAAGAGGCTTCTGGCGTCCTCCCGGCCTGGAGAGCACACTTCCTGCCAAGCCAGACTCCCCACACAGGGCCCATGCTTGGCCCCAGAGGCACACAGCCCTCCTGCTCCTTGATCTTCTCACTGGAAACCACCTTCTTGCTGCCTGTCCTCGGGGGTGGACCTGTATCCTGTATCCCTGCCAGGTGCATCCTCAAGTTTGAGGAGAGCTCTGTGCACCCTGAACTGGAAACCAGACACACCACCCTCCTGGGGTACCTGCAGGCTGTCCTTGAGGGGAGGGCCTTGGGGCTTGTTCCCAGGAGACCCACTGAAACCCCTACCAGGTCACTCAGACCCTCCTGGGCCCTGACACATTTTGACTTTAAAACAGAGTTTGGGCACATTTTCATGAGCTCTGCCATCCAAGTACTTGGCCCAGACATTTGAGAGAAACAAACATGGCGGCAGAGATGCGTCACAGTCCACTAAAAGTAAAGTGGCATGAAGTAACAACTCCTGCTGTGAGGGAGGACAGCCTGAAGCCATTCAGTGCCAGGGCAAACCTGGGTCCTGCCATGAACCCTACACCATGGGTCCCAGCAGCGCCCATGGGCACTGAAACCCCTACCAGGTCACTCAGAGTCCCGTCAGAACAGCCTAAACATCTGTCACCAGGAGAAGGGACGACAGTCTTCCATCCAGTGAATGCCACACAGCAACAGTATGTCACAGGAGGGCATGCTGCACAAGGTCACACCGAATGGGCCATCCTGGTTTCCAAAATCGGGCCAGTCTGGACTGTGAGCAGGGACAGTGAGGGGGTGGGTGGTGGGTAACGTTCTAGTTCTTGATCTGGTGCTAGTTATATGCAGTTGCTTTGTAAAAAGTCATGCATTTTCCCGCACATGGTATTCTTCAATGTTTACTTTAAAAAAGAATGTTTTCAGAAAGGCTTCTTTAACAGACCTCCATGGAGCCCACTGCTGTGGCCACAACTGACCACCTCCCCAGACCTGCCCCTGCTCCCTGTCAGGGGAGTGCATCTCTAGGCCACACGGGGCACCACCATGGGTCCCATCATGAGGGATTGTGCACATTCTGCTCAGAAGCGTTTTCAGAATCTTCCCACCTCAAACCTGACTGCAGAGCCCCATTTCTCATGCTGGTCGATGCCACAAGCTCTCCTGTCCTGCCTGCTGCCTCCAAAAGCTCCACTTAAGCCTGTCCTTCCCCTGCCTCTCTTGGGCTGTGTGGTGAGGTTTGGGGTCCCCTGTCTCTGCACTCCCCAATCCCATCTTTCCCTCTTCCTTTGTCCTGTAGGAACAGCCAAATCCCTGGAGACCTTTCTTGGTCCTGTGTCCCAGCACCAGACCTGACTCGCTAGGGCTCCTGCTGGCCCATGGCCTCTGCACAGGCTGATGGGGCTCGGAAGGGGACACAGCTTGTGCTAGAGTGTGTCTGCAGAGCTGGGCTCTCCCCGAGGTCCCCATAGGCAATTGGTGGGACCCAAGTTTGCCCTGGCACCGAATGGCTTCAGGCTGTCTTCCCTCACAGCAGGAGTTGTTACTTCATGCCACTTTACTTTTAGTGAACTGTGACGCATGGTGGACCTTGCTCTGAGTCACTATATATCTTATACTTTTCCTCAGACTTCCCAAAGGCCAGCACTTATGGCTCATAGGCACAGCCAGGTGCATGTTCTGTGTCCCCTCCTGGCAGCCAGCATGGTGCTGGTCTGGAGTGCACTCAGCAGGACAGGAGGTTATCAAGTGATGAAAGCAGGCACCACCAGGGCCTAGGCATGTCATTAGGGGCATGGAACAGGTCACCCACGAGACAGGAAGGCAACACAGCCCACAGCCAGCAAATCATGGCTGAGTAAGAGAAGGCAGAGTGGGGGCACATCTTGTAATTCTTTCCTCCAGAAATCTAAAGGCCTAAGTAGCCACCCCCCCTCCCCCGCAGGGAGAAGTCAGTATCTAAGAACATCAAAGGGCAGCCACAGAACTGTGGGGAGGTGGGTTCAGGAACATTCTACTCCAAAGTAGGCAGCTCCCAGGTCTGGATGTTCAGTGTACTTAAGCCTAAGAATCCTGGTGTTTAAACAAAACTACATGTAACTGGCATTAATGAATGGTTGTACATAAAAATTATGTATAAAAGTATTAAGATGCCTTGCCAGCTGCCATGGATCCCAGCATTTGGCTGAGATAGAACATACCTTTCCCCACCATCATCAGCTGGTTTAAACATTTTAGTTCAGGAAAGATAAGTTTATCAGCTTGTTGGGCATAAGAACTTTTAAGATGCGAAATTCCAGGACCATGTCCTCAGCCCTCAGGGGCTACCAGGCAGGTCTGTCATGCTCCATGCTTCTCAACTTACATTTCTAGATCTATATATATATTTTTTTAAAAAGATGAGAGAGAGAGAGAGAGAGAGAGAGAGAGAGAGAGAGAGAGAGACGAACAAGCAGGGGGAGGGGCAGAGGGAGAGGGAAAAGCAGACTCCCCACTGAGCAGGGAGCATGATACAGGACTTGACCTCAGGACCCTGAATTATGACCTGAGCCGAAGGCAGACGCCCAACTAACTGAACCACCCAGGCACCCTAGATCCAGTTTTTATTTTTTTTAAGATTTTATTTATTTATTCACCAGAGACACAGAGAGAGACAGAGAAGCAGAGACACAGGCAGAGGGAGAAGCAGGCCCCATGCAGGGAGCCTGATGTGGGACTTGATCCCGGGTCTCCAGGATCAGGCCCTGGGCGGAAGGCAGTGCTAAACCGCTGAGCCACCCAGGCTGCCCTAGATCCAGTTTTTAAATGGAACATTGTTCTGTTTTGCATGCTCTATACCTGACTGTCCAATATGGTAGCCACTAGCTATATGCTATTTGCATTAAAATACAAATTCAGTTCCTTTAGTTGCATATCCACTTTTTCCAGCACTCAAGTGCCTCTGTGCCCAAGAGGCTACTATGTGGCTTGTTATAATGATAGGAGCTTCCACTGCTCCTGAGGTAATTTCTTTGGAGCAGAACCAGTTCTTTTGTCCTTCCCTGCAGCGGGCCTCCTTGTTTCAGTTATGTTCTTGGAGCTCCTGACCTGACTTGATAGTGATGAAATGTAGTAGCTCCTCTGACAGAATGGTGTCAGCAGAGGAGGCACACAAGGGTGTCCACTGGGACTTGTGGGGTTTCTTCTGCAGTTTGCATAGGATCTTGAAATATGACTTCAAAACATGTTAGTGACAGAAATGGAAGATAAATCAGTCATTTAATTTCACCATGCATCTGTGAAGCACCGTGTACTTATTTTTGGGTTATTACCCTCTTCATTCCAAAAGTAGATGTTCTTTATGGTCTTAAGGTTAAAGAATGTCCTGAAGAGGGTGACGGGGGAAGGAGTCCTTGAAGTCACAGCTGGCAGTGCCTTTTCAGGGAGGCCTTCAAACCTTGTGGCCTTTGCTGATTTTTAAAAGCCAATTAATATTTTCTTGTGACCTTTAACAACTATTTTCCATTATTCTCCAGGTCACAAAGACAAAAAAGCAACCTATCAGAACCTTCTGAATAGCACACAGAGGACAGTGGTATTTGTCTTATCAAGAGTTCAGATGGGTGGAGCACTGATAAGAGGAGAGTTGAGGCTTTCGAACTGTTTCTCAATCTGAAGAAACTCCAGGTCCTGCTGCTTTCTGGGCTTCCCCCTCTCTTCCTCCTCCCAAGGCCTCACAGTCCAGGAGGTTAGAAGGCTGGATCGGCACTGTTCCCATTGCATGCCAGCCTGGGCAGCAGTGCTGGGGCTCATCTGGCACTCATAAATGCTTTTAACTTGATATGAACAAATGCTCTGATCCTCCTGTGTGTGGGTGCTGGGCATGGAGGGTAAAATACGTATTTAAATAAATTTACCAGGGCGCCTGGGTGGCTCGGTTGGTTGAGCGTCTGCCTTTGGCTCAGGTCCATGATCCCTGGTGTCCTGGGATCAAGCACCACGTCTGTCTCTCCCTGCTCGTGGGGAGTCTGCTTTTCCCTCTCCTCCCTGCTCGTGCTCTCTCTCTCAAATAAATGAATAAAATCTTTTCTTAAAAAATAAATTTACCTATACTTTTCCCAAAGGAGATACAATGAAGTGCTAACAGTGGTTATCCTGGAAGTGAAATTAGAAATATTTTCAAGCAAAACAAAAATTCCCTGGGTTATTTTCATAAGCAGAAAAAGTATTACTTTAATAAGAGCTGTTTTGGGGATCCCTGGGTGGCTCAGTGGTTTGGTGCCTGCCTTTGGCCCAGCGCATGATCCTGGAGACCCGGGATCGAGTCCCACATCAGGCTCCCTGCATGGAACCTGCTTCTCCCTCTGCCTGTGTCTCTGCCTCTCTTTCTCTCTCATGAATAAAATAAAATCTTTACAAAAAAATATAAGAGCTGTTTTAAATAACATGTGATGGCTATTTTAATTTTTACAAACTTGGACTTTCTCTTTAACTTAAACCTACAGCTATGATGGCCAGGTGGATATAAAGGAAACCTCATTTCAGCATCTGTTTAGCAAATGTTACCATTTGCTAAAAAATGGTAAAAAAAAAAAAATTCACCTGTTTACTTAAGTTGCATCAAATAAATGTTAATTCGAGAGCATCATTACTTCTGTCTCAAGAATGGGATAATTTATCAACTTGATTATTTGTATTGAATTTTAGACAAATTTTTACCATAAAGCTACTTCCTTCTAAGTTTAATATAGTAAACAAATCATGAAAGACATCAAAACACCCATGGAAGAAAACTTTTATCTTTTTTTTTTTTTTTAAATCTAAAGTGAGAAGAAAGGTCTCTGAAGTTTTAGGTACTTTAAAAAACCATAAAGTAACCTGGTCTTTAATGAATACAATCATATTTATAGGACCCTGATTATTTTGCCTTATTTGGAATCTCCCAATTTTTTTTCTATTGGTTGTAACTTAAGTGGAGATAAGCATGTTTTTCTTTTTGAAAAATGCTCACAAGTCAAAAATCTGGACCTCAAGATTACATAAATTACACCCCCCCCCCCGCCGCCAAAAAAAGAGCGCTCCAAATTTATACGAGCAAACCAGAACTGCTTCCAGAGTTAAGATACAACAATGGTTTCTCCCAACTAGGCTACACCAGTTGGTCACGAGCTCTGTCAGTTCTTACCTCTTGAATAACTCTTGTCACATTCCTGTCTTCACTCATCACAATTCCCACCACTCTCTCTCCCCCTGGATGACCCACAGTCTCCTGCCCTGTCATGAGGCTCCAGTGCACACCTTCAAGGCTGCCTGCAGATACCTCCCAGGAGGAAGGATGACATCTACCCCAGACATCCTGGCTGTGTCTCTTGGGCCTATCCATCCCACCACTTATATGGCTGTGGTCCTGGACCACACCCAGCCAGCAGGGTTCCCAAAACACACATCTATCAGAGCTCTTCCTTCAGAACTTGGCTCAAATGCTTGCCTCCAAGAAGCCTCCTCTGGTGCTCACCGGAGCCCAAGCCTTCCCTCCCCTCTCTGTTGCCTCTTTGCCCCATGCATCTTTTATGTGTAAAACATAAAACATACTGTTCATTGGACTCAACTCCTAGGCTGGTCTTATTCCTCTTTGTTTCCCTGGACCATGGTAGCTTGTCAGTCAATGCTCAATGGATGGATTCCGGTGTGAAGGTTTGTGATCCAAAGATCCCTTCTATGCAGCACACCTTCACATGCCACATGTTGTGTTTAAAAAAGTATGGTTGGTCCCAGCGTCTGCTGCCACAGGAACACTAGTTCCCAAGTTATGTGACCTCACTGCAGGTACACACTCTATACCTGTTTGAAGTGCTAAACATTCCTTTTTATGGAAGATCTTAATTATTAAAAAAAAATTCAACATCATTTATTATTCTGACACTCATAAAATCAATGACAACTAAAATCACCACTGGAACCCACAAGGGAGGCATTTTCATTAGGTATCTGGGGCTTTTAAATGTTACATGAAACCAAACATGAAAGGCTGCTAAACTGAAAGGCTAAAAAAAAGCTTTCTGGCCTGCAAAACAGAAACGGGGGGACTGACCAGAGTTATCAGGATGATGCTGGCCTCAGAATGAGTTAGGAAGTGTTCCCTCCTCTTTGATTTTTGGGAAAAAGTTTGAGAAGGATGGTATTAGCCCTTCTTTGTATGGCAGAAATCATAGGTGAAGCCATCAGGTCTGGGGCTTTGTTGGGAGGCTTTAGGTTAGTGATCAGTGGATATGGCCCATGGTAGGGAGAGAGGACTTGGGGTGTGGAGCTCTGCCTGGAGGCAGCCCCGGGACAGGATGGACCGGGTGCACACGTGATGTGAGCAGCCCCATCCTGGCCCTCAGGAGACAGTTGTATGCCTAAAGCTGCTGCCTAACTATGTGTGGATGAGTAAGATGTTGGGGTATTGTCCAAACCCCTCAGTTTATTAGATGGTCTCAGCACTTTTCAGGGCAGGCTCCTTACACTGCCAGTCTATTATGATCCAGCCAAATGGTTTAAAAATAAAGTTAGATCTCTGATCTCACAGTTGTATATGATCAAGCCCCACATTGGGCTCTATGCTCAGGAGTCTGCTTCAGATTCTCTCTCCCTCTCACTCGCATGCTGTCTCAAATAAATAAATAAAATCTTTTAAAAAATTAGATCTCATTTAAATTGCAAAATGCTAAGCAATATCATTTTTTAACTATCTTGATATTTAAAAACAGGATTGTTCAATGTATCCTATTCAGTATAGTAAGAACTGTATCAATGCTTTCATAATAAAGCTTTACTGACATGGGAAAAACACTGAAAATTAAAATGTTTTTTAAAATAAGACTGTTGGCTAAAATGTCAGCGTTTTCACTTATAATTTCTGTGTTAACTCTGATTTTGAGGCAAGATTCTTTTATCTTTAAAGATATTACACAAGGTGCACCTGGGTGGCTTAGTGGTTGAGCCTCTGCCTTTAGCTCAGGCTGTGATCCTGGGATCGAGTCCTGAATTGGGCTCCCTCCCGGGAGCCTGCTTCTCCCACTGCCTAGGTCTGACTCTCTGTGTGTCTCTCATGAATAGATAAAATCTTAAAAAAAAAAAAAAAGATATTACACAGTCTTAAAGTAATGGTATAAGGTGGTCCTTATCAAAACTGCTAATTATCACAAAAGGAGAGATAGCCAGACAGGTTTCTCTCTGGATGGACTAGCCATCACCACAGAGGAAATGCTCTAACAAAACAGGCAAAGAAACAAAATAATACTGACTTTGATCCAGGCTGAGTATATAGGAGAAAGGGGAATGTGGTGAAGGATGCTATATGGATGCAGCAAAATCCAGCCTGGGGCCACCCTCCAGGGCCAATCACCTACTTCTTCCAGATAAGTTACAAAGAAAAAGAGATGGGTAGACCTTAGATACTAAAACACTTGTTGTGAGACTCAGTGACCATTTACAAAGTATGGAGCTGGCCTGAATCCAAACTATACTGTTCAATTTTTAGTAAGACAATAAAAAATTTGAAGTGACTGGTTGATGATATTAAGGAATTACTATCAATTTTTAAAGATATGATGATTGGTATTACGGTCATATAAAAATAAAAGGTGTTAATATATTTAAGGTATTTATACATGAAATGACATGAAGTCTGGAATTAGCATCAAGTTGATGTGGCAGTGGCCAGGGGCAAGACGAGAAAAGATTGGGGGGCACCTGGCTGGCAGAGTCAGTTAGTTAAGCGTTCGACTCTTGGTTTTGGTTCAGGTCATGATCTCATAGGTTATGAAATCAAAAGCCCCACATCGGGCTCTGTGCTCATTGTGGAGTCGGCTTGGGATTCTCTCTCTGCCTCTGCCTCTCCCCCACTCACACACTTGTGCTTTCTCTCAAATAAATAAATCTTTAAAAAAAGAAAAAAATTGGTAAATGTATTGACAATTGTCAAAGCTGGGGATGAAGAGACCGGGTCATTATTAATTTTTTTAAAAGATTTTTATTTATTCACGAGAGACACACAGAGAAAGGCAGAGATATAGGCAGATGGAGAAGCAGGCTTCCTGTGGGGAGCCTGATGTGGGACTCATCCCTGGACCCCAGGGATCACTCCCTGAGCCAAAGGCAGATGCTGAACTGTTGACCCACCTAGGCATCCCCAGGTCATTATTTCCAATTCTATATATGTTTGATTTTTTCCCTAAGAAAAAGTTGGAAATCAAACAAAAACAGAAGGTCCTACAAACAAGTCACACCAGAACACTGTACCTTGCCCCAAAGATACAGATGTAGTGAAACTACGGGATACCTGCACCTCAATGTTCACAGCAGCAATATCCAAATAGCCAAACTGTGGAAGGAACTGAGATATCCTTTGACAGATGAATGGATAAAGAAGATGTGGTGTGTGTGTGTGTGTGTGTGTGTGTGTGTGTGTGTGTATGGATTATTACTCCACCATCAGAAAAGATGAATACCTACCATTTACATCGATGTGGATGGAACTGGAGGGTATTATGCTGACTGAAATATAAGAAATAGTGAAAGGGACCATAAGGGAAGGGGGTAAACTGAGTGGGGAAAAATTAGAGAGGAAGACAAACCATGAAAGACTCGACTCTGGGAAACAAAAGGTTGCTGAAGGGGAGGTGGGTGGGGGATGGGGTAACAGGGTGATGTGAATTAAGGAGGGCACGTGATGTGATAACATATATACTATATGTTGGTAAATTGAATTTAAGTTAAAAAAAAAAACCCACAATGCTGCCAACCAGAAAAAAATAAAAAATGAACAGTGTACTTTGTATTTCCGGATCCTGAGTTCTGTCACATGCAGTTCTAAGTACCCCTGCATCCAGGAAAAGGAATTTTATTTGTATTTCCGGATCCTGAGTTCTGTCACATGCAGTTCTAAGTACCCCTGCACCCAGCAAAAGGAATTTTAATGATTTTTGAAATGCCTTAAGATCATTTCCAAAGAGTGTGAATTGAATATTACTTTACAATGTACTAGGGCATTTAATAAAACAGCATTTGATATCTTTGTCCTTCCAAGTAATTTCTCTAACATGATGATAGGATGGAAAAGCTCCACTTTCAAAGCTGTGTGTTATTCTTTTGAAAATAATTTTTGCAGTTCTGTATTTGGAGTGATAAAGGTGCAAACAATATATTGTATAGTGTGTTAATCTGAGAAGCCAAAGATATTTTTGAGTGACATTGCAAAACTTTGCATTTCCTGGGTTAGAACACAGCACTGCAGCTTATGATGAGGTACGCATGTTCCAAAACACCTGAAGGCTCACGCTGAAACACAGGGCACATTTTTAAGAGTTCCCATTCCACCTAATCCAGGGACCGCACCCATGCACCATTCACAGCTGAACAAAGGCCACCAGTAGAGCTGTGGAGCCACACGTCCCGTGAGAAGCAGGGAGATGCCTCTGCATGCACTACAGAAAGGACCACCCAATTACCAGAAAATAAAAAACAAAGTAGCCTGGGATCGTTGCTCCAACTGCCTGTGGACCACGAACAGTGCCCGGGGGTGTTTCTAGGAGGAAGCTGGCAAGGGCATGGGCTGGGCAGCCTCTAGTGCCACCTAACCAATTGTGCAGCCCTGGGCACAAAGCTCAGCAGCATAGCCCCCAGAAGTCCAGCCTACTCTCTGACCCTCACCTCCCACGCTCCTTTTCCACTGCACTCTAGCAACTGTGCAGCTTCGCAGAAGTTCTGGCACCCCTTGCACCTCCTTTCTGCCCACCGCCCCCCACCTCCAGATCCTTTCATGGCCTAGGCTGAATTCCAGGATCTGGGACACCACAGCTTCACCCTCACAAACACCAGAACTCTCTGCTCCTCCTCCTGCACCATCACCTGGTAACCCCCAACTAGTTAATTACTTCTTGTCTACACAGGAGCAGCCGCATGTTGCTGGAGAAACAACCATACTGCTTGGCTTCATTTTAAATCATGACCCCAAATCATAAGGCATAAGGCATCGGCATGACCCTTGTATTCTGTAGCACATGTACCTTCTCACTCTTCAGAACACCCATTTCACAGATTCTCTTTCTTTACACTTACTCGCTCTGCCCAGCCCCTCTGCTGAGGCCCTCACTTCCCCACCGAGAGTAGACATCCTCATTCAGGAACTTCCCAATCTGCGTGTCTATTGCACCTCTGCCCATGTCCATGGCTTCCTGCTCACAACCTTCCCTGCTCCTGCCCACACACGTGTCCTCTTCTCCATCCTTCCCCTTCTTTATGGTAGAATCTATCCTGAGAAAAAAAGGAGAACATGCATCCCGTTCTCGATTCTCCATCATCCTGGAATCACAGCCTCATCCTCTAAGCATGCCAAGTACGTGCCCTCCTCTGCTCCTTTTATCTGGGAATCTCCGCCCTTGACCCTACATGATGGGCTCCTTGCCCTTCAGGTATCAGCTTCAGTGTCTCTTCACTGGGGGTGCAGACATGGTCACGTGCTGCCCAGATCCCCTTCAGGACTGAGGGACTGATTCCAGGCTGTAAGAAGTCCTGCCCTGGGCTGTCTAGGCTCTTCAGGAAACTGCCCTGGTTAAAGCTCTCTCACCCTGGATGTCAGTGATCAAGGCCTGGTTCCCCTGAAGGTCCAGGTCCTCCCTCTGCCCAGTGCTGCTCCCCTCCTCTCACTTTCACAGGTGGGGACCCAGGGCATGCCTTCTTCATAAGCATCTGCACGCAAGCCTGTGACATTCATCCTAGCTGTCGCCTTATCCCTTTCTCACCTCACCTTGTTTTAATTCTCTGCACAGCTTCCATCACTGTGTTTACTGTTTATTTCTCATTGTCTGCCTCCCATCACTAGAACATAAGTTCCAAGAGAGCCATGAACTGGTCCTGTTCATCTCTGTACCTTGAGCACCCACACCAGAGACTGGCACTAAGCAGACACAGCTGCCACAGGAATGAAGGGATTCTGGGAGCCCATGGCCTCTACGGCCTTTCTTCCAGGGTTATTTAGGATTACAGAGAATGTACATGACATGGGGTTCATCCAGCCCCTGGTGCAAATTAAACACTTTCTGGAGACACAAAGATACAGTTACTACTTTTAACCTGAAGCCTTCCTTTAGGAAACAGTATGAAAATTGAAGAAAACACAGAAAAAGTGATGAGGTGACTGATGGACTGCAGCCAGGGCCAAAGGTGAGGAGAGATTCACACCTGATACTATCTGACATACTACACTGTCAGAGAAAATACAAACAGAAGGACTGAAATTAAGGAAGCTGCATGGTTATGTGATGAGAAGGGAATGCAGAAAAGTGCCAGTCCCTATCCAACCCTGGGGACACCACCTTCATTCCTTATGGGACAAAAGCCCACACCCCTAGGCTGTCGTTCAGGGTGGGGGAACATAGCATGTTACGCTGCAGCTCCACTCACAGGAGATGAGGCTTCTGGTTTGGACACCGGTGCTTTAAAGGTAGATGTATTTTTGGAAACATCTGCTCTCTTATCTGCAGCTGCTCCCAGGGACAAACATTCCAAGTAATCCGGTGGGGGGATGACAACACTGCTCTTCTCAGTTAAGTCCACTGTGCTGATGCTTCTCACGGGTGCTGGGCTAACAATCAACAGGTAGAGAATACAAGTTACATATAAGATCTTGCCCTCTGAATCCCAAATATCCTAAATAGCGTAAGGGCCAGAACTGTAATAGATTAACAAGCAAACAGAATGTGAGAGGGGAGATTACAAAATGTGTGCATGCACACACATAATATATATATCTCTGTAAAAATCATCGTAATGTTTTTACTAGTTTATAAATGTACACTCACCAAAAAAACAAAACAAAAAACTAGCTTACCTAAGGGCTGTCTCTTGGTTAACTTAAGATGATCTATAAGAAAATGAAGACTATAGCACAAGCCTTAGCAAAAATATTGGGCACTTCAGATATGGGGAAAATAAAACAACACACCTCAGCATTTTAACATCATAAACATGACATCTAGTCTTACTCCTTGGCCCAGCAGCAGTTAAGCTATTCTGTCAGGGCTGAGGACACACAGATGACATAGAACAGGACTTGGTGGGGGAGGGGGAGCATCAAGCGTGGTGCTTAAAGGTCTGCAGCGACAGCTGGATGGATTACAGGGTTTCTTTGAAATGGAAAACACCAAGGATGAAGCAATTTACGGTAAAGATGAGGAGTACGATTTAGATGTATCATTTCTCTCTCCTTCCTTCCCTCCTTCCTTCCTTCCAGAGAGGTGAAAGGGGCAGAGGGAGAAAGAAAGAATTCTAAGCAGACTCCACGCCCTGTTTGAAGCCCAATGTGGAGCTCAAGCTCATGACTCTGAGACCGTGACCTAAGCTAAAACGGAGCCGGATCCTTAACCCCCTGATCCACCCAGGTACCCCTGGATGTGTCACTTCAGAGGACCCATGGGGTAGCCAACTACAACTACCTGATATACATATAAAGATTCATAACTAGGTCTTGGAAAGACCTCCCTAGGTTCCAGCCTTGGCTCCACTTTCCATGCCTCTGTGTCCTCAATTTTAAAGGACCTACCTCATAGGTTGTTATGAGAATTACATGAGCTAGTTAGTGTAAGGCACTTGGCACTCCCCAAGCGGTGATGGTGATGATAGTCACCTTGGATTTAGTGACTAGTTAGGGGTTGGGGGAGTGAGTGGTTCCAGAGGGATGATGGGGGGTAAGGGGCAGAGTATGGGGTGTGTCTCCACTGCAGAAACCACAAAGGGAACAACTAGGGGATAACAGTCCCCTTCAGTATACAACTATATGACTGGAGGTTTCCCTGGAGGGTAACTACACATCTAAAGAGAATTCTGATATGCCCAAAAACATGAAGTCAAAGGTGAGTTTTCCAGGATGCCTGAGTGCCTTTGGCTCAGGGTATGTAATCCCCGATTCCCGGGATCGAGTCCCACGTCGGGCTCCTTGCATGGAACCTGCTTCTCCTCCCTCTACCTGTGTCTCTGCCTCTCTTCCTGTGTCTCTCATGAAATAAATAAATAAAATCTTAAAAAAAAAAAAAAACAACAACCCCAAAACCCACAAAAGTGAGTTTTCTGTCACTGGGAAAAGAGAGCCACAGTCAGGTCCTACCTTGGTGTGGGAACACTCATGGCTTCCTTTGCATCTTCTTCTAGCAACTTTGTGTAGGATGCCGGGAACCAGCCCCTCCTACAGGTGAGGAGTGAGAAAAAAAAAGGCCTGGTTGTGGGGTCAGCAGCAGACAAGTGAACAGTAAGTAAGCACACTGCAGAATGGCTTGGGGGCAGCTCAGGGGCAGACCAATCGATTTTCACATCACACAATGTGTCTTTTATATACAGCACTCATTTTATTTGGATTCCCTTTTTGGTTTTTTTCCACATTCATTTAATAGCTGAATAATCTACACAGAAAACCAATTTAACCAGCTTACAGTAAGGCCTATGCACATACTCCTGGTTGAAATGACAACGCTAGCATTTAAACTATCTATAACCTAAATCTTAATAAAATCCATTTGATGTGCAGATTATTTTTGAGAGAAATCCAAAGTCATTAAAAAAAGAACACAATTATTTAAGTTACTTTCAGAGGTGACTTCATATGATCTGTTTAAATACCGAATTCACCTATATACACACAGACATACAGAAAATAGTCTGGGACAGAGTCACTCCAATTAACTAAACTAGAACCATAATTAAACTATGAACTTACCTTTGGTAAAAATGCTACTATGACCACAAAGACAATTTGTGGCTAAAAGGAGATATGGTAGCTCTTTGAAGTACTGGGTGGCCTTGACTGCTGTGGGGACAGCATGTGCCCTGAGACTTACACTTTGGTGGTATCATGCTCTCCATAAAGCCAGCCATCTTTCTCCTCAGAGATGAGCAATGTGAGGATGTCTCCTTGGGCGAAGCTGAGCAAGGTCTGGTTCGTGCCAGCAGTGTGTGGAAAAATGGTTTTTACTTTCTGCTTCTTCATCATGTTGAGTCCAGTTGCAACAGAAACTGATCGCTGTAAACTAGGATCATCTGAAGAATCTGTTGAAAATGAACACAGCAGTGAGAACTTTTCAAGGACTGGTAACAAGTTCAAACAAACAAACTCCAGAAAGCCACCCACTGTGGCCCACCAGCACTCCGACTGCAACTCCGATGCGTTTTATTTCCACACCTTAGACTTTGCCCTGATGTGCAGGGACTGCAAGGGGCAGAAGCAGAATCCCGCCTGAGGTCTTCCACTGAGGAGGACCCTTGTGGCTAAATTCTCTTTTCCAGGCAGACAGGACACTGTGCGTGCTAAGCTTCAACTGCACTCTGGTTTAACCAGAGGCAAGCTGACACATCCAGAGGGTCTGATACTTTCCTTGCCCTACTCTCCCAACAGGGACCCCAAATGCAGTGTAGGGCATCAACTCACACCCCACTGCCCATGACAAAGAATAAGTGGAGACTGGAAATGCAGATGTTGTCACTGTGCAACTGCTCAACATCGCATCTAGGAAGTAGTAAGGATGTGGAAAGGACCAGTATGTTTACTAAACCATCCCTACATGCCAGTCCACACTCTCAATGCTTCACAGCTTCTGAGGGAAGAAGCAGTGACTCACTGGGATATCACAGCTAGCACGCCAGCCCTGGATACAGATGGCCTGACTCCACAGTCTATGGCACTATATGAAGTACCTTGCTGTGCATTTGTCTCAATTGAAGCACAGGCTGATATTTACCACTCCAAAGAAACAAAATTGCCATTCTGAAACTCTTATCTCTGGATCTCACTCAGCAGCTGCAAATGCTGTAGTCTGTAGGCTCTCTCTAGCACATGGCTTGATTGCCACAACTTTCATACCCAAGAGGCTGAGGCCTGTGAGATACTCCACAGAGAGAGGGGGGTGGTCTCTGGGTCCCAAGACTCTGTCTACACAGATTGGAGCCTAAGCAAAGATGCCTGGAATCTCTGTAAACAGTAACTGGTCCTGATTTATTGTAAAAGCATCAACAAAGTTAAGAAACTTCAGCATCCAGAAAGCATGAAGCTCTCTGTTAGAGATGAAAAACACTGATTGTAATTCACACTAAGCCTATTGGTAAGATCAATAGCCATAATTTTGTCATATGAACTTTTATAGTTTGTTTTATTGAAAAAGAAATTTTATTATAATTGCCAAATATGGCACATGGTGGGGCTCTTTGTACATTATTTCTAATTTTAAAATGTAACATCTTCAACAGTACATTTCCTCTATATAAACATCAATCAGCATATGCAGTTAGAATTTGCCAAAGAAATGTGTCACTTACAAAATGTCTTATGGTTTTATATTAAACCCAGACCTTTATTTATTGAAGTATAAGTTTCAACAAGGCAATGTTAAATGTGTGCTACCATACATGTTTCTTTACCTCTACTTCAGGGTAATATTTATCCAAAATATTTATTAAAAATTTTTAAAAAGGTATTTTTTTTAAATGTTTCTTTTTTTTTAAATTTATTTATTTATGATAGTCACACAGAGAGAGAGAGAGAGAGAGAGGCAGAGACACAGGCAGAGGGAGAAGCAGGCTCCATGCACCGGGAGCCCGACGTGGGATTCGATCCCGGATCTCCAGGATCGCACCCTGGGCCAAAGGCAGGCACCAAACTGCTGCGCCACCCAGGGATCCCTGTATTTTATTTTTTAATCATGCTCATTTTAGAGATTTTTTTGAGAGAGAGAGAAAACATGAGCAGTGGGAGGGGCAGAGGGAGAGAGAATCTCAAGCAGACTCCCCACTGAGCACAGAGCCTGATACGGGGGTCAATCCCATAATCCTGAGATCATAACCCAAGCCAAAGCTCATAACCTGAAACCAAGAGTTGAATGCCCAAATGACAGAGCCACCCAGGGAAGGGTATTTTAAAAAGAGATCAAAATAAATTTCTTACCTGTTGAATTCTTTATCCTTTCCGAATTCTGTGCAACTGTTGCTGGGTTATTAAACATATCGATCAAAGGACTGGTATATGCTCTGGCTGAAGGAGCTGGGGGCACCTTTGGTGAATATTTAGAAAGGGTGTCATAAACTTTCCCAACCTGTGAAAAATTTCTGCTTAGTTTAATATTAGTGTAACACAGCAATGGAACTATAGAGATTGCCAGGGCTATTTTAACATGCTTTAAATTCCACTGTCTTTCTAAAGTTCTTTTGGTTGGATGGCAATGCTGTATTCTGAATTATTAGTTCAAAAATATCACATTCTTTTTTTCATTCCTGTCTTCATTTTTTTTTTTTTTTTTTGGAAGGCAGTTACTCTCCATTTCCCACCACCCCCTGGCAACCACTAATTTACTTTCTGTCTCTATGGATTTTAGGATCCCTTTTAGGTGCTACTTAGCTACAGGAGTCTACACTTAAAATAATTTTTCCAAGCAATTTTGAGTACATTCCTCCATTAAATTTCTCATATTTTTTGCTAACAAAAAAATCTAGTACCAGTGGAGTTCTCTTTTAAGTATTTTATTTTCCCCCTCTCTGGAAGTTTTTAGAATTTTCTTTGTCCTCTTCTATAACTTAATCATAATATGTCAAGGTTTTGTTTTTTCCCATCTGTACAGGCTCACTCTGGCTGCTGTGTTAAAGACCAGGCAGAGTCTGGTAATCTTTGCAGGAGCCAGAGTCAGGGGTGTGGAGGGGTGAGAAGTGGCTGGACTTGGATCTGCGTTGAAGGTGGAAGCAGCAGGCAGGCATGCCAGTGGGTTGGCTGTGGTCCGGGAGGGGAAGAAAGGGGGGGGGGAGACGGACAAGTCCACATTCGTGCGGGAGCCACTGGAAGGATGGAACTGCTATTTTCTGGATGGGGAAGACTGGAGAAGCATGTTTGGAGAAAATCAGTCACCTGGTTTTGGATGAGTTGAATGTGAAATTCTCATTAGACATCTGGTGGTGATTTTGAGAAGGCAATTGGGTATCTCCAACCTGTCTAAAATTATGTTTATACCCTCTCTTCTCGTTCTGTGTTTTGGGTTAATTTCTAAGCAATTCCATGCTGTTAACAAGCCTGTCTATTGGTGTGGGGGTTTTCTTGTTTATGTTTTTTTGTGGGGAGGGGGAAGAGGAGGGAAAAATTGAAAAACCTATTTTAGAGAAATTTCAAGCATGTACAAAGGAGAGAGAACAGCACAACAAATCTCCCTGTACTCAACACCCAGCTTTATCAATTATGAATTCATGGCCAATATTGTTTCATATATGCTGCACCCATCTTCCCTTGTACCTGGGATATGCTGTAGCAAATCCCAGACATTTTAATTAGGAATAATAATCCATTTTTATTTTTTTTATTTTTATTTTTTAAAGTTCTTTTTTTTTAATTTTTATTTATTTATGATAGTCACACACACAGAGAGAGAGAGAGGCAGAGACACAGGCAGAGGGAGAAGCAGGCTCCATGCACCGGGAGCCCGATGTGGGATTCGATCCCGGGTCTCCAGGATCGCGCCCTGGGCCAAAGGCAGGTGCCAAACCGCTGCGCCACCCAGGGATCCCAATAATCCATTTTTAATTTCCAAAATCTTTAGCTGATTTTCCCCTGAGGATGTAATATCTTTTCATCTCTTTTTAAATAATTTTTTAAAAAAGATTTATTTATTCATGAAAGACACAGAGTGAGAGAGAGAGGCAGAGACACAGGCAGAGGGAGAAGCAGGCTCCATGCAGGGAGCCCAAAGTGGGACTCAATCCCAGATCTCCAGGATCACAATCCGGGCCAAAGGCAGCACTAAACCCCCGAGCTACCTGGGCTGCCCTCTTTTTAAAGATTTCTTTTCTGCCCTATTGCCTCTGCTACCTCCAATATTGGTTATTCCAGTTTTTTTCTTTCAGTGTGTCTTTTCATGACACTGGTTTTCCTCCCTTGTTCAGTGATTCCTGGTTATCTGTCCATTTCTGTATCACACGGCATTCCCTATTCTTTCACATGTTTATCATAGTCTGTATTTTGCCTGTTTTTCTTGTTATCACAGACTGCCTGCAGTGAGGTAGGGATGGGGAAGTACACTCTGCCTCTTCTCTGGAAACACAGTCTCCACCAGTGGACAAAAAGGCCCTGCTGCCTACTGTTAATCACAAGTGTGAGGGGGAAGAAACTAACCAGCTTAGAGGATGCAAATCATTTACAACTGACCACACACAGGAACACCACAGCCAGGTTTTCGGCCCCTCTTGCATCTACTGGCTCTGGGCTCACTGCTTTGCCCTCTTCTGCAGTCTTGCCCTCATGTGCTTGGGGCTGTGATTTCCTTCTCTCTTGATTCTCCACATACCAATCTTGCCTTTTTATCTTTGAGATTGCTATAGTGTTTCTGGTCCATTGACAGCACCTTCTTTTATCCCCATGCAGTTATGGATCTATTCTGTAGGTTGTCCACTGGTCTTTAACATCTTTGTTTTCATTTCAGAGGTTAGAGTGAACCTATGTGTCCAAACTAACCACTGGATCCAAATCTCCACGTTTGCCAAAAGTAATAGAGCCCAGGTTCAAAGAGTAGCAAACTACAACGCTTGATTTCATTACCTTGAAGTCTTTGGTGGCTATTTTTTTCTGAAGTGCCTTATGTTGTGATGAATGGCACCAGAGTTTTGCTAACTGTTCTCTAAGCCACCTAACGTTTCTTTTGCTGGGAATGAATTTACAAAGTTGGAATGGTTACAATTAAAAACAGTAACAATAACATTCCCAAAACAAAGATAATAGCACTGAACACAGCACTACACAGTGCTGAGCACCACACAACTATGTCAAATCTGAAGGTAAGACCATCAGAGTGAGAAAAGAGGAGGCCCTAGAAGAAAGGAGGACCTGTAATTGCCACCAACCAAGGCCTTCGTCCTTTTTGGAGATTTAGCCCAAGTCCCATCAGTAAATACACAACTGAAATCTTGGAGAGAGAACCAATTCCTACCATGCTGCTTCTCTCAATCATTGGTGAAGGCTGGGGTGTTCCAGACACAGGGGTAGAGCTTGGGGTCTTTATTTCTTCGATCATATTCATGATCTTCTCGGGCACTTTGGTAGCATCACCACAGGTTTCTTGCCACCTGGGCAGTTTGGAATTGAGTAATTCTGCAGACTATAAATCCAAAAGAAACACAACTAAGCACAAATGTGTACTGTTCAAAGAGCAAAGTTACGTCAATTATCAACAATAATGTTTTACTGGCTTACCACCAGAAGTGTGTTAAATTCAGTGAGGGCTTAAGTATCTATGAGCTTCCACCTTTATTTGCTGAAAGAGTTGTAGGCCCCTGTTCTACAGTAGCTTGCCTTCCCCCTCAGTGTGAATGCAGAGTATAAGACTAATATAAGTAATGTAAATGATTCAAAACAAGCTCAAACACAAAAAGGGAAGGGTTGAGCAATCTTATTAAGCCCCACTGTTTCCCCAATGGCCCCAGAAATGTTAGTCAGTGGATTCTTCCTCCCTACTCCTAAGAGAGGGCAAGACCCCCTCGCCCCAAACCACCTATGGCCTTGGACCATAGCACTGACACACCAATTGCTTGGGCCTGCTTTATCCAAGGAGCCATTGAAAGGACTGGGATGTTGTAGCCAAAAAAAGGGAAGACACAAAAGTAGTTTTCAGAGAGGTGAAGAGACTTCTGGGAGAGAAAAGAAGTAGACTTGATTTATGCCAAAAAGCATAACTGGGATCCAAGGTTAAACATAAGAGTCTACCATCAACTAGAGCTCCCTGGAAATAGGCCAGATTGCCTTGTGACACAGTGAGTACCCCATTAATGGCAGGGCTTCACCACAGAAAGAGCTTCAAGGTCTCTTGACCTATGACCCTGCCCCAGGACATCCTTACCATGGAAACAGACACTGCTGAACTAAGTACAGATGCACTATTGACAAAAGTGATCTAATACTGCAATTCTTTCCTTTCCTGTAACAATATCAGATCTTAGGGATTTAGATTTATTTGGTAGGTGAACAGTCCTTAAATTTGCAAAGACTTTATAGAATATTTAACATACGACTGATGCATACATACCAGGCCAAGTGTTTTTCCCCTGAAAAAGAGGAAGTTGCCTTATTTTCAAGTTCTTATAAACCTTTTATCATGGAGTGCTCTCTAAATTATTATAAATAACACTGAATATTTGACTTAATTTAATGCTAGTTTTGGATACTTACATAGGCCCAATAAAATTTATAGTTTTTTTTTTTTAAAAAGGAAAGTAATATATATATTTTGTAATGATTCCTGGGGTTAAAAACCTCACAACTATGTGTGTTGGAAGGAGGGCAGGAAAGCCAGTTCTTCAGTTAAGGAGATCATGAGGAAACATCCTTGAGAGGAATGAGAAAGGAAACACAACAAGTGTCCTGATGCTGTGAGTGGGTCCTGTGGCTGGGATAGAACTTCCAGGGACACCTCTGTACATGAACTCCCAAGGCAAACACTCAAACCACCCAGGTCTGTAACTCATCCCATGGCTCTGGTGAAGACACTGAGGCTGAAGACGCATGAGAGTCTGAGAAAAGCGGACTCGCAGGTGAGAAAAGAAAGTGCTAATTCTTAATGATTACACATTTTTTATGAAAGATTTTAAATATGGATATTCTTCTAAATTAATTACATATTATAAGCAACATTTAATCATTTCATCTACACTTCTGAAAGTTTATATATTCAAGTCGGTCAAAAGCTGTTTCTTTGGCATCTCTTCTCATTGGTAAAATAGGCCCACCACTTTACATTGAGGCACATATGGAAGGTAAAGCATTTCAAGGGCATTTGAATATGAAATAAATTATTAATAATGCAACACAATTGCCATCATGAACCCACCTGTAAATGATAATAATGTAAGTGATTTGCAAAGCTACAGTGTTTGTCAACCAGAAAGCAGAAGCGCCTTTTCTCTTCAAGTAGAGCTTCTTTGCAACCATCTGCAATAAATTTCTGGATTTCACTCTGGCGAGAAGTAACGGTTTCTACATACTAGGAAAATAAATAATAATTATACAAGTATGACATGAGGAATCAAATAGCTGTATAGCCAGACATTTATCTTGTGCCATCTTTACACCTGGTTTATTTCGAAATGGAGTAAACACTAAATGCAGATAAACATGAGATAAAATAACAAAGTTGTAACCTAACCTGAGCAGGTATCATCACTCTCATTAAGATCCCTGACTCATGTTTGGAAGGACGTTGCCAAAGGCCTTATATTCTTCACTAGGCAACCTGCACAAAGTATCACTTTACATACTTCAGGAATAGGATTGTGTTCTATTGGCAAATCAAAGGCTTTAAAAACCAGAAAGTCCAAATTTAAACCCCAGTTCTAAGTATCAACCACATGACTTAGCCCAAGCCCCATTTTCTTCATCTGTAAAATGGGGAGAGTGATGTTAATCAAGGAACATCCCTTACCTACCCCTCTCCCGAACCAGGAGAAAAGGCCAATGCTTTTAGGAGGCTACTAATGATTCTTAGCTCTGGAAAACTCTGCAGCCTGCAATTCATACCTAGTCAAAAATGCTCATTTTTTAACTCAACAGCAGCACAGCAGTGAGCGAATAAAGTATAGACTGACAGAGGTAGGTAAGCCTCCCTGTAAATTGTACAAGTTACTAACCACAAGACAAAACAGTGCTGAAAAGTTCACCTCAATTTCTTTGTGTTCATATTTGAGTGCATTTCGTCCTCCTTGACTTTTCCTTCTGATCTTCTTCAATTCAGCTTGAGATTTCTCCAAAGAATCTAATTTATTCCTGTGTTCTGTTTGGTATCTTTTGAGAGTTGCCTGTAAGTTAAATGTTGTGCTTATTTGAATGTAGCACCACACAGACTGTTGGGCAGTTACTTTTGCTGATATTCCCACTGGGAGTCGTCCTGCATCCTTTTACAATGCACACACTCTCACTTCATACCACTCTCTCCCTCCAACTTCAGCAGGGAGCTTTGTCCTAAAGTCCCCTGTTCATACCAGGGGCCAGTGACCCCCAAGGGCAGCTTTTACAAGAATGTCTTTTCTTTATTTCTTGTTTTCTCAATTTTTTTAGACACTGAATGGTTAAGTGCTTTGGTGAATAAAAAGCAATATTAAATCACTTTCAAGACTTACAGTTTTATTTTTTTATTTTTTAAAAGATTTTATTTGACAGCGAGAGAGCATGAGTGAGATCACAAGCGGGGGGAAGGATAGAAGAACAAGTAGGCTCCCCAATGAGCAGGGAGCCTGATGTGGGGCTTGATCCCAGCACTCTGGGATCATTACCTGAGCTGAAGGCAGGAGCTTAATGGACTGAGGGACCCATGCACCTCTGACTTAAAACTTAAAACAAAAAAAACAAAAAAAACAAAAAAAACAAAAAACCCAGAATGAACGAGTATGATCACTTCCAATTATTCTGGGTGCTCTGTAGCAAAGGATTTTTGGAGCCTCACAGACCTGGGTTAGAATTGCGGTGTGTAATCTCAGCAATTACTTAATTTCTTTTTTTGTTTTTTTAAGATTTTATTTATTCATATGAGAGCGAGAGAGAGCGACAGAGAGAGAAAGAAACAGGCCTGACGCGGAACTCGATCCTGGGTCTCCAGGGTCATACCCTGGGCTGAAGGCGGCGCTAAACTGCTGAGCCATCTGGGCTGCCCAATTACTTAATTTCTATAAAATCCATGTTTTCCCTTAATCTATACAGTGAGGATAAGAGTAGTTTACATCATGGAGTTTCTGTAGGGGTAAAAATCAGATAATGTATGTAAAATGTTTGGCATTACATCCACCTCAGCAGTTGTGGGTGGTCCTGTGGCCTTCCTCCAGACTGCGCAGAGCACATGCACACAAGGGCAGTGGGGTGTTTTCAGGGTAACTGCACAACTTACTGCCAAGTGGAGGTCTTGGTGAGAAGGGGGCTTTGGGTGGCAAAGAGAGCAGCTATTCCACAGCAGGTAAAGGAGATGAAAAGAGCCATGTGACAGGGCTGGAGGGTCAGACAGGAGAAAATTGCTGGAGTCATCAATACCAGGGGACAGGTAAGGGACACCACATAATAGTCTTTGACAAACAGACCTAGGCGCCTGAGAGAGCCCCGGATGGTATTCTCCCACATGTCTCACATCCTCAAGTGCTGATTTGTGACAGCAACAGTTGCACTAATATAGATGCAGATGTCTTCCCCACATGTTTTCTTTGAAAACAGTGCTTTCTAGAGGTAGGAGGATTCCTTGCAATATTTTCCTCTCTGATTTTTAATAAAGATCCCAGGTGTTAATGCAAAGGGGGCACCCAGCTCCAATGGACCTTGTCAATTTCATGCATCTATGTATGTACTCAGCACTAAGCTCTGTCCAAGTTTGCTGTGGCTGGATAAACAGTAAGAGAAAGTTCTCCTCAGGCTTTGATATCAGGCAATGCAACCTCCTGGATCGCCAGGCTCCCATACCCCACACTCACCTCCAGCCATGGAGATAGAGCAAAACCAGGTACTCACATTC
This sequence comes from Nyctereutes procyonoides, assembly GCF_905146905.1. Taxonomy (NCBI): domain Eukaryota; kingdom Metazoa; phylum Chordata; class Mammalia; order Carnivora; family Canidae; genus Nyctereutes; species Nyctereutes procyonoides. The sequence continues at coordinate 67,135,157 of NW_026575126.1, forward strand.
ATGTATTTTACATCAAGTTCTGTCTTCTTCTCCAGCTCATGTATAATCTCTTTATGGAATTTTTTGAACTGTTAACAAAAGGAATTAAAAATCCACACCAGATTTGAGACTTTAAGTAAAATAATGTTTGGAAATAAAATATATTTTATAAGTACAAAAATAGTTCACATACGTTTTCATCAAGACTCTCATTGAGTTTCTTGTGGGTACTTGAAATCTCTATAAGTACATGGCCTGTGAATAAAACCAGATGTTGGGGATAAAGTCACTGTGTGGATTTTGTAAGGATACTACAGAAAGTAAAATAATGGAATATAGCACAATCTCTTACTGCCCTTAGCACCGGGAAGCATCAGGGCCTGTGGCATGTCAGAAACACTAACTGCATGCCCATGGCAATGGGTTCCAGAGGAACACAGGCCCTAGCAAACTTACTCTACCAACACTGTTCATCCAAAGAATGCCAACTTTGTCTTTAAATTCACATCATGCTTTCTATATTTTCTCATTCCCTAAGCTGAATCTTATTTATCTGATTTAATTTTTAAATTCTCTTACAAAAGATTATCATGGCCCTTATAGTAACTATAGGAACAAATGACTTATTTTTATCTAATCCCTAGAGTAATCTGATTATCTGTCAGGCATAAAAGATAAAGGTCATTTTTTCTCATATTAGCTCTTGTGTCATTTTGGAAAATAGTAACGCCATGGGAAAATGCAGCAGGGACAGTGCTCTGCCTCTTATCTCCTGGGACTACATCAATTCTCTGAAATAAGTACAGTCACAGGAGAATGTTCCGGAATTGAGCTTTACTCCAAAAGCAGCAAGACAACCACTTGAATTGCAAAATACATCTCTTCAGTTTGAGGCAGTGTGATGCATCTCTGCTACTAAACTCTAATAAAGGTGAACAAGAGCCTCTCCCTGCTCCCTCATCTACAGGAACCAAATGGGTCTGATACCTAAGAACTGGAAAAAACAGAATCATTTCGAACAACCACCAGATCATACTAAACAATAACACAATGTGCTGGAGAGATCCTCCCACAGTTTTGGTAGGAATTCCTTGGGTGAACTGAAAGGCTGTAGATGAAGGAGAATTAAAATTAAGACTGTGGTAGATACAGGGAAAGAGAAAGAATACCAACTAGATTGTAACTTCAGCTATCACCTTTACACAAATGACACTATGGTGTCCTGTTCCAGAAACAGTTAACACACGTGACTTTCAAATAGCCAGTGTAGTTCCCTACACCCCCACTGTCAGATTCTGAAATTCAGCCTTTTCCTTGAAATGTCCACCTGAATGTCTCATTAGGTGCCTCACATTCAACATGTCTAAAAGTGAATTCACCCCCGTATTGTCCAATCCCAGCTCTTGGATGCCAACTAGCCAGTCACATGGGGTTGACACCTCACCCACAGTCACAATTCAACAACAAAGACTCATTCCCTTGTGCATGTGTGTCATCACTTGGGCCAAAATCTAGAGTGAAATCAGGCCCCTTACTCATCCTGCTTCCTTGAGCAACAAAGTAGCAGCCCTTCTCTCTGTCTGGGAGAGGAGGTATATGCTGATGACTTGTGAAATCTACGTGCACCCAATCATCTGTCCCATGAGGGGTGGGGGAAGAGTCTCCCTAGTCTGCCCCCACCAACACATTCAAACCCACAAGTTGGATCTCTTAGGAGTCTCCCTGCCCCTCAAGCTCTTATCATTCCTATTGATTCCCAGCTTGTTCTATTCCAGACCCTCTTCCTCACATGTACTGGGAATCCCTCAAAACCACATGTAACATGTCATCTCCCCAGCCCCTCCCCATGGTATACCAACTCCTCAGCATGAAGCCTACCGTCAATAATGCTGCTTAAAATAACCATGGCAGGTGGTGGGGACAGAGACTCTCCTTATAAGGTTATTGGTATATAACCTGTAAGTCTCTAAGCAGCTTGTGATTCTGGAAACCTCTAACAGAATAGCCTGCTGGATAAACATGGGAGGGCAGACTCATCCCCACCACACCAAGTTACCAAGATACCCACTCTCCAGCCTTTTTTTTTTTTTTTGTAAAGATTTTATTTATTTGAGAGAGAGAGAACAAGCAGAGAAGGAGAATGAGAGGGAAAAGCAGACACCCTGCTGAGCAGGGAACCTGATACAGGCTCAATCCCAGGACCCTGAGACCATGACCTGAGGGCAGACACTTCACTGACTGAGCCACCCAGGTGCTGCCTCCACTCTCCATGCTTAATGACACTGACTTCATTTCTCCCATAATTAAGTTCTCCTAAAGTTCAACAGGAAACAAACCAGAGTTCTTCACAAAGGAAACCCCTCACATGACCAAGAGTATAAGTACGTCATTTTATCATTTAGTGATATCAGATACTGAAATAGCTTGAGTTACTTTCATATCCATTTTAAACCCATAAATGACTCCTGGCTGGAGATGAAAAACAACAATAAAAACCCCACTTCAATTACTTGAAAATTAAACACTCTATTCTTGGCAAGTCAGATCTACTTTTTTTAAAGTCTAAAAATAATTGTGCTTAAATCAGAGTGACTCAGACTAATTCAAGGCACTCATATATATATATATTTTTCCAAACTGTCATGAACTTTATCTCTACAACCTTACACAATGTGGATCTCTGAGAAGCATGTTGCCAAAACAAAAGCATGTGCTAGTGTGGCAGTGTGGAGAAAGCCAGCACTGCTGAACCTGGTGCTTGGGCCCTGAGGCCCCTTCTGCCTGGGGTGTTCTCCCTGCAGGCAGCTTGGTGGAAAGGCTCACTGAAACAGCTCATTCACTCTGTGGGCAGGAATGGAACACCTGACCTTATCCTTGTTATTCCTGTCCCTCACAGTTCGTGGAATTTAAATGCTGACTTTTAGCAGCAGCAGTCCTTGGTCAAAAGAAGGATTAGAAAACATCTTTACTGTGACTATGGGAGTTGCCAAAAGTGTATATTAAAACTGAAAATGAAAACAGCCCCTTTATGTTCAATCTACAGAAGTTTATTCTTAAATATACCTACCAAGTTACTTTATGTCTGAAATGTGGCATCACACACGTTTATTTACTCCTATCCTGGTAACCCAATTTTTCATAAATTACATCTGAGAAGAAAAAAATTTTTCAAGGAGAGGGTGGAGCACAGCCCAGATTCTAATGGAGCAGAACTAAATACACACCCAAACAGGAACCAACGTGCTGGTCTCAGAAATCACAGCACTGTATGAACTGGATCAACCATTTCCTTTTTCCCTTTTAGGTTCTGAGTAAACATTCTGGGAAGAGACATGTAGTAAGTACTGAAATATGACTCAGTCTGAGTAAATTATATTCTTAATACAATATTAAAGGAATTTAAATACATCATATTTCAAAATCATGAACTTCATATAGCTAAAAGTCAATAGACAGGGTACCATTAGTTTTTCCTTAAAATTCATACAGATAGCTGTCAAGAGATATCACTCCAATTTTAGGAGTTATGAATAAACATGTCCAAAAATTTGGACAATACTATGTAAAAATATGAATTTAGTCAATCAGCAAAATGGACTTTAAAAAGTTAAATAAAATTTAAGAGTATTGGTAAGAACACACAAAATTTTCATTTGAAATATAGATTAGTCATTGGACTATTTATTATGTATTTTCAACTAGATAATTCTTCATTAATTCACAGTATAAATTTAGAGAAACCAGATGGGGATTATTAATGGATGTGAGTAGCACAGAACAGGTGCCAAACGTGTAGGAATACATATTTTTTCATTTATATTTGATCATGGATAATCAAAACACCATATTTCCAAATAGCACAGAGCAATGACTGAGCCACACACTACTTCTTTCATATTACTTCAAGTGGAATCAGACAATAAAATGACAGGGTGGAAGACAATCTACTGTGGACCTAAAGTTACATGCTATGAATTAATGTAAACCTGACCAAAACTGTTACTAGAAAAGGATGTACTTTTTCTGACAATTTTCAAAATATGAAATGTGGCCAGGAGAAAATATAAAGGAAATAAAAGCAAACTACACGCAGATGGAATGTTAAATACACAAGTGTATATCCTACAGATTAGAGCCACCAGCATTGAATTAGTACAGAGGCAGATTAGTAACCATGAACATGTGACTGAACTTGAAAGGCTTTGCTAACCTTTAAGAATAGCCCTTGGTAGCTGCCTACCCCACAGTCCCTGGATGCAGTCGGAGGTGCTCTCCTCTGGTCAGTGTAGGTACTATACCAGTAAACAATGTGCATGGAGAAATAATACCCAAAAAGTGACAGGATAAGCATTTCATTCAATATTTCTCCAGATGTCTAGCTTCTGACTTAGCCAACCATAGTAGCACAGTTCTAGCTAATGTCTTGCAGAGAGATTGTAATTATTCCACCACTGATATGATTTGTATCATTCTATGAAAACAAGTAGGACAAACAGAAGTTATACATTAGAATTATATACTCTTTCGAAGTTCTTTCATAGTCTGAGATGAAAGTAAAGTGCCAAGTAACATCTGACTTTGGTAAGAAAAAAATGCCACGACGGTAGTCACTAAAAGAAAAAGTACACCTAACTACCAAGAGAATAGAAAGTAAAAAAAAAAAAAACCACCAGTCAAAAAGAGGTAAAGAGAAGAAGTGAACACAGACACTAGGGAAGCAAAAAGAAATTACACAGTGTAAATGGACTATATAATCCATTTAAACAACGAAGATTTTTAGGGTTAAAAAATTGTTTTTTGCTTACAAGAGACATGCGTTAAATACAGGGATAGAGAGTAAAAGGATGGAATAAGATACATAGCAAACACTAACCAAAAGAAAGCTGATGTAGATCTATTAAAACCAAAGTCAAAGCGGGTGAGAAACATTAGACATAAAACAATCACTTCATAATGGGAAAAAATTCGTCTAGAAGATGGAAACAGTTTTTATTTGTATGTATCTATTAACATAGTCTCAACATATTTAAAATTGAATTTTAAAAAATAGATAAGTCAAAATTGTAGGAGACTTCAATATACTTCTTTTAGTAGACATATAGAACAGACAAAAATATCACTACAGATATAGATGACCTGAATGATAAATACACTTGATCTAATGAACATATACAGAATATTATAACTGATAACTTCATTTTTGAAGCCATCTATATATTTTTAAAAGGATCAAAAGAAAGCCTCACTGTATTTCAAAGGACTGAAATCATATTGAGTATGCTCTTTAACCATACCAAAATTAAACTAGAAATCATTGACAGAAGGGTAGCCAGAAAATGTCCATATACTGAGGATGAAAAAACAGACTTCTAAATAACCTATAGGTCAAAAAAGAAATCACAATAGAAGTTTAAATTATTTTGAAATGAAAAAATAAATATAGCATATAAGAACATGTAAGATGGGGCAGCCCTGGTGGCTCAGTGATTTAGCACCGCCTTCAGCCCAGGATGTGATTGATCCTCGAGACCCGGGATCGAGTCCTGCGTTGGGCTCCCCGCATGGAGCCTCCTCCTCCCTCTGCCTGTGTCTCTACCTCTCTGTCTCTGTGTCTCCCATGAATAAATAAAATCTTAAAAAAAAATGTAAGATGCAACTAAAGCTGTGGTTAGAGGAAATTTATAGCCTTCAAATGCATATTAGAAAAGAATGAGTGAAAAAAATAAATGCTCTAAACACTCATTTCAAGAATTTAATAGAATACTATTCAATAATAAAATTACTACTGACAGACATCACAGCATGGATAAATTTCAGAAATAGTATAGTAAATGAAAGAAGCCATACTAAAAATACTACATACTATAGGATTCCATTTACAAAACATTCTGGGAAAGGCAAAACTGACAGCATCTGATAAACAAATCTGTCTATTCTGTGACCCAGCAATTTCACTCCTAGATATATTCCTAAGAGAAATAAGTGCATTTGTTTACCAAAAGGCAAGAGGAAAGTTCATGGCAGCTTTATTCATATCTCCAAGCCGGAAACAACTCAACTTATCAACACTAGAATGGATAAATTATAGAATAAACTGACACAATGGAACAGGAAGACCCAAAATCTGTATATAAATCCCTCTCGAGGGCAGCCTGGGTGGCTCAGTGGTTTAGCACCGCCTTCAGTCTGGGGCCTGATCCTGGAGACCTACGATCGAGTCCCACATCAGGCCCCCTGCATGGAGCCTGCCTGTGTCTCTGCCTCTCTCTCTCTTTCTGTGTGTCTCTCATGAATAAATAAAATCTTTTAAACAAACAAATTCATTCATTCATTCATTCCTCTCGAATCCTTGGCTAACACCTATATTGCACATGTACAGGGTTAGACTCAAAGAAAATCAGCTGCTGAAAGAACATGGAGTTTAGCAGAGATTCTCAGTAGACACACAGTGTTGGGGGATACAGAGTTGGGAGCTGTAGTCCCACTAAGTGAGAAAGGCTTACTAAATACCAGGGGAACACCTGGGTGGCTCAGTGACTGAGGTCTGCCTTTGGCTCAGGTCATGATCCTGGGGTCCTGGGATAGAGTCCTGCATCAGGCTCCCCCCAGGGAACCTGCTTCTCCTTCTTCCTATGTCTCTGCCTATCTGTGTCTCTCATGAATAAAATCAATCAATCAATCAATCAATCAATCAATCCCACAGACTTCCCACAGACATCTGGTAGGGACTTACCTTGGAATAAAGACTAAGTCATAAGACTAAGGGCAAAACCAAAAGAGATCCACCAGAAAAATCTACAATTAAGCCTCCACAAATCAGGGTTATCTACTAGTAATTTAACTGCTTATTAGAATAGAATTTCACAATCTTAAGAGGAAGATAACAGAATTGAGTCTCTACAACATTTTCTTACAGTGCTCAGCATAGGAAGAAAAAAATCAGTAGACAGGGTGAATGGCAAACCTACCAACTCTGAATTCTTTTTAGTAGGTTTTTTTTATTCCAAAATATATTATTTTATAATTCTAATAATACTTACGTTTACTTATAACTTTAATGTTATCATATAAATTTGTAATATATTATAAATTGATACAAATTTTTTCCTTCAGTAACTGGTTTACTTAGTATAGTACCGTGTCCTCAAAGTTCATCCATCTTACAGGATGCATCAGAATTGCCTTTCTAAGACTGAATAATATTCCATTGTTTGGATATTCTACATTTTATTTGTCCATTCACAACTTGCAAAAAAATGTTGATAGATACCTGGGTTCTTTCTACCTCTTGGCCATTATGAGTAATGCTGCTATAAATATGAATGTGCAGATATTTCAAGACTATTTTTTAAATTCAAGTATAACATACAGTGTTAAATAAACATTTTTAATAATTTCAGAACTATTTTATTTTTTTAAGATTTATTTATTTATTTATTCATGATAGAGAGAGAGAGAGAGAAACAGAGACACAGGCAGAGGGAGAAGCAGGCTCCATGCCGGGAGCCTGACATGGGACCCGATCCCGGGTCTCCAGGATCGCGCCCTGGGCCAAAGGCAGGCGCCAAACCGCTGGGCCACCCAGGGATCCCTCCAGAACTATTTTAGATGTATTACAGGATTGAGAAAATGTATAAACATGTTGAGGTTATTGGGAGCCAATGTATACACATATTTTCAAAATACATAATGTGGGACGCCTGGGTGGCTCAGCGGTTATATGTCTGCCTTTGGCCCAGGGCCTAAATCCTGGAGTCCCAAGATGGAGTCCCACATCAGGCTCCCTGCATGGAACCTGCTTCTCTCTCTGCCTATGTCTCTGCCTCTCTCTGGGTCTCTCATGAATAAATAAAATCTTTTTTTAAAAAAAAAAAACCACAAAACCCACAGAACACGTAATGTAAGTACATCTGTTTATTTCTATATATGTGTATACATATACAGGTCTATTTTTGAGTGTATGTATGTTTACAATATACACTGTACATATACATGTATGTGTGTGTATATATGTATTTCCTAGCTCTGTTTGCTGAAAGGACCAAGATGACACTTCAGTAGCAATGAGCACACCCAATATTCAAATCTTAGCTTCTAATATCATTCCCCCTAAAAGGAAGTATCATTCCTCAGAAAAAATGGCCATTGATTCCACAATTGAGAAAAGACAAGATGAGCCTGGAACATACAGTTACACAAGAAAGAAAGTACACAGAAATAAGTGAATGAATGGCTGAGTGAATGAATGGATGAGAGTCAGCCTGAAGGAGCTCCTACTGGCCAAACACAGGACAGTTTAAGCACCAAAGTAATTAAGGACAGTTATAAATTATAAATCATTGAAAAAATCTTGGAATCCATGAGTCCACAACAATAAATAGGCAAAGATGTGAGCAAGGAGGGCTCCTACTAAAAGTAAAATGCCAAAAACCAACTGGTAAATATGGAGAGAGCGTTCAGAGTCAGAAAATCATCACTCAGCAACAAGTAAACACTGATTCAGGCAAAATTCATTAATAGATACTAAACCTAAGGAACAAATGTTGATGATAAATAAGATATTTGCATAGTCTGAAAGTGTTACCCCTTCAGATAGCTTATTAGTAGCAGAAGAAAATTTCTCCACTTTACAGTGGAAAAATCAGACAACACCTCCAATGGACAATCAAAATTGTCACAAATGAGAGGCAGATGAACACTATCAAATTTGATACTCACAGGACACAAAATGACTCAGCATTCTAGATCACCTAAACCTAATCACAAAGACCTGGAATTTCAAAGTTAATATGTTCCTGACCATTCATCCCCTTTTAGTGTTTCTTTTTCTTTCTTTCTTCTTAAAAAAGATTTTATTTACTCATGAAAGAGAGAGAGATGCAGAAACACAGAGGGAGAAGCAGGCTCCTCACAGGAAGCCCAATGTGGGACTCAGTCCCCCAACTGGGACCACGCACTGAGCCGAAGGCAGACGCTCAACTGCTGAGCTACCCAGGTGTCCCATCAAATGAATACAATCTTAAAAAAATACATACCAAGAAAGGAAAACTATGAACCAGTATCTCTCATAAAGAGAGGTACAAAAATCCTCAACAAGGTGTTAGCAAATCAAATCCAACAACGTATGAAAAGAATTATATACCATGAGCAATGGGATTTATTCTACGTATGCAAGACTAGTTCAACATTTAAGTCAATTAAAGGGGCACCTAGATGGCTCAGTCAGTTAAATGTGTCTGCCTTCAGCCCAGGTAGTGATCCCAGGGTTCTGGGATCAAGCCCCATGTTGGGCTCCTCGTTCAGCAAGGAGCCTGCTTCTCCCTCTTCCCTCCGGTTGTGCTAAGAAACAAATAAAAATCTTTAAACAAAAAATAAAGTCAATTAAGGCAATTCATCACATCAACAAGCTGAAAAAAAAATCATATGATCCTATCAATAGATGTAAAGATTAAAATAAGAAATCAATTAAAATGTGAACAAAAGATAAAAAGACACCTTACCAAAGAAGATATACAGATGGTAAATAACCATATGAAAAGATGTTTCACATCATATGCTATTAGGAAATTGCAGATTAAAGTAACAATGAGACACCACCACACACCTATCAGAACAGCTAAAATCCAAAAAACTGACAATACCAAATGTTGAGAATGTGGAGCAACAGGACCGCTTATTCATTGCTAGTAAGAATGCAGAGTGGCACAGCCACTTTGCAAGACAGTGTGGCAGTTTCTTACAAAGGTAAACAGTCTTACCATTCAATCCAGTAATTGTGCTCTTAGGTATTTACCCAAATGACTTGAAATCTTTTGTGTACAGAAAAACCTGTACATGAATGTTAATAGCAGCTTTTTCATAGTACCAAAACTAGGAAGCAACCAAGATGAATGGATAAACTGTAGTACATGTGTACAAGTGAATATTATACAGGGATATAAAAGAAACAAGGTATTAAAGCCACAAAAAGACATGGAGCAATCTTAAATGCATATGGTTTAGTGCAAGAATCCAGTCTGAAAAGACTACATATTACAAAATTCCAACCAAATGATATTCTGGAAAAGGAAAAATTACACAGACAATAAAAAGATTGGTGGTTGCCAAGGGGGGGTGGTGGATACTATAATGCTAGACACATGTCATTAAACATTTGTCAAAACTCATGTTAACACAAAGAGTGAACCTTAATGTAAGCTATGGACTTTACAATACAATGTATTGATACTGGTTCATCACTGAGTAGGGGAGAGAGGAGTATGTGGGAACTCTTGGGTAAGAGTTGCTCAGTTTTCTTTAAATCCAAACTGTTCTAAAAAAGATAAATTTATTAAAAACAAAATAACACAAGAGAGCCATCTGCAACTAGCAGTAATTAGAAACTAGTGCCCTGTTTGGAGGAAAACACATGCACTGTCTGAATCTTTTACTTGTGGACAAGAGCTCAGTCACCTGTGTGATGCCAGTGCCTGTCTGGCACCTAATAGTCCTTAAAAGTCTGATCAATAAATAAGTTTATTGAACAAATGAATGAAAGGTAATCACAGTGAAAAAAAATATAAAGAAGTACAGTGAGGTCGGGGAAAGAAAACTCTGGCAAAAGTTTGATCCATCATAAGGTGGTATCTGTAAGTATTTGATTTTATTGCTATACAAATGGGTATTACAGAAATTCCTACAGGAAAAATGATTTCTGTTGAACCTGAATACCTGATCCCCGATTTGCCCTCTCCGACCCCCCAAGCTCAACAAGCAGTTTTAGAAGGAGAGGCTTCTGTTGTGGCAGTACAGACACTGGCTGCATCTGGAGTCTGAGCAGCTGGCATTCACCCACAGGGCCCTGAGCCCTGGAAGAACAAGCTCTCTCAGGCAGGGCTGGCACCCACGCAGACACATTTCCATCCTCAGAGCCTCCAGGAGCAAATTCCTGGCAGCTTTTGTTTCCTATCACCAAAGTTTAGTAACACCAACGACATATCTGGTCTCAGAGAATCCTGAGCCATAAACAACGTATCAAAGAAGCCCCCAAAATAAGGGACATTTTTTCTTACAAAATTTTCATTCTGCAAAAGAAGCTACAATACCAGACTATGTGGTGGGCTCAGTGATGGACACTTGGCAACCCAGGTTGTGAGGATTAAGTGTCCTAATAAAGGAAAGGTGCCAAGAGCAAGAAGCACACTAAATACTCAGTGTTAGCTTCCTTCCAGCATCCTGATTTCTGGCAAAAAGTGAGAAAGGAAGGGAAAGATAATATAGAAAAGGAGGAAGTTCGTATAAACTACTTACTTTAGAAGTTTGGCATCAGAGAAAAGTCAAGTATGAAGGTAGCTAGAAATAACCACATTAAACAATTTTTTCAGGAAAGGGGATAACTTACAAGATTTGAAGGAAGAATAAATGGAAACCAATAAACCCCATATGACATATGAATTCTTAATTTATATATAAAAATGCCATAAAAAGAAAATATTACTGTTATCCTTGCACAAGGATTTAAAATCTCAATGGAAATTATTAGAAAATATTCTAGATATTTTAAACTCAAGTTTTTTCAGTGAGGCAGAGAACAAATTCACATCTAACATCAGAAATCTAGTCTGTCAACCCCTAAGGTAAAACCTAACAGACACGTCCTCTGTGAAAATTATAACCAAGTATTATTATGTAAAGGTAGGGGAAGATTCAGGGCTTAGGTGATAATTCTGTCATCAGTATTGATAAACTGATTCAGGAAACAAATTAACTGTTTATTACCCACTTCATTTTTGATTAGCAATTAAACTAATTTAGCTCATCTGCTGTACACAAGCACTGTCAAGATAAAGCACAGGATTTGCAATGAAGGAAAAATATTTCCCAAGGTGGGTTTTAATGTACCACTCTTATTTTGGCTAAAAGGATGACATTAATTTATTCAAGCTTATCAATTATATATCACATAGAAATAATTTATCAATTTTGCATCCATATACAGATTACAAGCAATTGTTTTCTTTACATGTGAATGTAAAAAAACAGCATCAAAAGATTAAGTTTTCTACAAGCTAGTATATTGAAGTAGGATAACATTAATTATTCATCTTTTTTTATTGATTAGTAGATTAAGACTAAAATACAACCATTTTGATACTAGCAAAAATGAAAGCAGGTGTATTATTAATAATGAATGAAGCTGATAACTAGTTATTCAGTATGGTATCATTAACTAATTATAGGCAATTTCATGCAAGCCCCCCAAAAATGCTACATCTGAATTTTTTTTAAGTCCTTTAAAAATATTGAAACAGGGGCACCTGAAGCATCCAACTTGATTTCAGCTCAGGTCATGATCTCAGGGTTTTGAGATCGAGCCCCTGCTTAAGATTCTCTTTCTTCCCCATCCTTCTGCCCTCCTTTAAGGCTCAGGGTCGTGAGTTCAGGTCTTGCATTGGGGCCTACTTTAAAAAAAATTAAGTGAAGAATTTCTTTCAAAAGAACTAAGGGTTTCGATTATTTTGTTTTAGGCAACCAATTCTAATTAAACAAATTTAAAAACAATAAAATGGGCTACTGCTCCCATCTTTCAGATGGGAAGCCATTTATTCCTTGGATCAAAAATCACACACCTCATGTAGATGTTGGGTGGTTTTATTATGACGTGAATCTAAGGTAGATTCCACAAAACAAAGAATTACTTTATTATATCTCTTATTCCACAAGGATAACTGAAACACAGAAAAGAGAATAACTCTGTGTATTTGCAGTTCAAATGAAGTCCTAACCTTCTACCTTAGAGGGGAAGATGACAAACACCAGCACACAACTGTAAGATCCCCAAAGGGAGCAGTAGCTTGCAGGTACTGATTGAGTCCTTTCGTTGTGCCAAGTGTTGTGCTAACTGCCCTAAAGAGATGGCCTGATTTAGTTCACACCCCAAAAGGGAGTACTGCTGTTACCTGCACTATAGAGGAGGAAACTGAGACATTAAGAAGTTAGATGATTTTCCCAAGTTTACTAAAAGGTGGTAGAGCTGGAATTCGAACTCATGCCTGATCCCAAGTCTGTGCTTGTAACTACTCTGCATCCTCATTCAAATATGCAACAAGAAACCATGTAGAAGAGGAATTATGTTTTCTTTACTAGGTACCCAAGGATGGAATGATGCCCAGTGTATGTGAATTACAGGGAAAGGGATGTCTACTCAGCATTAGCTGGGACACTTTAATTACTAGTGTTGCCTGAAAATGGAACAGGCTACCTCTGGGGGGCTGGGCAGTATCAGTGAGTGAGGGCGGCCTGCTCGCTTGAAGCCATTTCAGCTCAGTGTTTAGGTCATGCAGGAAGTAAAACCAAAGTGGTGGGACTGACTCCTCAATGCACCCCATGAAAATGAGCTCTGCCCCCAACACCAAACAAGGTGTACATACACACACCCCCACAGGATCTCACTCCCAATGGCTACCTGCTCCATGCAACGAACTTTGGAACAAACTAAACACGATTTAGGAAAGGAACTTAGGAGGCATAGAAAGGATTATCCATTACAATTATCATCTGTAAGATGGACATGTCAATAAACAGCCCCTCGGAGAACCTGGTTAGACTCAAACAAGATGAAAGAAGTGAAGCATCTGACATGCTGTGATCCTCAGTAATTGTTGGTTTCCACTGAGGGAAGCCAGGGGGCATGTAGTGTTAAGTGTCAATGTTGCTGGGCAAGCAAAACAGGGCCCAACTTGTTCGCAGGGATATAGAGCTACACATTCACACAATGAACTCCAGATTCACATTTCCAGTGGCCGTGTCAACATTTCCATTTGGTCTAATAGGCATCAAATCTCACATATTTAAAAGCAAACCCGGACACCCCCCAACTCACCACACCCACTTCTGCACACTTGACATCCAGTGCACAGCAAACCCCATTGTCTGTACCTTCAATCCCAGTCCAAGCTACCCGTCTTTCTCACCTGGACTGGTACAACAGCCTCCCAACTGGTCTCCGTGTTTCCACCCTCCTACACTATTCTTTGCACAGAAGCCAGTAAGAAGCTTTTAAAATCTAAGTTGAACCAAGTCACACCTGAGTTCAAAACATTCAGAGGCTCTCCACCCCCACCTCAGATTAAAAGGCAACATTCTTACAAGACCCATGAGGCCCTACTTGACCTGGCCCCGCCCTCACACCTGCTATACCTCTGGACTCATGGCTTCCCACTCTCCTATCCTTAACTGCATCTCAACCAGACTGGCTCTCAAACTGTGACCCAAGTTCACAAGGCCTCAGGAACTTTGCCCTTGCTGGACTCAAGCTAGAATGATCTCCCCAGACATGTGCCTGTGAAGCTCCCTCCCTACTGTATACCCCTGACCATGCTCCCTAGACTCACCCCTTTCCTCCCTCATTCAGCACGTCACCTTGTTACTATCTGGGATATCAGACATGTTCATTTACCACCCACTAGAATATAAATTTCCAGACAGCAGGAACTTCTACATATTCTTAGTGTCCACAACAATGCCTGCTAGATAGTAGATGCTCAATTATATCGTGATTTAAATGGGGAAAAAACTATTATAATCCCTTAATTACTGAATATTTGATTTTATGTGCTTTTCAGAATACCATGGAATGACCTTTTTTCCCTTCCCAGTTAAGGGACCATTTTTCACAAAAGCAAAGAAGAAACAAACCTTGATACCACAATGCTCACCCTCTGAGTCCCAGCACAGGGCCTCCAGTTTGGTCATGTAAAGAAGTGAAATGTAGGCAGTCATCACCAAAAACAGTGAGTAAACCAATTAGTTGTTAATTCAAAAAAATAGTGGAATGCTAAATTTAAAAGAGCAGTGCACAAAATAGTTTATATAGTCACAGGTTTAATTATGTTTAAAAACAGACATTTGAAAATAATAAAGGTAGAAAATGCGTTTAAGTTGATTCTTCAGTAAAAGTATTCATTTTTTAAAAACTTGAAGTATATTTTAATACTGTAAAATGAAAGTACAGTTCTAAACTTCTTGGAGGATCCATAAGTTATTTAAAATATTAACATGAAATGGGAAGTTGGGCAGGATTGAGTAGAAAATAAAAATGAGATTAAAATACTTAATCACACACATGTCCACAGATGCAGGAGAGAGAGAGACCTTAGTTATTGTCACAAATTTCTATTGTTACACAAGTGGGAGCTGCTGACCATCTGGCATGGCTGAGTCATAAACGTCTGATTCATACAGGTGTCAGCGACACTGCACTCAAGAGTCACAGGAATAGACTTATAATGGACTCTTACAGGTCCAGTTCTTATTTGTGAAGGGCTTGCCATTCAATTTACTCTGTAATCGCCTTGTAATTTTATCTTTGAACCCACGCTCCTAAAATAGTCAGCTATTAACAAGTCAAAATCTTTTAGTCTTAATACTACTAATTCTTATTTCAATATGAAATGAGACATAACAAACACAATCTGTAGCCTACCCTCCAAATAACAAGGTCTCCATTTAATTTGTACCCATGATCCTCTTCATTAATCCTAAATTCTTGGCAAATTAAAATACACTTCCCTTGCTCCAAACTGTTCCCTCCTCCAGAAACCACCACCCTTTCTAATTTCAGTGCTGACTCATCAGGATGCTACAGCATCTGTGACACCTGGTTTCCCTCCACCTCCTCCACTCTACCTCATCCTGTGAAATCCCGTAGCTTGTGTATCTTTTACCCTTGCACTCAGTCCTGGATTACAGGTATGCATGTATATATTTGGATAATGTCCTTATTATGTTGTAGATAACTTGAATGTGGGACCAAGTTTAAGGATGCTGTAAATGATAGCCATGCTTTCAAAAGAGCCTAGAAAAAACTGGTTTATAGAGTTAGAATGGAATAAGCCCAAAACCCTTATCTGAACACTCATTTGGTCCATCAAAAAACCTTTCTAAGCTCATCCTAGAGTATACCCACTTCTATACCCTTGACTCACCAGCCTCCCTGCTCCAGCAGACACTGCTAAATGGTGGTCAGGACACCTCCTCCAGGCTCAGAATCCTTATGGAGACACTGTTCCAAGCACGAAGGTCAGAGTTCCTCTGCAAGTATTATAGAAGGACTGACTTGTCCCAAGGCCATTTTCTATACTGAATCAAATTCTGGCTTCTGGTTTCTTCTTTCCACTGGATTTAATGAATAACCCACAAGGGATCGAAATCCTTTTGTCATGTGCCCAGTCTTCCAGATTTCAAAGACTACTTTCATAATTTGTTCCCTACATAGAAATCTAACTTCTTTGGGGTCCTCTTTATGGACTACAAAATAAAAAATTCAGACTTAAGCACAGGGTTTGAAAAGCCGTATTGTACCTGACTGAGCTCCCTCAGTCTAGGGAAGGCCTCCACTCTCCATGGACTCAACCAGACCCCCCACCTTCACCCCAGTTGAGTGAAGTCTGACAAGTTACTTAAGCTAAGCTTCTGTTTTCTTGTCCATAAAGTGGAAATAACCCCATCTCAGAGGACTGTTGTGAGAATTAAACGAGATGCTGAATTCTGAACTTCCGTTACTGCCAACAAAATTCATTTATTGTCCTGTTCACGCTGGGTCAGGGCCAACTAAAACTCTCCATAGGTTATGGTGAGGTTAGGAGCTAACACATGTGAGACGTGCTGTACAGCACAGAGCAGACTGTCTCAAAAATTTCTGACTGGGGTCCTAATTCAGGTCTGCAGATTTCTGCTGAAAAGTTGAGGAGAATAAAGTCATACATAACTTGATGTTCATGATGCTGCTGCTGGGCTACCTGCATTTTCAAGGGGACTGGGAAACATACACAACTGGCATCTTGAATTAATATGTCTAGTATACTGTTTATAGTATGAATTAATTAGGATATCCTGTACTGGGAACTTCTCAGAAAGAACACACTTTGGGGTTTTTAAGATTTTTTTTTTAATTTTTATTTATTTATGATAGTCACAGAGAGAGAGAGAGAGAGAGAGGCAGAGACACAGGCAGAGGGAGAAGCAGGCTCCATGCACCGGGAGCCCGACGTGGGATTCGATCCCGGGTCTCCAGGATCGCGCCCTGGGCCAAAGGCAGGCGCCAAACCACTGCGCCACCCAGGGATCCCCGGGTTTTTAAGATATTATTTGAGAGAGAGAATACACGTGAGTGCACTTGGGGGGGGGGCAGAAGGAGAGGAAGAGAGAAAACTTCAAGCAGACTCCCTGCTGAGCACAGAGCCCAACATGGGGCTCAATCTCAGGACCCTGAGCCAAAATCCAGAGTTGGATGCTCAACCAACTGAGCCACTTGGGTGCCCCACCTTTTTTGTTATGTATGGTAGAACACACATAACATAGTTTATCAGTGGTAACATTTAGTACATTCACAATGTTGTACAACTGTTACCACTAGTCAGTTCAAAGGCATTTCATTCCTGAAAAGGAGATGCTGTACCCAATAGCAGTCATCCAATCCTCCCTCAGCCTCCAGCAACCACCAATCCACTTTCTGTCTCTCATGGATTTGCTGACCCTGGAAATTTCATATAAATGAAACCTTGTAATATACATGGCCTTATCTGGCTTTTCTCACTTAGCTTGTTTTCAGGGTTCACCCACATTGTAGCATGTGTCAGCACTTCATTCTCTTTAATGACTAGATAATATTCCATTATAAGGATATCCTAACATTTTGTTTATCCATTCATCAGCTGCTCAACATTTGGGTTGTTTCCATCTTTGGGCTCTTGTGAATAGCTGCTAAGATTCTGTGCAGGCATGTTTCATTTTTTAGATACCTAAGGAATGGAATTACTGGCTCACACAGTAACTCTGTGTTAAATTTTTGAGGAACTGACAGGACCTCTTCCACCACAGGTTCTTCATTTTACATTCCCACCAGCAATGTACAAGGGTTCCAATTCCTCTACATCTTTGTCAACACTTGTTATTGTCTGTCTTTTAAATTATACCCAGTCTATTGGGTATGAAGTGGTAGGTCACTGAGGTTATGACTTGCATTTCCCTAACAGCTAATAATGCTGAATATCTTTTCATGTGCTTGATGGCATTTTTATTATTTTTTATTTTTTTTAATTTTTATTTATTTATGATAGTCACACACACACAGAGAGAGAGAGAGGCAGACACATAGGCAGAGGGAGAAGCAGGCTCTATGCCCTGGGAGCCCGACGTGGGATTCGATCCCGGGTCTCCAGGATTGCGCCCTGGGCCAAAGGCAGCGCCAAACCGCTGCGCCACCCAGGGATCCCATTTTTATTTTTATTTTTTAAGATTTTATTTGTTTATTCATGAGAGAGAGAGAGAGAGAGAGAGAGAGAGAGAGAGAGGCAGAGACACAGGCAGAGGGAGAAGCAGGCTCCATGCAGTGAGCCCAACATGGGATTCAATCCTGGGTCTCTAGGATCATGCCCTGGGCTGAAGGCAGGCGCTCAACCACTGAGCCACCCAGGAATCCCGGCATTTTTACTTTTAATCATTTTGTCAAGTTATTTGGAACAGGAAGGAGTACCTAAGGAAGTACATCTATTCCCAAATGGCTGATGATCAAAAACGGTCAGAACTCCACTTTTACTAACAAAGAACCTACTCAAAACCCCACATCATGGCTGTCACTTTCCACCCTGGCATCCGAGTCTGCTTTGGCATATGTGTCTAGCACAATCAAGCCAAGCTCCTCCCACATCATGATTCTAACTACACCTATCTTTGGCATATCCGTCTCCCTTTTATTTACTTATCCTCCCCCCTTCCTCAACTTCTTCCAAGGGCCACACCCTTTCTGCTATTTCCTATGCATCTGACCAGAGATACTTTTTTCTTCCTTCCCTTCCTCTATTTGTGTATTAGACCTTAGTTTGTTTCTGACACAAAACTTCAAGTCTAGCACAGTGCATGAACAAAGTAAGACATCTTCCAGCATTTGTAAGAGAATATGAATAGCTCCCATCAAAGATGATGGTGGTGGTGGTGAAGCAGAGCCCCATGGGTCTCCTGAGCCACTGCCCCTTACTACTACCTGTGCAGATGCTGTGGCCCCCTGACCAGCTGTTCTTTGGCTATGGCTGAGAGCATGAGAATAAGGACTCCTACATTCTCTCCAACGTGATTGATAGTAAACATGATATCCTTTAAGACGACGACGACCAATTTGAATCAATTGTGAAAATTGGGTTTAAACAAAATAATTTTCACATACTTCAAAATTCAAAAATTTAAGAGAATAGATAAGCATAATAAAGTTATGAAAAACAGGCAATGATGTTTCAGATTTACATTCAGGATGTGCCCACTATGCAATCAGGAAGCATTAAATGTTAAACTAATTTTGACAACTTAGCTTTTACATCTCTAGTTTTTACTAATTATAGTACTTCATTTGCACATATAGTTACTTCAAAGCTAAGAAAAAGAATGCTTTTCTTGAAATAATTTCTTTAAAGTACAATTTATAGAACCTCCTCTTGGATGTTTTAGGAATTTATACAGAAATCAATATTTTAATGATATGGGGACTTAAACGGTAGGTGTGTATGTAGATATTTTATACATTACTTATAAATTATAAGATGATCTTTCTTTATAATTACTATAGCTAAGATCTTCTTATTCCCAAAGGGACAAAGACCTGTTGAGTATCTGTCACTTCAAAATCCAAATGACAAAAGTCACTTGCAAAGTCCAAAGGCATCTGTCACGTGTACAATTCCAGGACAAAAAAATCTTTTTTCCAAACCCAAACTGAAATTAAACAATAAAAACAATAAATGGTCATGTTATAAATGCTCTGAAGTACAAAATAGAAAATCCTGGTAATATCCAATGAAAACACAAAATGCAGACTCATACATATTGGTTTCAGACTACATTATGGTTCACTAACACAATCTTTTAGAACTATAACAAGCAGGATAGGATAATCTTCACTGCCATAAAATACAGCATGTCAGAAAAAGTACACCTTTCTGATATATATAGAAAATTAAATCACATAGCTGTCAGACTGCTGGGGATCAAATTAACTACCCATTAGCCAACTGGGTGACCTTGGCAAGTTACTCATTCTCTTCGAACCCCAGTGTCCCCATCTATAAAATGGAAATAATTATAATAATACATACTTCAGAGGGCTATCATGAGTACGGAAGTATTTGTAAGGTGCTTAGAACAGCACCTGGGATACAGCAGGTACAAGGTTAAGCAAATAAAATAAATTCTCTATTGTTTCCTATTTTTGTGGTAAGGATTTTAATCTCTTTAAAGTGAGCCTAACCTGCAACTAAAAGATGAGGGATTATAGTCACTAACAACTGCTTTTTGGGGGCGCCTGGGTGTCTTAGTTGGTCAAGCATCTGACCCTTGGTTTCCGCTCAGGTCATGGTCTCATGGTTGTAGGATCAAGGCCCACATAGGATCCCCCACTCAATGGGGAGTCTGCTTCCCCTTTCCCTCTCCCTCTGCCCCTCCCCCTGCTCACTCTCTCTCAAAAAATTAAATAAAAATCTTAAAAGAAAAATAACTGCTTTGGCTCAACTTAGTGCTCTCATCAATTCTTTGTATATTCATAACATTTCTTTGAAGAAATTTCAGATACTTTTTTCTGCTCTTATTTTTAAGACCAAAGACTGATTTTGAGTATCAGGACATAACTATAACAAATGTATTTCTTAAAGATGCATAACCTAAGAAAATAAAAATATAGATTGCATAACCTATAAACATTCTATCAGTAACAAAAGAAAATCTATGATTTTGTAGGTTCTCTGGTGATAAGGAGATAAAATCTTCTGTTTTGTGCACAATTTAAGAAACTGGGGCATACAAATTAATAAATGGTTCAAAATAATAGCTAACTAAACAGGAACAAAAGTCTAAATTTATGTAACGTTGAGCTGTAAGATCCTCAAAGCAAATCTGTAAACTCCCCAAAGTCTCCTGTTATTTGAGAAATAAATGAGAATGAGCTTTATTTTTCCATGATTTAAAAATGAAAAAGCTGGGGATCCCTGGGTGGCTCAGCGGTTTGGTGCCTGCCTTTGGCCCAGGGCGTGATCCTGGAGTCCCAGGATCGAGTCCCGTGTTGGGCTCCTGGCATGGAGCCTGCTTCTCCCTCCTCCTGTGTCTCTGCCTCTCTCTCTCTCTCTCTCTTTCTCTATAAGATAAATAAATAAATCTTAAAAAAAAAAAAAGCTATTTCATACTTTTAATATTTTGCCAAAATTTTTTCCTCTGATCATTTGTTTTCCCTTTCTTTTTTCAATATTTTCTAAGTTTTTAAAAACAAACATTGTTTGATTAAGAGACAAAACTGAAAGTTTTATACATATTTCAGTTTCTTCTCTTATTTTTATTTTATTTTTTTTAGGTTTTTTTTTGTTTTGTTTTGTTTTTTTTAGTTTCTTCTCTTAAACGAGTTCTGTTCCTGAGGTGAACTGTGTACACATGATAAAGATTTGTGCATGCACTGCAACCACACATTCTGACAATGAATTCTTTATGGGACTTATTATTTAACAATTAACATAGATTAAAATATTTCACCTACCAATCCTGACTACAGAGCTCTGGTTTCTGGCTTTGTTAGTTCCTCCCAATAAGGCAAAGTGGTTGTGCTCTTGCACATGAACTGCTGTGGTTGTTAATGTCTGTTAAACCTACACATTTAGCAGGTGATAAGGAATCACTTTTTCTTTGGAAAAAAGATATCAAATTCCTCACACAATCATTCAGTCTTCACATGTAATCAACTGTATGGTATTAAAAGTCTTCCATCTATCTTCAGGGTAAGGTCTTGTAAAGGGACAGGTTGTAAATAGTTTAGGCCCTTGTGGGAAACTTCTCTGTTGTAACCACTCAACTCTGCCACAGAAGCCTGAAAGCAGCCACAGAGGATACGTGAGAAAGCAGGTGTGGCCAGGTTCCAGTAAAATAATATTTACAATTAGGTGCTGGCCAGCCCTCTGGCTCCAGTTTGCTCACCTCTGCAGTTAAGGTACAACTAAGAAAAGGTGATACTTGAGCAAAATGAACTTGAAAGAGACTTCAAAATATATACTAATCCTTATTATAATCTTCAAATGATTTAGAGTATTTAGCATAAAAATGACTAAAATTTGGTAGTTCTCTTAAATTAATATTTTATCTTAAATTACAGTTGAAAAAAAGCAATGACACATCTTCTAAGTATTCTCTAAAATAGGAGAACAGAGTCTATTAATACAGAGTCTTTCAATCTCCATATAAAATGACCAGGATATGGGATCCCTGGGTGGCGCAGCGGTTTGACGCCTGCCTTTGGCCCAGGGCGCGATCCTGGAGACCCGGGATCGAATCCCACATCGGGCTCCCAGTGCATGGAGCCTGCTTCTCCCTCTGCCTGTGTCTCTGCCTCTCTCTCTCTCTCTGTGACTATCATAAATAAAAAATAAAAAAAAATAAAATCTTTAAAAAAAAAAAAAGAAAGAAAATGACCAGGATATGACTTTTTTGGGGGAAGGATATATACCTGGCAGATTTACAGAAAATTAAAAATTTGAAGACAGGGACGCCTGGGTGGCTCAGCAGCTGAGCAGCTGCCTTTGGCTAAGGGCATGATCCCGTAGTCCCAGAATCGAGTCCCACATCGGGCTCCCTGCATGGAGCCTGCTTCTCCCTCTGCCTCTGTCTCTCTCTGTGTGTCTCATGAATAAATAAAATCTTTAAAAAAAAATGTCTTCTATGTATAAAAAAAATTGAAGACAAATGATGAGAGATTCCTAACTCTGGGAAACAAAGGGTTGCAGAAGGGAGGAGTGTGGAGGGATGGGGTGACTGGGTGACAGGCACTAAGGAGGGCACTTGATGGGATGAGGACTGGGTGTTATATACTATGTTGGCAAATTGAATTTAAATTTTAAAAAAAGGAAAAAAGAAAATAAAAAACTGGTATTATTTAAGTATCAGAGAGTTAGAATAACTTAAATTTTGGATATTTACATTAAAATATTTTCCATGGAATCTGAGTCATCTCACCCTGCAAAACATGCACAAATACCTCTGTTCATATAGATAAAACAGAAAATTGGCATTTCTGCTTTGTAAATTCTAAATATTTTACAAGAATTTTATCAAATGGTAAGTCATATTACATCAGCTATTCCTATTTTCTAAGAAGTAAACTATATTATTTAAATACATTTAAATGACAGAAGTCCCATCATTGCTTGGCATTTCTCCTGTTCACTTCTTGGTGACTTCCAGTGGCAACAAAACTTTTATACACTCCCCGCCTTAGGTGTTACCCTAACATAAGGAGGGAACTATAAGATAATAAAGCTCTTATAGAGAGTATCCTCTATGAATGAGAATCAAGAGGCACAATAATAGCATCAGAACTTCAAACAATGGTACTGCATAGATAATAAAAGGAATCAAAATGTAAAAACAAAACCCAAATTAGAAGTTAATTTGCAAAATCAACAAAAAGACAACTCAATTAAAAATGGGCAAAGGATCTGAATAGACATTTCTCCAAAGAAGACACTCCAAAGAATGTGAGAAGATGCTTAGCATCCTTAGTCACTAGGGAAGTGTCAATCAAAACCCAAATGAGATAGTACTCCATACTCCCTAGGATGGCTATTATCAAAAAGACAGCAGATGTTAACAAGGATGTAGAGAAACTGGACCCTCACACACTGCTTGTGGGGATGTAAAACAGTGCATTCATTTTGAAAAACAGATTGGTGTCTCCTCAAAAGGTTAAATGTAGACTTACTGTAAGAGCCAGGCATTGCACTCCTAAGTGTACACCTAAGAAAAACATGTACACTTAAAACCTGTACATCAATGTTCATAGCAGCATTATTTATAATAGTTAAAAGATAGAAACAACCCAGGTATCTATCAACTGATAAATGGATAAATAAAATGTGGTACACCTATACAATATTATCCATCCATAAAAAGAAAGGAAGTACTCATACATGCTACAGTGTGAATGAATCCTGAAATCATTATACTAAGTGAAAGAAACTAGTCACAAGGGACGCCTGGGTGGCTCAGACCTTGGGTGTCTGCCTTCAGCTCAGGGTGTGATGCCGGAGTTCCGGGATCAGGCCCCACATCGGGCTCTTTGCAGGGAGTCTGCTTCTCCCTCTGCCTAGGTCTCTGCCTCTCTGTGTGTGTCTCTCATGAATAAATAAAATCTTAAAAACTGTGTATACCTTAAATGTGTGAATTGTACTGTATGTAGTTATATCTCAAAGCTGCTATGACAAAAATTAATCTGCAGATTTCAAAAGAGCTAAATACAATTTAATAGTGATGGAAAATAGTCACTGAAATTGAAAACAATGGAATCAATTAGAAAATAAAAATTTTAAAATACCATTTACAACAGAGGACAAACCCACCACAAATAAGAATGCATATATAAAAATGTGCAAGATTTCTACAATTAAAAACACAAAATAGTACTGAGAGAAATAAAGGAAGTCCTAAATAAATTTTTAAAAAGTGCCATCGTCAGGGTGCCTGGGCTCAGCAGTTGAGTGTCTGCCTTTGACTCGGTGTGATCCCAGAGTCCTGGGATCAAGTTCCCCATTCAGCTTCCTGTATGGACTCCGCCTGTATCTCTGCCTCTCTCTCTCTCATGAATGAAAAAATAAAATCTTAAAAAAAAAAAGTGGCATCTTCATGAATTAGAAGACACGGTATTGTTAAGATGTCAATTCTTCCTAAATCTACTTACAGAGTCAATCTGTAGTCCAAATCCTAGGAGATTTTTTAGTGGAAACTGACAAGCTGATTCTAAAATATACATAAACACAAAAGTCCTATAATAGCCAAGGCAATCTTGAGTAAAAGGGTCTACTTGTTCTACTTGATGTCTACTACTAGGCATCAGGGTACATTAGGAAGTCACAGTGATTAAGACAGTGGGGCACACAGACAGCAAAGTGCAGTAGTTGTGCTGCTTCCTTGTTTTCCAGTGATAAACCCATGTGACATGTTACAAAAATGGATAATTAAAAGAGAAAGTGCAGCAAAGAAATGAATAGTAACAAGAGTAAACAGAGTTGAAGTATCAGCTGCCTATGAAAATGTTGACACTGTGGCCAGTTCGGGAGACTGGAAGTGCAGCCACAGGAACTTAGTGAAGCCCAAACTTATCAACACAATGAGCAAAATGGTTATGACAAAAAGAATGGAGATATTTTAGAAAAAGTCAAATCAAAGAAAACTTAACATTAAAAGAACGATTGGGAATACCTCGTCCCACTGAAATCACAAAAGATAAAATGCTAGAAGCTGATGCAAGCTTAGGAAAGAGCATGACAATCTGCAAAAGCATACAGAAGAGGCCAATTCTGTATTCTGAGTTACAAGAGGAGACAAATGCCACTGAACTAAGTTTCTTACAAATAAAAAAAATGCTTATAAATCAGTGCTTCTAATGCTTTAAGTTACTATGTACTAAATAGTTTTACTATTTTTTTTCATTTCCCTATACATTTATAACTGAGAATAGGAGAATTTTTAGTGTTTTTTGACAAACATTTTCAAAGGTCATGGGGCAATCCTAATTTTCCCCATTGATTATTAAGATGGCTTTCAATAGTTTTAACTTGCATGGTCATTTTTATGGTCCTGCAACACCACCTAAAATGAGGTCTGGGGACACCTAGGTTGCTCAGTGGTTGAGCGTCTGCCTTTGGCTCAGGGTGTGATCCCAGATTCCTGGGATTGAGTTCCACATTGGGCTCCTTGCATACAGCCTGTTTCTCCTCCCTCTGCCTCTCTTTCTGTGTCTCTCATGAATGAATAAATAAAATCTTTAAAAAAATAAAATGAGGCCTGTATGTAAAATTAATGAATTAAATGTATTATTTCAGAAATTAGAAAGAGTAACAGTAATTCTAAAGATAATGGAAAGAAGAAAATAGAGCAAAGAGTAGAGATTCATGAAATAGAAAACAAAATACAATGGAAAGAACTGAAAAACTGGTTCATGAATTATCAGGAATAATCAAGTAAAATGTATAGCCTTACAAACTTACATCACCTACTCTACAGAAGAGAATAATGTCAATAAAAAAAAAAACTGTACTCTGGGCGTGCCCGGGTGGCTCAGTGGTTGAGAGTCTGCCTTCGGCTCAGGTAGTGATCCTGAGCTCCTGGGATCAAGTCCCTCATTGGGCTCCCTGCATGGAGCCTGCTTCTCCCTCTGCCTGTGTCTCTGCCTCTCTCTGTGTGTCTCTCAAGAATAAATGAATAAAAAAAAATCTTTAAAAAGAAAAAAAACTGTACTGTTTTTGTGTTCTCAAATATTTGTGCATATGAAGTAGCAACAGAGAGGCATCTTTCTAGTCTTTGAAATTTTTGTCTTAAAGATTTTATTTATTCATTCATGAAAGACATACATAGAGAGAGAGGTAGAGACATTTGCAGAGGGAGAAGCAGGCTCCATGCAGGAAGCCTGATGTGGGACTCAATCCTGGGACTCCAGGATCATGCCCTGAGCCAAAGACAGACGCTCAACCGCTGAGCCACCCAGGTGTCCCTAGTCTTTGAAACTTTAAAATCCACAAGGCACATTATCTCATTTCATCTTCAAACCACCCAGAAGGTATTGCCGACATCCCCTTTAGGCACACCAACCTACTCACAGACATTAAATGTTGCCCAAAGTCACACAAGTTGATAAGAGCAAAATAACAACATAAACTTTACTGAGCATCTCTTAGGTGTTGGGCAGCATGCTACCTGCCAGGGTCTCAAGGGAAAATAAAATTTAGCCTGGCGTCCTTGTCCTATGTCACAGGATATTACCTGACCTTCAGTTGGGGTTGGGGGGAAGCTCTATGACCCACGTAGCACCCAACACCACCTACCATACTCTCTAGGGGTCACCAACTCTTATCACCCTTGTTCTGTCTTGCTTGGCTGCAGAGTACATAGCCAAGGACACAGGACTCAATGTGGTTGCTCATGGAGGTTCTCTTTTCCCTCCATGCAGGAAGTGACCACCAAGTTTACCCTCAGAGCCTATTAGCCACATCAAGGAAACAGCGGGTTACTGCCCACACTGCAGATAATGCAGGGAAAATTTATCTATGAAGATCTTGAGGATGAGACATGACACAGAGGAGGCACTTAATGAGATTTGAGTTTTTGTATGAAGCATAGCAGTACAAGTGCAAAAGTCAAGCAATACTTCTAAGAGCCATATACACTATCCATATAATATATATAATGTTAACTTCTCTGTAATTTCCATCCTTCCTAACCCCAATATAATACCTGGCATATATGGTCAGCACTCTAGTGAAACCACTATTTTCAAGGGGACCAGTGACCTCTAATCACAACTGCCAGCCTCTCCACACTCTTTGGCCACTGACGCTCTGCTTCCTGCTCATCTCCCTCTTGGAAAGGTATCTCCCTCTTGGAAAGGTCCTCATTAGGGAGTTCCCATCTCCCTCTTCAATGGCCCTTTCTTGGCTAGCTCTTTCCTTTTCCTTTTCCCTCAGTGAAGTATAGTGGAGAGATGAAAAACTCAGATTCTAAGGTTGAACCACCTATTATCAACTGTGTGATTTAGGGCACACCCTTTCCTCCCAGGTCTTACCTATAAATCAGAGATAGTGAAAGTGCCTACACCCAACTCATAGGGCCATTGAGTCAATGAGATGAAATAACACCATCAGGTGCTTCACCCTGTGCCTGGAAGAGCCAGGACTCATTGCTTGCTGTAAGGCATCCTGTATAGGAGCATCCTCATGCGAAGAAAAGACCAGAAAAGAATACAGTGGTGACACAGTGGTTGTGTTACAGTGGTAAAATTATAGGGGATTTTCTCTAGTCCCCCAGTTTTCAAATATGAGGCCATTAGGGCAGAGAGGCAGAGAGGAAGAAGGGAAAGAAAGGAGAGAAGCAGAGACTGAGAAAATGCACCTCAGAGTTCAGGATTACAAGACACTCAAAGGCTGAAAAGGAAAACAAAAGGGCAATAAAACAGCAACTACCCCCAAATCCCTAACTCCTCCTCTGTGCTTGGAGTCCCTTCCCAAATAGTAATAGACCACAAAGGATAGGTATGGTTTTCAGGAGAAAAAGCAAGTGTCCAGAAGCAGCAATAATCATAACATCTGAAGTATACATGTTACTGAAACCACACACCCCAACGTGGGAGAAAAACATAATCCCACTCAGAGACACACACAGAATGCCAGAAGCACTATGCAGTCTGAGACACAGCAAAGTGAGGACATTTGTGTAAGTCCTTTCATTTCATTGAAAGTTGCTGAAACAAGACCTCTGGTACCAGAACTGCCTGATGTGGTAGCTTCATCAGGTGTCCTAACAGCTATGCCCTCTCCCTCTCAGATGTATTCCTTGGCTAACCATACTGGGGAAAGCTCTCTGGCTTCAGGGTCATGGGACATAAGAGGATGCATGTGCTAGGGTGGATGGGGAAAGGTTTCCCCCATTGTAAAGGGCACAACTGAGAAGAAATTCCCCTTCCTGCTTTTTGGATACAAAGGGAGGAGAAAGGATATGATGCCTAAGACTAGCAATGGCAGGCGTCTTGGTACCATGAGGAGTAGGGCTTGAGGATGAGAAGAAAGAGAGAAGGAACCTGAGTTCTTACTAATGATTACCCAACCAGGAACCTGCTACTCCAGGCTTTCTTATGTGGGATAATGAGCATCTTTAATGCTTAAGGCACTAGTAATTGGGTATTTGTTACTTTTAGGCAAAAGCATCCTAAAGTTATTCATACAGCATTTGGTGAGCTGATATGTTAAGAGGAATATATAAATGGAAACACCCATAGCCAGGAATCAGAAATGGCAGGGCTACAGCTCTGTCTTAATTGATGCCAATCTAAATGACAAGTAAAAAATAAAAGGCTAATCAATTTTCTCCTCTGGCTTTTAGCTCCTTCTCTCCCTCCCCCATTTCCTAAGAAGAGAGACTGAAATGCTCAGTTTTGCCACTCTAACACTGATAATGCATTTGGCCAGGTTTTCCAAGTAGAATCTTCTCAGTAGTTTCTACGAATAAGGTAGATATTTAACCTAGAAGACAGTTTCTTCATCCATTTCCCAAAATCCAAAAGTCTCAGAATAAATATAACAGAAATTTCAGGTAAAAAAAAGACTATATATAAAGTTCTCCTACAGCAACATTAAAAAATAGTTCAACATTAAAATGAAAACTACTCTTGTAATCTGTTTTAGAATCATAAGAATTCTTCAACATCCCTTTCACTTCCTGAGGAAAATTTTTAAATTGAAACTTTTAGAACTATAGGATTTGTTGGGGGTAGTGGAGACACAAAGGTTTTTCAGAGATAATAATACTCTAAAGGAATGAAAACTTTGAAATGATTCAAGATCTTAAAGAGAATTTTTTTAATTTATTTATGATAGAGAGAGAGAGAGAGAGAGAGAGAGAGAGAGAGAGAGAGAGGCAGAGACACAGGCAGAGGAGGAGCAGGCTCCATGCACCGGGAGCCCGACGTGGGATTCGATCCAGGGTCTCCAGGATCGCACCCTGGGCCAAAGGCAGGCACCAAACCGCTGCGCCACCCAGGGATCCCTGATTCAAGATCTTTACATATGAAAGGACCCTTCAGTTTTATTAGATACTATCATAACAAAGTTATGAATACCAACACCCAAAGTCAATAATTAGATAATAAAACCTTCTTGAAAAATGAAAAAAATAGAACCTACCATAGGTCTCTTTTTTCTATGAATCGTTCATTACTCTTTCATACAGGGAATTTAAACAAACAGGAGTATTTCAGCCTATACTTTAAACAAAATAAAAAAAAGCAGGCACATGAAAACAATTTAAACATTAAGGCTCTGAAAGCAACGCTTGCTAGGGTGGCACTTTGTTGTGAAATTGCTGCAAATGAGCAGAAAATTACTAACTATATGACACGGTGAATATAAGCAAAAAGACAACTTGAAACAAAAACAAAACAGAAGTTATTTCCATTCCCTCTAAATAAAACGCACGTCCACATGAAAGAAATTTTGCCACTGCAACATATTTTCCTCATTGAAACTGAAGTTTTTGGCCTATGTTTGTAACAACACAGTTGCTGTGGAAATAGCTGATTCAATGTTATGAACTCACAGCTGCTTAAAGTAAGGTGTAGAACAGAAATCTTATTTAAATAGTGGCAAGAACGATAAAACATTAAAAAGGCAAACTGAATAATGGTGGATCAGAGCACTGTATGGTTTAATGCAAGGGTAATACATTTTCCCGTGGCGCCTGACACAAATAGGATGTTTCTTTTTAATTTAATCCTATTTTTGGCAACTTCTAATCATCTCCATCATCCTAGTAAGTTTTACTATCTCTTTCTGTCTACACAATCCAGTGCGTATTTTTTTAAGCTGACTCTGCTGAGGACAGAGTTTCTAGAGTCCATACCTTGCCAGAACATACACAAGTGATGGCACCAACAGAACACAAGTCACAGCTTTGAAAAATTTCCGCATGTACCTCGTTCTCTTAAATAGAGCAGTACAGACTTAGTCATCACACGACATCACTTCAGGCTTAGGTTTCAAGACTCTTTACAAACTCTTCAAGAACCAAAGTCATCAGAAAATATTCCTGAGTGCACAGTTCCACTTCACATCCTGCAGCCCAGTCCCCAACCCCAGCACTGTTACCACACCTTGAATTTGTTTCTCCACTTTTAAGGGTCAGGTAAGAGTTCTCCAAGCAATCTTGAACACCCTTAAGACACTTTACAGAAATGATGCGAATTATTTGATTCCTAAATGTTTGTTTATACACACCTCTTCTCAAGCTTCCCTTTTTGCTTTTTAATTGGAGACACACTTTTCTTTAAATACACCCACTTCACCAATATTTTCTTCTGCTATGCTGAACATTTCAAATTATGACAAATACTTTAAAGCCAGAAATCTTACCTTTTGTAAAAAAAAAAAAAAAACATTTTAATTTAAAACAAAACATATTCAAACATATTCATTCTTTATTCAAGATTTTAAAATGATGGTTATGTGTGGGGTTATTAGAAAAGGAAAAACAGTGACTTTTCCACCCATAGGAGAGGGCGCAGTGAATGGACTCTGTAAACAGAAACCCAGATTCCCTCTGCAACTGGTGCTGCTGAGGGCGTGGCTGCCCTCCGCATGTGCACAGGAGATCAATTCATACCAGCAAAACCGGAAAAATCACAACTGAGAGCAACTGTGGAAGCAGTGAGAGCCAAGAGCAGGACGTAAAGGAGTTTGACTTTCTGCTAGGTGAGTCACAGGAAACACTCCTGCCAGAGTCAGGAGGCCTGCCGTGCCCATCTCCTTCAGTTAAGAATGTAGGTCAAAGCTCCTGGGGCTTTATGCTCCAGGGATCCAAGGGGAAGAGCTCGAGCCCAAGTTTAGAGCCAGAAGCTCAATTCCTAGGGAGCAAGGAGGCCAGTCATTGGGCTTGGCCTGCTCTCTAACTAAGCCTCCACTTTCAACAGACCACAGCAAACTCAATCATTCCAGAAGTGAACACACTGGAGTACTGGGCTAGCTCTTCCTACTACTCTGGATTTAGGCCACTTCATGTTTCTTTCAAGGGCTCACAAGAGGAAAGGCCCTGGAACCAGCTCAACTTGCGTTTGTATATAAAGGACAGTCAGGGGATCCCTGGGTGGCGCAGCGGTTTGGCGCCTGCCTTTGGCCCAGGGCGCGATCCTGGAGACCCGGGATCGAATCCCACATCGGGCTCCCGGTGCATGGAGCCTGCTTCTCCCTCTGCCTGTGTCTCTGCCTCTCTCTCTCTCTCTCTCTCTCTCTCTCTGTGACTATCATAAATAAATAAAAATTTAAAAAAATATTAAAAAAATAAATAAAAATAAAGGACAGTCAGCTCACCCAGTTCTGTTGACACGGGGGACCCGGTGGCAATCTCACCAATCTTGGCCACTCCATCGTAGTAGGCTTTTCCCGCAAGGATCATAGCTAGACAAGGAAGGTGACACACACAAGTCATCACTCAGACAAAGAAAAGAGGAAGTGCCATTGAGGTTTGCTTCCAAATATCCCTCAGTCCCTTCCAGGTGCAGGAAGATTTGGGCTGTGCCAATGGTGGCTCTCAGAAGGCAGGGCTTTTGCTTAATTGCTGTGCCAAGGGGCAGTGGTCCCTTCACTGCTCTTCCAGAGGCCCTCACCTGGTGGAAAACCATATAGGATCCTTACCTTAGACCAGACTTTAGGAACATTTAACACAGCAGGTACTGGAATCTAGAAAAGGCCCTGCCTTCAACATGATACCAGTTCCAGGGTGGATGTTTTCAATATCAAATCAGGGCTGGAAACACATCCACTCCAGGAAGAAATCTTTCCTCAGCTGGTTATTCTACAGCTATACAGGTCTACAACATTATTAGTTAAAAAAAATTGTATAGGGTGGCCCAGGAACCTGGTCTTTCAATGGAGTTTTTATTTTTTTCTATTGAAAAAGGGTATTCTGAGCCTGTGGCTCAGAACAATAATATCCTTGCTGTTAGGGAAAAAAAAAATCTATGAAATTTGAAATACATTATCATTACAAAAACACAACAGAATTACTGAAAAATAACTGAAGTTTCTATCCTCCCTCTACTATACCCTTTTGGCAGAGACAAGGAAAACTTTTATTGCTATATAAACTGAATTCTAATCATCCTAAAAATACTACTTCCCCTTTCAAATTGATTCTGAAGACTAAATTATAAGGTACAGAAATCTGTTTTTGATTTTTTCTTTGGGGAGGGAAATTGGGGGCAGGACAGACTTGGGTTTGAACCTTTACTTTTAATGACATGACCTCCTTGGGCAATGTAGCTATCCTTTCTGAAGCAAAGGATGGTCATCTATAAAATGTCCTAATACTGTGAGCACAAGACAAATAAATGGAAGCTATTATATGGATTCCTTCTTTCACTTTACGACAAGCTAAGTTTGAGGAGATTGACAATGTACAACAAGCAAGCTTTTCAACAAGACCTAGCCTAAATTTTGAAGAAAATTTATTTCACTTGAAGACCAACTTTGAAGATTATAGAATTTTGGAGCTAAAAGAGCCCTTAGGAATCTCTAAGATTCCTTTCCTTTTACTGCAAAGAAAACTAGAGGCCATACCAACTGCTTTGCCCCAATTTTATAATGGATATTGTTTTAAAATGGTGAATTAAAAAAGGCATTTCAAGTATAAAAAGTGAGGGAGGGTGTCACAGAACAAGTTATATACAAGTCCAGATGAAGATATTCCTGGCCAAAAAAGCAGTAGTTTCATGGCAAATTCATCCATGGTAGCATTTCTTGAGGAGTTAAAAAATTACAGAACTTACAGCTTTTACTATATATGCATACAAGTTTAAGAATGATTATGCTCTATTATATGATTATTTCATAAGACTGAGAATAACCTTGAAGCTTAATTGTAAAAAAGAACAGTAACAAGTAGCATTTATGTGGACTTTCCAAGCCATTATTTAAGTTCATCTACCTAGGAATATGAAGACGTGGGTCAGTGGTGTTATCACCCTGTTTCATGAAGGAGAGCGGAGCAAAGATATGCTGGGACATGCCCAAGGTCGTGGCAAATAAAAGGGAGTGCACACAACTCCAGCTAAGGTCACTTCCTCAGTTCTAACTTATGGTGCTTTTCGAGTCTCTGGTCTCAGCCAGAACTGAAAAAGAGAAGACTCCACTTAAAAACAAGGTTGGTAGCCAATAAACTATCAAGTTAATACATGCAATATTTTAATATGAAGATTTTAAATGGTAAGATACTGATAAAGCTGACAAGCAGATTGATGGGAGAATAGCATACAGTTTTATACAATATATAAACAAAATTTTTGGTCTACATTCACGTTACATCAAAATTTTTCATTAACATTTCTTATGTTTAAAACTAACCTCAGAATGGTAAAATATCCTTGCTTTTATGATACAGTGGAATTAACTTTAAAAACTATATAATTTGGGATGCCTGGGTGGCTCAGGGGTTGAGCATCTGCCTTTGGCTCAGGGCGTGATCCCAGGATCCGAGATTGAGTCCCACATTGGGCTCCCTATGGGGAGCCTGCTTTTCCCTCTATATCTCTGCCTCTCTCTCTGTGTCTCTCATGAATAAATACATCTTTAACAAAAATAAAATAACTAATTTACCCAGAACTTTATAAAAAAAAATCAAATAATATTTTCATAATTTTGCTATCCCCCCCTTTGTGAATACATTGAGATTTTCTATCACTTTTTTTTTAAGATTTTATTTATTTATTCATGAGAGACACACACAGAGAGAGGCAGAAACACAGGCAGAGGGAGAAGCAGGCTCCATGCAGGGAGCCCGATGAGAGACCCGATCCTGGGACTCCAGGATCAGGACCTAAGCTGAAGGGAGGCACTAAACCGCTGAGCCACCCAGGTGGCCCTCTATCACTTATTGTTTTAAGGACAAAGCATATTTGTTCTATTTTAGTGGCTGACCAATTCATCAATTTAATCTATATACTTCTACCAGATAATTTTCCCTTAAAATATGATTTCATCAGGTTAGAGTTCTTCTCAAAAACTTTTAATGGCCTCCACTGCCCACAGTGTAAGTCAATACTCCAGAGTTCATGATAGATTTGTACAGCAATGGTCTTCAATAAACCATACCTTCTGGAATTCCCAAGCTTTGTAGTAGCCTATACATCAATGGGTGGCTTGGTCATCTGACTTGCTTTGGCCAATGGGGTACCAGCAAGCATAACTCCCACAGGGGTTTGCACTTTAGAACAGCCTACTACGCCCATGGGAGGGAGACAGCCCAGTGCCCCTACTGACTGCAACTGTAGGATTGGGACCCTGGGGGATAGAGAACTGCACTGCCTTTACAGGACTTAAGAAATAGTTAACTATTGTTACCTTAAACCACCAAGTTTAGGGACACCTGATTATGTGACAATAGGTAACTGATGCTACAAATGCATTAATAACCTGACCCTACTCCAGCTTGTATTTTACTATTTCCCAACAGCTTCCCACCCATGCCAATGTGGACCTCAAATCTTGGCTTGGATGTGGTCTATTCTGCCTGAAACCTACCATTTGTCACCTAGCACAGCTTCTACAAGGCCCCCTCCCTGCCCTGTCCCCCACCAACCTTGACTGCTCAAATTCCTGTGACATTGCTCATCCCATGCTCTTTGTTAGCTGTACATGTTGTCCTGATTTATGACCTGAGTGTCGACTGCACATCTGGCATCCTCAACTATACTACAAACTCTTACCAAGGACTTCACAAATTCATCTCAATTTCTCAACGGCTTTAGTAAAAAACTGATGGCCTGCAAAAATACTGGAAATACTTTCAAAGTACAGAACAGTCCCCTTGAGGAGAAGCCTTGTTAGCAAGAGACTAAACTGCTGGAAGGTCCCTGAGTCACCTTATAAAACTCTGTTTCAGAGAGGCAGCAAGTGCTAGAAGAAAAACAACAAAAAAAACCCACTTGCAGGTCATGGTGATTTCCTTCACAGGGGCATCTAAGGCCATGACATCAAGGGAGAATCAGTTGTGCAAGAATTCTAAAACAAATCTCTTTCCTGTTTTTGAAAGAGTGAGGGCTTACCTGCAGAAGTCACTGACACTACTTGGGGGGTGAGGGAGGATTTCCCGATGCTGAAAATCTCTGGTAAATAGCACAGAGATCAAGAAAGTAAATAAGCACTTTACTTTTCCATGACCGTGACAACTGGGCACCTGTCATACAGTCTAGCTACCACAATCCTTTCCTGGGGCATGCTTATGCTGAGGGTGTGTGAGGTCAGTTTTCTTTTCAAAATCTCAAGAGGGAGCAGCCAAAGGTAGGCCATGGTGAAAGAGAAAAACAAAAGATACATACATAAAAGACACAAAACTTGATCTGAAGTCTTTTCTACTCATTACTTGGTGGTCTTTGTGAACCAGAGTAGAGGGTGAAACTGGGGTCTGAATATTTTGGAGGTGATACTTGTTACACAGGAAGACTTGTTTTGCCCGTGTTAGAATCTGATGATTAAAAAAAAAAAATCTGATGATTACTAGCATCTCAAGTTTTTAAGGTAATCATTGATAACATTCACCTTTTATTAGGGAAATGCATGTCAGCTTCCTCAAATGAAACCTCCTGAAACTAGCATACAACTCTGGTTCACAAAGCCAATGCTTGAATTCATTTTACGGAAGCACTCATTTTGAAATGAGAATCTAAGTTCAACCTTTAATTTAGATGTTTTTCCATTCAGGCTATTTGCTCATATCACTATCACAAGTTATACACCCAAAAGCAAGGAATTCTTCTATAGAAAGAGAACAATCCCTCTGTATCCGCAAGATACTAACAAATATTTTAAGTATGCATTTCATATGTGTTATTAGTTCATAAAGAAGTTGGTTTGCAAAGTAGAAAACATGTTTATGGCAATGATATAAAACACTGAGTCATAAAAAAAACACTGAGTCATGCCAAAAAATCATGATTTGATCATTAAAATGCATCATGTATAACAGTCTATTACTCCATTAATTTTGTAAATTTAAGTTCAATTAATTGGGACGCCTCGGTGGCTCAGGGGTTGAGCGTCTGCCTTTGGCTCAGGGTGTGATCCCGGGGTCCTGGGATTGAGTCCAGCAACAGGCTCCCTATGGGGAGCCAGCTTCTCCCTCTGCCTATGTCTCTGTGTCTCTCATGAATAAATAAATAAAATCTTAAAAAAAATAAATTCAATTAATTACCATTTAATGTATTATTGGTTATGATTCCATTTATTCATCTCAAATATATTAATATCCTATCATTGCAAACTTCCATACAATGAAATGTAAGTAATTTCTACCAACTTAAAAGATATTTAAAGAATTCACTATTAAGCACTTCAAAATAATTAAGTAGAATATTTAATGAATGGTTTTTATAGGTGCACCGTATTTATAAATTTAGAAAAGAGACTTACCATTAACAGCTTTTTCATAATTTTTTCCTAGGTTTATTAAATTTCGTAGCCCAGGATTGAACTGTTCCATAACATTCTGACAAATAAACAAAACAAACAAATTAATAAAATAAGCAAACAGTAGATCATCTTTAGATTTTGTCACTACATAGCCTGGGATATCTACGTATACTTGACGGTACAGTCCAGAAAGCCATGAATGTTTATTTTAAAATAATGAAGAACACATATGGTAAACAGCACAGAGCTGTACATGGAACAGGGTGCTTGCATCAGCAAGGCATATGTAATCCTGGAGGTCTTCCATTGCCCAAGGGCTGCCTAGAACCTACTGTAAATGGATCAAGTAGCAGACATGCACACCTACAAAGCATACCCCACAGGGGCTATGGGGCCCAGAAGCTGATACTCCCTTTGGGGTTTAAGTAGGTTAATGGTTGTCAGGCTAGTGTTAAAAACAGCTGCACGTGACTGGAACTTAATTATATGAGCAATGTTTTCATTATCAACTGAACAGAAATTTCTAAGAGATCTTGTTTTTACTACACTTAGTTATCAGGAGAAGGTATAAGGGTGGGTATTGCTGATAGTTCTGGGATACAGTCCAGCCTGCAACCTTCTGTCTAGGAGGTCGCTGGCATTTTTTTCCCTAGTGATCAGTTTATTCATTAAGTATTTGTGGAGTAACTATCAAGTGGTAGGTTCTATGCACACAGTAGTAGCTGGGAAGGCATGGTTTCCCTCTCATGGATTTCATGATGCCATATCTGTGCAAATGTCATGGTTTTCATTTTTTTTATGGTTTTCATTTTTAAAAGTATTACTCCTATAGCACTAGAAAGTCATCAACATAGAGATAAATGCTATGATAATTTAAGACAATTGATTAGAATGTTGATCTAACTTAAAATATCCTAAATCTGAAGTACAGACAACAGATCATTCCTGTGGGGCTGTAACTTGACTTAGAACACATGGTGACTGAATGTATTTGTTTCACCTATGAATAATGAGCTTCACAATATTAATCATTCCAAATAGACTACTCAAATCTACTTAGGTCCTCTGTCAAAACGTGAACCCTGTTTGTAGAGGACCAGGCAACAAAAAGAATGAAAAATACACAACATTCAAAGGGGCAGATACTTGATACGCATGCTCTTCAGGATAAAAAGGTTCTCCTTTATAAATCAGTACAAAGAGAACATAATAACTTCTATCAAATAGTGATAAAGGCTTATCATGAAAAACAATGCCTGGCTCAACCTTTCTTCAAACCTGAACTTACTCCCATGAACACTTTCAACTAAGCTGCTATTCTTGTGTTTATCTACCATAGTTTTGGATAATATTCTTAATTTCTCCATTTTGGATGATAACTACTGGCTTTCTACTACAGTAAATGAGGGCTCAATTCTTCATATCACCCCACTTGCCCTACCTCAATCTTTCCTATATAATTAAATGGCAATTTCCTGGTAAGTCAATAGTCAGGGTTTATTATGACTTTGTAAATATCGGTCACTACAATGCAAGGAATGTAATAAGGATTAGGTTTCCTTTCTTGGTACAGTCTTTTCTTCTCCTGGGATTAACAATCATCCTATCCCCCTCCCCTCCAGCTTAGTTTTCCATGAATCTACCTCAAATTTTTCCACAGGCTCCATCACATCTAGCAGAAATCTATCACTATTATTTTTCAAATGCACAAAGTTGTCAACTAATCTTCCATTTTCCTCCAGAACTTCCTCCAAGGACTCTTCGTCCTCTTGCTCAGTCTGGCCTGACTGTCCCTGCCACGCTGTTACCCTTGCATGTCCCTTTCTGATCCCGTGTTAAAGGTCTCATTAACTGGACTCCACACCTTCCTCTTTCTTCATTTATTCCTATTTGCTGTAGATCATTCTCCAAGAACGACCTAAGAAATGATGCATAAGAGATAAAATTTGAGTCCCCATGTGTCTGAAATTATCTTTACCTTCACATTTGATTGGTATTTTGCTGGGCTAAATATTACAGAGCTAAAGCGATTCTCCCTTAGAATTTTAAAGATACTGCTCCGCTATTTTTAATAACCAGTTATGCTATTGAGAAGTCAGCTGTCAGCCGGGAGTCCGCTTCTCCCTCTATCCCTCCCCTCTGCTCACACATGCACACACTCTCTCAAAATCTTTAAAGATATATAAGTATTAAAAAATAAAAGCAATACATAAACAAAAAAGCATCCTGTTTTGTAAATGTAATATCGTCTCTAATCTGAATAAACTGAATATTTTTTATTTTCTTCCAGTTTCCCATATTATCTCCTGATTATTTCTTTTCATTGTTTAGTATCCATCTGTCTTTTGTGTTGGAGGTTTTCCTCAAACATCTGGTGATCCCTGTCAGCTTGTATTTAACAGTAAAGCCCTAAAATGCTGGTTGGAAGCTTGTGTGTGTGGGTGTGTATGCAGGGTAGTTGTTGACTAGCAGGCTTCATTCAAAATGACTTTTCAGAGTGACCTGACAAGTCAGCTATAGAGAAACTGGCCCTGTGACAGTAACCAGAGTCCACTGAATCTCTCTGGAGAAGTTTCTCATTTCCCATCAAGGGTAGGGGAAGAGGCAATCACCAGGTCGTCAGCTTTCTCCACCAGGAAGGGAACTGGATTGGCAATTCCATAGTTTACTGGGCTGATTTTTACTGAATTCCCCTGCTCTCTACTCCAAGGTTTATTCCCTCCTGCTGGTGTTTTCACATGGAGAACTCCTCTGATTCAATATAGCCTAAGATTAAATCTCCAGTCTGCCAGGCAGGGGGAGCTGCTGGTAGTAGTGGCGGTTGGGGTAGGAAAGGGAACCGGGCAATTTAACTTGTGTAACTCCTATACTACCCCTAGGTATGCCTTCCATCCCCACCTTCTGTGGGACTGCTCCTCAGCCTCTGGGGTTCTCTGGGGGTGAATGGTTCAGCTCTCATCAGTACTCCCATTGCAGACTCTTTATGTTTTCTTAAGGCAGCTACTACTCCTCTGTCCATTTTCTATTTTCCCCAAATTTTCTTAGGCCTTTTACAATATGGATTTAGGAGCCCCCCCCCCTTCCCTTTAAGTTCTCTTGCTATCGCTTCAATGTATTCTTAGAAGAAAAAGAAAAGTCATGGTCAATCTGTTGTGCTTAACTGGAAGTCTATTCATCCTGTTATTGGTTATTAGAGCCAGTTATCTGTTTGAGCCGCATTCACAACCAGTAGCCATAAAGCTCCAAAACCAATGATGACTCCCCTATTAGTCTCTCTGCAAGACGGTAGGCCTCAATACCTGATGATCACAGGGATCTGTGGCCACAGCTGCTATTTCTATGATCTTTTCTTAGTTCCCTTGTTTTTAGGCTTATTTTGAAATCACTTAAGATTCACAAGAAGTTGTAAAAACTGCACAGAGTTCTCAGGTATGCTTCCCCCAATGCTAACTTATATAACCATAGTATATTATCAAAACCAGGAAATTGACACTGGTACAACACTTCTTAGCTAAACTAAAGACTTGATTTGTATTCACCAATTTTTATATCACTCATTTGGGGAAGGGGTGCACTGTTTCTATGAAATCTTACCACATGTATAGATTTGTATAATCATCATTACAGTGATAATACAGAATTGTTCCCGTAACATAATGATCTCCCTCCCTTGTGCTACCCCTTTATAGCCATACCCTCCCCACCCTCCTGGCAACCACTGATCTCAATCACAGTAATTCTGTCATTGTGAGGATGTTATATAAATGGAATCATGTAATATGTGACCTTTGACACTGACTTTTTCACTCAGCACAATGTCCTTAAGAACCATCCATATCAATGGATGTATCAATGTATCAATATTTTTTTCCCTTTTTTGACTAGTAGTATCCCATAGTATGGATGTATCACAGTTTATACGTTTGCCCACTGAACATTTGGGATGTTTATAGTCTCCAGCAATTTGCAAATAAACCTGATATGGACAATCACACATTTTTTTGTGTGTGTGTGTGTGAACATAAGTGTGCATATCTCCAGGATAAATATGTAAGAGTTCAGCTGCTGCGTCATATAGGTGTATGTTTAACTTTGTAAGAAACTGCCAAACTATTTTCCAGAGTGCCTGTGCCATTTTACATTACCATCAGCAATGCAGATTTCAGTAATTTAAAAAATCTAAGAACTTCATTAGAAAATAATCACTTTTTAATAAAAAGATACTACTTTTCAAATATCATTAAAAATTCTTATAATAATCTTATGACTCTAAGTCTGGATGTTGAGAACGTAAGTTCTGATAAAAAAGAAAAAAAACTTTTAAAAACATTTAAAATTCTCTTTTAAGATTTTATTTATTTATTCATGAGAGACAAAGAGAGGGAGGCAGAGACATAGGCAGAGGGAGAAGTAGGCTCCCCATGGGAAGCCCGATGTGGGACTCGATCCCAGGACACCAGGATCACGACCTGAGCCAAAGGCAGATGCTCAACCACTGAGCCACCCAGGTGCCCCCATTTTAAATTCTTATAATAAAAAAAATAATAAAAAAATAAATTCTTATAATAACCTTATAAGGCCGAGTCTCGATGGGTAAGAATATAAGGAAAAAGATACAGAACTAACCCTGTCTACTAGCATATAAACAGTCATAAAAAGAAGCCCAGATCTATGTTCTTTAAGATTATTCTGAATTCAGCTTACCCAAATGAGGGAAAAATATAATTTGGTTTCTTGATAAAATTCTTGAAATGTTTACATGTTAGGTCTTATCTTAAAATATGAACAATGAATTAATGAGAACTTCCAAAATTAACACCAAGCATAAACCACTACCCAAATGATGCTACTGGGGAAAAACAGGTTAACTAATAAGACCTGGAACTACATTAAGCTTCAGAGAAAACAATACAAGAGTTTTTAAGCTTCCAAGTTCAACATTCAATTCCTCATTATTTAGCTTTAGGTACAGAAATTTTTCCCCCAGAAACTTTGGCCCCTTTGAACAGTGGAAAATCCATTTCAACCCTGGCTGTTGGCCATTAATCTAGTTATTTTAGCTGAAGTACATGTATTTTTAAACCCAGGAACAAAAAGGCAGTGCTACCTTTGTATTCCACGATCTGTAAAATTTCACAAGTAGCAGTGGATATCTTTGTGAATTGGATGGGTCCCACATTTTTTTTGAGAGGGCAGCTGTCCTTTCAAAGGTCACATGCTGTGTTAAGAGGCTTGTTAAGACCTAAATTTTTTTATATAACCTAGGATTTAGAGAAAAATCACCAGTAGTAATTAACTCATCTATTTTAGGTTTGGCACTAAGAATAAAAGGTTTAAGATACAAAGTATAAAAGGTATTAATGATCCAAGAAACACAATTTTGTTACAATCAATAACAAAAGCTTAGTATGTATTCTATCTGTTATCGCGGGCAAGGAGGATAATTTCCCAAGCCAATTTCAAACACGATGACATTCATTTCCATTCAAAGATCAATATGGATAGTCTAAGCTATAATAACTGGTGATATCACTGTTCTACTTGTGCTGTGTCTCATATGAAGAGGAATTGGTTCTAAGACAAAAGCTCAATCAGCGGGATAGGAGAATCAACTGTCAGCTGTTCCAAATAAAATGTTGACAAACAGGCTACTCAGAACCTACAGGCACTTTCCACCAGATTTCTAGCTGGTCCGTTTATCTCATTCATTTCTCTCTGCTTCCTGTAGACCTACACATCAAAATTTTAAAATGAATTATACAATCTCATGATGGTTTTAACTTCCTCACTATTCAGATTTTTCTTTCATTTTTGAAATATTATTACCTTTACCAATATGGAACTATAGACTATGAAGCATAAATTAATACAATTATGACTAGGCAGATAGTTAAACTGAGCTGACTTTAAATTTCTAAGAATTGGGGACGCCTCGGTGGCTCAGTGGTTGAGCATCTGCCTTTGGCTCAGGTCATGATCCCAGGGTCCTGGGATTGAGTCCCACATCAGGCTCCCCGCAGGGAGCCTGGCTTCTCCCTCTGCCTGTGTCTCTACCTCTCAGTGTCTCTCGTAAATAAATAAAATCTTTTTTAAAAAATTCTAAGAACTGGTTTCTTTTTCCAATTCTCTACATGACCAAGGACAAATTATTTGATATTTCAGTGCTCTATTTTTCTGAGTTGAAAAATGCGGGTAATATTTACACTAGAATAAACTCTTAACAGTGATTTAAATCTCAAATAGAGTTTTATAACACACTTCAGATAACAATTGTCCTTGAAATTTTCAATATTTTATTCTATACAATCTCATAAATTAATCCAGCAATGTCACAAATGCTTAAACTAATCAAGGAACATTCTAATTTCATGTGACAAGATTATCTGTTAATAAGGATAAACTGTGGGGGACTACTTCTAGATAGACATCATTTGATTGTTTTTTTTTAAGACTTTATTTATTTATTCATGAGAGATACACCGAGAGAGAGGCAGGGACACAGGCAGAGGGAGAAGCAGGCTCCATGCAGGGAGCCCAATGTGGGACTAGATCCCAGGACTCCAGGATCACACCCAACCCTAGGCAGGCGCTTAACTGCTGAGCCACCCAGATGTCCCGATAGACATCACTTGTAGAAAATCTTACTTCTTCCCTCCTTGTGTTGTTTGTTGGAAGCCGCTGTTCCTGTACTAACATCATCAGTACTTGATTATGTCCTCCGCCTTTAGGGAAAATATTAGTGAGTAAATTTGGCAAAAGAGCAGTTGCTTGTAGGCTAACAGATGGTCAGAAGAATCCTGTTTTCCATACCCATCTTGAATGGGAAGCACAAACCAAGTAAAG
The DNA here is from genome assembly GCF_905146905.1 of Nyctereutes procyonoides. Taxonomy (NCBI): domain Eukaryota; kingdom Metazoa; phylum Chordata; class Mammalia; order Carnivora; family Canidae; genus Nyctereutes; species Nyctereutes procyonoides. The sequence goes on from NW_026575126.1 coordinate 67,178,977, forward strand.
GAAAATAAGACAACAGAGATGTTTCGTTTGAAGCATTAAGTTACAGCAGAAATACACAAGATTCAAATTTATAAAACACAAAATGCTTATCAGCCAAATGTAAATAGTATTTTGGTTTCCCTTCAGTTTGTATTAGCTATCTACACTACTAGCTATCAACTTGCAGAATATAACAATTTGTATTATCTATCATTTGTTACGGGCCATCCCAGTAGCAATGGGTCTGGGGAACATGGGATGAAAAAAACTCTGAAAACAACTTGGGCAAATTAAATCACCACCTCACTAAGCCTCAGTCTCCTCCTCTATAAAATGTAAATAATGATCATTTGGACCTCATGTGGGGTATGAAGATTCAGTGAGATAATAAGTACTATTTATAGAAGACTGATGTGCTTTTCCAAGCACTTGACATTTAGTGCACACCGAATCAATTGTAGTAATTAATTTTGCAAGACAAAAGCTCTAAAATATTAGTCAACTCTTCAAATGGATGAACAGTCCCATTTCCATAGATGTCTCCAGAGACTTGTAACATGAAAATATAAGTGATACTGGCTATTCTACCTTGAAGCATCACATCAGGACAAGAGAGACCGTGAATATATAAACCTCTAAAAAAAAAAGTGTGGGGTACAAAGGAAATTGAAGGTGTTTTTATTCAGTTGAGAACATTTTATTCCTTTTTTTCCATTTGGGATACATTTTGATGTTTATGTAGTGCTATTTTTCAGGCTCTATGCTTATTTTCTTTTTAGAGGATTTCTTGTAATATTACTCCTGACTTTTTATGAACAACATCTTCTAATAGCAGTAAAATATTGACCAATTCTACTCAGGCAAACAAATATGTGACCTTCTTCTCTTTCCCTTAAAAAGAAAAGAAAAAGATTCCTCAACTACCTGTGTCCTCACAGGTATAATGGTTAACACTACCATATTGATTTCCTTCAGTGTGAAGGAATTAAAACATTGCAGAACAATATTACCAAACCACAGGATGCTTTAACCACCATGGCCAAGTCTCCCCAGAGAACTATCAATTAAGAATGCTGCTCATTTTCTACTTTTATACGTACATACATTTAGTTATGAATGACCTATACCTTTGCTTCGTGCATTTTAATAAATGGTATAATACATTTCACTCTTATATTTTTTTATTCAGTATTATGTTCCCAAGAGCTGTCCACCTCATTATCTATTGACTGGTCTATTCCTTTTTTTTATTTTTTTGACTGGTCTATTCCTATTTTACTTCTGTAACTTCCCACTGTGATGGCTAGCTTTAGGTGTCTGCATGCCAGGTACCCAATTAGATACTAATTTGGGTGTTGCTCTGAAGAAATTCTATAGATGTGGTTAACATCTATAATCAGTTTACTTTAAGTATTATCCTCAATAATCTGGGTAGACTTCATTTAAATCAGCTGAAAAGCCTTTAAATAAAACTACGGTTTCCCTGAGGAAGACGCCATTCTGCTTAAGCCCTGCAGTGTACGCTTCTAGCCTGTCCTACAGATTTCAGACTTCCTAGCTCTCACAATCAATTAGGCTAATTTCTTTATTTCCTCTGAGTGGCATTTAGATGGCTTATAAATTTTGGCTAATATAAAGTACGTGGCAAGGGACTATACACATCTCCTTGTACACACAGGTACAAAGAAATTACCTAGAAAAATAATTGCTAGGGCATAGGGTATGTGACAAATTTTTCAATTTTGTTAGATACCACCAAATACCCTGGAGAAAGAAGCTGTAGTAACGTGTGCTCCCATAACCACAGTATGAAAGTACTATTTTACCACACTCACCAATGCTTAGTGCTGTCACACTTTTTTCCTATGAGTGAAAAATAGTACCTTTTTTAAAGAACCTTAACTGCTTCCCCTGTCAGCATCAAAAAAGTATACATGACTGAAAATATCTGATAGAAGAGAAACAAGGAAAGGCAGTTTACTCATACATTATAATGGTTTTAGCCTCAACTCTCACAGATTAACGTTATCAGAGTGTTATCCTTTTAACAGTAGGGTAGGGCACGCAAAGCCTGTGTATTTCCCATAATCAAGCAGGTTTGGGCTCTGGCCACTCCCTCCTCTGCCTCAAATCACTGTGCTCCAGGCACAATGGCCTCTGGGCTGTTCTCGGAACAGACCAAACCCATTCCCACAACAGGGATTTTGTACTTGCTCTCCTTCCGCCTGAAGGCTCTCCTCCTGGACACCCAGCCACCAGTCCTTAGCTTCAAACCTCTGAGACACTTTTCCTCCACTTGGCTCCTACCATGTCTAGTAGGACCTCTAACCTCCCATCACCCCCTAACTCTCTGTTCCTTGCTTCTCTTCCTTCAAAAGGCCGTTCACTACCTCACAGGATACAACCAATCTGTTTAGTGTTTCCTTAACAGGAATTGCATATAAAATAAGGCCAAGGACCTGTGGCATCAAGAACAGTGCCTGGACCACCAATGCCCAAAATGTACTCAGCAGCAGTTTTTGATTACTGTTGTTACAGAAGAGATGTATGTGCTCATGGATGAATCAAGCTGCATGGTGTGCCCTCAGCTCACCTGAACATAATGCAACAGACACAATGACCCAGCGGGCCAATTAGCCATGAAAATCAGGCATGAGGTAATACACGCTTGTAACTTCATTAGCTCAAAGTAACAGCTCCAACTGAGGGTCACAAAAGTAGTAAGGCTCTGCTCTATACCTACTAAGTCCTAACAAGCTTACAAAATCTGAAAATGCCAGGGTTTTCCTTGTGAATTTTGCCTTCCCAACCCTATGTTTCTCCAAGTTGGCTTTTAAATTACTTTTTAAGTATTAGACAGTAACGTGGCCCTCAAAAAAGTATCTTGTTAGGGGCACCTGGGTGGCTTAGTCAGTTAAGCAACTGGCTCTTTGGGCTCAGGCCCCATGTCAGGCTTGGCACTCAGTGTGGAGTCTGCTTCTCCCTCTCTCCCTCTCCCCCCCCCCACCCAAATTAAGTATTTTTTAAAAGTACCTTGTTAGAAACACTGGAAATGTTCACCAACTGGCGAACAGATGAACAAACACGGTACACCCATAAATGGATTATTCAGCCATAAAAAGTAATAATGTACCAATACATACAACATGGATGAACATCATGCTGAAAGAAGGTAAGTCACACAAGACCACATATTATATGATTCAATTTATATGAAATACCTAGTAAGACAAATCTATAGAGACCAAAAATACATTAGAGGTTGCCTGGGGCTTGGGATGAGAATGAAGAATGACAGCCATGGTCACAAAGGACCTTTATAGCATGATGAAAATGTTATAAAATTGGATTGTGGTGATGGCTGTACAATTCTGTACATTTACTTAAAAAAACCACAACACCCCACTGAATTGTACACTTATAGTGAGTGATTTTTAATGAATTACACTTCAATTAAGTTTTGTTTTTTGTTTTTTGTTTTTTTTTAAAGGAAAATAGCAGTAACAAAAACCCTTGACTCTCCTTAACGTTCCAGGCTGCTAAAGGCTCAGGCTTTAAATCCTTAATGCTATGGAATGTCACAAAGCTATGTCTTTGTTCATTCCTTGGTTCGTTCTAACTAGCCTGCTCACAAAGAGCCAGAGATGCAGGCCATCCACTGTACTTTGGACCAGTGAACGCTGGTCCAAGACCATACAGAAAAGTCCTACTGGTCTGCAATCATTTATGCCCATAAATGTTAGCAGGAACTTCTCCTCCTAGAGTGAAAATCAATTAGATCCATTAGTAGAAAAAGATAATCCAGCTATTTTGAGGCAAATCTCCTGCTGGATTAGCAGCTGTCTTTCCAGCTATCATTGGGGAAGGAGTTTGGCAAATGTCTCTCCAGGCAAAAAAAAAAAAAAAAAAAAAAAGTCCTTTCTGTGTCCTTCAGTAAGGGTAATTTCATTGGAAATCTTTAGCTCACAGATAAAATTCTCCATAAAAGTTTCTATGACTTAGACATTGTTTTGCCTACATTCTTCCTTTCCACTCTTCCCCTCACATCCAGGCTTTGGTTTATAAGTTGTTTTTTTTTTGTTTTGTTTTTTAGATTTGAGAGTGTGTATGTGCGTGCACACACTCACACACACACACAAGCTGGGGGGTGGGTGGAGGGGGGGTAGACAGAGGGAACAGCAGACTCACCGTTGACCAGGATCCCAGGACCATGAGATTATGACCTGACCCGAAGGCAGATGCTTAACTGACTGAGCCCCTCTGGTGTTCCATAAGTAATTATTTCTGCAAAAGTGGTTCTTCAGAGTGCAAAAGGCATGCCAGAAATGAAGCCACGACACCCTCAGGGTTACATGGCTCCATCCCTTGCAACATGACCTGAGCAAGAGAAGCTGCTGGGCCAGTGATCAGCAAAGCACAGGGCCATCTCTTTGGGCTTAGCTTCTCTTGGAAGAATGTTCTCCAAATGTTCTGAGAGCACCTATTAGATCATGAGCTCCTTAAGAACCAACTGAGTGATGAGACCCAGTGTAATCATCCAGAAAATTATGTATTGCTACCTCTTAAGATACATTACCAGAAGCAATAACATTTCCATGACCTTTTATTTTACTGTTCAAAGAAAGACTTCTTTCACAAACTCCACTTTCTCTATTCTCTCCTCATTTAGGCAGCAAGAATTGTTGACGCAAAAGCAGTTAAGAGGGCGGACCCAGTGGCTCAGCGGTTTAGCACCGCCTTCAGCCCAGGGCATGATCCTGGAGACCTGGGATCGAGTCCCACATCAGGTTCCCTGCATGGAGCCTGCTTCTCCTTCTGTGTCTCTGACTCTCTGCGCTCTGTGTATTCTCATGAATAAATAAATAAAATCTTAAAAAAAAAAAAGCAGTTAAGATGCTTAAAAAGATCCCATACTGGCAGGAGAAAAGTATGTTCTTATATAACTCTTCAAGCCTTTTGGATGAAATTATCAAACCAATCAAGAGAATTAAGTCCCAGAGCTATCCCACTCAGTAAATTAGTATAAGAATCTAGGTACTCAATTGTTTTGTTTTGATTGGGGAGGGAGAAACATGTCACAATCTGAGTTCATGACCATCCTTGATAAAGTAACTGGAAGAAAAAGTCATGGCCTGAATCCTGTTCAATAGTACAAAGTATCATTCTACTTTAAATACTAGACAAAAGTTTTACATTTGTCTGTAGATTTTAAGATTTTATTGATTGACTCATAAGAGACACAAAGAGAGAGGCAGAGACACAGGCAGAGAGAGAAGCAGGCTCCATGCAGGGAGCCCGACGTGGGACTTGATCCTGGACTTGAAACCACTTTCCCTTATAGTTTAAATGCAGACTTTTATACTGGGTCCAATGTCCAGGTGCTATATAGAACACTACTAAGTTATGTATTTTCATGGCAGGGCGAAGCTACCTTTTGGGGCTGAAAACAGGCGTTCCTAACCTTAGCAATTAGCAAGCTATCATACACTATAACTATGTCTGGCCCACCCTGGCCTTAATGGGACAAAGTATTTGGGGACCCTGCCCCAGAATTGAAGCAACTTCTGGACCTTGCACTTCAGAGGGAGTAATACCTGGGAGAATAAAGAAAAAAATCACTTCTTGAAATTCCAATTATGATGACATCAGTTTTCTTTTTTCTGCTTGGTTCACGGAGGTGCAGGTTCCCATTTTTAAGAATGGAAACATAATTCCCCCCATAGCTACAGTACCAAGATGACAATTACATAACTCTCAATCAGAATCTGAAAATGGGCCTCTCTTCTAGAATCTCCTATGGGTGGGGAGTAAGAAGGGTAGTGTGGCAAGTTTATACAAGATAACATGTATTTAGGTTTCATTCCACTAACTATAAAGTCTTCTCATGTTTGGGCCTTTGAAACTACTATATATGTATGTGTTCAATCTTTTTTATATACCTACAATGAAGTGAACCCTGTCCTATGCTGGACATACAGAACACAAAGATGAATGAGGAAAGTATTCTAGGTCTTGTAAATGCATAGTCTAACAGGGAAACAGGGGGCACCTGGGTAGCTTGGTTGGTTAAGCATCTGCCTTTATAGCTCAGGTATAAGATAGCTCAGAGTCCTGGGACAGAATCCTGCATCAGGCCCCCTGCTCCATGGAAAGTCTGCTTCTCCCTCTTCTTCTGCCTGCCACTCCCCCTACTTGTGTGCACACCCACGTGCTTTCCTCTCTGTCAAAAAATAAAATCTTAAAAAAAAAAATAGGGAGACAGGTATTAAAAAAAGGCAATTCAGATTGACATGTTAAAAATAAATGCAAATATCTTTAATATTATATATCAGAAATACATAATTTTATCACAAATTAGTAGTATCTATTAAGGAAACAGCAATGATTAAGTTACTTGTTAGGTAACTACAAGTTACAGGCAGAGGGAGAAGCAGGATCCATGCAGGGAGCCCGACGTGGGACTTGATCCCAGGTCTCCAGGATCAGGCCCTGGGCTGAAGGCAGCGCTAAACCACTGAGCCACCCGGGCTGCCCAAGTTACTGGGTTTAAAATAGCTGTCAATAGATATATACTTTGAAGGCTATAGAGCACACTAGACTATTTGGTTGAGCATTCTTACCTGCCTACTTATTGTTTTTAAAAGGTGTGTCATGGAATAAAAAGCAAGCAATGAATTTACAGGAAAGCATTCTCAAGTGCTGAGTTGCATTTGTTTAGAAAGCCCTTAAGTATGCAACAGGAACTTTACTAGATCAAAGTACTGATGATTTCATACAGCAAGTAACATTCTCTTTTTAGTTCCAAATGCTATTCTTACATCATATCTCAAATAATTCTAGTTGAACTTCCCTCACCCAGGCCCTGTAAGATGGGTTATTCTGTTCTGCATTAAAATTGCAGCCCTGGGACACACCTGTGTGGCTCAGTGAAGTGTCCAGAATCTGACTCTTGATTTCAGCTCAGGTCATGGTCTGAGTTGAGGGATTGAACCCAGCACAATGCTCTGTGCTCAATGCTGCTCAATGCGGAGTCCGCTTGGGATTCCTTCCCTCTGCCCCTTCCCCAACTCACCGGGGTGCTTTCTCTAAAATAAATCTTAAGCCTGCAGCCCTTGCAATCTGAAAAATACTGTTCAAAAACAGAATTTAAAAATACTTCCAGTTCATTACATGTAGTTCTCAGATACCAGTGAGAGGAATCAAAACTTTTTTTTTTTGTTTTTCATCTAATTCTCTTATACCCAACTTTCCAAAGACTTCTTACAACCTGCCTTAAAAACTCCTCTTGAACTTAACCTGCACATGCATTTATTTTCTCCCTTTCTTCCAATAAAATATTGAAACAAAATAAAGTCCAAAGAACTAAATTGATAAAGACAGGATCCCTGGGAGAGAGGGTGGGTTAGAAACAAGGAAACATAACACAATATTGGGCAAGCCAAGATGGAAGGGAAATGCTGGACAGATGAAAACTTTGGCATTGTTGTCCTGTCATAAGCCATAAACTCTAGAAAAGCACAGACTGTTTTTTTCTCCAGTGTGGTTCCTAGTGGTGATCATAGTGCTTGGCACAAATGTGGTACTTAGGAAAACTGGCACATCTGTAACAGGTGCTCAGAACATCATAGCTATTACTACCAGCTATTACTACTCAGTCCCCCTGGCCACCAAGGTGAGGATTTTAGCTACAACTGTGTGATAAACATAGATCTTCCGTATTCAACAAATTTTTCTGAGTTCTGTGCACAGAAATGAGGGATTAAAAAAAAAATAACCTCAAGAAGTGTATAGCTCATTGACAGAAAAATGTGTACCAATAATATCAACACTATTTTTTTATCAAATATTTACTCAGCGCTGCCTCTATGGCAGTCAGTCTACTAGATACTGGGGATAAGCAGTAAGCAAAATAGATGAAAATCAATGCTCTTATGGTGGCTACACTCCAGTAAACACATGCTTCTACTGCTAACAATTAACACACTAAGAGCTTTCATGTATTATAATGTTCAATCTTCACAATAACCAGAGGTAGATACTATTATCCTTTAGTACAGATGAGAAAATTGAAGCACAAGGTCAAATGGAGGAATAGGACTTTATGTACATACAAAAATCTGGGATAAGACAGAAGAATGGACTGGTTAGCTGCATAAGCAGTCTTCTCAAAGAGTTTAACAATTGGACTGAGGGTCCTGTAAGAACGTTTTGCATATTTTAAATGTGTTTACATGTTTATACATTTAGAAATGTTGATGTCCTGCACCAAGCTGCTCTGAGCGTTAAGATGAAGCCCATGACAAAATATAGCATTTGATCAATTAAAACCATTCAAGTTTTATTAAAACAAACAAACCCACACACACAGATAGGGGCACTAGCTGACTCTCAGTTGGTAGTGTGTGACTCTTGATTTCAGAGTTGTGAGTTCAGGCCCCATGTGGGCATAGAGCTTAATTTTAATATATATATATATTTATCTTTTTATATATATTTATATATATATATATATATAAATGACATATATACATATAAAAGCACTTAAGTAAAAGGAATTATCATTGTGATTTTCCCGGTTTTCCTTTACCATTTGAGTTTCTGTGCCCAGTAACAGATTGGTCAGTGAGCTTAGGTCTCAGGCATCTGTACCTGATAAGAATATGAAGATGACCAGGGTTGTCTCCTGCACAGTCTCCCTCCACACAGGCAGAGGCTTCCCTTCTTCTAACTCAGGATGGGGCTGCTCCAGCCTCAAGGCCAAAGAGAAGCACTTAGAGTGGCTGGTAGTCAGCCAGATACATCATCTGAGATCTGTTCTGACCCCCAACTCCAACCTTTTCCATGTTTATTATTCTAGACATGTTTATGTGTTCTAATCATCTGAACTTTTATCCTTACTTACCTCTGACAAGTTATTACTACTTTTGTACCTTTTCTTGTCCTTGTTATTACTGCTTTTATACCTTTCAAGTATACGGTTGCATCTAAAAGGATCAGCTGCTTATAACATCAGAACAAGACTCTTAAAAGATAGCTATAAGAACTGGAATTTCAGGGTTCTCAGTTTTGTTGCATTCTCTTCTGCTGCATTCAGTCTCAGGTTAGTAAATGTTAAAGATGTACTCCCATAAGCAGTAATTAAGAGAAAAACAGTGAGACTTTAGGTTTATCTTTGAAAGGTCAGAAAATGGCACATTTTAGCTTAGTTTTCAAAGCTTCTTACCCATTAAAATGTTACATCAATTTCTTCTTTTTTAAAAGCTTAAAATTATAAAAGTAATCCACTTACAAAAGAAAATGTAAACACTCTAGAAGGCAGAATAAAAGTGACAACAAGTAAGTCTCCTTCCCCCTGCCCTATAGTTTAACCTCTGCTATACTTGGGTATTTTTAGTGAAGAAATTGCTCTTGTTTAGGGACTTTTAAACCTCCAAAGCACCATATAAATAGTTTAAGCAATAAACCTGAGGGCATCTTTACCCCTAGGCTGCTCTCCTTAAAGCACAGGTAGCTCTAAAAGGCTGGGAGCAATCAGATCTTTGAGGGGTGCTCATTTGTTTTGTTCCTTGGATTGGGAACACCTCCTGGTAATATTTTTCATTTATTTTTGAATGAGAGAGGAACCAGCAACTTTTTAGCTCATTTACATAAATCTCACCTGTATCTATAAGGATGTGAGGCAGCTATTAAAACCAGAACACAGTCTCTAAAATAATAATAAACCAGAAAGACAGACTCAAGGTCTGAAGTATAAAATCAAGGCTGAGGAAAATAAGAACAAAAATACACAGGCCTCAAGAACCACAGAGCTATAATTATTCTGTACACATCTCTAAGTACAAAGTTTATGGGGGAAGTTATACTCAATAGCAGAAGATGTGGAATCTCAGGTATCATCCTGGTCAATGTTCACAAGCTATTATACACTATAGCTATACATGTTTTACTAAAAAAAAAACAAAAAACCAAGAACAAAAAACCCTGTATAGGTTATAAAAAAAGGAAGTGGCTTTGAAAGACCTACTTAATTGGTTGGGGTTCAAGAAAGGTGCATTCTCACAGAATCAGATTAAGCATAATTTGGGGCATGTTTTCCAGAGGGCATTTTGCAACGTGTAGCAAATATGCTTTAAATTGCACCTACCCTTTGACCCACAACTCCCTTCTGGGCATTGAGCTTAAAGAAAACATCCCGGATTTATGCAAACCTTTACTTACAATGATGTTTGGTACAGTGCTTTAATAGCAAAGTGCTGGCAGTGATCTTATGTCCGGTAAAAGGGGGCTGGATCAATAAATTGTTGATGAAGAACGGAATACTGTGGAGTCAGCAAGCTGATGAGGCACAGATTACTGACTGACACAGACAGATGGACTAAAAACTATCACAAAGTGTGACAATAAGAGTTAATATTGTTCTCTCTGGGTTGTGAGATCCAGATGACTTACTTTCAGTGTGAATATTCACAAAAATTGTGGAAATTTTCTAGTATCAGAAAAATACAGTTTAAAAAGCCTCCGAGATTAAAACCAACACACACACATAAAAAACATATAATATGAATGTGGGAAATGCTGAGAAGCAGGATTTGGGGGATTTGTTCTCCAGCATGTACAATGTAAGTGGGGGAAAAGACCCAAATTGAAATTGTCATTTCCTTCAGAAAATACTACTAGTCTTAAAGCCTCTTAACTGTAACTCACTGAAATTCTTTTTAAAAAACTAGTCTATTAAGCCCATAATAGTAAAGTAGGTACATTTTCAAGAAAAGTCAAGCAAAAAGGGAAAGGTACTTTAATACTCAAATGAACAAGAAAATTCAATTAACTGTAATTCTGCACCCCTGCCCCAGCATTCATTTGTTAAAACATGGCTTGAAAACCCCTTATGCAATAAAACCTTTTGATGTGTTCAACTACAATAGTTTTAGAGCCTACTAAACTTAAATTTGTTTTACTTTACTGAATACCACAGCTGAATGGCCTCTCTCAGACCCACATTCCCTAGGTTCTAGGTTCTACTTTCTGACCGGAAGTACCCCTTAGGGAGTCAGCCTTCAGCAGATTGCACTGCAGGCATCCAACCAGCAAACCTGGGGCAGTTTTGTTTTGAATTTTAAAATCTTATTTGCATACACTCAAGCTGTATTTTTCTGATACTAGAAAATTTCCAAAATTTTTGTGAATATTCACACTGAAAGTAAAAGGAAAGAAATTATCAACTGTTGCCAAGAATGAGCTATTGGAACTCTGGTACAACTATTTTGGAAAACTGCTAAATACTCAAATACTTTATAACCCAACAATTCCACTCCCATGTATACATATACCCATGAAAAATGAGGGCCTATGCCCATCAGACATGTACTAGAACGTTCATAGCAGCACTATTCACAATATCCTGGAGTAGTCTGAAAACAATCTGAAAGCCCCTCACGAGAATAGATAAATGGTGATATATTTGCCTAGTACAACACTACACAGTAATAAGAATGAACTACAATTACTCCAACAGGGGTATATCTTACAAACACATTGGGTGAAAGACGTCAGATGAAATGGGCCAAACTAATCAGTGCTGTTGGACGTTAAGGAGAATAGTTATCCTGGAGGAAGCACAGTGACTGGAAGGGGGCACAAAAGGGACTTCAGGAGGGCTTGGTCATGGTTTGTATCTTGATCCGGGTGTTGGTTATACACATGTGTTCAGTTAGAGATGATTTTGGGTTTTTGGTTTGTTTGGTTTTTTTTTTTAGAGAGGATTTTGTGAGCTATATACACCAAAAGCACACCTTTCAAAATGTATAATTCAATAAAATTTTTAAGAAATAAAAAATATACTTGCAAATGTCAACAGATAAGTTAATGTTTCTGTAGCTTTTATAATAATTTTTACTTTTGAACTACAGAATAAATAGCTGTGTGGAATGCTGATGAAAAACAAAAATCCAATTTGTTGAAATTCCATGCACATTAGGTTTCCCCTGCAGGTCTGCCTGTGGCCCATTATAACGGAAGTGCCAGGCAAGAATTAATGCCCATTACTGGAATAATGTAACAAATGTAAACTCAAAAGCAACCTGAAACTTATAAATGGTATCACCTGGCCAAGTGTTCCCAGCCTCCCAAGCTTCATAATAAAGGACATTGCTCTGTCTACATAGTAATAATGTTATCATAGTTCTAAAACCTCTTTCCAATCAGGAAAAAATGTATGACAGAAAAAGACAACCATTGTTTGTCTTTGTATTTTCATTTTACCAGACAAAAAGCTACAATACGGGGCTGTTTAGTTTAATATTTGATACCTGGCAACTCTTTCTGCTGCTGCTACTGGCACCTGATTCTTACTGTCCCCTTTTATGGTCATCATGGAGCCAAGAGCAATGTCTGGGCCTTTGCAAATCCCATTTTATCTTCAGCATACCTGAAGAAAGTAGTGTTCTGGGAACAGATGAAGCGATCAAATAGTGTATACAGCTATTGCAATAAACACACAAGACAACTGAAACCTTCACAAGCTGGACCTATATACCACAGTCCACACTGGAAGCCAACTAGGTAGGGACTTTCACTTCCACATCCCCAATTAAATCCAAGTCCAGAAAACAAAGAACCATTAAACAAACAAAACCCAGTACACATGCTGAGATGCTTGACCTGATTAAAGAACAAAAGCACCTCATTTTTTTATTAAATTTTTGTTCAAAACAAAGATGGTGAACAAAATGGCAGAAAATCCTGACATCTTAGATCACCAAATTATGAAAAGGCAGTTGATTTGTGCATTTATTGCTCACTAGAGACTAAACTACTTTTCAAAAAGGAGAGGAATGGAAGCTGGCAGGGTAAAAGGCATGTGGATACTGGTCCCTCCTAGACTTTTGGGCCTCAGTTTCTCAAAAGTAACAAAATCCACATCCACCTCCAGGGTTGATGTATAACTAGAATGAAACAAATGCTCTATGTAAAGTATCAAGTAATAGCCTAGGTATTTACTAAATAAATCAAATAAATGTTCACATAATCAACAAACCCACACACCTACTACATGCCCAGTAACTGTTCAGAATATAACAAAGCCAAGCTCTTTTCCGTTGGGAGCTAATATTCTAGTTGGAGAGGGATGAGAGATAAATGAATGTTCATGTAAAATGTCCTAAGCACTACGCAGGAAAGGTAAAGTTGGGTGGGATTGGGAGATGGATGGTGTTGTCTACAATTTTGAAGAGTTGTTTGAGCAGACCTCTCTGAGAAGATGACATTTAAACAAAGACTTATGAGCCCTTTTCTCCCTCCTTTTTAAGTGACATTTTTCCTCTTCGCAGCTGCTTAGCAAAAGTAAAATAGGTATAGATGACCTCATACTCATCTGTCCTCAACTTCCTAAGACTTTAGCAGTTGTAAGTTCTAGGAAGGTTGTGGTTACTCTTAATTAAAGGTTTTTTTGAACTTTACTTCTTCCTCATACCACTACAGCATGTACTCATCAGAAAACCATGCAAAATCACAAGTAAGCACTGAGGGCAAATTATGGGCATACTATGTGGATATGGGGAGGAATCTTTGGCTGAACTCTAATTAGCAACAGTAACGTTACTTGACATTTTGGGGCTTATTATCATACCATTTGTTTGTGAAGCCATAAAACACACATCCTCCTGGGATTCAGTATGGGTCCCTAGTAATCATTTGTCTAAGTACACATTTTAGAAAACTCAGCAAATGTGTAAATAAATACCGAAAGATATTTGATACTGCATACAGAGAATTACACTTTATAATCCCCTACCTTTCCCCAAAGAATTTATTCCTTTATTTCAAAGTTGGAGAAACTTGAGTATTAAAAAAAAAAAATCTAAAATCCATACTAGCAAGTCATTAAATCTCATTTGCAGGTGCTTTTGTCAACGCAACTGGTTATGTTTCTATTAGCAAAACACTGTAGACTGTTAGGTAACATAGGAAATCTCTTAAAAAAAAAAAAAAAAACTAGATTCAGTCAGTTAAGCATCCAACTCTTGATTTCTGCTCAGGTCATGATCTCAGGGTCCTGAGATTGAGCCCTGGCATCCAGGCTGCGTGCTAGACATGGAAGCTGCTTAAGATTCTCTTTCCCTTTTCCCCTCCATCCTCCTCCTCCTCTAAAAATAAAATGAATTTAATTAAATAACTAGACTCATCACACTGAGTTTACAACATTAAGCTTAAATTGTTTTTAGCTTTGTCAGGGGGGTGGGGTGGGGAAGAACTCAATGAGGTGGTGAAGGATTTTAGGATTTCAATCAGATCTGCAAATGTAAAATTTCACTATGCATTTCCATCATAGCCAAAACATGAGCCAGCAGTATTCACTTCGAGATTATATTTGTACTTGCTGTCTGGAGCTGTAAATTCTTTTATCGTCACTCAACATAAAAAACATGTTCCCAAAACATGAATGAAAAAATGGTGATTAAACTATCAATAAACATTTGTGAGCTTTTAAAGATTTTTTTAAAAAAATTTGATTCATGAGAGACACAGAGAGGGAGGAAGAGAGGTAGGCAGAGGGAGAAGCAGGCTCCCCACAGGGAGCCCAATGTGGGACTCCATCCCGGCTCCGAGATCACGCCCTGAGCCAAAGGCAGATGCTCAACCACTGAGCCACCCAGGTGTCCCACATTTGTGAGCTTTTAATATGTTTTAAGACACCTGGTAATGGAGAGCAGTCGGTACCTGGTCTCTAATGTTCAGTGTATAACTTCTCAAATCATAAAAATGACTTACACTGCCTGATGTCTATAAATATGTATAACTCAAACTGTGAAATCCATACGTTTTGCATCCTGCCCCATTTCCTTGGGGTTGGCACTTGTGGCACTACAAATCACTTGGGTACAGCCCCTCCACTGAGTCGTTGTTAAAAGTGAAAGGAAGAAGTGTGTGGGGGGGGAGAGAGCAAAAGTTACTTCAGAGCATCTGATTGCTTGTCTCAAATTGATCACCCTAGATTCAAAGATAGATGTGCCTGTCTTCTTGGAGGCAGCTTTGGTGTTCACGTGGTTTTGTGCCCCACTGGATATTTAGACTGCTGAAATCTGCAATGATCTGCATTCCTCCACTGCATACTTTCCTTAACTGACAGTTATCAGAGTAGCTCCAATTCCCCCAAGTCTAAAATGTTTTATTTACACACTGTCAACCCCAACCATCTTCAGAAATCACTTAAAATATTAACAAACTCAATACAAATGTAAAATCCTAACATTCCAATTTCTGGGAATTCTAAAAATTGCCCTCTCTTAAGACAATACAGTCACTTAGAGACCAAAAAAGCTGTGTCAACTATGGATACCATATCTATCCAAGAAGTATAATTCACGTTGCCTATTTGTGCCTGATTTCCGATGAAGGGAATCAATATTTTGAACTCAAAGGATAGATTATGAGTGTACTTTCACGCTTTTCCTCATTCTTATCCTACAACAGGCAATAAACCCCTCTGATTTCAGGAATTCACGCAGACCTTGCACGAGGGTTTGAAAATAAAATCTATAAAAGGGACCACACTGCGGGCATTAAAAAATGGCTGCAATTTGGAGAAGTTGTGTTCGACGAGCCGACGCCGAATTAAAACCAAAGTCGTTTTGCAGATGATTAAACACGTAGCTTGTTTCAACTGGAATTCATTTACAAGTACTTCGCTGCCCACTAATCCCAAATCTGTCTGTTTCTGGGGAAAAAACGCTCTTCCGCGAGAAACGCAAGTTCAGAAGAGTGACCGTCAAGGCGTTCCTGAAGGTTGTTAGGTCCATCTTGTCAGGTCGCGGCGGGAGCGGACGCCGGGAGCCCGCGGCGCCCCCCAGAGGCGCGCCCGGCGCGGCCAGAACCCGGGCCGCCGGACCCCGACGCTTCTCTCGCGTCCCGGGCAGCTCGGGCGCGGCGGGCGCGGCGGCCGCGCCGGCGCGACTCGCACCCGGAGGGGAAGCGGGGCAGCAGGACGCGGCCCCCCGGGACCGGGCAGACCCCTCCCGCCTCCGCCGTCCCCCGCCCCTCTACCCGTCCCGCGGCGCGGTGAGTGCGGGCGGGCGTCTCCAGCGCCGGGAAGGGGGCGGGGAGGGTGTTCCCGCGGGACGTCCCCCCTCGTCCCTGCCTCCCTCCCGGCGACGGCCGCGAGCCACCGCGAGCCACCGCGAGCCGCCCCGGGCCGCCCCGGGCCTCCCCGAGCCCCCCGTCTCCCATGGGCCCCGGGCCTCCCCGCACCCCCGGCCGTGCTGAGCTCGCTTACCCGGTAGGTGCTCTCCGTGAGCCGGTTCACCTCCTCCGGCCCCCGCGACATGGCTGCAGCCGCCCGGCGAGCCAAGGCGGGAGGACGCGGCCGGGCCTCGTGGCCGCCCGAAGCCTGGGAGGCGGGAGCGCCGGGGCGCGGCTGAAGGGCCCTCGAGGGTCGGCTACTGCCACGGCCGTCGGCGCCGAAGCGCCGCCGCGCTCCTCCGCCGCCAAAATGTCAAAACTTGTAGCGCAGCCGCCGCCGCCGCCGCCGCCGCCGCCGCCGCCCGCGAGGAACTGAGGAGAAGCGGCCTGACGCGGCTGGGCGAGCGGGGCGGGCGGAGCGGCCCCACCTGAGGCGCGCGGGGCGGGCGGGGCCGAGGCGGGCGGGGCCGGGGCGGGCGGGGCCGACGTGGGCGGGGCGGCCCCACCTGAGGAGCGCGGGGTGGGCGCGGCCGACAAGCCGGGGCGGGCGGGGCAGCGTGCCGGGGTGGGCGGGGCGGAGGCGAGCGGGGCCGAAGGGCGGGGCGCCCCCACCTGAGGCGCCCGAAGCGGGGCGGACACCCCTCGCCCTTTTGCTGCGGTCAGAGAGCTCCTGGGGACGCTGCGCCTCGGGTCCCGCGAGGCGTCGGTACCTCGCGATGCTGTTCTTCTTGGACAGAGCCCGCACGCGGAGCGGTGAGGCCCCGAGACCCATGTTTTCCCCGGGTGCCCCTCGGTGCTGTCTTTTGGGGACTGCGAGAAGAGGGAGCCACTTCTCCCAGTTGTGTCAATTTCCCTGCTTGACGCTCGTCCTGAGCACCTCACTCGCTGACCCCAAAGATCTGAGAGATACCAGGGCATGGGCTCTCAGAGACGGAGGAAAGGGCTGCCACCTGTAGTTTTGGAGGCTCCCGATGTATTAGAAACTTAATAAATGCCGAGATCTGGTTGCAGAAACTGCAGGACGTTTTTAAACTTTGCATTAAGAATGATCTTTGACTCAATGCAGTATAGCTGTGCTCTTCACGAGATCCTTACTAGATTTAAGAAACCATGATGAGCTGGCCTGTTGTGGAGGTAACTTCCTTTTGGCGCTCAGTGTGAGCAGGTGCGTGGGTCCTGAGGCTCCCTAGTCCGTCGGCACCCCAGCCCCAGCCCAAACCCCGAGGATCCAGAAGAACAGGCTTCTCCCAGCAGGAACCACGGCTTGATATCTGAGACATCCCCCCAACAAGGAGGTCTTCTGGTTTTTAAATTTTTTCATTTGGGTGCAATTGCATCTTTTATGAACTGTCAGGATATGAGGCTTCTAACCCGCTCTCGTGATAAAGTGCAATTGGAAATGTACACAAAGGAGGCACTGTGTGGTGGGGATGAGAACTAAGAGAAAGAGATGCAGCTGGACTTAGAAATAACCCCTTGGACTCTGGGACAATGTTATCAGGTTTTGCAAGTTTTAATAAAACATCATGCTTGGGAATTAAAAGATGATATATTCTTGGATATTGGGGGAAACAACACATCAGCCCTAGGTTGCAGGCAGTGGAAGCAGCTGCCTCTTTCCTTAACAGATTTCTAGCATTTGACTCCTAAGATTTGCCAGGTAGGTTTCATTTGCCATATTGAGATGAACTCATGACCTTATAATTACCACCAATATGTATTAGGCTCTCCAAGTATGTCTGCTGGTTTTCATTTAAGCTTGAAAATCCATGTCTTAACTTTGCAAGTCACCTTTTGTCTTAACACTAACCTCTGTGCCTTCTGATGAATGGGGTCATTTCACTCTCTGCTGCAAAAGTCAGTCAACCCACGAGCTAGAAAGACAGCAGAGGCTTAACCTTTAACACCCCACAGCTCAGCGGTGTAGTTCAGAGTCAGAAAAGAGAGATTTACAAGCCATCATAAAAGTAGCAAGTATTTCAGATGGCTTGATTTGATTGCCAAGGTTGAAATTTGATCAAAGGACCGGGTTCATAACTGTATGCAAATTGGCAAACAGATACTCAGTCTTATTTAACTTTCCTTTATGGAAATAATTTCCTGGTTAGGATCATCCTGGTCCTTTAGAAAGTCTTTCAGAATGGTCAGTTCTTAGTCGGAATGGATATTAAGACTAGGGCTCTTCAGCTCCCAGCTCAGGAGTTGGCCTATAGATGCCTAGTAGGTGTCTGTTGCACAGAAGAACAAGTGAATACTGATTATCTGCTCTGTGCCAGACATTCTGCGGGGGGGGGGGGGGGGCAGTGTAGGAGTGCAAAGTGAATTGGCCTTGACCCAAGCCTTTAATACATGTGTAAGAAGTATAATTTAAGGAGGACCGCAATGGAAGCTGTAGTTGAGACAGTCAAACTTGCTGTAGATGTAAAAAGGTGGGAGGGACGCCTGGGGTCTCAGTCAGCTAAACATCCTACTCTTGATTTTGGCTTGGGTCATGATCTCAGGATTGTGGGATTGAGCCCTGTGATGGACTCTGTGCTCAGTGCAGAGTCTGCTTGGGATTCCCTTTCTCCCTCTGCTCCTCCCCCTGCTCATGCTCTAAATAAATACATACATAAATTTCATAAATTTATTTATTTTTTTATTTTATTTTTTTAAAGATTTATTTATTTATTTGTTCATGATAGACATAGAGAGAGAGAGGCAGAGACACAGGCAGAGGCAGAAGCAGGCTCCATGCCAGGAGCCTGACGCGGGACTCGATCCCGGGTCTCCAGGATCGCGCCCTGGGCCAAAGGCAGGTGCCAAACCGCTGCGCCACCCAGGGATCCCTCCCACCTTTTTTCTAAAAAATAAATTTATTGGGGAATCCCTGGGTGGCTCAGCGGTTTGGCGCCTGCCTTTGTCTCAGGGCGCGATCCTGGAGTCCTGGGATCGAATCCCACGTCGGGCTCCCGGTGCATGGAGCCTGCTTCTCCCTCTGCCTGTGTCTCTGCCTCTCTGTCTCTCTCTGTGATGACTATCATAAATAAATAAATAAAATCTTTAAAAAAAAAAAAAAAAGAAGGTGGGAGACCTCTCAAGAGGCAATTTGCGTTACGCTCTTCAAGCACATTTGCTGGTTTCATGCAAACTTGAAACTAAACTTGACTCCATGAGACTCAGAGCAAGGAAAATGAAATCTATGAAAGGAATGAGGTGAGAAGCAGGAGAAGATGAGGAGCGGCCCCTTTGCTCAGCACTTTTCCCCCAGGTAAGAAAGTGCTGCACCCAGGCACAGGCACCCAAGGCTTCCACTTTTAACTCCTGCTTGAATGTAAATAATAAAAAATCCTGGGCACCTGGGTGGCTCAGTGGTTGAGTGCCTTTAGCTCGGGTTGTGATCCCAGAGTCCTGGGATCGAGTCCCATGTCAGGATCCCCACAGGGAGCCTGCTTCTCCCTCTGCCTATGTCTCTGCCTCTCTGTGTCTCTCATTAATAAATAAATAAAATCTTTTAAAAAATAAATAATCCTGTTTATGAGAACAAGACTTGTAAGAAGCAATTGCAGATGGTAATCTCAGTAAGACTTTCAAAGCCACAGTCCAAATTGACTTTCGTTTTGGGGTTTTACCTTCTGAACTCAACTGCACAGCTCAGTGAGGGGCTCTCAGAATTAACGGGTGCTCTGGCTGTTCCCTGAGCCTAGAGTGTGCTCACCCCGCCCCCCAGCATTTTCCCGTGACTTGGATTTTAGCCTAGACACAGCCTCAGAGAGGCCTTTCCTTCATCACTCAACCTGAAGGTGTTATTTTAGGCCCTCTCTGCCATGCATGCTATTTTCATTCTAGTAGTGCTTATCGCTTGCTATGGTAGGTTGGTAAACGGTTCCCCAAAGACGTCCAAGCCTTGGAACTATGAGTGTTAACTTATGGCACAGAGACTCTGCAAATGTGATCAAAGGTTTTGGGAGGAGGGGATGACCTTGGATTATTTGGATTGACTGGATGTAATCACAAAGGTGCATATGAAAGGGACATAGGAGAAGTCAGAGAAGGTGTGATGACAGACACAGAGCCTGTAGTGATGTATTTTGAAAATGGAGGAAGAGGCTACAAGCCGAGGAATACAAGAAACCACCAGGAGCTGGAAAGGCAAGTACACAGATCCTCGCCTCAGAGCCTCCAGAAAGAACTGCACCTGAGGGCACTTTGATTTTAGCCCCGTAAGACGCATTTCAGACTTCTGCCCCAGAACTGTAAAAGAAGAAATACATGTTGTCTTAAGCCACTAAATGCATAGGATTTTGTTTCTGTAGCAAGGGGAAATGAATAGACTAGGTAATCTTTCCCTTGTTCATTTCTCCATCTGTAGACTCTTTCCACTCCTTTCTCCCATGAGAATGCAAATGTCACCAGGACAGGTGTGACTCCTGTCTGGGGCACTGCAGCTGATTCAGTGCCTGGCATGTAGTAGGTGCTCAAGAACTGTTAAGGAGATACATTTATGAGGCAGCCAAGATGCTCTTCACTTCACAAAAAGCAACTACATCAGGGGTTTGCTTTTCCAGCTTTCAAAGAACAGTAAACTAGACTGCAGAACAGGGTGGGGGCTCTGAAGTCCTTGACAAGAATATACAAATGTTACAATCAATTCAACAAATATCAAAGGGTAGCAAAGCATCGGCATAAATGGATTTTGAGGAAAAAGTCCTGAACTTTCTACAATGTACAGAGCATTGCAGAGTAGACTCCCTGTCACTGCTGTATGAATACCCTGAGAATGTTAGCACTCAAAAAAGGGTAAATACTGGGCCACCTGGGTGGCTCAATTGTTGAGCATCTGCCTTTGGCTGGGATTGTGATCCCAGGTCCTGGGATCTAGTCTCACACTGGGCTCCTCACAAGAGCCTGTTTCTCCCTCTATCTCTCTGCCTCTCTCTCTGTGTCTCTCATGAATACATAAATAGAATATTTTTCTTAAAAAAGGGTAAATACTCATCTATTGATAAAAACACCAAATGATGCCTGTATACTGGCATATTAATGTCTAGTAAGAGTCCTGTGAATAAGAATTAAATGCAAAATGTATTCATATACTGTAAGTGCTCTATTACTATGAAGCATTCAATAGGTTCCAGAAGGCACACGTGAAAATCAATTTTGTCACTTCAGTGGTATTTTGAGCCACTTCTGCTTTTCAACTTTGTTCAATTTTTTTCAACTTTGCTCAACTTTGTTGAAGAAAGCTCAAATCTTCATCTATCTTCTCTGTGGTTCGGTTACTGTGAAATGTACTGTGAAATGTTATTTTGTTATTTTCTACGTTATTCTGCATCACTTTAATAGTTGTTGTCTCTCCTGTCAAAGAACACTTAAACTTGTAATGAAATCAGAGCTGGAGATTTGAAAGGGTTCTCACTACTGACTTCTAGTTTATCTGGGTATAGAAATCATATGTTTTATGTTTTTCACATCTTTATGTTTCTTTGCTGTGTTCTGGATAATTTCTTCAGAATTATCCTCCGAATTATTCATTATTTCCTTGGCTGTGTCAAATTCCTATGTAATTTGTTCACTGAGTTTTAAATTTAAATTTTTTTATTTTTATAATTTAGTTCTCTTTTAACTATCACTGTTTAAAAAAATTTATTGAGATACAATTCACATTCCATACAATGTTTCTACTTAAAGTGTACAATTTAATGGTTCTTATGTCATTCATAAAGTTGTACAATCAATTTTAGAACATTTTCATCATCCCAAACAGAAATCCTGTCCCCATTAGCAGTTACTCCCTATTTTCCTTCAACCCTCTCTCCTAGTGATATGCAACCACTAAATCTACTTTCTGGTCTCTGCAGATTTGCCTACTCTGACATGTCACACAAATGCAATCATATAATATGTAGTCTTTTGTGATTAGTTTCTTCCATCTAGATAGTGTTTTCAAGGTTCATCCATGTTGTAGTATGTATCAGTCCTTAATTCATTTTAATTGCTGAATAATATTCCATTGTATACCACTTTTGTTTATCCATTCAGCTACTGATGGACATTTGGATTGTTTCTACTTTTTGGCTTTTGTGAATAATACAGCTATGAACATTTATAAGTTTTGGTGCTTCTTAGGTACATATCTAAGAGTAGATTTGCTGGGTCATTCTATGCTGAACATTTTTTGAGAACTGCCAAGTGCTTTTTTTCAAAGTGGCTGCATCATTTTACATTTCTATCAGCAATGTATGAGGGTTCAAATTTTCCCACATGTTTGGCAACATTTGTTTTGTCTGGTTTTTTAAAATTATTATAGCCATCATACTGGGTATGAATTGGTAGCTTGCAGTTTAATTTGCATTCTCTAATGGCTAATCATGTTGAGCATCTTTTCTTTTTGTATTTTTTTTTAAAGATTTATCTATCAGAGAGAGAGAAAGATACAAAGTGCATGTGAGCGGAGGGAGGGGCAGAGGGAGGGAATCCCCAAGTAAACTACCTGCTAAGCTCAGAGTCCAACTTGGGACTCATTCCCACAACCTATGAGATACCAATCTGAACTGAAACCAGAGTTGGATGCTTAACCGAGTCACCCAAATACCACTTCTGCAACTTTTCAGGCACTTATTGCATATCATCTCTGGAGAATGTCTATTCAGATCCTTGGTCCATTTTAAAATTTTGCTATGTTATCTTCTGATTATTGAGTTGTCAGTGTTTTTCATATATTCTGGGTGTAAATCTCTTATCACATATATGATTTACAAATATTCTCTCCCATTCTGTGTGTTGTCCTTTAAAACACACACAAAAATTTAATTTTACATCTCATTTACCTATTTTTTTCTGTTGTTGCTTGTGATTTTGATGTCATGTCTAAGAAACCATTTCCTAACCCAAGAGCATAAAGATTTACCATGTGTTCATCTAAGAGTTCTATAGTTTTAGCATATATATATATATATGCATTTAATTTTGAGTTAATTTTGGGGTATAGTGTAAGAAAAGGTTCCAGCCTCGTCCTTCAGCTTGTGGATATCCAGTTGCCCCAGCGCCATTTGCTGAAAAAATTATTCTTTCCCTCATTTGAATTGTCTTGGTGCCCTCGTCAAAAATCAATTAACCATAAATGTCAGGGTTTATCTCTGGACTTTTAATTCTATTCAATTGATCTGTATGTCTGTCCTACCACCGAATTGCTTACTGCCTTGATTTCTGTAGTTTTGTAGTAAGTTTTGAAATTTGAAAGTATAAGTCTTTTGACTTTTTCAAGATTGTTTTTGGCTATTCTGGGTGCCTTGTATTTCCATACCAATTTTAGGATTTGCTTGTTAGCTTATGCAGGAAAAGCATCTGGTATTTTGGTAAGGGTTTTATGGAATCTGTAGATCAATTTGGGAAGTATTACTATCTTAACAATGTTAAATCTTCTAATCCATGAACGTGGAATGTCCTCCCACTTATCTAGGTCTTTCATTTTTTTAAACAATGTTTTGTAGTTTTCACAGTATAAGTTTTACACTTCCTTTAAAAAAATATTTGTTTATTTTTTTATTTATTTATGAGAGAGAGAGAGAGAGAGAGAGAGAGAGAGAGAGAAAGCAAGTAGGGGGAGGGCCAAGGGAGAGACTCTCAAGCAGACTCCACAGTGAGCACAGAGCCCAACTCAGGGCTCCAACTCATGACCCTAAATTATGACCTGAGCCAAAAATCAAGAGTCAGATCTTAACCAACTGAGCCACCCAGGCACCACTACACTTCTTTTGTTAAATTTATTCCTAAGTTTTTTTTAACGCTATTGTAAATTAAACTGTGTTCTTATTTTCATTTTCCAATTGTTCATTGAGAGTGTGCAGAAATATAATTGATTTTTGTATATTTATCTCAAACCTTGTTATCAGATTGAGGAAATTCCCTTCTATTCCTAGTTTGTCAAGTGTCGTTATCATGAAAATGTCAGATTTTGTCAATGCTTTTTCTATGTCTATTGAGATGTTCATGGATATTTTTGTCCTTTGTTCTGTTGATTTGGCATATTATAATGATTGAACTTTTGTGTTTTGAATTAGCCTTGCATTCCTGGGATAAATTCCACTTAGTCATGGTCTATAACCCTTTTTATTATTGGTGGATTCAGTTTCCTAGTGTCTTGTTGATGGCTCTCACATCTATATCATAAGGAACATTGCTATGTTGTTTTCTTGTGATGTCTTTGAATGGTTTTGATAATTGGGTAATAACTGAGTCTATAGAAGGAATTGGGAAGTGTTCCTTCATCTTCTTCTTCTTTTTTTTTTTTTTTTGGAAGAGTTTATGAAGAATTGGTATTTATTTTTCTTTGAATGTTTAGTAGCATTTGCCTGAGAGGCCAACTAGGTCTGAACTTTGTTTTGTGGGAAGTTTTAAAATTGCTAATCTAATCTCTTTTTATAGGATCTTTAAGTTTCTCTTTTGGATGTTATTTCCTTATGGTTTCTATTATGTAACCACTGTAATCATTTACAATATTATTTTATAGTCTCTCCCAGATCGTTCTGTAGTTTGTTTGGTTTTATTTTGTCTGGTTTGGCTACTTATCCTTTCATTTAGCCATGGTTGTGTTAGCTGATTCTCTGTCATGGCAAATCACAACATTTTGTTATCTGTCTTGGGAATTTGTTGTTGTTGTCATCCAAAGTTTATTAAAGATAGCATAGCAGAAAGATTCAAGTGGCTCCATGCAGTGTTTTGGAATTCATCCCAACTACAGGCTGAGTGACCTGCACGTTAGACAAACTCCCAAAGTCCAAGAATTTCAACATTTCTTTAGTGTCAGGATTGACTTCAATGATTTCTTGATCCAGGACAGAAACCTCAGCAACATAGTTCTCTCTCCTTTCTCTCTTCTCCTACTGCACATTGATGGGGATACATTCAGGCCTCTCTCAATCCGCTGCATCAGATGTGTGACATAGCTTGCTATATTGCTGTGGAGCTTCTTGCTGGGGATAACAGCAATCTCCTCGCACACATGCTTGTTGGTGTGGGAGTTACTGTCAGGCACGTGTAGTACTTCCAATGATGACCTGGGCTGACTTCTTCATGGTTTTGGTGTGAATGTAGCTCATTTTAGTGGGTCTGGTAATTATTATGAGATCATCTTTAGTGGGGATCTACTTTGTGTATAAAAATCTCATGTGGACTGGGTTATAAAGTGTTCCTCCAGAAAAGCTTTGCATTTGTTCCTTCCAGGCACTCCAAGATGATTACCAAGGTGGGGCACCTGGGTGGCTCAGTTGGTTAAAGCATCTGACTCTTGATCTCAGCTCAGGCCTTGATCTCAGGGCTCTGAGTCCAGGTTCCATGCCTAGTGTGGAGCCCACTTCAAAAAAAAAAAAAAATTACTAAGGGAACATATAAAATTCAGGCTCTGCACCTGCCAAGCATGTCACATAGGCTTGGTGGGCTAATTTCTCTTAAGATAGTATTTTTTTTTTTTTTTTTACTAAAAATGAAGCCAAATTCCTCTGTCCTCTCCTTGCCTAAAAAGCACTTTCCAATGCCCCTCTTACTGGCATGCAGTCTCCTGAGGCTCCCACCAGTGTGAATGGATCTTGGTGTCTACTTTCCATCTTGTACAGGTCACAAGTCGTTCTACAAGTGGAACTTAAAACATTTGAAACCTCTGACCATTTGGGCCCACCTCCAGTGCCAGCATTCACAGCCATACCCCGAACGGCTGCCATGTCATCTGTCCTGGGGGCTTGTTTTGCTTTCCTTTGTGTTTTTGGCATCTGGTGTTTCCTTTTTTTTTTCTTTCTCTCCCCAAACTCAGCTGTGTGTTAAAATATTTTTGTTACATTTTATATGTAATTTTGAGTATTTATAATTGGAGGAATTCTGGGTTGTACAGTGTGCCAGAAGCATGAAAAAGGACCTTTGTAGCCTCCATCTGAAACTGCTTATGGAGTGATAAGTACAGGGTGAGGAGGCTGAGGATCACATTCCAGCTTGCCTCTATCAGTGTGTAGGACCGGGCAAAGCATTTTCCACTTCTTGGTCTCCGTTTATTCACCTCCGAAATAGAGTGGTTGGTCAAGTTACTCTCAGTTCTAAAATTCTCTGATTTTTTTTTTTTAACTTCTGTCTACAGTACTTATTCTGAAGTCTTATTCTCTAGGTTCAGAATTGGCTTCTGTGAGGAGAGGCTATTTGCCAGACAACAAGATAACCTGAACATTCTTTACTTTTCCAAGGGCAGAAAGGGAGAGACATTTGTCTGTTGTCCTGAAAACCCTAGTGATTTGGCTTCATGGGGAAGATGGCTGCATTTGTGGAAGTAGATCTGCCTGGCCTGTCTTCATTTGCCTTGTCTTTTATTTTTCCACGGGAAAAATGTCAGCAGAGAAAGTTCCAGACTTTCTCTTCCTGGGCAGCTTTGTTTTCTGTATTTAGCAAATGCCAAACATCGACCATGTCTGCAAATTTCCTCTTTGTAAGACTTAAATTCTTGCACCGTGTGCCCAATATTTTATCTTGATAGAAAAGCGCAATAAGTTCTGGAACAATTTTACCTTGAGTTGGAATTTTTTATTTTTTTCCTGGGAGGAAAGACTTAGAGAAAGACACTCTGAAGTGCTTTTACAGAAATCTATTGAGCCAGATAGACAATTCTCATGCCCTTCCTTGTTGCCGCTGTCACCACAGCAAAGCCAGAAGGAAAACTGGATTGCTGAGCAACGCCCCAATGTGAACAGCAGGGGGTGCTGAGAGGGTGGAATGTAATGGAATATTCTTTTCCATGTTAATTCTCTTTTGGAGAGAACAAAGGCCTGTCTCTGATGAACTTTTTTTGTCTGCACTTCTGCCTTATGAATCCATGTTTGTGTCCATGTGCCTGCCAGGTGCCACTTCACTACAAGGGCCCCTTCAACCTTGGGCCCTTGACATTTCCAGTGAATTTGTTTCCAGAACAGCTCAGACCATCTATAACCGTTTTTCTCTATCATTGTCCCTCCACTCTGACTCTGAATTTCCATGGATCTATGAAGGCAATAAATGAAGAGAGAATGCAACCACTTCACTAAAAGGCAAAGTATTAGCCCTGAAGATCTTGAAATTCAGCATAAAATGAAATTTTCCATTAGGCAAATGCGTACAATTATAAATAATTAAGCAAAAACCTTGACTAGTAATTTACGTGTTTCTTTAAAAATGTCCCTAACATTGACATTGACCAAGAAGCAAAAGAAGGCTTAAGAATCAATGGAAACTCTGCTGAGTCCAAAAGGCAGATTTTGCCACTTAAGCCAGTTTGTAATGTCCCATTAGTATCTGATTGCTATAAAACTTTAAGCATGCGTTTGGCTATGATGTCAGGCAGTAATCTGCGCTCGGAAGTTGGAGTCACAAATTCATGGTGGAAAGAGCTTCACCATTTTTATACCCTTAAAGGATGCACTCACCAATTAAAAGCATGCATCCTATGCATTATTTGTTGTTTTTAGAGATATTTAAAGTCTGCAGTTGCTATAGCCTTGGTAAAGGAACAAGCGGGCATATGATGTCAAATACTCAATGCCCCTTTTGTATTAGGGTCTAGAGAGCAAGAAAACTTGAATTTCTGGTCTCCCTTACAATTAAGAATGACAAAATAGACACCGTTCTGGCAAAAGAGACAAAGTAAGTTAACGAAGGTGTGCTGAGAAGATAAAAAGTAAAATAGGGTTTGGGCAATTGTTTGCTTGCAAGCTGCCATCTTGCAAGCTCCAAGCAGCAACAAGACTGGTGTCAAAGAACTGAGATTGTTGTGTGGAAAGAGAGAGAATGGGACCTCAACGGCATGCAAGCACTGAGTTTTCTGTTCTTTGCAGCTGAAAGCATTCCTAAGTGACCTATGCTGTAATTTAAATTGGGTAAAATTTGTGGTTGTGTTGATGTCAACATATACAGGACATGATGAATCTTCAAATGAAAAATCCAAAAAGTGAGAAAGTACTTCTTGAAACTTTTAATACATTTAAATGTCTTCATTTTGGGGATAACCATATTTTGGAGATAAAATGGAAAGATCTATGGGCTGCCAAATAAGAATATGATTAATGGAGACCAGAGCGGGGAATGTTATTAAAATTGGGACTCTCCTGGAAAATCCTAGAAAATTGTGAGTTTGCTTCCTAAAGCCACTTTTTAAAGCATTTTTATTTTACTTTAATCAGAGAACGTAATTTTACACCCACTTTCCACGAAATACATTTCTGAATCATTTTTCAAAATTGGCAAATAAAAGCCTTGTAGAGATAAGTCATCCACTTTGCTTTTGAGTCAGTCATTGTTTCCGGAAAACAACAATGACAATATTCCCAGAGGCCACAAAAAGGAAAGTATTCATGGATTACTATGAATGCATGCTAAAAAGATTATCCTTCTCTTGGCCTATAATTGAAATCATAATTCCTGGAAGATTTCCTCTGTATCAGTGGCTTTCTTCAAAACATGAAAGGAGATGAGATTTTGGTACAAAGTGTCATTCAAAGTTCCTTGGGTTGTAAAACAGTTGATATTAAGCAGACAGACTATTTGGGTATCTGCATTTCCTCCCATTCTGATTGAGCTAGCAGTTGGGTTATTGGGTAGACTCTGGAGTATGGACTCAATCTTCTCCTTCATTAGAAATAGCAGCTGGGAAAGAGGAGCAGCATTCATGCCTTGTACTATTCCCAAGCCATTGTAAGCCTGACATTGGCTTCAGAGTAGCCCTGAGCTCCTGGGGCCTGTCCCCATTGTGATGCAGTGACTAGGGTCTCCTGCTGCCATTGGAATGGGACAGGGTATGAGGATAGTGTGCTTGCCATGGCAGGAAGGTTAGTTTCTAGTCTCAGTTGTAATGGATCCAGTCATGCCATGTCCCTGGACCTGTGTGTCCTAATCGATAGAAGTGGGAGTAGACAGTATTTCAGATGACCCTGAGAGTGGTCAGAGGCCATGCTTTCCCTAGCGGCACTTCTCCAGAGATGCAGGCTACCTGGTGGCCAGGCTCCCCGTCGGAATATACAGGAGGGAGAAACAGCTGCATAGACCAGGCAGTCGCCCTGCTCTGGGGCTGCTGTCTAGAAGGAGGCCCCGGAGAGCTTAGTAGAGGCTGGGTGAAGGTCATAGGTACCTACTTTGAGGCTGCAGCCTGCCTACCCTGCCCCCTTCACAGTTGTCTTTGATCTCTCCAGATCATTCCATTTCACTGTCAACAGATTGCAGCTCACCCTGAGATCAGCTGGCCTGCTCTTTCACCCCCACCTCAGGATCCAAGCCTTGTAAAATCATGTGGAATTTCCACACCCGTCATGGGTCATACAACTATGGTGCAGACGCATCTCAGGTTTAGTTGTTATTATTACTTTTTGAAGGGTAAACACTTTTTGATTTGTTATTTATTTTGCTGATCCACCCAGCAAAACGAATCACTGACTTAGCAATAGTGATGGTAGAGAAGGTGACCAGCCCTAGATGGGCTAGGTGACCAGGCTGAAACTGTTGCTGGGCACCCCCTATGATGGCTCCCAAGCCATTATTTGCAGTAAACCACTTTGGAGGAAGCGAAACAAGCTGCTGGAATTTGGGCCCATGCTCAAATCTCAGATCTCAATTCCCTGATTCTTTCCAACTTGGTTTGGCCCACCTTTCTAGGACAGACCCTTTATCCTTCTCTGCCTTTTGAAACTGTCACTCTTGGCGTAGTTTTGCTGCCTTTGCTGCCAGGCAACAAGCAAACCCTCCTGTGTCTTGTTTTCTGTGTGTCTTTGGGCAAGATACTTCACTCCACTGAGGCTTTTCCCCCCATTTGAGAAATGGGAATGAGATACTGGGAGCCTTACATTGATAGAGGTTGAGATTGACATTGGCAGAGGTTAATGCAGGCTCCTGAGCAGGCTGCTGAGAGCCCCTTCATTGATGTTCCTCATGTCAGACACTACATCTCATCTGTAGGGTCTCACTCCAGCTTAGTTCACTAGTGACTGGGGCCCTGCTGGGAGCCAGATGTTTGCCTGTTTGGGTGGGTCAGGCATGATTCACCTTGACCAGCAGCTCACCCTTGAGCTACATTGATCAGGAAGCCTGGACGGATGTGACATCATGAGTAAACACAGACAGATAAGGAAGCAGCTCTGTTTGCCTTAGAGATGAATGCCACCACCCTGTCTGGGCCTCCATAGGGAGGGTAAAGGATACCAATCTTGTAACTGTTAACTCTGTGCAATGACGTGTCTGTGGAGGCACTGAGAAACTCAGGGCGGGAAGAAAAGTCTGCAGGGGTCAACTTGTCACTTTGCTACAGTAAAGCCTTTATTTGCAGTAAAGTATTATTTTGTTGTTGTTTTTTTTTCAAGGTTCAGCTAGAGAGGCTCCTGATATTCTGCTTCTGTCCATACCTGTCTCAGCTAAAAGGTGATGGACCCCTTGAGGGCAGACTCAGCCTGTAGGCCTGAATTTAAATCAGTCTCCTTCCTTGTCTAAATGAAGAATCGCCATTGAGACCGGAATTTGTTTTTTCCTTCAGGGTCATGTAATTCTTGGTTATGGCATGCGACTGGTCTCCAGGCCCTCGCTCAGCCTGGTCATCTGGCTGGTGTGGCAGGGGCCCTTTATCCCTCTGGGGCTCTCCTGAGACCAGGCTGATGAGGTACAGGATCCATAACATGCCCTGTGAGCACTACAGAGCCTGAGATGGATAGAAATATCAGAAAACTGATCTGTCTATATTTGAACATTTGCTGTTTTGTTCATCACGGGTCTCTTTTTGCATTCGATTTTCTAAATGTTTTTAAAATTTTATTTTAGAAAGGGAAGGGCAGAGGGATAGAACCCCAAACAGACTCCGTGCTGAGTGCAGAGCCCAACGCAGGCCTCCGTCCCATGACCCTGAGATCATGACCTGACCTGAAACCGAGAGTCAGGTGTTTAACCTACTGAGCCACCCAGGGGCCCTTGCATTTGATTTTCTGAAACATGAAGACAACTTGTCTAATGACTCATTTGGCATTCCCTTAAGTGTTGTGTTGAGTCAGTTTCCTCCCTCACTTCATCAGCTCAGTGTCGTGTCTGAAGTGTCTGAACCGCAGCCTAGCCCTGCGGTTCCTCTCTCCTCTTCAGGAAAGGCCAAAAGTCCTGACTTGCTCTAGTTTGCGCAGACTTGGAGCCCCTTCAATCCTCCTGAGTGCCCCCTGTGGCCCGGGATCCAGGAGGGCCAAACCTGGGCCGGCTGCCCGACTGCCCGCCGTGCCCACTAGATGGCGCGCTGGCCGCACAGTGAGCGCTGCACACCCCTCCGCGGGTCGGCTTGCCAGTGGAGAGGGCCGGCTCTGTTATCTCCACTGCAAGCCCAGTGCATCGGTGAGGATACTGAGGCAGGGAGGTGAAGTGACTCACCTGCTAGCCTTTAGACCCTAATCAATAGCAGCTGTGGGTTCTGGCTTTCTACCTGACATTCTCCCTGGATCAGTTACGCTTGCTCGGTTTTAGAGGTGTCTTTTGACAACATGGTGAAAGCCATGGCGACCCTCCTTGGAAAAGGTTTGAAATTAATGTCATAGGCTTCAAGAAGAGCTGGGAAATAGATTAAGAACCTCGTTCCTACACGTTTGCAGGATATGCGTCTGATTTGGGGTTTATAGCTAATTCCTAACTTTTGGTTCCAGATATGAATCTAACCATGTACACCATGCATTCATTCAAGAGCACCTACTAAAAAAAAATAAATTAAAAAAAAAAGGAGCACCTACTATGTGCCAGGCACTGTTCTAGGTGCCATTGTGGAGATTCCATTCTAGAAGGGAAAGGAATTTTGTAACCAAAATTGTAACAGCCACTGGTGCCATTCTCTTGATGGGCATTTCCTGTTCTGGGCAGTAGAATTTTACTTCCTGGCTCTCTTAGGGTTAAGTGAAACCACGTGGCCAGTTCTGGCCAAATATTTGTGAGAAGTGATTGTGTCCTGGGCCAGAACATTTAATTGCTGGGGTGAGACCCTTCAGAGCTTTCCTTCTGCCCCCTGATACGGCAACCAGAAACATCTCACACAAAGGCTGTGGAGTCAGCCCAAATCCCCAGGACATGTAGCATGAGTGAGACGTCAACGTTTGTTTTTCCATGTCACTGAGACTTGGAGGGTGTTTGTTGCCACAGCATGACCTGGCCTATTCTGACTGATACAACAACAACAAAAGGAAATAATAAAATTACCAGAAGGAGATGAGAACTACAGGGGAAAAGAAGAAACTGAGTAGGATAAGTGGTATTGGAAGGATGGGAGTTAGATGGAGGGGCAGACAAGGTGGGTTTCATTGAGAGAGTGGCCTTTGAAAAGGAAGCAAGCTGTGCAGGTATCTGCAGAGAAGAGTGTCCCAGGCAGGCAGGGAGAATGGCCAGGATAAAGGCTAGAGGCATGTCTGATGGCTTCAATGAGCAACGACAGGTTGATAGGACTGTGATAAACTTTGGGGAGAGGTCAGAGAAGTAACAGAATGTCATCACGTGGGACTTTGTGGCCATGTAGGGATGTTGTCATGTTCTCTGAGTGAAAGGGGAGCTATCGTGGGGGTTTGAGCTCAAACAGAATATGATGTGATTCACACTTTCAAAGGGTCAGTCCAGCCTCTAGGCTGAGACCAGACAGTGAGGGGGCGGAGGCAGGATGAAAATGAAAGTAGGGAGGCCTGTTATAAGAGGTTACTGTGTATTGCAGGTGAGCACTATTGGTGGCTCATGTGTGGCGGTCCCAGCAGAGGTGGTAAGTGGTCAGATGGTCAGATCCTGGATGTAGTTTGAAGACGGAACCATAAGATTTCCTGATAGATTGGATGGGGGATGGGAGGGGTTCAAGGCTTTTGGCATCATCCAAATAGGAGGATGGAATTGCCATCAGCTAAGGGTGGGGGAGGTTGTGGATGGAGGAGGTTTTTGGGTGGAAAGCAGGAGTTTGGGCCATGTTAAGTTTAAAATGTCCATTAGACCCCAAGTGAGGATGTGTGGAGGCACTAAATGTATGAGCCAGGAGCTGGGAGGATATAAATTTGGGAATAATTGATGGAAAGATGGTATCAGCAGTTTAAGGTCTTAAAACACTTTGGTTGGTTATAAAGAGAAACTTTTAAGTGCAGCATTGTATAAACACAGGGCTGATTCTAGGGACTTTAGATGAGAATTATGGAAGATGATGTTAGCTTACTTTTGATGGTGTCAGAGGAGTTATGTTCTCTTTGCTTTAGGAATGTCAAGGGCATGATCCATTACATCATGCAATGCTCCCTCCATCCCTTCGTCTTTTGCTGAATCCTGGGAAAAGCTCTACTTTCTCTGATGAAATGAACCTGCTTCCTCTTCCCCCAAAATGAAAATCAGGAAAAGATCGTGCATCTCTTTTCTCTTTAGCTGCCAGGGAGCTCACAGAGTCAAATTAGAAACTCAACTATAATACATTAGCCACTTGGGTCTGTAGGGACTGCATATTTGTGTTTTTATTTTCCCTCACCTTGACTTCTTTTAATTCCCAGTCTTAGTTTTAAATTTTTTTACTTTATCGTATGTCTTCTTGCTAGAGTTGTCTCACATCTCTATGGCATGAGAAGTGTTAAAAAAAAGAAATAAGCATAATTGAATAAAGTTACTTTTTAATAACAATACGACTCATTTATAAGTAAAAAAGATATTGAGAATTTCTCTCTAAAGTAATTTTCTATATGCAGAGTCGTATATTCCAGCTGACTTTCATTATAAAATTGAAAATGTGTTCCTTAAGGAAAAAGAATGCTAGTCCTGAAATGTTATAAGAATCACTTTAAAATTGCAGCAAATAGATGAATTCACATATTTTAAAGCAAATAAGCAAGTTATTGCCAAGATCTGAGAATAATATGCAAAGGAGGTCAAAATACAAACACAAAAGAACTGGAGTTGTTTTTATGTTTCAGTCCAATGATTTAAAATTTTCAGGGGAAGGATGTGGATTTTCCTAACAGGACACACTACTCTGTGACACTGCATAACCCATGTTTTCTGGAATCGGCTGAAGCAGAGATTCTCAGACTTCAGCCAGCCTCAAATACCTTCACCTACCTAGAAGCACCTGTCTTATTAGTCTGTCAATGTTGCTTATTCAAATCAATACCTTTTCTAAACTCAAACTTATTTAAAGAGAAAACAGTTTAAATAATATACCATAGGAAGAAATCCACAGGTTTCATACTTTCTTAAGTTAGAAATTAAAGTCAATTCCTAAATATGAGAATTAAAAATTACATGGTGTAGAGCGTGTGGGTGGTGGTGCAGTTAAGCGTCTGACTCTTCATTTTGGCTCAGGTCATAATCTCAGGGTTATGGGATTGAGACCCATGCCAGGCTCTGTGCTGAGCATGGGACCTGCTTGGGATTCTTTTTCCCTCTCCCTCTGCCTGCCACCCCATCACCCCTGCTGGTAGGTGCATGCTCTGTTTATCTTCCTAAAAAAGAAAAGGATGGGATCCCTGGGTGGCGCAGCGGTTTGGCGCCTGCCTGCCTTTGGCCCAGGGTGCGATCCTGGAGACCCGGGATCGAATCCCACGTCAGGCTCCCGGTGCATGGAGCCTGCTTCTCCCTCTGCCTGTGTCTCTGCCTCTCTCTCTCCCTGTATGACTATCGTAAATAAATAAAAAAAAATAAAAAAATAAAAAAAAAAGAAAAGGAAAGAAAAAAAGAAAAGAAAAAAAGAAGTCACCCTGGACCGGTGAGATCTACCCAGCCCTCCAGGGATTCTGATGGATGTTGAAGTTTGAGAACCACTACTCTAGAATAGTGACCCATTTTTGTACAGTAAACAGAAGGCAATCAGCAAGGAGATCTGATTTCTAGTCTGCATCTATAGCCAATTAACTGTCACCTAATGCCAAAAAACCAAATAACTCTAAGTCTCAGTTTCCCCATTTGTAATGTGAGGAAGAGGTTCCCAGCCCTGCTGGCACAGTGGATCACCTGGGCGGCTTTTTAAATTCCAATGCTACTGTACCAAAGAGTCCATACCATGTAATCTTATTTATATTAGATTCTAGAACAGGCAACAACTGATTTATAATGGGAGCAATCACAGCATGCCTGGGGTAGAGGGACTGGTGGGTTCACTGGGAAGAGGCAGGAGGGACCTTTCAGGGGTGATAGTACCATTCTGTCTTGATGGGAATAGGGGTTACAGAGGTGTATGCATTTATCAAAATCTATTGAATGGTAGGTACACTTGAGATTGTGCATTTTACACATATTTTGCCTCAAAGGGGAGAAAAGAATTGTAAACAAATATTGTCTCTAAACAATATTTGTGCTGAAGTATTTATGGGTGAAATGCACTGACATTACAACTCATTTTGAAATGCATAAAAAATAAGATGGCTTGCTAGATGGATAGAGGAATGGAGGGTCAGTTGAATTCTTTGAATTTTTCATTGGGTTTGAAAGTGCTTATTTATAATAAAATGTTGGAGGGACGTTCTGATGCTGGTTCCCACACATCTATTAAGCTAGAACCTTTCCTAAATTAAAATTTCTACAATTGGGGGCACCTGGATGGCTCAGTGGTTGAGCATCTGCCTTTGACTCAGGTCATGATTCTGGGATCCTGGAATCGAGTCCCACATTGGGCTCCCTCCAGGGAGCTTGCTTCTCCCTCTGCCTATGTCTCTGCAACTCTGTGTCTCTCATGAATAAATAGATAAATTCTTAAAAAAAAAAAAAAAACAACCTTCTACCATTGGAGGGAGACACATTTCATTCTCAAGGGTAACAGGTTCTAAGTTATAAATGTACAGATATACAGGGAGAAGAGACATGTCAGGAGATTTTTGGGTTTTATTCCTGAGGATGAATTATTGGGCTGGAATATTCCCACAGGTAACAATAATGGGAAGGGAATGGGTTGTGCACCTGGGTTTCGTTGTTTGTTAGAGCTGCTCCAACCCCTCAGCTGCAAGCATTTGGCCACTGATGGCCACCTCATCGCCAGGTGCAAGTTTGGGGACGCTCTCTATAGAACTTCTTGCCTCAGCCACCAGGGGCAGCGCTCACCCCAGCTGTTGCCTGTTGCTCCCGCAATGTTCAAACCCAGGGCTTGGCATCATAATGTGTCCCTCCCGGGGTCCTATTCCCCTGATGCTTTGCTTCTCCTGTTATTTCCATGACCCACAAAGGACAACACACCACGGACTCTCATTCCAGACCTGTGTATTCTCTAATCGGACTCAATGTGCCCCCTCACCCCCATCCTTCTCACCTTCCCAAGCTGGGCTGATGGCACCATCTGTAACCAGGAAGCTCCTTGAGCCTCGAAGCTCAGCCTTTTCTGAGAAGGTTCTCTTGACTTTTACCTGGTTGACCGGCTCGCCTGGTGCTCTCCACAGGGGGTGGGGTGGTGGAGGGGCTTTCTTCTCTGATGCCCCACAAACCCCTGAATCTGAGGTAAACTCAGCCTCCTCCATGCTTGCCAAAGCTGCTTCTAAAACATTTCTCTTCCCCTCTCATTCAAGACCCAGCCTTGTCACCTGCTGTCTCTCCTGGTGGCGGCCGTCTCTGGTCTCGTGGTCACCAAAGACCTCTGCTCCTACTGTTTCCTCCACGCTCCACATGTCCTCTTCTCCATGACCCTATAGATGGCCATACTCCTCCCTGGCAGCCTGCTACCTTGTCTTGCTCATCTCCAGCAATCTCCACCAATGCTCTGACCCTGCTGCCTCTTCCTGCGGCCAGGGACCCTACCCGTGTGGGGGGGTGGATATTCAAGCACCCGCACCCCCACCTGCACCTGCCTGTGCACTCCGCTGGCCCATCCACAATTCCCCTCATGGCCTCACTGTGGCCCCAGGTGATCACCTCCCTCCTCTCCCGCCCTGCCCCACATACCCTGGCCGGCTCTCCTGCTCCTGCACCTGAACCCTGGCAGCCCGGCAGCCCCGGGAGAAAGCACCTGATCAGTGGGACTCCTCCCACTTTAAATTCATGCTCACAGACCTAGGGGTGCTGCTGGCAGCCCCACTGCTGGCTCCCACTCTCCACACGGACGACTTCGTACCTCCTCTCCTCTTCTCCCTGAGCCGCCTTCGCTCCCGCCCCCCCTCCCTTCTGCTCCGAGGAGTCACATCTGACTTCATGGAGAAATTCGAAACCAGCAGAGTGAGCTCTGTGTCTTGCTACCCCCGCCTGCACCTCTCTGCATTTCTGCTGTCAGGGCGGAAGAACCGTGGAAAGAATCGTGCCTTCTTTGCTAGGAAGCCAGCTGCCCTCCCCCTGCACCTGGCCCCCCGCCCCCAGCTTGGTTCCCATCCCTTCTTGCTTGCTTGGGGCTTGTTCTCATTTTCTCACCAACAGGAGACTTTCATGGAAGGGTGAAGAACTGGCTCTGTAGTTGGGGACCCGATGTCATTCTGCTTTCCATAAAGAGGTTTTCTCATCACCTGGCTAGGGATGGAGCGAGCTTGGTGCGGGAGGGGGGGGTCTATTCTTGGTACACAGGCTCTCAGGTGACCCCTGGTCTACAGTCCGTGCATGGATGGCTTCAGGGTGGCTTCCTGGAAGTAATGAGTTCTGACACAGAACAGCATCTCAAAACTCTCCCATCCAACACTCAGCCTGGTTCAATCATTCCCACCACTGGCAGGTGAAAAAGGAACAGCTCTGTGTCCATGCAGGACATACCTGAGGTGGCACACCCAGAGGACAGTCCCACGCAGGTCCCAAGAGGGCATATCTGAGGATGCTCGGGATCAGGGGGTGCCCTGGAGGTCCCTCACTAGGGGAGAGGGTGGGCAAGGTGGTCAGAAACACACACAGAATATCGTGCAGACAGAGCCAGGGCCAACAGGTTAGATGTGCGCACAGCAGCATCTCCAAGCCTAGCTGCCTGAACACAGGAAGGCCCATCACATTTGTGTACATTAAAGCACCTGCACACAACACAACACAGGTGTTTCAGAGCCCCCGTGACTAAAAGTGTACGCGTGGGGGACGCATGGGTGGCTCAGTGGTTGAGCATTTGCCTTGGCCTCAGGGCGTGATGCTGGGATCCAGGATTGAGTGCCGGGATCAAGTCCCACGTTGGGTTCCCCACATGGAGCCTGCTTCTCCCTCTTCCTATGTCTCTGCCTCTCCGTGTGTCTCTCATGAATAAATAAAATCTTTTTTAAAAAGTGTGCACATGGAACCCATCAGAAGGCTCATCTGTGGAAGGGGGTAGGAGGGGCTCATGGACAGACAGATGGGACTGGGGTCTTGCGTGGGGCTGTGCTGATGTGGGTCATGGCCCTGGACTGAAGCATGTGATGCCCTCGGTCCTCAGCTGGCTCACCTGCCCTCCCTGATTCCTGCACCTTCTGCTCCTGTGCTCCCCTGCAAAGACCCATTGTGGGTGCAGCTTCCAGGCCCGGGCTTTCCTGGGTCTCGTGACCCCTTGAAACAAAGTTCTGTTGGTAGAAGCAGAGAGGCCACTCCTTGCCAAGACCGTACCCGAGGTCCCAACCAGTGAGAAAAAAAAAAAAAGCCTCCAGCACGCTGGGGACCGCACTCCCACAGAGCCCCAGGCCTGGCCCTCGTGTCCCTGGGGTCCAGCTGGGCCATGTCTTGGGGAGCCATGCTTGTGGCACAGTGGGGGCAGAGACACTTCAAGCAGAAGGGTATTATTGGCCTCTCTGCCTATGATATGGGCCACGAAGGTTGGTTTCCTGGAGTCCCAGAGACAGTGAGTTGGAACTGTTAGGGTCTGGGGATGCCCTGATTCCTCTCGTCTGCAGTCCATTGGCCTTACAACAGTGGGCTTCCTGGGTACAGTGTGTCTGATTCCAAGCCACCAGCGTGGTTAGGAGCTGGGAAGAAATGTACAGAGTCAGGTGGGGGCCGTCTTCCATGCCCGTGACCTGCCGGAGGTGGCAGGAGGGTGCGGAGCCCCAAGGTGTGGAGGATCGAGGGGAAGGCTCCACCTGACGGAAGCTGGGGACCTCTCTGGTTCGGGGCACAGTCACTCTCATTTAAGCCAGACCTGAGGAAAATGCTTAACAGGAAAACTGTCCTCCGTGGGCCTGCGAGGGAAGTTGAGGTTTTGTCTACTTTTATGTAGCAATCCACCAGGACTGGACATTTTCATTAGAATGCAGGTAAAACAGGACAGATTTGGGTTTGTTGGTGAGAGAACTTTCATTTCTTTCATTTCCAGAGCTGTGGGACACGTGTCAGACCTTTCCACGGAGTGAATCAGAAACCAGGGAAATTACTGTCATTTTTATACAAACAAAGCGCAAGTGATTCCCTCTGTAGAAACTTCCAGTTAAAAAGAGGGCAAAAAGTCTGATTTCCAAGTACAAATTCCTCGTTTCTTGCCAGTGAATTAATTGCTTCCCACCTTGTAATATTTACAGAATACTGATGGCATGTTGATGGGGGGAAGAAGAAAAAAGATCTCTTGTACAGGAGGAATTTTTTAGGCACAAAAAGGAGACTCTAATATTAGGTTCTCCAGAGAAACAGACCCAATAGCCTATTCGTGTATATATATATTTTAATCTCATATATATAATCTCACCTGTGATCCAGTCAGGTTGACAGATAAAGTGAGCCATCGTGAAACTGTGTCTGCTAAGTGAGCCAAGATGTGACTGAGGCTTTAAAAAGGAGCAGACATAGATGGTAGGTGACTTCCATGTGCAGAGGCTGGATAAAAAGCCCTCAATGGCTGCAGAGGAGGTCTCCTGGATGTGCATTTAGTGGGTCTTTTTAGAACCTTCTAGAAGTTCCTTCTAGGAACTGTTCCCCTCAACTTATGGTCTAGCACATCTTTGCACTAAAAAGCACACCTCAAGCTTTGCCAGGATTCCATGGGATCCCAATAGAATTGGAAAGCAGAATGGCTGGTTTTCTTTAAACTGAAATCTTAACATGTTCCCATGATTCATTTACAAAGCGGTTCGTTTAATAATAACTTCAAGCCACCAACAGTTTCATTGTTTTTCCAAAAAAAAAAAAAAAATCTTTCTCACGGGCTAACTGTGAACTGCTAGCCTTGTGTTGCCTGACAGAGAATACTCAGCCTAGGCCAAGCTGTCACCCACATTTTTTGGGTTCTTCATCCCGTAGGAGGCCAGGCGCTTGCCTCGTCTGGCCCACATGGAAGGATGTGCTTCTGAGGCTGGAGGTGAGCTCTCCCAGCCCCACTCCTTCCCACCTGTGAGGCCCACTTCTCACAGGTACCATGGCAGGACCTGGTCATCCTCTCTGGGCTGCCAAGCATGTGATGCAATCCTGCTCCCTTCTAGACTTCAGAGTAGGACTGGTGCTGCACACAGAATGTCTGTGTCCCTACTCCCCCACCCAAACCCATATGTTGAATCCTAACCCCTGAGGCAATGGTATGAGGAGGTGAGGCCTTTGGGAGGTGATTAGGTCATGGGGGTGGAGTCCCCAAGAACAGGATTAGTGCCCTTAGAGAAAAGACCCCAAAGAGCTCCCTCACCCCTCCAGCGACCTGAGGACACAGCAAGAAGGCACAGTGGTGTCTGTGAACCAGAAAGCAGGCCCTCAGCACGTGCTGAATCTGCTGGCACCTTGATCTTGGACTGCCCAGCCTCCAGAACTGTGAGAAATGTTTCTATTGTTTATAAGCCACCCGGTGCTATTTCTGTTATAGTGGCTCAAACAGACTGAGACAGGTGGGTAGGGGCTGCCCAGCCGGCCTCCATTTCCCAGAAGCACCCCACTTCTTATATTTTGGGGGGGTCCAGGAGTGGCAGGTTGTTTTTCCCCCCAAATAATGTCAACACTATTTATGGGTTCCTCTGTTCTTGCAGCTCTTCTATCAAGAAGTGGAATAATCTATGTCCTTCTCCTTGAGCTAGGAGAATGTCTTTGTGACAGAGCCTCATCCCTCAGGGTAAGTAGATGTAATGCTCTGCAACTTACAAGGCTGGGACATGGAAGGTGACATGGCTCCTGCCCGGTGCTCTCTCGTGACATGTGTTTTTGGGAGCCCCAAGCTGCCTTGCATGAGTGGGCTGTCCGGCAGCTGTCATGCTGGAGAGACCACTTGGAGATAAAGGCGCACGAGGCCCTTTTGACTCTTCCCAGCCCTGCATCAGACATGTGTGAGGAAACCATCTCCACGACAATGTCCCCTACTCTGCCTGCCACTGTACCCTACCTGCCACTGCACCCTGCCACTGCACCCTGCCACTGCACCAGCTTAGCAGAACCATCTCGTTGATCCCAGATTACCTTGCATTTTCATGCAAAAAGAGATCTGTTATCTTGAGCCACTGTTTTGGTGTGGCTTATCACACAGAAATAGGTGACCATAATACCATGCCAAGGGGAGTGAGATGGGTCATTTCCTGGTCAAGGTGATTAAGTCTGG
This sequence comes from Nyctereutes procyonoides, assembly GCF_905146905.1. Lineage (NCBI taxonomy): Eukaryota > Metazoa > Chordata > Mammalia > Carnivora > Canidae > Nyctereutes > Nyctereutes procyonoides. The sequence continues at coordinate 67,220,489 of NW_026575126.1, forward strand.
CCCAGTTTGCACAGACTCAGTGACACCTATTGTCTTGGCCTAATTAATTTTTTAAAAGATTTAATTTAGGGCAGCCCTGGTGGCTCAGTGGTTTAGTGCCGCCTTCAGCCCAGGGCATGATCCTGGAGACCTGGGATCGAGTCCCACATTGGGCTCCCTGCATGGAGCCTGCTTCTCCCTCTTGTGTCTCTGCCTTTCTCTCTCTCTGTGTCTCTCATGAATAAATAAATAAAATCTTAAAAAAAAAAGATTTAATTTATTTTTAGAGAGAGAGACAGAGAATGAGAGCAGGGGGAGGGGCCAGAGAGAATCTGAAGCAGACTCCATGCTGAGCGTGGAGCCTAATGTGGTGCTTTATCTCACGACCCTGAGATCATGACCTGAGTCAAAATTGAGAGTTGGATGCTCAACTGACAGAGCCACCCAGGCACCCCTTGACCTAATTCTTAATAACACCCCCTTTCACTCTTGAAAGTGTCTTGACTTGGGAGGTATGTTATATGGTCGCCCCAATCAGAGCCAGATGTGCGTTGGGTCTGGTTGGGTTGGTGCAGATGAGAATAGTGACCTTGGAGGAGCTGCAAATGGAAGGCACCTGTGCCACTGAATCACCATGTAGAAAAGCACCCTCCATGGCTCCAGACCCCCGTTCAGGACTCTGCGTGAACGAGACATAAATTGCCAAAGGGAATCGTTTTTTGGAGCCCTAAACCAGTTTGTTATAGCAGCTAGTGTTCCCCTGAAATCAGTTAGGAGCAAAAATGAGAAATCTCCATCCTGCTTTACAAAGTGAAAGTACAGGCATCAGTGTCAGGCATCCAAGCCCATTTGCTTTATACCTACAGACTCCTAAATCACATGAACCCACGGTCAGCACTATGCAATTTCTATGAACAAATCTTTTTTTAATTACATACTTTGAGTATGGACAATGTTCCCCCCTAGCTTCTTCCCAGGTCTCGCTTTAAAAGATCAAATGTGCTTGTGACAGCAGATTCTTACATTTTAAAGGAATTAAAAAGAAGAAACTCACTGTGTTTTCAAGATGTGGGCTTTGGGAATCAGATGGGCTTAGTATGAACTAGTATGGAGATGTTCACTAGCTGTGCAGCCCAGGAAAACATCACTGAGCGCCTCTGCGTCCCAGGTTCCTTACCTGTAAAACAGCAGCAACAGTGCTAATTCTCCTTTTCTCTCTCCTCTTCCTCCTCCTTTGTCCCTTTGATAAAATTTTGATGAGTTAATCCAGGCACATATATGAAATACGAGGTCCCAAAGTGTATATATTAATGGTAAGTGTGTGGGGGTGACTTCTGTCACAAGAGGCCTTGTACTTGGCCTCTCTCATGCAGAAAAGCAGCACTATGGAGAAGTGATGGGATCAGGACCACATCCTGGTGTCTGTCCCTTCCCCCTCCATCCTTTCGTCCATCTCTGACATCATCTGCCACCTGACAGGTGGCTGATGAGCTCAGCCCAGGTGTGGGGGCAGCCCTGCCACGTGAAGGCAATGCCCCCAGGGACAGCCTTCACCCAGGGGCAGACTGGAGCCAGTGCCTGGATGCCCTGGTTCCTGGTCTCAGAGAATTGAATGTGAGGGGTAGTGTCCAGGGCTGCTCAGGTGTCTTGGAAGGATTGAGCGCTGGTGGCCTTCATGGGTGACCGGCATAATCAGTGGTGATTAGCTTCTCCTTCTTCCTCTCTCAAAGAATCTGTTCCTGTAGAAATACCGCACTGGATCCTTGTCCCAGGTTCTGCTTTGGGCAAACCCAGATTGAGACACTGGGGGCTCGCTTCCCTGCTTCGCAGTTTCCCAGCCATGCAGCCTGTGTTGTGGGGTCTGTTGACTCATCTGGAAATGCAGCGATGGCCTCATCTAGCCTTGTCAACCACCTGCTCCCTGTCATGGTCCCTGAATAAGAAAATGTCTCTTGACTTGGGTTCTAAATCCCAGTGTCAAAACTTTGTGATCTGGGCTGGACCCTACAAAGTTCCCTGTTTTCTAAGGCCTAGGAATTTGGAGCAAAAGGTCAGTTGTCCATCCATATCCATGAGCACATGGGGATGCAGCCAAAGAGGTAGAGAGAGCAGAAGAGAGCACATCAACCCCCGATGCCTGAGACCCACCTGACTTGGCTGGGGGCCTGGCTGCCTCCTGAGAGAGGAGCAGAGAGGGGGTGGTCGGCTGACATGGGCATCAGGGCATGCTGGCCAGGCCTGGCTCCACTCCCCAGTTCTTCAGGATCTGAGGTCAAAGGAGAGAGGCGAGCACCAGAAACGTGTGATCCCTCCAATGCCCACACATGGGCCCAGACAGGCCTGGAATCTGACCCGTACCCCTCACACCTCTCTCCTAGAAGAGCTGGCGGGGAGCGGGGGGGTCCATCAGGAAAGCTTTGCGAGTGAGTTTTGCCCTAGAATACTGAAGCGCAAGTCAGGCGAGATCGTGTTTGTGGAACTGCTTTATGAAGAGTTAAGTGTAAGGTACAGGACAGACATAACTTTAAAAGAGATGGAGAGAACTCTGATTGTAACTCCAGGGAAGTTTCATGAATCAGAACTCTCTTTCCTGGATGCTGATTGCTCAGAGGGTGGTGGGTGCTAATTACGTGAAATTAGGAGGGAAATACCTCCTTTCACACCTGGAACAAGCTGGGAGAGGCTTCTCCACTAAGTTTCCCCGTGGGCCAGGCAGAGGGAGCCCTGCCGCGGCAGTGGGCAGTGCGTCCTGCTGGCCGGAGGGAGCCGCGGGGCGCCGGGCGGGGCAGGCGCGGGCCCCACAGCTCCCTTCCACCTGCCCAGCAGCCAGCAGGAGGCAAGCTCCGGAGACTTGAGACAAACCTGGCTGTAGCTACGGACTCTGTTTACAGCTTGCTAGGGGCCCAGGGAATCACCGAGGGAGGGAGGTTGCCAGAGGAACCAGAGCCAATCCTCTCTCTCTCTCTCTCTCTCTCTCTCTCTCTCTCTTTCCCCCTTACCTGAAAATAAAAGATCACCGCGGCCTTCGGGGGCATAAAGCGTTGCTGCCCGAGCTCCGGGCTGGGCGAAGCACTGCTGAGGGCCTGGGAGGCGCCGCCGGCCCTGGGGGGCAGTTTCCCTTCCTTGCTGTGAAAGCTTTCTTTTCTTTTCTTTCTCCGGCTTCCTTGCTCGCTCGGCTCCAACCTTACCCGCCTAAAATTTCTTCCCAGGCAAAGCTCCCATACCCGTTTCTGGTTATGCTTCCCTCTTACAGCTCTCTCTCCTTTTTAAAAAATTTATTTCTCGATCTACCCACTTTGTTGTTGCTTCCTGGGATTGTTTACCAATGCAACAAATGCTAATATTATATGAAACATGCTAGAAAGTGCCAGCACACAGAGAAGGAGTCCCCCCCCCCCAACTGGCCCAGGCCGCAGAAGCCCCGTGGGTGCTGGTGCCGGCCTGCCCTGGGACCTGGCAGGCTTGCCCGGCAGGAGGCTGTGCGAGAACCCTCCACCACGGTGCTCTTTTCTTCCTTCCTTGTCTCCTGAGCCTTGGAGGGAACAGTGGGTGGCCCAGTGGGTGAGCACAGGTATAGGAGACTTTCTTGGGTCCTTTTCCTTCCCACCTGATAGGTTCCTGCAAAGGGCTCATGCCCAGTCTTTTTTTGTTGTTTTTTTAAGATTTTTAAAAATTATTATTTATTTGAGAGACAGCGAGTGAGCAGACAAGCTTGCATACAAGAACAGAGGGAGGGGGAGAGGGAGAGGGAGAAGCAGACTGCCCGCTGAGCAGGGAGCCCCATAGGGCTCTATCCCAGGACCCCAAGATCATGACCTGAGCTGAAGGCAGATGCTTAATTGACTGAGCCACCCAGGTGCCCAATTTAGTGCCCAGTCTTGAAGGGAAATTTATTCATATAGTAGACATTCACTGAAGTCTTCTGTGTGTCAAGCAGAGTGTTTAAGCCCACAACTCTGGGATAGACTGGGTTCCAATCCTGCCTCTACCACATATAAGCTGTGTGACTTTGGACAATGAGTTAACCTCTCTGTGCCTTGGTTTGCTCATCTGTAAACTATCTTTTTTTTTTTTTTGTAAAGATTGTATTTATTTATTCATGAGAGACACACAAAGAGAGGCAGAGACACAGGCAGAGGGAAAAGCAGGCTCCCTGCAGGGAGCGTGAAGCCAGACTTGATCCCAGGACCCTTGGGATCACATCCTGAGCCAAAGGCAGATGCTCAACCACTGAGCCACCCAGATGCCCCTCATCTGTAAAATATCTTATTCATGAAGGTTAAATGAGGTAGTATTTGTAAAGCCTCTGGCAGAGTGCCTGGCCTACAGTGAACAAGGTTTGTTCGGGGCGCCCGGGTGGCTCAGTGGTTGAGCGCCTGCCTCTGGCTCAGGCCGTGATCTCGGGATCCTGGGATCGAGTCCCACATCGGGCTCCCCACAGGGAGCCTGCTTCTCCCTCTGCCTGTGTCTCTGTCTCTCTTTCTCTGTGTCTCTCATGAATAAATAAATAAATCTTAAAAAAAAAAAAAACACAAGGTTTGTTCAATAAAAATAAGCCGTTCTAGGTGCTGGGCATGTAGGGATGCTCTGGAGCCCATGGAGCCTTCACATGGAGGGTGGAGACAAATTATAAACATGTGAACAAAGAAATGATATAATTGCAGTGTCACAAGGAAAATTAAACCAGCAACAGGACAGAGGGTAAGCAGTAGGTGTAGGGGAGTTAGGGGGTGGGTGGGGACCTGAAGGAAGGTCTTCCAGAGGAGGGGTGTCTACATGGAGACCTGAATAATGACAAGGAGCAGCCACGGAAAGAGCAAAGGAGTGGAATCCAGGCAGCGGGAATAGCATGTGCAAAGGGCTGCTGTGTGGGAGGAAAAGGAAGACAGGTGTGGCTGAAGGGGGGATAGGAGGAGCTGTGTGTGGATGAGGATGGAGAGAAGCAGGCCCAGGTCCCGTGGGGGCCCAGCAGGCCCCAGGAAGAAATGGATTCTTCTCTACCTGCAGTAACAGACTGCACTCATCTCCCAGGGCTGCAGCAACGAAGAACCACAAACTTGGGGACTTAAAACAGAAATGTGTTCTCTCAGAGGCCTGGAGCCCACAAGTCTGAAATCAAGGTGTCTGCAGAGCCACAGTCCCTCTGAAGGAAGCCTCTAGAGCAGCACCCTGCCTTGTCTCTTCCAGCTTCTGGCAGCCTCAGCTCTTCCTGGCTTTTCTTAGTCACTGTCTCTGCCCTCACACGGTCCTCTCTGTGTGCGTGTCTCTGTCATCATCTCTTCCTCCGAGGACACCAGCCATTGGAAGTAGGGCCCACCCTAAATGCGATAGGCAGCATCCTGAGATCCTTCACTTAATTATATCTACAAAGACCCTGCTTCCGGTGAGGTCGCATTCATAGGCACCATGGGTTAGGACTTGGACATAGCTTTTTTAGGGGGGCTGCAAGTCAACGCGCTACAGATGCCACTCGTAGTTTCAGAAATGGCTCGTGATTTAGTGGCATCACGCGGGCTGCGGTGTGGAGATTGGATCAAAGGCAAGTTAGGGGGGCTGCGGTAGGTAAGGATGCCAGAGATGGTGGGGAGAAAGAGAAAAGGTGTTCTCTTCTTGGACACGAACATTGTCACGGATCACCGTCAGACAAAGGCACGGTGTCCACAAGGGATCAAGAGAGCCACAAGACCCCTCTGAAATCATGTCTGAACACAGACTGGGAGTGGCCATGGTCCAAACCACAAAATTAACCAGACATTCTCCATCCTGGCTAATGTGACTCCTTTTTTTTTTTTTCCCCTTAAAGATTTTATTTATTTATTTGAGAGAGAGAGCACAAGAGGGGGGAGAGGGGCAGGGGGAGAGGGAGAAGCAGACTCCTCGCTGAACAGGGAACCCAATGAGGGGCTTGATCCCAGGACCCTGAGATCATGACCTGAGCCAAAGGAAGACACTTAACCAACTGAGCCACTCAGACGTTCCATCCTTTTTTTTTTTTTTTAATTTTTAATTACCATCAGCTATAGCTTTGCTCCATCCTTGTCACCTTCCAGGTAAGAGTTATTAAGATGCTCCATCACAGCATTACCCCCGATTCTGATAGCAGCCATTCCAGAGCAAACCTTGCTTCCTTGAACTTGAGGCTGCACCCCCACATCACACAACAGAAGCCTCAGTCCTCTGGCAGGTTTTAAATGACATGCCCTAGGGTTCCCAGTGGTGTGTGCTCACCCTTGTTGCAGCAAATCAGCAAACCTAATTTTGTTTCATTCACAGAGTGCTCCTGGTGGTCACAGATTGAAGGGCGGTGGGGGCTTTGTGGCAGTGGGCAATCCACAGGGCCCTGTGCCTGGTTTATTGCTGTGCTGCTGCCATATTGGAATTTATAATCATATTCCAAGAAGGGGCTTTGTGTGTTAATTTTTCCTGGCCCTTGCAAAGTCTGTAGCTGGTTCTTTTCTTTTTTTTTTTTTTTTAAGATTTTATTTATTTATTCATGAGAGACACACACAGAGAGAGGCATAAACATAGGCAGAGAGAGAGAGAAGCAGGCTCCCTGCGGGGAGCCTGATGCAGGACTCAATCCCAGAACCCTGGGATCACCACCTGAGCCAAAGGCAGACACTCAACCACTGAGCTACCCAGGTGCCCTGGAGCTGGTTCTGCTGAAGAGCACTGACAGTGGCTAATGGCAGGGTCATTGTGGTAGAAAGAGGGATGGGTGTGTGGATTCAGGACTTTTTGGCCTAGACATGCAGGACTGGTTGCTAGTTTGGATTTGCGTGGGGGAATGCAAGGAAGAGAGAGAGAAAAATCTGAATTTGCTCTGGGGTAGGGAATGCCCCTTATCAAAATGGGAAATATCGGGTGGTCAAGTCAAGCAGGCTTTGCATTGGGAGGGTTTGGGTCAAGAGTCTCAATCTGGGGATGCCTGGGTGGTTCAGTGGTTGAGCATCAGGTCATGATCCTGGGGTCCAGGGATTGAGTCCTGCACCGGGCTCCCTGCAGGGAGCCCCCTCTGCCTATGTCTCTGCCTCTCTCTCTGTGTCGCTCATGAATAAATAAATAAAATCTTTAAAAAAAAGTCTCAATCTGGTGAAAATATCCTTCCTACCTTATTCTAGGAAATAGGCATGCAATGTTACATTTTTAAAAGTTGGTGACTCAGTGCTGTACTACAGTTTTGCAAGATGTTACCATAAGGCAGGGAGGAGGGGAGAACAGAATAAAGGGGATATGGGATCTCTTCATATTATTTCTTACAACTGCATGTGAATCTCCAATTATCCCAAAATTAAAAGTTTAATTAAAAAAATTGGTGACCCAGAAAATCAGGATGTGAATGGAACGATAGGCAGCTCCAGGCAGGTGTTACTCATTTGTATTCATAAGTTCTTAAATCTGCAAGGCGTTTAGGGGCAGCTCACACAAGGGATACAGCCCAGTGAAGGGGCCGTGCATGGCATCTAAGGGGACAGTGGTGGCCACTGCGGCACCTGAGCATCTTTCCTAGGGTCCTCGAGCTGGGGACTAATGGGGTGGAGAACAGCTCATCTCTCCAAGGCCCTGCCAATGAGGGGTGTGGACTTCACCAAGGAAAGTTCTGTGAGGAAAGTGATCTGGGCACTCAGCTCCTGTAGGAGTTTCTGGTCACTTCAGCAGGGGGTGAGCCCAGGGTACTTTGGGCCTGGACACCATGAGGAGGAAGAGAGACAGAATGACTCCTGTTGGCCTCTACTTTTATGCTTCCGTTAGGTAGATTCAGGCTCCTGGGGGTAGGGGTGGGGGGAGCATTTCATCTTGATATTTGCAGATTTATTCACAGAACTCCCCACACATCTGGAGGAGAATATATGACTTGCCCCCTAGAGGAAATAGTTAAATGAATCGCTAAAGCACAAAATGTTCCTGTAAAATTGCTCCCATATTTTATTAGACGCAGATGAGCATGAATTATTGTGAAGCCAACAGGAGGGTTTGCAAATTGGGTTCTTGCCTTTCCATAAACAGCTCTTCCACACCTAGATCATTATGGAAAAGCTTTAACAGAACATTGGTTTGGGATAGGGGCATTGAATAATTCATTCGCTCATCCATCCATCCATCCATCCATCCATCCAACATTTACTGGGCACCCGCTGTATGCCAGTAATGTCAGCTAACTGGCAGCTACAGGTGTTATTCTCACTGACCTACCTCTAAATGAGTCCTTTTGAAATGAGCTCACTTGGGGGTTGGAATGTTATGGGAGGGACACCTTTTGTGAGGAAGGGACTCCCTGTCACGCATCCCAGAGGGCCACTGTCCACAGAGAAGTTACTTTTTCATGTACCCCTCAACAGTTAAAAATGCTCCCTCACCTTGAATTCTTCTGTCTTAAAATCTGCTCATTTATGTCAAGGTGTGAAATTTCTTGCAGGAAAAAATGGACCTGGTTGTGCAAAACTGCTTTTCGAGTTATTCGTTTCTTATCTTCTGTGTGGCTCTGCCAAACTGATCACAGCTGGGCATCTGAAGGATCTGCTTTCTGCTCAGAATGCCCAGCTTGGGGCAGGGAGCAGAGAGCAGGGGATGAGAGGACAAATATCGCTTATTTCTCCTCCTCTGTCTGGAACTTAGGCATAACAGTGAGGCTCGTAGGATCATTGGAGCAACCAGGGACTGGTACACAATGCTCCCTCGGCCACCATGGACAAGTGAGTAAGGGGAGGATTTTCTCTACCAGCCCTGGCCTGAGCTGGGGATGGGAGTGGTGGTTGCCCCTGACATGGCTGGGCAGATGTTGGCTCAGTGGAGGGCTGGGCCCTCACCCCAACGGGACCCAGGGCTTCTAAACTTGTCAGAGGCACTGCAAGCTGTCCTTCTGGGAGGGGGGCATGGAATCTTCCCCAAGGGAGGCTTCTTGAGGAAAAGCAAAAAGTGGGAAGGACACCCAGAGGTGCCACCTGTTGCATGGAAGTCCTTTACCATATTGATGTGTGGGGCTCTTACAGCACCTGCAGGCTGGGCTGGAGCAGGGGCATCCCATCTCCTCCAACTTGTGAGCATGGAAACAGCTCAGTGAGACCAATGATGTGTCCAGGATTTCCCAATGATTGGTGAAGGTTGAATTTGACTTGCTATACTTCTCTGCACCATGGCTTCCCAGGCAGGAGCTTTGTGATGACCTCTTTCAAAGGCAAAAAAAAAAAAAGAAAAAGAAAGTGTTGCTAAACATGTTTTGGGAGTCCTCTGTGAGGAGACCACTGGGCAGGAAAAGGTGCCCTCCACTGCATCTATTTTCTGGTAAGGTGAGGTGTGGAGGAGGATGATTGGGGAGTGTCTGGAAGCATCTTCTTCCATCTGAGGGCTGCAATTTATGATCAAGTCAGGCAGACACAATGGTTATCCTCTTGATTACAAGTAGTGGACACCTGGACTCAGAAATGCAGGAAACAGAGTTGGGCATTCATACTAAATTCTCCCAAAATTGAGAGGGCTCAGGGAACCTGAGAGTGGGTGGAGGGAGGTGGCAGTGTCTGGTTCTTAGCAGTTGAATGCTCATCAAAAGACCCTTTGGTTCAAACTTTCAAATCATATTGAAATAATTCTTCAGAATGTCTATTTTGGTAAATAGAGTAGGATACATATGGTTGCACCTTTATTTGAGTCATTGAGGTCCTGCAGTGTTTCTGGGTCAGGATTTTACTCCTGAAGTCTCAGTGTGGTGTTCTGGAAATGCCCTGGTCTCAGCATCAGAAGACCCAGCCTCCCGGGTGGCTCTGTGACTTCTGGCAGGGCACAATGTGCTGAGCTACAAGTTTTCCCTCTGTAACAGCAAAAGAGAATAGTGTTCACTTTATGGATCATCCAAGGGTGTTGTAAAGTTGACATTGAATGAGCTTCTCAACTTGACTTCTAGATCCCTGTGCAAACACAAATTGGTGCAATCAACCAGAGGAGAGAGGAGACAGGACCAAATGTCTTTTTTAAACCCAAATAGGCTTGTCTATAGTCAGGGTTCTCCAGAAAAACAGAACCAATAGATTCTATCTATCTATCATCTAGCTATCTATTTATCTATCATCTATCTATCTTCTATCATCTATCATCTATCTCTCATCTATTGTCTACCATCTACCTATATCATCTATCTGTCTACCTATCAAACTATCTACCTATCAGATACCACGGAGACTTATATAATGAGGAATTGGCTCAGGTGACTATGGAGGCTGAGAAGTCCTGCTCTCTGTCATCTAACACTGGAGGCCCAGAAAAGCTGATGGTATAAAATAAGATGAGATGAGATATTTCAGCTCTAGCAGTGAGTCAGGAAAAAAGTAGCAAATTCCTCTTTCCTCTGTCTTTTGTTCTTTTCAGGCCCTAAATGGATCGGATGAAGCCCACCCCACGCTGGGGAGGGCCATCTCCTTTCCTGAGCCCACACCTTCAAACACAAATCTCATCCAGAAACACCCTCACAGATATACCCAGAAATCATATTTAATCTGGGTGCCCCATGGCCAGTCAAACTGACACATAACATTAAATCGACATCACCATCTGGAAAGCTTCTTTCCATTCATGAAATTGGAGGCATGGTCTTTGGCAGCTCAGCTCGTTTCCTGAGGCAGGGGAGGAAATGTTGGGAGCTCTGGGGCAGCTGTCAGGGATGAGGGATTCCAAATGCCAAAAGATGGGAAAAGCACATGAAGAAGCATCAGTGGGCGACATTCTTTGAGAGCCGTAGCACAGATCAGAATATCTTTTGATAGTTTTTATGTCATGGGTGTGTTTCTTTGAAGGTGACGCCACCTGGAGCCCTGGGATGAACTCGGATTACATTTAGAGAGTTATTCTCAGAATCTGAGAACTGGGTGTTACATTCAGTTGCAGCCTGTATGGTACATAATCACTCAGTACCTGAGCTATTGTATAATAAAGAATCTGACTGGCCTTTGTTCCTGGTTCCAGGAAGGGAGCTTCTAAGTCCTTGGAAATTTCTGAGTTGTTGGGAGTGTGTGTTAGTCATGGTGGCCTCCTTGGATGATGCCTGAGTTTGATGTTAATGAAATGACTAAGGATGGGTGCTGGCCAAACCAGAGAGACCAACCAGGTGATGAGTAGGTTGTGGCTTCAAGCGGGGGAATATCACCTTGTTATGGTCGAAATGTTTGGGGCTCCTCCAATTCATGTGTTGAGATCCTAATTCTCAGTGTGATGGTAGGAGGAAGTGGGGCCTTCAGGAGGTGATCAAGCCTTGAGGGTGGAACTCCCATGAATGTGATAGTGTCCTTATAAAAGAGACCCCACAGGGGCACCTGGGTGGCCCACTGGTGAGTGTCTGCCTTTGGCTCAGGTCATGATCCCGGGGTCCTGGGATCAAGTCCCACATCAGGCTCCCTGCAGGGAGCTGCTTCTCCCTCTGCCTATGTCTCTGCCTCTCTCTGTGTCTCTCATGAATAAATAAATAAAATCTAAAAAAGAGAGAGAGAGAGAGAGAGAGACCCCACAGAGCTCCCTCACCCCTTCAGCCATGTGAGAACACAGTGCAAAGATGGCCATATAGGAACCAGATGTACCAGGAATCTGGTTCATGCCAGACCCAAGGCTGGGTGAAGTTTCTTGGTTGGTGGATCATAGGTGTGCTGGAGGGTGACATGCTCAGATTCCATGGGGAGAGGGCACGGAAGCCGGGTATCCAAGTCCCTCCCAGAGCTCACCCTCTGCAGCTCTTCGTTTGTCTGGTCCTGATCTGTAACTTTTATAATAAAACCGTAATCAGTAGTACAGCACTTACCTGAACTCTGTGAGTTATTCTAGCAAATTATTGAACCCGATGGGGGTCACAAAATCCGTCCTCATCTCTCCCACCATTTGTGGCCAGTTGGTCAGAATTGCGGTGGCCTGGGGATCCCTGAGCCTGTGCCTGGTGATTGAAGTGGGAGCGATCTTGTGGTGGGGGGGTCGCGCCCTTAAACCTGCGGAATCTGTGCTAATTCCAGGCGGCTAGAAGTACATTGTGGTAACCGCAGAGCCAAGAGAACCCCATATCTTATATCATCTCTTTTCCACCCAGAAATATTTTTCGAGAGCTTATTTTGTGTCAGGCACGGTGGTGGGTGCCATACATACCACCTCACTGCTGAATGTCATGTTACTAAAGGAATTTGTGAGGCTTGGAACACCACTAGTGTCAAAGGGGCGATGTTGTGAAAAACACATTGAGATCGGAATTACTATTTTTAGGATGAGGCACAGATTTGGAGGGGCCAGATTTCCACATACATTCATTAAACCAAGGAAGTCTAAAAGCTTCACGAAGTTAAGGCCTGGGAAGTAATTCTCAGCCTCTCCTGAGGAGGTACCCATTTGTGAAGACCAAGTTGTTTCCGGGGGGAGAAAGGAGGCTGGTGGCAGATGTCCCTGCTCTGCCCTTAGGATCTCCTGCGATGTCCCAGTTGGGGTGAGTTTGCCGTGGGGGAAGCTCTCACACTGTGAGGGCAGGGTAAGCTGTTGGCAGGGGTGTGAGGACTGCAAGGGACATGGCATGTCCAGAGCAGAAGGGAGGGCTTGGGGACGTCCCGAGTCCTCGGGGGCGGGGGGCCCTGGGCAGAGACGCACGGAGGGATGAGAGTCTGCAGACTCCACAAGCTTGTGCTTACTGGGCCTGGAAGCCAGGGCCTCAGTTCTGAGAAGGCCAGTCTCTTGGTCCCACAGGAGCATCAGGTTGGGCTTCATTTGTTAAAAAGCATTGCAGCAGTTGGGGAAAATGAGTCACAGTGGACTACACTGCCCCTCCCCAGTTAGGGGCAGTTGAACAAAATTTGGAGATTCAGATGTGGTGGGCCAGGTACTTATGAGAACTTCCCGAAGGTGGGAGTTGCTGAAAACACTGGATTTCCTTACACAATAGAGTGGCTCCCGATTCTCACAGTTAGACTCACCAGAGGTGGGGGTGGAAAAGACACCCTCTCAACAGCCTCTAAGACCAATGGAAAGGGAGCATGCTGAGCACCAGACAGGCTCGCAGACATCATGCGGGTGTGCCCAAGCCTCTGAAGCAACCCTACAACCAGTGGGTGGGGTGATCAGCAATCCCCTCCAGAGCCAGCTGGGGCTGGAGGAAAGCGTGGTGTCCCCAACCTGCTAATGGAGGGGGGGCTGGGGTGGGTCAGCAGCCCTGGTATTTCACAGAGCCACTCAGGGGCTTTTCAGAAATCTGGGAATGGGGATGGCCTGAAACTTTCTTCAGGTCTTCAGCAAAAAACATCCAGGAGCCGACAAACCCCACAAGGGAAGGATGTGCCTCCCTCTCCCAACATCAGACACAGACCCTGGAGGGTGGAGAGGAAATGCCAACCCCAAGAATTTCCTCTCATCTCTCTGCTCTGCCGTTCTGCAACAAAAGCTTTATCCTCAATTGGCTCCCCCTTATGGTTCCACATCATCTACCTCGCTTCTTCATGTCCCATTATCCAGATGGTGACTGGAGGCTCTGTCCCACATCCAAGCATGAGTCCCAAGATCCATCTGGGCCTGTAGCCAGGGGAATGGACATGCTAGTAGGTTTATGTCCACTGACACTCCAACTGAGCCAGTCTGTGGTGGGCTGAGTTGTGTTCCCTCTCAATTCATATGTTGAAAATCTAACCCTCAAGTAGCTAAGAATGTGCTATGTGGATATGGGGCCTTCAAAGGGTTAATTAAGGTAAAAAGAGGTCATTAGGGTGGGTCCTAATCCAGTAGGACTGGTGTCCTCGACTAGGGTCCTTATGAGAAGAGGAGACCAGGACAGACACAGACACACATAGAGGGGCACCCAGGTGAGGACACACGGAGCCATCTATATACCAAGAAGAAGGGCCTCAGAGGGAACCAGCCCTGCCGACACCATGATCTTGGACTTGCAGCCTCCAGAAATGCAAGAAATAAATGCCCGTTGTCTGATATGGGCACATATATGCCCTCCCACATATGCCCTCCCATATGTGGTACTTTGTCATGGGGCCCCTGGCAAACCTTAATACCTGGCCTCGACATCTGGGGTGGATTCACCTTCCTCAAAGCACATGGACAGTACCCATGGGCAAGAGCAGCAGCCCAATGGGAATCTGGGATCTGTTAGGAGGAGGGAAGGGGACCCAGAGTAGACTCTACAAAGATCTCCCACGATGGAGAAGAAGAGACACTCTCCATCTTGTTCTAGGTCTTTCTTTTTTAACCCAGCACCACATTTAAGACTCACCGATGTTGCTGGTATGTCTCCTTCACCTTCTCTGGTTGCTGGGTTGAGTTCCGCGGTACGTGCTGCCGTGTGGGATTCCTCTGTTTCCCGGAGCGGGAGGGTGCTGGCTGCCTTCCATTCCCTCATTCTGCTCCTCCAGCTCTGTCCCCAGCAGGCTGCCCTGTATGGACCCCAATGATGGTCCTCTTGCTCTCTGGCTTCCAACTGGGTCTGGCGGGCAAGGGGAGGGCAGGGCGGTTCTTTCTGGGGCTCCTTCTGGCAGCAGCACTGTAGCTGACTGAGTCTTGCTCATCCACACCTCTTCCCATTTGGGTTCATTCACTGCTCCCTTCCGTCCTCCCTCAGGCCTGGATAATAGCCCTGCTGCTCTGAACCTGGGTCTTCTGCACTTTCTCTGGGGTTTCCCTGTACCCACACTTCTATAAATCCATTTGCAAATGAACCCTCAAATGGTCCTGATTTGGCCATACCACCTGTTTCCTGCAAGGACCCTGAGGGGTCCGGCCTGGGTTCCTTCCACAACCTGCCATCTCAAACAGGTCCCTGATGGGTGTCCTGGCATGGGTCCCTTCCTGGAGTGAGAGGCAGCTCTCCAGGACAGAACCTGACAGTCCTCCTCATCAGTGCCACCCCAGTCTGCCATGCACAAGAGCTCCCATGGCCCTGGGTTTTCATCCACATTTAATAGTATCCTGATTCTTGTCTATTCCGCGGATAAAAGTGGTATCTCCCTGTTGCCTTCATCTGCATGTACTTGTTAGCCATTTGGGCTTTCCCTTTGCCTATTCATGACTTTTGATCTACCTGAATTTCTTTCTTTTTTTAAAAGATTTTATTTACTTATTTGACAAAGGGAGAGAGAGCACAAACAGGGGGAGTGGCAGGCAGGGGCAGAGGGAGAACCAGCCCCCCTGCCAAGCAGGGAGCCTGACATGGAACTCGATCCCAGGATCAGGACCTGAGCTGAAGGCAGCTGAAGGTGATGCTTAACCAACTGAGCCACCCAGGCACCCCATGTATCTGAATTTCTTGACCCTATATTGGTCTTGGTACTCCTAAAACATGCCCTGGGGGCTTGGGGTGGGGTTTATCTTGACTGTGAAATAAGACCTTCCTTCTGTATTTGATAGACTAAAACTTAAAAAAAAAAAAAAGAGCAAGTTCCATTAAAAAACAAACAAACAAACAAACACAATTACTTTTAAACTGAGGTGGGGACAGGGGCACTGCTGAGCAACACAGCCTGGACATAAACCAGCAGAGGGGTGACCTCTGGGTCCCACTGCTTGGCTGTTTGGGACCAGAGCTACTCACTCAGGAGCAGGCCTGCTCTGGGGGAAGGACCCTCCCACCCCCCCCCAGGCTACCATTCACTTTGCGGTTGCAAGACTCTGAGCGGAAAGGCTGCCTGTTAGAGGAGATAGCCCCAGCTTCCTGCATTGCAGTGTAGTCCTGGGAGGCCTCAGGTCAGCACATCTGTGACCTCGGGCAAACAGGGTGGATGGTTGGGGAGGCTGGCTCCCCATCCAGAAGGCTCTCTGTATTAGTACTGCCAACGGGAGGCTTGAAACAACAGGGGTTTACTCTGCCGGAGCTCCCGGGCTCCAGAGGCCAGAAGCCCAACATCAAGTTGTCTGCAGGGCCGTGCTCTGTCTGAATGCTCCAGGGAGAGAATCTGTTCTGGTCTCTCCAGCTTCTGGCGGTTCCTGGCACTCCTTGATCTTCCTGGGCTGGTCAACCTCACTAGTCTCTGCCGGTCCTCCCCTGGCCTTTGTCCCTGCGGCTCTCTGGGTCCTCCTGTGTCTCTGAGGAGGAGACTCTCAATGGATTGGAGCCCACCATAAATCAGTGGGCACCACCATGATCTCAGCTCTAACCTCAGTCATTCCTCAGCAAAGACCCTATTTCCAAAGAAGACCATATTCTGAGGTTCCAGGTGGACATGGATTTGGGGGGACACTTATTCAGTCCCTTAGGCCCTCTACAGGTGAATCAATTGGCAGACAGACCGAAGGGGCCAGAAGAGGCCACCACGAGCTGGGGAGGGCAGTGGGGCCAGCCCAGTGGGAAGAGGGAATATTTATATACTCTTGCTCACTGTCCCCAGGCAGAGAAGGTCCAGAGCCACTGCCCCCTTGACCGTGGTGATACCCTCACACTCTTCCTGGAGACCCTTGGCCTTTCCTGTGGTCGATGTTGGCACAAGCTAGGTTCTGAGCCGAGAGCGGGATGCTCATCCCAGGCTGGAGCAGAGGGCTGCTGTGGTCCATACCACCCTCACCGCTGCAGGAGCAGCGGAAGTGTGGGCCCTGGCTTGGTGAGGTGAGGGATTGCATTCCAAAGGGCAAACGGGTTCTGTCTCCAGGCAACTTGTAATTCTTTTGTTCTGAGAAGAAAAGCAGAGCTGCACACTGGAGAGGGGAGCTGGGCCCCTGAGAGTTCTGAAGCCAGAACGGGCTCACCTCCTGGCCCTACCTACGCTCCGGGCCTGTGAGGGCATCCGGTGGGCACCACTAACACGTATGGGGCCAGAGCAGAGGCCGGGTCCTGCTGCCCATGTCCCGGGGCTGGCAGAGGAGGGAGGCCGGCTCCTCAAGTGAGAGGCAGGAGGGGACTGCCCCTTCTTCCGCACCTCACACCTCGCACCTCGAGGCTCCTGCCCAGGGAGGAGCCGGGAGAGGCGGTCTTTGGTTTCACGGTAGCACCCAGCCCTCGACGATCACGGAGGTCACCGGCCCACCAGGACAGGGAAGGGTGGACAGCGTGGCTCTCCCGGTGTATCCCCGGAAGGCTGAAGTGAGAACAGGATTTCCTATCTTATGGGCCAAGCTGAGAGCAGAGGGGGGAGCTTCCCTTGGGGACCAGAGGGTTTCTGGGTCTGCCAGGAGGGGATGGGCTGCGCCTTTGGCTCTGCCCCCACTAAGCACCACAGAGGCCTCCTGGGACCAGTGCCAAGCAGTGTGGACGGCTGGCCAGCGGGTGGTGCGTGGTGCTGGGATGCCAGCTGCCCCTCTACAGCCACAGGTACCAGGCTGGGGACTGAAGGTGGCCCTACGGCAGAGCAATGGTGGTGATGCTCAGGGGGTGGTGCGGGTTGGGGACTTCTCAGGAGGCCCTCTTCTCACCTTTGCTCTCTGTGATGGAACTTGGTCCAGCGGCAAGTGGCCTCTCCATGCATCTGCCTGCATCCTTGGGAGGCAAGCTGGAGGCTGTGGATGAGAAGCTTCAGGATCCAGGCAGGGCCTCAGCTCACCCAGGGAGCAGAGCAGGTTTTCCTCTCTCCTGGTTTTGCAGGAGGGCTGTCCTTAGGGCGGGAGGGCCGTGGCTGTCCCTGGAGTCAGGAGGGAGATGAGCTCAGGATGGCAGATCTTGAACGAGGGGTTGATCTGAGCAAACACCGGAGGATTCGGGGGTGGGGGGTGGGGTCACTGAGACAGGGAGTCTTCAGGTCAACTCCGCAGGGAGTCCCCAAGGTCAGCCCCAGCCACAGCAGGCTGGATGGGGGCTCAGCTCAGGCTCGAGGAGGAGCGTGCTGCAAGTGGGTATAAATAATGAAACATTGCAGCTACTTACAGAACACCATGCGGAGAATGCTTGTGGATTCTCTTTGATGTCTCCTCTTCACCTGTGGAGTGTCTGTCTCCTGTGTTCCCACCTGCTGGGGAAGCCGAGACTCCAGGCTGGCTGTTTGGAGCTTGGTTCATGGTTGGGCTGATTGCTCCGGAGGCAGTTTGACATCCGGGCTTCTGCTTGCTCCCGTGTGCCCCAGTCAGGGGGGATTGCTGAGGGTTGCTCCCACCGCGCCCCTTGCCTCCTGGCCACGCACACTGGTGTGTAGTACAGACAACCCCAGGCAGGAAAGAGAAACCACTCCGGGTATTGAAACAGAGTGAATTTGTTGGTTACCCAGGTGATTAGGGAGCAGGGAAGCCAAGAGGGTAAAATGAGGCAACTCAGAGATTATCAACCTGGAAGCTGCAACCACCCCTGGGATTGGTAAGACCAGTGGAGGTAGTGGTTTTACCACTACCCAGTGTCTGGGGCTTTTTGTCAGGAGAAGGGATCAAGGAGGGAATTATTGTGTAGCAGGTGCCAGAGCAATGGAGGAGGAACGGCCATCCTGCAGCCTCCACCGGACAGTGGGGGCCAGGTCTTGGCTCCTTCTTCCATCCTTGCCTCCCAGTCTTTAAAAAAAAATTAGTATAAAATACACATAACAAAATTTGCCGTCTTAACCACGTTTAAGTGTATGGCTTAGTGGCATTAAGTGCATTCATATTGTGCGACCACCACCACCATCCATCTCCAGAACTTTTTCATCTTCCCAAACTGAAACTCTATCCCTATCAAATACTGACTCTGTCATTGTCTTCCCCCAGGCCCTGGCTCCCACTTTCTATTTCCAGTTTCTATGGATTTAACTGCTTTAAAATATTTTATTCATTCATTCATTCATTTGGAGAGGATGAGTGGGGGGACGGGCAGAGGGAAAGGAAGAAGAAAAATCTTAGGTGGACTCTAGGCCCAGCGTGGAGCCCATCACAGGGCTTGATGTCATGACCCCAAAATCATGACCTGAGCCAAAACCGAGAGTCAGACACTTAACTGACTGAGCCACCAAGGTGCCCCTGGACTACATTACCTAACATCTAAGTGTGATCATACGGTGTCTCTTTAGGTTTGGCTTATTTCACTTAGTCTAACATCCTCAAGGTCCATCTGTGTTGTGACAAGTGCCAGAACGTCCTTCCTTTTAATGGCTGAATAATATCCCACCGGATGGCTAGACCACATTCTGTTTATCTGTTCATCTGTTGATGGACACTTGGCCTGCCTCCACCTTTTGGCTCCTGTGAATAACACTTCTATGAACACAGCTGTACAAATATATCTTGGACACTCTGCTCTCTATTTTTTGGATATGTACCCGGAACTGGCATTGCTGGATCCTATGGTAATCCCAGTTTTAATTTTTTGAGGAGCTGCCATACTGTTTCCGGCACGGCTGCACTGATTTACATTCCCACCAACAGCACACAGTGGGCCACTTTCTCTGCATCTCTGCCAACACTTGTTAGTTTCTATTGTCGTTGCTGCTTTAAATAGTAGCCATCCTAATGGGTGTGAGGTGGTATCTCATTATGATTTTGACTTAGATTTCTCTAATGATTAGTGATGTTGAGCATCTTTTCTTGTGTCACCTTTCAAGTCTTGCCCTAGTGCCTCCCACTGACTAAACCTATCTAGAAACCAGAGGGCAAGGGAGCATGGGAAGTGTGGTTTTCTGCCCAAGTGAACAGGGAAAGGTACAGGATGGGGATGGGGGGCAGAGAGGTACTGTAAAAACAGCAAATATCAGGGATCCCTGGGTGGCTCAGCAGTTTAGTGCCTGCCTTCGGCTCAGGGCATGGTCCTGGAGTCCTGGGATCGAGTCCCACGTCGGGCTCCCTGCATGGAGCCTGCTTCTCCCTCTGCCTGTCTCTCTGCCTCTCTCTCTGTCTCTCATGAATAAATAGAATCTTAAAAAAAAAAATCCAGCAAATATCAGTGTCTATAATAAGGGACTCCAGGGTCTCCCGTGCATATTAATGTCCTGAGGAGTACACTAAACCCCTACAAAGGAAGGACCTGCCAAGATTTCACAGAAAGGAAGCAGCAGAGCTGGGGTTTGAACCTGAGCGTGTCTGACTCCCAAACCAGTGCTCTTCCCACTCAGTGATTTCTGCTGCCCATGTGGGGCTGGCAAGAATGGGGATCACTGGTTATGAACATGCTATGGCTTTTCACACCTCAGCAGCTTTGCTCATGCTGGTCCCCCTGCTTTGAATGCTTTTCCCTCCTTTCCCATCTGGAAAACTGATGCTTACTCTCAGCAGCTCAGCTCAAATGCCAGCTGCTATAACCTGAGCCCTGGGGAGAGCAAACCTGACAAGTTTGTTATTGCTTTAGTCTGTGTAAATAGCACAGAACAGTGATGGGGCCTCTGTCTTCACTCCACACTGGGTCCCTGGTGTTTGTCTCTTCCCAGCATACTGTCCCTGTACTTCTGATGACTCTGAGTTTCCTCTAGGGCTCTCTTCCCTCATTTTGTGTGGATTGGTGGTGCTGACACCACTCATTCCCAAGCTCATCATTCAATCCATCTTCTCAGGTCATAGAGATTTTCACTGAGCCTGTGGACAAGAGAGACCATCCTCCACAGAGCTGGCAAAGCTGTGATGACATCGCATGGGAGAGGCCTGTCTGAGAATGAAGCCAACAGAAAGGAAGGCCGCAGTCTTGGGCTGCAGCACTAGAGAGTCTTAACAACATTGTTTCTATGCCTGGATACAGCTGTATCCTCACCTCTGGGTACTAAAAAGTCCCTCTTTATGTGAGGCCAAGTTGTGTTGAGATTTGAATCACTTACCACTGGAAGTCATGATGGATGGATGTGCGTTGGGCCAAAGCCCTGGCCTTCACACACATTCCTGATTCGATGGTTCCTGGCCCAGCAGCTCTGTAGATCTTGCCCCCAGGACAAGTGGTCCTTCTGAATACCCCCAGAGCATAGAGACCAGCTGATCAGACATTGGTGGGATACTACTTGGGAAATTTTAAGTCAGGAGGGCACAGGTTTAGTGAGTTGCCCAACAAGGCCTGTAGGTGGTAGATGGTGGATCTGGGACTGCACCAGATATTGGGCCCCTTGGCCACTTTGCCCAAAGCTCCGCCTCTGGTGAGGGCTATAGGGGGATATCCTTGTTAGGTAGGATGACAAAGATATCCTTGTTTTTTAAATGGCCACAGAGCCAACAGAGCTATACGTGGTAAATGGCTGCAATGTCGGGACTTTGAGTCTCAGTGGTCCTGCCCTGGCTGAGACAGGCTTCTCTCTCTCCCAGGGCCCAGGAGGGTCACTACTGGGCACATGGTGCTTTGTGCTTCAAGGACAAAGCCGGAATGAGGCCCTAGCATCCCAGTGCCTCGTCAGCTCTGTGCCATTCCCCATCCTCCCTGGGCACTTTGCACATTCAAAAGCTATTTTAGAAGTAGCAGCACATCTGATTCTCTTTAATGCACTTCCAGGCAGCACAGATGTGCATCAATGAAAGAATGTTCCCTGAACCAAAGTGCTTCTGTGGGCCTCATGATCCTCTCCCTTGGCGCTCACTCCCAGGCCAAGAGCCTCCCATGAATCATGCATTAGCTTCTGTGATTGCTGCTCCGAGAGGTGGCAACTCTTACAGAAGGAGGGGGAGTCACTGTATGCTGTGGGAGGCAAAGGGTCTGGGTCTCCAGCTGGGAGCAGGGGCAGAGAGCAGGAGGCAGCAGACCCTGTAAAGGGAGGCAGATGTCTGCTAGTGGAGGTGAAGCTTGCAGCGTCCAGAGCCCTGCCACCAGTTCACATGGCGATAGGGCCCTGGCTCCTGCCCTCCCACTCCCGTCCCTGTGTGACAGACTTTATCCTGAATGAAGGGAGGATTTGGCACCCAAGGAACTCCCATATGGAGCCCAGCTTACAGGGGGGTGGGGGTGGGAGGGGAAGGGAACCAGCAGATACAAAACAAAGGGGTGGGGGGAAGAACCCTCCACAGGTGAGGAGATGACAAACAACCAGGCTAATGAGAGATGCGGAGCCACACAGCAACTCCCAGATCAAAATAATTGTACAGAGCTCATTAAAAACATAAATTAAGCACTGCAGTCGCCTGTCCCTAAAAATGTGTCTGTCAGACAGACAGATGACTGAGGGAAGATGTCTGATGTTTCTGTCATTTGCAAAAATACATTATTTTGAATTTGAGGGGGAGGCACAAAAATTCGTGATTTAATGTTTAAAGCGATTTTCAAAGTTTTTTGTTTTGTTTTGTTTTGTTTTTCCCTCTTAAGCTTAAAAACGTCCCTGGAAAAGAACATGAAGGCATATGTTATTAAGAGATGAAAGTCTCATGGCTCAGTGGCTGAGCATCTGCCTTTGGCTCAAGGTGTGATCCTGGGGTCCAGGGATCTAGTCCCACATCGGGCTCCCTGCATGGAGCCTGCTTCTCCCTCTGCCTGTGTCTCTGTGTCTCTCATGAATAAATAAAATCTCTAAAAAAAAGAGAGAGAGAGAGAGAGAGACAGAGATAAAAGTCTTTCCCTTGGATGAAATGAAGGCACCAGCCAGGTGGGTGTTCCCAACCGTGGTGGTCTCCGTGGGGAGGGCCCAGGGGATAGCAGGTATTCTTCACTGCGTGGGCAGAGCTCAGACCCAATAGTGCTTTACACACCAAAGGTTCTCTGCTGAAAACTTCCAGGTTCTTTCTCTGGGTCACCACTTCAACCTCCCTCCTGGCCCGTCTCTGTGAGTAGGGAAGGACAGGAGCCGCCTGTTTTTGAGGGGGGACCCTCCTGCCCACAGTACTGTCCAGAAAAGGAGGCTCAAGGCAAAGCAGCAGGAGGGATCTGGAGTTTGAGAGCTCAAAGCTCAGACTGTTTGAGGGATTCCCTTTGAGAAAAAGAATACATGAATGCAATACAAACTTGGGTAGGGAAATGAGTATTTATTTAGAATGACAAAGGAAATCACCACAAAGTCCTGAGGCCCTGGGAATCCAGCTCCTTTCCTCCTGCCATCTCTTTAGGCAAGTTACCAGACGTGTTTGCTGATTTCCTCCTTTTTCTCCCCACCTAGAATACTCTATGACTCCCAGGAACTTCCCTCTCACAGGGGCCCAAATAGGAGGTCCTGATGCTGAGGCTTCCTTAGCTTTACCAAAACTCTCCCTCTGGAAATGGGGCTGCTCAGAGATGTTACATCTCTGCCCTGGCTGGGATTCACCTCTGGGAGGTTGGGGTTGGGCATTCCAGGGCTAGAGGCTTTGGAAACACCTAGAATTCTGGGATTTGGGGGTACATGTCTGGAGGTAGCCTGGCATAGCTCTGCAGCTTCAGTCGATGGAAATCTGGCCAAATTGAATTATACTCTGTTCGGAAATAGATCATGTAGCAAGAGGGGGACTGGTAAGCCAGGGCCTGGAGACAGTGGTGGGCAGGGCCATGCAGCGGGGATGGGGCAGGAGGCATCTTGGCTGAGGCATCGAAGCCGGCTTGCCAGGGCTGATCGCTGGCACGGGAGAGAGAGCCTCGGGCTGTGCAGGCCCAGAACCCCTCCCCGCTCAAGTTTACCTCACTCTCCTTGTTCTGATTCCAGGCTAATCAGGCAAATTTGAGGGCATCAGTCATTCTCCGGGAGGCCTGCCTGCTGGCCAAGAAAGTGCGGTTACTCTGTGAGAAAGTCTGTCCACCCACAGTGGCCCCCAGGGGTCATCTGGCTCTCATTGGAGGTCGTCTGAGGGAGAGAGGCTGCTGGCCTGTCAACCTGCACGTCCGACGGCTGTATCTCACCGGGCACATCACTCACCTGGCATTGTGGTTTTTATTTATCACTTTCTTTGAACTTGACTGATGCCAGTTCACCCCCAAGACAGATGGAGCCGTTTCACGGTGCCCAGAAAATCGTCTGGTGCTGAGCCAGCTTGATAAATTCACTCGAATGAATGAAAATTAGATTTCTGAGCGTGCTGGGAAGGCTGAACCCAGACGGCAACAAATTCCCAGGAAAAACCATCGCCTCATGAGGGCCAGTCTGGGGGAGCACCAGGCCTGTGCTGCGTTCCTCCAGGTGTCACAGCCGGCCACCGGCTTTGAGTGCAAACTGCAACCAAAACAAGGGTATCCCTTTGTTCTGCACTGAACTGTCTCCCCCCAAATTTGTATGTTGGGGGGCTAACCTCCAATACCTCAGAATGTGTCTGTATGTGGAGACAGGGTCTTTAAAGAGGTACATGAATGGGGTGCCTGGGTGGCTCAGTTGATTAAGCATCAGACTCTTGATTTCAGCTTCAGGTCAGGTCATGAGAGCATGAGCCTGCTTGAGATCCTCTCTCTCTCTGCTCCTCCCCTGGCTCGTTTTCTCTCTCTCTCTCTCTCCCCCTCAAATTAAACAAATAAGTAAACAAAGAATAAGGAGGTCTTCCTTCTAGAGTCTTCTGTGTTCCCTGCTGGCACCATTCTGGCTCCAGAAGGCCCCATTTGCCCCAGCTGTGACTTTCCTCACACCATCTCCGGAGTTAACCACTGACACATGTTTAAAGGACACACCTGAGTGACTCAGTCGGCTGAATGTCTAACTCTTAGCTCTCTCTCCACCTCAAATAAATAAATAAGGGGCGCCTGGGTGGCTCAGTCAGTTAAGTGTCTGCTTTTGGCTCAGGTCATTATCCCAGGGTCCTGGAATCGAACCCCAAGCCACATCAGGCTCCTGGCTCAGAAGGGAGCCTGCTCTTCCCTCTTCCCACTCTCCTCCCTGCTCATGCTCTCTCTCAAATAAATAAATGAAATCTTTATTTTTTTTTAAAGATTTTATTTATTTATTCATGAGAGACACAGAGAGAGGGGCAGAGACGTAGGCAGAGGGAAAAGCAAGCTCCATGAGGGAGCCTGATGTGGGACTTGATCCCGGGACCGTGGAATCACACCCTGAGCCAAAGGCAGACGCTCAACTGCTGATCCACCCAGGCATCCCATTAAATAAAATATTTTAAAAACAAGCAAATAAATAAGTCTTAAAACACACACACAGCTTTCTTTCTCTTTCCCCTTCTGCCCCTCCTGCCCCTCGTGCTTGCTCTCTCTCAAAGGGAAAAAACAAACAAACACAGGTTTTTGAATTCTCTACTGATGCGAAGTCAACTACTACCCAGTGGGGAGAAGACACTAGGGCCACAGCTGATTACAATTCCATTCACACTTTGTGAGTCAAGATCACGCAGATGTCAAGGCTGTTCATTCCAGAGCTCCCAGGACTGGAGTGCCAGCCCAGCCCTCCATAGTAAGCCCCAACGCCAGCTCCATGCAAGCTTCAAATGACCGACACTCACCTGGGCTGCACTGCCACCACTTTCTGGGGAGTCTGAACTTCTGCTCGTAAGCATGTTACAGAAGATCAAGTGAAACAGCAGGAAACTGGAGATGGAGAGAGAGAGGGTCACTTTTTAACTGTGTCCCATTTAATATGGGTTCAATATATATGCATTTGGATTGAAAGATTAGGATGAGGTCATTAGGGTAGCCCTCACCCCATATAACTGGGTCCTTACAAGAAGAGATTAAGACTCGGACAAACACAGAGGGACAGCCACATGAGGACACTGGGAGGAGATGTCCATCTGCAAGCCAAGGAGAGAGGCCTCAGGACACGCCAACCCTGCCGACACCCTAATATTGGACTTCCAGCGTCTAGACTGAGAGAATAAATGTCCGTAAGTCCAGCCGCCCAGTGTGTGGTGCTCTGTTATGGTGGCCCATGCATATTGATACACTTCTCACTCCTGCAGGCCCCTGGGAGTCCTGCTGACACTCCTGGGACTGCCCAGTTCCCGCCACCCCCTTGTCCTCGATTCTATCTCTTGTGTAGGTGGCCAGAGCAGCTTCCCCCTCTCTGTGGCCAGAGTGGGTTTCCTAAAGCCCAAACTGATCACCCTCCCTGCTGGCTAGAAGGCCTGGTTTCCACACTGACCAAAGATAAACCCTAAACTCCTGAACATGGCTCTCTGGAGCCCCCTCCTCCCACTACCCACCTATACCACTCATGCTTCCTACCTGGCTACAAACTGTCCGCAGTCCCCCACACCATGCCCTCTCATTCAGGCCTCTGTGACTTGGCGGACTCGTCTTGGACTCTGGACCCCAGAACCGTGGAATAATGAACCCATGTTGTTTAACCCACCTGGTCCATGGGGCTTTGTGACAGCAGCTCTAGCAGTCCAAGATCAGTGTGCGGGTAGGCAGGTTCCTTTCGGGGCTGTGAGAGAGAATCTGTTCCAGACCTCTTTCCTTGGCTGCTCAATGGCTGTCTTCTCCCTGTGTGTCTTGCCATGGCCTCCTCCTATGTGAGCATCACTGTGTCCCCATTTGTCCTGAATGAGGATACAGGTCATACTGAATTAGGACCCCTACTAATGACCCCATCTTAACTAATTACTTCTGCAAGGAACCTGTTTCCAAGTGTGATCACATTCTGAGCTGCTGGGGTATGGAACTCCAACATGTGAAATTTTAGGGGCACAATTCAATCCCTAACACTTGAATATGCTATTTCCTCCATCCGACATGTTCTTCCCCTTGTTCTTTCTCTGGATAACTCTCACTCATCCTGGAGGGTGTAGGTAGTGGCAGCCACGCAGACCCAAACTGCCCTGCCGGTGGCCCCAGTTACTGGGCCCCAACTTTGCCCCAACCCCCCCTCTACTTCCCACCCAAGCCCTCCCCAGTCCTGTGTGCCCAGCCCCCAACCTGTGGGCCCTGCATCCATCCTGTGGACTCCCCCTTTTTGTGCGCCCTGCCCCGCTCCTGTGCACTGCTCCGCAGCACTGTGTGCCCCGCCCCATCCTGTGCACCTTGGGCCCGGTCCTGTGGACTCCCCTTTTCTGCGGGCTCCTCCTCCCCTCCTGAGCGCTCCATCCCTGGTCCTGAGCACCGCCCTCCTCCCGTGTGCCCTGCCCCGTCCTGAGCGCTCCCCCCTCCTGTGCGCTCCCCCCCAGTCCTGAGGCCCTGCCCCCTTCTGTGCGCTCCCCACCCAGTGCTGAGGCCCTGCCCCCTCTTGTGCGCTCCCCCTCCCCCCCGTCCTGAGGGCACTGCCCCCTCCTGTGCGCTCCTCCTCCTCGCCTGCGCTCCACTGCCCCTCCTCCACCTAGAATACTCTATGACTCCAAGGATCTTCCAGCTCTCATAGGGCCCAAGCAAGTCCCTCCCCGGGTCTGGGCGCCCACTCCCAGGCCTCATCCCACTACTCGGGGTCCACCCAGCTGTCCGCCTCAGTGCAGGAGCCTGGGGTCCCCGCATCCTCGCGCCCCCAGGTACTTCGGTCCCCTTATACCTTGTCCTTTAATTTGAGCCATCATCTTCCTTCTCCCTGCGCAGTGACTTGTTTCCAGAATTAATAAGACTAAAATTACTTTCATGACTTTTGGGGGATTCGGGCCGTCCCTTTAGGAGGCGGGAAATGCTGGGGGAGGCCTGCGCCCCTGGGTCGGTGGAGGATTTCTTCGGTTCGGCGCTGAGCCGCCTCCGGGGAGCGCGGGGAGCGGGGAGCCGCGGGGCCTGGGACTCCCGACGCACAGCAGGAATGATAATGACAATAACGGCGCACCTCGGGGTAATTCACTAAGCGTGTTTGCCGCCACCATCTGATTTGATCCTTATTAAAAAACAAAAAGCAAAAAAAACCCGCGCTGGCATGTTTTCTATCCCCATATTAAAGGCTGAGACATTGAGGCCCTGGAACCAGACAAACTGGAGCCTGGTCTGCCTCGAACCAGAAAATGAGACAGAGAAGGGAGGAGACCTTGGAGTTGAAATCCTGGACGGGAACCTGGGGGAGAGGGGTGAAGCGGAGAGAGGGGAGGTCCTTAGCCTTCTAGCCCAAGCCCAGCACCGTGGCTGCGCCGACAAGAACCGCTGCAGGCCTAGGTGGGGCTCACTGGGCCCCCTTCTGCTAAGAGCATCTTCCCCCGACCCCAGACCGCTGGCTGAACTGACCAAGGGAGGACCTTCTACACGCCCCCAGGCTTTTTTTCCTTGGAAAGCCACATTCAATACCCATTCCGAGCTGTCAGCTGACCAGGCCCAGAGAGTGGTTGTCTCAAGGAAACCATAAACTACATGAAGGATGCCTTTCTCCTATTTGGTTGACATGCTTTATGTGTGATCACTCTTATGACAACAGAAGGTATATAAAAAGGCTCAGTTACAGTTTCTTGGAAATAATAAAATAACTTGGAGGGACTCGCATGCCAAGGAGTCTGAAGATGAATGCTTGGCTATAAAAGAGGACTCATGTCATATTTCATAAAGCTGCGGTTCAGCTGCCTGGCAGGTGAGGAACGAGAAAAGTGAGATTATTTTGAGAACGTTTTACGATGCATCCGGAAGCGTCCAGTTCATTGTGTGATCAACATTCTGATTTGAGCAGAGAGAATGAGAATGTGCATTGTAATTTCCTCCTTTTCAAATATCCTTTTGGGAGATAGCAATTTCAGGACTGATTATAAAGTCTAATAATTGTCAGCTACCACGATAGAGGGAGAAATCCACCTTCGGTCTCTATAGTTTGTGCTACTGGAGGTGAGGGGCTCATTAGCTCTGTGTTACAAATGGAGAAACCGAGGCTCTGTCAGGCATGGAGACTTGTCCACAGCCTCATAATAAACAAGGACAGGGACTGAACCAAAGGACTGGCTAGCTTCCAAGTCTGTGCCTTATGAACATCATTATATAATTGTTTAAAAACTTACTTGTTCCCTTCAAATTGTACTTTAAAAATGTGTAATCAGAAAGCCCCTTTAGGAAGTCTCGGAAATAAAAACTTCCATTAGAAAAATAAAATCAAATTAAAAAAAGCCACTCATTAGAACATAATAGGATATATTCCTTAAAATGATTAGCTCACGTTAGTTTTCTCTGTACTTGCTAATTAAAAAATATTTTTTAAAAACATTTGACAAGAGAGTTCCATAATTATTCATTTAATTTATTATGGTAAATCTCAGTGTTTAATATATTTTCAACACCTTTCTCAAGCGAGATCTCACTTTGGTGTCTTTCCCTTTTTTATTTTCTGTCTAAAATTAGAAGTTGGGTTAAAAGAGGCAGAAATGCAGATCCAACGTGGAGGTGGGGCTCTGCTTCTCAGACTGTTTTATTCCAGTTCCTTGAGTTAATGTTTTTCCAGTTTTATTGAGATAGAGTTGAAGTACTAAACTACATATTTGAAGTGTAAAATTATATATATATATATATACACACATATAGAAACTATCACTACGCTCTAGATAAAAATTTCTGTTGCCTCCCACAGTTTCCTAATAGCCCTTTGAAATTCATTTTTTTTTTTAATTTATGATAGTCACGGAGAGAGAGAGAGAGAGAGAGAGAGGCAGAGACACAGGCAGAGGGAGAAGCAGGCTCCATGCACCTGGAGCCCGATGTAGGATTCGATCCCGGGTCTCCAGGATCACGCCCTGGGCCAAAGGCAGGGGCCAAACCGCTGCACCGCCCAGGGATCCCGCCCTTTGAAATTTAACCCTCACCCTCCCACCTCCAAGTGACCACTGATAGGATTTCCATTCATTTGCATTTTGTAGAATTTTTTTTTAAGATTTTTTTTTTTTTAAATTCATGAGAGACAGAAGCAGAGACAAAGGCAGAGGGAGAAGCAGACTCCCTGTGGGGAGCCTGATGTCGGACTCATCCCAGGACCTTGGGATCATGACCTGAACCAAAGGGAGACACTCAACAACTGAACCACCCAGGTGCCCTGCATTTTGTAGAATTTTATATAAATGAAGTCATGTTACATGTACTCTCTGGCCTGGCTTCTTTCACTCCATAGAATGAGTTGAGACTTACTCACATTGTTATCTATTAGAGGTTAGTGGAGTAGCTCTCCACTGGGGGGACACACTATAGTTTCTGTATCCATTCACCCATTGATGGACGTTTTGATTATTTCCACTTTTTGGCTACTGTGAATGAGGCTGCTGTAGACCTGAGTTTGAGTCTCTGGATGGATATGTGACTTCATGTCTCTGGGTAGACACCTAGAAGTGGAAAGTACGGGTCACAAGGTAGATGCATGTTGAAGTTCTTAAAGAAAGCATCAGACTGTTGTCCGAGGTGGGAGTACCATTGCAGGTTCCCCTCAGCAGCGCACAGGAGAATCCACTGGTCCACATCCCTGCTAGATCCTGAGTTGATTTTAATGCATAGTTTTGGGTTTGTGCCAGAGAATCAACTCTTGGCTTATTTAATGGTTGTCTACCTCTAAGGCAGTCACCAGTGCTATCTTTTAAGTATCTCTCCTTGCTCACTGCCACCGCGTCCTCGGCTCTGTCCTATCCAGATGCCATGTCCGCCTTCTCTCCTTCAAGTCAGGCTCCATGCAACAACTGGATACCTCTCTTCAAGACACAGGTCAGTGATGACTTTGCCTTGTTTGAGATCATGTCATGGCTTCCCATTGGCGGGAACACATTTCTCTCAGAATACAACATCATCCTGCAAGGTCTGCCCCTCCGCCTCCCCCACCCCCAATTCCTGGTATTCAGTCTTTCTCCTGTTCTTTTAGTGGTTGGGTTCAGTCATAAAACATGCTTTGTTTGGTTCCTACATGTTGTACCATACAATTTTATTGTTTTATAAAAATTGAATGAATTGGGGTGCCTGGGTGGCTAGGGGATCAGCGTCTACCTTTGGTTCAGGTCGTGATCCCAGCATCCTGAGATCAAGTCCCGCATCAGGCTCCCCGCAGAGAGCCTGCTTCTCCCTCTGCCTGTGTCTCTGCCTCTTTCTGTGTCTCTCATGAATAAATAAATAAAATCTTAAATAAATTGAATTATCAACATTAAAAATATTTTAAAAATCTGTAAAAAAAACATTAATAGACTGGCATTCTGTGCTGTTGGCAGAGTGAGCAGGAGCTGGGGGACTGCCCCTTTAATCCGGGGTGGGTGCCGCCTCTCTGCCCCCTGCCCCCCACTTTCTTTCATCTGTTCCTTTCCACTCACCTTTGCAAAATTCACACTTGTTTCTCCTTCAAATGTCACCTGAAAGCAGGAAACTTCTGAATCTCCCTTGCCTCTCTAGCACAGGGACCTCACACCGCCAGGGCGGGTGCCCCTGCCACGTGTAAGCCACGGGGCCACACCCTCTTTCTTTTGGCACTTGACCCTGTGAAATTGGTCTGCTGACCGCTTCAAGACTCTTCCAATGTGAACACAAAGCCATTTCAGTTTCCTTGGAGACGGAGTAGGGGATTAAGGCAGTTATACCAGCCCTGCAAAAAGGAAGAAAGCTAATATCAGTTTTGAGGCACAAAATAGGATTTTTAAGTCTGCAGCAAGATTAGGAAGCCAGGTTTGGTCAAGAGAGGTAAGGGTTCTTGAAATGACTTCAGCTGCCACTTTAGTAGATCAAGAAGCTGGCCTGGTGGACTGAATCAGAGGGAATCTGTCCCTTTGAGCTTAATGGCTCATGCAGTGGGAAACATGGGGACAGGGATGCTGAACCTGTGTCATGAATACCTCTTGATAGGCTAGGGGTGCACTTGGGGGAAGCATTACATAGGGGCTTCTGTTACACTTCCTTTTTAGGACTCTGGGTGGGGGTAGGGGCAGGTGGCCTCCCAGCCTGCCTTCCCCACCTGGAAGGAAGAGTGAAGCTCTGAGTCCAGCTCCTCCAAGTACCTTTGCTTCTGTATGATGTGGGCGGGACTGGGAGTACCCACATTCCTGGGACAGGGATAAGATGCGGGGGCTTCTGCATTGAACTGAGGTTGGGATCTCTGGCAGGGGCATTTGGGCTCCATATCCAAGGGTTCTAGAGGGCCCTGTGCCCTGGTAGGGGATGGGACACAGCACTTCTCTCAGAGGCAAGAAAGCTCAGCTTCATCTGTGGCTCTGATCAAGTCTCAGGAGAACAGACTCCGACAGCTTTCACTTGGCCATAGACTTTAACAAAAGGCAGGTCTGCACAGAAACACCAGGGGCGGGGTTCACAGGGCTTGCACTTAGAAGGGCTTGTACTTGGTTTAATGCTCCGCTGTCACTATCTCGAAATTCTTAGCAATTTTTGAACAAAGCACATCATATTTTTCTTTGGCACTGAGCCCTGAAATCCTGTAGCCAGTCCTTTTCAGGAGACACCAGCCACATGTTCATCCAAGGACAAGGGACCCTTCACCCTAGGGCCAGGAGGGCATAAAACCACCTACTATCCAAACAGACTGGGACACCACCTTGAGGCACAGGCGCAGGGGGAGGTCTTTGAGGCCTGGGTGGTGGTGGGGGCAAGAAAAACCCTGAAGAGAATAAAGAAACTATTAGATTATAGAAGGATGCTGTATTTGCTGCATTGCCCTGCATTTTGTTTTCTTCTCTCCCTTCCCCTTTCTCCAGCTACAAATGGGGTAGGGGCCTGGGAGGAAGATCAGATTATTATTTTTAAAAATATTTTATTTATTTATTCATGAGAGACACAGAGAGAGGCAGAGACACAGGCAGAGGGAGAAGCAGGCTTCCTGTGGGGAGCCCAATGTGGGACTCAATCCCAGGATGCTGGGATCATGACCTGAGCCAAAGGCAGACACTCAACCACTGAGCCACCCAGGTGCCCAAGATCAGATTATTTTATAGATATTATTTGCAGAGGAATAAAGAAACCACATGTTGCACATCTCCATGCTGTGTGAATCTGTGTGATCCTGCCACCAATGGATAAGGTAGCTCTGTTTTTCATCCAGTTAGTAAGTTTGGGGAAAAAGTAATGGATAGCCTGATCTGATAGGAATAAAAGTAGCAGTGGTGGAAAAAAAAAAAAAAGAAAAAGGAACTGGAAGGAAAATGGAAAGCTGCTTCTAGACTTGCGTACTAGTGACCTGGCTGCTTTCTGGGGTGGGGAGTGAGGGAGCAGAACAGCTGGTTGCCTAGCGATGCCTGACATCCACCCTCCTGGCACTGAGTTGGAAGAGAGCATGAGAGTGATGGAAGTTTTGTTCCATTTTAGCGATGGAGGATCTAATCCAAAAAGGAAGCCCATGCCCCTTCCTGTGGGTAGGGGAGTACAAGTCCCAGGAACAGAGAATGTTCCAGCCAATGCAGGAAGGATGGATTGTTCATCCCAACTGCAACATTTGCTGGAATGGCTTCTTATCATAAGTCTCAGAGAGTGTGAGGAAGACGGAGCCATTCACAGGAGAGAGGAAGAGACTTTTCCTGAGAAGAGGACAGAGACCAAGTGATGAATCCTATGAGAATCAGCCTATGTAAGAGGGGCCCCCATTAGTCTCAGAGTTATTTCTTTAGGGCAGCCCAGGTGGCTCAGCGGTTTAGCGCCGCCTTCAGCCCAGGGCCTGATCCTGGAGACCCGGAGTCGAGTCCCACATCGGGTTCCCTGCATGGAGCCTGCTTCTCCCTCTGCCTGTGTCTCTGCCTCTCTCTCTCTCTCTGATGAATAAATAAATAAAATCTTTAAAAAAAAAGTTATTTCTTTAAATCTTGCTCCATAATTCCTTTCCTCAAGTCATGTACAGAGGGATTTTAATGAAAAATAGCAGTTTTCATAGAAAAAGTTACAGGCTCCAAGGGACCATTGTGGGGAATCATCTGGTTCTCCCTTTGCCTCTGGACAAAACCTGACAGAACCCTGCCATGATGACCCCCGAAAGAAAGCTGTGCTGCTTTTAAGGTTCTTCAAAGATGGAGCTGTGTCATCTTCCTTGAAGCTCACTCCAGGGCCTGCACCTGCAAAGTTCCCTTCACGTCTCACTGAAATCCCTGCTGCCGTAACATTGCCACTTGTTTGAGGTTCAACCAGATGAGAGGGTAAAGCAAGACCCCAGCTGAGTGGGCCATCCTGTCCTGGGGGCAGTGTTAAGCTTTCTTTAACCACAGAAAGGGCAGTCATATTCCTAACCACCCAGAGATGGCCAAAGTAGATTGCTCCTCTGGCGGGGGTGGGGTGGGGGAGCAGGCATTGGACAGCCCTGTGTCCTCTTGCTCTAGGGACCCAGCGAGATGAGACATGTGACAGAGCCCAGCTTATCACACAGACCCCTGTGACGTGGAGAAAGCCTGCCCACTTTCTCCTAGCTTCCACTCTGGACTGCACAAATCTGAATCTCTTCTTAGTAACGTGACTTACCTTCCCAGAGCTGCAGTCTTATTGTCTGCGAAATGGCGTATAAGGATACCTACGTGGTTGCCATGAAAATGAAATGGGGTAATGAATAGAACACATCTAACAGCATGCCTAGCACCTGTCAAGAACTTGGTGTTAATTATGACTGTTTTCTGGGCAAGTCGACATGCTGCGTGAACAGATAAGCTCCCCGCCCTTAGACCTGCCTCTCCAATTGGCCACCACCAGCTACACGTGGCTGTTTACTTTTAACTTAAGATTTTATTTATTTATTCATGAGAGACACGCACAGAGAGGCAGAGACACAGGCAGAGGGAGAAGCAGGCTCCCTGTGGGGAGCTAGATGCGGGACTCAGTCTCAGGACCCTGGGATCACGACCTGAGCCAAAGGCAGATGCTTAACCACTGAGCCATACTTTTGACTTAAAATTAGATTAAAATGCAGTTGTCAGTTGCATGAGCCACATGTTAAGTGCTCAGTAGCTACATGTGGCCAGTGGCTACCTATTGGATGGCATGGATAGAGAATATCTCCGCCACCGCAGAATGTGCCTTTGGACAGCATTACCCGAGATCAGTGAGTGGAGGCAGGTCC
Source organism: Nyctereutes procyonoides (assembly GCF_905146905.1). Taxonomy (NCBI): domain Eukaryota; kingdom Metazoa; phylum Chordata; class Mammalia; order Carnivora; family Canidae; genus Nyctereutes; species Nyctereutes procyonoides. Next base: position 67,255,009 of record NW_026575126.1, read on the forward strand.
CTAAAAGGAGCCCAGGTAGGGCAGGCAAGCTTTGAGGGAGTGAAGGTCAGGGTCCACAGCAAGTGTCCCTTGGGGCAGTGAGTAGGAGGCAGCATGTGGGTGGGAACAGGGTGTGTGGGCCATGGGGGCCACAGCAGGAGTGACAGCAGAGGGTCTAGGACTCCCGGCCCCTCCCAGCAAGCCCCTTCCAACCAGAAGACAGCCTGCTGCCTCCCCAAGGGATTTCATCATACTGGTTTCATCCAACATGCTTTTCAGGCATTCCATGGACATGTCAGTCAGTGGGTCCTTTGTGAGCCAGGGGACATATCTGTTGCCTCCCCTGACTGAGGAGGGATGCGGCCATGGCACCTTGAATGTCCTCTGTGGCCCCAAGAGGCTGGGCAGTTTGATTTCATCCTCGTGTGTCCTCCCTAAGTGCTAAGTGATCGGTGATACATCGAAGCCCTGATGGCTTCTGAAGGGTTCTTTTACAAGATCTCCAATAAAGTTCTAAATGATCATGCCTGTTTGGGGAAAGATAATGCCGGAGTGGGGCCAGGAGTTTGTCAGAAGAAATTCCAGCTGGGCGAGCATTTACAGAGCAAGATAAAGTCAGCGCTGGGAGATGGTGAATTAGACTGCTGAATATGTCACCATGATAATGATGAATAATAAATGACCGAGAAGCTGCTGTAACTCACAGGGTAGGAGTGGAGATGGGCGAGGAAAATTTATGGCCTTGTAGTGCCGGGGGAAGAGAACATCTCAGACTTGCCTCCATCTCTTTTGAAGAAAAACCTTCTCGAAGAGATGCTCCTGTGGAAAAAAGCCTCTTGTCAAAGGAGTGCCTGCCTCTGGGACACCTGGGTGGCTCAGTGGTTGAATGTCCTCCTTTGGCTCATGTTGTGAACTGGGGGTCCTGGGATCGAGTCCTGCATCGGGCTCCCTGCATGGAACCTGCTTCTCCTTCTGCCTGTGTCTTGGCCTCTCTCTCTCTGTGTCTCTCATGAATGAATAAATAAAATCTTAAAAAAAAAAAAAAAAAAAGAGTGCCTGCCTCGGTTTCTTGGAGACAAGGGGCTCTGGCCCAAATGTACCGTCCCTCCATTCAGCCCCATCCTTGTCCACCCGACTCCCTGCACCCTGTGAGCTCCTGCCAGCCAGAATCAGGGCAGCTGTGGGGACAGACCACTGCCTCACCCTCCTAGGGCAGCCTTTCAACCCCCTTCTCTGCAAACAGGGAGTGGGTCCCGGGATGGACAGCCCCATGGGACAAAGCCAAGGTGGGAAGAGCTAGCTATCAGCAGGAAACTCACGCTGGGAAAGTATTTTGCAGGTGTTTTTATTAGGCCCAGGGGTCACCTTCTCCACATCCGTTCAGAGCAACCACTAGAAAAGACATAGTCAAAAAAAAAAAAAAAAAAAAAGGAAAGAGAAGAAAAGACATAGTCAGAAATAAAATGGGCCTCAGCTCTGTGGATCGATCTTTAATCATTTACTGATGGTCTTTGGGGAAGCACCGGCACAGTCCAAGGGGGCCATGGGCAACCTGGCCCGCCCTCCCAGACCCTTCCCGCCAGCCTACAAATGTGCGTATGACCTGTCTTGACCTCCCTGCTCATGCCAGTGTGGCCTGTTCCTGGGCTTGGAGTCCGAGCCAGCCGCTTAGTGAGCTCTCTGCACCTGCTGAGGGCATGCCCTCCACGCCCTCTTCCTGTAATCCCTCAGGCACTGTGCACAGCAGAGTCAGCTCAGGGCTCTGGATGGGTCCAGCAGGAGCAGCCTTACCTCTTTTCTGAACAGCCATTCTCTTCTTTCTTGTCTTCCGTGACCTCACCTTCCCCTGGGTCTGTGATCTGTAATTATGTCTTAAATTATAAAGGTGACTGAGTAACAGAGTGGGGAGGATATTGTCATTAAAAGAAAAGTTTCCTGTTACAGTTCTCCTCCAAACGAGAGGCCCACATCCAGGCAGCCAGGTGGGAAGCACCCAAGTCAGGAGGCAGAGGTGAGAGGGAAGGGAATGCATAGGCTGAATCCTGCACTGGGTTCCCCCCGGGGTGAGGCAAGGCAGGACAGGGCAGGGGAAACAACGTAGGACTGGCTGGTTTGAATAAGGTGAGTGGGCTCTCAGCCACAGCGTGGTCACCAGCTGTCTGGTTCCAGGCTCTGGAAGATTTAGGGCAGAGGAAATATTGGCTTGGGGGCTTGACAACATCCTCCTTTGTAGCTGCCTTCCTTCTTGTATTAGTTTGGTAGGGCTGCTGTGACAAAAAATTATTGACAGGGTGGTTTAAGCAACAGAAATTTGTTTTCTCACAGTTTTGGAGGCTGAAAGTCCAAGATGAAGTTATCTGCAGGGTTGGTTCCTGATGAGAGCTCTTCAGGCTTGCAGAAGGCCTCTTTCTTACTGTGTCCACACAGCCTCTTCCCTGCTCGTGGACAGAGAGAGATAGAGACAGAGACAGACAGAGACAGAACAGGTGCTCTGGGGTCTCTTTCTCTTCTTCTTTTTTAAAGATTTTATTTATTTATTCATGAGAGACACACAGAGAGAAGCAGGGATAGGCAAGAGGGAGAAGCACGCTCCCTGCAGGAAGCTTGATACAAGACTCAATCCCAGGATTCTGGGATCACGACCTAAACTAAAGGCAGGTGCTCAACCACTGAGCCACCCAGATGTCCCTCTTTTTTTTTTTTTTTTTAAAGTGGCTCCAACATGGGGCTTGAACTCATGACCCTGAGATCAAGACCTAAGCTGAGATCAAGAGTCAGACACTTAATCAAATGAGCCATCTAGATAACCCCTTCCTCCTCTTATAAGGATACTAGTCCTGTTCGATCAGGGTCCCCCACCCCACTTATAATTCATTTAACCTTAATTACCTTCCAATCTCCAAATACAGCCACACATGGTGGGTTAGGACAGCAACATAAGAATCTTGCAGGGACACAATTCAGTCTAAAACACCTGCCCTGCTTCTCACAGTGGGGATCTTGGGGTCACCTCCCAATAAACTATTTGCCTTGAATTCTTATCTCAAGTCTGCTCTAAGACACAGTGGGGCATACTGATGCCTCTCAGACTTTCCCCTCCAGACAATAGACCCTGTAACCTATGATGGTGTAAGTGTCCTCCCATCTCTCCTGCCAAGGTCTCACAACAGGGAAGTGGGGGTGTCTCTACCCTCCTGGTTTCCAGCTGGGGCTGGATTCCACTGCTGCATTCCTGTTCTCTTTGTTGCCACCATAGAGGATTTTGGATAAAACCCAGCCTGGGTTGTACCCAGGGCATGGGAACAGCCTTGGGGCCAGTCATGGGGCTCCCATCTGGGGCCAGATGCAGCCAGTGGGGAGGGCAAGGGAGGCAACTCTGCTGCCCATGCCTGGAGGGTGGCAGTGGGCAGAGGTCTGTGCCCTGGCTGGGACAAAGCCTGCCCTGGTGGCCCCTCTCTGCCTTGGCCCAGCCCATCTACCTGAGAAGGGAGGCATCCTTCTCCCCTGGGGTTCCAGGAACCTGGAGGGGATGAGGCCTGATCTCAGAGCTGTGGCTGCTCATTCATTGCTGATGCAGCCCTAGGCTGCCCTCTCTTGAGCAGCCCCACTCCGGATATAAATTCCAATCTGGTTTCAGAGCCACAAGGACCCAGCGCTTTGGTGGTTGTACGATAGTGGCTGGGGAGGAAGGCAGATTTCAGTAAGTGCCTGCAAGTCTCTCCCCTCACCCCACAGCCCCAGGTTCACATCATCACGTTGAGCTGGGGTGTTAAGGCTGAGGTAAAACAGTAGCCCGTGTTTGTGCACAGCACAGGATGGGAAAGAAGAATGAGGGGCTAGTGCTGCTTGAACATCCACCAGCCACTGGCCACAAGCAGCTATTCATATTAAAATTAAATAAAAGTTAAGATTCAATTCCTCAGTCATAATAGCCATGTTCAGATCCTCAATAGCCATGGTAACTAGTGGCTACACCACTGGGCAAAGTAGATATAGAACACTTACATTGTCATAAAAGGTTCTTTTTTTTTAAGATTTTATTTATTTATTCATGAGAGACACAGAGAGAGAGTCAGAGGCAGAGGCAGAGGGAGAAGCAGGCTCTGCTGAGCAGGGAGCCTGATGTGGTACTTGATCCCAGGACCCTGGGATCACAACCCAAGCCAAAGGCAGATGCTCAACCACTGAGCCACCCAGGTGCCCCATCATAGACAGCACTTACATTCAGCCCTGATGGGCAATTATGGGTGAGCACCTGTGGTTCCCAGCTTCTGAGGAATGAAGAGTCCTCTGTTAAAAATGTAGCTTCCCAGGGCAGCCCGGGTGGCTTAGCAGTTTAGTGCCGCCTCCAGCCCAGGGCCTGATCCTGGAGACCCGGGATCGAGTCCCACATCAGGCTCCCTGCATGGAGCCTGCTTCTCCTTCTACTGGTGTCTCCTTCTGCTGGTGTCTCTTTCTCTGTCTCTCATGAATAAATAAATAAAATCTTTAAAAAAATGTAGCTTCCCAGAGCAAGCAGACTCTAGCTTGACTCTGAGTGCCTATGGCCTCCTTCCCTCTACCCTCTGCTCACTTCGGCTCTGGCTCCTGGCCCACGTTGGTCCTTCCTGGGCTCCCAAGGTAAGGCTGGCCCAAGGATGGATTTACCAGCCACCCTCAACCCTACCAGGAGAGAGGGCAGGGGAGTGTGGGGATTCTCCATGCAGCCACCCCTCTGTAGAGCCTGTGTGGTGCCGGGGATGGTGCCACATTGGGGCTGTGCCTGGAGCAGAACATGTGTGCACTGGAAGCACAGCTGGAGGGACCAGAGGGAACCAGTGTATCCGACCATTATGAGCTAAACGGTGTCCCCTGTGAAATTCATCTGCGGAAGTCTTAACCCCCCAGACCTGAGAATATGACTGCATTTGTAGGCAGGGTCTAAAAAATATGTGGCTACCTCGGTGCCACCCCCAGAGCTTCTGAGTCCACAGGTCTGCACTGGGCCCAGGAATATATATTTTTAAGAAGTCCCAAAATGACTTTTAAAAACTTTTCATGTTGAGTTCATTTGAAGCTTACAGAAAAGCTGCAAAAATAGTACAGAGTTCTGACATAACCCCTTCCCTTGCTCCCCCTATAGTTACTGTCTTACAGAATCATTGTGCAATGGTGGAGCTCAGAGGATTAATGTGCCTGCAGCCCCACTGGCTGTGTGCATGTGTGCATGCAGGCAGGTGTGTCTGCATTTGTGTTTCTAGGCATCTCTGTGTGTCCATAAGTGTGTGTGTGCATAGATGTGTGTGTACATGTGCATGTGTGTGGAGAGCAGGGAGGTGACAGACAGCAGAGCAGTGGGGCTTGAGGCTTGTAGCAGGGCTGCTAATGCAGGGGAAAGCCCCCAGAGAAAATCTAAAAGTCTCTTCACTATCAAAGGAATATTTACTGCAATAATGAAAGACTAATGTTAAAGATTTTTAGAACGAGATGTAAGTGGGGCACCTGGGTGGCTCAATTGGTTGGGCATCCAAGTCTTGGTTTTGGCTTGGGTCATGGTCTGGGGGTTGTTGGATTCAGCCCCATGTCAGGCTCTGTGCTCACCGGGAAGTCTGCTTTTCCTTTGCTCCCTGCCCATTCCCTCCCCCACTCTCTCTCTCATAAATAAATAAATCTTTAAAACAGAAAAATGAGTAAAATATACTGTGAAAAGTAGGGGAGCCATGTAAAGATGTGTAACATGCATTGAAATGTGTCCCAAATCCTGGTGATTCAGGGCAACCTTTCATGATACAGGAGATTCTAATTAACTTCAGGTTTGTTAGGTTAAGTACCCATATTTAAAAAAAAAGAAAACATAAGAGCAACCACTTAAATACTGGAAACAGGATGCCAAACTACCAAAACAGCAGAGGAAACAAAGTGTACAAGGAGTGTCGCCCACAATTACCTGGAGCTTGCTGTGAGCAGGCCCTGTTCAGAGTTCTCCCTGTGGTCTTCTGTGTGGAGATTCTGTGTCATTTCCATTTCACAGATGGGAAAGCAGAGACATGGAGAAAGAGAGCCCACCCGGGGCCAGGATTGAGGTCCAGGCAGTTTGGTTCGGTGACCTTGAGGAAAGAATAAGAACGAAGCTAAGGAAAAATATGAAAAGCAGAAATTCAGGGCAGATGTTCCTCCAGGTGCAATCTGTAGGCTGCACAGAAGGACGCTGGGGCTCTGAGGCTGCTCGGCCAAGGTCACGTCCAGGGTGAGGGTGGGTGGGGCCGGGGCTCAGCGTAGCCCCCCAGCCCACTGCCCCACACCACACCTCGCCCAGAGAGACAGTGGCAGAGGAGTAAAAATATAAGACTGTTGGTGTCCTCAATAATAGAAGAAACAAGTCACCACGCAGGATACACATCAACTCACAGATCATAGAGCAGCGTTTCTGGATGCCAGGTGCTGCTCCCAGAACCAAGCCCAGAGTTGCATCTGGAGCACCTGCCTCATTGCAGCTCACCCAGACAGCCACGCGGGGCATGTCAGTTTCGAGATTCATTTCAGCAATATTTGCTTCTCCACCACATTAAACAAATCTGAACCTTTTTTGAGGGTAAGTCTTAGAGGGACATAAGTGCAGAAACAAGATTTATTTGTTTCGCAAACAAGCGTGCTTCCTGTTTCACAATGAAACAATTCTGGTGGCTGTGGCCACGTATTTCATCGTTTGCTGATTGCAAAAGGAATGTATATTTATGATAAGAGCTTGGAAAATATGGAAAAGAAGAAGAAAACTAAAAGTCACCCATAATTTGGAGATTGCTCCCATCAGCACTTCTACAGATTTTTAAAACATGCGAATAGGCGATATTTATCATATATATATTATGTAGATGTAGAATATGTGTTCTAGGTATTTAGGGATACATACATATATGGAAAACATTAAAGAAAGGCAAAAGAATGACTCATACAAATGAAAGATAGTCATTAACTTTAGGGGTTGGGAGGGGGCCGTGATTTGGGGCACATGGGGGCTCAAATGAACAGCATTTTTTAAAGATTTTATTTATTTATTAGTGAGAGACACACACAGGGAGAGAGAGAGAGAGAGAGGCAGAAACATAGGCAGAGGGAGACGAAGGCTTCATGCAGGGAGACTGATGTGGGACTCGATCCTGGGACTCCAGGATCACGCCCTGGGCCAAAGGCAGACACTCAACCACTGAGCCACCCAGGCGTCCCTGAATAGCATTTTTTTTTTTTTAAGCTGGATCCTAGGTACTTGGGTGTGCATTGTTCTTTAAATATATGTAAAGGTTATATACACCTTTTGGCATATGATATGGTTTACAATGAAAGAATTTTGTTTTTATGGCATTCTCTTCCCACTTCATTTATTCAACAAACACTTGCTGAGTGCCTCCTCTGTTTGAGGCATTGGAATCCATTGGGATGAACACAAAGATCCCTGCCCTGGGAGTGTATGTTTGAATGGAGGACACTGAAGATCAGGAGGGTCGGGGGCAGTTGATAATCTTCATAGGATGGCCAGGGGTGGGGTCCTCATAGAGAAGGAAATATTGGAGCAGAGACTTGGAGGAAATGAGGGAGGGAGTCCCTTGGTTATCTAGGGAAAGACCATTCAAGGAAGAGAGAACAGCCAGTGTAAAGGCCCTGGGGTAGGAGTATACTGGGGGTAGTTGAGAATTGGAAAGAGCCTAGGTGAATTGGAGCAGAGGGCTGGGAGTAAGGGAAGATAAAGCTCAGAAAAGTAATCAGAGGTCCAATCTGGGAAAGACTGGTAGGCCTTACAAGGATTTGGCTCTAAGTGAAATGGGCCGCATGGGAGCAATTGAGTGGAGAGTTGGCTTGAGCTGACATGTTTTCACTGGGTCACGGTGGCTGCTCTTGAGAATGGATTTGGGTGGGACAGAAGGAGGGACACCACCACTTGGGAGGCTCATGTAGCATCTGAGAGAGATGAGGGCCCCTGGAGGTCAGGGGGTGGTGAGACAAAGTTGGATTCAGGTCTTTTCTGAAGAGGGCGCCCACAGGACCTGCTGGTGGATGGGATGTGTACGAGGGAGAGGAACTGATACTGCCGCCACGATTCCTGACCTGAACAACGAGGAGGGTGCGGTGGTGACCCCCTGGAGGAGGAAGCCCTTGGCGGGGGAGGTTGGGGGAGGTGGGAGGAGAGCCATGGGGAGAGTGGAGGTCCTGGAGGCAGAGGGAAGGGGCATCAGAAAAGAGAAGTACTGGGTCAGATGAGATGCAGATGGGAAAGCAATAGCAGCAACATGGGATCCAGCATCTTTCACTGGCAGCCTCGACACGCCCAATGTTTATGGACGTCAGGGGTGGAGTGAGGACCTCCCCAAATACATGTCTGTCTGAGTCCTCGCCCTTCATGCCTGTGCATGTGACCATGCGGTCTTTGCAGATGCAACTAAGATAAAGATCCTGAGATGAGATCACCCTGGATGTGCGGTGACAACACAGGGGATGAGGGCCACCTGACAAGGGAGACAGAGAGGGGAAGGATGATTCTACAAGGGTTCTCAGAAGCCACCCAAGCAGAGAATAGGAGCCTGGGACAGAGTGGCCCTTGGAGCCTCCAGGAAGAAGTAGCCCTGGAACACCTGGGGCTTGGACTTATGGCCTCCTGGCCAGTGACAGACTCTGCTGTGTTTAGCCACCCAGTTTGTGGCGCTGTTACAGCACAGGGCTGTATTATTTCTCAGGAAATGAGAGTACGGGGCAGTGGGGAGTGTAAGAGGCTACAGGAGAGGGAGGGGGGTTGTGACCCAGGAGGGAAGTGGGGTCCAGGTGGGGTGTGGGTGCAGGTGGTACTGAGGCACCTGTGGCCGAGGTGGGGAGGGCCCAGGGAGGCTATCTCTTGCCTCCTTAGACTCTCCCGGAACACAGAGTGACTATTCTCTATCTTTACGTTTTATAACATTTTAGAATTTTAAATATAAACCGATGGATTATTGAAGACCATTCCATTATTCATCTGGTGAGACATTCTTACCTTTTGATAGCAAGCATAATTTTCCACCATTCCCTTGAAATGTCCTGGGCTTCCTGGCACCACCCGCACACCCTCCTCTCCAGGAGCCAGGGGAGGAGCTCCCAGCCTTGCAGGCTCCGTGTGCAGTGTGGACAGGCGCCCAGTGCCTGGGGCCTTGAATCGCAATCAATTCCTGAGGCGAATGATGCCTACAGCTGTGGGGATTTCAAACGGCCAGCTCTGTCTTGCAATGGCCTCACATAGTGGTTTAAAATTCTAGAACTTAATCATCACGATTAGCATAATATATAAGAGGGGTAGGTGGTGGGACAGGAAAATCCTGATGTGAACGTCCAGGACTGTGGGCCTCAGCTTGGGGTGGGAAGTGCGTTTGTTCTCCAGGCTGGGCAGAGTGGATTCTGGCATATAAACCGATTGCTTTGTGCAGCCAGGCACGGAGCACCAGCCAGCCCATGGCTCCATCCACAGGAGTGCAGCCTGGGATACGGGATGTCCTGTGGTGATGCCAATCTGGCCCTTCTGGGAAATGATGCAAAGCTCCCAACAGGGCTGGTTAATGTGGCCATAGATCCCAGCCAGGGCAACACTTGTCTTGGCTCTCTCTGGTTCATGGAAGGGCTTCTCCAAGGTGCTTTGACAACACACGTATTTTGCTGGAGCATTAACTCATCACCCCAGAGGAAACCGTGGCTTCCCTATAGCCGTGAATCCACTCATTCTGTCATTCATTAAAAGCATTACCGAATGCCTGTCGTGCATCAGGCACCCAGCTTAGGGTCAAATGAAACAATCGATTGGCAAATAATGTGTCCACTCAAGGCCAGGTTATCTGATAATCGACTGGAGGGCTCGCAGTCCCCATGGATTAGAGCTTTTTGTGCTGTGTAACATGTTTGAATGGGTTTAGCTCTGAGCTGAAATAAGACTTCAACACGGCTTCTGGGGAACACATCAAAGCATCTATCAATTTTGCACACTCTCAGGCCACTCCCCGGGGGCAGGCCCCTGGGGCCCTTGTTTTGATCAGGGCTGCAAGCATCTTATTCCTCAATGCCAGACAGCGTCCAGCCTTTTCACCCCACCATTGCTCTGCCTGTTTGTACCTCTGGCAAGGTGGCCCTGCCAACAAACAAATTCATCAGGTTCCATGTCCTAACCTTCACTACGCTAGTCTTGTACTCTTTCCCTGGCTTGTACAGAAGGCATTCCTGATAAGGCCTTTGTCTGCCTGGAAGGCGGGGAGGTCAGCCCTGGCCCCGCATCACCGTGTGGGGTTTTCACTTTTATTCATCGGGCATGTCATCTGGGACAAGTCAAGCGTTGGATCTTCCAGAATATTACAGAGAAAACATCTCCACGTGTTTCAAAAATCTACCTCAACAAGAGGTTGCCAAGGGGAAATTTACCAACCAGCTGCTTTTTTTACAATGATGAGAGGGAGAGTGGCCAGGCTCATAGCTGGCCTACGATGCTGTCACGTGGCCCCAAGAACAGTTTGCAAGAGGTTCCTGTGTGTTCCACCTTCTGGCTCAGTGCAGAAGCATTGTCTTCTCCCACCACCCCTCAAGCGTTACCAGGATTGACTTTGGTGTCAAAGCCATGTGTTTGGGGTGCCTCTTTCTAAATTCTACTCAAAATTACAGTTGGTTCGGCTGTACCGAGGGGGGGTGGGGAGGAAGGGGTGGATGATACAGAAATGGCAGGAGGAATGTGTTGTCCGTTTTGCAGTGCCTCTGTATCTTTTGGACCTTGACTCATGATAACCGGATTTCTACTCTCCCCCAGTTTACCCTCATTTAGGGGTGTGAGGAAAGATAGGGGGATCAGGATGGAAGCAGGCTGTCCCAGATTCTGGGCGGCAGTGGGGAGGCTGGGCCTCTGGGTGAGGAGGTGCTGGCCACTTAGCAGACAGTGCGGTAGGAGGCACTGTCACTCACCAACATGCAAATGTCATGTGGTTTCCAGCCACTTTCAACCAAACATCTGTTTTATTAATATTAAATGAAAGTGCTTTTGGCTGTTAAGAAAACATTACTATAAAATGTGTAAGTATAATCATCACATCCTCAATACAGTGCATAAGATCCCCTCTATGGAAAACAGGCACTTGTACACTTGCTTTTTATCATATGTGAGTGTGATAGGTAATGAGAACATCAATCCACATGAAATGATAACAATAAAATTTACGGCATCCTCCTGACATTAATAGTGTCTCAGAGTGCCTCATGCTCCTTTTCTCTGTGAGATTAATTCGGGCTTCTTTTAAACTTTTCCATGTTCATCTGATACATCAGTTCAGCAGAGTCTAATTACCAGGGGCCGATGGAGTAAATTTGTATTAGTCCGTTGACTGGCAAGGGCAGAAGGACCCGGCAGCAGATTGCTGATTCTCAAGCACCATCCAGCTTCCTGGAGGAAAGGCATGTGGCTGAAGATCTTGCTTGAGTGGAGTGCAAAGATACTGGGTTGTTTTGCAAGCGCCTGGCATACACTGAGAATACAAACTTTGGAGGGAATGAGGGCAAGTAACTAGGGTAATGTACATCTTCATTAAGACAGCATTTGCAGGAGGGAAAAAACTGTCCTCATCTGTATGTGTAACCTCTCCAAGTTGGCAAAGGGTGTAGATCATAAGAGATGGTTGATGCAGCATCATCCCTACCAGAAATGTCTATTAACCAGCAGATCTGCACATTTACGGGACAAATAGAAACCGATATTCATCATTATGACTCTCAGGCAACAAAAAGTCCTGGTGAGACTCTGTGTTTATCAGAGCCAGATTAAATTATGGTCACTGAGGTTTTAGTGCCAAATGCATTTTATTGTTTTATAATTCTTTGAGAAAGGGGGATCCATGGAAGGTAGAGATGTAATGCTCCATTAACCAGGATATCTGATTGAGACAGGTCTCCTCTGCCAGCCTTGCTGGAGAACAGAGTTAACAGAAATGCACTCATAAAATGTACAAATGGCAGCCTCGCCAAGTCCAGCTTCCCTTATCGTGGCAATGGTAGGAGATAGGTCAGGCTGGGGTTTGTACCCACGAGCCCACCACAGGCTGCAGGGTCTACACGATGGGGAAGAGCTTGTGGGCAGTGGTCCCTGCAGAATGTGACATGCAGAAATGTGTCTGGGTCTCAGTGACTTCATGTGTCCCATCCTTGTTGAGTAGCCAAAATGTCTGCAACAGTGAGGAACTCTGAGGAGTCCTGATGCCGGGTGACAGGGACACGTGGGTGGTGTCCACAAAGGGCACTCCTTGTTCGGGTCACATGAGGCTTGGTGGGGAAGGGGCTTGCCCAAAATACCTCAAATGCAAAGTGGCAGAGCATGACTCTGGAACCCAGCTTCCTGCCTGCTGGATGTGGGTTTGTCTCCACACCCTGCAGAATCCTCTCTGCGCTGGTCTCAGCATTCCAGCAGCTCTGGTGCTCCTCTGTTCTCCAAGCACGGCAAACTCATTCCTGCCTCAGGACCTTTGCAAGGGTTGTTCTCACCACCTGAAATGTTCATCTCCTTGATGTTCCCGTGCTTGGCTCCTTCAGACATCCCATTTGCAGCATGGGTGCCCTCTAAAAATGTCGAGCATCTGTGATAACCCATCCGAAGTGGGCATTGGGTCACTTTCCATGATGTCATCTTGTTGTGATATCCTGCACACATGCCTCACACCCAACATCTCAGTTACTTGTCTGGAGTTTGTCATCTGTCTCTCCGTGGGGGCAGGGGACCGGTGGGCTCGTCTCAGCTGTGTCTCCAAGGCATAAAGCACACTGTGGGTGCTCATTACAGTTTGATGAAAGGAACAAAGTTATCAATTGTTTTGGGCAATTGTAGTTTGATCATACATCCAAATCCATCCATCACATACTCCAAATCCAGGATTGAGGCTTGGAGCTCACCCCTGGCTGGCAGTCCTCAGTGTCCCCAACCACATGAACTGGAAGATGCCTCCAGTGTGGGTGCTGCTTCAGGCCCAAGGGAGGCCAGGAACACTAGTGGACATCGTCCTCCACCAAACGTCACTGGTAATATGGTGACACTTGCACACTCCCCTCCAGCCTGTTACATGCTGCACCACACCCCTTCCCAGCTAAACAAAGGTTTTTCACAGAATTGAGTCATAGGTGACAAAAGTAAGCACAGTTTTCAAAAAGCCCCCTAAACCTACCCAAGATGTCCCCCAGGAAACACTTGGACCCCAAATTAAGGAGGCGTGGGGAAGACATCCCCAGAGAAGTTTCCAGAGTTCTCCCATGCGGGGGTGAGGAGTTAGGAGGCAGAGAAGCCCAAGATAAAAACTCAGAGGAATAGCACCCGGACAGAGCTGCTGGCACCCACATCTGCCCTGCACACACATGACCTTGGGGGAAAGTCCTCTGTGTGGCTTGTTTGCATTATGACTGGCAACTGCCTCTCCAGCCTCCTCCCAGGGATGCAGGAAAGGCTGCATGGGCCAGCAGGCACAGGTGGGCATGGGGATGGCACAAATGTCAGGCTGTTATTAGTGGTCACAAGCCAATAATCAAGACCAATTCCTCAGAGCGACACTGGTCTAAACCGTGACTGACATCTCTGGTTCCAGTTTGGTCCTTGGAGCCCAGATGCTCATGTATTTCAGACCAGCAAGTGATCACGGCCTTACCTGAATAATAGCACTTGTTATAGCCATGAAGGCAATACTGACAGTTTGCATTTCTTTCTCTCTCTCTCTCTCTTTTTTTTTTTTTTAGATCTTGTTTATTAATTCATGAGAGACACACAGAGAGAGGCAGAGAAATAGGCAGAGGGAGAAGCAGGCTTCTCACTGAGAGCCCAGTGTGGGACTGTGGGACTCAATTCCAGGACTCGGGGATCATGACCTGAGCCAAAGGCAGTTGCTCAACCACTGAGCCACCCAGGTGCCCCAACAGTTTGCATTTCTGAAGACTGTTCCATGGGCTGGATAATGTGACAAAAACGTTGTGTATGCCACTGTATCTGATTGAGACCAACCCTGTAGAGTATGTACCAATGATGATATGGAAGCTCAGAGAGGTTTAAGTGACTTGTCTGCCCAAGGTCACCCAGCTGGTAGATGGCACAGTGAGGATTTGAACCCTGGAGTCTGACACACGAACCTACCTTTGAGCCACCAAGACTCATGGTCATCCCTGGGGGTAACCAAGACCCAAGAGGGCCTGGCCACAGGAGGAGAAGTGACAGGGTGGGGTAGCTGGCATGGGGGGCATCTTGCTCCCTAAGAGTGAAGATGGTGATGTGGTTCATGGAAACAACATTGTCTGTGGCTGATGGTTGGAAAGTTGCCAGCAGGGTCTGGATCTGGTACTATCGACTATAAAAATAGTACAAAAGAGGAGAGGGTGCTTGAAAGAGCTTAAATGCAAACTCCTCAAATTCAGGAGAAAGAACATTAAAACTATGATTTCCTTTAAAAGAACACACAGGCCAAATGGACAGAATGCATTCAGAAATGGCCCTGCACAGGCATGGAAAGATATATGGCATTTCAGATCAGCGGGGGGAAAAGGTGAGATTATCCAATAAGTGGTATTAAGGTAACTTAGAGTAGTCTGGAAAAAATGAAACTGGGGTCCCCACATCACTTTTTATGTGAAAATGAATTCTAGATGGATCAGAGGTTTAAATGTATTATTGAAAAAAGAAGGCCATCGCTCCTGGGATGATGGAATAGATATTTTTTTCTTTTTTTAAATATTTTATTTATTTATCCACGAAAGACACAGAGAGAAAGAGAAAGAGAGAGAGAGAGAGGCAGAGACACAGACAGAGGGAGAAGCAGGCTCCATGCAGGGAGCCTGACGTGGGACTCGATCCTGGGTCTCCAGGATCGCGCCCTGGGCCAAAGGCGGCGCTAAACCGCTGAGTGCCCCAGGCTGCCCTAGATATTTTTTTCTATTCTGCCTGTTAAGTACAGCTAACATCCCTGAACACTATATGGAAAACAAACATAAGAGGTCTCTGAGAGATGGAGATAAGGCAGACAGGGCGGGGAGTTCAGGAACCAAGAAATGACATGATACCGTGTTCCTTGAAATTTGATGTGTGTGTGTGTGTGTGTGTGTGTGTGTATGCATTTTATATATTTCAGACTAGGTCCCAGAGAAGCTGGCAACCTGGAAATGCTAATATGTGCAGACAAAAATAGCCCTAAGAGGAATCTGCTCTCTCTGGCCAAAGGACCAGGAAAGGGGCAGCCTAACAAAGCAGGCAACTTTAGACAATGAATAACCTCTGTACTCCTGCCGACCACCACTGAAAATAGATGCCCTACCCCGACCATTGTCAGCACTGGATAAGTGAGGAACCTAGACCTTCACCCCTTCCAGGTTATAATGAGACACCCCAACTCACCCCCTCTTTGTTGAAGTGGTGGCAGAGAAAGCCTCAATGGGGAGCCACAAATTTTACTCCAACTGGTGGTAATGAGACTCTCTCCCTCTTTGAATTTGGTGGACACTGTGTGTGGAGTCTGGGGCTAAGCCGAACCCAGTGGTAACAAGGTCCCCTGCCCCTGCCTGCTGGGGTAGTGTCAGGTGAAGCCTAGAAGGAAGCTTGCACTTCTACCTCAACCTAGCAGTAAGGAGTTTCCCCCTCCCTTTCCCCTACTGGAGCGATGTCACAGGAGGCCTGATAAAATAGGAGATTTAAATAAGATCCAGATTTTCAAAACACAATGCCAAAAATATTGAGGTTTTGGTAGAAAAATCACTCATCATACCAAAACCCAGGAGCATTTCAACTTGAATGAGATAATCAACAGAAACCAACACTGAAGTGGCACAAATTATTAGAATGATCTGACAGGGATTTTAAAGGAGTTATAAAAATGCGTCAACTAGAAATAATGAACGTACTTGAAACAAAAGAAAGTGTAGAGCATCTTAGCATGTAGAGATAGAAAGTTCCAGCAAAGAGATAGAAACTATAAAGAACCAAACAGAAATTTTAGAACTGAAAAACCAGACAAGTAAAATAAAAGCTCGATGGGTGGGTTTAACAGCAGAATGATGGGACAGAGGAAAGAATTACAGACCCTGATTAGAACAATAGAAATTATCCATTCTTGAACAACAGAGAGAAAATAAACTAAGAATCATAATGACAAAAAAAGAGAGCTTTAGGGGCCTTGGTATGAAAACAAAAGGTCTGACATTCATTTCATAGGAGTCCTGGAAGGAGAGGTAGAGGGTAGGACTATAAATTATTCAGAGAAATAATAGCTGAAAACTTCCCAAAGTTGACAAAAGACATAAACCCACAGATGCAAGAAGCTGAGTAAACCCCAAACAGGATGCACCTAAAGAAATATGCTAAGATATCATGTTCAAATTTCTGTAACCTAAACAGAAAGAAAAAAATCTTAAACACAGCGAGAGAAGAAACAACACCTTACCTATATGAGAAACATAATTATAATTACTACAAATTTTTCATCAGAAACTATGGAGGCCAGAAGAAAGTAGCACAAAAGCTTAAAGAAAATAACTGCCAAACCGATTCTATATCAAATAAAAATACCCTTCAGGAATGAAGAGGAAATGAAGACCCTCTCAGATGAGGGAAAACTAAGAGCTTTTGTCACCAGTGGATTGATCCTAAAAGGAAGCTAAAAAATAGTTCTCAAAATAGAAATAAAATGATAAAAACAGGACTCTTGGAACACCAGAGAGGAAGAAAAAGCAATAGAAAGCATAAAAATATGAGTAAACACAATAGACTTTCCTTTTATTCTTGAGTTTTCTAAATTATGTTTGATGATGAAGCTGAATTCTAACACTATTTCATGAAGTACTCAATATATTGTAGAGGAAATATTTAAGACAATTATATTATAAAAGGGAAAGTATACTCAGATGTAAAGGGAGGTAAAGTTTTTATATTTTATTTGAACTCGTTAAATGTTGACACCAGCAGACTATGATCTATTATGGATGTCTAATGAGATACCTATAATAGCCACTAAAACGATGCAAAGAAATATATTCAAAAATATTGCTTATAAATCAAAATGACTTTCTTCCAGGTGGGAGAATTCTTTTTTTTTTTTCCTTAAGATTTTCTTTATTCATGAGAGACACACAAAGAGAGGCAGAGGGCTAGGCAGAGGGAGAAGCAGGCTCCATGCAGGGAGCCCGACGTGGGACTCGATCTCCAGATCCTGGGATCACATCCTGAGCTGAAGGCAGGTGCTCAACCGCTGAGCCCCCCAGGTGCTCTGCCAGGTGGGAGAATTCTAAACAATGTTCAATGACCCACAGAAAGGCAGGAAAAAAAAAAAGGAAAGAAGAAATGAGAAACAGAAGGAACAGAAAACCAAAAAATAAAATGGCAGACTCAAGCCCTGACAACAATAATTACATTAAATGTAAATAGTCTAAACATAAGGATTAAAAGACAGAAGTGGGGATGCCTGTGTGGCTCCGCAGTTGAGCATTTGCCTTTGGTTCAGGCTGTGATCTCAGATTCCTGGGATTGGGTCCCACGTCGGGCTCCTTGCATGGAGCCTGCTTCTCCTCCCTCTGCCTGCGTCTCTGCCTCTCTTTCTGTGTCTCTCATGAATTAATAAATAAAATCTTTTTTAAAAAAAAGACAGAGGTTGACAGAGTGAATTAAAAACAACAAACAAACAAACAACCGTGCAGGAAAATAATTTGGCAGTTTCTTCACAAAATTAAACATTCACTTATCCTATGGCCCAGCAATTGCACTCCTGGGTATCGATCCCAGAGAAGAGAAAAATTATGGCCAGAGAAAAGCCTAATTATTCATAGAAGCTTTATTTGTAATAGCCAAAAAACTGGAAAAAGCCAAAATGTTCTGCAATAGGTGAGGGTTAAACAAACCCTGGAACTTTCATACCATGGGATACTTCTCAGCAGTAAAAAGGAATGAACTCTTGCAAAAGGCAACAAATTGGGTGATCTCCAGGGCATCATGATGAATGAAAATAGACAATCTCAAGTGGTTGTATATTTTGTGATTCCACTTATATAAAACTTTCAAAACGAAAAAAATCTCAGATATAGAAAATAGATTATGGTTGCCAAGGGCTAGAAGTGGTGAAGGAGGGGAAGGAGGACAGGTCTGTTTGCAAAGGGGCAGCATGGGGGACATCTCTGTGGAAACAAATAGTTCTGTATCTTGATTGTGGTGGAGTCTACACAAACCTATTCAAGTGATAAAACGACACAGGAGTACACATACACATTGAACTGATGTCCTGGTTTTCATGTTGTACTATAACTAAGGAAGCTATAACCACTGGGGGAAACTGGATGGGGTACAGGGACCTCTCTGTACTGTATTGGCAACTTTCTGACAATATATGATTGTTTCAGAATAAAAAGTTAAAAACAATAAAGACATAAAATATAGAAGAGAAAGTATAGAAGAAAAGTATACATGAGCGAAATAAAACACAAAACCGAGAGCTAAAAAAGGAAATAATCAATAAGTTTAGCTACATAAAAATCTGAGACTTTTGTTTGATAGAGTTGACTGTAACAGAGTCAGGAGAGAGATGAAATTCTGGGAAGGACATATTTGAAACATCTGTGGCAGACAATGTGACAGACCAATTTCCCTGCCTTACAGAGTTCACGTAAATCGATAAGAAAAAAATAACCCAATAGAAAAATGGGCAAAGGATGTGAACGGGCAATTTATTGAAAAAGTAAATACAAATGGCCAAAAAATGCAGGAAAGATGCCCAGTATCACTCTTGATGAAGGGCATATAAAACAAACCACAGGGAAATTTGTTGTTCACCTGTCAGATTAGCCAAAGTGGAAAACTGAAATGCCCTAGGGCTGATAAGGATGAGAAGTAGACACTTTCCTACACTGTGGGTGGGAGTGTGAATCAGCTCCCTCTTTCCAGAAGACAGTTAGGGCATAATTTTGAAAATTTAAAATCCTCCCTGTAACCCCACTGCCATGAAGTTATCCTAAAAGCACACTCTCAGGTTTCTTGAGATACATGTTTCTGGGATGTTTTTATACCAAGAAATGAGTCATATTTGTAAAATGGTGCCTGGCACATAGCAAGTGTTATGTAAATGTTTATTAAATAAATCAATAGGACTCAGCTTGGGCCCAGGAAGGCTGTAGCTTCAGGGACACTGACACACAAGACCCTCAGCACAGATGCCAGGGTTGTGGTGCATAGAGTTGGCGCTCACTTGTGATGGTTCATTTTATGTCTTGATTGGACAAAGGGATGCTCAGATATTCAGTCAAAAATTATTTTGGGAGTGCCTATGAAGGTGTTTTTTGGAAGATATTAGAATTTGAATCGGTAGACTGAATAAAGCAACTGGCTCTCTCTAATTTTGGGTGGGCCTCATCCAATCAGTTGAAGGTCTCAACAGGACAAAAAGCCTGGGTAAGAGGGAACTCCTTTTGTCTGACTTCATTCCAGGTGGGAGACATCAGTCTTCCCCTGCCTTTGGATTTGGACTGGAACTTACACCATTGGCTCTTCTGTACAGAGAGTCTTGGTTCCTGGGGGCACCTGGATGGCTCAGTGTTTGAGCATCTGCTTTTGGCTCAGGTCGTGATCCCGGGGTCCTGGGATCGAGTCCCATATCGGGCTCCCCACGGGGAGTCTGCTACTCGCTCGGCTTATGTCTCTGCCTCTCTCTGTGTGTCTCTCATCAATAAATAAACAAAATTTAAAAAATAAAATCTTGGTTCCTCCCTATTTTCCCTTTCAGGGATGATGGTGATGATGAGTGTTTGGTGCAATGTCTTTTCATACACATGCGAATCTCTACTCATTCTAAACATGTCCCAGGACAGAGTATGAACACCCAGCATCCAGACAGCCTACACTTGGGACCCATAAAGTCTTTCCCTCCCCTGCTGAAGTGAGTCATTTGCAGTGTAGACATTGGTCTTCGCCATAGGGGACACACCGTGTTAAATGTAGGCCCAGCCTCATCTCTAGTGAACCCCAACCTCACAATGAGGGCTGGGCAGGATATGAAGAGTGATGGTCTCACCTCTCTAGTCTCACATTCCTGAGCCAGGGGCATCTTTTGTCTGGTGTGAATGTAGCTAAAAGGCAAATGATGGGATGCAGGCCTGTGCAGGAAAGGCAATTTGCAGAGACATTTCTTGCCCCTCTGTTCTCACTTATCCAATCTTTATCTAATTAAACAAGATGCTCAGCCTGCAGTCAAGGCAGTCGCACGTACGGACCTGGCGATTTGTTCACCCGGGGGACTTTGTAGCATTTGCTCACACGTGTATTTGTGGCAAAAGTGCTTGCTTTAGGTAAAAGAAAAAAAATCATTTTCCTCTAGAGTAGAAATAGAACCCAGAATTTTGATTTTGCACCTTTAGTGGTCCTGATCTATTCTTTAGCCCATGAAATGCAAAGAAAGTCCTAGAACACATCTCAGAAGGACCTCAGGATACCATCTGCATTCACTGAGCTGTCACCTTTGGATGTGCACTGTGAGCTCTCAGGGCTACTGTATCAGCACTGCCTCTTTTACTTTTTAAAAAGAAATAGAAGGTGGATTGGATACTCTGAGTTCTAGATGTTTTTTTTTTTTTTTCTGCCTCTCCCTTCAGCCTGCACTTCCTTCTCCCTCTTTTTTAACCAAATCGATTTGCCTCAGGTGCGCTGGGGACAGGGCAAAGCTAATGTCTTCTGAGCAGATGTTTGCTAACAGTGTCTAAAAATGGGGAGTGAGTTTCTCCATTGTGGTGGATGCCCAGGTCCCATCAGTGTCATGAAAATGTTCTCGGGTTTCAAAAACTTTACAGAAACAATTTACAACAATATAGATGCTCAGCTATAAATCAGACCGAGGGGAAGAGCATGAGATGAAAAGCAGCAGTGTCCTGGCCCATCCCCACCCCCATCTGACTCACTTCCAGACAACCTTCTTGTGTCTGCCTGTAGGATTCTAGTGGTGGTGGCTGGAATGCTAGACACTGTGCTTCTTCCTCTGCTTCTTCACTTGCCAAGTTTAGGGAGTAACTACTGGCCCATGAGAACTTAGATGATTCATACCAGTCTCTCTGCTTCCCTGCTTCTCCCAATGGGTGGCAGTTATGCTTTTTGGGGTTTTTTGTGTGTGTGTGTGTGTTTTTGGTGTTGGTTCCCTGAATGGGGTCTTGAACACCAAGTAGATATGCTAACAACTGGGCTCCCTCTGAGGGAGGAGTGGAAGGTCGGCCCCAGGTGCCCCGAGTTCTGCTGGAGGAAGGCAGTTCTGGGGCACAATGTCCCTCTCTCCTGATGGCCCTGTGGTCTGCCTCTGCTTCCTGAGCTGTGAGTGGAGGGCCTGGGAGGGGAGTTGGTGGAGGGCGCACAGAAGCAGGTGTTTCATAACAGTCCTGCTCTTGGGTCTCTCTCCTGCTCCCACCCCCCCATCAGGCCTGGAGTGCCCTCACGCCGGATCCTGTGTCTTGGCTTCTTCTTCCCATTTCATTGTGCACATGGCCCCATCCATTTCCTTATCTTCCAGAAACCCACTGATGTTTCCTCTTCACTGATAACCCTCCCTCGTGGGTACAGTCCTTCTATATTTCTTTCCTTTATTTGGTCTGTCTCATCAACAGGAAAACCACATCAGCCTTTTTAACAGGTCTCAAGACGCCAAACAGAGGCCTGAGCTCGGCAGCCAGAGCTGCCCTGGGCAGACAATCCACAGAGCCTGAGCATGATCTTCTGATGATCGGCTGCCTGGGCTTTCTAGGTTCCCTTTATAGATGTTCCAGACAATTCTATTCATCCCAAACTTCGTCATGGCTTTAAAACAATTGCTCAACCTGGGGCAATTTCAGGGGGGGAGGGGTATCAAGTCATCTTTAAAATGGTGGAAATGAACTGGCTGTTGGGTCAAATCAACCCATGCGTTTCCTGCTCCTGTGAAGATGGTCCCTGTGCCCAGGAACAGACATATTTCTGCCAACTTGGTCATTCAGGGGCAACCAATTCCTGTGAAGTCAAGTAAGAGTTCTGAATGATTCCAAAGATTTCCATGAACACTTTCTATCTGTGAGCCTTGTGAAACCTCCATGGGGTTGTGGTATTCCACTTGTTGAAGCAGACCCATGGGTGTAGAAGGGTGCCTGGACTTGCCCAAGGGCTACAGACTGAACCCAGATGTTGGAGCATACACCATCAGCATCCCACTCTTGTCCTTGTCTAAACTGGGCAGGGGGTGGGCGGGGAGGTTTACAGACAGCAGATCATATATTGGTATCCTAGTTTGTGTGCCCATGTCATCTTTTTCCCATCTTCAGGTCTTGTTATGGGTTGAACTGTGTTCCCCCCCACAAATTCATATGTTAAAGTGCTAACCCCTAGCACCTCAGAATGCAACTATTTGGAAATAGGGTCTTTGTAGATGATTGAGTTAAAATGAGGTCATTAGGATGGGCCCTAATCCAATACAACTGTGCCCTTCTGCAAAGGAGAAATTTGGATGCAGAGACACGCCCAGAAGGAAGACAATGGGAAGACACAGGGGGAAAAGCAGCATCTACAAGCTGAGGAGAGAGACCTCAGAAGAAACCAACCCTACCCACACCTTGATCTGGGGCTTCTAGGCTTCAGAACTCAGAGACAATAAATTTCTGTTTTGTGAGCCACCCAGCCTGTAGCTCTTGATTACGGCAGCCCTAGGAAACACATGCAGGTTCTAAGCAGGAAGCTACATTCTTTGCATTTCCTTGTCTTGAAAAATTTCCAAAAGGCAGTGCAGGAAGCTGTACTACAGTCTCTTTGTAAAAGCTGATTAACATAGAAGGTGCTTGGTATTGCAGAAAGAGTCATAGTCCAGACTTCTTGTGTTGCCTCCAGATGGCCTCTGAGCCCCCATCAGGCTCCAGGCCCCCAGCCACAGAACCACCAGATAAGCTCTGAGCCCAGAGAGCAAGAAGGTGCCAGGGGCCTCTTGATGGGGTCAGAGAGGTGCCAGGTGGAATCAGCCATTTGGGACTGGCTGCAATCTTTGTGGGACCCAGAAGCTGGGCTTTTGAAATGAGCCTGTTCATATGGTTCCTGATGACTTCCTCTCAGCTTTCCTGGATCACCTGGTAAAGTCTTGTGAAAGGCTGAGCCTTCCTCCCTGGGCAGAAAGAAACCAGGGTTTTCATGGGCACCTGCATTGCTCTGGGGGAGTATTTACCTCCAGTGGCCAGCAGGGGGCAGCATCACACACTACAGGCAGAAGCCAGCTGCAGGCGCTGGGGGTGGGGTGGAGGTTGGAGGGTGGCTGGAAGAAGCAGCAGTGAGGGCTGGGAGAGGTGAAGGCCATGCTCACCACTTCCTGGTGCGCTTCAACCCTCAGCTCTCGAGCCCCATAGTAACTAGAAATGAGCCCAAGGGACTTTCTCTCTAGATATTCTTAGGTCCCTCACTTGGGGCAGGCACCCAGACACACCTGTGTGCGTGCATGGACCTGAACAGAGAGACCAAGGTCCGGGGTATGCAGGCTTCATCCATCCACATCTGAGGACCATTTTGCAAAACACACATTTTGAGCCTCTCATGGGGTAAATACTGTCACCCAATAGTATTCGCCTGGGTTGGAGGTTTTCAGTCAGTGCTCCCTGGCATGGCCCTGGAAGTGCCTCTTTTTATGCTCAAGTGCCAGCACACTGGGAGCAATGAACAGTTATCAGCTGCATTAGGACGTTTCTTCTTTCTTTTCCTTTTTCTGGATGGGATTACAGCTGCTGCTGCCAGCTATCCCCAAATCTCGTGCCAGGTGCTGCAGACCTTCGAGACTAATTGGGTCAGAGCCTTATTGGGTTGCAGGCGGCCTGGACATTGTTTTGGACAAGGGCATGCCACTCCGAGATTAAATTCTTCCACAGTGACGGAGTCTGTCTTTCCTGGTAAAATATGAGCTTCTGTCAACACTGGAGCCTCTGATCTGATCGTCAGGGCTCTGCGGCTGAGTCTGGGGGAACAAGGACAAGGAAGGAGATGACACAGGGCAGACCTGAAACACCCAATTCTCTAAGGCCTGCCCACCTCTTGGGGAAAGACTGCAGGTTTGGGATGAGAAAGTCTTGGATTTGAATTCTTCTTATCCTACCAACTTGGTGACCTTGGTTGGGTGTCACTTTACCTGCTGAACCTCAGGGGTCACTCCCAGGAGTCGGGGCACAGGGCTATGGTGCAGCTGCAATGTGTGGAGGCAAGGAAAGCAAATGTTTTCTTACGTTGGAAAGAGCTCTGTGTGAAACCAGGTAAGGAGCCAGGTGCCAGCTCTATTCTAGGTGCTTGGGAGATATTAGTGAACCAAAAAATGAGACATCCCTCACTTCTGGGTTTACATGGGAGAGAGACAGTAAACAAAAAACAGAATACATAAGGAGTTTCTGTATCAGGCTGGAGGAGCCGAGTGTTACAGCAAAAGGAAAAGCCTGGCTGGGTAAGGGCTGAGAGTATAGCCAGCCAAGTGGAAGGGTGGCCACTAGGAAGGGGTTTCCATATGGAGTAAGGCTGTTAGGGGAAGCCTCGATGCACAGGTGGCATTGGAGCAAAGACTTGAATGACAGAAGAGAAGTAGCCAACTAGAGACCCAGGGGAAGAGCACCTGGGCAGAGAGAGAGTCAGTGCAAAGGCCCTGTGTCAGGAGCACGCCTGACGTGTTCAGGTACATGGTGGCAGCTGAGAGAAACCACTGAAGGATTTGGATTATCACTCTGAATGAGATTAGTAGGAACTGCAGGGTTTTGATAAAAGGAATGACATTACCTGCTGTAGGGGTAGAGAGCAAGGTGGCCAGTTAGCAGAAGGCCACAGTAATCCTGGCATGAGATGATGATGGGCTTGGACCAGAGTGGTTGCAGTGGAGTGGTGAGAAGTGATGGTTTCGATGTGTTTCCAGACAGATCGAATGTGGAATATGAGTGAAGGGAGGAGTCAAAGATACCTGAAGGCCTTGGCTGCCATCAACAAGGATGGATGAGACCATATGAGGTGAGGTTTGGGGTGGAAGGTCAGGGTTAGGGCTTTGGAAAGGTGGAGTTCATGTGTCCATTGGACAAATTCCCTGGAGATGCCCAGCAGGCAGCTGGATATGAGTCTGGACTTTGGGAGGAAGATCCAGACTGGAGATATACACTGGGAGTCATCAGTCTATGGGACGGAATTTAGAGCTGGAGGTTAAAGGAATGAGGGTGTATGAAGAGGAGAGGAGGACCAAGATCTGAGCCCTGGGGCCCTCCAGAGTCAAGAAGTCAAAGAGAAGTGAAGGAACCAGCTCAGGGGGCAGAGAAGCTACCTTTGGGGGCTGGGACCATGAGTAACACAGGGGTCACTATTGACCTTGACAACTGTGATGTGCTGGATCACATCCTCCCCAAATTCATAGGTTAAAGCCCTAACACCAGGGGATCTTGGAATGAGGCTGTATTTGGGATAAAGAGGTGATTATGCTAAGATGAGGTAACTAGGCTGGGCCCTAATCTAGTAGGTCTGGGGTCCTTGTAAGAAGAGATTAGGACACAGATATGCACAGAGGATATGAGGACCCGGAGAGAAGACAGTTGTCTACATGCCAAGGAAGGAAGGCCTCGGAAGGAGCCAACCCTGCCACTCGTTGATCTCAGACTTCCAGTCTCCAGAACAGCAAGAAAAAAAATATGTGTTGGTTGAGCCCCCCATCTGTGGTGCATAGTCTTGGGGGCACCAGCAGACAGATGCCAGCACCGCAGGGGATGGGGATCGCAGAGCATGGACAGCTCTCCTGATGAAGAAAAGCAAAGACAAGGAGCGCAGCTTTCAGAGGAAGTGGGATCAAAGAATTTTTTTTTTCTTTAAAAACATTTCTTTGAGGATTTTAGGTAGGAGGCGTAACAGCTTGTGCTGGGAATGGTCCAGTCGCCGTCACAGGAGCGATGACGATGCAGGACAGAGGCGGAGTGGGGGTCTGTGCCCAGAGGAAGGGGGGCGCAGAGGGGCCTCCTGGCAGTTTGTGGGCGCAGCTCATCAGGCAGGCGAGATGGCAGGGCGGCCAGGCTGGCTCACCCTTCTGCTATCTCTGCCTTTCCTTGTCTTTGCGCTTTTCTACTCTCCCAGTTGTGGAAAACTGACAACCATGCCACTAAACATGAACCGGCAGCAGCTACTGGAAAGCAATGTGTTGCCGCCACTGGTTTTTTTTTTTTATTTTTTATTTTTTCCGCCACTGTTTTACATCCATTTGCAGACCCGCATCTGCCAGCCTTCTTTGGGTGATTTTAGCAGTGCTCCTTTAAACCACTGGTAACGTCTTACTGGTTCCCCCAGTAACTGATGACTTAAGTAAGATCTCTGACACATGTCTATTTTCTATTTGTAGGAGAGTCACTATTTTACCTTAAAAAACCCTTTCACAAGACACCGATAGGTGCATATTCTCTTCTGATGGGTTTACTTTTTCCCATGATACCAGAGCCCTGGGCCAAAGTGGACCCTCTCTAAAACCCTTATCTGAGGAGTGCTGGGTGACAGGAGGAGGATACGGGCCACTTGGAGGGACTCTGTAGGTGTGCTG
This sequence comes from Nyctereutes procyonoides, assembly GCF_905146905.1. Taxonomy (NCBI): domain Eukaryota; kingdom Metazoa; phylum Chordata; class Mammalia; order Carnivora; family Canidae; genus Nyctereutes; species Nyctereutes procyonoides. The sequence goes on from NW_026575126.1 coordinate 67,281,525, forward strand.
GGCAGGCAGTGGCCCACCTTCTCAAGGGTGACAGCCCCCTGGACCATGGGGGTTGCGGGGAACTTCCATTTGTACTCTGGCTGCAGGCCCACTTGGCAACACTATCATTTTTCACCTGGAAGCCCCCACTGAAGTTTGCCCCTCCTCCCCTCAACCCCAACCAGCCCAGAAATGGCCAATTTGATGTATTTGTATGACTACAACACGGATGAAAGCAGGGTAATCCAGAGGGCTGGTGCAACCCCAAGGGAACAAAGTCTCCCATTCGAAGGTCTGCCCTGAGGAGAACCAGCGGGGGCTGGGGCTGCTCCAGGACGGAGAAGCACTGAGCTCAGAGCCCCCTGCCCACTCCCTTTGGGACCGACCTCTGACTCCAGTCTGAGGGCTGAGTGATGTATTGAGCATTTGTACAGCTCCAGCTGTACAGCTCCTCTGTAGCTCAAATCCCCTTCCCATCCTGGCTGTATTTAGATGTTTAGATTGTTTCCTCTACTAGGCTTATTCACTCACTCATTCATGTGTGCATTCATTCATCCATTTGGCTGAGGTTTACTGAGCACGCACTATGCACAATGCACAGGCCTTGTTATAGGCCTGGTGCTCAGGTGCAAACATATCAAGTCTCTGCCTTCAGATGCCTGTATCCTCAGGCAGGTTTATGTTTCCAGCACTGAGCAGAGCACCTGCCTGCCAGGTCACAGGTGTTTGGTAAATAAAGAGATACTGTGAATCCATTTGTCCAAACCCCTTGCACTTAGCATACCCTGTTTGTTTAGATTTAATGGTGCCTTTCCTAAAGGCACGTTCTTTGGCCCCCTGCACATTCTTCCTCCATCTGTGGGAATGCTAGGATTGTGTAACAGTTTGGAAATCACACTGTTGGGAGTCTCCCTGTTGGTCCAGCCTGGGCCCGGGGCAGCCTGGTTCCTACACTGGCCTCATGTCTTGGGCAAGCCCCTGTCCCTCCATTCCCAGCCTGCTGTTCTCCTCTGTGACCTCTGAGGAGATGAGGGCAATAGGCTGGCTTGAGCCCATCCTAGTGGTGTGGCTGCCACGGCCACCGCTGAAGTCCTACCTCCTGCCTGGTTTTGGACTCCCATCTCTGGAGCCAGCTGAGCCCTGCAGAAGCAGCATGTGCCAGATGGGGCTAAACCAGGCAGAAGCACCCTGTGCTTTGCCCTTTGGGTGAGGCTGTATCCCCCCAGGGGCCCGGATGTCTCCCAGCAAGTCCACCTCCAGGGGAAGAACAGGGGAGGCCGTAGACATAGGTGCCCATGGTGATGAGCAGACCATGCATGTCACACCGTCCTGTCCCCACTCATCCGGATGAAGCCAGATGCAGGCCAGGCACTCAGATCCCTGGAGTCCATCCCCTCACCTTCCCCAACCCAGCCTGCCTCCCCTTGGGGAATCCTCTGCTACCTTGCTCCATCGCCCCACCTGGGTGGAAAGGCATATCTGGGCCTGCCCACCCCAGGGAAGCTACCAGCATCCCTGGAGATGCCGATTCCTAATCCTCAGCAGTTAAGGGGTGTCCAGACCAATCCTCTCTCCCCCAGGGGACTAGCCACATGCTTTCCTTGAGGCTCTGCATCTGGAATGGAATGAGGTGGGCATGAGGAAATGCTGGAGGCACTCACTGACCCACACTGGGCTCATTCAGGGCAGGCAGTGTATTAGTTTCTGCTGTTCAGAGGCCCAACCCCTCCCGATTCCTCCTCCTCCAGACTTTGTGTGGTTTCTCATTCCTAGAGCCATGAGTCCGAGTCGTCCTGGCTGGAGGCAATGGTCACTGGGTCAGCAGAGAGTGTCCATTCAGAGCATCTTGGTGAGATCTCAGGAGAGACATCCTGCTCTGTGTCAGCTGGAGACTGTGGCCGAGCACATGCTTGTCCTTCCAGGGTTTTCAACAGGACACATATACGAAGCCTTCCCCGGAAGCCCCTTGCTGCTCCCAAATGTCCCTTCTCACTATGCTGGCCAATATATCGTGCCTGCTGGTCACCGTTTAGGGACAGCCAACTTTGTGGCAGGCCCTGAACACAAGCAGGTGCTACATGCTCATTTAAGAGGGAGCAGACTGAGGTCTACAGCTGGGAGGGAGCCCATGGTTTGCCTAAGGTCACAAATGAGATGCGCCCCAGCTCTGACCTAGGGCACTGCAGTGGCTGTCTCTCTTCCTCACCACATGAAGATTCCAGGGTCATGGGCTCCAAGAGTTCATGAGGTATGGGGAAAAGTGTAGGAACAGGACTAGCAGAGAGCATCATTCTGTTTCTCCCTTCTCCTCTCTCCCTCCTCTGAGGCCAGGGGAAGATAATCTTGGACTCCAAGATGCTCTGGACTTACTGTGTTTGAGTCCCGGGGCTGCCATAATAAAAATCTCATAAATGGGTGGCTTAAAACAACAGAAATATCTTCTCACATACTTTTGGAGGCCAGAAGTCCAGAAATCATGGTGTTGGCAGAGCCATGCTGCCTCCCCACGCTCTAGGGGAGGGCCCTTCCTGCCTCTTCCAGCTGTGGGGCTCCTGGCAATGCTTGGTGTCCCTTCACTGGTGGACACATAACTTCAATCTGTTTCTTTCCTTACACAGCCTTCTTCTGTGGGTGTCTTTTCTTTTAAAAACACCAGTCATGTTGGATTCAGGGCCCATGCTCATCCAATATGACCCTAACTTAATTATATCCGAAAAGATCCTGTTTTCAAAGAAGGTCACATTCTGACGTTCCGAGTGGACATGGATTTGGAAGGGGGCATTATTCAGCCACCTCACAGCCCTCTGAACAAAATCTATCATCACCCACATTTCCAGAGCTCTGCCATGAATGTGTAGGGAGGACCAGCCAGTTGGGTCCCTCTCACCACGGCCACCTGCCTAATCTGCCATTGTGACCTTGTGTCAGCCCTCCTGCATGGAGACCCTGAAGCTCAGGGGTGCATGACACACCTGAGGCCCTGGGGTCTGGCTATGGTCAAGCCCACAGTCTTACACAGTCCTCTGGCTCCAGACCCAAGTCTTCTCATAAAATGAGAGGCTTCTTCTGAAGCATGAGCCCTCATTTGTGTCGTTGGGCTGCCCTGAGTCCAGGAGAGCAAGCCTGCAGGGCCCAGGGGCCCAGTGTGGCATTTCATAACCCGAGTGTGACACTCGTAGGCAACTCTGCAGCCTCTGAAGCAGCAGCTCTGTTTTCTGACATATGAATTACTGTATTGTTGCAAATATGAGTTGTAAACACAAGTGAGTCCCAGATCACAAATCCATTTTTATTAAAAAATACAGCTTTCAGTGTTTTGAGCCCATTTTTCACTAAATGAAACATGGGCCCAATACGTTGGAGGGAGAAAAAGAAAAGGCAACACTTTGCCAATTAGGTAGGACCCTGAACACATGAATGAGAGTTAAAATAGCCATTCTAATATTTTATGTTAATTGAACTCTCGGGGTATGGCTCAGCTTGTAGAGAAGTTAGTGAAACATTGGTTATCAGGCTGTCCAGAGTATGGTCCGGTGAGAAAGAAGTTGGGCCAGTGGCACCTTATCTGTTTATGCTAATCGCTGCGAGGGAGTGTCTGTGCCCAGCAGCCCCCAGATGGGACCCAGCCTCACTGCAGAGACTCTTCTCATAAACACAGGGTCAGTTCCTATGCGCTTCTAACAAAGGTTCCTGGGTCTGCAGTTGGGTGGCCGGGGAACCTGGGAGTCTGGGCTATAAGCACACAGAGGGGCTAGGGAAGCCTTGGCAAAGAACCTGGTGGGGACTCTACCCTGTGCTTCGCATCTTGGTTTCCTCCGCAGTACGATGGGAAAGATGCCAGTAGCAACCCCAGAGGTGGGGATCAAGTGCCCTCTTCCGTGAGAAGGGCAAGGAGTGCTCCATGAATGCCAGTCACTATCACCCACACTCATTTGATGAACGCAGGGACAAGTTTGCAATGGTAGGCAGCAGAGGGCAGGCCCAGGCCTTTTCTCAGGTGCAAGGGGCGCCTTCTTCACAAGCTCCCTGAAGTGGGTTAGCAAATATGATCCCACAGGGCTCTAGTCCTCTTAGCATCCAGTCCCCAGAGCAGAACCACCACTATTACAATTCTTACTTTTGTCTGCTCTTTAAAGTAAACAACCAATTCACACCCCAAGAACTTACAGATTGGTAGGATATAAATATATCAATTTGTTTTAAGCCGTTGGAGAGCAAAATGACATTTTTAGCACTCAGAAGGGCTGAATCATGGTCTGGAGGTATGCAGTTGGATCAACTCCTTTGAGGGGTCAAGTATAATTTTAGAGTAGAATTAGTATGATTCATGATAGAGCTGCTATACTTATAAAAAAAAAAATCAGTTCCAAGCAAGGATTATGGTTCTTTTTACTTAAGCATTTTCCAAAAAGTTTAAGATGTGCTTTTGGAGGGAGGCGTTTATGACTCGTGAAAAGTCTGAAATTGCCTCTTCCCACTGAGCACATCTTTGTTACAAACATCTAAGTCATGGTCACGTATCCAGATGACCTCTGCGTGATGGTCGAGGATGCCAGGCCAAGGTGTCCTGCCCATTTCATGCAACAGATTCAATATCCCCCAAGTTCCAATAAATTCCTTTCATTAACGTGCCATTTCATAAGGGAGTGGGTTCAAAAAAATCCAGTTGGGTCAAATGGACTTTACAGGAAGTACTAAAGGAGGGGTACCCACAGAATATCTGAAGAACTTTTTAAAGCCACATGCACCTTGTATATTATTATGAAGAAGGAAAAGAATTCAAAAGTTCTTAATCTTGTTTCCCTCATCTGACAAGGAGCACAGTGACCTGGACGCCTCTCTGATGGAGGTCTTGGTGGTCAATTGAGAAGGCACTATGAGGGTACCTGCCTACATTGTATCTTCTTCTGGCCCCTCTTCCTCTTTTTCTCTTCTGCTTCCCATAAGGGAGATTCATTTGGGAGTCTAAGGTCATCTCTATTGACAAAGTATATTTTGAAAGAAAATCCAGCTGAATTTGGGCCAGGTGCCTCTTTCTTCTTGTTTTGGGGGAAGAAAAGTTTAGAGTTGATAAGCAGAAGTCTGAATTAGTTTAACTCTGTTTTTCAGAATAACCAGTAGTAGGATGGAAGCGTGCCCCCTATTCCCAAAAGCAAGTCTTTACTCTCCCAATTCCAGCCCTCCCATGGGTGGTCCTCCTCTGTAGGCCTACGTCTCCCAGGCCAACTCCCAGGGCCTCTGTGGGGTGAGTCCTCACCTTGAGATCACATACCCAGACCCAACTATATCTACATAGTGGGTTAGCCAGTAGTGCATTACTTCTGGATAATCTTCAAAATATTCTGCTCAGATTTATTTCAAGTGTGGATTTAGTTTCTTTCCTGCAGTGTTACCAGTTCGTAAGGATGTATTTTGCCAAGGTAATTTGTTCTACTCTGGCCCAAGTGAGATGCGGTGAAGAAAGACATGAAATCTTCAATTTCAGAAAGGAAGGAGCATAAATTCTGAAGTGTAGCACCTGCCAGTACAGGAAGGTCCCAGGGGAAGGCTGTGAAAGAATTCTATAAAGTTTTAATAGCTCAAGACCCAAGGTAGCAGAATTAAATGCAAGCTTGGAGACTAACTCTTTTCTTGATTGTTTAAAATGTGGAGAAATCTCTGTATCAACTCTGGCAGCTCCTTGGGTCTTTGGGCAACATGTGAATGCTTCAAAATTTCAAAGCACGTGTGAGTTTTTCCAATCTCATCAAGAGAGGTGGAGCTACTTGCTGGAAATTTGGAAAAGTCCACTTGGCCTGTAGCTACAGGACACGAGTATCTTTACCTCCTATGAGAACAGGTAACTCAGTAACTCACAGAATACTGAGTCATTCCAGAAAAGTATCAAATTCAAGAGTGTTGTAGAAACCCCCAATTTGTAGCCAGTTGCTCAGAAGTATGGGTAGCTAGGGGGCACCTGAAGTGTGGCTGGTGTCTGAAACTAGGGCAGCTTTGGGGAGCCCTTAACTTATGGGATTTGTGCTAACCCCAGAATTCTGAGTTAAGCTGAACTGAATTGTGCAGAACTGCAGTACACCCAGTTGGTTTCCTCTTTTCATCCAACACGGAAATATTCCCACACATATTCCTAAAGGGAATCAGGAGTTCCCAGATCCTTCTCTGTCACAGGAGGCTGGTGTGGCCATGAGGATTTTTTTTTGCACAGCTGGCCCCCATGCTGGGGACAAGCAGGCTTTAGCATGAAACTTTAGCCTGAAAATGCCAGTTATCCACTCCTTCTTATGTCCTCCACTAGAGGTGCCCCAAAGCAACCAAACCATCTGTTCACAAACCAGAGGTGTAAATTAACACAAAGATTGCAGCTCCAGGTGCATGTGCCAAAATCACCCTTCCCAAATGGCAGAGGAGCCCTGAGTGAGTATGTGTCCTGGGGTCTCCATTGTGACTCAGGGTGTTGTGTGAACGTAGGCTGAGGGAAGTAAAGGCTCCCCCCTACCCTTCCATGGAAGGCTTCACACAGCCCCACTGTTGGGAGGAGTTCCTGGCAGTGATCTATTTGTAGAGTTGCTATTTAACCGGGTGACTTGCCTAGGCAGCTGCTGAGATCTCGGATCTAACAGATTTGACACTTAATCCCCACGGCGCCAACAAAGCCCTGCTCTTTTTACATGGCTAAAAACGTACAACGTCCAGACACAGCTCAGTTGTGCTCTGTCTACATGGCATTTAAAACACCTCTGCCCACGTGGGGCATCCACATGAGTGGGTTTCCTAGTAGGAGTGTGAGCTTCAAAAAAATAAAATAAGGCACGGAGAAAAGGCTCAGAACTTGCTCTGGCAGCACACTCAGTTCACTGGAAGAGAAAGTGAAGCTCCCATCCCTTTCATCGGTATGGCCTGGTGCGATAGGGAGAGGAAGCGGAGACAGGGAGGTTGTGCAAATGGATGGAAAGGGCTGCATGCATGTTTCTGGAGTGCTCTGTACTTCCAGGGCTCGCATGCATTCTGAAAGGGAAATGCTTGGTTGAAAGAATGGATCCAAAGCCCTTTAAACATCTTAATCTCACTCTGTTTACACTGTTGGCTGGAGTAAAGCCAACACCCACATGGCTGGCTCCTGCTTCCGGCTTCTTCTTTTTGTTTATTTTCCTCATGATGCATCACAACATCTGTTTCCCTGGTTATCAGTTATCATCCAAGAATAGAGCCCTGGGGAAGTAGGATCTAGTCTGTCTTTTCTTTTCTCATCTTTTCTCTGCCGTACCTTTGGACTCAGCAGGTTCCCAGCACACAGTAGGAGCTTAATAAATATTTCAGAAGGAAACCTCCTAAGTGGCCTTCTTGACTCTGGCCTCACCCCTTTCACCTCCCTACTCAGCCCAAGACCTAAGTCACTGCTCAGGTAACAGGTGACGCCAGAGGGGGTTCACTCCCACCTCTACCACCCACCCTGCATCTAGCCTGGCCTGTGGGCAACCCCCACCCTGATTGTATAGGAAGACTCCCTGGCCCCTAACCTTGCCTCCTTGGCATGGGTCTCCCAGGTGTCCTCTGGCTGGCGTGCCCATGCCTTCTCCTTGCCTTGCGGTCTTCCTTTTTCATGCATTTCCTTTTCAGCTCAGCCCTCACGGTTCCATGCACTAGAAGGGGCTCAGTGGCTACTGAACAAAAACATCAGACATCCCATGTCACCAAGCAAGTCTTCTCTTTTTTTTTTTTTTTTTTTTTTGCGAGTCTTCTCTTTTTAAGACTTACCATGTAGGGACGCCTGGGTGGTTCAGCAGTTGGGCATCTGCCTTTGGCTCGGGGCATAATCCTGGGGTCCCAGGATTGAGTCCCACGTTGGGTTCCCTGTGTGGGGCCTGTTTCTCCCTCTGCCTATGTCTCTGCCTCTCTCTCTCTGTATCTTTCATGAATAAATAAATAAAATATTTTTAAATATGACTTACCATGTATATAATGTGCCACCATAAGTTCTTTTTGTCATTACTTGAATGGAGCTGCAGCCACTTGGGGAAAAAAAAAACTGTTTTTCATCTAGTAGAAAAAACAACCCAATATCAGGGAACTCTGCCATTTGCACATCCGGATCCTCTTACCACAAATGGCTTAAGAGCCTAGACACGCCGCTGATCCCCTACTAGATGGTTTTGGTGCCAGAGCCAAATGAAATTCCAGGCGGCAGGGGACAGAATTTTCTGTGGCTTCCTGGAAGTGTGGTCATTGATGAGACTTGATATTAGCCACTTCTGCAAATGGCCAGGAACCTGGTAATTGCTCATCAGAGCTGGTGCCCAGAGGCCGAGTAGGCAGGCGCAGGAGGAGGAACATACCCATACTCAGCAGAGGAAAGCGTAGGTGTTAGGGAGGGTGGCAGGGCAGACAATCAATGAGAAGAAAAAGCTGGAATTGTGAGTTTTGACAGCCATTCTCACCCGCCGTTCTCTCCTTGGGTTTGCCTTTTTGGGGGATGGTGGTGGGAGGGCAAATAAACTTTAGTTATCGAAAAGCCCTGTTGTGATTACCCCCAGAAGATGGGGGTCGAAACCCAAAAGGCCCTTACCAGTGGAGCTTGCTTCCTTATTCTGGAACTTCAGAGGATGAGAGCAGTTTCTTTCTCTTCTCGCAGGGTGTCTGCATCCATAACTGGTCACCCGTACATAGCCTGAGCTCTCATGGCCGGGCTTCCCTGGATCTCACTGACTGAAAGCAGTGATTAACTCCTTATTGCAGCCATCTGCACCCATTTTGTACAAAACATGGATTTTAATTAAATTAACAAGAATACAGTAGTGATGACTGCCGGTTGCTAATATCAGTGCAACACATCAGAAGGAGCAATATGGGCAGGAAGACATAGAGAAGGGCAGATATGGAGGTGAGATTGGGTGCTCCTGACATTAAACCCCGATTCATTGCTGCTGTAGTTATCCTCGAGTTCTCTTATCCACGTTAAGTGAAAAACGATGGTGAGTGTTTTCTTGTAGCCCAAAGCCCTTGGGGACCCTGTCAGTGGCTGCAGGTATCAGAACAACTATGATGTATCTGGGCTACCCCAGGGCAGTGGGGCCCCTGACAGATCTTTCTTTACCCTGTCCCAGGACCCAGCACTGAAAGACTGTGGGTTCAATGAGATGATCTAGGGTTGCTTTAGCTCTTGCCGTCCTGTAAACTCCCAGGAAGTGCTCAAATCTGGTGTCTGATCCAGATACGAATACTGACCATGTTCCCTCCCCCTTCTTTTTTATTTTTTTTTCAAAGTCACCTCTTCTTTAGAACATTATGAATATTTCAAACATAAGTACCCCGTGGTGTGTCCCTAGCATCCTTCTTCCCTACAGCATCTGGGTCCTCAAGGTGCTTTCTGGAAACCCCATGGTGGAGTTGGAACCTCTTCTCCCAGAAGCCTTTTTCTTTATAGGCAGTGGCATTCTGAGTCACATACCTCTTGGGAGGATAGCTCAGGCTCCCCCATCATCTACTCTGAGGGCCTAGTTCATAAGTTATTGAAGACTGACAGGAACAGTAAAATGATGCAGTGCCTTGATGTCCCTAGAAGATGCAATTGAACAAGATTTTGACAAAGGATGGGAGTAGAAAGAGGGGTGCCAGTGGACATTGGGGGAGTCGTTTGGTATAGACACTTAGCAACAGTTCCCAGTGGCTCAGCTGTCAAGAGGCCTGGCTGCAGAGAGAGGAAGAAAGTGTCATTTATTGAGCCCCTGCTGGGCTGTCAGACCTCTCTGTGTCTCATTTTGCTTTTTTCCTCTTCAATTTGCTTTTGGCAACTTTCTACATGCAACCTGTGTCTCCTGCAGGCAGGGAGAACCTACGGCTTTTTCAAGCCTCAGTGAGCCAGGCTGAAGGGATTTGGGATAGTAACAGGTGCAGGCCAGTGCTGGGGTGAGAAACTGTCCTGTGAAGAGAGGTGCCAGGAAGGACAGGGATGTCACTCAGTGACTCCTCTCATCTGCCAGGGCTGCAGAGGGAGGGCCAGAGTGGCTGGGGACATATGGAGGGAAAGACAGGTGACTGCCCTGCCATGTGGGACACTCCTTAAGCTAAGCAGAGTTCCTGTTCTGGGGGTGCAGGGGACTTCCCTTTTTGTCTATCCAGAGCCCTCCTGCACACCTTAGGATGACCAGATCACTCTGATGGGGCCATCCTAGTGGGAGCTGCCAATCAGGGATTGGTCCAAGGGGAGGACACATGATTCCAGCTAGGCCAATCAGAGTGCTTCCCTGGGATTTTAAAATTTGTATTCCTTCCTCTTGGGCTGCCAAGCTATGAGAATGTGAGTTCAGAGCTGCCGTGGGTGAGCATCTTTTTTTTTCCCAGAAGGAGAAAGCCCATCCACAGTGAGAGAGGAAGGAGCTGATATGTGGAAGGAAATGGAAACAAAAGACAGGGTGGGGAGGACAGGCAGTGTTCAAAGCCCCCAGAGCTAGCCCAAGGGTGGGAATGTGGAGAGCAAAGGGGAGAACCAGAAGAGCCATGTGGCAGAAACTGAGATGTGGTAGGGAGTCTTGAAATGGGTGAACAGGGCAGCCTGGGTGGCTCAGTGGTTTAGCGCCTGTCTTTGGCCCAGGATGTGATCCTGGAGACCCAGGATTGAGTCCCACATCAGGCTCTCTGCATGGAGCCTGCTTCTCCCTCTGCCTGTGTCTCTGCCTCTATCTCTCTGTGTCTCTCATGAATAAATAAATAAAGTCTTAAAAAAAAAAAAGAAATGGGTGGACAATAGGGGAGAAGGACAACAGGAAATCACGTGGCCTTGACGGGGAGGCTGGGACAACTGTCTGCAGGCCAGACCAGTGCCCACTGATCAATAGCTGCCCGGAAAGATGCTGTTTTCTGATTTTCCCAAGATGCCATTTGCAGTGGCCTTGGGAGTCTCTCCCTCTGAGAGAGGGTCAGCCTCTGCCCTGTGTCCTAGACTACGTGTCCTCATAGCGTGTGGTCAGGACATAAGCAAGTCAATATGCAGTTACTGTGCCTGTGAGGAGGGTCCTGGGAGAACCTCAGGGGCTGATGTTCCTCAGAGGAAGCAAATGTCTCCTTGGCTTTCCCAGAGGAGGTAGCAGGCATAACAAAAGCCTAAGTGGATCAAGGCCACTGAGCCTCTCTAAGTCTTCAAAATTCATGCCTTAACCAGGTGGAGGCTTTTGTATTGCTCAATGTTTACATATCTTTTATTTGATCAGAAAGCAACCATTTCAGGAAAGGACATAAGTATCACTCTTGCTTGCCATTATATAATGAAATCCTATAACTGACTCTCGAAGTGGCCTAAGGCAAGGGAAGAAAATACCACTTGTTGAACATGTGCTTTGTGCTAGGAACTTTTCAACAATCATGTTTACTCTCCCACTCCACTGCAAGGTTGATGAACTACCATTTTTGCTGATAGAGAAACTGAGGCTCCAGACACAGGGGCAGAGCTCTCATCTCTGCAGGAAGCCATTTTCCAGGAAGTAGTGAATCTGGTAGGACTGTTAGAAAAAGAAAATTGTCTCACACTGGTTCCACCACCAAGGGGATTGGCTGGCTCACATAATGGGAAGATTCAGAGATAATATGGATTTCAGGGTTGGTTTGACTCAGCAGCTCAACCATGTTATCAAGCGTCCTGGTTTTTTTTCAGGCTGTGCCTTCCAGGATGGCAGCTTTGTCTTCAAATACCTTCCCCCATGGGGGTAAAGGGGCCTCCAGAATTTTAACCCTTGCAACCATTACCATATTTCCTTTTTGACATATGGTAGAATCAGAAAAGCAAAGCAGCTTTTTTCCCAGGAAGTTCCTAGCCAATTTTCCTTATGTGTCATCCCAAATAATGGATCTTATTTCCATTTGTTTCTGAGACAATGTTAGGAATGTTTTGGGCCAACTGGCTGAGCCCTGGGTTACCTGAAACAGTCACTTGTGGCACAAGGGATGGGATTGGCCTGACTGCTTAGGTGGCCAGAGCTCATTGCATGCACGGGTGGACAGGTCTCTGAAGCCTGCTATTTCATGGAGGTCTGGTCCTGTTACATGTCAGGGTGGGGGATGTTGGTGGGCAGGCAGCAGAGCCCCCAGGAAGCTAGTGGCTTATTTTCCATGTTCATAGGACTGAACAAACAGCTCTGCATATTCAATGAAGCAGCAGAGCCTCTGATTTGATGCATGGGTGCATTTCTAGCCTCTCAGGGAAGGAAACAGCTAGATGAAGAGCCTCTCAAAGAACTTGGCATTCTCGATGGTTTCTGGAGGACATTTTGCATGATTCCAGCAAACTTGTGCACAGTCAGAAATGGAGCCCACATCAGGGCTTGTTATTAGCTAGTTAATTCAGGCACAGGGGCCTTTTGGCAGGAAAGAAGAGGGGAAGGTGGGCGCCTCTGCCTAGGTGCCCTTGGAGCTGACGGCACCAGGCCTGGAGCTTTTGTGGTGGTAGGCCATCTGCCCCAGGTGGGGAGACTCAGGCACCCAGAGTGCTTGACCAACTGCTCAACTTGGCACCCCATCTTCTCCAACCTAGAAGGCATACCGACTCCACTTTCACGAGGTGCAGGTGAAGAGAAGGCTGTTAGTTCACTGTGAGCCCCAGGCTGTTTGTGAATCTTCCATCCTCCGTTACTGCCAGGAGCTGGTTCAAGTTCACACAGGTCCTGGCTTGGGGAGGGCTCACAGGCTCTTCTATATTGCCACTGGCTTATTTATCCAGCTTTCATTGTCTGAGCTGCACCTGGGTGCCAGGCCCTGCGCTGAGCGCTGGGGAAATGGAGATGGGTGGTGGCCCCTTACCTTTGAGAGATTAGGATTGAGGGGGCAGACGGGAGACATTCAGGGGGGTGAGTTACGGAGCATCCAGGTAGAGGGGAACTTGAGAAGCTCTGACTATCCCTGGAGGCATGTGGGTGCTCAGCCATGATAAGGCCATTGCATATTTGGGGAACAGAGGTAAAGCAAGAAGGTACTGGGACTGGTTGTGTGTGCAGAGAGGGGTGGTGGTAGCAAATGAGGCTTTGGGGGTAAACTGCGGCCAGGCAGTAATGGCCTGAGTAGAGAAAGCAGAGAAAACTGAGAGCCACACCTGTAGGCAAGATGGGTTTATGGGACAGGATGTGTCTGACAGGCTGTGGCAGTGAGATGGAGCAGGTCAAAGAGGAGGGTGGTACAGGCAGCAGGTGAGGAATGCTGGGTCAGGCAGAGAGGATTTCACATTGGATGGAGCAGGAGGCAAGAGTCAAGGTTACCTTCAATATATTTGTATCTGGCTTAGAAAATCTGGTTAGAAGACACAGGCACAGGGGATGAGCTTGGGTCAGGAGATGATGCTCAGTATGGCCCTGGCATGACGCCTTTCTAAACCATGCCACTTTCCCAATCCCTGGGATAGGAATGGCTCTGGTGGGCCACCTGCACAGAAACCAAGGGAAGTCACACTGCTGTGTACTCTGAGGGTGAGCCTCTGCTATCAGGGAATTCAGTTTTTCTGGTGGCTCTCTCTGGGATAGATATGGCCCGGCTGCTGCCCAGCAAAGCACATGAGGAACACCATTTGGTCTCGGGAGAGCTCCTCTCCTTTTTTTGCTCTGAGGGCAGGACCACTGGATACAGGGTCAGGTGGTTTCACATAATGTAATTAAGTCACACAATAGAGGATTGTTCCTGAGGAGGGCTTGGAGGGCCAACAGATACAGCACCAGGCACCAAGACCCTGATCCATTAGTGCCTCAAATGAAGGGAGCTGCTGCCCTATCCTCGTGAATGACAAGCACTACTCAGACATTCAGTTTCCCATTTCTTGTACATTGTGTTCTGGCTTTAGACAATGAGATGCATACACGGAGCCCAGGAGAACAGCTGATCCAAATCTCCTACTCTGAAGACTCGTGATTTCAGTGGAAATAATGAGCAGAGACAAATAGTGAAGGCCTTGCCTTCACCGCCTCCCCCCCCTCCCCACCAGGGCTGATGGAAGCTCAGGCTGTGGGGACCTTCTGGGGGTCCTACCTTAGGGCTTCCACGTGTCCAGAGCATCAGGATCTATTTGGCTTCAGCCTCAGTCAAGACCTCAAAGGCTGTCCCCAAAAGACCACACAAAATTCGAGGCATGAATTGGAGATCAGTGGCCAGAAGAAATGGAATTTTTGCAGTGAAAATCCTGTTACATCTGGTTTGCTCCTTTCAGTTATATTTCATAGAGTTTCTCTGATATCCCATCAGAAGAATACTAAATAGTGAGGGTTGCTTGTACACCTTTAATAATGCCAATGAAACAAGAAGAATGTATTTGAGGATGTCTGAGGCTCTGGCAAGCATTAGGGCCAGTCTGTTTGGCAGTTTCTAAGTTTAGCAGAGTAATTAACCCCCTACTGTGAGCGGAGCCTTACGCTAAGTGCTACCGGGGCTGAACCACCGGCTCTGCTGCCCCCTCCCCCCCGCCCGCCCCACCCTGGGGCTACCCCAGCTGGATGGCTGGATGGATTGATGGGCGATGAATGAAATGAAGAGCAGGATGTGCGTCTTGTCCTCAAGTTGTCCCTGTGATCCCTTGGAGCGCTGTAACTGACCTGTCTGGTCCTCATTATAAATCCTTAGGTGGAGTCAATTACCGTGTAGGAGTGTCAGTCTGTCCTGCCCACACTGCAGCGCAAGAGGACTTCCTGGTTTCCTTGGAGCACCTTTGCATAGCTTGAGTTCAGCTCCTCTGGCAGAAGCGCCAGCAAGAGTCTGGAGAGAACTCAGCCCCAGGGAGACTTGTTGCCTCAGAGAACAGCAGAAGCTTCCCTTTGGCTTTTTATTACATTCTGCCTTAGGTGGAAGAGGGGGCTGCTCCCCACTCTCGCAGGGTCTGTAACCGCACTACAGAAAATCCCCGGGGTGAACCACCTCAGGAAGCAAGTGCCACAGAGCAGGAAGCCCACAGGCATTCTTTATGAGGAAGTCGCGCACCCTACACACCACCAACCTCAGAACTGAAATCCAGGGTGCCTCATTAACCCCTGTTTCCTGACAACCAACATGGTGAGCCCCACCTCCCTCCAGGCAAAAGGAGTTCTGTGAGAGGCCTGGGGTGGGGGGGTGGGCGGTGGGGGGTGGTGGACAGAGCCCAGGGCATCGGGGAAGACAAGAGAGGATGCTGCTACTGCTGCTGCCACCAGGACCGCAGAGGCCCTTGAAGACGGTGGGATACAAACTATGGATCCTGAACCATGGCAACAAAGGGAGACCAGGCAATTCCCAGAAGAATCCGCTGGGCCTATTCTGTTTGGGAAGCGAGAGGAAAGAGTTCAGGCTGGGGAGGAGGAACCCAGCTGTGACAGTCATATTTAAATAATGTTAATGAACTTTGGGATGTCTGGAGGTCACTCTGGCTTTCGAGAATGTGACAATTCCCGGGTTCCAGAGGAACCATTAATGATGGTGTGTGTGTGTGTGTGTGTGTGTGTGTGTGTGAGAGAGTGTGTGTTGTAGCTCCTATTTCAATTTCTTTAGGTTAGCTCCTCTAAGAACAGGCAAAACAAAACTGTGTGCGTGTTGGGGGAACCCCTGACCCACAGCTACTGGCCTTTGCTTGGAGACATTTCTGGCTCATATTCAAGTCTGTGCTAATTGACATTTGTCTCCCCCCCACCTCCCCCCCCCAAAGCCTACTATCCCTGTGTCATTAGGACA
This sequence comes from Nyctereutes procyonoides, assembly GCF_905146905.1. Taxonomy (NCBI): domain Eukaryota; kingdom Metazoa; phylum Chordata; class Mammalia; order Carnivora; family Canidae; genus Nyctereutes; species Nyctereutes procyonoides. The sequence goes on from NW_026575126.1 coordinate 67,297,167, forward strand.
TTGGCACCACAGCTTTTTCTGATGCTGAGTTCCTTTCTGTCAGGGCCAGACGGTATGGCAATTATCACTAAGAACAAAACAAAACAAAAACAAACCACAATCTGATAAAGAACTTGCTTTGTAGGCTTAACAAAATTAACAGACTAGTCTCATAACCAGATAGATTTTCCTTTTCTCGGCCAGCACTGGAAAGTTCTCAGGGATCTGTCTGCAAAGAACAAAAGAAGCCTAGATCTCTTTATTTCTGGCCAACCTCTTTCCCCCCACCCCCAAACCCTGGCTCAGTGTAAGACAAGACACATTCTCGACAGAAACAAAACTCCCCTGACAAAGGAAGCTGAGAGCCTATAAGGTACTTCTGAAAGAAGTAAAGAAGAGAGGAGCTTAGTTTTCTGATTCTATTAGGGGCACCTGGTTGGGGAAGCAATTTTTTAAAAAAATATTCCATCTTCACACAGTGTAAGGTTTTGAAGTGTTTGCCCCCAATTACTGCAGTGGTAGCAGAATGTGGATTAATTTGGAAATAGGGAAAAACTTGAGGAGAGGTGGAGGGGACTACTCTGGTGGGAGGTCGGGGATGCACTTTCCAGGTAGCAAAGTTAATGGGTATTAACGAGCTGCCAGAGCGGAATAATAGGCTATGCCCTTGGCAACCAGTCTGAACATGAACACGATTTTACAGAAGGCCCAGGGATCCTGCCCCGTGCAGAGAAGATGATGCCTTCGTTCCCAAGCATCCCTTATATTGGCTTTCTCCTACCAGATGATGGCAGCATTGGTGATGTGCACCCACAGCTCACAGCCAGGAGGAGCCTCTCCCACCTGGCTGGGTATTAACATAGTCTCAGGCTCACAACATCACCCTCCCCTTTTCTGTGTGGGGTCAATGGAAATGATCCACATGGGATAGGCTGAGCCAAGACAGAACTGGGTCTCTGTTTCACCATTCATTGGATGGTTAGCCATAGATGATTCCTTTAACCTCAATAAGTCTCAGTTTTCTCATCTATAAAATGGGCACAGTGATGACACCTATGTAAACAGCAATGAGGAATCAAAAATATAACATATGTGACAATGGAAGCTGTAAAGTGCTCTATGCTTGTGATACTGTTGTCCTTGGCTGCTGCCCACTGTGCTGTGTCAAGTATACCTTTATTTATTTATTTATTTATTTATATTTATTCATTCATGAGAGACATAGAGAGAGAGAGGTAGAGTCAAGTGTACCTTTAGAAAAAAGAAAGGAGGGTAGCCTGGTGGCTCGGTGGTTTAGCACCGTGTTCAGCCCAGGGTGTGATTCTGGAGATCCGGGATCGAGTCCCACATCAGGCTTCCTGCATGGAGCCTGCTTCTCCCTCTGCCTGTGTCTCTGCCCCACCCCTCCCTCTGTGTGTCTCTCATGAATAAATAAATAAAATCTTAAAAAAGAAAAGAGAAGGGAGTGCAAAAGAGTCCAAGCAGAGCAGAGACTTCTTCTGATAACCCCAACACCACATTCTCCCCCCACTTCTTCCTTTTTGATAAAAGTGAGCCTGATATGCAAAAGAGTCCCCTGCTTCCTAGGGGCTTTACCAAGTGCTGCCATCTGGGGCAGTTAATTTCTGTCCCTGTCCTGTCATGGCTAGAGGCAGTGATTGACTTGATGGCAGGAACCAGGCCTCTCAGCCAACGAATAGTCACAACGTGGTCACCTTGGGTGCCTTGCTGGAGTTGCAGCTGGGACCCCAAGGGCTCCCAAGAAGATAATAATTGTTTCTCATTTCTCTCTGATTTCCTATTATCAATAAATGCCCCTTGACCACTACTATGCTTTAAAAAAATGCACCAGCAGACCCTAGTGGACACCAATTAACCTCAAACAAGGAACAGGAAAGGAAATGTGCTGTGACAGGAGGGATCCTCCTCCCCCTACCCATCAGTGTTCAGAGATGGAGAGGGCATCTTTTTCTCACTTATTGAACCTGTAGCAAAAATGAGTAGGAGCTGAACAGAACAGTCAGTTGAGATTCCGGTGTTTGCTTCTGAACGGTTCTTGGGCAACAGGCACTGTGCCTGCTCACAGAAACAGCGCTCTGCAAAGATGAACAGGACACAATGGCCTCCTTGAGTGGCATGCCTGAGCAGAGCTGCACACTGAGGCTGGGAGCAGACATCATGAATAAGCCATGGGGACAGAAGGCAGAGGCTCATCTGCACATTACCTGTGGAAGGTGGGGGTTGGGGTGGGGATTCTGGCCCCCTGGATAGCCAGAAGGCCATTTCTTTGTTGGTCTCTGAGCAAACAAGAGAGCAGCACCTTGTCAGTGGGTGTGATTCTGGTGACGTCCGTACAACAGCCCCCATTAATTCACACTCAGATCAGCATGACTCATGGCCTTGAATCAACCATTGTTGAGTCTGAGGGAGGCAAACGCAAAAACCAGTGGGAAAAGGTGTTGAGAGGGAACGTTCCGTTCTGTCCTCCCGTGAGAAGTGCCTGTTTGGCAGAGTTGTGGCAGGGACAATGATCTAGGGGATGTCCTTGACAATTCTCAGGCTGTCAGGCTGAGAGGCAGCTGGCGATGGGGGGGAGCAGAGCAAGAATTCACTGACTCACTTATTCATTTACTCACAGGTATTTATTATACATATCTCTGTGACAATCACCCTTCCAGGCACTGTAGATACCTTGGTGATCAAAATACCACCCTTCTCATGGAGTTCAGTGGGGACACAGACAATGAAAATGGGTGCTCTCACATCAGTTGTCCTGAAGCTCCTGGAAACCAATGCTCAATTCCATATAGGTATGTTGAGATAGTTGAAGAAATTCTACCTTAGTCCATTCAGGTTGCTTTTACAAGATGCCACAGACTGGGTGGCTTATAAACAACCCACATTTATTTCTTCTAGTTTGGAGGCTGGCATGTCCAGGATCATAGTACTGGCAGGTTTGGTGTTTAGTAAGAGCTGCCTGGTTCATAGACTGTGCCATCTTCCTATGTCCTTGCATGGTGGAAGGGGCTAGGATGATCTATGGAGCCCCTTTTATTAGGGCACTGCTCCCATTCACCAGGGCACAGCTGTTATGACTTAATCACCTCCTAATGGCCTCATCTCTTAACACCATCACCTTGGGGGCAGGTTTCAACAAATGAATTTGGGGGGGGGGCACACAAACGTTCCAACCATAGCAAATTCTAAGATGAATAACACATGGTGCCTGCCCTCAAAGACTGGCCTTCTTGTGGAGGAGCTACCTGGGGGCAGTAATGAGGCATCCCTAAAGAACAGAGAAGGAAGGAGAGAAGATTCACCTTGGAGAGCTGAATTATGGACTCGAGACCTCCTGCATCAGAGCTGAGTAGGCAAAGTCACCTTAAGAGAGAGTCCTCAGTCAGCAGGACTGTAATTGGATTTAATGCGCAACTTATATAAAGAAAGATTATGTTGAGCTGAAAGAAAGTCATTGGAGAGGACCCCATCCTCCACCCACCCCAGCACTACTGGAGATTTGGCACCCTGTGGCCCAGAGGGCTACCTGTGGGTGGCAGATTGCATTATTTGTACACAATGCTTCCTTCCTTGTCTGCCCTTGCCATGGCTTCCCTGAGGTGAGTCTATTCCCAGCTCTGTTGTCTTTAGCCTTGGCTTGCTTCAGCCAGTGGACTGTCAGTGGCCGCAATGTAAGCAGAGGCTTTGCCCACCTCTTATGGTTCTGCCATTCACCATGAGAAGAGTTTGTCCCAGGAACCTCTTCAGTTTGGCTCCCAGAATGTGGAGCTGACCTGAACCCAAACTGCAGGCCAAAATAATGCCTCCAGAGTCCACCTGCAAACTTGCGAATGGGAAATGAACATGGTGTTTTAGGCCAGTGAGATATTAGGTTTGTTACACAGCATCAACGGTGCAGAAACCTGACTGATACACAGAACCTAATGTGGTAAACAATACAATCATGAAGTGGCTTAACTGCTCCCTTCTTTGGTTCCTGGCTCTCTAAATCACCTCCTACTTATAATTAGCTTCTGTACTCTTCTCTTATAGGGAGATAAGTAGCTGATCAGGCCTCTATTAATATTATTTAGTACTTTGATCTCCTCATAAATTATAAGGGTATAAATTATAAGGATATACCACCAGTATATCCAACTTATGGATATACACATTAGTCTCTTGTGAGGGGTTAAGAGGAAACAGGCCTAGGCTGATCCTCTCTGAGATGCTGGCAAGGTTCATCATGGGAGGCTAGTGTGTGGTAGACTGCTATACCATGGTGAAGGCCTCAAGGCCTTGTCTATGGGCCTCTTTGTGGCCTCATGGACAGCCAGCATTCCGTAAGCCACAGTGCCATGTAGCCAGAAGGAAACTCCTCAAAGCCAAGTTCACAAATCACTGTAATATGATGTAGCCATCCACTACCATCTACCATGAAGATGGAATAATCATGTCTGGTTACAGCAGTAGCTCTCAATCTGGTGAGAGGAAGATATCATATGGTATCAAATCTCATCATTTGCAATGGCAGGATCATAGTGAAGGGGATTTGAGGGTGGGGTGTAATTATGGTCTCCCCCATTACCAGTTGATGACCACTGAATCAACAGGATCAGAAAAGCTTTGTGGGGGATGCATTATCCAAGATAAACTTTGGAGGATGGATAGAATTTCATTAAGCAAAGATGGAAGTGGATCATTGTATGTACAGAGAATGACACAGGGAATAGTACAAAGAGGTTGGGGAGATGTCCAGGATGAACTTGGGGAATGGCAAGGCAAACTGATCTATGTGGCTAGAGCACAGGACACAAGCTGGGAATGTGGGAGACATGAGGATGGGAAGTCAGGCTGTGTGTCACACAGGGTCCAAAAGCCTGGGTGTGGTATAAATGTTCTGAGGGGCGGGGATGGGTCTAGGATCATTGTACCACAGACCAGGACCCTTCCAGCAAGGTCAGGCAAGCAGACCAAGATTCTAGAGGCCTATTATGACCCTGATGCCCTGATAACCAGAGCCCAACTCCAGTGGCTGCAGCCCCATTGGGAGGAACACCTGGTCTGGAGCTTGGGGATGGGAGGCAGGCCACATACTGGCCTCACTCCATCCTACAAACTTTGCTTGGCCTGGTTGATCTTTGCTCATCCCTGCATCTGACTGGCTCTTGGTCTCAGTTCTGGGTGCACTGGTATGTGGTTTGATCCACTAGCAACACTGTGGATGTACTCTTAGTGACCATAGGAATCCTTGAATTATGGCCTAGTAAGCAATGCTCAGACAGTCCCCTTGGCTGGCTCTGGCCCTATTGGACTGGGTTCTATTCTGCTCTTCCTTTTCCTTTCTTGGAACAGAGGAGAATGGGCAGAGCTGAGGTCAAGGGAAAACTCTCTCCATGGTCACTTCCCCCAACCTCCCTATCATGATAAAGACCCATGTGGCTTGAGAGAGGGGCTCTGGCTCCATGAGTCATATTGGCCCTATGTAAGACTTGTAGAAAGGGGTCAGATCCTCCTGTGAGCCAAGGCCTCTGCCTGACTATTTTGGCCTCTGGATGTACAAACTCTTTCTAGAGATGATTTTTGTCTAGAGAAACCAGGCCATTCACTCATGCCCTCATCAAGCATTTCCTGAGCATGTCCAGGCCTGACACTTCACTAAGGCATAGGTAGGTCTCCAAGGCAGGTCTGCACCAGCAACAGGGAAAGAAATCTGGTGCCCCTTTTGGAGTGGGTTGTGTTTGGGCAAGTCTTTAGCTATGGCTGAGGAATGCCTGGAGCCCACTAAATAGTGCCATTTGGAATACACTCAAACAAGATACTCTGCCTGACAAGCCTCCACTGCCCCCTCACTGTAACCCAGGCCTGTCCAGTCCTGGACTGTGCCCCAAACCATTTCCAATGCCTCCTTCTTCCCACTCTGCCCCTTCAAGACCTCAAATCCCATTTTAACCAAATTCCACATACAGAAAAATGTTATTATGCTGTGCATAGGAGACAGAAGTTGATTTGCTCTGGTTCACCCTAGTTTGTGAAGCCGCTAAGAGGGCTCCATTTTTGATTCGCAGGCAGATAAAGTCAGCCCTGCAAGAAGACTGTGTCCCTCCCACCAGGGGCAAGGATGGATGGTTGGCAGGATAAGCCCTTTATAAGGTTTTGCATGGATGACACCCTGCAGTGAGCTCAGATAAAAACAAAAAGGTGTTGAATAAACATAAGTCAATTTTCCTATACACTGCCTTGACCTGTCTCATCAATAGTAGGTACTTGATACCTTCTGGTTGAATTGCTGTTTTTCAGTCCTCTCCTGTCCAGAATGTCTATGTAGGGGAGACTTGGAGCCATTATGCCACAGACCAGCAGCTTCTCAACAGTATGATCCCGAGACAGAAGCTAACAGTGCCTGGTTTGTCTATTTTTCCAATTAAGGTATACTTTACATAGAGCAAAATGCACCCTTTTTAGCATATTGTTGGTAGAGTTTCAACAAAAGCACAGAGTTGTGTAACCATACCACCAACTCCCAAAAAGTTCCCTCATGCCCCTCAAATAGTCAACCCTTCTACCCATCTCCTGCCTCTGGCATCCCTGTTCTGTTTTCTGTTCCTATAATTTTGCCTTTCCAGAATATCACATAAATGGAGTCACACAATATGTAGCCTTAGAGTCTGCCTTCTGTGCGTCAACAATGCACTGTCAACAATGCACTTGAGATTTAACCTTGTTATTCTGGTGATCTCTAGTGCATTCCTTTTTATTGCTACATCGTATTCCTTAGCATGGAAGAACTGAAGTTCGTTTATCCTTTTCCTAGTTGAAGACATTTGGATGGTTTCCAGTATTTTTTGGTGATTATGAATCAAGCCATCATAAGTATTCATTTTCAAATTTTATGTGATCATAAGTTTTCATTTCTCTTGAGTAAATATCTAGGAGTGAGATCTGTTGGTCTTATGATAAGGATATGTTTAACTTTATAAGAAACTTTCAAACTGTTTTCCAGAAGGGCTATACTGTTTGGTATTCCTGCCAACAATGTATTATGCTAAGTGAAATAAGTCAGGCTGAGAAAGACAAATACCATATGATTTCACTCATATGTGGAATCTAAAAAATAAAAAAACAAATGAATAAATGAACAAACAAAAAGCAGAATCAGACCTATAAACACAGAAAACAAACTGATGGCTGTCAGAGGAGAGGCGGATTGTGGGGGATAGGCAAATGGGTGAAAGGCAGATACAGATACAGGCTTCCAGTTACAGAGTAAATAAATCACTGGAATAAAAGGCACAGCATAAGGAATATAGTGGATGATATTGTAATAGTGTCATATGGTGACAGATGGTAACTACACTTGTGGGGAGCACAGAATAATGCTTAAACTTGTTCAGCCACTATGTTGTCCACCTGAAGCTAATGTAACATTGTACGTCATCTACACTCAAATTAAAAAAAAAAAAGCATAGAAACAACAATGTTAACTAAAAAGTCCTTGCTTACTACCTCCCAGAATACAGCAGTTAGCTAAGAAGATTATTCATTTAATCTTTCTAAGATTAAATTAAGATTTGTTGTAGAAAATAAAAGGGAGTTTGTGTATTTAAATTACAAGTAAACTCATTTTATAAGTAATAAAACAAAAGCAAAAAAAACCCCATATAAACCAATCCCAAACCCCCACAATGTACCAGAGCTTCAGCTGTCTCATCTGTACAGGCATTCAATGTTGCCGTATTTTTGTCTGTCTGAAGCCATTCCAATAGGTGTGCGGCAGCATCATGCTGTGGTTTGAATTTGCATTTCCCTGATGACTAATGATGTTGAGCATCTTTTCATGTACTTATTTGCCATATGTATATTTTCTTTGGTAAACTGCTCAAAACTTTAGTCCATTAAAAAAATTGGTTTGTTTGTGTTTTCTTATGTGTGTATGTATGTGTATGTGTGTGTGTGTGTGTGTGTGTGTGTGCGTGTGTGCTTAGAGTCCTTTATATCTTATACACACAAATCTTTTGTCACAATATATTACAATTATTTTGCTTTGGATAGATTAAAATAAGAAAAAAGTTATTTTTTTATTTTTAAAATATTTTTATTTATCTATTCATGAAAGAGAGAGAGAGGCAGAGACACAGGCAGAGGGAGAAGTAGGCTCCTGGAGAGGAGCCCGATGCAAGACTTGATCCCAGGACCCTGGGATCACACCCTGAGTGGAAGGCAGATGCTCAACCATTGAGCCACCAAGGCATCCCAAGAAAAAAGTTTAAAAAAATATTTACCTTATTTAAAAACTATTTTTGGAGATCTTAATTTCTTTGTGCAGATCCAAATTACTGTCTGATACCATATTCTTCTTGAAGGATTTTCTTTAACATTTCTCATACTATACATCTGCAGATAATGAATTCTCTCGGCTTTTGTTTGTCTAGGAAAGTCTTTTTCTTATGTTTATTTTTATTTTTTTTTAATGCAGAGCTTGAACTCATGACGCCAAGATCAAGACCTGAGCTGAACCTGTTTGTAACAGAAAAAAAAAAAGACCTGAGCTGATATCAAGACTTGGATGCTTAACTGACAGAGCCACCAAGGCATCCCATGTTTATTTTTTGAGAGGGAATTCTGAGGTAACAGATTTTTTTCTCTCAATACTTTAAAGGTATTACTCCATTATCTTCTGGCTTCCATTGTTTCTGATGAAAAGTCTCATAATTATGCCTCTGTATATAATGTGTCTGTTTTCCTCTAGCTGCCTTCAAGATATTGTCCTTCTCATTGGTTCGCAGAAGTTTGACTATTTTGTTTGTTAATATTTTGGGGATAGGCTATTTATTCTGATGTGGTCCTCAGATCTTCTTGGATTTGTAACTTGATGTCATTTTATTTTTAGAAAATTATTGGCTATTATTTCCTCAAATATTTACTCTGCCTCACTGCCTCTCTCTTTACCTTCTGAGATTTCAATTACACTTACGTTAGACCATTTTTAAATTGTCCCATATCTACTGGATGCTCTATCCTTTAAAAAAATTTTTTTTCTCTCTTTTTAAACCTCTTCTTTGTGTTTTAGTTTGGAGAATTTCCATTGCCCTCTCTTAAAAGTTCATTTTTCTTTTCCCTGCAGTGTGATGTATTCTGATGAACCCTTTGAAGGCATTTCACTTCTCTTTATTACTATTTTTTAAATCCTATCTCTTACATTTGACTCTTTCTTATAGTGTCCATCCCTCTGCTAAAATTTCTCAACTGTTCATGAATGTTCTTCACCTTTTTGACCAGAGCATTCACCATATTCTTTAAAGTTATTTTAAAATCTCTGTCACAGAGTTCTAACTGATCTGGGTCATCTCTGAGTCTGTTTCTTTTGATTGCTGTGTCTCTTGGCAGGGAGTTGTTTTCACTTCCTTTTTTGCATGTCTTGTAATTTTTGGTTGAATGCCAGACACAGTATGTAGAATAGTAGACTAAAATAAATACATATGCCTGCAAATGCACAAGGCTTTTCTTCTGCTTGGCTGCTGATGTGGGGGTTGAGTCAATTTAGTCAGGAATAAAATTGGGTTTGGTTTTTGGTGTTGATGGGGTTACTTTCAGTGTACCACCAACTTCAAATTTTTCTAGAGATGCTTTATGTTTAGGGTGGTGGCTGGGGTGCAGAGGGTTGTTGTTGTCGTCATCATTTTTAATCATTTCTGAATGTTGTCAGCTTTCAGTATTCTCTGTGAGTCTGCATCTAAAAGAGGGGGTCCATGTTCTTGTCCCTCCCCCGTGCAGTAGACTGCTGTGCTAGTCTGGAGGTGGTGAACAAAAATATTCTGTTTCCTGATCTAGTTTTGACACAGGCAGGCTCTGTGTCCCTGGGTCTTGGGGGTGAGGCTTTTTCAGTGATCCAGTCTACTTTCCTGTGGCAGCCAAACTCTGCCTTGTAACTTTGGTGGGTCTTACAATGGAGAGAGTTTCCAGTTCCTTTACCAGCAGTAGGAGATATCTAAGGGTATTAGTATAGGATTCTGGGCTCAGAATGATTTCCTTCTGACTCTACCTCAAGGGCAGAGTTTCTTCTTTTACCCTAATGCCACCTATGATGGGTCTTCAACTATGTTCTGGGGATGACAGAGTTTTCTGCCCAATATCTCTCAGGACTTTAGGGCTTTATTCCAATGAGGGCAACAGTTGAATACTGAGTTTTGTGCCTCTGTCACAGCGGCAGCCCTCTATGTTGTGAGGTATGCTCCAGTTTCCTATCCTATGTCTAGTCTTTTGTGTGAGCACACAGTAGTGGTTTGTAGAGCAGAGCTTTCAAGTGGGAGTTTGCCCCCATGATTTTATATGCTCATATAAACCCTCCTTTGGTTTTTAGAAGTTAAAGTTTTTTTATTACCTGAATTCTTCTTACCCATTTGTATGGCACCTGATGCCTTTTCTTCCTGTGCTCTGTCACAAATGATTCAGTGTCTGAGTCTCATTTTTCCTTAAAGGGCCCATCTTTCCTTAGTTTTCAGGCTACTTGGTTGCCCTACAACCTCATTTTTCTGATAGGTTCAATAAAAGTTACAATTTTCTTGTTGTTAGGGTAGGAGTGACATTCTTCCTGCCTTTCTTCATCCAAAACAGAAACAGAATTCTGGGTTATCCATTCTGAATGGGAAGGAACAAGGGGAATGGAGGAGAAACCAGTGGAGTGAGACAAGGAGATTTTTCACTAATGGAGAAGAAGGATGTACCAGCTGGCCAAGGATATGGTATTCCAAAACAAGGATGGGGATGTTTGCCAAATCACAAGAAGCATAAAGGTGTGACTCAATTAGCAGTTAATATGTGTAGCAATTCACTGAGACAGAGACATGCACTGAGGCTGAATCTCTATGTCAGCCAGACAGAGTTGGCCCATTGGAGGTGACATGGTGAAACCATGCCCCATAGGGTTAAGGAGGTTAAAATTGCCACCAGCAAGAGCCCACTGACCCCTTCATCTTCTTCACAAAAATGTTAACCTTATCTTTTAGAGGTAAACAACAGGAAGACCTCTGGTGGCTCAGACCAATTTGAGCTTGATGACTGAGTCACATCTACATAGATGGACCATGGAGTGCCCAACAGTTATGTCTACATCATTATAATGTTAAAATCTCCATCCAAAGAGGAGCATAAGCTTCATTAACATAACATAGGGTACATGCATAGGCATGTTTTCTAAGTAAGCCCATGCAACATTATGCTCTCCTTTACATATGACGACAAAACTCCCCTTTCTGAATATTTATCCTACTCCTAAATAAAACAAGCCCACTCACCCCCACTCAGGAAGTCATGGCCTTGGAATTTATTCCCCACGATCCCCATTTCTGTTGCAAATAAAGTTTCCTTCATGTGATAATTCCCCCTGGTATGGTCTCTATCACCAAGGAGTGAACTCAGTTCTGTTACAATGGTAGGAGCATGATCCGGATACACCCGAGGGATAAGGAAGAAGTGGCAAGTACTGGCCTTTGCACAATGAAGGGTGGCTGGCTTACAGTATTACACCCCCAAGTGCCCAACAAATGAACTCTGAAATGTCTTCTCCCCAGCAACTCTGAGACTGCTCTGCACATGGGGAAATTTCCATCTCCTGATTTCAGTTATTTCTGGATTCTTGCCTATTCCTTCCCTCAAATAGTTTTCTTTTTATCTTAATTCTGAACTCCTACTTGTCTCTCTGCTTATCATCTCCTCTCTCCCCTTCAGTCCATCCTATGATTCGGCATCATAAAACATAAAGCATCAGTGTTTTCCTCTATTCTCACAAAATGTCACCAGCTCTTCCTTGCCTGGATGACTGTCACAAACATAAATGCTCACAGGGACCAGGCAGGAAGCATGACCAATTGAGGAAAGTGAGACTGACCAAAAGCACACACATGCCTGGTTGCAGCAAACAAATGCTTCTCAACCCCAGGATACTCTTGCCAAGTGAGAATACAGGCTATGTGGACAGGTTTTCTGATTTTCCCAGATAAGCTGGAAATCTGGATTTTTGCATGAGTTTTCCAATTTGTAATGTTGGCAACTAATTTAAAAATTTGTCAAAATAGTGTGTGGGCCAGAGAAAACAATCTGTGGCCAGATATGCCATGACAGCTGCTAGTTCACAACCCCTGGCTTGGAAAATCAGCTCCACATTTCTCCGCTTGATATGTGAGGCATTGCTCACCCCACCACCCTGCCTTTTCTTCAAGGCTTCAAAAACTGAGCCCATAGGCCAGACAATTGGAAAGATGCCAAGTCCATGGTACACAGTGGTCAGTCTTCAGACTCATCCAGGAGCTGAATGCCCCTGTTTGCAACAACCTACCCTGCATTTCTCATCATTGAAACCTCCCTGATTTCCAGAGGCTGTGTGACTCCTCTCCCAGTACAGGATCTTCTTTGACAGCTTCATGACCCCTCTCCTGACCTTTCTTGGTATCTGTAAACTTTGTTAATGAATTTACTCATTTTTAAAAAAGCTTTGTTGAGTTATACAGACCAGACAATCCACCTATTAAAGTGTATAATTCAACAGTGTTTAGCATATTCACATTAACTAATTTGTTATTTATGTCCTATTGACTTCTAAATAGGATTTGAGGTTGCTTACAAAATTAAACACAGCATAAAGAGGACAACTAATGAGAATAATACAGCTCCCTCAAATTAGAAATAGACTTTTCCAAGCACCCAAATAGGTTACTTCACTTGAGCATTTATTTTAGCTTAAGTCCCCTGGCAGAGAAGAAAAAAGAGAAATGAGTCGTATAATTCTCATTGATAAAACAACGCAGACAAATGTTCTCAAGAGAGATGCTCTCTCCTGGCTAACAGTCCAAGGAGGACATTTGCATAAAGAGCCATTATTTGTTACTTTTATTGATGCATAAATGACTTTCATTCAGAACAATACTGACATTTCTCCACTTAAATCAATTATTGACACAATAGACTAGTTGGCAGAAATAAAATGTTCAGTATAACATTGCAATTAAGAACACAGGCTTTGGAATCAGAAAAACTTCCCCAATTATTAGCTGCATGACCTTGTGCTAAGTTATTCTGTCTCTATAGGCCTTAGTTGCCTCATCTGTAGAATGGGGTTAACAACAGTCTTTCTTTTTTTTTTTTTTTAATTTTTTTTATTTATTTACGATAGTCATACAGAGAGAGAGAAAGGCAGAGACACAGGCAGAGGGAGAAGCAGGCTCCATGCACTGGGAGCCCTACGTGGGATTCGATCCCGGGTCTCCAGGATCACGCCCTGAGCCAAAGGCAGGCGCCAAACCGCTGCGCCACCCAGGGATCCCAACAACAGTCTTTCTATCAGAGGATTCTGGCCTGAGGATTTGGAGAGTAAGGTTAGGGTGGTGCCTACATCATTTTTCCCCTGTTAAGGTACTATTTCATTCTCCCCTTAATTAATAAATATCTTTTGACTCCTCACTTTGAGATTATGTAAATACCTTATTACCTCTCAAATTTATTTATTTATTTATTTATTTATTTATTTATTTATTTATTTTTATTTTTTATTTATCTATTTATTTATTTATTTATTTTTACCTCTCAAACTTTAACCCACTAGTTTTAGTATTCATTGATGATTCTTATCCAAATCAAATATTACTAGGATGACTGCCACATGATGATCTTTTAATATCATCATTTCTTCTGCAATTATAAGTTGACATACTACTATAGTTTAAAAAAAAGGTTTCTGAAATGAAAGGTTGTCTAAATAAATAAAAAGATGTTCATAAATCAGAAAACTTAGTATTGTTAAGATGGTAATATTTCCCCAATTTGATCAAAAGATTCAACACAATCTCTATGTGACTCCCAGTTGGCTTGTGTGTGTGTGTGTGGCAGAAATTAACAAGAATTAAGCTGACTTCAAAACTGAACTTTCTCAGGGTCCCAGGGCAGTCAAAAAAATCTTGGAAAAGAAGAACAAAGTTGGGGGTAACTAACACTTTTTTTAATTTTAAAACTTACTTCAAAGCTAGATTAATCAAGACAATGTGGTACTGGCAAAAGGATAAATATACAGATCAATAGTGCAGAATTGAAAGTCCAGATATAAACTTTTAAATTCACGGTCACTTGATTTTCCACAAGAGTGCCAAGACAATTCAGTGGGGAAAGAATAATCTTTTCAAAAATGGTGCTGGAACAACTGGATATCCATAAGCAAAAGCATGAAGTTGGATTCCTGTATCATACCATCCTCAAAAAAAATAAAAACGGATCAAAGACCTAAATGTTAGAGTTACAAATAAAACTATTAGAAGGAATCATATGAGTAAATCTTCATGACCTTGGGTTAGGCAATGGTTTCTTAGGTATGACACCAAAAATACAAATGATGAAAGAAAATATAGATAACTAGACTTCACCAAAATTAAAAACATTTGTGCTGCAAATGATGCCCTCAAGAAAGTGAGAAGACCACTCATCCACAGAATGGGAGAAAATATTTTCAAATCATATACCTGGTAAGTGGCTTATATACAGAATACATGAAGAACCTCTACAACTCAGTAATAAAAAAAGATCAATAACCCAATAAAAAATGAAAAAGGATCTGGATAGGAATTTTTCCAAAGAAGGCATACAAATGGACAATAAGTATATGAAAAGATGCTCAGCATCATTAGTCATTAGTAAAATATAATTGAAAATTACAATGAGATACCATTTCACACTCAGCAGGACAGCTGTCACCAGAAAGACAGATTATAACAGGATAAGGAAAAGCTGGAACACTCCTACATTGTTAGTGGGAATGTAAAATGCGAAATGTAAAAGTAGTGAAGCTGCTGTGGAAAACAGTTTGGTCGTTCCTCAAAATGTTAAACACAGTTACCATATGCCAGCAAAATCACTGCTGGAGGAATCTACCCAAGAGAAATGAAAACATATATCCACAAAAATATTTTTACATGAATTACCATGAGTTGGTACACATAAAAATTTGGACACATAGTTCATGGCATATTTATTCATAATAGTTAAATAGTGGAAACAGTTCATATGCCCATCAAGTGATGAATGGATAAACAAAATATTGTACATCCATACAATGGAATATTATTTGGCAATAAAAAAGGGTAATGTAATGACGCATGCTACAACATGGATCAACGTTGAAAACATAAAGTGAGAGAAGTCAGTGACAAATGACTGCATATTATATGAATCCATTCACATGAGATATTCAGAGCAAAAAAATCTACAAAAAGAGAGAGTAGTAGTGGTTGTCTGGGGCTAAGCAGTGTGGTGAGAAGTGAAGGGTGAGGAGGAGTGAAGGCTGACTGCTAATGGGGAGAGGGTTTCTTTTTAGGGTGATAATATGTTCTCAAATTAGAGGTGGTGATGGCTGCATGACTCTATGAATATACTATAGCCACTAAACTGTATACTTTAAATAAGTGAATTGTCTAGTAGGTGTATTATGTCTCCATAAGCTACTGAAAAATCAACACATAAACATAACAAAATCAAATATATAAAACGAGAACTTTTCCTCCCCCTATTATTTATTTATATCAATGTGGATTCATGGATTCAATAGGTTCAATAGGTTATAATCCTTTGCCATTATCATTTATTTTAATGCTTAACTTGTCCTCTACTTTGCCACCAGGTATGGTTTCAAGCTGGCTACTGTGTCCTTTTGACATATGTTGATAATTCCTTGAGCGTTTTTTTACTATTGCTTTCTTTCCCTCTTCTAGGCTTATCTTGCATTTTTCCTTCCTAGCCTGGGGCCAACTATTTTTCGAAAGAGCCCTGGTTCACTGGTGAAGAATAGTATTTAGAAACCAAGATCTGGGCCCTAGGTGTGTTCATTGCTGGTGGGGTGTTAGTACTTCTCTCAGCAAACAGAACTGAGATTTTAGATATTTGAATCATCATATGTACATACATACATGCATGCATACATATACATACCCTCACAATCTATATCCATTTCTATATCCAACTAGACTAAAACTCACAAGTTTATATTCATACCTCCAATTTCAACATAATACCATAGAGTTCATTCCATCCTTATCTCTTTCCATATTTGTTTTTTTTTTTTTAATTTTTTTTTATTTATTTACGATAGTCATACAGAGAGAGAGAGAGGCAGAGACACAGGCAGAGGGAGAAGCAGGCTCCATGCACCAGGAGCCCGACGTGGGATTCGATCCCGGGTCTCCAGGATCGCGCCCTGGGCCAAAGGCAGGCGCCAAACCGCTGCGCCACCCAGGGATCCCCCTCTTTCCATATTTGTAACTCCTTTTTCTGACATTGACAAACCTGAGATCCATTATCCACAATAGATGTACTTATTAGTTCAATCTTAGAATATTCAGAAAGTAATTTCAGAATTTCTAGCTCATGCCTCTGAGAAAATGAAGCCTACTAATTGGAGTTCAATATTTATTTAGAGTTTTTTGTTTTTTAGTCCAAGGGTATTTAGTCCAAATACTGTGTTCAAAAGTTAATTGGGTTAGTTCTTTTCCCTCCATGTCAGTGTGGTCATGTTACTCACTTGAATTATGGTTCTGCTTGTTTTTGTTTGTATTAAATTTTAGAATTCCTCCCCCATCTCTGCTGATTTCCTTCCTTCCTTCTTCACTTCCTTCCTCCTTCCCTCCCTTCCTTCTTAAACTCTTTCCTTCTGTGTGAAATATTAAGGTGGTTCCAAAGACACGACTCAACAAAATTTCTATTCAATAAAGTGTCATTCTTCTTCTCATTCCCTCTACCCTTGTCTCTCCATTCCCAATAGTACCCTGTAGGTAACCAGGCTCACTAGTCTCTAGTTTACCTTTCCTGTATTTCTCTTTGGTCAAATGAGCAGATAGATACATATTTTCTAATTTACTCTCTTCTTTACACAAAAGATGGCATACTGTGGACATTTTTTTATGCTTTACTTTTTTTTAAGCTTAACAATACATTCTAGAAATTACTCTCAATCAGTTCATAGAGATCTTCATTTTTATAGCTGCATAGTACTCCACTGTGTGGATGCACCATACTTTATTCTATCACTCTGCCATGTGTACAATTAGGTTGTTTTCAGTATTTTCTTTTTTTTTTAAGATTTTATTTATTTATTCATGACAGACACAGAGAGAGGTAGAGACATAGGCAGAGCGAGAAGCAGGCTCCCTGCGGGACGCCTGATGCAAGACTCAATGCCAGGGCCCCGGGATCACAACCTGAGCCAAAGGCAGATGCTCAACTACTGAGCCACCAAGGTGCCCCTGTTTCCAGTATTTTCTATTGTTGGAGTGTATTTTCAGTGAAAATTATCAGAATTGGAATTGCTGGGTCTAGAGGTAAAAGCATATGCAGTTTTGTTAGCTAGACAAATTCCCTTAATGAGGATTGTGAGGATTTGTACTCCCATTAGGAATCTGTAAAAGAGCCTATTTCCCTGCAGTCATACCAACACAGAGTGTTGTTAGGCTTCTTAATTTCTGTCAATCCAATGATGAAAAGTGGTATCTCAATGTAGTTTTAATTTGCATTTCTCTTATCCTGAATGAGGCTGAACATATCTTGATACCCATGAGGACCATGTTTGTCTTTTTCTGTGAATTGTTGGTTCATGCTTTTGTCCATTTATCTTTCATAGTTTTTAAAGTTCTTTCCTTTGATTATAAATAGTTATTTATATATTAGATATATTAACTCATTATCTGTGAAATATATTGAAATAATTTTCCAAGGTTGTTAGTTGCCTTTTAACTTTATATATGCAGGGAAGCCTTCTTTCATGAAATTTATTAATTTTTCTTCTATTGTATCTATGTTTTGAGTCATAGTTAAAAGCCTTTGTCTACATCCAGGTTCAAGAGGAATCCATTCACGTGCTTTTTTTTTTTATTTAAAAATGTTTTTAGCTTAATCCATATATTTATTATAACACTAATTTACTGGATACTATCCATGTTTTATTTTAGTACTTTGTAGGGTTTTATTTAGATAAATTTAGATTTACATAGTTTTTTAATTTAAAAAAAGTAAAAATTTAATTTTAGTGTAGTTAGCATATAGTGTTACATTAGTTTTGGGTGTACAATACAGTGATTCAGCAGTTTTATACATTACTCAGTGCTCATTATGGTAAGTGTACTCTTAATCCGCTTCACTTATTTCATCTATCACTCCCCATCCACCTTCCTCTGGTAACCATCACTTTACTCTCTATAGTTAAGAGTCTGTTTCTTGGCTTGTCTCTTTTTTGATTTGTTCATTTGTTTTGTTTCTTAAATTTCACATGTGAGTGAAATCACATGGTATTTGTCCTTGACTGACTTATTTCACTTGGCATTATACTCTCTAGCTCTATCCATGTCATTGTAAATGGCAAGATTTCATTCTTTTTATGGCTGAGTAATATTCCATTGTATATATATGCACTGCATCTTCTTTATTTATCCATCTATTGATGGATACTTGGGCTGTTTCCATAATTTGGCTATTGTAAATAATGCTGCAATAAACAAAAGTGTGCATACATCTTTTCAAATTAGTGTTTCTGAATTTTTTCAGAATTACTGGATCATATGGTAGTTCTATTTTTAATTTTTAGAGGAACCTCCATATTGTTTTCCACAGTTGCTGCACCATTTGCATTCCCACCAACAGTGTGCAAAGGTTCCTTTTCTCTACATTCTTGCCAACACTTGTTTCTTGAGGTTCAGATAGCATTTTAGGTAGCCGACCCAGTTGGAGTTTATTCTTATATATGATAATAAGTATGAGGAATCTAATTTTATCCTTATCTTTAAAAAATCTTTAAAGACATCTTTCTACCTATTTTTTTTAAACAAGCATGTGATCTGTATCCTTGAGGATATCTGTAACTTGCTTACAAAGGTGGGTCCTGCATCTAAACCTAATATCACAGTGTTTCACGGGGATGCTTCCTAAGTCTGTGGGGTGGGTGGTAGCTGCTTCCTTGCTTCATTAAAAATTATGTCCCTTCTACCTCATGTTTTATTGTTCTTGTTTTTTTTAATTTTATTTATTCATAGAGACACAGAGAGAGAGAGAGACAGAGACAGAGACACAGGCAGAGGGAGAAGCGGGCTCCATGCAGGGAGCCCAATGCGGGACTCGATTCCAAGTCTCTAGGATCATACCCCAGGCCGCAGGCGGCGCTAAACCGCTGCGCCACTGGGGCTGCCCCTGTTCTTGATTTTGGTGGGTTTTAAGTAAAGGGGGTAGAGTAAAAATGGCCTTTACCCTGCCAACTTTAATTGGAAATCTGTTAAAATATATTTTTATTTTATTTATTTAATTTTTAAATTTTTTAAGCAATCTTTTTTTTTTAATTTTATTTATTTATTCATGAGAGACACACAGAGAGGGAGAGGCAGAGACATAAGTAAAGGGAGAAGCAGGCTCTCCTGACTTGGGACTTGATCCCGTGTCTCCAGGATCACACCCTGGGCTGAAGGCAGTGCTAAACCGCTGAGCCACCTGGGCTGCACTTAATTTTTAAATTTAAATTTTATTTATTTTTTAAAATTATGTGAGAAAGAGAGAGCAAGAGGGGAGGGACAGAGAGAGAAAGAGAGAGAGAGAGAATCTTAAGCAGGCTCTGCTGGTGCAATGTGGGGTTTGATCTCATGACTCTAAGATCATGACCAGAGCTGAAATCAAGAGTTGAATGCTCAACTGACTGAGCCACCCAGGCATCCCTATTTTATTTATTATTTTTAAAGATTAA
The DNA here is from genome assembly GCF_905146905.1 of Nyctereutes procyonoides. Lineage (NCBI taxonomy): Eukaryota > Metazoa > Chordata > Mammalia > Carnivora > Canidae > Nyctereutes > Nyctereutes procyonoides. The sequence goes on from NW_026575126.1 coordinate 67,316,896, forward strand.
AAAAAAACTAATCTCTACACTTAACGTGGGGCTCAAACTCACAACCCTAAGATCAAGAGTCACATGCTGTACCAATTGAGTCTGCCAGGTGCCACTGTTTAAATATATTTTAAAATATGACATTTTAGCTTAAAATGACCTTTAGCATTTAAAAATAATTAAAAGTACATTTTGAATTTTCATAAAAAGTAGAAGTTCAGTTAGCTGAGAGTAGGGAAGATGCCTCCTGGAATAACAGGTAGAGTGTTAAGTACAAATGAAAGTGTTAGTGTGGGATAAGACAGCTAGATTTATAGTAAAAATAGGCTTCAGGGAGTTCAAAACCTATAGAAGTATGGAAAATTTCAGGTTTCCTGCTACAATCCTCCAAATGGCTGAGTTAGCTTCTGCTATTCTTCTCAAATTTGCAATATAACCAAACGGTGGAGATAGTAAATAGTCACTGAGCAAAATACTTGTATTTTCTTAAATTATGCTCTGAGTTATAGATCATCCTTCCAAAGACAAACCATGTGAATATTAGTAATATTCCTATTAGCTAATAGACTATTTTAATAAAACTTTCTGGGTTTTTAAAAGATTATTTATTTATTTATTTGAGAGAGAGAGAGAGAGAGCTTGCATGAGCAGGGGAAAGGGCAGAGGGAGAAGCAGACTCTCTGCTGAAGCAGAGTGCCTGACTTGGAGCTTGATCCCAGGACCCGGGGATCATGACCTGAGCCAAAGGCAGATGCTTAACCAACTAAGCCACCTAGGTGCCCCCAAACCTTCTGTTTTAATAGAAATAACACTTGGGTGGAAAAAGCACCTTAACTTTTGCTCATTTTTTGTGTATGCTTCTTATTCAGAAAGTCTGGCCATTGGGACCATGTCTCTAGCTTAAATGCCATTATTAACCTGCTAGAAGTTACTCACATTTCAGGTAGGAAACCTAGAAAGTAAACTGTGTATAAACTCTGTCAAACCCAGCCTATGGTGTGGCCAGTATTAGTCACTTAATGTTAATGTCTAAGACTTTATTGAGGATTATTTCATCAGATCAAGTGTGCTGCGAGATATCCAGGCAACCTGGAAGCAGTTGGCACATGTGGGGTAGGAAGAAGAGACACTGAAAATAAGCAAATCCTTTGTAATTTTGCTCAGTGCAGGCCTTCTCCCAATATCCAAAGGAATTGTAATTTGTAACTCTCATGGCACCAAAGAACAAGCCATGTATCTTCTTCTTTATGAGGGTGTTGCCATGAACAGCAGGTCAAGAAGTACAGGTGACCCTGACTTGTCATTCTGCCTCTACTCTTCAGCTGAAGAATGAAGTATGTTGGGGAAGAGCATGCAGAGGAAAAGATCAAGTGTTCTCATTTTTATTTTCAAGTTTAAGTTGTTTTAGGGTCATCATATAACCTTTATAGAACCTTCCCATAAAGTAGAGAGGGCCTAAATTAGATGAGCAACTGCAGGTTCTAGACAGAGGAGAGGTCATTACTTGGGAACTGGGCCCATTTCCTAGTCTGCCACATGACCTCATGGCCCAGGGGTCCCCTGAGTCATCTCTTTACCACTCAGTTGGCAGATGCCTATTGTCTGCTCTGTGTGTTTGGCAATGTGCCATAATCTTGGAAAAACAGTTTGGGGATTTTTGCACTCTTTCTGTATCAGTCTGCTCTAGCTGCCATAATAAAATACTACAAACTAGGCTTAATTGACAGAAATTTGTTTTCTCGAAGTTCCAGAAGCTAAATCTAAGATAAGGTGCCATTAGGGTTGGTTTCTGTTGAGACCTTTCCCTCCTGGCTTGTAGACAGTCACTATCCTGCTGTGTCCCCACATGGCCCCTCTCCTGTGCACATGTGGAAAGAGAGAGATCTACGGTGTCTCTTCCTCTTCTTATAAAAAACACTGGTTCTATCAGATTAGGGTCCTACCCTTATGACCTCATTTAACTTTAATTGCCTTTCCAAAGGCCTAATCTCCAAATAGTCATATTGGGGGTTAGAGCTTCAACAAATGAATTCTGGGGGACACAATCTTATCTGTAACACTTCACTTCTGGAATTTTAAGATTTTTATTAGAAGTTTGAATCACAAACATATTTGGTCTAAGTGAGATTTTACCTATTGGATTACACATCTACCCTCACCTAAAATATTTTACCCTCACCAGATGCCTGGGCAGACTAGATTTAAGGACTCTTAACCTTCCAAATAATTGGGTGTAAGCAATGAGATGGATCCACACAGTTATCACACCCTAGGGCCAGACATAACTTATAGGGTAGAGAGTCATTTCCACAGTCCTGCCAGAGATCGTGTATGCTCCCAGCATGGCATCCTGCACACAGTGGGCACTCCATTCAAATGGGCTGAGTGAATAAATGAACAAATAAGTGAACAATGATGATTTCCACTGAATATGGGAAATGTCAGAGATAGAGGGTTTTAGTAAAAGGAGGCTGCCTATCTCCCTTCTGTCTGTCATTCACACAATTCTGAGTTTGAGTCTTGAGCATCTTATCTTTAGCTCTGGGTTTATTTTACTTCATGTGCTTCAGGAAGGGCAGGGCTCCCTCCAAGTCTTTGTGAAGTGAGCCTTAGATAAACTGCAGAGGTGTGAAAAGCACCTGTCTAAGAAGATCTATATGATGTCTCCTGTAGGTCTTTAATCTGATTCCTCCAGGGTGCGTGGCATTGGCGGTTCATGGAGGTTCAATCAAATGCAGACAGGTGGGAATGGATTTCCTCTTTACGCAGCTGGCTAGATGGTGAATCTCTTTCTTTTTTTTCTTTTGCTTCGCAATGCTCACAAACTTATTTTGAGCTCTAAGATGGCTGGGACTCCAAAGGATCTGAACTACTGCCGTCTGATAACCAAGGAGAAGGTTATTTTAAAAATCTGCTTAAGGAGTCTGCCAATTTAAACTACATATGAGCTGCACTGCAGAGGAGAAACATTCAGCCTAGGTCTATTTCATGATGATTACATTAATGACAAAATATTTCATAATTTTTCGAGCTATTTGGGGTAAATTAAGCAAATTAAGTCTACCTTGCAAAACTGGAATTGGAATAAAGCTATTAGAGTACTATTCCTACTCTAGCAAAACTATATAATTAAATGTAGAAGAGTTAATAAATATTTGATAAACTTAATACAACTTAACATCCACTGAGTGCCTACTATGTATGTATAAGGCATAATGCTTGATGCTACAAGGTCTGCAAGAAAAGAATAAAATAATTTCTCAAGTAGCCTTAGCTTCCTAGTATTTTATGTCACAATAATATGAAAATACATAATGTCTTTTTAAAAATCAGCTTGTGCATTATATCTTTAAGGACTCAGCACCCCCTATAAACAATTTTAATCCTACTGTACCTTAGAGGAGTTCTGTGGACACAAACAATTATAAAAAGTTCTGACCTTAAGAATAGCTTATAAAATGGTACAGCTTACATAATGCTGTTAAAAACATTAATTTAAACAGGGTATTCTAGCTGAGAGCCAAAACAAAGGCACGAAATTCATTTATGGGCTTCTCTGCCAGGGGTACACATACACTGTCATTTGCTGATCTAATTCTCTTTTCGTCTTGAAATGTTTTCCCTAAGCTCACACAGAGAAATCTACCAAGAGAGAAGAGAGTTCTCTCACCTACAAAACTCAATCTGGATTCAAGAGCGGATGGATAACACTGGTTCCTCTCAAAAAGGCTCTTATTACTGATAGTATTCTTTCCCCACCCCCTTCCTGCACTCACCAGAAGGCTCTATAGAAAGTCTCCATAATTTGCTCCTTTGTGTTTCTCATTAGGGCTTGAGAGGAACCCTATTGAGCTTCCCTGACATTATCTCGGTCCACCTGATGCCTGGGTGTTTTGAAATGTCATATTGTTTGAGGGATAATACCAGCCCTGATTATGTCAGTCATAGAGCTGGGCATGGAATAAGTAAGTGAAGAGGGACCACAAGGAAGAAAGTCAAGGTCATTCATACACGTTGAAGACTTTGGGCCCTTGGTACTCTCCAGGACCTTTCAGGGCCAAACTGGCATTGGTATTGCAATCCCAGGGTGAATTCTATGTATGCAATTGGCAACATGCTCCTTGGCCCCAGAAGTAAGTTTGAGCCCCTTCATCACAAACGGGGAATCGGGGGGCACTGAAGCCTCATAACTATGACAACCACAGACAGCAAAAGAGAGCAGTGAACTGGATCTGTCAAGGTTGACACCAGCACAGTCAAGGCTAATCTGCTCCCGGGAGAATGGGGTTGAAGACCACAGGTAGCTCCCACTTGCCCAGTGTGGTAACTGTAACTGTAGACTTGGCCAAAAAGCATAGGCACTAGCTTCTGCTGGTTACTGATGAGTAAATGAACAAATGAGTAAGTGAACAATGATTATTTCCACTGAATATGGGAAAGTCTCCTTCTCATTGTGGGCATGCCGACCATTGCTCACAGTCATAATGAGAGCAGAACCTCGCACCCATCTCCATTTTCCCAATCAGAACACATCGCTGCCTCCCTCTCCCTGGCACTGTGCAGTGGGCAGTCCTGGGCAAGGCCAGCCAAGTGTCTATGATCCCAGGACACTAAGAACATGCAGAACCAGCAAACCGCTCTAGTTCCCTCCTCCACTCTGCCCTCCTAGGGTCTCGCATCTCCTCAGGGGAGTCCAGGGGGAAGTAAACACAAGTGACATGGGTCTCAGAGACAACTTAACGCCAAATCCACAAATTCAAAGCCTGCTGAGATATGTGCCAGGTGAGCACATACATGGATAAATCAGGCTTATGGCAATAAGGAGGTGTGGGCCCAGTGTCTGAGCTGACTCTCTTAAACAAATGCAAAATTACAACACCCTGAAAAACCAGATCAATACAAAACAAGGCCTTATAGCCTCAATAAAACACACCTGCGGGCTTCTAGGGTCCCATAGCCCACTACTATGCAATTCCTGATCTGGTTTATGCCCTCTTCTTATGGACGGGGAGACTGAGTCCCAGGGGGGAAAGTTACTTGTTCCTGGGTAGGGCTAGAATCTGGGCTACCTAAATTTCCACATATGGCTGGTGACCTCACAAAACCTGCCTCATTATTTATTGGGGGCTGGCAATGGATATTGCTAGACTTCTAAGTCCCAAACCTTCAGGTGTGTGGACACCAAGCCCCACCTGACCAGGACTGCCTGGGAAAGGTTGAGCCACCCATTGTGGGCATGGTTCCCAGATAGACTGGATAGCCTCTGGCTCAGTTTCTACATCTTTAACCTGGAGTTGAAGCTTCCCAATCTGTCTACCTTCTGTCATGAGAGGTTCCTTCCTTGCCTGGAGGATCAGGGTTCTACATTCAAGGCTGCTGACCATGGAAAGTCCTGAAAACAGTGCCTGATACACAATGATTGCTCATTAAGTGTCTGTTAACATTGTGGGGTTCTTGTATTGGTGTTATTATTTGATATGGCTAAAACACCATTGGTAGGTGAATGAATAAAGAAGATATGGTAATTATATACAATGGATTATTATTCAGCCATAAAAAGAATGAAATCTTGCCTTTTGCAATGACATGGATGGATCTAGAGGGTATAATGTTAAGTGAAATCAGTCAGAGAAAGATAGATACCATATGATTTCACTCATATGTGGAATTTAAGAAACAAAACAAATGAGCAAAGGAAAAAAAGAGAGTCAAACCAAGAAAGAGACTCTTACCTATAGAGAACACAGTGATGGTGACCAGACAGGAGGTGGGAGGATGGGGGAAATAAGTGATGGGAATCAAGAAGTGTACTTGTGATGAGCACTGAAGAATGTACAGAATTGCTGAATCACTGTATTGTATACCTGAAACCAATTTAACACTGTATGTTCACTATACTGGAATTAAAACTGAGAAATAAATAAAATAGAAGATACAATACCATTGATAAAATTAAAATGTTACCTGGAAGCCTAACTAATAGGAAATGACTCAAAAGATGCTTAGTGTGTGATTCACACAGCTACTAAGGAAAATTACAAGGAGAGGAATTACGTGGCCCAGCTAGGAAAACAGAAAAATGAAAACCAAGCAGCAATGCTATCCAGGGTAAACCTTTTCACCAGCCAGGAAGATAAGAATTAAGCAAATTTGTTCTCAAGAAAGATATAGCAGAGAACTTTTTCTGAAAAAGAAAAATTGAACAATCTGCTTACTAAGTCCTCTTAGGAAAGAAAATTTCTTTTAGTAAATACTCCATGTTCAGAATGATCATGAGCCACAAAAGTCATTTTTCCTCAAGTGAACTAAGATAGAGTTTCTTGTAAATTGAAAACTTTCCCCCCAAAAAAAATTGGAAGTGGAGGCAAATTCATCTTGAGCTATTAAAATGAACATACCTTCCTGGCCATTTTAAGTTGTTTTTTGAAGCTGAGTTTCGGTACGCAGTTAGCATACTGGGGAATGTGCACCTCCAAGCCTTTGACCCTTGCTTCCTCATCTGCCACAGTGGCACTGAAATTTCTGCGTCATCTAATGTGCACCACTGCTGTCTCCAAGCTTCCAAGATCTATCTTTGCAGCACTTTGGCACTTTCTCCAGGGGTCACATGTGGTATATGGATATAGAAGTGCTTCCACATCAACAAACTCTCCCTTGTGCAATCTTGTGCCCCTATCCCTGGGTGGTCCATACCCCCCAGGATCCAGGCCCTATGGACTCTTCTCCTGGGGACAGTCACTTCCATCCTTTGGCAGGTGTCTTACACTTCTCCAGCTGTGTTGTTATGTTAAGACTTGACCCCTGATTTTGGTCTGGTGCTGGGAGGAGAGGCAGGTGTACATCCTGAGAGGAGTATATAGGGCTTTAAAAGGCAACCACTTCTGTCTGCATGGTCTTCCAGCTAACCTCTAGCTGGAGGGGTGGCCCACCATAGCAGGGTCATGGGGTTTCGAGGGATCTGGGGCTTCAAGGTTGTCAAGTGCATCCACCAGAATGACACCATCTCAGTCCTCAGGGTGCCTCCTTCCCACCTCAGCTCCTGAATTGATACAGCAGACCTGCGGGGGTTAAGAACTCAATCCATTTTGGAGGATTGGGGCCACTCCCACGACAAAGTCCTGGGCCTGACTTTTCCCACCTCGTGGATGCAGCAGATAGGAGTCTCTTTATATGCTGTTGAGGAGGCCCTCCAAATTTCATACTCTGCTTTTTATGGTCTTTCTCTAAGGCATCAATGACACCCATTAAAAAGCATCTCATTTCATTGGGATCATTCATTTCATTATAATATTATTCTAGGCCCGTCACATCTCAAGAGCTGGAGATATTTCCCCTGCCAGGACTCATATCCCCAACCAAGCCCCATTCACCTTCATGAATGTCTCCCAGTTTTACCCTCGGCACCTCAGAACCAGCAGAGCTCCACCTTTCACTGGTTCAGCCTTAGGCCATCCCACTGGTGGGTGATTAAGGGCCAACATCCCACTTCAGAGTCTTCTTCCTTGGATCTGATCCCAGTGTCTTAGGCACAGTGTCCCAGGGAACAGGCTCTGAGAGTCTGAGATTTGTGGTCAGGAAGTTTACTGGGGAGCCTAGAACCCCACACATGTGGGGGACTGCAGGCTGAAGGCGCTGAGTTGTGATGTGGCCTCAGGCTACTCCATTGCAGCTCTAGAGCTGGATAGCCTTTCATAGTCATTCAACCTGCCTTGAGACAACCAGGCCCAAACCCTGAGACTGATCCATTGACCTGTCATTGAATGTGGCTGCCCTGGGGAACAGTGTGACTTTTGCTGAGGCAGCTGAGGACAGTTCCCAGAGAGGTTCTCAGCTGAAAACTGAGGAAGGTCACCTCCCTGAGCAGTAGAGGAACAAGTGTCTTGGCCCGAAAGGTACATGCATGGCACACTCTTCTTTGGTTAATGCAGATGATGCCTCATTACCTCCCTTCTCCCTGGGCCCCTCCACACTGCAGCTAGGGACGTTTCCAAAATGCAAATCTGATCACATGATGGCCAACCTACCTAAAACCCCCTTATGGCCTCCCAATGTCCTCAGAATAATGTTCAGTTGCCTTAACAAGGCTCATAAAATTTTGCATGATCTGGCCTCTGCTTACCTTTGTGGCCTCATTTTTCAACGCTTGTCTTGAATGTCTTGTTTCTGACCTTAGGAAAGTCCTTTAATTTTATAGCTGTACCAGGCCTGTGCATGTGGTATGCGTTCATGTGTGCCTAGGGTCGGGGGAAGTGAAGGGTGTCTGCCTGGGACACTCCTTCTGCCCCCACCTCGTCCCTTCCCATGACCACTCCCTCAAACACCTCCGACTGACTCACTTCTTTATCCTTTACTTCCTACTTTTTACTTTCTCTTAGAAGTCTTCCCTGATTCTCCAGTGTTAGCTGGTGTTCCTCTTCTATGGTTCTCATACTTACTGTACTTCTGCCACCATGCTGTTCATAATGTGTTTTAATTGTTTGCTATTCAGTCTCCCTGAGAGGACAATGACCATGGCTGTCTTGTTCACTGTTGTATTTCTAGATCCTTGTGGGGTGCCTGGTGCATAGTCTCCTAAACAAATGAATAAATATATGGCCACTGGGGTGGGGGGCACATGTCGACAATTTAAGAGAAAGAAAATATGGAAATAAACCACTGAAGGTAATTACACTTTTGGTCAAACAGGCTTAGACAGAGAGTGGAACTAGTTTTCAAGGGCAGATCCTCTCTGAGCACAAAGGCCAGTGGTATCTATCAAGCATGTGACAAAGGTGAACTCACCCAGCGGAAATGGGATTCAACACTGACCTTTACAGAAGAGCCACTCTGGATGCAGGAACTCCAGGGTGAAAAGGCCAGATATCTGGAAGGAATCTCAAAGAAAGCCAACCAAGTAGTCAGGGAATTGAAGTGATTCCTGAGGAAGGAGAGAGAGATTGGACAGGTTAGGACCCTGGCTTAGAAGGTTTAGGCCAAAGGGCACAGGTTGAAGTCTCCAGCAGAATTCAGGATATGAACCAGACTAATGCACGGAGGCTGAAACACTGGAATTAGAGGTATTCTGGAAGCCTACATGACACTGATACACAGATGTAAGGAAAGTTCCTTACAGAAAGCAGATATGTAGATTTCACTTCCCAAAAATGACAGAGGCAAAAATGGGGATGCTCATCACTTTGAGAAAACCTCGGTAGTCACAGCACTATCTCGTCTCTCCGACCACGTGGGAGGACTAGAATAGAGGGATCACCCTTCTCTCACTGGACCTGCTCCTCACAATAGCTCCACACTGTCAGGGCTGCATCCAGAGTAGGCATCTAGGTGGTGTTTGCTAACAAGTCCTTCAGTTAGTAAAAAGACATAAATAATTTGGCAGAATACTTTGGTTTTTAGTAGGAAAAAAAAAATGAACTCAAAGTAGGATCCTTTAGAGCACAGAATGCCTTCTGAATGTAACATGACCTCTCTGGGCAGCCATCTATTGTTTTGTGCCCCAGTTTCCTTCTCTGTAGAATTGGACTGTCACGAGGATTAAAGAATTTACTATACGTAAGAATGCAGTCTTGGCCAGCCATTTACTGCTCTGGCATCTTTATATACAAGAAAGAAAGAGGTGATGCCCCATGCAGGGTTGTTATGGGTATCAAATGACAAAGCACCTAAGAAATTTCTGCAGATGTTTTAAAGTGCCGTCTGTAAATTAGAAGATCAGAATATGGGATCCCTGGGTGGCGCAGCGGTTTGGCGCCTGCCTTTGGCCCAGGGCGCGATCCTGGAGACCCGGGATCGAATCCCACGTCGGGCTCCCGGTGCATGGAGCCTGTATCTCCCTCTGCCTGTGTCTCTGCCTCTCTCTCTCTCTCACTGTGTGCCTATCATAAATAAATAAAAAAAAATTAAAAAAAAAAAAAAAGAAGATCAGAATATGTGTGTGGGTGTGTTTGTGGTTAGGTGTGTGTGTGGGGGGGGGGCGTGTTCCTGTAAGCAATTATGTTGTAGGTCTGTGTTTTTCAAGCATAATCTCTCAACACTTGAGTGGTGTCTGGTATGTGTTTCCTGAGGGGATGAGTGGGTGGTGGAGATGCCAAACTGACATGGACAAGCCCATGCGCAGACCCGGGTGGGGGGTGGGGGAGGAAGACAGCGTTTCCGCCCCCTCTGTGGATCAAGGGCATAGAAATCCATTAAAAGAGGAGAGATAACACCTCTCTTGTCTGTTGCCATTCCCAGGCTCACAGGCCCTCAGTGACCCCCACTCGAGGACAACAGCTGTGCCCTGCCATGTGCTGGTTGATGAGGAATCCTTCTCTTCTTACACCAAGGTGCCAGATGCCAAGCAAACACAAAATCACATGTCAGATGTGTTCACTCTTATTTGGAGTGTTTTTGTTACCTTTTTTTTTTTTTTTTAGATTTTATTTATTTGCTCATGAGACACACACACACAGAGACGTAGAGACATAGGCAGAGGGAGAAGCAGGTTCCCTGCAGGGAACCTGATGTGGGAATCCCAGGACCCCGGGATCACAACCTGAACCAAAGGCAGATGCTCAACCACTGAACTACCCAGGAGCCCTGCTTTTGCTACCTCTTGACAGCAGATGTTTGTATCTGAATTGCTTCCAGACATTAACCAGGTATTTTGCCTGATATGTTTACAGTGTTGCAATGCAGTAAAGGACAAACTCTAAAGCCATGAATTGCCATGAATTAGTATAGGATCATCTCCTAACTCATGCTCCCTCTCTGTTCTTCTCTTAATATATACACCTGGTATAGACAAATCACACCTATAAACTGGGTACTTGAATCTTTTCGAGATGCTCTAAGTATGATGTTAACAATGAGAAATAGAAAGAGAAGGCTTTCAAACCTTGAAGCTGTGTTTCAGAAATAGTTACAGATAGAGATAGAAGCTATTAGGCCTTTTCCTAAAAGAACATGAGTAGAATGAAAAATCTATCTCAATATGGATGAAAAAATATATATAGGTTGTTTTTGTTTGTTTTTGTTTTCGACAGAATATTGGTATAATAAGGGGCAAACTGAACCCTAAGCATGTACACATCTTTGGCATTTGTGAGCTACCAAATCCAAATTGCTCAATGACATCACTTTATTAGACATCTTCATTTTATTGCTACCACTACTAGCACTAAGATTACTATTACTACTAGTAACTAATGAGTGTGGCTTTGTACCAGGCACCATGCCCTCAATTTAACAAACATAGTATTTCATCTAATCCTCACAAGAACCTCATGAAAAGAGAGTATCCATCCCATTTTAGGGGAGAGGAAATTAAATCTCAGTGGTTAGGTAACTGGCCCCAAGTTACAAGAAGATAGTGATGCCATGAGGATTTGAACACAGGCTCTGTAATCTAAAACTGGGATTTTTAAACTCTATACAATGCCACTTCTGGCTGGGGGCTTTCTTTCTCAGGATCATATTCATAATTTAACACAGTTTTTTTTTTTTTTAAGATTTTTATTTACTTGACAGAGAGAAAGAGTGCAGGGGGAGGAGGAGCAGAGGGAGAGGGAGATAATTTCCAGCAGACTCTGTGCTGAGCACAGAAGCAGACTCAGGGCTTGATCCCAGGACTTTGAGATGGTGGCCTAAGCTGAAACCAAGAGTCGGACACTTCACTTAACCGACTGAGCCATCCAGGTGCCCAAACACAGTTATTTTTCACATGATGAGAGGTACTGGATTCATGGAGATAGAAAACAGAGCTCCCCCTGAGAACTGACTGGCCTCTCCAGCTAGCAGGCTGCAGTGTACCTGCTTCAATGTGAGCATCAGTCACACTTTTGCCTGAACAAAACGAAATGTATAACGTCATGGACTTTCAGAATAAAGTCTGTGTCTCCTCATTCACTTGGGCATTAGCCAATGGGTTTCAGACATTCTCCATCCTTTGTTAGGTAGAGTTCCGGGCTGGAAATAATGTTTCTACAGAATTCTGAAGGTGATGCTGCACTGCCTTATAGAGTTAAGTGTCACAGCTGAGAAGTATGCTGCCATTCCAATTCCCGAACCTTTGTGTGTGAATTGCCTGTTTCCTCGGGAGTTTTGCTTCTAGGGATTTCTCTTTGTCTCCAGTATTCTGAAATTACATGATTATGTGCCTTAGTGTAGGTCTCTTTGGGCACTCTTTTCTTGCTGGTCTCCCCAATCTGAGCACTAAGATTTCTTGGAACATTTAGAAAAATAGCTTTATTAAGGGGATCCCGGGGTGGCTCAGCGGTTTAGTCCCTTGCCTTTCGCCCAGGTCATGATCCTGGAGTCCTGGGATCGAGTCCCATATCAGGCTCCCTGCATGGAGCCTGCTTCTCCCTCTGTCCGTGTCTCTGCCTCTCTCTCTCTCTGTGTCTCTCATGAATAAATAAATAAAATATTTTTTAAAAAAGAAAAATAGCTTTATTGAGATATAATCTACATACCATAAAATTCGCCCATTGAAAAGATACAGTTCAATAGTTTTTAGTATATTTACGGAGTTGTGCAGCTATCTCATAATCTAATTTTGGAACATTTCCATCACCTCCAAGACAAACCTTGTGCCCATTTGCAATCATTCCCTGGTCTCCCCCACAGCTCTAAGTAACCACCCATCTACTCTGGGGGCCATTCTTTTGAATTATTACTTTAATAACCCTCCCTCAATTGTCTTTGTTCTCTCTTTCTGGAACATCTACTACTTAGGTTTTGGGTATCTCTGATTGAGGTCTTATTTCTTCGCTTTCCATCTTTCTTTTCTGGTTCTGTTCAAGGAATATTTCTTCAACTAAACCACGACACCTTTTATGGAAAATTGTATTTCAATCAGAATATTTTTAATTTGCAAAAGCTCTTTTTTATTCTCTGAACATTTTTTGGTAATATCCTGTTCTTTTTTTCATGAATGGAATGTCTTCTTTTATCTTTGAAGATATAATTTACAGCTTTTTAAAAACTCTTCTTCTGCTCTTTGCATTACTTACTTCCTCTAAGTTTTTTCCTTCTATTGTCTCAGTTTCTGACTTTCATAGTACAGATTCCTCAGACATTTGGTGACTGCCAACTCATACTTAGGAGTGAAGCACTCAGACGTGTTTCTGTGTGTGTGGCTATAGCTTATTGACTGCTGATCTGCACTAGAAGTGGTTCTCACCCTGGGCTGTACATTCACATCACCTGGGGGCCTTTAAAATCAATACAAATGCCAAATTCCCACCCCTGAAGCATCTGATTTAATTGGTTGGGGCCTTGTCATTCATATTTTTAAATGCTTTCCAAATGATTTTTTAAAAAATATTTTATCTATTCATGAGAGACACACACACAGAGAGACAGAGACATAGGCAGAGAGAGAAGCAGACTCCATGCAGGGAGCCTGATGTGGGACTCGATCCCAGGACCCTGGAATCATGCCCTGAGCCAAAGGAAGGTGCTCAACCACTGAGCCCCAGGTCTCCCTTTCCAGATGATTCTATTGTACAGGGGGGAGAACCTCTGCAGAGGGAGGGTGGGAGTGGGGGGACCATCTCCTTCACTGGGGAGTCCACAACTACCAATGTAGGATATATTTTTCCTCTGGAGTAATCAGATTCCTCAGAAAGGACACTCCATCTCCCAGTTTGGAGGGTAGGCATCTGGCTACTCACATCCTGAGACCCTCCTGGAAGAAAGGGCTGAGGGTCTCCCAGTCAGTATGTCAGTACTCATATGACCCTTGTTTTCTGTAGGCTGGCTGCACCCTTAACTTTGCCCTGCATGCCCATGTCTGGAATCAGAAAGGAAATCTCTAGCCCAGTGGTTCTCATTGTATAGTGTCTAGTAGCAACATGGCCTGGAAATATGTTAGAAATGCAAATTGCCAGGCCCCAGGCTGACCCACTGCACCAGAAATCCTGGAAGTGGCGCAAAAATATCCAGGGGATTCTGATGCCTGCTCACACTTGAGAACTAGTCCTCCCAGCTTCTGCTGGGGCCCAGGGGTGGGGGGCACACGGTTGTTCAGAGTGGGACAGGGCTCTACTGATCAGGAGCTCATGTGCAGGCTCTCATCCCGTCTCTGGCATCTCCTGCACATCCACTTTCTAGAAGCACCTGGCCCATGACCTCCACAGCCTGAGATTTTGAATTGGAAAGCAGCGATTTGGAGACTTTCTCCAATCTTCTGTTTTCATTTCTCCAGGTTCCTAAGACATTTTCGGCTCTTCCATTTTGCTTTCCAGGTCCCAGATTTTATTGTTCTCTTCCCCTTTGCTGTGCTCTTTATCCTTGCAGCTCATGTCCTTTTCAGTCCCTTGGCTGCCATTTTAAGTGAGGTTGCAGGAGGGTATTTAATCCAGCAGGCTTAACTGAAATCTCATGATACAGATTAAGTGAATAAAGCACATTGAGGGTGGAAAAAAACCCCTAGTTTCAGTATCAACAAAGGAAGAAAGGAAAAGAAGAACAAAACCATGATATATGACTTCATATATTTGCATGTGCTTGTATATGTATTTTATTTTTTTTAAAGATTTTATTTATTTATTCACGAGAGACACACAGAGAGAGGCAGAGACATAGCAGAGGGAGAAGCAGACTCCCTGAGGGGAGCCCAATGCAGGAGGCTCGATCCCAGGACCCAGGATCACATCTGAGCCGAAGGCAGATGCTCAACTACTGAGCCACCCAGGTGCCCCTTGTACATGTATTTTAATATATGGTGTGGAAGGGATCCCTGGGTGGCGCAGTGGTTTGGCGCCTGCCTTTGGCCCAGGGCGTGATCCTGGAGACCCGGGATCGAATCCCACGTCGGGCTCCCGGTGCATGGAGCCTGCATCTCCCTCTGCCTGTGTCTCTGCCTCTCTCTCTGTGTGTGTGTGTGCCTATCATAAATAAATAAAAATTTTTAAAAAAAATATATATATATGGTGTGGATGGATATACTTCCAGCTGTTAATTATTACCTGAGGGGAATTGTGTTAGGGAGGTGGGGAAGGGGGGGGGAATAGGGAGGGACACTATTACATTTTTACTTACTCCTGAATTATTTGAATTATTACAAAGAGCAAATATTACTTGTAAGAAATTTGTTTTTAAATGTTGAAGATGTATTTGCTTTGCACTAACTGACCTTTTATAATTTACACAGAGACCTGTATAACCCATCCAGGGGTTGGAGGGCCTAAGGTTTCAGGGAAGAAATCACCCTAACCTCCAGATGTCCTCTTAGATTTAGGCTGGACCTGAACAAAGCCAGAAAGATCCAAATATTCAAGTGCCTGCTTCTATCCTTATATTAGGCATGGAATAAAAGAAGCGTTCTCACCCCTCACTGATTTGCCTGGAGTGCTGAAGCAGCAACAGAAACAACAGAACAGGGCAGCCCCAGTGGCTCAGCAGTTTAGCGCTGCCTTTAGCCCTGGGCGTGATCCTGGAGACCCGGGAGACACAGGATTGAGTCCCACATTGGGCTCCCTGCATGGAGCCTGCTTCTCCCTCTGCCTGTGTCTCTGCCTCTCTCTCTCTCTGTGTCTCATGAATAAATACATAAATATTAAAAAAAAAAGAAACAACAGAACACCCCACTGCCCCATCTTTGCAATAACTAAATCCCAAGTGATTCTAATGTATAGCAAGGCTTGAGACTCACTTAAGGAGATATTATTTTAATCCCTTTTTAAAATCAGAAAGATCAGCTCTCTGATATCACTCAGATCTTAAAAACAGGTTGCTTTACTAGATTTTAAAAACTCTTCAACTTTTTGACATCACACAGCACAACACTAGGGAAGCTTTTTAGTCTGTCTTAAAATATTGCCTACTTTTGGCTTTGCTAGAACCACAGTGATCAATTGAGCAGTATATCTCATTGCATTTGCAAGCTGGATGCTCTCTCATGGGCCTTAGAGATAATGCAACTCTTCATTTTACAGATGAAGAAATGTTGCCCAGAGGTATTCCTTTACAAATTTACTGGGGGGCAGGGGGTGGGGCGGGGAGAGAGATGTGTGTGTGTGTGTGTGTGTGTGTGTGTGTGTGAGAGAGAGAGAGAGAGAGAGAGAGAGAACTTTTACAAGTTTATGTAACTGGTTTATTCTGTATTATGTCAGGAATGTTCTCTAAGGATCAGTTTTACTTAACCTTGAAAAAAATCAGTCAAGGTCCAAATGAATTGAGCATTGATCATCTATTCTTCCTTGTGGGTTTATACTAACTCAAGTCCTGGCCTTGGCCTCTTGCAGAAAACAAAGAATTATTTTCTTTAAAAAAAATTCTGTATCTTTACCCAATGTGCTTCTCTAAGCTGCTTCTTTGCAGCTTTACTGAAAGTATTTTGTTTCAGAGAGAAATCCTCTTCGCTTAACCTGCAATGTCCCAGAACAAATGGTGTACTATGTGAACAAGGCATTAGATTGTCAGCCTCCGTGTCTGAGAACCAGGGAAGGCTCGAGGTCAAGGTGTTTTCCTTATTGAGATCAAAGTGAGGAATAAGACAAGGTAGTTCACAGTAGGAAACAAGTTACTCATGTCATGAGCCAGGACCCTAAGTTCAAGAGGGAGGAAGGAAATTCATGCTTACTGGATGAAAATTTGTTCTTGAGTTTTCCTCTGTTAAAATCACGTGTTTCTGTGATGGGCCATTACAGATGTCCTATCATGTGATATGCGATCTCAAATGTATATTTATGGCTTCTCAAGCATGTCTGTTAACCTATATGTACATATCAGATGCTTACATTACTTAGATGTACATATTCCCGTATATATGAAAGTATGATCTCATACGTACATTTATTTGTATTGCATCACATGTATACATGATCACTGGCATATTTATTTTTAAAGATTTTATTTATTTATTTGAGAGAGAGAGCATGAAAGAGAGCAAGAGAGAGCATGATGTGAAGGAGAGGCAGATGGAGAGGGAGAGACATAATCTCTGCTGAGCAGAGAGTCTGATGTGGGGTTCGATCCGAGGACCATCATGACCTGAGCCAAAGGCAGATGTTTAACGGACTGAGCCACTCAGTCACCCCAGCATATTTATTTTTTATTAAGCTTTATCGCAGTATAATTTACATGAAATAAGCCTCACGTTATTTGAACTGTACAATTGGGTAAGGTTTTGTTTTGTTTTATTGGGGGGGGGGCAGGGGGAGAGGAAGAGAGAGTCTCAAGCAGACTCCATGTCTAGCACAGAGCCTGACTCAGGGCTCCATCTCATGACCCTAAGATCATGACTTGAGCTAAATCAAGAGTTGGACACTTAAGTGACACTGAACCACTCAGGTGCTCCTGGTAAGTTTTTCATATGTATATACAAATGAAACCATTACCACAATCAAGATAATGAATACACTCATTATTCCCAAGTTTCCTTTTGACCATCTGTAATCCCTCTTAGCCCCTCCCCATTCTTCAGTTCCCCCTGCTGACCTGTTTTAATTTTGTGTTTTGTAGAATTTTATATAAATGATCATGAGTATTACTCTTCTTTCTCTGTCTCCTTTCAGCCAGCATAATTATTTTGAGATTCATTCATATTGTTACACATATGGATAATTCATTCCGTCTTGTTGCTGAGTATTTACCACTATTTATTTATTCAACCACTTATTGATGAACTTTTGGATCGTTTCCACTTTCTGTTAGACACAAAGCTGTTATAGATATTCACATATAAGTCTTTGTATGAACACAGCTTTCATCTCTGTGGTAAATACCTTGAATTAGAGTTGCTGGTTCATACATTAGGCATAAGTTTAACTTTTTAAGAAACTGTCAAACTTTTCCACAGTGGTTGTACCATTTTACACTCCTACACCAGTACACAAGAGTTCACCCTTAAAAAAAAAAAAAGATTTATTTATTCATGAGAGACAAAGAGAGAGAGAGGCAGAGACACAGGCAGAGGGAGAAGCAGGCTCCATGCAGGGAGCCCGATATGGGACTCAATCCCCGGACCCCAGGGTCACAACCTGAGCCAAAGGCAGATGCTTAACCACTGAGCCACCCAGGTGTCCCACGAGAGTTCACCCTTGCCAACACTTGGTGTGGTCAGTCTTTTTTAATTTTAGACATTTCAGTGGATGTGTAGAGGCATCCTGTGGTTTAAATTTGCATTTCCTCAATGACTAATGATGTTGTCTATCTTTTCATGTGCTTATTAGCCATCTGTATATCCTCTTTGGTGAAGCATCTGCTTAAATCTTTTGCTATTTATTAATTAGGTTGTTTGTTTTCTTATTAAGTTTTAAGAATTTTTATATATTCTGGATATAAGGACTTGGTCAGATCTCTAATTTGAAAAATATTTTCTCCAATTCTATGACTTTAAAAAAATTCTTTTAACAGTGTCTTTTAAAGAGCAGAAATTCCTAATTTTTGTGAAATCCAAAGTATTACTGTTAAAAAATGGATTGTGCTATTGGAGTCATATCTAAATCTATTGGAGTCATATCTAAATCTTTGCCTAATCCAAGATCACAAAGATTTTGTCCTATGTTTCTCCTAGAAGTTTGATAGCTTTAGGCTTTATATTTAGACCTATGGTCCATTTTGAATTATTATTTTAATATGATGTGAGATACAGGTCAAAGTTCATTTGCTTTTGGCATTAGATATAAAATATTTAAGAAAAAACTTTCCTGAGATGCCTGGGTGGCACAGTTAAACATCAGACTCTTGATTACAGCTCAGGTGGTCATCTCTCCTAGTAAGATCAAGCCCTGTGATCAAGCTGAAGTTTCTCTCTCCCTCTGCCCCTCCCCTCTCCTCACGTGCCTCGCGCGCGTGCGCGCTCTCTCTCTCTCTCAAATAAATAAATCTTAAAGAAAAAAACAACTTCTCCACTGAACTTATTAGCCCCTTTGTGTAAAATCAATTGACAATAGATGTGGTTTCTGTTTCTGGATTATTCTGTTCCATTGATCTTTTTGCTTATTACTCCAAAACATTATCCTGATTACTGTTGCTTTAAAATAAGACCTGAGGGATGCCTGGGTCGCTCAGCGGGAAGCATCTGCCTTTGGCTCAAGGTGTGATCCACAGGTCTGGAATTAAGTCTCCAATCAGGCTCCTTATAGGGAGCCTGCTTCTCCCTCTGCCTATGTTTTTGTCTCTCTCTGTATGTCTCTCATGAATTAAAAGAAAGACCTGAAATCACATAATGGAAGTCCTCCAACTTTATTCTTTTTTTCAGAAGTGTTTTAGTCGTTCTCTAGGTCCTCTGAATTCTCATATTAAATTTAGAAGTAGATTATCAATTTCCACAAAATAGCATGCTAGAGTTTTTATTAGGATTGCATTGAATCTATAGGTCAATTTGGGGAGAACTGACATCTTAACAATGGTGAGTCTTCCAATCCACAAACATGGCATATTTCTCCATTTATTTAGGTTTTAATTCTTCTCAGCAGTGTTTCACAGTTTTTAATGTACTACTCTTGCACATCTTTTGATGCATATATTTCTAAGCAATAGTTTTGTTGCTATCATAGATTTTTAAATTTCTCTAACTGCTGCTAGTATATAGAAATATCACACACTTGGATCTGTTGCTCTTGAATCCTAAAGTCTTCTTAAATTCACTTACTCGTTCTAGTAGCTCTTTCACAGATTCCGCAAGATTTTCTCTGTAGGCAATCACATAGTCTCCAGTTACCATTTCTGGTGTTCATTATTCTTTCATTACCCATATTATCACTTGGAATAATTTTTCTTATGACTGAAGATTACCTTTAATATTTCTTATACTGTGGATCATCTGGTGACAACTTTTTTTTCCTCTTTCCTTTTTTTGGTTTTTGTATGTCTGAAATGTTATATTTTGCTTTCGATTTTGAAAGATATTTTCACTGGATTGTAGAATTCTACATTGACAGATTTTCTTTCAGTAATTAAAGATATTCCAGCTGCTTGTATGATATCTCATCAGAGATTTTTTTTTTTAAGATTTTATTTATTCATAGAGACACAGCTAGAGAGAGAGGCAGAGACACAGGCAGAGGGAGAAGCAGGCTCCATGCAGGGAGCCCCACATGGGACTCGATCCCGGGTCTCCAGGATCATGCCCTGGGCTGAAGGCAGCACTAAACCGCTAAGCCACCGGGGCTGCCCCCTCATCAGAGATTTTAAGAAATTTAAGTATGATGTATCTTAGTATAGTTTCATTTATGTTTATTGTGCTTGGGGTTCATTGAACTTCGTAAATCTATGAATTTACCATTTTCATCAATTTTGGAAATTTTTAAGCCATTATTTCTCCAAGCATTTTTTCTGTTCCCTTTCTCTGTCTTCTCCTTTGTTTTTTTTTTTTAATTTTTTTTAAATTTATTTATGATAGTCACAGAGAGAGAGAGAGAGAGAGAGAGAGAGAGAGAGAGAGGCAGAGACACAGGCAGAGGGAGAAGCAGGCCCCATGCACCGGGAACCCGATATGGGATTCGATCCCGGGTCTCCAGGATCGCGCCCTGAGCCAAAGGCAGGCGCCAAACTGCTGCGCCACCCAGGGATCCCTGTTTTTTTTTTATATATATTTTATTTATTTATTCATGAAGACAGAGAGAGAGGCAGAGACATAGGCAGAGGGAGAAGCAGGCTCCTCTCAGGGAGCCTGATGTGGGACTCAATCCCAGGACCCCAAGATCATGTCCTGAGCCAAAAGCAGATGCTGAGCCACCCAGCTGTCCCATGTCTTCTCTTTTTGGACTCCAATGACCTCAATGGCTTATTTTAGATTACCTAAAAAATAAATAACTGTAGCCCACAGATGGAACATAGAAAAGGTAATATAATTGATCTTTGATATATCCTTGAAGATGAGATGGAGAGAGAAGTAATCAAGGTGAGATGGTTATTATGCTGGGTGAGAAGTCAGAAGTTTTTGTTTGAACTGTACCAAAGTTAACTATGCAACTTTAGGTTAGCTTCTTTATTTTTTTTTGGACCTCAATATTTTCAATAGTGAAATCTGGGAGTTGTTCTAAAGGACACCTGAAGTTCTCTTTAACTATCACCTTTTTTGATTCTGGGTAAATTTTGGTGACAGGAAAGGGAAAAGAAAGGATGCATTCATTATCAGATCCTCACATATGCCTAGTATCCATTCATCTTCTCCCTTCTTAGTGTAACGAGTGTGAGCAATCTGAGCTCAACAGAGTTAGGTAACTTGGTTATTTGGACCAATCCTCTCATTGAAAACAACTAAAAGTTGGATTTTTAAAAATTCCTTAAAAACACCAAAGACCCTGACAAGGCTGTATGGAATTACTAGGTAAATCAAGAACTTAGAAAAATAAGAAGTAGACTGAGGCCACACTTGCCTGTCCAGGGAGTTGATTTATTATTGGCCTAGATCCCAAAAGATAGGGATGTTCCAGTGACTGAGAATTTGATGACATAATTTATCTTCATCCAATGTATGGGATAATGACCTAAGGAACAGGATCCATTTCCACAATGAATTTCTTATTTAATATTAGTTATGTTCAAGGATTGGATGTTCTGTCTGGAACAAAAACTGTCATTATATAACAGGGCTCAAGCTGAGCTTTTAGATCATCAAACTGCTTGACATGACCTCTAAGTTCTTGTTTCACAGCCAGAAATTCTTAAACCATATTCCCTAGTCTTTCCACAGGTACTAGAAAAGACGCAATTTCTCTAGCCAGGCCATTCCCATCATTCTGCCATTTACTTTCCCAGTTGCTTTCATTTCTTCCAACAATAAGGCATATTGTGAAACTGAGTTTCAGTATCATTCTTTTCCAAACCGTCAGCTCAGATACTAATCATGAAACAGATCAATGTGCTAGTTCTTCACAAAGCATTTGTTTTAGATTTGATAAAATAGCCTCCTAAAGGCATGAGCTTATGATGATGATGAATGATTCAACAAAACTTCCTTGGCATCACTTCTATCTTCCAATTGTCAATATTGGCCCACAGGGGTAGGGAGGTCATATGAATAACTCCCAGGTCAACCCAAAGATTGTCTAAGTGTTGTGCCTAGAGTAAACCTTATAGCTCTAGAATTATGGTGACCAGGATATAAGCAATGCTGGAGGTAAATGTTCTTATTCTTTTGCTTTGTGTTTCCAAGATTTCATTTACAATGTCTGTTACACGTACATCTATGTGTCTTGGATGGTAACTGAGGTTCGATAAGGTGTGTTAATTGCAATGATGTAGAAAGAATAGTTGAGGCTTATTCTAGTGGGAAAGCCTTTTTAGGCCTGTTCTGTTTTCTGCTCCTTCTCCTCAAAGGATGCCCTTTTAAAGTTTTTATTCTCTGGATCGAGGCTATTTTTCCATTCTCTAATTCCCCAAGAGGGAGTCAAAGT
The DNA here is from genome assembly GCF_905146905.1 of Nyctereutes procyonoides. NCBI lineage: Eukaryota > Metazoa > Chordata > Mammalia > Carnivora > Canidae > Nyctereutes > Nyctereutes procyonoides. Next base: position 67,339,203 of record NW_026575126.1, read on the forward strand.
TGCGAGGACTTCAGTTTCTGTTGTTTTTCTTGGACTCAAATATTTCCAATATATAGTTAAAACTGCAATATAGTAGTCTCACCTATAGTTTTCAGAAGCAAATTAAGCTATCAATAAACCTTCTAGATCAAGAAATTAGGAATCTTTTACTCCAAATCGGTATGCTACCTATTTATGGGAATGATGTTTTGTGAGGCATATAGCCCCTCTACCACAACACGTTTCTTTTTTTTTTTTAAGATTTTATTTATTCATTAATGAAAGACACACACACACACACACAGAGAGAGAGAATGAGAGAGAGAGAGGAGAGAGAGGAGAGAGGCAGAGACATAGGCAGAGGGAGAGACGCAGGGAGCCCCACGTGGGACTCTATCCTGGGACTCCAGGATCACGCCCTGAGCCAAAGATAGATGCTTAATGCTGAGCCATCCAGGCATCCCCCAACAACACATCTTTCACAGTAAATACTGAGCATTTACAATCTGCCAGGCACTATTCTAGAGTTGGAGACAGAAGTAAATAAAAACAAACAAAAAAAGAAGTAAATAAAAACAAAGTATTTATCCCTTATCATTATCAGTTGAGATAATATTTCCTGGCCAGTTTACTCTGTGAGTATAATCTTCAAGACGTGAAGCATTGTGAATTATATTCATGTAATAATTTGAGGATTAACAGTGATCTCAATTTTAGAGGAAATTGTAGTCTCCACACCTCACTACCGACCCTACCATATCACCTAGTAAACACATATATTCTTTATATTTCTTGTCTTAGGTGCTTTCCAAACCAGGACTCATGCTACTTTTTATTTGTTTAAAAATAAATATTAAACATCAAAACATGAGCTGCAGTTTCAAGTAGCATACTCAATGCATATTTATTTTGTTATAGGGTTTGGAAATAGAATTCTTTTTAGTGCCAAAATAGCAAACAAAAATATAAAACACAGTAAAAAGAATGAAGTCTAAGTTTTGACCTAAAATGCTACACATTGACTCCGATTCTTTTTGCTTTCATATGCCATGAGAGGTTTTTTCTTTTGGCATTAAATTGACCTTATCTGTCAAATCCAAAGACTCAAGGCTGCAATACAGCATTACGCCTTTGTTCTCATAACCCTTTTACTACCTTATGTAGTTTTCAGGAAGCTAGACTTAAAAACCAATCATAGCACAATAGCTTTCCACCAAAGATTTTTCCTTCATTTTAAGAGTTTTTATTTTTTATTATTTTTTTAAAGATTTATTTATTTATTTATTCATAGAGACACAGAGAGAAAGAGAGGCAGAGACATAGGCAGAGGGAGAAGCAGGCTCCGTTCAGGGAGCCTGACGTGGGACTCGATCCTGGGCCTCCAAGATCACACCCCAGGCTGCAGGCGGCGCTAAACCGCTGTGCCACAGGGGCTGCCCCATTTTAAGAGTTTTTAAATATTTTGTAATGAATTCCAACTGGGATTCATTTGAGTTGGGCAGTGAAATAAAGATCACTTAACTGGATCTTCTTGAAGAGGAAAAAAAAAAACCTTCGTAGAATTTATTTATTTAGGCTGCTATGCTTTTTTGTTTTTGTTTTTGTTTTTTTTTAGGCTGCTATGTTTAAGGGAAATATTCTCCATCTCCTTCCACTCAGATGGGCTATTCATTAGCTAGACTGAATCACATAGCAAAAGAAGAAAGAATCTGGTTGGAATAAGCTGCCACCTCTGCAACAAAAGCAGCCAATGTACATGAAGGGTTCAATTCACTTCATGTGGTCTAGGGCTGAGTGGAGATGGCAATGGGATATCTGGAACATGGATGAACATATTTTCTGATAGAGGGTGGTAATAGTACAGTTCCTCTCTGATTAGCAATCTAAAACATGCAGTCTCTTTGCACCTTTCATTTAGCAAAGGAGAGGCTGTTCCAGGTATGAACATCAAGATTCCAGGGGGAATAAATAATTCAGCTGAAATGAAAGAGGCAATAAGAATTTTAGCTCAAAGCTCAAGGAAGCACTGCACCTAGCATGTTGAGAATCAACAACACTGGAGAACTTGTTTTAGCTCTGACCTCCTATTATCAATTGCTCTTAGGGCTCAGAACATCTGATAGTGCCAGGAGAGAGGTTCATTCTTTTAAATTTCACCTTAACCCCCACCAAGTGGTGTTATACAGCCAGCAGAAAAAAATGCTAACCCTCCCTCCACCATTTCTGTAACACTTCCATCTGGGTATCCATCTGGGAGAATTTCAGAAAGTCTGGAATGTGTAGACATTTCAGATACAAATTCCCACTTTCCTTTTGCTCAATTAAAAACTGAACATTGTTACTACTTACACTTTGTTCATTCTTGCAAGTAGCTACTCTGGTCACCTGGCCAAAATAATGACCCTGTCTTTCCCTATGGAGGCTACGTGAATGATATCTACCAGAAACAAGATAAATTTATCCTAAGGTATCCTTGGAAACAGAGAACAGATTTGAACAAAGGACTAAAAGTCAGACATTACTAACTTATGTTTTTCTCCAATGGCTTTGACTTTTCCTTCTCTTGTCTGCTCCTTCAGATACCCAACACTTCCTATCAAGTACACCTTCCACATGGGATCCCTGGGTGGCACAGCGGTTTGGCGCCTGCCTTTGGCCCAGGGCGCGATCCTGGAGGCCCAGGATCGAATCCCACATCGGGCTCCCGGTGCATGGAGCCTGCTTCTCCCTCTGCCTGTGTCTCTGCAACCCCCCCCCCTCTCTGTGACTATCATAAATAAATAAATTTATAAAAAAAAGTACACCTTCCACGATATCTTCTAAGGGCCAATTTGATTCCCAACTTCTCCATGAAGATGTCCCCTGCCAATCTAACACAGTGACTTTCTTCCTGCAAAATCGTAAAACAAACCACACATTGAGCAAAATCTTGTTTCTCTCCCACAGCACTATCACTGTTGTGCATATCCAACAAGATATTTTTTGAAAAGAGAATGTATATTAGACCTAGGTGTTGTTCTCAAGGAGCTTGTAGTCCAGCAGAGAAAATAATTATAATACAGACAAAAATAGTAAAAGAAATAAAGAATGCAAAGATAAACTACTGTTCTTCACTATTTCACTTTGGATTGAGCAAAATCAGAGTAAACTTCATGAAGAAGGTAATGTGTGCACAGCTGTGAAGGATGAATGGGTTATGTGGTTCTAGAATTGGCAGAAAGGTCATCTGACATAGGAAACCATGTGGGCTCCAAATCTAGAGAATGGAAAGTGTGGATAGTGTGTGAAAAGCACCAAATAGTTTCCTGGGATTAGCATGAAGTGATCAAGGAAGATAGCAGAAAATGAGGTTGGATAGGAAACTGGGGGGCACATAATGGAGACTGAAGAGTTTACAAATTTGCGTTCGGAAACACAGAGGTCTTCTGAGTAGAGAAGCTAAATGCTTCACGACTGTGCTTCAGGAAAGGTGACCTGGCAACACAATGTATGCTGAAATGGAGATGAAAGAGTTGGAGGATCTAGCTAGGAAGCCGTTGTATAGTTTAGAACAGGAGCGATGAGGTTGTAGCAGTGAATGTAGAGCTGACATACTGTAGAAGGACACCTGGAACTTAGACACTGACTAGAATTTGAATGGACTTGGAGGGTGGGAGAGGAGACATAGGTAACTCCAAAGTTTTCACTTCGGATGACTTGGAAAGCACTGATACATCACAACAGGGAATACAGGAGGAAGGAAAGAGGGATGATGAAGAGAACACTGAATTTAGTTGAGGACATGTTGAGTTAGAAGTGGTGGTAGTATTTTCTTGACATGTCCAGCATGCAATTGATTTTGTTCTGGAGCTCTGTACAGATCAGAGACAGAGTTACTAACCTAGAGATCATAGCTAAAAGCATAAAACTTGTTAAGGTAGAGAGAATAGTGAGAGAAAGGAGAGAGAGAAGACAACTCAACTTTGGGCACATGTATTGAGGGAGTAGGTAATGGAAAAAGACCCAGGGAAGAAAGGAAGGAAGGAAGGAAGGAAGGAAAGAAAGAAGGAAGGAAAGAAGGCGGGAAGAAAGGAAGGAAGGAAGGAAGAAGGAAAGAAGGAAGGAAAGAAGGCAGGCAGGCACGCTCTGAAAACAAAGAAGAAATCCAGAAAAACACAATATTATAGAAACCTACAATGGAAAAGTTTTAATAATTAAAAAAAAAAGCCGTAGCTGAGCAGCCCAGGTGGCTCAGTGGTTTCGTGCCACCTTCAGCCCCGGGCGTGATTCTGGAGACCTGGGATCGAGTCCCACATTGGGTTCCCTGCATGGAGCCTGCTTCTCCCTCTGCCTGTGTGTGTCTCTGTGTCTCTCTCTCATGAATAAATAAATAAAATCTTAAAAAAAAAAAAAGCCGTAGCCAACAATGTTGAAAGCTGTAATGAGTTCCAGGAGTATTATAGAAAAATGGATGTTGGATCTGGTGTGGCAAATTATTAATTTTTAAGAAAGTTGTTTTTGAAGAAGTCAAGCATTTTAAAGGGTTAATGAGTAAAGTAGGGAGTAGTACAGAAGAAAGACCCCTTGATTAGGAACCCAAGAACCTGAGTTCCAGCTTGGTCCTGCTGTTAGGTAGCCATATGACCTTTTACCATCTCATAAGCTGTTTCCTAGTCTTCAAAATTCTATAAAGTCTCTTCTGACTCTCACTGTCAAAGATTTAAGCAAGCTAACCGTGTGCCTAAACTATACGGAAGAGTGAGCTACAAATCTTAATCAGATATAGGTCAATTTCACTACTTGTGAAATTTGTGTAAAAGTGAGGCACTTTCTAAGTATTTCCTAATACAGAATAATTCAAACTATATTCTTCAAGTATTTTCTCCAAGTAAACCTTCCTCTACCCTCCTTCCATCACCAGTCTACTATCCTTTACTTTTAAAAACTGAGCTAAGATAATATCCCTAGTTTATCCAGCAACTTGTTCTATCACTTGAAATCAGAGGGTACCACCAAAAGCCTTTTCTGTTTGTTGAAATCTGTTGGGTAGTATTCACAATCATCTCCAAATCATGGCTTTCCAGCCATGTGATCATATACTTGTACAAGAACACTGCTGGAAACTCAATGTCTCATATCACACATTCCCCAAATTAAACCAGAAATATGTTATTCAAGAAGAACCCAGATGCACTGAAGAAAGAACATTTGCTGCATCTGGGGGCCTCAACTCTATTGAGATCCCATAACAATACAAACTCAGAGTCACTGAAATGTTGACCACAAATCTTTTAGTTGGGTTCAGGCACATGGTCTAGTGATATAAATTATCACTATGATATTGACTGAATCTTATGATTAAAGTTTAAAAATACAAAGCTTTATTTTAATACACACACAGGCACACACACATACACACACAATAGGATAGGATAACTTTCTCTGAGACACCAGCAAATTTTCCTAGAGTTCTCATCCCTTGCCTTTCCTCCAAACAGGTATTCCATTCTTTCTCAAGAGTTCTTGCTTTATTTAATTCCAAATGAATATTGTAGAAAATAAAGGAAAAATTTAAACTTTGTTTCCAAAAGAACTTACACAATTCAGCTCTGAATACAGTGGGGAAAAGGAGAAGAAAAGGACAATTAGCATCTCTTGTGCACCTGCTATATGCCAAACATGTTCACATACATTATCTCACTAAGCTTGACAATAATACTTTGTAGTAAACTTAGCTTTGGAGTTAGAGATAAGAAAAATGAGGCTCAGAGAGGTTAAGCTATCCTCTCAAGGTCAAATGGCAAGTTATAAAACTAGGATTGAAACAAGAGCTGAAACAAGACTCCCAAGCCCAAGCATTTTCCACTCTACCACGCAGTGAGTTCAGTTTAGTGAAAAATTCACTCTTGAAAAGGTCTTAGCATTTTAGGCATTAAAGAGTATTTGTTACAATTCACTAGAGCCTCCAAATTCTGTTGTATCTGCACTGAATCCTACAAAAAAAGAAAAAGAAAAAAACAAACAAAAACACCCCCAAAACATCACATTCTTAGTTCTCCTCCCAATTGAAATTCAGCAGTGAGGCCAGTTCCTGAGTCATGTTCGCAAAAAGCTGTCCTTGGATTCTGTTACTGAGCTCACACCCCCATTCTTGACTTCCCAAGTGGCACTGAGAAAGAGGAGGAAGAAATGTAAGAAAGTATAAGATGGGATCCTCTGACACCATGGTGGAAATTAGCACATTTCCCAGAAGACCAAGATAAAAATGCATGTGAGAAGAACAAGGGAACCAAACAGATGGGGCAATAAAATGGAGGCGGAATGAGCTCATCAGGATTTCCAGCACACGGCTGAAGTCCATACTGGGCTCGCAGCTGACCTGAGAGCCAGGAGACATAGTGAATGAGTGGGTGGTTACTATGCTGCAGCATCAGTTACACTAAAGAGATTAGGTGGAGCTGATTCACTGCTGCAGATCTGCACGACTTTTCAAGTGGAGGAAAATCTGTGGGCCCTGGTCTCTGCCACTCATAGAACAGTCCTTATGGATAGTGTGAGTCAGATATATAGCATCCTTCAGGTAGGCAATGTTGTGCTGTGAGTAAACCGAGGGCAAGCTTTCCTGTCTCAGGAGCAGGTCTCAACCACAGCTACCGGGCATATTTGTGTGAAGGTTTACCTTCACAAACACCCTACCTTCCCAAACTCATCCTTGGCTACAGGTGGTTCATTAACACAAAGGACAAGGCTCCAGAATATTCGTCACATGGAACAGTGCTTTTTTTTTTTCAAGCTATCAGCTCTTGAGCATAACCAGAAGGGGTCTTTGAAGAGTCTAGTCTATGCTCCTTATGTCATACACAGGAAACTGAAGTCCAAGGAAGAGAAATGACTTGCCCCAAATCACCCGGCTAGTGACAGAGTTGGCACTAAGACTCAGTCCCTCTGTTTCTAAGCCAACAGACTTTTCCCCTGTGCTAGGAAAACAAAATCAAACCCTAAATAGCATATAATACCCTTGTGAACTAAGCCCTCTAATTATACTGCCTCCAAAGGAAATAACATCTTTTAAAATGCCTCGGTCTCTCCATCTTGGGCAATTTCACTGATCATTTCTCATATTAGAATCTCTTTTGAGCAATTTAAGAGTAATTATTTTGGGATATCTGCTTTGTTATTTTTATATCTTCTTATATGCTTTCTTTGTTCAGGAGAAAATTAGAATTCTGGAAATACACTTGACTATTTATTAAAGGAAGGAGCATCTATTTCAAGTGGTTGCAAGTATCAATGTATCAGTCTGCGTCAAGAATGGATATTTGGAAGAACGTAGGCTATGCTACTCTGTTTCTATATCCAGTTAAGAGCCACCTAGGTAAAAAAAAAAAAAAAAAAGATCCACCTAGGTCTCAGTTAAAAAATAAAAAACAAAAAACAAACAAAAACAAACTACATCAACCTATGAGTGAAAACTGAAAAGTCAAATCTTCATCTGGGTAAATCTGAACATGTCTGGATTTAGTGCCTTACGGGATCATCAAAAATGCAATATTTTATAACATACTCTGCAACCTTACTGCCTTCATTATTTTGCAATCTGTGGATATATGGGCTCATGGGAACTTTTGGAGTTTTCAAGGAGCTGAAATGAGGTAGGAGGAATGAGCCTGTTCAAGGTCATACATACTACGCAAAGCTGATATATTTCCTGGTGATAGGGACCAACAGTGGCCTTAGCCCATTACCCACTCCCCCTCATCCCCACCTCATACCTTTCCTGAACAAATATTCGAATATTCTTACCTGAACCACCATCACTTCCATTGTCCTCTGCCTTGGGTGTTGTGTAGACCGGATTTTCTATCTCTAATGTTTATCCACGGGGAGATTTTTCACGAATAGAACTTTTCTTCTAATTTAGTAAACGTTGTCCTTGAAAACCCCACAAGTATTTACATAACAGTAGCTATTGTTTTGAAGTGCAAACAGGTCAAAATTTGGTTTCTGGAGATTAATCACTGTGGTCTATTTTATATTATCATAATAATTTCATTTATTTTGATACGATTTGTTTTCAGAATCAACCTCGGCTTCTGTGCTCAAGCGACAAATCCATTTGTTCCTGGGATAATGGATAAGGTGATTAATGACCTTGCAAACAGGATTTCTGAAAAACACAGAGGGGAAAAAAAAAAATAAAGTTTCCATTTAGAATGTGCAAGTCAACCAGCTCAGTCTGTAGCTGTGCATCAAAATCTCTCCGAACTTGTTGGCAAGCCACCGCCAAGATTTTTCACGCAAACCTGCCCCTGCCTTTCGGGGTTTCCGTCCATATCTGGGCTCTCCAAGAACGTGGGGACAGGGGCCTCGCCTTGGGAAACCGGACCTTCGAGCGGCGAGCTCTCGAGGGTGGGGCCCTGCTTTACAGCGCGGGAGCACAGCGAGGGCCGCGCTCAAGGAGCCCCCGGGGCACAGGGCTCGCAGGGCAAGGTCAGCACCTGCCGGGCTGCCGGCCGCCCAGCCCTGGACAGCTCCGCGGGCGTCCGCGTGACTTGGGCCGCCCCGCCCCGCCCCGCCCCGCCCAAGTCTCCCCAGGTGGGGGCGGTGTGCGCGCGAGGCAGTGCGGGCGCCCCCTCCGCGCGTTTCCGGTCCCGCCGCCCCCGGCCGCCGGGGAGGGCTTCTCAGGGCGGCGGGAGACCGGGAGGCGGACGTGCACGCGGCGGGCGCGCCCCGGGGCGGGGGCGGGGGGCGGGGGGGGCGGCCGTCGTGCGTCCCCTTCCCGCCTTCGCGGCGAGGCGGCGGGCGCGGTCCTGCCAAGGAGGCCCGCGCGGCCCGCGGGGGGCTCTCGACGGCAGCCGCGAGTTCGAGGTCCTCTGGGCTGCCCCCCACTCTTCTCACTCGGGAGTGAGTGAAGCGAGGCCTGGCGCCGCTCCAGACGCCGCTCCGGGAAAGCCGCCGCTTCTCCTCAGACCGCGACGCTCGCGTCCTCGGGGGGGTCCGAGGGACACCTGGACACGCCGGCCGAGGCTCGAGAAGGCACCCGGGGCGGCTCCGCTAGCATTATTATTTTTTTCTTTTTCCCTCCGTGCTCTCTTCCTGGGGAGCCCGGGGAGCCGGGACCCCGCGCTCGCGCCCCCGGCTCCGGCCCACACACGCGCCCGCCCGCCCGCCAGCCGAGAGAGGGCGCCCCCGCCCCGCCCCCTCGCTGACGCGCGCCCAGCCGGGCCAATCAGAGCTCGCGGCGCTGCGCCCCACGCGCCGGCCCCCCCCACCCCCAGCTTAAGAAAGGGCGCGCGGGCCCGTTCGGACCGGAGCGCTGCGCCGGGCGGGCTACGTGAGGGCGGCGGCTCCCGCGCTGGGGCTGCCCTCGAGCTGCGCGCCCCGCCGCAGCCCGCAGAGGAGCCGCCTACGCCGCGCGCCCCGACGGCACCCGCCGGCCGATGCTGGAGTGAGCGCTGCGGCGGGGGGATGCTGGTGCTGCTGGCCGCCGGCGTGGCGCTCGCCGTGGCCGTGGCCGCCGCCGCCGCCCAGGACGGCCCGGCGCCCGGCAGCCGCTTCGTGTGCACCGCGCTGCCCCCGGAGGCGGCGCGCGCCGGCTGCCCGTTGCCCGCGATGCCCATGCAGGGCGGCGCGCTGAGCCCCGAGGAGGAGCTGCGGGCCGCGGTGTTGCAGCTGCGCGAAACCGTCGTGCAGCAGAAGGAGACGCTGGGCGCGCAGCGCGAGGCCATCCGCGAGCTCACGGGCAAGCTGGCGCGCTGCGAGGGGCTGGCGGGCGGCAAGGCGCCGGGGCGGGCGGCCACGGGCAAGGACACCATGGGCGATCTGCCGCGGGACCCGGGCCACGTCGTGGAGCAGCTCAGCCGCTCGCTGCAGACCCTCAAGGACCGCCTGGAGAGCCTCGAGGTAGCCGGGTGCGGGGATGGGAGGTGGGGAGGGTCCGAGGCGCGGGGCGGAGATGGGGCGCGTGGTCCTGCCCGCCAGGCGGTGCCGGCCACAGGCGAGCCGGTCTTGGGGTCAGGCGGTTTCTCGGCCGGGCTCCAGAACTCACTGGCGGGGCTCACATCCCGCCCCCACCGTGCCTCTTGCTGGACGGAAAGGGTTAAGCGTGCCCCCACCCCCGGACTGGCCGCCGAGTGGCCGGTCGCTCCCCGAGGTCCGGGTGAGCGGACCGGGACGGCCTCTTCTCCCTTCGGGGAAATCTCCCCGTCCCCCGGGGCCGGACGCGCTCCCGGAGGCTGTGCCGGGTGACCAGAGGCCGCCGCGTGCGGTCAGCTGCCCCCGGCGTCCCGTGTTTCCTTTAATAAATCAGGTCGGGCTGGACCCGAGGCGGCTGAGACCAGAGGGTCTCGGCGGGAAGGCGAGCGCGGGCGGGTCCCGGGCCACACACTGGTGGGCGCCTTGATGGGAAGCTGGTTTTAACTTCAAAGCCTCTCTGTCCGCCAGTCGCGCGGTTCTTAAGGTGCCCTTACAGGCTGCTTTGGGGGAAGGGACCTCATTCCGTTTCCCTCTTGGAAGGTGTATGCAGTTTGGAACTTTGCAAGAGAAATCCTCATTTAACTTCCATCTGTACTTTCGAGCCCTTTTTAAGAAGCGGGGACGTTTCTGTCAAAAACGTTTACCAAAATGCTTCATTAGCAAAACTAGGTTTCAATTACAGGTGGTGATTATTGCGAAATTATTTGAGGATTTCCTGTGGCATGAAGGCTAAATACAGTATTTCCAGCATCTGTATATTGCTTGAATCCTCATGATTAATAGCAGCTAACATTTCTAGTTTACTAAATATACAGCAGGCGTGTTATCTAATTTTAACCCTTGCAGCAGTCTTTTGAGGCAGATCCTCTTAACTGCACTTTACAATTTGGAATGCTTAGGGGGGGGGGGGGGGTGTGAATAGCTTGCCAAGGATTCATGGTGAGGCAGTGGCAGACTGCCTCCAGAGCCAGCATGATGGTCGAGGAGTAAAAGACATAGGAAGTGAGGATTTAGAAACAGCATTCAAAGCAGAGATTCCTGGAATTCAGAACTGTCGTGTTTTAGGTCTCTCATTTCTCAGTAACATCTCTGCAAGCGTAGTTATTCACCTTTGTGCCATATCAGGGCTCGGGGGCTGTTTTCACATCTAGATGGAAGCTTTGAGTACCATTTGGTTAACTGTTTTGTTGTTGTTGTTGTTGTTTTTTAATCTCAACTGTGTTGTCTTTACCCGAGAATGATAGTGCTTAAATTTTTTACTTTTTATCAAGGGAAGGAAAATGAAATTCATAAGTTTCAGATATTGCCACAAAGTAATTGTTGTTTGACTTTGAAATCCTTCCCGTACAAACAAGAAAAAAGCATCAATGTAGTGCTCCCCTTCGTGCCTACAGCACGATTTAGTACTCCCGTTCTGGAAGCTTCTCCCTGGTGTGGTTGGGCTTTCAGAGCTACATTTCACAATTTCTTTCTAAATGGCCTTAATACTTCTCCCTTATGTGTCCCTCTCCCCATGTAAAAGCACCAGCTCCGAGTGAACGTGTCCAATGCAGTGCTGCCCAGCGACTTCCGAGAGGTGCTCCAGCAGCGGCTGGGGGAGCTGGAGAGGCAGCTGCTGCGCAAAGTGGCGGAGCTAGAGGATGAGAAGTCCCTGCTCCACAATGAGACCTCCGCTCACCGACAGAAAACTGAGAGTGCCCTGAATGCTCTGCTGCAGAGGGTGACGGAGCTGGAGCGGGGTGAGTTCTGGGTGAGCTCCTCTGTTGCCCTCTGGCTGGTGTCCCTCCCAGCCCCCCACCCCATTGTCTTGGTGTTGGGCTGCAGTGTGAGCGCCAAATAGGCAGCAGCAGAGAAGGGGGAATGGTGGGGGTGGCCTTACAGACTGGCCGCTAGGGCCCTTGGGAGTCATGACCCCTGCTTGCTGACTCTTGGCACTCAGCTCTGCTGCTGTTCGCTGGGACCAGCTCTGAGGCTGCTCTTGGGTCCGCTCTGAACCTCCCTGTCCTAGGTGCGGAAAACCACAGCGTTCCTTACCAGTCCGGCAGCTCTCCACTTTGCCTTCTCTGCTTTTCAAATCAAGTGTTGCTTTTTCAGCTTGAAGCATCTCCCGGACGCAGAGGTTTAGGGTTTCTGCCTTATAGTTGCCCAGCTTAACGGCCAGGTCGACACATCTTCCGACTTGGACACCCTAAGGGGCCTATTGTTGCTGGGAGTGGCCTGGCTTCCATCCCTTGCAGGCAGACCCAGGGGGTGTCTGCAGGGACATGGCACCTTGTGGAGGTGACTTGTGGCTGTTTGAACAAACAATAAGCATGATTGAGGATGGTCCTCTCAGGAATGAGACCCAACCACAGCCCGCTGGTGTTATCCACGGGAAAGCCAGTGCCCTCAGGACCAACTTGGACAAACAACCTAACCCCGCCCTCCTGCCTTGTGGACCTTTCAGCCACTTTTTAGCTAGTCCTGGAAGTGGATTCTGAGTATCACACTATGGTGGGTAAGTTCCTTCCACAGGACACAGGAAAGGAGGGATCAAAGGGCCCTAAGTAATCCACACTGCATCGTCAACCCCCTAGACTGCCAGGTGGCCCAGGAGTGAAGTTTTAAATTTGCTGGTAGTGGCTATGAGATTGTAATCTTTTCAGATTCACCAACGTGACAAAGACAGTTTCTCATTACTCTATTTTATGAACTGATAGGAGAATGTCCAGTTAGGCCTTTAGTGATGCCTGCAGAGGACAGCCAGATGATCAGAGGGAAGGTATTTCTGTTCCATTTTAGAGCAGCTCCCCAGAAGTCACAGGGTCTCCTTCATTACTTTCCTGTTTTCTTCCTCCAGAAAAGTTTCTTCTTCCTTCCTTGTCCTTCTCAGAAAGGGGTGGGTGACTTAGCTGTTAGACTTGGATTCTTGAGTTTCTGAAAAAACGTCCTCTCTGCCTCACCTCCGTTGCTGGGTGACCTCAGGAAACTCATTGTCTCAAGAGCCTTCCCTGAAGGCAGAGCCTTGCAGACAGGAGAACAGAACGGCCGCATCGGGTCCAAGGTGAGGGTGACACTTGCCTTGCCGTTCCCCTGCCTCCCCCACACTGGGGACATGCAGGGGTCCCGAACAGGCACACTACAGTCCCTTAGTATCTTGCCTGGGATAGCTGTAGAATGAAAAGAGAGCTTCACCAGAGAACTTGGTGGCTGTGTACCTTGCTTGGCATGGTGGCTTAATTGCTACCAGGATGTAGGGTTAATAACCTGCTGAGTTAGAGTGGAGTGGTGCCAGGCAGCATGCCAAGCACATCACCCCTGTGAGATAGGGCTTCTCTTATATCTGTTACACAGATGAGAAAAATGCTCCAAAGCTTTCAGCTGGAGGGTGTCCTCTGGGAAGGGGAACCGAGGTGGGGCCTGGGCCGGCAGCTAGTGAGCAGCCACATGGCTTTGACCACGCAGGAGCTGCCACCTTGTGACTGTCCCTCCCATGCCCAGACCGATTCCAGCACCCACACTCTTGATACCTAGGTTTTACAGGGAGCTCTCAGCTCATCTGGCACAGAGAGGCGGTCTGTGGTCTCACTGGGGCCTGGCTCCATAGGCCAGGGCCTCTGACTGGCCTGCTTATGAGCCTCCAGGACCCGGTACTCACCCACCTTGAGAACTCTGGAATCCTTCCGCGTGCTCCATCCAGCCCTGGGATGAGGAAAGTGATCATTTGCCAACCAGTTTGTCTTCTGGGTCATTCTGAGTTTATTTGTGGAGAGAGTAAAGGGATATATAAACTCCCAGCCCCTAAATCTAGACCATGAGTGGAACATACACTGTTCCTCAAAGCATTCTGCGGAGCCCAGAGGAAATGGACCTCAGGCATATGCAAAGTAGGGGGCCTTGGGGACTCTGGCCTCTATCCAGCATCTCCGGCCTGGGAAGCGCCTGTTCTGGGCCAGGCACCAGGCTGTGACTTCCACACTCTGTATCTTCTTGTAACCCTTACAACAACAGTGTGAGGTCAGTATTAGCTATAGATGAAGGACTGAGAGAGCTAAGTGATACATGTATTCACGTGTCCAACAGAGCTGGGGCTGAACTTGGTGGGGACCCCAGAGCATGAGAGGCCCGGGAGCTGCAGCCTGGAGCGGCATGCTAGCTCCAGCCCTGCTGAGCAGGAGGCTCCCCAGAGCCCAGGGTGAGCAGCCAGCGCTGCATGCCGATGCTTGTGCTGCCTGACCCCAGGGGTGCTTGTTTTCTTTGTCCTAGGACCCGGCTCATATGCAGGAGTCTGTAGGTTCCGGGCCAGCTGGCCAGGCACAGCCCACCTTCAAGTTGACATAAACATTGCCACTGAGAAGAGAGAACCCTTTTCTTTTTGGCCCCAGCTGCCCCCCGTTTTCACTTGTCTGCCACCTGCAGCCTCTGATTTATTGGTCAGGCTTTTTAATGCCTTAATTGGTTTTGACGAAGATTCCTCTGAACCTCCAAGCTGTTGGATATAAATAGAGGGCACCAGCTTTCGGGGTGTGGGCCTGTCCTCTGCCCCTTGGCTCTCCCAGGTCTAATTAAACCTATCTGTTGTCACCTAGCTAATGATATTACAGACACCGAGCCTTATTAAATCAGCAGGACTGCCCACCTGCAAGGATAGAAGCCATTTCTCTTTATTAGATAATCATGCCTTCGTGAAGAACATGACCATTTGCAAATTAAATATTAGCAGCCACATGTGGTCGAAAGAGGGACTTCAGCTCCCTGCTCTGTCATTCGTTAGATTTGTGGCCAGGGGTTAGTCACCCCACCTCTCTGAGCCTTGCTGCCTTGGCTATACTGTACAGCCTCCAGGATCAAGGGTGGGGCTTTCTAGTCTCCCTCAGCCTAACATGGGGTCAGTCCCAGCCTGTACCCTGCCAGGTCCCCTGTGGCTCCCCCAGGGTGACCAAGTCTTCCCAGCCTTTGCAAGGTACCCGGTGGCTCTGAAGACTGGGAGGTAGGATGGGCCAGGCAAGACTGTGCACGCAGCAGATATGAGTGAACGGTACCCATGGAACCCAGATTCTAGTATTTCCCTACTGCTTATTTCAGAGAGGTTGAAGGGGTGATGCTGGGCCCTTGGCTTTTCTTTGCGGGTCTTCCTTGGATGGGTGTGAACCGTGGCACCCAAGAGCTTCTCATGTGTTTGTTACTATGAAAGCAAATGAGTTTCTCCACTGCAGTGGAGGAAGGCTCATCCATTCTGGCTTCCATTCTACGGAAGGGGCTGATTCATCCACTCAAGACACAGGCACTTTGGTTCCGTCAGCTCTGGGTTCAGAGAGCCTGCCTGTTTTTCACACTGAGTCCAGCCGGCCCCTCATGGATAGCTGATAAATACTTGTGAACAAGTGAAGGGTGTTTGGGCTCCTTCATCAGAAGCATCTCATTTGGTGTCTCTGCTATGACAGCTCACAGAATCAGGTGATACTCTGCACACTTCAGAATCTATGATAACTGGAGACAGGGAATCGGCTTCCATGTGTTTATTTTTGTTGTTAATTTTGAGCTTAAATCAAAACTACTAAAAATTAACTTAGACTTGTTTAAGAGTATCCGTCGCTTTCAAAGACCATGGAGGCACCATTTAATTGAGGACAGTTGGGGGTGGGAGGCTCAGCTGTCCCAGGTGGGCCCCAAAGGCTCAAGACTCTGACCAGGGTCATTAACCTCCCCAGGAAGGTTACCTCTCTATTTCTCTGCCTCTAACTGGTTCCAAACTGTAGGAAATGCTCAACGGACACAATCTTCTCTTGAGGCAAGGGCAAATTATGTGCAAAGTGGTTCATGGGAGGGATTTTGTCCAAAAAGCCACTTCTGAGTTAGTGTGCAGACACCAATGTGGACTCTGCCTGGGTGGCAGTGGTTCTTTAGGGTGAGAAGTGACAGGGGCTTATAGGCTTGAGTGTGCATTGAGTTCCTGGGTCCCTGCTAAGACTTCCTGCCTCTAAGCTCAATCCAGCGGGACTGTGCCCCTATCCTGGCTAAAGGAGCTGCAGGGGCCAGGATTTCAAGAAAAGAGGTGAAGAAGGGTTTTCTGGCTTAATTTAATCAGAAAGTTAGATCTAGCTTGCCTTACCCCCTTCTTCAAGCTCTCCAGAGCAAGGATGCTCTTGTTAACTCCTAGATTGCAGCACTTTCAACAGGGGCTTCCCAGTAGCTGATGCCCTGTTGCTTGAAGGACCAGCGTGGGGGGAAGTTGGGGTCCCGCTGAGCTGTCGCTTGGGCTGCTCTGGCAGGGAGTAGACTAACCCCCTTGGCCTCTGTTCCCCACCCTCCAGGCAACAGTGCTTTCAAGTCTCCCGATGCATTCAAGGTCTCCCTCCCTCTCCGCACAAACTACCTGTATGGCAAGATCAAGAAAACACTGCCTGAACTGTATGCCTTCACCATTTGCCTGTGGCTGCGATCCAGCGCCTTGCCGGGCATTGGCACCCCGTTCTCTTATGCAGTACCCGGGCAGGCCAATGAGATTGTGCTGATAGAATGGGGTAACAACCCCATTGAGCTGCTCATCAATGACAAGGTGAGGTCTGCTTGGACTGCCACCGGGGTCCCATTGCGGGATGTGATGGCATCTGACTGCCAGCTGTAGGGCTATCCTCCTTGGGGTGGGGACAGCTCTGCACTGACTCAGCCTCACCCTGGCCAGCTGACCAGGTAGGGGGTAGGGGTGGGCATCTATAGCTTATAGAGATCCAAGCTGTGAAGTCTGCCCTGGACCCCGTCTAGCTACCCTTAGTCTGGCCTAGAAGTGGCATGGGGTCCAGGCCAGACATCATGGAAGGAATAGAACTCAGGTCCCTGTGGCTATTCCCAGGGCCATACAGATTAGAGGATCAGATATGTGTGTCTCCCTCTGTGGGATATTTATCAGTGTATCTTTTTGGGTGGTCTATTGAGATAAAATATATATACAGTAAAACTTGAGTTTTTGGTGAACAGTCTGACCAGTTTTTATAGCCACATGTGGTTGTGTGACCACCACAATTAAAATCTGCAAGTGTTTCATTCCTCCCCCTCCCCCCACCAAATCTCCTTGTTCCCCTTTGTAGTCCACTCCTGCTCCTCCTCCACCCATGACAGCCACTCCTCTCTTCTGTCCCTGTAGTCTTGCTTTGACCAGAGTAAATGTCCCTTTCTAACAGACTGGCTGGTCTTGACATTCAAGAGTGTGATCTTCTCAAGGACTCCACCCTGGGCACCTGCAGGACCTCCAGGAGCCCCACTTAAACTTCATTCTGAAGTCAGACTCAGTGTCACCAAACAAATGTGTCCTCACTAGAACCAAGCATCTGCATGGATGCTCCAGTTCCCTGCTGCCTCTATCCTGGCCCCTCACTCTGCTATTTTCCAACTGGCCTGGGTGTAGTTTAAGTGGGAAGTGCTGTGGAATCTCCCTGCTGGGCCCCTTCTAGCGGTGACCATGTCCCAGGGATTGACAATTAACCAGGGATTAATTGTTCTAAATAATGCCCTTGAACACAGCATGGCCCAGAACCTTGTTTTCCTCTTGGGTTAGGTGGCATGTAAACAGCCAGTTCCCCGTGTTGCTAGGACACCAGCAGTAACAACAGGATGGCACCCAGCTGGGCGGGTCTGTAGTACTCCCGGGACTGTGAGCACATGATGTAGGTCAGAGATGCCCTCCCTCTGGTTCTCAATGGGGGTCCCTGTGTGTACCCTCCAGCACACACTCCCACATAATTGCAGGGTTTTGGTCTCCTGCACAGGAGTACATAAACACACAGTCCCAAGCGCCGTGATAGAATTTTAGCCCCTGCCTAGAGTGTAGATGCCTAGTCTGTTTCCCAAGGGACAGATTTGCCTGTGTTGTCCACATAGAGAAGGGGAAACCAGCAGGGGCCCTGCCTAATGGGAGCAGCAGGACCTCCGGGACCTCTGCAGGTCAGACTTCTGGAGACCCTATGGGGCCCTCACCTGCATGTTGCTATCCACAGGTTGCACAGCTGCCCCTGTTTGTCAGTGATGGCAAGTGGCACCATATCTGTATCACCTGGACGACACGGGACGGCATGTGGGAAGCTTTCCAGGATGGGGAGAAACTCGGCACTGGGGAGAACCTGGCTCCCTGGCACCCCATCAAGCCAGGGGGTGTACTGATCCTTGGGCAGGAACAGGTGAGTGCAGGGAGTGTGAGATGGGCGTGCACTAGCCAGCCAAGCCCACAGGGCTGTGCTTGCAGGCTGCCCCTCTTCCCTTCGCCCACCCCACATCCATCTCCTTGTCACTCCCACCCCCCAACCCCCATTCCCCATCCTGCTGTCTGCCTGGCAGATGTGGCTAGTGTGGCTTGAGAGCCCCATGTGCTGACTGTCTTGTGGCCTGAGGGGCAGAGGGTGGGGGACCAGGTTGGTGTGGTGGGTTCAGAGAGATTCCAGAATGGAGTCCAACACAGGTGATGAGGAGTGTCTCTGGGGTCATGCTGTCATGGAGTGACTGGGTTCTCTTCAGACATTTGCCCTCTACCAGGCACAGCATTGATTCAGGGTGCCAGGGGCTGATCTGGCATCTTCCATGAACTGCTGGCTCTGTGTTTTGGGGCACTTAGGGCATACTGTGGGGTGCTCAGCCCTTTGGGCGAGATAGGGGTGGGAAAGTGACTTCAGAAGCTGCCCTCAAGAAACCCCTCTGGGAGACAGAACTGTAAGGAGTTTGTTTGCTCCTGGGCAGGTAAGAGTTGATGTTTCAGCCTGTGTTTGAGATTTGCTGACAGCTGGTTCCCTGCCTCACTTCCCCATTACTTCCTGCCTGGGAGAGGCTGGGAGTCCGGACACCTGGATTTCATGCTAGCTTTGGGACCTTGGGCACATGTCTTTCCACTCTAGCTTTGAGGTGCCCAGAGCTTCAGAATGTGCAGGAAGGAGGTGGGTGTGGGGGTGGGGGAGTGGCCAGCATTGGAGGGAGTTGGGAAACCACCTCAGGCTCCACCTCTCCCTCTATAGTTGGCATCCCTTCCCAGTGGCTGGCCGTTCACAGTCCAGAATTAGCGGGATGTCTGCTTTTTGACCTGCGCCAATGAGGTTCTGTTTCACCTCCTTCTAGGACACTGTTGGGGGCAGGTTCGATGCCACGCAGGCATTCGTGGGGGAGCTCAGCCAGTTCAACATCTGGGACCGCGTCCTTCGTGCACAGGAAATTATCAACATTGCCAACTGTTCCACGAACATGCCCGGCAACATCATACCCTGGGTGGACAACAATGTTGATGTGTTTGGAGGGGCTTCGAAATGGCCTGTGGAGACCTGCGAGGAGCGTCTCCTTGACTTGTAGCTACTTTCTGCTCTGTCTAGGAGGCCAAGGTTGGGCTATTGCCATCGGAAGTGCAAGGCCACCTCCTCCCCCAGTTAAACTGTGTAAAAAGCCCCTGCCAGAATGGGCTGGGGCCCCCAAAGCTCATTCCCAGGGAATCTCAAAGGCCGAGGCTCTGTGGCAGCGCTTGTCACTGGATTCTTTGTTCTTTCCTGAGATTGTGTTGTGGTCAGGGGGGAGGGGGAAGAAGCCTTGAGCTGCAGGTGGGCAAATCTGACTGCCTACTGGGGGAGGGACGGGGGCGCAGGGGGATCGAGGCCCCCAAGGCTCCATGCAGAGCCCCTGAAATTGCTAGTGCACTGTAGCTTTGCCCGCCCTCCTGGATCCCCGATGTCTCGTGTGCACCTTCCATCTGTCGCTTTTAAAGGCTGTGCGGCCATCCTGCTGGAGTATCTGTGTCCCTTGTGTGATAAGTGTACCCTGCTGTCCCCTGAGCACGCAGCAAAGCAGCCCCCGCCGCCCACAGAAGGACTTTTCTCTTGGTGTTCTTTACGCCGTGAGGAACTCTTCCGCTGGAGGATGGAGGAGGGCAGGCTGCCCAGACATGGCCCTGCCTTAGCCAAGGTGGCGGGGGCTGGGAGCAGAACCCATAAGGAGTTCTGGAGGAGGGCCGAGGCAGCTGTCCCTCCCAGTCCGTCACCTCTCCCTCAGACTGATGCTTTGATGGAATCAGCGCTGGGAATGGCTTCTTTGAAAAGCCTCTTTTCTCCACGGTGCCAAAAGTTCAGTTGCAGCTTCTATAACCATTCGATATGGCCAGGGGGGATTTATTTTTTCCCAACAGAGAAGAACAGCCATTAGCAGCCTTCCATTTTTGATGTCTCCCCCCACTGTGAGGAATGTGCTAGTTTTAATTCACGTTGATTCCTGTAAGCATTTGACTGTCTCAAGTATTTCCCCCAGAACTTTTTCAGGAAATGGAAGTCATTTGGCTGATATTTGCTTAATGACTCCAGACTGCTTAAATTATTGGATAGAGATAGTAATTTATTTTAAGGACAAAGTGACAAAGTGGGGAAATTTATAAAGCTAAATATTATATATTTTATTTTTCATACATGTTTGAAGTGCAAATCTGTGGAAATTCCATTTGTAGGACCAAGTTGACATGCCCATCCTAACGTTGTATGCTACAAGAACTCTTCTGATGGTGGAATTTTGATTAAAGTGCAATGGAAGATGCCTCAGTTTCTGTTTGCTCTGTGTCTGGGGCTGAGGGTAGGGGGGTGGGGCACTGCCACAGTTGGCAGGT
The DNA here is from genome assembly GCF_905146905.1 of Nyctereutes procyonoides. Lineage (NCBI taxonomy): Eukaryota > Metazoa > Chordata > Mammalia > Carnivora > Canidae > Nyctereutes > Nyctereutes procyonoides. The sequence goes on from NW_026575126.1 coordinate 67,359,733, forward strand.
CTGGCGCCTGTGCCTGGTGGACCCAGGACCACTAGCGGGCTTGGAGGGAGTCCTGCCCTTCCCTCCTCAATGCCAGGCCAGGATCAATGCCAGGCCCAGACTGCAGATGTCCCCCAGGTTCTGCCCAGCCCCCCAGTCTCCAGCCGGCCACTGTCTTCTCAACCAGGAATCACACTTACCTAGATGACACCCCCCTGCCCCAGGCCTGACATCTGTTGGCCACCTACTCTCTTCTACCATACGTCCCCGTTCATTCCTCCAAAGAGCCCCCTGAAAGGGAATCCCAGTTTACATGAATACATGGAACGATTAAACAGTGACTTGGATCACATGGCTAGTTAAGGGTCAAGTGGGCCTGTGGCTCTGGAAGCCTTGCCCCTGTTGTGATTACCATCATGATGGCATGGCTGACTGGGAGCCAGGGCTCACTGCTGCTGCTCAGCATCACCAGTATTATACAGAAAACTCAAACTCAAAATGGTTTCTACTGAATGTATGTTGCTTTCACACCATCATGAAGTCAAAAAATTCTAAGTCAAGCCCCTGTAAGCCAGGGACCATCGGTACACTGAAAATTCTATAACACTATTATTTGATTTTCCTGTTTTAAAATATAGAACAATAATTTGAGAGAAATTAAAGAGGACCTAAAAAAACCGAAATATATCTGTGTTTGTAGATTAAGACAATACCATCAGGATTGCCGTTGTGGACACGTGGTGGGATAAATTTGATTCCAATATCCAGTCTGATGACACCCCACACACCCCAAGAGGGTATGAAAAGGTGGATCCTATAATGAGACTTTCTGGGGAGACCAAGGTGGTGCCCACATAGGTCTGAAAATGTCTTGAGAGAGCAGAGAATGAAGACAGGCTTGGTTTCTTCTGGTGGTTAGGGAGTACAACCAGAGTGATGCTTTCACTGTGTGGTTTGTACATCCTCCCCCTCCAGCCTCTTTTTCTAAAGGAAAAAGAATTGAGGCTCTCATTACCCACCCAGATGTGGGGCATGTCAGGAAGAGGAGAGGTGAGGCTTAAAAGCTGTCAGCAGTCAAACATCAAAAACTGTAGGCATGTTATTACAATTCACCTCAGATGTTTGATTGATGGCTGACATATGCCATGTTGCATTTAATCAAATTTGAACTTGTTGAAGTCATTATGAGGTCTGTAGTTTGAAGCAGGTAGGGGAGGTGGGAATTTGGTTGAATGCCCGTTCAAGGGCCCAGAACTATGTATTTTGAGAAGTGCAATGAGTATCTTAATGAGTATCAATGAGTATCAATAATCATCTTGATTATTAATAAGATCTGGAACTCTGAAGGAGAGGAGTATCTTGGAAAGAGATCTTGTATTGTGGCTTTAGCAAGTAAGAGAGATATTTATGCTCTTGAGTTATGTTTTGAGTATCCGTGAGACAAGAGATTCCCAGAGTTCTTTACTCTAAAAGGGGCAATCTGGCTCAAGAGTCAAAAAATATACACAGGGGTCACTTGTTGGTCAGGGCCTTCAGTGCTAAGATGAGTCTGAAGTTTAGGGTCAGCTGTGCTTGAACCCTGGGTCCTAGTATTCTTTAGGGACATCCTGGTTAAGGGATAAGAAACAGCAGCTCCCCATGGAACTCTAGCAGGTGTCACGGTGATGATGCCATCTGTAAAGCATATGAACTCCCTTTGCTATGTACTCAGCTGATGGCAAACGACTTCAAGGGGTATGAGAGAGGGGTGACCTTCAGCACCGAGGCATCTGAGAAGGGGACTGAGGACAGGAAAGGCCACCCCCTACTGTAGATGGGATGTGAGAGGGCCCAGGGTTAGCTCTGCTTTGTGGCAAAAAAATAGCCTGGGTGGCCATGCCGAAATTATTGCCAGGGTGTTGCTTTTATGACCCAAGATATATGGACAGCTGGGTATGAGGTCACAGGCCAAGGCCTCTGACGGCTTCTATTTCCAGCATCTCATGGTATGCAACCCACAGTTGCAGCTCTAATGGCATATAGTGCGAGGCCAATGAGTTTCTTGTATCTGAAGCCCATGGGTAATGTAGACGGTCCAGAGGCCCCAGGAGTCATGAGAGGAAATTGCTGAAGCCTCTGTAGTGAAGGACCCTCTGGGGACATTGTTGGGAATGCCTGTATTGCAATTCCGATGGATTTAGAACCTTTTGTTGGGGGGCCCCCACCTGAGGAGGGAGATTTGCAAGTAACAGCACAAGTGAGCTTAACAAAATTTGCAAATGCAGAATGCGCAGCTTCCAGAACCCAGAAGAGTCCTAGAAGATGTGAGGCTGGTTTTAATATTTGGATGCTGAGAAAGACGGTAGCTTTTTTTTTTTTTTTCTTTCAGTGTCAGAGATCTAGAGTGGCTTTCAGTTTATCAAAAACATTTTTTGGGATTTAGCGGAGGTTTCAGGGTCTTGTGCTAGTGGGGGAGGAGGGACAGTGATCTGCTAGAATTGAATTAAAGCACAGGATTCAATTTGACATACACGACTAAGTCTGTGCCAAGACATATGACCCAGGGCCGTTTGCAGGATTGGTCCTTTGCCAATCTTACATTCCTGTCGAAAATGCCAATTATCTAAACTCCGACTTGGACCAGTTAAATCTACAAGGGTAACTCCCAAACTGGGCTGCAATTGGCTTGAGGGCAGGGAAGGGACACTGGCTTGGGATTTTAATGACAGCTATAAGGTGGGACTGGGGTGAAGTTTCTGTGTATAGTTTGAACTTCCCACCTACACTAAGGGAGAGCACTCCTGGTCTTTCTCATCAGAGAGAGGGTGAGGCAAATGTCAAAAAATGCAGTTAGAGGACTTACTACAATAACAGTACTCCCCAAATGAATCTACAGATTTAACACTATCCCTATTAAAAAGCCACCCTTTTTTCCCCCCAGAAACTGATAGGCCAATCCCAAAATTGGTATGAAAAAATAAGTGACCCAGAATAGCTAAAACAATCTTGAAAAGAGAACAAAGTTGAAATTTTTTATTTCCAAAGTGACTGCAAAGCTATACTAACAAGACTGTGTGGTCCTAGCTTAGGGATAGACCTATGGATTAATGGAATAGTTTCAGAGTACAGAAATAAATCTATACATTTATGGTCAATTGATTTTTGAAAAAATACTAAGACCAGCCAGTGAGGGAAGAAGAGTCTTCAGCAAATCCTGCTGGGACAGCTAGATTTCCACATGCAAAAAAAATGAAGCGTCCTGGGATCGAGGCCCCTGTCGTCAGGCTCCCAGCATGGAGCCTGCTTCTCCCTCTGCCTGTGTCTCTGCCTCTCTCTCTCTCATGAATAAATAAATAAAATCTTTTAAAAAAAAATGAAGCTGGATTTCTACCTCACACCATATATAGAAATTAGCTCCATAGATCAAAGACCTAAACTTAAGTGCTGAAACTATAAACCCACAAAAGAAAATATAGATGTAAATATTTGTGACATTGGATTAGGTACTGATTTCTTAGATATGACATCCAAAACACAAGCAACCAAAAGGAAAATTGACAAATCGAACTTTACCAAAAGTAAACTTTTTCTGCTTCAAAGAACACTGTGAAAAGGTGAAAAGACTACCCAGAGAATAAGAGAAAATATTTGAATCGTATATCTGATAAGAAACTTATATACAGAGTATGTAAAGTACTCAACAGCTCAATAACAAAAGTGGACAAGTAATCCAATATAAAAGTGAGCAAAATATTTTAGTAAATCTTGCTCCAGAGAAGGTATACAAATGACCAACAACATAGGCAAAAATACTCAATATAATCAGTCATCAAGGAAATGCAAATTAAAGCCACAAGGAGATACCACTTCATATCCACTGGGGCAGTTCAGTTGTAATTTAAAAAAAAATAAGTAAATAAGTAATGTGTTGGTGAAAGGGTAGAGAAATTGGAACCCTTGTACACAGTTGGTAGGAATGTAAAATGGTGCAGCCACTTTTGGAAAGCATTTTGTCAGTTCCTCAAAAAATTGTGAACAGGGTTACCATATGAATTCAGCAACTCCACTCCTAAGTATATACTAGAGAGAATTGATAGCATATACCCACGCAAAACTTACACACGAATGTTCACAGCAGTGTTATTCACGATAGCCAAAAAGTAGAAACAATCCAAATGCCTATCAGCTGATGAATGGATCAAAAAAAATTGTGATGTATTCATACAATGGAGTATTCTGCAATAAACAGGAATGAATTACTGATATATACTATAATATGGGTAAACCAGGCACAAAGAGTCACATCTTGTATGATGCGTCTATAATAAAATGTACAGGATAGGCAAATCTATAATCGATTAAGCAATAATCGTCTAATTTCTATTCAACAATAGAAAAAGTAGATTAGTGGTTGATGTGGGCTGGGGTTAGGTGTAGGGATAGAGGGAAGTGGGGAGTGACTGCTCATGGATAGGGAGTTTCTTTCTAGGGTGTTAAAAACATTCTCAAATGGATCACGGTCATGGTTGCAAAAATCTGAATATTTTTAAAACTACTGAATTGTACACTGTAGAATTAAGGGTGCATTTTATGGCATGCAAATTATATCTCCACTTTTAAAAAGAAAAAAGGGAGGTTTTGGACCTAAGCAGGTGGTAGATGGCATTTCCTGAAATGGGGAGATAGAGGAGGACAAAATGCAGGTTTGAGAGGGAGGAGAATCAAGAGTTCTGTTTTGAACACAGGTCCAAGATGCCTAGAACACATTTTTGTGGAGCTGTCTAGTGTGCAGTTGGCTTTTGCAAGAGGTCAGTTGTAGAAATTAAAATCAGAGTTAAGGGCAACTCCGGGTGGCTCCGCGGTTTAGTGCCGCCTCCGGCCCAGGGCCTGATCCTGGAGACCCGGGATCCAGTCCCACATCGGGCTCCCTGCAAGGAGCCTGCTTCTCCCTCTGCCTGTGTCTCTGCCTCTCTCTCTCATTCTCTCTCTCTCTCTCTCTCTCTCTCTCTCTCTCTCTCTCTCTCGTCTCTCATGAATAAATAAATAAAATCTTAAAAGAAAATCAGAGTTAAAAACGTGGTGCCCATCCTCTGGGCACTCCCAGTATGATTACTCAGCCTCTGTACTTTTTGAGAGTAAATGTAAAGAAACATAGGTTTGCTCATTCTTAAATAGATGACAGGCTCCTCACGGGTAGGGACCATGCTAATACACAAGCCAGTCAGTTTAATTCAACATACATTTATGGATCCTGTTGTGAGTCATATTTAGAAGGATGGAACATGCAGTCTATTATGAGACAGACAATTAAACCAATTAAGCCAAATAAGCAAAACATTGTCTTCCAAAACCTATAGGTGGCCAATGTTGAGGTATGAGGATTTTCCACATTCAGCTTAAGACTGAACCAACCGAATCATTGCCCTTAACCTCAATGGCTCCTAGAGCAGCCAGTTGACTCTGCCTGGGGCTGGCATTGGGCAGTCCTAGAGAAGCGACTTGAGTGTTACTAGGGATTCAATAGGGTAGGGAAATTTGTCAAGGATTATGCATGTTTGGTTATAGGACTTTGTCCTTGACAGGCTTTCTATTGTTTTCTCAAGGAAGCACAGGACAAATTTACCAGGTAGTTTTACTTCTTTCTGCAAAGCAGTCCTGCTCTCTGTAGTTGTCAGGGCAAATATTCACGAGCACATTTTAAAACCCTGTTCAAGCAGAAATAAGCCACAGAAGACTGCAGCTTGTGGGTAGATTGACATTTCCTTGTCACTCATCATCATGTACCAGAGAACACATCCCGAGGGAATAATGCAGTCATATCCTGGCTTTCTGTGCTTAAGGGAATGGCATAGATCATGAAGGGTCTGTATCTCCACTCAAGATTCAGGTCTTGCAAGAAATACCACATCTGTTTCCCTCCAAGACTGCTATGAGACATCTTATATACAACAGACTAGGTGTAATGCACGTGCACAGTTTAAAAATAACCACAAATGAAGATTAGTGTACCAACCACTCAGTTTAAGAAATATTTGGGGGCGCCTGGGTGGATCAGTTGGTTAAGCCTCTGAATCTGGATTTCGGCTCAGGTCATGATCTCAGGGTGGTGAGATGGAACCCCGAGTCAGGCTCTGTGCTGCTCATGGAGCCTGTTTATGATTCTCTCTCGCCCTCTCCCTCTGGCTTTCCCTCTCCCTCCCTCCCTCTCTCTTGCTCTCTCTCCTTCCTCCTCTCTAAAAAAATTAACTATACCTGTTCAGGGCCTACTTTATACTGGATATGATTCTAGATATTTGGTGGATATCAATGAATGAAAAAAAAAATTCTTCCTTGTGGATCTAATATTCTGGAGGGAGGAGGTCAACAATAAATACCAGAGGCATGAATAAACAAATTCTATAATTTGTGAGAAGTTGATAAGTGCTCTGGAAACAGGACAGGTGAGCAGAGCAGGGTGACTAGGAGTGTGCTTATGGAACATGGGCTTTACCGTCAAGGTCGGTTGATGGCGTAGGCTTTATGGAGAAGATGACTTGTGAGCAAAGACTTGGAAGGAGATAGGAGAACTGACCATGCAGGTCTTTACTGCACAGTCAGACTACAGGTTCTTCTGGGACTTTTTTTTTTAATAAATTAATCTGATGCTTTTGTTCTTTCTCCAGGATAGTGTGTGTAGCTGTAATTCATTAATTTTCACCACTATATGTCTTTCTTTAACACACATACTGTATTCATCTTCTGCTGTTGAACTTTTGGATGATGGATATCTACTTGCACAATCTGCAAGAATTTTCTCAGGATCTAGGCTGAAACATCGGATCATCTTCACATTGAACCAAGTGCTATGATTTGAATTATGTCCTCCCTCCACCAAAAGGTATTTGAAGCCCTCATTGGCAGGATCTGCGAGTGTGCCCTTATCTGGAGATAGGGTCTTTGCAAATGATCGAGTTGAAATGTGGTCATTAGGATGAGCCCTAATCCAATATGACTGGTTCTCTTCTTCTTCTTCTTCTTTTTTAAAGATTTTATTTATTTATTCATGAGATACACACAGAAAGAGATAGAGAGAGGTAGAGACACAGGCAGAGGGAGAAGCAGGCTCCATGCAGGGAGCCTGACATGGGACTCGATTCCGGGTCTCCAGGATCAGGCCCTGGGCTGAAGGCAGCGCTAAACCGCTGAGCCACCCAGGCTGCCCTATGACTGGTTTTCTTATAAAAAGGAGGAATTTAAAAAAAATAAAAAATAAAAAAAAAATAAATAAAATAAAAAATAAATAAAAAGGAGGAATTTGGTTGCAGAGACACACTAGTATAGAGGGAAGACAATGTGAAGATGTAAAGAATGCCATCCGTGTAAACCAGGGAACACCTGAAGCTACCAGAAGCCAGGGGACAGACCTGGAATGCCAATGACAAGTCCCATGTTGTCAACTGTATTTGTGGCCGACTGGCTATAAATTGGGGTCCCTGTGACCTGCTCTTTGGGTTTGGTAACTTGCCAGAATGGTTCCCAGAATTCAGGGAAACATTTACTTACATTTATTGGTTTATTGTAAAGGATATATAGTACAGGATACAGATGAAGCGCCAGATGAAGAGACACAAGGGAGGAATCCTGAGCCCCTGGGTTTTCTGTCCCATGGGGTTGGGGTGCACCACCCTCCCTACTCGTGGATGTGTTCAGTGACCAAGAAGCTCTCCATACCTCACACTTTGGGGATTTTTACGGAGGCTTCATCACATAGGCATGACTAATTATAAACTCCATTTCCAGGCCCTCTCCCCACTCTGAGATAGAGAGGGATGACATTTCCAAGCATCTAATCATGACTTGGTCTTTCTGTGACCAGCCCCATTCAGGAGCCTCATTAAAACAAAGACTTAAAAACAAAACAAAACAAAACAAAAAACAAAAACAAACCCACAAAGACTTGCCTCATTAAAACAGAAGATGCTCTATTCACCCAGCAAATTGCAAGGGATTTAGGAGCTCAGTGTCAGGAAGTGGGGTCAGAAACCAATGCATATATATATTTATTTATTATTTCATAATGCCTCACTTAGCTTTTTTGGACATACAGAGCAGAAAAACTTTTTGGACCTATCAAAGAGTTATAATTGTTTTAATGTCCTTGTCTTTTTATTTTAATATGTATATCAATTCTGAGCCCGGCTCCCAGGAGCCCTGCCCCCACAAGTCCTCAGGAGTCCAGAGAGGAGGGCGGTCTGTCTGCTGTCTCTGACTCTGTGTCTGCCCCTCTGTCCAGGGATGGTCTGTCTGTCCATGGAGGGTGGCAAGCCTGACTGGGAGGAGCTCTCTGCTATCCTTCCATTGGGCACATGCACCATGAACCCCCTTGACTGCTGCCTTTTGGAATCTGGCCCCCCTGCAGCTGGGAGGCCCCTGCAGAGGTGGCCATGTGCATGACCTTCCCTGTAGGCAGGGAGTTGTCCCCCAGGACTGGGCCACTGCTGTAGACACAGCCCTTATTGTCACCAGGGCAGCACTTCAACAGGCTCCCAAGCAGCCCATTAGAAGAAGCCAGGGCCTCTGGCAGAGCGGAGGGGAGTGGGGATCACATTGTCCTGGACCCAGGCCAGGTCTGCACTCTATTGGGGTGTAGGGGTGAGCTCAGGTACCTTTACCCTGTGGGCGGCAGAGCCCCAGCTGCCTCTTGGCCCTCAGAGAGGAGCTTCCGCCTAGGACCTGTCTTCACAGCCCCACCTCCTGTTCTATTTTAGGAGACTCCAGTGCAAGAAATAGGAAAATGGAATAAATACATATATTTGTGTTCCAGCAGAGAAAGGAGGCAGGGTGTAGATGGCTGCAAGGAGACTTTGAGAACAGTGTCTCCTGAGAATGCTCAGACTCCCTGTTAACATGGAGGGGAAACTGAGGCTCCAGCCTTCCAAAAGAGCCAAGACTCAATCCCAGACCTCTTAGGTATTGTATTCTGTGCACCTTATTCTCTTAATAATAGGATGTAATCTGCTTTACTCCCTAGGATGTAACTTAAAAATAAATGCAGCTTTTGGCTTACTTTCAAGGTGTGTTCATGGACCTGTTAACCGGCAACCCGCGGGGATTGAGGATGGCCCACAGGGAGAGCCCCAGTCCCTTCCTCATGCTTCTGCAGGAACCTTCAGCCCCTCCCTGATAGTACAGGGCCGTTGGCTCTGCTTCCTTGCCTCTCTCTGCTGAGACATCTTTGGCAGCTTCTGTCCACGTGCCTGGCACACCCCGAGCCCTGACCCAGATTGTGGCTAAGCCCTGAGCATGTCCACAGGGCAGCACGTTGCTACTGTCATTCACAGCCCCTTTAGCTGGTGACAGCTGGTCAGGGAGGGCCTTGTGCCCTGAGATGACAGCAGGACTGGGTGGTTGGGTTCTGGGCTCAGCTGTACTTGCTGTGTGGCCCACAGAAAGCTGATTCCCTCTCTGGGCTATCTAAAATGTGGCTGGGAGATCTTGACATCCCTTTGTCCTGGAATCCAGCGAGGGACAGGGACGGGGCGGGGGGTGGGCGGTGGCAGGGAGGGGAGTGGTACAGAGATCTTTATGACCATCTCTCCTGAGGATGTCCCAGGGGTCTGGAATTCATTTAAGCCACATGACGTCCTTGAAAAGGCAGGCAGATTTGTTATTCCCATTTCACAGATGAGGAAGCAGACTCAAGCAAGAGAAGGGGCTTACTGATGCAGAGGAGTACCCCCTCCCCCAAATCTGGCCTCAGACATGCTGTCCTGAGGGCATATTTCATGCAGAGACTCAAGGGAATGGGGGCAAGAGGTGGGCCACCTACCCTAGCCCCCCTGTATTCCTGGAGGCATCTCAGTGTCCTCCTGGGGACAGCCCCCAGCCATCCACAGGCCCCCAGGGCAAAGCCCCATTCCCATATCCTCAGGTCTCTTTTCCTTCCTACCTGGCTCCCTTGCTCTTCTTCAGCAAATATTTGCTATTGCTCAGTGAGGTGCTGCCATGGTTACAGGCATCCCAGGAGCTAAGGGTGCAAGTTGGACTTTAAACCTCTTTAAAATTCAAGACCTAGAGTAAACAGCTGCTTCTTGAAAACTCAGTCCCCCTGGTGACAGTGTTCCCATCGCTGCAGGCTGAGAGCCCTGCACAGGCTTCGAGCCCTTTGCTGGCTGAGGGGTTGAGAAGGGTGAAGGAGGCGCTCCAGGGTTTCACCAGGCCCCACAGCCCTGGAAGGGGGAAGAAGCGCTTGAAGCCACATGGACCTCCCCTAGGGGGACACCCAGGACTGATTTACTCTCTGAAGAGGTGCCTCCTCTGGGCAGGAGGGACCCAACTTCCAGTGACCTCAGGTGCCTGGGGCCTGGGGCTTGAGTTCTGACTGGGCACCCTGCATTCCAGCTATTTGAGCCTGATCAAGTCACAGTTCTCTTGAGTCTCAGTTTCTCCATCTATACAAAAAGGGCAAGTAGCCCTCCAGGCTTTATTTTGAGGAATAAAGCCCTCAGATGAGGACATGCTTCGGGAGTAGGAGTGTTGTTGTCAGGGGACGGAAAGCCCGGAGGTCTGGTCATATGTGATGCAAACACCCAAGTTGCTCTGCCCCAACCTCCCCTCAGGGTGACTTGGGGCCGGTGACTCCAAGTCTCCCAGCTGCAGTGTCCTGCCGGTAGGATGCACAGCACAGAGTTGTTCCAAGGACTGAAAGAGCTAAGATGGGTGTATCAGTTATCTGTTGCTGTATAACAAACTACTACAAAATCTAACATCTGAAGCCAGCAAACATCTATCATCTTACAATTTCTGTGGGTCAGTAATCCAGGAGTGGCTTACCTGGGTTGTTCTGGCTCAGGACCTTTCACAAGGTCATGATTAAGATGCTGGCCGGGGCTGCAGTCTCTGAAGGCCTGCCTGGGCTGGAGGGGCCCAAGATGGCTGTCGGCAGTCCTCAGGTCCTCCCCCATGTGGTCCTCTCCAAAGGGCTGCTCACGACAGGGCGGTAAGCTTCCCACAATGAGTGATCTGATAGCACTTGGTATCTGTGGTAACCTAATCTCAGGAAGGTGACATGCCAGCACTTCTGCTGCATTCTACAGGGCACACAGACCGACCCTGGCGTGACATGTGGCCAGGTGGGGGTCTACTCAAGGCTGTGTGTTTGGGAGGCAGAGATCGGGGGTGGGAGGGGCGCCTTGGATGTTGGCTACCACCCCAGGAAAGGGCTCATCCAGTTCACCCAGTGCCAGCACAGAGTGTATGGGAGGTGATACAGTTGTCATGCAGGACTAATTCACTTTCTCTCAAAAAAAAATTTTTTTTTAAAAAAGCATAAGAAAGATATATAGCATAACACATATAACCTATGTCACATAAGAAAGCATGTTAAGAAGAAACATGGTAGATATAAAAACAAAGAACTAGACTTTCTTTCCACAGATAAGAATCACAAGGTCTGAGATAAGCCATGAATTCTATATCCAGTGACTTTGGGAATGAAGGGGAAATAAAGACATTGTTTGATGCAGGAAGACTAAGAGAATTTGACATTAGCAGACCTACCAATAAAGACTACCTGAAGAAATTCTTCAAGCAGGAAAGATATAATATGAGGAAGAATCATAGAGCCTCCAGAAGAAGGAGCTCTAGAAAGAACAGACATGCGTGTGACATCCAGTAGACCAATTGTGCCTCTTCTCGTGTGTTTTTAAATCATATTTGATGACTGAGACAAAACTGTAATACCATTCAATACTCAAGGTATTGACATCTAAAAGCAGGGAAGGTAAAGGGACTGAAATGGAAGTAAGGTCTTCACATTTCACTCCAAGTGGCAAGCTATAGATACCAGGGGGTTATCATAAATTACACATGTACATCATTTTTTAAAGATTATTTATTTAAGAGAGAGTGTGTGTTGCATGAGTGGGGGAGGCAGAATGAGAGGGAGAGAGAATCCCAAGCAGACTCCCCACTGAGTGTGGAACCCAACGAGGGGCTCAATCTCACAACCTGAGCTCATGAAACCAAGAATCAGATGCCTAACAACTGAGCCACCCAGGAGCCCCAAATTATACGTGTATATTATAACACCAGAACAACCACCACAAAAGCTGTACACAGACACTGAGTAAATGTCTGAGTACTGAGTAAAAAGCACTGTGAGTAAATCAAGATGGAATATTACACAGCTCTTCAAAACAATCTGATGTATCTGTATGCACATAGACATGGAAAAGACACGTGATAGTAAAGTAAAACAAATTTCCCAGAAACATATATAATCTCTTTTGTATAAAAGTCATGTCTGTGCGTATGTGTTATCTTAGGTCCTCTAAGACACACCAGCATGAGATTAGATGGGATCCATGTGCAAGGAATGTATTGGTGACATGTCTGTGAGGGAGGACCAGGGTGCTAGCTGATGCCAAGGAGAAGAGGGAGGGAGGAAGAGAGATTAGGTAAGGCAGAGGGTTGCATAGTGTCCCCCAAAAAGATACAGCAAAGTCCTAACCCTTGGTACCTGTGAATATAACCTTATTTGGAAGTTGGGTCTTTGCAGATGTAATGAAGTTAAGGGCCTGGAGAGGAGATCATCCTGGACTAAGGATGGGCCATAAATCCAATGACTGGTGTCCTACTAAGAAGAGGGAGAGTGAGATTTGAGACATAAGGGGATGGCCACGAGAACACAGAGGAAGAGGTTGGTGTTATGCAGCTACCAGAAGCTAGGATGCAGCCATGGGACAGATTCCCCCTGGAGGTCTCCAGAGGGGACCACCCTGTCCACACCTTACTAGGACAGAGCAAATCTCTGTGGTCTTGAGGCACCCAGCTGGTGGCACTTTGTCACTGCAGCCCAAGGAAACTAGTATAGGTGAGGGAAGTCTCAGACGAGCAGTTTCCCCAAAGCAGATGGCATGTCTGGAAGCCCGAGAGTAGGCAAGTGGAGTCCAGATCTGTCTCCCAGAAGATTACTGTTGATGTCATAGAAGCTTTCTAGTATGACAACAATCAGTATGACCCAATTGTGTCCTCCACCAAGTTCATGTGTTGAGACCCTAACCCACAGTGTGGCCATATTTGCAGATAGAGACTTTAAGAGGTAATTAAGGTTCAATGAGGTCATAAGGAAGGGGCCCTCATCTGATAAGGTTGGTGTCTTATAAGAGGAGGAAGAGACACCAGTGCTCTCTCCCTCTCTCTCTACCAGATGAGAGAGAAGAAAGCAAGTGTCTGCACAGCAAGAAAAGAGGCCTCAGAACAAAACCTACTTGACTGGCACCTGTATGTTGGACTTCTTGTCTCCAGAGCCATGAGAAAGAAATGTCTGCTGTGCAAACCACCCAGTTAATGGTAGTTTGTTGTGGCAGCCCAAGCTGTATAAGATGGTGATGACTTTGGCTAACACTTGGGACATGTACAAGGTGCCAGGCACTGGTTAGATGCTGAGGATGTAGAAGGAAATGAAATAAAGAGAAATTCCTGCTATCATGGGGTTGTATCCTAGTAAATAGACATAGCAATATACATACAGAATCTATAGGGTATCTCTCTATCGATCGATCATCTATCAGTAAGATATACAGTAAAATAAATATGGTAACTGTATTCGTCAGGGTTCTCCAGAGAAGCAGAAGCTTCAGGATATATGGGCAGAAGGAAAGCAGGTGCATTGACCCTGAAGGGAGACATTCTCAAAGTAACATAGGGTAGGCAGGACCCATGTGGCAGGATGAGAGTGGTGAGACACGGTCTCTGGGGCTGCAGCTTCTGGGGCCTCGTCACGCTGGCAAGGACTTGGGATTTCATTCTAGTATCATAAAAAGCCACTGGAGTATCCAGACAACAACACTGTCCAGCTTAGGTTGTAACAGGAGCACTCCGGCTGCTGCAGGGACAGGCTCTAGGGCCCCAGGGAGAAGGCAAGGAGAATGGGGAGCCTGTCAAACAATTTTGGACAGAAATGGTGCTGGCCAAGCCCAGGGTGGTGGCAGTGGAGTTGATGAGTAGGGCTTAGCTTCCAGACCGACTTGGAAGGTCAAGCCACTGGGGTTTCCCTGCAGGTTGGCAGTGGCTGCATGAGGACGGGCCGTGAGGATGACATGGGTGTGGGCCAGAGCTGGGGCCTGGTGATGCTATGTGCTACACAGAGAACAGGGGCAGTGGGTTAGGGATGTGGCACAGCCAGTGTGGGCACTGGAATTGTGGAGGTGTTTCTAGGCATCTGGTGGGGGTGTGCATATGAGTCCAGAGGTCAAGAGTCAGGTTGGGGATAGGAACGTGGGAGCTGAGACACAGAGGTTGAAACGAAACCACAGACCACCTAGGTGGTAGAGGGGACACTGGGTCCTGAACACCCTGGGTTAGAGGCCAGGAGGGTGGAGGAACCGAGTGGGAACAGCTGGAGACAGGAGGGAAACGCACAGGGTAGCATCCAACACACCTCAGGAGGGAGGGAGGCAGGTATGCTAGGTTGAATGGTGTTCCCCCCCCCCCAAATTTGTGTCCACATACACCCTTAGGATGTGACCTTGGCTGTAGGGTCTTTGCAGGTGTATTAAGTTAAGATGAAGTTATCCTAGATTTGGGTGGGCCCCACATTCAGTAACCCGTGTCCTTATAGGAAGAGGAAAGGACACAGACACAGAGGAAGAGGTGATGTGGCCACGGAAGCAGAGGTCGCAGGGCTGCAACTATGAGCCAGGGAATGCTGAGCACTGCTGGGAGCCACCATAAGTTGGCAGAGGGGAGGAAGGGCTCTCTCCTGGAGCCTGCAAAGGGAGTGTGGCTCTGAGGGTACCTTGATTTTGGACTTCTGGCCTCCAGAATTGGGAAAGGATAAATTTCTGTTGTTGGAAGCCACCCAGTTTTGTGGTGCTTTGCTCCAGGGAACTAACACAGATGGATACCCAGAGTCCCTCTGTCCCCAACTCATCCCCCAGGGGACATCCAGAAGGTTGGCACCTTGCCCCACTCTGCCTTGTCCCCCCTGTTCCCCTCCTTCCCTGACCTACCATAGCTGAGACATCGAGTGACTCTCCATGGGGAGCCTTGAGATGTGACCTCTGTGTCCAAGGGGCCAGGGTTGAGTCCTGCTCTGCCACTTTTTTAGCAAGCCCCTTCCCTACCCAGAGCCTAGTTTCCTTACCTAACAAACGGGAGCAACAGTATCATGGAGGCATGCATGCCTAATTCACACCCAGAGGGCCTGGATGGCCTGGCACAAAGTAGGCTCTTTTAGTAAATAGCTTCTACTCCCCTCAATGACACCCTAGGTGGGGATGTGATCTGTGGAATTCACCATGGAGAAAGATCCCAATCCCTTACCCCACAGGATGGAGTAGATAGAAAGAAGGAATGGCAGGAAGGCTGTCAGTGGGTCTTGCTGTAAAAGAGAACTTCTCCTGGACCAGCTTTGGGAGTGGCAGGGCCTATGGGCTGCATTCCGGCTTTTGGCATCTGGGGACACAACACACCACACTAGGATTGACAGTTAAATACAGGGCGCCTAGTATAATTAGAATTTCAGATAGATCACAAACAATTTTGTAGCAGAAGTATATCCCATGCAATATTTGGGATATACTTATACTCAAAGTTATTTTGTTGTTGTTTATCTGAAATTCAGCGTTAATGGAACATTTTGTGTTTTTATTTGCTAAGTCTTGCAAACTTTGACTTGCTAAAGCATGTCTCCCCTCACCTAGGGTTTATGGCCAGGCCTCATGAGAAGGCCCTCCAACCACCTCTTGACTAGAGAAACACAGAGTCACCCCCTCACCCACCTTGACACCTCTCTCCACTCCCACAGTTTGGTTCCTTGTCTGCCATGTGCAGAACCCTCTTTCCTATTACACTTACATCCCCAAATATGAGGAATCGATAACAATTTTAGGGAGAAAATACAGTTGTCATGGGAAAAAAATTGGAGTGAATTCAGAGTTCATTAGGCAAGTTAATCAAAGTGTCCAGCCGTGCCTTGCTGCTTCTTGGAGCCATCTGGCCCTCCTGAATCAATGCAGGCCCAGTGGGAGGTGTTCTGTAGTGGAGGAGGAGCACAGAGATGCCAGCGGGTAACAGGGCAGGAGGCCCTGCCAGAGAGGCTGGGCATCCCACGCAGGGCAAGGCGGCTTCAGTCAGGACCTCCCACCAACCCCCATTCTCCTTTTTCTCTTGAGCTGCATGCACACAAGAGGAGCAGAGGGCTGCCATCGGCGGAACAGCATCTGCTCTCCCATCCATGTTTCTTGGGCTCCCGCCACGATAGCCACCCTTCCAGGCAGCGAGCCAGGCAGACCAGGTTCCTGTCCTCATGCGGCTGACATTCCAGGCCAGGAGAGGTAGTCAGCATGGGAACAAGGGCTTGCAGAATCACCACCTTCCAGAGCTGCAGGGCTGCTATGACCCCCACCACATTCCCTGGCAGGCCCAACCCACTCCCATTCAGAGGGGTGAGCGATCCATTGTCTTGGTGGGTGCCAGCACCAGGCAAATCCATCATTTGCTTTGCTCTCATGTCAGACCCCAGGGTTAGGAAGCAGGCTCAATTGTCCCCCAGAGCTCACCTGCTCTGGATTCGCAGGAATTCACTCCCACCTTCCTTCTCCCTGCAGAGGGTACTCTCTGGACCATGGTGCCAAATGGTCACCCAGAAGTGAAAGCTCCTTGGTCACCCTCCTGGGTTCTCTTATCTGTATGTGTCTTTAGTTTCTGTTCCCCAGAAGCGGCCTTGGAAGAAGAACCCTGGTGAGGGTGGGGGTGACAGGGGAAGCGCTCCAGGAAGCAGGGATTAAAGAACAAGGAGAGCAAAGCAGAGGAGACAGGGAATCAGAGAAGGATGCGTTAATAAGCAGGTTCCTTGGGAACCAGTTCATGGGAACTGGGACTCATGGTTGTCCCACCAAGAGATTATTTCCTCAGGCTATTTATACACCTTGTCCCATTCCTCCAAGGCTGATGCTAATTCCAGAAGTGTCAAGTCCCTGGACTGCCTGGGCTTCCCTGCGCATAGGCTGAGCTCCCTCCCAGGCACCAGAGGGGAAGTCACCAGTGTGTCCAGGGGCTGCCCATAGGTGCAGGTGAACCCTGAGTCATCTTCCCAAAGTGAAATTTTGGCCCCATTCAATGCCAATTCCTCTTCCCCCTCCTCCAGCCCCTGGCAACTCCCATTCTACTTTCTATCTGAATTTGATGACTCTAGGGTCCTCGTAGAAGGGGAACCATACAGTATTTGCATTTTTGTGACCGGCTTATTTCACTTAACATAACGTCTTCAAGGTTCATCCACACTGTAGCTGGTGTCAGAATTTTCTTCCTTGGTAAGGCTGTGTAATATTCCACCGTATATATACACCACAATTTGTTTATCCATTCATCTGTCTAAGGACACCTGAGTTGCATCCACATTTTGGCTATTGTGAATGATGCTGCGATGAACATGGGTGTACTCATCAGGGATTTTTAAAAGAAGCTTTTGAATGAAGGGTTTAGTTTACAGAGTTAGAGGCAAGATTGAAGAACCAACAAAAATGATGATACACCCAGAGACTCCTAAGAGTGGAATGGAAAGTCATTACCACCTCCAGGCTTGATGGACAAGGCCAGGGAACGGTGTTAGCAGAGTCCTGGGAGTGTTTGGGGCTGCCCAGCAGGAACAATAGCGTCTAGAACCACAACAAGGCAAAGAGGGAGCAGGGCCACCGGGGATGGGGTAGTCATATCCTGACATCCTTCCTCCAGCTCTCCGATCTGCTGAGGGCTTCCGATGGAGTGTACTGAGTGTAGGGTCAGCTACTGCCATTAGCAGGCTGGTAACAAACGACCCTGCTATTCAGTGGCTTCAAACAACAATCATGTGTTCTCATGTCCATGGATATTCAGATCAACTGGGAAAGCTCTGCTCCACGTATCTTATATTTCATTCTGTGGCCCAGGCTGGAGGGGCCCCAGCTGCCCAGGATGGGTCCTTATCATGGCTGTGCAGACACACAAGGAGGCAGGTCCAACTGTGCCAGCACATCCAAGCCTGTGTTCCTCATGTCCATTAGCTTCCCATTGGCCAAGTCAGTGAGTGGAGAAGATCGCTGTGCATGCTACCAAGCCATGGCAAGTGTATGGAGGTACATTTCTGCTGCTGGGGAGTGAAGAATCGTGACCAAAAATCCATCTGCTAGGAAGGAGAGGGATGGTCTTCAGAGTCAGGCTCTGGATGCCTAAGGAGGGGTGGAGAGTGGATGAGCAAGCAAACAGAGAATAGCCAGTGGGCCCCATCCCTCCGCAGCCTCACCCCACCTCCTCTCCAGGAGGTGAGTCTGCAGGATCCCTGCTCCCAGCCACCAGCTCACGCGTCCCACAGAGGGACTCAGCATGTGATGCTCTCAGCCGCCCTGGTCAGAGGCCAGGAAGGGTTAACTGGGGGAAGTGCACCGAATCATAGAGAGAGACTTTTTCAAAGACTTGATAAATAAATCACCATTCATGTTTAATTCAAAGGCCCCACTGCCTACAGAGAACACAGGGAAGAAGTGATCTTTCAATTAAAACAGCTCTGAGGGGCTTCTCCTGCTCTCCTGGGGCTTTGTGGCCTCCCCCCTGGCTGGAGGCCTGGGCAGGGAAGGCCAGCATGATCCTGCAGCACTCCCAGAACAGCTTAGAATAGAATGCAGACCCCTCATCCAGGCCACCCAGGGCCCCAGCCTTGGCTCACCAGCCATCCTCCTCCCTGATCTCACCATTCCAAATCCCTCTTCTCTTCTCCATAGCTCTTGCCCTTATGTGAAGGTTTTATAGGCTTTGCTTGTTTCTTTAATGTCTATCTCCCCAGCTAGCAGGTCATCTCCGTGACAGCAGAAACTGGGTTCGTCTCTCTCTCTGCAGAATTGCTAGCATCCAGGACAGTGCTCAGCACACAGTAGGTGCTCAATAGTTGTTTGTCTATGTTTGCACCTTTCCTCTTTGAGGCTAAACACCCCCAGATCCTCCAGTTTAGAGCACAGGGCAGGAGGCAGAGCATCTGCTTGGGTCCCTGCATTTCTCAGATGCTAGGTTTCTGAGGAACAGCAAGAGGGCCAGAAGAACAGAGGGACTCCCATTTATAGGAGCCTGCAACAGGCCAACACCATGCCGAGCACTTTGCATGGATGGACTGGCTTGTTTTCACCAGAGCCCATTTGACAGATGAACAAACCAAGGCACACTGAGATAAAGTCACTTTTGTCAGGTGGCACCATTAAGTGTGGTGGAGGTGGGACTTGAACCTAGCCTGCTAGGGCTTCTAGAGCTGGCACCCTGAGTCACCCTTCTAGAAGGTGAGAGCTTTTTATAACCACCAGGTGCTGTGAAGGATGAGTTACCACACACCTCAGGGAACCCCACGTGGCAAAAGTCAGACTCAGTGACGAAAGAAAGACCAAGTATTCTTGTAGGCTGAGATCAAAATAAGCTCTCAATCAATATCTTGGACTTAAAACCTATTCTTTCACATTGGTCAAAAATATATCCTGTTCCCAAAATAGCACTCTCTTTTAGGAGTGGGTCTAGGTGCCAGCATTCAGCACACCTTGAGTGATTTATCTCAGTAATATCATGCAATTGATAGTTTCAATCTCTACTTTCTCTGTAAGAAAACCGAGTCCCCAAAAGACTGAGTAACCCAGTCACCCTGCGAGGGAGTGTTGGAGTTCTGACCCCAGAATCACATTCTCTCTACAGAAATCCCACAGTGATCGTGCCGTTCATTGCAATCATCATACGAACCTTGAATGAACACTTTACTATGTGCTGGACCGTGTGTTCAGCAATTAGAGTTATTAACTCCTTTGATCTCAATTGCAATCCCAGGAGGCAAATATGTCCTTTCTCCCCCATTTTAAAGATGAGGAGATTAAGGTCCAAATGGTTAAGGAAGTGTTTTAAAATGCAGATGGTTAAAGATGTGTTTTAAATTTTTCCATGGGCAGCCCGGGTGACTCAGTGGTTCAGCACTGCCTTCAGCCCAGGGCATGATCCTGGAGACCTGGGATCGAGTCCCACATCGGGCTCCTCACAGGGAGCCTACATCTCCCTCTGCCTGTGTCTCTGCCTCTCTCTCTCTCTCTGTCTCTCATGAATAAATAAATAAAATCTTTAAATAATAAATAAATAAAATAAAATAAATAAAATAAAATAAAATTTTCCTTCAGGGGGATCCTGGGTGGCTCACTGACTGAGTGTCTGCGTTTGGCTCAGGTTGCGATCCCAGCATCCTGAGATTGAGTCCCACATCAGGCTACCCACAGGGAGCCTGCTTCTCCCTCTGCCTATGTCTCTGCCTCTCTCTCTGTGTCTCTCATGAATAAATAAATAAAATCTTAAAACAAACAAACAAAAAAAACCCTTACTGTTCAGGTGTGATGAGGCCAGCAGATAAGGACAAATTGCCATTGAAGAGATAGCTTGGTACTCATACTTCCCAAGAGGCAGGGGCACGCCACACCATGCTGGTTACCCAGGGAAATACCAGCATGTCAGGAGGCAGAGGGAGTCAGGAGAAAATATGGGCAAGAGACTTTACTGTGATTTCTAGGAGGAGGCAGGCTTAGGACTGGCTAGTTTGGATAACTGCAGAGGGTTCCGAAGTGTAGGGACTGTCTCTAGTTGTCTGGCAATTAGGGCAGAGGGGGGTAGAGGCCCAAAGGGTGAGAGCCTGATAGAGGAGGGGGTTGAAGGTATGAGCTCTGGATTAGCTGGTTAGCATATAAAAGACACACTTGCAAGGTGGGCACCTTACTGTCTCCAGGATTTGGCTAGCCCTGGGACTAGGGTGGTCTCTCCGGGGTCAGCAGGCTCCAGAGGTCAAAACGTCAGGAACACGTGCTTTCCCCAAGGTGACCCAGAGCAGGACTGGAAATCTAGGGCAGCTCGTTTCAGAGCCCCCTGCTCTCAGCCACTCTCCAGTGAGGTTTCCTCTCTGTGGCAAATACCTGCGAATACAGCATGGGAAGAACTCCGAAGTTACAACACTGGCATCTGGACAGAGATGAGCCCCCGGGCAGAGGCTGCAGGTGGAAATGGGCAGGAGCCAGGAAAGCTGTTTGGAGCTTTTTTTTAAAAAAAGATTTTATTTATTTATTCATGAGAGACACACAGAGAGAGGCAGAGACAGGCAGAGGGAGAAGCAGGCTCCATGCAGGAAGCTGGATGTGGGACTCGATCCCAGGACCCCGAGATCATACCCTGGGCCAAAGGCAGATGCTCAACCACTGAGCCACCCACGTGTCCCTATTTGCAGCTTTCTTCAGCAAAACCAAGAATCCCCGAGAGGGTGGTTATGAACTGGCATCCCTGTTGATCCTATCATCATTCCCATTTGGGAAAAAAACATCAACACCTGACAGAAATTTGAATCCCACCCCATCACAAAGAGCCCAGATTGGATCCAACAGTCCCCAGTGCAGGGATCGACCATGTCCTGATTTTGTTCTGATGCAGGAGTGCCGCTACCCTGCTTCCAGATTACTTGGATAATATGCCTTATTTGGGATAGCAGCTGGAAAGGGAGGCACAGCTTAGATGAAAATAGCAACATCTGTTGGAATCTCCCAGGAGAAAAATTCTCCTTTTGTTGTATATTAAGCCATTAAAACACAAAAAAGAAAAAGGGACATTAATTTCCCCACCATATGCAGACAATATTTTAATGCAAGTTACCAAGGGAAGTGCTGCCTGCCTTTGGCTGACAGTCTGTGGGTGGAGTGTCAGGGAAGGGGGGAAGGGGGTGACCCTCCACAGGAGTCATTTGTCCTCTGCAAGGAAGGTCCAAGGGGCCTATACTGGCTCTGCTCAATCCCATATTCTGAGTTTCATTTCATTTCTTTTTTTAAAAGATTTTATTTATTTAATCATGAGAGACACAGAGAAAGGCAGAGACATGGGCAGAGGGAGAAGCAGGGTCCCTGTAGGGAGCCTGATGTGGGACTCGATCCCAGGACCCTGGGATCATGACCTGAGCCAAAGGCAAACGCTCAACCACTGAGCCACCCAGGCACCCCATATTCTGAGTTTCTTTCTGCTTCCCGGGCCTGAGCTTGGCTTAGGGCCCCAGAGACCACACTGGGGTCTCGGGCTCTGGCTTACATCCTTGTCCCAGATCATATTAGAAGCCACAGTCATTCCCTGGGCCTGGGATCCCAGCCTCCTGGGTCACTGAGGTAGGGATTCCCCTCCTAGCTGTCTAGCCAGATGCCAGCCAACACCTCCTGGACCTCCATGAGTCGTCTGCTAGAAGGAGGTTAAGTTTGGGGTCCTGCACACCTGTGTTAGAAAGCCTGCTTCAGCCACTTAAATGGCTGTGTGACTTTGGTTGGGACTTTGGCATCTCAGAGCCTCCATGTCCTTATTTGTGAAATGGAGGCCAATGGATAATACCTGGCATCATGGGGTCTAGAGCCAGTGCTGGCATCTGTACGTAATGGGCACTTCCATTGCTGGGGAGCCTGGTGGAGGGCTCACCTATTTCCCCCCCTTCTGATGGATAATCGATGATGCTCTTTCTTCCTGTGTCATGGTGCTCACCTGGGGTCACTGCGAGCAGAGTATGCAGCAGCATCGTCCGTGTTGGCTCATGAAGTGTTACCTTGTCATGTGGCCCCCATTGCAGGGGCTTTTTGCCCCACTGCTTCTGATACCTGGCACTGTGCACAGCGATGATGCTGCACACCCAGGTGGGCCACTGCCTGTTTCTGTATCGAGGGAGCAAATTACCCATGGGCTCTTGCCTTGTCTTCTGCCTTCTCCGACCTCCTGGGGCAGACAGAGCATCTTTCCCGCTCCGTCTCCTTCAGCACAGGGGCCCCATCTCTGCCCTGAGCTGGATGTCTGCCTGTTGGCTTTGGATGTCCAGAACAGCTTCCCCGGGCAGTGCTTGGCAAAGTCTGTTTGCATCCTGTGCATTAGCGCCCACACAGCCACTGCCTTTTGTGCACCTGGGATGGTCCTCAGGAATGGACCAGAATCAGCATGCTGGGCCAGGGTATGGGAGAGAACGTGGTATGACTGCTGTCTCGCCAGAGTGGGAGAGGGTCAGTGATGGTGGCAGCCCGCCAGGGCGCAAACGGAGATGGGCACGAGACTCCCAGCTCTCACCTGTGGGGATCAGCTTCTCTGCAGAGACCTCAGGATCTTTTTTTTTTTTTTAAAGATTTATTTATTTATTCATGATAGACAGAGAGACAGAGAGAGGCAGAGACACAGGCAGAGGGAGAAGCAGGCTCCATGCCGGGAGCCCGATGTGGGACTCGATCCCGGGTCTCCAGGATTGCGCCCTGGGCCAAAGGCAGGCATTAAACTGCTGAGCCACCCAGGGATCCCCCGAGACCTCAAAATCTTTGACCCCAGTAATGACATGGTTGACCCACTGAGGAAATGGAAATATCCGCCCCTAAAATTATCTGGACACTCTGGTGGTGTTTTGTGGGTCAGAATCCTTGGCTTTTGACAAATTGAAGTTCACTCTGATGCTGTTTTCCAGGACCCAGCCCAAAGCCCCCTTTATGGGCAGCCTCAAAAGTGTGTGACACCATGGGCTTTGGAGACCTGATGTCAATTATTTTTGTTTGCTCATAAGAAACTACAAACCCAATAAATGGTATATGAAATAAGTAAGAAATATTTTTGCTTCATGAAACAAGTGATCCTGGGGAAGGCAATCCACTGATGTCACCAGAAACCCAGATATTTCTACCCTCCTACTCTGCCGTCCTTGGCATGGGGATTCGACCTCATGGCTACAAGATGGCTGCTGTGCCTCCAGGTATCATACCTGAACTCTAGACAGAAGAAAGGGCAAAATGCCAAGGGATGAATTTGTCCCAAGAGCTTCTGCCTGGTTCTTTTTTTGCTTACATGTTGATGGCCAAAACCTGGTTACTTGGCCACTTCTAGCTGCAAGGAAGTCTGACAAGATGAGTATTTTAGCTTTCCACTCTCTTTAGAGGAGGGAAAGCAGGCTGTGAATGGCTTTGGGCATCCGTTCCCTTCTGGCTGCCAGAGACAGGCAGATCCAGCAACATCACTTAGAATGACCTTGCACAAAGTATTTATTTGAACTTCTGTTTATTCATTTGGAAAATGAGGACACTAACAGTACCTCCCTCCCAGCGTTGCCATGCCTGGAATACAGTAAGTGTTTAATACATGGTAAATATTATTATAATTATTATAATGGGAAAACAATATTTATGTAAAAGGCAAGCAGCAGGCCCAGTTAATATATTTCTGGAAAATTACTGAACTATCCCAAATTACACAGAAATATATTCCAAAAATCCCTGTAGAGGTAGCTCAGAGATCTATTTGAAGAGGCCTGAGGGGTGAGGGGGGGACCGCTAACCTGCTTTCCTGCACAGCCTGTAGGGGAACAGAGCAGGGAGGAAACGGAGGGCGAGTGTGGCCAGCAGGCTCCCAGGGCCATGGCTCCGAGCCTGCCAGGCCCCCGTGGGACTCGGAAGCAGACTACAAGATGGGCAGAGTGACAGATCTGGAGTAACCCAGCTGGTGCCTGACCCACCCATTCCCCCCTGTAGAGCTGGGACCCCTCCAGCCCCACTCCCACTGACTGTGATGCATTTTTTTGCTCTGAACAAACAGATGAAAGATGAAAGAAAGCTGGGGGTGGATGGTCCTGCCAGTGGGAATATTTCTGAGCAGGAAGTAGCAGTTGAGCTGATTGCCCTTTGGAGCTGCAGGCTGCAGCTCGGGCTGCCCGGGCCCCTGAGGTCCCGTGAGGATGAGAACCGGGGAGTGAGAGGAGCAGGCCAGCAGAAGCCCCACCTAGGAGAGCTCTGGCCTTTGCTCGTCTGGCCCAGAGAGCCCCCACCAGGATTCAAGAGTGGGAGAGTGGACGGGACCCACTGTTGGGCCACCTAAGACCACTCCAGTTGGGGCTTGTCTCCTAGGAGCCCGGGCAACCCCGGGCCCCGAGGAAGTGATGTGGATGTGTCCCTGGGGTCATGTAGAGGCAGCAGCCACAGCCCATGAGGGTCGAGGGGGTATCGTGGTGTCTGGGACATGCGAGGTGCTCCAGAAATCCAGGTTGGGGTGGGAGATGCCAGGCACCGCTCCAGGAGACGCATGCAGCCACTCTTGGGTTGGCTGGACGCCTGACCTGACGCACTGTGATGAGTGGCCTCCGTCCTGCCACCTCCTGGCTGGCCCACCTCGTCCAGTGCTCCTTTACAGCTTCGGAAGGCCTGGGAGGAGCTAGACAGGGCATCGTCACTGGTGAGGTCATCCATGCATATTGAGCGTACATTACACACCATCTGTGTGCACAGCCCGGGGCCAGACAAGGTCACTGCCCAGGGTCGGAGGCTGCCAAGTGTCTGCAATCAGCTCTTGATTTTCATTTAAAATCTGCTGGTTTTCACCTCCAGCACATTCTTCTTAGAGATGACTCGTGGAGTTAATCACTCAGAGAGACACAAAGGAAAAATTAAATTAGGAGTACTTGTGTCCTAATGACAAATCCAGACACCAAGCTGCTGGTTCTCCTGGGGAATCAGCTTCACCACCTGGGGTTGGTTGGATTTGGGAAAGAAGTCAGAGGCTGTTGCCTGACATGTGTTCCCCTTCTGGGGCCTGTGGGATAAGCTGGGATGGGGAGTAGTTGTCCATTAGCCCATCCCACTGGGCTAGGGGGCTCCCCCGTGGCAGCCCCCACCCACCCCCAGATTTGACTCATTTATTTGATCTTCTCATTAATCTCCAATGTCATTCCTGCCTCAGGGCCTTTGCATTTGCTTTGCCCTCAGCCAGGGAACAGGTTCTCCCCCAGATCTTCACCAGGCCTTTTCTCAGGCTTCAGCTTTTGGCATAGATGTCACAGTGTCCCAACGAGAGTGGTCACTCCATCTCCTCCTGTTTTCTTCCTTACCAGCATTTACCTTGAAATGTCTCCTTCTTAGCTGCTTACTTGTTTGCTGTCCTTCTCCTTTCCCTTGGGGGCAGGTGCCATGACCTCAGTACCTAGAAAGAAACGCCACACAGAGCGGGGCTCAGTAAACATTATGGGGCAAATGAAAGAAACCCATTTGGCAGATGGCGTAACAGAGGCCCAGAGGCTAATGGAGTTGCCAAAGTCCACAAGATGGGTCAGCGCCGGGATTCAAATCCGAGTCTTGGGTCTCCATGTCTTATGCTCCTTCCATCTAGACCCACTCTCTTGTGGAAACTCCAGGTTTCTTCTTGTTTCTCTCACAACTTACCCCTCCTGGATCCTACTCCCTTGAGCTCAGCAGTGACGTAGAGACCAAGCATCCCACCTTCCTGGGAGGCATTTGGTGCATTGACTGGGCCCAGGGGTTGGGCGGCTGGCTGTCGAACGCAGTTCCACCGCTTACAACTACTAGACCTTTTACATAAGTCACGTACCATCTTGTGCCTCAGTTTCCCCTTCTGTACACTGGGATTGGTTGTCAAATTGCCTATTTTAGAGTTTGCATAAAAGGCAAATTAAATCATACACATAAAGCCTCAGAACTGAGCCCTACACAGAGGAGCAACAAACAAGCATCGCCATCCTGACAATGACCTCCCAGCCACCTTGTCGGGAAGGCCACGTGGTGTCTCCCACCAACTCCCCGCCCCTCCCATGCCACTGTTCCCTTCAGCTGCAGCACCTGGCACGATCCCTGAAGTCAACCAGCATCATGAATCACGTTCTTCTGCCTTCTTGCCTTGGAAAATCCCTCTCCATAGCTCTGTCCTCTGAGAAGCCTTCCTGGATTCCTGCGGAAAGACACCTACCTGTTCCCTTTGAGTCCCAGCACGGAGTAACACTGAAGTGAAACCACAGGCGGGCCAGGTGGCAGGAAATCAACTCACAAGCCCTGAACCATTTTAGGAGCAAATCCTCTGGCCCCAGGGGAGACTTGCTCACCTGCAAGCTCCTGAGATCTTAAGCCCGAACTGCCCTGCTGCGTTGCTCCCATGTTCCTGAACCACAGACAGCAAGATCGTTAGTGCTCTCATTGTAAGGTAAGCGTTGGGATGAATTTTTAATGTGGCAGTAGACAACTAACTAGCACCTAAAAACCCCACCAGATAGCACTGAGCTTTGATCCATCAGAGGTGAGGCTCTGTGAGGTGGGGCTTATGCTGGGTCTTGGGGTCTCCCCACGGGATTAATTCCCAAATCTCCATACTCTCCCCCCTATATTTGCCCCTCCCAAATAAATCACTTGTCCTCAATTTCTTGTCTCTGAGTCGCCTTCTAGAGGTCCCAACCCAAGATACAGGGAATGTCAGAGGCTCTACCGTGTGATTTTGCCTCCCCTTGGAGCATCACTGCTCTGAAGGGAGCCTGGGTATGGCCCCTACACAGGGGATGATGTCTGGACACAGCTCATCCAGTCCCAGGGACCTACTTCTTCTATGGGTCTCCTGGGAAACTCACCTCCTCTGTCCTGAGTGGAAAAATGCCTCCTGGATCCAAGTTGGTGTCAGCACTCAAGGCCCAGGTATCCCAAGGGCATTCCAGACCCTTCCTCCCCTCTCCTGCAACCCAGCATGCTGCCGAGAGTTCCCACCAGGGCTTCTCCAGTCTGCCCTCCACCCGCACTCTGCAGCTGGCACAAATACAGTCTCCCCACAGTGGATTGGTTTTCAAATGTATGGAGATGCTGTGATAAATAACTTTCAAATTGTTTTTTCAAATGCGCCTGATTTAATTCACATCACTGTTTGTCCTCTACTGGTGTCTCCATCGCATGCACTCAGAGCACCACCACCATCCTCTGATGGGTGGATTTCTCTGACATTACAAAGGGGTCCTCCCACTGAATAAGAATGGGACCCCCTAGTGCTACACAGGCCATGTTAACCTACGGTAGTGATGGGGGGACAGCCGTGGGCAGTGCTGGGTCAGGACAGAAATTGAGAGGCTACCTCACAGATGATGTCCAGGTTTTCTAGAACAGCTGAGACTCCAAATGGGGCTCTTGCTGTCAGATGCAGTGCCTGACTTTTATCCTAAAGCTGAGGTCACTGAAGCCTTGGTGGTAATTGCATTGTGTCAGGACACCACCCCCCTGGCCCTCTCCTGCCCCCCCACCAGTTATTTACTTTTTTGCTCTTGATTTGGGGAGCTACAGCATCTGGAACCCCCCATAGGTCTGCCATTGACAGTGATGCAAGTTATAGACACGTGGTCCTGAAAGACTCTGCACAGTGATGGTCTCTTCCTGTCTTCCTGCTATTTTGATGCTTGTTACTCGCTTGTCTGTGGCTCCCCCAACCCAACCTTGAACTCCGAGAACTGAGACCTTATCACCTCCGTACCAAGTGCCCAGCTGAGCCCAAGCCATCAACACTGCCACCAGAACCCTTGGGTGAGCCCCACCTGTGATCTAAATTCTCCAGGAGCCACATTAAAACAGCAAATGCAACAGAGGAGATACATTTGAATACTAAATTTTATTTAATCTAAAATACCCCAAATGTTTATCATTCCAACATATGATCAATATAAGATTTATTAATGAAATGTTTTACACTTACTGCATATCTTAACTTAGACCCCTAAATTTTCATCAGAAATACCCGGTCTGTATTTAGACTTCCTACTGCAAGTTTGCAGTTGAAAAAGCAGATTCAAATGTCCAAGTTGTTCCAAACATCCTTGAGAGTTTTCCAAGAACTGTGTCAAGCAACTACTTTAAAATTTAAATGAATGGAAAACAAATGAAAATTTTAAGCGAAACATTCAGCTCCTTGGTCACAGTAGCACATTTCAAGTGCTCAGTAACTGCAAGAGACCGCTGGCCATCGTACTGGGCAGCACAGATAGAGAAAATTCCACTGGGCAGAGACTTTCGTTGAATGGAACAGATCCCAGCCTCGTGTTTTCTTTGGGCAGAGGCATTTATTAACAGTGAATTAACAGGACCCATCTGGATGCTGCCTTGCACCCTTCACTCACCTTTGAGGGGCTTGGGGTGGAGACACATGCTCCACGTGGTTCCCAAATGCACCCCCATCCCTGAAACTTGTACTTTTGCAAAAACCCAAACGCAAGTCTGCAAACAACATGGGCAAAAAAAAAAAAAAAAAAAAAAAGCCCAGAATGAGAAGGCAGATTGATTCAATATTCCCCCTAGACCTTTCTTTGTTTTCCAGACGGGGACTTGAAACCAAAAAATTTCAATAAGCTTTTCAGAGACAAATGCTTTCAAGAACAAGGGGAAGAGCAAAGCCTGAGACAAGTAAATCTTTATGCATTTCCCGGGCGGGACCCATCTCGTTCATTTTTGGTGACACTTAAGGGCGGTGAGGGGCTGTCAGCGCATTAAGCCGGCCACAGGCTGCCGCTCTCATTTATTTGCCGCTATTCTAGGGCCCTGGTTCGCTTGTGCAGATCTCCTCTTAGCCTCAAACAAATAAATAATTCATCCCCAAAGTGGCACATTTGCTGGTATTGCTTAGATTAAAATCCCTAAAATATGTATTTAATTTGGATTTGGTGGAGCCGTTATCAGCCTCAGATAATACGGAAACTGAAATAAAATCTAGAGCTCTTATGAGATAACCCGCAAGTCAACTCCGGACGTTCTCTGCAACTGGACTCTTCTTGCTGTGGTCTCTTCTAATGACCGGTCTGGAGACGGCAAGTGGCAGTATTTTTATCATTCAAGCTGGTCTCTGGCCGAGTCTGCTAATTACTGTGTTGGAGTGCATGGAGCACCTGCTTCCTGGCTTGCAGAACTGAGGAAATGTGCTATGTAATATTTATGGTTCCTGTAAAATTCACAGAATAATTTGTGGTGGCTGGCATTTGGGGCTGTTTTCAAAAGAGGCTCCCAGTCTCGGCAGAGATGTGCTCCCGCCCCCTGCCACTGTCCCTGGGGTCAGGTGCACATGCCCAGGGATGGTCCTCTCCTTAGGGTAGTACGGTGGGGCTCTCCTGGCTCACACTGGCCTGGGAAATGGGGTCAGTGGTGAGATTAAAACCCCATTTAAAGGTGCTCAGAAACATATTAGCGTCCCGCAAGCTCATTTGGAATCCTCACTACTTTCCCGTGTTGACCTTTATTGTGTGCCCGGTAGAAGCCAGATGAAACCAGGGAGGAGGGGATGGTCTTAAAGATGGTGAAGGTAGAGGGCAAAGGGGTACCCCAGGGAACACGAGGTTCTCCTTCCTCCCTCTCTTCTTCCTCCTTTCCTGTAATATTTAAGAAACACCTACTATGTGCCAGACACCCTTAGAGATGCCAAATACCACCAATGATGGAGCATGTCCTTGCCCTCGGGAAGCGTACAACCTGGAGGAGGAGGAGAGGCACTATCCTTGGGAATCCCACGTGTAAATTTACAATTGTGCCAAGTGCTAAAGAGGAGCATCCAAAATTATCCTGTTCCTCAAACATCTCAAAGCCCAGGGAAGCACAGGCTTTGATCCCCATTGGCCTGATACCCATGTGGGTGCAGATTAAGGACCCTGGACCTCGGGTATTCTGGCATGGCAACACCAAGCCTGTAAACATCCGTGTCATTTGTGGGCTTACTCATTTCCTCCGTCCACAAGCATTTTGTTGGGGCAGCCCTGTGCTGGGTGCTGGGCAGGCAGGTGCGCTCACTGGCGACTCTAACTTGGCAAGAAGATGCCAGTGACAGAGAGTAGCTGTGGAGGGTGAGACCTCACACTGGGGGGGTGTTCAGCATCAACATGAGTGAAAGCCACCCAAATGAGAACAAGCCAATGCTATTTATCCAGAGTCTCTGATAGCAAGTAAGCCCCTGTCATTTGTATTTGGCAGAGACCCAAAGGCAGGCAGCAGGGTGGTGACACTTTACAGTGGGCCACAGGGGAGACTCAGACATGCCTAGTCAAACTGGGGGGCCTGAGAAGATGAGGGTGCCTCACTAGAAGTGGGACATCCTCTGTGATTGGTTAAGGGACCACATTTGGCTTTCTCTGATTTGTCCTAAACTGGAAGCAGGAACAATGACTAGGGAAGCTGCTGGATGATGAAGTCTGGGCCATCTGGGGCTGGTTGCCGTGGGTTGTGGATTCAAGTTCTATATTTATATATGGTCTGGCCTGTGGTTGGCATCTTGGTCTCTCATCCTGAGTGATCCTGCTCTGTGCAATCCTTAGAACGAGCTCTGCTTTCCACATCCTCAGTCTCACCAGGAAAGCATCACAGATGTGGGGACATGAGCAGAGCCTGGGAGAGGGGAGATGCGTTGTCCAGGAGAAGGGCACTGAGGGGGGAGCAAGCGGCATTGGGAAGGGGTATGGGACTCTGAGAATGGTGAGCACCTGGGGGCAGGATACTAAAGCTGTGCTTTAGTCAGAGGCAGAGATATGGGCTGAGGACAGAGCAGCAAGCACCAGGTTATCCAGAGTCTGGATGTTATCTGGGAGCAATAGGGAGCCACCCAAGGTCTTTCAGCAAGGGCAGGCCATGATCTGAAGTGAGTATCAGAGAGCTGGATGTGATACCCGGACGTGGGGACAATGCACCATCACAAGGATGAGGGTTGGGGTAGGCTGTGCTCCAGAGGAGATGGGAAGACTTGTTCTCACACTTGTCTGACGAGGAGCCTGAGCCATACTGGTGACAGTCAGTGGAGACAGAATGGACAGGGAGCCATTCCAGTGGAGGTTCCTGCTTGTGGAGGTGACATTGAGATGCTCCTGAGTTCCACACAACAGCCTGGGTGTCCCTAGGATCCGCTCTCAAGATGCATGGTGCCATATCCTCCAACTTCTCCCCATCAATGTTTGTGACAACATTTCTCAGATTTAGTTGACAGTAAGCTCACAAAACTTATTTGGCTGAATTTGCAGCCACTTTGCATTTGGCAAAGTGCAGCTGGAACCAGCAGAAACTCTGGGAGGTCTCTTAATGGAAATGTTACAGCATAGCATCTTGTTGGCTTGCACAAATGACCAAGGAGGCCATGGCCAATCCCTGAGCATCTCCAGTTTGGTATTGTAAGTGAATGAATGAATGAATGAATGAATGAGGGAGGGAATAAATGAATGATATAACAAAGCTCCTTCCTCCAACCAGTGTGCTCCTTGCAAAGCAAGAAGTCAGCTTCCTCAGTTACTAGGATGTAATTTAGTTCCTAATGAGCCTTTGAGTGTGTATCATAATTAGGGAGCACTCTGGCAGGCGAACCTGTCGGCGGAACAAACCACTTCTTTGTTGAGTCGAGCTAGGATGGTGATTTACCAAAGTGAAAACTAATGAGATTCCACAGTCAACCCCCTTTTATGTGCAGCCATATAATACCGGTGTAATTATAAGTGCACATCCATAAATTGGACTCAAAGCTGAGGAGCATGCTTTGGTAGCAAATGCAAAAGAATAACAAAGCCATAAAAGACACACAATGTCCACTGTGTGCACCTGAAAGCCACCTCAGTAGGGTGTCTGTTTTCATGAACTTGGCGATCTGGGATCTCTTTTGGGACTCTGTAATCTTGCCCTTCCTTCAGGAAGTCAGGCAGTGCCCCAATCTTGGTGGCCCCCTCACGTCTCAACCGCAAATGTCACTGAAAGCTTCGTGCTGGCTGGGAGCATTTCTTGTACCTTGTGTGGCTTCCAGCCGTGTTGTTGGTTAATCACAGAGCTTAAAATGGATCAGACAAGATCTGACTTTAGCCTTTTTAAGCTGGCAATTTTGCAGAAGGCCCACGGAATGACATTCATTACATTAATTGTAAAACCCTTAACTACTGGATCTACCCGAAAGCAGAGAGAGAAGCTGGCAGGGAGGATGGAACAGTAAGCCTGCTCCCTCCTCTGAGCCATTCCTCCAACCTGTAAACCAGGGATTTGGTCCAGGCTACCACCTTGTCAGACCCCCTAAAATTCTGAAGTTCTAATTACTCCCTGGGACATGACTTCTGTAGTTACCTTAGGCCCACATTGTATGAACCAGTCTGGAATTTGGTGAAAAGGTTGAGAAACAGACACCCAGGACTTTTTGGCTGTTTCGTGCTCAAGTGACTCTGGGGAGACACACTTGTTATTCATTTGCCAAGTCAGGTTGATTCAGCCTGGCCCTTGAGTAGGCGCTTTGAAGCCCTAGAGGGAGAGTCTGTTTGAGGGAATGAGCTGGGATTTTTGGAGTAGGCTTCTGTGCAAAATTCCCAGTGGGTTTGTAGCTGATCCTGTTGTGTCGGCTGCCCTCTGCGGAGTGGGGGTGGGGCTATAGGGGGTGCGGGGGTGAGATCCAGGCTGTGGAAGGTCCCTGAGGCCTTTTAGGAGGAGACAGGCTGGTGGTAACCCTACTAACTGGGTGGGATTCTGTTGGATAGATAGAAAGGGACAAGGCATTCTGTGCTTTCATCTGGGTGGTGACCTTCCTGTATATATGCCCAAAAATCCATTGAGCTCTTGGAATGTCCTGCCTGATAAGAATGCTTTTGTTTACCTAGTGGCCTTGGGCCATGGCAGATAGTCTAACAATATGATCCAGGGTGGGGGCTTTGGGGTCACAAAGGGTCAACTTGACCTTCAGACAGGCTGGAAACCAAGGTTGGCCACATGAGGAGTCAACCATGTCTGTGTTATGGATCCCCAGTAAAGACTCTGGACACCAAGGCTGG
Organism: Nyctereutes procyonoides; assembly: GCF_905146905.1. NCBI lineage: Eukaryota > Metazoa > Chordata > Mammalia > Carnivora > Canidae > Nyctereutes > Nyctereutes procyonoides. Next base: position 67,393,268 of record NW_026575126.1, read on the forward strand.
GTGGCTTCCCTGGTTGGCAATACTTCATGCGTATCGTCCCATGTTGCTGAGACATATTAGCACTGCCCTTGACTCCACCAGTGGGTGACACCTGGAAATCCCATGTTTGGATTTTTCTACACTCTTCCATGAGCCTCTTCCCTGCACTGATTTTAATCTGTATTCTTTCACTGTAATAAACCATGACCTTGTGTGTAGATGTCCTTGACAAATTGTGAGTCCTTATTGTGAATTATTGAACCAGTGGTCTTGGGGGCACTGGTGTCAGAAGTGAGGGTGGTCTTGTGGACTATTCCCCTAACTTTGAAAGTGGCCAGCCCCATAATTGCGTTTTCCACTATCTGTAAAATATACCCTCAAAATACATCCTCTGTCCCTCTCATGCTGGACCGCCCACACCTGGAGTAAGTGAGGAAGGGCCATGGAGGAGTACGTTGAGGCCCCTTCTGGAAACTACTGCTCTTCAGAAGAACAGGTCACAGACATCTTGGTCCTCTCACAGAAACTCCCACTTCCCTGGTTTGATGCCAACAAACAGACACACTTCTGATCTGCAGAGTTAGGGACCCTCCTTGAGACATGGCCCTCCTTCAGTTCCAGTACCTGCATTTCCTTCCTAGTTGCATACCCCGGGAGAAGCATGAGCATTTCCAAGAACCTGCCGACCATGTGAGGTCTGTTTCTTCAGATCCCATTGAACATTCATCCGCTGGTACCCACAGAATCTGAAAAAGCAAATGAGTTCTGGAGATAATTTATTAGAACAGTAGATAGCAAACAATTATGTGTATCTGTTGGTTTGTTTTCCACATCTGGTCACCAGGCCAAAGAAACATAATTAATTTTTTGGTTCCAAAGAGACAATTCCACCAATGATACACATCTTTAATTAGCCCAGCTCAACAATTGTGCTCCGGCAGTTTATTTCAGGGAGCTCCACGCTGACACGTTAATGGAAGACGGTGCCAGACTCTGGGTAAGAATAAAAGTGATTGCATGGCTTGAGATGAAGGTGGTTGCTTACACAAGATAAGCCCTGGGTTTCATTCTAGAAGTGATCTAATCGGCTGCACATCTAAGAGAGAAATGCAAATGGGTGAAGAGCAATGTAGAATCCATTAGGAGGGAAGCCTGGGTGGCTCAGCGGGTTAACCCTGCCTTCAGCCTGGGTATGATCCTGGAGACCCAGGATCGAGTCCCACATCAGGCTCCCCGCATGGAGCCTGCTTCTCCCTCTGCCTGTGTCTCTGCCTCTCTCTCTCTCTCTCTCTCTCTCTCTCTCTCTCTCTCTGTGTGTGTGTCTCTCACGAATAAATAAATTAAAAAATCTTAAAAAAAAAAAAGAATCCATTAGGAGAAAAGAGGAGGAAGGTAAAGTGGTTTGGGACTGTCTTTAATAAATCTCTTGAGGGTATATTTTGCAAATGGTGGAAAATCCAATGCAAACTAGCTTGAGCATATGCAACTTTTGTCATCTTACAAAACTAAAGAGTCTATGGGGTTGCCTGGGTGGCTCCACTGGTTGAACATCTGGCACTTGGTTTTGGCTCAGGTCATTATCTTACGGGTCAAGCCCCATCTTGGGCTCCAATGTCAACACAGAATCTGCTTACAATTCTCTCCCTCTCCCTCCCTCTGCCCCTCCTTCCCCTCTCTAATAAATAAATAAATAAATAAATAAATAAATAAATAAATAAATAACTTTAAAAAAAATTAAGAATCCTGTGGGAGGGCTCTCCAAGCAGGCTCTGACCCAATTTCTCTGCTGTTCTCACATCTCCCTTCCACTGTTTGTTGGCTTCTTCCTCACACTGGTTTTCCTCATGGTCACAGGATGGCTGGCAGGACATGTGTGGCTGCAGGCCTCCTCCTTCTCATGGTAGGGAGTGAGGGAAGGTGAGGGAGGGGGAACAGCTTCCCACAACCATCAAAGCTTCACTCTGAACGGACCAACCCGGCCAGGACCTGATTGGCTTAGGCGGATGATCCACATATGTGGAGTTTAGGTACCAAACTACCTAAACTTTAAGGGACCACACAAGGAGAAGCTGAGTGTGGTTAGAAAGGAGAGATGTGTTAAAACCAATGGCATTGGGATCCCTGGGTGGCGCAGCAGTTTAGCGCCTGCCTTTGGCCCAGGGCGCGGTCCTGGAGACCTGGGATCGAATCCCACGTCGGGCTCCCGGTGCATGGAGCCTGCTTCTCCCTCTGCCTGTGTCTCTGCCTCTCTCTCTCTCTCTCTGTGTGACTATCATAAATAAATAAAATAAAAAAAATTAAAAAAAACTAATTGTTAAAAAAAAAAAACCAATGGCATTTAGGAATAGCAAACAATAGGACTATTTGAGAAGAGCTTACTAGAAATGTATCAGATGTATGAGCAGGGGAGAGAAAAACCATGAGACTGAGGCAGTGCCCTGGGCTCCATGATTGCCTGTAGACATGGCGGATGGGCTAGGAAAGGACATGGTCACTGAAACTGGTATCAGAGGGTCCTGTGGCCCTGGTCAAAGAAGCAGCCAGCTGGTGGAGACTCTGATGACAGACAGCTGAGAAACGAATGCCCAGACCCCACTTTCTTCCTTCACTCCATCACCTACCCGGCTTCCCATTGTCAAACCCAACAAGAAGCCAGAGGGCAGGGAGCCTCAGGATATGGCCAGCATAGAGAGCAGCTTGGAGGAGCGTAGAGGAGGGTCTGGAAGGCAGGAGAGGGAATCCTGCATGCAAGTGGTGTGCCCCCAGGTATGGGGTGGTGACAGAGCTCCTGGCTGCATCTCCCTGTAGGACCAGACAGGGGCATCAACCAGGGGTCAGACCAGGTTCCCCAGCAAGCCTGTTGATCCTGATGGGTAAGCCCTGTAGGACCAATTGGAGAAATTTGCTCTCATAATCAAAAAGTTTCATTGTGAAATATCAGGAGTTGGACAGATCAGGCTTCAAACTGTGGCTCTGCCATTTACCAGCCTCGTGAGTAGAAGTTAATCTCTTTCTACTCTAGCATCTTCATTCACAAGAAGGAGAGGATAACAAAACCTGTTTTTAGGGGCATTAAGTTAAATAATGTGTGCCGAATGCCTAGCATATAATATGCGTTCAATAAATCCTATTGCTGTTTTGATTGTGATACACTGTGATGTATTTACATTGTGATATAATGTAATATAAAACCTTAAGATGATGCTCTCCATGTGGCCTTACACTATGATTTTTTTTTTTATGATAGTCACACAGAGAGAGAGAGAGAGGCAGAGACACAGGCAGAGGGAGAAGCAGGCTCCATGCAGGGAGCCCCATGTGGGACTCGATCCCGGGTCTCCAGGATCACGCCCTGGGCTGAAGACGGCGCTAAACCGCTGAGCCACACAGGCTGCCCACTATGATTTTTTTTTTTTAATGATTTCTCCAAAGAGGTGGAATCTGAGCTGGCCTAGAATGGACAAGGAGTTTTCCAGATGAATGCCACTGAAAGGAAGATCTTTCCTTATCTGCTCCTTGATCACATCACTGTGCTGCTCAAACCCCTGCTATGACTCCCTAGTTCCTACTGTAACAATTCTGAGCCTGTGTGACCTGAGTTCCTCCACCTGTCCACACCATATATTTTTTTAAAGATTTTATTTATTTATTCATAGACACACACACAGAGAGAGAGAGAGAGAGAGAAAGAGAAAGAGGCAGAGGAAGAAGCAGGCTCCATGTAGGAAGCTCGATGTGGGACTCGATCCCGGGTCCCCAGGATCACACCCTGGGCCGCAGGCAGCACTAAACTGCTGCGCCACCAGGGCTGCCCTGTCCACATCATATTTATCCACAGGAAATCTGTGCCCAGGCCCATCTGAGTAGTTCTAGACAGCTGTAAAACCCTTCTCCCTCTGCTGCCCTTACACTCCCATCTTCCCAAATCTGTAAATCCCTCCCACTAATACTTTGAAACTCAAGGAGCCTCCCCTGATCTGTGCAGCACTGCTCCCACACCCACACATCCCCTGTTGGATTGCAGCTCTCTGCGATGACTCTTACTCACCAGCTCTGAGTTCCTGGATGGGGGAGCTCAGAACCCTGGCACATAGCTTTGTGAGCAGTAGGCACTCCATAAATGTTGGTGAAGTGAATAAGCTATTTTTTGAAAATTAATTAATAATTTAACATTTTATTAGTTGTGATAAGTGACAATTTTCTAGAGTCTAATTTTCTCATTGGTAAGAGGGAAAAAATATCTCAGATTATTATGAGGAATTAAATGAGGTCACACATTTAATACTGAAGGCTCATCACAGGGCTCAGTAAGGTGTGTTCCCCCTGACTCCCCTAGGAAATGTAAGTTATCTGAGAGTAGGCCCCCATATTTTCCTAATGTTTCTCAAAAATAAATTTTATTGAGGTACAATTTACATACAATAAAATGCACACATTTTTGTTGGATGTGTTTTGACTGTATATACACACAAAATTACTGCCACAATCAAGATGTAGGACATTTCCATTAGCACATAAGGGTCCCTCATTGAGCCTCTTTCCACTAAACACACTCTCACCCCAGGCTACAGGTAACCGTTTATCTGCTGTCTAACCCAATGGAAAAGATTTCTTTTCCCTAAAGTGTAAATAAAATGGAATTTTGCTGGAGGTACTCCTATTGGATGGGCTTCTTTCACTAACCTCGATGTTTTTAGATTCATCCATGCTGTTGCATTCCTTTTTAACATTTAGCAGTATTCCATTTCATGGGTGTATCACAATTTGTAATTTGTCAATCTGTTCATTTGTTGATGAGCATTTGAACTGTCTCTGGTTTGAGTCTTTAGGAATAACCTTTTATGAACATTTGTGTACAAGTCTTTGTGTGTGGACATGTGTTTTCTTTTCTTTTGGGTAAATACCTAGGAATGGAATTGTGATTTGTATAAGTGTGTATTTCACTTCGTAAGAGACTGCCAAGCTGTTTTTCCAAAGTGGTTGTCACATTTTATGCTCTGGTTGACAACATAGGAGAGTCTAGTTGCTCCAGATCCTTGTCAACATTTGGTGTTGTTGGTCTTAAGTTTTAGCCACTCAGGTGGATGTAGAGTAGCATCTCACTGTAGTGTTAGTTTGCATTTGCCTGGTAAGTAACGACGTTGACCCTCTTTTCATGTGCTTGCTGGCTATTCATGCATTTGCTTTTTTTTTTTTTAAGATTTTATTTATTTATTCATGAGAAACACAAAGAGAGGCAGAGACATAGGCAGAGGTAGAAGCAGGCTCCCTGTGGAGAGCCAGATGCAAGACTTGATCCCAGGACCCCAGGATCATGACCAAAGGCAGATGTTCATCCACTGAGCCACCCAGGTGCTCCATGTATTTGCTTTTGTGAAGGGTCTGTTCAAATCTCTTGTCTATTCCTATGGTTTTGAAACATGCCTCCTACATAAAGCAAAAAAAAAAAAAAAAAAAAAAGCCCAAGTGTCACTTTCCCAGCTTCCCTTGCCACTAGCCTATAGTCATCAAGTCCAGTCTTGACCAATCTGATACACCCAGCCCCAAATGGAGCTGTACATTGTGAGCTGGTGATTGGAACAAGCCAGGCCAGTAGAGTCCATTTTATTTTATTTTTTTTAAAGCATTTTAGTTATTTTTAGTTAAAGAAAAACAGACTTTTCCAAGGGGGACAAAGTGAACTGGTCTGACGGAAGGAAGCATGTGTGTGGGCTGCTCAAAGCTCTTGCTCCAAAATCTGGAGGTGAGGAAAGAAGGTCCTCCCAAGAATTCAAGGGTGAGTGGCCAGCAGAGGGTTGACTTCAATAACTTTGGGCACTAGATCAGTCTAAGTAGGCTCTATGGTGATTTCTACCTGCCAGTTGGTTGACATGATTAACATCATCACTCTTAGGGGCTATTACATTAAGGAATGATGCAGGAAGCCAAGAGAGTGGCTTATTCAGTTGGATTCTGAATCACAATCAGGAAATAGGCTTTATCTGGTACAACCATAATTTCATTTTCCTTGGAGCGAATTCGAAGGAAGGTGAGATCATTCTGGGGGTCAATTTCATGTACAGTGCTCCGGGCATTCAAGATGAAGCTGTGCCTGAGGTTGGCATACTGTGTAGTGGTGGGATGGTCCATGGTGCTCTTGATTGGAATGCCTTCTGTGTTCACCATGATGATGCCCTGTACTCCCTTCTGGCTCTGAAATCGCTTCAGTGTCTCCTCCACCTCTGCCATTTCCAACCGAACCAGTAGCTTCACAACACTGGCACCAAGTAGAGTCCATTTTAGCATTATTGGTAACACTAGCTGCCACGGCATCAGCGACCATGCACATTGGCCAGTGACCTGTATCAAGGGTTAAAGTAAAGCCCAATCCATTGGAATTTTAGGGCCAATTTTTAAGGCCAACTCACACCAGGCCTGTGGCTGACTCTGAACTAGTCTCTGCCAAATCCCGCCTGTGATCCTGGAGCTACCCAACCCCTTTTTAGTGACCTCCTTTCCTGCTTGCAACAGCCATGTCTGCGGAGTCTGTTTCCATCAGGGCACAGCTCTGAGCATAGTAGGTTGATGTGTTGATTTCTGGTGTTCAGGGAGTGTCCAAGATTGTGACTTCCGCGGTGGGAATGAGAATCCATGAATTAGCATGCCATTCGTCACTGCAGCCATTACAGGCTTGGCTTGCTTTCAACTTCTTTGCCAAAGGGCTTGACAATAAAAGACACTGTTGAAAATGAAATCTTATAATTGCCTTTTTTAAGGAGGGCTGTATTCCAAGGCCTGGATCTCCGCCCACATTTGCATTTGGATCTGGGAAACCAATATGGTATGATAAGTACTTATTTTTAATAATCTGATAGCAGCAAATACATTTCCCATTTCCCAAATTCTTTCCCATCACTCACCTTTGTGTCCCTGACAAAAATAAGAACAAGCTAACAAAGATTCAACTAAATTTGCAGCCGTGGTTTTCTCCATCCCTGTCCTTTGGGAATGAATTGTTAGAAGTTTCAAAGTTACAGACTCAGCACCCTGCCTTAAGTACATTTCCGGATTGCACTTCCCAGGGGTTGGTCCTGGTTTTGCAGGATCTGAAGCTTATATGACGTGGGGGATGCTCTTTATGAAGAGAATTCAAAACTACCACAAAAGCGTTAGAAGCAGGTGTTGTAACGTGCCCTTGCAAGGGAAGGGCTTTAAGCCTGAATCTCATTAGCTCCATATATACCTATTCCTTGCTACCGCTGCCATTCTTCAAACAGCAACAAATTCTAGAAGCCATTTGCTTCCTCCCGTGTCACTGGTCTACCAGCAGGTTAAACTGCCACCAGAGCTCTGGGCTTCCTCCACTTTGGATTGATCCCTGAACAACAAGGTATCATCAAGGCCTGGCGAACCAGGGACACAGATTTCCATGCTCTGTGATCAGGGGCAAGCATAAGTTGCACACTTGCAGAAGTATCACAGGGTCACTCTTGCTCATTCTCAGCCAAGACACTGCCATCCTGCCCTCCCTGGTCACGTCTCCATCTAGGAGCACAGGGCTCAGGCAGGTTCTCTCTTAGGCTCCTACGCTATCACCTTTGTGTTTCAGAATAAGTTTTGCCTGTGCAGAAAGAGGTCCTCCAACTGTCTTGTGGCCTTGGATGACATGTCACTCTCCACTTTGCTTATGTTCCATACAGCACAGCCTGACCTATGTGATGTGAGAAGGCAGGAGCTTTACTGAGGACCCTGCCAAACACTGCAGGCAGGGCAGGTAGCTGAACGTATGTGCTACATCCTCACGGCTGCCATGAGAGCAGTGGATGGAGCCTTACCACGTGACCACTCTAAGACTGAGCATTAAGGAAGACAGAGCCAGAGGAAGTTTTACAACATGATCTTACATTCAAGATTGTGTGTGTTTAGCCATAGATATAGTTACAGTGAGGACAACTCTATGTTCCAAAGATGGTTGCAACCTTATCTCCTATCCCACAAGCTCTTTGGCAGTGTGACCTTCTCACTCCCCTGCCAAGGGCTGAGGTGGGTGGGTCTAATTCCCCTGTCCTTGAACTTGGGCTGGCCTTATGACTCACTCTTAACTGACAGAATGGAGAGAAAAGGGTTGTCCATGACTTTGAGGCTCTTGAAACTCTTCCTCTCCAGATGGTTCCTCTTGGGACCTTACTTGCATGAATTAGCAGCCATGCTGTGAGGAAGCCCAAGCCACATGCAAGGCTGTGTTCAGGTGTTCCAGTTGGGCCCAGCCTTCAAGACATCCAAGTCCCAACAGCAGATATGTGAATGGAGAAGCCTCTAGATGATTCTAGTCACCTGTCACTGTTCAAATCTTCCTGGCTGAGGCCTCACACATGTAGAACAAAGAATGTGCCCTGCCTGAATTCCAGGCCCACAGATACCATGAGCTTACTAAAATACTTGTGTTGCAGGGAAGCCCGCGTGACTCAGCGGTTTAGTGCCTCTTTCAGCCCAGGGCCTGATCCTGGAGACCTGGGATCAATCCCATGTCAGGCTCCCTGCATGGAGCCTGCTTCTCCCTCTGCCTGTGTCTCTGCCCCTCTCTCTCTTTCTGTGTGTGTGTGTGTGTGTGTCTCATAAATAAATAAATAAATAAATAAATAAATAAATAAATAAATAAATAAATAAATAAAATAAAAAATAAAATACCTGTGTTGCAAGTCATTTAGCTTAGGATAATTTGTTAGGTAGCAATAGATAATGAGATTATATAGCTATATGTTTGTTCAAGATAATATGAGTAGAGAAGGGATGGACTGAGGCCTATACCAGGCTGTTAACTGTGGTCAGAAATGGGGGAAGACAAAAGAGGGAAGAGATGGGAGGGAAAGAGAGAGAGAGAGAGAGACAGAGAGAGAGAAGATAAGCAAAAGAAACGTTTCCATGATTTAATGTGCTTGTATATGATCCCATTTATGAACTTCTGTGTGTTGATGTATAAATGTTTAAAGAGATACCTGAAAAGATGGTCTCCAAAATGTCAGTGATAGGATTTAGGTGATTTTTCTTCCCTATAATTGTCTATATTGTTGCAATTTCTTTGACAATTACCAGGCATTTGTATATAATCAGAAAACAAAACAAGCATATTTTTACTAGAAAAAAAAATTTATTTAAGCAATCCTGGCTGAGGGAAGTGTCATACTGCAATGAGTTAGCCATCCTCTTAGTTGACCATTTCCTGGGCCAGGGCCCCCAGTCTGGTCTTCTGGGCCTCTGCAGTGGCCTGCAGGGATGTGGCCTTCTGGGGTAGCCTCCATCCCCCTCCCCCCCACAGTCTTGCCCCTCCCGGATCCTCTGTGAGTCCCAACATTTGCCTGCCCAGACAGTATCCTATTGAGGGTGATGACAACCGCTATGACCCTTACCCTCCAACAGGACCTGCTTTTCTTTCCACAAATAGTAGCAGCAGTGAGAGGAAGCAGGGGTTGAAGGCCTGTCTTTGTATCGACACCTGCTACTGGATTTTTTAAACAGCTTTCCTGAGATATAAATTCATATATTCTGCAGTACACACTTAAGATAGACAAATCAATGATTTGTAGTATATTAAATTAAAATTTTTAAATTGTGATAAAATACAGATCACATAAAGTTTGCCATTTTAATCATTTGTGGTGTGTAATTCGATGGCATCAAGTATATTCACAATGCTGTGCAATCATCACCATTATTTATTTCCAAAACTTTTTCCTCACTCCAGACAGAAACTTTGTACCCTTTAACCAATAACTTCCCATTTCCCTCCATCCCCCAGTCCCTGGTAACCTCTAAACTACTTTCCACCTCTATGAACTTGCCCATTCCAGATATTTCACATGAGCAGAATCATAGGGTATGTGGTCTTTTGTGTCTGGCTTCTTTTACTTGGTGTAACATCTTCTAGGTTCATTTATGCTGTGGCTCTGGTCAGTACTCTATTAATTTCTATGGCCAAATCGCATCCAGTTGTATGGATGGACTCCACTGCATTTATCCATCCCTCCATCCATTGAGTTGCTCTGTCTTTTCTGCCACTGGCTTTTTCGAGTCCCAAAAGTGTGTTTCTCCTTTCAGGTATGGAACACGTTTACCTTGATCGGGACCCAGACTCTGTCCTGGGGATATTTCAGGTCTGGAGTAGGAGGTGGGGCGAGTAGGAACAGCTGTGGATAGAGGTGGTGGATCATGGGTAGCTGGCCCACGCCTGTGAGTGTGGCCCCTGGTTGTAGCCCGTGGCTAACACAGATTCTGGGTCATTCTCTACAGTCTAACCTGGCCTAATTCCTCACCCTCTCTGGAACTCAGTTTCTCATAAATACCGCCATGTGGGCTACTGAAATGGGCAGCACTTAGCCCAGTGCTGGTCCATGATGAGCTCACGATGCACAGCAGCCATGGCAGCAAGGCCACCTTGCAGCTGGTACCTTCCACCTGCATCCTTCTACCATCTGTATTGCTCTGCCTGTGGCTTTCCTGGCAGCCAGAGCCTGCTCTGATGATGCCCATGGCATAACGGATGGAGCAGGGAAATATAGCCATCCCCTTTTCCAACAGCCACCCGCTAATCATGTGTAAATGCCAGCTCTCTCGCACTTGGATGGGGTTATCCGGTGCATTTTCCCTAGTGCTTCCCAGAGTACCCAGTGAAGCTCCAGTTGTCCATGGGGAAGTCTGGCTTGGCACCACACCCTCTGTGGGCTGCCTTCTCTTCCCTGTCTCACTTCCCCTCTCTTTTACCAGTCCTCCCTGGGCTTCCTGAATAAACCACATGCGCTTCAATCCTTGTCTCAGGGTCTGTTTCTAGGCAAAATTCAAATTAAGACCCTCATCATACGAGTAGAAGTAGTAGCAGGAGTAGCAGCAGCAGCAGCAGGAGGGGTAATAATAAATAGGGTCCCATCTCATCCTCCACTTCCTCCAGGAAGCTTCCCTTGGCTGGACCCCCCACAGGGACCACCCTTTCCTACAAAGTTCCAGCAGTTGTGGCTCTAGCCTTCATTTCTCTCTTCAGCACATCCACCTTATTTTATTCCACATCTCATCAGCTGCATGTAGAAAATTCTAATTTTGTGGGCTGGCCCAGGGGGCCGACAACCACATGCTCTGAATCTGTGATGAAGCCATCCAGCCTTTGATGGAGACAGAAGATGAAACGTGGCTGGGGCGCATCCCGGGGAGATGGGGCCCGGCATGCAATATTTAAACGGCCCTTTCATGAAAGGGAGCTACCCAAGCTCTTAACATCGGTGTTCCAGAAAGTCAGACTCGATTTTTAGCCTCAGACTCATGTTTGGGTGTACTTCGTGTCTTAAATACTCATTTCTGTGGCCTTGATATTTCAATTCATTTCCTTTCAAGTTTTACAAGCCCAAAGTGCTATCGTCATCGTCATCGGTGCTTTGTTGAGAGGCGGGCACGAGAGGTGGGGACTTGTCACATGCGACCAGGGACTGTCACTATCCCTCAGAGGTCAGTAAAGCTGACCCTTCGACACAGAGATATAATTGTGTGAACAGAGCCCGAACTACTTGTGGAAAAGTGTAAAGTTGACTCAGGGCAGCACGTCTATTCTTCCTCCCTCTTTTTTCCACTTTTTTATTGAGAGAGAACTTATTTATAAAGCAGATCTACAAGCACTGCTCAATAAATTTATATGCATGTGCCCCATGCAACCACCAGCAGATGAGGATGTAGAACATTCTGTCAGCCCAGAGGGACCCCCATGTCCCTTCCCATCTAGAACCCCATAAGGTAATATATATATTATCTATGTTCTACATGTTATATACCTCTGCATCTGATGGTGGTTATATGGATACATAATATAATATATATTATATGTGTCTAATTTATTGACTTCTCTATTGCCATGAATTCTCTGGGTTATCAGAAAGCCAGGTACAGGGCGCCTGGGTGGCTCAGTCGGTTAAGTGTCTGTCTTTGGCTCAAGTCATGATCCCAGGGTCTTGGGATCGAGTCCTGCATCGGGCTCCCTGCTCAGCGGGGAGCATGCTTCTCCCTCTCCCTCTGCCTGTCACTCTCCCTACTTGTGCTCTCTCTCTCTCTGTTGAGTAAATAAATAAAATCTTCAAAAGAAAAGAAAAGAAAGCCAGTTATATATTCCTATGGGGAGGAAAATTCTCTCAACCTATTATATATAGTAACTAAATTTTCTCATATGCTTGTAAATGTTAGTATTTTAAATGGTACCAATGAATGATATGTCACTCATTTAACTAAAAAACCTAAAATAGACATGCACCTTAAAATGAGCTCAGGCATATATTTACTTTAATGATTAGAATAATTGGAATTTTTTTCAGGATAATGAAACTCCTCCTATTTCTTCTTATGGGCAGAGAATTAATCCTTCTCTGTATATATTGAACAAACTCTCTTTAAATCATCCCATTTTTTTTCCTCCTCATCTCCAAAATCAGAGGAGAAAAATCAAACAAAATTATCTAATGCATGTATGGGTAAAGTTCACACTTAATTTTTTTTTTATTTATTAGTTTCAGAGGTAGAATTTAGTGATTCATCAGTTGCATATAATACCACACCAGGTCATTCCATCATGTGTCCTCCTTAATGCCCATCACCTGGTTACCCCACCCACCACCCACCTCCCTTCCCTGTTTGTTTCCTAGAGTTCAGTATCTCAGACTTTTAAAAATTGTGGTAAAATACACATAAAATTTACCATCTTTACCGTTTTTAAGTATACAGTTCAATTATGTTAAGGGCATTCACTTTGTTAGGCAACTGGTCTCCAAAATTTTTTTCTCTTGTAAAACTGAAACTCTGTACCCATTTAGAATAACCTTTTATTAAAGTACAAATCAGATATTCTCTCACTTAAAGCCCTCTGAAGATTTCCCATTTCTCCTATTATTAAATCTAGGTTCAAATGATAAAAGCCTTGCTACAGCATCGGGGCACTGGTGTTATTTTTTCTTGGCCACACATAGCCTTCACCACCTCTAAATCCTCACATGGCTAGACCCTCATTTTTTCCATTCTGCTCATCACCATCTGAAGTGAACATGGTCAGTGACTGATGTGTGGTCTACAATTTGCCTGACTGCAAAGGACAGGCTGCCTTCTTGATTACTAAATCCTCAGAGTCTAGCACGGGGCCTGGCGTTAGTAGGTGTTCAACCAGGGTTTGTTGAGTGAATACTCACAGGAAAACAGTGAGTGAGAAGAAGACAAAGAAGATGCTGTAGGGGAGCATAAACCCATTGAGGTAAACATGCCTCCCCGTTCCTGCCCCCCGCCAAACACACACAGAAATGCCAAATGGGTAAAAATGGGAAGACACAAAAAACAGGGTTGTGGCATATTAGGGTTATATCAGAGCAGCAGAGCTTCTAAGAGCTATATACCCAAGATTTTTACTGTAGATGTCATGGGCTGAATTGTGGCTCCCCCAACCCATTCAGATGTTGAAATTTTAACTGCCACTATCTCAGAATGTGACTGTATTTGGAAATAGAGTCTTTAAAGAAGTAGTTAAAATTAAATGAGGTCATGGAGCAGGCTCTACTACATGGTGTCCTTATAAGAAGAGATCAGGTGGGGAGGGGCAAGATGGCGGAAGAGCAGGGTCCCCAAATCACCTGTCCCCACCAAATTACCTAGATAACCTTCAAACCATCCTGAAAATTTACGAATTCGGCCTGAGATGTAAAGAGAGACCAGCTGGAACGCTACAGTGAGAAGAGTCCGCGCTTCTATCAAGGTAGGAAGACGGGGAAAAAGAAATAAAGGAACAAAAGGCCTCCGAGGGGGAGGGGCCCCGCGAGGAGCCGGGCTGAGGCCGGGGCGAGTGTCCCCAGGACAGGAGAGCCCCGTCCCGGAGGAGCAGGAGCTGCACCAACCTTCCCGGGCGGGCGGAAAGGGGCCCGCAGGGAGTTGGAGCAGGACCCAGGAGGGCGGGGATGCCCTCGGGCTCCCGGGGACACTAACAGACACCTGCGCCCCCGGAGAGTGCGCCGAGCTCCCTAAGGGCTGCAGCGCGCACGGCGGGACCGACCGGAGCAGCTCGGAGGGGCTCGGGCGGCGGCTCCAGGGAGGGAGCTGCAGGGCGGGAGCGCGAATCCACCAGCGCAGGCCCCGGAGCACAGGGCGCCGGGACACAGCCCAGCATCCGGCCTCCCCCGGGACAGGCAGAGGCCGGGAGGGCCCGAGACAGCGAGGACGCTCCTGCCCCGAGCTGAGCAGATCAGCGGCCCCGCCCCGGAGCCTCCAGGCCCTGCAGACGGAGAACCGAGAGCCCCGAGCCCCGTAGTTCCTGCGGAGGCTGAATCCAGGCTTCCAGAGTTGCCATAGCAACTGCGGCTGTTCCTCCTGGGGCCCCAAGGGGTAAACAACCCCCGCTGAGCCCGGCAGCAGGCAGGGGCAGAGCAGCTCCCCCAAGTGCTAACACCTGAGAATCAGCACAGCAGGCCCCTCCCCCAGAAGACCAGCTGGACGGACCAGTGATACTCCCCCGTGTTCCAATACAACTTGTTTTTGGCCACTCTGCACTGAGCAAAATGACTAGAAGGAAAACCTCACTTCAAAAGAAAGAATCAGAAACAGTCCTCTCTCCCACAGAGTTACAAAATCTGGATTACACTTCAATGTCAGAAAGCCAATTCAGAAGCACCATTATACAGCTACTGGTGGCTCTAGAAAAAAGCATTAAGGCCTCACGAGACTTCATGACTGCAGAATTTAGATCCAATCAGGCAGAAATTAAAAATCAATTGAATGAGATGCAATCCAAACTAGAAGTCCTAACGACGAGGGTTAACGAGGTGGAAGAACGAGTGAGTGACATAGAAGACAAGTTAATGGCAAAGAGGGAAACTGAGGAAAAAAGAGACAATCAATTAAGGGACCATGAAGACAGATTAAGGCAAATAAATGACAGTCTGAGGAAGAAAAACCTACGTTTAATTGGGGTTCCCGAGGGCGCCGAAAGGGCCAGAGAGCCAGAATATGTATTTGAACAAATCCTAGCTGAAAACTTTCCCAATCTGGGAAGGGAAACAGGCATTCAGATCCAGGAAATAGAGAGATCCCCCCCTAAAATCAATAAAAACCGTTCAACACCTCGACATCTAATAGTGAAGCTTGCAAATTCCAAAGATAAAGAGAAGATCCTTAAAGCAGCAAGAGACAAGAAGTCCCTGACTTTCATGGGGAGGAATATTAGGGTAACAGCAGACCTCTCCACAGAGACGTGGCAGGCCAGAAAGGGCTGGCAGGATATATTCAGGGTCCTAAATGAGAAGAACATGCAACCAAGAATACTTTATCCAGCAAGGCTCTCATTCAAAATGGAAGGAGAGATAAAGAGCTTCCAAGACAGGCAGGAACTGAAAGAATATGTGACCTCCAAACCAGCTCTGCAAGAAATTTTAAGGGGGACTCTTAAAACTCCCCTTTAAGAAGAAGTTCAGTGGAACAATCCACAAAAACAAGGACTAAATAGATGTCATGATGACACTAAACTCATATCTGTCAATAGTAACTCTGAACGTGAATGGGCTTAATGACCCCATCAAAAGGCGCAGAGTTTCAGACTGGATAAAAAAACAGGACCCATCTATTTGCTGTCTACAAGAGACTCATTTTAGACAGAAGGACACCTACAACCTGAAAATAAAAGGTTGGAGAACCATTTACCATTCAAATGGTTCTCAAAATATACCCTAAAAACTACAGAACACTTCTGAAAGAAATTGAGGAAGACACAAAGAGATGGAAAAATATTCCATGCTCATGGATTGGCAGAATTAATATTGTGAAAATGTCAATGTTACCCAGGGCAATTTACACGTATAATGCAGTCCCTATCAAAATACCATGGACTTTCTTCAGAGACTTAGAACAAATTATTTTAAGATTTGTGTGGAATCAGAAAAGACCCTAAACAGCCAGGGGAATTTTAAAAAAAGAAAACCATATCTGGGGGCATCACAATGCCAGATTTCAGGTTGTACTACAAACCTGTCTGTGTTCATCAAGACAGTGTGGTACTGGCACAAAAACAGACACATAGATCAATGGAACAGAACAGAGAACCCAGAAGTGGACCCTGAACTTTATGCTCAACTAATATACGATAAAGGAGGAAAGACGATCCACTGGAAGAAAGACAGTCTCTTCAATAAATGGTGCTGGGAAAATTGGACATCCACATGCAGAAGAATGAAACTGGACCACTCTCTTGCACCATACACAAATATAAACTCAAAATAGATGAAAGATCTAAATGTGAGACAAGATTCCATCAAAATCCCAGAGGAGAACTCAGGCAACACCCTTTTTGAACTTGGCCACAGTAACCGGAGAAGGACAAACAGTGTATGTTCTCATTCATTTGGGGAATATGAATAATAGTGAAAGGGAATATAAGGGAAGGGAGAAGAAATGTGTGAGAAATATCAGAAAGGGAGACAGAACATAAAGACTTCTAACTCTGGGAAATGAACTAGGGGTGGTGGAGGGGGAGGAGGGCGGGGGGTGGGGGTGAATGGGTGACGGGCACTGAGGGGGACACTTGACGGGATGAGCACTGGGTGTTATTCTGTATGTTGGTAAATTGAACACCAATAAAAATTAATTTATAAAATAAAAAAAAAAAAGAAAAAAAAAAAAAAAAGAAGAGATCAGGACACAGACACAGGGAGGGAAGACTATGGAAGGACACGACGGAAAGGTGGCCATCTATAAGCTAAGGAGAGAAGCCTCGAAAGAAATCAATGATGCCAGAACCTTGATTCTGGACTTCCAGCCCTCTACGTGGTCTGTCCAGCCTCCCTCACCTCACCTCCTGCTCATACCTGCTACCTGCTGTGCTAGAAGTCACAACCCCTGGCTGCCAGGGGACTGGGATCCATGAGGACAGGATAAGCTATGTCTTGTGTTGCAGAATCCAGCATGTGGGGGCATGTGGCTCAAAGGTGGAGATGCTGAGAGGCTGTGGCCAGAGCTGGAGGATCACATCCACCTTCACCAAGCACCCTGGTGGCCTGCTAGCCAGACCTGGCTGGCCAGGGCCATGGAGCTCAGTTACGTAAGGGGGAGTGGAAAAGCCTGCCTGTGTAGGATGGGCCGCCTGGCCACAGGGTGCCACCAATTTCCTGGACTTCTGAAGACAGGTATGGAGAGAAGCACCACAGGCAGTGCTTCTGGTGGGCCAACAGGTGCCCGGTGACCTAGGTGCACGGGTAACAGAGGTGGCAGCTGCATGGCACCACTGCCCAGTCATCAGGTCCTCGTTCCTCATGGCATTTGTTTTTTCTGTGGTTTTTTTTTTTTTAAATACTTTTTTTTTTTTACACTTTATGATAGTCACAGAGAGAGAGACAGAGACATAGGCATAGGCAGAGGGAGAAGCAGGCTCCATGCATGGAGCCGAGTGGGACTCGATCCGGTCTCAGGATCGCGTCCTGGGCCAAAGGCAGGTGCCAAACCGCTGCGCCACCCAGGGATCCCCTTTTTTCTGTGTTTTATGTGTTGAGTCAGTTGCTCAATTGTTAGAGAATTGATCCACGGATTCTGTTTCCATTGTGTGTACTGGCTACATCTTAATAGGAGAAACCACATCTGACAGCTACTTATCAACAGACGTGGCTGCATCTGGAAATAGAAGTTACATATGTAATTTGCCACAGATCTCGTGGTTGAGAACTAAACAAGATACAGGGATTTTTAGAAAGATGCTGCCTTTAGAGCATCACAGCTTTTCCCGAATAAGCGTAGCATACAGGACATCAACGAGCCAACCTTATATCAGAGACCAGCAAGTATGCACCCTCTGTTTGGCTGAAATGTTATTACAGTTACAAAGAAGATCCACAAAGATCTGAGCTTCTTCTTCAAATGTATTTTTAAAATCTCGAACCAAATGATATTTTAAGTAGACAGAGACTAATGTTCACATAATCCAGTGATCATCCATCTTGGTGGCTCACAGAGAAGCACTCATTAGCTTTTCCATAATATACTGGAGTCAAAACTTATCACTTACACTAAGCATTGCAAATTAAAGGAAAGGCCTGATTTCCTTTTAACAGAATACTCCATATGCCACATCAAAATTACAGAAATAATTGGGTGTCAGAAACACTGTTTCATTTCTGATGTTCTGCCAATGAAACAAACTACTTTTACTGAATTGTGTTTGGGGGACTCCAGCTGACCCTTTGACACTAGAAAGAAGGATTTCCCATAAATAAAAGCTTCAGGGCAATTTTACTTTGTGATTAGTGATTTTTTTCCCCATGCCACCCGATTATTAATCGTTGGGATTTGTGTTTCATATCAAGGCAGGAAATTAATCACACCGTGTACAGGACTTCATGTAAAGAAATACTTCATGAGGTCCCATTTATTTCAAAAAGGAAAATGTAGTTAAGCATTTAAATTAAATAAACGGATCGATGTTACAGCAATTACTAGGGAATGATTTGCCACATGGCAAGGAGAATGCATTAAAGATATGAACAGCTGTTTCTCAGTTTAAGTTTATAGCGTTTCAAAATTCAGGAAATGACTTTTGTGTTCTGGTTGGATTCAAACTGCAACATTAACAGAACCAGCCCATAATATAGCATTCTGAATTATAAAGCCACTTAGATACTTTCACCAAAGTACAATGTTTTGGCAAAATGATCCAGTTCTCTGTAATGCAATTAAAGCAGGTTTCACGTTACAGTTATATATTATGTTAGTGATAATTTTCACTACAAAGATATCATTTATATTCCAAATCCTAAGCACATAGCTTCATGTAGCAGTTGAAAGAAGAGCCTGAAATTGCTGAATTCAACACAGCAGGGTAATTATAGTATAAAAGGTGAGTTGCTTTATTCTGAGGTTGGTCCAAAACTAAGATCAAGAGTCTGAGGCATAACAATCTTTGAGAGTCCTCCCTCGAGAGCATTTAATAGGCTGATGACAAGTTAGGTCGAGCAGACTTTTCAAATATAAAATCCTCATGTGAAGAACAAAACCCCCAATCAAGGGATTTCTCCACCAAACCCATCCCAGCTGATCTCTTTGGTTTGTACTTTTTTTTTTTCCCGAGGTCCTCACTAAATAGCTGCTTTCTTAAGAGAGGGAATTCTGAGCATCAGTGAGAAAAATAATTGCAATGATTGAAATAACTAATGATTTTGAAAATCGGTTAACAAAGGCGGCAGGGGTCGGGGGGAAACATTCATCCTGCTTTTTCTGAATTAATGTTTCCCAGACTAACCAGACAGTCTGGTTAGGGCATTTTTTTGTAGAAATCTTCCAGCTAGTATGCACAGAAGAAAGTGTATATATTGCAAACTAAGCAATGGTGTGATCTTAAAAAGATGCCATCTGACATAAAACCTGTCCTTGATGCCAGGATACACTGTCGTTCATGAGTGAATTTTTTTTTTTTTTTGCATTTCATGAAGTGATCTTGACAAAAACTCAGCCTGAATCTGACAAGTCTTTGGATTTACGTGATTGACTTAAATACAGGAAACAGGGGAAAGGGTTATGGGACACCAGGTGGCTGCAATCAGCAAAATCCAGATGGAGGAGTCCAACAGAACCAGCAACTATGTTTCTCTGACAAATCACAAAAAAGGTAGGGGAGGAAATAAAGAGGAAGATCCAGGGGTTTCCTCCTCCTTTTCCAGAATAAAAGAGAAATAGGATGATCCAACTGCAATGTGTGGACCGCATCTGGATCCTGATCTAAACAGCCTGTAGAAAATACATAGATTTTTAAGAGAACTGGGGACATTAGAAATTTGAATGCTTCAAAATATTTGATGATGTTGGGGACTGAGAGTTAATTTTTTAGGTATGAGAATGGTACTGTGGTTGTTTTTTAAAAACCAAGTCCTTGGGATCCCTGGGTGGCACAGTGGTTTGGCGCCTGCCTTTGGCCCAGGGCGCAATCCTGGAGACCCGGGATCGAGTCCCACGTCGGGCTCCCGGTGCATGGAGCCTGCTTCTCCCTCTGCCTGTGTCTCTGCCTCTCTCTCTCTCTCTCTCTCTCTCTGTGTGACTATCATAAATAAATAAAAATAAAAAAAAACAAAACCAAGTCCTTATCTGTTAGAGACATAGTACTGACATATCTACTAGTGAAAAATGATGAGCTGGAGCTTACTTCAAAGCAGCCCAGGATGGAGAGGGTGGGTGCATTCTGTGGGGCAGAGATGGAACAGAAGCGGAACTAAGCTCAAGCTCTTCCTGCTCCCAGTCAGGCCAATAAGAGGCAGGATGTTGAGGCAAGAAAAGCAACTTTATTCGGAAAGCCAGCACTCAGAGGCAATGGTGGGCTCTTGTCCCAAAGAACCAACTCCTCTCACTGTGAAGTCCAAGCTTCTTTTATGTCAACAGAAGGGGAACTCATGAGGAGGTTCGAGTCAGAAAGTGACTGACCTCTGTAGACATCGGAGGGGGGTCGGGTAACTTATGCATCCTTGGTCCATTGATCTTTGGGTACCGGAATCCAGCTATGCCGCCTCTGTAAATCGTAAGCATATCAGTGTCATTTCTGTACATACTTTCTTACCTCCTTGAATGAGGTAGGTTTCGGATTTATAAAACCAGTCTTTGCCAATCTGAGCTGTAAGCAAAATTCCTTCGATGATTCCTATGCCTACGTGCAGGGCTAATCAGAAGTTCCAAAGCTAGAGGTCACAGCAGCAAGGGAAATAGAAGCCACATGGAGTCAGACATGCTACATTCCTCTGTGTTCTGGGAGGGACCGTGAGGTGGCCACTTATTGAAGCTAAGAGGGGTTTCTTGACATTCACATTCTCTATTATTTGTATTTGAAATTTTCCTTAATAAAAGGGTTGGTTGTGATTTTTTTTTTAAATTTAAGATGCAGTGAAGTTCCCAAGCCAGCAATGACTTTTTAACCAAGTTCAGAAGTTAATTTTTTTAATTGACTAAAATATCTGATCAACAAATAGATTTTCTTTCTGTGGAAAAAAAAAGGGGTGGGGAATCTGCCTAATATTTTATGATTATTAAATAGTAAATTAAAAAAATACATATGGCCAGCTACAGGACCTCAGTGAACCTAATCTAACATCTTACACCCTACTCTCTGATCATTTCTCTAGAATGCTACTGCCTGCTCCTGACACCTGGGGTCCCTGTGCCTGCCAAGGCAGTTCCCCGGATGTCTCAACCCTCTCTTTTAAGTACCAGTCTCTCTGAACCTTCTTAGTAGCTGCCAGCATTCAACTGCCCTGTACTTCCCCTTGGGCCTCCTGTGCGTTTCTGAGGCCAACTCCGACCCTGGCCACCGTGGCTTTGTTCCTTAAAATTGTTCATCCCGGTTCTTGAAAGTGTGGTTTATAAATGAATCCTGAAAAGGTTTGCTTTTTGCTAAAGGCATGCCCCTCTGAGCTGAGGGGCCAGAGTTACCGTGGGATGCCCAGTTCATCAAAACCACCAATTCGGGTACCCAGGAGTCAAGACAATTGCAGTGCATGTGTTGAAAAGATTTTCCATAGGTGTTCGAAGACATGCCCTAAAGTGGAGGTCTTATAGTGCCAGCAGCCTGGGCAATGTCTAGGAGGAGGCCCAAGGTCATGAGCACCTCCTGGGATCTGAGGGGCCCTTCACTGCCAGCCTGGCCTGCATGTCTGGGGCAGCTACTGAGGGGGCAACCTGGAGCCAGAAACACCCTGCAGAGAGCAGGGAGGGAAAATCGGCCCTGACACAGCATTTCTGAACCTCACTTTTCTTGTCTGCGAAATGGGCCTAATAAGTGTACCTACGTGTATTGCTTACCTGGGGCTGCTACAACAAATGACCACAGATTTGACGGCTGAACATGATAGAAATTTATTCTCTCACCATTCTGCAGGCCAGAAGTTAGAATCCATTTCATTGGCTTAAAATTACTGGCAGGATTGCACTCCCTCTAGAGGCTCTAGGGGAGGATTTGTTTCTTGCCTCTTGCAGCCTCCGTTGGCTGCCTGCATTCCTTGGCTCATGGCTGCATCATTCCAATTACCACATCTAAGCCTCCTAATCCTCAGCTCCAAAGATTCTGATTCCTCATTCCTGGGGTGGTGGGGCAGGAATCTGCATTTTTAAGGCAGGTCAGGCTGGACTTGGTGAATGCTGTTTATGACTATCCAGGATCATGCATCCAGACTTCTCTCTGTTCACCAGAGAATGTGGCATCTGCCCCCTGCTCTACAGCTGGGCCCCCCAGCCCTGCGGTCAGACATGTTGACCAGCCTTCTGGAATACATCCATCAGGACCCACATGCCCAGGGCCTCATGTCTGTTGTCAGAGGCTGGGTTCCCCGAATAGCAGACCCTGAGTCAAAGATTCAGTGCAGGTGCAGGTATACTTAAGAGGGGTGTTCATTGCTGCGGCTGTTATAACAAATTACCACAAGTTTGGTGGTTTACAATCAAAATTAATTCTCTCCCAGTTCTGGAGGCCAGAAGTCAGCAATCATTATCTGTGGGCCGAAATCTCAGCATGGGCAGAGCTGCCCTCCCCTTGAAGGCTCTAGGGGAGAACCCACTCCTTTCCTCTCTTGGCTCCAGGTGGCTGGTGTTCCTTGGCTGATCTTGGCTTCTGCCTTCCTGTCACCTTCTCTTCCACTTGTATCAAAGCTCCCTCCACCTCCTACTTCTGACAATACCTGTGATTATATTTAGGACCACCCAGATATTCAGGAGAATCCCCCCACTTCAACATCCTTGATCGCAGTTACAGAGACCCTTTTACCTTATAAGAGAATGTTTGTAGGTTCCAGGGATTGGGACCTGATATCTTTGGGTGGCCATCACCAGCCTGTTCTACTGCCTCATGAAATAGTAGTGAATGTTCTTGGTTTATACATGTAAAGTGTCTACAAACCGCACCCACAACTAGAAACCTGCAATCATAGGCACCCCATTGTCCTCGGCAGCCAGGGAATTGGAACCTGACACCTCAGCCTCACCCCCAGAAGCCATGCTCTGGTTTTCCCCCGTACCTTCTTCTGTGTGCTTGTCTCATGATCCCTGGAAGCCTGACGGATGGCCAGTGGAACCTGGGCAGTGTAGGCCCCTGAAGACAGAAGGGCCATGTCCCACGCAGACACTCCATGAGCAAGTAGTGCTGGAGTCTGCAAGCAGTCAAGGGGAGCTTGTCAACCAGTTTGTCGGAGTAAACTTTTTCTGAAGAATTGAACCTTGTCCTTTTAAATGCCTCCTTCTTTAGATCTTTTATGAAAATGTTTCTGAAGTGTGTTACATATTCCCCAGCAGTCTTGAGACTGGAGCCTTTTGCAGCTAACTCAGTGACAGCTGCCACATGATTTTTGCTGTACCTGCCTGTCAACTGGACCAGCCTGAGAGGCAGAAAGGTGGCAAGGTGCCTGCTTCAAACTGAAAGCACGGGATACCTATAATGTCCTGGTTCTTAATTTTCCTGTCTCCTTCCACCTGCCAGAGTAGCTATAGTTTACATCTGTAGGTATTCCTCCTGCAGGCAGACACCCTCCCCTCACTTCCCCTTATTTTATTTTGACTCTTCTAGTAACTGTGGGCTGGGAGGTGATACAACTGAGGCTTGTTAGCACTTTTTGCAAAGGAAGAGTTAGTGGTTTCTCAAGGAGTTCTCTGAGGACGACCATATTTTTTTAAGATTTATTTTATTATTTATTTGCGAGAGAGAGAGAAAGAGCACGAGTGGGAG
The DNA here is from genome assembly GCF_905146905.1 of Nyctereutes procyonoides. Taxonomy (NCBI): domain Eukaryota; kingdom Metazoa; phylum Chordata; class Mammalia; order Carnivora; family Canidae; genus Nyctereutes; species Nyctereutes procyonoides. The sequence goes on from NW_026575126.1 coordinate 67,416,957, forward strand.
GGGCAGAGGAAGGGGAGAGAGAATCTCAAGCATATGCCAAGATGAGCGTGGAGTCTGACAAAGGGGGGCTCAACCTCATGACCCTTGGATCATGACCTGAACCAACACCAAGAGTTGGACACTTAACTGGCTGTGCCCCCCAGGCACCCCAACAATCATCTTTTACTATTATTATTATTATTAGCTTTTGTGCCTTCCTCCACCACCAAAAAGAAACACTTTGTATCCTCTCACCTATTTTTAGCTGACATCAAATTTTTTCATGAGTTGAAATGGTTGCAAAGGATAAAATGTCTCATGCATTGTAAATATTAGCATTATAAAAATGACACTTATGAAATAAATCGTTTCAATGTATCCAATGAAATCTAAATGCCATAGCAATTCAATAGCCATCATCTTTCATTTGAAGATACATGAACGAGTCTTTTTTAAATAGCCAAAAATGTTGTAACTTCCATGTCTCTCCTTGAACTCCTATTTCCATCCCATTTCGCCCACAGAATTGCATCCTAATGGAATATATTTTTATGCTTGAAAGTATTTTATTAATCATCCTATCATAACTCTCTCGACAAAAAGTATAGAAGTTAAAATTACATTTTTTAATTACCTGTGACCATAAAGCTCAAGAGTCAAAAAAATTTTTTTCTCCTGGTTTGAGCTAACAGTACAATTATGAGTATCCAATTTATCAAAACCAATTCATTATCCATTTTTATAAATAATTATAAGCATAAAAATAAAATGTTGTTAGAACTGCATCTCTTAATAAGATAGATGAGGCTATCTTAATTTTCTGTTAGATCATGAATCCATGGAGGGGTATAGCTCTGGCCACAAAGATCCAGAATTTAGCCTTAATTTTTCTTCTGTTGTTTTCAACAGAAACTGAAAAAATATATACTGGTTCATAAAATAAGTAGATGGGAATGGAAGGGGTTTTGTCACAGCAGCTCTACTCAGTGGTAAGAACTCCGTCAGCGTTATGGCCAAAATTCACATCATTAATTCTCATGAAAAGAATTTCCATCCACTGACAAGTTCAGTTGAGCTCCTTTAGTTGGATCAAATGCCCAGTTTTGGAGACCCCTTGAGTCACACCAGTTCTCCCTCTGCAATAGATGTATGCCAGAGACAACTTGAACTTGGCCTTCAAATACCAACCAGATGAGTACTTGGGTTGATAGAGAGCTGCCCTACTCATGGAGAATGTCAACTTTGCTTGGTCCGCATCCAGGGCTGTCCACCCAGACTCAGGAAGGGAAGGATTGATGCTGACTGGAGGCAGGAGGCTGGGCAGGGAGACCCACACAGCTAAAATGGTGCAATACCGAAGCTGATGATCAAGAGGAAGGAGGCCATTAGGGCTTTGACTCCGTGGTGCCAATCTTCAGCTTGACCCAATTTTTGAGGTGTTTCCAACAGAGTGGACCAGAAATTATCATCCATAGAGCTGCAACTCCTTTCATTTATCAATTTCTTATGTGTGTGTTCATTTCTTCATTCACCAAGTGTGTGGAGCCTTCCTTAGCTTTCCACCTTTTGTCTACCCAACTCTGTACTAAACATTTGGGACATACAGGTGAGTTCGGTGGGTTGCTCTTCCTCAGGGGACTTTCCATGGGGGGTGGGTGCAGGCAGATCAACAACAACCCTCACCCCTCTCTCTGGAATGGAAATCCAAGCCCTGAGTGTGGCAGGAAGAAAAGAGATTTGGGATCTGGAGGATTTTTTTTTCGGGTGGCGCTTCACACTATGTGCTCTGGACAAGCATCCCGCCTTTTCCCATCTGAATATGTTGGCATGGGGTAGGGGGATGACTCAGATCTCCAAGCATTCCCCAAATGCTGACACCCACCTTCCAAACTGCCTCCTTGGTGGATGATGTCAGGAAAGTCTTGGGGTGGGGGGACCTCAATGTGTCTGATGTCTAATGTCTCTAGATGGGTGCCCCCAGCTCCCCACCTAAACCAGAGCCTCATGCTGGACTTTGTCAGGTCACTGTACTTACCCAGTCATCCCTGTCTTCTTGTCTCTCTGTTTTTGAAACAGTGATGAGAGGGGCACCTGGGTGGCTCAGTGGTTGAGTGTCGTCTGTCTACCTTTGGCTCAGGTCGTGATCCCGGAGTCCTGGGATGAATCCTACATCAGGCCTCCCATGAGGAGCCTGCTTCTTCCTCTGCCTTTGTCTCTGCCTCTCTCGTGAATAAGTAAATAAAATCTTTAAAAGTAAAAAAATAAAAAAAATTAAAAACCAGTGATGATTTAGAAATTTTGTTGACTGTTGCCACTTAAGCACTGGGGGATGTGATTTTCAATCTTTTTTCTTTCTTCTCTCTCTCTTTCCCTCACCCCTTTCACCACCTTCCTTGTCCATTTTCTCCTGTCTTTTTGTGGAATTTTTTTTTTGGTTCTTTTTTTTTGAGATCAGATTTATTGAAGCATAATTGACATACAATAAAATTCCCTTCTCTGCTTGGACATTTATATGAGTTTTCACAAATGCCTGCAATGTGTAACTACTGTAGTCAAGATATAGAGCATTTTCATTGTGCTACAAAATTGCCTCCCACCCCTTTAGAATCGACCCCTCCCCCTGCCCCCATCTTGGCAACCATGGACATGATCTCCCTCTCTAGCGGTTTGCCTTTTCCAGATTAGCGTATAAATGGAATCATACAGCTTGTTGCCTTTCAGGTCTGGCTTCTTTTCTCAGCCTAATACACACTGGTTTTGCATATGTACCATGGTTTGTTTATCTACTCTCCAGTTGAGAGACACTTGGGTCGTTTCCAGTTTGGGGCAATTATGATTAGACTTGCCATGGAGATTAGAGCATAGGTCTCTGTGTGGACATAAGTTTTAATTTCTCTTGGATAAATGCCCGGGATCAAGATGGCTGGGTCAAATGCTAAGTACTTTTAACTTAGTGATTCTCAGCAGGGGATGATCTCCACCATCAGGGGACATATGGCAGTGCTGAGGCCATCATTCGTTGTCACACTGTGGGTGTAGATGACGAACCCCATGGTTGAGCACTCTCAGGCCCAAACGTCAGCAGGGCTCCAAGTAAGAAAGCCTGGCTTCCACTTTTAAGAAACTGTCCTCCAGAGTGGCTTCACGTCCTCTCCAGCATTTGATGCTCTCAATCTTTCCTTTAAAAAATATTTTTTTATTTTAGCTGTTCTAATAGGTGTGTAATCACATCTCCTCATGGTTTTAATTTGCATGTCCCTAATGACTAATGATGCTGAGCATCTGCAACTTATTGACCATCCGTGCACAGCTAACCCTTGCACCATGCAGGGGCTAGGGGCACCGATGCCCAACGTCCCCCCATAGCTGAAAATCCACATATAACTTTTGACTTCCCCCAAATCTAACTACTAATAGCCTACTGCTGACCAGAAGCCTTGTGGATAGCATAAATAGTCAATTAACACCTATTTGGGATGTGGTGTGTATTATATACCATACGCTTAGAATAAAGTGAGGGAAAAGCAAATGTTATTAAGGAAATCATAAGGAAGAAAAAATACAATTACACAATAGTATTGTGTTTATTTTTTAAAGATTTGCATGTAAGTGGACCTGCACAGTTCAAACCTGTGTTGTCCAAGGGTCCATTGTACTTGCTTTAGGGGTCTGCCCATAACTTTTATCCATTTTCTACTGAATTATTTTTTTTCCTTATTATACATACTTCTTTTTTTTTTTTCCTATTTTAAGCCCCGTAACAGTCCTGTGAAGCAGATTTGATAACTCACATTTTATACATGAGGAAACAGACTCTGAGATGTCATAGGGCACATGGCAAAATCCGGGGTCTCTGACTCTCCCCCCACCATCCAGGCGTGTTTGGTGTTAGAGCCCGTGCTCTAAGCCAAATAGAGCATCCAACCACTTTTGTTCTTCCCTCCCTCCTTCCTTGTTCTGTTCCTCATTCTCTCCTCTCCTTTCTCCTTTGGCAGACAAGTTCTTTCTTTGAATGAACAAGATGAAAATCAAACCAATTTTTTCAAGGAAACAAATTCTGTGTACTTCTTGATGAATGCTGGCCTACTTAGCTCAGGGGAAGAATTTGAGAACAGAAATGTCTTTGCTCCTCCAGGCCAGAACTCATGCTGAGATGGGGGGAGGGGTTATATTAGAATTTTGACAGAGCCAAGGATTGTTTGGATGAAAAACAGATCCCCATTTGAGCAGGAATGTGATCTCAGGGCAAGAACAGAGGGATGAGGTTACTGAGGGCCTTGATATACTAGACTCCAAATTAACGGCTTAGGTGCCCACTTTCTTGCAAACCTGAGACATTGGCCATGTTTCCTTGGCTGTGACTTAATAATTACAACCTGTGTTCCAAGGAAGGCTTCGTTCTTCGCTAAATGAGCAACATAAAAAGCCAGTTTCCAAATATGTGCAGCGTGAGACACATTTGGTGGAGTTAGCATCAGAATCTCATCAGCAACAAAAGAAAGAGAGTAAACACTTGGGGAGGCTGCTGGTTGGATTGATTCAATAAAATTCTCCGAAAGGAGCATCAGGGTCTCCAGCTTCTGATGCTCACGGGCCATGGTGCCATTTCTGCCAGCACCCACAACCCCAGATGCTCCTTGGAAGAACCAGGAGGGCACAAACTTGCAGCCCCTGTGTGGGAGTGGGAGCGGGGTGGGATCACTGCACATCGGAAGCCCCTCAATCTCTGGCTGCTCCCTCATATCGGCCCCCAAATGTCTCCCTTTGTGAGCAACTGTCTGATGTCTTTTTTCTTCCTGACACTAAAAATGTGATGTCTTTTCCAACACCATCCAGTTCTCCGACTTTCCACGCACCAACTAAGCATCCTACAGTTCAGTCCTATTCTGACACTGACTCTCAGAGTTGACACAAAGCCCACATATGAAGGGCTCAGCCCTGCAAGATTGCAACACCCCCCCCCCCACTTCAGACACCAGTGACAAGTCCCAGGGGCCACTTGTACTTCTGGCTGATTGGCTGTCAATTCGGGGGTGCCCACACTTCCTCCTCGTGTTTGATAATTCACAGAACAACTCACAAGACTCTGTAAACACTTTGCTTATATTCACGAGGTTATCATAAAGGGTGCAGCTCCAGAACAGCCAGTGGAAGAGGCGTGCAGGGCAAGGTCCGGAGGAAGGAGTGCCGAGCTTCTGGGTCTTCCCTGGCACACCACCCTCGGAGCGGGTCAGTGCATTCACCACCCTGGGACCTGTTGCATTTTATATCCCAATCTCTAGCCCCTCCCCCTTACCAGAGGCTAGGGCATGAGGCCGAAAATTCTCCCACCGCCTGATCCCATACTTAGTCTTTTTGGGGACTAGCCCCCATCCTGAAGCTACCCAGGGGCCCACCCTGAGTCACCTAGTTAGTATAAATTCTGGTGTGGGGGAGAATGATTATAGCAATTAGTGATAAGGGTCCTGGGAGAGGACTGGAGGGGCAGGACTGACTCCGGGTTGGGGTGTGGACATGAGCGAGTGGGGCCTAAAGGCGGGGGTGGCACCAAAGTTAAGGGCTGGGAGAAGGGAGAGCCGGGCTGGAAAGAGGCTGGAACTGGGCAGGCAGCGAGCCAGACCAGGAGCCCCAGGCTCTACCCCAGCCAGCCACCCCCTCCCTTTGCTCGTCCCACTGTGACAGGGCCAGAAGGTTTGTGCACATCTGGCGGAGCAGGCCCCCAGCTTAGCCAAGGCCCGCGGGAGGGGTGCCACTAGGCTACAGTTCCCAGAAGATAGAAGCAAGAGAGCAGGATCAGGAGGATGTGTGGGGTCAGGAGAGTCCATGAATTGACAATTTCGTCAGTCCAGAAGCTGCCATCAGAGGCAATAGTCCAGAGGAGTTTGATCCAGACGTCCCTGCTACGTAGCCAACCCCAGGAAAGAGATCAAGCTTTAGAAGCCAGCTCAGAGGGCAGATGTGAGCACCAGCCCCTCCTCGGCCAGCCTGCCCCAGGTCCTGGGACTCACAGTATTCACAGCTGCTCTCTTCCCCAGACCTGCAGCCAGGTCTGCCAGAGGCTTAGGGGCAAGTGGCCCAAATCCCTGAGTCATTATTCTGGGTGGGGCCTCCCGGACCTAATGCTGACCCCAACAAAGGCTGACGCCCAGTGGCATCCTGCCAGCCCGCACACCTGGGGTAACAGGTAGAACCAGGTGGTTCTTCAGGAGTCATAATGAGACTTGTTCCAAGCCCCCAACCATCGAGGTTCCCAGGGGAGCCAGAGCCTGGAGATACCATGACTCATTAGCTATTATTTTTAGTTTTATGCCACAGAAGATGTGCAGCAACGAGATCAGCTTAAATGTCTTGCTATAAAAAGGATGATGGATGGGGGGCGGTGGGAAAAGAGGGAGAACAAGTCAGACATAGAGATCAAGGGGAGGAAAATAAGAAGTACACCAAGACTTTAGCAAGGGTTCCCGCTAAATGGCAAGTTGAGGACCAATCCTAAAATATTTCTATAAAGAATTTATTTCTTTTAATAATAATTAAAAAATACATGTTAGTTAAGTAAATACACAAGGCATGAGGAGCCCCAAGGAACCCCTCAAGACTCAGCGTGATGCAGGCCTCCTACCTAGTTACTGGCCTTGCTGCAAAGACTACCTCCCTCCTAAGGATTTTGAAGAATGTTCTGGAAACAACATGGACCACACGTGCACTCCTGAAATGGCTTTCTCACCTCCTGGCGTTCACACCATGTAGTCACCTCTCCATGGATGCAGGTCTAGTTCTTGTAGCCAAGAGGACATGAAATGAGGGAGCATGTGACTTCAGAGGCCAAGTCGTAAAGGACATTGTAGCTTCACCTTGTACACCTTAGACCCCCACTCTAGCTGAAGCCAGCCACTGTGTCAGAAGGACACTCCAGCAGCTATGTGGAGAACTGAGGCCTCCCAGCAACTGCCAGCACCAACACGGCAGCCACTCGAGTGAATCGCACAGCAGACGCTCCTCCAGCACCAGTCAAACCTTCAATCACCTGAGTGCAACCACATGAGAGATCAGGAGCCAGAACCCTCCAGCTCAGCCACTCTGGAACCACTGAGCTACAGGAACCATAGGATAATAAATGTTTTCTTCCTTCTTTTAAGCCACTAAGTTTGAGGGAATAGATCATGAACACAAATGGTGACTTCCATTGGAAAGGCCTGGATCACCACCTGAGCCCCAGAGCCAGGGATGTGGGCATCTTACTGACCACAGGCTTGAGACCCACACACCCAATGGGATGAGGGTCGTGGGGGGTGAGGGAGGTGAGTGAGGGCAGTTGATGCACAGGCAATGTTGGATCCTGTTATTATTATTGTGATATCTTGCTCATCATAGATTTTTTTTTGGTCTCACTTTTGATTTTTTTATTTTATTTTTTATTTTTAATATTTTTTAAAGATTTTATTTATTTCTTCATGAGAGACACACACACACATAGAGAGAGAGAGAGAGAGAGAGGCAGAGACACAGGCAGAGGGAGAAGCAGGCTCCATGCAGGGAGCCCAATGTGGGACTTGATCCCAGGTCTCCAGGATCAGGCCCTGGGCAGAAGACGGTGCTAAACCACTGAGCCACCTGGGCTGCCCCTCACTTTTGATTTTTTAAAGCGTTGCATTAAATTATTGTTTACCGGGATCCCTGGGTGGCGCAGCGGTTTGGCGCCTGCCTTTGGCCCAGGGCGCGATCCTGGAGACCCGGGATCGAATCCCACGTCGGGCTCCTGGTGCATGGAGCCTGCTTCTCCATCTGCCTGTGTCTCTGCCTCTCTCTCTCTCTCTGTCTCTCTGTGACTATCGTAAATAAATAAAAATTTTAAAAAAAATTATTGTTTACCTTAATTGCTGAGTTTTTGGCACCCCTTAAACTGGGCGCCTTGAGGTGAGTGCCTCACATGCCTGGCCTCTTCCTGGCCCTCTTCCGTGGTCAGACTCCATCCCACCTGCAAGCCTCCATTATGCTCCTCTGCCCTTGTCCATGGGGGCTCAGGGGGAAGGAGTCACCCCTCTGCTAACTCAGAGTACCTAGTAGGGCTGAAACTCCATGCCCTGCGTGTCTGGCATTCCTGTGTGATTACCAAGAGCACCACAGTCAAACATGGTGGTCTTGCCACATGTGGCTACTGAGCATTTGACGAGCAGCTCATCCAAACTGTTCTGTGCTATAAGTGTACGTCAGATACACCTCAGTTTCCAAAGGTTTCCTACAAGAAAAATAATGTAAAAATTTCTATCCTGAAATTTTTTTATTGATTAGTGATCTCCTTTAGATATAGTCTGGATACATCTATCATATATGTATTATATATTTTAGGTATATTCCTTTTTTTTAAATGTGGTCAATATTCTATTTCCATTGGGTAGCCTTATTCTGGATCATTCTCCACTTCTTTCCCCAGGATCGTTTCCTGAGTACCCTTCAAAAGCCAGTTCTGCAAGCTGAGACTGAACCTCCCTTGGAAACCCAGCCTCAACCATCCTAATTGATCCCGAGGCTGTGTGAATACCCCTGATGTCCAGAAAAAATTAAAAAATAAAAACCCAAGAAGGTGAAGATTATAAAATATGGCCTCATATTTTTCTATCTCCCCATCACTTCCCTCTGCAGGAATGGAAACATCCACCATCCTCCAGCACTTTCTAGCCTCTCTCTCTTTCCCCTCTTGCTCTGCCCTTAGCTGGCTTCTCTTCTCACCCACTCTAGTGGCTCACATGCGTGTCCTCAGACACCAGAAATGTGTTGTGAAGATGAAAAGGGGAGACCTCTTCATCTTCCAGGTGGAGCCAGGACCCCAGGGTAGAGGCTACAGGATGTGGGTTTCAGCTCCAAGAGAAAGAAATGTATGCCAGAGCAGGGCCACATCACCTGAGACAGGCCCCCTCGGGACACCTGTCACCTGCTGTGTCTGAACAGAGGCCAAATGACCAGTACCAGGCTCGGAGATGCTCATCTGCACCAGAATCACCCAGAAAGTGTGTCCCAAAGGCAGATTTCCAGGGATCCACACCCCTAGAGATGTTGACTCATCAGTCCTGACAAAGGGGCATCAAAGTCTGAGTTTTTAAAAGGAATCCTAAGAGCCACATTTTGAGAAGAAGAAATCCCTATGCTGGCTGAAGGCAACTCTTGTAGGCTACGGGGCTAGCTGCTAAGTTAGTGTTTGTTGAAAGACTAAATGAACAAACGAATGGTGAATGAATTTGAAGACATATTAATATTCCAACAGCCTCTTCCTGTTGGATGAGAGAGGCAGCTGCTCTTGGAAAGGAACCTTATCTCAGCAACAATCCTCAGACACCTGAAAAACTTGCTGTCTTCAACAGTGTTGTTTTTTTTTTCCCTTTGGAAATGTATTTTATTCCCTAAGAAAATATTTAGCAAAATTTTTAGAGGTTTTTTTCCTGAGTTGACAAAGAGAAGTATTCCCATTTGGAGCTGATTCGTTTAGATCTAACATCTTTATGGGACAGACAATATTTAAAGTAATACTTTTAAAAAATAAAGTAATACTTTTTAATTAGTATGCATCTAGTTGTTACATATAGAAATAGCAAGTGTTATATTTTTCTAGAAAGAATAATATACTAGAAAAAAATTTTAATTTTTTTGTATTTAGGATACTTTAAAAAAATTTTTTTCCTTATCAACATTCTAAGCATTTACAATGAGCCACTGTATAAGGGTATTATAAATTTTTAAAAAATTTTTAACTTAAATTCGATTAATTAACATATAGTGTATTAGTTTCAGAGGTAGAGTTCAGTGATTAATCAGTCTTTTGTTCAATTTAATTCAATTAATTAAATACAGTGTATTATTATTATTAGTTTCAGAAGTAGAGTTCAGTGATTCATCAGTCTTATAGAAAACCCAGTGCTCATTCCATCACATGCCTGCCTCAATGTCCATCACCCAGTTATCCCATCCTGCCACTCACCTCCCCTCCAGCAAACCTCCATTTGTTTCCTATGATTAAGAGTCTCTAAAATTAAAAAAAAAAAAAGTCTCTTATGGTTTGTTTCCCTGTCTGATTTCATCTTGTTTCATTTTTCCTTCTCTTCCTCTATGTTCATCTGTTTTATTTTGTAAATTCCACATAGGAGTGAGATCATATGAAAATTGTCTTTCCCTGATTGACTTATTTTGCTTAGCATTGGACAATGTTATTTTAACAGTCTTGGCTTAATGTGACCTTGGGACAGAATTCTTCTGGCCTGAGCACCCTCAGCATTCTCAGATGAGACCTGGGTCTGAGTTAGTGAGAATAAACAAGCTGCTTTAAAGATCTCCATTGGTCATTTGTGTATTATTTGGCTTGGGCCGCCATAACCAGATACCAAAGCTTGGGTGGTTTAAACAACAGAAATTAGTTTTCTCTCGGTTCTGTCCTGGAGGCTGGAAGTCTGAGATCAAGGTGTCGGTAAGGTTGGCGCCTCCTGAGGTCTCTCTCCTTGGCATGTAGACGACTGGCTTCTCCCTGTGTCCTCAATGGTCTTCCATCATGTTTGTCTGTGTCCTAATCTCTTCTTACAAGGACACCAGTTATGTTGGGTGAGGGCCCACCCTACTGACATCATTTTACCTAAATTCCCTCTTTAAAGACCTCATCTCCAAATATGGTCACATTCTGAGGTCCTAAAGGTTAGGACTTCAACATATGAATTGGGAAGGAGCCACAGTTCGTCCCGTGACAATTTGCAATCAGAAATTTCTGATTTCCAGGGCACCTGGGTGACTCAGTCAGTTAAGCATCTGCCTTTGGCTCAGATCATGATCCCAGGCTCCTGGAATCCAGTCCCTCATCGAGCTTTGTGTTCAGTGGGGAGTCTGCTTCTCCCTCTGACTCTCCCCCTGATTGTGCTCTCTCTCTCTCTCTCTCTCATAAATAAAATCTTTAAAAAGGAAAAAGAAATTTCTGATTTCCAAAGAGTCTTGAGTCCTCATCTATTGGAATGGAATCTATACTCCGAAACCCAGAGGTCAGGGCTCTGGGGACTCCTAGAACACACAACAAAAGTGAAACAAAGTCATTAATAACTGCTTGCAAATAGCATGATCTGGACAGTGGTGCTGGTCCTGTTGTCTAAGAGGGTGGCACATGGGCTGGTTCCCTTAGTAACCACACAGAGAGGGCCCTGTCTTCCCTGCTTGCTTGTTGAGACCCTTCCCAATAAGACCCCCTCTCTGTGCACAGCCTCCTCCTCCTCCTTGAAACTTCCTCTCTCTTTTCTCACATTTGGGCTTGGGGAGGTTGAGTCACCCTGAAGGAGCTTGACAAAATGGCTCACAAAAGTGTTTTTATTTTAATAATTATCAGCCCCAGATGCTTCCCTGGTGAGACTCCTCACTTGAGTGGTGATAAACACAGCAACCGGAAAGTCACTTTATTAAACCATAAATGTTTGCCACAAATCACAACTAAATTAGCCCTTGGTGGAAGCTGCACAGAAGCCCGGCTGCTGCTTTCATTCCGTGAGGAAGGGAAAGGTAACGACATACTTTGAACACTGTTTCATTAGGCTTTAAAAATCCCCGGTGCCACTCTGTCTTGTGGGTTTGGACGTGCTTGGCATACATGTACGTGTGCATGCACGTGTGTCAAGGATGTTGAGAGTGGAAGGGGATGGAAGAGCAGTCGTCTTTGCTGCCAGCCCTGGCGCAGGGATCGCCATCACAGCCATCACAGCCCACCTATCCGTCCGTCCTGCAGCTGGAGCAGAGACCAGATCTCCCTCCTCCCCTCAATGCCTGCATTTGAGCAATGACTATATAGAGATCCAGTGCTGCAAAAACTAAGCCAGGAGCCCCTCTCCAACATGTTCTTGGGAATCCCTTCTTCTTTCTTGGACTCAATTTTTTCAGCTGCAAAAGGGAGGAAATGGGGTAAGACAGTGGTTTCCAAACCTTGTGTCATGGAACAGAGGCACCTCAGAGTTCCCTGTGATGAATCAGGGGAAGTCGGAATGGGCAGACTCCAAGCTCCCCACTTCACTTCCACCCAAACAGTTCTACCTTTACCTGTTTTGCATGTTGTGGCCCTGGAGGGGATTTTTTTTTTAAGGGGTCTGAAGCCAAAAACTGTTTGAAATACATTTGATTTAGTGGCCTCTAGGGAGGTTTCTGGTTCTGGGTTTCATGAAACTGTGATTCAATCATGTGATTCTGGGACCAGAACAGACTTTTGGTGGAGGAAGTTTATTCTCAAGCTGCTCTTCAGTGGATGGTCATCTCCACACCTGTCTGGCAGTAGGGTCTTGTGACTCTACCTGGTATCATAAGTAACCCAGTGCTGGTTGTTTGTTACCATGTCTGATGACTCTTATGCCCCCTGGAGAGCCTGGCTATGGTAAGTCAGAGTAATAACACCAGTCTTCCCTTCCTGTGCCTGTGGCAGGCATCACTAATCAATCCCCATGCTTTCCTGCTGAGCCCAGATTGGGGTCCAGCATCCTTCTCATTCCATTGTTCCAGACAGCCCCACCAAATGATAGGCAACAGTATGCAAGATGCAACCTATTCACCAAGATTTTCTCCTTCCCTTCTTTTTTTTTTAAAGATTTTATTTATTTATTCATGAGAGAGAGAGAGAGAGAGGCAGAGACACAGGCAGAGAGAGAAGTAGGCTCCACACAGGAAGCCCAATGTGGGACTCAATCCCAGGTCTCCAGGATCACACCCTGGGCTGAAGGTGGTGCTGAACCGCTGAGCCCCCCCCCCATGGCCCTTTCCTTCCCTTCTTGATAGAAAAGTCCCTGAAGGGCAGCTTGGGTGGCTCAGCAGTTTAGTGCCTGCCTTTGGCCCCAGGGCGTGATACTGGGGACCCGGGATCGAGTCCCACATCGGTCTCCCTGCATGGAGTCTGCATCTCCCTCTGCCTGTGTCTCTGCCTCTCTCTCTCTCTCTGTGTCTCTCATGAATAAATAAATAAAATCTTTAAAAAAAAAAAAGTCCCTGAAAACATGGGGACAGACCTTGTTGTGGCTTGTGCACGGTGGTCTTCAAAGCATCTCCTTTCCTGTTCATAGGGAGCTTGGGGAATATCTGTATCTATGGTGGCTCATATCCAAGATGGCACATCCTGGTGTGGTCCCCTCCCACACTGAATACTGCTGACCTGCGTAACCAGCAGGATATTGTGGAAATGACATCATGACTTCAGACACTAGAGACCATGTAAGGCCTTGGGGCTTCTGCCTTGTTCTTTCTTGGATTACACCCCTTGGAGGAAACCAGCCACCATGTTGTGAGGATACCCTGGGGAGAGGTCCACATGCCACCCCCAGCCAACAATTAACTTGCCAGCCACGTCAGTGAGCCCCCCTGGGAGCAGATTTTTCCAGTCCCAACCAAGGCTTCAGATGACAACAGCACCAAAGACATCCTGACTGAACCTTGTTAGTGAACCCCCAGCTAAGCCACACTCCCGTTCCTGACCCACAGACCTTGTGTGAGATGATAAATGTTTACTGTTTTATGCTGCTAAGATTTGGGGTGATTTGTTATGCAGCCATGGGTAGCTGTTGCAATATCTGAATCTACATGTTCCAGGGAGGACTCCAGCACAAAGAAAGGTACCATGGTGATACCATAACTAATCATGGACTGTCACAGAGCTCTATAAATAGAGGATAATTTGACCCCAGGGAAGGTGAAATGTTAGTAGGGAAACTGAGTGGGAGTTTCTTGACGTGGCTCTGACTCACCCAGTGATTCCTCACTATGGCATTGCTTTTCCTTCTACCTCTGCCCATACAAGCACATCTCTGACTGTATTTACTAGTCAAAACCAGAAGGCCTCAGGTCTCTCTCACCTTAAGAACTTATCATCTAAAATCATAATGAGGAGGCCCAAATAAAGAGGAAAGAGAAAAACAAACATTTTGGTTTCCCACTGCCTTTCTCTTTTTATTAAAATACTTGTCCATCATGATTGTGAATCCTGCACCCTAACGAGTCACCTGCACCTGCTTATTGCTTTGATGGGAGATCTTTTTTATTTGTTTGGGCTGAAGCTAAGTCATAGATTTACCACTTTGCTCATGACCGGTCTTAAAACACATGATTTAAGTTCTCAGAATGCAAATAACTCCAGATATCCTCATAAATGGAGATGCCAAGGAGGGTTTTACTGTTGGAAAGAAAATAGCAAACAAGAAATAATGCTGATAACAGTAAAATGGTCTCTGTATCTACAAAAGAAAAGAGACACAGAAAGAAGGAGGAAAAGAGGGGAGGGAGACATCATGACAGCTGAAATTGTGACAAAACTTAATTTTAAACTCTGGAGAACCAGCCTCCACTCACCTCTCTTATATTGTCGTTGGTCCGTGAGGTTTAATGCCTGCTTTCCTGGCCTGCCTCTGGAATGTCTTCCCCCAACTGACCTACAAACACTTTATGTGGAAAGAGAGAGAGGACCCCCATGGCCTCACAATGGGTCTGATAGATGGATTCTTGGCTGCATATAGGCAACCTCCATGCCCAGCAGCCACCACAATGCCCAGGTCAGCCACACCTGCTCAACAAATGTTTGTCCAGTGACGGAGTAAATGAAGAAGGCATCCTGTGCAGTTAACTGGGCACTTATGTCACTGTGATCACCCTGGGGGCCTGCTTGAGCCTAGCAAGGGAGATATTCTCCCCATTTTACAGATGGGGTTACTGAGGTTCAAAGAGGTTTAGTAATTCCTGCTAGCAAAGGGCTGGCAAGGAAGGATCAAAAGCCAGATGTCCCTACTTTATGTCACAATGAAGCTGGAAGAGGGAGGATGGACTTGAAAACAAGACAGAGCTGAAGTTCAGGGATTGTGGTGAAGAGAAGCAGGCCCAGTCAACCCCTCCATCAACAGATACCTATAGCGATGCCTTCTCAGCAACACAATGAATCTTCTGGACATTGGCTGTACCTTCAGAATATTCTTTTCCCTTCCTCTGAGAGCAGCATCTTTGATGTTTGGATGCCGGGGAGGGAGGGAGAAGGCAGCGTGACCCTCTTCCAAAGGGTCACCTGGCCCCGTACTGCTTCTTGCCTCTGCCCAATGCCCCCCCCTTAGAAGAGTTGTTCTTACCCTGGCCACTCACTGGACTTACCTGGGGAGCTATTAAAAATACTGCTGCCCTGGCCCTGTCCCAGAGAGTCTATAATTCAAAAGCACACCAGGTCTGAGAACAGCTGCCCCAGGGAGAGATGGTCACCTTTAGGAAGAATGGTCCAGCTTCATAACTACCAGGAACTACCACAGTCTTGGTGTTGGAGGCCTTGGACTTCAGTTCTAGAATCTGGGCCTCACCCCAGCCACCTTGGAATCTGTTTGAAATGACAGATGCTGTCCTCAGCTTCCAATCCAGTAGCCTGGGTAGACCTGGGAGGCAATGCTTTTATTGAGACACACATGGCTGGAGAGATCCAGGAACTAGGCTGAGTTCAGATGCAAAAAGTGTCTCTTTTCAGCTCTTCCTTCAGCTGTATCCTCTTTAACCATGAAGGACGAGTGCTAATGGCTGCTATTTAGGATTAGTTGGTGCCAAATCACCTGCAGGCAGCCATTACTCTCTGTTAATGGGGGAAGAGCCTCCAGGGAGCTGCTGAGGCCAGGATTCCAGATGTATATAGATGTCACTTCTCAGAGTCAGGCTTGTCATCCCTGAGGTTGTGGCGTCCTCAGTGCGGCGCTGACTGCCATTCCAGAGATACTGGGATTGCCCCCACTCCCAGTAGGTGCATTTGGGTATAACCAAACCAATGGGAACTGAACCCCATTGTGTGCCAGGCACTGTGGTGGGCCAGGGAGATAAACATGAGGGACCCTGGGCCAAGGGAGTTACCAACCAGGAGTAAACCATGATGATGCTACATGAGGAATGGACACCTAAATGGCCAGGGAGTAGGGGTAGGGGGACTTCATGGGAGATGCAGCCTTGGTGGGGTGTCCTAGAGGATGGAGGATTCCTCAGGAAGACACCAGTGTCACACAGAGAGATGGGACAGAGTGACAGAGGTTAGGGAGACAAGCCTAAAGCCACAGGGGCCTGATTACAAGGGCCTTGAAGCCAGGGAAGGAGTGTGAGCCATGATCCTAAGAGCAGCAGGGAGTCTTTGAAGGTGTTTAATGGCTGTTTCAGAAAAGGTGCTGGCCGGAGGGGCCTTCATCTGCCACTGGACAGATGGGACTGAGGTATAGACTCTTGAGTCCAGAGGCAGGTGTAGACTCTGGCTCTGTCACTTCCTTCAGGGACTCCCTGGGCAAGTTCCTGACTCCCCTTGGTTCATTCCTATTCCCTTTACTGTAAAATGAGGGTGAGGAGGGTACCTTTCACATGTGGAAAGGCAAGTATGAAGTCTCATAACGCTTGTGAAACATTCAGCATCATGTCTGCCCCATGACGAGCTCCCAATAACAGTCAGCTCTTATAATCATTCGCCTGCAGCCCCTAACACTGTCCCACACATATCCTGATGTTTAGAATATATGATGAAATGAACAAACAAATTAATGAATGAATTAAGTCTAACCTCATTTTATAAATATAGGACCTGAGGGGTGCTTGGGTGGCTCAAAGCGGGTAAGAGTCTGACTTTGGCTCTGGCCATAATCTCAGGATCCTGGGATTGACCCCTGTATGTAGCCCACATCAGGCTCAGTAGGGGGTCTGCTTGTCCCTCTGCCCATCCCCCTGCTCCTGCTTTCTCTGTCTCTCAAATAAAGAAATAAAGTCTTTAAAGAAAAAAAAAAAACAAAAAGTAAACATAGTACCTGAGAATATCAGGTCAAAACTATGACCCAGGGCAATATAGGTATCAAGGAACAACTTGAGACAGATTTGTACATTAACAATTAAGGGCCAAAATAATAACCCAAAGCCCTCCTAGACACTGTAGTACCTTCCTCAACCCTGTCTCAGGAGAGACACAATAAAGTGATGGTCCAAACTGGAGTTGTCTTTGAGTTTCACCATATTTCTGTCATGTTAAAGTTCTTGTATTAATCAATATAGGAGAGGCTTTGTTCATTAACAAAATAACACCAGCATCTAAATGACTGAACACAACAGGTTTCTTTCTAGTTCACAGTATATATCTGGCATATGGCGGCAGGGCCAGGGGAAGGAGCAGAGATGTTTCTCTATGCAGCTACTCAGGGATCTCAATCGCACAGCCAGGGGAAGAGGAGAGACTGGAGGATCGTGCTTCATTTTTAGCGCCTCAACTCAGAAGTGATATAGGCCACTCCTTATATATCATCAGCCAGATCTGACCTAACAGTAAGGGCGCAGTTGCCACGAGCTGGGAAGCAATGGTCAACAGGAGATTGATGGACAAGAGTAATATCCACCCCAGTTCTTAATCCACCTTTTTTTCTAACTAGAACATTTAATCAGTGCACCTCATTCAAAGGATCTGCTGCAGCTAGCTAGGTCAGATTTACAGAAATCCAATTTGAAACTTTCTGTACCTCCTCTTTTCTTCAGGAGGGGACTGAGTTTTGCTTGAATGACTGCTTTCTTTCTGTAGCTTACAAAGTCATAGGCAGAGAGCGTTATAGATCTACTGTGGACTTTGCTATATGCGTTGATTTTATGTCCACATTCATGTTCATTATTAGGCTGCTGTTCCCTTATTTAGCCAATCTTATGGCAACAAATACAAGTTTGGATGGAGATTAGGGGGTTAAATTAATCTGACAACAGTATCTTTGCTTGCTATTACAGTGGAGCTTATAATATCAGTTGGGCTGATTTAACAAAATTTATAATGTATTCCGCAGTTGATGGCTTGAGCCTAATTGAACACAAATTTATAATACCATCCAGTGTTGTAATTAAAATGTGGTAAAATTAGCCCATCAAATATTGTATATACGCACACTCTCACAAAGCCATCAACAGCTTTGTTTTGTATACGGTCAATTACGTTTTCAAAGTGGAATCCTCAGAAGAATCCATCAGACAAATCAAGATGAAAGGAAACCAGTTGAGAACTTAAGCCTGCTCTAAACTGACAAGGAAACACTTGGAAAATTGTTTTCAGACAATGAGAGAAATTAATTTTCCAATGTGGTGATTTGGGGGCACAATTAGTCTCCCATGTTATTTGAATGACCACAGGATTATGGGAGCCCTGAGGCAGCTCAGATGCATGAAAAGAGAGTTGTCCGTGTATCTCTGTCTAGAGTCCAGGCCATGGAGGAAAGAGAAAACAAGATGTTCTTCCCCCAAAAAACCATGATGGCACTAAAAAGGCAGATTTGCCGCAGGGATGAATCATTAGGTGGGCTTCATTAACTACAATCGTCATTTGCTATGTGATGACTTATTCTATCATGGGGGGCATCTTCAGATCAAAATTGCATTTCGAGTCTAGAAATACTCCTTCCTTAAATATTTTAGAAGAAGAATGAAAGGAGCATCAGGACACAGTGCTAGCGATGGGGAAAATGTTCTCACCATCAAGGACTCACGTTTGCATTTTTATTAGCCTTCTGCTGAGGTACAGTGGAGGGGTGCTTTCTTCAACCAGGAAAAAGCAGAGGAAGGAATGGACTCATAAGGAAATGGCTTGGTTGTGCCTCTTATTTGGGGCATAAATACTGATCTGTTCCAGGCAGGGGCTTTTCCAGCGGAGCTAGCCCCACTCTCCCCTCACTGCCCCCTAGTAGTGTTGGGTTGAACTTAGAGTTAACGGAAGGCAAGGCTAAGACCTCAACTTCAAGTTCAGGGGTTTCCCAAAACCACTTCCAGTTTCAATAATTCACCAGAGCAACTCACAGGACTCAGGAAAGCACTATGCTTACTATTAGAGTTTTGTTAGAACAGAAGAATGTAAATTAGAACCAGCCAAAGGAAGGCTTGTGTGGTCAAAGTCTGTTAGGAGCCCAAACATGAAGCTTCTGTGGTCTCTCCCCAAGGAGTCCTGGACAGTGTTTCCCCCTCCCAGCCACGGTGTGTGACAAAACTCAAAATGCATATTGCCAACTAGGGAAGCTCATGTGAGCTTCAGTGTCCAGGGTTTTTATTGGGGTTTTATTATGCAGGGATGATTGACTCCTTCATGGCTGAACCCAGTCTCCAGCCCCCTCTCCCGCCAGAGGTCAAGCTGATATCACATAGCTGAAAGCCCCAATGCCATAATCACATGGTTGGTCTTTCCACTGTGGCCAGCCTCCACCCTGAGTCATCCCCTTGACTTAAACCATCTGGGGGGGTCTTCCAGAGTCACCTCATTAGCATACATGATCAGGGCTGAGAGGCACATGAATAACAAATATCCTTCTATTGCTTGGGAAATTCCCTGTGCATAGAGGTTACCTCCCAGGAGCTAGGACAAAGTCTCTCTTTAGGGGAAACCAAATGCCATAGACACAAGGTGACATTCCCCACCCCCTCCAGGGAGGAAGGACCAACTGTACCTCATTGGGTTTGACCTGTGGGCAGACCCAGCCAGAGCCCAGGTTTATCTGCCCAGGACACCTGAATTGTCCAAATCACACACACATCAGATAATGTCCCTCTAGCCTCACACCTGGAGCTGCACCTGCCTCTCACTATGCCCTCTTTTATTTTTCCAGAGACAACTGAATTCACTTCATATGCCCTCTTTTTAAAAAGATTTTATTTATCTATTTTGGGGGAGGGAAGGGCAGAGCAAGAGAATCTCAAGCAGACTCCCTGCTGAGCATAGGGAGCCCAAGTAGGGGCTCAATCCCATGACCCTGAGATCATGACCTGAGCCTAAATCAAGAGTCAGATGCTTAGGGCAGCCCTGGTGGCTCACGGGTTTAGCGCTGTCTGCAGCCCGGGGTGTGATCCTGGAGACTCAGGATCGAGTCCCACATTGGGCTCCCTGCATGGAGTCTGTTTCTCCCTCTGCCTGTGTCTCTGCTTCTCTCTCTCTCCTCTCTGTGTATTCTCATGAATAAATAAATAAAATCTTTAAAAAAAAACT
Organism: Nyctereutes procyonoides; assembly: GCF_905146905.1. NCBI lineage: Eukaryota > Metazoa > Chordata > Mammalia > Carnivora > Canidae > Nyctereutes > Nyctereutes procyonoides. Next base: position 67,436,911 of record NW_026575126.1, read on the forward strand.
TAAAAAAAAAGTCAGATGCTTAACCAACTGAGCCCCCCAGGTGCCCCTCACTGTGCCTTATGGCACCAGTCATGTTGGATTAGAATTCATCCTAATGACTTCATCTTGATTACCTCAACAAAGAGCCTATTTTCAAATAAGATTGCATTTACAGGTACCAGGTTAGGACTTTAACACATCCTTTGTGGGGGTGGGGGATGCAATCCAATTTGTAAGACAAAGGGAGATTCCTGGCATTTCTGACTTGCTTATATCCTGTCCTGGATCCTGCTTCTCCACCATCCCCATGACACTCTCTCCCAGGCATCTCAGATTTCCGCCTGGTGCACCCAGCATGCGAGCATTGGCTCTAGTTGCTTTAATAGAGCACCTCAGACTGAGTGGCTTCAACCAGAAAAATGTATCGCACAGTTCTGGAGCCCAGAAGTCCTAATTCAAGGCAGCAATGGGGTTGGCTTCTTAGGACTGTGAGCGACAGTCCTATTCCAAGTTTCTCTCTAAGCTTCTGGAAGTTCCCTGACTTGTGACAGCATAGCTCCACTCTCCACGAGGTGATGTATGTGTGTGTGTGTGTGTGTGTGTGTGTGTGTGTGTGTGTGCCTGCGTCCCCCAGGCACATTTCCCCCTTTCTAAGAGGACTCCAGTCATATTGGATTAGGGCCTACCCTGATGACCTCATTTTAACTCTGTAAAGACCCTATCTCTAAATAAGGTCATATTCTGGCCTACTGGGGTTTAGGATTTCAACATAGGGCCTTGGTGGGAGACACAACTGAAGCCATAACACAGCAGTGCCCAGCCTGCATCATAGTCTCACCTGGTGGCAGCCAGAGCCCTTCTCCTGTGAAATTGCCTCTCCTATTGGGACCCTGTGTTCCTTCAAAGCAGTTCCATCAGACACTGGTACCAGGGCTTTTATCCAGGATATTGTTACAGATGGTGCCTCTAAAAGCTATGTTTTAATGCCTTCTCAGCTGCCACCCCCCATTCCCCACATGTCCCCAAACAGAAGCCTCATGTAATCATGGGACCTACCAGCTGTTGGGGGGGGAACATCTGTAATCATCTGAACTCCTGGGAATGGGGGGCAATTATTTGGGTAGCACATTGGCAAAGCAGGGGGGAGGTGCCAGGTGGCCAGCCCACAGCAGAGCTTGGACATGTCTGGAGGCACAGCAGCAAGGCATTGAGATTCAACCAGAAATCAGGGCTTTGCCCTCAGCAATATGGTTCTTCCCTTTCTCGGCCTTTCCTAGAGATGATTTAGAAGCTTCTGGTGGATATGTCCTGTGGGCACATCCCAGGGGTGTGGTTCCACCCAGAGTCCTTCTCAATATGCAAAATACACATGCAGCCGACCCTCACTTCTGCAGATGACAGCTTGGAATGGCCAGGAATTGCCGATCGGTTCCCAATACAGCCTTGAAGAGCACTTAATTGTGATCTTTCAACACCCCACATTCATTTATCTCATATCTAAATTAAAATAAACTAAACATCTTACTTTTCATTCACAGCAGGTGTATGCACCTTGTACCTTTGAGTCAGGCTTCTTGAGAGCATCTAAAAGGCTCTGTCAAGGTCATGGGGCCTGAGGAACTGCCATGATAATGAAACAAGTCACCCAGCACATCCCCCAATCCAACAGGTATGGGGATCAAGCTGAAAAACTCTGTTACAGGGTGGAGGGGCGGTAAGCAATTGACAGTACTAGGTCAAGGGCATCCTTGGGTCTCAGGGGAGCCATCCCAGCAGCTGTTCTGCATTTGGGTTAGGGAGGGGTGCAGAGGATGAACAATTAGAGTGCAATGGTGCTTGGGGACCCTGTAGTTAACATAATAATCATCATAACTTATTTGAGGTGAGCTTGCACCAGGCTGAGCACTCTGTGTCCATTATCTTTGATCTCTTGGTCTTCTTCCTCCTCCAGGACCCCCAAGACCAAGGGCTCACAGTCTCATAGTGTTCATGGAATGTACACCCCTGACTCCATTTATTGGGATGTTTCTTAGTGAGGCCAGAGTGTGGCATTGAATCAGACCAGAAATCTGATCCCAGCTCTTCCGTCATCCCTCACTGTGCAGCTGGGACGGTGCTAGCTCTCCTCCTCCACCTTCAAGTTCCTCATATGAGTGGTTATCCCTTATCCCCTCAACTACCCTAGAGGACAAGACAGATGGCTAATTAGCAGATGGCTAATAACAGGTGTTGCTCCATGTGGAGCAATTGGAACCCTCCTCAATATGGCTGGTGGGAATATATGATGGTGCAGCCACTTTGTTGTTTTTTTTTTTTTAAGATTTTATTTATTTATTCATGAGAGACACACACAGAGAGAGAGGCAGAGACACAGGCAGAGGGAGAAGCAGGCTCCATGCAGGGAGTCTGACGTGGGACTCGATCCCGGGTCTCCAGGATCACGCCCGGGGCTGAAGGCAGGCGCTAAACCACTGAGCCACCAGGGCTGCCCAGTGCAACCACTTTGGAAAGCAGTGGTGGTTCCTCAGAAAGTTAAACATAGAGTCAGCATACGACACAGCAATTCCCCTCCTAGGCATCTACCCAAAAGAAACAAAAGTATATGTGCATAGGAAAACTTGTAGATGAATGTTTATAGCAGCGTGCTTTATAATAGCCAAATCGTGAAAGCAAGCTAAATGTCTATCAATAGATGAATCAATTAACAAATTGTGGTATATCCATACAACGGAATATTATTCAGCAATGACAAGGAACACCCCACAATATAGAGGAACCTGGAAAACATTCATGGTTTAAATGTGTGGCCAGATAGAGGGGGCCACACACTATATGGTGCCATTTATATGAAATGTCCAGAAAAAGCAGATCCACAGAGACAGGAAGTAGATTAGTGGCTGCCAGGAACTGGGGAGGATGGGGAATGATTACTAATGGCTGTGGGATTTCTTCTATGGGTGATGAAAATGTTCTGGAATTCGAGAGTGGTGACGTTTACACAATTTTACAAATATACTGAAAACCACTGACCTGCACACTTTAAAAACAGTGAAATTTTTGGTGCCTAAATTATGTCTCAGAATTTTTCTCAAAAGGAAAGGGACATAAGTCTTCTCAGGAAACTATAAAATATTATTAGTGAGAAACACTGAAAATCAACTAAGGAGAGAAATACTCTATGTTTAGATGGGAAGAATCAATAGTGTGAAGATGTCAATTGCCTTCAAATTGATGCTCAGATTTGGTGCCTCCCCAGTCAAAATCTGGTCCCAGTATTTCCTCAGTTCTCACCAAGGGTCCCACAATGAAGTGTAGGAACCCCTGCTGTAAATGAGCCTTTGCCAGCATTCTGATGAGGATGAGGGAGATGCTGTGCAAAGAACCCCTTTGAGGCCTCCCTCTTCACAGCTCCAGCTAGGGCACACAAGGAAGCCAGGCTCTGAAGCCTTCCCAGTCCCCTCTAGAATGGACCCGGAGTGCAGCAGCAGCATCCACCTGCAGCGAATGTCCTGCTTTTCGTGCAGTGGCCTTGAGATATGCCATTCCTTTCAGAGCAAGGGATTCCAGACTTCCTCCCAGCAATCTCTGCATAACTCCATTTCCTAACCTGCTCCCCCAACTCCTCTTCCAATGCCCAGCAGGCCCTGCTTTGCCAGGTGATAACATGCTGTTGGAGCCTCCCCAGTTCCTGGCAGCCACTAATCTACTTCCTGTCTCTGTGGATCTGCTTTTTCTGGGCATTTCATATAAATGGCACCATATAGTGTGTGGCCCCCTGTATCTGGCCACACATTTAAACCATAAATGGATTGGGAGCCAGAGAAATGATAGAGGGCTAAATTCAGGAGAAACAGGCAGAGCCCAAGACATCTGTGCTGTACCAGACGCTGTGCTGATCCCCAGGGACACAAGCCCCAAAGCTCCACTGCAAGTCCAAAAAAGGCTTCATGGAGGAGGAGCCTTAAGCATTCCAAGCCATTGGCTCACTCTCCTCTCCCTTGATCTCCCATGGAGGCAATGTGAATATTTGGGATTTGCACTTGGCAGTCATAGCCCTATCTTCTGGTGGCAGTGCCCAGATTTTTCTTGGGGAGCCCCCTCTTTTCAGTGGACATGGATTGGCAGGCCTGTTAATCAGGGTCTCCTGCCTGCCCAGGCCAGAAACCAGACGCATGTCTGCACCAGGCCAGGTCAGCCAGAAGCCAAAGTAGGCAGCACAAAGCCTGAAGACATTTAAGTCCATCTGGCCAACAGCAGCATGCAACGTCATTGGCTCCTGGCACTGGGTCCCTGGATCAGACACAGTCCTATCCTTTCTGGTGCCCAGCTCTTCCTCTTGTCCTTGGGTTTGGGAGTCACCATGCCTTTCCAATACATCCCTTTTTGGGTCAAATTTAGCCAAGAGTTGGAGTTTTGTGATGGCTTCTCAGATCTCCACCGTAAACTCCCCCATTGGGTGATAACTATGGTGATTGTGGAGGTTTGGCCCTACCTTGGGTCTAGAAATAGACTCTGATTAGCCTAAACCAAATCATATCATCCCATTCCCCTTGCCACAGTGACTGATTTAAAGGCAGATAGAAGGCTCCAATTGGTCTAAGAGCCCAGGAGTTTTGTTTTGTGATGTGAAGGTCTCACTGTTTTATCATATGCAAATGAGGAAATGTGCAGCAATCCTGCAAGCAGCAGGGGTGGGTTTCCAAGATGAAGCCAGAAGCATGGAAATAGAGAGAGAAAGAAATAGTTTTGATTGGCATCTTTGAGCTACTGGATCAACCTTCACCTGCTACCCACCTACCTTTAAACTTGTCCCATAAACTAATGAATCTCCTTAATTGTTTAAGCCATCTGAGTCAGGCTTTCACATGTAACTAAACCTTCCTAACACAGTTGGTTCCCTCTTGCCAATAGAGAAAGAAAGAGGCTGTCACTATTCTCATTTTCTGGCTGAAAAACTCAAGCCCAAGGAAAAGATGACAGTGAGGATTTTAACCCAGACATCCTGATCCTACCCATTGCTTCCTGGTTCACCACACTGCCCTGAAGCCTCTTACTCGCATGAAGAGAGAGGGGACTCCAGGCAGAAAATACTAGAATGACAGACTGTGTGTGGTGCCTGAGGCTAGGAGGAAGGAGAGGTTGAGGTCCTTGGGGCTGGTGCCCAGGGCCTGATTCAGAAAGGTGGCTGAGAGGAAGCTGGACAACTCTGTCTGTTTTGATTACAGTAAGGAGTGTGAACTTTACTCCACAGGTAATGGAGAGCCAGGGAAGGTCTGTGGCCAGACCGTGAGGAAGGAGATGGTAATGAGAAAGGGTGGAGGGTCATGGGGTGACATGACCTGCAGGACACCTGCAGGATGGGAAGGCAGCCCAAAGCTGGCTCCGAGGGCACACAGGGAGGGGACATCCAGGCCCCGGGCAAGGTATATCATAGGTACAGCTGAGGCTGGGGCGGCAGCTTGCCATCCAGACACTTGTCAGTTCTCCCGGGAGAAGCCAGATTCTGCTTGGGGAATGTGTGTCAGAGACTTGGGGAGACACTCAGCCAATCAGGAGGGCTCTGATCCATCTGCAAACCCAGCCTTTCCCAATACTTGGCAAAATCCTGACCTGGAGGGCCACAGCAGTGGGCAGGGCCCAAGACTTCATTCTCAGAGTTGGTTCTGTTGACCTTGAGCTGTGGCTCTTCAGAAAAGAGGATATTTAAGGACACCTGGGTGCCTCAGTGGTTGAGCGTCTGCCTTTGGCTCAGGGCATCATCCCAGAGTCCCAGGATCGAGTCCCACATCAGGCTCCCCTCAAGGAGCCTGCTTCTCCCTCTGCCTATGTCTCTGCCTCTCCCTCTGCCTGTGTCTCTCATGAATAAATAAATAAAATCTGGAGAGGAAGAAGAAGAAGAAGAAGAAGAAGAAGAAGAAGAAGAAGAAGAAGGAGGAGGAGGAGGAGGAGGAGGAGGAGGAGGAGGAGGAGGAGGAGGAGGAGGAGAAGGAGGAGGAGGAGAAGGAGAGAGGATATTCCTTACAAAGCCTGGTAGCAGACAGAGTGTGGATCGAGATGCCCCCGGTGTCCCCCCACATGCACAGCCAGGCCTGGAATTTGGGTCCTTGGGCTGGTGTGGTCCAAGCGCAGCCCTTAGCTGGGTGGATGCAGCTCAGGGCCAACTCGGTTTCATGAGATCAGCACCACCTCCAGGCCTTGCAGCCCTTGGCTCCCTTTTACCTGTGTTCTGCTCTACTCAGCCGTCCCAGGGCTGCCAGCTGCCTCCCGCCTTGGACCTCCTCAGCCAGGACGCCCTTTCAGTGGGCCTGGCTCTCCTCCTTTGTAGGACCCACCATGACTGCAGGTGGGTGCATCCTGTGAGGCTGTGGGTTTTGTGTGCACAGACAGACAGCTAAGGGTAGAAGCTGCTTCACACAATGAGGCCACCACCAGCTGTGCCCCCAGAATTTCGTTCCATCTTGCTGGACCTCATCTCCCTGCTCTGGGCCTCCTTGGGACCTGCACCACCATCCAGAGGAAGCCAGGAATGCAGCAGGAGGGTCCTGCCCCTCACTCCCCTCCCACTGGGGACACGACCCCATCCCTCCCAGTGGCCAAGCCAGTAGCTTCTCTCACTCTACTCAACATCAAGGCCTCCTCACCGGTGCCTCAACACATCCAGGGTGCTTTCATCCCAACGGCTCCTCTTGGATCACTTGCCCTGGGCCCTCGGCCTGGGTGCCTCGTTTCCCGGCTTCCCTCAGAGACCCCTGTGTCAGCTAGTTGGGGCGGCCGTGACAGAGCACCACAGGCTGGGGAGCTTTAGCAGGAACTTCTGGTCTCCTAGAAGCCTGACACCAAGGTGTCAGCAGGGTTGGTTCCTTCTGAGGTCTTCTTCTGTAACTTGCAGGCTGCCATGTCCTCCTCTGGTCATCTCTGTATGTGTGTCTGTGTCCTTATCTTTTTATTATTATTATTATTTAAGATTTTATTTATTTATTCATGAGACACAGAGAAAGGCAGAGACACAGGCAGAGGGAGAAGCAGGGTCCCTGTGAGGATCCTGATGTGGGACCGGATCCCAGGATCCCGGGATCATGACCCGAGCCAAAGGCACACATTCAACCACTGAGCCACCCAGGTGCCCCCTTATCTCTTCTTATAAGGATACCAGTCCCAGGGATCACACCCATACAACCTTGGTCAACTTCCATCACGAGCCCTCTCTCCAGTTACATATGGGGGTTGGGGTGAGGACCCCCACATATAAAGTTGCAGGAGACATGATTCAGCCCAGAATGGCGTTCTCCTCAGAAGGAACTTCTCTGACCAGCCCTGACACTGGTCACCTGCGTTGTCGCATCCCTCTTGGTAGCACTCAGTGGCCCAACGGGCCTTGAGCTCTCCCCTGGCCCTGCCAACCTCGAGGATGGAGGCCCCTCAGGAGCAAGGCCTTGTTTCTCTTCACCGTCTGCAGCTTCTAGGACAGCACCAGGACTGCAGTAAGCTCTCCATGTTTGCTGAATCCCCAAGGTAGCCCCGAGGCAGGCCCAGCTCTGGGGTGCGATCTGATGGGACAGCTGTACAATGTGCAGAGACAGACAGACATCCAGAGGTAGTGGTGACAGGGCAGGGCAGCGGTCAGGGCTTCGGCAGAGGGGCCGAGGTAGAACAGAGCAGGGAAATCTTCAGGCTGAGGGAGAAGGGTCCCCCAGGTGGTGCCAGCTGAGGCACGTCCAGGGTGCTTGGGTTGAGGGGGTGGCTCCCGTGTGGGCTATCTCTGCCCCATTCAGGCTCTGGAAACAAGCCCTTCTGGTCCAGGGAAGGAGAGCCTGGCATCCTCTGGAAACTTCTCCATTGCATGCCTGTGGTTTGGGGGAAGGAGGGGCTGTCCCATCATTTCTGGAAACAGAATTTAATGGGGTGGGTGAAAAATATCAACCTGTCAGCTCCACTGCGCCTGCCTGCATCCTGGCAGGCACTGGCAGCTGTCTCCTCTCTGTCCCAAACCCACAAGGGGTGGGCCATGAGGGCAGCCCAAGCTCCCCTTGCCCCCTGCGCATACCCAGGGCCCCAGCATGCCAAGGTCTCTGCTCCAAAGGGCGACGCTTCCCAAACTCACTGCCTAATTAGTTTTCTCCCACTGACCCCTGACAGGCAGGTGATCACAATGGTGCAGGAGACCCTTTCTGTGGCAGATGTCATGCAGCTCCCCAGCGCATCCCGGGCAGGAGCCCAGCACCTGTGCGCCTTAATTAAGCAAGTTAATTACTTGCCAACATCAGAGCCTGATCAGGCCTCTTGGGTCTGCTTTGCATCCTCGCAGCCCCAGGGCATCCCTGACTCCTACGCAGGACCCAGCTTGGTGCTCTCGGAACGTCCCGGAGTCCCTGTTCATCATTTAGCCAAGAAATGCGGCCACAGACTCATGGGCAGAATGAGTGGGATATTCCCAAGGCCCAAGGCACTGGGGAGGGAATGAGAATCTTAGGAAAGTGTTTTCAGCAGCAAAAGCGCCTCATTTGCCCGTGTAAAGAGCTCTTTTCATCTGCTTTTATACCTACTGTGTGCAGGCAGGGCATGAAGGCCGGGGGGTGGGGTGGGTGCTGAGGTATTTGCATAGCAACAAGGGTGCTCGCTGACCTGGCTTTGGCTCAGGACCCAGGCAAGCCCTCTGTTCATTCTTTAACCCCACCTCCCCCACAGCAGGCTCAGTCCTGGCTCTGTGGTCCAGCCCCCAGAGGTTCCTTCCATTATAAGGAAGTGCATGGTCCCTACCCACAATAGCTACTCAGCACCTCACAATTTACAAACTGTTTCACATGCGAGGTTATTGGAATCCTCTCTGAGAGATCTTGTGTCTATTTTACATACAGGTGAATAAGCTCAAGTGTAGAAAGCATAATTCTATTAGAACTTTTCTGGTATCAAATAACAGAAATTGTTCAATTCAATTAGATTATGAAGTAGGGGGTAGGGAAAGTCCATAACCTCTTGAGTGATACAACTGAAGATGTAGGAGTAAGGTAAATGGCTTTAGGCACAGTTGGATCCAAGTGTCAAAATGGGTCTTCAGTAATCTGTCTATTGTCAGTTCTTCTGGGCTGGCTTTATTCTCAGGTCAACTCTGTCCTTATAGTGCAAAAGGACCAGCAGCCACTCTAGACTCCTGTCTCACCAATGTATCACCACACTGAGCAGGTGAAAGTGAGGCAGGTACTGACATATACCTCCTGCCCTTGATACCTTACTCAGGAATTCAGAAACCCTCCCACCCACCCACCCCTCCTGCCCTGGGCTGGCTGAGCTTGCTGGCCCAGGCTCCTTTGGACCACCTTGCCCAATGGGGCAAGACGTCAGGCTCTCTGCTTCTCCAGAATCCCTCCACCCCACTGCCCACTCTGTCCATACCATCAGCACCCTCTCTCCGTGGCCCAGCCACTGCGCCCTGCTCAAGTCATGCACAGTTACCCTTCCTGACCTTGTGGCCAAGGCCTGTCTCCTTCTCGGTGATGTGAAAACAGGTATCACATGGTCCCACCATCCTGTATGCATGTGTCTCAGCCCTCCCCCCAACCCAGGCCCCAGGAACCTTCTAGAACAGGGCTATTTTCAGCTCAGCTTCCCCATGCCCAACAAAGGGCCCAGCACACAGAGTATTGAATGAATGAGCAAATGGTTGAACGAGGATGCCCACTGAGGCAGCTGTCTACACAAACTTGAAGCCATGGCCAGCGGGGGCACTTCAAGGGAAGGGAGAGGGAGGACCTTCCACCTCATGGGGTGTGCTCAACAAGCACCTCCATCTGCAACAGCTCCCCGAACCCACCAGCCAGGACCCCTGCAGTGAATGGCAAGTGTTGGTCCACAGAATGGCCACTCAGCATGGAGCTCCATCCACAATGCAGAGTGAACGAGCAGCCTCAGTAATAGGGCGGGGAGTCATTAGGAGATGATTTTGCTGCACTCAGAAGTGGGGACAATCCCACCTGCAGGCCAATCACAATCACAAGTTTAGTGAGCTGGGCCCAAAGTCAGCCACCCCCCACCCCCGCCCCCGGGGCTGCAAGATCCAGCAGAGAGCAGCTGACACCACAACTTCTGGAACTCCACTGCATTTGTCGATCCCCCAGCACTGCCCAGAATTTGAGGACTCCAAGCTACACTTGCAGCAGAAACTCAACAGATGTTTGTGGAAGCTAAAATGCTTCTGATCTGTCTGCCTTGCTCCATCTGTAACACTCACGTCTTCTTCCCTCTTGCAATTTTCTGAGGGATCACCCCTTACCATGGGGAGGTCTGTGGCTGTAGCATGGGAGGGATGGCTGCCATGGCGCAGGAAGCAGGATGTGCTTGGGTTGTTCACCTTATTTCAGTTTTTTCATCAATAATATGGAAATATTTGTAGTCCTTTTCCCAGTGCAAATGAAAGAAACCCAAGTTCAAAAATTCTTTTTTTTAATCTTTTTTTTTTTAATTTTTATTTATTTATGATAGTCACAGAGAGAGAGAGAGAGAGGCAGAGACACAGGCAGAGGGAGAAGCAGGCTCCATGCACCGGCAGCCCGACGTAGGATTCGATCCCGGGTCTCCAGGATCGAGCCCTGGGCCAAAGGCAGGCGCCAAACCGCTGCGCCACCCAGGGATCCCCAAGTTCAAAAATTCTTAAGGAAAAGGAGGAATTTAAGGAATCGTGTTACTAAAACATTCAGTGAGGACTTCAGGGACACAAGGGGAACAAGCATGGCTCAAGGCTCATTCTCTTGGCTACTCTAGCCTCTAAACGGGTTTCATGTGGATGGGCTCCTTCTGTGCCTGCGTTTGAAGTTGCACTCACCCCAACCCATGCAGATCCTGAGACAAATATTTGAGTGAAATCATTTATTTGGGAGATTTGGGAGCTAGGAAGTGAAACAGGGAAGGGAAGCAGCCAACATGGTGTGCATTGAGAAGCAAATTACCCCTCTGGGCACCTGGAGCTGAATGCCATGGGGGAAGTCTAGGAGAACAGTGAGAACATGCCTAAGGGATGAGGAAGCTGGTTTATTTACCTACCAAGCTTATCCAGCCATTCGGTTCACTCCTGGCACCTGCTGAGCTCACCCCTGCAGCCAGGGAAAGCTCTTAGGCAGAGTCACAGGGACCTATAGGCAGCAGTGTCTGGGGTTTCCTCTGAACCAATAGATTCATGTTCTTACCTGAATCCCAGTCAATCACACTCCAGCCAGGGGTGCGGGAGGTGCTGATTAGCTGAGAGGGTCACATGTCCCAGCCTCTGTGGAAGATGCTAAATGGTTGTGCTTGGGGCACATGCTCACCCCTAGAACTTGACACACACTCACTGAGCCTGTGTCACATGCTTACCTGGCCCCTGGTGGTAGGAGCCCCCTGGTGCCCCAAACTCTATGGCCAGAGATTTGAAGAGGGATGGCTCTCCAAAAGGGGTACTGGGAGCTGGGGAGGCAGAAACCACAGCTGTCACCCCCAGAACCCTGTCACATCGTTTGGGAATTAAGGACAGTAGGATGCGGAATGTGGGGCACGAAACTCGGCACCTGCCAGGCACCTGGGGCATGTGTGTGGAACCCAGCAACCCCACATGCCCCACAGCATCTGTGGATGCACCACCCCAAGCTTGCTGCCTTGTCTCCCCCTTTTTCAAGCTTAATTTTTCTCCACCAGGTTTTTGCATTTTTTCTGGTATCTGAGACTTTGTTTTCTTTAATACAGAAAAGAAAGATTTTTTTTTTAAAGCTTCAAGTTGGATGCTGTCTTCTGAGGAGCTCTTTCTTGTGTGCCTGCTGCCCTCACCAACCCTGCAGCAGTGTGCACCAGTGCGCTTGTTTCCTGAGCAGATGAGGCAGCCGTGGGGTCAGGGACCAGGCCTTGGCCGCGGCAGGGGAGACAGTGGTCGCCCACGGCCCCATTAACTGGGCTAAAGCCTCCCTGGTGTGGGCGAGCGAGCCCTCTGATTTGGCCCTTGTAGAGAGCTGTACAGGCAGCCAACTAAATTCCACAACTTCTGGTTCAAACACAGCCTCGCCATGTGTTCTAAGTCTAGCCAAGGCTTCATGGCATTATTTTGTCATTCAGGACATGCTTATTGACCCCCTACTATCTGCCAGGCACTGTCCTAGGCATGGGGGCAAGAACAGTGAGCAGAGAGGCAAAATTCCCTGGCTTTGTGGAGCTTACATTGCAGTCAGGGTAACTAATAGTAAATAATGATTAGGTAAGGTGCACAGTATGTTGGAAGAGAGTAAATGCTATTAAGAGCTAGGTGAAGGAAATAGATGCATGGAGTGTGGGAGGGGGGGTTGAGGTTTGTTTTCTGTTTGTTTTTGAGGAGGGAAGGGGCAGAGGGAGAGGGAGACAGAGCATCCCAAGCAAACCCCACACTCAGCACAGAGCTCCACGCAGGACGCGATCTCACCACCCTGAGATCATGACCTGAGCTGAAATCAAGAGTTAGACGCTTAACCGACTGAGCCACCCAGGTGCCCCGGGAGCGGCGCTGAGTAGGCCAGCCAGAGTGGGACTCCTTGAGAAGGTGACAGATGAGCAGAGATTCGAAGGAGGTAAGAAATGAGCTGCAGGCGTCGAGGAGACCCGTGTCCACCAGCGAGGACAGTCAGTGCAGAGGCCCTGGGGTCAAGCATGCCTCTTGTGCTCCAGCCTCAAGGAGACCAGTCACAGAAGGGGCTTAGGTAAAGAGGGCAGAGGTTGGAAGTGGGTCCTGCCGGCCCTTATAAGGACTTTGCTCTGTGACAGGAGCCTTCAGGGAGTTTGTATTTTGTGCAAGGACACACTTTGTGCTGTCCCCCTGGCTGCCTGCTGAGATTAGGTTGCAAGGTCAGCAGTGGACTCGGGGAAATGCTAATGCAGCCCACCTAGGGTACCAAGGAGCACGGCTGGGACCGGGTGGGAGCAGACTGGGGGGTGGATTCTGGATCCATTGGGCAGGAGAAGGACCTAGGGATGCATCAGGCAGGGGATGTGAAAGGAAATGAATTCAGGCAGGTGGGGGGGTGGGTTGGGCCTGAGCAGTGGAGAGGCTGGAGCAGAGGCGTCCTGCATCCCCACAGCAGGGCTGGGGTGATGCAGAGAGCTCCTGGGAATTCAGCGTGGGGGCTGGGAAGTTTCAGACATCCAAGTGAAGAAGTCGAAAAGGCAATTGCACGCGTGAGTCTGCAGCGTAAGAGGAACACTCAGGGGTCGTTGACCACCAATGGTCTTGAAGCTCACCAGGAGAGGGGTGCAGTCAGGGGGAGAGGGCCAAAGTCTGAGCCCTGGGGCCCAGGTAGGACTTGAGGGAGGGCCGAGGAGAGAGACAGAGGAACCCGCCTGTGGGGTGGGAAGCAAGCCGGACGTGTGGACCCGGAAACCAGGGAAGAGGGTTCTCCCAGGGGATGGGACTGAGCTCCCAGAGCTTCAGGAGCATCCCAAGGAGGCTCGTGGGCGAGTTTGTGAGAGGCAGGGAGGAGAGGCAAGAGCCCGGGAGGGTCGTGTTGCAAAGCTGAGGAGGCAGATGGGCCGCTGGAGCAGGGGGTGGGGTGGGGAGAGCTTTCTCCACTGCAGCAGCACAAGCACCTCCCTGCGTCGACACCACACCGTGGAGTAGAAATACAGGACGTGGTCCTGATGCGAAGTCGTGCCTTCGCCGCTCACATCCCTGGGGGCTTTTACCAAATTCAGAAGGAATCCAGGCGGCCCACAAGCTACCAACGGCCACCCCCGGACAGATGTCACCACTCTCCCGCCCGTGACTCCTTCAGGCTGATGCAGGGCCTGGCAACCCGTTCCTGCCCCCTCCCTCCCCCTCCCTGGCTGAATAATTTAGGCACTATTCTAAGTTCAAACTAAATAAAGCAATTTAGAGTGACTAATTCTTTGTGAATTTTATGTTCCCCAAGTGTATCTGCTGGTACCAATGCCGGGGACCATTTATCCCCCTGATTTCAGCTGCGCGGATTCTGGAAGGAGATCCCAGGCTGAGGTGGCCTCATTTCTAGCAGCAGGCAACCACAGCCGAGCCTCTCCATCAGCTTTCTTCCCACCTGAGACAGGGCTTCAGGAGGGACTCTGAGATCTGTAGTTTATAGGGGCAGGTATGTGAGAGATGTCATCAGCCATGTGGCCATTCACAAGGCCACCTCAGGACTTCACAGTTGGAGGGAATGGAGGGAGGGGGCTGGGCTGGGCTGGGCCAGAGGCCTCTTCTCAGAGAAGATGGGAAATGAGCAGGCCCCCAAGGCCCAGGGGCTTTGGAAAGGTAATGAGAAGCCATGGGCACACCTGCCGAAGGACTTGGAGATGGCAGACACGTGGAGGAGGAGAACATGAGTGGGGGGAGGGACGGGAGGGAAGGACTCTTCTCCACCCAGGCCCCATCTCTGCCTGTTCAAACCTGCTCCTGCTGCCCAGGTAGAGCCCCTGCACCCCCTCTGGGCTCCCAGCCCTTCATCCTTCCCTGACCCTAGCCTTGTCCCCATCTGGACTGGGAACATTTACGTTCAGACTGGCATTCCCCTAGCCTGGACCCTCCTGGCTGTGTTGGAGTCTGGGAAAAGGGGGCATCCAAGAGAGGGAATGGCCAGTGAAGGACTGAGGTCCAGCGTGCCTCCACGTCCTCAAACAGCAAGGAAGCCAGTAGCCGGAGAAGCAGCACCCTGGGTCTGGTCCATAAGCTGGCACAGAGTAGGAGCCTTAGGGATGACAGGTGAATGAATGGGGGGAGGGAAGGATAGAGAGATACGCACGTGGGGGGTGGACAACCTCTCTCTAGGTTTTACTGTGGCTATATTATGCTCTGACCCTGAAATGTCCTTGCTGCAGTGAGCTGTGAGCACTGGGGTGGCCGTGGAGTCCTGCCCCTGTCTTGCTGGGTCCCATGTGAAGCTGTTGGGAGCTGGATATCAGGATCCTGTGATGAACCCAGGATGGTGGCACCTGCCTGCCTGGCACGCAGGCGCCCCCCACCCCGCCCTGCCACACACACATATACCAGCATGGTAGCCTGCCTTCGTGTAAGATGGGGAGGTTGGGTGGGGTGTCTGAAGTAGACACAGGAGGACAGGTCTCAGAGAACCTCTTGTAAATAGCCCTGTGAGGTGGCTAGATTTCCTTCTGGATGAAACTGGGGATGGCAGGAATGTTCCTGATGATCCCACAAAGTTCTTTTTAAAAATATTTTATTTATTTATTCATGAGAGACACAGAGAAAGAGGCAGAAACATAGGCAGAGGAAGAGGCAGGCTCCTGGTGGGGAGTCCAATGCAGGACCTGATCTCAGGACCCCGGGATCACGACCTGAGCCGAAGGCAGATGCTCAACTGGTGAACCACCCAGGTGTCCTGACCCCACAAAGTTCTGAGTCACCTTTGGGAAGGCGCCAGAGGCAGGGACAGGGGCCCAGGAGCCCTGTGAACCTCAGCATCAGGCTTTGAGTTGGGGCAAAAAGCTGAACATGACTCCCCTCCATCCTGTGGGAGGAGTGAGAGCTACAGGTGAGCTCCCTGGAGGCTTCCACTCAACTGACGCACAGTCCTGCTTTATTTCCTCCAGAAGAAAACAAGTCCCAGGGCCAATTCAGAGAGGAGGTCTTGATTCGATTCCTGGGGGACCATCTTAGTAAACATGTGTTAAGCATCTATTATGTGCTAGGTATACCCCCACAGGTCTATTCTAATTCTCACAACGCTGGAGACAACAATCCATTTCCATCTTGAAAAATGGGAACAAAGCCCAAAGAGGTTGTGTGACTAGCCACAGGTCACACAGCATATGAATGACTGAGTTGAGATTCAAACTAAGATCTACCTGGCTCCCAGAGGATGCTACCTACACACTGCTACCTACACATCAGCTCCTGAATCCTGGTCTCAAGGAATGGAAGTTTTGAGGTTGGAGAAAGCATTCGATTTTCACCTTGAAGGGATGATCCTCCCATCCCCAGAGTTCAAAGGGGCCTCAGTTATTCTTCCTACTGTCAGATTTCCCAGGATGAATCAAAGGCACTAAATTTATTGTGTTAACGCGACTTCTCAAGCGTCCCAATAACAGCTCTGATTTATAACCAACACATTGTTTTAACCACATTACAAATGATAAAAATCAGTCCCACAAACTCACCTCAAGAGAAACTGTATTAAAGGAAGAAAAGAGGCGGTGAGATTAGATGTTGCATTAAAAGATAGAGTGATGGATTAAGGCCCAAAGCGTAAATTTAGTGAGACTTGCCAGAAAAAGTTGGAGGGGTAGTAAATCCAAAGTGACAGTCTGTGTACGGTGTACCAATATTTGTCACTTTTATTATAGTTTGTTCAGAAGTTGTAGATGGCTCATTATTTAAAAAAAAGAAAAAAGGAAAACAAAATTCAATAAAACTTAGAAATGAAAGCTTCTTTGGCTAAGGATATAGGTTGAAGCCTCAAATCCAGCCCACTGTGTCAGATCAGAGTACATACAGATCATTACATACTGGAAGTTTCTTCCTATCATATCCAGAAAATGTCCCAAACCCAGAAAATGTGGGCAAGGCTCTTGGAGGATCACAGATCATGTCCTGGAAGGCAGGGAAAGATACAGCCCACACCCCCACCAGGGGAGGCACTCTCATTAATAACAATGACAATATCCAAGGGTCTGACCTTTCTCCTGGGCACTCATTCAAGGGGTTTCTGAGAGCAAAGGGGGCTAGACCCCAAGGCCCGCTGCCTCTCTTCCTGTCCTAATCAGAGATCCTGGAGTAGACTGGATCCCTCCCTGTGACGGGATGACGTATCCATGCTCTCTGCTCTGTGATTTGTAGCACTTCTCGCTATTGTGCATGTTCCTGCCCATCTGCATTGGCCTTGGCCGTGCAAGAATTTTCAACAGATACAATATGAACAGAGGATTGAAACATGCCTATGTTTCCAGAATAGTGAAGGCACGAGGAGCCACCCTGTGCTACTGACCTGAACCCAACCCACACTGTGGAACCAGGCCTGGCTGAGCTGAGGGGAGCCCAGACACAACCCAGCTGACCTGCAGAACAATGCACAAGATTTTTTGCTGTAAGCCATTGGGATTTTTAAGACAACTTTTACACAGCATTTTTGTAGTCAAAACTGACTGATAGGGATGTGGGCATGGCTCTGTGGTTGAGTGTCTGACTTTGGCTCAAGTCATGATCCTGAAGTCCTGGGATCGAATCTCACATTGGGTTCCCTGCATGGAGCCTGCTTCTCCCTCTGCCTGTGTCTCTGCCTCTGTGTGTGTGGGTCTCTCTCTCATGAATAAATAAATAAAACTTTTTTTTTTTTTTAAGAGGCTGACTGACAGACCTCAGCTAGGCCTAATGGGCTGGGTGAATCCACCTGTCCTCCATGATACCCCCTGAGTTCCCTGCCCCATCTGTTTGTCCTTCCTGGTCCAAATAGACACGCCCATCAACCAAAGTGGGAGTGATCAGTCCTCGTAGTACCAGGTGGCTTTCTAGATGCTCACAGTAGATTCCTGCTCAAAGTCTCTATTCCAGTGGCTCCCTAGTGCCTGCTGCACTTTTCCCCTGGACATCTGCTTCACTTCTGTCCCTATCTCCTCACACCTTTTAGAAACCTCACTGTCTCCATGAAGTCCACTCTGGCCACTGTTTTTTATCTTGTTTTTTAAAAATTTTATTTAGTTATTCATGAGAGACACAGAGAGAGGCAGAGACACAGGCAGAGGGAGAACCAGGCGCCCTGTGGGAAGCCTGATGCGGGACTCGATCCCAGGACCCCGGGATCATGCCCTGAGCTGAAGGCAGTTGCTCAACCACTGAGCCACCCAGGTACCCCTGGCCATCGTTTTTTAAATGCCCTGTTTATTGAGGTGTAATCGCATACAGTAAGAGGCACAGAGTTTAAGTGTGTATGTAGTTCAATGAGTTTTGAACAAATACATCCAGGTAAATGCCACCCAGACCCAGATATGGAAAACTGACCATTCTTCTTTAAATTCAAATTGATTCTCCTTCCACCTCCCCACTGCTCAATTTTTTTCTTTTTTTCTTCACCTCTTAATTCACTTATTGATTTTTATGTGTATTCGTTTACTTATCTAGTCTATGTTTACCCATTTATAATATTGTGTATGATCTTTTTTGCCAAAATAATGTAAGGTCCACGAGGATAGAAATAATTATCTCTCTTGTTCACAGATGTATCCCAAGAGCCTGGAATAGGACCTTGCACATAGTCAGTGCTCGGTAAATATATTTTTAATGAATAAATGAGTCCCCACTTTATAGATGTGGACAGTGAGTAAATTGCTCAAGGGAACACCATGAGTTAGTAAAGAAGAAATTGAACTCAGGTGGTCTGGCTCCAGAGTACCGTGTCTGGGCAGTATCTCATGCTGCCTCTCAAGAATGAAAAGATCCAAAAAAAAAAAAAAAAAAAAAAAAAGAATGAAAAGATCCACCTGGCTATCCTGGTCCCAGGCCTCCTCAAGAGTTCTGCCATTCCCAGGGCTTCCAGCCACCATCTTGCTTCATCCTGTACTCATGAGACTCCTGTTCTCTCTAACCAGCTCCTCAGGCAAAACTTTCTGAAGGTCAGCAGAGAGTCATCAAAGGGTCCTCATGGCTGTCTGCATAAAGGGTACCTATGGTCTCTCCCTCCTTTCCTTGGCCTCTCAAGGGGACAGCAGGCAGGGTGGTTGGGGGAGGATGTTTTCCCAGGATGTCTCTCTCAGGAATGGGATCTCTTGTGCATAAACCAGAGAGTTGTTTGATTCCCACCTTTTCTAGAGTCCCTCACCTTGCCTAATTACAAGCAGAAAACATCTTGCAGACAAATTCATGTTCATCTATCTGCTTTCCATCCTTCCCTTTGGTGGATTTTCCTGTTGGCAGAGGGATGTTATCAGGGTATCACAGAGTGTGGTTCTATGTAGACCTGCCCATGAGGATGGCCCCCTCCCTCTCAATCAGTCATTTTCATACATTGCTGTTGGGAGTACGAAATAGTACAACCCTCCCATGGAGGGAAAATTGATTATAGCCAACAAATATCATGTATTTATTTCCCCCAGCTGTGTGATCCCACTTCCTGAAATCAACCCTGAAGAAACACTTCTAATGATACTACATAGATACACGGGCAAGTTACTGCAGCATTATCTGTAATAAACACTCATATATCAGAGAGTGGTTGAAAAGCCTGTGGTACATTCACATAATGGATACTATGCACTTGTGTAAAAAAAAAAAAAAAAAAAAAAAAAAAAAAAAAACGATGATCTCTATATCCTGATACGGAGCGGTTTCCAGGATACATTAAGTGGAAAAAGCAAAGTATGAAAAAGTATTTACTGTGGGGTTGTTTTCTGTATAAGAAAGAAAGGCAAGAAAATGCATATACATACATATTGGCTAATTTTTGCAAACAGAAACATCAGATGGTAACCTCAAAATTAACGAAATTGGCTATCCCCAGGCAGTGAAGGTGGATGGGGTGCTTCTCTGACTATACCTTTTTTTTTTAAAGATTTTAGTTATTTATTCATGAGAAACACACAGAGAGAGGCAGAGACACAGGTAGAGGGAGAAGCAGGCTCCCTGTGGGGAGCCTGATGCAGGGACTCTATCCCAGGACCCTGGGGTCACGCCCTGAGCCGAAGGCAGACCTCAACTGCTGAGTCACCCAAGTGCCCCGACTATACCTTTTTTATACAGTTGTTGCTTTGGCATCAAAAACTAACTCAATGATGTTGAGGAGGAAATGCCCCAAAATGATTGAGAACATAAATTAATGGAACATACTATATATTACACTGATGACATAACAATTAGAGAACTTTTTTAAAGAGTTAATCCAAGTTTATTTTTAAATCCTCTGAAGCTTCCTTAATTTGCAAGCCTAGTCCACAGTAGGTACTCAATAAATGCTTTGTGAAGTGAGCAAGAGAATGAATGAGTGGATGAATGTATGGATGAATCAAGAACTAAGGTGGGAAGCTTTGTCCAGCAGGACTACTATAAGGACTCATTATTAATACATATAAAGCATCAACAACAGTGTGGGGGGACATAGCCAGTACATGATTGTTTTTTTATTAGTAGTAGTACTATTATTAAATACTGAGTCATGCTCTCCACTCTCATGAATACCCTAAGTATTCGCCATTGAGCTCTGATGCCATGCCAGTGGGGCACCTGTCGCCAGTCATTTCCTACCCTACTCTCAATCACAGTCGCTTGCCAGGTTCACCAGCTCCACGGCCCCAAGTGACAGATCTGGTGCTGTGTCTTCAGGCTCAGAAGACACCTAAACCATTCACCAAAAAATGTGAAACCAAGAAAGAAAAGTCCCAATGCCACAAGGGCAAAGCCTATTTCACGTTTCAGATGCCAGCAGCCTCAACACTCTGCTGTAGGTGCAATCATAAAAGTTTCAACTCTCCAGCGCCTCCTCATAATATTCAGAACTGTACACAGGATTTAGCATGAAGAAGATGCCCAGAGAACAGGCACGCATGCTGAGTTGGCAGATTATCAGGGTCCTAAGGATTGGGGAGGAGGGTTGGCACGGCCCACGTCGCCCTGAGGTCTGCCCAGGACAGCCTAGGAGGAAGGCTGGGGAGGAAGGTCCCCTTTTAGCACCTGCACCACACAGACTCGTGGCCATTCTTACAGGGCACTCAGGTTAGCGTCCAGCTGGCTCTGCCCAGAGATGTGTGCCCTGGTTCCATAGTTCTCAGGGTTTAGGAACCTAGACTACCTCTCCTCTTTCCTCATCAAATACAAAGCAATTATGTCAAAGGGATGCTGAAACAGGCTGCCGCCCTCAGGGATGGGGAGGGGGAGCTAGGTGGGGCTGCAGTCTCAGCTCAGTTCAAGGTACAGGGTTCCACGCTGCCAGATGACAGAACGCATTTGTGCATGAAAAGAGAAGCCTCAGAACAAAAGGCAGAGAACAACACACGTCCCACTCTTGGCCTTGGTGATGCTTGACATTTCTGGGAAATGAATTTAGCGCAAAAACCAACAATTCAAAACCGTGTGCCAAACAACCGATGCGAATAGAACCAGTGGGGGAAGAAAGCAACGTGAAGATGAAGCAGGTCCTAAAATAGCCCTCGTTTGCTGCTGTGTCCACGCGAGCAGAGGGAGGCAGGTTGTCAAGGGAGCTTTGTGAAAGCAGGAAAAGAGGTGGGAGCGAGGGCCTGGCTATTGAGGGAGTGTGCATGTATGGGCGGTGGGGCTGGGTGGGGGGGACGTTCCGCTTTATTCAGATTCTTGGTCTGTAAACTCCCAGCAAACTGTCTAAACCTGACTTCCGATTCCCCCGAGGGCCTAACCACCCTTCAGCTGTGCCAATGGTGTCCCAAGGCCCTTCCTACTCAACATGTCCCAAACGGACTTTTCTTTCATTGCTCCCTCCCCTCCCCCAACACACACACCCCAAACTCGCTCCTCCCCACCATTCCCCATCTTGGGGTGGGGGCAAGAGGGTAGTCTTCCCCCTTGACTTTGCCCCATCCATCCTGTGGCCTCTATGGGGAGGCAGCCTTGGTCTGTGTGAATAGGTACAGGCTCTGGAGCCAGGTGGCCATGGTTTTGGGTTCAAATCCCACTCTCCCACTTACTAGCTCCATGACCCTGTGCAGGTTTGTTTCTCTGAACTTTGGCATCCTCCTCTGTAAAATGGAAGTGAGAGCACTACCTGTTTGCTACAGCACATAGAATTTATGACTTAAAACTGTAACAGTGGGATCCCTGGGTGGCGCAGCGGTTTGGCGCCTGCCTTTGGCCCAGGGCGCGATCCTGGAGACGCGGGATCGAATCCCGCGTCGGGCTCCCGGTACATGGAGCCTGCTTCTCCCTCTGCCTGTGTCTCTGCTTGTCTCTCTCTCTCTGTATGTCTATCATAAAAAAAAAAAAAAAAAAAAAAAAAAAAACTGTAACAGTGATGAGCTGTGCCTGGTCCACATGAAATACTAGAAAGATGTTGACAATTATGATTGCTGTTTTAGTATTTCTCCACTTTCAAATATGTCCCATTTCCCTGTCCTCGCTGTCCCTTTAGCAGATCTGCTCAGCCCACCTGTGATCATTCTTCACCCTGCCTTCCCTCTCCCTCTGGCCAGGGCAGCCAGGGTGAAGGGCAGCCAGGAGAGCCGGGGGGGGGGGTGTCCACCCTACTCCCTAGCTTAGAGGTTCGAGGGACAGCCCCTTCCCTTAAGACCACTTCGGTCATGCCTGGCCTGACCTTGGAGGGTGTAGTGTGTTGAATAGCGTCCACTTCAAATTCAGGTCCACCCAGCACCTTGGTTAGTGTGATCTTATTTGGAAATACGGTCTTTGCAGATGTCTTCAAGTTAATTTGATGTCACACTACATTGGGGTGGTCCCTTAATCCGATGACTGGGGTCCTTATAAGAAGAGGACACAACACACACAAAAATACATATAGACGGCAACCATGCAAGACACAGGCAGAGATCAACCTGAGTGAAGCAGTGACCAGCCAAATATGCCCAGGATGGCTGGCAACGACCAGAAGCTGGGAGAAGCAAGGAGGGAGCCTTCCCTAGAGACCGCAGGGAGAGAGGCCATGCTGACATCTTGATTTTGGAACTCTGACCTCCAGAACTGGGAAAGAATGAATTTCTATTGTTTTAAGCACTTGGTTTGTGGTGATTTGTGACGACAGCCCCAGGGAAACTCAGAGCCCATTGCACCTCGCCCTCCACACCTTCGAATACCCCTGGGGTCCTCCTTAAATACCACTTACAACCAGCAACACGGGAGTCAAACCGCCCATCAGCAGCCATGATGTGACATTTTGTAGATTTGTAATTAAACTTGTATTGATTACTATTTTGCAATTTGTTTTCCTTCTTGCACAGCCTCTGATAGCTTTTTCCCATTCCAAATGTTCTCTTAGCCTTTGAAAAGCTTGCAGCGCAGAAGCCCTGTGCCCCCACCTTTCATGCCTCCTCTTGGACTCGAAGACACCCCTGGGGAGGATGCAAGCCCTGCCAAGAGGCCACACACTGCCTGCCCTTGGTCAGAGAATGCCGGCCCACTCTGCATGACCAGGGCCCAGCCTCTCCTGCTTGGGCTGTGATGGGGGGCAGATATCCACTCTCACCCCACTCCCTGGGGTTCGGCCAATCAGACCCCCGCAGAGCCAGGTAGAGGTTTGGCTGAGGGGCGGTGGGTTGCAGGTCAGTGGAGACCCTCCCTAGCCTTCCTGGCCTCCTCCAAGCCTCTGAACTATCTTGGAATTGAGGTATCAAGAGAGACAAGGTCAAAACCCCCCTCCTGCCCTGCCCTACTCTTTGTGGATCACCGCCCACCCTTGGCTTCTGGCGGCTCCCTCTCTGCAGGTCTCCTATGTGCCCCAGCTTATGCCTGTCCCCCACCTGGAGGGCGCCTTCTGCCTTTCATACTACCCAATGCTGCCTGTGTTCATGAGATTCTCGTAATACCTAGAGCCACACCCCTCCCGAGCCTCAGTTTCACATGTGAGGACTTGACCACATGCTTGTCTCACATATCCCTGGGCTGCCAGGCGGTGCCATAGGACAGAGTGAGACACACACATGGTCAAGGTTAAAGGCAGTAAGTGCCACCCAGGGAAGAGACCAGTGTGTGATGGAGATGAGAACAGCCGAGAACAGATGACACACACACGCTGGGCTCAAGTGGTTGCAGTGTTGATTTGCAGCAGGTTGGAGAGGGGAGGATGCATGAGCGCCAGCCCTGTGCAGTGCATCCATCCCCCGCGGATCTACTCCACAGCCCCTTCGTGGCCGCAAGCACCCCACTTCCTGCTGCAGTGGAAGGGACCCACTTCCCTGCGGTGTGGGGTCTAAAATACAGACACTGCAGGCATGCCTGAGGGCCACTGACCCTCAGGAACAAAGGGGCACTGGGTGTGAAATAGCTACAGGGAATAAGGGAATAAGCCCTGCAGGGCTGTGTGGGCTCCTCACTTCCTGAGAAAAAAGTGCTCCAGGCCAGAGTCTATCCCCTTATGTGACCAAGCAGGGACCAAATGACTGCCTTTCCCAACAGAGCTCCATAAGTAGCACCTAGAGTCTGTTACTTTACATCCAATCTTCCTCCTCGTTGCCTCCTGGGGCCGTACCTCCTCTACTAAACATTCTTTCACAGCCGGTGTCTCCCCAACACGGCCCACTTACCCATACATACACTAAGGGGGTAGCCTGTCCTGTAGAGCAGAGGTGGGAGCGAGGAGTCCTCCCCAAAGGGCCACCTGGGTTTGCCTTTTCCACATTTGTCTCCTCTTCCTCATGTCTGATCAGTTTTCATATCCTACCCGCCCCCACCCCCACCCCCACCTCCTTCTTTGTCCATCCAGTCACCTTCTCCATAGGTCCTAGAGCCTCTCCAATCACCCCCACCATACCTCGCAAGGGACAGAGCCAAGGTAGATCTGTCTGTCAACGAGCAATGAACACGGTGGGTCTTCACAGGATGAGGGCCAAGGGAAAGCACACCGTGGAATTCGCTTTGCTTTCACCATCGCTGACTTGGAGACATCGCTGGCGACCTGTCACCTCTCATGGGGAGGCACAAGACCCCAGTTCCCTCCCACCTTGGGACACTTAACCTTGTGGTATCTCAGGGCATCCACCTGCCAGGTGGGGCTACCACACAGCCAACTCAGCCCCTGCCCCATTTGTGGGAGGTACACTCACTCTTCCCACTGTGGCTGCCCCCCGCCAGCCTGTACCATTTTATTGGATCATTGTGAAAATAGAGACGAAGCAGCAAGACACCCCGACACGAAGCTCCAAGATCTTAATGTCTACAATGTATAACTTTTAACTTCTTTTTAACTAAGAATTAGCTCAGAGGTAATTGCTTAAATCACACTGATGAAAATCAATACGGAGTAAATTAAATGTAAAGCAAAATTTATCCTGAACGTGTTCCTTGTCGCCTTTGAATAATGCGATGACAAAGCAACTATTTTACCTCCCAGGCTTAGAGTTTTTGTTGTTGGACATCTCAAAAGGAGATGTAATTATAGGGCCCATTTATCAAAAAGATTAAGGAAATTGGGGAATGGGAATTGGTTTGCAACAGTTGCGGAAATTAGATCAACGTGAGCCTTAGGTCTGCATTTTTCACACTGTGTCCAGAAAGTTTCTCGAATCGCACTGTTTGCTGGCCTCCCTCCCAGCCCCACAAATCAACAGCCACATACAAGGTTGATCCAGAGGGAATGTGGGAACAGGAGACAGAAAAGAGGCCCTGAGTCCTGTCCCAAGATGGAAGCCTGGGCCTCTCTACACTGACTGAAGGGAGGAGGACTTGTTTTTCTCAAACCATGTTGCCAAGGATACGGCATCCAGTCCTCCGGATCTGAATGAAAGAGCCTGGTTTCCGGGGTTTTTCGTGCATTTCATAATTTAGAATGTGTTTGGCTTTCATTTGCAACCCGGCCTGCCAGCCCATCCTCCCCACAGCTCTGCAAAGCTAACCTGTAATGAACATGAATAAATCAAACCTTCTCCACTCCCGCTGCCTCATGGAGAGGAATTTGGGGTGTTGGGAGGATCAGAGGAATCTCCTGGTTGGGGGTTCTCAAGACTCACCCTGGGAGTGTCACCCAGAGTGTACAAAATGCACACTAATGATCCCCACGCACAGGGTGAGGCCTGGGTTGGTCTCGCAGAAGTTCCTCGATCGTTCTGGTGCACACCTCACTTAAGAACCTGCATTCCAGCACCCTGCTTTCTGGTCTCCAGGAGCAGCTCTGAAGGTCATTACCAGGAGCGCCAGGCCTAACACCCCTGGTAGTGCCATGGAGATGGGAACAGAGGTCCCATTCCTGGCTCTGCCACTTGCCAGCTGTGTGACCTTGGGCAAGTGACTTGATGTCTCTGTGGTCAACTTCCTTAGCTATAAAATGAGGACAGTAACAGCTCATCCTCTTGCTGGGTTATGGTAAGGCTTACAAGAGATCATGCACATACACTCTGACATGTAATGGGACCCCTACCAGTGTCCGCTCTTAACTTCAGCATGTGTGTTTGTTGGTCCTACCTCATAATGATGAAAGTGGGGTCTTGGAGATGCCTTCCTGCCTCAGCAGGCTACTCCAGATGTCTCCAGGGATAGTCATTTCCTAGCCCAACCTGCCCTCTGGGGAGCACTGAGCCATACAGGGGACCCCAAGGGCCCTGGATACACAGGCTTCCCTGCCTACTGGTTTCTGAGCCGGGACACGTGCATACAGCTCCCCCTCTTTGGCTGTGTCATCTGTGCACCCAAAGCCCATTCTTGAAAGCCTCTGGAAACCCTATTAAATTGTTCCCCATCTTGGAGGCTATATGATTTCCTGTGGCTGCCGTAACAAATTATCAAAAACTGGTGACTTATAAAAACAGAAACTTATCCTCTCAGTTCTAGAGACTAGAAGTCCAAAGTCAAGGTGTCAGCAGGGTTTGTTCTTTCTGGCAGCGCTAAGGGAGAATCCATTCCCTGCCTCTCTCTCCTGGCTTCTGGAGGTTGGCGGCAATCCTTGGTATTTCTTGGCTAGTAGGAGCATCATTTCAATCTCTACATCTTTCCCCCTGTGTGCCTGTGTCTTCTCTTCTGTTTCTTTCAAGGATACTTGTCATTGCCTTTAGGGCTCACTCTGTTAATCCAGGATGATCTCATCCCAAGATCCTTCACTTAATTACATCTGCAAAGATCCATTTTCCAACTAAGGTCATATTCTCAGGTTATGGGGGGTTAAAACGTGGATATATCTTGGGGGCACAATCCATTCCACTACTGGAGGGGTTTTCAATCTCTGTGTTTCCTCGGTTCTAAAACTCCATATTTTAATGTTCCTGAAATCTGCATGTATCTCACAACCAACGATAACTTCCCATGTAGTATTTCTGCCTCCCCCAAGCTGTTATTAAGTCAGCGGTGATTGTGTCTTCTTGTCTATGATGACTTGACAAAGAGGATGTGGGGAGTTCAAGGCTCTGGTCAAAGGACCCCACTGGGCCTCCAGGCTGTGGACTCTTCTTGCTGGAGGCCAGGCCTGTCCCACCAGCTAACATGGGGTACCCTGGTTGCACCTCAAAGAGCAGATCTCCCCTGTAGGCAGGACCAGCCTAGCTTTCTCACCACCACTGGAGGGCTGTTGGTTCTGTGGCCTACACCCCACAAACTGTAGCTCTCTAGGCCCAGAGAGGAGAGAACCATTCTCTCCTTTGTTCATATCCCCTCTTCCTCCCCCTCTGGGGCTCACTCCTAACCCTTTGAATGATAGCTATAAGTGACCACCCTGTCCCAGGCAGTGTCTCTTTCCTCTTCCCTTCTCATCCCCACCCCAGGCACACACACAGTTAATCCCTCTTGATCATGACAGTGGTAATCATTTTATTAGTTTTTTGTTTTATTTTTGTCAGTCCCCACCAGGCTCTAGCTCCATGATGGCAGTGTCCACAACCTGCTCATTCACTCCAATATCCACCTTTCCAACTGGCCACAGAAAGTGCCCAGCAAGTGAGTGAATGAACAAATGAACATATGAAGAGTGAATGAGTTAGTGACTTCCAACCACACCACACCCTTGGAGAGACTTTTACAAAGACACTGAGTTCAACAAATCATGTCTGATGTGGGCACTACAGAGACAATAAGTGGGGCTCCCAAGTCCTTTCTTAGCAACAGATAAGTGTCATCGATAGAATTTGTGGTCAAGTCGGAACTGGCCCCTGGCCCACAGAGGGTCCCCATCAGGACCAGCTCAGGCTGGTGCCCTGACACTCTGCTCTTCCAGGTCCAGCCTGAGGATCCTGCTCAGGGAGGGCTGAGACCCCCACTGTGAGAGTCTCCTCCAGACCTCCCCCCTCCAGAGAGCAGGACTGACCCAGGGACCCCACGGCTGTCCTCTGGGACCCACAGCTCCCAGCTGGTGACTGAGAGTGACAGGGTGGGAGATGGGGGCTCCATGCCTCCCCAGCAGCCCTGCTCAGCCTCCCTTAGCCTACATAGCATCTAAGATGCTCCATGCCACATCCTCTCCCCGACTCTTGACTTGCCTCAGGGTCTGCCTTGCATGTGGACTTAGGTGTCCCGCAGCTTTCCCGGAATTCTTCCCCATTGTTTTCCCCACAAGCGTTTCTAATAAAATTCGACCATGGATCATAACATCCATTCTTGGGGATGCAGAGGAAGTCCTATCCGCTTGTGAGGGGACTTGTAGGGATGCAGCTCCCAAAAAGTCATTCTCGGAGGAGGGGGAGCAAAGATAGGGTGCTTCAGGGGCACCCCATGAGGCTGGCAATGTGCTGGCAACTGCACCTGCTGGGGCGGGGGTGCTGACAGGCACAAGCTTGCAAACTAGAGCATTTTCAATTGCCAGCATCCCAACTCAAACCGGCAGAAGTGAAAAACGAAAGGCTCATGTAGGAACCGAACAGTCCTGGAGGGCCTCACTCCCAACCCAACTGGGGCCTCACTCCCCCAGCCTGGGGCTGGACTCTCCCAAAGACTCACCATCCTTGGGGAAGCTCGACAAACGCCAACTTCCGGCTCAGCCAGTCCGTGGAAAAGCCCATGTGAAAGGCCGTCTCTGATTGGCTTGGCTGAGGTCACATGCCCACCGCTGGCCAATCACTTTGGCCAGAGAGGTCAAGCGTTCTGATTGGCCAGGCCTGAAGCACGTGGCAGTTACGCGTGGGAAAGTCTGTGTGCCTCAGCGCAAGAGTCCTGTTCAGAGAGGGGAGCTGGAGGGTGACCCCCGAAGGCAATGCTTCCAGCCGTGGAGGGTGGGTGCTGGATGAGGGTGCTATACCCGTGGAAAGCAGGGCAGAGGGGAAGCCCAAGGCCCACGGGGGCATCCATTGTGCAGAGCCCGGACTCAGACAGAGACAGGATCCGAGACATGCCCATGCATCCCAGAACTTTCCAGCACCTCTTCTGTCTTCGCTCCAAGGTCAGTGGGAACACTGAACGTGAGGAGGGTCGGGGTGGGGCAGACAGTGGCAGAAATGAGTTTGGGCTTGAGGAAATGGGACAGATGTGTGGAGGCAGCTTTAAGAAGGAAAGGGAAGGGCAGCCCGGGTGGCTCAGTGGTTTAGCACCTGCCTTCAGCCCAGGGCGTGATCCTGGAGACCCGGGATCGAGTCCCACGTCGGGCTCCCTGCATGGAGCCTGCTTCTCCCTCTGCCTCTGTCTCTGCCCGTCTCTCTCTCTCTCTCATGAATAAATAAATAAAATCTTAAAAAAAAAAAAAAAAGGAATGGGAAGAGGCCAGAGTCCTGGGGCTGGCAGAGCAAGGAGGGTAGGCGGAGGGGTGGATAGGAGCTTGAGCCCAGAAGCTCCCCAGTGCATACTTTATACATAAATGTCCACTGAAACGACCATCCTCTGAAGCAAGTAAATAACTAAACAAGGAACAGAAGTCTGACCAGCCAGGTTAATCTTGATAAATAGGTCAATACCTGCAGCCCCTCATCCTCTCAGAATCCACAGCCACCTCTGATGCCTTTCACAGCTGGGCCCCAATATTTCCTGGTTTGGGACAATAGGGCATTTGGATTTTTTTTAATGGCAGAATCTGGAAGCTAATTAGGCCATTACTCTTCAAAGATTTAATTTGCTTTGATGGGCCCATCTATAATCATATTTCCAAACAGCTTCTATTTAATTACTGCACAAAATGAATGAGGTCCTTGAGCAATTTGTGTCTGATAAACTCACCTCCTGTTTTAGTTCCCGAGACAAAGAAAGACACTGGGGTGCAGGTGGGGGGTGGAGACCAGATGGAGGAGGTGGGGATAGGAGCTGACATCTCAGGTGGCCACTGTCCCCCCAGGAGAAGTGTTGTAGGGAATCTTGTCTCTGAGCACTGAAACCACAGCAGGAAGGAGCCCACTGGGAAAGGTGAAGCCCCACTTCCCTCTGGAAGGAGATCATCAGGGGTTTGGGGATGGAAACCCCAAGAGGGCAGGGATTTTATCTGGCTTTTTTTTACTGCTGTAGCTCAAGTGCCTAACCAGAACTGGGCAGAGCTCCAGGTGCTCAGTAAATGCCCACTGAGTGGGTGCCCCGAGTGGACTTGCCTGAAGTCTGCGTTCTTACAGCCTGAAGTGTGGGAGAAAGGTGTTGATTGACACCGTGGTCCTCCACCATCTGATCACCTGATCAGCTAAGGGATCTCTTGTAGTCACCAGGGCAGCTGGTGTCCAACCACCCAGCATTCAGTCTCCCTTCTTCTGGGGATGGCACCCTCACTTTGTTATGAGGGTCCCCTTGCTCCCTGTACTCTGTCTTGGTGGGTTTTATAAGTTGAATTGTTTCCCCTTTCTCAAATTGGTGTGTTGAAGTCCTCACCCCCAGTACTTGAGCATGCGACCTCATTTAGAAATAGGGTCACTGCAGACGTCATTAGTTATGACGAGGTCATACTGGAGTAGCTGGGCCCGTAATCTTATAGGGCTAGTGTTCCTATAAAAGTGGGAGATTCAGGCAGAGACACACACAGAAGGCTGGAGTGATATAACCACAAGGCAAGAACTACCAGAAGCTGTGAGAGGCCTGGAGCGGGCCTCCCCCAGTGCTTGCAAAGGGAAGATGGCCCTGTCCATGCTTGATCTTGGACTTCGGTATCCAGGACTGTGAGACAATACTTTTCTGCTGTTTACTGATGTCACTTAGTTTGTGTACTTTTTTTTTTAAGTAAGCACTATATATACCAAATGTGGAACTCAAACTAATAACCCTGAGATCAAGAGTCCCATGCTCTATGGACTGAACTGGCCAGCACCCGTGTGTGGGATTTTTAATGGCAGCTTTAACGGCTTAATACCCTGGGAGTGGCTGTCACAATGCCCCCACCTGCTCTGGCTAAGGTGCTGATTGGATGCCCCATCCCTGAAATTTGAATCCCAAGGTTGTCAGTGAGCCCTGACATACTCTGTCAGCTGGGTGATTTTCCTGTAGGGAATCTGCTTCCTCTTCTACTCTGAGCTTCCTTTCTAGCCTCCTAATAAGAAGGGCATCTTACCATATTCAGAATTTTTTTTTTCTGTTGCTGGCAATCAGATGTTCCTGACTGACGCCAGAACCAGAGAGCTGCCCCCTGTAAGGCAGGTCCCTAGGCAGGGGAGGAGACATCAGTGTTGCTCAGCGTGGAATCATCTGCTCCTTCCTGTCCCGACCACACACATTATTCAGCCAATCTAGATCATATGTTTGGTTCAGGGATGCTGCAGTGAATAATGCAGCAGAAAGAGAGATGATTAAATAAACAATTTCAATACAGCAAGGTGGGCGTTATGACAGGAGGTATGGGGCCGTGTGGGTGCACAGATGAGAGGCACCTAACTCGCTGTGGGTAGGGTGGCTGGTCGCTAATGAGAAAGGAGCAGGGCTGCCAAGAGCTGAAGAGAATGGAGCTAGGGTGACCAGCTGTCTTGGTTTGCTGGGACTGTCCCAGTTTTAGCATTGAAAGTCCTGAGCCTTGGGAAGCCCCATGACACCAGGTAACCTGGAGTGTTGGTCTCCCCAAAACATGACACCCAGGGGATTGAGAAGGGGCAGGATCATCAGGAGCCTGCTGTCCTTGGAGGAAGGTTCGGATCTTAGCTAAGAGAAAGGGAAATCTTGGGGGCAGCTTATGCCAGAGTGGGACACGCCGAGACCTGTGACTTTTCCAAGGGCTCCTCGGCTGCTGTTTGAAGAATGGACTATAGGGGTTCATGGGGACAGGCGGGCCACTCACACAGGTGTGCTGTGGGTGAGGCCCCGGGTGGCCATGGAAGTGATTCAAGCAGTGATTCTGAGTCTTTTTGGGGAGAGTGGTTGTGACAGACCCACTAAGACCTTGATGAGGGCCATGGACACTCTCCTCCCATAGATGCACATAGTTACAGGCATCCATGTGCTCTTTCTTGTGCGCACACACACTGTTGCACGTGGTTTCATCCACAGACCCCTAAGATCCATCATGGAGCCAAGATTCTGAACCCTCCTTTAGAGTTCTAGGCAGCCACATACCGTGTTGGCATTTGCCATTTCTTTGGTGATCTGCGTCACACCTCCCCTACCTGTCCCCGCCTCTAGAGCCAAAGGCGCTAGACCCCCCAGCTCTCCTCTCCAGGTCAGCAGGGTCAGAAGAAGACCACCAGTCCTGTCCATCTGGCTCTAACTCCCGGGTCTCATCAGCCTTGAGCTGTGGGATGGTGCCTTATCTTGGTCCTCAGTAGTGACCAGCCTTTTCCCAGGCTGTCACAATGGTCCCTGCTTCTTGGGTCCTGCTGAGCTCTCTGCCTCCTGCCCATTTCCATCCTGGCTTTTCTAATTACCTGTCACCTCCAGTTTACCTCCGGTAAATCCTCCTTCACTTAAGCTAATTGTCAGGTCAGTTTTGTTCAAGTCAGGTTATGCATATAACAAGTAGGTGGTGGGGCCCAGGGTTCAAACTTGGCTAGACTTGATGCCCAACACATTGCTTTTTAAAATATCTCAATGCCTGCGACACATGCGTGTGTGTGTGTCTGCATGTGATGTGTTTGTGTGTACACATGCGCATGTGAGAGAGAGAGAGTGAGCAAAGGGGATGTCCAACAGTCTCCTCTTTAAAAGATTTTATTTATTTCAGAGAGAGAGAGAAAGAAAGAGAGCATGAGCAGGGGGCAGAAACTGACTCCCCGCTGAGCAGGGAGCCCACTGTGGGGCTCCATCCCAGGACCCCGGGATCATGACCTGAGCTGAAGGCAGAGATGCTTCACCCACTGAGCCATCCAGGCACCCCAACACTCTCTTTTTTATTTGAAGATAATATTACAAATGAAGGAAGAGCCTGCCCTTGACTGAAATACAAATATGTAAGCAATTTTATTCTAGTCCAAACTCCACAGAGGAAATTGTGCCTGATGTGTTATGACAGATTCTTGGGGCAACACAGTGGATGTACTCTTTCTTCTCGGAGGCGAAGGCGCCGTCTTTGACTTTCCCACCCAGCATGCAGGCCCAGGAAAGTGCATATCACACACATGTGATAATGCTGTCTCCACGAAGCAGAGGGGGAGAAACTAGGAAAACAACTAATAAATAACACACCCAAGAAGAGAGAGGAATTCCCTGCCTTCTCTTTTTTTATTTTTTAAGATTTTATTTATTTTTCACATATCGTGTTGGCATTTGCCATTTCTTTGGTGATCTGCATCACAGAGACAGAGATAGAGGGAGAGAGAGAGAGAGAGAGGCGCAGAGACACAGACAGAGGGAGAAGCAGGCTCCATGCAGGGAGCCCAATGTGGGACTCGATCCCGGGACTCCGTGATCACGCCCTGAGCCAAAGGCAGATGCTCAACCGCTGAGCCACCCAGGCATCCCGTCCCTGCCTTCTCTTTAATACCTGAGAACACAACAATTACTGATGGGGTTTTAAGGTCTCTGAAAAGGAGACACACTGTTTAGAGCTCCTGGGGTAGTAGGTATCGTGGGGATGCTGGCACAGGCTGAAGGTGCCAGATGCCTGTCAGCGGTGATTGCTGGGAGGTCCAGAAACAAACGTAAACTATAAATTCCACCAGTGGAGACATCCTATGGTAGGACCTGAAAGCACTTGGAATTGTCCCAGCAAGCAGCCGGAGGCCTGGCCTTTCCCAGCAAAGGGCACAGTATAGACCGCTGATGGGCACTACCTGGGCTGTACCAGCCTCCAGTGGGTGCAGACCCCCACGCTGAGATGAGACATGGCTCTTCTGGCCCCCTCCCCTAGCCTTTGAGCCATGCCACTGGCTGCCATCCAATGCCTGGGACACTCCGGGACCCTCTGGCTGCTGCTTCCCTGGCCTAAGTGCTGTTGGCTCAGACCTGGGTCTGAGCCTGGCTGTTCTGCTATCCTTCTTGCTTCCTGCTGTTCACAAATTGGGAAGCAGCAAAGACA
Source organism: Nyctereutes procyonoides (assembly GCF_905146905.1). Lineage (NCBI taxonomy): Eukaryota > Metazoa > Chordata > Mammalia > Carnivora > Canidae > Nyctereutes > Nyctereutes procyonoides. Next base: position 67,470,780 of record NW_026575126.1, read on the forward strand.
TCGATCTAGCCCACATGGTCACTGTGGACACAGACAGTGCTTTGGGGCATAGCGGGAGGGGAAACTGAACCTCATCCACAGGTCGGGGGGCGGGGGGAAGGAGACCCCAGCCAATCCAGCTGCTGCCCATTCAGCCTAGAACAATCCCAGGAAACAAACTGACTCTGCTGGAGCCTGCAGGGAGGGGACAGTAGCCACTGGCTTCAGGGGCACTGCCAGGCTGTTCCAACCTCACCAAACCTCTTCCTCCCACCTCCCTGGGCTGTTATAATGGTTAAAAGATGTATTCTTTCGCTTGGTAATGAAGTAACCCCAGACAGAGGCTTGAACAACAGAAATGTATTCTCTTACAGTCTGGAGGCTGAGATGGAGGTTACAACCTTGACATATGAATTTGAGGGGAGGAGGGGGATGTAATTCAGTCCATATCAAATGAAATGCTGCATAGAGACCACCGGACGCATTGAAGGTGGTTGGTAAACAGTAGTGAGTACAAGTCCTTTCTTTAGGGCAGCTGAGAAGGTAAGCAGAGACAGAGTATAGGAAACGCTGCAGTTCTGGTGTCTTTCCTCATTCAGCCCTTCTCTCTACCAGGAAGCCATCCTGGGCTTCATTGTCCATTGTTCCAGAGAGGAAGTAATTCAATTCCTAGCCTTATGCAAGCCTGGATCTCCCTAGAGCTTCCAAAGATGAGCAAATGGGGCCCTGAGGCAGAAATCTCAGGCCTATTGCCCCAGCTAATCGCCAGTGGCGATCATGGAATGTCAGTAGAACCTCCAGCCCATGGCAGGGCCACGGTGTCACTGCCCTGACTGAGTCTGTGCTCCTTCCCATGGTTGAGTCCCCTGGGTCAAGGGGCAGGGAGGCAATCAATTTCTGCCCCTCTGACTTTCTTTTTCTGACCTAAACCTGTTGGTAAGATTTCCTCCATGATACCCCCAGAGGCCCTCAGGATTGTTTACCCAAGAAGGGCAGTGCCCCCAAAGCAGGAGGCAGTCTCCTGAGCTCAATTCAGGACTCAGCAGACTGAAAGAAGGATCAGAACGGAGAGGTTTCTTGGTGAACCGGGTTCATTGCAAAGCAAGATTCAGAGCAGCTCCCGGCCATTTTCCTGGTGGTCTCCAATCCTCTGCACAGATTTTTAAATCTGCCCAAACCCAAAACAAGCTCTTCAGTGCTGGTTGTGTCAAAAGTGCGGTCTTCTTGGCCCTCATCGGCCCTTCTTCCCATCACACAATGGCTGTCCTCGTCTTCCCCTTTTTTTTTTTTTTTAAAGATTTTATTTATCTATTCATGAGGGGGTGGGGGGGATAAGCAGGGAGCCTGATGTGGGACTCAATCCTGGGACTCCAGGATCAGGATCACGCCCTGGGCCAAAGGCAGGTGCTAAACCGCTGAGCCACCCAGGGATCCCCTGTCCTTGTCTTCCCTGAAACTTAATGCATTGTATCAATGGGAAGATATTTTCAAAACTGTCAGCAAATTGGTGATAATCTACCCCTAAAACATGACAAAGGCTTTTTTTTTTAACATTTAAAAGTTAGATTGCAATGGACTGCCTGCCCTCCATGAAGCCTATGTGTACGAAAATAGTTATTTTGAGTCCAGACAGTTTGATTTGGTGCAATTGCAGGGGTGCTGCCCCTGCCATCACCACATGTGTTAATGGTGTGCAGAACTGGGTTCTTGCCCCCACTAAGCTACACTTTGAATAATGGAATTATAACTTTTTCCCATCCTGCCTTGGTAGATCTCAAAAACTGCAAACCAGCATTTTTGGGGTGAAACTTCAGGGCCTGGATTGTACAGAATAGAGCAAAGGCAATCCCCCTCTGACTCTCTCCTTCCTCCAAATCATGAGATTTATCCAGAGGAGCCTTTGTGTCATGTTGCCTACCCATCAAAGCTCCTTTTTTTCTTTCCTTTGGAAATTTGATGAGATCAAAGTGTCAGCTTTCACCAGCAATGCCTGAAGAAAGTGAGAAGGCAGATGGGCCTCGCCCACCTCCACGGCCCAGAGCCATACTGCCAACGCCTTTTGAAGGAAATGCTAGACTCTTCCCGCATGCACCTGGCTCCCCTGCAAATTCATAAATGGCAATGCATGCAAGAAGTAGATGAGTTCCTCAAAAAATTAAAAATAGAACCACCATATGATCCAGTAATTCCACTTCTGGGTATTTACCCAAAACACTTGAAAGCAGGGTCTCAAAGAGGTATTTGTACACCCATGTTCATAACAGCATTATTCACAAGAGCCAAAAGGTGGAAGCAACCCACATGTCCCATCAACAGATGAGTGGATAAACAAAATGTGGTCCATCCATACAATGGAATATTATTTGGCCTTAAAGAGGAAGGATATCCTGGCACATGCCACATTATAGATGAACCTTGAGGATATCGTGCTAAGTGAAATAAGCCGGGCACAGAGAGGCGGATTCTGTACAATTCCACTTACATGAGGTTTCTAGAGTAGTCATATAGAAAGTAGAAGCCAGTGGTTTATCCTCCAGCTCCCAACTGTTACTTACGGGCCACAGGGCTGTTCTGTTGGCCCCCAGCATCTGTGGATGTCCTGCTTCATATGTGGATCAAGAGCATACCTATGGCAGAGCTGGAGGTGCTCAGGCCAGGCTGCCTCCCACGTGACATGCACTAGTGACATGAGGATTCAAGGGGCCCTGACTGCTGCACTGGCTCCCACTTTAGGCCAGTGTACACTCAATGTTATGTGTGCAGGGGAGATTCGTAGGTAGCAAGCATGGGATGGTCAGAGGTCAGAGGGGACAGGAACCCTGTGAAGATCAAAGACCCCCACATGGCTAAGTGTGAAAGGGGGATCAGGGCCTTGAAACCAGCAAGCCTAGGTTTGCATCCAGTAGGACCAGGATGCATCAGGGCATAGCTTGGAGCCTTATCTCAAGATAATAAATCCTACCTGATGGGGAGTGTGGTGGGCAGCCTATGAGATTTTACCCTTGTGAAATCCCCTCTGCTGGTGTATGGGCTGGACCTGGTGACTCACTTCTTAAAAAAATAATGGCAAAAGTTATGAGCTGTCACTTCCAAGATGAGGATATAAAAAGATTCCATCTTGCTTGTCAACTTTTGTCCCTCCCTTAATCCAAACTGCCATCTTGTAAACCACCCATGGAGGGACCACATGGTGAGGAATAGAGGGCAGCTTCTGATCAACAGCCAGGAAAGAACTGAGGCCCTTAGAGAATGGAATCCTGCCAATAACCAAGTCACTGAATGTGGAAGTGAACCCACCCCAGTTGAACCTTTAGATGGGACACCAGCCCTGGCCCACACCTTGATCACAGTGAGAGCCTTGATCACAAGTAAGCTGAACATCTGGGCTAGGCTGTGCTCAGAATCCTGACCCACAGAAAAATATGAGACAATGAATGTGTATTGTTTTAAACCACTACTCTTGGGGTAATTTGTCACAAAGCAATAGACCACCAATAGAGGGGATGCAGTGTTTGACATGCGGTATTACTTACCGATGTTGCTTCTTTTCTCCTTTCCTGCCACAACCTCTGTCTTGTAGATCTACCAGCTTTCAGTGCTCATGCACCCAGAGGAAGATCAGCACCACCCCATCAGAAGTAGTAGCATGCTGAGTGACCCTGAGTCATCGGAGCAGGTCACATTGTGCCAGCCTGTGGAAGTGGGTGAGTAATGCCATTGTGAAAGTTCTCCATGAAAAAGAAATGAAGTCATACTAAACATAATAATCATTAAGTCAAGTCATTTAGTCAAAGAGAAGGAGCTAGGTGCATCACAGAGACCTGGAGTCCACCTTTTCACCTTACAAGCAGGGAAACTGAGGCTAGAGAGTTTGTGTGAATAGCAGATTTGTGTAAATAGCAGAACGAGTTAGCAGAACCACAGTTAATCGTGGCAAAGAAACACCTAACCAGGTGCGTCGTGGTGAGCAGAGAACAGATTCCCTGTAATTGGGCCAAACTCAAGTCGTGATTTCTGGGAAAACAAAGCCGGGCTTCAGGCGGTCCTCAGGAGTGCCTGAGATGAGAGGGTCCTTGGGAAGGAGAAAGGGCCACCATTGCTTGAGCTCAGGAGGACGGCAGGTATGAGTGGATGGTGGGCTGGAGGGGACACAAGTGAAGAAAGGACTCCTGTGTTTGGAAATCCAGAGGCCGCTGGACTCCTGCAGACACCTGCCAGAAGGGGGTGCAGCTGTGGCAGGGAAGTGTCCAGGGCTGAGAGGAGAAGACCACCAGAGGTGCTTCCTACGGCCTGGCTGGCCCTCAACACACTGGTCGAACTCTTGGACCGTCTCCGTCTCTCAGGAGGCCCAGCCACCCATGTGTGCAGAGTGCGGAGGTCCCAACCAGCCAGGGAGACCTCCCACGGGATGACAGATTACAGGAACCAGCATGCACCCTGGGGAGCCTGGGGGCTCCAGAGACTGCTGCAGGGTGAAGCCACTTGGGAGAAGGGCGGTAGTAGTAGGGATGAGGTCTGGGTGCCAGAAGCTCCCTGGTACCTCCAGATGATGCCCGTGCTCCCCACCTCCGATTCCATGCCACTTGCCCCTCGCCCCTTCACCCCCTCACTGTGGTGTCACAGGCAGTGGTCCTCCCACTGTGTAAAACAGAATGGCCCTCTACTCAAGATGTAAACGTGGAATTACCATGTGATCCGGCACTTCCACCTCTAGATATGTACCCAGAAAGCATTGAAACAAGGACTTGAAGGAATGCTTGCTCCTGTTATTCACAGGAGCCAAGAGGAGGAAGCAACCCAGATGTCCATCAACAGACCAACGGATAAACAAAATGGGATCTATCCGTATAACGGAACGATATCCCACCTTGAAAGGGAAGGAAATTTGAACACGTGCTATAGCGTGGATGAACCTTGAAGACACGATTTTAGGTAGAACAGGCCAGTCGTAGAAAGAGAATTCTTGTACAGTCGCATCTGTATGAAGTCCCCAGAGTTGTCAAATACAGACAGATGGTAGAACGGTGCTTGCTCAGGGCTGGAGCTGAGGGGAGTGGGGGGGTCAGTGTTTAATGGGTGCAGTGTCTCATTTGGGGGAAGATGAAAACCTTCTGGAGATGGATGGTGGTGATGGTAGCACAACAGTGTGAATGTGCTTAATGCCACTGAACAGTACACCTAAAAATGGTCAAAACAGTAACTTTTATCAACAAAAATGAATCAGTAAAGCAACTCACTAGTGGTTAAGGGGCTCTTCTGTCTCCAGGATGGGCAAGATGGTCCACGGGGCGCCATCTTTGTGTCTTGGGCAATCCCAGAACCGGTTGTCCCAGGTGTCCTCATGCTGAGGCAGTCCATGCTGGGGTCTGCCTCAATGAACCACCAGGCAGAGAGAGCCCTGGGCACCGGTCACACGAGGTTATGTTGAGAATTAAGGGCTCTAGAGAGGCATCAAGGCCAATGCCACACACAGAGGCCAAATTGCTGAATCCATTCTTTGTGTCCTGTTGTGTCAGAGGCTGGTAGAGGGTATGAGCAGTACAGACCAGTCACTGGACATGTAGAGACAGGGCGGGGTGGGGGGACACTGGGTCTGGGTCAAGGACCATGAAGGAAGGACCAGGCAGCTCTGTGCCAATGGAGCCTGTTTGAGGCCATGAGCTGTGGCTGGAGCCTGGCCTGCCTGTTCCTCAGTTTTCTCTGGAGTGTAGAATGATCCTTAGGAGCTATCCCAGGACAGTGCCAGTCTGCAATTCTGATTGAGGGGTAAATGTGTCCTAAAGCAGGAGTAGTGTAGCAGACACCTGCTCTGCCACCTGGCCATTGGCTCTGAGAGACCTGGAGAGCTTATGAAGTTAGAAATGCCCCACCCTGCCCCACAAAAGTCAGCTTTGGGAGCCTTGTGGGAGGCCCTCCTCCTGTCTTCACTCAAACACTCTTCAAAGATTGGGATATACCACCCCAATGCATATGAGCCCTGGGGTGGCCCCCACCACTCACTTTGCAGATGAGACCCAGAAAAGATGAATATGGCACCAGAAAGATTTTCTAAAAACGACCAATCTGGAGAGGGCAGGTCCCATTCCTTTTATTTCTTGGGATCCAGCTGGGCAAGGCCAGGCAGGAAGTAGGAGAGTGGAGCATGGCAGGGACTGGTCCAGGAGCCATCTCTCCCTCTGTAGTATCTTCATTGCCATGACAACAGTAGCCGTGGAGTGTTCACTCCTCTGGAGTGTTCAGGTGCTGATGCTTTACATGAGATTTCTAATCCCGTAAGACAGTCTTTCAAGGAAGTTGCTACTGTCCCCACTATATGGATGACACAATTAAGGCTCAGAGTGGTTGTGAGACTGGCTCAGGGTTACATAACAGAGAGGAGGTAGGGCCAGGATTTGAACCTGCACTGGTCCCCCCATAAGCATGTGGCCCCTGAGGTCCCAAACTCAAGGGACACCTGAAGCATGCAAATGATGCTGAGGAGCACCCCCCACCCCCATCCCCTGTGAGTGTGGCAGGTCCCCATGGGCAGAGTCTCAGCACTGGACTTGGGAGATGCTGCTGGCTTGAAAGCCCAGGAGCTGCCCCTGCCCCAGAAGCAGGCTACAGTGGAACACACCCGCCAGCAACCCTGCGCTACAGCGTCAGCCAGCTGGACAGCAGGCTGGCAGCCAGCACGTCGTCTGTATAGTGAATGCCAGCAGCAGCTCCCAAGGGCCTGAGCAGTGGGCGTGTTCCCTCGGCTGCCCCTGCACATCTGCACCCCCTGTTCCCCACCAGCCGTGGTCTGCTCAACCCCCCTGAGGCTCAGTTCTACCCACAAGTGTCGGCCCAGTTTCCAACCCTCTCAGGGAGGTGCTGAAAGCTCTCAGCAGGCACGGGCTCAGTTTGAATTAGGTTGCTGTTGATGTTATTATTTGGGGAGAAATGCTCATTTCCAACCCCCTCGCTGCACAGACCAGGGCTCACATCCAGGATTGAATGCCAACTGATTCCAGGGAGATGGCGGGAATTAACTCCATTTCTGTGCTAGAGTCAGGGGTCAGGCTTGAACCTGATGGGAAACTCCAGGGACTTTGGTGTGTGTGGCGGGTTGGAGGGAGCTGTGTGGTGTGGGGTTGGGGGTGCTCAGAGAAGGAGGTGGACAGGCAGGCTTGCCCAGGGACAAGGTTTGGAAACTACAACAGCTGGCCTGGGGTCCAGGTTTGCCTCTGTGAGCTCCACAGGGAAGCAGGCCAGGAAGTGCCAGCCTTGAAAGGGAAGGCTGGCATGCAAATTCAGCTTTCTCTGAGCACCAGCCACAGGCTCCCAGGCAGGGGCCAATAGTGAGAAAGGGCAGGGTCTTCTCCTGTGCTTCCTGCAAGGATTGCTTCTCCCCTCCAGCCCTCTCTGGGACTTACCTTTGGCCCTCCCCTCCACGTCTATCCACATCTACGTTTCAGCATGCAGACATCTGTGTGCGTGCATCAGTGGTGCTGGGAGTGGAGACTGTTTCTTGTGTGCCTCCGGGACACATAGCTGGACTGCACTTCCCAGCCCCCGTACCAGGCAAGGCTGGCCCATCAAATTCTCCTCGACCCTCCCTCCTTCCACGGATCCCAGGGCCCCACAGGAAAGTGTAGCCACTCCATGGAAGGAGCCTGGACCCCTGTCTGACTGTGTGGAGCAAGCACCCACTCAGCCCACATCAGGCTCAGGCATGAGAGAGAAGGAGACCTCTACTGTGGGAAGTTGCTGAGGCGTGCTGTGGGTTGTTAAGCTGCTAGAGCTCCAGGGCCGGGAGGAGACAGCTGGAAAGAGGGCCACCCAAAGTAGTGGCGGCTTCCCGTAGCTTCACAAGCAGCAGAAGCCTCAGCCAAAGGAGAGGAAAGAGAAAGATGGCATCCGAGGACCCCTGGAACTACCAGGGGCCTTAGTGGGTAGGGGAATGGGTCCCATGGTACAAGTGAGGCAAGAGGCCTACACAGAGCAGCAGCCGTGGCCAGGGGTCTCTGTGAGCAAACAGCCATAGTCCAGGAGACTGGGAGGCCAGTGGGACCCAAGGCAGCACATCCAGTTACATTCCTTACCCCCACAGCCGTCATCCCCAACTCTGCCCTTTTCTCTGAGTGCTATGGCAAACGCTGCCACTGGGTGCTCAGAGTTCTCCTTGGACATATGGCAGAGACTTGTGTTGGAAGCCTAAGCAATCTGGATTTGAATCCCTGCTGCACAACCAGCTCACCCCAGACATTAGCTCTTGACCTGCATGGCTTTACTCAGCGTGCGTGGTCTCTTCTCTTATAAGGATACTATTCATTGAATCAAGGGTTAAATCACAAAAGTTGCCTGCACCCAATTCTCCCATCCATGGGTCAGGGGCAATGGGACAGTCTCCTGAGATGACCCCGGTGGACCACGGCCTCCTGGTGTTCATGTTCTCATGTGGTCCTTCCTCCCCTGGAGCCAACCCTGTGACAAGAATGTGGCAGAGTCATGCCAGTTCCAGGTCTGGCCTGTCAGAGGGCTGCCAGCTTCAGCTGCTTCCCTCCTGGATCCTGCACCTTGGGGAGCTCTGTGCCCCATCTACAAAGTCCAGGTCTCAGGAGGATGACCCAGAGAGGTGGACTCTCCTACCACATGCAGCAGAGAGAAGTCCAGCTGTCTCAGGGTCCAGTCAAGCCCACAGATGACACCAGCCCAGCCACTCTCTGGAGGCTTTCAGTGGGATCAGAAGAAGAACTGCACTGCTAAGTCCAGCCAGCCACAGGACTGGGAGACATTTTAGGATGGCTGTTTGGGGGCAGTCTGTTAGTTGGTAGTGGAGAAATGAAATTGTAGGGTTTACACTCCACCTCCTTTGGGGCTGAAAACTGCAGAGAACCCGTTGTGAAACATCAGTGGGAGATGGCCCCAAGAAGCATGTGTTCACGTGGCCACTGCAAGCAAGGCTCTGGTGTAGGAGGTTTTTGGGGAGGCACCCTTTCCCAACCACCTCTATCTACTCTGCTGTCCTTTCTTCAGTATTTAGAACTAAGAATTGTGGAATTGTCAGAAGCAGCAGAACTCAAAGAGATTGCAACCTTAGGGGCCCTGGCATGACCCTGTGGGTGGCCCTTAATGGGGGGCTACAGGGAGACCAGGCTGTGTCAGGATAATAAGCCATCTTCAAGGAGGGCTAGCTCCCCCTGTGAGCCATGGTGTCACAGAGAGGCCACTTAGCCCAATCACCCAAGTCCAGGGAGTGTGACCAGGACTTCAGATGAGAAAAGGCTTCAGGTAGGGGCATGACTCACACTGGCACTGAGGGGAAGTGGGCCCTCCATACCAAGCAGGCATATCCTCCCAGGAGATTCAGAGGGCTCTGCAACTGGGTGGTCTTGCCCAGCCCTCGTGTGGATGGGGCCCCAAGAGAACAGATCCTGCCCAGGTTTGCACACCAAGGTAATGGCATGGTCTGGCCTGCTCATAGGTCCTGTCCCCGTGCCAGGGTCCTCCTAAGCCTCCATATCCCTGCTGAGGCTGTCCAGGCCAGAAGAGTAGCTTCCTGGGGCTCAGCACTCCAGGCTGAACCCTGGCTGGGCAGAGAGAGGGATGGGAGAGCTGCCCCTCACTCAGTGTCCTGTCCCCTCTGGCTGCAAGCACAGCTGGATGCGGGCTGACTGGCTGTCACAATTGTCATCTGCCCTGGCAATAAGCCAAGGCTGTTACCGAGAGTGCCATTGCCATGGAAACCATGAGTCAGGGCTGTACTTAGCAGAGCCACACTTGCCAGGGGCTCTCAGGGCCTCTCGTCTGCCAACGCAAAAGGCGACACCAGCACATAGCATCTCCTTGGGACTCGTTAGCAGGGTGGAGTGGGGGTGACAGGGAAGGGGCAGGTAGGGAGAAAGGGAGGGGGATAGGGGTAGGCAGGATGGGAGTAAGTAAAGAAACCACGTAGCCACAGGACTGGCTTAGGGGCTGCCGAGCCCAGACCACAGAGGCCAAGGGGTCCTTCCCAAGCAGCCAAATCTGCAACTTACCAAACCCAAGAGTCCAAACTCCCAGAGATCAGAGCTCAGGGTTGGGCCCCACAGATGCAGATTTAGCAGCGATGAGGAATTGGGGTGCCTCTGGATCACAGGGTTCAGCCAGAGAGGCCATCCAGCACAGCTGCTCATTTCCAGGGGTGCAGGGAGGTTTAAGGAGTTGCCCAGGTGGGGCCAGGAAGGCAAGAGGAGGAGAGCCCATCTCTATCCACACCAACCTCTTCCAGCTCCCCATAGTCCAGCAGTCAGGTGGATGCAGGCCTGCCAGCTCCGGAGGAGGCTGTGTCCACACAGGAGTCCCCAGCATGGCCTGGGCCCAGCAGGAAACAGCCCCAGCCCCCAGATCTGCCCTGGGCACCCCGATTGTATTGGTGAGTCAACTGCCAAGTTCCCAGGCTAGCTCACACAAACCTCATTTGCCACATCCCCTCTGCCCCATTGCAGAGTCTGGCCCTTGCAGAGAATCGGGCAGACGCCACCCCAGGGAGGCCCTAGCTGTCTGCAGATGCACAAGGCCCTAGGAGAGCTGTAAGTGAGGACTGCCATTACCTGCCCACCCTGAGTGACTCTCCTCTCACATCTTTACTGACAACTGCCACAGAGCTCAAAAGCCGGAGAGCTTTGCTCTGACCTGAGGACTTGGTGATCACAGAACAGCATCCTGGCCACTCTGTCACTGAGCACGGCCCAGGTGACTGAGCCATCCGTGGGAAGCCCCGATGTCCACCCTCACACGTGATCCCAAGGAGGCCGCAGGGCTGGGGGCAACCCGACTCTTGGCCATGTGGCTCCTGAGTTCCAGGGTGCGGAGGAGGGACCAGGGCAGAGGGCTGACCTCCGATGGGGATGCAGCCACTCAGCTGGGGGGGAGGTGCTCTATAGCCCTTTCTGCCAGTTTGCTGAGTAAGCAACAGAAAATTAGATGAAACGTTCCAATTGCCGGGAAAGGAAGTCAAGCATCATGTGCTGGCTCCCAGAGGACAGTCATTACTGCTGCTCCTCTTAATAGCAGAAACAAGAATTAAGGGACATTGGAGAACTGCCTGGAGGAGGACCAACACCTAACCTGCCCACCCTCGTGGCACGAGACTGTTGCCTTCGACTGAGGAATGAATAGCTCAGGGACACATCTCTCGAGTACCCCATGGCCCTTCAGTTCTGTAACCACAGGGGCTCCTGCCCAGGATACACACCCATTCCAGTGTTGGGGGGGCCTGGATCCAAAAGCCCCCTCCTCCCTTCTGTAACAGACATCTCGTCCAGCAGGCTTGGCCCCTAACCCTCGCTTGTCTCCCAAGTCAGGTAAGTGTGATTGGTGCAGAGCTATGAATGGGCACGGATGTGAGCTGGTGTCATACAGTCTCCCTCATGTCCAGCGTTTCTCACCTTTTTTTCCATTATCACCTTCCTGAGGAGCCTTTTTAGACATTTTTAAAGAATAATTGGCCCATCCCCCCATGAAACTAAATACTAGGGCATATGATTTTGTCAGGTAGCAATGAGCTTTGGATGGACACACACCACTGTAATAGCTAAGACTTCTTTGGACTCTCCTCCTAGAACTAATTTTAACCCCTTGGGAGTGCCGTCACCCCATTGAGAACGTTGGATCTAATCCGTGCATTGGTGGTGCACGTTGAGGGGGGATGGCCACCACTCATTTGTCCACTTGGGGTTCTGTGGCAGGTCCCTGGACCGGACACCAAGACCGGAGTCTCCTTACATTCAGTCCTTGCCCAGAGGTACTCATTCCAGTAGGAGCAACACACCGGGGAGGGGTAATTAGCAGACAGGCTGCTCTTACCTGCAAGGGGAGCAGGGAAGCATCTTCCAGTGAGTAGGCAGTCTGGTCCCCACAGCATGATGTGAATCCTGGGAACCATCAGGGTGCAAACGGGACCCTGTGTCTCAGAAGCCTAATTGCAGGAGGAAGACAGAAATCATTCCCAGACTGCTTGCTGATGTCACACTCATGTTCTCCATGCAGGACCCTTTCCCAGCACAGCCCTCAGACGAGGCAGCGGGAGCTGTGCTGGAAGGGGAGAGGTGAGTCATCCTGGCTGGCATGCTGGACCAGCCTCTCAGCAGAGAACAGTTTTATGGTGATCAAGCCACAGACAGGGCAGGATGGGGCCGGACATGCGCCCCTGGCTCCTGTCTCTCTGAAGCCCCAGCCCTGTGACTGCACACTTGTCCTTCCTGCAGACAGTACTTCCCACAAGGTCCAGTGGCTGATGCTGCGTGCTGGCCAACGGGCTTCCACCTGCCAGCCTCTGTGTCTCGTGGCCCGAGGACTTTCCCTTGGACACACAGCTGGCCGGAAATCTCCAGAGCCAGTCCTCAACTGGTTACAGCTGAGAGCATTGGTGCATCAGTACCCTGGTACCCTGGTTCCCTGCCACCCCCACCCCTAGGGTGGGTAACCCCAAAATGTGTGCTCTGTACTGTCTCCCACGACTTCCAGAAGCTTCAGGTTGTTCCTGTAGTGTGACCTTGCTCGATACTTCACCTTGCATTGGCCACCTCACAAATGCCCCTCGGATACTTCACACATAAGTCACTTGCATTCAACTCCTTGTCCCAGAGTCTGTTTCTGGAGGAGCCCAGGCTGAGATGGGCTTCCATCCTGCCTCATGCTGTGACCTTGCTTGGATGCCAACAGTTGCCTGCTGCTTTGTGGATCACACCCTCAGAGCCAGGGCTGATTTTTGGTCAGCATCTGCAGAGGGCTGGACAGAGCTCAGGGGTGACAGAGAATGGAGTTAGAGGAGGCACTTGGCAGAGGAGGGGCCACTTGAGCAAGGTCTTGAAGGGTAAATAGGAGTTTGCCTGTGGAGAAAAAAAGCACAGGAGTACCTCCACCTCACCCATCTTAACCCTGAGCTATTTGCAGAAAGTACCTGGACAGCGATACCCATCACTTAGCTATGGGATTCTGGAATGTGAACTTGTATTGCTCTGACTGGTCACTCCTCAGCTCTGAAACCTGCAGTGGCTCCCCATGGCCTGCAGTGGGTCCAAGCTCTTTGGCTTATAGTTTGAAGCCCTCTGCAAACTGGTTCTACCCTACTTTCATGCTGTCACTCATGTCATTGCTGCTGCCGGCTGCCCGGTGAGCCCAACCTGGCAAAATTCTGTCTCTCCTGTGCCATCCAAACACCCTCTCCCCCAGGAAGCCACCCAGTGGTGGCTCAAAATAACGGCTCTTAATCCTGTGCCCATAGAGCACCATGGACAGACTCTAAGGCACGTTCCAGCTCCAGACTAGGGTGAGTCACTAATCTGGGTCAACCAGAAGCTCCTCAAGGTTAAGACCCATCGCGTGGACTCCCTGTATCCCCGTATCCCAACAGTAATGACAATGACCTGATGCTTCTGGGACATTTCACAACTCCCTTATATCTCTCCTTCGGCCTTATGTAGAGAACACATCTCCACCAACACAGCTGGTCCAGATGGCCTGTAGGGGCACCTGTGCAGCCCCAGGGCTGGATTTATGGTTTAATTTATGATTTATAAGAGGAAGGATGGAGCTCATCAGGAACGCTTCAGCCATCCCACATGCTTCTTAATTAAGTGAAAGATGAGGGTCCCACTGTCTTAGGAACCCCTCTTCCCCCCCCCCCAGTGTCACATTGTCAGAGGCAGGGTCTGGGAAAGATATGCTCAGAGTGGGCATGGTCTAGGTAGCCCAGGATAGAGCCGATTCCCCTTGCGGATGAGCCTGACACCCAAATCAGAAGTTTGAACGTATTCCTTAATTAGAGCTCGACTTTGTTCTCAGCTGCCCACTGGAGTGGGCCCCCGATAAGACCAGGCAGCATTGTTGTCTTTATGAGGTGAATCCACTGGAAGAGCACATTCTAAATGAGATTACATCTTATACATGTTTAATGTACTGTTTTCACCATTTAAAATGCGGCTGTATTAAAATAGCAGGGAGGGAAAATTGACTCTGAGCTGGGTGTGGAGAGAATAGATCACTAGTGAAATGAATAATATATTAACAGAATAATGATGTTGCTTCTCATATTAATCGTATAAATCACAAGATTCTCAAGCTGTCAGCAGAAGTTTTTTTTTAAAAAAAAAAAAAAAGCCAAATTCCAGTTTTCCAGATGGAGAATCCTGAGACCTTGGTGGGGGAGGGGGGCGGTTGGGGGGGCGGAGCTGGTTGCTGGGGGTCACACTGGTTATGAAACAGAGGTGTTCAGGGCCTGCTGAGGAGGCTGCCAAGGACCTGTGACTTGCCCTGGAGGCAGCAGTGATGTTGCAGGAAGGCCTCCACTCGGGTCCAGCCTGCATCCCTTGCTGAGGCCAACCATTTAGCCAGGATATGAGAAACATGAATGAGATGTGGTCCCCGGGCCACGGGCCAGGCCAGAGGGACAGTAAGGTGCATAGAGGGCTCCAACCACATGATACGAGGCAGGACAGAGACTGGGACAGCTTTGGGGTCAGAGCCCGATGCCCCACCCCGGGGCCTGTCAACAGCAAGCGTCCAGTCCTGTTTGGAGGTCTGCAGCTGCAGTCGTATGTTGAATGAGCCTCTAGTGACAGGCCGGGTGTGGGGGTGCTCTGGGGGCCATAAGGAGTGATTGTAGAGTTGCAGTTCTCGAGACGTATGCTGCATGTGTGTAAATATCTGCACGCTGGCTGCACATAGCTCCACCATGGAGTGGGGGTAAATAAAGACAAGGAACTGCCCTCGGAGGGGGTGGTGGTGAATCAGAAATCAGGGCTGGAAGCATCCTAGGAAGATTCCTCCCATCCCCCTCAGTACTGCTTGTCATCAGGACTGGTCCCCTCATTGCCCCACTGCAGGCCCGTGTGGACCAGCAGGGCCTGAGCTGGCGTTGCTGATGCCTCATTGTATGGAACATGGAGAAGAAAGTTCCCCCCACCCCCACCTCCACTCAGCTGGGGAGCAAAACTCCCGGGATTCATGGGCAGCCTCAGCCCTGCCAGCCTTGACACGGGTCGTGGAAATCAGCCACTCTCACCTCCTGTGCACACTGGGCTGGAACCCCGCCCCCCCCCTCCCCCCGCCAGGCCTTATCTTGGCGCATGCTCACAACCAGCACATGCTGTGCACGGTTTCCTACTTCACAGGGGAAGGAAAGGAGGATCCCAGTAAGAGTATGTGCCCGCCACTGCCCAGCTGCTGAGCAGCAGGATCATTTGGGTTACTGGGCACATTTTATACTCCCCCACCCACTGGTATTGGACTTAACTAGGTGACCCAGCCAATGGGATATAAGCAGATGCTAGAGGAGCAAAGACAAAATGTGCCGGCCCTCTCCCACTTCGACCATTACCTCGAGGAGTGCTTCCCCCAGGGAGCTTTGGCCCCTTTGGCCTGAGCCCCAAAATGAACACATAGGGCAGAAGTAAGCCCCACCTGCATCCCAGAGCAGAGCTGCCCTGCAGAGCCCCACCAGGTTCTGGAGCCCACAGCTGATCCTCAGGCCACAAGTATGAGCATAAGCACTTAATCCTGTAAGTCACTGAGTTACGGGCTGGTTTATTACACAGCATTGCTGTGGTCATTCCTGGCTGATCCAGAGGCAAAGCCCAGGCTCACCTTTAGGCTAAACCACCTCCCACAGGGTTGAAACGGGGCAGTGGAGGCTCACACAAACCCAGCAACTCTTTCGAGCTTGGATCCCACTGACAATCTGAGGAATTCTTTTCCTGCACAAAACCCCTCTCCTGCCCTGGCCACGGCTAGTGCAGGGTCCTTCCATGGACATCTGAGTCAAGTCTCAGATCTAGGCCCCCTTCCCCACTGGACCTTTGGGGCCCTAGTAGCCACATGCCCCCACCAATGCAGGAGTACTGCTAATCCTTAGAACGAACATTTCTGAGCTCTGATAGCATCCACCCCTTTGCTATACCATCTCTTACTATCGCCATTATCCATGAAGTAAGCTCCATCACCACCAGCTCCAGTCTTTGGAGGAGGAAAGTGAGGCTCAGCAATCAAGCAACCTGCCCAGTAAGAGCCATTTCTCCAACAGAAATGGGCCTTACTCCCTACGGTGTTCCCACGCTCTGTACCAGGAGGTTCAGTTCAACATCCACTCCTCCACTCTGGGCCCTGGAGGTGGGCCACTGGGTCCTACCCAGCAGTCAGCCTCATTTGTCCCACCTGGGAGGTCAGCCCAGGCTCATGGCACCATCTGGGTATGTTGAGTCTGGCCTGGCCGGTTGGGCCACAGATAAAGCTGACTCAGGCACAGACAGGTGAGAATGCTGGGGCCTCACCAGGTCTAGGGCACAGAGGTACCTGTGAACACCTTCACTGCCCCTTGCCTCACTCTTTCAAGGCTGAGGGCTCAGAGGTGGGCAAACCCCAGCCTCTGTTTTCTCACACACCCATTCTACTTCTAGGACTGCCTCTCACCTGAGAAATCATTGGCAGGGCATCACTATTCAGTCATGCTCAGGGATGGTGTCCAGGTGTCCACAGCGGTGGCCAGCCCCGGGCTGGTGGCCGCAGCCTTGCCCTCCAGTGGCACCTGCCTCCCTGGGTGGAAGGGGGAGCACAAGGGGTGCTCTGCTCCCGCAAACCTCCGAAGTTCATGGAGGTGCTCACAGAGAGCCTGGCAGGTGAGCACTCAGCATATGTGACTCACCACAACGGTTGCCATTGGTGCAAAGCTGGACTGCCTGCTGTGCTGCTGGCCCACCCCATTTCCCTGAGGGACCACATCTGAGCAGGGAACTCTGCCCAGCAGGACCAGTCTGGTCCAGGCAGATGCGGGAGGGGCATACCCCGGGCTCAGCTGGCTAAGAGATAAAAACTTCTCCATGGCAACCCAGCCTGCCCCCCAGAGGGGGTCATTGGCTTGGTTTTCCAGGCCACGGGAGGGCAGCCCAAACCCCCCAAGCTGGAGAAACTGGGGCACAGACCAAAGGCTCTCACTGCACCAGATCACAAGCTCCCCAGGCCCCTGGGCAGCAGTGGAGCTGAGCAAGCTGGGAAAGTAGGCCAGAGCCCGGAAGCCCCATCTCCCCCTTCCTCACATGCTGGGGAGGCTCTTGAAGACTGGTACCCTGACAATGTTTGAGGCTTCGGTGGAGGCGGCTCTGAGCTATGACGTGGAAGGGAAGCTAGTGGCAGGCTGAGGGAGCAGGGGGGGCTCCCACAGAGTCGTCAGGGAATGCCATCTCCTGTCTCTCGTGGAGGAAGTAAAGAAACCCTTGCCTCCTTGGTGGCTTTTCCTCTGCAAAGTCTTGAAGGCCCACTTCTGGTAGCCAAAGGGGATTAACCATCAGTGTCCCGGACGGCGTAAAACAGATGGTTGTGCATGTGGTTCTGCCTCCGTGTAGAGAAAGCTGACAAGGACACCGAGTGGCCTCAGTGTCACCCAGCAAGGTAGGGGCAGTGCTGGAAGCAGACCCCAGCTGTCCTGACTTCCAGACCAGTTAGTGAAATCATCTAGGGAGATGTTTTAAATTCCAATGCCCAGGTCCTACCTCGGGGCCAATGAAACCAGAGTCCCTTGGTGACAGCAGGGCTGGGCTTTTTGTCAGAATCCAGGTCCCATCACTGCTCAGTCACCTGCCTGCTCCCCAGCTGACTTCATCCATCAGCTTCAAAGCCCTCCACGGGGCTTCAAACACTCTTTCTAAAGCAACTTAACAACGTTCTCCCTGCAGTCTTGTCTACATTGTTCACTTGCTTGACCACCTCTTCATAGATGGTTCCAAGGTCAAATTTCAAAGATCAACAGTTCTCTTGGCGTGTCTAGGTAGCTCTGTTGGTTGAGTGTCTGACTCTTTATTTTGGCTCAGGTCATGATCTCAGGGTCACCAGATCAAGTTTCATGTTGGGTTCCACGCTTGGTGCAGAATCAGCTTGAGATTCCTTCCTTCTCCCTCTGTCCCTCCCCCCACTAGAGCGCGCTCTCTTTCTCTCTCTCTAAAAATAAATAAAATCTTTCAAAATAACCAAAAGTTCTCAAAAGTGAGGAACATTCAACTTCCCCTCCTCCATACAGCCTCTGCTGAGTTACCACCCACTTACATCCAGAGCCCTTCCTGGAGGTTCAGTCTCCCCCCTCTGCACCACTCCCAGGGCTCCTCTTGGCTGTCCTTCCCATGCTGGGCACTGCTTCCCATGCATCCACATCACCTCCCCCTGCCCCCACCCTCAGCATGGACTCCACATCTAACTCACCCCACCCTACCCCCCACCCCCACTCCCGGCCCCTGGCATGTGGTTCCGGCCAAACAGGTGAATACTGAGGTGTGCCTGTCATGATAATGACAATCAGATGACCTTGAAAAATAAACACGAGAGCTGGAACATCCCCACTGACCTGCCTATCTTGAAGTGTCGTTGTCTAAGAAAGCAACTCCTACAGGGAGCCTCTATTCTAACTTAACAAAATGTGCTTTGTGGGTACTACAGATTGAATATTTGTGTCCCCAACAACTCCACATTCATATGTTAAAATCCTAATACTCAATATGATGGTATTTGGGGGGAGGGCCTTTAGGAGGTGATTATGTGGTGAGGGCGGGGACCGTCTGAATGGGATTAGCATTCTTATAAAAGAGGCCCCAGCAGACTCCCTTGTCCCTTGGGCCTGTGAAGACGCAGGGAGGAGATGCTGTCCATAACCCAGGATGCAGGTTCTCACCGGACACCAAATCTGCTGAAGCCTTGCTCTTGGATTTTCAAACCTCAGAATCATGAGCAATAAATTTCCATTGTTTATAAGCCCCCCAGTCTATGGTGGTTTGTTCTAGCAGCCCAAACGGACTAAGATAGTGAGTCTACAAAAGATAGCAAACAACTGCAATGCCCCCAAGCCCCCAGATCCTGTGTCAAGCACTCCATAGATGTATAAATAGTATTTAGTAGCAGAGGATCTGGTGATCCAAGGAAGCCTGCAAGGCGAGCAGCCACAAGGAAAACTGATAGGTCCAAGTCCTGATTTTGGCTGGGCAGCTTCCGGGCTTCAAGGGCCTGGGCACTGCCTCCGCACGCTCACAGATGCACACACTCATCCTGGGGCCTTCTGGGACCGGGGGTGGGGTGGGGGGAGGACAGGGTCTCCATGCACAGTGGCTCTGCGCGCTGCTGGAGGCTCCTCGCAGACCAACAGCTCCCAAAGGCGAGCTCCATGGTGGTGCATGAGGCTCCTCCAACCAGGACATTTGCAAACACCATGCACTGTGCACAGAAAGCCCAGCCTGCTTTCCGTGGAAGAAAGAGAAGTGGAGGAGTAAAGGTCCAGCATCAGGGGCCCAGTTGCAATTGGGAAAGCCCAGCTGGGATCCAGGCAGCAGTGGAGGGTGGTCTGAAGGCAGACTTGCATATGGGAGAGGGGGCTTCTTCCTGGACCCGTCAGTGGTGCCTCTGAAGTCCACAGCCATGTTCTCACCTCACCGTGCCTGTCAGGCCTGCACCTTTCTTTCTCAGACAGTTTCTCCAGGTGCCCAACAGGGAGCATGTGGCCCAGCCGGGGCAGTGATGGAGACTCAGAACAAGTCTGTGAAACAGAATCAGCTCTCACCGATGCAGACTTGCTTTGTCCTTTGCACTCAGCGGGCCCCCACGTCCCTTACTTCTAGTTTGGGCTTCAGCAGAGGATGCTGTGAGTGCACAGCCAGATCACTGTTCAGCCCAGGATGGGCAAATCAGAGGCGGACTGAGAATCCTGGCCCCCTCACCCCATTTGGTCAAAAGGAGATGGAAGAT
The DNA here is from genome assembly GCF_905146905.1 of Nyctereutes procyonoides. Lineage (NCBI taxonomy): Eukaryota > Metazoa > Chordata > Mammalia > Carnivora > Canidae > Nyctereutes > Nyctereutes procyonoides. The sequence goes on from NW_026575126.1 coordinate 67,490,481, forward strand.
CAGAGGATTGAAATAAGTTAATGGAACATTCTAGGTCTCAGCTATGAGAACCTTTGCTCCAGGGTAGAATTGAAGGAATGAAGAAGGACGGGGAATTTTATCCTGGTCTCATAAAAAGGCAGTGTGAATGATCCTCAGCTGCTACTGGACCCATTAAAGGCCTAATTTCCATTCACCTATAACTTTATTAGGCTCATCCGAGCTATTCATCAGACAAGGCTGTCTTGAAAAGGGTGGATAGTGGCTTTTATTAAAATGTCTTCCTGGTGGCAAATGCATTAGGTTTTATGGTCCTACACACACATCTGCCTTCAACAACGGGAAAGAGCTGCCTCGCCATTGCTGGGGCCGCCAGAGGTTACAGGTAAGACCTAGGAGACCAGATGTCCCAGACACCCAGCCCTGTGCCTGGGCCTTAGCGTCTGGAGTGGGTCCTTGCCCCACCTCTGGAAGTTTGGGTAAAATGTTCCATCTCAGAGAGCTACCAGATGCCTCTTGCACAGCACCAGCCCCCACCAATTCCCAGCTGCCCTGCCCTTCAGCCACGTGCTGTAGCCAATGTATATTTTTGGAAACTGGTCCCAGAGTAGAGCCTGGAGAGTCTGGATAAGGGGTGGCCATCCTGCTGGAAAACTGTGACAGGCAGCCCTGGGGGCCCTAGGGTTTGGCAGGTTTTGAAAAACGTGGAGAGGAAGTGGCTGGATGGACAGAGCTGCTCAGCAGTGCAGAGTTAGGGAGAGGAGCCCCCAGCACTGGGGGAGGGAGAGCCTTCCCTGATTTACCTGTAAGGTTCCAGGTCTCCTCTGCCTTGGATACAAATCCCTCGTGGAGACAAGTAGGGAGGGAGAGCGGAGTGAGTCCCCCAGGATCAGGCCAGCTCTGCAGCTTTGCCACCATGTGGCGTGGAGCGTGTTATTGGCCTCTCTGAGCCTTGATCGCCTCATCTGTAAAATGGAGCTCGCATTCCCCACGATGCTGAATTGTTGGCAGGATTAAAGCAGACAGATCTCACAAAGCATTTAGCAGTGGGCCTGGCACATAGTGAGCCCAGAACTCACACCAGCTGTTATTATTATAGTCGCAATAGTGCCCCCATGATGAGCAAGCGTTGAGGGTGGCAGAGCTGCCAGTTGTCCCACTCCATGGCCAACTGGAGTGAGGGGGGTGGGATATGAACTCTTCCAGTTTATTCCTAAGCCAAGCAGCTATTGAGCTGGAGCCCAGCTGTGTAGGGCTTCACATTTGTCTGCCTGCCCCAGGAAGAATTTCTAAATAATTAGTTGTTGTTGACAATACTTGCAATGTTACTAAAGAGAATATAACGAAAGCCTACACATCTGGAGATAATAGTACTAACCTGTCTCATGGGCTGTTGTGTGGATTAAATGAATCAAATCGCGTAAAGAACTCAGAGCCAAGTGCTGTGTATGTGCATGTGCGTGCATATTTAGAAAGTTTTCTCTGGGATTCTGGCTGCCATCATGAAACAAAATGGCAGCCAGCATATTTCCCACGGGCAGATCTCTGCTTACTCGTGGGGGTGTTCCCTGCATTTCCTGAGGTTGTAAGGATGGGGAAGACCCGAGATGGAGCCAGCTCAGCTCTTGAGCCCAGGTCCTACTCCAGTGCCTGATTATAGGAAGGGTGTTTCCAATATGAGAGGACCTGAACGTTTCTTCCCATACCCTTGACCCCCTGCTGCCCACGCATCCGCTTGCTGCAGTATAGGTAGTCCAGAGAGAGCAGACCAGGGACCCTGAGGGAGACTGGGAGACTTTCGGGGGGAGGGGTGGTTAGGGCAAGGCTGATGCATTATCCACCTAGGTTTTATTTATTTTTTAAAGATTTTACTTATTTATTCATGAGAGAGAGGAGAGAGAGGCAGAGACACAGGCAGAGGGAGAAGCAGGCTCCGTGCAGGGAGCCCGATGTGGGACTCCATCCGGGGTCTCCACTGTCACGCCCTGGGCTGAAGGCAGCGCTAAACCGCTGAGCCACCCAGGCTGCTCTCCACCTAGGTTTTAACGGACTGAGACCAGACCACGAGGGGATAGGACAGAAGGTAGGGCAATAATCTAGGCAAGAGATGGTGATGATTTGGACCAGGCTAGGAGAGTATAAATGGAAAGAAATGAGTAGATTCTAGATAAATTGTGAAGGTTTCCAATGGGATATGTCGTCAAATAAATGAGCTACTTGAAGAAAAAAGAGAGATCCAGAGCAAGCCAAGTGTTGGCCTGAGACATCGGAAGGGTGAAGTTGCCATCAACTGAAGGGGAAGGCTGTGAGGAGCAAGACAGAGGTAAATCAAAGCTGGGAAGGGCTAAGGGGCTCCCCCCAGGCCCACTGGGAGCCTGTTTCAGGAGACAGGAAGAGGAGGGACGGGCAGGGAAGTGGAAGATCCAGGGCCCCCACCAGCCATCTGCCTTCTGAGTGTTTGTCTCCAGGAGGGCTGCGCAGAGGAGCCCTCCCCAGGTAGCCAGGCCTCCTGCTCCTACAAAGGCTCATGCCTGTCTGGAGGGAGAGCGGAAAAAAAACACCTTGAGGGAGGTACACGTCCTTGTTGCCAACAGATAACACAGCCCCAAACTTCTAACAGAGCAAAAAATCCCCTAAAAGGAGTAGTTGACACCTGACCCTGCTGCTACCTCCTTGAAGGGCCTCCAGTCTCCAGGCCGGGCGCCTCTCAGCCCTGAGCCTGCCTGGATATCCTGCACACAGGTGCAACTCTTGGTAAAAAACCAGAATTCCTCTCGCTTCAGAAATAAAACGTAGGCATCTGCCAGTGGTCTTAATATCTCTTCTTTTCCATTCTCAGCATGAGGATAGGGCTCTTTATAATTCATCAAAAAGGCCACACATAATGAGCTCAGCTCTAGTTCTGCAGCCAGGGCTGTCAGCTCACCCTTTAAGGGCCACACACACACACTGGCTGGGGACCCTTAGATCTTGTTGTCCTGAGGCTGGGGATGAATCACCTATGAGTCAGGCATCAGGCTGAGCCATCACTGCCCTCTTCCTGAGGACCAGCTGTGTTACAGGGTGGGGGGCCAGGCTGGGGGCTTCCACAGATGCCACCTCACATCCTCCTCCTCACAGTGCTAGAAGGAAGGCACCTACATACCCATTTTGCAGATGTGAACACTGAGGTACCATGAAGTCTAACATCTTATCTGAAGTCCCCTGGCAAATGTCTAGTAAAGAATCAACTTGATCCAAAAAGAGGTCTGGTCTTTGTCCTCAGCTCCCAGGAGGTGATCTCTTAGCCCTTGGAAATGGCCTGCCTAATAAGAGGGGTTTTGTTTACTTGGGGGCTTTGGGCCATGCCAGACAGCTAACAATGTGATTTAGAGTGGGGGCTTTGAGTCATACAGGGTGCACTTGACCTCTGGAGGGGCTGGACATGGAAGTCAGCCACACCGTAAGTCCACCATGCCTATATGAGTGAACCCCAATGAGCATTCTGGACACAAGACTCGGGTGAGCCTCCCTGGTGGGCAGTGCTTCATGTACTTTGTCACATGTTGCTGCTGGACATCGTGTGCACTGTCCTTGACTCCACTGGAAGCTCTGCATCTGGTGCCATCCTGGACCCTGCCCCCTGACCCTCTTCCCTCGAGTGATCTTAATCTTGATCCTTTGCTGTAATAAACCATAGCGATGAGTACCCCAGCTCTCGAGTTCAGGAGTCTTTCCAGTGAATTACAGAGCCCGAGGGTGGTCTCGGGGACCCCTGAAATTTGCAACTGGTGTCAGAAATGAGAGTGGTCTTGGAGATCCCTGAACTCTGCCACTGGGTGTGAAGTGAGGACCTGTGACCTGTCCCCTATTTGGTCTCCCAGACTAGGAGAGAACGTCTTTCTGTTGTTTTAAGCCCACAGAAGCTTAGGACAAGGATCTCAGCTCCTCTGCAGCTCACCAGCTGTGAGTTCGTGGAGATTTTATGGTGGCCCTAGGCAACAAATACAAGCCATCCCTTCTAGAGGCTTCTGCTACAGCAGCTTCTCTGGCTTCAGCTGCTCGAGAAAGACCTCTGCTCCAACAGGATCTCTCTCAGGCCAATAGCAACTTCCCTTCACTGTCCATTCGTTCCCTGGACCACCGTGGTGGCCGTGGGAAAGTGCCCGGTAGCCCCCACAGTTGCATTTGCTCCTGAGGCCACCCACCCCACGGGCTGCTCCCAGCCACAATGGCCCGCAACAGACCCCTTCCTGGGGCACTCAGGACCCCACAGCCAGGGATTCCCAAGAGCCTCAAGCCTTCCAGAGGCTGCACATCAGCTGAGCACATCTCCCTGCAAACCTCTCCCTCTCTCCTTCACCCTGCGTCCAGCTGCTCCAGCCTTTCCTAGTCCTCCCCGTCCCCCTTCCGGCTGTATTAGTGTCCTGGGGCTATCACAGCGAATCATCACAAACTAGGGGGAGCTTGAACAGCAGAAATGTATTTTCTTGCAGTTTATGAGACCAGAGTCCAAGACCAAGTTATCAACAGGGTTTGTTCCCTCTGGAGGCTCTGGGGGAGAAACCACTGCATGCCTGTCTCCCAGCCTCCCGTGGCTGCCAGCCATCCTTGGCATTTCTTGGCTTGCAGACACACCATCCCAATCTCTTCACCATTGTGCCATGGCCTTCTTCCCTGTGTGCCTCTCTGTCACCCCCTCTTCTCGTAAGGACCTCAGTTGTTGGATTCAAATCATCCCGAAATCCAGGGGGATTTCATCGTGCACTCCTTAACTAATTATTTTTGCACAGACCGAATTCCAAATAAGATCACATTCCGAGGTCTGGGGGGACATGGTACACACACACACACACACACACACACACACACACACACACACACACACCAGACCTAAGATTTGGGAACGGGCAGGTGGGGCGGATCAGGTTGAGGATGGAGTTGCATTGTGCACTGGGACCCCCACCCTCACCCAGCTTCCCTGCCTCCGTGGGAGGGGCTCTGGTGTCACTGTTCCTGCCAGGGGAAGAAAGACCCAGTTCTGGAGCCAGGCCCTGGCTTCCAGGGTGGCCATGCTCAGGAGGCTGTCACGTTGATGAAAATACCACAGAGCCGTCTGCAGGGCTCTTCCTCTCACTGTCTCCTAGTGCCTGAAATAAATGAAAAAGAGATGTTCCTGGCAGAGTCTGTGGAGGAACTCCATGGCAGGAATGAAAATTGGCTGCAGCATCCAAGAAATCCTTGAATGGAAAGAGATTTCTAGGACAACACACCTCTAGGAACAGAAAGTGTCAGTGGTAGAGCCTGGGGGAGGGAGGGAGGTAAGCCTGCATGTAGCATGTCTGTGCATGTCTGTGGACGCTCCCATGAGGGGCACACCTGCACAGGTGCTCACACCTACGCAGGTGTGCATACCTGCTGACGGTGTATGAACGTGCAGGCGGGCATGGGGGGCCCAGTCGAAATCACGGCGTAGGCTTCCTTCTACTGTTGGACCATCTGTCCGCCTCTCCCATCACCCCCATGCCCACTGGCCAGCTGGGGTCACCTTGTCCTGCTACATTTGAACAAAATTGGCTTTGGCCCTTGTCCAGGGCCTGGGAGGGATGCCAGCCTCCTGCTGCTCCTGGGGGATCTGCTGAGGCTGACACGGCTCCAGCCCCACCTGGCACCGAGTTCCAGCTTTCGCTGAATCCTCCATCTGCCCTGCACCGTGCAGTCTCCTGTGCCAGCCAGCCCTTTACCTCCCTCACTGGAGCTTCAGGGACTCGCTCCCATAGGCAGCTTTCTCCTGGCTCTGTCCCAGCCTCCAATGCCTTTAAACCAAAACAAGGCAACCGTGTGGCCAGTCCTGCTCTGGACCTGTCCTGGCTGGAGAGCCCTCACCTACCCCTGTCCAGGACTCCCACAGGCTCCTCTTTCATTACAATGGCCCATCTGGGATTTGCTAAGCAAAGAGAGTCCCCGTCCTATGCCCAGCCCCTTGGCCCTCCAATCCTCCATCCCTGCCCCAAAAGGGACCTGCTTGATCTACAAGCTTGGTGCACCACGAGGGCCAGGAACATGGCTCCTCCCAGTCCTGCTCTGGGGGGCCTTCCCAGCCCTCCTCAAGGGGGTGGATCCCTTGGTCCTTCGAGAAACACATCCTGGAGAGACCTGGTGTTTGCCCCAACCTCAGGCTGCAGTGGTGAGGATCAAGGAATGTGTGTACTGAGCAGCCTAATCTGAAAGCCTTTCCTGACAGAGAGGGAAACTGAGGCCAGAGAAAGAATCGGTTTGCCTCGGTCATGCCATGAGTTAGTGGTCCCAGGCAACAGAAAGCCTAGGTCTTCTGACTTGGGATGAGGTCTTTATCCCAGCCAATGGGGCTGGTGGGCACTCCCAGGCACAGAGCTGTGAGTGGGGGTTCCTTGAACACCCCAGAATCCTCAAAGACCAGCTCTCTGAATGAGTGTCTTTTCCTGGATATTAAAGCTGGGATCTCTGATACAGCCAAAATTTGGTTGTAGGCAGAACCTAGAGGTTCCCTTGGGAACCCCTTTCCCCCTCTCCATGCTCAGGGGTGCTCAACTATGATGTGGGCAGAATTTAGCACCTTCGCCCTCCTGTCCTCTCCACTCCAGTCTGAAAAGTACTCAATGTCCCCATCCTCCTTCCTCTTGGAGGAAGACATTTTTGCCAAAACCATTATAACACTGTTATGGACTAGAAGATTGTCCCCACCACCACTGCCACCCCCACCCACCGAATTCATATGCCAAAGTTCTGACCCCCCAGTGTGACTGTATAAGGATGTAGGGCCCATATAATTAAAGTTAAATGAGGTCACAGGGTAGGGCCTTGATCCAACAGGACTAGTGTCCTTATGAGAAGAATCATCAGAGAGCTCTCCGTCTACACACACATACCGAAGAAAGGCCGTGTGAGGACAGAGCGGGAAGGTGGCCGTCTGCGAGCCAAGCACAGAGCTCTCACCAGAAACTGAATCAGCCAGAATCTTGATCTTGGACTTCCAGCCTCCAAAAACAGTGAGAAAATAAATTTCTGTTGTTTAAGCCACCCTGTCTGTGGTATTTTGTTATGGCAGCCCTAGCAAAACTAAGACAAGAAACTGAAATATTTACAGATTAAATGACACCAAGTCTGAGAGAGATGCCTTAAAACAATGCAGAAGAGGAAGTGAGCAGAGATGAATCGGGATCAGCTGCAAGCTGATAATTGTTGAAGCTAAGTGACAGGTTCATGGCGGGGGTCATTTTTTCCCCTCTGCTTTTATGTGTCAGAAATGTTCTCTAATAAAATGTTTGTCAAAATAGTATGGTGGAGTGGGTCATGAAATCAATTCGGTGGGTCACAACCAGCTTTTTTTTTTTAATGAGAAGGGATAAAATAGAATATACCAGAATGTATCATGTACAACAATGTGATACTTTGTGAAACTTTTTTTCAAGGATGTGTGTGTGTGTATGTGTGTGATGTACTGGGTCTGAATGTAAAATGTACTCCTTATTGTGGGTCATGATCAAAAGAGATGAAAAGTTCTTTCTCACAGTTGATTGGACTGTGGCCCCTACAGTCAGATTGCCGGGGTTCTGGTTCTGCTGCTTACTGGCTGTGTGGTCTTAAGCAAATTATTAAACTTCTCTGTGCCTTAGTACAGCTAATAACACCACTCCCATCATAGGATTGATGGGAGGGGTATTAGGATCAGGTGAGCTAATAATGTAGAGTGCTTCCAGCCATTCTCCTAACACATTGCAAGGGCTCAGAAGGTAGTAACTATTACTACAGTGGCCATAATATACATGGAAGCTATTATTATAGCATCAGGAATTTGTTGGCCTGGACGGGAGGATGTGTGTTTTATAAGAGGAGAAAGGCAATGCTCAACCATTGTTATAGAACCAAAACTCAACTGAGTAAATTTGAGGATCTAATTGGCTTTATTCAACCATTCATGAATCCAGCAGCATCCCACCCAGTAAACACACAGATGCTCCCTGGAGCTGTACAAAATGGAAGGCTTTTATCGGCAGGGGGGTGGACGAGTAGATTATCAGCAAAAGAAAAGAAAGGATTATCCTTTCTTAGGATATCCTCCCTTAGGAGAAGAGATGTGGTCCTCTCACTAACATCTCTGGGAAATTCCAGACTCATCCCTTTCAAGTTCCACTTGTGGAGAGGCTGAGAGTGCTAGTAATCTGGGGTTTGCTGTCCTGGTGGCAGTGATTCCATTTTGGGCCTGTTCATTTTTTCCTTCCTTCCTTCCTTCCTTCCTTCCTTCCTTCCTTCCTTCCTTCCTCCCTTCCTTTTTATTTTTTATTTTTTTATTTTTTTTTAATTTTTATTTATTTATGATAGTCACAGAGAGAGAGAGAGAGGCAGAGACACAGGCAGAGGGAGAAGCAGGCTCCATGCACCAGGAGCCCGATGTGGGATTCGATCCCGGGTCTCCAGGATCGCGCCCTGGGCCAAAGGCAGGCGCCAAACCGCTGCGCCACCCAGGGATCCCCCCTCCCTTCCTTTTTAAAGACCATGAAGTGAATTGAATTTCTGGCAGTGGGGCACTTCATCCATTTGTGAATATTAACTCTTTCACTCATATTATGGAATGCCCACTCTGTGCTAGTCCCAAGACACTGGCCACAGAGAGATGCACAAGGCAAATACGGCCCTCACCCTCATGGAGACCACCCCCTATCTAGGGAGAAAAAGCAAACAATAAATGGTGATTAGAAATGTCATTATTGGGGCGAGGAACTAAACAGGGTGATGGGGAATGGCAGAGAAGGGAGGCAGTAGCCTGACAAGGACTTACAGTGGCCATAATATACAAGCCCTTAGCTAAGGGGCACCTGGCTGGTTCATTCGGTGGAGCATTTGACTCTTGGTCTCAGGGTTGTGGGCTCAAGCCCCACTTTGGGTGTAGAGATTACTTAAAAATAAAAAATAAAAAATTAAGATTTTATTATTTGAGCTGAGGGAAGGGGGAGAGGAAGAAGCGGACTCCTGCCTGACTCAGTGCTCCATCCCAGGACCCTGAGATCATGACCTGCGCTGAAGGCAGATGCTTAACTGACTGAGCCACCCAGGTGCCCCAAAAATAAAATCTTCAAACAAACAAACCACTCAACCAAGAGGAAGAATGGGGCCCAAGGCTGGGAGGCAAGAGACCCTGGGAATAACAGCAGCTTCTCAGTAGGATACCACTGGTCACGCATGGCCCTTACGTTTACCATGAAAATGGAACGGAATTAAAAATTCAGTTCCTCAGGGCTCAAAGGCATCAGGTAGTATCTGGGCAAGGGCTCAGAACATTCTCATGGTCTTGGAAAGTCTGTCGGCGGGCGCTGGTGGAGACCCCAAGCTACGCGGTCCATTGTGGCAGCCACTGACCACAGGTGGCAGCCGAGCTCTAGAAATGTGGCTAGGGCCTCTAGGGAAAAGAATTTCAACTTTTCTTTTATTTTAATTTGCTAAAATTAAAATTGAAAAGGGGATCTTTAATTCAATCATTGGAAGGCTTTTAACTATATTTGGAACAAGTTGGGTACATGAATCCACTTTTCCAACTGTACATTTTATAAAATCTAAATATAGAGCAAGTTAAGGCACGCTCTAAGAGGAAAATACATACACCAGATGGTGAAGACGTAATATGAAGAAACAAAGGTAAACCATCTCATTAATAAACTTTATATTGATTATATGTTGAGATGATAATAATTTGAATATATCACACTAAGAGAAGATATTATTAAGTAATCTGGCCTGTTTCTTTTCATTTTTAAATGTGGCCAGTAAAAATACCGTCAGTTACTTATGTGGTTCAAATTTATTTCTATGGGACAATGTAGGACTAGGGTTTGGAAAGCTAAGCAGTGAATGGAGAGGTCTGTAGTGGGTGGGGAGGTCTTGTTGGCTCAACACAGAGTTTGGACTTCTTCCTGGGTAATGGGGAGCCACAGCAGGTGTTTGAGCAGAGCAGTGATGCCTCTGAAGGATCTGTTTGGCAGCTTTGGGTGGAATGAGGGGAGCAGGACACCAGTTGAAAAACTGTTGTTGTCGAGCTCATCAGACAGGATAGTGGCTTGGATTAGAATGGAGAGGCGCTGCCTGTTGTCTCTCTCTTAAGGGGACTTTGCAGACATGTCACCCTAAACTTCTGCTTTTCTCTTATCAGCCACCCCTCACTGTAGGGGGACAGAAAAATATAGGTGTTTAGTTGGGCTCATGGCAATCCAGAAAAAAATGGGGACACCCGCATTGTAAGGAAAATGAAAAGAACAGAGGCTGGGTGGGCAAATAGCCACTTCCACTGAGAGAAGGTCAAGGAAAGAGAGCCAGAGGGCTCAGCCGGCAGGGTGGGAGGAAAACCAAGGGGCACAGCACAGGGTCTGTGTGTTTCTGGAAGGTGGGTTTGAAAGGGGGAAGTCACCTGCCTCCGTTTTGACATCGAACTTTCTAATTGAAAAAAAAAAAAAAACAACTTTCTAATTGATAAATGTTTCTTCCCAGTTTATCTCTTAATTGAGGCAAAAGACCCAGTGGGCAAAGCATCCTGTGAGGGGAACGACGGCACCCCTGCAAGTAGTGGGGACTGCGCGGAACCAGCTAGAACCCGCTGATTGGCCCCGGGGACAGTGCTTGACCTGATCTTCACTGCCCACCTGCGCGCCCCCACTGGCCTCTCCTGCATTTTCCTTATATAAACCAGGAACCGTTATCAGCGCTTTGGCACAGTCTTTGAGGCATTAGCCCCCTTTCTTGTTGCACCGGCACTCGTCTCTGTGCCTTGGGTCTGTCAGCCAAACTTGGTCAGCTTGGGACCCCCAGCTACAGGCTGCTGCCCAGGAGCCACCGCCCAGCAAGATGACAGGTGAAAACCTCAGGCACAGAGCGGGACTCACCTGCGGCGCTTGACAACTATTTGTCCACTAATGTCCAGTTAGCTATATGAGCATCACTGGTGACCTTGGGAAGAGCAGTTTTGAGGAGATGCAGGCAGGTGGGCAGAGAAATGAGAGGGAGGTGAGGCTCCAGTGAGTGTGATGCTTTCCAGAAGTATGGCTGAGGAGGGCAGAGCCGCAGAGGGAGGCAGGTGGAAAGACATGGGGTGGAAGGAGGGGCCATGGCCTGCTCAGCTCCCAATCCCAGGACCTGGTATTATTAGTATTATGGCTTTTATTTCTATGCAGATGAGAAAGGTAAGGCCCCAAGAGGTGGGCCTATGGCCCCAGGTCTCCAGAGGGGGCCCACAGTCTGGGCCCAGCCTGCGCCTGGGGGGGGGTGACGGCCTCCTGCCACTGCCACTCCCGCCTTGCACCCTGCATCACCCCTGCCCTCTCCCACTCTTTCCCAGCGTCCTAATCTTTCTTTAATGAGCTGGCTCTTTGATAATCGCAGTGGGCCCTTTATGAACTAAACAAACCAAAGCTGCAGGCTATTTTTTTTTTTTTTAACAAAAGAGCTCATTGAATAAGCAATGGGCTTCTCTGCAACTAATTTTAAAGATGGAGCTGCAGGCGAGTCTGTGAGGAAAATCAGAGTGAGGGAGCTTCTGAAGGTCACCTGGCATTTAGGGAAAAATCCAGAGCTGGGGGCGCACCTCACTGACCCCTGCGCTGGGCCCTAGAGAAGGTGGAGGTCCTGGGTGAGAATCCTGCACACAGCTCCACTCGCCCCCAGGGGCAGGCAGCGAGGAACTGGCCCAGTGTCCCGGCTGACTCCCTTGGACCAAAGAGTTCTGCCTCTTTTTTTTTTTTTCTTTTCAAAGATTTTATTTATTTATTTGAGAGAGAAAGAGCAAGGAGAGCTGAGGGAGAGGGACAAGCAGGCTCTGCGCTGAGTCTCAGAGCCAGATGTGGGGCTTGATCCCACAAGCGTAAGATCATGGCCTGAGCCACCCAGGTGCCCCAAGCTTCTGCTCTCAAAAAAAAAAAAAAAAAAAAAGAAAAGAAAAGAAAAGAAAGAAAGAAAAAAAAAAGAAAAAGCCACAACTGCCCTCGGCTCCTGCCAGTGGCTCCAGCATTCCTTCTTCCTCCTCGGGACTGCTGCCTCTGGCGCCCACGGCCCCTGTTGTATCCGTGGCCTGCCTCTGTGGCCCCTCCCTCCACATGGCTTCAGACAGCCCTGCAGACACTCGTGACCTCTGCTCCACGCTGAGAACCAAGACCTCAGACCCGGTCCCTGCCCTCAGGAGCCTCAGGGCCGGACCATCTCCTCTGGGGATAAAGCTTCCACACGCAACCGCGAGCCTATTCCCAGCCACTCCCGAGCATCACAGCAGAGAAACTGAGGCTTCTCAGCCACTAAGATGTCAGTGGCTGCATTTGGCGGAGCTGGGTCTCAACCCTAGGGCTCCTTCTGCGTCCTCGGGTCCAGCTGCCTTACACCGTCCAGGGAGCAACCTGTCCCACTATAATCTTGGCTTCGGGGCACTTGGAAGGTGCTGGAACTTTGTGCGAGGGCCTCTGGGAGGTGCGGTCAAGTGGATTTTTAGTCAGCGCCGGTGGGACAGAGTCACAGTTTCCTCCCCTTTGCACAGGCCACAGAGCCCCTGAGGCCGGCACTATTATTTCCCCCAACTGAGACAGGGAAAGTGACACTCCGAAGAACAAAATTACTTGTCCAAGGTCACTCAGCTGGCAGGGATTTGAGCCCAGGGAGCCGCCCTCCCCCCTTGCTTACTCCGCCCGCCTCTGGGCTCTTGCGGGGGGGGGGGGCTTCCCCTCCCCATCCCCCTCTTCCGATCCCGGGAGCCCCCTGGTGGCCAGCGCCGCCCCTGCACCTCACCTTCCGGGCAGGGGCCTCACTCCCGGGGCAGGTGGGCCCCTCTGAAGGCCTGATTTGCGGCCTGGGAGCCAGGAGGTCACATCCCAGCTGTACCACCCCTCCCGCAGCTCCGCGGCCTGCGGAGAGCCAAGCAGGCCAGAGAAACCACGGAACAATTAATTGGTGCTTTATTCTTTTTCTTTTTTTTTAAGATTTTATTTATTTATTCATGACAGACACAGAGAGAGAGAGAGAGGCAGAGACACAGGCAGAGGGAGAAGCAGGCTCCATGCAGGGAGCCCGACGTGGGACTCGATCCCGGTTCTCCAGGATCACACCCCAGACTGAAGGCGGCGCTAAACCACTGAGCCCACTGGGGCTGCCCAATTGGTGCTTTATTCTTGTTGCATTTTCCCCTTCTGAATTCGGAGAAGAGAGCAGGGCCTTGGTCCCCCTCTGCCCCCAGGTCTTGTGTCAGACAATGGCCACTTCCTGGCTGTTGTGGTGACACTGCAGGACTGGAGGGGGTTGCCCCAGGCCAGGCAGTTGCAGGGATGCGGTTGCCAAGTCCGGAGGGAAGCATCCATGCCTCAGTAAGGATGACTGAGGAGGGCTACAGCTCACCTGGGCTGTGTTCCCAGGAATCCTGGTGTTGGCTTGTTTGGACCCGAAAGTGCTGTGCCCAGCAACGGTGAGCCCCCTGTGCAGAACCCAAGGCAGGTGGGCAAGAGCTGCTCCGGCCCCCGACACTCGGTGACTTGAGTCATCAGCGACCATCAGAGTGCCAAATAAAAACAAGTCCAGACTTAGGAAGAGAGATTTGATGCAAAAAGATTGTTGCAAAGACGGGGAAAAAAACTCTTGCAAGAGGGAGAATTCTCTGATCATCCGGTCGGCAGGCGTCTGGAGAGACGTAGAGAGTTTCTCTGCTCCAGAAAAAAGCAAACCGAGGCAGAAAGTGGGGTGGGGAAGCGGGATAGAAGATCAGAGAATGTCTGGTCCTACCTCAGGGCTATTCCAGGACGGGCCCTCAGTGGGCTCGCTCAGGCTGAGGACCAAAGTTCAGGCGCCAGGAGAAAGGAGGGACGTGTAACCAAAATCTGGCTAATAGAGCACTTTGCTCTGATTGACTAGTGGAGACAAGCAGTTCAGGTCATTATTTATGATCCCGTGAGGGAGAGTTTGAGGGTCTGCGTCTGTCCTTGGCAGAGGTGAATAAGGGAGGCGGGCACCTGTGAGTCTCCTCTGAATCACATGGAGGAGGTTGATTCTTTGCAACAACTCATTTTCCAGAACACAGAGGGAGGGTGGGGGATTCCTTGAAGCCCTGCTGTTTTCCAGGAGCACAGGGCTCAGGTAAAAATCTACATAGTCAAGAGCGAGAACACTGTTCTCATTAGTGGGTTGAATCTGCAGATAGCTAGAATGTTCATTGCATCCATGGTGAAATACAGAAATAAAGAGATCACAGGCAATAATCTTTGTCCTACTTGTTAAGATCCGGGAGCAGTGGGTATGTTGCCCTGGGAATAGCTGGTGGTGATGCTTGTAATAAGGCCCCTGCTGGACTATATGCTGCAGTCTCTGCCTCCTTGAGCTCAGAATCCTAGAGCATCTCTCTGGGGGACCTGAGCAGGGGTCGGAGGGGTGGGGGAAGGGGAACCTCATGGTTTTCTGCCAGAAGAGCCACAGGTGGTCACAGAACTCTTGTCACTGTGGTCTGGGCTAGAGTCAGGAAACTCAGCCTCTTCTGTGTCAGGCTCCATGCTGGGCACCAGAAGGATTTTGGGCATGGTCCCCAGGCAGGCATGAAAAAGAGGCATGAGGACAGCAGGCACGATAGCCCTGGACGTTTAGTGGCTGTTTCTCTGGTTCCTGGCTCAGTGTCGGTCATCATGGGGATAGGAGGCCCGAAGGGGCCGGGCCTTGCTGGTTCACGGCCACGTTCCCAGCACTTGCCACAATGCATGCTGAATGAGGGGTGAGCCCTGACAGCGGTGGGGTTGAGGGGAGACCACATGCATCCAGGTGAAAGGGGGAAATGGCAGCACTAAGAAGGCGGGAAAAACAAGTAGGAGGGGCATGAATGCCAAACTAAGAGTTTGGACTTGGTGCTAAAGGTGATGGTGGGATTTTGAGGGTTTGGAGCCGGGAAGGGAGCCGATCCAACCTCTGTTTGGGGCCAGAGGTTCGAATGAAGATGCAGCACCTGCCACGCCCCTCCCGTCTCCACCGGGACCAGGCTAGGGGGCCCTGGCGCCCAGTCACACAGTCCTGGGGAGCTGGGGGAGGAGGTGTGGAGAGGGGGCAGAAAGGACAGCCAGAGTGGGAGCCACCCTCTGAAAGGGAGGCCTGGCCTGCCCTTCCTGGCTCTGGGGCTGGCTCCCTCTCAGAAGAGCTTACAGCACCCCCTGCTGCCTGTTCCCAGACTCGACCTGGGCTCTGGGGGAAGCAAATGAAAAGGACAGCATGGTCCCCATCGCTGCCATCCGCAAGACTTCTGCTGCAAGGGCGGTTGGATGACCACAGTTTCCAAAATCCTAACTCAACATGAGACTCTCGTGACTCTGTAATATGCCCAGCATGCTTCCCATCACCTGCTCCCGAAGCAAATGTGATTCTTCACGCTCCTGCTCCTAGGGTCCAGGGAGCTCATCTTTCACTCTGGAGGCCCTGGGGTCCCCCACACATGTTATCAGGTTCTGGATAACTCCAGGTTTGGCCTCTGTAGGGAGGATGAATAGTGTCCCCCCACCCCCGCCACCGAAATCATGGCCTTTTGGAACCTCAGAATGTGAGCTTGTTTGGAAATAAGGTCTTGCAGGTGTAACTAGTTAAGGAGCTTGCAATGAGATTATCCCAGGTGGGCCCTAAATCCCATGGCAGGTGTCTGTATGAGAGGAAGGAGCCCGGGGACGTGGGGGAAGAAGGGCACCTGAAGGAGGCCCGAGGCTGCCACCATGTGTATATGAGATGAGGAACACAGGGCTGCCAGCAGCCACCAGAAGCCACTATGTGAGGGTCTCTGCTATCGCTTTATCCCACTTCTGAGGTGTGCCATTCACTCTCATGCCCGTACTCACACCCTTGCATGCACACCCATGTGCGCAGGCATGCACATAGGCACATGTGTGTGCAGTTTACAGAAAAGAAGAGGCATGGGCTATCACAGAGGCGGAACACATGGATGTGGAGGGAGCTGGCTGTGACGGCCGTGGAACCCAGTGATTAGCACGCCCTGGGTCCCTAAAATGCTCCCTGTTCTCCCCAGGACCTGTGTGCAAGCAGCCAGCCTGTGCCTCCCACCTTCCATTCCTTCTCCCGCTCCAGCTCTTGTCTCCTCCCGAGGGGAGCCTGGGCAGCCTGCTCCTCATCACCTGGGGGAGGGGGCGAAGTTCCTGTGAGCAGAATGGTCTCTGAGCGAATGCCTGGAAAATGCATCCATTCTCTCTCTCTCTCTCTCTCTCTCTCTAATTGGAAAAAAAAAGTTGATGAAATTCTCTCTCTCTCTCTAATTGAAAAAAAAAGTTGATGAAATTCACATGAATTTCACATGATGAAATTCACAATAAACGATTGACCATCTTAAAGCAAATAGTTCAGCAGCTCCTTCTGCACATTGTACGACTACCGCCTCTCTCTCGTTTCAAAATATTTTCATCCGCTCAGAAGAATACCCACTAGCAGCTCCGTTATCACTCGCTGTTCCCCCCTCCCAGCCCGCTGGCAACCACCAGCTGGCTCTCTGCCTATGGATTTGTCTGTTCTGCACAGTCCATGTAAATGGAATCATATATGTGGCCTTATGCATCTGGCTCCTTCCACGAGTCTAATGTTTTCAAGGTTGCTTCACGTTCTAGCCGGGGGTAGTACATCATTCCTTTTTAAGGTTGAGTAATATTCTAGTGTGTGTATAGACCAGAATTTGTTTATTCTTCTGTTGGTGGACGCTTGGGCTGTTTCCACCTTTTGGCGGTTGCAAATCGTGCTGCTGTGAACAAATGCCGTGAGTGAGTCATCTGAGCTTCCGTTTCCCGTTCTTTTAGGTATGGACCTAGGAGTGGAATCTGCATCCACACTAATTTTGGGTTTAGCTTTTTGAGGGATCGCCAAACCATTTTCTGTTTTCCATTCTCACCAGCACATCCTTGCGAATACTTATTATTTTGTTTCTGTTGTGTTTGGTTTAGTTTCTTGTAGCCATCCTAGTAGGCATGAGGTCCTATCTTATTGTGGTTTGATTTGCATTTCCCTGATGACTAATGATGTTGAGCATCTCTTCATGTGCTTATTGGCCATTTGTAGATCTTCTTTGGAGAAATGTATGTTCAAATCCTTTGCTCATTTTTTTTATTGGGTTGTTTGTCTTTTTGTTGTTCTGTTGAAAGAGTTCACTCACTGTACCAATTGTGCAAAACAAAGAAACTTGTCTATGGTCTTGGAGCCAAACTGCAACTCAGACCTCCGTTTCTGCAGCCCTCTCCCCACCCCAGCGGCAGTTAGGTTTTTGTAGCTGGAGTTGACTCGTGCTGACCTGTGGACATCTCAGAAAGACTGCTAGGGAAGGAAAAGATGATGCAAAACAAAGGGGGTCTCCTCTTCCAGAGTCCCAGGAATGCCTTTTGTCTTAGAAGAGGCTGAATGCTCTGGAAACTGGTTCCTAGGTAGGCTGCTTGAATTGTGTGTGAACATCCATATGCATGTGGCGTGTGCCTGTGTGTTCATGCATGTGCACAAGTGTGTGCGTGTCTGTGGGTGCCAGAGCTGCCTGGACCTGCACCATCTGTGTCCCGTGTCCCCTCTGTGGCACGGGAGACCTGCCACTGGAAGGAAACTATAGGAAGTACGGCTGGGTGGGACTGCCACCTGCTGGTTGCGCTGGGTGCTGCAGGTGGACTGCCTGCTAGTCGGGGTACCCACACCTCGTCTCCTGGGTCGGATGCCTAGGGCAGGAGCCTTTAGGGCCCGAAGAAGGATCTTTTCTTCTGCCCCAAGGAAAACAGAATGCCTCCTTGTTGCTCCCATGCCCTTTGAGCTTCTCTAAGGAACAGCTACAGGGTCCAGATAGCCTTCTTGGCACTATGAGCCCCCCTCCAGTTCAATCAAGCCCTTAGAATAGTTTTTTAAAGTGTAATATAAAATGATAGGATCACAAAGGAAACCAATTATAGTGAAATACAGTTATCAAAATAGTGATTGTAATATATGTGCTTAGTGAAATAAGATTCAGCACCAGGTCTAACAGCAACTGTAATTTTGAAGACGTGATCAGCATAGATGTTTTGAGAGAACCTGCAACAATCGGAATGTGATGTGAACACATTTGGGGTTTCTACCGATGGTGAAGTCAAAGAACTGCTAACAGCACTGCCTAGATTTATGGCGGATAGAATCCCCACAATTGATCAAGGTTTATAACGTTGAAGATGCAATTTCTCCCCCTCCCCACCCTGAGTTTGTGAATTCTCTCCATGGATCCCTTGGGAATCGGCCACCCCAGGTTAAGAGCCCCTGGCCCCAACCTTGCCAAGTGGCCCCAGCTCCTCCAGCCTCTTGGCCAGATGCCAAGCAGGTCCCAGCCAAGCTTGCCTCTTCAGTCCCTGCCTCACCACCCACGGCCTGGCTGCCTCCCTGCTCCTGCCCTCTGAGCCCCCTCCTCAACACAGAATGAGGCATCATCCTCAGAAACCAGCCCAGTGGCTTCCTGCTCTGATGGTAGACATACAGCAGAACCAGTTTCTGACATGACATCAGATGAGGCAGCTCCAGTCCCCCAGGTAGGAAAGGCCTCCCCACTCCTGCCACAGGTGGTCCCTCTCTCCAGGATACAGACAGGGAGACCTCTGCATCCTGTCACTTGGACATAACCCCCTTGCCCAAATCAGGGCTTTCCAAGCTATTTTTGTTCTTTTCCTTAGGATCTTCTCTTTTCTAAATTCCAGACATTGTGAGGCCATAAATGGGAGAAAGGACATTTTTCCCTTCTTCCTGGATATTTAATGAGCACCTACTATGTGCTAGGCATTGTCCTAGGTGCTGGAACTATAAATAGTGAACACGGTAGTCAAAGCCCTTCTCTTCTTGGAGTTTTTATTTGAAGGGGGAAGACAGATTAAATAAATAAATTAGTAAAATTAATAGTATGCTATGGGGTGATCATTGTTATTGGGAAGTCAAAAGAGACAGGGACTGCCAGAGTGACACTTAAGCAGAGAAGCAGAGGGGGAAGCTCTGTGTGCTTGTAGCGGAGAGCATCTGGCAGAGGGAACAGCCGAAGCAAAGCCCTGAGGAAGGCAGAGCCAGAAGGATGAGCAGCAGGGACTGAGAGCAGTGAGGTCAAAGTGGCCAGGTCATGGAAGCCTTGGGGCCACTGGAACGACTCTGAGCTGCAAGACATTGAGGGGTTTGGGTGGAAGAGGACATGGACTTGGTGCACAGACTTGGGTCAGGGTGAGGAGGGGACAGTGGAGTGGGGAAGGCGCCCCCAGGGCGGGGAGAAGTGGACTCTGGACCTGCTGGTTAGACAGGTGGGTGCTGCATGTGAGACCAGCTGTCCCAAGGACACAGGGAAGCACATTCGTTTCCTGTGGCTGTGGAAGCAAATACCACAAACCGGGTGGCTTCAAACAACAGAAATCTATTTTCTCCCAGTTCTGGAGACTAGAAGTCTGAAATCAAGATGTTGTGGGTTGAACTGTGTCTGTTCACATTTCCTAGGTTGAAGTCCTGACCCCCAGCACCACCTCATTAGGTGACCGCATATGGAAATGAAAACTTTAAAGAGGTAATTGGGTTAAAATGAGGCCATTAGGGTGAGTCTTAATCCAGTCTGTCCTAATCCAATCTAAAGAAGAGATTGATTCTACTCTTGACTCCCTGGAGTCATAGGAACCCGCAGCCTCTCATGGGCAATATTCGGGTCCCTCCTAGAAAGCCAGCTGGTGAGAACACCTGCTCGAGCCGCTCTTGCTGTCTGGGGTTAGGGGCTGTGTGTGGAGGGAGAGCTAGTACCGAATTATGACACCGTGGGCAGCCCTGGTGGCTCAGCGGTTTAGTGCCACCTTCAGCCCAGAGGGTGGTCCTGGAGACCTGGGATCAAGTCCCACGTCAGGCTCCTACATGGAGCTTGCTTCTCCCTCTGCCTGTGTCTCTGTCTGTCTCTCTCTCTGTCTCTCATGAATAAATAAATAAATAAAATCTTTAAAAAAAAAAGAATTATGACACCGCTTACAAAGACACTAGGGGCTGGTGAGTATGCAGTTAGCTCCCCACAAATGCTCCCACCTGGGCTGCAGCTCTGGTAGCTACTTGGTACCCCTCCCCCCAGAAAGAAGCGCACAGAGACAGCACAGCAATCCTGGAGTACCTCGGAAGACCTGCCTCGCTCCGGGTGGGGAGGCAGCCTGCAAAGTGCTCGACCCAGCATACTGCCTCAACAGCCTGCGTACCCCCTAATTTTCGGGTGAAATGTTTTCCTGCTGAGCTGTACTGCAGTCGTGTGCATCTTTGGTTGGCAAAGTGAATCCTCCCTCTACTGCTCTGTGTTTTTTTCTACGTTTCTGTTCCAGTGGTTCTTTCTTCCTCTTTTATCTGGTTGATGATTTGTGGCTTTTTTTTTCTTCCAATTGTTTTAACTTCTGTAAAATAAACACCTGATAACCGCAGTTTTTACAGAGGTAGATCTCCTTTTGTAGCATGAACAGCCACTTCTAAATCCCTCTGGGTGGGGTTTAGATTTTTTTAAAGATTTTGCTTATTAATTCATGAGAGAGACAGAGAGAGAGAGAGAGAGGCAGAGACACAGAGGGAGAAGCAGGCTCCCTGCAGGGAGCTTGATGTGGGACTTGATCCCAGGACCCTGGGATCACGACCTGAGCAAAGGCAGGTGTTCAACCACTGAGCCACGCAAGAGTCCCAGGTTTAGATATTTTAATCCTGGGTTCTCTTGAAGGCATGTGCAGAGACGGGGAGCTATATACTATTCCAGTGGGGAGTGGTTCTAAATGACACATGGGCCTCATAGATTAGGAACCCAGTAAAATAACTCAAGGCAAGAATAGAACCCCCCTACCCCGTCAGCTTCCTCCAAGGTCTCATTTGATCTTCTAACCAGTTATTCAAGGCACTAGGGTCTCTTGCAACACTCAGGTCCCTTCTCACCTGAACCCTGACACACTGATGCCCCCGCCTGGGGAGTCAGAGAAAAGGCATGTGTGGCAGCATCCAGCCGACATGCTGATGCTGAAGTCTGAGACATTTCTCCAAATGACTTGCTTCATTAAAAGTGGGGCTTCCCAGGGTGGTACAGCCAAGGTGAGTTTGGGGTTCATTCCCAACCACATCCAGCTTGAGGCCTGGGGCACACCGGCTAGCCAGCTTAGGTGGTGAGGGTGGTGTGAGAGCAAAGGCAATTTAGAAAAAAGTCCAAATCTCTTAAAGAAGATGCTTAGGAAGGAAGCCAACTCAGAGGCGTGCAACTCCAAGTGTGGTCCTCAGAGCAGCAGCATCAGCAGCATCTCGAATCTTGTTAGACACCCAGAATCCCAGGCTCCACTCCCAAACTCCTGAGTGAAAGCATGTGCCTTAGCAAGACCTCTGGTGATTCTCAGGCACATCCAAGTTCAAGGAGCCCTGCTGAGACTGGAGGTGCTCACACTTGATGGCACCAGGACTCCTGTGGGGACACAGGTGGCTGCCCCTGTAGCAGGTATGGACTCAGGTGTGGGTGGGATCCCAGGATCTGCATTCCCAAGTTCCCTGAGTGTGGCCTTCCTTCCAGCTCTGATCTAGCATCTGCCTGGAGCCGCAGACTTGGCTGCACTTTGGAGTCATCTGAAGGACACTTGGACCCATGTCCCAGACACCCTTCTCCTCCCAAGTCTGGTCTGTGATGCAGCCCGAGTGGAGGCTGCACCTGGAACCTGGTGCCCCAGACAGCAGCTCCATCCATACTTGCCAGAGAACACATTGGCGATGCCCTGCTACTCCAAGGCCCAACCCCTCACCCCCACCGCGCACAAGAAAGAGACTCCTGCCCCTGGCATCTGCTTGGCTATGTTGAGAGCACACAAGCTTTATTCAGCAATAATGGCAGTTATTTCATGAGAATGAGCTGCATGACAGCGAGAATGCTGTTGTCTGCACAAAGTCTGAGAGCGAAGATTACGGCAACAGAGCTTCACACCCTCATAGCCCTGCCCCCTCCCCCCCAAACGGGCCCCAGTTGCTCCCTGCACTCCTGCGGGGCTATGGGGGGCCTCACTGTGGTCTCTCTCTGCACCTGTACCTGCCCTCTGTGCAAGTTCTCCCCCCCGCCCAACAGGCTCCCTCCAGTCCTGCCTCCTCCTTCTCAAGGTCACCCCTGGGGGCAAGAACACCAAACCCCACAATGAACCCAAGTCGCCACTGGCTTGCTCCTCCTTTGCTGCGAGGCCTTTTCCTCAATGGAAGTGAACATAGTCTCAGTAAAAGCAGGCACTATTTATAAAGCACTCTGTGCTCCTGAAGCATCAGCCCTGTCCACCCCAAACCGCCCCACCCCCACCCCCCACAAGCAGGCAGGAAACAGTGTGTTGTTTAGAACAGGCCCTAGGAGCCACATGGACAGCACTCAAAGGGAAGGGTCAGGCCCAGGAGCTACAGAGGCCAAGTGGAGAAAGTCTGGTGTCATTTTAGTTCTAATTCAGGACACAGCAACCGACATAACTGATACAGAAGACGTCATCTGAGACACCTGTGTGACACGTATGATGTGTGCATCTCTGTGTGTGTATGCATGTGCTTGTCTCTGTATGTTTGAGCTTTTGTGATGTAGCCTTCACCATTGGTAACCTTCCTCCCAGTTCTCTGACCTTGGCAGGGCCACGCTGGGGAGGGAAGCTTGGACCCTAGATGGATGGCAGAAGTGCCCATGTGGGAAGGATGCGTGAGGGGCAGCCAGGCACACCTGGGAGAGAGGAGGCACCCCGTTGAGTGTCAGGGCCCTGTTTAGGGTTCTTCAAAGGCAACGGGTGGAGTAGGGCTGATGGAGGAGGTCTTACGGCAGAGGCTGGACTGTACAGATGGATGGATGGCAGGGATGTAGGGCTGAAGGGGGGGGTGGCGGCAGCTGGAAGTACAGATGTGTGGCCAGCAGGGTGGACAGCCGAGCCCATGTGTACCCCTCCTGCTTGGTGGCATGCACCACCCTGTCTGAAGTGCCCAGTTCGTGGTCAGTTAACGCTAAGATGGGACTGGGGGGTGCTCACACAGTGTAAGTTTTGACGGATTTGTAGAGGGGTGGCAGCAGCCCGTGGTTCTCCCGGACAACCTCCAGGTACTCAGATGGAGTCTCCAGCAAGAAGGGCCCGCAGCACATCTGGCAGCAGCACCGGACCCCAGCAGGCGGCTCCGGGTTCTTGTCAGACATGGGGGAAAAGTCAAAATCAGCCACCTATGGTGAACAAAACCCCATGGGTCAATCACCCGCCTGCCAGACCCCCTTTAGGTGGCCTTACGAGCTCAGCTACCTGGTGGCACAGGCACACAGTGCTTTGCTATGCCACTGGCTTTTCTGCTCTCTGGTCCTCCCTCTTTGGGTTGCCCTCCCCCTTTCCAGCTCAAGGGCACGACTGCAAGGCAAGGGGTGAGCACAGCCACGAGTCAGATGGAAAGAAGTCAACTCAATTTGGTCCACCTATGAATGTGTCTTGGGTACATCACCCCCAGCCCTAGGACCCTGCTCTGACATCCAGACGCCCACTAGGTGCCCCTCTTTCAGTGAGGGCCCTGTGGTCCAGCCTCCACACTCCTGAGCACCCACCTCTACCATGTCCTTCTGATGAGCGGCATTCCGTAGGGTCATGTACATGATGAAGGCCAGCATCATGGTGATAAGTGTGGCACATGGAAAAGCAAAGACAGCTGGCTGGATGCCTGGGGAAGAGACAGGGTAAAGTCACAGGGCTGGACAATTGGTGGTGAAGGCTTGCTTTCTGACTGCAGTGGGGAACAGAACAATCAACCCCACAAGAGCTGTTTTTTCCTTACATACACGCATCCCAACTAGGCAAGCCCAATGGGTGAATCCTGGATTCTACATAAACCAAGTTGGGTGTGTTAGCATTTTAAGAATTGTCCACATTACTTGACAAGAGGTGCACCCCGAGTGTGGGCTGGACTTAATGATTTGCCCTAACAAATAGCACAGGATAGAAGTGATGGCTTCTGAGTCCAGGCCATCAAAGAAATCATAGCTGCCTCCTTATTCTCTTGGGTGACTTGCGTTGGAGATGGGGAAACATGTTGTAAGGATACCCTGCGACCCTGTGACCTATTGTACCTGCCTGCCCTCCACCAGCTCTAGGCTCACGGCCTGCCCCTGCTGCCAGGAGGCTGTGTGATGGAGCAGGGGGTACCTAGGGTCTGCAGTTAGGCGGCCCTGTGTTCGAACCCCGGCTGAGCAAGCTCCCTGATGCTAATGCTGCCCCACGAGGCTGCTTCAGGGATGCCACGAGGTGAGGGGTGGGAGTGTGCCAGATGCATGGCAGGTGATCTGCACTGTGGGTCCCCCTCATACTTCCCCAACTCTGCCCCGGGTGTAGACGTTGCAATATGCCAGGAGGCTCTGCTTTCAAGGGAAAGGCAACATGGAAATATCTGGAATGCTGTCTGCTCTGTAGGATTCAGGGGGATCCTGGGCATCCAGGGCTCAGGAGGGGCTGAGGGAGGCAGGGCCCCAGGCCCTCAGTGATGCCCTCAAGGCCAGCCAGGGCCCAGAGTGGAGCACAGCATCTGCCCAGTGGCTCAGACAGAGACTGGGGACATGGGAAGAGACAGCAGCAGCATCTGGTGTCCTCGCAGGTCTGACCCTGGGGCCAAGAGCAGCTGGCAAGGTTTCTCTGTGTACCCTAAAAGCTGGGACCTGGCTGGGCACCTGTGAGGCCACCCCTCAGGGTTCTGGGATCCCACTTTCTCCTCTATGTAAGGGAGTGCTTTTCTGGGGTCACAAGAGTACCCCCTGGAAAAGAAGGGTAGAATTTCACACTATCATCAGCTAATCCTCTGTAAGCCAGTGGCTGGGGCTGACTGTGGTGACTCGGCATTCCAAAGGAAGTGACCAAAGGTCCTAAGAGATAATAGGACCCTCACTTCACACTTTCTGAGCAGCTCCCACTCCCTGGGGGCTAGTTTAGTGGCCAACAGTGCGGGATCTGGGTGATGGCGGAGAAGGGAGTACTGTGATTGTGGGGTCTTATTTAGAGGAGGAGTGCTCACGACGGGGACAGTGTGGCATTGGTAATATGTGGGAAGGAAACCGGGGACGATGACGGTGGCAGCAAGTGAGAGTTGAGCTGTCTTGATGCTGAGCACCACGGATCGATGGCCCTGGTCCATACAGTGGGTGTTGGGGCCGGTGGGAGGGGTGCTGACGGTGGTGTGGGCAGTGGTACTGACAGCTGTCTGTTGGCTCTGGATGGTCCTTCCAGCACTGTGTGCGGATAATGGTGGCAGAGCCGGTTGGTCAGGTTGGCCACTGGTATTGCGAGTGGTGTTGGTGTCGAGGGTGGTGTTGGCAGAAACCAGGGGTCCTAGGGCTGCCTGGTGATAGCACTGGTCGTCTGGGGGAGCTAATGGGCACTTAGTCAACAACGTTGGTTGGGCCAGTAGGTTTAGTGATGATTCCCTCGGTGGTGGGTTGGCTGCAGGTGATGGCGCCAGGGTTGACTGTTTTTTTGCTGCCTGTGTGGCACTGGAGCAGAAGGCAAGATGTCACTTACTGGAGGGCCACACCTGGATCCTGTGGTACTGATGCGTCTTACTGATGACATTCTCAGCCCGGATGCTGAAGCAGTAGTCCCCCGGATCCCTGAAGGTATGGGTCAGGTTGTATGCTGTGGTGGTCACGGACACCGGGTGGCATTCCCCTTCCTCCAGCGGGAGGCACTCGGGCTTGAGCCGCCAGCACACAGTCAGGGGGGGGCTGTGGGGAAATGGGAGTGGGTTTTCAGAAATGGCTCAGGGAGGGGTGTGGGCACAGAGCAAGTCTGAGAAAGGCCAGACAGCCGTGAACTTTAGTGTTCTTTGCAGCACAGAACACCTAGCTGTCCTGGCCTCTGCTTCACACCTCCCGCACGGGGGAACATGATGATAAATAAGAGATACCCCTCACCCACCACAGAAGAAGATGCCAGGCTAGTGAGGCAAACAGGGACAGGCACGGGCTGCTGGATGGGGCAGAATGAGTGCTCCAGTGACACACGGAGTGTGCCGTGGAAGCACAGGGGACAGGTGAGCACATTCTTAATGAGCAAGTCAGGGAGGCCTTTCTGGAGGAGGCACCATTTGAATAGGATCTGAAAGGATAAGCAGATTTTTGACAGGTTGGGAGGGGTGAGGGCAGTCAGGGTTATCCACCTGCCACAGCACGGGCTCAGAGGCTGGGAAACAGCTTACAAGGAATGCTGAGCAGGCAACCCCAGGCCTGAGTAAAACACACCCTCCTGCCACCTCACCATCAGGTCTGCAGCCTGAGTAGCTTCCCACCCCACTTTTCAAGTATTCAGCGCCTGCCCCCAAAGCTCCCAGAAAGCTTTAGAAGCTTCTTCCAGCCCCATGGCTCATCCTCCTCTTTTCTTGGCCGCTTTGCTGCGTCCCCATCTAGCCCTGCTTCCGCGTCCTGTCCCTGTGTTGAAGGGTGGGACTGGTCCTCCCCACAAGAGACCTTGGAGGGCTGAGCCCTGACTGCCAACCTCTGCAGCTCCATCCACCCTTGTGCAGAGAACATGCCCTGCTTCCCAGTAGCTTACTACACACTCAGCCTAACACTCTTGCCAAGAGCCAGGCCAGTTTGCTTTCTCAGGGCTGGAGGCAGGCCCAAGCCACATGCTGAGGGCTTTTCACACGACTGGTTCCTCCCCTGCCTTTGCCTCAATGCCTACACTGCAGACAGCTCCAAGGGGCCCGTGCTTTCCCCGCTGGACCACGGTAATGGAGTTATGCCCACAACTCTCCCATGGTTGCAGGGCAAGGTAGGCACCAGCTTCCATCAGCCCCCAAACTTGGGGCCCCTCAGGGGATGGAGCAGGCTCAGGATCATCCATGGGAGAGCGTGGGCAGGGCAACAAATCACCCACTGTCCGATCGGGGTTCACTCACCTCCCCAGGAAGTTCAAGGTCACTGTCAGCTTTTGGAAGGTCTGAATTAGGGTGGGCCCCAAGACCTGGATGCCTCGTAGGGTTTCTGGAAGGCAGAGAGGGCCCCTGTTAGACCTGATGACTGAGGACAACTGTCTCAAAGTTCTCAGGGCTCAGGGATGTGTGACCACCACCCTGTCCTCCTCCAGGCTCTCTCCCAGGGGCGAGTCACAGATTTGCCCAGGGCATGCCTGGGTCCCTGACAGCAGCAGGTGCTGGAGCCCACTCAGAGTGAGGATGCTGGTAGGGGCGGAGGGGTGGGTCTCTGGTAACCAGGACTAAGGATGGGCTCCAAATAAGCCAAAGTCTGGGAGAGGCAGGTTTGGGTGTTTCCCCTCTGCAGAAGCCTGAGGCCACCCAGCCCCAGCCATTGTGGCCCGAGACCAAAGAGCAATGTGGACCGCCAACTCACAGCACAGTGTCTGGCCACAGGCTCAGGCTCTGGGAGCTAGCAGGCCTGGGTTCAAATCCAACTCCACCTCTTGGTGGCCATGTGACCTCCACTGGGCCTTCAGTGACCTCTTAGAGGGGGGATAATGACCAGCTGCTCAGAGGGCTGCCCCAGGGGAACGTGAAGAGAGGATGTGCACCCAAGCTCAGTCCCATGCCCAGCTGGAGCCACTCTGATCTTCATGGGATCCAACCCTGGAAAGAGCGCTGCCCAGGTCTCCTCAAGGTGGCCAAATGCTCAACCAGTACCAACCCCCAGAGACGCACCCTGCAGCTTCAGTGAAGCAGAGAAGTCGCCTGTCTTCTGCACAATGCCCTTCCCAGCATTCTGCGTTGCCTGTTCCCACTCTGCCACCACCTTGAGCTTCACAGTGAAAGTTCCAATGATGGAATAGTTGTAATAGACCATAGCATCTTCAGTCACCATCTGGGTGCTGTAAGGTGACAAGAAGGGACTCACATGACCTCTTAGAGTCGGAGGTGTCCACAGAATGACAAGCTCGGCTACCAATGCTTTGTGAGCAAACTGGGCATCCTCACAACAGCAGCCCCCAGAGCCAGCCAGGATGCAAGGTCAGCCATGCTTGTGTGGTCATCTGGCTGCTGGTCATCTTTGTGCTTATAAATGACAGCTGGGAGAACTTCCAGCAACAAGCGCCTATCCCCTGCCAGGAAATGCTCTTCCCCCTTCCACCAGGAATCTAAAAGAGGCCCTGCATTAGAGACAAGGACAATCCTGGGAGGGAAAAAATACAAACTTTGGAATTAAGACCTTCTTGACTTTTCTAGATTTCCTATCTACATAACTCTTAAGTCTTATTTTTCTCATCTGTAAAACAGAATTGTATCTCCATCACAGTTTATGATATGACATATAAAATATTATGCTTTTCCTGCAATTACCTGAATTACTTCAAAAGGAAATCTAATAAAATAAAATATTTGTTGATTTCTCAATGCTCTTTATATATGAAGTTTAACAAACCTTTATCTATTAAATATCTTCCAAATATTTTCTAAACCCAGTTTAGCTTTTGTCTTTTGGTTTGCTTTACTTCTTTCATACTCAGATTTTAAACCTAGTGAGCCAAATCTAGCATTTTTTTCCTTTATAGTTTCTGCCTCTGTTTCTCTATTCTTAGAAATGCTTTCCCCACTGCCAAATTATCCAATTGCAGAGGACCATCAATATTTCAATGTAGTCCTGTTTCATTGTGTTTTTTTTCAATCTCTCTGGAATTGCTTTTAAGGATCAGATTGTGTTTCTTCTAGTTAACCAACTGCCCTAGTGCCATTTATTAAATAGTCTATCTTTACTCACTGGCTAGAAATATCGCTGTTAACATATACTATATGTGTACATAGACTTAGGTTTGTGTCTGCCTTTTCTGTTCTGTTCTGAGGAGCAGCCTTTGTAGCTGCAAATTATTTGTGGCATTTTTTAAAAGATTTTACTTTTAAGTATTCTCTACACCCAACATGGGGTCGAATTCATAACCCTGAGATCAAGAGCTGCATACTCTACTGAGACAGCCAGACACCCCTATTTGTAGTTTTCATAATACATTTATGTATCCATTTCTATTTTTCTCCCCATCTCCACTCATCACCATTCTGCTTTTCTGATTATTTTTCCTTCCGGCAATATTGAGAAATCCTCTCTTCATTTTTTAAGTCTTTTTAAGGTTCTAGGTACAATCTGCAGTTTTATTCACATAAATCCTACCACTTTAAGCTACGTTTATGCTCTTCCAGCTTTAATGTTTTACAACTATTATAAAAGATTTTTTTCTATTGCAATTATATATGGAAAGGCTATGAATCTTTGTTTTGTAACCAGCCATATCAGTAAAATCTCTTTTTAGTTTTAAGATTTTTCATTTGAGGCTTTTGCGTTTTCCAGGTCATCTGTGTGTGATGATTTTTGTTTCTCCTTTATAGAATTTATATTTCTTTTTCTTGTTTTATTTCATTGTCTAGTCAAAAATGTTCCATTATAGCAAAAATAGTAAATAAAGTATTTAATGTGAAAAGAAATGCCCCTAACTAGTATAGAGCCTGTCCCCTGGTTTGAGACAGATTTTCCAGATGTTCCTTATGTTATAAACTACATATATATTTATAATGACATACATTTTTATACATGTATATATGCATTCATGTATATATGTATATGTATATGCATACTTAAACACCAAATTTAAATGAACTATAGAATCTTTGTCACATCCCCAAAATTATACTTTATGGAACATTTATTGGACTTGTATCAAGCTTACAAAATAACTGGAGAGAAGTAGACATCTTTACAATCTTAAGATTCACAATCCTGGACATGGCGTATATTGCCTGTCTACTCAAATCTTTGATATCTCAAATCTTTGATAGCTCTAGTTTTCTTCACACAAGATCTTGCCCATTGTCAGGTAAGTGTGCTCTTAGGTTTATTTTATGTACTATTTTTGTTGTAATTAGGAGGAATCCCCACTTTGTTATTTTAAATGGTTACTGTACATAAGAAAGCATGCTGAGTCTGTAAGTTCCATGGGGCTGAGGAGTGGTACACTAAGCCTTTGATGAATTTGGAAAACTGGTCTCTGTTTCTCTGCCTGAGAAATGTCTTAAGGAATGCCAATGAATGAAAGGTGGAAAAATATGGGATAGAGTAGGAAGGACCATCAGCCAGGGACTTGACCCAAATGGAAACGAGGGGTCTTCACAGAGCACCACCCTCATGGGAGCTTGGGACATCTGTGGGCTGCCTGGACTCAGTGCCTGTCCCCCATTTCCTGACCTGCCTCCTCCAGCCTGGCTTGTTTGGAGAAGGGAAGTCAGGAGAAATGAAGCCAGAACACCTGAGTTCTATGACATGAGTATAATTACATGTGCTGATATATTAGCCAGGTAGGTCTTTCTAGAATCAAATGGAAAAAATGTCCTATTTTGACCTGTCTTAGAGGGATGTTGGGGCACCAATGACCTCCTGTACTAGGTTGTAGGCACCTCAAAGGCAGGTCCTGTGACTGGCTCACTACTGGTCCCCACGTACCCCAAGCTTGACACAGAGTAGGTGTTGAAGGAATGTCTAGAGGCAGAGAGAGTGAGCAGGTGAAGGTAAGAAAGTACAGAGCAACTCTGCATGGGACGGTGGGGCCACCAACCACAGGCCAAAGCTCTGGGGCATCAGTGGGGAAGGACATACCCATCTCCGAAGTCCCAGTTGTAGAGAAATGAGGCAGTCTTGAAGAAGTTGCTTGGGTCATGGAGGAGGAAGGAAACTTTAAGGACAGTCTTGGTGAGGTAAGAGCTGGGCCAGGGCAGGGAGGTGTTCTGGGTGACAACAAGGTTTCCCACGAGGAGCTCTGGGAGAGAGACCAAGGTGAGTGAGTCTTGGTGAGAGGGTGGGAAGGTAAGGCCAGGGAGTGACCTCACATGCTGGCTGGCAGGACAGCCTCTCCCCACACTAACCTTCTATCAGAGTGAGTGGTAGCAGGAGGGGACCCAGCAGGTCACTAAACACATACATCATTGCCCCTGCTTCATGGAACACTGGTGAAGACTCACAGCACACATGTGAGCACACACATCACATGTATAGCCTTGCTCCTGCACCGCTTTTACCAGGATCCCAAACTTTCTAGCACAGAAGATGCCCAGGACCAGGAGGAAATGCACAGGCTTTGAAAGAAATTATCAGGAGAGATTTCAAATTATTAGATGAATCTAGAAAAATTAGCAGTTCTACTGATCACAACTTTACACCCAATGTGCTAGGCTGGGTAAGGACCACTGTTCTGTGTCTGTGTCTCTAAAAAAAAAAAAAAATTAGGAGTTGATTTTTTTCACCCCAAAAGCAGAATGTAAGGTGTGCTCAATAAAATTCATTTGGAAACTGCTGAAAAGTAGGATGAAAAGAAAAAAAACCTCCTGTCAGTCAAACATTAACTATTGTTGATGTTTTGGAGAATTGCAAAGCATTTGTGTGTGTTTAACAGATATGGACACTACATACACATACATATATTAAATACAGTTGAGTAGATTGGTTACTGAAGTTTGTGTTTTGGTTTTTAAATTTTTCTTTTTTAAAAAAAAGATTTTATTTATTCATGAGAAACACACAGAGAGAGAGAGAGAGAGAGAGAGAGAGAGAGAGAGGCAGAGACACAGGCAGAGGGAGAAACAGGCTCCATGCAGAGAGCCTGACACGTGGGACTTGATCCCCAGTCTCCAGGATCATGCCCCAGGCTGAAGGCGGCACTAAACTGCTGAGCCACCTGGGCTGCCCGGATTTTAAAATTTTCTAAGCATGAGTATTCCCCCAGGACATTACAAACTTTGTAAAGGTAATTGCTATTCGTTATACAAATTACACCCATATACTTAACCAGTCCCTTTATGGTTGCGTACTTAGCTTATCTCATATTTTCTTCTGTTGCTATAAACATCACTGCAGTGAACATATTTGTACATAAAACATTACCCAAATGGAAATTTACTTCCTGAAGACAAATTCTTTAACAGATTGTAAACTCTAAGAGAGCAGGGAGGGACGCCTGGGTGGCTCAGGGGTTGAGAGTCTGCCTTGGGCTCAGGGTGCGATCCTGGAGTCCCAGGATCAAGTCCCACATCGGGCTCCCTGCATGGGGCCTGCTTCTCTCTCTGCCTCTCTCTCTCTGTCTCTCATGAATAAATAAATAAAATCTTAAAAAAAAATAAGAGAGCAGGGACTTCCTGGAAGGAGAGAGAAGTAGTAGGGTGGGAGGCTGGAGGGAAGAGAATGAACAGACAAGAGATTGAAACAGTGCATAACCGTTGATACGTATCGATCAGCTGCTCTCGATAGGGTTATGTTAACTTAGACCCCCAGTAGCAACATGTACTTTCTGCGTCCCTTCCAGTACAATGCTGCCAGCAGTGGGTATTAAGCATTTTCTGATCCTTCATTAACATATAACAGAGAAGGGACTAGGAGCCTAATTTGTGTTTAGAGGATTACTAACCAGGTTGGATGTTTTTCTCTGCAGCAAGAGTCTGAAGGCAAATTAGCAAACAGAAAGGGTCCTTACCTGTGATAGGGAGGACAAGGAGGCTTCTCGCCACAGGCTGGCACGTCCAGCAGTCGGCAGCGGTGACCCAGACAGAGATGGGGAAGTCCCCAGGCATGTTCCCCACGGCTCGGATAGCAGAGCTGAAAGGCTCATCAGTCTTCCCCATGAGCAGCAGCGGGGTATGGATCCAGTGGAAGCGGTAAAGGCGGGAGTTGGTGGGCAGGACCAGGCTGCCGTTGTCGTTGGCCACTAGGCTGGCTGTGATGGTCACCTCGGCCCCCGTGGTGGCAGGGCCGTCGGTGGTGAGGTGGAGTTCATACAGCCCTAGAAGCCCAGAGACAAACTATTTCAGGAGAGGCGTGGCAAGGGACCTACTGTCAGCCTCTGGGCTGGCTTCTTCTTCTTTTTTTTTTAAGATTTTATTTATTCATTCATGAGGGACAGGGAGAGGCAGAGACACAGGAAGAGGGAGAAACAGGCTCCCTGCAAAGAGCCCAATGTGAGACTAGATCCCAGATCCTGGGATTACGCCCTGAGCTGAAGGCAGACGCTCAACTGCTAAGCCACTCAAGTGTCCCTAGGCTGGATTCTATTATTCTATTTAACAAGTGGAGAAACTGAGGCCCAGGAAGCTCAAATGACTTGCCCAAGGTTCCTAAGGCTAGTTCATTGTAGGCTGGGATTCGAGGTACCTGGGTGTCTCGGTGGTTGAGTGTCTGCCTTAGGACCGGGAGTTTGCTTCTCTCTCTGCCTAGGTCTCTACCTCACTGTCTCTCATGAATAAATAAAACCTTTTAAAAAACAACAAAATGAAACATTGTAAGCAGAATTCAAACTCAGGTCAAACAGACTCCAGAGAATTTCTTTTTATGCCAGCCAAGCAGAGCATTTCCAGAGCACAAGTCTGATCTGGCCAGACTTATTTTTTAGCTATGCAAATGACTCCCAACATATGTCACAGGAGGGATCACCTTGGCTGCTGCTGCCAAAAAATGCCCTCTAGGGATCCCTGGGTGGCGCAGCGGTTTGGCGCCTGCCTTTGGCCCAGGGTGCGATCCTGGAGACCCGGGATCGAATCCCACATCGGGCTCCCGGTGCATGGAGCCTGCTTCTCCCTCTGCCTGTGTCTCTGCCTCTCTCTCTTTCTCTCTCTGTGACTATCATAAATAAATAAAAATTAAAAAAAATTAAAAAAAAAACAAAAAATGCCCTCTATTACCCACTCTTTCAGACTAGGCTTGGCATGGCAAACAAAATTCTGATCTGAAACCCAAAGCTGAGTCTGGGGTCTTTTAGAGCCCTAAAGTGATAGACAGTGATAGAACAAGCCTTGGGACAAAGGTCCACTCTGATTCAGGCCAAGCCCTCTTCTGTATCTGTAACGGAAGAGGTTCTAGATCTACACTGCCCAACACAGCAGCCACTGGCCACACATAGCTGTGTGTTTCAATTACAATGAAACAAAATTTAAAACTCACTTTCTTAGCCACGGTAGCTGCATTTCTTTTTTTTTTTTTTAAGATTTTATTTATGTGTGAAAGAGAGCAAGGGGGGGGGGAGAGCAGGGAGGAGGGGCAGGAGAGGAGGAAGCAGGCTCCCTATAGAGCAGGGAGCCCAATGTGGGGCTTGATCCCAAGAACCCAGGATTATAACCTGCGCTGAAGGCAGAGGCTTCATCAACTAAGCCACCCAGGTGCCCCATGTAGCTGCATTGCAAGCGCTCAGCAGCAAAGATACAGAATATCTTCATTATCATCAAGGTCCCACCAGACTGCACTGCTCTTAAATGACCTCTGGGATTCCTGCAGAGGCCAAGGCTGGAACTATATACCTCCAGCTGGTTGACTCCTCAGGGAATTTGAACTGAAATATGGGGGATGTAGCTCTTACAGGTTAACTGAGAATCAGTCTTAGAAGATCCTAGCAGAGAACAGGGCCTTGAGCGTTTGGGATGGAGGCCAGGTCAGAGGCCTTTTAAATAACACTCCCTTCCTGATTACCGCATGGAAGGTGACACTAAATATAACCTGAAAATAGAGGAAATAGAAAGTTAAAACTTAAAAATTTGTCTTAAAAATACAAATAATCGGGATCCCTGGGTGGCGCAGCGGTTTGGCGCCTGCCTTTGGCCCAGGGCGCGATCCTGGAGGCCCGGGATCGAATCCCACGTCGGGCTCCCGGTGCATGGAGCCTGCTTCTCCCTCTGCCTGTGTCTCTGCCTCTCTCTCTCTCTCTCTGTGACTATCATAAATAAATAAAAGTTAAAAAAAAATACAAATAATCAGTAACAACCGGTATTACCATGTGTGGGCATTTCCTATTTAAAAGAAAAATTGTGCTCACATTTTGGAATTCTATATTCTAATTGTTGTTTTCAATTCCATATGTGGGCATTTTCTTAAATCATTATTCTTCAACTGCTACCATGTGCATAATATTTTGTGTATAAACAAAGTAAGATTTAAAAAAAAAGGTTTCTTTCCATCATGAAAGTAATATGTATGTATAAAGAATATTAGAAATATCCCATTATCCCACCTCCCGAAAACAGCTGCAACCATACCACAGTCCTCATAGCTCTTCTTCACATGTAGTTTTTAATTGAGATATAATCACACTCTGCACACAATTTTAAATTATTTTATTTTCACATGACAACATATCAAAGGCATATCTGTGGTCACACTAATGTGAATTTCACTCTTGGTTTGATGATCCCTCGGCAGGTAGATCTTTTTTTTCTTCTTTTTTAAAAGATTTTGTTTGTAAGCAATCTCTACACGCAACGTGGGCTCGAACTCACAACCCTGAGATCAAGAGTTGCATCCTCCACTGACTGAGCCAGCCAGTGACCCTAATTTTTTTTTCAAGTAAACTCTATCCCCAATATGGGGCTCAGATTCATGAGACTGAGTCCCATGCTCTGCCGACTTAGCTAGCCAGGCGCCCCAAGCAGGTATATATCTTCATTCCCAGAACTCTTCACTCTTGTCAATAGCACTACTGCACGTCCTGGTGACTATTTTGTTATAATTTGTAAATTTCCTCTTCAGATGAGATTTCTGAAAGGCTCCAGGTTAGAGAGTGTCTAGCCAGCAGACACCTCACCAGAAGAGGTAAGACAGAAGGAAGGCAAAGGGGCTGCAAGCACCTCTCCGCTCATTTCCCCCACTCCCATCCACCTTCCTGGCCTCATGCACCTGCTCCCCAGGTTTCAAGTGCCTCCTAAATGCTGGCAGAACCAAGTAACATAGACCTACTTTCTGGCTCCAGATCTGCACTGAGCAAAAGAGGAGCTGCTAACCACAAGTCACTAAGTTTAAATTAATCAAAGTTAATTACTTAAATTGAATTTGAACCAATACTAAAAAGTCAGTGCCTCAATTACGCTAGCCACATTTCAAGTGCTTCACAGCCAGATGTGGTCAGTAGCTCCTCTTCAGGGCAGATACAGAATATTTCCTTCATCACGCAATGTTCTGCTGGATGGTGCCACTCTAGGGTTCTCCCCTCCCCACACCTACCATTTTCAGCCATCGCATTCTGTTGGGGCCGGAGAGAGAAGCTGTCCCAGGTGTAAGTCTCTAGTCCTTTGCCACTACTCCTCCCATCTGGGTACGTTTGCTTCCTCTCCATCACTACTAGCATTGCTAAAAGCCAGCATTCAGCCATCTGGATCACTGCTTCATCCTTGGCCCTGGCCTTCGGCCTCCAGTCCTCTCTCTCAGCACCATCCATCTCCTGCCGCTACCACCAAGGAGCTTCCTCTACAGCTAATGTTTTCACGGGCCAGCCTCCATGTAGAGTCCGAATTTACATTTTGGCACATCTATGCTGGGGCTGGCCATTTTAACTCTTGCAGTTCCTGTGACATGTTCTGTCCTTCCTAACCTCAGGACCTTTGCACATACTGTCTCCACTGCCATTCTCCACCCACACGTCGGTGGATATAATCTCTTCCAGGAAACCTTCCCCGAACCCCTCGTCCCCTCAGTGTTCTCCAAACAACCTGGGCACACAGTGGTCCCAACCCCAAGTTGACATGAAGGTTTCTTTGTCTCCCTGCAAGCTCCTTGAGGGCAGGGATCATTGTCATCTCCCCATTCACCCAACAGAGTGCTTGGCACATAGGTTCAACACTGCTGCTGCCCAAGAGAGATAAGAGGGACCAGCCCCCAGGAGACCATTTACCTAGGTGGTACTGACTGACCCCCTTCCTTGTGCTCCACTCTACAAGCGCTGGGGGAACCCAGAAGTGCAGGACATGCTTCTTGCCCTCAGGGAGCTCACTAGAGATCTGTCGGACTCAGCAAATCTGTGACGGGAGCATGTGTGCGCCTCAACTGCATCCCATTAGCCTTGTGGCAGTGTCCCCTGCCTACTCTAGACTCCTGTTCCAGGTTCCCTCTGTCCACATCACATATTTCCTGTTCTGAATCCCCATCTCTAGAGGCATATTTGGATTGTAAAGTCGTTTGGACTGGCACTGAAAAATGGACCTGCAGTATCTTAATCCCAAAGAGAGAATTCTAGATACTATGGCAGAAATTGCTTCAAGAAAACACAGCGTGTATTTTACACTGAGGGACATGAGTCTTCTGAGGTCCCCCATGTAACTACCTGGAATCACCAAGCAAATCTGTACTCCCCCCACTCCCCCCCACCCCCGGGTTGAATTGTCTTCTCCCTCCCTTTGGCTATGAGGCAGCAAGCATTTGGCCAGGCTTCACTGAAAGAGAGGCCATCTCATCCCTTCTCCCTCTTGCTCCCGCCCACCCCCCAGGCGAGAAGCGTGGGCCAGAGCGAGGCTGGCAGGTGGCAGGGACATTCGGCTGCATGCTAATGGCCATCCAGCATCTGCAGCGAGACTGGAGACAAGCGCATGTCAGCGCTACGCAGACCCGTTGCCAGGGGAATGGACTGGCTGGGAGGAGGGAGGAGGTGGGGGGGGGCGCTGTGGCTACAGCTATGTTGCTGCAGACACTGACCCAGCTCCTGGGAGCCCCCACACCTGTCCAGACACAAGGATCTTCGGTGGGCACTTTTTCCCAAGCTTTTTTTTTTTTTTTTTAGCAGATGTTTCACAGCCCCCCGGGTAATGCTGCTTCTCTCTTCCTC
This sequence comes from Nyctereutes procyonoides, assembly GCF_905146905.1. Taxonomy (NCBI): domain Eukaryota; kingdom Metazoa; phylum Chordata; class Mammalia; order Carnivora; family Canidae; genus Nyctereutes; species Nyctereutes procyonoides. The sequence goes on from NW_026575126.1 coordinate 67,528,007, forward strand.
AGGGCTCTCAGAAGTGTCCAGGGCATCCAAACTGAAATGGACTGTGAAGGCTTTGCCACGTGTGGCTAAAGGAACCAAGCCCAGGTCCTGTTGCCCTACGAATCTAAACCTATCTTTCTAGGTTTCAGACCCCAGGTGACATGGCCTTGGAGTACAGAGCGGCTAAGGGAGGGGGTTAGGGGTCTCCACAGGTGCGCTGAGTGACCCAGAGCTGAAAGAGCCAAAGCAAAACACCAAGTGGCAATTACCACGAAGCCTGACCCACAGAAGTAGCACTCACTCACTAACAGGCCCTGTGGGCTTCCACTTTGGAGAACGTCTTCCCTGATAACACTGCATGTGGGACCCTGAACATTCTAGAAAATGGCTGCATCAGCTCTTTCACACTGCACATGTGGATAGCCACAAACGCTTCCTAAGTTACCTCTGAACAGCATAACCTGGAATTAACCAATGGTCCGGTACTTGGACTCGGATCTCCATTTCTTGCGTGGGAAGCATCCCATACAGGCTGACCCAGGCCCCAGGAAGGACGGAAAGGGCTTCCAAGTCTCTTTTTTCACATGTGTGAAGGAGGAGGTATGCTCCCCAACCTCATTACCAGCTTATTTTGGTCATATCATGAATAGGCCAGGCTGGGAACCATACAGGACTTCCAAAGAATTAACGTTTTGTTTTCGTTTTGTTTTGTTTCGGCCACGGTGATCATTTCCAGACACATGTAAACCCAATGGACAAGAGTCCCCCACCTCTACACGAAATTTATAGGAGGGAAGCAGGTAATCCTGACCAAGCATAATTCCCACAAAGTTCTCTTAATTCATCCCTCAGATACAGGTTTTTATTTTACCTTTTGGCTTCTCTTTCACAATTTTGCATTAGATCTCTTCCTCTCTCTACCATTCTTGGGGGAGGGGGGCGTAATGAAGAATGTTGGCTCTTAAACACACGCTCATCCCCAGAGCTGCCACCCGTGCCCCAACAACTCTCCAATCCGGGTTCTTTTTGTTGTTACCGAAATGAGGCAGGAAGGTTGGTGCTGGCCTTTCCAGCGGGGGGGGGGGGGGGGGGGGGGGGGGGGGGGGGGGGGGAGGGGGGCCTGGAGGCACGGACCGGTGGGGAGGGGGGCGGAGGGGGCCCCCAGCAGAACCTGTCAGCTCGGGGTCCATTTTGGAAACCAATCCAAAGACGAAATGGCAGACTGGCCTCTTGGGCTTTCAAATCGCCACCTCCCCGAAGCCAGCACAAGCAGGGGGGGAACCTCTCCAGACAAGATAAGATGCCATTTCAAGGCAAAGACGCTGCTCCGCGGGCAACCTGTCCGTGCTCCCTCGGGGGAGGGGAGGGAGGGGAGGGCTGGGCGTGCGGACCCGCCGCGCACAGTCCCGGTCTCCCCGCGGCGTCCTCCCCGCCCACCCCCAGCCACCCGCAAGGGCGCACCGGCCACCGCGCGGTTCCCAGGGCAGGGCCGATCTGCAGGTGGCAGCAGGAGCCGAGGAGCCCCCTCGAGGGCCGGGCCGACGTGTGGGGAGAGGACGAAGGGACAGAAGAGAGGGCTTCGAGGAGCCGGCTGGCCACCGTCCCCTCCGCCGCGCGCTGCAGAGGCCCCCGGGAGGAGGAAGTGCGTGCAGGGCGCACGGCTGGACAGCCCGGGGAGACCGCCCGAGGAGGGAGGGAGGGCGGCCGGCCGGCGCAGCGCCTTACCTGCGGCCACCCCAGCCGGGGCCAAGGGCAGGAGGCAGGCGAGCCAGAGGACGTGGCTGAGGCGCGGCCAGAGGGCCGGGGCCATGGCTGCGCCCGGAGCGGCTGGAGCGCCGAGGGGACGCGGCTGAGTCGGCGGCGGCGGCGGCGGCGGCGGCCGCTCCTCCGGCGCGCGGCGCGGGCAGTGCGGGGAGGTGCGGGCGCGGCGCTCGCTCGTCCTCGCCTCGAGACGCTGTGGCTGCGCGCCGCCGCCGCGCCGACCCCGGCCCACGTCAGCCGCGCCGCGCCCCCTCCCCGCGTCCCTCCCTCGGCGCCGCTCCCCTCGCCGCACCCCTCCTTTCCCCTAGAACCCCCGCCTCCGGGAGTCCGCGCTCCTGCAGGCTGCGCCGCCTCCCGCGCCCCCTCCCCTCCCCCTCTCCCCCGGTACACCTCTTCCCCCCCAGCCCCCCTCCCCTCCCCTCCCCTCCCCTCCCCGGAGCCGCGCTCTTCCCGTCTGCGCCGCCTCTCGCACCCCCTCCCCTCCCCTCCCCTCCCCTCTCCCCCGGTACACATCTTCGCCCCCCAGACCCCCCGCCCCGATCCTCCCCTCCCCAGAGCCGCGCTCCTGCAGGCTGCACCGCCTCCCGCTCCCCCTCCCCTCCTCTCTCCCGCCGGTACACCTCTTCCCCCCCAGTCCCCCGATCCTCCCCCCCTCCCCTCCCCTCCCCTCCCCGGAGCCGCGCTCCTCCCGCCTGCGCCGCCTCCCCGCGTCCGCGCCCGCCGGCTCTGACTCAGCGTCCCCAGAGGCGCGCGCCCCGCTGCACAGCCGCGCAGGTCCCTTTGCATTCTCCTCCAGGTGCCATTTCCCCTCTCGACGCACACGATTCGGCGATGCGGCTCCTCTTTCACGTGGAGCTGTGCGCCTGCCGGCCCCGGGGCAGAGGGCCTGCAAACGCCTCCTGTCCCTCCTGGGATGCACTACAGACGCTGAGACTCCTGTCATTCCTCAGTTGACCCTCTCTGTGCCAGCTGTGAAACGGCTCATGCTCACAGCTGGGCCCACAGTGCCGGCGCTGTCTCGGCGGGCCTTGTGAGACTCAGGCGCAATGAGGAGTGGCCGGGCCCTTTCTAGCCCTGCCGCGATAAAGCGAAGCATGTCTTTCTTCCTAGAAGGTGGCTGTGCCTGTCTGGCCTTCACGACTGGAAGCTGGCAGCCTGGATCCTTGTCCCACCTCTGCCTTTGCTTAACTCTGTACCTGGGCAAGGGATCCCACCTAGAGGGAGGGGAATTGGACGACCCCTCTGGCCTGGTGGGCCCTGATGGACCACGACTTGAATCACAGCATGGGAGTGAAGACACCTACAGGTATGGCCTCTGTCTCTGTGACAGCTGTGGCCTCCACTGAAGATAGGCCCAGTGGCCACACTGCCATCTCACGCTAATGGAGGCCGGACAGATTTGAATGACACGCCCCCCCCCCCCCCCGGAAAGTTAAAAGTGCTAGACAGGGGTCACCGCTCAGTAGCATCAATCACCATCCTGGGGACAATACCAGGCCTATAAAGTAGGAGACTTTGGATTCTCCCTGAGAGTTATGTGACCTTGGGAAAGTCACTTTCCTCTGAGTCCCTCACTTTTCTTTAAAATGGAAATTGTCCCGTAGTAAGAATAAAATGAGTTAATACATAGAACAGTGCTTCAGACATTGCACTCTATCAGTACTGGCTGTCATCATTAGAATTGCTTTCAGATCTGGGAGAGTTTTGCTTGTCCATCAGGAATTGAGAAAATTATGGTTGGAAAAAAATAGTATAGTAGTAATAGTAGTTTAAGGTTATAAACCGAGTTTCAAATATTTAACATCATTCAAAGGTTTGGTTCTTAATGGCTTTTAAAACAAACTTAATGCAGGGGGAGCCGGCTGGCTCAGTGGGTGGAGCATGTGACTTCTTCTTGGGGTTAAATTGAATCCCCATGTTAGGTGTAGAAATTACTTAGAAATAAAATCTTCAAAAAAAATGTTTTAGGGCCACGTGGGTGGCTCAGTCAGTTAAGTGTCTGCGTTGGGCTCAAGTCTTGATTTCTGAGTCCAGAAGTCAAGCTGCAAGTTGGGTTCTCTGCTTAATGGGGCGTCTGCTTCTCCCTCTGTGCCTCCTGCTCATGCTCTCTCTCAAATAAATAAAATATTTTTTTTAAATAAAATCTTTTAAAAAATAAAAATAACCTACTAAATGCAGAAAACGAAGTAACAAAATTTAGCTTTTTTATGTGTAACTTGATTGGATTGAATAATAATTTTACAGTAGTCGCAGATAGCCTTATCTATGTTACAGAAGCCACCCTGCAAAGCCTGCAAAGGCCACCCTGAAACTGATGATCAGATTATGAGGTTATTGGGGGGGGGGGAATACAGTATTCTGAGTATTTCCCCTGGCGAAATTATTACAGTATTATGAGTTAGTGAATTGGGGGAGGGGAAGTGGGAGGAACAGTTGTCTTTTTACATTGGGCCTTAAGAAAGTTGTCTCTGAGGAGGTACATCAAAGACGTATCATCATCAAAGACGACAAGGAGCCAGCTTTGTGCCTCTGAGGAAAACATTTCAGAGGTCAGAGGTGGGCATGAGGCATAGCAAAGCCACTATGGCTAGGACATGAAGAATGAAGTTGGGAGGTACAAAAGGCCAGGGAATGAGTATGAGCTGCAAAGTCTCTGGCGGGTTTTAAGCAGAGGAGGGGCATGATATAATTTCCCCAATAGGGATGGAATTGACAGTGTCTCTGACCTCCAGTTCAGGAGATAGACAAGAAAACAGGTAAAAATCAGGGATCCCTGGGTGGCGCAGCGGTTTGGCGCCTGCCTTTGGCCCAGGGTGCGATCCTGGAGACCCGGGATCGAATCCCACGTCGGGCTCCCGGTGCATGGAGCCTGCCTCTCCCTCTGCCTGTGTCTCTGCCAGTCTCTCTCTCTCTGTGACTATCATAAGTAAATAAAAATTTAAAAAAACATAACAGTATGTTGGATTCTTTGCTAGGAGAAGGTAAGGCCACAGGAAGTGTTGGGATTTTGCCAACAGTAGAGCTAGGCTTAACTATAGGTCTTCAGCCTGTGCAATTAATCTGAAACTTACCAAAGGATTTGTCTACCTCCTGCTTTTTTCTCCACCCCCTTCCCAACAAAGGTTAGTAAAGAACAGCTGTTTGCACACTGATTTTAGCCCTCAGATTATTCCACCTTCCCCAACTTTGGACCTATTTCTCTTGGGGGTGTTGGTGGTAGTAGTAGAGAGGATTTTGCTTGCCAGATCTTTTTCCATGGGGAAAAGATGTTCTGACCCATTTTATTTCTCCCAGCTCAGACATAAGTAACAAAGACATCCACATAAAATCCCAGCACTTCAACAGAGGCTTGTTCTTGAGTGGCAACATTTTTAAACATGCAAGGAGCATGCTTCTGAATAGTGCACCTTTCTTCCAAAATATCTTGCAGGTATTGCAAGCTGCATTTATTACAAGGTGTGAAATGTATGTATCTGGGAAGGGAACACAAAGACTTTGGTAACTTAGTGATGATGGGGGGGTGGGGAGGAGTTAAGATATTGTCAGGAAAGGGCAGGAGGTGAAGCAAGGTCTTGGAGGTGGTGGAGATAGGTCATCCCTTTAACCCTCTGTCCATCTAACATGGTAGCCATGGATTACCAGGAGCCAGACGCTCACTAGTCAACCATTCTCCTTGATGGAGTCATAGAAGAGGCCCAACAGTATTTTTCCCTTCTAAGGCCTCTTGGTCCAACCCATGCCATCTCACCTGGACATCAGGGCGTTCTGCCCCACTCCCCCTCATCACTGCTCTGTCCTGGCCTGAGACATCTGCCTGCCAGGTAGGAGCTTACAGAAAGAGAAGCCTCTGGGTGATGTGGCTGCAGAACAAATGATCAGGCTGGCCACCTCCGAGCAGAATACCAGGGCTTTCCTTTGCTTACAGGGTCTCGTCTGTTTCCAGCTTTAGCGTTCCCAAGGCCCCTCTTGCTTCTTCCCCTTTCAACCTGTTAACCAGCCCAGGAAGGGAGGAGGGAGGAAACCCCGCTCGGCCAGCCACATTCAGTTCAGTGACGGACTCTTCCTAGGCCCGACCGCCGCCTGCTAAGGGAGCTGCTTGGGTACCCACCGCCGCGCAGCAGTCCCCGCTCTGCCTCACATCCCGCCCAGGCCCGGCTCGCACCGGAAGATTCCCGGCACCTGCAGGCCCCTCCAACCTTGCTGGCGGCCCCGCCCCCGCAGGCGGAGGTTTAAAGAGCCGGGCGGCTCCAGCCGGGTGCAGTGCCCCTCCCTGCTCCCGCCGCCCGCCCAGGCCGCACCCACTTGGGGGCGGCGCGCCCGGGCCTATTTCTCCCGCGGCGGGCGCGGCTGCTTTAAGCGGGGGCGGGACTGCACCGCGGCTGCAGCGGCGGCGTCGGGGGCGTCGGGGCCTCGGCTTTGCTGGGGGTCGCGGGCTGGTTCTGCAGGGGGCCGGCCGCCGAGATCAGGGTAAGCGCGGGCCGGCGCGGGCGAGCGCGGGAGGGCGGCGGAACGACCCCGGGAGGAGCGCGCGGCGGCCCGAGCCGGTGCGGGGGGGGGGGGGGAGGGCGGCGTGGGGAGGCCTCTGCGGCGCAGCGGCTCCGCGCAGCGACAGAGATAGGCTCGGTGCACCCGGTCCCCCCGGCCCTCCCCTCCTGGCCGCCGCCGGTGTCCAGCCCGGCCGGCCGGGGTCGGCGGCCGCCCTGTAGCCTCCTGCTGCTTGTCCGCGCTGGGGAGCTCGGGAGGCGGAGGGCCAGCGGCGCGAGAATTGGCCCTCGGCGCTCGCCGTAGCACGGCCTGGAGGGCGGACGCTGGGTGTCCGGAGACGGCGACAAAAGGAGGGAAGCGCAGAACCGTTTGAGACCGGGGAGGGAGAGCGTGGGGTTGGGGCCTCGTTTCCCCAGAGGCGCCCCGGGCCAGCCAGGCACCTCCCGGCCTCCACGCCGGCCCCTGGCTCGCCGAGCCCGGCGCGGAGAACGAAGGTAGCGGCAGCGACAGCGCCCCCTCTGGCCCGGCGGCGCCGCCTCAGGCTCTCGGCGCGGCGCTGCGGGGCGGGGCGGGGTGGCGCGGCGCGGCGGGGCCGTTTGTCCCGGCGCGGGCGCTGCGCCGGCTCCGGCCTTCCCACCTGGGCCGGGACGCGGTGGCCCATGGAGGCCAGCCCCGGGCCCTCGGCCCCCGGCGTCTTGGAGCCGCTCTCCCACTGACCGGCGTGATGGGCGGTGTTCCCTCCTCAGCGCCCCCGACCCCAGGCCCGGCGGGACGCTGGGCTGGGCCTCCGGGGGGCCCCGGGGAGTGGAAGAGTGGATCACTTCGGTTGGACGAGGGGGGGCGGGGTCCAGGCCTTGAAGGAGTTTGGGCACGACCGCAAGGTTCGTAGGCACACGGGGAGGCCCCGACCCTGACTCTTGGGTCCCAGGGGATGAGGACGGGGGTGGGGGTGGGGGCCTTCTGTGTTTGGAGGAGGGCGTGTGACCTGAAAGAGGAAGCAGCCGTCGGGTCGTCCGGCGGGCCTGATGGAACCCCACTCTTGGGTCTCAGGGCGAGAGGAGTGCGATAGAGCAGCAGTCCGGCGTCTCCTCCGTGTCGGAGAAGTGCTTTTGGTGTCTCAGAGAGAGTGGCCCGTGGAGGCTCTGTGGAGTCGGGGTGTCCCCATCACCACTTGGGGCCGAAGTGTGCGCTGCTGGGGAGGGCTTCCGGTACGGAGGGCTTTTGAAAGCCCTGCAGGAGGAAAAGATGAAGTCCTGAAGATGCCTCTTGACGCAGAGTGGAATTAAACGGTTATATACACAAGGAAGATAGGTAAAAGCAAATTCAGTGGGTTCCCAAGATACTTTTGTGAGTGGTCCTAAAACAAACCGGGTCTCCCTCTGTATATAATGTGTCAGTCAGCCTGGAGAGGTAGTTCTTGAAGGGTGATGGGCAACAACTTGGAACATTCATTCAGAGAAGCATTTTCTAAGTGCCTACTTTTGTGCAAGCAAAACTTAACTGCTTCCTGGGCCCCTCCCTGAACCACCGTCTCTGGGTTGTGGTTGGAGGTCCCACCTTGGGCACCTGATGCTCCTTGCGCACCCTGAAGCCTGAGAACCAGTCATCCAGGGTAGCAGTTGTCCAATCCAGTCAGCTGCCTGTTTGCTGCTGCTGCTGCCTTTGTTTTTAAATATTTTAAATTTTAATCTCTACACCCAGCGTGGGGCTCAAACTTAGAACCCCAGAGCCTGCAAGAGTTGCATGGTCTACAGGCAGAGCCTGCCAGGCGCTCCTCAGCTACCTGTTTTTAATACAGCCTGTGAACGAAGAATGGTTTTTAAGTTTTTAAGTGGTTGAGAAAACATCAAAAGAAGAGTAATGTTTCGTGACGTTTGAGAATTATGTGAAATTCAAATGTAAGTGTCCATAAATTAAAATTTTATGGGTCACAGCCATGCTCTTTCCTGTATGTGTGTCCATGGCTATTTTCTGGCTGCAACAGAGCTAAGTAGTTGTGGTAGAGACCACAAAGGCTGAAATATTTACTGTGTCTGGTTTACAGAGTTTGCCCATCCCGCAGTCTAGGGAAAGAAGGATATACAGTAAGGGGAGGGGGGCGCCTTTGATTATAAAAATCATGTTTAGAAATTAATAGGTAAAATGGATGTAAGTTTACTTTCAAAAAAGCAGAGGGAATAGTATTGTTGGTATTTAAAAACTATTTTGCTTAATATAGTCCTTTAGGTAAGATTTTCATAGAGACTGTGAGCTGTGCCTTCAGTAAGTTGGCTAACCTTACGCTCCTTTTCATAGGCTGGGTGAACTCATGGACCTGATGCTTTTCTCTTGAGAAAGAAACCACTCAAAAGAAAAATGGCATTTGTTGCAACACAGGGGGCCACAGTGGTTGACCAAACCACGCTGATGAAAAAATACCTTCAGTTTGTGGCAGCTCTCACTGATGTAAATACACGTGAGTTGATCCTTTTTGTCATTAAAAAATGTGTTATCATGGTTCATCTATCTCAGTTCAGATGATGTGCACGTTGAGAATAAAGAGTAATGTTGGCTTTTATCCTAATTTTCCTATTCTCTGCCTTGTGGAGAAGCAAAGTGATGAGCATTATTGGCTAGAGCCCCAAAGAGGCACATGTGTGTATGTGTGTGTATGCATGTGTGTCTGTATCCTTGTCTGTGCATGCACATGTATGTCTGGGAGTACGAATGTGTCTGACTGATTATAGGGAACTAGTTTGTGCCTTCTGTTGGACGATGACAGTCAAACTGATAAGATCTGATTGCTTCTCTTAAACATTAAATAATTTTATGAAGATCCTTGACATAATTTCAATTACCTGATAACTTGTTTTGTCATTTACAGCTGATGAAACAAAGTTAAAAATGATGCAAGAAGTTAGTGAAAATTTTGAGGTATGAACTTACTATATATTTTTTTTGTTGTGAGGTAAATATTCACATGTGCTTCCCAATTGCTTCTCTGTTAATCTTAGTAGTGAGTCAAAAATCATTCTTTCTGTTAATGTGATTTATTGTATTTCACAACTGATGAGATGTGTGCACGGTATTGTCCAACTTTTTTTTTTTTTTTAAGATTTTATTTATTTATTATGAGAGACACAGAGAGAGTGGCAGAGACACAGGCAGAGGGAGAAGCAGGCTCCATGCAGGGAGCCTGATGCAGGGCCCCAGTCCTGGGACTCCAGGATCACAGACGCTTAACCACTGAGCCACCCAGGTGCCCCTGTCCTTATACTAGTGACCGTGAACCTCAAGTATCATTGAGGGATGTTGCTTTGGTTTTGGTGGTTAAACCTTTTTCCATTTTGAGGCATATACTTTCAGGATACAGCCAGACTTAAGTTGTGGATTCATTACTTTCACATAATACATGTGTTACTGGGTACAGAGAGCAGGACATCACTGTGGCTCTGTTACTTAGCACTTGCATGACCTTGAGCGTTTCCTCTCTTCTGAGCCTCACGTTCCACAATTTCCCGGTATCCCATGGGTCCCTGGGCTCTGTTCACTTTTCTTTGGTCTTCTCTTTGTTCTTTAGATTGGATGATTTCTATTCTCTGCCTTCAGGTTCATTGACTGTTTCTCTGTCCTCTCCAGTTGGCCAGGAGGTTTTAAAGTTTCAGTTTATTTTCTATAAATTTTTTTTTTTATTTTAGTTTTTGTATTTTCAGTTTTGGCGTTTCTGTTTGGTTCTTCTTTTGATTTCACTACTTCACAGAGATTATCATCACATACCAACATCATTTTGTTGTTGTTATTCTTAGACCATTTTATAACGACTGCATTAAAGTCTTTGCTAAATGCAACATTTGGGCTAGATGAGGGTTAATTACTGACTCTTGGTCACATGATCCTGCTTCTTGCGTTGTCTAGTAGTTTTTGACAGTATGCCGAATACTGTATATGAGGCCGGGGACTTTAGATTGTTACCTCCCTCTGAAGAGTCCTGATATTTTGATTGTGGTAGGCAGTTCAGTTAACTGGTTGATCTCGAACATACATGGGGTTGGTTTTATGCTGGGGCACAGAGGATCATGGGAAGGCTAAGGTATTCTTGGGTCTCTAACCTGGCGGGATTCACCCTTCAAACCCTGGCTTCCCACGGATATCATCAGAGGTTGATTTTAGGCTTGGCTTGTTTTAGAGACCTAGAATAGGCCTTACTCCAGGGCATGGTCCTTTCTCAGCTGGATGTCTGGGGTGTTAAAGAGGTGTTATGAAAGTGCACTGTGCTCAGGCTGGAACCCCAACATCCTCCAACATTGTTAAATCTCTGATACCTCTTCGTCTCTCAGTCCCAAAGCTGTCCCTGTCCGGTAAGTTCCAGGTGGTCTTTCTCCCTCTAGTATGTGCAGTCCAGCCCTCTGTCAAGGTCTCAGAGACTCAGAGAAGACCATGCCCTGTAGTTCCTGTTTCTCTGGGACTCTGCTTTGCAGATTCCGGCCACTTGAACTGTTTGGAACTCTGGTGTTTGCTGCTCAGTTCAGCAGGTCCATCCTGCTGACCTTGGGTGTCAGCCTGCCACGCCCCAGTCAGGACATCTGTACCCAGGCAGAGAGCCACGGTGGTCATATAATGTCCCCTGCTCCCGGAGATTGTGGTCTTGCACTGCCTCTTCTCCAGTACCTGAAAACCGTTCTCTGGTTTCTTGTCCAACTTTATGGTTAGTTTTGTGCTATTAGTTTCATGGGCAGGAGAGAAGATTTTATTTATCTTTAATGTGAGGATAATAAATATTTTTAAGAGAGTTAATGTGATTAAGAAAAACAGATAAAATGTTTTCAGCTTCCGGCATGGCCATTTGGATTACAAAGGATCAAATAAATGCTCCTGCGGAATGAATCAGTGCCCTTCTCTGCAGCACTGGGTAGTATTTCCATTTGGTGGTTTTATTTTAAGTAAATGTTTTTTAAGGACTTGTTGCGTTGAGCTGAGCTGGGAAAATAAATCCTGAGATATTTAGAGATTGAGCTAAAGAGCTTTCTCTTTTGCCCAAGCTGCTAACGCAAGCTGTTAAAAAAAAAAAAAAAAAAAACAACAACAAAAAAAAAAACAAAGAGGTGGGAGGTAGAACATGATTGGCTTGTGTTCTGCGTTTTTGGAAGAACTGATAAGTGAGAACCAGACCCCAGCGGGTTTGAAAGGATGGAGTCCATCCTGGAGGAGCTGGCAAACCTTGAGAAACAAGCATGTATGTCAGGCGTCTGAGTGCGGGCCTAGGACCAAGTGTGGGCCTGGATCAAGTGTCCGACCTTTTCTCTCCTGTTTCCTGTCTGCCAGTTAGCAAGTTAATTTCTGACTTTGGTCACAGACACATTGATCAGACTCCCAGAACTAAAGTCAGTGGAGCAATGTACTTGGGGCTTTTGAAAATCAGGACTTTGGAAATCCGTAGGATATAAACATTTGCCTTAAATGAAATTCAGATGACTAAGGCCTTCAAAGAATCAAATACTAGAATGACCATCAGTAGGTAATTCTAAGTTAGCACCACTACCACCCCAGAAAAATACCAGAATGAGGGGACTGAAATTAAAAAAAAAAAAAAAAAGGCCAGTGCTTACAGGAGTCTTAGAAATACATTTCACTAAGCACTTAGGAATAAAATTGTGGGCCAAGTAAATGTCCTGTGGGCCATCTTTCAAGATAGGAGCTAAAGAAACCTCCCAAGTTAGAACTCCTGTGACAAATTCATGTGGATCAAAAAGCTGGGGGCTGAGTTGAAATCCTGGCAGAATAGCCCGGCAGCTTGTGAATGAATCTTTTTTCAGAGGAATCTGAAACTCCTGTTTTGAAAATTTGGAAGCCGCAATCGAATGGGCCTCTGTGCAGATGAGCTTAACTTCTTGGTAACTTTGATAATGATACAATGGGAATCTTCTTCCTTGAGTTTTTGAATATGGATATTTTGTAAAAAGTCTTAAGCTTTGGGGACGAAGGTTCACACACACACACACACACACACACACACACACACACACACTCAGACTCCTGTTTCCAGTGAATTCACACACCCTACTTGAGGAGAGGCTGGGGGCTGCCCGAGGACTTCTCCCATGGTGTTCTGTGCGAATGGAGCCCTGGGTGGGTCCTGGGAGCCTGGTGCTCAGGCACACGTTCCAGGAATCACACTGTTTTCTTTCCTGGCTCCTGTGGCAACCCTTTTCTGGTTTTCACCTGTTTCTCTCTTTTCCTTCATAGACTCCTCTTCCAGGATTACCTTATAATGGTAGACAACCCCACATCTTTATCTGCACCCTCAGTGAGCATCTGAACTTTCAGACGCTCGTATTTAATTAACTGCCCGTATGTGTCCTCTCATGGACTTGTCAGGCTAGCGATAGTAACAGTTGAAACCCTTGCTCTTATGCTCCCACCTTCTGCCATGCTCAACTAGTTTTAGTTCCTTCACATCCATACTTTTTTTTTTTTTACATCCATACTTATAATTTTCTGCCTTTGCAATGGCTTTCCTTAGAACCTTCTTCATTTCCACTCTTTTCACGAGGTTAACTCCTGCTGGACTTCTAGGTCGTAGTGTAAACTTTGCTGCTTAAGGAAGGGGTTCTGTGTCCTTGGTTCCATCCAGTACATTGTGGTCTCTTAGTTGCCAGTGCTTCTTCTATTATAATTCTGTACTGTTCTTTTTATCTGTATTCCCAGCACATGACTGCCTCCCGCATCTCTGAGGGCATAAATATTGTATCTACTTTCTTCCTTTCTATGTTTTTTTTTTTTTAAAGATTTATTTATATATTTTTAGAGAAAGTGCACGTGTGCAAACATTGGGGGGGGGGGCGGGGAGCAGAGGAAGAGTGAGATTCCCAGGCAACTGCCCATTGAGCGCAGAGCCCAACGGATGGCTCCATCTCATGACCCGGAGATCATGACCCGTGCCAAAACCAAGAATTGGATGTTCAACCAACTGAGCCACCTGCACGTCCCTCCACTTTCTTCATTTTATCTCCATGGAGCACATGATAGAGCCTCACTGAATGAGCAAGTGAGGCCTTAATGGGGAAAGGACCTGGCTGTTAGAGACACTTAATTTGGAAACACTTCTCAAGCTTTTGAAACAATATTCAGCAAGCTTTATAATCTCTCTGAGCCTCTTTATGAAATGGAGATAATACTTACCTTAGGTTTGTGAGGACTGAGTGAGAAAGAGTAAAAATACACAGGACGGCAGTTAGCACACAGGTGATCTGGTAATATTGCCAGATGACAATGAGCATTTACCTTAGAACATTTGCTGTGTCTTAAATTAACTCATGTAATCTTCATGTGATTACCTAAGACAGTAAATAATATGATACTCAACAGAGGGGACACTGAGGCACAGAGGCTAGGTAACTGCCAGAGGTTCCCACTTTCTAAATGGGATCCAGAAACTGCTCTAGGATCCATTTTATGTCACTGTCTCCAGACTTTGGGGTCATTTCCAATTCTCCTTTTAAAGTCAGTGCTGGGAGAAATAATGGATTAGGTTAGATTATAATCTGATGAATCTAGATTTGACAACTCAGCTTTTCAGATTAGAAAAAGGTACCAGTTTGTTTAGGCTCTTCTTCATTTTCCACTTGAAGAGACTATGATCTAGAAGCTAAATGTCTTTTCAGAGATCTCACACTTAAGATGTGGTAGAGCCAGCCTCTGAAAGAGGCTCCAGATTCCACATTTTCCACAGCATTAGTATTTCTACTTTTAACATTTAACAGTTTTAACATTCACTTTGCATCTTAAATTGGATTTCAGGAGCAATGATCACTTTAATTAAAACTGTGTTGTAACTGAAATGTCTAAAAGTATTAAAAATTGTTGGCTTCACTACAATGTTTTATATTTTCTTGAGGTTGTAATATGTGAATTTGAAATGAAAATGTGTACACAAACTTAATGGCGTTTTATTTTTGCACAATTAGAATGTAACCTCATCTCCACAATATTCTACATTCCTGGAACATATCATCCCTCGATTTCTCACATTTCTTCAAGATGGAGAAGTTCAGTTTCTCCAGGAGAAACCAGCCCAGGTAATCTATTGGGGAACATCAGTGGTGATGGGGGTGGGGGGAGGGGGGAATGTCATGCTGTAAGATTGTAAACTCTTTATGAATTTAAACAACTGAGAAAATGTGGGGCTCCACTTCAAAATAAGAGTGTTTTTGTCACATAAGGATGACCTTGTCCCCAACCATGCCTCCTCAGTTAAATTTGGTTTTAAGTCGTTCACATTTGCCAATTGGTGACGTGGGTACACTGTTTATTACAGACGAGTTCAAATATCCACAAAAAAGAAGGAATAATCCTTTAATGACCCTCTCCATAGCTACTCCCTGACTCTGCTCTTCTAATTTGAGTTCTCATAACTTCCGACCAGTTTTATCTATACCTCCACCCACTCTGTACACTCCCCTCCTTACCATGATCATTTTAAGAGTCTCCTATAAATGTTTCAGCATCTCTTAAAAGTAACTCTTTCACTAGCATTATGGTAATTTTTAAAGTTACTGCCAAACAAAGTATTTTTATATTGTATCAGTTGAAAGTCTAGATGTTTGACCTACCTTTCAGTTGTGGGCTCCATGGACCAAATCCTGAAAACTTGGTCAGCTTGTGATGTAATCATTCCTTGGGCCCAAGAGAATCAGGAGAGAGGATTATAGGAACCAAACCCATGATGGAGGGAGATCCCAAACCAGGTTCAGTTTGTGTTGTGCTCTTTCATGCAAAATCCATCCCGACATTCACACACTGGTACCCTTCTGCTGGAAATAATGGTTTCATTGTGAAAGAGGGAAAGTTTGGCTTGGTAGGTTTGGTGCACAACTGTAGGGGTCTTGAAAGTAATGGTTTGTGGTACGTACTTGGGGTAACATTTAAGTAATTCACAGGACCGTTTCTGAAATGGGGTCCATCTTGTCATTTGATGGTTCCCCGTGCTGGGTGCAGATAGCCGTGTAACTTACAGAGTGTGAAAGAATTACTTCGGGATTCTTGAAGGATTTGATTTTTACATTTTTAATTTTTCCCTACCAGCAACTGCGGAAACTAGTACTTGAAATAATTCACAGAATACCAACCAACGAGCATCTTCGTCCTCATACAAAAAATGTTCTGTCTGTGATGTTTCGCTTCTTAGAGGTAATCTTTGAGAATTCTTGTTATTTAACCATTTCCAGGTTGTCAGTGGTTTTCTTACTGTAGAATCTAGTACTGCACAACTGCTTCCCTTTCACTAAAGCTCTGATTCACATGAGTAAAAATTTTCTTAATGTCCATTTTCCACTATTTTGCCCACCAAATTACTAAGAAATATTATTATTGAAGATTCTTTTTTTTTTTTTTTTTGAGTCAGCAGGGAATTGACTAGACACAGTGGAAATCTTTAGAAAGGATTGGGTCAAAAAAAAAAAAAGAAAGGGTTGGGTCGACAGACTCGAGTGCAGGGCTCTTTGGCTTTGTGCTACTTCAAGCACAGTAAATACTCAAAAGAGTTTCTCAAATTCTTCAGGTGAATTTATTTGGTACCTGTTATATTTGCCTCTAAAATTGTTTTCTTACTGTTCTTAGCCTTGATATGTGTAGAATTCTGTTGTTTCTGGGCCCTTTGAAAAGATGAGCTTTATAGGGGATAGAGTTGGATTCAGATCCTAGCTCTGCCACGTGTTAGGTGTATCATGTTAGCCATGTGGCTTACTTACTTTTAGCTTTAGCTCCCCTAGGTAAGATGTGGCTCACACCCCATTCAGAGAATGTAAAGTGTTTATCAGATGGTCCAATGAAAACATAGTGGGGTGTTTTTTTTTTTTTTTTATTTGAGAGAGAAAGCATGAGCAAGAATTGGGAGAAGGAGAAACAGACTCTCCACTGAGCAGGGAGCCCAACATGGGGCTTGACCCCAGGATCATGACCAAGCTGAAGGCAGATGTTTAAGTATCATTTGGACCATTAAGACCTTTGTTCATGGTGTGACTTGTCTTAAGTGCCAGTTACTCATCTGTCAGAGTGTTACTCTCCAGAGCTTACTGGGCGGCATACCCTTTAGATGGTCTACCAAAGACCTCAAAAGCTTCTTATCTGAGACAACTATTCTGTGTTTTCTGTTCAAGAAGTCAAATCTGAGTTAGCTGATGTAGGCTGTGTATACAGAAAAATGCTTAGAGAATGGTCAGTAATCTTTAGATTAAAATAACCTCAGAAGTATAACTTTAAAAAAAATTTTTTTTTTAGACGGAAAATGAAGAGAATGTTCTTATTTGTCTAAGAATAATCATTGAGCTACACAAACAGTTCAGGCCGCCTATCACACAAGAAGTAAGTGCTTATCCTGATTACGTTTATAAAAGTGTGTCAGTAGGTTTTTTTTTCCACCATGTGATTTATTTGTTCTCTTAGAATTGACAGGACACATGCTACTTTCAAGAAAAGGATAACCTAAGTTTGGGGGAAATTCTTTATGGGTTTCATAGTGACTTTTTTCTTGTCAATGTTTACATACATATTTGGGTGAATTTGTACATTCATTGAAATTTAGTAAACTACCAAACTGGCAGAGCTATGTGGGTAATTCTGGTATTTACAGGCCTGGTGTGCTAGAAGGCTCCAGTCATTTTATGCTCTGCAGGGGTTTAAGATGTGGGTTCTGAAGTCTAGTGGGACCATCTAAAGGGCATGCCAGTTCTGAAGTCAGAACTGGATTGGAATCTCAGCTCTGTAGTTTTAGTAGGTATCGACATTGGTAAGGTTTTAGCCTTTTGGAGCCTTTTCCATAAAATGAGGATACTCACAGGACATATCCTCAAAAGGTATATTGAGGAATTAATTTTTTTTTAAACACATATAATCTATATATTCTGGCAAACATACCCCTCCCTGAGATGCCTTCTTTTTTATACTGACTCTTTATTGGTTCAAATTATATGTGGAAGAGTTCATAGAGGGCAGTAATAGCTTTTGTATAACAAGAGTGGAAAGTCAGTCAAAACTCAGGTATTAATTAAGGAAGTCCTATAGGAATAAAATATAAATGTAATGAGTGTGGGAAAACCTTTGATTCTATGTCCTATTTTATGTGACACCAGAGAACTTAGAACCAGTTAAGTATGTAGGGATGCAGTAAAAAGGGAAACATGAAGATTTCCCATTTGGAGTCAGGATCCTTTAGTTGATTTTGAGCGTATCAGGAATAAACCCCATGCTTTTCTGACTGCACTTTGATTTTCCCTCTGGAAATGCCACTCAGGAGTTTTTGGTTGAAGTTTTGAAGATGAATGAGAAGCCCTTACCACCCTGAGATTTTTGAAGAATTAAATATAGAGTGATTGGTACTCACATAGTAAGCACTGAATATGCTGTGTTAGCTGTAATTACGGTTTTCTTCTGTTGTGAACCTTACTAAGTGCCTATTGTCGATTATTTTGAAATTAAAAGGATAAAGATGAAGTAGAATTCCCATTACCTGAAGAAAACTGTTTAATGTCTTGATTTTTGTTCCTTTTCCTATCTTAGGTATATTTGCTACATAAATTTGATAATATTGCATTTGACATTTTATGTCTTGTTTCCCTTCACATTATATAAGAGTATTTTCCAATCATAAAAAGTTCCTTATAAAGGAAGTTTTTCATGGGTGCCTAATAGTCTTTCTTACGATGTCCTTGTGTTTGGATATTTAAGGTATTTCAAAATTTTTATTTTAGGACTTTGCTGAGTGTCTTGTTGACAGTTCAGATTATTTCATGGACTGGGTTTGTAATAGTAGGATTATCAAGTCAGAAATGTTAATGCTTTAATGCTTCTGAAATTGTTAAGGCGATTTCCAGAAAGGTTTGAGCACTTGACACTTCCCCTGGTAGTATGGGAGAGTCTCTCTCCTGTTGGGCTCTTTCTTGCAGGGTGTAGCAGTACTTTTTGAAAGGCAAGAAGTGGCATTTATTTTAATTTTCATTCCTTTGCCCTTCCTGAATTAGAAACTTATTTCCTTTGTGTTTCTTTTTTGACTTGTCTGTATTTTGAGTCTGACATTTTTCCTGCCAGTTTTATGAGTTCTTACATGTTAATACTATTAACGTTTTTGCTACCCACTATGAGCGTTTTCTGTTGATAAATATCTTCCTTATACTCTCTTTTTAAAATTTTATTTTTAGATACATCATTTTTTGGATTTTGTGAAACAGATTTACAAGGAGCTTCCAAAAGTAGTGGTATGTTTTTAATACTGACTTTCTTACTTATATTCATTTGTTATTTCCTCATTCCAAAGGGAATTTGGAATATTTGGGTTGAAAGAGTAACCGAGGGGAATGCTGATTTTAGAATGAGGAGTAGTTAGTGGTGGTCAAAATGTAGTAGGTTAATACATCAGCCATTTAAAAGAATTCTCTTGCTTTCACTGTTTAAATACATTATTTTTGACATAAAAGCAATAATCTATTTTTGTAGAAATTTGCGACAAAACCAAGGCAAATTTGTAAGCAACCATTGATGTTTTGTTTTTTCGCATTTTTCATGTTTTTTAAAGATGGTTGTATTCCTCTTGTGAAGCCTTTTTCAGGAAGTGGTGTACACTTTCAGCCTCCTTTTCAGTATCCTTAAAATTCTTTCCAATATTCAAAGAAGTCTTTCTAAGTGGCATCAGAAGTGTGGGGAAGGGCATGGTATGCCTGAGGGCGTGCTCCTCCCCACTTTACTCTCGCTTGCAACAACCAGTTTGGAACATCCTCCGGAACATTTCTGTTGGGGGTCCTAGTTCTTAGTGGCCCCATAACTTCCTGTCCTATGCATGTACCTGGACTGTCTCCGTGGTGCTGCTTTTCCAGATTTTCAACTCCTGTCATAAGTAATGGTAAAAATCATTGTGCATAAGTCTCTTCGTAAGTCAAGAGTTTTCTAAAGATATTTTTTTTTAATTTAAAAACAATTTTTTAAAAATTAACGAAGTAAAATGGACTCCTTTGGTATTTTAAGGATTTTTTTTTTTAAAGATTTTATTTATTTATTCATGAAAGACACACAGAGGCAGAGACCTAGGTAGAGGGAGAAGCAGGCTCCCCTGTGCGGAGCCTGATGCGAGACTCAGTCCCAGGAGCTTGGTATCATACCCTGAGCCAAAGGCAGACATTCAATCACTGAGCCACCCAGGTGCCCGTTTTAAGGATTTTAACTTAAGAATGTATAAAACTTAATTGAGTTCTGGGTTGCCAAGTCCTGTCAGCCTGTCATTTCAGCCAGAAAAGCTGCTGTTTGTCAGAAGCTGTTTTATTTAACATAAAGTCCAAATTACATTTAGAACTGAGGATGAGGGATCCCTGGGTGGCGCAGCGGTTTGGCGCCTGCCTTTGGCCCAGGGCGCGATCCTGGAGACTCGGGATCGAATCCCACGTCGGGCTCCCGGCGCATGGAGCCTGCTTCTCCCTCTGCCTATGTCTCTGCCTCTCTCTCTCTGTGACTATCATAAATAAATAAAAATTAAAAAACATTTAGAACTGAGGATGGCAATGAGGCCCTGGCTTTTAAAAATGTCTGTGCTTTGTTGTGGTTCCTGTCTTTGTTCTCTGAAGGAGACTTTGGAAAGTGGACTCGGTGGGGCCTAGCTTCTGGGTTCCTACCACTAGAGGCATGGGCTACATGAGGTAGTAATGTAACATGTCGTGCATTTCATCTATCACCAGCAGGGAACAAAGGTAAAAAATACTTCGGGCAAGTTTTCGTTTTCCATTGTTGGGGTAGAGAATATTGTCACTGCCGTGTTACCTTCACCCATAGAGGACTCAAAGTTATGGCATCTGTGTGACAGAGATGGGTATAATGTTGGATTTCTTCCAGCACAGGTTGGGTGTGTTTCATTGAGGAATATTGTGTCTGACATGAGGAAGAATGACTTCCACTCTTTTTATGCAGAACCGCTACTTTGAGAACCCTCAGGTGATCCCTGAGAACACAGTCCCTCCCCCAGAAATGGTTGGTATGATCACAACAATTGCTGTGAAAGTCAATCCAGAGCGTGAGGACAGTGAGACGAGAACAGTAAGTTTTTTTCAGTTGTTTTGCTTTGTTTTTATTCCTGTCTTCTGTACTGGGTAGAGGAAAATAATGAGATACGGACTTTTTATGTATATTTTTAGTATATTGTGGGGTTTTTTTTCCTAAACACTTGGGGCATTTAAGATAACATAAATGTGTGTGCCTGAGAAAGTTTCACTGATTCTTAATGCAACCCTGAAGTGCTGAACAGAAACTGAAGTGGAAATCCAAAATCACCCATTGGAAAGACAGCTGCCCAGCTGAGGGGATCGCTGCTCCATCCTTAGCCCTGACATTAACAAAGTCCCTTTAAAGCTACATATGTTTAAGGAAAAAAAGTTGATTTTAAAAAATGAAAAAAAAATAAAGCTACATATATAAATTTCTACCTCGGTACCTGAGAGTGTGGGCTCTGAGGACAGAAGCTTGGGGACCATGTTCCAGCACCACCATTGGGCTTTTTGACTGTTGCAAGGCATATAACATTTGTTCTAGCTTAATTTACCCTCTCATTATCTGAGAACCCTGTCATGTGGAATTTTGTGAAGGTCATACTGGTGTTGTCTGCAGGTAATACATTGTATTGGATGTATATGGTACACAGGTAACCTGTACTGAGCAATTACGACGACTGTTTTCAGGATTGAGTTAAGAATATCATCTATATTTGTTTTATCATTTTGCAGAATGTTTTGATTTGTGCTAGGGTAAACAAGAAACTGCATTTTGATTGAAGCTTTCATTCCTTTTCTCTTCTGGAACCAGAAACTCATTTTCAGTTTCAGTCATTCTTTTCTTTTTTGTCTGCCCCTGCCCATTGTCCTGACATTTTCTGAGTCTGACATTTTGCTTACCTGCGCTGGGAGTTCTTATGTCAACATTAAAACTATTAAATTTTAAAAAATATCATAAACATTTTGTGTTTAGAAGTATCTTTGAAAACTAGGTAAATTTGTACTTTCTGATGTTGTTCTTTTGAATCAATTAATAGATATTAATTTAAAATTTCTTCAAGTGGGGATCCCTGGGTGGCTCAGCGGTTTGGCGCCTGCCTTTGGCCCGGGGGGTGATCCTGGAGTCCCGGGATCGAGTCCCATGTCGGGCTCCCTGCATGGAGCCTGCTTCTCCCTCTGCCTGTGTCTCTGCCTCTCTCTCTCTCCCTCTCTCTCTCTCTGTGTGTCTCTCATGAATAAATAAAATCTAAATAAATAAAGATAAAATTTCTTCAAGTGATTTGAATGTCTAAGTTTTGACAAATTTTTCTGATGTTTTTACAACAGGTGACTTTGGGAAACAGACAAACCTTTATATTAAATGATAGTTCTTTGTGCTTTGTTTTCAAAATAGTTTGGCTCTTTCACCACAGGTATTTTCAAAGATGTGGCAATTCTTTCTCTCCATTTTGCTGGGGTGAGGCTAGTAGCAGGCTCTTTTAAGTGCCATAGTGATAACCGTGGTCCTGCTTGCTTCTCTCTTACAGCATTCCATCATTCCAAGAGGATCTCTTTCTCTAAAAGTGTTGGCAGAATTGCCCATTATTGTTGTTTTAATGTATCAGGTATGCACATTGCTTATTAGTTTCTTGGGTTTAGGGATTCTTATTTTATGACAAAGTTCATATCTAATTTTCTGTGGCAAATGGAAGATGCGTGTGATGTACACATGCTGACTAATGTAATGAATCTTAGGGGTTTTTTTGGTATGCCAAATTATTTTGCTGTAGCCTAGTGTAAGAGCATGAAAATCTGCTGTGTTTGCTTTTTTAGCTCTACAAACTGAACATCCACAATGTTGTGGCTGAGTTTGTGCCCTTGATCATGAATACCATTGCAATTCAGGTGTCTGCACAAGCCAGGTGAGATTTCTGTGGACAGCAACATGACTGACTGCCACGGTTCTTTAATTCCAAATAAAAATACACTTGCTGTCATCTTTTGTAAGACACGGAAATTCTGGGTGATAACATTTTGGTCAGATGATATGCATTTTTGACTTTTTGAGCTTACATTTGAATAATGATGTGAATAGTTTTAGTTTCTTATTTTGAAAAGATGAGGTAATATTTTGGGTTTTTGTGTCTTGTGAATTTAGAACTATCATTAGGTGTTACTGTGCTCACTCCCAGCTGTGGGATAGACAAGCCTTGCCACCTGCAAGCCCAGTTCTTGCTGTGCCTTTCAGCATGACTGCTAAAATATTCTCTACCCCTTGTTCCCCCTCACCAATCTCATTCAACGTGTGAACTGTACATATTTATCTTTGGAAGCTCCCGTGAAGCTTCTTCTCAAACTTACGAGCATCCTCTTGAGGCCTTTGTCACTCACTCTCTTGACTGCTGCCCATCTGGCTTTGGGTCATTGGAGGGGGGATATGAGGGTGAATTAGCCGTAACAATCCCTGGTGGCCCTAACTGGGGTCTTTAATGGAGCAGACAGTCCCTGATAGAGTCTGCTGGCCGAGTGGGTCAGCCTGACATTGGCTCTGGGATGCACATTGCAGCTGCTCTGGAATGGCTTCGAGAGCTGCTTGCTTTATGCCTTTAAACCCTTTGCATTATTTGGAACTGCACACAAATGTAGAATGTTTACGGTTGGTGCTGTGTTATGATCTGTGTGGAAATCATGCTTTTAGGACTTAGTCATTATTATAGGCTTTGATTAAATCTAACTAACACCACCTAGAGTTAAGAGCTAATACTGTAAATTCTATTCACTTCTCATTTAGGCAACACAAGCTTTACAACAAGGAGTTGTATGCTGACTTTATTGCTGCTCAGATTAAAACATTGTCATTTTTAGCTTATATTATCCGAATTTATCAGGTAAGTTCATTGACTTTTAAGTCAAGTTTACTGAGATATAATTTACATGCAATAAAATTCACCTTTTGCAGATACACAGTTCTGCAAATTGACAGATGCATACAGTTAGTAACTCCCCCCCCCCCAATGTAGAGCATTTCAAAATTCCTTTTACACGTTCATAGTCCATTTTCTCCCCAGTCCCTGGCAAACACTGACTTGCTTTTTGGCACCTAGTTTTGTGTTTTCCAGAAGTCAAAAAAATGACTTGGGTAATGTATATAACCTTTTGAGTGTCACTTTCACTTAGCAGTAGCACTGAAATTTATTCTTGTTATTTTTATTGGGGTTAGTTGTCTTTGTCTAGGCTTCCTAACAAAATGGCATACACTAGATGGCTCAAACAACAAAAATTTATTTTCTCACAGTTTTGGAAGTTGGGAGGGCCAATATCAAGGTCCCAGCAGGGTTCAGGTTCTGGCAAGGACTCTCCTGTGTTGCCAGTAGCTGCCTTCTTTCTGTGTCCTCACATGGGGACGGGTGAGAGATTGCTGGTTCCTTTTGAGGCCACAGTTCCATCGGATTAGGGCCCTGTACTTAAGACCTCATTTGACCTTAATTATCTCTGGTTTCTGGGTGCAGTCACAACAGGGCTGAGGACCTCAACATGAATTTGAGGGGGCAGCGTCATCTGAAGCTGCAGTACTGACCTGTATGGTGTGCTATGCTAGGTGTAGCCACTCACCAGTTGCTGAGCATCTGAGTTGTTTCTAATTTTTTTAAAGCAGCTTTATCAGGATATAATTTACATATAAAATTCACTCTTTTTAAAGTACTCAGTAAGTGGGTTTTAGTTTATTTACAGCCTTGAACCACTATCCCCACCCTCACATTTTAGTACTGTTTCTTCACCCTGAAAAGTCTTCCTGGCCCTGGTTGGCAGTGCCATTCAGTTTGCTATGGCCCTCAGCTCCTGGCAACCAGCGATGTCCCTTCTGTCTTGGATCCGCTGATTGCGTTTCTGGCCATTGTTAATGAGTCCATCATAAATGGACACGGGCACACAGATACTTGTGTGGGCATGTATGTTGCATTGACTTCTGTGTCAATGCAATTTTTGAGGAGAGATTGGAACTTTAAAAAAATGGCA
This sequence comes from Nyctereutes procyonoides, assembly GCF_905146905.1. Lineage (NCBI taxonomy): Eukaryota > Metazoa > Chordata > Mammalia > Carnivora > Canidae > Nyctereutes > Nyctereutes procyonoides. The sequence goes on from NW_026575126.1 coordinate 67,552,228, forward strand.
TCATTCATAAGCCAGTGATAGAGTTTGCAGTGTTCTTCGAGAGGCTGGAGGGTGATTTCAGTTCTGTTTTTCCCCACTCGTAGTGGTAGTCTGTCTTTATTTCAATCCTGAGAAGAACTTGGAGGAAAGAAATGACCTTATTTCCCATTAGTCATAGAATGTTTTTGTGTAAACTTTTGGTGTAGTTGTGGTTCTCAAGTGTGGGATAAACCTAGTCCTGACCTATTGTATAGCAGTGGAGTTATATTGCAGTTGTTTTTTTAAGGAAAAAACTTTGTTATTTTCAGGAAAGTGAAAATGAAAACATGTTTGCCAAATTGTTGAGAATAAAAACTATCTTGGAAAGCATTCATAGCTCTTTTTGTCCTTTTTTTAAGGGCATTTGTCTAGATAATGATAATTTGCACTGAGAATGTGGAACATTTGGTTTTGAAAATCTGAATTAGGTACTCTTGGGTATTTTAGCCAGCTTGAGCTACCTTGGTGAATTGCATTGTTACTACTCCTCGGAAGGAAAATGATGAGAGCTTGTTCTTGAGGGAAAGGGGTCTCTGGTGTCTTTCACAACATACGTTAACGGGATGACAGAGTAGATTATGTTCTTTTTTTTTTTTTTTTGGTAGATTATGTCCTATGAAATTTTCAATATTCCCCCTCCTTCCCACCAATAAGGAAGTGATTCGTATTCATTGTTAAAAGCTGGGAAAACACAGAAAAATACAAAGAAGTCATCCATAATCCCATCGTGTAAAAGAAACTGCTACTAAACATCGCTGTACGTCCTTCCACGGTGGCAGCGAGCACCCAAACTATTAAAACTTTCCAGATGCTGCTTGTTTTTGAGGGTGATTACTTCATGAGGGTCCTTTGAGCCACACTTAGTCTTACTGAACTTTTTTGAGTTTATAAAATTGGGGTTTTTCTTACCCATCCCATCTATGTCAATATAACTTTGTTATTTCCGTCCTCGTTTTGCAGGAGTTGGTGACTAAGTACTCTCAGCAGATGGTGAAAGGAATGCTACAGTTACTTTCTAATTGCCCTGCAGAGACTGCACACCTCAGAAAGGAGCTTTTGATTGCTGCAAAGCATATCCTCACCACGGAGCTAAGAAACCGTACGTCCACTTTATCTTGGAATGCTTGCATGGGCCTGTCTGCCTGTGGTACTGTAGACATCTCCTTGTTGGTCTGAGTCTTTAGTTTGCTTGGGTGTTTTAGGCTCCATGTGTCCTTTTCTTTACTGCTCTCTCAGATTTACGCTTCCTCCTTCTTTCTCTGCCTTGTTGCCTCCGCACTCTCAGTCTGCCTCTCTCCTTTGCTTGCCACCAGCATTCTCCCCATGTCTTCCCAACAGTCTCGTGATTAATGTGATCATTTTCTTAGCATAATGGCGTGTCCTCAGCATCTCCTGGTACTTCTCTGCCTTTTGGCTACATACCTTTTGAAACTGCAAGTAGCTGTTTACTCATTAACTCACAGCTAATAGTCTTTAAAAGGTGAGAAGAAAATAATTTTCTTTCTCCACACTGTGAAAATGGTAAATTGGTCCTGTATTTTATGCACAAAATTATTACTTCTTGCTAATCTGATAATTATACTTTTTCTATCAATTATTGATATATAATTTTAAAATACTTTTCTATTTGCTATGTTGAAATCATTACATCAGAGTTATATCCTAATTGTTTTGGGTTTATTATTATTATTATTATTATTATTATTATTATTATTTTTCATCCTGTTTTGAGATGGTAACCTTTCGCCAGTAATGATTGAATATTCAGTGTTTTATTTGCCTGGCTTGTAATTTGGAGCATCTGTAAAACTGGCTTTCTTATGTAGTTTTTAAACATGAAGCGTACGGTTTGAGTAGTAACACATGAATTAATACAATAAAGCTCAGGTGTTTTATGCTGTTAAAATACAAGTTATAGTGATATTACGTATGGATATAGCTGAGTAGAATATAGACTTTTTAAAAAACTTTTTTAAATGTAATCTATAAAGTACCGAAAAGAAATGTATGATTTTGCAAAAAACTACAGAACAAATGTGTATGCACGTCCTCCATCTTGAGAAATTCAGTGTCACCATCTGTGGCAGTTTGTACAGTAACGGCTCCCTTGGCCATATGTGGCTCTTCTACATGTTCACCACTGAACAATATTATAATAAAATAATTTTAAATGGAACAGTTTATAATCTATTCGCTGTGGTTCTCAGATTAACCATTAGCATTCCTGCCATTCGAGTAATGAGACTCTGGAAGGTGCACTTGGGGAGCTGTGTAGCAAGAGGTTTCTACTTATTGAAATGCTGACAGATAAAAAAAACCCTTTCCCATGCTTATCAGGGAATCGTGTTCCATTGCCTGCAGCCCAGCCCTGGTGAGGGCTTTGTTTCAGCCTTTGGGCTGTTCCACAAAGATCGTTGTGTTTCCAAGATGCTGCTCTCGGGGTTTGATTGCATCAGGCTTGTTGAATTCAGCTTTCAGAGCCCCTCTCCCGCCTTTCAAGTCTCTCTACTGATTGGTTTTATTTATTTTTTTTAACAAAATACTTCACGATACTTTGTTTTGAAACCTATAGTAGTTCTTGGACTACTATAACATCACATCTCAAAAAGGGTAACATCACATCTCAAAAAGGGTTTCATTTAAAGAAATACTTAAGGAATTATTGCACATGTTAGTGTTATTGTATATTATATTGTTTGAAAATACAAAAAAATGTGTTTATATAGCTCAAAATTTACACGTCCACTAACATTTTCAGTTAGCTCTGCTTTTTTGGCATCCAAAACGATACCAAGAGGTAACTCATTTGCACAAATTCTGAAGAGCAGTAGTTTGAGAAAACCTAGTTGTTCAACAATGTTACCCATTTTTCTGGAGACTCTGATTCTGGGTCATGGAGGGAATCTGGGAACTAGCGTCATACAACTTAGTTTCTTACCACTTCCTCCTTGCACATGTTGCTTGTCCCTAGCCAACCCACCAGCCACCAGTGGTTGGTGCCTGAGTCCTTTGCATTTTTCTGTCTGTGCCTCCTTCCTCTTGGCCACCTCACTGAGGACATATCAGGCACATTCCCTTCTCTAACTTTAGAGGGATTGCTGGTTGCTTTTTCATTTGGCACTTGTCCCTGTGCTGCTTTGCTTTGGGAGTTAACTAGAGATGTGCATTGTGTCTCTCCAGTGTATACACTTCTATTATAGCTTTAACCCTTAGTAGCTGTTAGCTGGTGGAGAGTGTACTTTATTTTATTTGATTTACTGACGCTGGCAACAATGCCAGGCTTATTCCAGAATCTAAACATCCTTTGGATGTTTGTGGCCAGGGCTCCCTAGGGGAGTATAGAAGAGAGGCCTAAAAAATGTAGGTTGCTGCCTTATCTGTACATCCTCAGAAATGTGATTTGTCTTCGAGTGAAGACCAGCTGTTTCTACCCTGGTGAAGTCTACAGGCCTGCAGGGGAGTAGGGAGGAGGTTTGGTCATGATGCCATCTGCAGGATTAGAGAGAGAGAGAACTCGTGGTGAGTTTATAGTCTGCCTCACCCAATGTGTGGGGACCCCTAACCTGGGCTCCATGTGTAAGAGAACCCTGGAGAATTTTTAGACTTTTGTAAGTTATATGGAGAAATACCCTTATTTCCATAATAAGTAACCGTGAAATGTTTAAGAAAGGTGAGTTCAGGCCAGTAGATAAAGAGACATTTAGGAGACACAGCCCCTCCTCTCCAGATAGGTGTGGGTGGATGGTGGCAGCTTTTTTTTTTTTCATATATATTTAAGATTTGTTTTATTTTTAAGTAATCTCTACACCCATCATGGAGCTCAAACTCCCAACCCCACAACCATGAGTCACATGCTCTTCCAACTGAGCCAGCCAGGTTCCCTTCTGGTGGCAGCTTTTAAGGATGATGGGATGGGCCTCCATGAAGTACTAGGGGCAGATTCTCTGCCAGGGAACAGGAGGCTGATTTTTTTCTTATTCTGTGATACAGAGTGTGTATGGCCCAGCAAAGCCAGTGTCTTGGACTGAAATACAGCACATGTATATTTCTCCTACCCACACTTTTCCAAATCTAGACTGTAGATTGGCTACTGTTAAGTAGTTCACGGTGTCATTGGTGTCATTGGTGACATATGCGATGAACATTTGTGTTCTAGAGTTCATACCTTGCATGGACAAGCTGTTTGATGAATCCATACTAATTGGATCAGGATATACCGCTCGAGAGACTCTCAGGTATGATATCTGTTGATAAAACACAGGAGGGTCAGTGAACCCTGGCACTTTATGTTATGAAAGTTGCAGCATACATAGGCTTTACTCTCCCTTTAGATTTAGAATTGCAGGAAATTTGGAAATGCCTTAGGTTGCTTGTTGTGCCTTAGCTTATGGGGAAAAATTCATAGGTGTTTTGATTTAAATTATAGGTAAAATTGTATCTAATTTGTATTGGTTTTTCTGTTGTTGTTTTTTTTCTTTTTATATAACAAATGTATCTCTTTATTATTGGGCCCAACAAGAAGCAAGAAGGAAAGAAAACCTTTTGGTTCTACACAGAGTTCAAGTAAAGTGGATAATATTTTGATGTGTTTCCTTCTAGCTTTATTTTCTTACGTATTTCATAAAATGGAGTTGTGGTCATGTTTATTGTTTCTAAAGGAGAAAGTTAATATTATCTTTTACAATGTAAAATGAATCAATATCAGTAATTTTTTGGTTCTAATATGGGAAGTGCGGTAGGTCTTTTGAAAAATATGCAGAACAGTTTGAGGATAGTGTAGACTGTTTTCCGTATAAAATAGTTACAAATGTGAAGACACTTTTTTTTATAGCTTGCAGTTGAACTTGTCTGCAGTTGGACATAGATCATGTCACTCCTGCTTGAGATCTTCCAGTGGCTCTCTGTTGCCCTTGGAAAAGACCACCAGCCTCACCGCTTGCGTGGAATTTGGCTCTACCTTCCCAGACCTGCTGCAGCCACGCTGGCATCTGTGGCATGTTGGCCATTCCTACTCAGGGCCTTTGTCCAGTTTCCTCCATCTGGAGATGGCTCTGGCTGTCTGCCCTATGGCCCTTTTATCCTTAAGGTCTCAGCATCAGTGTGACCTTTTCAAAGGGGCTTTGCCTGCCCTCTAAGAGCAGTTCCCCCTCTGGTCTTTGTCATGGTGCGTTTTCACATCTCCCATAGCACGTACTGTACCACTTGTTCCAATGTTTCTCCTCCTATACATGAGCTTCCTGAGGGAAGGGGCCCTATTCACTTTGGTCACGGGCACACTGGTGTTTAGCTCATGGCTGGCACATGGTGGGTATCCAGATGTTTAGTCAGTGAAAGTGCTCAGTAGCCCAAATGTTCTTTTTCTATCTCCGTAAAATGGTCACAATGTCTAAGGTGTTAATTGGCACACAGTGGTTTATATTTGAGTAACAAAACCCGTTTTTTGTGTGATTGAGCTGGTGATTATTTCTGCTTGTGTACTGTATGTGCAATCGTCACCATGACGTGCAAGAACTTTGGAGGTAAACATTTAGGCACTGAGACTAGGCTTGAGCATTGTGGTCATGTAACTGGGAAAACTGGAACCATAGTAAGCGCGCCCCAAATGTCCCACCCTGATCATGAATTGCTGGGGCACATAGCAGGAGAAACAGTGGCCTGCGGACATGGCCCCATGGGAATGTTGACACGCACACTAGCAGAGGTCTCTGCCCACAGGCCCCTCGCCTACAGCACATTGGCCGATCTCGTGCACCATGTCCGTCAGCACCTGCCCCTGAGTGACCTCTCCCTCGCCGTCCAGCTCTTTGCCAAGAACATCGATGATGAGTCTCTGCCTAGCAGCATCCAGACCATGTCCTGCAAGCTGCTGCTGAACCTGGTGGACTGTATCCGCTCCAAGAGTGAGCAGGAGAGTGGCAATGGGAGAGATGTCCTAATGCGGATGCTGGAGGTACCGGTTCTCCTGGGAGGTGTCAACAACCTGCTCTCTTTAATCCCACCTACTGCTAAACTTGTACAAGTGCTTTGCTAACAAGTTTATGCTGCTATCAGATTGTTAGGCTGGATCCCTGGTGTCAGACCACCTGGGGTCAAATCCCTGCTCCCCATTAACTAGCCAATGCCCTGAGGCGAGATGCTTAACTTCTCTGTGCCAGACTACTCATCTGACCAGGGGTAATCAAAGTGTCTGTCTCCTGGGATTGTTGTGAGAGATAGGACATAATTGGTGAAAGCTCTTACACCATGGTTCCTGGCAAGTACTTAGATGGAGTATTTCTGGGACACTATAGCCAAGGGCTGGGTTCGCTGTGAACACCTCTGGAGAGGCACCCAGTTGGGGTGTGGGTACTGGAGTAGAGTGTAATTGCCAAGGCTAGTGGGTGATAGTCTGGGTTTTGGAGTAGCCTGGGCCATGCCCAGGCATATCTGACAAGTACCCCAGCTTTGCTGAGCCAGAGTCTTCATGGCAACAGTGGAAGTAGTGATGCCACTGTAGTTACCATCAGGGAAGACGGCACACTCTCTTCCTTCATGTGAAGCAGAGCGACCTCAGCAAGTGGTTTCAGATTCAGAGAGTTCCTTTTTCTGTCTTCTGAAAGGGTTGTTGGCCTATCAAAGGGAATGATTTTTGTCTTTCTCGCCTCTTTCTCTTCCTGCTAGGTCTTTGTTCTCAAATTCCACACCATCGCCCGGTACCAGCTCTCTGCCATTTTTAAGAAGTGCAAGCCCCAGTCAGAACTTGGAGCCATGGAGGCAGCCCTGCCTGGGGTGCCCAATGCCCCTGCAGCCCCGGGCCCTGCCCCCTCCCCTGCGCCTGTTCCTGCCCCCGCCCCACCCCCGCCCCCCACCCCTGCCACTCCTGTGACCCCAGCCCCTGTGCCTCCATTTGAAAAGCAAGGAGAAAAGGATAAGGAGGACAAGCAGACATTCCAGGTCACAGATTGTCGAAGTTTGGTAAAAACCTTGGTCTGCGGTGTCAAGACAATCACGTGGGGTATAACATCATGTAAAGCACCTGGTGGTAATTGCACTCTTGAATTATTTAGACATTCTGTTTTGCACAGAGTGGGTTTTATTCACAGTAACTGATTATTCTCTCTCTCTTCCAGAAGCTCAGTTCATTCCCAACAAGCAGTTACAGCCCAAAGAGACTCAGATTTACATAAAACTTGTGAAATATGCAATGCAGGCTTTAGATATTTATCAGGTAAGCAAGTGTCCTTGAACCAGGCTCCCAAGTGTAGAAGAGATGCTAGCGATGGAAGGGGTCTTGAGAGTCTCATCTGTCGTTGTTTTGGATGGTCGACAGTATTTGTTCTGTAGCGTAGCATTGCATTAAAAGTGAAGAGTTTTGTGTCAGTATGTGCATTCTGTGGGAGGTGGTGATTAGTGTAAATGGACTGCAGTAGATTTAAGTTTACTAAATTTATTCCTGTTTGGAACCCTTAGCAAAATTCTTTTGTTTTTATTATTTTCCAAAATCAAGCTGAGAATAGCGAGGTAAAAGATTGGATGGGGCATTTATTATCTAATTTGAAATGTTCTAATATGTAGCTTATCTACTTATGGAATATGTGCAGAGATACCTAGATTTAATGTCCATGGGTTTTTTTTTCCCGTGCTAGGTCCAGATAGCAGGAAATGGACAAACATACATTCGAGTAGCAAATTGCCAAACTGTCAGAATGAAGGAAGAGAAGGAGGTGTTGGAACACTTTGCTGGTGTGTTCACAATGATGAATCCCCTAACATTTAAAGAGATCTTTCAAACGACGGTCCCTTATATGGTGGAAAGAATCTCAAAAAATTATGCTCTTCAGGTATAAAACTCCTTTTTCCTATCTTTTCAATAGTAAATTTAAAGTTATTTATATGTTGAATACTTGGTGTTCCATTTATTTTGAGAGTTTTCTAAATAATATGGCTAAGGATATGCTTGTAGAACAAAACATTTAGTTTTTGAGAGCATGTGTGCGCTTGTGTGAGTGGGGTTGGGGTGTGGGGGAGGTGCAGAGGGGGAAAGAATCTCCAGCAGACTCCCTGATAAGCACAGAGCCCAATGCAGGGCTCCATCTCAGGGCCCTAAGATCTTGCTCTGAGCTGAAATCAAGAATTGGGCAGTTAACTGACTAGAGAAATATTAGGGTACAATACTAACCTTTTTTTTCGGGATGCCTAAGTGGCTCAGTTGGTGAAGCATCTGCCTTTGGCTCAGGTCATGATCCCAGGGTCCTGGGTTCAAGCCCTGAGTTGGGCTCCCTGGTCAGGGGGAGTCTGCTTCTCCCTCTCCCCCGTCTCATGCTCAGTCTCTTTCAGATCTCAAAAAAAAAAAAAAAAAATCTTAAATTTTTTTCAAAGTATCAATATGTTTTGGATCAGTTTCATTAGTAGGAATTAAATGTACATTAGAGGTAGGCTCTTGGTATTTGATGGTGAGGCTAAAATAAGGAACCTAAGTCTTTGAAGTGAACTGCTCCACTCAGTGCTCAGAAGATTTATTTAGTTTTTTTTCCTTTGGGTGGATAATTTCTTGGATTATATGATACAGGTTTGATTTTGTATTTTTGGAAAATTCATTACTTTGTGCTAAAGCTACTTTGAGGAAGGGATTATTTTTGTCACCTTTATGTCTTGTTTTGACAGATTGTTGCCAATTCCTTCTTGGCGAACCCTACTACCTCAGCTCTGTTTGCTACGATTTTGGTGGAGTACCTCCTGGACCGCCTGCCGGAAATGGGCTCCCACGTGGAGCTCTCCAACCTGTACCTCAAGCTGTTCAAGTTGGTCTTTGGCTCTGTCTCCCTCTTTGCAGCTGAAAATGAACAAATGCTGAAGGTAAAGCTCATTTAGATCCAAGTGTACTTTGGGAGTTTTATTGTTTTGTTTTGTTTTTTTTAAGATTATTTATTTATTCATGAGAGACACAGGCAGAGGGAGAAACAGGCTCCACGCAGGGGAGCCCGATGTGGGACTTGATCCCAGATCCTGGGATCATGCCCTGGGCCGAAGGCAGATGTTCAACCACTGAGCCATCCAGGGGTCCCTTATTGTTGTTTTTTAATTCCTGTTTGCACTTTTGCACAGACTGGAGTTGCTTATTTTGTATTTGTTAAGTGTTCTTTGAATTATTATTTTTTTTAAGATTTTATTTATTCATGAGACTGCATAGAGAGGAGAGAGAGAGAGAGAGAGAGAGGCAGAGACACAGGCAGAGGGAGAAGCAGGCTGCATGCAGGGAGCCCGACGTGGGACTTGATCCCAGGTCTCCAGGATCACGCCCTGGGCTGAAGGCGGCGCTAAACCGCTGAGCCACCCAAGCTGCCCTCTTTGAATTAAAAAATACTTGCAACCAATAAGGGCCAGATATAGAAAACATCTTATATATTTCTAAGCAGAGCTTCATTTATTTACCCATGACTTAAAGCAAAAACTTCAGATGCCTATGGTCGGCAGTGTGTCACCATTAGTATTGCCAATACTGATTTTTTTTTTTAATTCAAATTTATTTCTCTGGATTACACAAGTAAAATAGCACATCAATCCTATTTTAAAAATTGAGTGATAGAAAGGAACAAAGAGGGAAAAAAATGTCTTCCCTGACTTCTCCTATCCAAAGAAATAGCTGGCTTTTTAACAGTTCTGATTAAGTCAACCATCCTGCACTTTAACTCTGTTTCTTCTCTGTGTTCTTATTTTCTGTGGCAATACAAGAACATCTTGTTTCGGGACCATTTGTTTATTTCCCCCTTTTTATAAAAAATTTTAACCAATTTGTATTCCTTATTAAGACTCTCTTGGAGCAATGTGTCTCCTGACATCTTTTTTTTTTTTTTCCTGACATCTTTAGGATGACTAATTGCAGTATAATCTGATCTCATCAGTTATTTGATTTTAGCAAATGGCTAAAAAACTTAACCCTGGTTCCATCTCCCACTGAAAAAGCAGCAGATGGTAGAACAAAAAACCTAATAAAAATCTACTTCCATCGAAGGCAGAGTATTTTAATTTCTGCAGAAAGTTGAATGTTATCACCAGTTGTCTCTGAGGAGTGATATCTTCCCATAGGGGAATTCTGAAGATATAAACAAGATCCTTTTTTTTTTTCCTGGAGTTGTACAGATGGCGACAAAGAGTACTAGTGATCTCTGCTTTTGTGTGACTATTTCCTTAGGGTTTTTTTCAATTCTAATTACTTACCAACAACCTTGATGTTACTTTCCTGTTACTATGAAAGAAAAATACTTGAATTTTTCTAAGGTAAAAAATATTTGATTGTGATCTGTGTCCACGTGATTTGGTATCTTCAAAAAATACAATTTTTGCTAACGTTAGATACAGAACAACAACAAAAAATACAGAACAAACCTTAATGGAATGATGTTGGAATATCGTTCAAGAAAAACATCCAAAGAACAAATTTTGTTAAGACTTTTTGTCAAAATAATATATGTAATCAATTTAGTCTGTAAAGTAATTGTATTGTGCCATTTAGGACAACAGATTGGGAACTGTGTCACTGATACACCAGCACTTTTCAGTTCACATTAAATATGCCTGTAAAACATTTCATGTGCAGCCTAACCTGTCACATGTTAGAACCAGGATCTGAAGTACTAAATAAAAAGCTAATCTGGCTTAAAATGTTAATTAAAGTTACTTTAAGCTAATAAAGTTCTTTTTTATCAAAGAAATACTTATTTTTAAAATTAAATCTTTGAAAACCTTATAACCTAAATTAAAAAATTTTTTTTTTAACTATCTAAAAAAGATTTTATTTGAGAGCATGACAGAGTGCGCACGCTAGCAAGAGCGTGTGCATGAGATGAGGGAGGGTCAGAGGTAGAAGCAGGCTCTACACTCAGTGAGGATCACTCCCAGGATCATGACCTGAGCCAAAGGCAGCTTAACCAAATGAGGTTTCTTTTTTTTTTAAAGATTGATTTATTCATTAGGGAGAGGGAGAGAGCACATAAGCAAATAAGCAGGGGGAGGGACAAGCACATTTTGTGCTGAGTGTGGGCCATAACTAGGGCTCAATCAGATGACCTTGAGATCATGACCTGAGCTGAAATCAAGAGTCAGACACCCCTTTATGTAAAATCTCAATTTTCATGGGTCTTCTCAACTTTGTGTATCATATTTGATAGTGAATTTTTATTTCTGTTAGGTTACTTTTTGCATGTAGATTGTTAGAAGAAATGGACGTCTTCATCTTGATTATTTAGTCTTCTAAAGGAGGTGACCATATATCTTATAAAGGAAGTGACTATATTCACAGGAATTGTAGGGCTGACAGACCTTGCTCCAGAGTTGTCATCTTTTCAACATCATGGAACTACACAGTAACATGGGAACCTATTAAATGTTTTTTTCCTGGACGCCCTGGTGGAAACCAGCATGTATCTTAAGACAAATTAATTTGAACCAAATGAAGGCTGGAAAGATCTTGTTTTGTTTTTCCTTTGGAATGAAGTCATCAGAATTACCTTCCATTCCCGTTTGCAGTGAACCTTCAGCGTGAAACGTGGTGTGGCCCCTCCTTGTTTAGAGCCTATTAACCTGCCTTTTCTCCACCCTGCAGCCCCACCTGCACAAAATTGTGAACAGCTCAATGGAGCTTGCACAGACTGCCAAAGAGCCCTACAACTACTTCCTGCTGCTTCGGGCCCTCTTCCGCTCCATTGGAGGAGGTAGTCATGACCTCCTGTATCAGGAATTTTTGCCTCTCCTACCAAACCTCCTACAAGGTCAGAGCAGTGATTTTGGTTGCCTCTTAGTCTTGCGTGCACATGTGAATTTGGCTGCTTGTGTTTGTGGGGTTTGCCCTCTGTACCCACCGAAGGTCATTGTGAGGGGGGGATGTATGTGTATGTCCCCTGCCAGAGGGGTGTGTGTGTGTTTGTGTGTGTGTTCATCCCTGTGTCCACTCTCTTTAAAAGCAGTGGGATTTTGAAGGGAGCCCTCCTGTTTAGGGCTAGACCTTCCCCTCCCTGCTCAGGGTTGAACAGAGTTGGAAGATTTTCATCACCCTGGTTAGACCTTGCTTGTATTTTTGTAGCATTTGGTAAGCAAGCCTTGAAAGTCTTTCTAGGGCTACTTAGTAATAATATCAGGGATCCCTAGATTGAAAGAGAATCGGAGTTATAAAGCTGATTTATAAGTGTGTATTTTTATTTTGTTGGAAATTTACATAATTAGGAATCTAAAATTTCCATATAATCAGGAATACTTTCAAGACATAGAGCTCAAGGGCTGCTTAAAGAGAAGCTATTTACAACATGTAATACCTAGGAGGCTTTGGGAAATAGTTGACCACATTGCCTATAACATGGCCCTAAGTCCACCATGCAAGGTGGCCCAGCCATAATCCAACTCTACTCTTCCTGTATTTTACCCCATTGCCGGTTGTTTACCAGCCTGAGCCCTCTGTTCTGAGGAGTCTGATTTCCTCCTCCTGCACTCTCTGTGCTGTCCCCAAGTTTGTTTCTTCCTACATAGTTGTGTTAAGTGGATCCCCTTCTGGGAACTTAGCCTTTCCCTGCCCTCCTTTGGACTCTGAATCTAGTGCTGCTGCTGTGTGATGCCTTCACTGATCCCTGTTTCTGTGAGCTCTCTCCATCCTTGCTAGTTTGTCTCTCAGTACTCAGGGCAGGTCCTCATCTGATGTGTCTCAGTGAGGAAGTTAGGAAGGCACTCTGGGGACCCTCATGAAGAGTGGGGAGGTTGACTTAGTAAAAAGGAAGATCCTCTCCATTGGTAGGAAACAAAAATGGATTTAAAAAAAAGGGGGGGTTTAATATATCATAGACCTCAATTGGAGTCTGTTGGAAGCCTGAGAAAAGATGTTAGGTTGTAGATCTCAAGCTGAAGGTGACTGCACCTTACTGGAGTCCGTGTCTTTAGATTGGGCTTGTTAAAAACCTACGATGCTTATGTATGTATATATAGAGAGATATCTACATATTTATTGGTATAGATATATAGATATCCCAAGCAGGCTCCATAGTACCCACAGGCTCCATCTTATGATCCTGAGATGATGACCTGAGTCAAAATCAAGAGTTGAACACCTAACTGAGCCACCCAGGTGCCCCAATGTAACATGATTTCTATAAGATCTACATATAATGTTAACTATTTTATTAAGATAATTTGACATTAAGTAATTATATTAATTATAGCTTAAATTCTAATTTGTAATTTACAATAGTGTGCAGCCTGCTATCATCGCTTTGAACATGACAGAAGGGGCTACGATTATAGAATAGATTTAGCTAATACGGTAGATTAAGACCTGACACATCTTCCTGTTATCACGTTAATGTTTATGATAAAAGGCAGAACAATTACCTTGTACAGTTTGTGTTGGGCTGTCTGGCAGTAACTCTCCTCTCTGCCGTCCTTGAACCCTGTGTTTAGGGCTGAACATGCTGCAGAGCGGCCTGCATAAGCAGCACATGAAGGACCTCTTCGTGGAGCTGTGTCTCACAGTGCCTGTGAGGCTGAGCTCGCTCCTGCCCTACCTGCCCATGCTCATGGACCCCTTGGTGTCTGCTCTCAATGGGTCACAGACGTTGGTCAGCCAGGGCCTGAGGACCTTGGAGTTATGCGTGGACAACCTGCAGCCTGATTTCCTTTATGACCACATTCAGCCGGTCCGTGCGGAGCTCATGCAGGTGAGCCCAGGCTCTTCCAGTGCCAGTGCAGGGCGGGATGCATGGTGCTCTTGTACCCGTTCTTACTTACTGGGGAATTCTAGGCTAGTGGTTTCTAGAAGTATTGGACCTCCACTGAGCTCTCCGTGCCCCATGTTGGGCTCTCTGCAAGATAAAGTAGTGTAGCTTTCAACTTGCTTTATGTGAGTCTTCTGGCTTATGCAAAGATGTGAAGAATGAAGAAATACTATATGTGTTGAAGAGACATTCGTTTTGTAGTATTGCCCCCTTTGCAGAGAGCTTTTTTTTTTTTAATTTTTTTTTTTTCAAATTTATTTATTTATGATAGTCACAGAGAGAGAGAGAGAGAGAGGCAGAGACATAGGCAGAGGGAGAAGCAGGCTCCATGCACCGGGAGCCCGATATGGGATTCGATCCCAGGTCTCCAGGATCGCGCCCTGAGCCAAAGGCAGGCGCCAAACCGCTGCGCCACCCAGGGATCCCGATTGCAGAGAGCTTTTACAAGTGGCATGTACTCATTAAGTTGATGACCTCTGAAGGCAGATGTTATGGTTACTGTGCGCTGCCAGGGAGGTCCTTCCTTTATCCACAGAAGATCTGGAGATACCACACACTGAAGAGAAGCAAACTCCCAAGGGAAGCGCAGGGGTCCACTTTAGGGTCAAGGGAAATGAAGCAGATAATCAAGGAGCTTGTTTTGTGAAAACATTTTATATTTTCTCTTCGTGAGAGTTTGTGTATTAAATATTAGGTTTTTCCTTCATGTTTTGCTGTTGTATTGATTCATAATGTAGTTGGTAATTGTTAGAGGTTTAGGCTGCTTGTTACTTACTTATCTACCCCTTTGGTAGAGAGTATTTGGTCCCAAGTAGGGGTCAGAATGCCAACTCCTGTAAGATAGGATTCCAGATTGGAAATTGCAGCGTGCACTTGAGGCTGGGTTGGGAGACTTTCCCCACCAGTCCTGAAATGCAGACCTTGGGCTCCATCTAGGTGGGAGAGGATGGTCCTGGAGGTCAAGTCAGGGCCTGTAAGTCTACTTTCTCATCCATCATTTGGCGAATTGACTGAGAACCTGCCTCGAGAACAGCACTCTTGGTTCTGGAAGGCAGACTCTGGACCTGATGCAGGTGTGGGTGAGCACCATGTGGGAGGAGGAGGCGGGGATGGGACTGTGGGCCTCTTGCCATTCCAGGAGGCAGACAGCCCTAGGGAGAGACAGAGGTGAAGCTATTTCCTGCTTTTGGAGACAACCCCCCACCTTCTCCCCCGCTACTAGACAAGTAGCATCTCTCTGTGATCTCATCACCCATCTCTCATTGCCAGTGCCACCCCCTCCTGGGGAGTTTAGCAGAATTTCCCTCTCCTGAGAATACACGAAAGGTGGTTGGGCTGGGCCCAGGGGTGGAGGTAGGGAGGCTTGGCACCCCTCAACAGTGTTCATTAATGACCAACCTTTTTGGACCTTTAGGGACATAAGAGAAATTGAAGCTTTGCTTTAAAAAAGAGTCCCAAGATTTTATATTGGCTATTCCTAGACAGTAATATCTGTCATTGTTATGGAAGGTGATTTAAGAAAATAAACTTAAATAGACATAGTAAGTTTTAGGACTTAAGGTGGTGGTTTTAGGTAAGGACTGTGGGAAAACTGACAAGTGTTTTGAAGCCATTGAGTGCATGTGGTCCTTAACACTAATTGTGAGTACAAGGTACACGTCTTTGTCATGTATTCACATAATGCAGATCCGGTCATGATCCGTGTTTCCCTTCTTATACCGTGAGATGTGTAAGATAGTTTATCTGTCATATTTATTTGTAGGAATTTGTCATGTTTGTATTTTACAAAGCATGATAGTAGGAGTAAAAACCTGAGAACTCCCCATCAGACCCCAGGACAAGAACTTTACCAGTAAATAGCATTTCCCTCACGCTTCTGATCCCATTTTGTATATATGCTTAAACAATACATTACTAGTTTTCTTGCTCTTGAGCTCTGTAATATTTATAATATGCTACTGTTTGTGTTTCAGGGGTATGGGAGGACATTTATGTTCACATGTGCATTTTCATTAAAGACAAAATGTTTTTGGAAGGACGCACAAGACTATAACCTTGGCTTCTCCCAAGAAGGAGGAAGTGCATGTTTGGAGGATAGAGATGGGAGGAGGAATTTTTGCTGTATAGTCTTTTATAACTTTCAAATTTTGATTTGTGAACCATGACAGTGCATTACCTTGAAAGGATTTTTTAATGAAAGTATGTTGCGTTGTAGGCTTTATGGCGCACTCTACGCAATCCTGCTGATAGCATTTCTCACGTGGCCTACCGTGTACTTGGCAAATTTGGTGGCAGTAACAGGAAGATGTTGAAGGAATCCCAGAAGCTGCACTATGTTGTGACGGAAGTTCAAGGCCCAAGTATCACAGTGGAGTTTTCTGATTGTAAAGCATCTCTTCAGCTCCCGATGGAGAAGGTAAATTTGGAAGTCTTCAGGAGCTTCTTAAAGATAACTATACATTTCATTTTAAGAAAGCTGATTTGTGTTTGAAAACACGTAAATAAACCATGTACTCTCTTGGGAGGGAATTTATTATTATATTCTAGTAGCCACATGTAAAACGTTAGAAAGGGTAAAATAGATTTTCGAAAAAATTTATTTACTTCAATACATCGAAGATATTTTATGTAAACATGTAATCAGTAAAATTATTGAGACGCTTTACATACCTTTTTTTTCATATTTTTATTTTTAAGATTTTATTTTTAAGTTAATCTTTACACCCAACGTAGGGCTAGATTCATAACCCCAAGATCAGGAGTCATATGCTCCACCGACTGAGCCAGCTCAGTGCCCCTTGGAGGGAATTTCTAATTCAAAGTACAAATGTACTAGCTTGGTTGTCAAGGGGGCTTTCATAATACCAGGAGGCCAGTGGATGTGTATTGTGTGAGAACCGTGGACCCTTGAACAATTTTATCTTTCCTGATAGAGCAGGAGGTACTGGTCCCCAGCCCACCCTTGAACTCAGTCTGTTTTGATGCCTGGCAGGCTTTACTTCAAGGGTCATTTAGAACAGAAGTTAATCCCATACTTGTCACCCCTGAGTACCTGCTTCTCTCCCATCCTCTACCCACACCTAGCACCCTCTGCTTAGGCTAACTGCCTTGTTGTTATATTGTAGAGCTCTGCGTATCCACCTTTCTGTGTTCAAAGTTTACCCATGTAGTGAGTTCTGTGAGGTTTTTCTTTTTTAACCAGACTTTCCTAAGCATCTGGGAAGAACAATATCCATCATGAGTAGTTGTCCCTCTAGAGTTATTTTCCATCATTCTCTCTCCATCCTCCTGTCCCCATACTTCTCAAGCACATACATTGCCCTGACCCTTCCCCAGCCCCATCCCATAAATGAGTGCCCTCCCCAGACTCGGGGAGGTGCACCTCCAGCTCCTCACCCAAATAAACACTAGTTCCCCGCTAAGAGACTACAGCTAAAAATCTGTCTACATCAGAAGTTACTGTAGTGAATGCCCTGTGTCAGTAGCACATTCCCACATTTTAGGTAATAACTTTAATACCAGATTCTGTTTGCTTCAGCCCTGTCGGTGGCAAGGTTGGCATCGGTAGGGAACACTAAGATTTGTATTTGATCTCTGCAGAGACTAAGCAGAACCAGAAAATCCCTTTGGAGGTAGTTTTTCTCCAAAGGAGACCAAGTTGTGGAGATAGGCTTCCAAGTCCTCTTGAACACCGCCTCCCTGCCACCACCACCCCCCCCACCCCCCCCCCCCACACATACACCAGGTGTATGAGGGGCCGGTTTCCCAGCAGGGTGGCTGAGGGCATGGGGCACCCTGCTGCACCTGGAGGGGCTGCCAAGGTGAAGGGAAGAAGCAGTATGGCCACACCAAGTGCCAGGGAATCCCCATTAAGATGATCCTGCTTTTGGCACACTTTATAACCTGTTATTCTTCTGGCAGATAATTGGCTCAGAGGTTATATTGATCCTTAACCACTTCCAAAATTATCCCCACAAGCCAGGGTGACACATTGAGGAGCTGTTGTCTTGCTCTGTGTGGCTGTGTGTGAGTCTGCAGGGCAGGGCTGCTGTCCCTGTCAGTCCCTCTCTGCTCCTGCACACCCAGCCTTGGTGAATCTTTCATCTTTAACACAGATCAGGTTTTCAATTTATAGTTAAGTAACTATCATTAAGGATGCCTAACATCTTAGTTGTTAAAGGCTACACATGATTTTGAGCGTGTGACTGCCTCCCCTGCCTTCCTGGTCAACCTGATTGAATAGAATAAAATGTGTGTAGCTATGAAAGTTTTCTGAAAAAATAAAACCTTTTTATCTTCCAAAGAGAAAATTGAGTAATTGTGTAATTTCTGTGTAAACTCTAGTTTTTGTGTTTCTTTGCCGTAGGCCATTGAGACTGCTCTGGACTGCCTGAAAAGTGCCAACACTGAGCCCTACTACCGGAGGCAGGCGTGGGAAGTGATCAAGTGCTTCCTGGTGGCAATGATGAGTCTAGAGGACAATAAACATGCCCTATACCAGCTTCTTGCACACCCTAAGTATGTGGGGCACATGGTTGTCTGTGATGGGTGCAGCTTAGTCTGGACGTAGGAGTGCAGAGGACCTCCCAGATTTCCTAGTGCTATGTGGGTGCTCTTTCAAGTCAGGAAGTTGACATGTTACCTGCCAAGTAGTGCTTGTTTGGGCTTTTAGATGAAATGTAGAGGACAAATCTGGTGCTTGAGAATTAAGGTTTCCCTCAGTTGTCATGTTCCTGATTATTGCCTCCCTTTGAGGTGGCCAGCTTCAGGAAGCAACGATCCTGCCCGTTTCTTGTGCTTCAGTATGGCATCCATAGTGCCTGGCACATGGTAGACAGTCAGTGGCTCTTTCACTTTTCTGGTCTGCGGTGATCCTTTTATTCCCCAGATATTTGTCATGTGTTATTTATATTTTGCTCTTACCAGTTAGGTAAGATGATGGTCTTATGTGATCACGTGTGTACATTATTTTGCTGTGTTACACGGTTAGGGGAAGGGACTTTTCCTCTGTATTTTCGCATTTTTCACAGCATCAGTGGTAGGTGGTAGATGCGCTATCATGAGGTCTATAACTTCGTCTGATTCTGTTCCCGTGATGTGATTTTTCAACACACAATAGGTGTATAGCTGCCTTAAATGGCTTTTTCATTTCTATTTGCTCATTGATGGAGTTACTTCTTAGAATTTGGCTTACTTAGTTAAAAAGGATCAAAGTCAAGCATTGAATTTCTTTAAAAATTATAAAAATAATGAATCTGCCACCATGTTGTAATTTTGCTCCCAATTCATCACTTGCGCTCATATTAGGTAGGGAGTCTAG
This sequence comes from Nyctereutes procyonoides, assembly GCF_905146905.1. NCBI lineage: Eukaryota > Metazoa > Chordata > Mammalia > Carnivora > Canidae > Nyctereutes > Nyctereutes procyonoides. The sequence continues at coordinate 67,571,299 of NW_026575126.1, forward strand.
GACCACTGGTTATTTAACATTCATAGTGAAATTAATCATGTAAGTCCAGGTGGCATCATCACCCCAGCACTTTGGTGTTGTGAGAATGAATTCAATTCTATCTTTCAGCTTTACAGAAAAGACCATACCTAATGTCATCATATCGCATCGTTACAAAGCACAAGACACTCCTGCTCGGAAGACTTTTGAGCAGGCCTTGACTGGGGCATTCATGTCTGCTGTTATTAAAGATCTTCGGCCCAGCGCCTTGCCCTTTGTCGCCAGCCTGATCCGCCACTACACAATGGTGGCGGTTGCCCAGCAGTGCGGTGAGTGGGACAGAGGAAGTGGTTATGTGACTTCCTTAGACGTTGTGTTTCAGAGGAGCAGTTAGACTGGTTGGGTTTTGGCCTTGGTTTTCGAATTTCCCACTTACTGCAGGATAGTTGGGATTTCAGTGATGGGTGCAGTAGTAACTTTAAAACTGTTATCAAGTTTCATCTGTACAGTATGCCCTGTAGAAGATTTTCACCCTTTGTTTTTTGTGAAAACAGGGCCCGAGTACTTGTGGGATCACTGCGTATGAGACTGTTTGTGGTCTCACCCTTGTCACTGGTCTTCCCTCCACGCTTTGTGTTCCAAGGCCCAGCCTCTGCTCTCCACTCTACACTCCTGGGCTGGCTCCTCCCCGTCTCCATGTGGTGCTTTTCTTTGCTCCTGGGGTGCTCATCCCTGCTGTTTCCTGCCTCTGCTTCAGGGCCCTTGGACTCTGGATGGGGAGGGACCACTTTTGGTTGTCTCCTTGTTTTTCTTTCTAATCTATCGCAGACTGGGTATGCTTACAGAAGACACTAAAAATGTCCTGACACTGCCAGTTGCTGTGGAAATTTCTGGACATTTAGTCTCAGTTTTTGCACCTCCTCCCAGACCCAGGCTGGTGGGTGGACACGCTCAAGTAGCGCTGCTGCAGTTTAAGTCCCCAAGGCCCCCCCCACCCTCCAGACGGACAGCATTTCTCTGAATGCTACAGAACACCCAGAACTTTCCCCTTGTAACTCTTTTTGCCCTTCTTGGCCCAAATAGTCCATGCTGTCCAGTTTATCTTAGATTATTTCTCAGTGTCCTTTTTTTTTTTTTTTTTTCCTCAGTGTCCTATTAAGATCTTTCCAACAGACTTATAAGCTTCTCAATAATACCCATCTTGCTGGGTACCTGGAAGGCATTAATTTTTTTTTTTTTTAAAGATTTTATTAGAGCACAAGCCAGGGGGAGAGGAAAGGGAGAAGCAGACTCTCCAGTGAGCAGAGAGCCCGATGTGGGGCTTAGTCTCAGGACCCCGGGATCATGATCTAGCTAAAGGCAGACGCTTAACCGACTGAGCCACCCAGGTGCCCCTGAGTTGTTAATTAATAAACAATAAAGATTGTTCTCTTTGTGTCATTGTTCTCTTTGTGGGCTAGGGTTGTTTTGTAATTATTATTTGTATGTCAGGAATGTCCAGAGTGTAGCCCATACTTATTTCTGTGCTGTGCTCCTTGGCCTGTTAAATAATTTTTTAAGGGATCCCTGGGTGGCGCAGCGGTTTGGCGCCTGCCTTTGGCCCCTGCCTTTGGCCCAGGGCGCGATCCTGGAGATCCGGGATCGAATCCCACGTCGGGCTCCCGGTGCATGGAGCCTGCTTCTCCCTCTGCCTGTGTCTCTGCCTCTCTCTCTCTCTCTCTCTGTGACTATCATAAAAAAAAAAAATTAAAAAAAAATAATTTTTTAAAAGAAGATATATGAGTCTCATGATTGAGAAAACCTGAAAAGAATACAGCTTAGAATGGAAAACATTCAAAAAATAGCCTTTGTGCAAATCAGACCACCCTAGTTTACAAGTAACTGTAGTTTAACAGAAGTCGGTTGAAAAGTACCAGCATTGGATTTTATTGAACTCCTAATCTCAAATTTAAAAATGAGTTAGTTTTGGGGTACCTGGAAGGGTCAGTCAGTGGAGCATACAACTTTTGATCTTGGGATTGTGAATTTGAGCCCCACATTGGGGATAGAGATTCCTAAAAAAAAATACTTTTAAGAAAAAAAAAAAACGCTTTTTAATGTAGTTTTGCTATTTGAAGGACTAGAACATCCATGTAAATAACCTCTCCTTTCTTCCATGCCCGCCACCTCTTTCAGGTCCTTTCTTGCTGCCCTGCTACCAGGTGGGCAGCCAGCCCAGCACAGCCATGTTTCACAGCGAAGAAAATGGATCAAAAGGAATGGATCCCTTGGTCCTTATTGATGCAATAGCTATCTGCATGGCATATGAGGAAAAGGAACTTTGCAAGATCGGGGAGGTGGCCCTGGCTGTGATATTTGATGTTGCAAGTATCATTCTGGGCTCAAAGGAGAGGGTAAGAAAGGGGGATCTTCTCTTCTGCAGGCATTCTAGAAACCAGTTACAGAGAGTTGGAACAACATGAGGGTCTATGTGTGTGTTTTTCTCTCTCCAGGCGTGCCAGCTGCCTCTGTTCTCCTACATCGTAGAGCGCCTGTGTGCGTGTTGCTATGAACAGGCCTGGTATGCGAAGCTAGGGGGGGTGGTGTCCATTAAGTTTCTCATGGAGCGGCTGCCTCTCACTTGGGTTCTCCAGAACCAGCAGACATTCCTCAAGGCACTTCTCTTTGTCATGATGGACTTGACTGGAGAGGTAGGTGATGTGTGGCCCCAAATCTAAGCCAGCTGTTCTGGAAGTTTGCCTAGAGAATAGTTAGGATGAGGCAGTTCGGCAAATATGCTTTCCTAGAAGCTTAGGTTTCATTACAGTATCTTTAATAAGGACAGATCAGGACCCCCACATGCTGTCCCTGGTTATCTAAATATCTTTCCTCCTTGATAAAGAACCGTCACTGGCCCAGTATGTAACACAGTATATCTGTGAAGGCAAATAATACTTTTCACGCTCTCCTAGGGCTAAATAGTGCACCTGCTGCAGGAGTTTCTACAGCAGTAGCATTCTTTATGAAGCCTTATGTAGGTGTAACTGAGACAAATAGAATGTAGTGGGCGTTGCCAGCCTACCTGTTTGGTAAATAAAATGAGTATGTTTAGGTCCACATGTTCTTTTCTGAATGACATATAGGAATTCTAAGGTGATTTAGCCACTGAAATACTGTGCGGAGGTTATGAAGTAGTCTTGTTAAAATTCACTGGCCCCGGGGGTGGAGGTGGGCCCTCCGCGATAGCCCCTTTCATTCTAAGGAGTCTCTGGCCTACAGGTTTCCAATGGGGCGGTCGCCATGGCAAAGACCACCCTAGAGCAACTTCTGATGAGGTGCGCAACACCCTTAAAAGATGAGGAGAGAGCCGAAGAGATCGTGGCAGCTCAGGAGAAGTCTTTTCACCATGTGACACATGATTTGGTTCGAGAAGTCACCTCTCCAAATTCCACTGTGAGAAAACAGGCCATGCATTCGCTGCAGGTCTTGGCCCAGGTCACTGGAAAAAGTGTGACTGTGATCATGGAGCCCCATAAAGAGGTAAGATTTCTGTCACTGGAACTAGGATAATTTGAACAAAACTCTTGAGATCCTTTTCCTTCTCCTTCAGATGTGACTGGAAGAGGATGTGTAATTTATAATTTTGTGTCCACTTCACAAAGTGCAACTATACATGCTGTCTTTGACCTCAGGCACAAAAGCAGTGTGCTTACATTAATGGCTCTATCCATAGTTGTCAGTGTCAGGACAGAAAGCTGCTTTCCTGGGTCTCTGTAGCACAGTCTGGTCACTCTTTCTTGTTTTACGAATGGTCACTTTGGAAACTTGTGAGTTAAGTGTGTCTGACATGTAACTATCTACCATCCAGTTTTAGCACATGGAACATACCTTCCCTTCCCTAACTAAAGGACATCCATAAACACTTTCCATCTCCCAGTTTCTTTTCTTTTTTCACAAAAGACACAGAGAGGCAGAGACAGAGGGAGAAATAGGCTCCCTATGGGGAGCCTGATGTGGGACCTGATCCCAGGACTGCAGAATCACGACCTGAGCCAAAGGCAGACGTTCAACCACTGAGCCACCCAGGCACCCCCCATCTTCCATTTTCAAACTGATAGTCATTTGAGAATGTTGTGATAAGCCATATTTGCTTTTTAAAGGATGGCGGGTTAGTAGTACTTCCTCCTTGCCTCCCCCAGGTCCTCCAGGATATGGTCCCACCTAAGAAGCATTTGCTCCGACACCAGCCTGCCAACGCACAGATTGGCCTGATGGAGGGGAATACATTCTGTACCACACTGCAGCCCAGGCTCTTCACAATGGATCTTAACGTGGTGGAGCATAAGGTGTTCTACACAGAGGTAGGGGGGTGGTGGTGTGGCGTGGTGTGGATGGTGATGACGTATGTCTGGTAGCCTGTCTTTGTGCACGAAGACTGGTCAGGCAGCACTCAGAGAAGGCCCGGGTAGTGACCACAGGTAACCAGCTATAACCTGGCACAACCGCCTGCACAGGTACGTTACAGAAGGTAGGCCGGGTAACTGGAGATGGTCAACTATCTGTGGCTGTTTCTGAGTTCTTAGAGCTTTAGCCTTCTCCGGGGCTTGATCCCAGAGCCTGAAGGATGTAGTCTAGAGAAAGCTGTGCTGCCTACTTTGATTGCTCTTATTAGCTGGGGCCTAGAATAACACTGGCTTAGAGCAAGCGCCAGTTTATTGAATTTATTCATCACTTAAGAATGTGCTGTGTGCTGTGAAGAACTTATCACACATGAATGCCATTATTTAGTTTGGACAGCTCTTCGTGAACTAGAGATTCTGATTGTTCTCATTTTGGGTGATAGCAGATGGTGTCCTACAAGTGTTTGTGAACTTTCCAGTATGGGGTGATATTAGAAACAGATTGAACTGTACTTCCAGTCAAATTCTAAGCATTAATTCATAGAATATAGTGATGGTTTGGTGATGAATCCCAATGTGAAATTTTTTTTTAGAACCTGAATCCTACTCTGGAGGCATTGTCAGAATGAACAGAGGAAAAAGTCATACGGAAGCAACTTCTTTCTGATCCACACTAAGTTTGAATTTCCACTTAGACGAAAAATTTACCTCTTGAATTTTTTTTTTTTTTTAAAACATTTTTATTTTATTTTATTTTTTTTAAAGGTTTTTTATTTATTTATTTACGATAGTCACAGAGAGAGAGAGAGAGGCAGAGACACAGGCAGAGGGAGAAGCAGGCTCCATGCACCGGGAGCCCGACGTGGGACTCGATCCCGGGTCTCCAGGATCGCGCCCTGGGCCAAAGGCAGGCGCCAAACCGCTGCGCCACCCAGGGATCCCTACCTCTTGAATTTTTAAGCCCAGTGTATTTGCTTGGACATAGAATTCTATGATCACATGGTCTAGCTTTGATCTTTTATATCTTATCGTATCCCTTGTGTAGGAGTCATAGTTCATATGTTTGGACAGAGGTTCTAGGAGAGCCACTGGAGGATGGGAGGAAGTTTCCCTTTGGTGGTTCCAGAGGCACATGTGTTTTCCCCTGTGTGGAAAGTTCCTCACTAAGCTTAAGACCAGAACCTGATAGTGTTGAGTGATAAATTGCAGGGAATGCAACTGGTTTCCCAAGTGTTTATCAGTGCACTGGCTGTATTAGAACATGTGGGATCTTTTTAAAAAGAGACACTCCTGAGTCATCTCCCAGGTTTGGAGTCAGTCCTCCAGATTTCCCAGGTGATTCTGTTGCGGAGTATGCATCACTCTCTTTCTAGAGATAGCTACAGATACAGATATCTATGTGTGTGTGCATACACACGTATTTATGAGGAGAGTAACTCATAGTGATGGAGTGGAATAGGGTGGTGGCTTAAAGTGCTTATTAGTATATATATCCTTTTTTGCTGTTTGAAATCTTTTACTAGGTAGGAATCTTTGAGGAAAAAAAGATATGATAAAGTTTATCCCATTTTCCCAGGATGTAAATAGAGAAAACAGTAATAGAACAACATGTATGATATTTTGGGTATATTAGATATATAATATATACTGGGGTATATTAGATATATAATATATACTGGGGAATGATAAAATATTTGGAAAGATTTTTACAGGAATCTCTGAGTTAACGGTATTCCCAGTGATCTTCAACTTCTTTATGCTTTTCTGTACTTGAAAAAAGTATTACTACTCAGCTATTGAATTACAGCACGTACGTTTGTTGAGCCATGGGCCCATGGCTCATAAGGAGGGAGATGTACGTCATGATATTTGCAGTTCAGGTGATTGTCAGTTATGGTATCAGAGTGGGTGAGAAAGTATCTAAGAATTTATTTCACTAATGAGGCTGACACAGTTAGCTTTAGAAGGAAGCTCTGTCACATTCAATATTCCCTAGGATTTGAGTTTAGTTTATCAGTCGTTAATCGTGTTGTGTGTGTTTGTGTGTGTGTGTGTGTGTGTGTGTGTGTGTGTGTGTAAGATTGCTATGTTCTGTAATTTTCAAGGTTACTTGTCTTCACAGTAAGAGCAGGCTAAATTAAATTATTTTATCTTTTACAGCTGTTAAATTTGTGTGAGGCTGAAGACTCAGCTTTAACAAAGCTGCCCTGCTACAAAAGCCTTCCATCACTGGTGCCTTTGCGAATTGCAGCATTAAGTAAGTTAATATGAATTAAATCTGAAACAAGCCATGGGTATGAAGGTACAAGGAGACAGTGGTCTTTTGGGGTTGTGTTTTTTTTTTTTTATGTTCTTTTTAAGGTGGGATAATCATGTTTGAGTATTTGTCAAACATATAATCTATTGACATTGTGAGATGTCAACAGATCATATAGATTGTTAGGATTTAAACAATTTATTCTTGTACACTATGCATTTTACTTTGTAGTAATTAACTCTTAATGCTATAGTTCTCTGATGAATCGAACGCTCTGGTTGAAGAGAGCAGTCATAGCATTCATATATTGCCAGTTTCACCCAAATCAGAGTATATAGGAAGATCTACTATAGCCTTCATAGGTTTTGCACATTGGTTTGGTAGCATTTGAGATTCTGTTGTCTTCAAGGCTTCATGAGCAACGTCAGCTACATTGTTGAATTTTTACTCACTTGAATTCTACTCAGAAGCATCACACCACACCCCACCCACCCCGTCCCCACCACCCAACACACTTTTTTTTTTGGTAAATAAATACCCAGTACAAGTTTTTTTTTAGTTGACTTGGTCTCTTGCTTTCTTGGTATGTATGTATATATGTATGTATGTATGATGTATGTATTTATATTTTTTAAAGTCAATGATTTTTTTTTAATATTTTATTTATTCATGAGAGATACAGAGAGAGAGAGAGAGAGGCAGAGACACAGGCAGAGGGAGAAGCAGGCTCCATGCAGGGAGCCTGACATGGGACTCGATCCCTGGACTCCAGGATCAGGCCCTGGGCTGAAGGCGGCGCTAAACCACTGAGCCACCCGGGCTGTCCTCTTTCTTGGTTTTTATACTCTATATGAAATGTTGCCAGAATCTTCCTTGAGTTAGAGATAGAGGAGCTGAGAAGCAAGCCATAATACCTGCATGAGCATGGGGCCGAGGTGTGGAAGACACAGCAGGTGGGAGGGAGAGAGATGCTCGGCAGCCAAGTTTGACAGCTTCTTTCCTCCATCGGGATTCCTTTCTTCCAGTGCCTCTTGTGCAATCCTCTTGGCTAGTACAGGCATTGCTCTTGGTCAGATGTTCTCTCTTGACTAACATATTCCCTTTTCTGAGAATATCTGTATTTTCAAAGCCTTTAACTCCCCACGTGGGGAGAAGGCTGCCTGACATGGATAGTGGAAGAAAAGCCAGGCTGCATGTGTATTCCCTCAGCAACAGAGTTCAAGGCCAGTTCAGTGTGTCTGCCCACAGCCCAGCTATCCTCTCACCCCTTGTGGGGATGTCTTGGGGAAGGGGTGTCAGTGGGCACCTCCACTTCCTCCCTCTATCTGGACAGGGTAATATTTACCATGGCTCTTCTGACAGGCTATTGGCTTCCCTCTTAAATAACATTGACCATGTGAGTTAGAAGATCAATGGCATTCTTTGATCTTTTTCGAGGGCAGACACATGGGAAGTGGTTCAGTGATTCATACTTTGTGTTGTTTGGTAAGAGCCTTTAGACAAGGAAATTGTTTATATGTTTTTAAGGTTAATAATGAAATTGGTTAACCTCATTGATTTCTCTTCCGAAAGATGCGCTTGCTGCCTGCAATTACCTTCCTCAGTCCAGGGAGAAGATTATTGCTGCACTCTTCAAGGCCCTGAATTCCACCAACAGTGAGCTGCAGGAGGCCGGGGAAGCCTGCATGAGAAAGGTGAGTGGGATGCACGTGTGTATGTGCGGGCGAGGGTCTGTCTTCAGCGCTCTTCCTGTTCACCTGGTTCATGCACCTGGAAGGCTGCCTCTTGTTAGTACACATTGGATTCCAGTAATGTCTCTATTTGTTTCCCAGTAACACTGAGCCTATTAAAATAGTGACAGTAATGACTAGTCTTCTTCATTTCATCATAAACTTTTAGAATGTGCTTGCCTAATATTTCATTTTCTCACGGATAATAAAAACTTGCTGCTAGAGCTGAATGAGTTTATTCTGTTATAAAGTGTATTTTGTTGTCTATTTTCCTCCATAACCTTTCTTTTTAAATAGTTTTTGGAAGGTGCTACCATAGAAGTAGATCAAATACATACACATATGCGGCCTTTGTTGATGATGCTGGGGGATTATCGAAGCTTGACGTTGAACGTCGTGAATCGTCTGACTTCCGTTACCCGGCTTTTCCCAAACTCCTTCAATGATAAATTTTGTGATCAGATGATGGTAAGCCATATTACATTTAAACATACTCTGTATTCAACCTGAAATTTTAAGGGTCTTTTTTTTGGGGGGGGGGGTGGGAAGTAACATGGGGGTGGTAAAAATTCAGGAGGTGTGAAAGGGGTACTGTGAACGTCTCCTCCCATCCTTGTCTTCCAGCAGTCCATCTCCCCTTCCCGGGGATAGCCAGTGATAATGGTTTCCTGTATGTCTGTCTGAGATGTTTTACATTTATAGGAGGACATACATAATTCTTTTGTTTCCCTCAAAAGGCAGCACCATGTACACACAGGTCATATTCTTTCTATTTACCGCTCATTTCAGATCAGAACATGAAGTGCTTTTTCTTTTTGTTAAATTTTTTTAAGATTTTGTTTATTCATGAGAGACCCACAGAGAGAGAAAGGCAGAGACACAGGCAGAGGGAGAAGCAGGCTCCATGCAGGGAGCCCAATGCGGGACTCGATCCCAGAACTCTGGGATCATGTCCTGAACCAAAGGCAGATGCTCAACCGCTGAGCCACCTGTCTTCTGGCTACGTAATATTTCATTATGTGGACATGCCAGAATTCGCTTCACCATTCCCCCACTGACGAATGTCTAGATTGCTCCCAGTCTTTTGCTATTATAGACGTGATGTATTGAAAAACATGTAAGAACTTTAGGAGTTTTTTTGGGTTTTTAAAATTACCAAGAAAATAATTACGCAAATAAAATACCTGTTGGACAGTGTTTAAATTTGAATATAAGCAGATGAAGGAGGTTCATCTGTTAACTTTCTTCTGCATTCAGTTTTGCTTCCAGTAAGTAGACGTTCGTAAATAACTTAGGATTTCATGGTATGTTATTGTGGACGTGTATGTACTTCCCATGCTTCTGTTTCTCGGGTGGCCTTTGGCCATTTAGATGTCTCAGGACACCAAAGATAGTTGTTTTTTTTTTTTTTTTTTTTTGGTTTTGGTGCACCTTTACCCTAGCTGTAAGTGGGGGTGAGGTGACATATATAGATGTAGTGTATGTAGAGTTGCAGATATATGGATGTGTGAGGACTACACAGCTTTTTCTGTCACCTGCTGCGTCTTCGTACCTGCAGATACCTGAAAAAGGAACAATGACTGGAACACCTGACTTGGAGTTGGTAGTATTACAGTTGGCCCTAAGAATTGTAGCTGATGCCCTATTAGAGTGTTATCGGGAAACAGTATTCCATGGGAGTAAATCTCCCGAATTGGAAGGTTCTTTCCTGTTTAACTTCTAGATGTGTATACACACCCTCCCTACCAGTGTATGTGCATGCACACGTTCACAGATGTGATCACAGTAGATGAGGTTGTATCACTTCCTAAGGAGAGCACATTGGATATGCATTTTATCCTCCATTCAGTGTGAGACCTGTGCATGTGTGCCGACTGTCCCAGTGTTGTCTTGTTCATTTCTTCCCTCTCCGCTGTCATTTTTCGCTGCCTTTGCATGCCTGCCAGAAGTGATGTGTTTGTGGCTAGTGGGTGGTTTTACCACCAGGCTGACCCTTCACACTTGGCTGTGAGCTGAGAGTTATTCAGTGAATGGTATTACCCAGATTTTGTAGAACAGTGTGAAGAGACTGCTGTACCACTTTACAATCCATAGTTTCTGACTTGGGGTAGGAGTCGTCTTCTCCCTAGAGTGAAGTTTGGGGGTTTATGTTTTTGATTTGTTCAGAGGATTTTTCCCTCCCTTCTTTGGCATGGTAGCTATTTTCAGAATGGTTAAAATTTCTCTAAATGTAGAGAATGTTGATGTTCTTGGATAAAAAAAACTGAAGCTACCATTTGTCCAGCTGTGTTCCTCTGGCTCCCACCTTGCTAGAGTCCAGCCCAGGTCTCTGCCAACAGGGCATTTGCGTGTGTGGCATGGATGGGTCTTCTGATGTGTTCATGCCTGCTGCATTGCAGCAGGGGTGGTGCAGTGGTCAAACACATTTGCCCTTTGAGTCCTGGTCTTCAGAGCTGTGCTCTATCTCTGAGCCTTTGTTTTCCCGAGTGTAATGGGCTTTCAAGGTTAGCAGCTCAACCCTTCAGCATAATTTTAAGAGCTGAGACACCCTACTCTGTAGAATGGGCATTCATGAACACAATCCTGAAAATTTGCCATTTTAAAAATTTGAACTGCTTGACGTGACTTTGAAGTCTCTCATGTAGTTATTTGTGGTGGATAGCTCCTTCTTGAACTAAAAGTGAATTTATATACAATTAGTGTATTTTTTTCCTTTGGGGAATCTGAAAACAGGATAGGTGATGCAGCTGGCTGCTTCCATTTCCTTTGGTTTTGTTCCTCTTTTATCTTTGGCAAAATAGCTGTTGTAGTAAGGTCAGGTTTCATGAATGTAGATCTTGGCGATTAATATCTTTCCAGGAATTTTACTGGCAAATAGCTTAGTGTACTTAGTTTCTTTGAAAGCATATAGATTTTAGTGTTTCTCAGTGTGTGTTATTTGGAACACTGGCCCTATAGGTGTATTTAAGTCTAGGTGTATTTAAGTCATGTGTCCCCAAGTCTCTTTTACCATGGAGTCCTTTTAAAAACAACTAAACTTCCTGCAGGGTTTCGGTGTTTGAAGAACAAGTCTGGACAGCGTGAGACAATGAAGATAGTTGTGTTATTTGGATAGTCTTGTGGTTTTACCTGTAGGCTCTGAGTGCCTATCTGCCAGGCTTTGCTGGACATCATGGCTGGGAGGCTGCCTGCTGCATGCCCAGGTCAGATCAGAGTTGCTCTGGGCTCAGGGATCTCTCTCCTCCATGGTCTTGGAGTAGAACACAGTCTTACCATGTTAACAGTTGCCCTTGTTCTGCACAGAAGGGAAGTGATTCCTGTTTGCCCTAATTTGTACAGCCTCTGACCATGCTCATCTCACCTGCCCACCCCCTTCCACCACCACCATTCCTCCCACCCCATCCCATTGCTCCTTAGCCATACATAGCAACCAGCCTTCTTGTTGGTGGACTCAGGGCCTTTCCCTCTCCTTTTCTCTGCCTGGTGTGCAGGACCCTCCTTGACCTTGACTGCCTTCTCCAGCTGATTCCTGTTCCTCTTTCATAACCTTTAGCATGACTGTTCCACAGCAGGCACCTGTGTCCTTTACCTGTTCTCCCCACTTGAACCTGAGGAACGAGGATAGGATGATGTCTGCCTGTCTTTCACTTCTCCACCCAGGTACCTAGCATGGTGCCCAGCTTCTGCAGGCACTCAGTGAACAGGTGCAGCACCAAGTAACATGGTAATAAGAGGGCAGCAGTAAGATGCCAGCACTAGAATGATCAGATTTCAGGACTTTTTTTTTTTATTCTATCAGCATAAATTCAGCCTTTTGTTCATAGAACATGATGCAGATGCTAGTTACCCTCCTCTCTAGAGCAGTGGTTGGGCTGTTTCAAATATGAACACTGCCATCCTACGTTAAATATAATGGAAATTAATGATTACATATGAATTTTCATGTAAGAATAGTATGGAATCGAACTGATCCTCTGTGAGGGGAAAAGTGTCTAAGGATGTTGTTTTTCCCCACAGCAACATCTACGAAAGTGGATGGAAGTGGTGGTCCTCACCCACAAAGGGGGCCAGAGGAGCGACGGAAACGTGAGTGACTTGTTTGCTTCTGGGAAGGGCAGCCCTGCCGGGCACTGCTGCTGGCAATGTTAATATTGGAGCAGTGCTTTTAAGTAAAATACCGGTCAGAAACCCAGTTTATGTCATCATAGTCCGTGTAAAGTGTTGAACATCTTTTACCAGCATTACATTTTGCCTTTATTTTTCTTAATTCTTGAACATTTCTTTTTGTGTTTCTTTAAAATCTCCTTTGTTCACCTTAATATGACGTTTTTGTTGATGAGAATTCTGGGAAGCTTGAAATATTAGTATTTCAATTTTACTAGTTTTGCTATATAGTACATTTTCTAGAGTGTTTTTGGCAGCTGCTGTCTGCATGGTGGTGCATTCCTCAGCTGTGGTTTCCCATTGCTTCCCATCATCCACCGCCTCATGAAACTAAGTATAGATTTCAGGACTTCAGACACTGAGGATAGTGTAGCAAAGCATCACATAAATACCTGCATGTAGGTTTACGGGTCTGAAGCCCCACCCCAACTGTTTGCCAAAAATCAAATGGCCAGTACTTCAAAAACACATTTTTTATGGGTTTAAGGGAAAACTACTTTAGTTCAATTTTTTTATGTGCCTGATGTTGGTCATTTTAAGATTTTGCTCTTAAAAATAATGGTTCTTGCTGTTTTGAATCTATTTTGTATATGTTAATATTCCTTTAAAATACTTTTTAAGTTGATGACTGTTCTATCGGTAGGATCGTGTTTTCCCTAAGTTCCTGTTAAACCTGGTGAAATTGTATGGCAGTGTCCTAATAAGGGGATTCTTTAGCTTTTCAGAGGCATAATCAACGTGGCTTTTTGTCTTCCTGTGCCTATTTGTTGGATGCTGTGTTTCATCCCAACTTGGGTTTTTTTTTTTTTTTGGCTTAATTATGCTTTGTTTTGACCATTCTGTGTCAAGGTGTTTTGTTTATGTAAGTCTCTATTCCTGCTGCTTCTATACAGCCAACTAAGCAAAACTAAACCAGGATTTTACACTTTTTTTAGGAGTGTTATACCACCATGACCTCTTTGAAGGTTCGTTACTTATATACACAGGGAAAAATCAGGAACCTCTTTGTGGGGAAGAGCAGAGTGTATTTTAAAAGCCTAAACTTTTGGGATTAGGTACAGGTGCCTCTGTGCTTTTCCTCCCCGTCTCATCCACTAGGTATTTTTGCTCTAAGTTTTATGTTTGTTTTATCTGTTAACTCTGCAACACACAGTTCTAGAATAAACATTTAACAACTCCTGGGAGGCAGGTGAATTACTTCCATTAGATCAGGAAGATTCCATAAACTTGTATAGCAAGTTATTTGGAGGGCTCCTTGGATGGGGCAGGGGCAGTGGGCAGGAGATGGAGCTGTGGGTTTCGGAAAGTCCTCCCAACTCCTGCAGGAACATGTGGTGACCACCGTAGGAGTCTGCTCCTTGACCGGCCTGGAAACACCCAGCTCTGCAAGGGTGGCCTCAGGCTGTGGTGTTTGGGGTCCATGAGCAGTGTGCCCACCATTTCATCACCTCAGCCCAGGGCCAAGCTGCCTTTGTACTCTTGAGCTCTGATAATTTTTTATGGATGTTGTTCAGAATCGAGTATGGATCTTACATCGTGTTTGTCCCCATTTGGTTGAATCCCCAAATAATATTACATAATTGAGAACCCATAACTGAAGACCTGTTAAATAGTTGACTATAATAAAACAAACACGGGCTTTTCTGTAATGCTGGGTACCGTGATGATCAGAGCTTTGCATGAGCACCATGTATAGGAAGGCTTGCCTGGTTCTGGCGTTAAACTCCCTTGGGAGGACTCACGACCACATGTGCTGAGTCTATGTGCATACACAGCTTCACTTCACAGAATAACCCAGATATCTGTGGGTGCAGCATGGCATGTGGGTTCCTCTGGGTGTGGGCGCCTCACTCATGCCCAGTTGAGGGAGCTAAACCACCTGTACTCTTTTGACTTGTGCTGGGAGAGAGGAAGAGATTTTCTTTCATGTCAGCACTGCACATAAGGTCATAGCTTGCTCGAAACAAAACCAGATTTTTAAATGCGTTTGTTTACCACAAGGTCTGACAATTTCTCCCCCTGGGCAAGAATTCTGAAATTCCTGCGTTTTAAATTTTATTTAGGGAAGGGAGGTATTCTATCCTACACTGTCTGAAGGGCTCTGTTTTGACATCAGAAGGGTGGAAGGTGTATTTTTTTTGCTGTTGAGCATTTGTTAATTATTGTGTGTGCTTTTTGATAATTGTCTTTCCTGTCTTGTTTCCCCCAATAATCTTTACTGTGTATGAGTATATGGGAAGTTTTTATGTAAATAACATAAATAGAAAAAAGATGATTTTCCTCCCCATCCTCAGGAGAGCATTTCCGAGTGCGGGAGATGTTCCTTGTCTCCATTCTGTCAGTTTGAGGTGAGAACAACCCTATTAAAGTCAGTTTATGACTTGTACTGTGAAGAACAGTTTATCTTTTCTTTTCTTTTTCTTTTCTTTTTTACCTTTTTGTTGCCTTTTTTCATGCTGTAATTTTTGTTTTGGTTCAGCCTGCCATGGAAGGGGTAGAGGTGAGAATCTCAGTGGAGGCACAGGAGGGGGTGTTGTCGCATTTGGTTTTGCTGTGATTTGTGGTTCTGTGGTGGACAGAGTGCGTTGTGCCTTGGAGTGCAGTGAGCCGTATTGTCTGTCTGTGGCGGAGTTGTATTAGTACCATTGCTGTGAACTGTCCGGATGCCAAGCATGTTTCCTATTAGGATGTTTTAAAGCAAGATGCTAAGTTCTTTGGTTTCCTACATGTTAGAATTGCAAAATGTCAATACTGTCTAAGATTGACCTGGGTTTCGCTCTTCATCATGTTTGTACGAGCTCACACATCTAACAACCTTTTAGAAGGAAACCACACAAAGAATAGCATACCTGCTAGGAATTGGGAGGAGCTCATTTCACACTCGCAAGTGCCCACTTGCCTGGAGCTTAAAACCTCCTTGCCCCTCAGCACCCAGGTCCCCCTGCACCTCTTGCTCACGCACACCACACCAATGTAGTCCCAGCGCTGGGACTTGGAACAGTCAAGCCCCGAGCTTTCCCTCTGCTGTAAAATGGGGATGATAACATTGTCAGTCCTGTCTTCCGGTGCTATCATGAAGACCAAAAGAAGTGGTTCCTTGACTGCACTTGGAAAACAAAAACCATAATACAAAAGTGTCATGATTAGCACATTGTAATTTCAGAATAGAGCTTGCTCTGTGTGAAGACCTGGAAATTCTGTAGAAAAGAACTCTACAGGAGAGGTGGGGTGACACCAAGCCATGTTTTCTCATTTCTTCCCCAGCTCAGTTTAGTCTTTTTCTCCGTAGAGGCTTTGGGGGAAATATGTTCAGATGTTCCTGGGATGTGGTCCCTCGTGACGAGTGTTCATCATCCCCATTTTACTGTCATTAGTGTGACGTACATCCTGTTACACACAAGGCAGGGGAGTACATCAGGGAGTCTTCCCTTCCGTGGCCATGGCTCCGGCCATGTGGGATCTCTTTGAATGGCGGATACCACACAATGGGAACTGCCACTGAGAACAGAAAGTTGGAACAGGAGTGATTGACCACTGAGCTGTTAGCACCTTAAAAAGTGCAGAAATTTGGCACTTCACGTTTTGGATATGATTCAGTAGAACAATTTGTCAGCTTCATCTTTAGGCCTGGTTGACAAATACTTCGTACTGTGGTCAGTCATTTATTTACATTCATGTTTAATTTTTCAGGATAAATACTTAAGGATTTTTTGAAGACTTTGTGCTAAGTTTTGAGGGCAAAAGGAGTCTGTACCCTCAGAACTTAGTATGTTGGGAAGACCCCATGATGTCACAACAAAGCGGGGGAACCGTAACACTCTGACAGCCACAGGCATGCTTGTTTCCTCCACTATAGGGGGCTAAGCGTAGGCAACCCAGCAGTTTACTTCCAATATTTGTCCCTATTCTTGAAAACGAACACAGCACAGTCACAGGTGTACACAGCTCCCTCTCCCCTCTGTTGACAGATGAAATCTGAGTGCAGAGAGCAGTTAGTTTCCTTGGGCCACAGCAATAACCTGACATTGATAAATTGTGGCTTTTTACATGTTAATTCTTTGCTTCTGGTGGCTAGCCTTGTGAATGTAGCTAGACCATAGTAGGGTCTGTAGTAACATTGGTATCTCTAGCTGCTAAAATTAATTGGCCTATTTTATAATTTCTGGTTTTCTTCATTAGGAGATGAAAATTTGTTCGGCTATTATAAACCTTTTTCATCTGATCCCAGCTGCACCTCAAACTCTGGTCAAGCCTTTGTTAGAGGTGGTGATGAAAACAGAACGCGCTATGTTGATTGAGGTAATGATCAAACTTGGGGTTAATTCTGATTCTTCCTCCATCTGTTGGCTTGTTATGTTTTAGGTGGATTAATTTAACAGCATGAAGCATGTTTGATGTTAGCATTTGCTTATAGCTGTAGCACACTCTACTTACGAGAGGGAGAGATGCCTTCTCCTGCCATGGTAGGTCAATAGGCCAATGTAGCCTCAAACCCCAAGAACATGCCATTTTCTCCATCTGTTTTCTAGGCCGGCAGTCCCTTCAGAGAGCCTCTGATCAAGTTCTTGACACGGCACCCCTCACAGACGGTCGAGCTGTTCATGATGGAAGCCACCCTGAATGATCCCCAGTGGAGCAGAATGTTTATGGTAGGCACACGATGAGCTGCAGTCAGGTGTGCCTGGAGATTTGTGTCAGCTGGAGTGCTCTGAAATCTGAAATTCATACGTCACTGTTCAGCTCCCCAGCTGTATTTTTCTGTAACATATCCGAGTGTTAGAAACATCATTGGTGTGTATGTAGAAAGTTTGAATGGAGGAATCCTTCTTTAGGATTTTGGTGGTGGTAACGAATGAGTTGCTGAGATAATGAAATCTGTAATCACAAAGTATTATTACTGCTAAGAAGCAGGGTTTTTTTTTTTTTTTTTTTTTTTAAAGGGCGCTTATAGCGACTTTTTGGCTTGCCTAGAAAGACTTAGAAAGAACCTTAGAATTTGGTTTTTGTGGGTTTTGACTAGCTTAAAATAGCTTGTTTTGTTCTGTTTTCAGAGTTTTTTAAAACACAAAGATGCCAGACCTCTACGAGATGTACTGGCAGCTAACCCCAACAGGTTTATTACTCTGCTGCTGCCTGGTGGCACCCAGACTGCCGTGCGTCCCGGTTCGCCCAGCACCAGCACCATGCGCCTAGACCTTCAGTTTCAGGCCATCAAGGTAGCATCTCTTCTCTGAACACCTGAACTCTTCAGAGTTTAGGCAAGATGCATAGAGAACCCAGTTCCCTAACTGTCACTTCTTTAACAGATCATAAGTATTATAGTTAAAAATGATGACTCCTGGCTGGCCAATCAACATTCTCTGGTGAGCCAGTTGAGACGCGTGTGGGTTAGTGAAACCTTTCAAGAAAGACACCGAAAGGAGAACATGGCAGCCACTAATTGGAAGGAACCCAAGCTGCTGGCCTACTGTCTGCTGAATTATTGCAAGTGGGTACTTCTGTTTGGCTTTACATTGAGTGACTTGTTCTATCCGGCAAGCTGAACTAGAGTCTCTATGGGAATTTGTGCTTAGCTGTGGTTCACTGGCCCCGTGCAGTTACACTTGTTAGAACCGATTGTGGAGAAAAAAAAAAAAAAAGAACCGATTGTGACTTTGAGCTGGTCAGAGCTCACATGTAGTTCTAAAGCTGGCCCCAACTTAATCTGTCTTCTTGTTTGACCTTGCAGAAGGAATTATGGAGACATAGAATTGCTGTTCCAGCTGCTCCGGGCTTTCACTGGTCGTTTCCTCTGCAACATGACATTCTTGAAAGAGTATATGGAGGAAGAGATCCCCAAAAATTATAGCATCGCTCAAAAACGTGCCCTGTTTTTTCGCTTTGTGGACTTCAATGACCCCAACTTTGGAGATGAGCTGAAAGCTAAAGTGAGTCCCACCGTTAGGAGGCAGGAGCCATGGGCATTGGAACCAATTTCCTAGGGAATTGAGGGGACTGTCTGTTATGCTGTGTCTCATGGATAGTTACATAACGTGGACTGTTCAAAGCATACAGCAGATCCGGAGTGAACCAGTGTTGAACACTAGTCTATTAGTGTCCTTGTTTTTAGAAAATGACTAACCTGACATGAGAAGAGTAGACAGACTGACGTCACTTTTCCTCCTGTTTTCACCTACGTTTCCAGTCATCCACTTCAGTAAAAAGATGATTAGTCACACCCTTGACAAGATCTGGCATCACGGGTGCAACGTGACCCACTGATGCTCCTGCCTGCCTTAGTAAAGAAACGAAGAGCATGGCTTTGCTTTTCTCCTTCATTTTAAATTTTTTTTTGTAGGTTTTGCAGCATATCTTGAATCCTGCTTTCTTATACAGCTTTGAGAAGGGTGAAGGAGAGCAGCTCTTAGGACCTCCCAATCCAGAAGGTGATAACCCGGAAAGCATCACCAGTGTGTTTATAACCAAGGTGACGTCACTAATACATTGGCATGAAAAGTAACTTAGCAGATGAGTAACAGAATGCGTGCGAGCATGTATGTGCGAGCGCATGTGTGTAATGGGTTCGTTGAAATAAACCTGTTTCCCTAAGGCTCTTATTTCTCATGATTGCATTAATTTATAGCAGAGCATTATAATTCTTACTGGTGCATTTTTAAAGGTAGCTTTACTTTAGGATGGATTGACTTTCCACACTAACAGGTTTCAATGAGAAACCAAATGTATGCTTGAACTGATGTAGATTCAAACTCATGTTATCAGAGTTACTTTGTAAAAACCCCTCTTGTTGGTCAAAGTTGTTTTTTTTTTTTTTAATTTTTATTTATTTTTATGATAGTCACAGAGAGAGAGAGAGAGAGAGGCAGAGACACAGGCAGAGGGAGAAGCAGGCCCCATGCACCGGGAGCCCGATATGGGATTCGATCCTGGGTCTCCAGGATCGCGCCCTGGGCCAAAGGCAGGTGCCAAACCGCTGCGCCACTCAGGGATCCCCAAAGTTTTTGATGTACAGTTTCATCCTTAGCTTTGCAAAGGAAAGTATTACAAGTCAGTGAGAACATCAGATCGGATCTGGTTGTCATCGTGATCTGCCTTGATCTTTTGTTGTCAAGTTCACGAAACCATTGTGGTAGCAGTAGTGTCTAAAGTTACCTTAGGTGTTACAGTCTCTGTATTTTTATAGTAGCATTTCCAGAAAGGTTTTACTGGGTTGTGTGTTTCTTTGAGAAGTGCCTGCCTGGTGTTCCACACAGGGTCTGTCCTCTCCCATGCAGGTCAGGCCTTTGAACCTTGTTGGCAGGTGCTGTGTTTACCTTGAGGTTGGTTGAGTGTTCTGTATACATGCTGTCTGCTGGGGCGCTGTGAGTCATGGGCATTCCTAAGGTGGTGTGCTGAGTGCGCATGAGCCCTTGGGAAGGACTTGATTCCTCACCACTTCTGTCACTGTTTCATCCTGGGGTCCAGAGGAAGGGGACTGTTGTTCCACTTGGCAGTTTATTGGTCCTTGCATAGTCTTTGTCCCTTAACACAAGCCTTCCTCCTATTGTTTTCACCCTACCTCTGCCCTCTCTAGGAATGTGAGCTGAGCCCAAGGGGTCTTTTTCAGTCTTCTTACTGATAACTTGCTGTATTCTGGGCAACTAGATGGAGAGATGGTCACCCAGATGTGGCCCCTTCCCTTGTGCTGCCTTCTCTAGACCGTCTTTTGGGTCGGATGCTGCTGACGCGGCACAAGTAGGAGCTGGCATTTCAAGTGTTCGAGGAAGACAGAGGACACCGGGCAGGTGGGGGCCCCAGGGTGGGGCCATCGGGAAGCAACAAATCCAGGATAGAGGGGACTTGGGGGGCTAGAGGGACCCTGATGGAAACACAGTTATGGGGAAGACTTCAGCCTTTCAGAACTTTGTGGTAGATGGAAGTTGCTCTGGATGTCCACTTGAGTGAGGCAATTGGTGCTGCACCTGATTGAGTAGAGATACATGGGGTGTTCCTTGGAATGTGCATTTTTTATGTTCATAAAACACGGAAATCTATCAGCTGATTATGTAGAAAACCGTAGCAGTTTCTTGAGAGATTTGTTTCCAGGTAGCATTTTCTGATCCTAATGCTGAAAAATCAGGACTAGATAATTAATAGCTGACTAGGAAAAAAATCTCAACTACTTGGAATTAAGAAACTCCATCCTGCAAACCACCTTGTATCCGAGGAGGCCCTCCTTGTCTCTCAAGTTCCTCCACTCCCTGCATTACGACTTCTAATTCTGCCCTTGGACGCTGAAATAAGTTCATTGAATTTCTAATCCTACATGTAAAAGGAAAATTGACATGGCATCATTGCTTCCCTTGTTGTGAAACTTGATGTTATATATCGTGTGCGCACATGTGTGTGTGTTTTAAAAGTTTAAACTTGCATGATCCTTAGTAGGTAATGCAGTTCAGAACCAGAAGTGAGTTCCTTTTCTGCTTGTCTTTCCCACAGGTCCTGGACCCGGAGAAGCAGGCGGACATGCTGGACTCCCTGAGGATTTACCTCCTTCAGTACGCTACCCTGCTAGTGGAGCATGCCCCCCACCACATCCACGACAACAACAAGAATCGCAACAGCAAGCTGCGCCGCCTGATGACCTTTGCGTGGCCCTGCCTGCTCTCTAAGGCCTGTGTGGATCCGGCTTGCAAATACAGTGGGCACTTACTTCTGGCACATATTATTGCCAAATTCGCCATACACAAGAAAATCGTTCTTCAGGTACCACAGAGCTCCCCTCTACCCTCCTCATAGCCCCCGACACTCAGTGGTCTTGCACACATGTGCATGCTGCCCCCTCCTACAGTCGTGGCCTCCTTTCCTGTTGTCTTTCCCAGCACCATTAAAAATGCTTGTTTCTGACATCTTTAAAGCACTGTTGTGCTCACTTCAGCACATATACTTAAAAAAACAAAACAAAACACTGTGAACTCTCCTGTGACTCTGCATTCTCTCTTCCCTCCCCAGTTGCCAGTCTGCTCTCCTGTTCCTCTGCAGCCTTGCTGTTGAAACAACAAAATGTCTCCTTTGTCCATCTCATGCTCCTCTACACATTGCATTCTGTCTTCTTTTATCCTGGTCCATTGAAGCCATTCTGGAAGGGCCCAGCCCCCTCTTTAGCTAAAGACACTCAACACTTTAGAACCTTCATCCTATTGACCCCCTGCCGACAAGGAACACATCTTCCCTGAGTCCCTCAGTGGTTTAGGCCTTGATGCCAGGCAGCCCTGGGTTTGAGTTTATTTTTTGCTGTCACAAGTTCTCGTGACCCTGAGTGAATAAATTATTTCTGTCTCTGTAAGAATTAAAGGTAATGATACAGTTCAGTGCTTAGCTGGTCTGTCCCATTAACATCTTATACATGATCGCCCTTCTCCTCTGAGATCACATGATCTCCCCCCAGGCATGTCTCTTCTCCCAGCCAGAGACCCAGAGGCTATCACTGACACCAGTTCACCCCCAGTGTCCAGGCGTGAGTGAGTCTTGGTGATTCCCCTCCACCCTCAACACCTGTCAGGTGGTCTTTGTGTCCTGTGACGTTACATCAGAATGTCCCCTCTCACTTGCACTGTCCCAAGGGTGCCTCTGATGGCAGCCTCTTTTTCTCTATTTACCACACTGTATCCAGAAAGAAATGATCTCTGTGCTTCAACTGACTTCCCATGAGTCACACTCTAGCCTAAGTCCCTGTAGGGAGCTAGGTCTTACTCCTGTCTGTTGTACCCTCGCCCAGCATGGGCACAGTGTGGGTGCTCAGTAGGAAGAGAATGTGAATGAGTTCATCACCCAAAACTTAACAAAGGAGAAAGCAACTATGTTCTTTCCTAATAAGACAGCCCTAAGGAATTTTGTAATAATCATATTGCAGAAGTGTCCTGCCTTGGTTCAGAGTGATTGGGTTCTTTGTTTCTCTGAGCCTTCATTTTCCTATATAAAACTGTCTTCCCGGTGTTAGGTTTTTCACAGTCTGCTCAAGGCCCATGCGATGGAAGCTCGAGCAATTGTCAGACAAGCGATGGCCATATTGACTCCAGCAGTGCCTGCCAGGATGGAGGACGGGCACCAGATGCTGACACACTGGACGAGGAAGATCATTGTGGAGGAGGGCCACACGGTCCCTCAGCTGGTTCATATCCTGCATCTGATCGTGCAGCATTTTAAGGTGTGTAGGAAGTACTGTAGATGGGGCTGGCTGCATGTTCAGGCATTTGCTTTGACTTTTCACTTCTCTCCAATGTTCTGCAATAATAAGGTGGCTATTCGCCTTTTAGTAAAGGTATTTCTGGTCCGTTGAGCGTGTGTGTGTGTGTGTGTGTGTGTGTGTGTGTGTGTGTGTGACTTAGTGTGGAAATGGCTCTGGTTTAGAGTAGTGTCCCAGGTTTCTGCTTTTGTCTAGGACTGTATGTTTGATGTAAGTGCTCAGGTAACAGTGAGTACCATTGATTTAATACTTTGGGAGGTAGTCACCATTAACTCTAGGTCTTGGTAACATGGCTTGAAGAGTTGTGTCACCAGCACCTCCTCCTTTATAGCCAAATTCCCCACTTTGTTGGATTGATTCAAGTGTATTTCCTATAGATTTTATGTAGAGGAGAAAATTCTTTATAGCCAGCTCTTTTAGAATTGGAAGTTTGCCTCTTGGTATTGGCTGAATATCTGCAACATCAAGTCTGAAGTTTGGTACATGTTACTAGCTAGCCTCACCTACCTAAAGAGAATTCAGTATTGCAACTTTTTTTTTTTTAGATTTTTTAATTTATTCATTTGAGAGAGAGAATGTACAAGCAGGGGCCTCAGAGGGAGAGGGAGAGGCTGACTCCCTTCTGAGCAGGGAGCCCAATGTGGGGCTCGATCCCAGGACCCTGATACCATGACCTTCGCTGAAGACACTTAACAACTGGGCCACCCAGGCACCCCAACATTTCCCCAGTCTGTTAAGATGGTGCTAAAGGGCTGAAATCCAGTGTTCTGTTGAGATTCAGTGGGAGGCTGGGGGAGAGGGGTGATAAATACCCACACACATACAGAAAGTAATGAGAAATTTCCTAAGTCATGAGTCAGAATTTTTAAGCAGGAGTTTGGGTTGTGTGCATGTATATGTCTGTGCATGTGCACATGTGCATGTGCGTGCATGTGTGTGTGTGTGTGTGTGTGTGTTGGGGTCATGGTGCAGCAGCACTGGTGTGATGCAGACCCCGTACCTGCAGGTGTACTACCCAGTGCGGCACCACTTGGTGCAGCACATGGTCAGCGCCATGCAGAGGCTAGGCTTCACACCCAGCGTCACCATTGAGCAGAGAAGGCTGGCTGTGGACCTGTCTGAAGTCGTCATCAAGTGGGAGTTGCAGAGGATCAAGGACCAGCAGGTAGGTCTGTCAGACTTCTTCCAGACTCATTCTTTCTGTTATTCCCTAGAAATCAGTTTGTAACATCATGTCATGTGTCTTTTAAGCCGGATTCAGACATGGACCCAAATTCAAGTGGAGAAGGAGTCAACTCTGTTTCATCTTCCATTAAGAGAGGCCTGTCGGTGGATTCTGCCCAGGAGGTGAAACGCTTTAGGACAGCCACAGGAGCCATCAGCGCAGTAAGAGCATGTGCTTGCTTTTATGGGTTCTGTGCTTCCTTGGGGGATTTTGTTCATTTATTCTACAAATTCTGAGTGTGTGCTAAGTGCCCAGCACTGTCCCTGGACGTACCTGGGAAAGGCTGCACTAAACAAGTAGAAACCGAATGACGACAAGTAGAAACCCATTGACACCCAGGGGACTTACTCATGGTGTTTTCCAAGTCCCCATTATACGTTCTTTATGCACGTATAATGCCGTTAGAATCTTGACAAGAATGATTAATTACTTGCAGTAAGCCATTGAGAGAAACACTTTAGGGTAAGAAAACTGATCAAGAATGTGCAGTCATGTCAAGTTCAGTTTTTTAAAAGACTGTCTTATTTTGTTTAGAGGGCAGCCGCCAAGAGAGTCCTGGGGATGCTCGCTCTCCTCACCGCTTGTTGAGGTGTTGGCTCACTGTGTGCCTGAGGTTGAACTGTCCCCCTGCTACCACCACCACCACTGCTACTGTTCATTCCTCCAGAGGATGTGATCACTGCATCCACCTGTGCTCAGCTTCGACTCCCAGAGCCATGGGAGGTTTTGTCCATTTATGTGTCTGCACATATTGGTGGCAAGCAGGTCCTGCCAGCCCAGCCCAAACACTTTCATGGAGGGCACGATGCTGCCTCCCCTGCTCCCTGCGGAGCCTCGCAGCTCTTCTCCTTCCTCTTTTTTTTTTTAATTTTTTTAATTTTTATTTATTTATGATAGTCACATAGAATGAGAGAGAGAGAGGCAGAGACACAGGCAGAGGGAGAAGCAGGCTCCATGCACCGGGAGCCCGACGTGGGATTCGATCCCGGGTCTCCAGGATCACGCCCTGGGCCAAAGGCAGGCGCCAAACCGCTGCGCCACCCAGGGATCCCTCTTCTCCTTCCTCTTAAGCTTCTCTCTTCCACACGCTTTCTACAAAGCAGAGTACCAATGGCTGTCTTATCAAAAACTAAGGGAAGCACCCAGAACAGTATCTGTCCCCAGAAGGACTGTGAGCTGGCTGCATAAGTCAGCACCTTCCTTTGGGGAATGTATTGTTGAGAATGCGCTTTTTGCCTCTTCTAGGTGTTTGGGAGGAGCCAGTCGCTGCCTGGAGCAGACTCTCTTCTTGCCAAGCCTATTGATAAGCAACACACAGACACCGTGGTGAACTTCCTCATCCGAGTGGCTTGTCAGGTGCGGCTTTCTGGATGTCCTGTGTTGGGGCTTCTTCAGAACAGACTTCTTAGTAGATTCCAGAATATTATCTCTGATAGAAAATGGATAAACCAAAGTCAGGCTAGCTCTGTCATTTTCATACCAAATTCCATTGATTTTGTGACATGCTAGTATTACTGAAATCTACCTATGTTTTATGAGTGACAGGATTTTTATTTTTTTTAGGATTTTTTTTTAAACATGTTTTTGTTTCAGCAGTGATAAAATAATGGTGTATCTTGTAATTAAGGGCATCTTGGTGTTGGCAAAACGTGGCAGTAGATCAGTGATCTTGGGCAAGTTACTTATCTTCTGAGTTACCTGTCTCATAAAGGTGCTGCTGGGATGATTCAACCTACATAAATTATATATAACATTCAGTAATCTAAAGTGCCTTTAAGCCTGTATTTATTTGTTATTCATGTCAACATATTTTTTCATGATTTATCAGGAATCTATTTCTGAAACTTCAGTTTTCCTTTTCAAAAAAGAAAAAACATTGTAAATGAAATTTTCCTAAGTAGTTGGGTTTTTTGTTTGTATTGTTTTTTACAATTTGGGAATTTTAAGTTTATGTAGTTATTAAAGAGAATAGCAGGTCTTGGAGTACTGGTGAGGACTTCAAAGTACTGAAAAGAATCTGCTAAATTAGCCAGTATCTTCTTGGTGCTTAAGTATGCTAGGCACAGCCCAGGAGGTCTGTGGGGAGGACCCAGCCCTTGGACCTCACCCCAACAGGCTTGGGGAGCTGCCCAACACTAATCCATCAATCACACAAATGAGTGCAAATCCCCACTGACCCCATAGCAAGGGAGCAGGAGGATATCCCATTAGGGAGTATCTTCGAAGTAGAGAAGGCTCAGTGGAGTCTGATGGAAGAGGAGATGGCAGGGTGGGAGGGGGCTAGGATGCATGGGCAAGAGGCAGCGTCAGGAGCCTGCAGTTGTGCCGGTGAGACCGGGCCTTGAATTTGAGTGCCATTCTAGGTTAACGACAACACCAACACTGCGGGGTCTCCTGGGGAGGTGCTGTCCCGCCGGTGTGTGACTCTTCTGAAGACTGCCTTGCGACCGGACATGTGGTCAAAGTCTGAGCTCAAATTGCAGTGGTTTGACAAACTGCTGATGAGTGTGGTAGGTGCATGTGTCTATCGCTACCACCTGGGCTGGGGCTGGGGCTGGACTACCAAATGCTGAACCCTCTGTTACCTCAGCCAGTTTTGGCAGCTAAGGAGAAGGGAGGGAGTTTTGCTTCCTGAAACACGTTTTGAAATTTCAGCTCCTGCCCCCAGCAGTTAGGAGCTTTGGAAGCATAGCAGTTCTCTTGCCCGTTGAAGTCTCATTTCTTAAACTGACTTCCTAGCTGGCTTGGGGTAAACAGTTTTAGTTGATGTATGTCACAACCTCTAAAGTAAACTTGAATTTTTAAAGTGGACATAAAATTTGTTATTGAGAACTGTAAAGTCAAATAGTAAAGAAGTTAGTCCCCAAAGCTGATTATCTGGTAGGTTTTTTATTGTTTGTTTCTATAAAAACCATGGTCCTGTCATTTCTGGCAGCTACAAGCCTGTTTTAAACATTTGTTATTTTGCCTTGCAAAGACTAACATAGTTGCCTCCATTTTTTGAAAGGTTACAAAGATTTCCTATGCTATGAAAACAGCTGGATCATAGGCTGCCCGTCTGTAGTACTTGTTTTGATTCTAGCTTGACATAGAACTTCTAGGTTTCCTGCAGATTTCTTTCCTCTTTTTCAAATGTCAAATTGCTTTCCTGCTACACACAGTCACAGTTGAGTCAAGCTCAGCCATGAGTGGATAGCCTCTGCCACGAAATAGGCTAATGTTTTCATGATGCCATGTGCCATGCCCCCAGTGACTTTCTACTTTGTTCGGTAGCAAGAAGATTTTATCTCAGCCCAGTGCACACATATATACATGTGTATATATGTGTATGCATGGTATGTGTGTGTGTAAACCACAGAAACTTTTTAAGCAGTACTATACTATAAACCATGCACTCTATTTCCTATTATTATTATTAATGCTGGCATCATCTGTTAGATTGATTTCATGATCCACAATCTCAAAGTTACTTCCTTTTGGAAGGATATATGTATTTTAAGTGAAAAAGAGGAGAGGAGAAAAGGAAAAGTCAGTGCAATGATTGCATTTTTATTTCTTTAAGATTTTATTTATTTTTTCATGATAGACACAGAGGCAGAGACCTAGGCAGATGGAGAAGCAGGCTTCCTATGGGGATCCCGATGTGGGACTTGATCCCAGGACCCTGGGGTCACCACCTGAGCCGAAGGCAGATGCTCAACCACTGAGCCACCCCAGTGCCCTGCAATTGCATTTTTAGACCAGATTTTGTTGATTTTCAATTTTTTAAAAAAGATGCCATTTTAAAATAATCCCTAACCCAACATGGGACTCAAACTCACAACCCTGAGATCGAGAGTCACATACTGTATGGACTGAGCCAGCCAGACGACTCTG
This sequence comes from Nyctereutes procyonoides, assembly GCF_905146905.1. Taxonomy (NCBI): domain Eukaryota; kingdom Metazoa; phylum Chordata; class Mammalia; order Carnivora; family Canidae; genus Nyctereutes; species Nyctereutes procyonoides. The sequence goes on from NW_026575126.1 coordinate 67,599,131, forward strand.
ATTTTCACATTTTTAATATTGGATATTAGTATCTTTCATGAGCTTTTTTAAAAAGGAGGTTTGACTAAATATTTAAAGAAATTTATTTAAAAAATTGTGAAATTTTGCTGTATTCGTAAGGTACGGTTGTCATGGGTTTTTATGTGTATAGTATGTTTATTTTTTGGTGGTTTTTTATTTCATTAATGGCATGTAGTTTTAGGTTTTGCTTGGTTTGTGTTTCTGTAATGGACTGTACCAGAGGATTGATATTGTCTCTGTGTGACCTGTGTTCTCCATTCCAGGAGCAACCTAATCAAGTCAACTATGGAAATATTTGCACAGGACTGGAAGTGCTAAGTTTCCTACTCACTGTCCTCCAGTCTCCAGCCATCCTCAGTAGCTTCAAACCCCTGCAGCGTGGCATCGCTGCGTGCATGACGTGTGCAAACACCAAGGTTCTCCGAGCAGTCCATAGCCTCCTCTCCCGTCTTATGAGCATTTTCCCAACAGAGCCAAGTAGGTGACCTTTTCCCTGGTGTCTGAGTGGATGGGAGGGCACGGAGCTTGTCACTTGAGAGTGCTCATCCTCTGGTTACTATAGTGAGCATTTTATTATCTTGCTTTTTTGTGTGCTTTCACCTTTTCTTTTAAAAAAAAAATGGACATAGAACTTAATGGTAGCAGTCATTGCATCGTGTTTTCTGGTTTGCTTTAGAAATGCTGTTATTTGTCAGCTGAATGTGACTGTTTCCTTATGGCAATAAGGGGGAGTTGGGTTATAGTGTTTTGTCAGATGTTGAGCAGCTGCCAAGATCAGATTTTGGAGTATCATAAGTAAGTGCATCTCGAGTGTGTTAATGGTAGAGCTTGGTGAGCTAAAATGTCACTTAGCTTGGTAAAGTCGCATCAGCCCAGAGAGGAACGCTACACGTCCTGCAGTGGGAGAGGAGCACCCCTGCCAGTTGGCACAAATCCCAAGATAACAAGCTCAGTGCCTAGCATTAGGAAAGTTGACCTCCCAGTGCCCGGACAGGCTTGAGGACCCAAACCACAGGGCCCACATTCTCACTTTTGTTTCAGGCACTTCCAGTGTGGCCTCCAAGTATGAAGAGCTGGAGTGCCTTTATGCAGCCGTTGGGAAGGTCATCTATGAAGGACTCACCAACTATGAGAAGGCCACCAATGCAAATCCCTCCCAGCTCTTTGGTGAGTGTGTGTCTGCCTTGGTGCTTCTAGTAGTGGTTCCATTTGGCATTGATCTCTGTGTTCTCTGGACCAGCTTTCCTTCAGGGAAAGGCTCGGAATGTCAGGAGGAGCTTTGAGCTGATGTGTGCTGCAGGCATCTGTGTGTGGCCCGCTACACACACCATAGGCCACCATCCCCTGTGGTATTTGAGGGTAACACCCTCCACCTGACCAATATCTGGGCTTCCTCACTTCTTCCTGCCTCAGATGCAGGATGGGGTTGCTGGGGAATAGTCCCATGTTGCATGGATACTGCTGACCCAGTATCACGTCAAACACGAAGATGCTTTCAAAGCAGTGTACAAGTATGTATAACCACTGCCTTTTATACTATGCTCACCTGTTAGTAAGCCGCTCACCTATTACTAAGCCACTCACAAGACAAGAACTGGTCCCTGTCTGCTTGATGAGGCTCTGGCTGCCCCAGGTGAAATGAAAGTTGGTTTCTCAGGTAATCAGGCCAGCTAGTTCACTTTGACCTCCAGAGATCCCTAGAAGTCTAATGTGTAGATACTTTGCTTTTCCTGAAACACATCTGAGGAGGATTAGACTTTGGGTTAGTAATTTAAAATTTTTTAAAAACTCATTTATTGTATAAAATTTTGAAAGTACAAAGGAAGGACAACTAAAAGTTGCCTCTCTACTTATTAACATTCACCCTTAACATCTTGACACGTGTCTTTTTTCTGTATATACATGTATAAATGCATATACAGGAAGCCCTTATTACTGCAAACATTTCTATCTGAATTTGCAAACTGAATACATTATTTCCTCTGAGTTTCTTGCTCTCCAAACTCTTGCTACTTGCTATCTGAAATTCAGGAGCCAGAAAAATTTAGTTAAAATTGTATCCGTAATTGTTGAAGCTTGCCATCCCTATTCTGGAACCAGATCGATTAGATAGTTGAGGAATGCTTTTGTGACTTTTTTTGAAGTTGGGTCATACAGTAGATTCTGCTTTATAACCTGGCTTCCAGAGCATGAACATCTTGTTAATTCTCTAGAGGACTCTTTTAGAAGAGCTGATGACCGGTGGCCCTGCCTCCCTCCTGTGGGAGTGACAGCAGGCTGAGGGCAACACTGGGGCTGGTGCCTGGAGAACTGGTCACATCACTCCCCTCCCTGTTCTAGAGTCAGTTACCGACCCATCATCACCAAGTGTCACAGGTTCCCTCTTACGGAATCAGATTGATCATACATTCACCCTCTACTGAGAAATTGTACAAATCTGTGAGTATTGCACCTATAAACGGCAGATAAATACTCTTTCATTGGTCTGTAGTGGGAGCCATGAATATAAATTTAAAATTTAATGTGTAGGTCAGGTTCATTAAACTGTCAGGAAAGGTAACATTTTTTTTTTCATGTATTCCATGTTTATGCTCTGACGTTTTGCTGATTTTTATTGAGCTTTGGCAGTTTTACAGAATGAGTACAAGCTGGATTCTAAAATACTCATCATGTCCAGATAGTCTAGATTTTTTTTTTAAGGACTGTATTTCTTTCTTCTCTTTTTTTTTCCCCCTTGCCAAGCATATTATGGGACAAAAAACTTCACTTAGGATGGTTTGCTATAACCTAAAGATAAAATCCACACACAACCAAAGGTATGAACACTGTTTACCAAAGCATAAAAATTGGCTCTTGCACTTGATGTTGACCGTGCATTAAGAATTAATTCTTTGACATTAAGAATTAGAAGTATGGGGATCCCTGGGTGGCTCAGTGGTTTGGCACCTGCCTTTGGCCCAGGACGCGATCCTGGAGTCCCGGGATCGAGTCCCACGTCGGGCTTCCTGCATGGAGCCTGCTTCTCCCTCTGCCTGTGTCTCTGCCCCTCTCTCTCTCTCTCTCTCTCTCTCTCTCTCTGTGTGTGTGTCTGTCATAAATGAATAAATAAAATCTTAAAAAAAAAAATTTAGAAGTGAAAACACAGTGCTCTAAAGTGTAGCATATGCCATTCAAAAGCTTGGAATGTTGACATTTGGGGTTCACCTATACTTTTGTCAGAAAGGAGCACATTTTTGTTCAGCACATTTCAAAATGTTTTAAATATTCCATAAACACGGAATATGTGAAAAAAAAATGTTACCTTTCCTGACATTAACAAAAACAATTGTTAAAAAAACATTGTTTTTTTGTTTTTTTTTTTTACATTATAAAATGTTTTATTAACAAAAACACAAACTTCGAGGAACATGGTGCGTTTTAAAAACTAAGAAACTCATTCGTGAAGCACTGCTTGTGTGCACCACATATTCCAGACTTTTTCCAAGTAACATTCTATGTTATCAGTTTAGAAACAGAGCACTAAGTTCAGAGGGGTCTTATTTCTCACTGCTTGAAGTTTTAAGAAATATGCACTAAAGCACATTGTAAACCAGTGATATTTACAACAGCAGAAATGATAATTAACTTATAATAAGTTGCATTTTGGCTATGTTTCAAAGAATACTTAACAGGTCAACATCATTCTGTTCTTATTGGTCTTGTGTCTTGCACACAGTAGAAGACCAACAATCTAGTGATCAAGAACTTCAGATGAATAATGTAACCGCTTCTTTCAGTTCCAACACGTGCCAATTTCAGGCAGAAACCTTGGGTGTTGATACAGAAGCCAGTCTGGTATGACTGATGGCATGCTAACCCTTCAAACAAAACATCCCCAAGACAAAGTATTTGCTTTCCAGGTATAAACCATAAAAAAACAAAAAACAAAACAACAACAACAACAACAACAAAAAACAAAAACCACCAAAAAAAAAAAAAGAAAGAAAGAAAAAGGATCACAACAAGTGATCCATTTTTTTAAACTTTTCTTAAAAAAAAACAAAAAAAACACAAACCCAACAACCAACCAGCAAATTTCTGCCTTTTAGGGACCCTTATGATTCTCAAGTCAGCCTGCAGCAACAACCCAAGCTACATAGACAGGCTCATCTCGGTGTTCATGCGCTCCCTGCAGAAGATGGTCCGAGAGCACCTAAACCCACAGGCAGCATCGGGCAGCACAGAAGCCACCTCAGGTGATGGTTGTGGTCCCTGTGGGTTTTTGCAGGCCTTGTATCAAACCTCAGGGGTGCTGCTGTGTGATTGAATGCTGAACCGAATGTGAAGTCCTCTTGTGTTTATGCAGTGCCTTGTCCATTTGCTCTCAACAGAGAGGTTTTGAGCATCTTATTTAAAACCAAAGCAAGACTCGTTTTTAAAATGAATTAACTCCCAAATTTGTGAATGTAAGGATGAAGGAATTTTTAGGTGGCTACACATTTATGTGGAACATTCACCATTACACAAGGGCAATCTGCTGGTTTTGCTGTAAAACAGATTGCATCACTCGAGCTGTTAGGCCTGACGATGACTTAAATTACAGGTTCCAGGCCTGAGCTGTGGGCCCCAGGAACCTGCGTGATACATGGGTGTGGGTGGGAGCTGTGATTGGCACCACCATTAGAGGCAACTCGGTACAGAAGTGCCATGAATGTGGTTTCAGGGCTGGCTGAGTATGAGTCATCTGCCCTGGTCTATCCGCTCCACTGTCCCATCACCTGTGTGGAAGCTCTTAGAAGGCCACCCTCCCAGGCAGAGTAGCAGGGGAGTGGTGAGGTACCTCAGATCCCAGAGTTCTCACTGGAGAAAATATTGGGGAGGGGGAGTGATGGGCAGATTCCGACACTCCACGTCACACACAGTGGTTGCCTATGGAAACACTGAGTGTGGATTGTGGGGGTGTGTTCTTTTTCTCTGTATGAGCAGGAACAGGTGAACTAGTGATGCTGAGTCTGGAGCTGGTGAAAACACGCCTGGCCGTCATGAGCATGGAGATGAGGAAGAACTTCATTCAGGCCATCCTGACCTCCCTCATTGAAAAATCTCCTGATGCCAAGATCCTACGGGCTGTGGTGAAAATTGTGGAAGAGTGGGTTAAAAACAACTCCCCGATGGCAGCCAATCAGGTGAGCAGCCAGAGGGCTGTGCCCTGGCCAGGCAGCCACCTCCGTGTGTGTGTGTGTGTGTGTGTGTGTGTGTGTGTGTGTGTGTGTGTGTGTGTGTTTAAGCACAGCTTTCTTAGCTCTTCTCCTGAAGGTTCTCCAGCAAAACATTTTCTCCCCTCTGTGGCATTGACAGTATTCTTTCTTAAGATGAATTTTTCTCACTATGCTTAGCAGATTTTGACTGGAAGCTTGAAATAAGAGGTCAGTCCTCTTAATGTGGTTTTTTACTTGTATTAAAATGTTAAATGAACCTTACTTAGGTCTTTGTAGCGGTGTAAAGGTAAGACCCAAAAAATTAATAACAAGGGACTATTATTGAATTTCGTAAGATACTTGCAAACTTATAATTTCTTCTATAATTTAGTTGCTTTCTCTTCCTAGTGAGTTGCAGCCCCAAGGAAAATTAGATGGGTGGCTATCTTGATTTTAGACAATTTGCAGATACAGCGAGGATCTTTTTGTTCATAAATGACCTTGTCTTATTTTACTTGAAAAAATTACAGGAGGTTAAAAAAAAAGAGAGAGAGAGAGCAGATGGCTAGAATACTTTTGAATATGTCTTTTCTCAAATAGAAGTAATTGACCTTTTCTCTAAAATATATATATACATATATATATACACCCAATTCATATAGACGCCTACACTCCGGGAGAAGTCCATTTTGCTTGTGAAAATGATGGCCTACATAGAAAAGCGCTTTCCGGAGGACCTCGAATTAAATGCCCAATTTTTAGACCTCGTGAACTATGTCTACAGGTAATAACTGCGGTTAACCAATTATTGCATGTGTGTGTCCACATTGTGTCCTTTGACAAACTGATGTAACAATCTTTTCATGATTGTTAAATCTCAAATATCCATGTAAATACTAAATCTTGTAACATATTTTGGCATGATTAATGCACCTTTTGCTTGAATGCTACATCAGCTCAGGTTGATTTGTGATACACCCTTGGCTTTCATATTGGTGTTTTGGAATGTTGGTGCCCGCTTGTCTTCAGCTCACTGGCTTAAGGCCTGCAGAGGCCCCCGCTTGTGTGGCTCTTCACCCGGTGTTACTCCTTCCATTTCAGGGACGAGACCCTGTCTGGCAGTGAACTGACTGCAAAACTTGAGCCGGCCTTCCTCTCTGGGCTGCGTTGTGCCCAGCCTCTCATCAGGGCAAAGTTTTTCGAGGTTTTTGACAACTCAATGAAACGTCGGGTCTATGAGCGCCTGCTTTATGTGACCTGTTCCCAGAATTGGGAAGCCATGGGAAACCACTTCTGGATTAAGCAGTGTATTGAGGTAGGATGGGCTCAGCTCACCATCAGTGGCCAGGGCATTGAAACTAGGAGGTGTTAACATTGTCTAAGATGAATTGGAAACCTCCACTGTATTTATCTCTTCTAGGAAGAGACAAACACTTTTAAAGTTGTGCTTAAGTTGAAGGGTTTTTTTTTTTGTTTTTTTTTTAAGGGTGATTTTAAGCTCTTAGAAAATGGAATGGTTTTCCTTAGTTTATAGCTAAAGGGTTCATTTTCTTCAGATACGAAAATTGTAAATTCTATCTACATGTCCTTAAAGACACCATGAACTGGGATTGTCAGGTCCCGTCATTCTTAGAGCAGGAAGGTAGAGCAGCCAGGCCAGACCAGCCCAACAAAGCCATGGACTTTGATCCCTCAGTGTGAGGAATCAGGGTGCCAGTAACAGGGGCCTGGGTAGGCCAGTCAGACCGTTCTAGTGGGTGGTCGGATATTCATGACATTTCTGATAGGATTGTAGTGAGACTTCCAATTTCTTGTGTGTTACTGAAATCCGCTTTCATTGGCTTAGTTACCTGCCTACTGCACTAGGCAACCTAGTTTCCCATAGGTTATCAATGCTATGTGGATGATTCTAATCTGCTGGTGTGGAAGGTGTGAAACCCAAAGGTCACCACGTTACTTTGTCCAATGAGACCGAAGATAGCGAAGTTCTTTTCAGGGGAAGAAGGGCCTTGTGTACTGGGTGTCAGGGAGAGCTCATTGACATGTCTATGTTGGTACTGCACGTGCGTTTCATAATGGCATGTGTTTGGAACTTGGCTAATGGCCACACGGGCAGAGTTCCTGATTTGTTCATCTTTCATTCGAGAGACTCGGTTGCTGTTAGGTGCCAGGCCCTGGGTCGGGTACATCTTTCATACAAAGATGAAAACAACCTTAACCTGTGGTAGGTACACTGGAATTGATGGTGAAAGGACAGGTTATAGGGCACAAGCTGGGGATCTGCCGATCCTTCCCCCCATTTGTCCTCTCTGGTCTGTCACCAAGTGTTACCAGTTCAGGCCACCTGCTTCTCAGCCGTTCTTCTCCTTCCTCCCTTGTGTGGCCACCATCATTGCTCACAAGGATGACAAGAACAGTTTGCTCACTGTCAACACTTTCCTCCTACCCACCACAGTTTTGCTATTGTGACAGAATTGTCCTAAATAAAGGAGATTGTGTCACTTCTTGCCTTTGTACTTGGCACAAAATCAAACTTCCAGGATACAGTCTTTCTTGCCCCCGAGTGACCAGACTGTTGCCTCTCCCTCCAGCCCTGTGCTGACCTCCATCCTGCTGGCCTCTTGTGTTCTCACACAGGCAACATTCTTAACAGCAGGCTAGAGCAGGGTCCTTATTTTTCTTTTAGTCTCCCCATCTCATGGACATGTTATTACAGTGAGTATGTATGTGCCTTTTTGTTTGGGTTTGGTTTTGGGAATTTTTTGTTTGTTTTGTTTTTTAGTATGTGTCTGTTTATGTGTTGATATGGGTCTTATCCTTCCTCTGACACTTCAGCTCCACCGGAGCCTCACAGCACCAAGTGGGTACTCAAGAAATATTTGCCTCCAAAATGCAAGAGTGACTTAGTTGAGGGGCAGTGGCCAAGTGGTGAAGCATACTGGGATGTGGGGACTCATCAGGGAAGTGTTAGGTGTGAGTGTGGAGTGTCACGTTACAGAGAGTTTGTGAGCCACGCTGAGGAGCTTGTACTGTCCCCTCAGGGCCATGGGAAGCCACCAGGGGACACAGGAAGAAGAACACTCAGGTCAGCTTTGTGTAAAGAGACAGGTTTGAGAAGAGGAAGTCGATGAGTTAGGAACTTAGTCCATTCACGAGTTGAAGGCAGGTGGAAGCTCATCTGGTGGGGGAGAAAGGTAATGAATTTATGCTTAAACATGGAGTCAGAGGTCCTGAGTGAGTGGTGTCTGGAAGAGAGGTTCAGACTCTCCGTCTAAGCTGAGGAGAAGCAGACAGCAGAGTTGTGAGCCCAGGAGTCCACAGCAGGTGCACTCCAGTCAAGAGGACTAGGTCTTAACCATGGGTCCCTGCACCCCAAATGCCGGACAAATGTCCTAGGTTTGTCTGCTTTTTCATAAACTCTCTTCAGCTGCTTCTGGCAGTGTGTGAGAAGAGCACTCCCATTGGTACCAGCTGCCAAGGAGCTATGCTTCCATCCATCACCAACGTCATCAACCTGGCTGATAGCCACGACCGCGCAGCCTTCGCCATGGTCACACATGTCAAGCAGGAGCCTCGGGAGCGAGAGAACAGCGAGTCCAAAGAGGAGGTAATGCTCCAGATTGCATAGTGCCTCCTTCTCACAGCAATGTTTCTGTTTCCATTGATGAATTTTGTATCAGCCTTAGATTTTGGGGAGGTGGGACGGCAAGATTTGCATATTTAAAACCTGTCTCTACCTCAGAGTTCAGAATATGGTACTTGTGTTCAATTAGATTTTTCTTTCTTTTTTATTGAGATACAGTTGACATGAATTACATTAGATTCAGGTGTCCAACAGGATTCAGTATTAACTTGTATATGTTACTGAACAGTCACTACAGTAAGTCTAGTTAATATCTGTCACCACACAGTTACAAAAAAATATTTTTTTATAATGAGAACTTTTACTGTTTACTCTCTTAGCACCTTTCAAGTATCCAGTACAGTATTGTTAACTGTAGTCACCACGCTGTGCGTGACATCCCCAGGACTCACTTTATAACTGGAAGTTTGTACCTTTTGACCACCTTGACCCATTTTGCTCATTCCTGATCTCCCTGCCTCTGACAAGCACCAATCTGCTCTCTTATGAGATTGTGTGTGTGTATAAGATTCCACATGAGTGAGATCATATGGTATTTGACTTATTTCACTTAGCAAAATGTCCTCAAGATCCATTCATGTTGTTGTAAATGGCAAGATTTATTTATTTATTTTTTTTTATGGCTAAAGAATACTGCAACATATGTATATACACACCATGCCTTCATTATCCGTTCTTCTGTTGGTGGAGACTTGGGTTGAATTGATAAGCATCTCGTAATGCCATTTAATTTTGAGATAGGTCACTTTATCATGAGCTAGTGCTGCTTAGTATAGGATATCCTAGTGTTTGGTGATTTTTCTCTCCAAGTGAAAGGTAGCGCATGTTGTGTTAGCACTACTCTAGGGAGGAATACCCACCATGGCTCCAGGGGGTTCCAACCAACAGCTTGCTGTGAACCTCCTGAATCTCCATCTCATCCTGGCAGGGGCAGCCCTGGAGCCAAGAACTGGCCATTATGTCTTAATGGCCCTTAACACTCCAAGAGGAATGGCTCCCAGCATAGAAATTTAAATTGTGTCTCCTTTAGGTTGTTGGCTGTCAGAAGCTATCTCTCCTTGGAGTGTTGGGTTTTAGAAGTAGTCATCCACAGGTGCCCAAGTGGCACAATTGGTTGAGCATCTGACTCTTGCTTTCGGCTCAGGTCTCAGCTCAGGTCACAATCTCAAGGTGGTAAGACTGGCCAGCATCAGGCCCCACACTCAGCAGGGAGTCTGCTTCCCCTTCTCCCTCTGTGTCCCTCTCCCCTTGCTCACACAAGTGCCCACACATTCTCTCTAAGAAATAAAATCTTAAAAAAAAAAAAAAAAAAAAAAGGCAGCTGCAGCCAGTATTAAAGGAGGAGGCACCTTCTTTGCTTTAAAAGGGATAGCTTAAGGGCAGCCCCAGTCGCTCAGCAGTTTAGCGCTGCCTTCAGTCCAGGTTGTGATCCTGGAGACTCAGAATCGAGTCCCACATCAGGCTCCCTGCATGGAGCCTGCTTTGCCCTCTGCCTGTGTCTGTGCCTCTCTCTCGCTCTCTCTTTCTGTGTCTCTCATGAATAAATAAATAAATAAAATCTTAAGAAAAAAAAAAAGGATAGCTTGATCCCTCTTCTACATGTAGGATATCTACTCATTAACAAATGAGAATTTAAACTTTTCTTCTCTCTTGCTAAACACTAGATCATTTAGTGATATGATCTTTTCCTTCTGTAATTCTGTGTGAACTAAATTACCTACTTTGAAGAGATTCTTCTGCCTTTTCAAGGACACATACCAAATGGGGATAACTTGATTTGGAGGCTGGTTTGATGACTAGATTTTGGCTGTGACTTCTCAGAAGCTTCAGACAGAAATAAGATTTATTCCTTTTGGAAATAAGTTCTATAAAACATTGTGCCAACAGATTCTGCACAGTGACCCTGACAATATTCTTAATCTGAATGAGGAAGACAACAATTGCATTGTGAGGATATGACGGGCTGTAATTCTTTTAGTGCCTTATATTTATTATTTTTACTGTTTAAAGTTTATACTTTATTTTTCATTTTACTTAACCCAATCTAAATAGGAGAGCAAAACAGTGACCTTTCCTTAGTGTTGTTTTGGCTTTTTTCCTTCTCCCCTTTAGTGTTACATAAAAAAAAGAGAGTTCTGATCTAGTTAATCCGCTTGTTATTTTAGAACTTAAGATTATTTAAATAATTATAAATTTCCAGGAACCTGACTAAAATTTTACTTGCCAAAAATGTAACAAGAAGCTTGTAAGAGTCCTGTTTGTTTTGTTTTCTTCAACCATTTGATCTTTTGGTTTTACCTATTTGTGTTTTGTTTTGCAGGATGTAGAGATTGATATTGAGCTGGCTCCTGGTGACCAGACCAGCACACCCAAAACCAAAGAACTTTCTGAAAAGGACATTGGGAACCAGCTGCACATGTTAACCAATAGACACGACAAGTTCCTTGATACTCTCCGGGAAGTGAAGGTCTGTGTGCAAGTTCAGAGGGAGGGTGGTTCTTTTTCCCCCACTAAATATATTGAATCCTAAAGTAGGATTATGCCACAGTGACGTGAAACTGTCTTCTACAAGTTATAGGTAGCTTTCTTTCCTTTCTCAATTGACACCATCATAGTTCCATGAGACTCTAAAGTGGATATTCTCTATAAAGATTTGAGAAACAAGTCTCAAACAAATCTTTATAGCATCTTGTGGGAGAAAATAAGAAAAAGAAGTTAATTTTTCCACTGCTACCCTTTGAAAGAAATGGTAAAATTGTTTACTAAATATATGATGAAAAATACATGATTATTTTTCAAGTGCAGTAAAAGGGAAGAAATGAGAATAGGTTAACATGGTAAACAAAGTCTATGTCACTGTGCAAGGAGAGGTCCTCCAAGTGTATCTAAACTCTCACTTCCACAAACTCTCAGGTTAATTGTTAGGTGTAATCATTTCTAGTTAAAGATTAAGAGAATCCAGGGGCACCTGGTGGGTGGGTTCAGTTGCTTAAGTATCTGCCTTCGGCTCAGGTCCTGATCTCAAGGTCCTGGGATGGAGCCCCATAATTGGGCTCCCTGCTCAGCAGAAGTCCGAATCTCCCTCTCCTTCTGCTCCTTCCCCACTCATGCATGCACACACTCTCTCTTAAATAAATCAAAATCTTTAAACAAAAAAAAACTAGGAGAATTAGTTAAGGTTCCATATGTCAAGTTCATTTTGAGGAGTATTACAAAGAAACAGTGATGATTCTGTTCATATCGTGAGCCTAGGTGAAAAAAAATTAGAAACTACTTCTCACAAATAGTTTCAACATGTAATTTCTCTGGTAACCTACCCTGATTTTGTGTATTAAATCAACCTTTGAGCTTTTATATCTGAGTAATTATTTATGTGTTGATAAACATATAACACTTGGTCTTCTGGTGCATGGGACAGAAATCAGCATCCTTAACGTGTAGATGGAAGGTTCTCTCATTTACAGACTGAAGACTTTACCAGGCCCCTGTCCCTCTTGTCATCACTGTCAGGAGGAGGGATGGAGGATCTATGCCCCCAAACCTAAAGGCCTTTCTTGGCTAACAGTCATCACAATAAGTCCCCATGTAGATATTGACTTACTGGTTGCTTTGGCATGAGTGTAACGATCAGCTCGTTGTAGAAATCCGAGTACATTATAGCAATACTGAATAACTGAATGAAATAGACAAGAGGAGCCAGCCCTCATGGAGCCTTTGTTATAGTAGGGAAAGTAATAAACAGAAAGAAATAAAGTCAGTATGTACTGTGTCAGGTGATGAGTGCTACAGAGAATAGCAAAGCCGCCAGGTGGCTTAGGGAGTCACAGGGAATGGTGTTCATGTTACTATATCATGTGTTTATAGAAGTCATTTTTTTTAGAGCAAAGTAGGGTTCTAAATCACTGCATTTTTGTAAGTCAGTTTAGCCCTGACATTTTCATTCTCGAAGCTCCTTGACCTGTGAAGTGGACAGGGGCCAGTCGGCACTTCCAGGCTGTTTGTTTCTAAGTCTAGAGGGACTAAGAAGCATCCAGACAGGTCCTTCACGAAACCAGGCACACTTGCTCTCTTTTCTGCTGTGGGCATCTTGTCCCAGAATTGACCATTTTATTCCTTGGGACATCTGTGGAAGCCAGTGTCCCCTCCCTAATCTCCCTGGTATTGTAGGGCCACCACAGCATGCACACACGTATTTACCTCTCTCTATGGGATTGTGTGAATGAGAACAAGCCAGGAACCTATAGAATCCCCCATCTGCCCTCGAGACAAGTGTCTTTATTGGCAGGTCTGTGATCATGTGTGGCCCTTCAGTGCTTTGGCCTCTGCTAAATTGACCTGGAGCCAGGAGGCAGCTGACATAGTGGCCAAGGAGGAGGGACCACCCATGTGAGGTCATCCAGGCTCATTTTATCATGGTCTTCTTCATGGGGTGGTCTATTACCAGCAAGGAGCATTCATTATTTAAATGTCTTCACTCATTTTCTTTAAAATATTATATCTTTGCTTTCTGCATTTTTGGTAGATAGGAATATGGGAGTGATTTTCTTTCTTCGATTTGCCGTTGAAGTAAGGATAGCATAATTATGACCCCCCATCACTGGAGCCCTGTCTCTGTGAGGAGGTGGGCTCCACTGGCCCAGGAGGCTTCAAGCCAGCTGCAAACCTGCCTGTTGATAGGAAGTATTGGCAGCTAATTCAGACTTCCAGAAACAGCAAAGCTGTGGACAAAGCCAGAGGCATCTGTGGATTTGGTTTAGTTTTTGGGCCCTGAGTTTCCTACCCTGACCCCTCTTGCAGGGCAGGGCAAGCATCCTGTTCCAGGCCAGGCTGCTCACTGTCCACTCTTGCCCACGGTCAGCTGCACAGACTCTTGAGTTCTCTCAGTCCCTGATTTGTTCTTCACAGTTGTACTTTTTGGCCAGTGACTTACCTCCTATGCATGTGCTCCTCCTCTTTTCTTTTTCACGTTTCCAGTGGCCTCTGCTTTGGTGGCATCTCTGTGCCTCTCGTTTGCACATCTGCACCAGCCTTGCATTTGCCCTTCTCAGATAATTGAAAGGTAAAAAAAAAAAAAAAAAAAAGTAGGCATATCACTAGCTGCTAAGCACACCATGGGTTCCTGATGCTCAGAATCTGTGTTTTTGCTCTGACATGACACTTGCTCAATCTGTGAACGTTTGAAAGTGGAGGAATGTCTGATAAAGCATGAGACAGTAGTGTCCTGAGCTTGGACATATGAAGCACCCGCATGGCCACATGAATCTTTGTTGTTTCTGTAGACGGGAGCACTGCTCAGCGCTTTTGTCCAGCTGTGTCACATTTCAACAACACTGGCAGAAAAGACATGGGTCCAACTTTTTCCCAGATTGTGGAAAATTCTGTCTGACAGACAGCAACACGTGAGTATATATTTTAAATCCTGTTTCAGGGGGGCACTTGGGTGGGTCAGTAGTTGAGCATATTTGCCTTTGATTCAGGGCGTGGGATCGAGTCCCACATTGGGCTTCCCGCAGGAAGTCTGCGTCTCTCTCTATATATGTCTTTCATAAATAAATAAAATCTTTAAAACTATAAATAAACCCCGTTTTGGAAAATGTAGTTTTAGGTTTTGATAAATATTGTGAAAGAAAGGTCTCTAAGCTTCACAGGACAAGGAAACTGCTCACTGTAATCTAATAAGTGAATTCTCCAAAATCCTATCAGATGCTACATAAGATAGTGAAGACTTCAGTTGCCATGCTCTTTGGTTTCAGGCTCTGGCCGGTGAGATTAGCCCGTTCTTGTGTAGTGGCAGCCATCAGGTGCAGCGTGATTGTCAGCCCAGCGCGTTGAACTGCTTTGTGGAGGCCATGTCCCAGTGTGTGCCCCCGATCCCCATCAGACCCTGCGTTCTGAAGTACTTGGGGAAGACGCACAACCTTTGGTTCCGCTCCACGTTAATGCTAGAGCACCAGGCTTTTGAGAAAGGTCTGAGTCTTCAGATTAAGCCAAAACAAACAACGGAGTTTTATGAGCAGGAGAGCATAACACCACCACAGCAGGTGAGCCCCGCCTCTCTGTCGTCTTGGCCGGTGATCTCCCCATTCTAGTAAACCTCTCCCCAGGTATTTTAAGTTACAGCACAGTGAAGTTGCTTTATTGGGAAGAAAATGTTTTTGTCACAAGCTCTTAAGAAACCATGCTCTGTTTTCAGGAGATACTGGACTCCCTTGCTGAACTGTACTCCTTGTTACAAGAGGAAGATATGTGGGCTGGGCTGTGGCAGAAGCGCTGCAAGTACTCTGAGACTGCGACTGCCATTGCATACGAGCAGCACGGGTTCTTTGAGCAGGTAGACACCAGAGGCCCGTCCCCTGGCCAGGCCGTGGACTTGAGGAGAAGTCGTTTCTAACGTTCTCAAGTCAGGGTTCATACTAGATAAATTCACTGGTTTATTTCAAGCGTTTATCTTACATATAAAGACCCTTTGATTGGAGTCTCCGTTTAAGAGAAACCTACGTGTAGGACGTGAACATTTTTGAAACTCAGTCCTGAACCTTTTAACATTAGATGCTAAATGTGGATGCATTTTATCTGCAGTCAGTGGTCCTGTTGGAAATGGCAGGTAGATTGTAGTTAGTGTTTAAACTTTAATCCTCACGTTTGTCCTTCATTGAAGTGTGGCCACCATCCCAGGATATGGGTCTCAGTCCCATGGTAGGGGTACTGAGCCACAGAAACACCAGAAGCACAGGCATGAGCTGTGCCTTCTGCTGTCCTTGCTGAAGGACAGAGAGATGTGCCCCGGGGCGCGGCAGTCTCTGTTGGCTGCATCTGTCCTGTGGGGGATTATGTGGCGCCTCTGTTCCCTGCATGTGCAGAGCCTCAGGTGGCAGTGATCTTATAGAGAACCATGTAGGCTGCCCCCAGACCTGAGTTCCAGCTTGCCCTAAGTAATTGAAAGCATTATTAACTTCCTCAGGCACAAGAATCTTACGAAAAGGCGATGGACAAAGCCAAGAAGGAGCATGAGAGGAGTAATGCATCCCCTGCTATTTTTCCAGAATACCAGCTCTGGGAGGACCATTGGATTCGGTAGGCCCAAGTGCTTGACGTACTCAGGAGTCTGTTAGGGAAACTGGTAGAAGAAAAGTCTCTGAAATTTTCTAGTAATGAGTGCTGTTAAAGGGGAGCTTTGCTATTTTCTTTATGGCCTTAGAAGGAAAAGAACAATCTCAGAACAGCATTAAATATGTGACTAATTAAAAGCGACCATTGGAGAAACAAACGATCTCTGCCTCCCCACAAGCTCTGGTACTTTGGACTTTGCTGTGTGGTGGGTGGCTCTAGGTGTTCCAGGGGGTCAGTGTATTTCAGAGAGCTGGGGGCTCATTGCAGTGGGCACCTTGCAAGCCCACCCTTTGCCCTGTAGGGGGGATTTTTTTTTTCCCCTGCAGAATGGCAGTAAACAACTTAAAATCTTACACTTTACCCTCTCTGAATCTGTGAGTGTGTTGGTAATTGAACTTGCTCTTGAATCCCTGGTCTTCCAGGTGTTCTAAGGAGCTGAACCAGTGGGAAGCCTTGACGGAATACGGCCAGTCCAAAGGTCACATAAACCCTTACCTGGTCCTGGAGTGTGCTTGGCGGGTGTCCAACTGGACAGCCATGAAGGAGGCATTGGTGCAGGTGAGACACCCTCCCAACCACCAAGTGCCCCTCCCAGAGTCAGATGATGATCTCGGCAGCTGTGTGTGGTCCTTTCATGAAGCCGTGGATCTCTAGCAAGTTCTCGTCACTTAGAACAAGCTGGGCAGTTTGGCAGGTGAAAGATAGCTCTTGGGAAACAAGTGTTATTTTTGGTTCTCTCTTAACACTTCCCAGATTTGTGCAATTTGGGAGTTAGATTAAGCATTCGTTTGTTGTGGTGGAACTGGTGCAAGAGTGCTGCTGGAGGTGAGCGCAGCAAGGGTGAATCATGCACTGGGCCTGGTAGGTTAGTAGCTGCTGTCGGCAGGTATCTGCTGAATGAAGCATTGTTGTATTGAGAACATGTTCTGTGGTGGAAGTGAAGTATAAGTGAAGCTGAGTCATGAGTTTGAGTTCCACAGTTTTTAAATTAACTTCCATCCGGAGGAATTCGGTGCACAGCGGGAGAGTGAGCCCAAAAGCCCTGTTCTCTTTTTCCTACCAGGGGGAATCCAAAAGCCACAGTCTTGGACAGCACAGCTCTCTGTCATCTGAGCCCCATGAAAGGTTATGATTTTTGCCTTAGACGGTCTTCAGAGGCAGCCATTACTGTTGCTCTTTATCATTTCCTATATCTGGGCCCTTCCCTCATATTCTCCCTCAGCCCCTTTCCCTGCTTCTGCTCCTCATCTTTCTACCTTTTCCATGTGGTATTCATGGTTGGAGTGGAGGGTGGAGGAAGTGTGTCATCCTGTTCTCACCTGCCCTTTTACCCAGCAGGACTCGTTTGTTCCCTTCTTGTAATATGAAGTTCTCTTCTCGTAAAACACATCCTGAGATTATAGTTACTGTCTTTGAAATGATGAACCTGAAATTTTAACCAGTCTCATGGCTACCATGTTTATGTCATTACAGATGTCACTTTTTAACAAACATGGAACATGTAAAAGATGGTAGAACTGAGAAAGTGAACCACAGGGGGTGGAGATAGCTCAAGGCTTGCATTTGGGTCTGGGATCTGGAAACTGCTCATTTGATGCAGGGAGTTTATGCCAGATGTATGTAACCAATTACATCAGTAAAATGTATATCTTGTTTGTAACAAAATGCATTTATAATGGATTGTTATTTCTTTGCTCTGATAAAGGTTCTGCTGAGTAAATATTTATAGCTCACTCTGGCATTTCCTTTCTTCTCCCTTTCCAGGGTTTCACTTAGCTGGATTCATGTAGTGTCATGCTGTCTGTAGGGCTGAGAAATGACTTTTTTCTTTCAGAAACCCTTAATTTTCTAAAAACTGTAATGCTTTTACTGATTAGAAAAAGTTCAAAGTATATGAATAAACATTCTGGGTAGTCTGTAGTAAATTCAGATAGTCTTGGTCCAAATAGATGGTCCAAAATTATGTACTCGTTTACTGATATGTTAAGGAAAAACCCCCTCAGGTTACTTCTGATTTTGTTCTGTGCATTATGATTTCAGGACTGCTTAAAGAAGTATGATTGTTTCTAGGTTTGATATACTCGATGGAGGGTAGCTTGTTTTGGGGGGTGAGAAAATAGGAGATGCCTTTGTTCTTAGTGTTATGGAAGACAGATGTGGTGATTGACAGAAGCCCATCTTGAATAGTGTTTAAGCCCAGAAAGTGTGAGATTGGTATGATTTTAGAGGATCACGTTGGAAGCAGATGTTTTGACAAGTTTGTCTTCCTAAATTTCTTCATTGTTGGATTATTGAGATAGAAGAGAGGCCATGAGTGTGAATGTCCTTTAAAGAAGTAAGATGTAAAAAAATAAAATAAAATAAAATAAAAAAATAAAGAAGTAAGATGTCAAAAAAATAAGCCAAAGAGTTACATAAATGCAGGATGGCACCATCATCATCATTATACTTAATATCATTCAGGCAGATAGTATTTTGGCACTAAAATGTGTGTAATTTTTTATCATTACCGAAAGCTGCTTCAAAACAAATGTTACGTTGATTTTGTGACAGCAAATTCTATAAAATACTTTCAACAGATATATCCTTTGTTCTTACACACAGAGATTATTTTTGAAAAGGCCTTCATTTTTATCACTTATGTTTGTAAATAACTGTTAGAGATTGATAAACTGAGATGAGTTCTAGTGCTTTAAGGTTTTTTTTTTTTTAATAAGCAATGTTTTCACATTTATTTTTTCTTTTCACATTTAAATACCCAAGTATCTTTTTTTTTTTTTTAAGATTTTATTTATTCATGAGAGAGGCAGAGACATAGGCAGAGGGAGAAATAGGTCCATGCAGGAGGCCCGATGCCAGACTCGATCCTGGGGCTCTGGGATCATGCCCTGCACCAAAAGCAGATGCTCAACTGCTGAGCCACCCAGGCATCCCATCTAGTGCTTTCTTTAAAAGGTTAGGCAAACAGCTTGCAAGGGCAAGAAGTGGTGAGCACATGGAACTTTTATGGGCTCTGAGCCAGGTGGGAGTGGGGGCAGGCTCAGAACCAGGGAGAGGAAATGTGACAGCTCTGGGCTCTCCTTCATGATAGAACTGACAACCAAGATGTGAAAACTCTGGGGGAGATTTTATTTTATTTTATTTATTTTTTTTGGGGGGGGGAGATTTTATAGTAGGTAACAGAGTGTGGCTTTTGAATGACAGTCCAATTTATGTTCTCTTCTTATCAGTCAGAATTGTTGCCTTTTGCTTTCTTGTAATGTGGAACAAATTGGATTGATGTCCTAGGATAACAATACGAATTGGAAACAATTCCAAATTGTATTTATCAGAGTGGAGATGAACATATGTTTAATACTTTGGAAATTTGCTGACTGACTTTGTAGCCAAGTGGTGATTGTTAATCTGGCCTGTCACAACAGGGTTGATTGGTTTCTCTCTTTTCTGGAACTGCTGATGACTTAAGGCAAAGAACCTATAGAGATTGGCTACTCACTAGTATTTGGAAAAGGAAAGTATTCAGAAAAATGCAGTCTAAATGCATGACTTCTCTAAAGAAAGTAAGCATTTATTCATAGCTTAATTTCTGTCTATTGCCTTGCATAATTGGCTATAAAAAAATTGGCTTGCATTTTTGACCCTTCACATTGAGAGGAAAATTGCCCATTGCTTCCCATGTGATGTTCTTTCACCACCAGGTGGAAGTAAGTTGTCCCAAAGAGATGGCTTGGAAAGTCAACATGTACCGTGGATACCTGGCTATTTGCCACCCCGAGGAGCAGCAGCTCAGCTTCATCGAGCGCCTGGTGGAAATGGCAAGCAGTTTGGCCATCCGTGAGTGGCGGCGGCTGCCCCATGTGGTGTCCCACGTGCATACGCCTCTTCTCCAGGTGGGTGAGGCACGCTTACCCAGGAGTCTTGTGGGCTTGTCGCTGCATCCCACCTCCTGTCCAGGCAGGCGTAGGTCCATAAACCGAGCTGGACGGCAGGAAGGAAAATCCTTCCATTCATCTTGTCCTCTCTCATTTAAACTCGTTCTCAGTAAAAGAAAGGCCAGGGTCAAAATATAGAGAAATAAAATGTTGCGTCTCATTTTTAGAGCTTCCATGGGATGTAAATGACAGAGGACGTTTAAGAAGTGATTTTGATGATTCTCATTTTTGCTCTAAGCATTTTCTTTAATGCCCATTATACCCCATCAGTGTGATGCCACTGTGCAACATGAGACTGCAGAGTGCTGGTTGCATAGCCTGCGCCTTAGCCTCTTCCTTGCTGGATCATCTGCACTGTTTCTGATGGTTCATTCCAGCCACACAGGCCACCTTCACTTGCCAGGCTCTGACACAGGCTCTCCTACAGCCCCTCGCACACAGTGCTCCTCTGCACAGATTGTACTTCTCCCACCTCTCTGCCTGACCTTGAGGATCCATATAAGCAGGAAGTGATGGCTAAGGCATAACTGAAAATTGCCCAGCTGAGTGTTGAATGCAGGCCACAGCAGGCACACGGCCCCTTAGCAAATGCTGAGCGACTTGGTGGTTCTGGTCGTTCACTTACATCTCTGGCTCCCTGGCTGGCCACTAAGCCAACCGAGCATAGACTTAAGTGGTTGCGTTCTACATACAATAGAATAGAGTAGTGTACCAGCATACTTAGTGGGGGTCCCAGAGGAAATGGAGCCAGAAGAGGGGCCAGAAGGAGTATTGGAAGAAATTATGCCTGAAAACTGCCCAAATTTGATAAAGAAACTAATTTTATTTATAAAGGAGATACACAAATGAGCTTATATGCGCGGGAAAAATTGCTCATCATTTGTCCTTAGGGAAATGCAAATTAAAACCACAGTGAGATATCTCCTATCCCCTACGCTGCTGGAATAAAGACAATAATGAGAGTTGGTAAGGATGTGGAGAAATTGGAACTGATGGGATTGTAAAATAGACTGGAAATACTCTGACAGTTCCTTAAAATACTAAGTACGGAATTCCTGTAGGATAGCAGTTTTGATCCTAGAGAAATTAAAACATGACCATACAAACACTGGTCCACTGATGTTCATGACAGCAATATCCAATAATGGCCAAAATGTGGAAACTGCCCAGATGGCCACCACCTGTTAAATCAATAAACAGTGGCAGATCCAGGCAGCCGACTGGCATTCGGCAAAGGCCCATTGCAGCAAGGGTGAGCCTTAGCAACACACTGAGTGGAGAAGTGGGCACAGAGGGATGCATGCTGTATTGCATCTGTGAGGAGTGTCAAGGATGGGGAAATGTGCTGAAATGATGCAGATCCCACCCTGCGGCAGGAAAGAGGATGGGAAGAGGCTGCTGGCAGATCCAGGGCCACTTTTGGGAATAAGGTAGGCGTTCCCATGTACAGATGAAGATTATATGACTTCGGGAACGTCCTAGAAACTACTGAATTGTACACTATAAAGGGAATTTCAGTGATGTTTTAATTGTATCTCAGTGAAGCTGTTGTAAAACACATACTGCACTGTTGTGCTTTCAGTAAGCTCTTGGCAAGAAAAGTGTGCAGAAAACTGAAGGTAGGGATCCCTGGGTGGCACAGCGGTTTGGCGCCTGCCTTTGGCCCAGGGCGCGATCCTGGAGACCCGGGATCGAATCCCACGTCAGGCTCCCGGTGCATGGAGCCTGCTTCTCCCTCTGTCTGTGTCTCTGCCTCTCTCTCTCTCTCTCTCTCTCTCTCTCTCTCTCTGTGACTATCATAAATAAATAAAAATTTAAAAAAATACATTAAAAAAAAGAAAACTGAAGGTAATGCACTGAACTCAAGGCACAGATGGAAAGTGGAGCTTCTTGCAGGCAGTGTCTGCAGTTAAGATCAGTCAGTAGGCCAGCAAGTACTAAATCTAGGTGCTGTGCTCAGGAGGTTCTAATAAGTTTAAAACCGAGATTCTGCTCCAGAAGAGTGTCCAGCTGGAAAGGGAGGACAGCCATAAGAGGCAAAATTTAAAACGAGGGAGACTGATTCGGTGCCATGCAGTAGGGTGGAGAGTGAACATGGGATTTAGTGAAGGGAGAGAACCCCATGGGAGGGGAGTGGAACCTTATGGGTGGGTAGACTTGGGATGGGCTCAAAGTTGTGGCCAGGGCATTTGGAGCCAGCAGCTCATCTGGGGTGTAAAGGGGACAGACTCGTGAGGGACGTGATAGAAAGCATATGTGCCAGCCCAAAGGGATCGCCCAAACCATGTTTTGAGATGCTTAGTATGGCCATGGGGTTTAAGTGTGGCTGGAGACCCTGAGGGCCGATGGACCAGACTATTCTGACCTGAGCCTTCAGTAGGAGAGCCTGGCTTAGTTGATGGCAAAGGGAATAATAAAGAGACAGTTTGGGGAGCTACCCGTTAGTGAAGTGTGCTGCCTGCACCACTGTGCTCCCTCTCCTATCTCACAGTAGCCACAGAGCTGAGTTTTTTGTTGTTGTTGTCTTTTCTTTTCTTTTCAAGATTTTATTCATTCATGAGAGACAGGCAGAGAGAGAGAAGCAGGCATAGGGAGCCTGATGCGGGACTCAATCCCTGGGATCTCGACCTGAGCCAAGGGCAGACACTCAACCACTGAGCCACCCAGGTGCCCCACAGCTGAGCTTTTAAAAGTGGGGGGATCACAAGAGCAGAGTTTAGGGTGAGGAGTAGACAAAATGTGGATTTGCGGTATCTGGACAAGCTCGAGTGCTTCCTTCAGTATAAGTGAGTCATGAAAGCTTTACAGTCACCAGATAGCTGATGGACTCTGGTTTATTTTCCTCATCTACTTCTTATCCTGCTGCTCACTGTGGAATCCCTTCTGGTCCCATTCAGGCAGCCCAGCAGATCATTGAACTGCAAGAAGCCGCACAAATAAATGCTGGCTTACAGCCGACCAACCTGGGCAGGAACAACAGCCTGCATGACATGAAGACAGTGGTGAAGACGTGGAGGAACAGGCTGCCCATCGTGTCTGACGACTTGTCGCACTGGAGCAGCGTGTTCATGTGGAGGCAGCATCATTACCAGGGTAAACCCACCTGGTCCAGCATGCATTCATCATGTAATTTTCCAGACATCCCACTGTTCTGCTTTCGTGTCTTGGTTTTGTTGTGGGTTTGGTTTTTTTTGTTTTTGTTTTTTCTTTCACCAGATGTTCTATTTTCTGGCAGGTTTGGTAGGTGGTGGTTGGTCTGGTGAGGGTAAAGGTGAGGGCAGTGAGAGACGAGGAGCTTCTCCCCACCTGCTAATGCTTCTCTGGTGAGAACAGTTCCCACTGGGAGTACAGACGGTGGGATCTGAGCTCCAGGGTGTGGCGCTCATGGCGGAGGCACCCTGAGAAGATGCTGCTTGACAGTGGCTTGTGGAGCCTTCTCCAGGTGTCCTGGTCCTCTCTGCTCCTCCCTTCAAGCTGTCAAGCACCTCTTCAGAGCCACCTTTCTGATTTAGTTAGCCACGATGCTAATGCTCAGCCATTAGGCAGTGCTGCTTAACCTCTTATTTTTATATAAAATATCTTCCTTGTATAAAACCCAAGGAAAAGCAATGAAGGTTTGTCACAGAGCTTCCCGTTTTCATAAGCCACATGTGCGTGTTTTTTATTTTTTATTCAAGCCTTATTGCGGAACACTTTGAGAAATGTTTGGCAGGGACTGATAGCTCTTTTCTTTGCTCTCTAGCTATTGTAACTGCCTATGAAAACAGTTCTCAGCATGACCCAAGTTCAAACAACGCCATGCTTGGGGTTCACGCATCTGCATCGGCGATCATCCAGTATGGGAAGATCGCCCGTAAACAAGGACTGGTCAACGTAGCTCTGGACATACTAAGTCGCATTCATACTATTCCAACTGTGCCTATCGTTGATTGCTTCCAGAAGATTCGACAGCAAGTCAAATGCTACCTCCAGCTGGCGGGAGTCATGGGGAAAAACGAGTGTATGCAGGTAGAGTGTCAACGGAAGCTGGTGCCTACCCCCTCTGCTGAGGAGGTCTGGTGGAGTACAAGTACCCATATGGAAACTCCTGGTACAGAAAGCAGGAAAGGAGGGTCAGAACTTTATATAAACACAGCATTATTAGCAGGAAACAGTCCCTTCACAACTAGAAAGGGAAAAGATACCACTTGAGTGTTGAAGGACCACTTTATGGTTTCTGTTTCACCTTGTCCTTGGTTAATATATTTAAGGAGAGAAAATGAAAAACAGCAGGATTATGGATGTAAAAGTAGATTTTGATGATGTTGAGAGGAATATTAATGAAAACAGTGAAACGGACTTAGGCATACAAAGCTTTGGAAGAAAATATCTTTAAGGTATCAGGATCGAATGTGGCATTTAGCGATTCCGTTGAAGTATGCTTGTCAGGCAAGAACTGTTCATGGTAGCAAGTTGGCTCTCAACTTAAGTTGCTTGTCGATGACCCTTAGGACTTACTACCTAGAGAAATATTTTAATGCTGTTTTAACATCACTGTCTAAAAATTTCAAGAGCTTTTTTCCTTTTTTTTTTTAAACAGGGTCTTGAAGTTATTGAATCCACAAACTTGAAATACTTTACAAAAGAGATGACAGCTGAATTTTACGCACTGAAGGGAATGTTCTTGGCTCAGATCAACAAGTATGTATGTTATACAGGAGGAGAAAAATTCATCAACTTAGTTATAACTTGAAGTCATTGTGAAGCTGCAGCTTAAAGTCGGTATGATTTAGTGATAGTTGTCAGAGATGATTCTCCAGGTAGTCTGTCTCTGTGAAGATAGTAACTTAGAGCAGATTGATTAGCCAGTTTGATGTGTAGTACTTAAAGACACTTTTTAGAAATGAATTGCTTAAACACAGAACTGAGAACATAAATACATTTCCCCATTTTCATAGCATGACATTTTGGACTAGAGTTGATTTGATTCCTTTTATGGAAACAGTTCTTATTTTAGAACGGGGTCAGTCAGCTCTGACCTGCAGGCCAAATTCGGCCAGCATCTGGTTTTTGTAAATGATGTCTTGGAACACACCCATCCTCACTGATGTTGTCTATGGCTGCTTTCACACTATAGCCACAGAACGGAGTAGCTGTGACAAATTGTTTGGCCCACAAAGCAGAAATCCATTTAGTGTCTGGCCCATTACAGAAAAAGGTCCTAGAACCCTGCTTTAGAGAAATGAACATGAGATGAAATTTTGTTAAAAGGGTACTGATGAAATATATTAAGATGCTGCTTATTGCCATATGTAGAGCTGTAAAGCCCACTTTTTACATTTCAATAAAAGGGGTTGCATTTTTAGCTTATTTTAAATAAGGAAGTGATATTGTCAAGATAAAATTTTTTTTTAACATTTCAAATTCACGTGACCTAAAATACACCATTCAGAAGTGTACAGTTCAGTGGGTTTAGCACATTAATGGTGTTGTACAACCATCACCACCTGCTAATTGTAAAACATTTCCATTATCCTCAAAAGAAACCATATACCTGTTAGCAGTCACTCCCTGTTTTCTCCTTCCTTTGTACCCTGACATCCACTAATCTTTCTATCTCTGTGATGTTCTTGTTCTGAACATTTTGTTTTGTTTTTTAAAGATTTTTTTATTCATGAGAAACACAGAGAAAGCGAGAGCGGCAGAGGGAGAAGCAGGCTCCATGCAGGGAGCCTGACTTGGGACTTGATCCTGGGTCTCCAGGATCAGGCCCTGGGCTGAAGGCGGTGCTAAACCGCTGAGCCACCCAGGCTGCCCTATTTTGAACATTTTGAATAAATGGAATCCTTTGCCCTTTTGTGCCTGGCTGCCTTCACTCAACATCATGTTTTCATGTGCTATAGCCCGTGTTAGTACTTAGTTCCTTTTTGTGGGTGAATAATACTCCACAGCGTGTCTATATGTTTTATTTATGCATTAACAATCAGCGAACATTTGGACCATTTCCACGTGTGATTACTGTAAGGTGGCTGTGAGCGTTCACATACAAGGTTTTGTGTAAGCGTTTGTTCTCACTTGCCTGGGGCATATGGGGTGAATTTGCTTGGTCGTGTGGTATTTCTTTATCTTTTTGAGAAACTGCAAGATGGTTTTCCAAGTGGCTGCACCATTTCACACTCCCACCAGCAGAGTTTTTTGAGTTTCTAGCTTCTCCACATCTTTGCCAGCAGTTGTTGCTTCCCATTTTTCTGATTGTAGCTGTGCTCATGAGTATGAAGTGGTGCCTCACTGGTTTTGATTGTCATTTTCCTGTTGATCGGTGATGTTGAGTGTTTTTTCTATGCCATTTGTTTGTCTTCTTGACAGAAACGTGTGTTCAGTTAACTTTGTCCATGACTAGGTTGGATTATTTGGCTTTTTATCACCCAGCTCTAATTCTGAGACATTTGGATGTAAGTGTCTCTGAGGTACACGGTTGTAGAATTTTCATGCTTTCTGGAGGCTGTCTTCTCACTTTCCTGATTATGCCCTTAATGCACAAAGCTTCTCATTTTGAAGTTAAGTGTATCTGTTTTCTTGGGTTGCTCATACTTCTCATGTCTTTAGCTATGACACCATCACCTAACTTAAAATCACAAGATTTATTCCTATGAGTTCTTTGAAGAGTCTTAACAGGGTTAGCTCTTCAGTCAGGTCTTTAACCATTTTTAGTTAATTTTTATATGTGGCAGGAGATAGTGGTCCAAATACATTCTTTCACATGTGTATAATCTGTGTCCCAGCACCAGTTGTTGAAAAGACTTCTTTCCCATAGAAGGGCCTTGGCAGCCTTTTGGAAAGTTAGCCGACCAGAAAGGTAAAGGTTTGTTTCTGGACATTCATGTCTGTTCCATTAATGTATATCCATCCTTATGCTGGGGCCGCACAGTGTTGCTTACTGTTGCTTTACAGTAAGATTTGGAATTGGGGAGTGTTCTTCAACTTTATTCATTTCCAGGATGGTTTTGGCTGTTTGGAATCCCTAACATTTCCCCCCTTTTTTTTTGTATATTTTTTTTATTGTAGTTCGATTTGCCAATATATAGTATAACACCCAGTGCCCTCCTCAGTGCCCGTCACCCAGTCACCCCATCCCCCCGCCCACCTCCCCTTCCACTACCCCTTGTTTGTTTCCCTGAGTTAGGAGTCTCTCATGTTCTGTCAGCCTCTCTGATATTTCCCACTCATTTTTTCTCCTTTCCCTTAGGATCCCTTTCACTGTTTTTTATATTCCCTGTATGAGTGAAACCATGTGATGATTGTCCTCCTCTGATTGACTTATTTCACTCAGCATAATACCCTCCAGTTCCATCCACATTGAAGCAAATGGTATTTGTCCTTTCCTTGACATTTCCACATGAGTTTTAGATTCTCCGTTTCTGCAAAAGAGATCTTTGGAATTGGAGTGATTGATCGCAGTGAATCTATAGGTGAATTTGGTGTTACCATCATAACAGTGTTAAATCTTCCAGCTCATGAACAAATGATATTTATTTAACAGTGTTTTCACTTAATAGTGTTTTACATTTTTTAGCATTACAAGTCTTGTATTTCTTATGCTAAATGTATTTCTAAATATTTTATTCCTACTGATATTAGTGAATTTTATTTCCAGATTCTACATAGCTAAAGTATAGAAATACACCCGAGTTTTGTATGTTACTCTTAAATTTTCAACTTTGCCAAATGTTTATTTGCTCTGGTGTGTGTGTGTGTGTGTGTGTGTGTGTGTGTGTGTGTGTGTGTCTTCTTTAGGGTTTTCTGTATATGAGATTATGTCATCTGCAAGTGGAGATAGTTGTACATCTTCCTTTCCAATCTGGATGCTTTTACTTTTTTCTTGCCTGATTGCTCTACCCAGGACTTCCCGGTAGTAAGTTCAATAGAAGTGGTGAAAGTTCTTGTGTTGTTCCTGGTCAAAGAGGAAAACCTTTTAGTTCTTCACAATTGAGTAAGATGTTACCTGTGGGCTTTTCCTGTGTGACCTTTATTATGTTAAAATAGTTTCCTTCTGTAACTAGTTGGATGTGTTTATCATGAAAGGGTGTTGGATTTCGACAAATGCTTTTCCTGTACCAGCTGAGATGATTGTGTGTTTCTTTTTCCTTCTGCTAATGTAATGCATCACATGGGTTGTTTGTTTGTTTGTTTATTTATTTATTTATTTATTTATTTATTTATTTATATGTTGACCCAACACCTTGCATTGCTGTGATAAATGCTACTTGATCATGGTGTATAATCCTTTTCATATGCTGTTGGGTTTGGTTTGCATTTATATTCATGAGGGATATGAGTATCTATTTCTCTCATGTCTTGTACGTTGTTGGAAGATGTAAAGCTGTCTCTTATTTGCAGATAGTAATGTGGTGCAGCCACTGTGGGAAATAGTTCATGAGTTCCTCAAAAACTTAAACACAGAATTCCCCTATGACCCAGGAATTCCACTCTTAGGTATATACCCAAAAGACTTGAAAACGGGTGCCCAAGCAGGTTCTTGCCCATGAATGTTTGTAGCAGCGCTGTTCACAGTAGCCAAAATGTCAAAACAACTCAAATGAATGGATAAGCAAAGCACAGTGTAGAGACACAAAGTAGTATTCAGATGTAAAAAGGAATGTGTTGGGGATCCCTGGGTGGCTCAGCGGTTTGGCGCCTGCCTTTGGCCCAGGGCGCGATCCTGAGTCCCGGGATTGAGTCCCACGTCGGGCTTCTGGCATGGAGCCTGCTTCTCCCTCTGCCTGTGTCTCTGCCTCTCTCTCTATGTCTATCATGAATAAATAAATAAAATATTAAAAAAAAAAAAAGAATGTGTTGACACCTGCTACAGCATGGGTGAACCTCAAAAAATCTGTGCTAAGTGAGAGAAGCCAGGCATGAAAAGTCACATAATACACGATTCCGTTTCTATGAGAGACACAAAATAGGTCAATCCATAGAGCCAGAAAGTGGGCTGCTGGTCCCCAGGGACTAGACATTGCGGAAGATGGAGAGTGACTGCTCCACATTATGGGGTCTTCTTTTGGGATAGTAACAGTGTTGTGGCACCCGATAGAGTGGCAGTTGTATGACAGTGTTAAGGTACTAAATGCCACTGAATTACTCGTTTTAATATGGCTGACTTTGTTACATGAAGCTCACTAAAAAAAAATCATTTTGATTTTGTCTTTTCACAGATCTGAGGAAGCAAACAAAGCATTTTCTGCAGCTGTGCAAATGCATGATGTGCTGGTGAAAGCTTGGGCCATGTGGGGTGATTATCTGGAAAACATCTTTGTGAAGGAGCGGCAGCTACATCTGGGGGTGTCTGCCATTACCTGTTACCTGCATGCATGCCGACATCAGAATGAGAGCAAGTCAAGGAAATACTTAGCCAAGGTAAGGCCAAAATAACTACTTTTCACCAAAGGCTGCCTGATAGCCTACAGGTTTGCACGGGAAGCCAGCTCTTTCCTCATCCATGCTGGAGGTAAGACATTTTGTGGTGACACTGTCCATTCCCATCACTCTTCTCAGTGTCTGTCATAGTTCAGTAGAAAGCTAAGAAAACTGAGGCCTAACATACCTGGAGTCCCAGGACTTTAAAGCAGCAAAACCATGCCTGGCATCAGTCCTGGGAGTCAAGTCCAGTGTTCTTGGGACCTCACCCTGGACACAGATTCCTACAGACTGACAAGTAGGCTGCCAGGAGAGCTTACCCGCCTGATACCTGGTAGATTCTCCCCTCTCACTTGCAGGAGAGGTGCACACAGTCCTAGAGCTGCTCCACTTTAGTCGCAGGTGACGTGGGATCACATGATTTCTAGAGACACTACAGGGTATGGTCACGCTTGGTGGATTTCTGTCCCATGTTGCCCCAGCACAGCATGGAGGACAGGGCTGGTGGCAGATGTGCACCTGCCCAAAGATGCTGCTTAAAACTGTGATTCTTTCTTCCATGTTGCACCCTCTCTTCTGTCTCAAGAAATAACATAAATAAAACCCAGAATTAGGGGCACTTGAGTGGCTCAGTCGGTTAAGCATCTGCCTTCGGTTCAGGTCATGATCCTGGAGTCCTGGGCTGGGATTGAACCCAGCATCAGGCTAAGTGGGGAGTCTGCTTCTTCCTCTGCCCCTCACCCCACTCATGCTCTCCCCCCCCCCCAAATAAAATCTTTAAAACAAACCCAGAATTAATCCTTGTAGAAAACTTAAAAATAGACCATTCTGCTTTTCTGTTTTGTTGCATTAAAGGTTTGGATTTCTTAGAGCCCCTGAATGTCCAAATTGGGAATGAATATCAGCATCTAGTATTTAAAGCCGACTCCAGAAACACACACCAGCTGTGGTGACACACACAGAGAAGTTCTCTAGATATTTGCCTACTTCTCGATGTAATTGTTTCAGACATTTGTGGGCGCCTCATTCCAGGGTGGTGTTCATCACAGATTTTTAGCAAAAGTCCACTTTGTTTTGGTGATGTCGTGAGTGTGAATTAGCAAATTGATAGGCTCTTGAGTCACTCGCCACTGCTTGCGGCTGATTGGGTCAGTTAGTGATTGGCAGTAATGTTTAATCTTGGTAAGAACTGTATTTGCATTTGGGGTTTCCTTTGTATATTGTATACATTAAGTTTAGCAATATTGTTTGTCCTTTTGGACATATTTTCCCACATTGCCAGTAAGGCTATTCTATATGCTGTTTTAACGTTGGCAGAAAGTCACTTGAAGGGCCTCAGAAGTTTCATTCACCTCTGGGATTTTTCTTCTATCTTAGGTGCTGTGGCTTTTGAGCTTTGATGATGACAAAAACACTCTGGCAGATGCTGTGGACAAGTACTGCATTGGGGTTCCGCCCATTCAGTGGCTGGCCTGGATCCCACAGCTGCTCACCTGCCTGGTGGGCTCTGAGGGAAAGCTGCTTTTGAACCTTATTAGCCAGGTGGGAGTAACAAGGTCTCTTTGTTCATGAGAAAATTATGCCTTCATTTCATGTGTAGGAAGGTATACACATTAGACATCACTTGATCTAAAGCACATTTAAAAATGATTGGAACAAAATAATCTGTTAGATCTTTACAGTAATAAAATGCTGATTTCTTTGCTTGCATATATTGCCACACAAAGATGCAAGTAAAACAAGCGTTCTTTTAAAATGTGCAGTTACTAATGAATCCTCTGAATTAGTGAAATGTGTATCTGATATTTTGCAGCCAAACTTACCTTCTGACTAAAGTCTTCATAATTGTAGCAGTTGTCATCCCTCGTGTGGTTCTTCTGGGTGAAAGCTGTGTGCACTGTGCATGTGGTTAGGAAATGGGACACACTGGGATCCCATAGGAAGGTTTTCATGACCATGATTTGAGATGATTTCAGGTTGTCCCTTGGTGTGAAAAGCCTGATGAGTAGAGGAAGGCCCCCAACGGTGGGAATTTGGAGAACGCTGTATGTCGTATAGCACCTGTGACTGACTCCTCATGAATGAAGAGCATCCTAACCAAGCATTTAGGAACTTGCTGCTCATCATTCTGTCTCCAGCTTGCTTTGCCCTTTACATGTGACTCATCATCCATGTTGTACCCAGAAATAGTTTTATTTTTCCCCCTTTAAAGCCTGCAGCAATGTGCCTGGGTATTGGCATTTTGCCTAGAATTTATCTCCTGGGATGTAGATTCAGTCTATGTGATGTAATCATTCATCAGACATCTCTTAATGTATGTTAGCCAGCTATTGTGTGGCCTGTGGCAGAGCTAGACTCTATTCCTGTCTTTTCATAGGCACATTTGGAAGGGTCTGAGTAACTAGCTATTCTGGCATTTTGAAGAAGCCATAAAACCCCAGTTTGGTAAGGCAAGTGTTTCTTACCTTAAACAGAAAATCTTCTGTATCCTCCTTGCTGCGGTTATATGAAGTTTCTCCCTAATGAACCTATTTGTCAGTTAGAATCTACTTCCAGTTCCCAGTGAATTGTGCCTAGCATAAAGACTGACCTTACATGTTGTCCCATTACTTGGCTGAGTGAGATCCAGAGACCAGTGTGTTTTGTTGTCTTCAGATTTCCCGAATCAAAGGTAAATGTGGTTTCTGTCTTTAATAGTCCCCAGGCAGAGTACATACACTGTGTTGATCTTTCTCAGATCTTTTAGAGGTAAACTAGGCATTTTACCTGCTGTTTAATCCGGACTCATACATGAGCCCCTATGGTGCAGTATTTGTCTCCTTGGTTCAGAGGTAGACCCCAGCCCATTGACAAGTGGCAGCAGTGACTTTCTGTACAAATTGTCATCATCCAGAAGCACAGTGATGAGCAGTGCTCTTTATGTTCCATGTCTCTGAGCAGGTTGGACGCGTGTATCCCCAGGCGGTCTATTTTCCCATCCGGACCCTGTACCTGACCCTGAAAATAGAGCAGCGGGAACGCTACAAGAGCGGTATGTCTCGGACAGGGCAAGCTAATCAAATTGTGGAGGGCTCATTCTGTGGGGGTATTCCATGTTTGGATGGCTGGGGACACACTCCTACCCTCAACCTGTCTGTCTTTAGCCAGCGAGAAGACACTTTGGGGCTGGAAAGTAAAGCCTAATCTATAAAAGAAGGCAATGGTTCTCATGGTTGTGATTTAGTGGAGTGTTGGTTTATCTGAATGATTTGGTCCATAAGTAGAAAAAAATATATGAAATTTTTAGCTCTGGATAATTATAAAGTTTAATAATACATCCTGGTAAGGA
This sequence comes from Nyctereutes procyonoides, assembly GCF_905146905.1. Lineage (NCBI taxonomy): Eukaryota > Metazoa > Chordata > Mammalia > Carnivora > Canidae > Nyctereutes > Nyctereutes procyonoides. The sequence goes on from NW_026575126.1 coordinate 67,631,738, forward strand.
GAATAAATGTCAGTTAGTGTGTATGTCATTTAGCTTATAAAGTCTTTAGCTGTCAGAAGAAATCAGCATAGAGATCAGTCTTACAAGATTCACTTAGAAGAGTCTTAATCTGTACTGACTAGCCCTCTAAGTAAGAAATAACTTACTAATGGTTTCTTTTTCCCGCTACACATGGTGCCTTGGTAAACCATTAAAGCACCATCTGCTTCAGCCCATTTTTAACACCCAGATGTTCATGCTGCAAGCCCAAAGACTTTGTAAGGTCACCTGATCCACTGGGCGTGGTCTCATTACCTGCTGCTGAGCTGGGCTGGTCAGGAGACTGCATGGCACGTTCCAGCTCTGGCCTCATGGGTCTACCTCAGTAGATGTACGTTTGGGTCATTTGAAAATTAAGGTTCTCTTATTCTGAGTGAGCCAAAGCTAGAGAAATAGGCATTTGGTTCTACATTTCTACAGCATATTTCTCATACAGCAAATGACTGTATTTTTCAGAAATACCTTTTTAACACACATGATTTTTGCTTTCCTAAATGGAAGAAAATGTAGACTTGCTCATTAGTTACTTTCTGATTCTCTAAGCTATCTGCAAAGAATGTATTGTGAAATATTTTCCCCAAACTTTTAAAAGATGCTCAAGCTCATTAGTAAAGTTAAAAATGAGAGGACAGTGAACACTTGTGCACCCCCACCTCAGTCCACCATGTACCACACAGCCCTGTTTGCTCTTTCTCTTGATGTGACGCTTTTTGCTTTTCACGGAAACATCTGAGGCCAGGTTGGTAGGCAGTCGCGCTCCACGTGCCCAAATCCCTCAGCGCATGTCTCCTTAGAGCCAGGGCGGATCCCACAGTCCCTGGGGAACCGGCCTCGTGATGTATTAACACGCCTGCAGGAACCAGCGTTCCTTTGGCCGATGGGTCCTCTAGAGCACCATCTCTCGCATCGGGCCAGTTTTGCGCTGACATTGGCGTTGTGTGTGTTACTCTCAGATTCTGGACAACAGCAGCCAAGTTCAGTGGGTAACCAGTCCCATTCTGCATCAGATCCAGGGCCCATAAGAGCAACAGCACCAATGTGGCGCTGCAGCCGAATCATGCACATGCAGCGAGAACTCCACCCAACACTTCTGTCTTCCCTGGAAGGCATCGTTGATCAGATGGTCTGGTTCAGAGAAAACTGGCATGAAGAGGTATGTAGGGAACCTACCATCCTGTGTACTCTGGGCTGTCTTACCTTCAGATTAGCTGCCTGGTCCATGTATGTGTTCTGTGTTACCTGTTTGGACAGTAGAGTGAGCAGATAGCTATGTCTGCATCCTAAGGTAGCCTCAGATATTTGAAGCAGAGTATGCCAGAAGAAGATGAGATTGAGAAAGCCAGTTCTGGCCTCACCATACTTACTGTGCTCACATCTGTGAGTGCTGTAATTAATTCACTACCACCTAATTCCAGTTAACCAGGAGCAGTAATGGGTGTGAGCAGGGTCCGTGGTGTAGGTAACTCCAGAGACGGAGTTCTTCAATGAGCTTTTCGGTAGCCAGGCCCTCTCCTTAATCTGGTGACAAAAGGATGAGTCCTTATTATCTAGATGTTTGTTTTATTGGCCAGGAGGCCCCCTTATTACTGTTTCTTTATGCAGCACTAACTGCAAAGCTGTCTGCATATAAGGTATTTTCTATAGCTAATCAACAGAAAGGGTGTGTGTATGACGTAAGTGGAGGTTTTTTGTTATTTTTTGTGTTCAGGACACTTCTCCTCATGGTTAAAAACATAGCTGACAGTGTGGAGCATACAGGTTGCCTCTGTGCTGTACTCACTGATCTTACACCTACTATGTGCTGGGAGGTGGTGGAGGGGACATGTTGGTCAGATGCTTTGTGGTCTGTTAGTTGCTGGAATTGAGAGCTGTTTTGTAAATCGTCTTGGGTCTCTTTCTACTAGGTTCTCAGGCAGCTCCAGCAGGGCCTGGCGAAATGTTACTCTGTTGCATTTGAAAAAAGTGGAGCAGTGTCTGATGCCAAAATTACCCCCCACACTCTAAATTTTGTCAAGAAGTTGGTGAGCACATTTGGGGTAGGCCTGGAGAATGTGTCCAATGTCTCGACCATGTTCTCCAGCGCAGCCTCTGAGTCTCTAGCCAGGCGGGCACAGGCTACTGCCCAGGACCCTGTCTTCCAGAAGCTGAAGGGCCAGTTCACAACCGGTGAGTCCTTTCCTGTACCTAGAGAAGTGTTCCACTCTCCTGTACCTAGAGAAGTGTTCCACTCCCTGTTCTTCCTTTGTCTTTAACATTTCATCTACTTGTTATTTCTTTGTTTTCATGAGCACTGTCCTGGGTAAGCTTGCCATACTCCGTTTAAAATGCAGACTCTGGGATCCCTGAGTGGCTCAGCAGTTTAGCACCTGCCTTTGGCTCAGGGTGTGATCCTGAAGTCCTAGGATCGAGTCCCACATCAGGCTCCCTGCATGGAGCCTGCTCCTCCCTCTGCCTGTGTCTCTGCCTCTCTTTTTCTCTGTCTCTCTCATGAATAAATAAAGAAAATCTTTAAAAATAAAATAAAATGCAGACTCAGATCACAAGGTCACTGTGACTCAGCAACCTAAGGTTGCACATCCTTCTCTTCAGTGAAGGGTTAAGGTCTGGAGCCAGGCTCCATGTGAGGAGATGGAGGGTGTTAGGAAGAGAAAGGTTTCATGGGGAAACCACCCTTTCCTGTCCCTTCCTCCATTGGGTTTTTGTGGGAAGACTGAACAGTGGGAGGTGAGATAGGCTCAAGGTACAGGGCTCAAGGTGACAAGTAGAGTTCAAACCTGTAGTGGATTCAGGTGGTAGAAAGACAAGGAGATTGTATCATCATTACTTGTCCTTGGTTTGGGTTCGTGTGTCTTCCGAGGCCCCCAAGAGCATGAATCTTGGCTCCAGCTTTGCATGATCAGTGGCAGATGAGTCCAGTCTCCTTTGGCCTCAGCCTTCACCTGCCAGACAGGGCCCCTGGTTCCCTCAGTGCGTGCATACATAGGCCAACTGCCAAGGCCAACCATGTCCCCTGGTGTGCAGGCAGTCCTGCCACCCTGCTGACCTGCCTGTCCTCTGGCAGAGGAGCCCTGGCAAGCACCAGGTCTCAGAATATCTCTTTAGCTGCCTGGGGAACTCTTGCAGGCTTTTGAGTCTCAACCCATGAATGATCATCATAGGAAAGAAGATTTGTCTGGTCAACTTGCCTGCTAAAAGAAACATTTTACTTTAATTATTGCTTTTATAATTATGTCCAGAACTTCTTTCTTCACTGATACACTAAGCCATAGAAAAAGTGGTCACACTGTTAGTTGTTTAAAATATCTTTTAAGAACTGTTCCGTTGTAGAGAACACAGCTAGAAATATGTGCTGTGTAGATGAGATTGAAATCCTGTAAAAGAAAATATTTATCCCACTAATGGCAAAGGATGCTTTGCAGCTACAGCCATGAGTTTCTTTTGATCTGTGTCAGATACAGCATGTCCTGCCATCATTCCAGGTAGCCCCAGGGCCCCGGGTTTCTTCCCTTGTGGTGTGAGTGGGACATTAAGGTAACGCTGGACTCCCCTTAAGCTTGAGGGCCTTCCTCAATGCACCTACCACCTTGACAAAGATGGTGTTTGAACAGTAAAACATGAGCCTCTCCCACCTTTTTCACATGAAAAGAAATCTGTCATCTTAGATTTCTTTTTTTGTGACATTCACATGATGGGTCTGTCACTATTCCCTGAAAAAAGTCCTGAGATGAATTTTATGGAAACTGTCATATTTTACTCCAGGGAAATGATACTCAGTATGTCTTTATCTTAAAATGTCCACTCATTAAATCAAATGTAGTCTGAAATAGATTTCATTATGAGACAAATTCATTTGGATTTTGATATAAAAAAATATAAAACCTAAAATTCGTAGGAAGAGCGCTATGAGGCTCTAACCCTCTTCTAAGCATGGGAGTTTCATATGTCACTCAGAGCTCTGCAGCCCCTCTGATCCTCCTTTCCCAGGAAGAACCAGCTCTTGTGTTTCAGTGCCATGTTCTAGTCCACACAGCAGAGTGAGAGTTGCCCCACCTCCATCTTCGGGCAACATCGCACATGTTGGCTACTAACTCCCAACCCCATAAGGAAGCAGAAGAAAGTTCGAAGATAGTGTCTCACCTTTATCCCAGGGATTGAGAACATATGTACACACAGGAACTTGAACACGAATGTGGCAGCCATTTTATTTGCAAAAACGCCACACTGAGAATTGATTAGCAAAGTGTGCCATATCTGTACTCACATGAGATAAATAAAGTGGGGTTTTAGCCATTGATTTGGCAACTTGGCTGAACCTCAAATTATGCTGAATGCAAAAAAGCCAATCTCAAAAGGATACTTATTGCATGGTTCTTACTTAAGAAACATTTGTAAAATAACCAGTTGCTCAGTTGGTTAAGCAACTGCCTTTAGCTCAGGTCATAGTCTCAGAGTCCTGGGGATTGAGCCCCACATCGGGCTCCCTGCTCAGTGAGAAGTCTGCTTCTCCTTCTCCCTCTGCCCTTTATGTTGACTCTCTTGTTCTCCCTCTCTCCCACGTGTTCTCTTTCTCTCTGTCTCATAAATAAATCTTTAAAATTTTTCTTTTTGAAGTAGTGTTACAGTGGAAGTGGAGAATGGGTTAGTGGTGGCCAGGAGTTAGGGATTCAGGGCTCAGGTCAGTGTGGCCGTATGGCTGACACAGGGTGCCTGTGGTGATGGACAGTTGATCACCTTGATTGTAGTGCTTCTGGGCGTGCTAAGGTCACGCTGGGGTTTGGATGGCCATAGTCCCTCTGGTGCCTTTGAGCTGTGTAGGTGTTGATGGGGCCTTCACCAGCCCCTGGTTCTACGTTCACATTGACTCCCAATCATTTTCTCTGCGTTTGGCCCTGGTCCAGTCCCTAGCAGCCCTGGAGGAGGCAGCAAGTAAGCCAAGCCTGCAGGAGGCAGTGAGGACCTGGGAGAGGAGTCTGCATCAGGATCTCCCACACACAACCTAACTCTGCAGAAGAGCATCTACAAGAGGCGCCAGAGAAGGCAGCCTGGGTAGTGCAGCAGTTTAGCGCCGCCTTAGGCCTGGGGCATGATCCTGGACACCCAGGGTCATGTCCCATGTTGGGCTCCCTGCATGGAGCCTGCTTCTTCCTCTGCCTGTGCCTCTACCTCTCTGTCTCTCTGTTTCTCATGAGTAAATAAATAAAATCTTTAAAAAAAAAAAAAAAGGCACCAGAGAGCCCTTCAGCTTGAGTGTGAAGGTCCCCTGCCACATCAAGATTCCCATCCTTGTCAGCAAGAGGATGGTAGCTCCCATGGGGTCTATTTGCAGCAGAAATGATTCGACTTATCCTGACCTTTAGGCTCTGGCGAATTAGAGAAACTCAGAGCCCCTTCCACCACCGGTGCTCATCTGGGTGGAACTGAGGCTTTTTTTAAAGACTAACTTTTCAGCTGAATTGACCTTTTAATATCGAATTTCAGTAAAACCTGAGAAATACAGGAGTGTTTTAATTGCTTAAATGAAAAGTGCGTGTTTTCCATTTTTGTCACTTGTTTCTTGTCTTAATTTCTTCTGATGAACTAATTTATAATTTACTGTTTGCCTGGATTGAGCTTTTTTTTTCTCTCCTTTAGCTTCAGATTGATGACTGTGTTGGCTTTTGGCATGGGGCCATGGTTCCTGAGTGTGATGCTTGCTCTCAGGCAGGGTTGGCCCGGGGGCTCCTATGCCCCTCGGAGGGCTCCACGTAACCTCTGGTGATGATGGGGGGTGAGCTTTCCTGTTAGCAGTTCATCTCTTTCCTCCTGCAGTTTCGGGGTCAGCAGAATTGTTGCTCAGGCTTCAACTTACACTTTAAAGAGCGACAGAAACTAAAATGTTTTTTGCTCTAGATTAGACATAGAATAAAACATGCCTGTTTCCTACCCACGAGGCTCTTGAGCATGATTTTGTGGTGAATTCCAGATAACCCAGATGATTAAAAATGTTTTTAATTATATTTTATTTTGAAGATTTTGACTTCAGTGTTCCAGGATCCATGAAGCTTCATAACCTTATTTCTAAGTTGAAAAAGTGGATCAAAATCCTGGAGGCTAAAACCAAGCAGCTTCCAAAGTTCTTCCTCATAGAAGAAAAGTGCCGGTTTTTAAGCAATTTCTCAGCACAGACAGCTGAAGTAGAAATTCCAGGAGAATTTTTGATGCCAAAGCCAACCCATTATTACATCAAGATTGCTCGGTGAGTGAACCCAGCATGGCAGTTGATCCACTAACACACACCACCCCAGGCAAAGCCTGCTGCAGGGCAGAACTGGTACCCTGGTGCAGACTCATTCCCTCCCCCATGCTCTCCTTGTCCCTGAAACAGGAGAACATGAGATTGTGGAATCAGGCACTTAAAGGGTCTGGCCTAAGTGATGGGTGAAATGTCTGGAGTCAAGTTTGTTTAAAAGTCAAGTTTCTTTTGCTTTTAAAAATACCTTTTTTGAATCCCTGTGGAACTGGACAGAATAAAGTTCCCCAGTCTATAAAACTCTTAAAGCTCAATATTCAAAACAGAATTGGACAATTGTAATATGTATTAGAGCATATGTTGTATCTTATTGTAAATGCCAGAAGTACTGTAACAAATGGTCATAACCAGAAGTCTGCTTTTTCACGCATCCGGAAATGGGTTTCCCAGTCGTCTGGATGTGACTCCTCTTTGGGCCAGCCCTCCCTGCTCCCTGATTTCTGTTGGCGGCCAAGGCCCATGGCAGGGAAGTAAAGGCGAGGGTGTGTAGTCTTCACACTCACTCCTGGGGCACCTGCTCCCCGGCGGGCTCTGTGCCTGATTATCCTGCTCCTGACATTCAGACTCTGCCTCCCGCCCCCCACTGGCTCTGTGGCTGGGGGGGCTCAGCGCTAAATCAGCTCCTGAGGCAGGACCCTATGGCCTGATGGTTTTAAAGCTACAGCATCATCTTCTCTTCCACCTTGTGTTTTCCCTCTGCCAGGGTGTCTTCCCCCACATTGTAAAATAATGTCACGCCATTTATACCTTGTCAAAGTGACGCCTGGACTTGCAGTAGTCTGTGTTGTCACCACAATTCCAGATGCCATTCTTAAAAGTTCTGTTTTCTTCTCAAAGAAAAGGATTGGAAATTGAGGCCTTGGGGAGCTAGTATTTCATTGTGTGCTTGCTTGGGTAGGTTTATGCCCAGGGTGGAGATCGTGCAGAAGCACAACACCGCAGCCCGGAGACTGTACATCCGCGGACACAACGGCAAGATTTACCCATACCTCGTCATGAACGACGCCTGCCTGACAGAGTCCCGGCGAGAGGAGCGTGTGCTGCAGCTGCTCCGCCTGCTAAACCCCTGTTTGGAGAAGAGGAAAGAAACCACAAAGAGACACTTATTTTTCACAGGTATGAGAGGTGCACTTTGGGGGTACACGGCTGATCCCGCTAGCCTTTGCGGGTTTTCATGTGCCGTCTCTTGGGAACCGAGAGTGCCCTAAAGCACACAAAGGAGGGAGAGTTCTGGAATGAGGGCCCTGCTCCAACAAGAAGCCACTCCCTAACCTTGCGGCTCCTCGCTACAAGATGAGTGCTTTGATGAGTACTTGCTTAGATAAGCGGGTGCCGTGTCTGGGCATACTGCTTTTGCTCCTTGCCCGGGAGTCCATCCATGCTCTGGTGAAACATTGGCTGAGTACAGGGCATATTGTGAGTGTGTTAGCATGTCATGAGTATGTTTAAGTGAGCTCTCTGGATGACTTCTGGAGTTCATGCTGCACTGTGTGGCCACTGCTGGCACCCACCTTCCCGGCAGGACATGCAGCAGGAGGGTCGAGAAGCCCTGTGAAGGTTGTAGAAATATTGGTCACATGGCAACCAGCCTCCTCTGAGTAAGATCTTTCCATGTCAACTTATGTGTGATTCATGGATGATCCATTTCTGTCTAATAGGGGAAGAGGTGAGCTGCCTATAATCCTATTCAGAGTAGAGAACCATTGTAAAAACATTTTAGCATCTAGTCTCCAAGATTAGGAGCCCATCGCAATGCATATTATCTAGTCCCGTGGGGAACTTTCTTCTGACCACTAAGAATCCAGCCCATTTTGACCTAAAATCTTTTACCCTTAAGTTCAATATCCTGAAAATAAGTAGATCGAAAAAACAAATCTATAGAAAACCGTTTGCATGTTAACATGTGTATAATGTGATCTATAGTGTTGATCATGTCTGGGGTAATAGATGGTTCTTTGGTTTTTCCAAAGAAACAAACTCTTGGTCAGCATCATACAACAACAGTTCACATATATGCCCTAGAGTCATTGTGGAATTTATGGTTTGAAGCCATGGCAGCAAGCCAGGAGTTGTGCTTTAACTGACATTAGGCGAAATTCATTCTGGGTTCAGTAGAAGTCAGAAATTGTGTGTGTGTGTGTGTGTGTGTGTGTGTGTGTGTGTGTGTGTGTGTGTGTACACCACACTGACACCAAATGTCGGTGCAGACGGTCATAGTGGCCTAGGGACTGGCTGGTGCAGACACCAGGTCAGAGCTTCCACTTGCTCACTAAGCAACATCAGTGTAGCTTGCTGCTATGCCCCCCTGTGGACAAGCTTGATTTTACTACCTTCTTGCTATCTTTTGGGAATTTTGGCTTGAAATGTCTTAAGGGGTACCTGGCTGGCTCAGTCGGTAGATCATGTGACTCTCAATCTCAAGAGTCTTGAGTTCAAGCCCCACATTGGGCACAGAGCTTACTTTAAAAAAAAAAGTCTTAGTAGTAGTTTCTTGATCTAGTATTTTTAAAGTATAATTTGCCAACAACATTTTGGGGCACGTACTATACTCTCATTTACGGATGAAGAAACTGAAGTTCGTAGAAGTCCAGTGACCGTTCTCAAGGTCACATCACTGGGAAAACAGACTTGGGATGTGAGTGCAGGCTGTCTGGCTCCAGGCTGGCACACCCAACACTTTCTGGTTGAGTGCAGTCCTGTTGGAGATTATCATCATGTGAGGTGAATTGCTTCATCAACTACGTCTCCAGTGCAAGAGTGGTCATCCAGGTGCCACATGTGCCTCACTCTCAATACAGCTCCACAAAGTTACTGAGTGGAGTGATCAGATTTCGTTCTGGGAGCTTTCCATAGCTGAACCACAGAACACAGAAAATGACTGGAGTCTTTTCCTAATTTCCCAAAGGTGGGGCCAGCCATCCTGACACCGGGAGACAAGTTAACATAACCACACTGGATGGGCACCTTGGAGTGAGCGGGAAGATTGAACTCTCCTGATAGAACCCTGATGGAGGACGTTGGCAGAATCTCTAACTTTTATTTTTATCCATGAGAGAGAGAGAGGGCGGCAGAGACACAGGGAGAGGGAGAAGCAGGCTCCATGCAGGGAGCCCAATATGGGACTCGATCCCGGGACTCCAGGATCATACCCTGGGCTGGAGGCGGCGCTAAACCACTGAGCACCCAGGGCTGCCCTCTAACTTTTATTTTTAAAGATTGCTTTCTAAAGTGTTTCTGTTCACATGTGTCTTAATCACAAGTGATGGCAGCTCAGGCTCCATCACCCAGGAGACATGGGCCTTCTTGCTATATGCCAAGTTAGCGCATGGTGTGTGACTTTCAACTTTACCCCCTTCCTTTGCTCATGAAGGGCTGAGTGAGCTGCTCCCAGGACGTCCCCGGAGGTTAGAGTCAAGCGCTACCCGGTGTGTTCTCTCAGTCTGCCCAATTTCCTTCTCCTTTCTCCTCAGTTCCACGAGTGGTGGCAGTGTCCCCACAGATGCGCCTTGTGGAAGACAACCCCTCTTCTCTTTCCCTCGTGGAGATCTACAAGCAGCGCTGTGCCAAGAAGGGCATCGAGCACGACAACCCCATATCCCGGTACTATGACAGACTGGCCACGGTGCAGGCACGAGGGACCCAAGCCAGCCACCAGGTACCAAATCAGGATGGTCAGGAGTGGGAGCTGCTGCCTGCAGCCTCACATGCAGCTGCTTTCTGCAGCAGTGCTGCCATGACATATGTGCTTAGAGAAGTAGCGGGCAGCTGAGAGGGACCTTGTTGCCTCCTTGGACTTGTGAGGTAGTAGAAATTAGGTGACCATGAACCCTAATGAAGTGACTTTTGCTGCACAATAACTTAATGGCAAACTCATTTGGCAGCCAAACTTAATCTAAGGATCATTAGGCTATTTATCCACTTAATAATCACCTTCATCTCGTTTGCTGCTGGGGTATTAGGTAACATATAGTCTCTGTACTGTGGAAACTTTCTGAAATATAAAAATCGGTGAGCTCTGAAACATGTCAGGCCCAGCTGTGTTTTGGTTGTCTTGGGAGCACAATGCCTACCACAGGCCTGGACTGCTCTAGGGTCATCGGGTGGACGAAGGGCCCTCTCTGCCTGCAGATTCCTACCTTGGTAGAAAGTAGGAGAGGTGTGGAGTCTGAATGAGGAGATTTTGTATGGGATTGTGTGGGTCACCAAGAGGCAGCTTTCTTGGCCTGCTCCCCAGACACCACTGTGTTCCTTCCTGTGCCTCCTGAGAGCGCTTCACATTTTCTGGGAGAGATAGCATGGAGCTGGAAGCTGTCACCTGGCCTCCATCCTTCCAGGTCTGGCTGCCCAGCAGGACCCCACATGGTCTCTAAGCTGGACCATTACCTTCATTAGTCACAGCCCTTTATAAAACACTGGGAGATCCTCATGTAAGTATTTCAGTTAGTCTGGAACCTGGGAGACTTTGTGTTTTTAGCAAGATGGAGCCCACAGGGTACTCACCTCACCCACCTAGGCAGTGCTCAGGGCAGGCAGGGCCTGAGACAGTCCAGGCCTTGAGGTCTGGTGCAGCCTCCTACCCTTGTGCAAGCAAACTGAGTGGAATCCTTCCTCTGCTCTGATTCGCCTCTGTAGACACAGCTTGTAGCCTGCCTTGGGAACTGGTATCAGGGTTTCATCAGGCCACAGGCCACTGCCTGGTCACTCTGTGGACCAAGGACCATTCTGAGGGTTTGTGGGAGATGAATGGATTATATTCGGAAGGCTACATTTGCCTTTAACAGTGTAGAAATTGATGATTTCCATGTGCAAATATTTGCTTGTGTGAAGATGTCTTAGTGTTTTATAATTAGCTGTGTGACTAATGAAGGTAATGGTTGGCCACGCTTAGAGACCACATGGGGACCTGCTGGGCCAGCTAAAGATGCTGACAACAGTACATAACCGTTTAGTGTCATGGCGTTTTCTTACTCTTTGCACCCTAGCTTGTTTTCTTGCTAACTCTGCTTCTTCATCCTTTGCTTTTTAAAATACCTTTTTGATATATCATTTACTTGGCAGAAAATTCACCCTTTAAAACGTACAATTCAAGGATGCGTGGGTGGCTCAATGTTTGAGTGTCTGCCTTCGTCTCAGGACATGATAGTAGGGTCCCAGGATTGAGTCTCACATTGGGCTCTGCATGAGGAGCCTGCTTCTCCCTCTGCCTGTGTCTCTGCCTTTCTCTCTCTCATGAATAAATAAATAATATCTTAAAAAAAAAAAACATAAAAACTACCAAAATTCCTTTAAAAAATAAATATACAATTCAGAGGTACTCTGAATTGGCTCATTTAGTTAAGCATCCAATTCTTGATTTCGGCTCAGGTCATGATCTTAGAGTTGAGAGATCAAGCCTTATATTGAGCTCCATGCTGGGCATTCAGCCTGTTTAAGATTCTCTCTCTCCTTCTCCACCCCCTCCCCCAGAATACAATAAAATAACATGTACAGTTCAGTGTTTTCAGCATATTCACAGAGCTATGCAGTCATCACCACTGTCTATAAAACATTCCATCACCCAGGGGCACCTGACTGGCTCAGTCAGTAGAGCATGCAACTCTTGATCCCAGGGTCATGAGTTCAAGCCCCACATTGAACATGGAGCTTACTTTAAAAAAAGTTAAATAAAACACTTCACCCCAAAAAGAAGCTTCATACCCTTTACTATCACTCCCTTTTCCTCTCTGCGCCCCTGACATTGGCAAACGTGAATCTTCCAGCCTTCCGAATATGCTTATTCGTCATATGAAAAGAATCATACCATGTGCTCTTTTGTAGCTAGCTTTCATTTAGCGAAACGTTTTTGTGGTTTATCCATTTTGTAGCATGTATCAGTAGTTTGTTCCTTTTTTATTGCTTAACAATATTCCTTTGTGTGACTGTACTGCTTCAGCTCAGTATTTAACTTATCTGTCAGTTGTTGAACTTTTGGATTATTTATACTTTTTGACTAATGACCAGTGCCAATGACTGTAAACACTCATGTATGTTTCTGTATGGGTGTATGTTTTCATTTCTCTTCAACATATACCTAGGAGTAGAATTGATGGGTCGGTCACATGGTAAGTTTTATGTTTAACATTACATGAATTGCCAAAACTCTTTCCCAGGTGATTGCAGTGTATAAAGGTTCTCTTTTCTCTGCATTCTTGCCGATAGTTATTATTCTTTTTGGTTATAGTCCATTCATTTTGGGTGATAACAAGTGATATTGAGGGATCCCTGGGTGGCGCAGCGGTTTGGCGCCTGCCTTTGGCCCAGGGCGCGATCCTGGAGACCCGGGATCGAATCCCACGTCGGGCTCCCGGTACATGGAGCCTGCTTCTCCCTCTGCCTATGTCTCTGCCTCTCTCTCTCTCCCTCTGTGACTATCATAAATAAATAAATAATTAAAAAAAAATTTTTAACAAGTGATATTGAGCAGTTTTTCATATGCTAACTGGCTGTTTACATATTTTCTTTGGAGAACTATCTATTTAAGTCTTTTGCTCATTTTTAAATTATATGACCTGTTTTTCTGTTACTGATTCTAAGAATTCTTTGTATGTTCTGGATGCAAGTGACTTCACTTTATTTCCTGTATATTGGCTATGTTTTCCTGTTCCTTCACTTTTCTCATGATTTTTTGTTGAAAACTGAATATTTTTAATTATACGTGGCAACTCTAGAATCAGATCCTTTTCCCTAAGGCTTGTTGTTATTGCTGCGGTTTGCTTAGTAACTTTCCTGGACTAATTTGTAAAGTCTGTTTTTGTCATGTGCAGCCATTGAAATCTGTTCAGCTAGCTAGTGATTTGGAAGAGATTTCTTAAATGCCTTGAAGCAATAAATCTTTCCCCTTTTTAAGGGCTGTGTGTGTGTATGGAGGGGGGGTGTCTTCAACATGCCCAACTCTGCCTTCCTGTTTATAGAATCTCAGGGTCAACCAGATGTGAGAGCATGGGGCTTTCTGAGGCTTTCTCATGAGCATACAAGTGGTCTTCCAGATTCTTAGGAATATATTAAAGCTTTTCCAAGCCTCTTGTGGTCATTTCATTCCCTAGTTCTTCCTTTTGTTTGCTGTTATCTTTTGCGCTCTAGCTGATATCACTGCCTCAGGCATCTGCATCATTAAATGGTTGTCACTGATTGCTTTCAGCAAATGCCCTTCAGTTGAAGTAGGATGCTCCTCACTGACTGAATTCTGAGTTCAGAGACAAGCCCAATGAATGGGACTTTTTTCAAGAAGCTCTTAGATAAGATGACTAGTGATAATTCTCTGGAGATGAGGCTTTGGGGGGCTCACTGAACCCATTCACCCATTCCAGTGGCTGTTAGGCTGCTGGTTTCCATATAGCTGCCATGATTGCAAAGCTGTTGGTTTTCAAGGCCAGTGTGGAGGTGGGTTAAAAGGGATGGGAATAGTATAAACTGCTACAGAGCACACTGTCACTAAAATTCAGCTTTTTTTCCTTGAGTAAAAGCTATTCAGATTGTTGTAAGCCTTTAATTTCCAGAATTAAAAAAAAAAATTTTCCAAAGTTCATATGAAATTTTTTTAAGTTTATTTTTATAATTTGTACTACTGTTCTTGACGGTCTATGTGGTTCTTGGTTGCTTAGGGCCTGCATTCTACTGGCTACTCAGAGCCCATGGGTAGGACTTAAGCAAGAATAGACCTTGTGCCTTTATCATTTGGTCTAACAAGAGCTAAATTAACTCCGTAAACTTTTTATTGAGACTGTCTCTGAATTTACAGTGTTTGAAATAGGTTTATAAGTCTCCTGCACAGAATTAAGTGTAAAAGTGTTATGTAATATATCTGCTCTGAGAAACTAGCTCCTTCAGTTTATAAAACTGTTGTTTTTAATAGTCTTAGCTATGAAGAGTTGGTATCCAGTTGTTCTTTTTGTTAACTGGTCTAGTATATTTTGTAGTTAACAAATTATGGTATTCGGATTTATGTAAATTCTTGGTAAGACAAATATCACATACATGCAGCTAAGGCTCTTATTTGGATGGCTCTGTCGTTCCTTAAAGCATACAACGTGAGCCCTGGGGATGGCCTGGGTGGCTCAGTGGTTGAGCATCTGCCTTCAGCTCAGGGCGTGATCCTGGAGTCCCGGGATCGAGTCCCACATCGGGTTCTCTGCATGGAGCCTGCTTGTCCCTCTGCCTGTGTCTCTGCCTCTCTCTCTCTCTGGTCTCTCATGAATAAATAAATAAAATCTTTAAGAAAACAAAACAAAAAAACGTGAGCCCTAAAGGGAAAATTTTCCTTTGAAAAGAAGAAAACAAGTGAATTAAAAGGAAGCTATCGTGGAGTGATATATCATTTCAGGTCCTTAGAGACATCCTCAAAGAAGTTCAGAGTAACATGGTGCCACGCAGCATGCTTAAAGAGTGGGCTCTGCATACGTTCCCCAATGCCACAGACTACTGGACGTTCCGGAAGATGTTCACCATCCAACTTGCCCTGATTGGCTTTGCAGAATTCGTCTTGCATTTAAATAGACTCAACCCCGAGATGTTACAGATTGCTCAGGTAATTTGGTGTGAACAGGCAAAGCCTCTCCTTCAGACTTCTGCATTGTGCTGGTTAAGTTCTGAGAACATCTCCTCATGTTTAGGACACCGGCAAACTGAATGTGGCCTACTTTCGGTTTGATATAAATGATGCAACTGGAGACTTAGATGCCAACCGTCCTGTCCCTTTCCGCCTCACACCCAACATTTCTGAATTTCTGACCACTATTGGCGTCTCCGGCCCGTTGACAGCCTCCATGATCGCCGTTGCCCGGTGCTTTGCCCAGCCCAACTTCAAGGTAGGCCACAATGACTGCGCAGCACACACAGTGTTACTTAGACACTGCGCGGCCTTGCGGGCTGCTGGTCTGCTAGTAAGGAGAGAGAAAGCTACTTGTTGCTGAACAATTCAAATTTCTTCATTTGGGAAAAAGCATTTTGAAATTTTTGCTGTCTAAAGCATTTAGGATGTTGAAGCAGCTTTACAAAAAGGAATTGGAAGCCTCTGTTGGATCATTTTCCCAACTATTACTGTTGCTCATCGGGTTTGTTTACTTGGTTTTGTAGCTGCTTTCCATTTTGCTTTTATGTAAATCTTTCGGCTATAAAAGGGCAGAAGAGTGGCACCTGGCTGGTTCAGTCAGTAGAGCCACGTGACCCTTCATCTCCAAGTGGTGAGTTCAAGCCACACACTGGATGTAGAAATAACTTAAAAATAAAATCTTAAAAAAAAACAAAAGGTGGAAGTATTGTCTGCAGGATAGCACCTTTCTTACTAGCACTGTGGTTACAGTGACGTTGAGGTCCCAACAGTGGAAGATGAGATGGATGCCCTTGGCCACAGGAAGCTGTGGGACAACTCTGTCATGGTGACAAGGTGGCCACCTCTGCCTTCTTCGGCCAGTGATACAGGGAAGGAGGGCAGACCGGGATTCAAATCCATTTCACACTGACTCCGAGCCTGTCTTCACCACTAGAGTAATCTCTCCTCACAACTAGGGACTAAACCAAGTTATTTTTCTTTTAACTTAAGAGACCACTTGTACCTTTTTTTTTTTTCCTTTTTTCCCCACAGACAAGCAGTTTGTGTCTTGAGAGGCCTTCACATACCAGTTGCTTTCCAAAAATGGTCAGAACAGTTTTAAAATTATTAGCTAAATGCTTATCTGTGAACACAGACTTTATATTACATATATCTTGTGCTCTTCAGTGCTCAGTTGCACGTGTCCCTCTGTGGAGTGCTTTCTGAGGAAAGCATGAGTATGAACATGAGTAAAAATAGCCTTGAGATTTCTCTGTGAGTGAGCAGTCTGTGCTCTGATGCAGCAAGTTCACGGTCACTTATTTGGGGTGTAAGGCTTGAAATAGAACGTTCTCACAGAGATAGGAATGTTATACTTCTGGAAACAATCATCAGGCAGTCCTTAGAATGACATTTATTTGAAACCTTTAAAGAATGAAGGAGGCTCCCCATATTTCAGAGGCCTGTTAACAGCTTGGAGTAACGCCGTGCATTGCTCTTTGTATAGACAGTGCAGTGTAGTTGGGAAGGAAGTGGGTTTTCTCCAAACTCTGGACCAGATTTCTTAACAGCCTAAATGTAAAGAATGCCTAATTTACTAAAATGTAGACCATTTTGTATGGGAATCTCTTCTAAAAACACATTTGGGAGGCTCTATTTATGCCCTGTATATGGAGAAACTAAGGTACGCGGGGGGGGGGGGGGGGGGGGGAGTTAAGTAACTCTCCCAAGGTCACCCAGACAAAGAGTATTGGAGCTGGGGCTAGAACCCAGAGTCTGTACTGTGTCCACAAAGAGGCCTGGGGTGGCTCTCCTTGGCCTGAGACCCATACCGTGTGACACCCACATGCCATGTGTCCTTGATTCCTTCCTGTTTCAGCCCAAATGTGACCTTGTCACCAGCTTCCCTGAGAACCCCCTCTGAGCCCGCCTTACCTGCTGTTTTCTGCACCATGCCCTTCATCAAGGGCGTGTCAGGCATTTCTCTGTTAGGACCAAAGCCCCATAAGGGCAAGGGCTGTTGGTGTTTCTGCTTTGTTCGCTCTTGGCTGCAGTGCCAGAACAGGCCCTCAACAGGTACTCAGATGTGTGGGGTGAAACAGACAATTGGCACCAGGAAGCAGTGTGACAGCAACAGGTGCCATTGGATACACAGGGATGTGCCCTGACTCAGACCAGAATGCTTTGCCTTTGGCCAGTGCTTGACCCCAGGTGCCTTCCCTGGTGCATCGAGAAGGCATCTGCCCCAGCCCTGGGTGCTATGGCTCACCATTGTTGGGCCCCACCTCGTTAAGAAGCTGCCCCTCCAGGTTGCTCCTGGTTAACCCAGCACCTTTTCCTTCTCCATGCAGGTGGATGGCATCTTGAAAACGGTGCTTCGGGATGAGATCATCGCTTGGCACAAAAAAACACAGGAAGATACCTCCTCTCCCCTCTCTGCCGCCGGGCAGCCTGAGAACATGGACAGCCAGCAGCTGGTCTCCCTGGTGCAGAAAGCAGTGACTGCCATCATGACCCGCCTGCACAACTTGGCCCAGTTTGAAGGTGGGGAGAGCAAAGTGAACACCCTGGTGGCCGCCGCCAACAGCCTGGACAACCTGTGCCGCATGGACCCTGCCTGGCACCCATGGCTGTGAGCTTGCCTGCTTCCGCCACCCCAGAACGTGAAGCGCCTCTGGGCTCCATGCCCACTGGCTGTTTAGCTCTTCCCACCTGTCTGCTGCACTCACTGCAGCCTGCAGGGTCACTGGGCTGTGGTCACCCCCAATAGCGTGTGTGCGACAAAGGGGAAACAGTTTTGGGAGAGCTGCCCCACCTGGAACAGGGGCCAGGCCATTAGCAAGGACAGGGTGAAAACGTCTGAAATTTACAATTCCTTTTACGAAACCAGGATTCCCCAGTTGGGGATGTCTTTGTGAATTCTTTTTTTATTGTGTTCCTCCCTCGGTGTGAATGTACAGATTGGACTGTAGAAGACAGTTCTGTCCGTTTTTAACTCTGAAGTAACACCTCACAGGAGCTTTGTGCTTTTGTACAGACCTTTGTAACAATTGTACAGAAAACCTACTCTGTTAGAGAAACAGGAAATTATGAACAAATCGTGCTGGTTTTTCTCTGAGCACAAACTTTGATGCTGTATGTCCGTGGCTATGGGATCTCACTAAGTGGCTGATGTGGGTCAGCAAGGCCCCCTCTGCCCTGTGGGAACACCATTCCTACGTGTTTGGATTCAGATTCCATTGGGAGCACACGAGCTCTGGGAGCTGGCAGGTGAATCTTAGGCTTTTCATCGGCTGGTTTCTCGGGCACCTTCTAGACATTTACTATCATTGTACCTGGAAAAACACTTTTTTCCTTCCTAATTTAAAGAGAAACAGCAACAAAGGTTTGTCCATTCACTCCAGTGTGTTAATGTTCACATTTTTATAAATATGAGCATTGAGAATGTTCTATCTAAATTTGTACAGTGTGATTTTTTTTTTAGAATAAATATTTTATAAAAGGATGTGTCACCTCTTATGTGTGTGGAAATGCTTGTTTCTGTGAGGTGTTCCCTCAGCCCCTCAGGGACTGAGCCTTAGGGCCAGCACAGGCCAGGCTCCATGGTGGCTTTCTGGTGACGCCTGAGAGGGGTGTCAGCTTATAACTTCGGGGTCTTCTGTGATGGTGACAAGGAAGGCGGGTCCTGACTGACAGGGTGAAACGTGCCCAGGAATCTGGTCCCTTTGGCTTGGTTTCCCCACCTCAGGGCTGCTGCCTGTGACTTGTGTGCAGAGGAGCAGGTGGGCAGGCGCTTGGCCTCCTCCGTCCTGTGGGTGGCGCCCACGAGGCAGAAGAGCCTGCCCTGGAGGACCTGGGGGGGGGGGGTGTCTGAGGATAAAAACCGGAAAAACGGCCTGAGGGACAGGGCTTGCCTTGCATTGTAAAATTATGATTCTGAATTTAAAAGGACTCCTCCATTGGGAAGCGCTTTGCTGAGAGGCAGACGGCTTTCACACAACTCAGGGCCAGGATGCAGCCCTTCCCAGGCCTTGCCTACAGCCCTCTTCGTCCACCGACGCCCCAGGCCAGCATGGGGGAAGCTTGCCGCTGGTTTCCTGCAGTGTCACTGCAAAGTCCAGTCCAAGGGGCAAAACCAGAGGGACGGAATAAGCGAAGGTGACCATGAGGGTGCCGGTCTGTACCTGGGATGCAGGGTCATTAGCAGTGGGTGGCCACAAGGTGGGGCTGTTACCCGGGTCACTGGTCCTCAGGTAGAGGGTCCCTGAGCCCTGAGTGGGTGGCCCTCCACAGAGGAGGGGTTTCCAGCTCAGAGAAGGGGAGCAGCTCCTGAAGGTTCAGCTGTGGAATGTGGTGGTGCTGAGAGGCGTGATCAGCATTTGGAGGAGGGAAGTCAGTGTACTGAGGGCCCCAGGTTCTGAGCCAGCTTCATTCAAACCATGCACTTGGTGCCCATCCCCCCACCTCCAGATTTCTAGGAAAACCAGCCTTTGAACAGTGAGGGCAGAGTGTTCCTCCGTGGAGTTCCAGCACCTTCTGTTCTCCATCCATCCATAAGTGGAAAGGTCAGGGACCTGGACTTAGGAGGCCAGAGAATGGGTCTGTTTATGGGGGTTCTCCAAGCATCACTGCAAGGTAGGTACTGTTTTATTAAACATATTTTTTTTATTATGAGAAAAGATACATAAGATTCGCCATTTTAACCATTTTTAAGTGTCCAGTTCAGTGGCATTAAGCGCATTCACATGGTTATGTGACCCCCACTCCCACCACCATCCTTCTGCAGAACTTTATTCGTCTTCCCAAACTGAAACTCTGCATCCATTAAACACAACGCCCCGTCCCCGGCACCTACCCTTATACATTCTGTCTCCTGGATTTGTCTCCTCTAAGAATTTCCTTTAAGTAGAACCATATGGTATTTGTTGTTTTGTGCTTGGCTTGCTTCCCTCAGCATCCGTCCTCTAGGTGTGCCTGTGGTGTAGCATGTGAAAGCAGTTGCTTCTTTTTTAAAGCTGAATCATACTGCATCACGTGTATATGTGTATATACCACATCTTGTCTTTTCATCCATCGATGGATGGTTTTTGGATATGGTAAATAATGCTGCATGAACACGAGGGTGCAAGTATCTGTGGGACTCCCAGTGCTCAGTTCTTCAGGGAATATGCACAGAAGTAGAGTTGCTGGATCATATGGTAATTCTGTTTTTAACTTTCTAAGGACTGCCATGCAGTTTTCCTTAGCAATTGCCTCATCTTATGCCCGGACCAGCGGTGTACACAGGTTTGTTTCTCCCCGTCCTTGTCAATGCCTATTTCCTTTCTTTCTTGTAGCAACCATTTTAATAGGTGTAGTGGGGTAACATCCATCTTATTGGGGTTTTGGTTTACATTTCCCTTGTGATTAGTGACTTTGAGCATCTTTTGATGAGTTTGCTGACCATTTATGTATCTTCTTTGGAGAAACATCTATTCAAATCTTTTGTCTGTTTCTTAATTGGGCTGTTTTGTTTTGTTTTTTGTTTTGTTTTTTAATTGTAGGAGTTCTTTATATATTGTGGTTCCTAACCTCTTACTAGGTTTATTATTTACACATACTCTCCCATTTTGTGGGCTACTCTCCCATTCTATTGACAGTGCCCCTTATGCCCCTATGACAGTGCATAAGTTTTAAATTTTGATATAGTTCGATTTTTATAGTTTTCTTTTGTTGCCCATGCTCTTTGTTGCCATATCCAAGGAATCATTGCCAAACCCAATGTCATGAAACCTTTCCCATTTTTTCTAAGACTTTTATAGTTTTATTCTTTTTTTTTCTAAAGATTTTATTTATTCATGAGAGACATAAAGAGAGAGAGGCAGAGACACAGGCAGAGGGAGAAGCAGGCTCCATACAGGGAGCCCGACGTCGGACTCGATTCCAGAACCTCAGGGTCATGCCCTGGGCTGAAGGCAGGCGCCAAACCACTGAGCCACCCAGAGATCCCCTATAGTTTTATTCTTACATTTAAATCTTTGGTCCATAAAGTAGGGGTTCTATCTCTTTCTTTGGCCTATGGATACCAGTTTTTCAAGTGCCATTTGTTTCCAAGTGCCACCCTCCACAGAATAGTCAATTTAACTATATATGAGGGGATTGATTTATTTATGGGTTCTCTGTTCTATTACATTGGTCTGTATGTCCTTTTATTTTCTAAGTATTTATTTTAGTAATCTCTACACTCAGTGTGGGTCTCGAACTTAGGACCCTGAGATTGAGTCACATGCTTTTCCAACTGAGCCAGTCATGTGTCACCTATATATGTCATTATGTCAGTACCAAGCTGTTTATTACTTGTTGTATGTTTGGAAGTGAGGAAGTGTGAGACCTCCAACACTGTTCTTTTTTCAAGATTCTTTTGGCTAGTTGGGGGTCCCTGAGATTCCATATGAATTTTAGGGTGGATTTTTCTTGTTTTGCAGAAGTGGTGTTTATTTTTTTCTTTCTTTTCTTTTCTTTTCTTTTCTTTTCTTTTCTTTTCTTTTCTTTTCTTTTTTTTTTTTTTCTGCAAAAAGCTTTATTGTCTCCATTTGGTCCACGTTTTGGGAAAGGGCTCCAGGATGGTTAAAAAGCTGCCTCATGGCTTCATGGGAAAAGGTTCAGGCACAAGCCCTGGCACTGGGGGATGCCAGAGGAGCCCCTCAAAGGCTGCTGGTCTCCAGAGGCTCCTAGTCGTGCTTGAGAGTGAGCCTTTCGAAAAGATACTCACCCAGCCCAGCCTGGGGGGTGGCCAGCCTGCGGAGGTTAGTCAGGTGGTCACCCATCTTCTTGATGAGTTTTACCTCCTCATCTAGGAAGTGGTTCTCCAGGAAGTCACAGAGATGGGGATCCGTGCAGGCAGAACCCAGGGCATGCAGATCCAGAAGGGCCTGGTTCAGGCTCTTCTCCAGAAGCAGGGCGGCTTCCATGGCATCCAGGGTCTTCCCCCACTCATCTTGGGACGGTTTCTGCACGTCCTGGAAGAGGGCGCAGCCGCCGCGCTGGTTTTGCATCTTCAAGAAACGCTCACCGCCCTCACGCTTCTCCTCAGCCAACTCGCGGAAGAAGTGGCCCACACCCTCCAGAGCCACATCATCATGGTCAAAATAGAAGCCCAGAGAGAGGTAGGTGTAGGAGGCCCGCAGTGCATGTTGACCAGGTGGTTGACGGCAGCCTCCACCTCGGTAGAATAATTCTGATGAATCCAGGAGCTCATGGTTGATCCCAGACAAGGAATTAAATTCAAACTTGGGTGTTCACTGCCGGTGGCAGAAGATGGCCAGGAAGATGGCTCCGAAGGTTGTGACTGGAAAAAAGGTTGGAGGGTGGCCGTTGGCTGGTAGAAGGGGCGTCCCTGGGTCTGTTCATCCAAACACTGTTGAAGCAAGAGACAGATCTGCAGGACCGCCGAAAGCACCGCCTGGTGTTAGATTTCTATAGGAGTTACATTGAATCTGTAAATCATTTTGGACAATAAAGACATCCTAGCAATGTTAAGTCTCCCAATCCGTGAACCCAGAATGTCCTTCCATTGATTTTTGTGTCCTCTTCAACTTCTCATTTTATAATTTTTATAGTTTTGAGTGTGTGTTTCATTTTCTTGGTTTATTCCTGTTCTATTCTTTTAGATGCTACTACAAATGGAATTATTTTCTTTTTTCTTAATATTTTGTTTATTTTTTTATGAGAGACACACAGAGAGAGAGAGAGAGAGAGAGGCAGAGACACAGGCAGAGGGAGAAGCAGGCTCCATGCAGGGAGCCCAATGCAAGACTTGATCCCAGGACTCCAGGATTGTGCCCTGAGCCAAAAAGGCAGATGCTGAAACCACTGAGCCACCCAGGCGTCCCTAGAATCATTTTCTTAATTTCATCTTTGGGTTGCTCATTCACCTATAGAAACACAACTGATTTTTGTGTGTTAACTTTGTATCCTGTAGCTTCACTGAATTCATTTTTTTAGTTCTGACAGTCTTTGTTTTTATCAGGAACAAAAGATCTTTCTTTTAAGACAGTGTTGGCATAAATTTTCCTAGGGGGAAAACCATTTTAGTTGTTGGACAAATGCAGTCAGAAGTCTGAAAAGTTAGGAGGCTTTAGTTTCTTGAAGGGGAAGAAAATAAGAACTGACTAAAGTTTCTCTGAAAAACTTTACTTAAAAAGGAGATCATGGGAGGTAAAAGATGAGAGTTGGGTCTCAAGGAAATGGTGGAGCTCAAGAAGCATGGAGGAAGACAGCTACCTTGTTGTAGAGGTGGTGGGGGTCCTTAGGAGGGGAAATGAGTATTTTAATGGACACTTGGGCCACTCCTGGTTAATGAACCAGCTAATGGTGGGGAGGTGAAGAGAATAGAGGGAAAAGCAGGGGAAACAGACTCTGGATTATGAACCTGTGAGCTGGTATGGAAATTTTGGCTCGTCAGAAGAAAAGTGAGAAAAATCAATCTACCAAAGTGAGGTTCATAAAGGACAATCAACAATAGTCCTCTACCATGAAAAGCTTTTCTTTTAGAATGTCCTTATTAGGGGCACCTGGGTGGCTCAGTGGTTGAGCATCTGCCTTTGGCTCAGGTCATGATCCTAGGGTCCTGGGATCGAGTCCCGCATTGGGTTCCCCGCAGAGAGACTGCTTGTCGCTCTGCCTATGTCTCTGCCTCTCTCTATCTCTCATGAATAAATATACAGAGAGAGGGGCGGAGACATAGGCAGAGGGAGATGCGAGATCATGCCCTGAGCCGAAGGCAGACGCTCAACCACTAAGCCACCCAGGTGCCCCTAAATAAATAAAATCTTTAAAAAAATGTCCTTATGAAATGAAATGCTAGTGATATGGGTGATTGTTATTAATTTCTCTAATGTTATCTTTGACAAACTAAAAAATTAATAACTATATACGGGTCTCCTGATTCTGGTCAGTATATTTTACTGGTCTAAAACAGAAGAGTTTGGGAAATACTAAACAAGTCATAATTATATGGGATTCTGTATAAGAGTGTAAGATGTTTCTTAATCTTTAGCTTATTTTTAACTCCAAAATTTAATGACAAGGCTAAAAAAAAAAAAAAGCATGGACCTACATCATGCATAGATAATAGATGAAAAATCTTAAAATAACACCAAATATAATTCAGGACTATTTTGATTCCTACACCTCATGAATGTGTAGTGGTACAATTTTTATGTATTTCTGGATAACATGCATTATTTTTAGTGAATTATCTAGAGTTACTGTATTCATCTTGATCATATCATAGTCTATGGTCAAATAATATGCCACTTCACTTATGTCAGGATCCTACAACAGTAAACTTCTATTTCTCCCCTCCCATCCTTTGTGCCATTGATGTCATAGTTTTTATTTCTATCTATGTTAACCTCACAACACAGTATTATTTTTACACTAGGCTATATTTTCTTTATGTATGTGTAAGTTAAATAATCTCTACACCCAGTGTGAGGCTTAGACTCATGACCCATAGATCAAGAGTTACATGCTCCATCGAATGAGCCAGCCAGGCACCCCTAGACCACAGTTTCTTAACAGGAATCATATTGTTCCTTTGTATGGGGGACTGATTTGATAAAAATGCCTAAAAGGCTCCTTAGAAAGATGGCATTGTTTTTTAGTTCTAACAGTTTTTTTGGTATGTATTTTCTTTCTTTCTTTTTTTTTTAAGACCACAGGCATGGTATGTATTTTCTTAGGTTTTTCTATTTGTAAGGTTATATTGGATAGTGTTCTATGTATGTCTGTTAGGTACAACTGGTTATAGTATTGTTCAAGTCCCCTTTTTCATTAGTGATCTTCAGTCTACTTATTCTCTGTATTATTTAGAGTATTAGAAATCTTCCACAATTACTGTAGAGCTATCTATTTCTCCCTTTAATTCTGTCAACAATTGTTGACATATATTTAGGAGCACTGATGCCTGATCCATATAATTATAATTCTTCTTTCTTCTTGGTGAATTGGCTTTTTATTGTTATATGATACCCTTCTCTGTCTCTTGAATAGTTTCTGTCTTAAAGTCTGTTTTGTCTTACATCAGTATAGCTGCCTCTCTGCTCTCCTGTCATTACCATTTGCACAGACTACCTTTGTCTATCCTTTCACTTTCAAGCCATGTGTGTCCTTATATCTAAAGTGAGTCTCTTATGGATGGCATCCAGATGGACCCTGGTTTTTTTTCCATCCTGCTAATATATGACTTTTGATTATGGAGTTTAATTTATTTATATCTTCTTTTTAAGTTTATTCATTTTAGTAATCTCTATACCCAAAATGGGGCTGCAACTCATGATCCCAAGATTAAGAGCTGCATGCTCTTCCAACTGAGCCAGCCAGATACCCCTAATTCATTTGCATTTAAACTAATTACTGATTAAAGAGGACTTAGTTTTGCCATTTTATTTGTTTTCTATGTCTTAAAGCTTTTCTCCTTTCTCATTTCCTCCGTTACTGCCTTCTTTCATGTTCGGTTGATTTTTTTGGTAGGGAAATTTTGGTTCCTTTCTCATTTGCTTTTGTGTATATTCTACAGATATTTTTTTGTGTTACCACAGGGATTACACTTAATACCTTAAAATTGTAAGAATCTCAGTTAAGTTGTTGCCAATTTAACTTCAACCATATACAAAAACGATTTTTTTAGAGCTGTGTCCTCCATTTGTTATTGATGTATCAAGTTACATCTCTATACATGGTGTATCCACAAACATAGATTTTATGCACTTGCCTCTTAAATCGTGTAGAAAATTAAAAGCGGGGTTACAAAACCAAATTGCCATAATATTTGTCCATGTATTTACCTTTGCTAGAGAACATTATTTTCTTATTTTTTTTGTAAAAATAATAAACTTTATTTATTTATTCATGACAGACAGAGAGAGAGAGGCAGAGACACAGGCAGAGGGAGAAACAGGCTCCCCGTGGGGAGCCCAATGCTGGACTCAATCCCAGGACTCTGGGCTCACGCCCTGAGCTGAAGGCAGATGCTCAATCACTGAGCCACCCAGGCTCCCCTTCTTATGGCTTTGAGCTACTCTCTAGTATCCTTTCATTACAACATGAAGGTCGGCCTTTAAGCTGTTCTCTGCAGGGTATTTCTAGTGGTAATGAATTCCGCCAGCTTTCATTTTTCTGGAAGCTTTCATTTCTTTCTCATTCTTTTTGAAGGACAGATTTGCTAGATACAGAAAACTTGATCGACAACTTTTTTTTCTCTTTCAGTACTTTAATCGTCCCACTGCCTTCCAATGTCCAAGGTTTCTACTAGGAAGTCTGCTGATAATTTTATTGAGGATCCTTGCACATGATAAGTTATCCTTTTTTTGAAACCTTAAAAGATTTTGTCTTTGGCTTTTGAGAGTTTAATTTAAAAGTGCCTCAGTATAGGTCTCTTTGGTTTATCCTGCTCAGAGTTCTTAAGCCTTCTGGATTTATAGATCCATGATCATCTTTCCTCAAACTTGAGAAGTTTTCAGCTATTATTTCTTCTCTCTCTCCTCTCCTTCTGGGACTCTCATAATTCCTATTTGGGCCCATCTGTTGGTATCCTATAAGTCTCTTAGCCTTTCTTCACTTTTCTTCATTCTTTGTCTTTATGCTCCTCTGATTCACTGATTTCAAATGACCTATCTCCGAGTTCACTGAATCTTTCTTTTGCCTGTTCAAGGTTTCCAGTGGAACCTCTAGTGGATTTTTCAGCTCCAGAATTTCTATTCATAAATCATTTTCCTGATTTCCACTGATTCTTTGTCCATTTTCCCCCTTAGATCTTTGAGGATTTTGGGAAGGAGGTTTTTTGTTTGTTTGTTTTATTTTTGTATTGTTTATTTACATTCAATTAATTAACATATAGCTTATTATTAGTTTCAGAAGTAGAGGTCAGTGATTCATCAGTCTTATAGAACACCCATTGCTCATTGTATCACATGTCCTCCTCAATGTCCATCACCCAGCTACCCCATCCCCCCACATCCCTCCCCTCCAGCAACCCTCCGTTTGTTTCCTATGATTAAGAGTCTCTTATGATTTGTCTCCCTTTCTGATTTCATCTGTTTTATTTTTCCCTGTGCTCCTCTCTTTTGTTTCTTAAATTCTGATATGAAAAAAAATCCACGAGTGAAATAATATGATAATTGTGTCTCTGATTGACTAATTTTGCTTAGCATAATACCCTCTAGTTCCACCCATGCTGTTGCAACTTGCAAGATTTCATTTTTTTTGATGGCTCAATAATATACCACATATTCTTTATCCATTCACCTGTCGATGGACATCTGGGCTCTTTCCGTGGTCTGGCTATTGTGGACATTGCTGCCATAAACATTGGAGTGCAAGTGTCCCTTCATTTCACTACGTTTGTATCTTTGGGGTAAATACCTATAGTGCAATTGCTGGGTTGTAGGGTAGCTCTAGTTTCAACTTTTTGAGGAACCTCCAAACTTTTCCAGAGTGGCTGCACCAGCTTACATTCCCACCAACAGTGTAAGAGAGTTCCACTTTGTCTTTGAGCATTTTTAAGACAATTGTTTTAAAGTCTTTGTCTCAAAAGCCTATGTTTATAAGTCTATGTTAAACCTCTGTCTTATATAAGTCTATGTTCAGGACCTATTTTCGGATATTTGTGTTTTTCCTTTGTATGATGCATATTTTATTTGTGCCTTGTAATCTTTTGTTGAAAGTTGGGCATCTGAAAAATGTCCCAGTTTTTGTAGACCATTTCTGTGCAGAGGAAGACTTTTGCTGATTGGCCTGATATAGAGGCTCTTCTCAGGCTTTTTCTGGGTGTGCATCATCCCTGGGCCTATGTATATGCCTTTCTAATTCCCTCCCCCAGTTGACAAAGCTGCTTTTAAACGTCTTAATTTTCTTGAGAGTATTACCCCGTCTTCTCGAGCCTCAGACGTTCTATTATATTCCTCCATCAGTAATCTTTTGCCCCCAGTGTCTTCAGGTAGTCCTCTTGCAGTTTTCATGGGCCATGCCTGTTGCTTCTTGTAGCTTCCTGTATTCTGAGATTTGAGCTGCACTGCTTTCGCTGCTTTCGACTGAGCTCCAGGTTATGAGACACAAAGACTAGCCCTTCAGCCTCTGATAGGCTGCTTTGCTCTCCCTGGTTTGTAAAAAAGGAGACTGGGGACCTGGCTGCCACTTCCCCCAAACCATGCTGTGCCACACCAGGGAGGGAGTACGGGGGGAGGCAAGGGCAAGTGAAAACACCTTGAAATTTCCTATCAGTGTAAATGTAGCTTTTTCTTGACTGCACATTTGCTTGCTTGCTGTAGATGTTTGATTCCTAGAGCTTCCATAAAGTTGTTTCAGCCAGTCTGTAGTTCTTTGCTGTGTCTGTGGGGAATGAGGGCCCAGAGCTTCCTAGTCCTGCATCTTGGCTGACGTCACCATCTACGCCTTTCATTTAAAGGTTATATTTTATTAAGTTATAATTTGTGAAAGTGTAAATTAAAAATCTTTTAAAAGAAAAAAATCATTTACAGAAATATATCAGTCTTAAAATCCAGTCTAAATCCAGCCCTTGACACACAAAAATGAGCTCTGAAATCCTCAAGTACTCTTAGGGCAGGTCCCATAGTGAGGGGCCTGGCACCAACCAAAATCTGTCCATCCTTACATTCTCTAGACTCAGGAAAAAAGGAATAGTTACTCATGAGATTCACTTTTATGTCAAGTACAACCATAAATTAAGCCCCAATGATTGTAACAGCAATAAAACCAAAAGAGGAAAAATTGTCAAAATTGTCTTAGAAATTATTGTTTTATTTATGGATTATTTTAACAGACTTAGTAACAACAAAAATTCTGTATTCACACTACCCATAAATAGAGTGACATGGAATCATCTAAGTTATAAGATTCATATTCAGATATTCTTCAGTTATTAATCATTTTAAGAATAGTTTTATCAAGACTCTAATTTGAACCACTATATAATCTCTGAACATATGAAATATGTTTTATATTTTTAGCAATAAAGCTAAAAGAGAAAAAACTCAGTTACTCTAGTGCAAAGATAAAACTATGTAGGTGAGGTTCTAGATCGTTAGAAGGCAATCACTTCCTCAGACTGTGGATGAAGGTGGATTCTGGTGTAGACATTTCTCTTGTAGTGGAGTATGTGTTGAGCCAACAAAGACCACAGGAGGAGAGACTGCCTGGAGGGCAGCATTCTCATTTTCCTGAATGTAGGGAAGTACGGGTGCTGGGCTTGGTCCCTGGGACCTCTTGGTTTGGGGAACATCTGAGTCCAAGGAGAGGACTGGCATCTTGGCCAGCGGTTCTGGGCAGATGAGTGTCTAAGCATCTGAGTCTGCCAGCCATCAGGAGGATGGACATGCTCAGTGGAGGGTCTCTTCTCCTGAGGGCCTGAGCCTGTGGGGGATGCCTGGAGCCCTGTACCATCACAGCTCCATGTTCCTTCTTCCTCAGGGAGCTGGTTTCTCTGCTGGGCCTCTTGGGCCTCTGCCAGATGCTTCACCCAAAATATTAGGGATATATGTTAAACTTTTAATTTTTTAAACTTTTAATTCCTTCTGAGTAACTTTTGTCTGAAGTCTGCATTCTTTTCCTAAATTACTGTGCTTCTCTCATGGGAAATGAACTGACCTTAAGAAAGTCCACTGAGGATTTCTGATGTTTCTGGAAGAATTTTGGCCTCCTGACCAGGTTTTAGCTGTTCACATATGTGTCTGACCTTTAAATTGCTTCAGAAAGATTCTCCTTTCTTTTTCCATGGAGAATGAATTCTTGATTGAATGGTAGTAGAGATACATCTCTTCATCTCTATTCAGTTTCTGCTGGACTCCTACCTCTCACTTTCTGTGACTTTTTTTTTTTAAAAAGAATCATAAGGAAAAATGGGAAATTTTTAACATCCAGATTCTATTCTTTATGTGATCATGAACTCATGTAAAGTTGATTTTTACCTCTCAGGGTGAAGGAGCCCTCTGACTCGGAGATTAGAACCCCATTCCTGGGGATCCCTGGGTGGCTCAGCGGTTTAGCACCTGCCTTCGGCCCAGGGTGCAATCCTGGAGTTCCGGGATCGAGTCCAGCGTCAGGCTTCCGGCATGGAGCCTGCTTCTCCCTCTGCCTGTGTCTCTGCCTCTCTCTCTGTCTTTCATGAATAAATAAAAAATAAAATCTAAAAAAAAAAATTTTTTAAAAAAGAACCCCATTCCTATAGAGCTGCAAGAATGTGCCAGACTACACCAACCCCACCAGGTAAACGCCACGCCTATTTTAAATATTTTCCAAAAGCTGGGAGTGGGGGAGGTGGGCAGAATGACTGAAGGTGAGTGGGATTTCGGTTATGGAAGGAGTGTGTCCCAGGGAATACAGTCAGTGTTGGCATGGTAGTGTGGGATGGTGACAGACGGCAGCTATGCTTGTGGGGAGCAAAGCATAACATGTAGACTTGTCAAATCCCTGTGTTGTACACCTGAAACTAGTGTAACATTGTGTGTCAATTGTACTACAACAAAAAAATATTTTTCAAACCCAGAAGATCCTATAACTTTCATATGTAAATCATTATTGATACATTTTTAAAGTGATCTCAAACTTTTATTTTTTAAAGCACAATGAGCAGCAGGGTGAGGGGCAGAGAGAGAGGGAGAAAGAGAATCTTAAGCAGACTCCATGTTCAGCGTGGAGCCCAACATGGGATTCAATCTCATGACCCTGAGATCATGACCTGAACCGAAACCAAGAGTTGGATGTTTAACCAACAGAGCTACCTAGGCACCCCAAACTTTTTTAATTTTTATTTTGTTATTTATTTTTTATTTTTTTCAAACTTTTTTTTAACAGAAGTTTATGAATTTTATTTTTTTCCAGTTTGAGATACAGTTGACATATGACATTGTGTTAGTTCAAGGTGTGCAATATAATGATTTGGTACATGCATCTATCACTGTTTTTCTCTGATTGGCACTGAAGGATTCTCTGGAGATTTTAAATGGGACCTGTAAGGGCACAGCTAATTTTCTTTCTCTGACACCATAGCACACATTTGGTGTTCTCTTTTCTCAAGACTTTTTAAAGTATCTGAGCCACATCAGTCAGTTTCTTCAAAACTTGCAACACACCTTCTGTGGGCTTTCTGCTTCCTGACAGAGCCGTCCCATCCAAGTTCACATCCCCACATTACATCCTCCCCGTATTGCTGGCCAAGCCCTCCTGGAGCTGAGCTGTGGGACCAGCTAGGGATACCCAGTGTCCCCTGCATCAGGACTGGCACTGGACTCCCCGCCCCACATGCCCTCTTGGCTCATCTGACACTTTATTCCATGCGCTGACCCCCTTCCTCCTCCAGTTTTCTCCGGCTTCTGAAAACAGATTTATGCTTCCCTAGAGACGATAATTCTGATTTAGGGCATTGTGAAGGGGACTTGTGAAGCCTCCCTTCATTCCTCTGTTGGCTTCTAGAGGCTGATTTGGTTGCAGTTACTTGGCGCTGGGTGTGTTTTGAGGACTCGCTTGAAGACTGAGCTTTCATCCATCAGCTGTTGGTGCAACTGTTCCACACATTGAGTTTTCTCTTTGCTTAGTTGACTTGTGAAACTCTTGACATGAAATCTCAAGTAAGGGGGGGTGGAGCTTTCTGTGTGAAGCTAAGCTGCTCAAAGGGGCTGCCTTTCCTTCAGGAAGGCTCCTTGTCTTGTTTGCACAAATCGGGCTTTTCGTGATGAAAAATCAAGTATGACCCTAATTGTCACCATCTCCCACAGCAATCTGTGTGTGCTGGTCCCCAGCTGAGGTCCTCTGCAGAAGTGTCACCTATTGGCAGCATGACCAGCATGACATAGAGCACTGCAGCCGTCAACAGGTAGGCGAGCACATACTCCCCTGGCACCTACAGTACAAAGACAGAGGCGCTCTCGCCCAACCTCCCCTGGGAGCCCCTGGGCAGGAATCTGACCCCATGACCCCCAGGGCTGGTGCACATGGTCCCTGGGGCCAGAGGGGCTTCCTGGAGTCTGGATCACCCTGGCCCTGCCTGATGGCCAGCCTATGAGCCGTGGGGGGCCAGTACATGCGGCCAGCTGTGGCCAGCACTGTCCTTTCCCTGCATCATTCTGTGTCCGGATGCCACATCCGCCCTGCAGGGCTCAGGAAACTCCCCTCATGCAGGCCCCTCCTGCATTAGGTCTGGGCAGCTTTGAATATCTAGGAGGGTTATGGGAGGGGTTCTGGAGGGTCTCATACAAGGTACTACTCTCCCCTTAAAAGCCAGTGGAATGTTCAGTGTTCACGGTTTAGGAATCTGAGGTCTAGCTGTGAGCAAGGAAACTTGATTTCAAACCCATCCTGCAAGCAGTGAAATGCTTGAGGTGAGGTAGAAGCCCTTCAGGATGTTGAGATCACAACGGGGATCCTGGGGGCCAAGGGCTCCTCCTGGGGGCAGGAGGGCTGGGGGCGCCTGGTCTGCAGGAGGCTGATCCCTGGCCAGCTCCAGGAGCAGCTCCATGTGGTGACAGGACTCTGCAGGTTCCCTGAGAATCAGCTGAGCTTCCCCAGGCCGAGATGCAAGACTGGCCATCACAGGCTGGCCCCCACACGGGATGGAGTCTGTCTCACGTCCTTCCACCTGCTGTGGGAACAGAGCAGGCGCCCTGCGATGGTATTTTTACCACCTCCTCTGCAGGTGCCATGTGGTGACTGCATCAAAGGGGACAAAAGTAGGCGGGCAGAGTCCAGTTAGAGGGTTACTGGAGCGGTCTTGGGGAGGTGCAGGTGCTTGGACAGGCCTGTCTGGCCCACCCCTCCATCCAGGCATCCCCCGCTCATAGGACACCTGGTACAGGAGAGTGGAGCCTCGGGAATGCTGGCTATGGTGGAAAGTCAGCTGCTCAGTGTGGAGAGGGCTCCAGGGTGGCAACAGACGGGTGAGTGGTGGCTGGGGAGCTTGCAAAGCCCTGTATAGAAAACGAAAGTCTCCATATCAAGAATGGCAGAGGTAGAAACTTCTAGATAATATGTGGTTGCAAAGGCTTCCCCAGGTCACTCAGGTGCCTTGGATCCGGGTTCCCAGCCTTTGTGTGGAGACAGGGAGGACTAGGGCAGATGTTCTTCAGGGTCTCTTCTCTCAGGCTGCAGCTGCAGGTTTGAGGGTGGACCCTTCCTCTATTCTACTTGGTGAACAACTTGCAAACATCTGTGTTCACTCACTCACTACCAACCAGACCAAGGGACCATGCACATCCAGAGGCCCAGAAACCTCCTTCAGGCCCTTTCTGGACATCATTGTACTCAGATGGAAGGACTCTTCTGACACACTATCACTTCTGTCAACATTTTTGAGAATCTTCTGTGTTGCTGTATCAGAGGCTCAAGAGTTAAGTAATCCACCCCCCAAAGTCACAAAGTTATGAACTGGAGTTGGATTCAAACTCAAGACTCTCCCAACCCCTCCTAATCCTGACATCTCCCAGGAGGTCACAGTGGGGTTGCATCTTTGCCCAGGGCCCCAAAAGATGGTTGGAGACTCTGGTTCTCTGGTTCTGAAAAGTGCCCATCCAGCACACCTGCCCGGCATGCTGGGCACCAGGAGCTGACTTCTGTTTTCTGGCAGAGGCTGCCCCAGGTTCTCAGGACAGCTCTTGGCTGGATGCAGAGAAGCAGCAGAGCCTAACACCCTGTGCCCAAGGATGCAGAAAGGTAAGACCTTTCACGTGTAGCATCATTACACTTGAACATTACAGCAGAACAGTATGAGCCATTATGATGAAGTGCTTACATGTCAGCATGGAACATATTTAAATGGTACAATGCCCCTGGGAGGAAGATGCTGTTTTCCCCCCATTTTACAAATGAGTAAACTGAGGCACAGGGTAGGTAACGTGTTCAGGGTCATGTTACAAAGCCAGGATTCAATTCCAGGTCATGACTCTCAGTGATGCCATCCTTCCTCTTGAGGGTATTTTGTATATCTATCTATCTATCTATCTATCTATCTATCTATCTATCTATTTCTGACCATCAGGTAAGCCAAGTGAGCTGTTGATGTGGCTGCCCCAGGGAAGGCCAATGTTGTTGGTTGAGGGGAGGATAAAGTAACAAACCAGTAAGTTTCAAAAGAGCAGATTTATGAAGTTGTTGAGAAAGTAGGCAGGGCAGGTGTGGGGACACAGGTATACTGACTGAACAGAGAAAAAGCCTTGATGTGCCAGACATTCCTAACCGGAGCACAGTCCCCTCACCGACAGAAGAGCGCAGGACAGCTTCTGTCTACACTGAGCCTACAGACCCCCTATGTATTCCAGTGACCCATGGTGGGAGGTGAATGCAAGTATGACCAGTCATGTCAAGGACATTGGCAGAATAGAAAGCACTAGGAATCCATCTCCAAACAAAAATTCAAATGGAATTCTGGGGGCATTTAAATGCTTGCAACTTTGAGCGGAAAGCTTTGCTGGTAAATTATTTTTATTTTTATTTATTTATTTTTATTTATTTATGACAGTCACACAGATAGAGAGAGAGAGGCAGAGACACAGGCAGAGGGAGAAGCAGGCTCCATGCACCGGGAGCCTGACGTGGGATTCGATCCCAGGTTTCCAGGATCGCGCCCTGGGCCAAAGGCAGGCGCTAAACCGCTGCGCCACCCAGGGATCCCTTTGCTGGTAAATTCTGATAAACTGTGGCGAATTCTAGCCTATTTCAGCATTTAATGTAATAATGGCTGCCCATCCCCTTACTTGTAGCCCTCATGGCAGCCTGGGTTGTTGGTGCATCTTGCCAAAGCTGGGGGAGGAAGTAAGATCCTCGTCCTTCAACTGTGAGATTCTGTGTTCCGACCACTGATGGCTGCTTTTGACCTAAGAAGTGCAGACACAGAGGTGGACAGCCACTGTTGCATTTCCCACTGGCTGACGTGGCTTTCAAGGGATTTAAAGGAATAGCCCCTGCCCCAGTTGTTATTTCTTCCCTCTATTTCCCATTTTGGGAACCAAATGTTTAAGGAAAAGGATATTCAGAAGCAACTGCGTGGACAGTCACTATGGTCTCAGGATGGCTTGTAGCCAAAAACTAATAAGAAGCCAGGACTTTCATTCACAAAGCTACAACAAACACATGAATTTTGCCAGCAACCCAAAGGAGCTTGATTGAGGATTCACCCCTGCTTGATCTCGAGAAAAGACTGCCGTATGACACAGATTGCAGCCTGTGAGACTCTGAGCAGAGGACCATCTTGAGTTGTGGTAGGAGTCCTGATCCATGAAAAATGTGAGTTAAGAAAAAAAAAAAAAAAGGAAAAAAACAGCCATGTATACAAGGGAATTTAAAAAGCCATGCTCATGTTCATGGAAAGACACAAGTTCAAGAAAGACCAGAGAAGACCTCAAGCTTTCACCTCAGGCTCATCAGAGATACCTTCAACAATTGAAAAAATAAACACCCTGGGGAAAGAGGATAATCTGATTTCCAGATTTACATTATAAAATTCAAATGTCCAGTTTTCAACAAAAAGTCACAAGGCATACAAAGGTATGGCCCATTGAAAGAAACAAGTAAACAGAAATCATCACTGAGGAAGCAGACAGCAGATGTACTAGACCCAAGGACTTTAAAATAATGGTCTGAAGGCTGCTGAAAGGGCTAGAGGAGGACATAGAAAAAGACAGGAAAACAGTATGTGACCAAAAATAGGAATATCAATAGAAACAGGAATTACAAAAAAGAACCAAAAGAAAATTCTGGAGGTGACAAGTGTAATAACTGAAATGAAAAATTCCCTGAGTTTTAAAAACACATTTAAGTAGGAAGAATCAATGAACTTAAAGATAGGACAGTTGAAATTGAGAAAAAAGGAAAAGTGCACAGAACCAGAGTCCTGTGGGATACCATTAACGCACTGTGGGAATCCCAGAAGAAACAGAGAGAGGGGAGGGAGGGAAGGAGGGAGGGAGGAGTCAAAAGAATATTTGAAGAAACAACGACCCAAAACTTCTCAATTTGATGAAACACATCAATCTATATGTATAAGAAGCTGGACAAACTCCAGATGGAACTAACTCAAGGAAACAGCAAGATAAAGAATCTTGAAAGCAGCAAGAGAAGTGACTTGTCATGTACAAGAGATCCTCAATAAGATGATCAGATTTCTTATCCAGCTTTGAAGGTCGGAAAGCAGAGGACTGATTTATTCAAACTGATGAAAGATACTTTCAGAATTCTATATCCAGCAAAATTGCTCTTCACAAATGAGGGTGTGTGCCACCACCAGGACTGCTTTACAAAAAGTGCTTAAGAAGTCCTTCTATTCGAAATAAAGGATGCTTGCTAGACAGTAACTCAAAGCTGCAAGCAGAAGTCAAAATCCCCAGTAAAAGTAACACATGGACTATTATAAAAGCTAGCATTATAATTTTGGTTTGTAAGTCGGCTTTTTTTATTTTCTACAGGATTTAAATACATAAAAAACTAATCTATATTACTGGGCACACAATGTATCGAGATGTAATCTGTGACATCAATAATAGGGGGAGATGGAGCTGCACGGGAGCAGGGAATTTCACGTGCTATTCAAATTGGCATAAATTAGGTTGTTGCAATATTAGGATGTTAAGTGTAATCCCTGCATAACCACCAATAAAACATCTATAGAATATATACAAAAGGAAACAAGAAGAGATTCAAAACATGTCGCTATAAAAAAATCAGATACAAAAGGCAGTTAATGGAAGAAGTAAGGGACAAAAAAAAACTGTAAGGTACATAGAAGATGAATAATAAATGGAAGAAACAAGTTCCTTCTTCTAAGTAACTAAATGTCAATATATTAAACTCTCTAATCAAAAGGCAGAGATTGAAGATGTCTAACTAGAAGTTCCAGGCCTGTGCTACCCCCTTGGAAACACTGAAAATACATACATAAAAACAACTACAGACTAAAATAACTTTATAGGCCCTCTGGAAAGCAGACAAAAATTTACAGCAAGCAGGTGAATGCCATCAAGAAAAAGCCACAGTCAAAATGGCAGGGAATTCTGTGGCAGTTTTGTTTGCCTTTGTCTCAACCCCTCCTAGCACAACAATGCGTGGTTGGGAGGAAGCAGCCCAATTCCTGGTTTCCTCCCTTGTGATGAAAGGAGGAGAGCAGAACTCATTTGCCATGTTTTGAGCTGTCTGGACTGCCCGAGGGCCTGGTTTCTGTCTTGCCTGGCTTGGAGCTGGGGAAGATGGCATGAGGGACTGCAGGTTGGCAGCAGCAAGCAACATAACATGTGCAGACCTACAGATGCCTGGGGCAAGATATTATGAGAAGCAAAATACAGTAACATGTCTAAGGTCCCGAGAAGAAGCTGGGGTGAGATTTTGGGAAATTAGGACTTCTTAAAAGCAGCCACATGTGTATGGGGAAAAGGGGCAGAGAGTGCTTGGGAAATGTATGGGCCCAGGCAGGACACGAGCCCAAAAAAGACCTGACTTAAGCCATCACTCTGGGTTGATCACAAGTCTTAGAACACACTCTGCTAATTAGTGAAGGTCTTCCTGCCATTCTGCAAAGAATGGGAAGATATGGCTGTTTTTTCAAATGATTTCAAAACAAATCTTTTGTTTGTTTTTTTTTTAAAGGTATTTATGGCTTTTTTTTTTTAAGATTTTATTTATTTCTTCATGAGAGACAGAGAGAGAGAGGCAGAGACACAGGCAGAGGGAGAAGCAGGCCCTATGCAGGGAGCCCAACGCAGGACTCTATCCCAGGATCCCGGGGTCATGCCCTGGGCTGAAGGCGGCGCTAAAAGCCACCCAGGCTGCCCAAATCTTTTGTTTTCAATTAAAGATCTCAGGGCATACAAAGAAACAGGAAAACAGGAACGTTCAAAGGAACAAAATAGGGATCCATGGGTGGCGCAGCGGTTTGGCGCCTGCCTTTGGCCCAGGGCGTGATCCTGGAGACCCGGGATCGAGTCCCACGTCAGGCTCCCGGTGCATGGAGCCTGCTTCTCCCTCTGCCTGTGTCTCTGCTTCTCTCTCTCTCTCTCTGTGGCTATCATAAATAAATAAAAAAAATTAAAAAAAGAAAACGAACAAAATATTATCTTCAGAAACCCTAGAAACCATCCCTGAAGAACCACAGGCATCAGGCTTACTAGAAAAGACTTTAAAATAACTGTTAAATATGCTCAGAGAACTAAAGGAAATCAAGCAACTGATATATGAACAAAATGAGAGTATCAAAAAGTTACCTTCTTAAAGTATATTAGTAAAAAGAGCCAAATTCTGGAGCTAAAAAATAAAACAGCTGAATTGAAAAATACAATATAGGGATTCAGCAGCAGACCTGAGCCGTCAAAAGCATCTGTGAACTTAAGACAAGTCATTTGAAATCAGTGAAACAGAGGAGCAAAAAGAAAAACAATGAAAGCAAAGAGGGCCTAAGGGCCTTATGGGACACCATTAAACAAAGATTTGCATTACTGGGGTCCCAAATGGAGAAAGAGAGGGGAAAGGAGCAGAGAACATACTTGAAGTGATGGACAAAAATTTCTCAAATCTGAGTATAGAAATGGACAATTTTAAGAAACTCGACAAATTTCAACAAGATAAACCCAGAGACACCCACAGCAAATACTGAAAAACTGAAGGGCAAAATGGACAGCTCTACTTAATAGGATTCTTTAGAACCTCACTCTGAGTAAGTTAGAACAACCAACTAGAAGATCAGTAGGATCTTGTGAGGACTTGAACACTAGAGACCATTTGGACCTAATCAACCTATATACAAATATCTCCGCCAACAGCAGCAGAATATACCTCTTCCTCAAGGGCACAGGGAACATTCTCCATAATAGGCCACATTCTGTAAGGCCATGAGTCGAGTCTCAAAAAATTTTAGAAGATTGAAAGCATATAACACAGTTGCTCCTCCTACAATGGAATGAAGCTAGAAATCAGTAACAGAAGGAAAATTCATGAGTATGTGGAAGTTAAGCAATACATTACAAGGGAAATTAGAACCTATCTTGGAAAAAAAAAAAAAACAACCTATCTTGAGATAAGTGATCATGAAAACACAAAGCAGCACTAAGAAGGAAACTTAAAGCTATAAATGCTTACATTAAAAAAGAAGGAAGGTCTGAAATAAAAAACCTACCTTATACCATAAGGAACTAGAAAGAGAAGATAAAACTAAGCTGAAAGCTAGCAGTAGGAAAGAAACAATATCACAGCAGAGAGAGAACAGAAAACAGAAAGCCACTGAAGTCAAGAGTTGGTTCTATCAAAAAATCAACATAATGGGAAACCTTTAGCTAAATGCCTATGGCAGGGGAAAGATGTGAACTCAACCACATAAGAGGGCACCTTACTACAAATACATTAAGAAGGATTATAAGAGAGCTCTATGAATAATTGTATGCCAACAAAATGGATAACCTGGATGAAATGGACAAATTTCTAGAAACACAACCTACCAAGACTGAATCATGAAGAAATAAAGTCTGAATGGACCTGTAACTAGTAAGGAGATTGAGTCAGTAATCAAATGCCTCCCAACAAGAAAAGTCCAGGACCCAATGGCTTCATCAGTGAATTCTACCAAACATTTAAAAACAAACACCAATCCTCCTCAGACTCTTCCAGAAAGAGAAGAGAATGCTTCCTAACTCATTCTTAGGAGGCCAGCATCACCTTGATGCCAAAGCCAGACAAAGACACTACAAGAAAGCAATCAGTCAGTATCCCTCACGAATACTGATGTAAAAAATTTCCAACAAAACATTAGCAAATTGAATACAACAACACAGTAAAAGGATTAAACACATCATGGCAAAGTAGGATCACCAAAATGCAAGGATCATTCAGTATATAAAAATCGATTTAATATGCCATATTAACAGAATGAAAGGGAAAATGATGATCTCAACTGACACAGAATCATTTGACAGAATTCAATACCTTTTCATAATAAAAACACTCAACAAACTAGCAATAGTGGGAAAATGCCTCAACACGGTAAAAGCCATACATGAAATATCCCACAAGTCCTATCATTCCTAAAGGTAAAGGACTAACAATTTTTCCTCTCAGATCAGGAATAAGACAGCATGTCCACTTTCATTACTTCCATTGAACAGAGTACTGGAAGTTCTAGCCGGAGCAATTAGGCAAGAAAATAAAGAAACAGGCATTCAAATTGGAAAGGAAAAAATAAAATTGCTGACAATACAATCTCATATATTGACAACTTTAAAGATTATACATGCATCATTAGGATAAATGAAATCTGCCAAGTTGAAGGATAAAAGTCAACACACCAGCCAGTTGTGTTTTTAGACAATAACAATGTATACTCTGAAAATTAAAAATTCCATTTAAAATAGCATTTAAAAGAACACAATACTTAGAAATAAACTTAACCAAAGAGGCTAGTGACTTAGACACTGGAGACTACACAACACTCCGAAAGGAAGCAAAGACAACACAGCTGTTAGTCCAGAATGTCTCTTCTGGGTACCATGGCCAGATCAAGTCAACACATAAAGTCAACTATCATGACAAGTGTCCATCAAACCAAGGGAAATGCAAAATGTGCTACATTCCTACAAGGGAGCATTACTCAGCCATAAAAAGGGTTTTAGTTTGGGAGGATGTCTTAAGAGGTTTGGGTATAGACGGTGGTCATTATTGCACTATGTTGTGAATGTTTTCATTGCCACTGGAGTGGACTTTACCAATGGGTTAACTGACAGATACTATGTGTGTTTTACCACAAAAAAATATATTGAAAAGGAAAATAAAAATGCAAACCAATGAGTATGCCCAATGTGTGAAGATACCAGTTAACAGATTCAAAACTTTCTCTAGCCCACAAGTTTTTCCTCGACAGAGCACGTTCAACTGCCTGCTGTGTTTTTATTCACTCTTTCTACAATTCTAAAGTTTTTTTTAAAATTTTTTTTAAAAAAGATTTTACTCATTTATTCATGAGAGACACACAGAGAGAGAGAGAGAGAGGAGAGAGAGAGAGAGAGGAGAGAGAGGAGAGAGGCAGAGACAGTCTCCATGCAGGGAGCCCTACGTGGGACTCCCGGATCCCGGGACTCCAGGATCACGCCCCAGGCTAAAGGTGGCGCCAAACCGCTGAGCCACCCGGGCTGCCCTACAACTCTAAAGTTTGTTCCTTTTCCATTCCAAGTTTGTCTAACCATCACCTTTCTTTTTTGTGGGACTAAAAAAAAAAAAAAAAAAACAAACAAAAAAACAAACTCCACCTCATTTCCACACCAAAATATCAGACACCAAAAAATGTAAAGTTGTGAGTTTATTGCATATGTAACAAAATGAATCTGACCTCCCGGGTCCAGCCTGCTGTACAATCACTGTTTGTTTTGTGTTTCCAGCTGGTTCCATAACCACATTAAATAGAACTAGTATTTCTTTAAATATTTTTGATTTTGACATAAAACACAACATTAGTGTACAATTTTCACAAAATAAATCAGCAATAAAAACAGTGGGAAGAATAACAAGGATAGCAGCAATACTTAAAAACAAGACGTTACAAAATAAATTAAAAAATACATTATAAAGTGGTTGAGAAACAAAAAATAAACAAATTTTAAAAATTCATACTATGTTTTGGGAAGGCTGCCGTGCGGCACACACCTGGCTGCACATGGGGCTGGGGGACGGGGCGTCTTCTCTGCGGAAGGCCATTCCTGACAGCCCAGGTTTGAGGACCACCTCACCTGAATTGGGACCGCGCAGCTGAGCAAGCTTAGGGAACACGCTCCACCTGGGGGGCAGACGTCCCCCTCAGAAGAGAGCTGTCCTCACGGCCCCCACATGGCCCCTCTGGTTTTCCTACCTACAGCACTGGCAGAGCGGTGGTTTGCTACATCCCTGAGGGTCGGCTGATGACCGCTGGTGAGGGCAAGCCTGGAAGTTGGGCCCCTGAAGCATCTGGGCAAAGAGGTGAGGGGGGACGGGTGGGTGGATGGGGATTACTGAGGAGGCTGGCGAACGAGAGCTTGTGGGGAACGGGGTCTGCACAGACCCAAAGTGGAGCGATCAGGAGCTTTCACCCACTGTCTGCCATGCTACTCTTGGGGTAGCTCAATCCACTGTTGATAGTGAAGGTTCTAGAAGTGTGATGCCACTGACAAGCCCGTTTGGCAAGAGTAAACCAGGGCTCTGGAAGGTTCTGCCCTTTCAGGCTCCTTTGTACCACACAGCTGATGAGGGTGCCCACGTGCAAGTGTAAGAAGAAGAGCCAAGACCCAGGCCTTACAAGACAGGTAACGCTCGCTGAGGTGACATCTGAACCTGACACATGGGAGCAACACGGGGCTGGCCTAAGGACTGTGCCCTGATCCTCCCCACAGCAGGAAGATCGTCTTAAAGGAGCCAAACACAAAAACCCTACTACACCCTCGTCTCCTCACTAATCCCTACAGATTTTGGCCAACACCACAGAAGACTCTAGAGGTCCTTCCCACCACAGTAGGGGGTGCTCTCAGCTCCCCTGGGGAGGACTCCTCCTCACACTGTGGAGGTTCACCTTGGAGAGGAGGCCTATCTAGGGGAAGGTCTGTAGTGGATATTTCCTCGCTCTTCCAGAGGAAGATTACGAGGGAGGACGAGAGAGACAAGGGGGATCCAGCTTCTAGAACGCCCTCAGAAGGATCATGGTAAACGAGACACAAGATAAGCCCAATGGGGGCAAGGCAGAGCTTCTGGAAGACCAAGCCCACAAGTTGGCCTGGACTTCCTGAATAGATTTAATTTTCCTTCCGCGCTCTCTCCTAGAACCTCCACGAGCAGCCCAGAAGTGTGCTCTCGCAGCTCCTGGCACCCACAGCCGGCACCCGTGGCCCACCAAACTGGCAAACCCCTCATTCCAAAGGAGGGTCTCTCCCCCAAGAGGTCCCAGAGCTCCTCACAGGGCACCCGAAGAACCACAGTGAAATAGGAAGGGTAAGCATGCCTCCAAACCCACCATGGTCCAGAGATTTCAGTAACTGAGAGTCATCCAAAAAAGTCCTTCTGGACCCATCTCAGACCTACAGCTGGATCCCAACGCTTAACTCCAAAACCAACTGCAAAATTTCAACAGTGAAATGTCGTGCTAATGAATTACCCCACACTGGCCCCCCCCAAAACAAAAACAACAACAAAAAACCAAACAGGACAATTTGCTGCTGCTGCCACTGCTGCTTCCCTTCATGGAAGTTTGTCTCCAATCAAACCACCCGGTTAAAATACTGCTTGAGCTGCTTGTGCCCATTGGAAAGGGGTGTTAGAAACTCAGGGTCCGGGCTGACTTTGGCCTCGCTCAGCACGGGAAGGATGTTTGGGCGAGTGAAGTGAGCAGTGATTGCTAGTGTCGCCATCTGACACTTGGAGAATGAGCAGAATGAGCAGAGTGGAACCATCCCCCCAACCTCCCCCACTGTCAGAACAGCAACTCGGTGAGGGGAGCTAAGTCACTGAGGTTATCCGTCTCCCCCTCTCCCTTTTAGACTAGTGCACACCAAGCCAGCAGCTGGAACAACAGACTTCTCTTGTTCAGCTCGTAGCAACTTCCTGTGATGCGGTGCTTTGTTAGTGTTGGGGGTGCCCAGCCCACATACAGGCAGGACAGGCTGCACAGATCTGAGGCTGGTGTGGTCTGTTCTTTTATAAGCTCTGTTATGTGGCATTTTCACTGGAAAAATATCTTGAACTAGATCAATAACATGGCAAAGGGGACTCTTAACAGAAAGATCATTCTTCTTGATGCAAAACACATTTTTCAGCCAGGACACCCTGAAAAATACCCCGGGTCTCCAGCGCAACTGCCCTGGTTTCCTTTATCTTTCCAAAGGGAAGCACATTTTCGATGCAAGCTTCCTGCCGTAGAATTCTGACAGAAGATATGGTTATTTTTTTCAGTTAGAAATTAATCTGCTACCCCGAGCAGATTGCTAGGCTGTGATTGGAATGTGAGCTGCTGAACTTGCAAAGGGCCTCGGGACTGTTTGGACACAGCACAGCTAGTGGAGCTACCAGTTACGAACCCTCAGTAAGTCAAGCTCAGTTCCAGAACTTGTGGGTCGATCCTCCGCTAAAGACCACAGGGCAGTGAGCCTCTCACCATAGGGTTACAGTCATAGAATATCCTGTGTGACCGAAGCCAAATGCTAAACCTGGCTGCCTTTTATTGGATGGGTGATGGAAGGGGGTGGGAGTACTGTCATAAAGGAGGAAAATACGGGTGGAAGCCACCAACCAAAGTCCCCCCACCCCCCTTGCTCCCCCCAACGAAAAGGAGGGGAGACAACCCTTTCCCTCCGGTTATCTAGGGTTCCCAGGCCTCAGCCAGCTTCGCAGGAGGCACACAGAAAGCTTGCTTTTGGTCTGGTGGTCATGAGCTAGAATCTGTTGCCTTTGGTTGCTCTTCACTCCACAGCAAACC
The DNA here is from genome assembly GCF_905146905.1 of Nyctereutes procyonoides. Taxonomy (NCBI): domain Eukaryota; kingdom Metazoa; phylum Chordata; class Mammalia; order Carnivora; family Canidae; genus Nyctereutes; species Nyctereutes procyonoides. The sequence goes on from NW_026575126.1 coordinate 67,676,081, forward strand.
CACAAGTCTCTTCCACGGCTGTCAGCAGCTTCTCATAGAGCTTCTCATATGATTCATAAGGTGGAATGTCAATCCGATTAAAGCTGGAACAGGACAAAAGAGGGAGAGTCATTCCTGGTGGTGGTCCAGACCTAGAACCTACTTCAAGGACAGGACAGGCAGGGGCAGTGCCTTCGTGGCCCTGAGCTAGCAGAGTGTGTGTGTGCGTGCACGGAGGAGGGATGGAGCCAAGGGAAGGGGAAAGCAGCTCATCGCCTCATTGGGATAAGGAGGTAGAGGCAAGTTTTCCACTTCTCCCTGGTCCTTCTGCTTTGAAAGTCAAGATTTTTCATTGAACACACAGCAAAACAGCTTCTAAGATCTTTAAAACCAAAATGAAACCAGTTACTATTTCTTGGTTCTATTAGGACAAAGCGCTCAGCTCGTTTTGTTTGTTGTCTTCGGGAGGAGTTATTGCTCAGCACCAGGAATACCAGCTTGGGAGACCACTGTAAACCAGACCAGCCGCGGTCAGATCACCACTAACAATCTCCTGCATGTCTATCTAATCCTCCGTGACTTGATCTGAGACCAGATGGGCCAGCCTGGAATACTTCTTGCAAAAACAAGCTCTATCTCAAAACTAATGAAATGTCAAATCTCTGACACTGAAATGAAACAAATGATGAACCAGCATTTCCCTGGGGAAATTCATTTCTAATGCTGTTTTTAAGAAAAAGGAAAAAAGAACACCCTTAAGAAGGATATTCTCTCCTAACGAATAAAAAAATACAGAATTCAGACCGAGAGGCCATGTAGTAGCTTACTAAATTACAAGGGGTTAAGCAATTAAGGATGGTTTCGCTCAAGAAAGATTTAGGCTGAATGGCGGTGAGTCTTTTTGTAAACTCAAGCGTCAGAGGACACTCCTCACATCTGGTTCCCTCGAGGCACAGAACTATGAACGGACAGAGCCTTACATGGAGCACAGCAGCTGCCGGGCATCAACACGGCACTGTTGGCCTTGCTGGGCAGGGCGCTGTAGCCTCGCCATGGCCTTGGGATGGCGCAGACATCGGAACCCACGCCCTGAGGTTCCCAATCAGGAACCTTCTGTTACACCCTGATGCATCCTGGTGACCAGGAGCTGGCTCTCCTGAACTAGAACCACTAGTCTTTTCAATACACAGTTTCTGAGGCAAACTGTATGGAAGTAACTTGATTTTTAAACCACAAAGGAAATAACCTGCTATAGATATTATTTAAGTTAAAATTTAGGGAAGAAACATTTTTCAATATACAACATGCATCCATCATGGACTAAGTTCTGAGAAAGGAAACGGAGCCCCAGGAAGTGAAGACTGGTAACTCCAAATTAGAAACTACAGATTTGGGGACCTGGGTGGTGCAGTCGGTTAAGCATGTGACTCATGGTTTTGGCCCTGGTCCTGATCCCAGGGTCACGGGGCCAAGCCCCAGGTCTGACTCTGAGATCAGTGCAGAGTCCGCCTGGGTTCCTCTCTCCCTCTCACTCTGCCCCTCCCTCATATCCTCTCTCTCTAAAATATTTAAGTCTTGGGAGGCCTGGGTTGCTCAGTGGTTGAACATCTGCCTTTGGCTCAGGTCATGATCCTGGGGTCCTGGGATGGAGTCCCATTATCGGGCTCTCCTGAAGGGAGTCTCCTTCTTCCTCTGCCTGTATCTCTCTCTCTCTCTCTGTGTGTGTGTGTCTCTCATGAATAAAATCTTTTAAAAAAAAATAAGCCTTTTATAAAATATAAAATACTACATTTTTCGGGGCACCCAGGTGGCTCAGTCAGTTGAGCATCTGACTCTTGATTTCAGCTCAGGTCACAATCTCAGGTCCATGAGATGGAGCGCTGGGTCATACTGAGTGTCCTGGAGCCTGCTTAGGACTCTCCCTCTCCCTCTGCCCCTCCCTACCACTCACACATACGTGTCCTCTCTCAAAAAAAAATAAATAAATAAATTTTAAATGAAAACTAGTTTTCCTACTGAGAGGGACAGGTGTGCTCACACAAGACCCAGTGAGGACAAGACCTGAGCTGCTGGAGTGCCAGCCAATACAACAAAACTGGCTTCATGAAAGACTTCCGATAAGCCTCATGTGACACACTGCTGGCTGCTCGTTCCATTTGACACCAGGGCCACAGCCAGTTGTTCTGGGATGCTGATAAAGGACACAGAGTGCTACATAAAAGAAAAGAGCTTAGAAGAGTCACACAAAGGGTGGCACTCCATGGGGATAGGATCCCGGTCCTTACCAGGTGTGGGCCTTTGGAAGGTTGTCTGTGTTGGCATCGATCAGGTGGATGGTGAAGAGCCGGGGCCCTGCAGCGCCTGTAGAACCTTACAAGAAAACATTCTAGTTAATGCACTTCAAAGGCAGGGCCCGGGCCCCACTGCCAACCACACCCCCAGCCCATGCCTGGGCTGCCCGTCTTGCCAGAGGGTCACGGCCTTCACACTGCAGCATGACCTCAGCCTGCTTTCGGCTATGCTGACCATGGCCATCCTGTGACCTGTCTCAGACATTCTAGAAAAGCTCAAGGACAGAGCAGACTGCTGAGCGTTCCCCAGGTACCCTGGCCAGGAACCCACTCAGGTGGGCATATTTGAAGGGTAAAATCCTTCAACCACTAGTTATGTTTTTCCTTTTTTTGAACAATTCTTTAGCAAGCAGGCCTGCTACTGGCAGAGGATAGCAGAGTTATAATAAAAGCAGGATACAGGGTCAGGAAATCTCTGCAGGCAGAGAAACGATGGGAAAAGAAAAGAGACAAACAGCGAGGACAAAAGCCCAAGGGGATGGAAGTGACTTCTGTCAAAGAAGTCCTTGAAACACAGAAGAGTCTACAGGGAACATCCTACACGTGCAGTGTATCTGCTGTCACTAGTAACATGCAGAATTCCATTTACTAAGTTTTAGTACACTATCATTCTTCACCTTTTTCCCTCCACTCTCAGGGTTATCAAAACTCTGGACATCAGATTATTTTGATCACAGTCGGAAGAGACAAGAGAGAGGCTGGGTACCCAAACCGCACAGTGGAGCCTATCAAGCAGTGCATCTGCACGGAGCAGGAAACTGAGGTCTGGGCACTAATGACCCACAAGGCAACAAAAGACTCCACCTCCTGATGCTCAGGCCAGGCCTCTCCCCCACATCTCAGGGCTGCACACAGAGAGCTGCTATCAGAAGACTCAGAAATGAATCCATGTGGCACTTTAAAAATGCTGATTTCTTCCCCAAAGCCTTGTTGCTCTTTGTACCCTCCCTCTACCAATCGATTCTATAGGGCAAAGGGGAGGCACTGGCTCCAGGGCCCTTCCTTGCTCAGATCTTGCCCGACTCAGCCTGGAACAAGTGCCTGGCTGGCCGGCACCCACCACGGCGGCTGCAGACTTGCCCACTGGGCCAGGGATGCTGCGAAAGGTGAGCTTAACAGGGAGCTGGGCTTTGCTTTCCCGAGCCTCTCTCCTGTGTGTTTATGGGTATTTTCTTGGGCAAAACATCATACAGCCTTGACCCGTGGAGCCGCCAGGGAGAATGGCGACTAGAGCCCACCATCTTTTACAAGGGAGCAAGTGCAGCCTCTCTGCCAGCTGCGCACCTCCGCGATGCTAAACATTTGTTAAGGAACACAGGCCACAGCATTTCCTAGCAGATGTTTCAGGAGAAGCACCCCACCACGGTGGTCCAGCTCTTCCTGCTGTAGCCTAGCAGGGGACATGCGTTGGGGGGGTGGGGTGCACAAGCGCGTGCACACACACACACACACACACACAAGGGGTCAGAAGCCCCGCCTCCACGTCAGTCACCTTGCAAAGCCTTGAACCCCTGGAGAGGGACCCGAGTGGACCCAGTCACGAACTGCAGGAGCCTGGCCCTCCTCTCCTCATCGAAGGTCTCCACGGCCTGCCAGAACCACCTGACGATGTTGCTGTCGGCCACGCAGTGCTTCAGCCGAGTGTTGGACTTCCAGTCGCTCACATCTATTTTATCCAGGCCGCCTATGATGAGCTGTGAAGGTGTTCAGAGGCAGGTTACTTCTCAAATGTCCAAACAAGGGTCCCTCCCGACACACCTCCCATGCCCAGGACGTGAAAGGAGGTGATTTACAGTGTCTGAACAGACTAGCTCCAGACTTGGGCAAGCAGAGAGTGCAGCAGGATGCCCGCAGCCCAGTACCTCCAACTCATGGCCACCTCGCGCCACTTTGCAACCCCTGGCCTGTGGCACATGCTCCTGTTCTAACAACCAAGTCCACATTTGTCGTTTTGTGCCACATCCACGAGGAGTTGGTACAAGAGAACCAACTGGCAAGACCAAAGGGGCCAAGTGTAAAAAAGGGCCACATCTGGGGGGGGGGGGCTCAGGGGCCGTGACAGGTGGAGCTCAAGATCTGGAGCAGAGGGACCACACCAGGAGCTGCGTATGTGTTTTTGCATTGGGGGAAGGAGGGCGCTCAGAGCTGCTGCCTGCCGCGGGTGACACCTCACCAGGGACAGAAAGACAGAAGGATTTCAGAGCCCTGAGCCATTTGGCATTGGAGGTGGATTAGAGATGAATGAACCACTATGTTCGAGCACATGAAGTGTGATTAGAGAAGACAGTAACACTTTGTTCTGAGTCTAATAATAGCAAGAGCCAAAACAGAAAGCTGACGTCGTGGGAGAATCTGGTGAGAGCAGATAATTTCTTCCCTCTGAGGTGGATACACAGGAGGGGGTTTAGGAACTTCCAGGGCTAGAGCTCCTAAAAAATATAAGACACAGAACGCCCCACACAACATCCAGAGAAGGATCTAGACTCACTGCCGCCAAGCAGACAGCCCCTCGGCCTGGACATAAACAGGCTCAGACACCCTCGACTCCCACTGGCTCTAGCTCTGTTCTTCTGGAACCCTGACAAACCCCAGCCTTGCTGGGGAGCAGGCGAGCCACACTGTCAGACAAGGCATCTGAGACCTCTACTGCTAACTTGGCTCGTCCCGCTGAGCACATACCTCTAGTTCCTTCTGGTCAAAAGGCTTCAGTAAGTGTTGAGGAATAAGTTCGTTAAACCCTTTCTGTAGAGCGAGGAACTGGGCTTCGATCCCCCTCATGAACCTCCAATTCACATACAACCTGGAAGACAAATTCACAAGTTAAAGCCAATAGCAAATAGTTCACGGGAAAGACTTTTTCCTCACAATAGGTTCTGACATCACCTGCTGAAGCTAATGCCTTGCCCACCAGGCCTCCCCTGGGGGGCACCAAACCCCCACCAGCTGGAAGTACCAGGTTAAAAATAAGTCAGCACAGGCCCTGACATATTCTGGTGCTTTGCTAAAGACAGCAGTAGGAATTAACCTGACCTGTCACAGCAAGTGGCATAACTGAAAAGTAGATTTGAAAATAAAACACGAGACACCGTGAGAGCCACACGCCAGTCTGGCAGCCTAAGCACACCGACAAGCCCATATGCTTCCAGATTTCTAGTGTAAATGACTAGTCATTTATTTGCCATCAGAGGTGGGAAGGAAAACAGACCACAGTGAAGCAGACTTCCTGGAGACTGCTCTCAAGGAAACTAATAGGCTCCAAGTCTCTCCTGCGCCCACCACCTTCACCCCCAGATCGGAAGGCCACCTGCCATCCCTTCCACCACCTGGGTTCTGGGCTCATTAGTCTCCCTTCACCAGGTCAGCCCTGGTGGGATTGGGGCTCCTCTGCACAGAGCCCCGCTGCTGAACCCGACTGCTCTATGACTGTGATTCTGGTCAAAAGTGCTGGCCAGGATGAGTAAGCCTCAAACAGCAAAGGAACTTTGGCAATCTAAATGTGAACCCAGGATGGTCCCAGGCATCTGCACGTCCCCATGGGCAGCCACCACGGTTCCCTGGAACATTACCGGACATATTCTTTCTTGTTCTCCTCTGTGACAGGAACATTTCGGCCATTGGGTTTTAGTTCATGCTGAAGAATCCTCCCGAAAGCATTGTGTTCCACACAGAAAGTGTGGTCTAGCACGGGGGTGATATCATTCTCTCTGTGGAAGTTAGGAAAGAAGACGGATGTCAGACCATGGCCACAATACAGCTGTGAACAGAACAGGAGCTGGAACAGTCCGGGAGATGGATGGACGGACTGATGGCATTTACTGACCGCTACCCCCAGAGCTGAGTGGGGAAAGGTGAGGAGCCTTGGGCAGACACAGGGCCTGGGACAGGCCAGGGACACTTGGAGCGGGAGGTGCCAGGGGACCATGGTTCCATGATGTGCCCTTGACACTTGGCTCCCCTCGTTCACAGGAAGGTGACAGTGGCTCTGTCATCCTGTGATTTTACGAGACACAGTGACCTGACTGCTTTGTAAACAGATCTATAAACAGAAGAGAGGGATGCATGAAGAGCCGAGTCAATGGGAAAGCAACCTGCAGGGAGATGCACTCAGATGATACTGTCCTCCCGCCCCTTTAAGGCAGCCCCTCACACAAAGTAGCACGTGAGAGTCTCGATGGGCTCCTCCGCCTGCCACACTTCTCGAAACAGAGGGAAATATCTCCCTACCCCTCACAGACTACCCATTTCCAGTAGGGCCATGTGAAGTGAGGCAGACAGAGTGCAGGATGAGACTCTCCCTCTGCCAGAGCCTGGATCTCCCGCTGCTGTGGGATCAGTTCACGTATGAGGACCTGTGACACGCTGCTCACCATGCAACTGGGCCCACTGCTTCCAAGGGTATGTTAGGATAATTCTTTTAAATTTTTAAAATTATTTTTATTTTTTAAAGATTTTATTTATTTATTAATGAAAGACACTGAGAGAGAGAGGCAGAGGGAGAAGCAGGCTCCATGCAGGGAGCCTGACATGGGACTCGATCCCGGGTCTCCAGGATCACGCCCTGGGCTGAAGGCAGATGCTAAACCACTGAGCCATCCGGACCGCCCACGATAATTCTAAAACAAAGGTGACTGAATATAATTTCTCTTGATACTTTTCTTGTAGCAAATACTTTGACATAAGATACTTTGACGCTAATTTTGTTTTTGATACTTTCCCTCTACCTGCTAACCAGAGCCCCCCTAGAGAGTCAAAAGCAAACCACCCACCCACCTCTCAGGCCTGGGGCCTAATTGTGATCAGACCTGAATAATGTGAGGAAACAGCAAAAGAAATGAGCCTATGAAGTGAAACTGGCCAAACATCATGAAAAAAGCCAGTCAACAGAGTATTTCTTGTTAAATCTTCTTTTATGTTTCTGGTTGTAAATCAGTGTTTATTTCTCTGCACCAACTTCACACCCACCCCTCAAAAGCATTCACATGCACACACGCATACAGAATGATAGTCTGGCACACAAGATGGGTGGCTATGCACGAATGTTCCATGAACTGAACGGTGAGGCTGTACTTACAGAATCCACACTAAGCTCTTGTGTAATTCTGGGTCCACCGACTCCAAATCCGAGAGCTGGATGGGCTTCCCCAGGAGCTGCTTATAGAAGGGAACTGTGAAGCCCCCGTTTATGTAGTGCCCGTGGAACACAGCGAGACCCATGATCCGGCCCACAAAATGGAAATAAGACAGGTGGTCCTGTAGGGGGCACCAGAGAACACGAAGTCATTAGAAAAAGGCCAAGCCAGAGTGGAGAGACCATGTGCTGCCTCCAAGCTTCTTGGGAAAACTGTCTCATTGCAGCCAGGCCCTGACTCCATCCCTCACAGGTTGTGCTCTCAGACATAGGAAAGAGAGCAGGTTAGGTGGTCAAAACTTGGAGCACATCTTCTGCACAGATCATCTGAACATGTTACATGCCCTTAATCCAGACACCTGCTCAGGACTGCTACGTCACTGGCGGCACTCTGTGTGAAAGGATAATGCAGGGCCCCTTACTCCCAAGTTGTTAAGGATTTCAACACAGCAACTGCAGGGAATGAAACCAAGCACAGGTCCTCCAAAGTGCAAGGTGCCTAGGAAGCTGGCCTCGCGTCTCCCTGCTGCACCAGAGAAAGCAAGCAGATGGCAAATCCCCTCCTTCCTCTACCATCCCTCCCCGAGTCCCTAGAGAAAGTGGAAGAGAAAAAAATCCAAAGAAGAAGAAACAGCAAAAAAGGAACAGAGAGGAAAATAAGTGTAAGAGGACCATTCTAAAACTAGAGCTGCTCTGGTTTTTCACAGGAAAACACACATCTCTGCTTTCCATCGGAATTATAATCAGAATTCTTCAAAACCTCATTTCCATTTTGGTAAAGAACTCTGTCACACCTGAATGACTGTAGTGTAGAGCTGGTCCCAGGCTTTGCCTCAGGGGCCTTGGCCTCGGGCAGCGGTGACCACGGGCCCCGCCCCACAGGACAGCCCCCAAACACCTGCTGCCCAACCCTGGGCTGGTCATGCAAACACTCCACACTTACAGCCTCCTCTCAAGCAAGCAGCTAAGACTATCAGCACTGATGGCCCAAAAGGCCAGTTGGGGAAGTTCCCATTTTGATTGGGAGGAGGACCGACTATGTAGCCCACGTCTCAGAATGACACGGTCAACAAACACAGTCCTACCTCAGTTCCCCCAATTGGTGATTAAAGGGCTCTGAGCATTCTGAGCAGCTCATTTTCACTTCGTGAAAAAAACAAAAATTTTCCAATTCACTCCCTCTTTATAAGCATGAATACTTACGGGATTGATTGAAGAATCCGGGTTGATTTGCAACATGTAAATGTTGTCCGTAGAATATTGGAAGAGTCCATAATACGGATTCAACATTTCGTGGCATAATAAATAAAGCCACTCCCTAGGAACAATAACAATGAAAGCCATTTTATACGTGTGAAATGTCTAATCTTATGTCTTACCCAAAAGACTCATTGCCTGTGCCCTGGAAGGCCACACTGGAGAGATGTCCGGCTCTGAGAGAAAGTGACTTGCACAGATTGATTGGGAAGTAATAACTCACTTCTGACTGAATGACAGATGGCTTTTATGGCCCAAACCCCGATGGTTCTGAAGCTGATGAACCAGATGGACCAGAATCGGGACCGCCTCTTGCAAGCAATGTTCTCGACACTTATCTTGTCAGCTTTCCTGCACCTCAGCTGGAGTTTTCTTTGCTACTGTGCAAAGATCCACATCTCAGGTGATGATGTTCATGATGTGGTAATGATGGACAAAAGTACAATAAGAACTAAGATCCTACTTTTATTTAAAAAGAGTGTGCATGCACACACATGTACACACAACAGGAAAAAACTATCCGTGGAGCAAAGAGAAAAAGGAGGATTTACACTGATACGTTGACAGTAGTTAACCTGAGAATTAGCAGTCTGCGACACTTTCATTTTTCTTTTGGTTCTTTCTAGATATTTTTTTTAATTTTTATTTATTTATGATAGTCAGAGAGAGAGAGAGAGAGAGAGAGAGAGAGAGAGCAGAGACACAGGCAGAGGGAGAAGCAGGCTCCATGTACCGGGAGCCCGATGTGGGATTCGATCCCGGGTCGCCAGGATCGCGCCCTGGGCCAAAGGCAGGCGCCAAACCGCTGCGCCACCCAGGGATCCCTAGATATTTTTTAAATTTCCAACTTTAACATGTTTTGTTGTTGTTGTTTTTTTTTTATGATAGTCACAGAGAGAGAGAGAGAGAGAGAGGCAGAGAGCAGACACAGGCAGAGGGAGAAGCAGGCTCCATGCATCAGGAGCCCGACGTGGGATTCGATCCCGGGTCGCCAGGATCGCGCCCTGGGTCAAAGGCAGGCACCAAACCGCTGCGCCACCCAGGGATCCCCTTTAACATGTTTCTAACACTTAAGTGAGGAGAAGATATTTCAGAGTCTGGGGAGATAGGGAATAAGAATGACTTTTGCCCTTCATAATCTTCTATCTTGTCAAATTCTATCTTTTTGCCATAAAAATTTATGACTTTTTTTTTTTTTGCAAGAAAGAGAAAGTGCGCATGCGAGCAAGGAAGGGGCAGAGGTAGAGAGAGAATCCTAAGTAGGCTCCACGCCTGGCATGGTGCCTGACTCGGGGCTCGATCTCATGACCCTGAGATCATGACCTGAACCGAAATCAAGAGTCACTCAACTGACTGAGCCACCCAGGTACCACAACATTCATTACTTTTTGTAATTTAATAAAAAAGTTTAATACTGGGGATCCCTGGGTGGCGCAGTGGTTTGGCGCCTGCCTTTGGCCCAGGACGCAATCCTGGAGACCCGGGATCGAATCCCACGTCGGGCTCCCGGTGCATGGAGCCTGCTTCTCCCTCTGCCTGTGTCTCTGCCTCTCTCTCTCTCTCACTGTGTGCGTATCATAAATAAAGAAAAATTAAAAAAAAATATTAAAAAAAAAAAAAGAAAAAAGTTTAATACTTAATAAGATTAATTCTAAGAGTTCTAAAATTTGGATGGAATATATAAGAAGAAATTATTTTCAGAATTCCTATATATTCCAATCATTTCATTGTTAAAAAAAAAAAAAACAAATCAGGGACCCCTGGGTGGCTCAGAGGTTTGGCGCCTGCCTTCAGCCCAGGGCATGATCCTGGAGACCCAGGATCAAGTCCCCACATTGGGCTTCCTGCATGGAGCCCACTTCTCCCTCTGCCTGTGTCTCTGCCTCTCTCTGTGTGTCTCTCATGAATAAATAAATAAAATATTTCAAAAGGAAAAAAAAAGCCCCAAATCAGAAACAACACAAGCCTCTCAATAGAACCTGTATGATTCAGTGCTATGGTTAGCTGTGACAAGCCCAGGTATGGGGAGAACCTTACACAAGCACCTGTACCACTTCTACAAAGAGCCTCTTCTTTCTACTCAAGTTTTATTCTGGAATTTCTTACTCTGTCAAATAGAAAAGGCATGGAACTGAGAGAGATTATGAAAGGACAAGCACACATGCAAATAATCCAAGAAAACTGTGAGGATACTCACAAAAAGGATCAGACCACAACAAAATTATGTATCAAGCTCAAAAGAATGGAAAGGAAGTGCCAGAAGCAAGGAGACCCTAAATGTCAAAAAAAAATCCTTTATTAGGAAAGGCAGAATTTCCCAACTATAAGACCTGGACTCATCCCTGCGTTTTAGAGTTTGAGTTTGAGAAGAATCATTTTCAGAAGCCAAGGACCTGCAACTGTCTAGACAGGAAGTGATTAAAATACAAGCAAACATTCTGACCGAGTCACGCACGAGGTAGGGAGGCATATTAGGTATGCTAAGGAAGTGGCAAGGGGAAAGCTGACCATACAGGCAAATGGTTTTTTAATGATACAGGAAATGGTTCAGAACCAAACACTGGGGAAGTGAGCGTAAACGGATTCTCATCGACCAGATGATGAGAACACACCATGTGTGGGATGTATATCTCTCTATAGCTCTCTGTAGGGGGTCTGCTTCCCTACAGTACACAGAGGAAGGACCCCAGGCCTGAAACAATACAAGACCCAACTGGAGGCAGGAAAAGGGCAGAACTCACAGCTCTTTTTGCTAGAGCACCGTGTCAGCCAAAGCTGCTCCACAAAGACTTCTCCCCATGCGGAAGACTTAATAAAAATAGGACACGTAGAAAGAAGAGAACTCCTACCAAACTAAACCAAGCTATTCCTGACAATATATATAATACCAGCCATGCAAAGGAATGATGGTAGGTTGGAACAGTTCAGGATACTGAATTTCTGAGACTATAAAGGAAATAGCATAGAAGAGGGAATGCAAGTAGTCTAATTTCAATTATTGGGGCAAATAGGAATGTCTAGGGAGATTCTCTTTCTGCCCCCCTAATCCTCTTGCCCAGAGACAGAATTTGTGCTATTGAGGGCAAACAGAAGTTACATTTGCCAAAAGAAAGATGGTTCCTAGAATCAAGATCGAGAAGTTCAAGAAATAATCTAAGGATAGTCTTGAAAGGAAAAATGTTTCCCATGGAGAGTTGGTGCGGAGGTGAGCGCACTGTTGGGCAAACGCATGCCTTTCTGCATCTGTCATCCCAGGTGGATTTGGCCGGAGGGTGGGAGAAGGGCAGAGACAGTCAGTGGGACGAAGGTGGAGGAATCATTCCATCTGGGCCTGAAGGCCAGATTGTGACTTCTTGCTTTTTAATTCTTTTCTTTGGCTGCTGAAGAAAATACCAGCTCTACCCAGAAACCAAATGAGACCACCTGACCACCTATAATGCTTTTCAGAACATAATTTTTCTTGGGGCAACTGCTGTAGGGCTGAGAGTTGGCTTGTGTTTTCTAAATCGTGGGCATGTGAGGCTGTCCTACCCCCTGACTTCCCAAGACACATCCTTACAGGAGGAGCACGGGCCTCCTCTGTAGCAGCTACCAGAGATTTCATAATTATTTGTGTAATTCTTTCATTAATGTCTGTACCTCATCAGACCCGGGACTTTGGAGGGGCAGAAATCATGTTACTTTGCTCACTGTGGTATCCCTAGTACACGTAGAGTCTCAACATTTAATGGTTAATGAGTAAACACAATTCTCATACAAATGACAGGGGTGTTAAGAAGATTCAGTCATGTGAAGACTCATAGATGATGGATAAGAACTTCTCAATTTATATTTTGTTTTTTTGTTTTTTTTTTAATTTTTTTAAATTTTTATTTATTTATGATAGTCACAGAGAGAGAGAGAGAGAGAGAGAGGCAGAGACATAGGCAGAGGGAGAAGCAGGCTCCATGCACCGGGAGCCCGACGTGGGATTCGATCCCGGGTCTCCAGGATCGCGCCCTGGGCCAAAGGCAGGCGCCAAACCACTGCGCCACCCAGGGATCCCTCAATTTTTATTTTGTTACCATGGAATCAATAAATGAGTATGTTATGACAACATAAAAAGATTTTTTAAATGCTACAGCAGGGCAGCCCAGGTGGCTCAGCGGTTCAGCGCCACCCTCAGCCCAGGACGTGATCTTGGAGACCTGGTATCGAGCCCCATGTTGGGCTGCCTGCATGGAGCCTGCTTCTCCCTCTGCCTATGTCTCTGCCTCTCTCTCTGTGTCTCTCATGAATAAATAAATAAAATCTTTAAAAAAATAATTAAAATGCTAGAGCAGTACAGCCACTGTGAACGGCAGTATGAAGGTTCCTCAAAAAATTAAAAATAGAAATACCATGTAATCCATTAACTCCACTACTGGGTATTTACCCAAAGAGAATGAAAACACTAATTGAAAAAGTTGTATACACTCTATGCTTACTGCAGCATTATTTACAATAGCTAAGATCCGGAAGCAACCTCAGTGTTCACGGACAGGTGAACGATAAAGAACATGTGGTATACATACATGATGGAATGTTAATCATAAAAAAGGGTGAGATCTTGCCACTTGTGACAATATGCTAAGTGAAATAAGCCAGAGAAACAAAATATCATATGATTTCATTTATATGTGGAATCTAAAAAATACAACAAAACAAACAAAAGCAGAGACAGACCCATAAGGACAGAGAACTAACTGATGGCTGCCAGGGGTAAGGGGTGAAGGGCGGGGTCAGGTGGGTGAAGGGGAGCAGGGGAGCAGGCGACCACGGCAATAAGGAAGTCCCAGGGAGAGAAGGTACACAGCACAGGGTTATGGCCGGTGGTAGTGCCGTGGCACTCACTGTATGGTGACAGGTGGTGGCCATGCTTGTGGTGAGCAGAGCATAAGATGTAGACTTTTACAAAACATTATGTTGTACACCCGAAACTAATGTTACATCGTGTGTCAATACTTCAATAAGAGAAAAAAAAAAAACCCTCAGAGATGGGGAAGTAAAAATAAATAAATAGACTGTCCAGAACCACCACTTTTGTTCACATTAAGAAAACACACTCAAGCACCGGAAGTTGAGATCTCCTAGAAGTAGGGGAAAAAATTTCCCAAGCAAAGATGGGAAATGAAAGAAAAAGAGGAGAGACCTGAAGGGTCAGCCCAGGGAATCCAGCTTCTGAGCAAGAGGCACTTCAAGAGCAAAGCAAGGACATGGAAGGGAGGACACTGTGAGTCAGAACATGCCGCTGCTTGGGCAGCACCTTGTCAGGTGCTCTTCTGGGAAGTGGGGACTCAACAAGGACAGGGTAGCTCCGGGGCACATGGGCCGTGGCATGCAGGCCGGGGCCAGGGAAGGACCCTAAAGGGGACTGTGTGAGCAGACTCCAGAGAACAGAGGGACAGGCTACCCGAAAATCTCAGGATACTATAGGCCCGAGGCAGGCCGCAGGGAGAGTGCAGCCACCACAGGCCAGGCCTGGGACCACCTGTGAGGCATCAGCTGGAGGCTCTGGAATAGGGAATGACCGCCAGAATCTCTAGAAAGTTCACACTAGCTGCCTCAGGCAGTGGCCTATGCAGGACAGTGAGAAGCAGGGAGGCAGGGGGAATGGCCACCACATGGCAATCGGGAGCAAGGAATGGCAGAGCCTGAATGGGGAGCCAGGGAGATGGAGGGGCCACAGGTGGTCGGGGCAGGGCTCTCTGCTGAGGACCATGGCTGGATGGGCTCTGGGAGGTGACAGGGAGGGAGTCAGGGCTGCCCAGGGACCAAGGTAGGAGAAACAAGAAACTAGTATGAGGGGGCCACCAGAGATTGGGTACTGTTAGGTTTAGGAAGTTTTAAGAATCCCTGAGAAGAGCCCAGGGCAAACAAGTGCGCTGTTGAGGGGAACAAGAGGTAGGGCACAGGCGCAAAGATGTAACCCAGGGGTCACTCGGGCAAGCCTAGGACTGAGATGAGGGCTGCCGATGCTTCAGGGTAAGGAGCACCGCACAGGGGACTGGCAGTAAGCCAGAAGGCAAACAAAGAGAGGGTAGTGTCCCAGAACCAAGTGGAAAAAGAGCTTCGAGAATAGGGAGTGACCGATGCTGTCAGGTGCTGCTGCCAGCACCTGAGTGGGAAGCACAGGAGTGGTAAGGCAGGGCCTGGGGAGATGTAAGCCAAGGGAGACCTTGACACAAAAGGCTTCAGAGGACAGAAGGGTTTGCTGGGGAGGGATGCAAGAGGAAGTGAGGGATGTAGAAGCAGGGCTAGGGTGGTGAACAACTCTTGCAAGGGGTTCTGCTATAAGGAGAACAGAGAAACAAAACAGGTCAGTGAATCAGGGAGGAGCATTCTTTTTTTTTGGGGGGGGGAGGAGCATTCTTAAGCACATTTTTGTTTTTCCAGGAATTTCCCATTGTTTTTCTTTTTACTTTGCTCCATTTGCCTTTCATGCCTCCTTACAGCTTTGACAGAAGGGGATATGCTGTCCAGGGAAGGCTTGGGGGCATGTGTTTCTTTTAAGAAGGGAGTTGTAGCACACGTGTGTGTGGGCAAAACCAACCCAAGAGAAAAGGAGAGAGGAACTTTTTGAGGAAATGAGACAGATGTGAAAGAACAGTAGGAGCACAAGGTTCTGGCACGTACTGTACAAGGCGCAGGGTTGCCCTTCTGCAGGAACACACCTGGGCCACGTAGCGCCATTCAGGGAATACAGGGCCCCACACAGGGCCAGATGCTAGCAGCCTAGGTATCTGGTAGTGGTAAGGAAATACTCTTTACTTCTGTGTCCTCAGAGCAAGAGGAACCAAAGTCAGCAGCTGGGAGTAGAGGTGGGTGGGAGCGAGGGAGAGATCTGAGGAAGAGCGTAGTGGGGATGCAAGAGAAGCAGAGAGAAACATGGCAGGGAAGCATCTTCCTCCAGCCACCCTCTGCTGCTCAGGAGAGGCTCAGTGGCCCCAGGACAGACCTTTCGGAGCTGAGGTTCTACTGGCCAAGCACAGCCAATGGAAAGAGAAGTAAAGGAGTGGCTGTGGTGGTGGATGGCACGTAAGGAGGAAGGATGGGAAGGGGGTGTAAAAGAGAAAAAAGGTAGTAGATCCTGGATGACAGGTGGTTCTGGGTGGAGCTAAATAACTTCTGGTGAAGGAAGGCCTAAAATCAGACTGTCATCAGACCACAGCTCAGGAACACCCGGTGCTGGAAGACAGGACAGCAGTGCCTTCAAAGCTTTGAAGCAAAGTTATTTTCTTCCTAGAAGTCTATAAAAAAATCAATCTATCAGTCAAAATGACAATTAACAGATATTTTCTGTAAAACCTTGGAAGATTTGCCTCCCACAGGTCTTTTCTAAGAAAGCCACTTAAGAATAGACTCTGGTAACATGAGAGAGAAAACCAAGGAAGAGAAAGCTGTGAGATCCAAAAAGCAAAGCTCTAGCCCAGAAAAGCAGCGAAGCCCCAAGACGACAACTGTGCAGAAGGCCTAGAGAGCCAGGGCTGGATGGTCTCCACGACAGAGACACAGAAAGGAAGGGAGGTTTGGGGGATAGCAAAAGATGAAGTTTAATGGGGCCGTAAAGACAAAGCCTGCTTTTTTAGAAAAGAAGACAAACATGAATAAATCCTTGGAGAAATTAAAATTTGTTCAAAAGGCTAAAATAAATTATGAAATACCACCTAAGCCCTCAGTGAACAATATTTACATAGTCATAACAGTACAAACAATGTACTGATTTTCAACTCTTAATAATAATAGGCCAACATGCACAGGATACAGAACAATCTAGAAACCTTACACCTCTACACTGTGAAAGTATGATGGATGCCAGAACATAGGAGGTAAACGGGGAAGGACTTCTGAAGGGGAAGTCAGGAGTATTTATATCCCTTTTGCTTATGAAAATGAGGTCAAGAGATACCATCTCCAGTTGACAAACCAAAAATAATGGTGAAAACACATCATGTACAGTTACAAAGACAATGAAAGAAGATCTACAAATTGTGACGGCACCAAACTAGGAATGGAAAGTATTAAATTAGATCTCACCACAAGCATTATCCCATCTATCTGTGTCTATGATCATATACATAGTCAATGCATAATGTCTGAACTTGGTCAATTTAGTGACACAATGTTACCTTACCTATTAGAAGAAATAGTTAAAAGAGCAAAAAAGGCAGTTGTCTCAAAGGTGTAATGAGGTAGGATGGGAAATAGCAGCTTTTCATTTTTCTATTTTTAAGATCATGTGCAGGAATTCTTTTGACCAACCAATTTTGCATTTTGCAAAATTCCTTTCAAACAAGTGCCCCAAAAGTCCTCTCCTGAGAAGAGCAAGGCTGCCTCCCACCCAGACTAATTTCAGGAGCAGGTCCCTCGTGTTTCAGGTGTGGAGCTGCCAGATAGAGTGGAGGGGCGGGGGTGGGGGTTTGAAAAATTTAAACCTCTCTTTCCAAGAAGTAAAGTGTGGCTCTGCCACACCCTCATTGCCAGAAGCGCTGAAGGCCACATGGGAGTCCTGATCACCCCAGGACAAGCGCCTCCCCGAAAACCTCCCATCTGGGCAGTGCAGAGCCCCATGGAGCAGAAAGTGGGACTGACCCAGCCCCTCACCTTGCCACTCCGCCATAATCCAAACCTTCTTCTCCCCGGAACTTCACCATCAGCCGCTTCTTCAAATCCTTTGGCCGCATCTTCATGATCTGGCGGTAAGATTCCTGCTCGGCAAAATGACAGTGTCAGAGAGAGGAACAGGTGGCATTAAGTTACAGTTACAAAAAGGTGAAAGGTTGTCAGATGAAGCCTGAATTAGGATGCATATTCATTTAAATCCAAGTTCACTCTGGTTCCTTATCAGAGCATTGATTTGGTGTCTAGTGTCCCGTGTAGCTTATGAAGTGGCTCCTGTCACCAGATCTCCCCGGGTCTCCCTCAGAAACGAGGCAGCTGGTGCCAGGCAACACCACACCGAAAGGACACTCACAGACTCATTCTCAGCATAATCACTAAAGGCTTCAGAGCACACATCCTCCCTAGAGCCCATGTTCTCCACACAAATTAATTTTAATGTGGCCATACTAAGAACAGCTTCTTTATTTTAACCAACATGAAGATGTCACTAGAGAATCTGAATAGTAAAAACATTCTAAGCCTGTTTTTATATCTGAGGTGAAGAACCACATGATTTCCACAGAGTCAAAAAAGCAAAAGAAAGGTTTTAGTAAGACATACAGTAGCTTACCCAAAACACAGAGAACAGGTGGCCAGCCCAGCCTGCCCCCAGATTCAGCATTTTGAGTGGAACTAGCTGAATGTTTGTAGACATTTTCAATGATAAGGCACTTGAGAATCTTTTCATGCTTTAAATTTAATGTAATTCAAGCTCTGGCATCCCAAGAGGGAAAGAGGATGCTGAGTGGAATGATCTGGCAGCAACATGTCAATAATTCAGCTCTTTTCTCTCCCCAGCAACCAGTTAAGACTGCTCAACGGCCATTTTGGCCAATTCCTCCATTTGCCCAACACTGGAACACAAGCTAACCCTGGGCATTTCCTCAGTACCCATCACCATGAAGGCTCCCCAAGCCACAGTCCTCACTCACCCCTGTGCCCCTCCTCCTGCTGCTGCAGCCCAGTAGGAATCTGCGTTCAGGCCCTATCCAGTCTCCTTTGATCACTTCTGCCAATGATGCCACAAAGGCAGGCCAGATGTGGCCCAGATGAAGGTAGAATCGTGGAGATTCTACCTTCCGATCATCTTCCTGGAGTAAAGGGCCCCGTCTACAAGAGGGTCCCGCCTGGTTGGTGGCCTTGATCCCTCCGAGGAGCTGTATGAAGGACAGAACCCTTCCCAGGACCCAGCTGATCTTCCTTATTTCCTGAAAACACAATGTAGTGGCCATTTGGTCCCTAAGCTGCTCTGAGGAGGCCATGCCAATGGATGAAGCTCTGTGCAAGGGCAATAGAAGGAATGACTGGTTCTGAAGAAACCAGGCAGATTTTGGGAATGCGTATCTGCACAGAGCAGGTAAGAGGATTTCCATGATTTTTTTTTAATACTTTATTTATTCATGAGAGACACACACAGAGAGAGGCAGAAACACAGGCAGAGGGAGAAGCAGGCTCCTCACAGGGAGCCCAATGTGGGACTTGATCCCCAGATTCCGGGGATCACAATGCCCTGAGCTGAAGGCAGACACTCAACCAATGAGCCACCCAGGTGTCCCAACAGGATTATTTAGTACTAGTTTCGGTATAAATCTTTTTATTTTCACTTTAGAGGCTCTTGAGCTTTTCAGCTTTTCAACTTCCACCACAAGAGGAAATACAGTCTGTTTCTCTGTGTGACCACTGGTCCTGAAAAAGCCCTGGAATTCACTGAGTAATAAAATCAAGGCCTGAAACACCCAACAGAAAGGAGAATGCACTGTTTGTAAACAGGGATGAAGAATCCGTGCCTCACTGCTGGTCACACCAAATTTCATACCTCAAATATTTCTTCTCTGGATACTTCGATGCGGCAATGGCCGGCTTGGGGCTGCTGAAGTGAAAGCTCATGTCTGAGCACCTTCAGCTTCTGCACTAAATCTCGTTCATATCTCTGGGCAGGCAGCTCCTCATCTTCCACGGAGCCCTCGCTGGGCAAAGGCAGTGGCTGGCTGGGCTCCTTTAGTTGGCACTGGTGACTGGAAAGAACAGAAGCATCTAGGTCACTCCAAAGCAGCAGCCAAGGGAGCTGCAAGCAGTGCCCCCCACACTGAGTGACTGAACTGCAAGAAGAAATGTTCTCTCTGCTGATATAACCATACATGAAGATGTGTAAACACTGACAGTGGCCACCACTGGCCTACATAGAGAGGTCTAGATACGGCCTAAATAAAGAATAATACCCCAATTCCAATTCCAAGCAACTGCTCATCCCATTCATTTTCAGTGCTATAAAGAAAAGCATAAATTGCAATCATTTATCACGCATCTGGTATGTATCTGTGAGACTGACCAATGTGTAGTTGGTGAGATGTGCCTTGGTGGCTAGGATTACATGGAGTTGACGTGAGAAATTTCATAAGCAGATTATCATAAAGGGGCAAACAATGCCAGTGCAATATAATGGAAACCATTCCTCATTTTCACGACCCAGGCATTTCTAAGCCCACTCAGAAAATTCTGGTAGAATCAAGGAATAGGGCTAGTAGAGGAATGAAGTGGCATTTGTCTTGTTCAGGTTCTGCCACCAAGGTCAGCTGTCAAAGAAAAGGGCTAATGTGGGCTCTTAGGTTCTAGAGAACACAACAAACCCAGAACACTGAACATGGGATCCCAGATAACTTTCAGTTCCAAGTTGTCCCAGAATGATGGGCATAGGACAAGGTTCCAGTGAGGAGCATTATGGACTGTAGCAGCCCTTCCAGGTGGTGACGAGCAGGCACTAAGGAAAAGCCTAATTTCACTGCCCCTCGCTCTAAGGGCCACCAACTCCCTCAGAGAACTGCATGACGGAAGCTTCAAGAATGGAGCTGTACTGTCTAATACTGCCCTCTCAGTGAATTTTATTTAGGCTGTAGCAATAAAAGGTGGCCAACAATACAGCTTCAGAACTACTCATGGCTTTTTTTATTTTTTTAAAAATTTATTTACTTATTTGAGAGTGAGAGAGTGAGAGAAAGCATGAGCAGGGGGAGGGGGAGAGGGAGAAGCAGAACCCCTGCTGAGCAGGGAGCCTGATGCAGGACTCTATCCCAGAACCCTGGGATCATGACACGAGCCAAAGGCAGAGCCAACTGAGCCAACTGAGCCAACCAGGCACCCACAGAACCGCTCACAGTTTACTGAGAGTTTGAAATGCATATCTGCCCACCAAATATCTATATTGTACTTATTCTCCACTAACAAACCATGTAGTAGGTACATTAAGAAAAATATTAGTAGAAAACATGAAATTATAAATGTAAAAGATCAACAAAGATTTTGTAAAAAGTCTTACTTCATGATGTGATGTAATCTTGGGTCTGTAAACTGGGTTGTCCGGTTATTATGATCTACAAAATATATTCTCCCCGAAACTGTACTTCTGACTTCCCAACCTGGTGGCAGTGGTCCAAGTTCATCACAATTCACACTGTTAAGGTCTCTACCAAAATGGAAGATAACAGAGAAGTTTGTCCATCTGAGAGTGGAGGTATACGACCAAAACTTCAGTGAGAGGAACCTGGTCAATGCGGCTGTGTCCCAGTTCTCCTAAGAACAACAGTCATGGTGCTACTTACATGCCAAAGTCCTACTGAGTCCAGGCCTCCGTGCTGCAAGTGGCAGCAACACCCGAGAGATAAAAATGAGGCTTTCAGAGCCTACAACCATGAGGGAACCTGGTCCCCATCTTCCCCCAGGTCCCACCTAGGAAGAGCATTTCTTACACAAAAGAGGGCCAAGTAGCTGGAAATAGCTGATTGCTGTCAGAAAACTATTTGAATTTACAAGCTAAATTAAATGCTCAAGGTCACAAAGGTATCTTCACTGAAAAGCTCCCAGAAGCACAAGTTTAAAGCTCCAGGGGACTTATGAAATGCCTTCGAAATCTCCCATTTCTGAGCAGATGCAGCGGAAAGAGGCATTCTCATGCTTTACTGGGCTTTGTTACACAAATGTTTCTGATTCTAACCTCTCGGTTAGTGAGGTCAGTCCAGTCTAGTCACATGGGAGCAGATCATCACTGACCAAGTCACTTGTCTAATTAGCCCAACACCTGACATTTCCTACAGTGGGTACTAATGAGACACCTCATTCATTTGCAGGTAATATTTCTATTCTAATTATAGATACTGAATCTTAAAGTTAATAGAGACTCAGGAAGTCAGTGACAGGAAGCTTGTTGTCAATCAAACAAATTATGAAGAGAAAGGAAAGGAGCATTACTAAAAATGTTATTAGGTAGTAGTGCTATTCGGAAACAAAACAAAAAATTTGGAAAGGAAAGCAAAACAAAGGAAAAGAAAAAAGACTTAACTCCATTATGGGGCAGGGGAGGGGAGGGGGTCTCTCTGACCTGGACTCAGGTGTATGGCCTTGTAGAAGGAATTTGTATAGAAAAGCCTCATCTCCCCTAGCAATGGTCCCCAAGGGACTGAGGCCATAGGGGCAGTCAAGTAGAAGAGAGAAAAGGTAATTGAGTCTATTTCCTTTGTAATGTTTTCTCATGGAAAATTTTCAGCACACAAAAAAGTAGAGCGAGACCATCGATGAATAACCAACATTGACAATTACCAGCTCACTGTCCATCTACCTTGAACCTGCCCCCTAACCCCCCCACCCAGATTATTTGAAAATCTCAGACATCCTATCATTTCAACCATTGATTATTTTTAGTGGAAAATGAGAGCAACACATCTTGAAGGACTCATTGGCTTTTCAAGCAAGAGCACATGTGATTTCATCTAGGGGTGAGGTTCTTTTTCAGTTATGTGATCTGCTTTCAAGGTATAGGCAGGCTTTCTAAAGGACCCACCTGTGAGACAGCAGGTGCCCATTTACAAAGAGGAGCCTGAAGGGGGCAGCAGGACTGGGACTCTAACCTAGAGAGCCTGGGTCTGAGACCGGGTGTGGGTGACTCATTCTCTCTGTGAAGCTGCTCTTCTTTCAGCCGGGGGTGGGGGTGGTGATAGTGGTGTGTGTGTGTGTGTGTGTGTGTGTGTGTGTGTGTGTGTGTGTGTGTTATCATCCAGCAGGGAGGTGGGGGGAGTCCCCTTGGACTGCTGGAGAGAGGGCTTTGGCCGTGCACATTTCAGAAGACCTACCTTGGTATCCTGGGGTCATGCCACGTGCTAACTCCAGTCTGCGTGTGCAAAAAGTAAACTTGCCCCTGAACCGTTGTTCTTTGCTCTGCACAAGACATCAGAGGATGCAGGTCAGTTAGATTCAATCCTGAGGAGAGCTTTCAACGAATCCTCAAAGCACAGAGTCTAAGCTTCCTTTCGGTATTCTTTAAAATCATGGAGAAGAGGACAGTGATTCGCCTCTGATGGACCTGCTAACTTCACAAACCCTGTGCATGTACTGGGGCAGCTCTCACTGCTCCCTGCTCACACCTGCAGACGTGATGCTCCCCTCCCTCCGCCGCACCCCATGAGTAGCTGGCCATGTCTCTGCCTGGAGACTGATCTCCCCTTGACCACGGTCACCTCCGTCTGCTCTCACTTCTATTATTATCTGCATATCTGAATCCTATTCCTCCTTCACTGTGTTCTCCTCTCTGGGGCAGTCATATGATCCCTTCTCTCCGTCGTCCCAGTGCTGTCCTTCCCACATTCAAACCACAGAAGGCTACACCTACCCTCCTCCAGCCCACGCATCATCTAGGATTTTTTTGGGTATTCATTTGCCTAAAATTTTCACACGATTGCTAAACTGGGAGAGTAGAGCAATTGCTGACAAATTCATGATTTATCACGGCCTTTTTTACTGGTCTTAATTCTGACACAACCATCATGTGGCATGGCTCTACACACATCAGCAGTTATGGCACATACCAGTTATTAAAAAAAGGGTTTAAAAAACAAACCAGCATAACCAGCAGGCGAGATGGTGGGGCAAGTTCTCTCACCATAGCCTTCAGGCAGTTCTGGTGACTGATGGCCGTGGGGTCGGTTCTGGGGCGTTTGTAGTGACCCCCGGACCTCGGAATTTCGTAGCCGCTGTGCCTGGAGTCTTTGATCTTGACTTGGAGATTCCACGAACCTACAGTCCCCTCCCCCTGCAGCAGCACCTGTACTGTCAGTGTAGGGGGCTGGCTCCTCCATGAAGCAGCTGAGTGGCCTCCCAGGCCCTGAATCTTCATACACGGTTCTGAAGAGGAGAGGAGGACAGCACACATGGGGACAGTGGCCCAAGACAAGCACCGAAAAAAAAACCCCAACTCGACACTCCCCCAAACCCATTTACTGCGCTTTTCTTCAATAGAGATAGATGCCCTCAGTGCCTAGCTGCGTGAAATTCATTCTGTACTACTGAAACATAAAGACAGACTTTTTCACGAGGAAAAGCAGCCAAAGGGAGCCATATGTAAAGTGCCACCGAAGCCACATGCAGGGTTCCAACCTCAGGGAGAGCTGAATGATTGAAAACCCAACCTTGCACTACAAGGAGCTCCTGAAATGAGATTTCATTTTTCTTGCTTTAAAATCAAATCCAAATACCCCATTTTCCTTGTTACTTTACTCTATAATAGAACTCCTGGCTATACAAAGTGATGCAATGACTTTGAGTACTCCCCAACATAAATCTCTACCTCCTGAACAATTCTGAAGACAATTTACCTTAACAGGCCATTCCCTTCACAAGTATTCTTAAAAAAAAATCTTTGAAACATTGAATATTTCCAAATATATACAAATTGAGAGACCATCTCAACAACCATCCCCTACATCCCACCCCTGGAACTCATCACCCAGCTAGAACAATGGCCAGCTCGTAGCTACTCCTCCAATCTCTCCCCTCCAATGGATCATTCTGAAACAAATCCCCAAGTGTTTCCATTCCATTCTTAAATGTTTCAGGATATATCTCAAGAAGATAAGGACCTTTTCCATTATCATGACTAAAAAAAAGGACACTGATTTTCTTTTAATATCATCAAATACCAGTGTCCAAATTTCTTCAGGCAGTAGTCTCATTAATCAAGATCTAAACAAGGTCCCCACACTGCATTTAGTAGGTGTGTCTCTAAAGTCTCTTTTATTACTAATTTGTAGATTCTCTTTCTTTTTGTTTATTTCTCTTGCCATGTAGTTGTTGAAGACAGAGTTGCCTCCCACACTCTGCCCTTGGGAATGGGCAGCCTATTTCCCCATCCTCTCCATCTCCAATATGTGTGTTAATGTCAGATTACCTCTTTTTGGTGTTTTAGCAACTATTAATGATTACTGTCCAGCTCCACTGAGGCACTGGAATTGCAAAACTGTGATAGTGACCAATGGGTTCTTAAGGCTGGGTTTTTTGGGTTTTTTTTTTAATGTTTTAGGGCTTTTTTTCCCCCTGTCATTATGAACTCAAGAATTTTTAATGTATTTGATGTGTTTCCATTCAGTTATAATTCAGTTATAATTCTCATTGATGGCCAAACTTCCATCTTTGGCCCATGAAAATCTCCTTCAGTTGGATCCTGAGTCTTGTGGGCGCAACCCCAACTTATCTTTACAGCTTCCCTTATAAAGGAAACTGGACCCTGCCTTGATCCCAAAGTTCTTTCTTGTATCTCAGGCATTCAGCACAAAGGTGTGAAGGCTACTTTCATGGAACATGAGAGCCCAAGGCAGCCAAGACCTGAGAGGGTCACAAGGATACGTACCCTTCATTCTCTACCAGTCCTCTGCAGTCTACCACAGAGCCTCCAGTGCCTATCCTGTCTCGTGTCTGTAAACTGACTAAAACAGAAAAGAACATCTTGCATTAAAATCCAGTGGCAGTTCATACAGTTGTAATACAATGAGCCATTCCAAATGTGTAACTTACATACATTATTAGACAAAGCGAGGCACATGTATATACAGAAACACATCTATTCCTAAGGCTCCCAAGTATGAAGCATTTACTCCAATAGCTGCATGCCACTGCATACCGCTTGGAACATTCCTGGTAAATGTGGAGAAGGAGGTGCTGTGTTTTCACATTCCCCACAAAGATAACAGATTCACAAAAGTCACTTCCTCTGAGTGACCTCATTTGTAAAGAAGATCTTGACTTACGCTTAACAAGGACACAGCACTTTCAGTATCTGCGAAGGTCTAGATGAATTTAAATATTTATTCTCTATTCCTACTACGAACAACAGAGACATTTATAGAGTTGCTTCACTTATTCATTTTTCCCCTGGCACATCACTCCATAGAGAAAAAGAAATCACAAACAAGTAAACAAAAAAGTATTAAGTGAGAACTTTCTCATTATGACAATTTTCAGGATGCATACCCACTGTTCATTTATTTGGAGTCAAGTCTCTTCAAGACAATACCTGAAAGTTCTGGTGTCCTAACTCACTCTGGTATGCAGCTGAAACTAGGTTTTCTCTGACTCCTTGCAATGCACACAGTCAACATTTGAATTACCCTAAAATGCTAGTAAGATGGGGTGGATAATAGAACAGGCCACTTGACAGATAAATCGCTTCCAATGGGATAACTCCAGTCAACACTTGTAACTTTAGCACATTGGATTTTCCTCCTCCTACATATTTCAATCCTGACTGAAGTCTTCCGAAGTCATCCTTGCTTTGTACATACACGACAGGGCTTCCTGAAGAAACTATTTCTCAGCTCTTGCATGTGTGGCCACCATTCTTATATACACTTGGAGGAGACAATGACAAATTAATTATCCATGAATACGGTGTCTACGATTATATTTAAAATTATAACCCAAAATTCTTTTGAAGCCTGGTCATTTTAACTCAACTTGGAATGACGGGATGAAGGGAATTAGATAAAATAATAAAACCACACAAGATGAACGTTTTTAGTGCCGAAAAGATGGCCCCGGATGTGGCTTGTCCTCTGAAATATGTCACCACTGTCAGTGCCTGTGTGTGCTTTCTTGGTGATGAAGCGTTGAATGTTAAAGTCTGTAAAAGCATCTCTTTATACAGATGAGAAAGTTCTTACCCACTATTTGGCCACGAACTGCATCAGTATCTGAGGGATTTAGTTTGCATAGATCCAAACGCTGGTCTGCAAACAAACAATTCAAAACTTAACCCAGGGAAATGTTAACTAGGTAGGAAGGCAGGAATTTGTGTATTCAGTATTCAAAAGAAAAAAAAAAAAAGATGCCTCATAAGCCTTCTTCAGTTGTATTGAGAGGCAGAAAAGCATTTGGTTCTTACATCCAGTATCTTTTAATCTGCTGATGGCATTGGAGAGTAGGCGCACACAGCCCAGAAAGCCAGCTCCCTGCTTCTTGTGGATCTTCTTGTGGTTCCACACGCTGATGGTTATAGAATCAGTTTTCCCAACATACCTGAAAACACGCAAATTCCCTTTTAATTGTCTTTCTGCATTATGGTAGCTCACTGAGATTTACTCTGATTGATTTGTTAGTACAAAAGAGTCCTTTTAAAATGGTGGTGGCTCTCTATTCCACATCTAACAGGCACTCAATAAATATACATCTCCTTACTTCAATGGTTAAGGAAAAGGACAACAGCCAGTTATATAAGAAGCAAATATACATAAACTAGACCATGATAATAATCTTGTAACAGAGATTCACCCTATTTTCATAGTTCCAAGGACAATGACATTATTCATAAATTCCCACCAACTAGGCTTAATGTAGAATACCAGTTTGCAACAAGGGCCTACTTATAAACCCACGGATCCACCCAAAGCACACTGAAGAGTACTAAGTCAGACTTTATACCCCTCCTATTTGCCATGCAAATCAACCAAGAAGGCAGCTTTCGAGACAAGGGATGACAACCACTTTCCAAGCCACTTAGGATTCTTGAGTGTAACTGAAATGGGTCTTGGAATCCAGTTACGAAAAATCCCACCAAAAACTCAGTGCAATCTGTATCCTACAAAACCAAGAATCACTCCACGTTCCTTCAACCAAAATTTCTTACCAGGGACATGAAAACGAAGGTGTGTATAAAATAGTGGCTTTCAAAGTACAATCCATCTTACGAACGAATGTAAGAAATTGATGGTTGCATAGGCTTATACACATTCAACCACCCAAACTATATTTTCTCTTGTAGAAAATATATTTGTACTAAAAAGTGGGATTTTAAAAAATAGAGATACATATAATACATATTTGCATAATAAACATGCATGATAATAATGCATTTTTATTTTTATTATTTTTTTAATAATGTATTTTTTAAAAGATTTTATTTGTAAGTAATCTCTACGATCAAAATAGGGCTTGAACTTACAACCCCAAGGTCAAGAGTCCCATGCTTCCACCAACTGAGCCACAATATGCATTTTTAAAATAAAATTCTAGGGGTGCCTGGTTGGCTCAATTGGTTAAGCATCTACCTTTGGCTCAGGTCATCATCCTAGGACCCTGGGATCAAGCCCCAAGTCAGTCTCCACACTCCGCATGGAGTCTGCCTCTTCCTCTCCCTCTGGCCCTCCTCCTCTGCTCCTGCTCTCCCTCACTTTCTCTCAAATAAATAAATAAAATATTAAAAAAAAAACTAAAAGTACAGTAAAAACTCTACAACCAGGTTTGGAGTCTCAATGGAAAAGATAAAAAACAAAAAAGAGTAGCATATAGAAGACCTGAACTATGGCCTTTTTTTCCTGTTAGGACGGCCAGGAGATTGAAAAGTCTGACACAGTTACAGAAGCAAACCATAAAAATCCACGAAAATGTCAAATGTAAGAACTTCCAAGTACACAGATTCTAAAATAAGGCAGTATGTATTCATTTGGCTGTCCACTTTTGTTATCAGTAAGAAATCAGTAAATCATTTTTATCTTTATTATTAAACATTTATCTTAAAAGCTAGATACCTACTTTCCTGGGGTTCCCCAAAAGGCTTATAGAATATTCAACTCACAGATCGTAGTGCTGGTTCCATTTTGGGTCCAACGTGTTTTTCACAGTGTCCGTTGAGTGGCACTGCCCAGATCCATCCACCACAATCTTTGCAAAGGGGTCGGGGAGTCCTACAGGAGAAGGGACAGCCACGCCTGGATGAGACTACAGATCCCTCCATGCGACACAGAACACAATCTTCCAGGCTACAGAGAGCTTCCCAAACATCTAATTTGGTGAAGATCATCCTGGTGCATTTTATTCTCTAATTAAGGGTTAGTCTGATCAGAAAAATAAGTTATTGTTAGTTAGCTTTCTAAGAAAGGCAACCAAGTATGACATGACTCTCAGATTTTGAGAGGCTAGAAAAAGATAAAATACACCTAAATTCAAAATTTCATTTTTGATCACTGAGTGAGCTAATTAAATGGAAGAAAAGGGATCTATAATTAATTGTCTTTAACCCTTCTAAAAAAGAATACCTAGAAATCTTTACTGATATTTTGTCTATTTTATCTATGGACACAAGTATTCACCAAGTCTTAATCAGGTAGGTTCCTAAATGGTGGCATCTGAATCACACACATCTACTCGATCAGAGAGGTGGCAAGACAGGGGCCTTTGGAGACACACCGGTTGGGAGTCACTACTAATGAGCTTCTTAACTGCTTGAACAGAGCCTGTGAGCCTAAGGTGAAAGTGTAAAAAATGTCACTTAAGAACTGAGCAGCATTCTTGCAAGGAGGAAGAGTGGAGAATGTCATGCTGCCGGCACCTACCTTATAGTAGGTCAATTTCTTTAAGGGGTGATTTCTTCCTTCAGAAAAAGATCCTCTATTTTTTACGCTTCCTGTCATTCTGAGGCTTTCAAAATGTGCTTTAATTTCTAAAATTCAACTTAACAATTTGACTCAAACCCAGCTATTCTATAGAAAAATGTCTCTTGTGAATTTGAGCTGAGAACACTTCATCCAACCCAAAGCAATATATTAGTGGGTGGAAAGACAGAAAACAGGGTGTGGCTGGAACAGGGAGCAAGAGAGATCATTTTTCTTGTAGGAGTTATAAACTCCATGCCTGGCAGCTAAGGAGCCTTGCATTGTAGTCAACTCGGAAATGAAGTGTGTCAAACCACGGAGCTATTCGCGAAAGGATCGGACTCTTAAGGGAACATTCTCGGTGGTTTTTAAAAAGTTTATTGCAAGAACATGTGAAGAGTATTAACATTGTAAAGGAGCAAAAGCAGGTGGGTACTTACTGAAGAAGTCTTTCTTTGCAAGGTTCTTGGCACATAATACTGAAAACAAACAGAAATCTAGGGTTAGCATTTAGGGAGAAGATGTTCCCAACTAGTTGCTAGGGAGTGCCTTGTGTTGGCCGCCCCAACCGGCCCCCAATTAATGTGTCAAAGCCCTAACCCCAATGTGATGGCATCTAGAGGTGGGACCTTTGGGGGTGCTCAGGTTTCAATGAGGCCATCAGGGTTGGGCCCTCTGGCGGGATTAGTGCCCTTATAAGAAGAGACCCCAAAGCTTGTTCTCACTCTGCTCTCCTTGAGAGGACACAGCAAGAAGGCAGTCATCCCTATGCCAGAAAGAGGGCCCTCACCAAGACCCAAAACTGCCAGCGCCTTGATCTTAGGCTTTTCCAGCCTCTAAAACTGTGAGAAATAGATGTTATTTAAGTCAGGTAGTCTATGGTATTGTTTTATAGCAGCACAGACAACTGAGATATGAGTCTATATTTGCAATGGGAAAAAAATATTCTAGAAATTATCTTTGCCAATGATCACCTTTCAAGTTTAGTGCTACATTAAATTTAAAAACCTGACACGGGGGATCCCTGGGTGGCGCAGCGGTTTAGCGCCTGCCTTTGGCCCAGGGCGTGATGCTGGAGACCCGGGATCAAATCCCACGTCGGGCTCCCGGTGCATGGAGCCTGCTTCTCCCTCTGCCTATGTCTCTGCCTCTCTCTCTCTCTCTCTATCATAAATAAATAAAAATTAAAAAAAAAACCTGACACGTAACTAGAAAGTATTTTCTCCTCCAATTGGAATCAACTATAACAAGTTAAAGATTTAAGTTTTAATTGAAACTTTAAACCTTAAACACATATAGATTTATCAATATGCTCTTATAACTGCATAGGATCACATGAATGCCATTTTGGTTTTGTTTTTTTTTTAAAAGATTTTATTATTCATGACAGACAGAAAGAGAGAGAGAAAGAGAGAGGCATAGGCACAGAGGAAGAAGCAGACTCCATGCAGGGAGCCCGATGTGGGACTTGATCCCAGGACTCAGGATCACGTGTTGAGCCAAAGGCAGACACTCAACAGCTGAACTACTCAGGCGTCCCGAATACCATTTCAAATTAAGACCTACAATATTTACTTTATGGCTACTGCTAATAGAAACAAAAGGAACTGTGTATTTTGCACATTCAGATAAATAATAATTTTGCAAATGCTAGAGAATGGAAAGCAAGCGGAGATTGATAGAAAATATGGGGCCACCATCAAGTATTGTGAAAAACAAATGAGAAAGTGCGTATTAAGAATTTAGCACAGGGGTGCCTGGGTGGCACAGTCAGTTAAGCATCTGACTCTTGGTTTCAGTTCAGGCTGTGATCTCAGGTGGTGAGATCAAGCCCCGAGTTGGGCTCTGCAACTAGTGGAGATGTACTCTCTCTCCCCCTACCTGCTGCCTTTGCCCCTCCTGCTCATGCTCCCTTTCTCTCTAAAATAAATAAATAAATCTTTAAAAAAATTTTTTTGCACAATGCTGGCATATAGAGAGAATACAATAAATGCTATTGTTATTTTAATAATGAGGATGGCATCAGCTACTGTGAAGAAATTTTGTCACCAGTTCTGTTACATGATGAAAGCTACTATTAACAAGGGAAAATACACCAATGTCACTTTTATAGTGCTTCACAAATTTTGCCAGTTTTTAAGAATATAACCTTTTATTTTTAAACATATTTTATGAAGATATATTCATATATATTGTTCTGCAAATTTTCACTTGGTATATTTTTATGTAACAGCATTATCAGATACAATTCATACACTACATAATTCATCTATATAATGCATATAATTCAATGGTTTTTAGTATATTTGCAGGGTCATACAACCACCACAATCAATTTTAGAACATTTTCCTCATCCCCCAGAAGAGATTCCACACCCATTAACAGTTATTCCTCAAGTACCCCCACCCCACTCCTAGGCAACCACTCATCTATCTACTCTAGGTCTCTGTGGATTTGCCTTTTGAACAGTTCATATAAACAGAACCCTACCATACATGGCGTTTTGTGACTGGCTTCTTCCACCATACATGTTTTTAAAGTTCACCCATGTAGCAGCATGAATCAGGACTTCATTCCTTTTCATAACTGAGCGATACCCCTTTGTACGGACAGACCGCATTTTCTTTATATCCATTTGTCAGTTGAGAGACATTTGGGTTGTTTCCAATTTTTGGCTATTGTGAATAAACTGTGGTATAGACCTAAATTTTATTTCTCCTGTTGGGAACCTATAAGCCGTCACGTCTAACATTTTGAGGAAGTGCCAGACTATTTTCCACAGCATCTGTACTATTTCATCGTCCCACCAGCAGCTCTGAGGGCTCCGATTTCTCCACACCCTAATACTTGTTATTGTCTGTCTCTATGGTTTTTCATCTCTGTGGTTTTAATTTGCATCGCTCTGATGACTAATGACTTTGAGCATCTTTTCATGTGCTTATTAGCTATTGGCAAATCTTCTTTGAAGATATTTCTATTTAAATTGTTTTGCCTATTTTTTAATTGGCTGATTTGCCCTTTTCTGTGAGAATTATTCTTTTTTTTTAATTTTTTTATTTATGATAGTCACACACACAGAGAGAGAGAGAGAGGCAGAGACATAGGCAGAGGGAGAAGCAGGCTCCATGCACCAGGAGCCCGACGTGGGATTCGATCCCGGGTCTCCAGGATCGCGCCCTGGGCCAAAGGCAGGCGCTAAATCGCTGTGCCACCCAGGGATCCCCTGTGAGAATTATTCTAAATATATAGATATCTATAGATATCCTTATCAGATATAGGATTTACAAATATTCTATTCTGTGGGTTTTCACTTTCTTGATGGTGCTCTTGAAGCAACAAAGTTTTTAATTTTGAGGAAATCCAATGCATCTATTTTCTTTGGTTGCTTGTGCCTTTGGTGTCATGTTTAGGAAGGCTTTGCCTAACCAATGGTGTTAGAGATTTACTCCTGTATTTCTTTCTAAGAGTTTTTAGTACTTTTAGCTTCTTTACGCTTTTAACTTTTTTTTTTTTTTAGAGATTTTATTTATTTATTCATGAGAGACACAGAGAGAGGCAGAGACATAGGCAGAAGAAGTAGGCTCCCTATGGGAAGCCTGATGCAGGACTCAATCCCAGGACCCCACGATCACAACCTGAGCCAAAGGCAGAGACACTCAACCACTGAGCCACCCAGATGTCCCTACACTTTTAACTCTTAACTAGACAATTTAGGCTATGATCTATTTTGAGTTCATTTTGTGTGTAATGTAAAGAAGGGATCCAACTTCATTCCTTGGCAGGTGGATATCCAGTTTTACCAGCACAATTTGTTGAGAAGACTATTCCTTCCCCATCGACTTGTCTGGACCCTTGCTGAAAATTAATTCCCTATAAATGTGAGAGCTTATTTGTGATCTTTCAAATCTAGTGCATTGATCTACATGTCTCTCTTCATGCCATTACCACACCATTTTGATTACTGTCTTAGTCTGTTCAGGCTACTATAACAAAATACTATAGATTAGGTAGCTTATAAACAATAAACATTTACTTCTCACAGTTCTGAAAGTCTGAGATCAGGATGCCAGCATGATTTGGTGAGGGTGCTCTTCCAGGATGCAGACTTCTTGTAAATCCTCAGCAGAAGGGGCTAAGGATCTCTCTGGAATCTATTATAAGGCACTAATCCCATTCATTAAGGTTCCACTCTCATGACTTAAGTACTTCCAAAGGCCTCACCTACCTACTAATACCATCACCTTTGCGAGGGGTGGGGGTGAGGGGGGAGCAAACAAACATTCAGACCATAGTAATTACCACAGCTTCATAGTAAATTTTGAAATTAGGAAGCATGAGTCCTCTAACATTGTTCTGTTTCAAGATTGTTTTAGCTATTCTGGATCTGTCAAATTGTCACGAGTTTTACGATCAGCTTGTTAAACTGGCGGTGGGGGGGGGGGGCCAACAACCTGAAATTTTATAAGGACTTCACTGGGTCTGCAGGGAATGGGGGAAGTAGTGTCAGCTAAGAATCTTAAAACTTCTACTCCATTAACATGGGATGCCACCCGCCTTACCAGTTCATTTAAGTCTTCTTTAATGTTTTGAAATTTTCAGAATATAAGTTTTGTATTTATTTTATTAAACATATTCCTATTTTAATGAATTAAAAATATTTTTATTTAATTGAGAGCAAGAGAGAAAGAGTGAATGAGGGGAGAGAGAGAGGCAGAGAGAAAGGGAGAAGTAGACTCCCTGCTGAGCAGAGAGCCTAACTTGGGGCTGGATCCCAGGACCTTGAGATCATGACCTGAGCCAAAGATCGATGTTTAACCAACTAAGGCACCCAGACGCACTCCCACACACACCAAGTAATTTAATATTTTGGGTGCTGTTGCAAATGGAATTGTTTCCTTAATTACATTTTAAGATTGTTCATTTCTAGTGTGCAGAAATATAACTGATTTTGAATATGCAGTTTGTGTTTTACAACTTTGTTGAATTCATTTATTAGCTCTATTACTTTTATTATTTTGAATTTTCTGTATAAAAATCATACCATCTGCAGATATAGTTTTACTTCTTCCTTTCCAATCTGGATGCCTTTTATTTCTCGTGCCTAACTGCCCATTACCTTCAATACAATACTAAATAGCAGAGGTGGGCATTTATCTTGGTCCTGATCTTAAAGGGAAAGCATTTAGACTTCTGACCACTGAGTATGATGTTAGCTGTGGGGGTTTTTGTAGATGTTCTGTATTTGGCTTGGGAAGTTCCCTTCTATTTCTCGTTTATTGTTTTTATCATGAAGCACTGTTAGCTTTCATCAAATACTTTTGCTGTGTCTACTAGGATGATCATTTAGTGTTTGTCCCGTATCTATTGGTATAATATAGTATATTAATTGATTTTCAGATGGTAAACCAACCTTGGATTCTGAGATAAATTCCACTTGTATGGTGCATAATCCTTTATGTGCTGCTGTATTTGGTTCACTAGTAAGTTGTCAAAATTTTTTGGTCTATATTTATAATGGATATTGGTCTATAGATTTTTTATTTGTATCAGGATGATGATATTGACTTCATAAAATGGGTTGAAAAGTGTTCGTGTTTTTCTTTTTTTAAGATTTTATTTATTCATGAGACAGAGAGAGAGAAAGAGAGAGAGGCAGAGACACAGGCAGAGGGGGAAGCAGGCTCCATGCAGGGAGCCCAATGTGGGACTCGATCCTGGATCTACAGGATCAGGCCCTGGGCTGAAGGCGGCGCTAAACTGCTGAGCCACCCAGGCTGTTCTTGTTCTTTTTTTTTTTTTTTTTTTTTAAGTGAAGAAATGATATTCATTGTTCTTTAACATTTAGTAAAATTTGCCAGTAAGCCATCTAGGCCTGAATTTTTCCTTTGTGGAAAGTGTTTTCAATTACGTATTCAGATTTTTCTTTTCCTCTTGAATGAGCTTTGGTAGCTTGTGTCTTTCTAGAAATTTGTCAGTTTCACCTAGGTTATCAATTTCTTGGCATACAGATGTTTACAGTATTCCTGATAATCCGTTTTATTTCTATATAGTCAATTGTAGTATTTTCTCTTCAGTAAAATCTTTATCCCCTTCTTTCCCAATGGACAGGGACATACACATTACAAACACACACACACACACTCTCTCTACTCTCTCTTTAGTCTTTTTTTGTGGATAAATCATAATTTATTACAGCTCCTGCTGCTGTTTTGTTTCTGTAATTACAAAAGTAATACTTACCAAAAAATGAAAACTTGGAAATGCATAAGTAGAAAATGCATGACCCTGATATCTCATTAACTCTTTGCTCAGGATTCTCCTGGCTACTTTCACATGCTTATTATTCCCACTGAACTTTAGAATCATCTTGAGCAAGTTAAAAAAATTACTTCATAAATAAATTTGAGGGAATTTATCTCTTTACAGTACTGAGCATTCACATTCTTGAACATAGTATATTGATTCATTTACTAAATTCTTCTTTAATGCTCTTAAGTGAAGTGTTATAGTATTTGTGTGTGTGTGTGTGTGTGTGTGTGTGTGTTATAGTATTTCAAAGCGTTTTCCACATTTCTAATTGGGTTTATGCTTAAGCGATTTTTGGTAGTACCTTGAGTGGGAGTGTTCCTTTCACTGTATTTTCTGTTATTTGGATATATTAATTTTCTTATGTGAATTTAAAATCACCCATCTTTTGCAACTCCTCAATGGATCTGTGATGTTCTTTCCTTCCACTTCTCTTTTCCTTCCCAAATGTGAATGTCTCAAAGGCTCTCACGTCAAACTCAAATGTCCAAAACTGAAGTCAAAATCTTCCCACTGCCTAAAAACCTGGTCCTCTCCCAGGATCCATTACTCCAGATATCATCAGCTAAACTCGTCAGTTGCTTAAGTCAGAAATCTATGTGTCATGCTTTTACTTACTGAGCTCTTTCAAATGTCGTGACTCTTCACCATCTCCACCCTTGTTCAAATCCTCAACTGCAGCCATCACCTGGTAACCTTTCCAAAATTTAAATCTCCCATATCTTTCCACACTGGCTTCTCATTTCAAAACTCCAGCCCTGTCATACTCTGACTGCAACCTACTACCTCACCTCTTCAGCCTCAAACATTATCCACCAAGCTCCAGCCCTTAGTTTTTCTCAGGTGCTGGTGGTTGGGCTGCTCTCAACTGGAAGAATTCTGCTCACATCTCAAAAAGATGAATCTTTGTTCATATTTACAAGACTAGTAATGTTTTGATTTAAAGCTCATTCCAGTGGAATTTGATTACATCATAAAGTGGAGAAGGTCTCGACAGTGTCAGCAAAGATAATCTTGCCTCCGTTTTGTGATCATTTAGGGCCATACTGAATCTAGTCTGGTTAATGGAATTATGATTCCTCCTACTAGAATAATTTTGTTATCTTGTCCACTCTAGGGGATAAAATGATAAAATGTAATTTACTACAGTGTAACATCCCACTTTATTTAGAGCTACCACTCATTTTTAGACACCAGTTCTGAGTGAGCTTTGGAGGACACCACAATGAACAGAAAATGAGCTTCTTTCCCTCAGCATAGAGACCACCACCTGGTTGCTCTGACTCCAACTCTCACGTGCCCCTCTGCTTTGGACACAGCATGTGTCTTACCATCCCAGAATTTCCTAATCATATCCCAGAATATCCTTATGTTGGGAATAAGTAAAGAGTAAATTACATAATGTTCGCTTTGCATCTAAAAATACATGGAAAGGAAGTGCTAACTTGAGGTATGTTCTGTTAGCAGACCTCTTTACCAGGTCCTCAACAAAGGCAATTTCCCCAAAACACTACTTGTGGTTTCACCCACCCTCAGGACAGGCTGCAACGGCACAAATTTAGTACTTTATTATAATAACCAACTGAAGGAAAGCTCTAATTTGGGTCATTATGTCCACTATTTTTCTCTTCTCCAAGGCTAGAGCCTCTAGCTATCATTTTGATTCCTCCCTCCTCCTGTATTTACATGTGTCACCGAGTCCTAGCTTTTCCTTCTTCTGAGTATCTCTTGAATTTGCCCTTTCCCCTAATTTCGTACCCAGTCTCTCACTGGTGGCTTCACTGGCTCACAGTTTAATGGAAGAGGTATGGCACCGTCCCTCCTCCAGCTTCTCCAGGCCACATGACGTTCGGCCACCAGATCCATCTTCTGAGATCAGACAAGATCAGGCGCGTTCAGGGTGGTGTGGCCGTAGATCAGAGCCATCTTTGAAACGCTGTTTTCATGTTCTGAGGCCCCCAAAAAAGCTCCAATGGGTCTGTATTGTACCTTCCTGCCAATCTAAACAACTTCCTGGGTTCTAAAGTGTCCCATTCGCTGGTATTCCTTGCATTTCTCGCCATTCTTCAGAGCACGGCTTGGTTCATCATGCCCTCCTCCCACTCTAGCCAGTACCACCTGGAAGCAACCATTCTTGCTTCTCAACCAACCCAGCAATCCTCTCCTTTTGCTCTGTTTCATCTTCACTGTTCAGGCTGAGGCTCCTTTCTCAGCGAAGCCTCATTCAGGCCAGCGTTTCTGGAATGTCACTCTGTGGTAATGTTTCTACCAGTGCCACAATGAAGCCAGTGAGGCCAATATGGTGAGAAGTTTGTAAAAACGGAACAAAATCATTTTAAGTGCCTGTCCTTTGTTCTGGTGTTATGTCTTCTCTGTATTTTTTCAGGTTACAATATCCTCTCGTCTTTAATGAAGTGAGGTAAAACAAGGATAGTCTCACCAATGACTAAGTAAAATAAAAAGCTGGCAATTTGCTGTTGAAAACTACATTTACTGCTCCAACCACCGGCCACCCATTCCCTCTTGCTGCTCCTATTTACGCTAAGAACCAAATGGCTGAGCAGTCCATTACTTTTCACACTGATAGGCTTTTGTCCACCCAGGTAAATGATGTTCTCCTCAGACAGGGTTTCGTGAGGAACAGGCCCCTCAACAGCCACGTAACACAGACCGTGATGAATAAGAAAGAAAGACCCAACAGAGTAATAGGCTACAAACACAGAAGGTATTTGGATTACATCTAACATCTAAGTAAAATGTTCATCTATTAGAACATATAATTTGCCACACAGGAGAGCTGCCCACAACATGCACTAAAGTATACGGTTAGCTGTCTACCTCACCGAGCTCTTGACTCTGAAACATGCGTTTTTTTTAATCAACTTAGGGGAAAATCCTTCAAGCTACAAAAAAAAAAAAAAAAAAAAAAAAGGGAGAAAAACGGAATCCCTGCTAAAAGCAAAGCAGAAGGTTTCCTAGTCAATGTGTCACCAGCATGTCACTTTGCAGGCCCTGAACCAGAGTCACTCACCTGTCAACTCTCATACAAGCTTAAGAAATCCTCAAATTTGCATTAAGAGGGGGGGAAAAATTACATTTCAGTTACATCAACAGACAGACTCAAAATGCCCAAACCTTTAAATCCATATAGAACTGAACTCTGTGCCACTGTTTGCTTCATGGAATAAACAACTTTTCCCAATCCTTCTCCATAAGCTTACACACACACACACACACACACACACGTTTCCACTATTCACACACCATCAGGTGATATAATGATTTCTTCTTTGCAGGGAAAATTGTCCAAGTGACTCAAATACATTTTAGCAGCCACCAACCATCTCAACCGGCTTAGGAGCCGGGGGGACTCTCATAAAGTACAATCCTTAGACGGATTTCTAAGCACCTCCTTGCTTAAAATACGAGTGTTGCAGCTTCATCTTCTATAAATGTATTAAATTAAGAGATAAACGACAAAATTGTGTGAATTATTTGAACACTCAGTGTAGCAGAGCTCGCTCATACCCCCAAACCCTGCAGGGTAAGGTGGGGCTGCTGTGACAGAAATTGTGCCCTCCTCCCACCTCACCCCCCCACCCCACCCCAACCTGCCAAATACACACACACACACACACACCAGCCGCAGCAGAGCTTGGCTCCAGGGACTAGAGGATCTGCCTTCTCCTCTGCCTGCCACTATGGGTCCCCACCAGCAGCAATACCAACACCCACTTTATGACTTGAGAGGCTCAGAAGCTCTTTTAAGTATGTTACTCCCTACCTGTTCCTTAGAGGATGAGGCAAGCAGACATACAGGGCAGGTGTCATTTTTTCCCACTTTATTGGTGAAAATGATTAAGATTCAGAAAGATTTAGTAGCCATCCCCACCTTCCACTCCATCCCATATTATGCTATCACAGCAGCATCCCAGCTGTCACCGTTTTTTTTTTCTTTTTTTTTAATTGGAGTTCAATTTGCCAACATATAGCATAACACTCCATGCTCATCTCATCAAGTGCCCCCCTCAGCGCCCGTCACCCAGTCACCCCCACCCCCTGCCCACCTCCCTTTCCACCACCCCTTGTTCGCTTCCCAGAATTAGGAGTCTCTCATGTTCTGTCTCCCTCTCTGATATTTCCCACTCATTTTCTCTCCTTTCCCCTTTATTCCCTTTCACCAGTTTGAAATTAAATCCTCTACTTGTATGCTGCTTCCTATCTGTTTCACCCTTACAGAAATGTACTGGAACAAGGAACTATGTCTTTTAATATACCCCTGTATCCAGAGCTTGGTATGGTGCCTAGCACATAGAGGTTACCTTTAACATGTTTACTGAATAAATTATTTACTTATTTATTAAATCCATTATTCTTCTTCCTTTTTTTTTTTTTTTTGAGAGAGAGAATGTAAGCAGGGAGGGACAGAGGGAGGGAGAGAGAGAATCTTAAGTGGGTGCCACATGAAGCCCGATGAAAGACTCAATCTCAGGACCCTTAAATCATGACCTGAGGCAAAATCAAGAGTCACACACTTAACCAACTGAGCCACTCAGGTGTCCCTTGTAAAAACCTTTTTTTTTTTCTTAACTATTCACTAGAACATAAACACCAAGAAGGCAGAGACTATCCTCCTGAAACATTACA
Organism: Nyctereutes procyonoides; assembly: GCF_905146905.1. Lineage (NCBI taxonomy): Eukaryota > Metazoa > Chordata > Mammalia > Carnivora > Canidae > Nyctereutes > Nyctereutes procyonoides. The sequence continues at coordinate 67,716,113 of NW_026575126.1, forward strand.
TTCCTGCCACAGAGCACAGGGCCTAGCAGAAGTTAAATGCTCAGTAAATGTTTGTTGAAATAAATGAGTAGGTGCTTGAACGGAAAGGATGAATGAAGGAGATAATTTCGCTAGAGCCTCTGCTGTGGTGTGCCTGCCTGCCACCCTCACACTCATCTGGGAGCCCCGGGCGTGGTAGCTTTATGTACACAATTGCCACCCAACAGATCCTGTTCTTTGGAACAAGTTTATGCTATTTCTTAAGCATAAGAGCATAAGGGCTATCGGATTGACCCCTGTAGTTTCATTATTCCAATGAGGGAAAAATAAAGTAGATGTCAAAACACCAGTGATAGAAGTCCAAGGGGCATTTGGAACTTTTCATTTGAACAAAGCCCTCATTAACAAACAAAGTCATTTTTACATCTTAGCATTTTATTTTAGGTAATCTATATTTCAATAAAGGCTATTTCAAAGTTAAAAAAAAAGTCATAGTGCTGTATAAGAATTTACAATGATGCGAGAAGATACAGTATAATTAACTGAGAATAAGCAGGGCTGCTGGGTGGCTCAGTTGGTGAAGCATCTGCCTCTGGCTCAGGTCATGATCCCAGGGTCCTGGGATGGAGCCCTACAATGGGGTCCTTGCTCAGTGAAGGGGCTTCCTTCTCCCTCTCTCTTTGCCACTCCCCTTGCTTGTGTGCGTGCGCTCTCTCTCTCAAATAAATAAAACCTTAAAGAAAATAATAATTGGGGAAAAGTTACATTTCTAATATCATCCATTAAAACAAAAAAAACTGCTCCATAAAGAAATGTATGCTTCTAGGACCGGGATGCATAACATAAAAGGTACAGTACTTTGTAGTGACAGAGGTAAGAAAATGCTAAAAAAATAAAAATAAAAAATAATTTTTAAAAAGTAAAAAAAAAAAAATTCCACCACACTTTCACACTTTCAGCTTGACTAAAACGGACATGTTATTAGGTTTCTAGACTGAAAGAGGGAGTACATGCTGCTGTCTGCCCCTTCCTCCAAAAGCAATAGGAAACCAAAAATAGTTAAGACAGACAAACACATAGCTCTGCTCACAAAGTCAAGGGACCTCTAAAAGATGTAGCACAGGGATCCCTGGGTGGTGCAGCGGTTTGGCGCCTGCCTTTGGCCCAGGGCATCATCCTGGAGACCCAGGATCAAATCCCACATCAGGCTCCCGGTGCATGGAGCCTGCTTCTCCCTCTGCCTATGTCTTTCTCTCTCTCTCTCTCTCTCATAAATAATTAATTAATTAATTTTAAAAAAATAAAAGATGTAGCACAAACAAGAAAAAGAGGTAAACCTTAGTTGTAAACAGATGACACGGTCACAGGCAGGTAACTGTGACTGCAGAAGTGGCACCAATATGGTGGCATCTCGGGTGAGGCCACAGGAGTGGAAAATGGGGTCCTGCGAGCTGCTGCGGTAGGTGTGGCCAGACTTCTCCAGGCTCCTCAGCAGAAGGCACACTGTCCAATGGGAGCCAGCGACCCAGGGCCAGGCTCCGCCCCCAGCTGCAAGAGTGACCACAGAGCATGGCTTTGGGACACAGGATGGTGTGTCAGCAGGATCGAGTGACTGGAGCTCAGAGCTCATTCACTGCATAGAGTCTCCTGCAGCACATTGCTCCCTCATCCCTCCATCCTTCTCGCACCTTGACTGAGAAGCTTGAACCCCAGCTACAAAAGCATACAACTGAGAATCACTAAATGTTTGCAGGAAGTCACATCACAAAAGAGAAAATAAACTCAATAAAACTGTTTTCTGCCTAAAACAGAGAACACCACATTCTTTTCAAACACACATGGAATTTGGAAAAGCAGACTTCGTTCTAAGCTGCAAAGGAAACTTCAACTTCCCAAGTTGATAAACAGTCCACATTCATTCACTAAATATAATAAAACATCCATACCAAATATAGAGCCTAAACAAATCCGCACATCTGGAAAATTTAAAATCTATTTTTAAATAGCCCTTGTGGTCAAAGTGGAAATGAGAAACTATTTACAATCCAAAGAAGACAAAAAAAAAATACTATATATTAAAATGCACAGGCTTACCTTCATTTGTTAAAAATCCAGAAAGATGGAAAATATATGAACTAAGCTTCCAGTTCAAAAAAGATGAATAATCCAAAGGCAGAGAAAAGAAGGAATAAAGATAACAGCGCACATTAATGAAAAAGAAAGCAGGAACATTGCCCCAAAATCCCAGAAGCCAGTTCTTTTAAATAATTAGGGTTTTTTTTTTTTAAATGAACAAATCTTTAAGCTCAAGAAAAAAGAAAGGCAGCAAACGTAACCCACCCAAAGACAAAAGGAGGAGATAAAACCAGAAGAATAAATCTTATGAATCACAACAGTATACCATAGGAGTAACTTTAAACCAATGGCTAAGATGAAAACTTTCCTAGGAACACAGAAATTGCCAAAATTGGGCCCCAAAGTAGTATAACCCTGACCATTAACCATAGTTAGTTGAAATGGTAATTGAAAATCTACCCACAGGGGCACCTGGGTGGCTCAGTGGATCTGAGTCTGCCTTTGACTCAGGTTTTGATTCCAGGATCCAGGGATCAAGTCCCACATCAGGCTCCCTGCAGGGAGCCTGTTTCTCCCTCTGACTAGGTCTCTGCCTCCCTCTCTCTCTGTCTCTCTCTCTCTCTCATGAATAAATGCAAATCTTTTTTTAATAAATTAATTTTTATTGGTGTTGAAATGCAAATCTTTACAAAAAAAAATGTACCCACAAAAACAAGGCATCAAACCCAGTAAGTCTTATGATAGAATTCTATCAAGATTTCAAGGTATGGATAATTCCCACCTTATAATAACAAGAGAAGCCACTCCAATCGAGTTCATGAGCCTGACATCAAAGTCAGAAACAACCAGCAAAGAAAACAACAGACTGCGGTAGACATCCCTAATGCTCCCCGCATCCAGTCCTACTCTCCCTCATGAGCAACCAACGGGAGACTAAAACCTCAGCTCCCCCGAGTTGGCTGGGACCATGTGACTGTAGTACATCTGGCAGAGGTGCTGTGTGTCACTTCTGGGCCAAAGATCAGAAGAGCTGATAAGAGATCTCCATGCCTCCATGAGATGGTGGACCAGCAGAACCCCCATCCGCCTCGATAGCAAAATGACCATGTGGAAAACAGCCCCACTAACACGTACAAAAGTTAAATGAAGGTAACCTAGGGGGCAGGGTGACAGAGGGTGATCCACGGAGAACACCAAGCTGGGATCTGGTAGATTAGGGGGCCTTCACCCTGACACTTGCGTTCTTCCATAAGAAGGATGTATTTCTTTATAATACTGCTTTTTAAAAATAAATCTCATAGGTCCCAGAAAAAAAAAAAAAGGAGGAAAAGGAAAAGACAACAGACACAGAAAAGGGAAGAAGGAAAATATGAAAGAGGCAAGAAATTCATTTAATATCTGGAGAACAGGGGCACATGGTTGAGTGGCTGCCTTCACGTGATCCCAGAGTCCTTGGATCAAGTCCCACATCGGGATCCCCTCAGGCAGCCTGCTTCTCCCTCTGCCTATGTCTCTCTCTCTCTCTCAGTGTTTCTCATGAAAAAAAAAATCTTTTCTAAAATCTGGAGAATAACGTCACAGTCTTTGTAGAATCTTGGGTTGGGAGAACTTTTGAGACTACTCTTTTAACAGAGAGGAGACCATCTAAAACTATTATTGATGCTGTTTTCCCTGTTTATCTTCTTTTTAAACCAGGTCCCCCTGGTTTAAAAAGATAAACATGATAAAGATTAATTTTCCAAAAACATTTCCAAGTTTAAGAAAAAAATTAAAAAGCTTCTAGGTTCGATTTTGTAGGAAGCAATGTCCCAGGTGCAGACACATATAGAGGGGTAGATTTAATAATTATTAACTATAAAACTAACAACAACAATTTCTGATATTTACTGAGCTTATTCTGTGCCAAACACCCATCATAGTACGTCCAGATTATACTTTACCTAGTGTTCACAGAGATAAGAAAGCCATGGTTAGGTGAGATTCAGTTATTTGCCCAAGACCACACAGCCTGTAGGAGGAAAATCTTGAGTCTGTCTGACCCGAAGCCCAGGCTCTACACGGCACCATACTCTGATACAGCGTGTTTGAAAAGCTGTAATTATGGTGACAAATTGACATACAACACAAGGAAGCCAGAATACTCTTGAGAAACCTGTATTTTTAAAAAGGCAAACAAACATGACTTAAAATAAAAAGGGAACTCTTGCTTCTAACTAGAGAATGGAAAAAAAAACTGTAAAGTAGTGGTATCTCACTGAGTATACACTTTAAAATACACCACTCTGTTTAGAATTCACAAACCATCAAACTCATACTTTTAAAGTGGGAATCCAATTCAATGGGTTTTAGTATGTTCAGTTGTATAATCACAACCATTTGATTTCACATTTTAATCACCCCCCAAAAAAAGCCCTGTACCCATGAACCACCCCCATTCCCCTTTTTCACAGTCCCCAGCAACCACTGATCTGCTGTCTCTATGGATTTGCCTATTTTGGACATGTTGTAGAAATGGAATCATACGTATGTGACTTTTTAAAGTAAGCTCCACACCCAAGATGGGGCTTGAACTCACAACCCCAAGATCAAGAGTCACTTGCTCTACCGACTGAACCACTGAGGTGCTCATATGTGATGTTTTCTGACTGGTTTCTTTCATTCAACATAATGTTTAACATTTCATTCTGAAATGCTCATTCATGTTGCAGCAAGCATCAGCACTTCACTCCTTTCTGTGGTCAGATAATATTCAGCCATATGGATATACCATCTTCTGCTTATCCAGTCATCAGATAACAAACATTTTAGTTATTATCACATTTCAGGAGTAAACAACTCCTACCATGAACAATGCTGCTAATGTACATTTGTATAGCAAGATCTTATGGAGACTTGTGTTCAATTTTCTTACGTATATACCTAGGGAGAGCACTGCAGAGTCCTCTACAATCAACATTTTGAGGAACTGCCAAATTGCTTTCCAAAGTCGGCCATACAATTTCACGTGCCCACCAGCAGTGCATAAAGGTTCTAATGTCTCCACCTCTTTACCACCTCTTATTCTGTCCCAGCACCACTTGTTGAAAAGACCATTCTTTCGTCCCACCTCATAGTCTTGCTATCACTATCAAGAATCAGTTCACGATGGGACGCCTGGATGGCTCAGCGGTTGAGCATCTGCCTTCAGCTCAGGGAGTGACTCTGAAGTCCTGGGATCGGGTCCCACATCGGCTTCCTGCATGGAGCCTGCTTCTCCCTCTGCCTCTGTCTCTGCCTTTCTCTGTCTCTCCTGAGTAAATAATTAAAATCTTTAAAAGAAAAAGAATCAGTTCACGATAAATGTGCAGATTTCCCAACTGTGGGTCCCATTCCATTGATCTATGCATGCTGTTCTTATCCTGGGTAACAATGGGTCTTGATTACCGTAATTCAGTAGTACATACTAAAGTTGGGAAGTATTTCCAACCCTGTTCTAGTTTTTCAAGGCCGTTTTGGTTATTCTGGATCCCTTGCATTTCCATATGAATTCTACAATCAGCTTGTCAAATTCTACAAATAAAGCCTCTTGGGATTTGCAGAGGCGGGTCCTGTTCGGCATCTGTCGAGGAATCTGGGAAGCACTGCCATCTTAAGTCTTCTGGTTTATAAACATAGGACGTCTTTCCATTTATTTAGGTTTCCTTCAGTTCCTTTCAACAATGTCTTGTAGTTTTCAGCCTACAAGTCTTGCACTTCTGTTGTTGAATTTCTTGCTAAATTTTTTATGCTACTTTAAAGGGAATGGTTTTTACATTGCTTTCCTGGTAGATGAGTGGTTGCATAGGAAAGGTGGGGATGACAGCTAAGGGGTAACAGGGTTTCTTTTCGGGGTGATGAGAATGTTCTACAATGGACCACTATGATGGTTGCACAACTCTGTGAATATACTAAAAACCACTGAACTATATATTTGAATGGGTGGATTTTATAGTATGTGAATTCTATCTCAAAAAAAAAAAAAAATAAGAGAGAGGGATGCCTGCCTGGGTGGCTCAGCGGTTAAGTGCATCTTCCTTTGGCTCAGGGCATGATCCTGCATGGAGCCTGCTTCTCCCTCTGCCTATGTCTCTCCCTCTCTCTTTCTGTGTCTCTCATGAATAAATAAATAAAAATCTTAAACAAAATTTTTTTTTGCTTTAAAATAGAGAACAAACCCTATCAGGTAGATGAACAAACTCTCAGCATTTTGTACTTTTCCATTTATATCAAAAGGAAAGACACTCCACTTCCCTAGGCCAATGTCAAAGACATTGTTAACACACTGGTGGTTCACTTGGAAACATTAACACCTATTAAATTGGTCTCAAACAAAGCTTGGCATGACTGCCATTATACTAAACTAGGGGAAAAGGGAAAGAAAACTTCTGCTGTTTACTTTTCTTAATGTTGATCAGGTACATTTTAGAGCGACAACTAAGTACCCTGCCCATTAAGCAAACCACCTAATGACTGCTGTGATGCTTTCAAAATTGTTGGAATAGCCTCTCAATTGAAATCCCTGCTTCCTCTGTTGATTCGAATCCAATTATTCTTAAGACATTACCAGAATCCTTTCTGATAGTACCTCAAGGGTCTCCACGGCTACAAACTGCTTTCTTTGGAGTTCAAAACACAGAACAGTTTCTCTTGGGGCACCTGGGTGGCTCGGTGGTTGAGTGTCTGCCTGAGGCTCAGGTCATGGTCCCAAGGTCCTGGGATGGAGTCCCGCATTGGACTCCCCGCAGGGAGTCCCTGCCTGTGTCTCTGCCTCTCTCTCTCTCTCTCTCTCTCATGAATAAATAAAATGTTTACAAACAAAACAAAACAAAACACAGAGTCGTTTCTCTTGATCTACTTTGCCAACTTTCTCATCCAACTATGGATCATTTAATTGTTTCTAGACAACACAGTAATTTTTTACCTTTGGATCTTTGTTCATGTCACATGCTGTCCTTATGACATCGCACCAATGTTTCTCGTGCCAGAATACGGGCTCAAACATAGTGCGTGCATACAGTTGGCTCTCAATCACTACTTGTTTAAGAACACTACTTCCTATTTTATGCTAGACTCTGTCCCAAGCACTTCACCTGTGCTATCTTCTATAATCCTTCCACAAATCCTGTGAAGAAACGAAGGGTCTGAGGCACTACTTGCCCAAGGCTATGCACACTGAACCGCCGTCCTGATAGAAATTCTATTCATTCTTGGGATACAGCTGAAATCCTATCCCTTCCCTGTTAAACCAATGGAGATTTCTCCTTTCTCTGAACTTCTAAAGATTTTTGACACAAAAATCTACACTACCTTTAACTGTATTTTAGAAGTAGACTTTATTCTTTAGAGCAGTTTTAAGTTCACAGCAAAATCAAGTGGAAAGTACAGAGAGTTCCCATATCCTCCCTGCCCCCACACAACATACCCCCCCCCCACTATCAACAGCCCCCCACCAGAGTGCTGTATTGGTCACCATTAATAAATCTACACTGACACATCACTATCACCCAAAGTCCACATTTACATCAGGGCTCAGTGTTGTACATTCTGTGGGTTTTGACAAGTGGATAATGCCATGTACCCACCATTATAGCAGCACACAGAATAGTTCCACTGTCTGAAAATTCCTGTGTGTTGCCTATTCATTCCTCCCTCCCTGCTAACTCCTGGCAACCACTGATCTTTTTCCTACAGTTTTGCCTTTTTTAGAATGTCATCTAGTTGGAATCATACTACATACAGGATGTAGCTTTTTCAGATCAACTTTTTTTCATTTAGTAACAGGCATACACGATTCCTCCAGGTCTTTTTGTGATTTGATAGCTCATTTCTTTTTTAGTAGTGAATAATATTGCATTGTCTGGATGTATGAGAGTTGCTTCCAAGTTTTAGCAATTAGAAACAGAGCTGCAATAGACACGTATGCAAGTTTTTGTGTGGACGTAAGTTTTCAGCATCTTTGGTTAAATATCAAGGAGCAGGATAACTGAATCATATGGTAAGAGTGTTTAGTGTTATAAGAAACAATCTTCCAAAGTGGATATGCCATCTTTTTACACTCCCACCAGCAATGAATAAAAGTTCCTATTGCTCTACATCTTTGCCTGCACTTGATGTTATCAGTGTTTTGGATTGTGGCCATTTTAATAGGGGTGTAGAGGTATTTCACTTCTGTTTCAGTTTGCATCTCCCTGGTGATATATGGTATGGAGCATCTTTTCTTATGCCTGTTTGTCATCTGTGTATCTTTGGTGAGATGTTTGTTCCGGTCTTTTGCCCATTTTTTAATTGGGTCATTTTCTTATTGTTGAGTTTTAAGAATTCTTTGAAAATTTGGGTTAACAGTCTTTTATCAAATACAGCTTCTGAAAATATTTTCTGTCTGTGGCCCCGGCATTTTTTATTTCTCACATTATTCTGTCTTACAAAATTGGGCTTAAATACATTTTCTACTTATTTTTTTTTAAGGTAATCTCCATGCCCAACATGGGACTTGAACTCACATGCCCAAGATTAAGAGTCACAAGCTCTTCCGACTGAGTCACACAGGCACCCCTGGGCTTAAATATTTCAAAGTTATTCTGAGTAGCCAGACTGCTCCTCACCTTGGGACGTAATGCCACCTAATATTTAAAGTAACTTCAAGGAAAATTCTTATCTTCCACATAAAAGACCATGGGTAGCCTTTCTATTTAGTGGCAAGCAAAGTTACAAGGTGGGTGACTTACAGAGCACTGGGAGCTATGCAGGAGAACATAGGTTTGCCTGCTGCTTGCCACCTCCCCGAGCTCCCTCCCATGCCTCTCTAATCCCAATCTAATCCAATACAGTTTACAGCCCAGGTACAAGGCTAGTCCAGATTTTGTCATTTCACAGATTTGTGTCTGCTGTGGCTGATGTAAGTGCCCAGTTCCTAAGAGTGCAACCCATAGCAAACCTAGCCACCATGGGTCCCAATCACGGGCAGTTTGCATGTAGTCTGAATTGGACACCACTGGGGCTCTAAGAGTCTTGAACTCCTACTAAACTGGTGAAAATTCTATCCACAAATTCTTTGAAGTTACCCTTATTGATGCAAACCAGGGTTATCAGAAGATATCAGGGGTATCACCAAGCCAAACCATAAACACGAGGACACTGGTGGCAAGACATTCCCTGGCTGCAAATACTGTGGTTTTGGAAAGGACCATAACTTTCATGGCACTATCAGTAGTTCTCACAGTGTTGCTTGAAAAAGTCCCAATACTCTCAAAATCTACAATCACCACTAATTTAAGCAACCTCTGTAAAATTCAAACCCAATAAACATGAATTTTTACTTAAAGTTATCTGTAAAAATGGTGGATGTCTGCACCTTATTTCATGAATGTGCTGTCAAACTTATGAAAATTAAAATCTGATAGTGGTGCCAAGCTAGTTCAATGAGAAGAGAATAAGAGTCTTTTCAATGAGTAGTTCTGGGACAACTCGATATATGCACATGCAAAAGAACAAAGCTGGACCCCACCTCACATCCTTATCCAAAAATTAGAAGAAACTATAGGCATAAATCTTCATGACCTGGGACTAGACAGTGATTTATTAGATGTAGGATTAAAAGTATAAAGAGCAAAAGAGAAAAGTATATAAATTGAACTTCATCAAAATTAAAAACTTCTGTTTCAAAAGACTTTATCAAGAAAGTGAAAAGACAAAAAAAATTTAAAAAAAAGAAAGAAAGTGAAAAGACAAACTACAGAATGGGAGAAGATATTTATAAATCACATATTTGCAAAATCTAGTAAGGTACTTGAATCCAGAATTTATATAGAATTTTATAAACCAACAATAAAAGACAACCCAATTAAGATATGGCCAAATGATCTGAATAGATATTTCTTCAAGGAAGATATACAATTGGCCAAGAAGTCCATAAAAGATGCTCAACATCATTAGCTAGCATCAGGGAGATACAAATAAAAACCATAAGGAAAAAAAAATAAAAAAATTTTAAAAATAAAAAAATAAAAACCATAAGGAGATACCACTTCATACCCACCGGGATGGCTAAAATGAAGAAGGTGGACAAATCCAAGTGTTGACAAGGATGTGGAGAAAACAGAACACTCATGCATTGATGTTGGAAATGTGAAATGGTGGAGTCATTTTGGAAAACAGTTCGGCAGTTCTCAAGATGTTAAGCACACAGTTGCCATATGAACCAGCAACCCACTGCTAACTATATTCAAGAGAATTGAAAACAGAATCTTGTACACAGGGCAGCCTGGGTGGCTCAGTGGTTTAGCGCCACCTTCAGTCCAGGATGTGATCCTGGAGACCGGGGTCAAGTCTCACATCGGGCTCCCTGCATGGAGCCTGCTTCTCCCTCTGCCTGTGTCTCTGCCTCTCTCTCTGTATCTCTCATGAATAAATAAATAAAATCTTAAAAAAAAAGAATCTTGTACACAGATGTTCATAGCAGCGCTATTCACAACAGACAAAAAGTAGATACAACCCAAATGCTTATCAGCTGATGAATAGATAAATAAAATGTGGTATGTCCATACAATGGAATATTATTCAGCCATAAAAATTAATGAAATACTGATATATGATATATACTACAGCATGGATGTGCTTTGAACATATTATCCTGAGTGAATGAAGCCAGACACAAAGGACTACATGTTGCATGATACCATTTATATGAACTGTCCAGAATAAGCAAGTCTGTTGCTATAAAATGAAATGGTTGTGTCCCCTCAAAATTCATATGTTAAATCCTAATTCCCAATGTGATGGTATTTGGAGGTGGGGCTTTTGGTAGGTGAGGAGGTCATGGGGTAGAGCCCTCCTGAATGGGATTAGTGCTTTATAAAGGGATCCTGGGGGCACCTAGGTGGTTCAGTCAGTTAAGCGGCCAGCTCTTGATTTCAGCTCAGATCATGATCTCATGACCTCAGGGTCGTGAGATTGAGCCCTGCATCCAGCTCCCACTCAGCACAGAGTCTGCTTGTCCCTATCCCTCTGTTCCTTCTCCTGCACTCTCTCTCTCAAATAAAATCTTTAAAAAACAAAAAAGGAGCCCAGAGAGCTCCCGAAACCCTTTAGCCAAATGAGGACACAGCAAGAAGATCCCATCTATGAACCAGAAGCCATTCTCACCAAGCAATGAGTTGGCCAACACCTTAATCTTGGACTTTCCAGCCCTTAAAACTGTGATAAATAAGTGTTTAGTGGCTCCAAGGGCTGCGGGTAAAGTGAATAAGACCTGACTGCCAAAGTATGTGGGGTTTGTTTTGGGGGTGATAAAATATCCTGAAATTAGCTGGTTATGGTGGTGCAACACTGTGAGCACCCTAAAAACACTGGTTGTATATTCTAAAGGATAAAGTTGATGGTAGGATCATTATATGTCAAAATATAAAATACAATAGTAGTTTTTTTTTTTTTTTTTACAATAGTAGTTTGAATACTAAGTGGTACTGGTTTTTTTATACGACAAACCAAACCCTTTGGCCTTAGCTTTTATCTAGTTGGTTGAGTTACAGGCCATTATTTAAGATGTCATGCGTGCTATGTGGAATAATACATGTTACATAAATTCTTTAAACAAGAATAAAAAGATAATGGCCACCTTTAAGTGGAGTATAAAGGAGTATAAGATGTAGAGTCTATTCCAAAAGACTTTACAGTTTAACTCAAGAAACAGAACACATCAACAAGAAAACTAAACAACAGTGCAAAGCAGCTCACTTTAGCTAACCAACATTCAATTACTCATGAAGTCATATCAATTCCTCTTTTGTAGTATCTTAAATCCATTCTCTGCAGTCCCAGCACCACTGCTCAATTGCAGGCAACTCTTGTCTCATGTCTGGATTATTACAATAGGCTCTGGCATCTCTTTCCTCTAATTCATTTTAATAATGAAATAATTATTTGTTGGATAAATGAATAGAACACTCTTCATTATGTAAACTCCCCTACACATAAACCTCTGAGCTTAATCCCACTTCCAAAGTAAAATATAAATTTTTCCCTGCCCCATATCCCTCCACCCCAAAATAGAGAGGGAGAAAAAGCATAAACTCCTAGTAGCTAGCACTAAAAACTTTCCAGAATCCTGTCCCACTCACTTTCTGGTCTTATCACCCACCAACCCTTCCACTCTGGTCACTCCTAGATTTAGCTCATGCATTCCCACCTCACCTCCCAACTCCTTTGCTGTGGTCCCTCCCACTAGTGTTGCTTCTCCTCCTCCTCATCCACATCTGTGCTTCCTGGCAGAGTTGAAGCCTCCCTTCTTCTATCAGCCATCCTCTATCCGTACTGCCCTGTAAAGTCACTTTTTTTTTTTTTTTTTTTTTTTTAGATTTTATGTATTTATTTGAGACAGAGAAAGAGAGAAAACAGGAGCAGGGGGTGGAGGAAAAGCAGGTGCAGAGGAGGGAGAAGCAGACTCCCCGCTAAGAGAGGGCCAATCCCAGGACACGGAGATCATGACCTTAACCTGAGCTAAAAGCAGACATGCTTAACCAAATGAGCCACCCAGCGCCCTGAAGCCACATTTTTTATTATTTACTTATAGAAGTCTCTAAACAGATTTTAAACTCATGGGAAGTAGGACCCACGGCAGAGGTAAATCTAGGACTAACATCTTGCTCCGCAAACACTGCCATATGGAATTGAACTTCTAAATGAGCTCTACAGACAGATTACCGGAATTGAGAAAAACAGAATGTTATTGTGGGAATGCTTACGTTCTGTTTGCTTGTTTTTGTGGAAGTGAGACAAGCTGAATTTCAAACGGCCGGTGGGCTTTGGATTTATGAAGAGGAAGTTATGTCAGAAATCAGATGGGGTGGGCAGGGGGAGGGAGGTGTATCCCATGATCCACGTGCCAAATGCTTACATTTTGCAGGGAGGATCTAGATATTGATAACAAAATGAATCTTTAATATACAGTTAGTTGGGGATTTTGTCTTCAAAACCTTTCAAAATTCTACACAATTCATGAAAGTCACATTGGAAAGTTAACTAGCATTGCTCCCCTGAACCTGACGCTTGCACGGACCTAAAAGTCTGTGTTTTTCAGCCTATTACTCACATGTAATTAATAAGATTTTGAGTTAACTTTTCTGCAAACCCACCTACATGGCTCTTTTCACCAGACTACATTTTCTGCTCAGTTTATATCTCCAAATGGATGGTGAGTATATGGTAGGAAGGGGCTCATTATTCATATTATAATATTATCACAAATGCTTAAAGCACACCAGTCTTCATATGAGGTCATGTGAAAGAAAAGAGTTTATTTCCTGACAAGAAAAAAACCCATGAATTTATGAGGACTGGTGACTATAAAAAAAATATTTTCGTGAACATAAATTAGTTGGTTAAAGTCCGTTTAGATAGGGGTGATGGGAAACAGGTGGATAATAGTTGATGCTTCTCAAATGTGAACTATTTTTCCCAGAAGAACCCGCATGCAAACCCGCCTCTGTGGCCAAGACCAGGTGGTATGGGGTTCTGGGTGTAATCTCAGGTGTTTCGAGAAGGGGGCATCAAAACAAAGCTCTTATAAAATGGATCTTCTTCTCCTCCATGATCATGATGAACTGAACATGTTGCTCAGGGTTCAGGAGCCCTCAGCCTGTCCGCTCTTTCCTTCAGCTTACAGATATCTCAGCTCACTGTAGGAACACCCCCCCCCCCCCGTCTCATCTTTCCACATAAATCCAAGGCTCTAATAGTCAGCTTCTCTAACCCAACATGTGGGACAGGTGAGAAAGGGAGAGACGGAAAAGGGGAGAGAGAATGCACTGCATTTTAGGGGAAAAATTAGCAACCTCTGCCTTCTGTCCTGAGATACTAAATACCCCCAAAGTTTATCATTAAATGCACAATTTATAACAGAAGAAAAACTAGTGAAATGTGAGTAAGCTCTTACAGTTCCTGGTATTTAATTTCAATTTTCCTTTCCCACCACCACCAACAAAAAATGTTCAATAAACCTAATATGTTGGTAGGGCACCCAGGTGGCTCAGTCGGTGAAGCATCTGACCCTTGGTATCAGCTCAGGTCTTGATTTCAGAGTTGTGAGTTCAAGTCCCAAGTTGGGCTCCTAGCGTGGAGTCTACTTAAACAACTTAAGTAAGATCTTGGTATCAGAATCTTTTTCATAGAGCAAAATTCATAAGAGATAACAAGTTTTCTATATAATTTTACTTTCACTGCCCACGGTTACAATGCGAATTTTAAAATGCTGCACACGCACAAGATTCTGCTAGGGTTCAACCCTACAAAGGAGTTACAAAGATCTTAAAGTAAGAGCTATGCTGTCAACCGGGGATTGGTTAACGATGGCCCATAGGCCAAATTTTGTAAATGGGCCTCCTGCCTGTTTTTGTAAATAAAGTTTACATGGAACACAGCCATGCTCATCTGTTCCCTTAGCGTCTATGGCTACAACAGTAGAACTGAATAGTTGTGACAAAGACCATATGGCCCATAAAGCATAAAATATTTACTCTCTGGGCCTTTTTGGAAGAAAGTTGCTGGCCCCTGCTCCAAATATAAAATAGCACTGACTGCATATACATAATAACCTCAGTGGGCAAACTTCTTGGGGATCTAGGAAGAGAAACATATCCCCAAAATACCACCCTGGCTTTTGACTGCTTACTCATTTATTTATATGGATGCTAAATACAAACACAATTTGAAATGTATGTGATGCATATCAACCAAACTTGAACCAGATGCAAGAAATAAGCATTCCACGAGAACACCATGAAGCATCCCTCTCAAATTGCTATGTTGTTGTCTACTGAAAAACATTTGCAGACTCCAAGTAGAAAATGATAGAAAACTTCCATGTGTCTCTCAGAGTCTGGGCATTCACAACACTCTGCTCAGCCCTGGCTCAGAAAAACCTCTAGGTCACAGTTGGATGAGAGAGTGGGAACTGCCTTTGGGAGCCTTTTACTTACCAAAGCACCAGACCTTTCAGGCTCTGAGTTCTGGGATGGTTCCAAATTCACTCCACCTACAAACATGAACTGTGTGAATATGGGAAGCCCTTCTCCAAAACCACCCAAAAAAGGGACCCATCTCTGGAAGAAGATTTTGGAGGAAAAACCCCTCTGAAGCCAGTCATTTGGAGCGCTTGAGAAACAAAGAGCTTTCCCCAACTGCCCACTTTCCTATAGATAACAGGACCTATGAAGGTCAGAAATACATACAGAGAAGAAATTATAAGTGCTACCCTTCATAGATCCAGTTTTAGACAGCTATGAAGATGAACAAAGAGGGATCCCTGGGTGGCGCAGCGGTTTAGCGCCTGCCTTTGGCCCAGGGCGCGATCCTAGAGATCCGGGATTGAATCCCACGTCGGGCTTCCGGTGCATGGAGCCTGCTTCTCCCTCTGCCTGTGTCTCTGCTTCTCTCTCTCTGTGTGTGACTATCATAAATAAATAAAAATTTAAAAAAAAAAAAAGATGAACAAAGATTCTCAAATTCATCACCTCCCTCAGATATAAGTGTTCCCTGCCCAGAAACTCATGTCAGCTGAACTCTACCTAAGGCCTCTATTCTTTGAAGCATCCCTTGGCCTCTATCCCAATCTATGTTATAATTTTATGCCTTTGCAGTCCAAGACCTGTTGTGTGGATCATTCTGGGCCCTGTCTCACCCTAATTTCTCCCACTCTGGGCAGGAAGCATAAGCTCCGGCCATTCTAACACAGTCCTCTTTGCCTAACCATCTCTGTCCTCTACTGGGGAATCTGGATATACACATCCTAGCTGGATCACTAGGACCCTGACACCATATATAATCCTTCTTCACTTGACATGATCACACTCTGGGCTCAAATGGCAGCTCAGCTATTTAGCAGATAGGTAACATGGAGCAAATGACTCAACCTCTCTGGGCCTCCATTTTCTCATTGGTACCACAGAGATGATATTTCCTATTTTTCAGGGTTATCATGAGCATCAGAAGAGGTACTTGATAAAGACAGATGCTATCAGTATTAAGCTATCTTACTAGTTACTACTAACATGACTACTTATCAAGGACTCTCTGTATACACGGCAATGTGACAGCAACTTCATTCTTTTTAAATTCACTAACTTCTGACGTAGGTAATATTTATCCCCAATTTACAAATATGAAAACAGACACAGATAGGTTAATTTGCTTAAGGTAACAATACATGTATTACATGGTGAGGTCAGGACCCAATCCTAGTCGTTCAAGTAGAGTTGATTCTCATTAGTCATGAATTCTGTATTTGTGAATCGTCTACTTGGTAAAATTACTGGGGCACCTGGCTGGTTCAGTCAGTAGAGCATATGACTCTCCATCTCAGGATCATCAGTTCAAGCCCCATGTTGGGAGTAGCATTCACTTTTTTAAAAATTTACTCGTGAGGCACTTGGGCAGCTCAGTCAGTTGGGCATCCGGTTCTTGATTTTGGCTCAGGTCATGATCTCAGGGTTGTGAGATCCAGCCCCAAGTCAGGGTCCACACTCAGTGTGGAGTCTACTTGCAATTCTCTCTCCTTTTCCCTCTGCTTCTCCCCCTACACCTGTGCTAGTTTGCTTGCTTGCTTTCACGCTCATAAATAAACAAATAAATAAATAAAATATTCAAAAAAATTTACTCATAACCCCAAAATCAATACTCCTGGTACTTTGTCATCACTCACAGACAGGTGCAGATCAACAAAAAACTTGAGTGTCCCAATGTACACATTCCTAGCTGTGGCTGAACGATGTGACATTTTGCCTTCTCATTTCAACACTAATGCTACAAACGAGTATTGTTTTTGCAGTCTATTTAGTGACTCCTTTTCCACATTTTTGTGCTTCTTGTGGGTGATTTTGCTATTTAAAATCACCCCTAGTGTAGAAGTGCTGCCTAGTATCCCCAAACTCAAGGCGGCTATGATGTGCTTCACAGAAAAAAGGCATGTAATTAGACCAGCTTCATTCAAGCATGACTCACAGCACTGTTAGCCACAAGCTGAATGCTAATGAATCAGCATTATTTTCCATTATTATTAGTTATTAATACATAATAGATACATTGTCTTTAAACAGGAGCATACATGAAACATACTATTGCTCAGTTGACAGAAATGTGACCAGAGACTCACAGGAACCAATTCTGTATCCTTATGAGCAAAAGGTCAGAGTCACTAACTCAGTGTTCATGGAGACTTCACAGAACGTAGTTACCGTGAATAACGGTCATCAACTGTATAGGCCTCGTTCTGTCATGGCTGGTATTACCCACACCTCAGATACTATCCCCAGACCTACCCCAGAAGGTTTTGCTCCCAAGGCCACTCCCGCAGCACCCATCAGACACACAGGTGGGAGCTAGGGAGGGCCCTGGCATAGGGAAGAACCAGAGGAGAATTAAAAAAAAGGTAGAGTAAACATTGGCATTCCAATAACCTACAGCTCAAAAAAGGTGAAGTGGGAATGCAAGCTACACCCTAAAAACATAAGCTTGCTACCCTCTGCTCCCTTCCTACTTTCAGAATTATAAGCTTTGAGGATCTTGGAAATCCCTATATTCAGAAAACATTTCCAAAAATGAATTAAGGAATTAATCAAATTTAAAGCCATCTTCAGTCTTGGCATTCTCAATAACTATCAAATTTCCTTTCCTCTCATTACAAAGCCAATCTCCTCTGTTTCCAGCTCTAGCTGTAGCAATTAGGAGAGAATATGGACAGTACTGCCACCACAAAGATGTATTATGTTGCATCCTGGAAAACAAAGATTTCCCTGGAATTTGCTCCCCCCAAATTCAATTAAATAAGTAAGTAAGTAAGTAAGTAAATAAATAAATAAATAAATAAATAAATAAATAAATAAATAAATAAATAAATATTAAAAAATTAAAAAATTAAAAAACAAATTCAATAAAATATAACAAAACAAACACCCTATAAGGACATTAAAATATTGCCAAATTGCCAGTGCCCTGTAGAAAAGGCACCCAAATTCTGAGGAGTTTTTGCAATTTCATTCCTAAAATTCTCATGCAAAAATCATTTTATGCCAAGCTAAGTACAGTTTGATTTCTTTTCTCCTCATGTAAAGAGTTGCTCTTAAAGACATTTTCTTCATTTAAAACAATCTACTCCAAAGCATATCATACACTCTTCTGTATATATATATTCCAATTTAAAAAAAAGAGCCAAATATATAACTCCAGGTTATATTGAGATAAGCCAATTTTTCAATTATGAGTTGATTATAATTTGCTAAAATAAAAGCTTTGCAGTCCAAATATTAAAGCTTTGGTGTCTTTCTACATTGCAATACATTAATTTCAATTTCAAAAATAACAGATAACAGGCATCTGAGTGGTGCAGTCAGTTACAGGTCTGATTCTTGGTTTCAGTTCAGGTCATGATTTCAGGGCCATGAGATCAAGTCCCACGTTGAGCTCCACACTCAGTGAGTCTGCTTAGGACTTTCTCTCCCTCTTTCTCTACCCCCTCACTCCCATGTGTTCTTTGTCTCTCTCTAATAAATAAATAAATCTTAAAACAAAAATAACAGGTAACAAAAGTCAAATTGTAAGTGTCATTAACAGCCCAGTTGATATTCTCACACAAGATTAGAAACAATTGAAAACTACTATTTGAAATCATATATATAATATCTCAAAATTAAAATCCTACAACTGTTAACTTACAGTATCCTTAAATATTTAATTTAAATATTAAAAATACTAGAAATACAAACAGGACCAAAGTAAAAATTCATCCAGAGGTTGGGCGTGATTGTCAGGTGGGAAGCTTGCAGGATTCCCCCCCACTGGTGTGGGAACCCCTGTCTTCTGTGCACACACACACTCAAATAAAATAGTGAAGGAATAATAATTAAATTATAATAAGTAAATCAAAAAACCCACAAACCTAAAAATTCATAAATAACCCCTTTTGAAAGAACAATGAACAGCTTTATAGATCATAAAGGGAATATCTCCCATGAATTGGGAATATTAAAACTGAACAAGTTGAAGGTAATGCTTATATCAATTTTTAAGTAACTCCACAACTAATTTTTAAAGTATTCACAGCTCTGACTAAATCTGTGCCTTTTAAGTCACATTAACATAAACAGGAGACTAACAGGTGAATCTGAAGAATACAAAAGGGAATTCAATTCCATTTAAATACCATCTGTTCTGCTGGGAGTTTCTGTAACACAGATGAGTTCATGTTTGATTGGTAAGCGAGGAATGACATCATGACAGCATGGAAGCCTCACTGATTCATTTGTGAGTTTCCAAAACAAAGAAGTGGAGGGAATGGAATTATGGGAGATCTCAGGCAAGAAAGAAACAAGGCCTCATCTAACTTGGCCTTAACAGGAAGCTGTATTTCAAGGAAGCCTGCACCCAGACCTCACTCCCCAGACAGGTGGAGTCACAGCCAGGCTGAGGTCTCAGCTGGGTTGTGGCACTGGCTCCTGTCCCTGTCCCCTGTAATAGCAGCCCCACTGTCTCAGAACTCAACACCAACTATCCATACACTAGTGCTAGCATTGCTAGCTAGAATTTCCACTTTGCCGTTCTTGTACACTTTTAGTATCCATTTTAACAATGTCCAGCCACGCTGAGATGTTCACCTAAGCGATCCAGGTAATCCTCTAGGGTACTGATTATTGCTTTTGCTAGTAGCTACCAAGGTGCAGAGATTTTTAAGAGATCTGCCACCACCTTATTTTTCTCTTATGAGGCACTATTTTTAGTGTATGATTTGCAGAATGCACGATTTTTTAGGAACATAAATATTCCATTTTAGTAGAAAGAACTATAAATGTTTCTCAAGTGCCTACCTACTATATACAGGCAACGGGCCATGTACTCAAGTTATACTTCAGGACCTAAAGATAACAGGTTTTTTTTAAAGATCTCAACTTAGAGAAACAATCTCTTCATTAGTTTGCCAGAGCGGCCATCACAAAGTATCAGGTGCTGGGTGGCCTTATGCCGCAGGAAATTTGTCTCACATTCCTGGAGACTAGAAACCCAAGACCAAGGTGCTGGGCTGGCAGGGTTGGTCCCTTCTGAGGGCAGGGAAGGAGAATCTGTGCTTCGCCACTCTCCTAGCTTCTGTTGGTTTGCTGGCACCAAATGGTGCTCTCAGGAGGAGCGCTAATGTATCTATAACCTCTACCTTCATATCAATATGGCATCCTCCCTTTCTGCTCATCTGCATCCAAATTTCCATATTTGATAAGGATAGCAATCATAATTGGATTGGGGGCCCACCGTACTCAGCATGACCGCATCTCAACTAACTGCATCCACAATGACCCTATTTCTCAATGGAAAGCCACATCCTGAGGTACAGGGGGGCTGAGGACCTCAACCTGTGAATCCTGGATGGTCAAAGTGCAACCCATCACCACCTCTAACTCACAAAGTGGAAAATACTATAAAAACTGTCAGTGTTTCCAGCCCTTGGTAATGGCAAATAAGGCAAGTCAGTTGGCTAAAAACCATAAAAGCTGCAGGAAATATGAAAAGCATCTTCCTGAACACCCCACACAACTAACACGGTTGTGAGGACATACTGAACCCAGGTTCAAGTCAGTACTTGACCTAGAGAGCACTAAGAAGCTCAGCTGCCTTTTTTTTTTTTTTTTTTTTTTTTTTTTTTTTTTTTTGGGCCCTGTAATCATTTCCTAAGAGGTGTCTTTTTAGGACTTTGGGGAATGAGGGCTGGGATCTGCTAACAGGCAAGGATGGAGTTCTGATGAAGCACATGACAGTTTGGGATAGCCCTTGAAAGGCAGCAGGCAGGAACAGGAATTCAGATAGCAGCCCAGCTTTGTAATAGCTAGGTGACCAAGAAAATCTCAAGCCTTGGGATCCCTGGGTAGCGCAGCGGTTTGGCGCCTGCCTTTGGCCCAGGGCACGATCCTGGAGACCCGGGATCGAATCCCACGTCGGGCTCCCGGTGCATGGAGCCTGCTTCTCCCTCTGCCTGTGTCTCTGCCTCTCTCTCTCTCTCTCTCTCTCTGTGACTATCATAAATAAATAAAATTAAAAAAAAAAAAAGAAAAAGAAAATCTCAAGCCTTGATTCTGGACTGCTACTGATAACTTTCAAATACACACATCCCATACACCTGAACTATGGGGTAGACCCCTGGCCAAGCCCCAGGCCACCAGGAGCACACAGATCAGATACAAATAACACTGCAAAGGTTATGAACACATAAGTGACACTGAAACCACAGCCCGCAGAAGACCATTTGGTACGCATACCCTGAACCCAATTAGGCCAATGCCTGCTAAAACAAATACATCATCATTCAACCACAGGATCAGAACAAGATGCAGAGCCTCAAAACAGAATATTCAAGATGTTCAGGATATAATCCAAAATTACTCAGCACACAAAGAATGAGGAAAATTGCCACTCACCTGGGGGAAAAAATACACTATGCAAACACTACCGTAAGAAAGCCAGCGTGGCTATATTAATATTACACAAAGCAGACTTCAAAACAAAGAAAACCATAGGGGATAAAGAGGAACATTCCAGGATGATAAAAGGGTTAATTTGCCAGAAAGACATAACAATCCTAAACGTTTATGCGTCTAACAACAAAGCTTCAAAACACGTGCGAGCAAAACCTGACAGAATTGAAAAGAAAAACAGAAAAATCCAAAATTACAGGTGGAGACTTCAGTACTTCTCCTAGTAATCGACAGAAGGGGTAGTCAGAAAGGATGGAGAGCCATCAACTCAATGGATCAAATGTACATTTATCAAACACTCCATACAAGCAGAGACACATTCTTTTCAACACACATGGAACATTCATAAAAAAATTTTAATAAATGTAAAAAACTTGAAATTGTATAACTATGTGCTTCTGATTATAATGGAATTAACCTGCAAAGCAACAGAAAAAGATAACAGGAAAATCTCCAACACTTGGAGAGTAAACAGCACACTTATAAATAATTCACGGATGAAAGGGAATGTTTTAAGGGAGATTAGAGAATACTTAAAACTAAAAGAAAAATTTTAAATTAACATAGCAAACTCTGTGGAATTCAGCTAACACAGTACTGAGAAAGAAATTTAGATATCTTTTCTATAATTTTCTAATGTAAAGGGCACAGTGGAGTCATATCTGAAAATTGAAATGTAGTCACTTGCTGGGACTTCATACCTCATACTGTGAAAGTGGGAAGAGGACCCACCACCAGATAACCACATTGATTTCTTACAAATAAATATCCACTAACTCTAAGCTGCACTTCTACAGTTTCTCAAAAATCACTAACAAACCTAAATCACTAAGGAAAACAGTAACAGAATGTTTAAAGTATCTTTCTGGTTGTGTGCATCAATGTCCAAAGAGTGTCCTAACCAATATGGCTTAAAATTTTCAACTCAAGCTATTTAATAGGCTATGAGTCCAACCAGACCAAATAAAACAGAATTAAAGT
This sequence comes from Nyctereutes procyonoides, assembly GCF_905146905.1. NCBI lineage: Eukaryota > Metazoa > Chordata > Mammalia > Carnivora > Canidae > Nyctereutes > Nyctereutes procyonoides. The sequence goes on from NW_026575126.1 coordinate 67,738,669, forward strand.
AATAGGAAAAACTGGCACAGGTATTCTAAAAAAAACAAATCTCCATTAGCTAGCTTCTTGTGATAAAATACACACAAACCAAAAAAACAAATTTGCACCTTTTAAAATAAATAACCAGAGGTCACGACTGTTATCCATAAAATGTTATTTACACAAATTTTTATTGGAAAAGCTGCACATGAAAAATCTAACTTTATACCTTAGAAAATTAGAAAAAGCAAAATAAACAGAGTGAGAAACTCCACATTAAGTTTACCTGGAGTCTCAGAGAGAGGAGAATAAGAGAGGATGGGGCAACAATGAAAAAGACCCTGGCTGGGAAATTTTCAAGAAGTGGTGAGAAACATCAACCCATAAATTCAGAAAGTCCAAGCAGAATAAATAAAGGGAACACACATCAGGGTATATCACAGTGACACTGCAAGGAAGGAAAGACAAAAAGAAAAATCTTAACAGATGGCCACAGAAAAAGGAATGACAACTCATTTCTGAGTACTGACGATGGACTTCTCAAAAGCAACAGGCCAAGTCAGAAGACAACAGATCATCTTCAAGAAAATAACCACTAACCTAGAATTCTCTACCCAGCAAAAAGTACCTTTTAAGAATAAAGATGAAGGAAAGATGTCTTTGGACAAAACCTGAGTTAGCCACCAGTACAATTTTCATTGTTAACCATCGTAAGATGCCTCTATTTTAAAACACACATTAAATGGGGCACTTGGGTGGCTCAATGGTTGAGCATCTGCCTTTGGCTCAGGGCATGGTCCCAGGATCCTGGGAACCTGCTTCTCCCTCTGCCTGCCTCTCTGCCTTTCTCTCTGTGTTTCTCATGAATAAATAAATAAAATCTTTAAATAAAATCTGATAGGATTCAACGAGGGTATGATATAGAACAGTCCACTTTCTTGTTTTCATCACTAATTGATGCCTATTTTGTCCTGTGTCACACATCAGCCCCCTATTCACAGATACTCTGCCTGAAGCTTTACTAAATACAGGACAGCTAGAGAAAACAACACAGTGCATCTAGAAAGTGTACTGATCACTAAGCCCTGTGGCTGAGTAAAACCGGAGAGATTTATATTTGTACCATATCTGGTCCAGAGAAACTGCAGAATTTAGCTACATAACACACAGTTTCCCATCCAGGGACATATTAGGGATTGTCAGCCCTTTGAACGTCTTCCCAGCTTGTGAGATTATCAAGTCCTCTGAGCAGATCTCTACCTCATTTGTTTAAAATAACATTTAAGAACTGCTTTGGTCAGGGCCTGTGCCACTGGAGAGAGAGAAGTGATGGAGTCTCTGCCTCTCATCTTTGGCAGCAGCAAAGACAAAGACATGCAGAATACAAAAAAGTTGTGTGGACCCCTCCATAGGAAGATGAGAAAGGGGAACCAGCCCCTGCCAAGCAGGGAGTGCTGGGGGAGGTCATTCTATGTGGACAAGGAACATGGACAAGGATATGCTGAAGAGGCAGATGCATTCAAGGCCAAGGGTGTGCTTCTATGGGATGTTTGCTTTAGGAGAGAGAGAAAGAGCTAGGGCTAGACTAGAAAAAGTCTCACCTGCAATTGCTCAGGAATTTGAACTTTACCCTATGGGCAATGAGGAGCCAAACCTAATCAGACTGGCTTTTTGAGGAAGCTAGAAACTCTGGCACTAGAATAGAAAATGAGAAGGGATGGGAAGAAGCAGAAAGGAGGCATCTATCTAGAGGCTGCTGAAATAGTCCAAGGAGGGGGAAAAAAAAGACATAGTCCAAGGAGGTTTTATTCTAATGTGAGCCCCCTGCGGGGGCTAGCATAATGCCGTAGGCAAAGCAAGAGAACAATGTTGGACTGACCCTACCAAAAAAAACCACCTAAATTTCTTACAAAGTGCTTTCCTGCTTTCTAAGACAATTCCTTCCTCAAGATAGGTGTGGGGAGAAAAAAAATAAAAGGCAGCCACACCACCATATACTCTCTGATAAAACTACCAATGCCATTCTAATACACAGCTAAGATGCTGAAGAACCAGGGTTCTCACAGATTCTGCTTGTCTTCATATTATCACATTTTTCACTGATCTCAAGACACTGGTGGAAAGAGTTCTGAAAAAACCTGCAAAGCAAATATGCTGACCAGAGGATGCCATATATACATATTTTAATAACAAAACCAAGGAAAGACTTCAATATGTAGATTGTACCAGTTCAGTGTTTCTCCAAATAATCTAGTTTCAGATGTGCACTGATTTATCCGCCAAGACACAAATCTTCAATGCATACTCCCAACAACTGAGGCCTGTCCCAGGAGTTGAATGCAATCAATAGCAAAGACTCGGTATAATATTTAAAATACGATGGCATCTACCCAATGCATTCCCTTTCAAAATTCCAGCTGGGTTTTTTTTTTTCTTCTTGCATAAATTGACATGCTGATCCTAAAATTTGTGTGGACACTCGGGGACCCAGAAGCCAAAACAATCTTGAAAAAAAAAAAGAACACAGCTGGAGATTCACACCAATTTCAAAACTTAAAATCAAACTATGGTAACAAGATGACATGGGAACAGTGTAAGGCTGACATAATTAGGTCAATAAAATAGAATCGGAAATTCATAAATAAACTCTTATATTTATACCACCTGATTGAGTACAAAAGCGCACAATAACTTAATGAGAGAATAGTCTTTTCAACAAATGGTGCTGGGACAACTGAATGTCCACATACAAAAGAACAAAGTTGAAGCCTTACCTCACACTATACACAATAATTACTTCAAAATGGGTCATGGAAAGTTAATGCAAGAGTTGAAATTATAGAACTCTCATAGAAAGAATATATAGGAGTCTTTATGACCTTGGGTTTGGTAATGGTGACTTAGATATGATGCCAAAAGGGTAAGTGACAAAAGAAGTTATATACAAATTGTACTTGATCAAAATTAAAAAGCTTTGTGTTTCAGAGGCTACTATAAAGTAAAAGACAATCCACAGAATACTTCAAAACCATTGGAAAATATCTGATAAGGGATTTGTATACAGAATATATTAAAAAGTCCTACAATCCTTTTTTATCCATAGAGATATAAGATATAGACATCTTTATATCTACTTATAGGTAAAGGAAATTTTTTTTAAAGATAAAGGGGATTAAGAGGTATGAAACTCTGGTTATAAATAAGCACAGAAATTAAAAGTACAGGAGAGAGGGATCCCTGGGTGGCTCAGCGGTTTAGTGCCTGCCTTCGGCCCAGAGCATGATCCTGGAGTCCCAGGATCGAGTCCCAGGATCGAGTCCCAGGATCGAGTCCCACGTCGGGCTCCCTGCGTGGAGCCTGTTTCTCCCTCTGCCTGTGTCTCTGCCTCTCTCTCTCTGTGTCTCTCATGAATAAATAAATAAAATATTAAAAAAAAAAGTACAGGAGAGAGAAAAAAAAGTACAGGAGAGAATATAGTCAATAATATTCTAATAATGGTGTGTGGTGACAAATGGTGACTCCACTTGTCATGGTGAGCAATGAGTAATGTACAGAATTACTGAATTACTGTATGCCGGGAACTAATATAACATCGTATACTTCAATAAAAATGTTTTTAAAACTCCTAAAAATTAGTAGTGAAAAGGCAATCAATTTAAAAATGGGCAAAGGATTTAAAGAGAATTTTCTCAAAAGAAAACATACAAATGGTAAGTACATGAAAAGATGCTCAACATCATTAGTTATCAGAGAAACATAGATCAAAACCACAGTTAGATACTACTTCTCACCCATTAGGATGATTAAGATAACTATAACAATATCAAGTACTGGTGAGAATGTGGAGAAATCAGAACACTTAGACTTTACTGGTAGGACTATAAAATGGTTCAGCCACTCTGAAAAACAGTTTGGCAGTTCATCCAAATGTTGAACACAGAGTAGCATTTGACCCAGCAATTCTCCACTTAGGTATATTCTCAAGAGACCTGAAAACACAGGTCTACATAAAAGCTTGTACATGAATTGTTATCAGGAGCATTATTTACAACAGTCCAAAAGTGAAATAGCTCAAATGTCTATCAACTGATGATGAACTAACAAAATATGGTATACCCATACAGTGGAATATTATTCAGCAATAAAAAGGAACGGAATGCTAATATATAACACAACATGGATGAACCTTGAAAACATTATGCTAAGTGAAAGAAAAACCTGCATATTATATGATTCCATTGCTATGAAATGTCCAGAATAGATGATGTCCATATAGACAGAATATAGATTAGTGATTACAAGGGCTGGGGAGAAGGATACAGGGAATGACTGCTATCGGTACAGGGTTTCTTTTTAAAGTAATGAAAATATTCATGCTCACTTCAGCAGCACGTATACTAAAACTGGAATGATATTGGGGCACCTGGGTGGCTCAGTCAGTTAAGCATCAACTCTTGATCGTGGCTCAGGTAATGATCTCAGGATCATGAGATCAAGCCCCAAGTCAGGTTCATGCTGGGCATGGAGCCTGCTTATGATTCTCTCTCTTCCTCTCCCTCACCACACACGTAGGCTCTCTCTAAAAAGGATAAATAAATAAAATTGGAATGATACAGAGATTAGCACAGCCCCTGCACAAGGATGACACACACATTTGTGAAGTGTTCTATATTTTTTCTAGCCATTTGCAAGGGCATGGATAGAACTAGAGAGTGTAACACTACGTGAAATAAGTTAGAGAAAGACAAATACCATATAATAGCACTCATATGCAGAATTTAAGAAACAAACAAGCAAAGGGAAAAAAAGAGACAAACCAAGAAACAGAATCTATACTATAAAGAACTGATGGTTACCAGAGCAGAAAGGGTGGGGAAATGGGTGAAAGAGGGGATGGGGATTAAGGACTGTACTTGACTCGATGAGCACCAGGTGATCAAAATAAAAACTTAAGAAAAAAAAAATCATTCTAAAATAAGATATTAACAATCAGCTTAAAAATTATTTGGAAAAATAATGAACCAAAAACATCATCACAAAAGGTGGGATGAACAGCATAGGGATACCACTCTATGAAGATTTTACCCTTAAATAATGCCAACCTGTCATATTCTTTCTAAATGTATACAATAAGATCGATTTGATCTTAAAACTTTAGGCTAAGGAATCCCTGGGTGGCGCAGCGGTTTGGCACCTGCCATTGGCCCAGGGCACGATCCTGGAGACCCGGGATCAAATCCCACATCGGGCTCCCGGTGCATGGGGCCTGCTTCTCCCTCTGCCTGTGTCTCTTCCTCTCTCTCTGTGTGTGACTATCATAAATAAATAAATAAATAAATAAATAAATAAATAAATAAATAAAATTTAAAAAAAACTTTAGGTTAATCTCTTCAGTCTGATCAATAGACTGTTTTTACAAAGTCTAGAGCTATTCAGGTACCTGGGCTAACTAACACCAAAGCAGAAAAAGCACATGGTAAAAATGTGAGCTCTAACAACTGAACCAGAATGGTTTTTGAGGGATTGAAGCAAACCATGCTTGAAACTGAGTCTCTGACTTATATTTTAAACTACCTATCTAGGACCATTATTAATAATTGAAGCTTACAAATTCTTGGGAAAATCAATAAAGAGAAATCCAACTAAAGGGGACTCAGGATGCCAGGAGGGGAGGCTGGAAGGCGGAGACATACTACCCAATGCCAATTACAGACCCCTTATAGAAGAATCCTTAACAGGAAAGAATCCTCAATTACGTGCCAATACTGAAATGTACATGCATCCCTTACAAGAAATGGACCATCCCAGCAACTCAGCCAATGAGAAATCCTTATCACTCTGAACTCTTTACACCACTGGACTTTTGTTCAAAACAATCCCTCTCAACTTCCTTGTTCTTCTCCATAAAATAACATTCTTGTCCTCTATTGGACTTGCCTATGGTTTTATCATAGCTTGCTTGTCCTGAACTGTAATTCTGTTATTACCAAATAAAACTATTTTTGCTGGTAAAACAAATGACTTTTATTTTTAAGGTTAATGTACTCAAATGTTCCCTTAAAAACACTGAGGTTAACAGCAGGCTAGATGGCAGGAAATCTATGAATTTGGTGCTGGAAAGGTGTATTTTATCTAGTAAGAAAGGAAGAGAGAAACCAGCCCCTCACTGTAAAAATGCAGTTGCAAGTTCTGAGCCAAACATTATAAAAATATTTATCCAGCCTTCCCAGGTGATGTGTGAAAAGAAGCACATTTATTTGAATGAGGTTTGTATCTTTGTTAGAATGTCAATCATTAGCTCCCAGTTAATGAGTTACTGCTAGATGCATTCTATCAATGATGGATCTGAGGCTGAACTCATAGGCAAGGAAGACCACACAATGTGGAGTGGAAAGCAAATGTAGATAGACTCACAAATCAACAAGAATATTCTGAGTCAAAGAGAGATACAAGACAATACTCATCAAATTTTAAACCCAAATCCAAGAAACAAAGGCCAGAGATAAATCTGGCAGGCAAAAGAACCCTTTACTTATTAGTAAAGTGAAATTTTTTTTTAGACTTTTAGAAAAAATAATTAGACAAAGAGGTATCCAATTTTTTTTCAGCCCCATGTTCTTTTTTTTTTTTTATTGGAGTTCAATTTACCAACATATAGCATATCATCCACTGCTCACCTGGGTCAAGTGCCCCCCTCAGTGCCCATCACCTCGTCACCCCAAACCCCCCCCGCCCACCTCCCTTTCCACCACCCCTTGTTCATTTTCCAGAGTTAGGAGTCTCTCATGTTCTGTCTTCCTCACTGATATTTTCACTCATTTTCTCTCCTTTCCCCTTTATTCCCTTTCACTATATTTTATATTCCCCAAATGAATGAGACCATATAATGTTTGTCTTTCTCTGATTGACTTATTTCACTCAGCATAATATCCTCCAGTTCCATCCGTCGAAGCAAATGATGGGTATTTGTGGTTTCTAATGGCTGAGTAATATTCCATTGTATACATAAACCACATCTTCTTTATCCATTCATTTTGATGGACACTGAGGCTCCTTCCACAGTTTGGCTATTGTGGACATTGCTGCTAGAAACATTGGGGTGCAGGTGTTCCAGCTCACAGAGGAAGACACAGTCATGGCCAACAAGCACTGAGAAAATGCTCCACATCACTTGCCATCAGGGAAATACAAATCAAAATCACAATGAGATACCACCTCACACCAGTGAGAATGGTGCAAATTAACAAGACAGGAAACAACAAATGTTGGAGAGGATATGGAGAAAGAGGAACCCTCTTGCACTGTGGGTGGGAATGATGTGAACTGGTACAGCCACTCTGGAAAACTGTGTGGAGGTTCCTCAAAGAGTTAAAAATAGAGCTGCCCTATGACCCAGCAATTGCACTGCTGGGGATTTACCCTAAAGAGGTATCCAATTTTTAACTGCGCTCAAGTTTTCCTGCCACTTATTTTCATTTTAGAATTCAGTTCAATCTTCTGAAAAGTTACCTCTGAATAAATAAGATTTATTTATTTATTTTAGAGAGAGTACATGAGAGCATGAACAGGAGGAGGGGCAGAGGGAGAGAGAGAAAATCCTCAAGCAAACTCCCTGCTAAGCGTGGAGCCCAACGTGAAGCTCGATCCCTGAGATCATGACCTAAGCCAAAATCAAGAGTTGGCCCCCTAACTGACTAAGAACCCAGGTACCGCTAAGAACCTGATTCTTGATGAGGAACAATGCTACTATTACATCCTAAAGAAACCAGGGGTAGGGTGGGGAGGGAAGTAGTGGTAAGAATGTTCCAGCAATGCTAACATGCCATTTCCACTAATTTAAAAGCTGAGATCCTGTGTTCCTGGCCCCTACTTGAGTGGAGGTTTAAACATACAAATGAATACACTACAGAAGAGATGCACAATTAAATCTCAAACTGAAACACAATATGTATCTTTACCGTATGATTTGCGTTCAATTTTTGTAATACGAGTGGGAATTCCACATCTAAAGATCCAAACATTTTAATCTCACATTAAGGGGGAAAAAATAATATGTACAAAAATATACAGTAACTTTGTTTTTCTTAGTTTGCATTCCCACGTCTAGACAAGCTTAAGGACTATTTTAATTTGCTACTGGGGCGATAAAAATACGTAACTTATGGTGTGTATTTGAAATTTAAAAAGACAAAAAAAATAAAAAATTTTTAAAAATTTAAAAAATTAAAAAAGACAAAGAATCATAAGTTAGTTCTTTTATAGGAGCATATTAGGATTATGAATTTTGATCCCATTTAAATCTATACCCTGTACAAAATACAGGCAAAATATATAAACAGTAACTTGAAATTTTTAGATCTTTTCTAAAATCACACTAACATTTTAATAGAATTATCTCCGTATTTCTCTATTCTTAGCATGTAAGTTAGTATGTAGTACTAACATCCCATACATCTGTCTCTTAGGAGTTTTGAAAGAGAATTTATCTACTACCATCATATCAATATTATAACAAAGGCATGCTACACAGTGGCAAGAGGTGAGGGGGTAAATTCCTGGATTCACTGATGAAAGGAATCAAGGAACAGGAAAAAAGGTCTGGCATTCAAAGGTCTGGAAATTCAATAATGGAGCAGGGACCATGTGCTGGTCTGATGTGCAGATGCGACACTTATAAACAAAAGTGCATAGGGGACGGAGATGGAAAACCAAAGCTACAAATGCCAGCTACCTTCTAACAGAATCTGGGCAAACCTGGAAGTTCTCACAGAAGAGCCACACTGTTCTGCAAAATTAAGTAAACACTAAAAGCATATTTGTATTATCTGGAGTTACCAAAGGAACTAAAGATAGAAACTCTGGGGCGTGAAGAAAGGCAGGAAAAGGTACTGTCAATTTTTCAACCTAATCTTCTGTACTACTTTACTATTTATTACCATATGCAGGTATTCCATTTTTACGAACAAACATTTTAATTAAGGAAAAAATAAAATGACATCATTAGATCTCCTTATGTATACAATAGACCTGTTTCTAATTTGAAAAACAAATTATAAAATGTTAATATGATCCCATGACAATGAAATATAATGACAATAAAATGATAGTAATAAACGTTGATACAGGCATAGAACAAAATTACCTGATGGGTTAATGGGGCAGGAGCAAGGGGGAGGGGAAGAAGCAGACAGCTTTCACTTTCTATTGCAAAAACTGTAACTTCAAAATTGAATATATATTACTTTTGACAGGAATTCTAAAGATAGAAGAATTAAACTAAAACATGTATGTCTAGAAAAAATAACCGAGAAACAAAATCAGAGTAAAAGACTAATAGCAGTATTTCTCAGAGAAAGAGAGAATAGGCAGGGTTTTTTTCTTTCTTCATATTTTCCTAGGGTTTGCCCCAAATATTGTACAAATGAAATGTATTCCTTTGTAGCAGAGAACTTGTATTTCTTACAAATGATTTTTAAGAATATATTCGGATGAAGATCTAATAGAAGTATGTTGACCCATCACTTCCTTAAAGGCATCCAGCTTTATGAAATATCAAAATACAATATTTCTTCAATCCTAAGGCCTGTGTCTTAACCTCTCTGAAATCAAGATGCATCTTACAATCAGTCAGTGACAGGTGGGATGTAGCTGTCATTGCCTGTACATGTGTGCAGATCAAAAGTACCAGCATTAAAACTTAGAGAGACGATGAAAGGTAAACAGAGAGTGACCATATGACCCAAAAATTCCACTCCGAGGTATATACCCCATAGGAACTGGAAGAAGAGGCTCAGTACATACTTGCACATCCATGTTCATCACAGCATTATTCACAATAATAGCCAGAAGGTGCAAAGACCCAGGTGTCCATCAACTGATTAATGGATAAGCAAAATAGTATATCCATGCAATGAAGTAGTCAGTCATAACATAGAAAGAAATCGACACATGCCACAACAGGAACAAACCTTGAAAACATGCTAAGTCGAAAGAAGCCAGACTCAGAAAGACAGACACTGCATGATTCCACTTTTATGAAATATCTAAACCAGGCAAATTCATTTAAAAAATAGATGAGAAGCTACCAGGAGGTTCAGGAAGCGGGAAATGATCAGTTATTACTTCATTACTGACCTTCTGTTTGGGGTGATTTAAAAAAAAGTTTTGGAAATACATGGTGGTAACAGTTACACAGCACTAGGAATGTAATTAACAACACTGAATTGTATACTTAAAAATGGTTATAATGGTAAATAGTTCTACATATATTTCACAATTTTTAAAAATAAGAATATACACCAAAACCCACTTTACACCTACATGGGTGAATTGCATGGTGTGTCAACTATATCTCAATAAAGTGGTTTTTAAAAACTAACAGAACTAAGAATGGCCCATTCTTCTAGAAAAGGGTGTGTGGTCAACACTATTTATGGCACAGTATGCAGAAATACACAAAATATTATTGATTTTGTGTCAAAAAGCTGATTCAGAGAGATGAATACTGAATATGAAGATATTTTAGGAATTCTTTCATCTATATTGCTTTTACTTTTTAATTACAATGCACAAGAATACTACAGGATAAAAATTTATACTTAAATAAGTTACCCTTTCAAGAGTATACATAAAAATGAGAGATAATAAGAAAGCTCTGTCAGGGCGCGCCCAGGTGGCTAAGCCAGTTAGGCATCCAACTCTTGATTTTGACTCAGGTCTTGATCTCAGGGTTGTGAGTTCAAGCCCCACTTAAAAAATAAAATAAAGGGGGATCCCTGGGTGGCTCAGCGGTTTGGCGCCTGCCTTTGGCCCAGGGCGCGATGCCGGAGTCCCGGGATCGAGTCCCACGTCGGGCTCCTGGCATGGAACCCGCTTCTCCCTCTGCCTGTGTCTCTGCCTCTCTCTCCTCTCTCTATGACTATCATGAATAAATAATAAAAAATAAAATAAAATAAAATAAAATAAAATAAAATAAAATAAAATAAAATAAAATAAAATAAAAGCTCTGTTGTTTGGTTCACAGCATTTTGCTTCATCTAGGGGTGCCTATAATGGCGCCATCTCATAATCAATGTGCATACGCCACTCACAGCACCATATACATACATGTCTGTGTGCATACACACGTATGCATACAGACCCTTTTCCTAAGCACCCTGTGAAATCAAATAAACATTTTCATTCCAATACAGTAATTTCTGAAGATTAATAAAAAACACAGGGAAGAATATTTAAAATGAATGCCATTTTGCCAATTCAATGTGTATGCCATTGCAAGTACTAAAAGAAATGCACTGGCCTCACGTGGAGGTATGACAAAGCAGAAATCTAATATAGATATAATGTCTATTACTCATTTGCATCCATGACTCAGAGTATTTTAAACATACATATGGAAACCAGAATCTTTTCATAACTAGACTACAAACGAGAAACTCATGCCAAGATGTGACAAACACAAATCTTAAAAAGCTTCCCAGATTTAAATTTTCCATTTAAAACACAACTATTTTATCAATGCTTTGATGTAATCTTGAAAATGCAGCAACCACCAAATTTAAAATCCCAGTAACATTTTCTGGTTTTGATGATGGTTAATCACTTGTCCAGTTAGTGGTAAATACACACTGCATGACACATGCAAGTTCAGAGAAAATTCATGTATTCTTGGAGGTGATTACTGGGATTTCTTGCTACATAAAAAAAAAAAAAAAAAAGAAAGAAATTTGCAGGGGATACCTCAGGACACAACTTTTCAACTGGAAGAAAAGCATTCCAAGACTTTCCATTTTTACAATAACTTCATCAGTTTGGTCACTATAGAAGTAACATATGCTCATCAAAGAAATCAGAGTAACTAATAAAAGCACCCATAATCTCACCACCTTTTCTGTTGTTTTCATATGGATCCTTTCATGTATGTCAGAGGGTGAGCGATGAAGTGGCTAAGGGTCCATCCAGTTCTAGAGTCTAACTTGTAGCTTCAAGTCTTGCTTCTTCTACTTACGGCCAAGGGGCCATGGACAAACTAGGCAATAGTTCTATGCCTGTCCGTCAAGTAGGAATAAGAATAGTAGCTCCTTCATCAAATTTTTGACTATAACGATCCAACCCTGCCTTTTGCTACCTGCCTCTTGCATTTAATAACATGTGTACACAGTTTCCATGTCATTAAATATCCTTCTATAAAATTTTGAAGGGCCACAATGCATTCCATTACACAGCTGTTCCACCATGTATTCTGATCCCTACAGCCAGGTACTTGAATCATTTTCAATCTTTCTGTTATTCCAACAAGGCATTTATACAAGGAGACCAGGAACAACTAGAAAGCAGATGGTCTAAATCTCAGCAACAGTGACACTACATACACACAGACCAGGCCATTAGCCCAGAAGATGGCTGATGTGCTTCCTGACCACCCGAGCTACCTTAGTTTTTGTCTTTTTTCAAGTTTGGTGTCCAGCCTTCTAGCCATTTTATGAGTTCCCAAAAACCTTCCAAAATTCTCTTATGCTTAAGTTAGCCAAAGTCCATTTCTGTTGCTTGTAACCAAAACACTTTACTGATATACAAGACCTCATTCTCGCCCATAATATTCCATTACACACAGTACACAACCAACCAACCTTCCCAGGTCAGCTATGTCCCAGGAAGCAGTCAGTAAAACCAACAGCTATAATGCAAAGCACAAAAGTTCTCCAGGAGAAATTTTTATTCTGGTGAAAATTCTGCTATGAGACTCTTCATGCATTTATAGGCCTGGGATGCTATAATTTTACTTGTGCAAAATTACACTGAGTATATAAATCTACAGAAACACCAATCCAATCTTTCTCAGACAAAAAAAAATCAAATTGCAAATACTAATATTATTATTACTAATAATAATTACTAATATTTATATGCCACGCTATTATATGCCAGGCACTGTTCTAAATACTATACCTATTAGCCATTTCATCATTGCAATAATGTGTACATACTATCATTATCCCCACGTGATATGCAAGAAAGTGAGGCATCAGAGAGACCGAGTAACTTGCCGGAGGTCACATAGCTACTCAGGATCTGAACACCGGCAATTCAGCCTCAAAACCTATGTTCTCAACTGCCATATATACTGCGACTTGATTTCTGTCTCAGAATGACAGACTTTTAAATTATGATCATATATTAATTACATTTTCATTTTATATATCATAGTTGATATGTGAATGGCAAGAGTCTATTTTTTTTTAGATTGATTGATTGATTGATTCATGAGAGACACAGAGAGAGGCAGAGACACAGGCAGAGGGAGAAGCAGGCTCCATGCAGGGAGCCTGACGTGGAACTCCACATCCTGGATCCCAGGATCATTCCCTGAGCCAAAGGCAGATGCTCAACTGCTGAGCCATCCAGGCGTTCCAGCAAGAGTCAACTTGGAACGCAGATGGACTTCAATAAACACTTCATCTTTTACCATAGCTTCTCCTGCTAAGACTATGATCCCAGGGCCCTGAACCATGTATCATTCCCCTTCCTCCAGCAACAAATGCCAAGTGCTGTTCCCCTTCTAAGCCTTCACTCAAGCTATTTCTATTTCCATTATCTAAAATGCCCTCTGAACCCATCACCCATCTACCTATCTCCATCCAGTAAGGCAATGGCAAGCTCAAATACCACATCTTCCACAAACCCTCCTCAAGCCCATCCAGATGGAATGATTGACTCTGCCTGACCCCATATTCCTGAGATTCTTTCTGCCTCCAATAGAGCATGTATTGCTAGTTTTCTTCCCAATCCCTCTCTTCCCAATGTAAGATTCTAGAAAGCAGAAACTACATCTGATAAACTCCCTTCTTTTGTGTGGTATTCTCCAGTGTACAGAAAAAAAGTTATCGCTGGAAGCAGTTACACCATTAATGACTACAGAGGTGAAGGGAATTGAGGTGTTGAAGCCTATTAGCATAGACTACTAGCCTGAGGAAGCAACAGGAAAATATCAATGATCCAGAAAAGGTTAGCCTATCATGTTTAAACCCTTATAAATTGAAATCTAAAAACCTATCATTACGAGATACTATCGTTTGTGGAATTTTAACGTGTATCTCAATAGGTCCTTTTATGGTCTGAGTGTGCACACTGTGGAAATGAACAAAGAGATTTTTTGGAAAATATTTAAAATATTTGGTAAATACCGGGAACACAAGGTCACAGGAACCACGAAAAAAGAGCCTAAACTCTGGCCGTCACTACAGCAAGCAGTGAGGGACCAATGGTAGGCAAATCAGCTCTCTCACTCTAAGAAACCCATTGCCTTCTACGTCTCTCGTCTTCCTTCTATTGGTCTTTCTCAAGTGATTTATGGACTAAATCAAAACAAGGAAGCACTTTGCATTTTCTGAGTTATCCTGCTCATTGCTGCAGTAAAGATGAAACATCCTCCTTGCATTTTTCCCATATTGGATAAGTAAATATGGAAAATGATAGGATGAAATCCACATAATTATAGTTATTAACCAAATGGAATAAACTGTAGATTCTATATAAGTTTTGGGGAAAGGTACATTCCTGCAACACCAGGCAACTCACTGCCCACATCACCTGCAGATCAAACAAAGGAGCTCTCCCATGCCATTTGCAGGAACAGAATTGGAAGCCACCCTTCCTACCTGACACATTAACTCTTCTGCCACCACGAGGAACCCTTACCAGCAGGAGCATCTCAAAGAATGCATTCTTTTCAGAACACTAAAGCCTCACTTTATTCCTTTTTAAGATTTTTATTTATTATTCATGAGAGACACAGAGAGAGAGGCAGAGACAGAGGCAGAGGGAGAAGCAGGCTCTCCACTAGGAGCCCAATGTGGGACTCAATCCCGGACCCTGGGGTCAGGCCCTGAGTTGAAGGCAGACACTCAACCACTGAGCCACCCAGGCATCCCTCTTTATTTTTAAGTAATCTCTCCACCCAACATGGGGCTCAACTCACAACCTCAAGATCAAGAGTCATGCGCTCTACTGAGCTGGCAAGGCATCCCTCACTTTATTTATTTATTTTTTAAACAGCTTTATTTTTTTTTATTTTTATTTATTTATGATAGTCACACAGAGAAAGAGAGAGGCAGAGACATAGGCAGAGGGAAAAGCAGGCTCCATGCACCAGGAGCCTGACATGGGATTCGATCCCGGGTCTCCAGGATCGCGCCCTGGGCCAAAGGCAGGCACTAAACCGCTGCGCCACCCAGGGATCCCAGCATCCCTCCCTTTAAAAAAATATCTATACTGATATCTGTCTAATCAGGCTTGGTCAATTCCTTATAATCCACACTCATTAGGAGTTCTTGGAAATCCCTTGCACCTAACAAAACAGGAAAACATCTATTCTCGGATACAGAGAAAATTGGGTACTCACGACCTCCAACAGTCCTCAGTGGAAATGATCTTTCTGTTCCATTTGCAGGGCTGCTTGCGCCAAACAACATCCAGTTATAAGAAGCAAGCAATATTAAGCTGGTTTCAGCCTTCGCAAAGCCAATTCCAAAGTGGCACCAAATGGTATTCCCAGAGAAAAGAAGTTACCCTTAACAAAATCTCACTCATTCTTGAGTATTAGTAACACCACCAGGGTAGTGAGACATTTGATTGTCCACCTCATCAGCAAACTTACTTGCACTTATCTACACCTGGCCCAGAAAATATGTGACAAATCTGCCAAAAGCATGACAAGGAGAAAAAGTGAGGGTGTTCATCTAATTTGCCTCACCGAGAACACTATCAAAAGTCATTCTTCTTTTAAAAAGAAAAAAATTATTCACAACAGACATCTCTGGGCGGCCCCGGTGGCGCAGCGGCTTAGCGCCACCTGCAGCCTGAGGTGTGATCCTGGAGACCCGGAATCGAGTCCCATGTCGAGCTCCCTGCATGGAGCCTGCTTCTCCCTCTGCCTGTGTCTCTGCTTCTCTTTCTCTCTGTGCCTCTCATGAATAAATAAATAAAATCTTAAAAAAAAAAAAAAACCAGACATCTCCAAATCAAAAGTTTTAAGAAAATCCCTTGAAAATATGTAAAAGGTACTAACAGAACACAGCTAATCACAGTGATACTCACACCCCAGTCACAACCTAAAAAACACTTGGCCATTGTTGCTGTGCACAGTCTCAACAACTGGCCCATACCAGGCATTCCCTGTTACACACTTGTACTCAAGACTTCCAATTTTTACAAGAGTAATAGGGCTTTCTCATCTTGAAAAGAATCATCCCTTTAATAAAGGATAACAACATCTAAAAGAGAAAAAAATCTTTTTTACAGATATGCACATGTCTGGAGGTATGTATGCACAACATGTGACGTCAGACAAGTTGAATAAAGAACCTTATGTGTCTATGCAGCTACACATGCCTTCAGTCACGGGCCCTTCTGTTAACTTCAACCTCAGACTCTAGCGTGTCTCCAGATGACCTGCCCACAGGGTGACACAGCTAACATCTCAGAGGTTAAGTTTTAGAATTTCTAAGAATAGAGCTACACTAGAGAAGATGACTTAAACATCAGTCAGATGGATAAGTTTCATACCCAGTGACCATATCAACCAAACTAGGGCACATTTTGAAAAAAGAAGGATACTATTATTAATTCTGCCAGAACAACAGGTTTAAAACAGAACTGTTCCCAGCAGAAACAAAAAATACAGTCACTCTAGACTATGCCCACCAGATGAAACGGATTTTCTACTTCCAAGAGATATTTCTCTGGTTCTATAGATATGAAAATATGCAATAAGTCACCTCCTTTTAGGCATGTTATCTGATGATTGGAGAACACTAGGAACCAGGGGGAAAAGGAAGGTAAGATATGGCTAAGACTTGAGATACACTGTCCAATAAAGTAATGTACACACTGACAATACTCCTGCTCATCTGGGATTTGCAAAGGAAGTGGTGGTATTGTCCATGAGACATCACTTTGCAGAGCCATTTTTTTCAATTCAGTCACTAAAGATACAACTGTAAGCCTAAAGAAATAAGCACTGCCTTAGTCAAGAGAAAGGGTTAATAAGAACCAGGGATCAGATTCAGAATCTACGTGATCAACACATTTGTGATGTGAAGAGATTAATTCTTCCTAATTGATACTGAGTTAGTTTCACTTAATTTTAAGAAGCTGAAAATCAGTCTGCACTTTTGGAAATAAGATGTTAAGAGAATATGATGATTTCTCACAGGCAATTATTTCCCCTCTTCTCTCCTCTGCCACACTCTGCTATACTCTATACTCTACCATGTGATACTGGGGCAAGGTAGGGCTCCCCAACCTCCAGCTGGCTGGTCCCTGTTCACATCTGCCAATGGGAAGTCCTAGAGAGAGGAAGAGATAAGGAAGAAGAGGAGGTTTCTTGCCTATTTTCCCATTTCTGTCAGCATCATTCCAGCAACAGCTGAATTTCCATGCAGAAATTTATCCACAGAGGTGCTTACAGATGTGTAAAATGACACACATTCAAGGACATTCACTGCAGCATTGTGTGTTAAAGTGCAAAACCACAGACACCCTACATGTCCATCAAAGAGGGTCAGGTGATTTAACATAAATAAGGCAATGATGGAGGAATACAGTAACCAAAAAAGGGACATAAGACAGAAAGAAAACACACCAAAATGCTAGAAATCTTTTTTTCTGCTAGTGATAATAATTAGCATTTTATTTTCTTTAGTATGAAACCAATAATAAAGCCCAAGTTGAAAAGCTGCATCTGGTTATAGACTCCTTGGTATAAATGCTTACATAACACAAAGGTATGTGCCCAGGGATATTGGTAGAAGTCTTTATCAACAAATACATAAATTTAAATGTTAAACTCATCAATTAAAAGGCAGAGAAAAAAAATAAAAATAAAAGGCAGAGAGGAACAAAATGGATAACAAAACATGATTCAACTATATTTTGTCTACAAAGGATTAGTTTTAGATTCAAGTACAAAAATAGGCTGAAAGTGAACAGAGGGGCACCTGGGTGGTTCAGTCGGTTAAGCATCTGCCTTTAGCTCAGGTCATGGTCCCGGGGTCTTGGGATCGAGCCCCACATAAGGCCCCTTACTCAGTGGGGAACCTGTTTCTCCCTCTCCCTGCAACTCCCCCTGTTTGTGCTCCTTCTCTCTGTAAATTAAATAAATAAAATCTTCCAAAAATAAATAAATAAATATTAACATAAAAAAATATACTCCACACTTACAGTAACCAAAGACAACAGCTGGAGTAGCTATATTAACATCAGACAAAATAGACTTTAAGACAAAAATTGTTACAAGGGACAAAGGGAGATCTTATGTAATGATAAAAGAGTCAATTCATGAGGAAGATATAACCATTATAAATATCTATGCACCTAACAACAGAACCCCAAACATACAAAGCAAAAACTGACAGAATTGACGGGAGAAGTAGAAAGTTCCATAATAATAGTTGGAGGCATTAACATTCCACTTCCAATAGACAGAACAATTACACAGAAGATTAACAAGGAAACAGAAGACTTAACGCTATAAATCAACTAGACCTAACAGACACACAGAACATTCACAACAGCAGAAAACATTCTTCTCAAGTGCATGTGAAATGTTCTTTAGTATTAACCATACATTAGGCCATAAAAGAGTCTTAGTAAACTTTAAAAGACTGAAATAATTCAAAATGTTTCCTCCAACCACAGTGGAATAAAACTGGGAATCAGTAACAGAGGGAAATCCAGCATCCACAAATATCCTGAAGTTAAACAACGTACTTTTAAAAAACTAGTGGCTGAATGGGGTACCTGGGTGGCTCAGTCAGTTAAGCATCCAACTCTTGATTTTGGCTCAGGTCATAATCTCAGGGTCATGAGATCAAGCCCCAAATCAGGCTCCATGCTTAGCATGGAGCCTGCTTGAGATTCTCTCTCTCCCTCTATTCCTCCTCCCCTTGCCCCTGCTTGCTCGCTCGCTCTCTCTCTCTTTTTCTCAAAACAACAACAACAAAAAAAAAAAAAAAACCTTAGTGGGTCAAGAAAAAGTTACAAGGTAAATTAGAAAAGACTTTGAGATAAGTGAAAATAAAAATGTCACATGTCCAAACATATGAGATGCAGCAAAAGCAGTGCAAAGAGGGAGAATGATAGTTGCAAAGACCTACATTGAAAGAGGAGGATTTCAAATTAATAACCTAGCCATCCATCTAAAGAAACTAGAAAAAGAAGAGCAAACTAAACCCAAAGCAGGCAGAATGCAACAATAAAAATCAGAGCAGAGATAAGTGAAGTAGAAAACAAAACAAAAACAATCCTTAAAACCAAAAGTTGGTTTCGCCCTAACAACAGGACTAAGATTAGAATGTCTGCTCTTGCCAGATAAAAAGCATCCACATTGGAAATGAAAACACACACACACACACACACCACAGCATAATCTTATCTACAGAAAACCTTGAAGAATCTACACATAAACTATAAATGTTAATAAATGAGCCCTGCCAAATTGCAGAATACAAGATCAACATACTAAAATCAGTTGTATGTTTATACACTAGCAATGAACAATCCAAAAATAAAGGAGATGATTCCATTTTACCTTATCAAAAAGAACAAAATACTTCGCAATAATTTTTTTTTAAGATTTTATTTTTTTATTCATGAGAGACACAGAGAGAGAGAGGCAGAGACACAGGCAGAGGGAGAAGCAGGCTCCATGCAGGGAGCCTGACGTGGGACTCAATCCCAGGTCTCCAGGATCACGCCCTGGGCTGAAGGCGGCGCTAAACCGCCACCCAGGCTGCCCACTTAGCAATAAATTTAATCAAAGAAGTACAAGACTTATACACTGAAAACTATAATACATTGTTACCAGAAATTATAAAAGACCTAAACAAAAAACTATCCCTGTTCATAGTCTATAATATTCAATAACAGTAGGATGGCAACAATCCCCAAATTGATCTACAGACCCAAACCAATTCCTATCAAAACCTCAAGTGCCGGGATCCCTGGGTGGTGCACTGGTTTAGCGCCTGCCTTTGGCCCGGGGCGCGATCCTGGAGACCCGGGATCGAATCCCACATTGGGCTCCCGGTGCATGGAGCCTGCTTCTCCCTCTGCCTGTTTCTCTGCCTCTCTGACTATCATTAATAAATAAAAAAATTAAAAAAAAAACCTCAAGTGCCTTTTTATAGAAATGGACAAACTCATCCTAAAAATTCATATGGAATTGCTAGGGATCCTGAATAGTCAAAACAATCTTGAAAAAGAACAAAATTAGAAGATTTACATTTCCTGTTTCATCTACTGCAAAGCAATAGTTACCAACATAGTGCGGAACTGCCATCGGAGAGACAGTCTAGATCAACAGAATACAACTGAGAGTCTGGAAATAAAACGATACAATTATGCTCAAATGATTTTTTACAAGGTGCTACATCCAATCAACAGAGGTTTTCAATAAATAGTCTTTTCAACAAATGCTGCCAAAACAACTAGATACCCACTCGCCAAAGGATTCATCTGGACCTGTATCTCATAATATACAGAAATTCATTCAAAAGGAATGAAGGTCCTATATGTAAAAGCAAAAACTATAAAACTCTTGAGGAAATACAGTGGTAAATTTGTCATTACTTTTTTTTTAAGATTTTATTTATTTATTCATAGAGACAGAGAGAGAGGCAGAGAAACAGGCAGAGGGAGAAGCAGGCTCCATGCAGAGAGCCTGACATGGGACTCGATCCAGGGTCTCCAGGATCACACTCTGGGCTGCAGGCGGCGCTAAACTGCTGCACCACCCGGGCTGCCCAAATTTGTCATTACTTTGAATTAGGCAGTGGTTTCTTGAGTATGACACCAAAAGCACAAACAATATAAAAATAAAATAAATGACTTTATCAAAATTTTAAAATTTTGCACGTCAAAGGACACTATGGGAAAATGAAAAGACAACGTATAGACTGGAAGAAGATATTCAGAAATCATATATCTAATAAGGGTGTCGTATCCAGAATATATTTTAAAGACTCTGATAATTCAAAACAAAAAGACAAACAATCCAACTGATAGACATTTCTCTAAGGGAGAGATAAAAATGGCCATAAGCACATGAAAAGATCCTCAACATCTTTCATCTTTAAGGAAATATAAATCAAAACCACAATAAGATAGCATTTCATACCCATTAGGATGGCTATAACAGTAACTCAAAAAAAAAAAAGGAAGAAAGAAAAGAATAAGTGTTGGTTAGGATGTGGAAAAAATGGAACCCGCATACACTGATGGTGGGATAGTAAAATGATGCAGCCACTGTGGACAACAATTTAGCAGTTTCTTAATATTTAAACATAGAATTCCATATGACCTATCATTTCTATTCTCAGGTATATATCCATGAGCACTGAAAACATGTTCACACAAAATTTTGCACATAGCAGCATTATTCATAATACACAAAAAGTGGGAACCACCAAGTGTCCATCAACTGATGGAAAAATGTGCTCCATTCATACAATGGAATATTATTCAGCCATCAAAAGGAGTGAAGTAGTGATACATGCTACAACATAAATGAACCTTGAAAGTGTTATGCCAAATGAAAGAAGCCAGACAAAAAGGGCCATATGTTGTTAGGACTGCATTTTTATGAAATGCTCAGAATAGGCAAATTCACTGAGATGGAAAGCAGACTAAAACCAAAAAAAAAAAGAAAGAAAGCAGACTAGTGGCTGCCAGGGCCAGGAATGGGGAGATGCAGAGTAATTGCTGAGTGGGTACCAGATTTCTTCTTAGGATGATGAAAACATTCTGTAATTCAACAGTGATGATGGTTATACAACACTGGGAATATACTAAAACCACTGGATTATACATAGTAACTTTTACCCCAACGTAAAAAAAAGAATAAGGGGGCACCTGGGTGACTCAGTTAAGCACTCAACTCTTGATTTTGGCTCAGGTTATGATCTCAGGGTCATGAGATCGAGCCCCATGTCAGGCTCCTTGCTCAGTGCAGAGTTTGCTTGAGATTCTCTCTCTCACCCTCTGCCCTCCTCCCTCTGCTCATGTGCACATAAGCATACTCTCTCTCTCCCTCTCTCTAAATAAATAAAATCTAAAAAAAAAAAAGGCAATTCTATATATACTGATACATACGGAAGCTTTCCAAGATGTATTATTGGGTGAAAAAAAAAAAA
Source organism: Nyctereutes procyonoides (assembly GCF_905146905.1). Classification (NCBI taxonomy): domain Eukaryota; kingdom Metazoa; phylum Chordata; class Mammalia; order Carnivora; family Canidae; genus Nyctereutes; species Nyctereutes procyonoides. The sequence continues at coordinate 67,760,829 of NW_026575126.1, forward strand.
GCAAGCTACAGAACTGAGTCCCCCACCTCAAGAAGGGGAGTAGGGAAAGGAAGAATATATAGGCATTTTCATCTAACACATCTTTGCAAAAATAAACAAGAACGTGTTACCATTGGACTATCTCTGGGGAAGAGAATTTCAAGGCTAGGGGCAGGTGTGAAAAGACTTCCTTTTTAAAATAAGCCATCTTACACAGTCTACATGTTGTGCCATGTATAGATACTTCCCCCCACGCCCCCATGTCGAAATAAAAAACCAAACTGACCTTTCTAAAAGAAGAAATAATGGAAATAAAGGGGCGGTTATATAATGAAAATATGCTCATGGGAAAATTGTTGATCCATGCTGGGGGAGAAATACCAGGTAGTAATGAGATTCTTTTTTTTTCTTTTTTTTAATTATTTATTTGAGAGAGAGAACACAAGCAGGGAGGAGGGGCAGAGAGAAGGGGAGAAGCAGACTCCCTGCTGAGCAGGGAGCCCAATGCGGGGCTAGATTCCAGGACCCTGGGATCATGACCTGAGCTGAAGGCAGATCTTCACCAACTGAGCCACCAAGGTGCCTCTGGAAATGAGAGTCTACATGTGTTTGTCTAACAATGAAGGGTACTGGAATACTGTTTTAGAATACAGTCACACCATTCCCAAATATCAGGGCATATGAATAGTGTGACATTTCTGCAACAGAACCTGGAAGGTTATTCGGGTATGTGACAAGAGGCTGGTCCAGCTACAAACACTGCCCGACAGGCAGTGCTCAGGCTCCCTGGTCCCCTCTCCTCCCTCTTGAGATTTCGCTCTCTAGTCTGGGACCTGTGGGCATTGACAGGTAAGGGAGCTCATTATCGAAAGGATGTAAAAACATGTTTTCTAGGATTCCAGGAAAGAGGGAAATTTTGTAACACATCCATGATTGTCCTCAACACCCCACATTCAACTCTTTCTCGGACTCGGAAGATCTTCCAACCATATCACTCTCCCAAAAATTAACATGCACTGGTTTAACTCACGGCTTCTAAGTCTCCAGTAAATGTACCCGTGCCGGACCAAAGGAAGTCCTATCATTATCCATTACTACTTACAACCTACAATACAACCCAAACAAAGTGCTCATTTTAAACATACTTCCCTGGACTGGTGACTGTTTCCCATTTTGGGGGATTACCATCAAATCTTGTCCCCTTATCTTTCAATTCATTACAGAAGCTGCTAGGGATTCTGGCTACAATAGCAGACTGCACACATACCCCCGCCTCCCTCCACTCAAGCAGCTGGGAGTGACAGCCAGTCCCTTCCTGTTCATCTTCCTTATTTAGAGAGCAGGGGAGGAAAAAAAAAAAAAAGCCACCACCAAACCTGGAAGCCCCACATGGCAGCTGCTTTTGCGGTCTATGACTTAATTTAAGGAAGTATTCTATGAAACCTCTGAAAAGAATCTAAATTTAGATAGAAGTCTTTCACCACCAATACCAGCCTCTCCAGCTAGGGAACTCACATGCACAGCAGCACAGTGAGAGGGAAACAACAAATTTAAAATACATATAAATGTGTCATCATTGAGGGAAGTGAAGCTGGCATTATTCAGGCCAAAGAAATTTTCTTCTGGTACCACCAACATCTGAATTCTCAAAAAGAAGGGGAGGAATGACTACAAAAACTTTTAGGGAAAGAAGTGGTGACATAAGGGAGACAGGTTTTTCCGTGTAAGATTTCTACTAAGAGAGCAAGACACTAATCTATATACCAGGATGTCTGTAATGACATAAATCCAGCAATGAAGTATTAAAGTCAACATATTGTCTAAAAAAGAGTTCTCCAGCACTGAGTCAGACAGGAAGGAAAAACCATCTACTTAGCACTGCTATTTCCCCAACACCTCACTCTTCCCAAATGTGTCAAGTGAGACCTTGAACTCTGAGAAAAGAGTCACAGCAAAAACACTGGGTGACTTGAGATTAATGGCAATTAACAGGGAGATAGGGCTCTTCTGTCTGCATTTTTTTTTCACCTTAAAGAGTAAGTCTGATCTAACTTTTTTAAGATTTTATTTATTTATTTATTCGAGACAGAAAGAGTGTGACAGCACACAAGCAGCAGGCAGAGGGAGAGGGAAAAGCAGGCTCCCTGCTGAGCAGGGAACATGGGGTTGGATCCCAGGACCCTGGGATCGTGACCTGAGCTGAAGGCAGACACTTAACCGACTGAGACACCCAGGTGTCCCAAGTCTCACGTTTAAAAGCTAATCTTCCCAATGTTTCATTCCCCAAATAAAATTAAAATATCATATATAATTCTCAAATTAACATTCAACAGTGGCTCAGTCAGTTAGGCATCCAACTCTTGATTTCAGCTCAGCTCACAATCCCAGGATTGAGCCCCACATCGGGTTCCACACTCAGCTGGGAGTCTCTGCTTGAGGATTCTCTCCCTCCCTCTGCCCCTTCTCTCTTTCTCTCTCTCTCTTTAAAATAAAATAAAATAAAAATTAAGATTCAACAGCCTATCCTACTTGTACTCCAGAAAGGTTCTATATTGCAAGCCATATCTGTAGACAGATTTCAGCTGATAACTATGTAAAAGATAAAAACAAGAGTGAAATTTTCTCTGTTCTTTCAGACATGCATCCTCCTCTTCTCCCCACCCCCAATCAGCTGGGAAACATTCCCAGATTCTTCTCAAGCTTGGTTCGGAAGTAAAGCTCAGCCTCAATAAACATGTAGCCCAGAAAATGCTTTGGATCATAGACCACTTAGAAGACTTAATCTGTCCTCCCCCAAGAGACCCCTTTTCAAACTCCGTTTGATAGGAGGGCAGGCAGTTTTATATTTTCACTCTAACCTCCTGGAACTTTGCTGAAAGAGAAAATCATAGCAGCCTGGCAACTCTACAAATTGTGGAGGGAAGTGCCACACCCAAGGACACTCTCCTCAGACTTCAGCCCAGTAGGCTCCCCATAGCACTTACTCCCTGTGGCAGTCAGGGAGCTGGGAGGGAGACAGCCTCCACCAAGTGCCACCGGCCATGCTTCAGACAGGGTACCACCTCGGTAACTGCTTGATGCTGTTAGGACACAAAGAAATAGCTACAGTGACTCACTTTTTTAGTATTTTTGAAATGTTCATGTCCTTAGCCCTGTACTACCAAAAAGACAGATTCAATCAAACAGATCTCAACCGTGTTTCTTTTTCCATAATTCTAATTTCACATCATTTCCCTTGTGTATTTTGGACAACCACTGGTGTTACAGTTGGGTACTGTTCAAAATGTCTCCAAAACCCAACAGTTATCTACACTAGCAAATTCTCTCCTAAACTTGGTTCACAAGTTCAAATGCTGGATTAGGTGGAACCACAAAATGCTCTACCTCAAAGTAACAACCAGCTTCATGACACTATTAAATAAAATATAAAATTCTTACAGAGAGAAGGTGGTGAGGAGGCCTGAGGACCAAACCAAATAGAAAAATATCACAGGTGGGGCGTCTGGGTGGCTCAGTTGGTGAAACATCTGCCTATGGCTCGGGTCATGATCCTGAGGTCATCCTGAGATGGAGCCCCACATTGGGTCCCTGCTGAGGTGGGATCCTGTTTTTCCCTCTCCCTCTGCCTCTCTCCCTGCCTGTGTATGCATTCTCTTTCTCTCTCTCTCTCTCTCTCTCTCTCTCTCTCTCCCCCTCTCCCTCTCTCCCTCTCTCTGTCAAATAAATAAATAAAATCTTTTAAAAAAATTCAAACTTTTAGAAGTCACCAAAACTTTACAGTTGATCCCTGAACAACAGGGAGCTTGAGGGTTAGGGGTACTAACCCCTCTATCCCTGTGCAGTAGAAAATCTGTGTATAACTTCTGACTCCCCCCAAAACATAACTACTAATAGCCTACTATTGACTGGAAGTCTTATTGGTAACATAAACAGTCAATTAACACATATTCTATATATGTATTATATACTATATTCTTGCAATAAAGTAAGCTAGAGAAAAATTAAGAAAATCCTAAGGAAGAGAAAATACATTTACGGTACTGTACTGTATCTATAAAAAAAAAAAATCTGTGTGTAAGTGGACCCGTGCAGTTCAAACTCATGTTGTTCAAGGGTCAACTGTACTTATTTTTTAGTGGAACTGTAATTACAGAGTAACGTTTCAGTGATCTATACATGATACATAATAATAAGACAGTTTATTCTGATTTTTAGTAAATAATCAATAGGAATTGATTGTAGGCCAAGTCAGAAATGGCAATAAAAAATAAATATTGGGGCTCCTGGGTGGCTCAGTAGTTGAGTGTCTACCTTTGGCTCAGGTTATGATGCCAGGTTCCTAGGATGGAGTCTCATATGGGGCTTCCCACAGGGAGCCTGCTTCTCCCTCTGCCTATGTCTCTGCTTCTCTCTCTGTGCCTCTCATGAATAAATAAATAAAACCTTAAAAAAAGAGAGAGAGAGAGAGAATATTCACTTTCCTTTTTATATTGTCACTTATCTTTGTCACAATAATGCTACTGTTAACCCTCACCACCTCCCCCACCATAAACAACCTTCAAAGTGATCACTTTCTGGGAAGGCCGAATGAAAAAGAGATATCCTAATTGAATGATGTTTAACAGTGATTTTTTAATTTGGAGACAAAAAAGAACTAGATTCAGAAGTAGTATTTACACCAACTTGTAAAGTCAGAAGCCAAGTAACTTCCAAAGTGGCTAATTTTAATCCACTTATAAGATACTCAATGAAGCCTCTAGCAAGGTAGACCCTACCATATGCCGGGCAACAGCCAGATGCTGAATTACTTCATTTACTTCTTGCAACAGCCTTATGAGGTAGGTATTGTCTGAGGCTTAAAATTGAAATGCATGATTTGCCCAAGGACTCTGGTATGCGGTGGAACTGGGTGGACAGACTCCACAATCTCTAAAATGGGGACAAGAATGATGCCTGCTTCGTAAGTTTACTGAGAGGATAACTAACTCCTGAAACATGCGTAGCACACTGCCTGACTGCCTGGTGAGTAGTAAAAGCCCAAGAATTGATAGATATCTTCATTATTATTGCCTAAAGTGACCCCAATCCTGAGCAGCAAAGCTGGACAGGAAATTGAGGTCAGGGGTATCCTAAAACCCACAGTCAACCATGAAATTTACCTTAGAATTCTCAAGTAGTTTGTATACCTGACCTAGTTTCCATAAAAAGAGCTAAAGGGCAGAAGGGGTACTCCAAAGAGTAACATTTCAACGCTAAAGCTGAAAGCTAGCATTTGGCAGACTCTCATTCTAGAATCTCTTTGGAGAGACTCCAAATGGGGTGTGAAGGTTGTACGGGCCCAGCATCCGTGATCCAGGACAAGAGCTAGCTAAGGGAAGGGAAAGGGGACTGGATCTTCCACGGGATCTGCCTCCCCAACTCAAGTAATTCCCTCCTGTGCACTTTACGTTTGACCTACTTTGCCCACAAAGAGATTTTAAACAGTACCTGACTGTCCACAGAAGCAGTCCCGGTGTCCAAAAAAGGAAATCACTACACAAACACCAACTTATCATCCATACTGGAGGAGCCACAGCTGGGCTCCAATTAGAACTCTAAGAAGGTCTGAAGAAAACATGTTACAATAAAGCAGCAAGAGACTAAAGCGAGTCCATCAGAGGGAAGGGCTTTTTTTTTTTTTCCCGAAAGCCCACTGCGTTCCATCAGGATGTCCAACATCATTTAGTACTTATATCACTTAACTTGCTTTACAGATGCTTCTTATCCCTTCTAATTGGAAGGGTTTTTCAAGGACCAAATAGGGAATCTGATGTTAACTTGGTAACAACGCACAGACTGGGTAAATAACAAGTATTTTCCTTCATCTGCTCTCTGTCCCCTTCCTGATGTCCAGTATTTACTTGCCAGGCAACCTAGCACTTAGTAGTCATTCAATAAATTTTTGTTAAAAGAAACTCTGTAGCCCTAAACTCGGCCCCAACAAAGGATTCCTTGTATTGCCCCTAGAAAGAGGATCATCCGGCATTTGCATAAACAGTCACACACACTTATGACTTTGTGAAGGAGCTGAATTTACTTCCTACTTAGTTTGTTCTGTTACCAAGTTCCCCTCGAATAACAGCCACGCACAGTAGGCATCACAACTGACCTCCTCAAAGCACTTACCCTGCCTACCCTTTTTCTAGCACTTTCCACATCTAGCAAATGGCAAAACTAGAACTGGCACACAGGCCTCCAGCGTGGCTGGCTCCTAGCCACTACACTATTCCATTCACTGGTGCTGCCCTCTGGGTAACGTTAGAGCCCCTTGTACACTGCAGGCCTCTAAAATCAGAATTTATCATCTCACTTCCTGATGGAACCTCTCTACTGCTATCCAGGACCCTGAGCTTGTCACTGAAGCCTGTGTCCTCTGTTTCCTCTGTCTGGTCACACTCTTGCCCCATTCTCTTTCCACGTGCTATTATCCCATGGTCCCTCTCTCCATGCAGATCTTTCCAGAGCTACTTCAAATTCGACCTCCCCAGCACCTCAACCTCTGTGGCCCACAAGGAGCTCTCTTTTCATTTTGGCATTAAAAAAAAAAAATTTTTTTTTAATGCTTAACTGTTTCTAGTGACTGTCTCATTCCCTACTGTACTGTTAAGTTCCTGGCAGAGACTATTTTTGTGACATTCCTCTCATCTTTAACACTCTTAAGTATTGTGCTCAATCCTGAGTAATGCAGCGTATTGGCTTTGGTGCTCATCCTCCTTTAGAAATAATCTGACTAGAAAATTAATATCAAATGCAAATGCAAAAATTATTAACTATAATGTTAAAGAATGAAGACTCACTAAAATAATAAAGTGCTTATTTCTCCTTTATATTTTTCAACAGAAAAGTATTCCTTTTTTAACAAACAGATATGCTACCTTTGTTTAGTAACACACTGGGGGACAATGTGCTTCTCTGGTATTTATTTAAATGATTATTCTTTAACAAGATGCCCTTTTGTCCTTAAACTATCAGATCATCTGATACGCATTTCACAACTGTTAAAAAGAAATACACAACATCAATCGGGAAAGGTTGAGATGATGCAGAAACAAATTAACATAACAGGTTTGTTCCCTGCTATCACTTTATATCCACCATAGGTTGGGTACTCCTTGAGAGAATGGAGAGGGTGGTGTGTGGGCCAAGGCAGAAGGGGACTCTCTGCTCCACATAATCATTTAGGGACCCAGGCTGATAAAGGCTCCATCATATGCCACACGGTTCCCAGTGCTCCATGGAGGAGCTGGAGGCTCTTAACTGCCTCAGCCCCACTGTGGGACAAATCACTTCTCACAATTCATTAGCCAGAACTAAACATGTGGTCCCACCTAAGTACAAGGCTTCTGAAGAGCAGAGAGGTTTCAGCTACAGAGGCAGCTATGGGTGTATGAAAATGGACCAATCCCTGATCTATACTATGTGGAAAAGCATGATGCATAACAGTGCACAGCATATCCTATCATCTGTGTTAGAGAGGGTGGGGGGAGAAAAGGAAGGAAACAGAGAACCTTTGGAAGAATACAAGAGAAACTAGTAATGCCATGATAATAATAGTTACTTCTCTAGAGGCAAGCCAGTTGACAAGGGACAGGAAGGATAGGAGACTTATTTTAATGAACACCCTTTTATATCATATGCATACATCATCTATCTAAAAACTCTTGCTGAAATTTTTAGGCTGTGATGTATACACTTCAAATTAATGAGCTGGGGTTTTTTTCAGAATCAAGTTCCATCTAATATAAGAAACACCAAATCCTTGACTCATATCGCTTGAAATTAAACCCCTGGAGTAACACTGACATCATCATAGCCTTTTGTAAACCTCCCTGAGAGATCTTGACTGGCTCCTGTCTATTCTAAACATAAACATTGCAGGCGATAAGAAAACTGCTTCTGTTGATAAACTGTTTCCTTTAGGAAATAATTTTCCTGGTATTTCAATTTAGGTACCACTTCCTAAAGTAAAACTCCTTTTCTGAAATTTAAAAAAAAAAAAAAAAAAAAACATTTTCTGCTGTTAGGCTGAACCCTCTACGAAATATAGCAACCAAGGCTGGGTTTCTAAAAAGAAAACAGCACTGCTATCTCAGAATGCACTAAAACAGGGAAATGCATGGAGACAATCTTTTCCAAAACCCTAATTAACACCCTCAAGTACTATTTAAATATTTCATGTCCCAGATGTACCAGGGGACAGCCTCTGGGGCTTATGACAAGGTAACCCTAACGGCACATCTGCTCCTCTCTTGCAGCTGGCTTAAACAAAAGTGGAATCCCGCTGGCATTCAGCTGATGAAGTAAGCTATAAATAATGCAGTAAGGAAACAGGTAGGTCAAGTCTCCAAAAAGACTTCCGTCATTCATTTCAATCAATATCAAAAATAGGTCTAAGAAATGAGCCAAAACAGGGTTATGCTACTCCCGTCACAACATCCGACATATCAGGCTCTGGGAGAAACAGAATGCTATCAAGGCTATATGCTATCCTTATAGATTTTACCCTAAATTCCAGCTTAGCATATCACATGGCAACTTTTTACTGCACCAAGTTAGTACCTAAATAGTCTGTGACTATAGCTCCAGTTCTACAATATACTTCCACATTTAAATTCTAGTGGAAAATCAAATAGCATACATTGCTTTCAAATATCAATATTATGCCTTCTAAACTGAATGTATGGGACTCCTGGGTGGCTCAGCAGTTAGGCGTCTGCCTTTGGCTCAGAGCAAGATCCCTGGGTCCGGACTCGAGTCCCACATCGGGCTACCTGCATGGAGCCTGCTTCTCTCTCTGCCTGTGTCTCTGCCTCTCTCTCTCTTTGTGTGTGTGTCTCATGAATAAATAAAAAAAATCATCTTAAAAAATGAAAATAAATAAATTGAATGTGTTTGCATATATAAAAGGTGTTTCTCTAAGCAGGCTTTCTGCCAACAACCTAGGTGTTCTAAAAAGTTCTGGGTGCTATCATTTCATCAACTTTCACTCGGAATAGCTTTCTCTAACTATTAATGATCTCCAAAAACGCGTCTCAATTTTTTTTCTAAATTGCTGAAGAAAAGCAAATTTTATCAAAGTTCCCAAGCCCATCATGGGTCTTGTACAATCCATTATTAAACCTACAGAATGAATTAGCAATTATGAAACTGCCAATATTGCAATACATGAGACCAACACCAAAGTAAGTTTAGAACAAAAAAAGAAAAGATACTTCAGGTCCCACTGCATTATGTTTAAACCGAAGACAGATGGCATTAATTTGTGGGTATGCAAACAATTTCCAGGACTTGCAAGTCAGAGGCAGCCATGATATCCTATATCATCGATTCTAAGACATTTTTTCTGATTTTAACATCTCTGAAACCTTCAAATGAATCACGTTGTAGAATTATTGGTGTTTCTTTTCTTGTGGTACATAAAACAATGGTGTGACTTTCAAAGTCATCTTCCATTCACTGAAATATAACAATGTTAATATCGGCTAACATAACATAAAACATGTACTATGAACGAGATACCCCATGTGGATTATTTCTTTTAATACCCACAAACTCTCAAGTGGCTCCAACTATTTCCCACCCTCTTTTATTTTAAGCTGAGAAAACTATGAGTGACTAAGGTCACTCATCTAAAGGCACAGGCTGGCTCCAGCCCAGCTCATAACCACCCAACCTGGCTGACTCCAGAGGAAAAGGACTTGGAGGGCTGGGAGAGCCAACCTGCCTCCTCAGAACATGGGTTCAAAGCTCTGCCAACCATCTTATAAGCCCCTCTCGCTGTTTTTTAGAAAAACAGCAAAGAAAATACAGAGTTCTAAGTATCAAGAGTTGGGTATTAATTCAAAGCTTTCACTATAAAGGGTTGGTAATCACTAATCTTATTTTTAAAAATACACATTTGCAAAAAAATTATATATTTGCATAAAAACCAATTTTTTTCTTTCTGTTCATCCTGAATTCAATTTATAAACAATTAACATGTACTCTTCCCCTCTCAAAAATATCCTATCACCTCTAGAGAGACAACACAAGAACTTCCAGAATCTGTACCTGAATTTTGTTTAAATCTTAGTATTGAAATCATCCCAAATAAAACAACAGTACACAACAATCAAGAAACAAATCAACAATGATATTTATTGGGGGTAAGTTTACATATAAAGCTACCATTCCTCTCAGGAAAAATATTTGGCATCTCTACAAAAATACATCTTTTGCTTTGCACTACTACAAAGAAGGCATACTTCTTTTTCATAAGTTCATTAAATGGTAGCTTTATCATCCTCAAACTCAGCATACACAAAGCTAGCATTACAAATTTTTTTAATGGTATTGTCTAGTTATTCATTGGTTGCCTTCCTAGCAACCATTTCTGTTCCCTGAAGAGGACCCAGGTTCTATATGTTGGGTGGGACTAACACCATTACTAGATTCCAAGAAAGACCCGAATTGTCCAACCAGCACATCCCATCATTCTTGCCAAGACGGTTGGTTCGAGATGGACACATGACCCAAATCAGACCAACCCAACAACAGGATTCAACTCCAGGATTTCTACTCCAGCAATGAGCTGTTGGGAAAGTGGACTTGCAACATTTCTGCTGGTTAAAGCTAGAAGTAAACAGTCATGGGAGTTCTTTGTAAGAGCCAATCTTTTGATCACAAGGGAAGGAGATAGCCAAGAATGGCTCAGAGGTCACAGCACTGAGAATCAAAGAGAAACTAGGTCTTTGTCATTAACTACTTTTGGACTTTTCAGTTAACTTACTGAATAAAATGCTTCCCATTGAACCAATTTAAACTAGGTTTTCTGCTACTTACATCTGAAAGCATTGTTTTGTTTTGTTTTTTTAACTAAAAAAAAAAATCTGCATCATGACGTAAGGTATTGTAAATACAAGCCAGGAGTAAAAATGGGCTGAAGAAAGGAAGCAGGGTAAAATTCAATGAACACCTTACCTGATCGATGCTGTCACTTACTAAAATGGGGCAGAGTAGGATCAGAGCACTTTGGGGAATGACCTAGGGGAGGTTGAGGGAGGAGGTGTGGATAAAATCATGAGTTATCCAGAGGCAACCAATATGCTATTCCTGTATGAGAAAATGTAATGTGTTCTGAGCCATGAAGACTATGTATTTCCCATTCTAAACTCTTTCAAATAGTAGTCTTCAGTTTGGTTTCCTTTTTTTTTTTTTTAAGATTTTTTTTTATTTATTTATGGGAGAGAGGCAAAGACACAGGCAGAGGGAGAAGAAGCGCCCCCCGCCCCACTTCTGCAAAGAGCCTGATGCAGGACTCGATCCCAGATCCCGGGATCATGCCCTGAGCCAAAGGCAGATGCCCAACCACTGAGCGACCCAGGCGTCCCCAGTCTGGTTTCCTGATCTCCCTCATGGTTGCACACAATTAAACTTGTCATCGGCCTTCCCTAAATCATCAAACCATGAGAAGCTTCACGTACCCTGACAAACACAACTTGGCTATCCTCCCAAAAGCTCCTGGAGATGAAGCCAGAGGCAGAGAACACAGAAGCAGAGGGGGAAGGAGCTGCACAAGCTAGGAGAAAGGGCAATGTTAGCAAATCTCTGCCAGCTCCCCTTTTAGAATAAGCCAGCATGAGGACTTTTATAATGAATCCTTTAGCATCTTGGGTAAAGGAAGACTGGGGAGAGGAAGGCTTCTGGGGAGGAGGGAATCAGGAAGACTGGGACACATTCAGTTTCAGGTATCTATGAGGTAGGTTTGGGAAGAGGAATGCCAACTTTTCAACCTTGCACAACGGAGAAGGACAAATAGGTTACCTTACCAAAAAAAAATTCTGTAAGTGTAGAAGATTCTCCTCACTAAAGCTCAAGAAAAGCTAAATCAATGTCCCATGAGGATAGGCTGGACGCCTCCTACACAAGACTATTGATTATTATAAAGATAGAAATTCATTATAGTTGGATTAAGTATGCTTCCGAGTATTTCTGTAACTGTACATGGTATGATTATCCATGTAGGACAAGAAAAACTATCTTTTTCCATCCTGTAAAATGTGTTTTCAAAGAGTAAAACAAATTGCATGCTATTTTTTTTAACCTAGGAATAAAATCACATACAAAACAAAACACAGGGGGGATCCCTGGGTGGCTCAGCAGTTTGGCGCCTGCCTTTGGCCCAGGGCGTGATCCTGGAGTCCTGGAATCGAGTCCCGCATCGGGCTCCTGACATGGAGCCTGCTTCTCCCTCCTCCTGTGTCTCTGCCTCTCTCTCTCTCTCTCTCTCTCTCTCTCTCTATCATAAATAAATCTTAAAAAAAAAAAACAAAAAAACACAACCCTCCTGGAGCTTGGTTTGATGACTTGCCTCCAGTGAGGAAATAGAACTCTTTGGAAACGATGAAACACAGAGAGAAGGCATTACTATTACTGCCATGTGTAAGCAGGCATCAAGCAACCCTTAAATCCAAAATTTGTAGGTAATATATGTAGAAATGCAATTTATTAAAACTTAGAATTTTTATCCCAAAGATCTAGAAGAACAAAAAGGCAATAAATTACGGGTGGTTACAACTTTTTCTACTTTTATACAGTCAGATATTTCTTTTTTAGGCACGGCTAAAATTAATAAACAAGCCCTCAAAAAAAGTTTAAAACAAACATACTGATTATATAAATACTTAAGGAAAAGACCAAGTAAGTTATTGTTACTGGCTAATGCAAGTTAGCATTTTTGCCCCCAATTTACGGATAATTTTATTTTCTAAAATTAGGTTAGAGATAACCCCAAATGACATTCCAAATAAAAGATATAAACCAGCACTATTATTTACCCCAGACTTTCAGAGGACTCACTACAGAAAGTAGGTTTCAGGAGGACCTGCTTTCTGAATCTGAAAAGAATCATTTGGGCTTTCTTAGTATTTTGCTGGAACAATGGAGGGGGGTGCCCAGAGGGTGTATAAGTATCAGAATAAAACATATTTCTGGGTGTTTAAGTATCAGAATAAAACATACTCTCTGGGAAAGTAAGTTTGTTGAGATCTGCAAAGGAGACAGAATTTTCTTACTCTCCAGAGCCCAGGAATCTTCCTGTAAAGAAATACACATAAACATGGATACATGCCTTTAGAGACCATTTCAGCCTTTTAAAATATATTTGGCACAATTATTTTGAATTTTCAGAACACCTACATTCGAAGGCAATTATATTAGTGATTAATGTACTTGTTGCTCTAGGAAATGCTTAAGAGCTGTAGATTGCTCTTTGTTTTAACATTTCTAATTGTTGAAAAGCAATTTATTCTCAAGGAGGAAGAGGGGGAGAGATCAAACAGTACAAAGGGGAGGGGCACCTGGCTCAGTGGTTGAGCATCTGCCTTTGACTCAGGTCATGATCCCTGGGGTCCTGGGATGGACTCCTGCATTAGGGTGCCCACAGAGAGTCTGCTTCTCTCTCTACCTATGTCTCTGTCTCTCTCTGTGTGTCTCTCATGAATAAATAAATAAAATCTTTTAAAAAAAAAAAAAGAAAAGAAAAGAAAACAGTACAAAGGGGAATACTGGGAATACTGTGAAAAGTCCCTCTCACGTGGATTCTCAGGCCCTGGTTCTCCTTCCTAGAGAAAAAATCACAATAAGTATTCTCAAAAGTGTCCTTGTAGCAATATTCTATACAAATAGATCTATATCAGGGCGCCTGAGTGGCTCAGTCAGTTAAGTCTTTGCCTTGAGCTCAGGTCATGATCCCAGGGTCCTGGGATTGAGTCCCACATCGGGCTCCCTGCTCAGCAGGACATCTGCTTCTCCCTCTCCCCCTTCCCCTTGCTCATGTTCTCTCTCTCAAATAAATAAATAAATAAATAAATAAATAAATAAAATAAATTTCTTTTAAAAACATAGATCTGTATCAATTTCCCCTTTTATTTTTTTATTGCTCATATAGTATGTACAACATCCATTCTTTAGAGTCTTTTTCCCCACTCAACAATATATCTTAGAAAAAATGTTCCAGGGATCCCTGGGTGGCGCAGCGGTTTGGCGCCTGCCTTTGGCCCAGGGTGTGATCCTGGAGACCCAGGATCGAGTCCCACATCGGGCTCCCGGTGCATGGAGCCTGCTTCTCCCTCTGCCTATGTCTCTGCGTCTCTCTCTCTCTCTCTCTCTGTGACTATCATAAATAAGTAAAAAAATTAAAAAAAAAAAAAGAAAAAATGTTCCATATCAGAATATAAAGCACTATCTCATTCCATTAAACAGCATTCCTGGGGATATAATGTAATTTATTTAGTGAGTACTCTATTGATGCGCATTCAGATTGTTTTCAGCCTTTCATCAATCACCTCAAACAATGCAGCAATAATTTTGCATAGAAGACTTTTTTTTAAGTTTATTTACTTATTCATTTTTAAGTAATCTCTCCACCCAATGTGGGTGGGGCTCGAACTCATGACCCCAAGATCAAAAGTCTCAAGCTCTCCAAACTGAGCCACCCAGGCACTGCCTGCATATACTTTAAACGTGTGAATGTATCTGTAAGAAAAATTACTAGAGGCAAAATTGTTTGATCAAAGGGTATATACATTTATTATCTGATAGTAACAAACTCCCCTCCTTACTCTATTGTGCCAATTTGCATTTCACAGCCAACAGTGTGGAAGAGTTTCTGCTTTTCCACACCTTTGTCATCCCTAACATATCTTCAAACTCTTCGGTCTCTGCCAATCTGCTAACTGAAAAACGGTTTCACTCCTAGTTTTAACTGGTGTTTTGTTTGGTATGTAGGGCTGGGTATCTTTTTGCCTGTTTGAAACCCATTTTCTTTCTTTTTTGTGAATTGTCTATATTCCTTGCAAACAGGTTATTGGCCTTTTCCTCACTGAATTCTGAAAGCTCTTTATATACTAAGGAAGCTAGACTTTTATTTTCATATAGATTGCAAATTGTTTTTCCTAGTTTGTCTTCACATATTAATTTTTATTCATTTTCTTTTTCCATGGAGAAATTTCCTATCCAACTACTTAAGTTTTTTTTTAATTGTTTATTGGCTGATTCTTTTGGATTTCTAAAGCTATAAATCATATCATTTGCAAATAACAGAAATTTTGCTTTCCTATGTCTTTTTCTAGTCAATGAACAATTCTGACAGTGCATATCCCTGTATTGTTCCTGATTTTAATGGGAGTGCTTCCAAGGATTCACAGTTACAGATGATGCTGGCTTTGGCTTTAACGCTGTTTCTCTAAGGAACTTTCTGAATACATGGAGAATTCAACAGTTTGTTCTCGAGTATATTTCTCATGTTTATCAATAGGCTTTATAGATTTTCTTCAGTGTCAAAGTATACCATTAGCTTTAGCATTTTACATAATTATCTAGGAATAAGAATTAACAGGAACTTATGACTCTGTATTTACACCATGCTACTCTATAAATAATTCATAACTACTCATAATATTTAATCCACATCGAGTCCCTGTGTGACATGAAAAGGCAGGTATCTTGCATCACAGACAAACTGGATCTCTAAAAGATAGTATTTCTAAGCACCCCCTTTCCCCATAGTGGCACTGTTGGGAGCTAAAAATCAGATTCAGACCTTTGGACTCCCATCCCAGTGTTTAAGCCATAAGAAAGCACCACCGGCCTTTGGAGAATTTAGTGAATATCCAACATACAAAGAAAAAAATAGGCTGCTCTCTACAACCCGCAGCTTAGCAACATCCTCTTCCAGACTCCTGAAAGCAACCTCCAAGTTGGACTCAGGAGCTTGAAACATCTGAAACGCATCACCCAGCAGCCAGCATAATAGGTTCATGCTCAGTGATACACAATGTTGCCGACATTCCTCAGCCAATTAGAATTCCTTTCAGCTGCGATGGAGGTGAACACAGCTGGAATTAGGTGGGGCGCTTCGCCAGATGCACTGATTGTACATTATTTATGCCTTGTTTTAAAACAATAAAAGGGGTTTTTTTTTTCTTTAAGCCAGAAGTATGGAAACAACATTGCACTTAGTTTAAATACCCAAATGGATTAAATTGCATCTGTGGACACAACAGTAATTCTAACATTTTAAAAAGAAGATACGCCTGATCCACATGGCTAGGTGCTTTTGTTTTTCAACAGAGCTTTCCAGCTCCTCTCTAAGTAGCACGCTTAGGGACTGTGGTCAGCTACGATGAGCATGCAGTGGAAGACAAGCCAATATGAATTAGGGGCTGTCTCTCAATAAAATCACTTACAGAACAGCAAGCAAACCAGTCACTTACGAAGCTGAGGGATATAAATAAATAAATGGCCACACAGTTTTAATTCTCTACTTGTTTAAAAATAGTTAACCTCTAAAATGGTTCTGAAATTACAAAAATTTGATCCAAATAAGAATTCTAAAAGTTAGGGTTTCTCAACCAGAAAATCTGAGGCTTGCCAAAATACTAAATTATTTCATCTATTTCAGAAGGTTCTTAAACTTCCCTTTTGCTCTTGGCACTCAATAAAATGCACAATTCAGCTATTTTAACTTTTAACCAGTGCCCACAAACATGTTACAAAACTGCCAGTCTAGTCAAGTGGATCACTGAGCTGATGTTGAAATATTATGGGTCAGTCTTTCTTTTTTCTTATTCATGAGGAAAGACTTCTTCCCAAGTGACTCAGCCCCCAGAACCTCCCCTTACCCCCAGCTTTCCACACTAGGACCCAACAACGTGACCAGAGAAAATGAAAATTTGTAAAAGAGAAGGAAAAATTCAAAGTTCAGGTACCACTTTCACGGTCGCAAAAACAGGAGTTCTGACCTCAAATAGTTAGACTTGAAGGCAAAAAACTCTAGTTGGATTTCATTACAACTGCTATAAAAATACAGATAGAAATAAAGTGTAAGAAATATTTCATTGCCCAGGTCAGTTAAGTGGGGCAAGAAGCTTTAAAAAAAAAAATGGATTTGAAAAAAAAAAAAAATGGATTTGAGGGACACCTGGGTGGCTCAGCAGTTGAACGTCTGCCTTCGAATCAGGCCGTGATCCCCAAATCCTGGGATCGAGTCCCACATCGGGCTCCCTCTGAGGAGTCTGCTTCTCTCTCTGCCTGTGTCTCTGCCTCTCTCTCTCTCTCTCTCTCTCTCTCTCTCTCTTTCTCTATGTGTGTCTCTCATGAATAAATATTTTTTAAAAAATGGATTTGAGAAAAAAAGGCTTCTCTTAAGACAACCCAAATGTGATCAAACCACAAATAAAATCGGTTTGATTTTATATAAACCTGTATTTGAAAGAATGTGATTTAGAGTAAAATTGAAGTTTTGCCATCCATCCCACACCCTTAGCTAACTCAGCTCAAATAAGTGCCTTGACCGTACCTTCCTAAACTTGAGGCTGACCCTGAAGAAAATGTTCTACAAACTCAGAAGCAGTTCATGGCTAAACACCAATGATATATTCCACCTTAGCCTGGTTACGGTTGTTAAAACCAAAAGTTCTGCCTGCCTTACATAAGGGAGAGTTTCCTGTGGGCACGACTGGACAAAGGCAACACTCTTAACAGCTTGCTTAACCTTTAAGAGAAACCGATCTATTCCAAATCAATTAGGCACCCGTTATTGATGAATTAGTTATTAACAGTTATTAATACAACTATTTCTCTCCAAGTTGCATCATCTGGATGCCAAAGCCCAAGTCTGCCTTACTTCCCATGTGCTACAACTTTAAAAATAGCCTCCATTTCCACATGCTATCAGGGAAGGTCTCTTCCCCCTCCTTGACTTGGAATTAGAATATTTCTCTCTTCTAACACACAGGCACACTCCAAAAGACATAAAAACACAAGGAGATCTGAAAGTATTGCAAGGCATAAAAACACAAAAAAAGTTTAGGCATTTGCTATTTCAACTAACTAGTTAACACTGAGAATAACATTTAATTTGCTTGAAGAGCACCATGGAACCCTTAAGGTTCAAAATTCCATTCTTTACAACAAACTGGCCTAAATGACATATCTGGGATTCATTTGCGTACCACATAAGAACAAAGTTTTTGCAAACCCGGCTTGAATTTAAAATAAAAGTGTTTCCAAAGTGTTTGATTTGCCAGTGAACTCTAAATGTCTGCAAGATAATGTTCTTTAAGATAACTTGATTTTGCACGAATTATGCCCCAATCTAACTGGACCTGTTTAAAAACTATTTTCCTGTTAAAATACAATAAAGACATCCATTAAAGTTAAGTTCTTTGAATTATAAAGACTCAAATATTCTTTTACTGCAGAGGCCAGGCCTCCAAAGCAGCTCCACATACCACCCAATCATTTCCAAAAACCGAAAGGGTTCCATAGAGAAAAAGCTATAGCATAATCAACACCAAAATTAAGGCTTCGCATAAATCAAACACAAGTGCTGTGTTTTAACAGAAATCTCTGAATATCAGCATTGAGACTTAATAACAGACAGCATTAGTACCCAGCATAATGCGGAATAAGTAGGTACCCAAAATGAGAAAGAGAATCAAAGGTTGTTACAATAAAGTTGAAATCTCATCTTATATGAAGAAACGGAGACCCAGCAAGGTTACCTAATTTGTTCCATATCATGCAGTTTACGGGAGATTTGCCCAAAATCACGTCTCTTAATTTTAAATCCAATGCTCTCCTCACCACCAAATACAACTGTGGACCTCAAATTTTAAAGGCTGTTTTATACTCCAGTGTCTTCAGATGTTGCCTGGAATTATACTCTGTGTGATATTACTTACTGGTTAGAATGCCCCTTGTTTTTAAAAAAAAAAATTTTTTTCAAATATCACGCATAGAAATAAACTCTAAAACTTGTAACAAGAGTATACAACTTTTGAAAGATGGCTACCCAATATGCCAGAAAAGAAGAGATTTTCAAACTGCCCTGGACAACCTTAAAGATGATGCCAAAACCTACTCTACACGAAAACATCTGAGGTTCCAGCACCTCAACATAAATTAACATTCAACAGACAACAGACATGGATCTGCCATCACCACTAAAAATCCTGTTTCAGGGATGACCACACTCACACATCATCCCAATCACTAACACCAACAGGGTTGAAGGGAAAGGGAGCTTTGGAAATAACACTCATCACTTGATCCTTCAGTATCAAATGCCATCCAAAACTCTTCAAAGCATTTCTGTATCTTTGGCATGTAAATTTCTGAATCCAAAAATAATTTGGGAGGACAAACCAAGCCCTCCCTCCCTTTCACAAGGGAAAGGCTCAGACCTGCCAACTTGGTTTGATATATAAATGTATATATGATACAAACATTGTAATGAGAACCTATTCCTTCTGAAACATTAATCACATTTCTACCAAAACTCATGAAATCAGTTATTTCTGCTTTTAACAAGAAAAATGAAACCAATCTGATGTCAATTACAGATTACACTGTAAATTAGAATCCAATTAAAGTTGTCAGTAATTAAAGTTTTACAAGCATTACAAAGTCAAAAACATGGCTTTCATGTAACCATAAAAATAACAATGCTTTATACTGTATCTACATAGTGAGAAGCATTTCCTCCTGGCCCTGGAACAGAGTATGTTCCTCCAGAAGCAAAGATCCCTGGGACAGATGGCTGTTTCTTCACACAACCAGGGTCTGGATTTGGGTCCAAATCATTACCTGGCCGCCTTATCTTGTAACCTAATCTGACACCTTTCTACAAAAAAAAAAAAAAAAAAAAAATTACAACCCTTTTCTTGAGAAAAATGTGAGTCACGCAACAACTCCGTACTTTCAAAGGAAACTTTCGTTTGAAAACGATCGCCCATTGTTATTTTCATGGATTTTACCGAAATTAGGGCTACGCATCTGCCACAAAGTGTCCAAAACTCAAATTTGCTCTCTGAAAGCATCCGACCGAACTCTGACTCTGGGGTCCTCGCCAGACTGGCCATCGAACAGAAAAATCCAAGGGAAAGCCCCCCGACAGGAACTAGCCTCAACTTTGTATTTCCCTTCCAGGGCTGGAAATACTCGAGTCCGGAAAGTCCCCTGGCAGACGCGTGTCTGCAGCCCTACGATCCGGCCTAAGGTGTGAATCTGAACCGGGAGGCGAGGCCGCAGCTCCGTGGCCCCGAGGGCCGGGGAAGGGGCCGCCGGCGAGGGGCGCATCCACCCGCGGCCGAACCACCGCGTCGCCGGCCGCAGCCGAGCTTCGCGCTCACCCTGGAAGGTGGCACTACAGAGCCTCCGAGGAGACGCGGGCACTTCATTGAGGACTCGGTGAGAGTGAATCGAGGAGCCGGCGTTCGTGCAGCTGCCACAGCCTCCAGTGGGGGGCGGGGGACCCTCAGCCCCACTCAGGGCTCTAGGATGGGGGGCAGTGCTGGGAAAGTGCAATGGGGGAAGTACCGGGGCAGCACGGCAGGCAGCCGACAGTGGCCTGGCCCGAGGCACAGAGGAAGTGGGCCAGACTCAAGAGGCCTGGAGCAGCGGGGAAGTGAAGAGAACAGGACCGGGACACGCTACACCACAGGACTGAGGAATTCGAGGCTGAAGGAATGGGTGGAGGCGGCGAGACCCAGCGAGGGGGCGGGGCTGCGAGATAAGCAGGGGCGGGGCCTAGGGGGAAAGGGAGCGGCCCCGCCGGAGGAGAATAAAGGGGCGGGGCCGGGAGGGGAGAAGCCGGACGGGGGTAGGTGGGGGCGGGGGGAGTAAGAACCGGGAGGGTAGGGGGGCGAAGCGCCGGGTACCGCGGAGAAGAGGCCGCCGAGCCGAAGAGGATGGGGAGGTGGGGAGAAGCGAGGGCGGGGCCGAGAGCGAGGGGCGGGGCCGGGAGGGAGAGCGAGGAGGCAGGTGAGGGGAGAGCGGGGAAAGCGAGGGGGAGGAAGGGGGCTGAGCGGCGGGGGGCGGGGCCAAGAGGGGAGCGAGAGGGGAGAGCCCGGGGCCGAGGGGGGGCCGCGGGCAGGGACGCGACGGGGCAGGTGGGGGGGGCAGGAGGGGAGCCGGAGGGCCGCGGTGGGGGGGGAAGGTGGGGGGGGTGAGGAGCGAGGGGGCGGGGCCGGGAGCCGCGAGGGGGCGGGGCCGGGAGCGCGGGGCGAGGGGCACTCGCGGAGGGGGGTGACGAGGTCCTGGGACAACGGCCGGCGTGGGGGAGGGCCACTCCACCGGGGCGCTCTGCGGGAAATTCCGGGGCTGCTGGGGGCCGTGCGGGGCGCCAGCGGGCGCCGGTGGGGTGTGCGGGGGGAGGCGGGTGGGCCTCCCGCCGGCCGTACCTGTCAGACGGATCTTAATGCTGGAGCCGTTCCTGCGCGTCCCGGGGTTCGACATCTCCCGCCAACGATCGGGCAGCCGCGGATCCAGCGCCGCCGCCCCCCGGCCCGGCCCGGCCCGGCCCCGCCGCCGCCGCCTCAAGGTTACGGCTCCGGGCTGGGCGCCGGGGTCCGAGCCGGGACACAAACTCCGCGGCCCAGGCGTCCGGGCGGCGGGAGGATGGTCGAGCGGGGGGATCGGCGCTCGACCCGGCGCCCCCGACCCTCGCCCGCTCCCAGCCGAGCCCAGTCCAGAGCCGCCGCTGCCTCCGCCGCCACCGCCACCGCCACCTCCTCCTCCTCCTCCTCAGAGCCGGACGCCCGCCGCCCTCGCCGCTTCCGCCGCCGCCGCCGCCTCCCGGAGCCGCGCGCGCTCCCGCCGCCGTGCCGACCCGGCCCTGCGCGTGCCCGCGCCGTGCGCCCCCGCGCCTGCGTGCGTGCGCGCACCCGAGAGCACGCCGGGGCGGGGCGGGGCTACGTCGCAGGCCTGGCTAAGGGCGCGCGGGGTCTGGAGCCAGTGGCGGGGCCTGCCCACGTCCTCCCCCCGGGAGCCGGGCAAAGGAGCTCGGGGCCTGGGAGCGGAGCTCGCCCTGGAGGCCGGGGGAAGGCGAAGCTAGGATGCGGGGCCCCATGTGGGCCCTCGAACCGCCACCCTCAGTCTTCGCCACATTGTCCAAGGGAGCAGGTTTGCAGATGCGGACCGAATTGATTTTCCGGGTGTCTCTCCAGCCTCCGGGGCGCCCGCCCCCCCCCCACATAGATATTGGAAGGAGGATTACGTGAACCCGTAGCCTGTTACGACACACCAAGCACCTTGCACAAATAGGTACCACTTTTTCTTTTTCTTTTTTTTTTTTTTGAGTAGAGCTTTCAGAGAATGCAGTTTCAATGGAGAGACTTCTCAAAGACACAAAAGTCCCCTACGTGTGTTCTGTGCAACTAGTGCGCTCTGTTGACCCGTTACACTTGCCAGAATCGCTGGAAGTGCCATATATGGACAAGGTAAACAAGATGGGAGAGAGGGATAAAGTTGAGTAGATGTTTGTTATGATCCAATCTGCATACAATCCAAACCAACAAAGGCAGCTTTACGGCCTTGGTTTCCCCGCCATCTGCTAACACATCCCTCCCAGGATTGCAGAGTTGAACTAAAAACTAACATTTTCCCTCCTCCCAGAGTTGCAGGGTAGAGCTAAGAGCTCATTAGGCTTTCTCCAGCAAACAAACTCCTCTCTTTGTTAACCTTTAATGGAGAGGAAATAACTGTTACCAAAGAAGAAAAGCTGGGCTTGTTTACCAAAGTTGTTTTTGACCAACTACCTAATTCTTGGAAAGCCTTTATTTGGTTTGTATCTTAAGGAGCCAAGCTCTGAGCCCTTGAGCCACCCGCTTCAGTCAGAGACTTTCCTGGGGTCACAACCTTCGAAATAGATCCCTCGAGGGCCCCTAGACATGCCTTACCCCTTCGCCCCGCCTCAAGCTGAACCCAGTGGAAGCTGAGTGTCTCTAGACTGGATTCAGAGCTGCCTTGCTGCCTCTTGAGCTTCAGTCATTCAGTCAAATCAAAAGACATGCCCTTGGGTGGCTCAGTCAGTTGGGCATCTGGCTCTTGATTTTTGGCTCCGGTCATGATCTCAGGGTTGTGAGATCGAGCCTGGTGTCAGGCTCTACACTGGGCATGGAACCTGCTTGAGATCCTGTCTCTCCCTCTGCTCCTCCCCTGGTCTTTCTCTCTCTCTCTCTCTCTCTCTCTCTCTCTCTCTCTCTCTCTCAAATAAATGTATCTTTAAAAAGAAAATGGTCCAGACCATTTCTGTGGCCCCTTAAAGCTCAGACTGAATAATTCTAGTGAAGTATCCAAGAATACAAGCTATGTTTAAGCAACAGAGCAGTAGACCCAGAATCGAGCTGTTACTCTGTAGGCAATTGTCACTAAGAGTGAGTCCCTAGGGTCCAAATAGATCCATTTAGAGTCTCTAACCCCTGCCCCCAAGTGACCGTCATTATTCTTTCAATCCACCTATTATCTCTTCTCTTCATTTCCGTATTCAAGAAGTCCCTTCTCTCTCAACCAGACTAAACCTCTCTCTGCTTGCCTGAGTGCTGGCCCCTGTTCTGATCCCTAGCTATTCCCAATCTAAAATCCTTCCATTTCTTAACCTCGTTGTTTTCTTACCTGCCTAGATGTCTGGGTCTTTTCCTGATTGTTTCCTCAACACATGAGACAGGAGGTCACTTCTGGAGGTCACTGAAAGGCATTTTGTTTACTCATGAACAAGTCATTGCCGCTTTCATTTAACCAAATAACACCTAACCGTGGCTTTCAACATGGCCTACCCAAGGAGGGCCTTCCTAATGGAAGCTAACGTTTTATCCATAAGCAAACTCCAGCCACCACTATGTGGCCCAGGGACAAGGAAGACTAAATAAGTCACAGCTATAGCATTTCAGAGGCTCATGGACCGGATGAAACAGACACAGAAAGTGCTGACAAGGACACAGTGATGAAAGTGTGTACTAATGGCTAGAACATAAATTACAGGACCGTTCTGCCTGGGAGGAGAAGGATGGGAAAATCACAGAAGAGTCATGGAAGACCTCAATCCAGAATGTAAATGCAGTGTTCAAAGTTGTTGGACAAGGGCATTATAGGCAGAGGGGAGGGCTTGTGCAGAAGGATGAAAATGAATGTTTTTTCCAGCACAGATTTCAGCATAAGTGCAGTAACATAACTGTTGGATCTTTTTTTTTTTTTACTGTTGGATCTTCTACCTGCACACCTGACCCTATTTAAAAGTTGACAAAGATGAGGGGCGCCTGCGTGGCTCAGTCAGTTAAGCATCTGACTCTTGATTTCAACTCAGGCCCTGATCTTAGGATCTGGCTCTGTGCTCAGCGAGGAGTCTGCTTGAACTTCTCTCTCCCTCCCTCTGTCCCTTCCCCAGCCCTGTGTGCATACACACTCACTCTCTTGAATAACTAAATCTTTTAAAAAGTTGATAAAAATGATAAAAGCGGGATTCCTGGGTGGCTCAGCAGTTTAGTGCCTGCCTTCTAGAGCAGTGCCTGCTCAGGGTGCGATCCTGGAGTCCCAGGATTGAGTCCTGCATCAGGCTCCCTGCGTGGAGCCTGCTTCTCCCTCTGCCTATGTCTCTGCCTCCCTCTCTCTCTCTCTCTGTGTCTCTCATGAATAAATAAATAAAATCTTTTAAAAAATGATAAAAGGTATTGACCTACATAAAATTTATCAGCCACAATTTTGTGCTAAACCTGTGGCCCAGCCCTTATCCTGAACTGAAGGTACTTTGATATCCATTCATTATGTATCAAATTTGTCAAAAATACTATCTTCTAAAGATGTCTGGAACAAGTAGATGGGAAGTGTTTAACAATTCTGCTGAGACAGAGATGAAATTTGGTATCTTCAAGTGCCCTCTCTGCAGTGACTTTACAAAAAGTGCCGTTTTGGGGCAGCCCCAGGGGCACAGTGGTTTAGCGCCGCCTTCAGACCTGGGATCGAGTCCCATGTCAGGTTCCCTGCATGGAGCCTGCTTCTCCGCTTCTCCCTCTGCCTGTCTCTCTGTCTCTGTCTCTCTCTCTCTCTCTCTATCTGTCGTGAATAATTTTTTTTAAAACCTTTAAAAAAAATTACAAAAAGTGCCGTTTTGACTTTGACCCTGCTTTCTATGTAGGATTTGGCAACTTATTTCTCCTAAATGTATCACTTTCCTTTGTCAGTGTTATTGGGCATTTGAAACACTTTCCAGTGAGGGTGGAAAAAAATCTCTTTGCATCTAACCTCAGTAGTTCTTAACCTGTCTTTTGAGTCCCAAACCTCTTCAGGGAATCTGATGGAAACAATGGATCCTAAGCAGCCCCGGTGGCGCAGCGGTTTAGCGCCGCCTGCAGCCCAGGGCGTGATCCTGGAGACTGGTGATCGAGTCCCACATCAGGCTCTCTGTATGGTGCCTGCTTCTCCCTCTGCCTCTCTCTCTCTCTCTCTCTCTCTCTCTCTCTCTGAATAAATAAATAAATAAATAAATAAATAAATAAATAAATAAATAAATAAATAAATAAATAAAATCTTAAAAAAAGAAACAATGGAAATAATGGATCCTTTTCACAGAAAAGTTAATATGTGCAGATATACACCAAATTTACATCCAATTTCAATGGATTCATTATCTCTGGAAACCAATTTGAGGATCCTGTAGGGTCCCATAGCCCTTAGATTAAAAACTCCTAATCTGAAGGAAATGATCGAGCAAATCATGCTAGAAACATCCCATATGTATGTGTCCAGGAGCCAATACAGCAGAAGCCCTTTCTGAAGGCAGTGGGTATGCATCCTGAAAAGAGGGCAGCTGTGGCCCACAAATACCCACACTCTACTGGGCTCAACAACGTTACCAACTAGTGCCAGAGCAAGTTAGTTAAATTCACCAAGCCTCACTTAGCTCATCTGTACAATGGAAATAATAGTGCCTCTCACTATTGTGAGGTTTAAATTAGATGTAGATTTAGCAGTCTACTAGAGCAGGCCCTTAGTAAATGGTAGTTGTTATTAGTACATGTAAAATGCATGTACTAGTCTTTCCCCAAAACCTACGGTACTATTATCCTAGGGAAATCGGGGATGTTGTACAGAAGTGCCTGGCGGCTATACCAAATATCTCTTGGGAGTACACTGCTGTACCTGAGCTGGTGCCTCTGTGGCCAGTGGCTAGATCAGACTAGCCTTTAAGATCTTTCCTAGATCTAGGATCTGGGTCTCTTTTGCTTTTGCTTTTAAAAGCATTAAGTTTTTTAAACAATCAGATATACAAAGTTGTGATTAATTAGCACATTTCTTTATCCTTTTATGCCCAGAGGTTTTTAATTACACCCTAAGCTTAATATTACCAATATGCAAGTCTTTCCATGTTATTATCATTGGTAGGCTTTATCTTTGGCAGGATCTTTCTTTTTAAAGATTTTATTTATTTTTTTATTTGAGAGAGAGCACATGCACAAGCAGGGGAAGGGGCAAAGGGAGAGGAAGAGAGAATCTTAAGCAGACTCCATACTCAGCACAGAGCCCGCATGGGGCTCCATCTCACAACCCCGAGATGATAACCTGAGCCAAAACCAAGAGTTGGACACCCTGGTAGGATCTTTTGTTTTGTTTTGTTTATTTATTCATGAGAGACACAGAGAGAGGCAGAGACATAGGCAGAGGGAGAAGCAGGCTTCCCACAAGGAGCCCCATGCGGGACTCGATCCTGGAGCCCATGAGCCAAAGGCAGACACTCAACCACTGAGCCACCCAGGAGTCCCGGATCTTTTTTAATTAAAATGTTTATTGACATCATTGTAGATTCACGTGCAGTTGTAAGAAATAATACAGAGAGATCCTTGGTGCACTGTGCCCACTTTCTCCAATAGTAACATTTTAAAAAACTATAGTATAATACCACAACCAGGATATTGACATTGATACAACCCAATGATGTTCAGATTTTCCCAGTTTTACTTGGATTTATGTGTATTAAGTTCTACATATTTTTAACACCTATGTGGGTTCAAGTATCCACCGCACAGACGAACTAGTGAACTGTTCCAATACCACACTTTCCTCATCCTCATGTTGTCCTTTTATACCCACACCCTTTGTCCCACCACCAACACCTGGCAACTACTATTCTATCATGCATTTCTAAAATGTGGCCAATTCAAAAATGTTACATAGATGGAATCATATACAATATAATCTTTTAGAATGGGTTTTTCTCACTCAGCATATTTCCCCAGGAAATTCATCCAAATCATTACATGTTTGAATAGTTTGTTCCTTTTCATTACTGAGTAGTATTCCATGGTTTGGATATATCACTTTTTGTTTAACCATTGGAGGACCTGGGCTAACTCTAGTTTTCAGTTATTATAAATAAACAACTATGAACATTCATGTGCAGGCATTTATGTGAAGATAAGTTTTACTTTCTCTGGAATAAGAGCCCTAGAGTACAACTGCTGTGTCATATGGAAATTCCATGTTTAGTGTTGTAAGAAACTGTCAAACTTTTTTTAAGTGGCTGTAGCATTTTACTTTTCTACTAGCAATGTTTCTCAGCATCCTTGCCACATTTGGTATTGTCACTGTTTTTCCTTTTGGCCATCCCAGTAGGCATATAGCTATATTTTATTGCTGTGGAATTATCTGAGATTTAGATTATTTCTTCAAATATATGCAACCAAGGGACAATTCTAGAAAAAATAATAATTCCAGGCACATAAATGGCTCAATCAGTTAAGTGTCTGCCTTCAGCTCAAGTCATGATCTCCAGGTCCTGGAATCAAACCCTAGGATCAAGCCCTGTATTGGGCTTCCTCCTCAGTGGAGAGTCTGCTTCTCTATCTTCCTCTTCCCCTTCCCCCAATCCTGCTCCTACTCTCTCCCTCAAATAAATAAATAAAATAAAATAAATATTAAAATTAAAAAAATAAAGATCCTAGTTGAACCCCACAGTCTGCGTTCAGAAACAGCTAAGGTCATAGTGAAAATAAAATGATTGAACTGCTATTATACATTTAAAAATGTAGTTTTAAAAAATAAAAATGTAGTTTTGTCTATAGAGTATTTCCCACTTACATAAGAAGTGTTTTAAACAATTGACTATCCTATAAAAATAATTAAGACACTGGCTGAGAATATACTCTCATTTTTGAAAATTCAGACATGACATTTTTATTTTATTTTTATTTTTTTAATTTTTTTCTTTTTTTTTTTTATTTATGATAGTCACACACACACAGAGAGAGAGAGAGGCAGAGACATACGCAGAGGGAGAAGCAGGCTCCATGCACCGGGAGCCCGACATGGGATTCGATCCCGGGTCTCCAGGATCGCGCCCTGGGCCAAAGGCAGGCGCCAAACAGCTGCGCCACCCAGGGATCCCGACATTTTTATTTATTTTTTATTATTATTATTTATTTATGATAGTCATACAGAGAGAGAGAGAGAGAGAGAGGCAGAGACATAGGCAGAGGGAGAAGCAGGCTCCATGCACTGGGAGCCTGACGTGGGATTCGATCCCGGGTCTCCAGGATCACGCCCTGGGCCAAAGGCAGGCGCCAAACCGCTGCGCCACCCAGGGATCCCCCGACATTTTTATTTTAAATAAGCAAATGCGAGCCCAGGCTTCTGGTCTACTACTACTTTATAATCTCACAATTTCTACTGGTCTAGAAAAATAAGATGAGGGACACCTGGGTGGCTCAGTGGTTGAGCACTTGCCCTCAGTTCAGGGTGTGATCCTGGAGTCCCAGGATCAAGTCCCACATTGGGCTCCTTGCATGGAGCCTGCTTCTCTCTGTGTGTCTCTGCCTCTCTCTCTCTCTCTCTCTCTCTCTCTCTCTCTATATATATATATATATATATATATATATATATATATATATATATCATGAGTAAATAAATAAAATCTTTTAAAAAAAGAAAAAGAAGATGAATATTCTCTAAGTTTGTTGTATCTCATCTGTAATTTATAAGCAACAATAACCAGGGAAATCAACAAACCAAAGAAAATCCCAAGTAAGACCCTGAATCATTGTTCATTGGCTTAAAAATGTTGCTAGTTTTTGGACAGGGTTAAAGGAAGCTCTCCATTATTCTAGGCCAATGGTTCTCAAAAGTATGGTCACTGAAGTAGCAGCATCACCAGGGGACTATTAGAAATGAAATTCTCAGACACCACCCCAGACCTACTGCATCTGAAACTCGGAAGGGCCCCAACAATTGATGGTTGAACAAACCCTCCAGGTGATTCTGATGCAGGCTTATGTTTGAGAGCCGCTATGAAAGGTATATTGTTACTTTCCCTGGTGTCCTAACTCAAGGAATAGAGCAGTGATGTGCAAAACAAAAGTACTTTGGCCAGAATGTTAAAAACAACTATATGTAACAAGCAAAAATGGGACATACTAGAAGAGCTTCTGCAGGTCATAGAATTCTTGTTAGATTTTATGATAGAATACAGGCAGCAATCAACACATCTGAACAGCCAAGAAGCAGATTTTTTCTTAATGAGGAATAGTATGTCCAGGACACCACCCTGCTCCCCTAGGACTTAATGCCACCTGTCCATACATCTCAAGATTGTAAGCACCAAAGAGTTCCTGACTGGCTGAATCTAGACCCAGCCCCAAGCCCTGGCTGCTGGCGGACAATGAACAGGAAAGATAAAGCCACTTCGACTTTTGTAGTGGGAACTAGGCCACTGCCTCCTGCCGAAACTACACATAGTAGGGCTTTTTCCCTAATAGGAAGAGAACTGAACAACCCCCACATGGCTGATGTCTGCCTCACAAAGCGATGGGGGATGGAAGGCAGCAGACTAACATTTGCTATGATTTTATTAAACTGATGCCAATAATTTATAGTCCGGTTGTTTTAATCCCCAAGCACATACAGACTCTAATGTGAAGACAGAGGAAGCCTAACAAGAAGAAAGGCTGAAGGAATTCTGTAATTTAAACCATGCAGGAAAATTCATGAATCACATCACTCTTGTGCTAATTAGCAAGAAAAGACTTGTAGTAAGTGCCCATCTGTGACAAATATTAACCATGGTTTGTGCTGGCAAGGAGGTGACCCAATTCCCCAGTCCTACAGATGCGCTGAACCAGTAACCAAAGCATCGCTCTCTGCATTCTGCACAGCGTTTGCATCAAACTCATCTTTCTGCCGAGATCCGGCGAGGCTCTAATCTTACCCTGATTGTGCAAAAATAGAAACAAGTACAGATGAATGTGACAAAGATTCCCCTAGTACCAAGAAAGGGGCGGGAGCTGTGTACCTCATTATTTAAAGGCATTCATATAAACAAATTAAGTTAATTTGGGGTTCTGGTTTGTGTGAGGGAGGGATGCTTATATAATTATTAGGTTCCATTCTTGCTTAGTGAACATGATAAAGATTTTCAAGGATAGCTATTTCCAATCCACTTTCTTCAGTGCCTGTCCATAGCACTGTCCATGTGCTGAAAGCAGACCTTTTGTCCACCTATCCATCTCTCTAGACTGCATCAATCCTCTGTCTGCTCAGGATCCTCCTGGAGGGATGGGGGAGGGTGGGGCTTAAGCCACAGAGGAGCTTGATGATGCCCAGTTTTTCTTCCCAAGAACATGGTTTTGTCATTTGTATGCACCAATTTATTTTTTAAAAAGTTCACTTTTCCTCTTTATTGTACAGTATAATATAAGCAAACATTTATTAGGAAACTTCAGTGTGCCAGGCAATGGGCTAATGTGCAAGGAATTTTTTTTCCTATTAGAAACATTTTTGTTGTGATATATAACACACGTATGGAAAAGTTAAACTCCTATGCAGTCACCAGGAGGTAAAGAAATAGAACATCTAAAGAAATAGAACATCACCAGACCATAAAAGACACCTGCATTCATCCTCCCAATCACAATCTTTCCCAGCCTCCTCCCGATGTAACCACTCTCCTCTTATTGTAATCATTTCTTTGCTTTTATTCATAGTTTTATCAATTAAGTATACGGTTCTCTTTTGCCTGTTTTTTAACTTTATGTAAATGGAACCATACAGTATGTACTATTTTGTACTGATTTTTTCCAACTCAACATTATGTTTTTGAGATTCATTCATATTATTGTATTGTGGCTATAGTTCATTTATTTTTATTGTTTGCATAGTATTCTATTGCATGACTACAATTTTTCCATTCATAGACATTTGAATGTTCCACTTTGGGGCTAATATACACATTATGTTAAACTGCATTTTGACTAATATGAGCATTATATTAAATTGCATTTTCTGATTACTAATAGGGTATTACTTTGGCTATTCAGAATCCCTTTAGTGAAGTGCATATGCAATGTTTTCAGTTTCTTTGTCCATTTTTCTGTGGGATTTGCTGTTTTTCTTACTGAGTTATGGGCATTCATTATGTAGTTTGGATATGAGCTGTCAGGTCTTTTTCCAATTTTTTTATTGTGGCAAAATATACATAATATAAAATTTACCATCCTAACCACCTTTAAATGTAAAGTCAGTGGTCTTTTTTTTTTTTAATGATTTTATCTATTTATGAGAGAAACAGAGAGAGACAGAGACATAGGGAGAGAGAGAAGCAGGCTCTTTAGAGGGAGCCTGATGCAGGACTCAATCCCAGGACCCTGGGATCATGACCTGAACAAAAGGCAGATGCTCAACCACTTAGCCACCCATGTGCCCCATAAAGTCAGTGGTCTTACATACATTTATAATGTTGTGCTTCACCACCATCACCCATCTCCAGAATTCATTTCATCATGTAAAACAAACTCTCCACCCATTTGACAACTCCCCATTGTCCCCTTCCCCCAGCCCCTGGCAATCACCATTCTGCTGTCTCTGTGAATTTGACTATTCTAGAGACCTCGTATGAGTGGAATCATATGATACTTGTCTTTTTGTAACTGGCCTGTTTCACTTAATATCCTTAAGATTCATCCACATTGTAGCAGGTTTCAGAATTTTCTCCCCTTTTAAGTCTGAATAATATTCCATTGCATGGAGAGACTACACTTTGCTTATTCATTCATCTGTCAATGGACATCTAGGTTGCTTCCATGTTTTAGGTTTTGTGAATAATGTCATTGTGAACATGGGTGTACAAATCTCTCTTCAAGACCCTGCTTTTTTTTTTTTAAAAAAAAAAAAAGACCCTGCTTTTGTTTCCTTTTGGGTAGATCTCCAAAAGTGGAATTGCTGGATCATATGGTAACTCTGTTTTTATTTTTTGAGGAATCACCATACTGTTTTCCATCATGGCCACACCATTTCACGTTCCCACCAACATGGCACAAGGGTTCCAATTTCTCCACATCCTTGCCATCACTTGTGTTTTCCAGTTTTTGATAGTAGACATCCTCGTGGCTGTGAAGTGTTATCTCATTATGTTGTTGATACACATTTCTCTGATGAGTAATGACATTTATCATCTTTTCATGTGTGCATTGGCCATTTGTAGGTCTTCGGAAAAATGTCTATTCAAGCCTTTTGTTCATTATTGAATCAGGCTGTTAGGCAAAGAATTTTAAAAGGTCGGTACGGTATGGCCCCTACATTTTGTGGCTCACATCTGGTAGTGGAAAACATCACATAAACAAATAATATATAAATGAGGCAGAAGAGCCACACTGAAGGTTTCTGTTTCTGGTGTCCATGGACAAGGGGAAGGGTTTGGCCACTTCTCCTGGATGCATGTGGAAGGAGACTTGCACGTGTCTTAAGCAGCAAGTTTCTAAAGAGTTTCAAAGATTACCAGTGATTCATTCAGGAGCATCACTAATTTAAATGTTATACTCAGGATATATGGTTGGTAACTTTATTTCTTATAAGGTAGCCCCCAAACCTTTGCTTTTTAAAAGACTCAAGTAGCTTTCTCAACAAGCCACATCTATTTCTGCTGTGAGTTTTCATCTTAGGTTGTCACTTAGAGGTATAATCAATTTAGACATTGCAGTTTGCTCAGCGAGCAGAGTCTGTGATGTCTTAACTAAGCACAAAACAGGACTGCCATGCCTCTCTCTAATAAGTGAGATTCCCTGGAATGAAGTGGGAATTCAGTTTTATTCTAAGGAATTGCTGCAAAGGAGAAAACCTGTACTTATGACAGTTGCATTTGTGGATTATGGTTGGATTCTCAACTCGTTGATGAAAATGGAGAGTCTTGAATAGTGTTATCCCAAATAAACTAGATTGCATCTGAATGGAATATTTGGATGATAATGGGCTGGTCTTAGGAGAATACCCCCTTGGAAAAAAGGGTAGAGCTAAGTACCATTAGAGATGTTTCATGGAACCCATCAGCCAATGCATCCTTCCCCTAAAGGACTTTCTACACTCTGAATGCCATCCTTTGCAGAATAATTCCTATGTAAGCAGGAGGGAGAAAGGGGGGTGTTGGGGGACTGGTGCCAACAATGAATGATTTAGACAGCTATGAATGTGCCAGTGTCTTGGGGTAGCACTAGGTTTTTTCGACAAAGAGCTATTTTTCTTCTTATTGGGAAGAATTGGATTGCAGGTTCAAAAGAAAGAGTTGCCAACTTGACCTGTGGTCACTCAGATTAGAACATTCCTGGGGTTTTGATAGAAGAGTACCTGTGATTAGGAAGCCAGATTTATGGCCACAGGCAAAGAGAAAGAAAGCCCGTGTCTATGGTATTCCAGGTTATTAGGGTAGTTATACTTTTTGGAAGTCCTTCTAGAAAAGTCTCATATAAATCACTTCCAAGCTTCCCACATCTGCACCTGTGTCTTCTTCACCTTCCCATCTGTGATGGTGGAGGGTCCAAAAAAAAAATTACTTTCAAGCTTCCTTTGGATTCTGATATCTTGGTGACCCAAACATTACCTTCTCTCCCTTTCCTCAAGACTAGAGACATGTCACAAACTAACAATCACCAGTTGCCTTTCCATTAATTGCACAGACAACTAAGAACCCAAGGCATGTAAGAACCGGGATAAACCCAGAGCAATTAATTTCCTAGCAATCCCCACATTAGGGATACAACAGGGAGTGGATTTGGGATCAGCAGAGTGGTCTTAACTACTCCTGTGTTTTCTGGCAATGTGATCATGGGTGATTCCCTTACATCTCTGAGCTTCAATTTCTTCCTTTCATGTTGTTTTTTATAAGAATTACTGGTATGAAAGATGTTACCTGTGAGAAAACTTTGTAAAAGTGTCATTTAAATAATTGTTCTTAATCTAAGGATGTTTGTATCTAAACCTTCCAGAGAAGACTTTCCTTCATAAATTTACTCAACTGAATATGTAGGTAGTAACCAGAATTTTAATAAAAGTTCCCATAAGTTTTAATAATTGTTAAATGTTATGATTATCCCACTCCCCCTACCCCCACCAAAAGAAAAAAACTTTAAAAGTTTTCTAAACAATCACATTTCTCAAAGACAAGCAAACCAGAGATGTAGAATCTTTTCCCATTTATGATTCATCCAAACCGAGTTAAAGGGTGTTTACTTTAGAGAAAAGAAACTCACACACTGAAACGCCTTTTTATTACTGGTAACTCCCAAGTCATTTATCAGACTTTCATTGTGTGGAGTTATGCTTCAGGAATTTAGGACTCAAATTCATATTCATGCAATACATCATGAGATTACACAATTTTAATGTCTTCGAGGTTTTCTATTTTTAATTATTATTCAAACACTAGCAATGACAGAATTGGGACTCCCCCTCTCTTCTAGTCAGAGGTTAGCAATTTAGTAACATCTCCCAGAATGTTTTTCTATACATATATTACCAGATATATAATATTCTAAAAAAATAATAATATATATACACTGGTATTTCTTGATTTAATGTAAGACATTATATGACTCCCTATTGTGGAAGATAAGGAATTCCATCCTCCTATTTTGGTACTTTCTTTGTATTGTTGCTTCTTCTATTTGTACTTTAAAAGTTTTTTGAGCTCATGTTTACTCTCCATCAGCCCATAACTCATGATCCTCTCCATGTTAGATGAAGATATCAATACTCCTACCTTCTCTTTTGTCCTCTATACTCCCACCTTCATATTTATCAGTTGAACCCTGACAATGTCAAGGATGACAACATTCACATTCTTCTCTGCAAGCAGAGTTGACTTTCCTGTTTTGTCTGCTGGTTCCCTGAGTTGATTGTTGCAGAATCAAAATTAAAATCCTACCACATTTTGGTTTGTTTCCTGTTTAGCCATGAGTTCTTACATAATTTTTTACCTGTTATCTCTAATTGCCTTACTTTCTTCTTATTGATGGAAGAGATTTATGTTTTCTTCATCACGTCATTAACATGACCTGGCTTCTTAGTCATTCTGTTACTCAGGTCTATCTCATTCCTCTTGTTGAAAACATTCTATCTGGAGCTGCCTTGCTGTTCTAATAAGGAACAAATAGCTTTCCAGCTTCACTGTACAACTGTTATCCTGGGATTACTTTTCAATGGACTTCTGAGTTGGTTCCGTTATTTCTTGTATCTTATGTTTTTCTTTTTGGTGATGGTGGAGGGTGGAGTGAGTTGTTTTCATTCTTTTTTGATGGTGCACATTCTCAAGCAGCTTACCTAGAAAGTATTTAGAATGTATAACCCTCCTGAATTTATATCTGAAAATACCATTATGCCTTATATGACTATAGAATTCTCAGTTGTAAGTAATTTTCCCTCAGAATTTTCAAGGTTTTGTTCCATTATATTCTACCATTCAGTGTCCCCAGAGAGAAATCTGATGCTAGTCTCATTTGCTCTTCTGTACATAACATTATTTCTCTCTGGAAATTTTTTGGATCTTCTATTTATTCTTGGTGTTCTGAAATTTCACAACATTGAATATAGATTATCATCTTTTTCTCATTTATTCATCTTGGCATTCCAAGTGAGTCCTTCAATTCTGGGTTTTTTGTTTGTTTGTTTTTTAAGATTTGAGAGAGAATATATAAGAGAGAGAAATCATGAGCAAGAGGGGAGGAGTAGAGGGAGGAATAGACTCCCCATTGAGGAGGGAGTCCAATGCAGGACTCAATCCCAGGACTCTGGGATCATGACCTGAGCTGAAGGCAAAGGATTAAATGACTGAGCCACCCAGGCACCCGAGATTCCTTCAATTGATAAGTTTTCTTTTATTATTTCTTTGATAATGTCCTTCCCTGTGCTTTCTCAATTTTTTAATTTTTAAATATTTTTTGGGGGATCCCTGGGTGGCGCAGCGGTTTGGCGCCTGCCTTTGGCCCGGGGCGCGATCCTGGAGACCCGGGATCGAATCCCACGTCGGGCTCCTGGTGCGTGGAGCCTGCTTCTCCCTCTGCCTGTGTCTCTGCCTCTCTCTCTCTCTGTGTGACTATCATAAATAAATAAAAATTTAAAAATAAATAAATATTTTTTGGAACTCCAGTTATTCATATGGCAGGCCTCCTGAATTCTCTCATTTTTCTCTCTCAACTTTTTCATCTCCGTTTCTTTCTGGTCTATAGCCTGAAATCTTTCCTTACATTTATCTTCAAACCCTTCCCTTGAATTTTGTCCTGATAATTATTTAATCTGAGGTGGTTCCTGTTCCATAGAATCTTGTTTAATGCCTGCAGTCCTATTTTCTCAAACCTGTTAAAAATATAGTAATTTCCCTAGCTTCTCCATGTTTGTTTCTCCTGGGGACATTTGTTTCATTCACCTTGGCCTTTATCTTTTATCATGCTGGTTTTCTTCTTGTGCCTGATCATGCATACTTAAGAATGGGAGTCTAGGTTAATTTTTCTGGACAGTTGGTTCATATTTCTTGTATACACACATCTATGTGTTCCCATTAGGATGCTCCCATGAGTAGATTAGCTGACTGGGTGCTCTATGGAGATAAAACATTTCTTAACTAGATGGGTAAGAAGAAATGCATTCTGATTCTTGACCTTCTGTGCATGACTTGTTTTTACTCTCTGGAAATTTGTAGGATTTTTTACTAGAGTTTTGAAATTTTACAGTGACATGCTTTCACATAGGTTAATTTTAATCCATTTTTCTGAGCTACTCCCTTGAACCTTTAAATTTGGAAATGTCTACTTCTGCTGTGGAAAATACTCTTAAATTATTTCTCTGATAATTTTCTAGCCTTTGTTTTTTCCATTCTCTACTTCTGGAATGCCTCTATTCAGATTTTGGATCTCCTAGACATCAAGATTAATATAATTTATCTTTTCTATACTTTTATCTGTGTCATTTTGCTCTACTGTATGGGAGATTTCCTCAACTTCATCTTCCAACCCTACTGTTGAGTTGTTCATTTCTACTATCATTTTAATTTCCAAGAGTCCTTTTTGATCTTCGATTTTTTAAAATAACACCTTATTTTTACTTCATGGAAGCAATAGCTTATCCCTTGAGTATGCTAGGATTTTTTTGTTGTTGTTTAATTTTTTTTCCTTTGCATGGCTTTTCTTTCAAATCCCTACCAGCACTATTTGTTTTTGTCTACATTATGTCAGAAAGCTTCCTCAAATGTTTGGTGGTTTTTTTACCTATTTAAGTGAGGTACTAAAAAGCTGATCAGAAGTGGCAGGATCCTGGGGTAACCTAGTTGGGTTGTTTCCTTGTGGAAGTCACAATGTCAGTGTCTTTAGGTCTTTCCCCTTGGGAAGGTAAAATTTCCCAGAGAAAAATCTTCTAGGCTCCTGTGTAGAAAATATACACCTGCATTCCATTTACCCAGTGGGGTGTGGGGTAAGTGGGGGCTCATTATTCCCTAAGCAATTTACTTAATCCCCCTGCATTCAGCATGAATCTGTTTTTAACCTTGCCCAATGTATTCTAATACAGAGACCTTTTTTATCCAATTCAAGAAACAAATTTCCAGTTTACTACCAGGGTATGGAAGGGTCAGATGATCAGCTTTGTGGAGTAAAAGGATATAATGGCTTTTAAAATTTTTTTTTAATTTTTAATTTTTGGGAAATTCCTAGGTTCACAGGCGAAAAACCAGAATAGTGTTATACCCATCCCCCATGGTCCTATCACTGGCCCCACTAGCCATTATCACATTGCTGGTTCTACCCTATATAGCTCTACCTCTTTCACTTCCCTTATCCCATGTTACTTTGAAACAAATTTCAAACATCATTCCATCTGTTCAGTATATACACCTCTGAAGATAAGGACTTTTTAATAAACATAACCTTAACAGGATTGTTCAACCTAAGAGAATTAACACTTCTTTAATATCAAACCTCCATTCAATGTTCAAGTTTCCAGTTGTCTTATGTGTGATTCATAACCTTGGATGTTAAGTGTATCAAAAGTGACATCAATGTCTAATGAAAGAAAGTGGAGCTCATAGGTTATCTTATTTTTTGTGTTTGTTTGTTACAATTGGAATAGAACTAATAATCCACACATTCTGGCTGGTCAATAGTCTTTTAAGTCTGTAAGTTTCCCTCGTGTAATTTTTTCAGTTTTTTTTTTAAGATTTGTTTGTTTATTCATGAGAGACACACATAGAAAGAGAGAGAGAGAGAGAGGCAGAGACACAGGCAGAGGGAGAAGCAGGCTCCACACAGAGAGCCCGACGTGGGACTCAATCCTGGGTCTCCAGGATCATGCCCTGGGCGGAAGGCAGTGCTAAACCCCTGAGCCACCCAGGCTGCCCCCCTTGTGCAATTTTTCCATTGGAATTTATTTATGGAATGATCTTGCAGAGTTTCTTACAGTCTGGATTTTGCTGATTACATCTCTGAGGTATAGTTTAACATTTTTCTCTGTCTTCTGTATTTCCTGTAGGTTGGTAGTTGGATCTACAAGTTTAATTGCTTCTGTTGTTCTATGTTTGAGTTCATTGATTCTTTCCTTTCTGCTCCATTCTGGTGTTGAGTCCATCTAATAAACTTTTTTTTTTTTTTAAATTCATGAGAGACACAGAGAGAGAGGCAGACACATAGGCAGAGGGAGAAGCAGGCTTCCTGCAGGGAGGCTGATGTGAGAATTGATCCCAGGGCTCATGAATCACACCCTGAGCCAAAGGCAGACACTCAACTGCTGAGCCACCTAGGTGTCCCCATCTAGTAAACTTTTAATTTCATATTTTTTAGTTCTAAAATTGCCATTTGGTTCTTCATCTTTTTTTTCTAAGACTTCACTGACCCTAGGCTATCATCTTAATGGTGTCTTTTAAAAAGTGAACACATGAAAAAAAAATAAATAAAAAATTAAAAAAAATTAAAAAAAAACAAAAAAAAAAGTGAACACATGGTAGAGTGGCAGAGTAGGGTAGTCAGCCTCCAAGGTGGCTCCCAATGATCCCTCTCTCCTATGCTTCATGTTTTGTTTTGTTTTTTTAAGATTTTATTTATGTATTCATGAGAAAGAGAGAGAGAAGCAGAGACCCAGGCAGAGGGAGAAGCAGGCTCCATGCAGGGAGCCCAACGTGGGACTCAATTCCAGGTCTCCAAGATCACACCCTGGCTGGAAGGCGGCACTAAACCGCTGAGCCACCCAGGCTGCCCTACTCTTCACATTCTTGTGTAGCCCCTCCCACATTCTACCAGGGTTAGTCTGTATAACTAATAGAATATGGTGGATACGATAGTATATCACTTCTGAGTTAAATTATAAAGCCCTGTGGCTTCTGTCTTGAGCATTTCTTTCCCATGCACACACACTTAGATCACTTACTCTGGGAGAATCTAGCTATCCTATGGTCAGGAGATTCAGGTAGTCTATGGAGAGGCCCTTGTGATACAGAACTGAAGTCTCCAGCCAACAGCCATGGACAAATTGAAGCCCACTACCTACCATGTAAGTGAATTTTGAAGCACATCCTTTCCTAGTTAAGCCTTCAGATGAAAATGTGGTTCTAGCAGAAGCTTGAATACAATCTCATGAGACTTTGAGCCAGAACCACCAGCCAAGCTGTCTCCAGATCCTTGACCCACAAAAAATGCGTGCAGTAATAAGGTTTTTTTTTTTAAGCTATTAAATTTTAGGGAAATTCGTTATATAGTCGATAACTGATACATCAGGGTTTGTTGTATTGAGTCTCTGCTCTGCCGCTTACTAAAAGATGCAGGACATGTTGAATAACCTTATGAGCTCCACTTTCTTTCATTGGAGATTGATAACCATTTTTGCCACACTTAACTTTTCAAGGTTATGAATCGCACATAAGAAAATATATGAAAACATTATATAATTATTAATTTATCAAACCCAACCTCCCTATATTGCAGATGAAAACTGAAAGCCCAAAGGAATGAAAAGAATTGACAGATGAAGCATTAAATAACAGAGAAATTATAGAACTTGTCCAGGCTTCAGCTATTTAGAACAAGAGCCAGGACCAAAACCAAAGCCCACAACTCTAGGTCTGGCTATTTTTGCTACTATGCCTAAAATATGTGCTATTATCATTAAACATGGTCACTCCATGTTTCAGGAAAATAGACAGCAGGTAAATTATGGATTGTAGGATAGACAGGAGAATGCATTTCTTCTATAGTACATGACAAAATTGAAGTAAATGCCAGAGAGTCAGTTGTTCCAATTCAGCTTTTACATCCTACA
This sequence comes from Nyctereutes procyonoides, assembly GCF_905146905.1. Lineage (NCBI taxonomy): Eukaryota > Metazoa > Chordata > Mammalia > Carnivora > Canidae > Nyctereutes > Nyctereutes procyonoides. The sequence continues at coordinate 67,801,212 of NW_026575126.1, forward strand.
GCTGACATAGGGCCAGTTATTATTCCTTCCTTCTTTCTGTTGCTCTGCCAGTCATCCCAACACACTGAGTCCAAGCACATGGGCACCCAGCCAGAAGGTGACTAACACTAACTCTTTGCACCTAAGCCATGTAGCTTAGGCAGATACCTCCTTTAAAAGCAAAAAACAAAAAACAATCCTCACTGGACAAATTGGTATCAGTATTCCTAAACTACAAATGCTCCTTTGTTATGCAATTTTATTAAAAAAAATAAATTGACTTGGAGGGGAGAAAAGAGGCTAATAAGTATTTTGAGCCAACAAGGTCAGACCATTTGAGCAAGAATGACTAACCTTAACAGGATTTCAAACTTTATCCCTCAGGGTATTTTTGTAAACCACCTCACCTTCTACCTTCCCCTCAACTTCAGTCTTCTAATAGAGACCAACCAACGGTGGCATTTTAAAATGTTGAAAAAGAATCAGATCTTAGTCAGATAAAAGAAGAAAAAAAGGTATATGTGGACTCAAACTAGAAGGGAAAACACAAACATAAAAATAATAGTGTTGATGGGGCACCTGGCTGGCTCAGTCCTCATGAGACTCAGGGGTCATGAGTTTAAACTTCACATGGGGCATTGATTACTTAAAAATAATCAATCCAGAATAGTTGTGATGGAATGGTAGAATCATTTTTCCCGTTCTTGGTTTGTTTTTAATTTTAAGAAATATACAAATAATATCTAATAATTATCATATATACTATGTGGTAATATATACAATTTGTTACATTCTTTTACTTGTGCTTTTAACTTAAAGTTCAAACTTTATACAATGAGATCTTTTGGATTTAAATAATAACTAGTTACAGTTTAATTTTTCACCCCATGTATATCAGTTAAGATTCTTTAGCTGCAAGCAACAGAAAGTAATTCTGGTTAAACAAAAAGGGAATCTGTTGTAAGAGCATAGGAGAAGAGGGGCACCTTGTTGTCTCAGTCAAATGAGTGGCTGGCTCTAGATTTCCACTCATGTTGTGATATAAGGGTGGTGGGATTGAGACCTACATCAGGCTCTACACTCAACCCAGAGTCTGCTTGTCCTTCTCCCTCTGCTCCTCCCATTGCTCACTATCTAATAAATAAATGGATGAATATTGTTTTAATAAGGAGTATGGGAGAGCAGACAGGACCAAAGGGAAGACTTGGAGAAGCAGGAAGAGGGTAGCCATTGAGACCTCTCCACTGAGCATAAAGTCCTGCCACTGGAGTAAATGAACACTTGCCCACTATTTGTTTCTTCTATGCTCAATCCCTGGGTCTAAGATTCAAAGTCCTTGTAGGGTGGGATTCTGCTTGGTCAGAGATGTACCAAGCTAGGATGTCCTGAGCTAATGAACGAAAGAGGGAATTGAAAAGGAGTTTCCTGGGTCCCCTCCATTTCCATGTAGGAGAGCAAAACACTGAGGATCCCATCCCACCAACAGCTCTCAGCAGCAAGCATAGTCACCCCAAAAGTTGATGAGGATAGTTATCAGAAGATCTAATGTCCACTAAGCTGTAGATTTGTCCTCACCACTAAATGAGATGTTTGTGAGAACATGAATAGTTTTCCAGCAGTATTTTAGATGGACTCCCATACATCTTTCTTCTTCAGTTATCAAGTACCAATGAAGACCTGCTTTGGGCATGACATTTTGGTGTGATGCTTCAGAGCCACAATAGAACTTGATCCATCTCTACACGCAAATAATGCAAATCAAGTCCAATCCTCCTTAAAGTGTATCCCACATCCATCATAACACTGCCTACTATTGTGTTCCTAGGTCCTTCCCATCCTACCCTTATTCTCCTCTTGATCATTGTCCACACAGCTTTCCCTGAAGAATGTTCTGTATTAACAGGTGTTCCATGACAATGAAAAGGAAATGGGAAAGAAATAGAAGAATTACTGGTTAAACCTAGTCTACAAGTGGAAATTTGTCTAGATAGCTATAAGACTATTCTATTGTTTTCAGAGTCTTCCTTTAAGATCCTTAAAGGTAACCACTAAACTATATATTCTTAGAAGATGAATCCACATGACTTTTAAATGCAAGTGGTTTAACAGCATTTTTGATAGATGGAGGTGAATGTGTTGAAATTTTTATTAACATTTAGTTTAAAAAGCTTTACACCCATGCCAAGCCAATTCATAGAAGGTTCTCAAAGAAGTTACCCATTAGGGTTTGGTCTTTTGTTTAGAAGTCGTGGGGCCTTGGTGTTTTTTTGTTAAGCGGTTTAAGAATTCATTATCTTGGTCCAGGGCTGGTAATATTGCACCACTTTCTTCTCCCTTCAGGGAAGAAGAGACACTATTATACCTGCAGGCTCTCAGCACATTATTGCCACACAGTTGACTCCTTAACATCTTCTGTGGATTAGCAATTTGCTCTAAATTTGCCTCATCTCCCTCAGAGGAAAGAAGCATTGAAATCTCTCTCAGGTTGGAACTTAAATGCAGTTTATGTGTGTGGTAAAACATACATACCATAAAATTCACCATCTTTAACCATTTGTTTGGTAGCATTAAGTATATTCACATTGCTGTGCACCCTCTCCCATTCATCTCCAGAACTTTGTCATTTCAAACTGAAGCTCTGTACCTATTAAACACTATCTATTTCCTTCTCTACTGCAGCTCCTGGCACACACATTTTTTAAAATAAATATTTATTAATTTGAGACAGAGAGAGAGAGAGAGAGAGAGAGAGAGAGAGAATGAGAACATGAGCAGGGGGACAGGCAGAGAGAGAGAGAGGAGGAGAAGCAGGCTCCCTTCTGAGCCAGAAGCCTGATGTGGGGCTTGATCCCAAGACCCAGAGATCATGATCTGAGCTTAACCATCTGAGGTACCCAGGCGCCCTGGCACCCACCATTCTACTGTATGTCTGTCTGAGTTTGACTCTTCTAGGTCCCTGATATAAGTGAAATCATACAGTATTTGTGCTCTTGTGTCTGGCTTATTTTTAAGTACAGTTTTGATACACAGAACAGTGCCCTTACAGCCAGTAAGGACACAGTGTATGTAGCTGTTACTTCTAAATCCAAAGTCTTTAAGCCTGGAGCCCTTGGATGAGTCCTAGAGATCTGAACCTCCTTTAAGAGATGGGTTTCCTAATTCCTTAACCCAGAAAATGCTGATTGCTATTCTGGAGTCCTCTCTGCTTTGAGAGCATCCTCTTTGTCCCAAACCAGTATTGGTTCATCTAACTGAAGGCAGACATCAACCCAGTCATATTTGTTGTATGGCTCAAGATTTTGTGGATTCGAATTTGATGCCTAATGGAATGTCACTCACTATAAACCGCCAGCCCCCTGGCCACTGAAGAACTTTGAGCTCATCTTCTTCATATGGAAAATATCTAATGCATATGCAACTCAAAACTACAGTAAGATACCCTTTGCACCCATTAGGATGACTATGATCAAACAGATAACAAGTATTGGCAAGGATGTTGAAAAATGAGAACCTTCATGCATTGCTGGGGAGAATGTAAAACGGTGCGCATTTGCTATGAATAACAGGATAGTGGTTCCTCAAAAATTAAAAATAGAATTATCCAACAATTCCACTTCTGTATAGACCCCCAAAAGAACTGAAAGCAGGAATTCGAACAGATATTTGTACTCCCATATTCATAGCAACATTATTCACAAGAGTCAGGATAGTCCAAGTGAATATCTAAAATGGATGGATAAACAAAATGTATTCTATCCACACAATGGAATATTACTCAGCCTAAAATATAAGGGAAATTCTGGCACCTGCAACAACATGGACGACCCTTGCAGGGATTGTGCTGAGTAAAACAAACCAGTCACAAAAAAAACAAACACTGTAGAAGTCTACCTATATGATGTACTGAGAGTAATCAGATTCACAAAGAAAGTTAAATGGTGGTTGCCACGGGCTGTGGGGAGAGGAAAGATGGGAAGCTAATGTTTAATGGGGACAGAGCTTCATTTTGCAAAGATGGGAAAGTTCTAGAGATGATACTGGTGATGGCTACATAGCAATGTGAAGGTAGTCAATGACCCTGAACCGTACACTCAAAAATGGTTAAAATGGTAAATTTGTATGTTACATATTTTATTGCAATAAAAAATGTTTCAAAGGAGTGGCTAGTGCTGTCTGATCATTATTCCCTGCTCCTGCAGAAAAGTTAGAAGCCCTGTGTGCAGTTTATCCCAAACCCCATATACTGGAAAGAGACAAAATGCAGTAAGTAGCAAAATGTTTTGAAAACTGGACCTGCCTTAGTTGTTTGTGTTTCTCAAAAAAAAAAAAAAAAAAAATCACTTCAGCATCATATCACCTCCCTTCCTCCATCCCTCCACACCAAAAGAGGCAAGCAGAGGAAAACCAAACCAAACCAAAACCAATCAACCAAACAAACAGGGGATCCCTGGGTGGCGCAGCGGTTTGGCGCCTGCCTTTGGCCCAGGGCCCGATCCTGGAGACCCGGGATCGAATCCCACATCAGGCTCCTGGTGCATGGAGCCTGCTTCTCCCTCTGCCTGTGTCTCTGCCTCTCTCTCTCTGTGTGACTATCATAAATAAATAAAAATTAAAAAAATTAAAAAAAAAAAAAACCAAACAAACAAACAAAAAAGTTCTAAACCAGAGGCAGGAAGACAAGCTTTTATGGGACTAGAATGGTTTCCAGGAGCCAGGGAGCTGTCACTCAGAGATAGACTATTCAACATGGATGGGGAGAAACTCAGAGCTAAGTCATGAAAGAAGCCCACCCGTCCATCTTGTCACCCACCTCACAGGAGCAGTATGGGCACCTGCCCAGTGAATCACCAGCTAAGGTGGCCTGCCAGGAGGTATGGGTACTCCTTTCCACTCTGAAATCACTTACCTCACAAAAATGGTTCTCGATAATGTTCAAAGCAGTCAGGGCAACCTGAGGATTCTCATGAAGTTGCAAAGCCTCAATTTTATCAATGCCACCAATTTCTTCTATCAGAAGACACAGATTTTCCTTCTCTGAAAGCTTCTCTGCTGCCTGTAGGTATATAAGAAAAAGTAAGACTGGACAAAAGCCCTTTGGAGGTAGAGCTTTACCACTGTGGAATCAGACCAAAGGCTCCCATTCCAGAATAGACAGCCACAGTTTTACTTTTCCCTAATTAAGATTGCAGGATCAGGGGTACCTGGGTGGCTCAGTCAGTTAAGCATCCAGCTCTGGATTTTGGCTCAGGGTTGTAAGATCAAGCCCCACATTGGTCTCCATGCTGGGCATGGAGTCTACTTGAGATTTCTCTCTCCCTCTCCCCCTCACCAACCCTCTTGTCTCTCGCTCTGTCTGTCTCAAAAGAAAACAACAATCAGGATTTTCCTCCTCTTTTAGATGTTGATGTTTATAGTACATAGATTTATATTAATTGCACAAAATGCAACTTTTGTCAAGTATACTGCCCTCCATAAATACATTGCTACTACTGTTTAATAGATATCCCCTTTCTAATTAATGGAAATTGTTTAAAATTTAAAGTTTAAAAGAGTTCAGGTAATGTTATTTAAATGTAGGTGTTCTGGCCATACCCTCTCTGGAAAGCTTTGAGAAGATGAAGGAGACCCTTAATAACATCATGGGAAATAACCAAATTCCCTGGAAACAAGTAACGTGAGTGGATTTAATCCAATGCTGATCATTGGATTTATCATTTAGAGCTGTTTATTAATTCAAACATTTACATCTACTATGGGCAAGGCCTACAAAACCATATGAAGATGTGATTTTAAGATTTTAAGATCAGGGATCCCTGGGTGGCGCAGCAGTTTGGCGCCTGCCTTTGGCCCAGTGCGCGATCCTGGAGACCCGGGATCGAATCCCACGTCAGGCTCCCAGTGCATGGAGCCTGCTTTCCCTCTGCCTCTGTCTCTGCCTCTCTCTCTTTCTCTCTGTGTGACTATCATAAATAAATAAAAATTTTTAAAAAAAGATTTTAAGATGTTATTGGGGCAGACAGGTAAATAATTGCTACAGTACAGAAAGCATAATATGGTAAATGATCACTTGTTTAAGTTAAAGAAGATGTACATAAAAGGCTTGGAAAATAACACATGTTCTTGATGAAGAGTGCTGTGCCAGGGTCAACCATAGGATAATCACAGTATTCCCAAAGCAAAGAGGGGCAAAGATAAAGATTTGAAGGAATAAGTGTGGCATTTTAGGAGACGGGGGAGTAATTTAGCTCAACAGCCTATTTGGGAGAAGTGAAGAGAAATAAAGAAAAGGCTTTGGTGTCAGCTCCTGAAGGGCTCAGCTCTCTATTTTGTGTGCAGTGATAAGAAAACCTCCCCTGGTTCAAGTTAAATATTATTTAGTCTACACTGTCTACCTGATGAGGGTTTGCACTGTATCTCTAAACCTTGACACGCTCTAGTCCTATCTGCAGGTCCAAAAATGAGGTGGGTTTTTTTTTTTTTTTTTGCTTTGAGCAAAGAAACTGAGGCAGGACCAATCTACTAGATTAACCTAAGAAAGCTGGGGGAAAGCAGGATGATCAAGAGCAGTCAGAACTCTGGAAAAGGATTTTGGACATTGACACCACAGCAAACAGCCCCAAAGTCATTTCAAAAAAACTTGAGTTTCACTCTGCTGCCCAGAGGACCTTGTCCTCCTAAGCTGCTATTCCAGTGCTTCTCTCTGGTCTATCAGATATGGTTTTCCCCAGACTCTCCCAAGGAAAAAAATCCCAAATGTTTAGTTCAAATGAAACAGATGAAGTTAAATTTCTACAGCCCACAAGTGTGCTTTCACAAATGTGGTATATCATTATGTCCAACTTTGTCTATGGGTGGCAAGTCTCTGTTCCTCATCTATGTGATTTACTCAATCTTAGTGTCTAATTGGGTGCTGTTTCAAATCTGTTCTTGACTCTGGTCAGTTCTTTCCAAAACAGTTACATGAAAAGGATGTTTAAAGTGAGCTTTTAAAAGGAGTCCCCTGGTGCTACTTTGAAAATTTTCAAACAGGTTAGTTGCATATAAAAGAACCTTAACCAGATGAATATAGCCAGCCTTCAAGATGGCCTCAGATGATCCCTACCCTTGTATAGCTTCCTCCCATGTTGAGTGGGGTTGTAACCAATAGGATGTTGTTGAAATGACTTCCAAGGCTAGGTCATAAAAGCCATTGGGGCTTTCACCTTGCTTTCCTAGATAACTTCTTCCAGAAGAACCCGGTTGCCATAATGTGAAGACACACAAATGATCCTATGAAGAGGTCCACATACTGAGAATAACCTTCCAGGCATGTGAGTGAGCCAACTTGGAAGCTGAGCCTCCAGCTTCCATCAAGCCTTTGGATGAGACTGCAGCCCCAATTGACACCTTGAACCTCATGAGAGGCCCTGACCCAGAACCATCCAGCTAAGCTGCCCCCAGATTTCTAATCCCAGAAACTATATGAGATAATAAGTATTTGTTCTAGACCTCTAGGGAGTAATCAATTATGCTGTGATATAGAACTGACACAAATGGTCTATGAACACCGGCTTTCTTTCAGAAATAAGACTTTTCTAGATTTCTAATTCAAGTCTTTGTGGCCAGTTCAAGATCTAACCCTTATAACTTCTTGCTGCTCTTTTGAGTGCATCTTATGTTTTAGCCTTCTAAAAGAGCCAGCCATGTGGTTCACAGACTGCTTTCCCCTGCTTCAAACCTTTGATTGGTTTCTCCATCTCACTCAGAGTAAGCTGAAGTGCTCCCACACCTTATGTGATCTGGGTACTCTGAGCAGGACTACCACCCTCTATGCATTCACTCCCACTCATCCTTGAGTACTCTTCCCCCAGATAACCACAAGACTCATTGCTTCACTTCTCTTAGGGTTTTACATAAATGTGCTTCCTGAGACAAATTTCTGCTGACAATTACATACAAGGGATCACCATTCTCCCCGCCTCTCTGAGCCACCAGTGACTGCCCTTTTACCAGATAAACTCTAAACTGCTGTGTCTGTTTCTCTCCCCATTAATATATGGGCTCAAAAATATTGTTCTGTTGTATCCTGAGCTTCTGAAACAATGCTGGGCACTCATTTGAAAAATGAAGATGGACCTTCTTTGCAAGTCCTCTTGTTTTTGTTACCCATAGGATACATAGCCAGGAGGAAGGGTGAAGAAGTAGAAAGAGAATCCACATGTGAGTTTTAAGAACCAAATTAAATGCCTTAAAATTGGAGACTGCAGTTTAAAAACCAACCTGCTTCAAACAGCTCACCTGGAGGATAAAAGAGATAACGTCAAGGATGATGATAACAATTTTGGTGTCTTGGATGGTAAGCAGATTGACCAGTGGCTCCAGGACTCCAGAGTGGACAAGGTGGATCAACTGGTCTATAGTGCCTCCAGTTGTAAAGTTAGCCACGGTCCAAACAGCTTCTTTCTGGACTTTAAATTCTCCCTACAGAAAGAGAACATTTACATTCTTTACAGATCCTGAAGAAATTAAATATAGAGATGCTAACACTTAGTTCAATTTCTAGGTAGGCTAATGACAGCCAGGACTGTATGTGCAATTTACATAGAACACCACAGCAATCTGCCTCCAGTTCTTATGCAGAAGACAGCATCTTTGAGAAGCCCAGAAGCAGGCAGGCAGACTCCTATGGGGCCTTAAAAAAGGTTCTAAGTTGAAGTAGACTCATTTCTTTAGGTCAGGTTTATGGGAAAAATAGACATTATGCTTGGAACTTTAGGTTATAGTGACCCAGAGGTCAACATTTCTGGTGTTTCTGTCACAGGAAAACTATGGACAAGAAGCTCCAGAGCTACAAAGCTGAGCACATAGAAGTGATCTCAGGGACTGAGCCAGCTCAGAGGTGACAGAAGAAGGCCATTGAAACATTACTCAATGTATGCCTTGCCTTGCATTTACAAGAAACACTTTACCCAGAGGTATGGGAGTAATTTGCCATAGACACTTTTTTTTTTTTAAGATTTATTTATGAGAGACATGGGGCAGGGGTGCAGAGACACACAGGCAGAGGGAGAAACAGGCTCCCCACAGGGAACCTGAGGTGGGATTCGATCCCAGATCTCAGGATCATGCCCTGAGCCAAAGGCAGATGCTCAACCACTGAGCCACCCAGGTGTCCTGCCATAGATCCTTCTATCCCCAGGCAGGAGTTATTCCCGCTTTAATGGCTGGGGAAAAACTGTGACCTCAGTTTAAAGAACAAACAAAAAAGGACACACGGATAACTAGCTTGGAGCCAGTTGTAATTCAAAAGGCAGTTGGAAATAAAATTACTCCTTGATTCGTGACGGGATATTCTGATTAGAATATGTACAGATTCACAGACACACAGAGGATAGGAAATACCTGACGGACTGAACCCTTGATTTGGGTCACACATCTGGGAAACCACCATCCAACTGGAGAGCAGGCTCACCACCAGCAGCTTCTCTTCCCCATCCTACCACACTTGCCTCCCCACCCTGACAAGACTGAGCCACTCCTGGCTCATTTCACACGTAGAGGATTTAAACATCTATCACATCCATTTGAAGATGGCAAAAAGAAATGCTGACAAATAGTAGTAGTCCTGGGAAAGGCAAGTAGGAGTCAGGGGGAAGAAGGAAGCTTTATTGTATTTCTACTTTTATATCTGGGTTTTCAGTGTATATTACCACTCTAATTGATGTGATTTTTACACTGAAAAGGCCACCTTCAGTGGCCTTTCAGTTCTTCAGTGTCTAATATCACCATAACCTGATAGGTTTTTCCTCCTAAAACAAAACCAAACCTCCCCTACCCCTCTCTTTTGGCAAGTAGAGTGGATGGCCCATTCTTTTAACACTAAAGATAAACCAATATTTTCCAGCTCAATATTTTTTTCTGAATATCTGATCCATGGGATCACCTTTTCATTGAACAATGCCTGTTTAGTCTCTTAAATCTTTAATGGGTCAGCCAAAATGAGATGCCTCTTCTTTTCCAAGGAGAGTTAGGAAACTAAGGTCTCATAGCTCTATTGTGAGCTCAATTAATTTGCTTCTTAGACTGTGTCTGAATTCCTGGAGGAGTTCAACACAGGGCCGGTTGGAAAATAGCCTTTTGTCATAGACATGGAGTGCACCGCTTACATTTTTTAGCAGAGCCACCAAGGGAGGCAGCATGCCGCAAGTGATCAGCCGCTGGATGTGTTGGCAGGGCCCTGCAGCCACATTGCTCAAGGCCCAAGCTGCCTCCTTCTGGATGGAGGACTTGGGGTGCATCAGGAGTTGGGGCAGCACGTTCAGCATGCCCGCATCAATGGCCATCTGGGTCTGGTAATCCGTTCCTGTGACGATGTTCCCGATTGTGCGGAGAGAGGGGGTCTGGAAGAACAAGGCTAGGAGTATAACCAAGCATTGCAAATGTATCGTAACAGAAGGAAATGATCACACCAAGCTCTGTGCATTCCCAGATATTTGTCATGCCATGTTGATGGTGCTCAGAAAACCTGTGAATAGTGATTAAGTCCATGATCCTTATTAATTCAGCACATCCACAGCCATTTGCATAGTTTACAGGTACTAGGCTAGCCTCTCGATAGTTCCAGCTCACATGAGATAGAGGTCAAGTGTTGCCTTTATTAAGAAATGATGCTGCCCTTTCTGTATCCTTACACTGGGAAAATCGCTAAATTGATTACAGTGTGTATAATGTAATAATTTCTACCAAATTTGTATTTAGCACCAGTATCAAGTTTTTGTTGTATATTTAATTGGAGCTAATGAGATCCCAATGGCATTTTTTTTTATGTATTCACAAACTCCCTCTCAACTCTGTAGGTCCCCAGGATGGGGGGTGCAATTGGGCTCAAGACAACCATCCTCTAAGGGCTGACTGCATTTATTTTGATTTCTCTGCACCATAATGGCTGCCCCAGCACAGACTATCAACAGTTCTGGAGTTTTCCTAGCCTTATATGCTAGGTATCTGCTAATCAAGTGAGAGGTGGAAGTAGTGCTATAGGCCAATCACTTTGGCAGGATGGTTCCAAATGGGCCCTCGGCCCCCCTACCCCAGGACTAGAAGCTTTTTATAGATACTGTTGGGGGCAGAGAGGGTAGAAAGAGAGTATCTCCAAACTAATCTTGACATATGAGGAATACTATGCTAATCTAGACATAGATGATCACTAAGGCTGCATAAATATACGTTAGCCACAGTAATCCAAAAGGCCACCCATATCTTAAGGCATGTCTTCAAGAAGCATATTGTATAAGGGACACATTTCATAACCTAGCAAAGCATTTGATTTTTTTTTTCATTTTCACCTATACTGAAATAGTCTAATAACAAACTGGGGTGAGGATAAGAGGGAATTTTCTTTTATACTTGAGTAAGAAATTCAAATGTTACAATGCGCTTTACATTAATACACACACTCACACATGTGCACACCATATTAGCCAACTTGTTAACATCTGCATGCACAGATCCTTGGAAAGCAAGGCCACAGCCACAAAAGAATAGTTTGCTGGGTGAAGGTATTATTTTAATCTGGTGCTTGTCTCTATTTTCTAGCTACCAGAGGAAGACAAAGTAAATTACTTAACATCCACTAGGATTTTTGGATCAAGAGAGATTCGTCTTTGGCTAAAGAGTAGCAGAAACCAGGGAAATGCAGATGACAAGCTTTGTTCTAGGTAAAGTAAGAGATCTGACTATGGAAGACTGTGGGTGGGAGAGGTCTTGTTCAAGTGAATAGGACTCACATGTTCTAATCTGAAGGCCCATACAGACCCAGATGGGACCCGGGGACATTTACCAAGACATTGAGCTCTGAGCTGCTCATAAGCTGGACCAGCCTGGGCAGGACCCCTGTGTTGACCACTTGGCCGATGCGCTCATTGCAGCCATCGGTGAGGTAGGACAGGGCCCAGCAGGTATCCGAGAGAACCTCACTGTCTTGGTGCTGCAGGAGGTGGGACAGGACAGGCAACATTTGCTTCACGGCTGTCTTGCAAGGGTAAGGATTTTTGTTTCGGCACAGGTTGGACAAGGTCCACGTGATATTCCGCAGAAACGTGATCTGTAATAAGGAGACTGCTTCCAGCATTGGGTGCAAAGAAGGAAAAATGCCAACAGCTGTGTGTCCTTGCCATCCCTGATCAATATTATTGACCAGTGTGGAGCAAAGTATTTGAGCTTCATGCAGAATATGTTCTCGATAGTGATGCATACAGAGGAGACCGAGAATGAGCTTTAAGCTTCCTTTTCAAATGTTAGGTGGAGGTTTTCTCATATTCCTCAAAATGTCCCTCCCCACTTGACTCAGTTGATGACCTATTTTATTTTTCATTGACAAAACAAAGGCCAAGCACAAGTTACTTGGTTTGCACAACTGTCACTCACTCCACCAACATGTGGTAACCACATTCCTGATCTTTGTTCAAGGGTCAGTCTTCCTACCCTGCATCTGGATCCCATTTTTGCCTTTGAAGATTCTATCCCCACCATCGCCTCTCTGCATCCTTCCCACACTCTGGGGCCCACCTCTCTAGCCATCATCCTGCTCCTACTTTTCCCAGAGTCCATCTCTATTCACTGTCTACCTTGCAGCTTCCCATTTGTTTTTCCACCCCTCTGGTCATATTTCTGCCCCTACTTCTTTGTACTGGGTGATGAAATTGGTTTCTTCCAGGCCACCAAATCCAACAGCTGCTTTTTCAATTCTAAAGTTACTGTCCCTCTTAGACTTAGTTAGTACCCCTCTTGAAAAACCTCTTCTTGGCACCTATGACACCAAACCTGCATTTCTATTGCCAAATGGGCTGTTTCTTCTCAGTCTTTGGGGCAGACTCTGATTGTTAGAGCCTGAGACCCTTGGTCCTAGGCTCTCCTTATATTCCAGGTCAGGGGTTGGCATATTTCTTCTGGAGAAGGCCAGAGAGTAAACACTTCCAGCTTTATGGGCCATAGGGTCTCTGTTGCAATTTTTCATCTCTGCCCTTGTAACATTACCAAAGCCACAGACAATATGGGTAAAAATAAATGGGGATGGCTGTGCTCCAAAAAAAAATTATTTACAAAAGCAACCAGATGGCCCCTGCTCTAGTTGATCCTGCCCAGCTTGATGACGTATGCATGCACGACTATCTGGACCTGCATTAACCATCTACCTGATGTTGCTGTGATGATGCCTCTCACTCACCTCAAATTAATATGTACAACTAAGGCTCTGATTCCTTCTTCCTTCCATCCTTCCCATTTCTCTAGGAGAATAGTCATCCAAACAACCTAACACAAAACCTTTCTTCTTCCTATTCCCCGTGTCCAGCATGGCAGCATTCCAGCTCCCTCCGCTATCACTTTACAAACAGCCAGAAGGGTCTTTCCAAAAGATCAGATCACTTCACTTCCTGCTTCCCTCTGCCAGCATGTGGGTGTCTAGGACCCTTGCCCTACTTGTCATCTTGCACTGCTGACTTTGCAAACTCCCTGGTCATGTCAGCCATTTTCTGATTCCACAATGTCAGGTTTTCTCCCTCCTTGGGGGATGGGTATTCCCTGGGCTTTTAGAAGCTACCTTCTCTTCATTTCTGTTTGAGACAAATCTAGAACCAACATTTATCCAAAGGGGTCCCCTATTGTTGCCACATCAATCAACTTTGACTCTAAGCTTCAAACGTAGACCTAATACCTAGGATCAGAATAGATGACCCATTAATTCTGTCTGTGCCCCTTGAATGGAGAGCTTAAACATCTACTTTTGTAGGATTATAAGCTTAGAAAAATTTTAATGGACCTCTTCCAATGCCCCCTGAGGAAAAATCAGCATTACTGGCCCTTGGAGCCAAATTCAAGTCAATCCCTGCCCCATGTGATATTCAATCCTAGGCCTTGCTTATAACTCCTGTCATAAGGGACAAGGCAGCAAGCATATGACCTAGCATTGACTTAAAAGTACTTCCCCAATTTCAGAAACTTGTTACCTAGCTAGTTTTTCTACTTCAAAGACTCTTACTGGTATGGTTGATGAAACCAGGGCCAGCAGATGTGGAATGGCATTGCTCGAGATAACGATGTCTCTGAATTCTGAGCCATCACCTACAAATAGATAAGAATGTGACAATTAAACAGGGAGTGGAGAGAATCCTGGGCTAAGTGACTCATTTTTTAAAAGGCTGTACAAAGGGAGAGAAGCCACAGGGGTTCTGGGTTGGACAAGTACATAGTATAGGCATGAACTAGATCCTGGGTCTCCATCATGTCAGTTGGGTAGATAGGCCAAGTGTGAAAAGCAGGCACTACCCAGCAGTGATCATTATAAGTAGTCTGTGGACACATAAAGGAGGCAGCCAGTGGGTCCAGGAAGTGCTCAAGACTCTAAATACTGGTAGCACTTCACAGCATGTTCCTCAGGAAGATGAAGGAGGCTATTGCAGGCCAAATTGTCTTCCCAGGTGACTTTGACATGGGGTGGAAACTTGCAAATGCAACTCAGAACCCAGTGTGGGGGAATGGGTAGATGCTAGCCACCTGCTGTCCCACTCAGGCAAGAATATACCAATTTGAGACCTTAGAAGTCTCCGTTTATAATACTCCAACCACCAAAGCAAGGCATAGGTGACTTTATACCACCCAGTTTTGCCTGTTTCTTACTGAACCAAGCAAAATGAAGGACAAAGTCTCTGCAAATGGGTGCTTCCTTTCTGCAAGCATTTAACAAGCAGACTTGTTTTATATTCCGTGTTTGCTAATCCCAGTATCTGAAGTCCTTGGAGGTCTAATCATACTGTTTGTTTTTGCTGACTCAGTCATAGTGGGTTGTTGATTCTCTGAACTTGAAACTGCTAATATTTGGCTGATCCTAATTTGTCAAAATCCTGAGGGGCCCAATTGAGTTCGTATCCTCCCAAGAGCATTGTATTTATATTCAGCCAGGAATCCTGGAGCTTCCAACCCTGCAGCACTAACTCCTCATCTTATGCTTTCCTGGACCATGCAGGGAATATAGCATCAACCCCAAATTCACAAGGCCATTTTAGGACTGCATTTACAGGGGAGACTTGTACCCCACACTGAGGAAACATCTTTTTTTTTTTTGCTATGTTTCCTTATTAACTTTCAGTGGAGATAGAATTCTCTCAGGGTCCTGGGTTATGCAAGGGTCTATTATATATGCTGTAAGGGTCAAAGACTTGTCTTGTTCTTGAAGCCATTAAGACTTGAGGCTGTAGGACCCCGGTATTGACAGACCTCACTAGACAGCCTATAGCTTCAGCACATACTGTATCATTTGGTTGCCACTTTAGTTTTTGGTCTCTGAACTGGACTCTGGATTTTGGAAAAGCCTGTCATACTATTCTCAGCTTTTCTAGATATTTATACTGAGTGTATTGAATCTTTATGCTACCCAGAGAACTCCCATAGCATGCCAGATGCCCGGCCCACACTGGCTTCCTACCCCAATGGGAAGAGGGGAGAGTCTCACCTGCTATATTACCAAGGGCCCATACTGCCTGCTCGCACACAGTCATGTGGGGGGAAGACAGGAGCTCAACCAAAGGTTGTATGGCCCCACCTTCCACAACAGCTTGAGTCTGCTCGGAAGTCCCTGAAGCAATGTTGGTCAGAGCCCAGGCTGCCTCGAACTGTAAGCAGGGATGAGGTGACAACTTCAGGAACTCCACCAGCCTGGGAATGAGCCCTGCTTCAACAATCAGTTTTAGAGGAGGGTTCTTTTCCTGGGACAGCATTTTCCTTTGTAATGAAAGGGAAAAATATATATAAACAAGTCAAGTGAGGCTGATATTAAGAACCTCCTTTATAAGTGTTCTTGGCATTCCTAGCTATCAAATGAGACTAACATCTGGGGCCAGAGCTACTTAATATCCTAACGTCCAGCCTGTAGCACTTTGCAGTGACAAGGCAATATTTTTCCCTTTAGGTATTATCTATGAGCTGAGATCCCTATAGAGGCCAATTTAAATTAAGCAATTCATCTCTGACAACACTTGCATATCTTAAGTTGTTCTCAAGGACGGTGTAGAGGAATAATTTAGTCTTGCTTTTGAATGGACTTGCCTTGTCTTATATTGTGTGGGCATTTTGCCACTTCCACAAAACCAAATAGGCCACTGGAGCTCATTTCTAGCTAGGAACCTATAAACAGCAGAAGTTTGTTTGGTGATACCTGGCTGCCTGGGTGGCCTGGAAACATAGGTCTGGATCTGAGGTATTCACACCATTGATTATTTCTTGCAGGGTGAGGCTGACCTGCAAGGAGACACACATTCAGGTCAGAGTCTCTGCCCAAAGGAATAATGATGGTTATCTAGTCCTGCCATCTATCTGATTAGAACAGGCTGGCTTGGACAAGATGTCCCAGTCTGCACATTGGTCTCCGTTAGGGGAGAGAAGAACACTTGGAGGTCTTATAGATCTCATGGATCTATGGGATACTCCCTATGCTCTGGGGAAGGGGTCATCCCTATCATCACTTGTATCCCCAACTTTTCATCCCATGCAGTAAGAACATGTTAGTGATGATCAGCAAAAATGGCAGAGTAAGGACCTCCAAAAATTCCCTCCTCCATAAAAACAAGAAAACCAACACAAGTAGTTCAACCTTCCAAACTCCAAAAATTGACCAAAGGCTTGTAGCAATTTGTTTTATTTGATCCAAAAAGAGATTATTCAAGAAAAAGAGCTAATTTCAGGAAGAAGAATTCTAGGAAACAAAATGTATCAACATATGAACAGAATTATACATCATGACCAACTGGGATTTAATCCAGAAAGGCAAGGGCAGTTCAACATATGAACATCAATATAGTAGGACTTATTAATGAGATGGGGGAAAAGTACACAATCATCTCAGTAAATGCAAGATAAGCATTTGACAAAATTCAGGCACACTTCCATGATAATAAACATTCAACAAGCTAGAAATAAAAGGCAACTTCCTCAACCTGATAAAGCCATCTAATAAAACCCCACAGCTAGCATCATACTTAAATGGTAAAGGATGGAAAGTTTTCCCCCTAAAATCAGGAACAAGACAAGGATGTTCACTCTTGTCACTTTTATTCAATGTAGTATTGGAAGTTCTAGACAGATGAACTAGGTAAAGGGGGAAAAAAAGTCATCCAGATTGGATTTTCCAGATTGGAAAAAAAATAAAAATTATTGCTATTTGCAGAATTCAAGAATTTGAAGATGGAAGAGCCTAAGGAATCTCCACATATACAAAAATAGAGGTTCAGCTAGGCTTCAGGATTAACATATAAAAATCCCTTGTATTTTTATACATCAGCAATGAACAATCCAAAATTGAAATTAATAAAATAATTTTATTTTCAATGACATCAAAAAGAGTAAAATACTTGGGAATAAATTTAGTAAAAGTAGTACATGGCTTACATACTGAAACTATAAAAAAAATTAGAGAAGACCTAACAAATTAAAAAATACACACGATCGTGAATTGGAAGGCTTAACATTGTCAAGATGGCAATGCTCTTATAAACTGATCTATAGATACAGTGTAATCTCCATTAAAATCTGAGCTATCATTATAGAAGAAATTGGCAAGTTGATTCTAAAATTCATTTGGCAATGCAAGGGATCCCAAATAGCCAAAATAATCTTGAAGAAGAACTAAATCGGAAGACACTTCCCAAAACCTACTACAGAGCTACAGCAATCAACTCTGTGTTGTGCTGACAGAGGATAAACATATTGATCAATGGAAGAGAATCCAGAGTCTACAAATAAACTCTTACATTTATGGTCCGTTGATGTTAGACAAGGGTTGGAAGACAATTCAATGGGGGAGAGGATGGTCTTATGATGCTAGGACAACAAAATATCCACATGCAGGACAACGAAATTGGACCCCTACTCACACCCTTTATAAAAATTTACTCAAAATAGATCAGGTCAAAAATAGAGAACTAAGGTCTAAAAATAAGAACTAAAACCATAAAACTCTTAGAAGGAAACTTAGACATAAATCTTTGTGACCTTGGATCAGGCAATGAATGGATTCTTAAACATTATACCTAAAGCATAAGAACCAAAGATAAAGGTAGACAAATTGAATGGTTTCAAAATTTAAAACTTCTGTGCTTCAAAGGATTCTGCCAAGAAAGTGAAAAGAATCCACAGAGTAAGAAATATTTGCAAATCATATATCTGGTAAGGGTAGGATAAGGGTAAGGGTATCTAGTCTCCAGAATAGACAGTATAAGGAACTCTTACAACTCAACAATAGATGAACAAATCACTCAAGTTTAAAAATGAGCAAAGGCTTGGAATAGCCATTCCTTCAAAAGATCTACAAATAGCCAGTAAGCATATCAAAAAATGATCATCATCAGTTGTTAGGAAAACAGATCAAAATTTTATAATATAGCCCTTTGTACCTACTAGATGGCTATAATATGAAAATGGACAACATAAGTGTTGGTAAGACTGTCAGAATGTGATGTAATTGGGTGAGCTGATGAGCACTGGGTGTTATATGCAACTGTTGAATTGTTGCAACTGATGAATTGTTGAACTCTACACCTGAAACTAATGATATACTATATGCTGAATTTAAATTTAAAAAAGAACACCAAGGGATGCCTGGATGGCTCAGTGGTCAAGTGCCTGCCTTTGGCTCAGGTTGTGATTCTGGGGTCCTGGGATTGAGTCCTGCATTGGGCTCCCTGCGGGGAACCTGCTTCTCCCTCTGCCTAGGTCTCTGCCTCTCTGTCTCTCTCATAAGAGAAAAAAAAATCTTTAAAAAATGAAAATTAAAAAAAGAACATCAGAATGTACAATGGTATAGCTACTTTGAAAAATAGTTTGGCTATATATTTGTTTCCTATTGTTACTATAAAAAAATACCACAAATTTAGTGGCTTAAAACAACACATTCTCTTACAGTTCTGGGGGGTCAGAAATTCATGATCAGCTTCACTAAAGGAAGGGCTGGCTCTTCCTGGAGGCTCTGAGGGAAGAATCAGTCTTCTAGCCTTGTTCAGCTTCTAGCGGGGCCACCTCCATTCCTTGGCTTGTGACCCCCTCCCTCCATCTTCAAAGCACAACACGTTAATCTCTGCTTCTGTTGTCCTATAACCTGCTCTAACTTGTCCTTCACGCTTATAAGGACCAATGTGATTGGTCCCATCCAGCTAATCCAGGATAATCTCCCCATCTCAAGATCCTTAATTTAATCACACCTACAAAGTCCCCTTTGTCCTACAAAGTAACATTTACAGGCTCTTGGGATTAGGAGATGGAGGTTTTGATGGAGGGAGTAGGGTGGGGCACTATTCAGTTTACCAAAGGTAGTTCCTCATAGAGTTAAACAGAATGATCATAGGACCCAGTAATTCTACTCCTAGGTATACTCAGGAGAATTGAAAACATGTCCACACAAATACTTGTGTACAAAGCAGCATTATTCATAATTGCCAAAAAGAGGAAACACAAATGTCCACCAACTAATGAATAGCTAAACAAAACATGGTATATCTATACAATCAGCTATAAAAGGAATAAAATACTGACGCATGCAACAACATGGATGAAACTTGAAAACGTTAAACTGAGTGAAAGAAGCCACGTATGGCAATTCAGAGAATGCTTACAGCCATTCCATTTGATGGCAGCTACTATGTCAATGGATCCACTTGCCCAGATTGAACTCATCTCTGCCCCATAAGAGTTCTAATCCCAAGGGTGCAATGATGGTTAAGGTGGAACATAGGTGGGGATGGATCATCAAAGACACGTAGAAACAAGGCTAGTGGAGTCTAAGAGAAGAAACTTCCCCATCAGAGCATTCCAGAAAGGATTTTCAAAAACAATATTGGCCTGCAAGTCAACCCAGAATTTGTACTGAATGAGGCTGAGGTGTATGGGGAATGGAAGACAGAAGACAGCATTCCGATCCTAGGCAAGCCTTTATATATTGAGTGACTAGATGATTCTGAGAGAGAACCTTCCTAAGCCCTCATTTCCTATTTCTGGCCAAGTGGTGGCAAGTGAATTTCCATTAGAAACATCATCTTGCCTACCCCACCCTGCTCAGAACATAGATCCCAAACTCACAGTCACAAAGGTAACAGCCCTTAGCTTTCTGAAAACATCAGCTTAGTTCTAACCATGAACTCTCTATTCCTCTCCTTAAAGACCCTCAATGAGAACTTGCAAGTTCTGAATCTATGAAACATCTTCAAGCCAGAGAAACTAGCTAAGGACGTATTTCATACACAACTCTCATGAACACCACATTCCCAGTGTACCCCTTTAGTTGGTTGTTCAGAAGCTGGATCAGTGGAGAAATTGGCGATATTTCTTCTCTTTAAGGCCTGCTCATCTTTCTTGGCCTTCCGGAGTTCCAGGCTGACTGCTATCCTCTGTTGCCGCCTCATCTAGTGAGGAAAAGAAAGAATTGAAGCCCTTAGAGTAGGGAAGTTAAGTTGTCACCACATTTAGCTCTTAGAACATGCTTCAAAGCATCAGATTCCACTTTTACAGTTGCAACAGGCTGGAAGAGTTAAGATCACACAGTAAATAGTCTCAGCATGGTTTACCTCCTCTGCTTTCTCCCACTATACCACATCCAGAAAAATAGTCAACCTTCTGCACAAAGTGAAGGAAGTCTATCTACAATCTTGGCAGGCTAGGACTCTCTCAGCTGGAAAGCCATGTGAGCAAAGCATCCCATTGCCCCAAGTCTGAACACATTTTCATCAATGCTGATTAGTCCCTGAAGAGCAGGTGGGCCTCCCGACCGTGGGGATCCAGGCAGGGCTGGGAACTGGGATGTCACAACCCACATGTCCCCTGACCATTTCCACCATCCATCAACAGGTCATTCATCTAGTCTTGATTTAGTCCCAGGAGGTTTACTTGGATGCCAGACTGAGGGAGATGAAAATTAAAAACAAAACAATATACCCTTTTTTCTTATAACAGAAGAAACCCATAGACTTTATAGTATTGGGAGTCCTTGGGAGAAATGATTTATCTTTTAGATCTCCATTTTGGTATATTTGCTTTGTCATCCCCATGTCCTGATCCTCCATTCCATTTTTTTTTTAATGGAGGGAGAGAGAGAGCACATGAGCATGCATGCACACAAGCAAGGGAGGGGCAGAAGGAGAGGGGAGAAAGAATCATAGGCAAGCTCCACCCTCAGTGCAGAGCCATCAGGCTCACTACCCTGAGATCATGATTGGAGCCAAAAGAAAGAGTCGGACTCTTAACCAACTGAGCCACCCAGGCACCCCTGCTCCATTCCATTTATGATGCATCTCAACCATGAGATTTTCACTGCACTGCTCCTCCAGAGAGTGAAGCAGTGGCTGGGTACTCACAGACACATCTTTGCCTCGGTACTTAAATTTTCTCAGCCTCTCTTCTGGAGCATGTAAAGTCGGCATATTGACTCGAAGTGGTAAGCCACCTGGAGGTAAAGCAATTGCCAGGAGATTGTCAGCACCCAATGTGTGGGTTTCTAGGTCATAGCTATCCTTGCTCTAAGCCCTGGAAGAGCTCACAGTGGATGGGAGGGCAGACTCAGGATGTCAGCCTCCCCAGGCATCACCACCCGGGCTCAGTAGGCAATGAGCACCACGGAAGCCAGAGGAGATCGGCTGTGGGCTATAGCAGTGAGGGATACCTTTTGGAGGCACTTCATCTTGAACTGGGCCTTTGATGGCTATGGTAGGCTGGAAGGGAAGTATAGAACCCTCTCATGTGGCTATATCCATGTAGTTCTGTACGAAATGTCTGTGTAGGAACTGGTACCCAACCAGGACAGGAAGTTGACCCTCTTCTCCCATACCCAGTCCACCAACCCTTAGGTCACAATGATCTCAAGCATAATCTGCTCCTTCTAATTCTTTGGTTGATTGCCTCCACCCTGGACCAGGCCACCATCATCTTCCAGCTACACAATGGCAATCGCCTCCCACCTCTTCCCCCCACCTCTACCATTGCTGTATTCCAATCTGTTCTCCACACAGAGGCCGCGTGATCTCTTAAAGGTAATTTCCCCTGCTTCAAAACTCTCTAGTGGCCGCCCACTGAATTCAGAAGAAAACTCAGACTCTCTAGGATGCCCACTTTGTGTGAGCTGGGCCCAGCCTTCTTCACCTGCAGGAACATTTTGAATTCCTATCTAAGAATCTAAGTATCTTCCCAGTCGGTTTTATATTCTCCATAGCTTTTACCACCACCCCAAATTTTCTTGGTTGTGCATCTTTCTCCCTCTCCTCCCAATGACAACGGGGTCATATGTGTCTTAGGTAAGATTCCTCAGCCCTTTCATCATGCATAACAAATAGTAAGTAGGTACTCAGATATTTGTTGGATGAGGGTGGTGGGTGATAGGTCACAAAGGGAACCGATCCCTAATCAGAGGAGGTTATTCAAATCAGGCCACATTTTAACTTTCTCCAAGGCAGTGGGCAATGACGTTTCTTGCAAGTATGCAATGAATATCCATCTGTTTCCAAGTACATGGGATGAGCCAAACTACATTGCAGAGAAGGAAACACTGGATAAAGAGGACCAGAGTCTATGGACTCTAGTCTTGAAGATAGAACAGCTGGGAATAATTTTGTTAGGAAAGACTAATTTAGACACAGCAATTTGGATGAGACAGTTTAAACACAGAATTCCAGAAGTAGAGAGCCAAGACTGAGGTCTTAAGAAGAGAGAGAGACTGTGTGAGAATAGAATAATAACTCAGTTTTGGTGACACTCCTTACTATGGCCCAAAAGAAAGAACCACCAGCAAGGGACCAGGAAAAATAAAGGAATTTGAGTCAAAAGAATGATGGTGTCCGAGGCATTTGCAGTAATAGCAGATACCAGGCCATGGACAAGTCCCTAAACAAAGTGCTGCCAGTGGACTAAGCCTCAGAGTAGAGGCACAAGAAGCTCAGACTAGAGAAGAACTATGTCCTATACTTCCATCTACCTTTAAGTAGCCTCAAATTCTGCTCCATAAGGAAGAAGAGTTGCTTTTTAGGACCAAAAGGTAAATCAGACACTCCTTTTTAATTTTTTTTTAAGTAGGCTCCACACTCAATATAGGACTTAAACTCACAACAATGAGATTAAGAGTTGCAAGTTCTACTAAACCAGCCAGCTGTCCCCAGAACATCCTTTAAAACACCTTCTCAAAAGAGTTTTCTAGTTGCTATGATAGCCAGGGTCGAGATTATCAGCTGGAAACAGATTTAGGTCGGATGTAGGCACTATACCCTACATCTCCAACAGATAAGACACAAGATGGCATTTTCAAAATCTAGAGTAGAGTAGTATTAGGGCTCTCCAGTTCAGGGAGCAATGGGCAAAATACATTTATCACATGCCAGGAATGTCAGACACTTGGAATTAAATGAAGCAACATTAATAGTAAGGTAGAGATGGGGCTCCTAGGTGACTCAGTCAGTTAAATTTCCAACTCTTGATTTCAGCTCAGGTCTTGATCTGAAGATCATGAGATTAAGCCCCACATCAGGCTCTGCTCAGGAGGGAGTCTACTTGAGATTCTCTCTCTCCCCCACTCCAATTGCACAGGCTCTCTCTTGAGCTATCTAAAATAAAATTGAAAAAAAAAATAGTCGGGTAGAGATAGCCCCATTTTACTGGTAGGGAAACCACCTCAGATGTCACTTCCCACAGAAGCCCAGAGTGCCCACAGCTGTTAAGCTTCAGAGCCAGGACGTCAGCCTAGATCTGACTCCCGCATCCATGCTTTGGATCACTAAGCTTTGCTGCCAACAGTCTGTAAGGAGTTCTGATGAGGAAAACAAGTCACCACCATTGGTGGCACTTAACACACGTGGGGATGTTGGAAAATAGGAAAGCATGTGTTTCCAGCAAGGGAGGCCACTTCTGAAACATTGCTACACGTTGCCACTTCATTGCTATCTCTCTCCCCCACTGTCTGGGGCCTGACCAGCTGGGTCCATGAGATCCTCTGAATGTGCCTAAGTTTGAACGAAAGGTTCTTGTGTCTGGGTAGACCCGAGACAGTGTCTGGTTCCAGGACTATTCCACAGGAACCGTTCATCCTCTGCCACAGCCCAGAACGTGTGGCCATTAAGGAACCTTGGAAGTAAGTCAGGGGTTCAGATGTTAGCCAACTTCCTTCAAATGTTCACTAAAGGCCAGTATGGCACAAGCAGAAAAGCTCAACTTCAGATAGAACAGGATAGACCCCCTTTTCCCACTGGAGGGGGTCATGAAGAACAGTTTGAAAGTCACAGATTTGGGGCCACCTGGTTTGCTGAGACAGTTAAGCATCTGCCTTTGACTCAGGTCATGATATCAGGGCCTGGGATCAAGTCCCGAATAAGGCTCCCTACTCTGCAGGAAGTCTGCTCCTCTCTCTCCTTCTGCCTACTGCTCCCCCTGTGCTCTCTTTCATTCTGTCAGATAAATGAAATCTTTAAAAAGAAAAAAAAAAGTCACGAATTAACCAAACCACTCATTTGGGGACAGTCTGCAAAACCAACTGCAAAGCGAATTCTTTCACAAGTTTCTCTAGTCACAGCTCAAAGTGTGCTTCCTTCCCCTCACATTGCTATTTGTGGCATCCAGGAGAGCCACTATCCTGCCACCCTTTAGCAGTGGCATGAAAGAGCCAAGCTGGAGGCTTTGAGTTGGGTACACGATCAAAGTCATAACCTTTTGTCATTGGTTCCCAGAGATTGAGATCCAAAGAAAGCCAAATTGGATATTTAGGCAAACATCACCAACATCAGGGGATTCACACACACACTCACACACACCAAGGCTCAGGCCAGTTCTGCTGCTCCCCGCACACTAGGAGGCTCCCACCCTGGGTGTCAGGTGGCAGAGGCCCTGCCAAGGGACCCTGGCTGTGCTCACAGTCTTCCAGGATACTGAGCTGCTCTTGACCTTTCATTCCTTTTGGACGCAGGGAAACTGGGGACTCCTAAGTCTTATTCATGGCACTGAGTCACCTCCTCTGGTTGGAGCACTACAGGCCATTTTTAAAATACTTTTCTAGATCTAGCCAAGCTTTGACTTTTCACATCTTTCAAGAACTGAGAACTGGTTTAAATTAAGATCAAGATCATCCAAGAGTTGGCTTCTAGGAAGGAGTATTTCTCTGATTTTACATTAACACACTCTCATGGTATAGACGATTTAATACCTCAGAAATGTATTGAGCATTAACTCTCATAACCTAGTTAGCTTCTAAAAACTCACACACATGCTGAGCAGCTAATTATAGAAGGGGAGTTTCATAGACACGATTTGGGCACACGTTTCTCCACTTGCCTGTACTATGGACTTTTTTCCTTTTCTAAGATTTAAGTAATCTCTATGCCCAACGTGGGGCTCAAACTCATGACCCCCGAGATCAAGAGTCACATGCTCTACACACTGCACTAAATAGGTGCCCCAACTCTGGACATCTTTTGATGTCTGTATGTTCAGATCTACATCACTAACAACCACTTCTTCAAACTCAGTGGGTTTTTTTGTTTTTTGGGGGTTTTTTAGTGGGATTTAAACTAAAACTACACATGGGGTTAGAGCGAGGGTCATTCCTTGGGAAGACCCACTGACCTCAGCCCCAGTGTAGCAGGCACAGCTGAGGCAAGAGTACAGGGATGAAGAAGCAGCCATGGGAGTGTGCACACCTAGGGGGAGGGACCCCACCTTGGCATTCACGGGGCTTTACCAACATGGACAAGGCATGTCCAGACAGAGTGTGATGCAGGAGACACCCAGTGAGGTATCCCTCCAGGGCTCACCCTAGCCCAGAGAGGAGGCAGAGGTCACAGCAAGAAAGGAGGCAGGAGACCAGGCCCTCTTTCCAGTGATCCTACCTCAGGGCTTGGGAGTGCTCTGGAAGTGGATAGAATCACCTGGGGTTGATTCTCAAGGGTGAATATGTCCCAGGAGATATTTCAGGGCGAGGGAACACAGGCAAAGGCACAGACACCTGTGTGTCTCTAGGCTTCCCTGTACCTGTCAGCTCCCATCTGGGCTCTGCAGAGTAAACGGACACCCAGCAATTGCCACATCCTCCTTACCCACCCAGAAAACAAGCCAAGCACTACTTAGCACAATTTCCATAAACCAACCCTGAGCTCAACATGGAGAGACCCAGCCTAGGCCTTCTGGGGATCGTCCCAGTGAGCAGGCCACTGGCTTTTCTGGGGGGGCAAGACTGTAGCAGCCAAACCCAATCCCCAAGCAAGAGCTAGGTGTCCCGTCAATACCCAGACAGAGGCCTCTGGGAGGACACGGCCACACCGGGAGCTCTTGACACCCACCCACTCATCACTCACCCACAAGAGAGCCACAGCCTCCAGCCACCCCCCAGCCACCCTGGCAGCCCTTAAATGCCCTCAGAAGGCAGCAGGTGTTTGGGGGCATTTGGCCCTTCCCCCAGGGTTGGTCTCTGACCTAAGTCAATGGATCTTAGCTCTGGATGCACATTGGAAGCACCTGGGGAGCTCTGAGCAGCCTACCACCTGGGCCCCAGCCCCGAGGTCGATTGAGTTGGTCTAGGGGGAGGCCTGGATCTCCAGGTGCTTCTCATGTCCCAGTGAGGCACAGACAGGAGTGGGGGAGCATCACCCTCCAGGAAGGGGTTTGCATTCTGGGCGTTTAAGGCTTCTGGGATCCAGCTAGATTGGCCCCTCCTAAAATTGGAGTATTAGGCTTAACGCTGCTGAGGAACAGTTAACAAATGTTTATTCTTAAGGCAGGCTTTGGATCAAAATGGAAATTGGAACAAAATTTCACATATTTATTCAACTGTGGCACCTGGCTGGTTCCGGAAGTAGAGCTGGATATCCAACTCTTTTTTTTTTTTTTTTAAAGGCAATTGTTAGAAGGCTGGGGAGCCAGGTTTAAATTTTTTATTTATTTATGATAGTCACAGAGAGAGAGAGAGAGAGAGGCAGAGACACAGGCAGAGGGAGAAGCAGGCTCCATGCACCGGGAGCCCGATGTGGGATTCGATCCCGGGTCTCCAGGATCGCGCCCTGGGCCAAAGGCAGGCGTCAAACCACTGTGCCACCCAGGGATCCCCTGGATATCCAACTCTTGATTTCAGAGTTGTGAGTTCAAGCCCCACACTGGGCATGGAGCCTCCTTTAAAAAAAAATATTTGGGGGGATCCCTGGGTGGCACAGCGGTTTGGCGCCTGCCTTTGGCCCAGGGCGCGATCCTGGAGACCCAGGATCGAATCCCACGTCAGGCTCCTGGTGCATGGAGCCTGTTTCTCCCTCTGCCTATGTCTCTGCCTCTCTTTCTCTCTGTGTGTGACTATCATAAAAAAATTAAAAAAATAAAAATGAGCCACCCAGGGATCCCCAAATAAAATCTTTAAAAAAATTTTAAGGGGCATATGCTTCTAGAAACTTTGGGGTGTCTGCCTGGCTTAGTCAGTGGAGCATGCCATTCTTGATCTCAGGCTTGTAGGCTTGAGCTTCACGTTAGGTGTAGAGATTACTTTAAAATGAAATCTTTTTTAAAAACCCAAATATTTATGGAGTCCTCATTGTGTGCCAGGCCCTGACACACAACAGTGAATAAGATGACCTGGTTCCCACCCTCCCATCAGAAGCAGAGATGGGCCCTCCCAGCAGAGGCAGAGCAGGACCACAATTGGGACAACACAGGCAAGGGAGGTCAGGGAGGGCTTCCAGGAGGAGGTGGTGCCAGAACCAAATCCTCAGGAAAAGCAGGGATTAGCAGGTAAAAAACTATGAGAAAAATGCTCCAAGCTGAGGGAACAGCATAGGAAAAGGCACTGAGGCAAGAAAAATGGCCATGGTTCTCCCGGGAACAGAAACCATTCAGGATTGCCAGAGGGACAACAGGATCAGGTGCTAGGCAAAGGTGACCTGGTATACAGGGGAGGGGGCAGTGGGAGCCATCCACCCTGGTCCAGGCAGTAAGGGGTTACACTGTCTGTAGGGGATGTTAAACCAATGATAAAACCAACTACAAGTCTGGTGCTTTTTATCATCATGAGCCAGGAATTCTGAACAGTGTCAGTGAGCTTCACCACCTCATTACTCACTTTGAAAGCGTTTGAGTCTGGGGAGGGCAGTGGGGAGACGACCCCCAAGGCTTCAATAGTGCTATTTGCATGGCTTTTGCTTTTTTATTATGGAAAGTTCCAAATCTGTAAAAATAAAAAAAACACTACAAACAAATCCTCAAGTACTGGTCACCCAGGTTCCATAATTACCAACACCATCTTAATTTTTCTCCCACCACCTTTTCTTTTTTTTTTTTCCCCACCACCTTTTCAACTTTGAATGTATCAATATTTGTTGGTGTGTGTGGGTTTTATTTTATTTTATTTATTTATTTGAGAGGAAGAGAGAGAAAGAAAAAGAGAGATTGAGAGTACAGGCTCATGAGCAGGGGGAGGGATAGGAGATGGAGGGGAAGAGGGAAAGGAAGAAGCAGACTCCCCGCTGAGGCTCCCTTTCCCAGGACCCTGAGATTGTGACCTGAGCCAAAGTCAGATGCTTAACAGACTGAGCCACCCAGGCGCTCCTATTTGTTGGTGTGTTTTAAAGGAAATAGAATTATATCAGTTCACCCATAAATATTCAGAATGAATCTGTAACACATAAAGATGAAAAACTAAAACCAAAATACCACAATCCCTCCTCACGAAATCCACAATCCTTTTAGTGTGTCATTTCAGAATATTTAGGATAGCCTTGGGGAGGTGAGAGGCAGATTCTCTCCAGGACAGGGCCAGAGGGAAGAGGGGCAGGCAGGGGGTGGGGGTGGTTGGTGGCACCCTGGTTCCTGGAGGGGAGGAAGGGGGAAAAGCCAGGCTCTGAGTGAGTGAAGCATGGAGTTTCAGGGTTGGACGCTCTCATTCAGGTGCCTGGAGGACATTGAGGTGGGGATGCAGTAAAAGCCAGTCTGTTCAATGCTGGGGCAGGACTCGGTGACCCACTGGGTGTGGTGGTGGGTAACAATGACAAAGACACATAAACTGGTGCTATAGTTTCAAACCGAGGTGGCTGATGAGTGGTGATACCAGAAGAGAGGGCATTCAGGATGACATATAGGAGGCCTGAATTTGTGGGGTCAAGGCTATCAGAGGGACTGGCCCAGGCCCCCTGCTCTGCTCCTTATCATCTCTGTCCCCTCTTTGGTTGTGCCCCTTCCCCTTCAGGCTTCCCAATCACACAGCTTAGAGGGATCCCTTTAACATGGATCTCAGGTTATACCCCTTTGCTGCTCAAATACTTCAGCATGCTCCAACATGCCTACAATCACCTACGAGGCCCTCTGTGCACTGCCTTACCCCCCCATCCTGTTCCTTCTAGCCTCACTCCCACTCTCACTTCCAGCCACCCCACCCTCCTCATTGCCCCTCAAAGGCATCAGGTCCATGCTGGCCTCAGGGCCTTTGCACCTGCTGTTCCTGATGCCTCCCTCACTTCTTTCAGGTCTTAGTTTTTAGAGACCATTCCTGGTCACCCTAAAATCAAACCTCACCCTGACTTTGACCTCCACCTTGCATTCCTGTCCAACTGCCTAGCAGTACTTGTTAAGATTTGAAATGCAGAACATTTACTTGCTTATTTCCCATCTCCTGCTCTACCACCAACCCCCACAGAACTATGTCAGCTCTATGAGGGTGGGGGTGTTGCCTGTTTTACTCACTGCTTTATCTCCAATGCCAGGAAGAATCATTGCTCATTATATTGTTTGAATGCATAAGTGGGCACACTGGCCAAAGCCAGGCTTTCCCTCTACCCCCACTGCATTATAAGTGTCCCTCCTCCAACACCCACAATGTACCCAGGATGTACAATGGGCATGCTCAGTAACCTTCCCAAGCCAAGCATCGAACTGGTGTTCTTTGAATAAACCTAATCAGCGTGCACAGGAGGGCCTTCAGGTGCTACGTAAAGAACTTAGAGAAGCAGGAGGAAAAGCACTTTGGATGGAACCCAGGTGCTCAAATGGAAGTCATTTCATCCTCGCCTACACCTGAGCCCTGATCATGAGTAAAGGCCACACCATCCACCCGGTGGGGAGCCCACTCCCCATCTCCTTCCTCCCTCAGCTTCACCCTCCACTGAGCCTCAAACTCTGTTCTGCTGACCTTCAAAGGCCACTTGCTCGCTGGTCAGGTGACACTGTCCTGTAACACCCGTCCGACAAACTCTTAAGTTAAATTTTCAAGAAGGAATTAGATGGATGGGTTTACTTACCTGGTTTGTTTAAGTAAACCTTAAGTGCCTCGACTCCTCTGATGTAGTAGGAATTACCAATCCTGTTTCCCGGGGCAGGAAACTGAGGCTGCCGACATTAACATGACGTGCCTGGGGTTACATGATGGAGGAAAACCGGGTCTGTGTGGTCCCATCTTTGCCTCTGCTCTGGGCTGTGCTGGGATGGTGCCTGATTTCCTTCCTAACCCCCCCTCCCCCCTCCCTCCCCTCTTCCTTCTTTTATGGTGGTAACATACAACATAAAACTGACCATTTTAATCACTTGTGAATATACAGTTCAGTGCATGCAGTACATTCACGTTGCTGTGCACCTGTCCCCACCATCCATCTCCAGAACTTTTTCAACTCCCACACTGAAAGTCTGTCCCCATCAAACACTAATTCCTCAACCCCCTCCTCCCCCGCCTCCCATCCCCCTGGACGCTCAACCTTCTACTTTCTGTTCCTATGAGTTTGAGTCCTCTAGGGACCTGATGGAAGTGGAATCATACGGTATTTGTCATTTTTGTGACTGGCTTAGTTACACTGAGCATCAAGCCCCATCCGTGTTGTAGCAGGTGTCAGAATGTCCTTCCTTCTGACTTCTTTCTTTGAAACAGGAATGCATTTTTTTATGTTGTTGTAGTTAACATTGTTATTCATGGTGGCATCCCAAGTGCAGGGGACAGGGCCGATATCCTCCCAGGCAGGGAGGAGTATTTATCATTGACTTTACCTATAATGGCCAGTGCAGAGGATCCCTGAGTGGCTCAGCGGTTTGGCGCCTGCCTTCAGCTCGGGGCATGATCCTGGAGACCCGGGACCACGTCGGGCTTCCTGCATGGAGCCTGTTTCTCCCTCTGCTTCTCTCTCTCTCTCTGTCTCTCATGAATAAATAAATAAAATCTTTAAAAAAAATAATGGCCAGTGCAGGGTGGTAATAAAAGCAGACTGGTTTCTAGTCACTTTTCATTATTGTTTCAAATCCTCAACAGTCAATGTACTGCCTTGTTCTCCTATTCTTGGCCAACTACTCCCACCATCCCCCCAACTTGGTACATCACGGATTATTTATAAATGTCTATTCATCATATTATGATATAAAAAGAGTTTAAGAAAAAGAACCCTGGAATTGGAAAGCTGATATAACAATTCCTCAGGGGGTTCAGGAAAAGTTCTGTTTGAGGTCAGCCTTTGGGAATCTGCTGGCTCCTGACAAATGCAGCCTTCGACTTGCTTGGCCTCTGCATGTGAGAGCGTGTGTGTGCCTGTGTGTACGTGGACACACACATGTGTCATAAAGTCCCTGAGGTCTAGAGAGACTTTAACTTCCCAGGATGATGACCCTTATGGAGCTAATTTTAGATTCTTGGTAGATGCTATTTGGCCCAGAAGCAGGAGATAAGGAAAGGGGATGTTAAGGAAAGTGAAAGGCAGGGTGGGAAGACAGCAAAAGAAAACCAAAGGCTTATTATTCATCTGTCTGCGAGCTCTCTGGTAAAATCAGAACCTGAATTCCTCAGTGCTATAGTTACTTCCTAAAAGCATGTTCTATTTATTTAGTGGCCTGGTCCAGCCCCACTGCTCCCAAGTCTCCTCATCTGCCTGATTACCCTAAGCATTTTCATTTCTGGGAGGATGGGAGCAGTCTACAGATGTTCCTCCTCTCTGGGCCTCTGAATAGGAGAGGGACAGATCACACCCAGAGCCCACGGTCACGTGTGGCTTTCATCTGAAGCTCACGTGACTAAGGAGCTGGGCCATGGACAAGGCTGTGTAGGGACCAGCTAATTGGCATCCATTCTGTGCTGGCTCCGCAAGGTGCAGGAGTGGATCAGACAGGGTCCCTGCTGCCAAGGAACTTAGAACTCACCTGTCATCACTTGAGCACCTGGGCTCTGATAATCACGAGATCTTCCTCTCTGCATTAGTATCTCATCTTGTAACAACTTAGTGAGGTGGATATTATTATGATCCCAGATAGGGAAGAGAGGTAGGTATTTAAAGACAGCACTGTGTGTCCAGTGCAGTGCTTCCACTCCCTGTGATGGCTCCATGAAAGACATGTGGAGGACATGTTCTCCTCACAGAGTACTGGAATATAAGGTCAAGGTTCATCCAACCCAGTCCCTGGCTCCAGAAGGAGCACCTGCTAAGTGGACAGATGGATGAGTGAATGGATAGATGATGGATGGATGGATGGATGGATGGATGGATAATGATGGATGGATAATGAATAAATGGATGATGGTTGGTGAGTAGATGATGGTAGATGATGATGAATGATGGATGGATGGATGAGTAGATGATGGATAATGGATGAATGATGGATGGACAGATGATGGATGGATGAATAGATGATGGATTATGGATGAATGGATGGATGGATGGATGATAGATAATGATGGATGGATAAATGATAGATGAATGAATGAGCGGATGATGGATGATGGATGAATGGATAATGATGGATGGATGGATGATGAATAGATGAATGAGTGGATGATGGATGACACATGGATGATGGATGATAAATAGATGGATGGATGGATGGATGGATGAGAGATTATCCAGCTGAATTGGGGTTTGAATCCACCTGGGCTTTTCAGACACTGGGCTTTATTCAACCTTGGGAGACTCACAGAAAGTAGAGACTCTTTCTTTTGGAAAAATAAGAATAAATGCTTCATGATAAAGAGGTGTGATGCCACGGGCATGAAAAGTTGGAAATATTTTTAGATATTTTTGAAATAATAAAATAAAAATGGTACTTCAGTGCCAAATAAAATCAAATTGAGATATAAGTCTAAGCGCAATATGAAAAAGAAAGAAATTCAGCTGGAGAAATTGATTTCCAGCAGCTTTGACCCTCATATTTCTGGGATCCCATGAAATTCACCATTAATGAAGAAATCTCCAGTTGGCTTGGAATTGGAGAAATCCTTGTCCAGGTCCTGGGTTGTCTCTGCCTCAGCAGGAAAGCACTGTGTTCAGAAGAGCCCGTCTTAGGCCCTCTCTTTCAGAGCCTGCAAGGAAGATTCCAGCAGTGGCCTGCTGGGGCTCACCCTTCCCTGAGATGACCCTATAGGATTCCAAGGGTCTCTGGGGCAAGAGGCTATTTCTGGGCCCCAGGCTCTGTATCCATGTTTGGTCTTCAAGGAGCACATTGTGAACTTTCCTCCACCTGCCAAGGCTTCTTCCCACAGCTCTCCTGGGAGGACACTGATCCCCTTTCCTCCAAGATGGCAAACAACAGCTGAGAATGTAGCTTCTGGACCTTACCAGGAAGTGCCCTGCAACCACCACCCTGGGGCACAAAAATGAAGGGAGCCTCTTGAGACAAATCGATCAATGTTTGTTTCTTTTTCTTTCCCCTAAAGAAATAATTCCAGATCCTGAAAACAGTCCTTCTCATTGAAAACACTTTAGACAACAATGATATCTTTAAAGAAGGTTTAACTTGGGGCACCTGGGTGGCCTGGTCAGTTAAGTGGCTGCCTTCAGCTCAGGTCATGATCTCAGATTCCTGAGATTGAGCCCTGTGTCAGGCTCCCTGCTCAGTGGGGAGTCTTCTTCTCCCTCTGCCCCCTCCCTCTACTCATGCACTCTCTCTCTCTCTCTCTCTCTCTCTCTTTCTTTCTCTTTCTCTCGTTCTCTCACGCTCTCTCATTTTCAAATGTAAATGAAATCTTTAAAGAAGTTTAACAAAAAAATCACCTGAAATTCCACCACCCAGAGCTAGTAAGTTTAACTGAGCATCCTTTCAGACAAGCTCCTGGCACATCTGTTCACACGGTGCCATTTTGCAAAAATGGCTTCAAGCTCTTCTATAATCTTTCTTAAAACAAACAAAAAAAATCCCAGGGGTATGCAGTGGGCTTTGTTGAATGCCAGTAAATATGAATTCACATTGTCAGTTTAAAAAATATTCATTGTACTTTATATTTATATTATATTATTTGTTATTATTTATATTTATTCTATCAACTAATTCCCTGTGGATGGACATTTAAGTTGTTTCCAACATTTTGTGGGGGGCCACCTCAAAGCT
Source organism: Nyctereutes procyonoides (assembly GCF_905146905.1). Lineage (NCBI taxonomy): Eukaryota > Metazoa > Chordata > Mammalia > Carnivora > Canidae > Nyctereutes > Nyctereutes procyonoides. The sequence goes on from NW_026575126.1 coordinate 67,835,496, forward strand.
GCCTGAGAAAGAGGAGAGAGAAGTAGGAAGGATGACCCTTGGGCTTCTAAAGAGGTTGACCAAGGGGCTGAAGCGGGATCCTGGGCAGTGCCTGGGGAGTGTGTAGCTCTGGGCCCAAGGCTAGAGGTAGGTGCCAGAAGCCTCAGGTTTGTCTCAGTGGCTTTTCCAGATCAGAGGGTTCCAGAGCCTGAATTACCCTAGGGGTGTGGGTCCAGCCCATCCCTATTCCACCAACCTAACAATAACCCACACACTCAAACTGTGAGGAATGTGGAGCTGGGACAGAGAAGTGGCAATGTGATGCCCCCTAGGGGGCAGAGATCAAGCTGCTAAGGACATAACCCTGCAGACACCTGCCGAAATCAGCTAAGGCACACGGAGGCATGATAAATATATTCCAGTTATGTTCCCTCCCTTCCCACCTCCAGCCCCAAACCAAGTCATCGGAACTCATGGCTCCAACTCTTGACCTGGCTCAGAGGAGCCCAACATGCTCTATGGAAGCATCCCAGGAAATAAGCATTAGTAGATAAAGGTGGAATTTCTTGGGGTCTCCATTCTGTGTCACTTGGGGAGACCCTTAGCAGGTAGGCAGTATGATCCCACTTAAAGCATTTTCAAGACAAACCACAGACTAAGAAAATTTTTACAAAGTACATATCCAGCAGTGGTTTTGTACCTAGAATATACAATTCTTGAAATTCAGCGTTTAAAAAAAAAAAAAAAAACACAACTACCTGATGAAAAAACACAGGCAAAAGATCTGAATGAACACCTCACCAAAGAAGACATGTGGGTGGCAAATGAACATGTGAAAAGATGCTCAACATCCTTAGTTGGGGGTAATTAGTGAAAAGTTTAAGAAAGCATTTTCAAAAAAAAAAATTGTTTTTTAATTAAAAAAAAAAAAGAAACATTTTCAAGTCCATAATCCCACTTGATTGTTCCATCAGTTCTGGGAGATTAGTAGTCATTTATTATTATTATTATTATTTTATTCCCATTTCATAGTGTAGAAATGGAGGCTTGTGGAGGTTAAGTCACTTGTCCAAAGGCAGAACTGTGACTCAAAGCCATGGAATTTTTTCCACTTGGGAGGTTCCTGTATTCTTTTTTTTTTTTTAAGATTTTATTTATTTATTCATTAGAGACACTGAGAGAGAGGCAGAGACATAGGCAGAGCAAGAATCAGGCTCCCCAGGGAGTGCCTGATGTGGGACTCGATCCCCAAACCCTGGGATCATGACCTGAGCCAAAGGCAGATACTCAACCACTAAGCCAGCCAGGTGCCCCAGGTTTCTGTATTCTAAGAACATTCTAGAAACAAGCACTTAGTATCCAGTTGGACAAGGCCACACTTCTCATTTTAAGCAAGGACAGAAGACCATGCCCCAAGCACATATCCCCGCCTACCACCACCATGGATAGACAGGCCAGCCTCATAAACAGGAGAGCCTAGCATAGGCCTGCCCCTCTAGGTGCAGGAAACGTACCAAGTGAGTGACTGTTGAATGTCCAACAGTAGGGGCTCTCATAGGCTGGAACCTACCCCTGTGGACCTTCTGCAGCTGGCCCTATGCTTCATAGAAAGGGATGCTGTTCCAAGAGCAACTGGTTTCCAGCCCAGGGCCTGGCACACACAGCAGGAAAGCTGTAGCTTTGGCTTCCTGGCCCTGGTTCTGGATGGGAGTCTGCTTTTCTTCAACATACCTTGACTGAGAACTCTGTTATAGCTGAGATTCTGGGTCCTAATCCTGGGAGTGGGGCACTGAGTGTTGGGGTCTCAGGCTGGCACAAGATTGACCAGATACCACTCCTCCACTTTTATCTTCTGTGTCTCCTGTGCCCTCTCCAGCGTTTCCTCCAGAGGCCAAGGGGCCACAGTGCAAAGCCCTCCAAGGCAGAAAAAGCATCTAGTTAATTGTCAATCAGTTGCCATAGTCTAGCAAAGAACTTAGTGCAGAGCTCATAGAACTGGGAAAAGGAAGGAAGGTGGGGGAGGGGTTGACACATAAGGGCCAGCAGCTCTATTTCCTAAGCCAGCTGTTTGCAGGCAGGGCCCAGTTCTCCATATATTTAAGTCCCGGTGTTTCTGGATGTAGATGAAATAATAATTCCCATCTCAACTACTATCTGAACACAGTCGTGTACTGTGTTCCCACCAGACAGTTCTGGCTTTCACTCATGCAACAGATATTTATTGACCATCTAATAGATACCAGGCACTTGATGTACATGAACTCACTTCATTCTTGGAACAAACCTAGCTGTTAAGTACCACTACCATCCCCATTTTACAGACAAGAAAAATGAAGCATGGAGAGCTCACTAGAGGGGCAGACTCAGAAAATCTGGTTTCAGAGTCCAGTGTTTGATCAACATGCTCTGCTTTCCAGGCCAACCCCAGCCCTTGCCATGCTTACATTCTACAAGGGAAAGAGCCCAGAGATCTAGTACATCCATAATGCACTGCTGAGAGTTGTAAGTGCTAGAAAGAAAAATAGAGTCACGTCGCAGACGCTGACTCACTGTGTGTCTTTGGGCAAATTGCTTCACCTCTCTGAGCACGTTTTCTCATCTGCTAAAATCAGGTCATTACTCATCGGCCCCACCCATCTACCCAGACCCTTGGAAAGATCCAAATGGAGCTAATGGACACGGGAACCCTTTGTTCTTATCAGTGTATCAATACCAATCCAGGACTCTAGGGATCCCCCCGCCCCGCCGGGGGATTTAAGTCAGCTTGCTCTTAGAGAAAGGCATAACTAAACATCCAGATATCTTTATGAGCCAGGTAATTCCAAGTCCAGGGCTATTCTTACTGTATTTTTTTTTAATTTTTTAATTTATTTATGATAGTCACAGAGAGAGAGGGAGAGGCAGAGACACAGGCAGAGGGAGAAGCAGGCTCCATGCACCGGGAGCCCGATGTGGGATTCGATCCCGGGTCTCCAGGATCGCGCCCTGGGCCAAAGGCAGGCGCCAAACCGCTGCGCCACCCAGGGATCCCTCTTACTGTATTTTTAAAAGCAGATAGCATTGTGTGTACCCACCTGCTCTTGGAAGATGATAGTTACCTGACACTTACTTTGAAGGCCTTCTCCTGGCCAAACACTCTTACAGAAATGGAACTTTCTGGAACACTGGCCACTAAAAACTCCCTGGTGAAAAGCTCAAGAGAGACAGAATGGCATGTGCTAGAGATCTTGTGTTTGCTCCCCATCCATTCCACCTTGTGCTATGTCCTGGGAGGCTGACCTCTACTCACTGCCTCCCCACGTCTCTGCTCTCTAGCCTCTGGTTGAGTGCGGCCATAGGAGATGTGAAGAAGAAATGGGTGAGTAGGTCAGGAGATTCAACCAAGCGCCTGGCCCCTGTGGGGTCTGGCTGGGCAGTAGCCAGGCCATCCCCATAAGGACTACACTCTTCCCACTTTTCCTACACTTTTCTGGGATGTGGTGGCTTCCTCACTGGCTCTCCACACCCCCCATCAGTTCTCCTTAACCTTGCCACCCCTACTTAAAAATCTCTCCTTTAAGCTCCAGACTGTGACCCCATGGGAGTGTGTTCTCTCCTACTGGGGCCCAGGCTGAATAATCTCCTGCCAGGGAACATTCCTTCCCAGAATCACTGTGAGCAGGGTCCTATTTCTTCTTGCTGACCCCTGCTTTCATCAGCCAGAGAATGAAGATCGTGTGGGAGTAACCTGGAAGTACCCTGGCTTTGGCTGGGACATTCTAAGGATGGACTCCAGGCCCCAGCTCCCCCTGCAGCCTCTCCTGGATAACTGTCTTCTAAGGACCCCCAGGAAGTGGGGTCTGGGAAGACCTCCTCTCCTGCTCTCCCCAGAGAAGCTCCACCTATATCTGTTGACAAATCAGACTTCTGCTGCTAAAAAAAAAATTAAAAAGAACCCTGTCAAGTGACCAGAATTTGGGGAGCAGCTGATTGGCAGGAATGGCACCTCAGCAGCATTGACCTTAGCCATGCTTGGAGGCATTTCAACCAAACTCTTATTTTACCTTTGGGGAAACTGAGTCCCTGCTTGAAAGAAGTGTGGTCCATCCTCAGGTGTGAAGTATTCAGGCAGAGCAGGTGCTAGTGAAGATTCCATGTCATAATTGCTTATTTTTTTTAAAGAGTTTATTTATTTATTCATGAGGGACACAGAGGGAGGGAGAGAGAGAGAGAGAGAGAGAGAGAGAGGCAGAGACACAGGCAGAGGGAGAAGCAGGCTCCATGCAGGCAGCCTGATGCGGGACTCGATCCAAGGACTCCAGGATCACGCCCTGGGCTGAAGGCAGGCGCTAAACCGCTGAGCCACCCGGGCCTCCCTGTCATAATTGCTTATTGCTTAATAAGCTTATTGCTTATTATTACAATTCTTCATTGATAGATTCCAGTTTTCAGAAACACAATAATAATGCCACGGGGAGGGATCCCTGGGTGGCGCAGCGATTTAGCGCCTGCCTTTGGCCCAGGGCGCGATCCTGGAGACCCAGGATCGAATCCCACGTCGGGCTCCCGGTGCATGGAGCCTGTTTCTCCCTCTGCCTATGTCTCTGCCTCTCTCTCTTTCTGTGTGACTATCATAAATAAAAAAAAAAAAAATTTAAATTAAAAAAAAAAGAAAAAAAAATAATGCCACGGGGATCAGTTGATAAAAGGAAGCCTCTGCAAACATTAATATGTATTAAATCAAAAGTCCAGTGGTTATTATCTTGGTAAAGTAGCTGCTTCCCAGGCACAAACCCAGAGAGACAAAAAAGGAAATCAGCTCTGTGCTCACTGACCACTAAGATGGGTTCCTCTTTCCTTTAAGAGTGAATTAAGGCATCCATAACCTAAATATAAAATCTAAAACCATACAACTCTTAGAAGAAAATGAAGGAGCAAATCTTCATAACCTTGAATTTGGCAGTAGCTTCTTAAATGTGATGCCAAAAGCACAAGCAACAAAAGAAAAAAATAGATAGCTTAGACTTTGTTAAAATTAACTTTTGTGCATCAAAGGGCATTATGAAGAAATTGAAAAAGCCTACAGAATGGGAGAAAATATTTGTAAATCACGTATTTGATAAAGATCTAGTATCTAGGGGCTCTTGGGTGGCTCAATCAGTTAAGCATCTCACTCTTGATTTTGGTTCAGGTCATGATCTCAGAGTGGTGAGATCAAGACCCCTGTCAGGTTCCACACTGAGTGTGGAGCTTGCTTAAGATTTTCTCCCTTTCCTTCTGCCCACCCCCTCACTCTGACACACACACACTCTCTCTTAAAAAAAAAAATGATCTAGTATCTAAAATATATAAAGAACTCTTATGACTCTACAACAGAAAGACAAACACCCAATTAAAATATGGGCAAAGGACTTGGACAGACATTTTCCCAAAGATATGCAAATGACCACTAAGCACGTGAAAAGATGCTCAACATCATCAGTCATTAGAGAAATATAAAAACCGAAGTAAGATACCACTTCATACCCACTAGGATGACCATAATTTAAAACAAAACAAAAAGGAAAGTAACAAATGTTAATGAGGATCTGGAGAAATTGTGAAGCACTGGCAGGAAGGTAAAATGATGATTCAGTCGCTGTGGAAGCAGGTGCTTCCTCAAAAAACTGAACATAGGGGCCCCTGGGTGGCTTAGTCAGTTAAGCGTCTGGCTCTTGGCTTTGGCTCAGTTCGTGATCTCAGGGTTGTGGGATCTAGCCCAATGTCTGGCTCCCAACTCAGTATGGAGTAGGCTTGAGATTCTCTCTCCCTCTGCCCCTCCCCCCATTCATGCGCATGTGCAAGTTCTCTCTCTCTCTCTCTCTCTCTCTCTGAAAATAAATAAAATCTTAAAAAAAGAAAAAAAAACTTGAGCATAAAATTGCCAACTGATCTAGCAATTCCGTTCCTAGGTAAATATGAAAAAAAAATCTAAAACCAGAGCTCAAATAAACATAACCGTATGTTCATAGCAGTGCAATTTGCAATAGTCAAAAAGTGGGAATAACCTAAATGTCCACCAATGAGTGAGTGGATAGAATGTGGCAGATCCATACAACGGAATACTGTTCATCCATAAGAAGGAATGAGGTCCTGACACCTTCTATGACTTGGATGAACTTTGAAAACATGACGCTAAGTGAAAGAAGCTTGGCACAAAAGGTCACATGTCATACAATTCCATTCATATGAAACACCTACAGTAGGTAAAACCATAAAGATAGAAAACAGATTGGTGGTTGCCAGGCAAACATTCATATGAAACACCTACAGTAGGTAGAACCATAAAGATAGAAAACAGATTGGTGGTTGCCAGGCCTGAGGAGAAGCTGTCTAAGGGGTACCAGGTTTCCTTTCGGGCTGATGAAAATGTTTTGAAATTAGGTGGTTGTTGTATAACATTGTGAATGTAGTAAAAGCCATTGAGTTATTCACTTAAAATGGTTAATTGTATGTTAATTAAAAACAGTGGGAGGGGGTAGAGATAAGGGTGGAGGCAGAGCCAGGAAGAAAGTCCCCCAGGCAGTTTCTTCCTCCAGATCCAGAGGCCATCTCTGAGCTGGAGAAGGGGACAAAGGATACATAGAGTCCATCCTTCCCCCTGACAGATGGGAAAGGCAAGCCCAGCAAGGGCAAGGACTTGCTCAAGGTCACAGAATGTGTGGGAATCCATGGAGGAATTGGAGGCAGGGCTTTAGGACTCAGAGCTGGTACTGCATCAGGATGCCTCTCCTGGCCGTGGTGGGCTGGAGGGGGCCCATGGCCATGATCAGATGAGTGAAGTCCAAGCTCGCATGGGCCTTCCAGACCAAACAGGTCCTCAGCCAAATGCTTATCTGGGCTCATCTATGCCAAAGGCTTTGGATGAGTCAGCCCAGGTCTTCCTCCTTGAGAGTCGACCCCCTCCATGGGCAGAGTTCTGGCTTTAAGCAGAAAACTCATTAGCCAACTGTTCTATTTATGCCCATAGCTTACACCCCTGGGCTGAGGTCATCAGTTTCCCCACAAGGGCAATGGGAGGAAGGGGAATGTCCTAAAATGACAGCATTCACTGATCCCCCCTGAGGGACCGGGGAGCTTCCAGGCAACTCTGGAAGGTGAAGCCAGCTGAGCCACCAGAGCCCTGAGGAGCTCTTTTCTTTTTTAAGGTTTTGCTGGCTCAGACCTGTTGAGCAGGTATAAAAGGGAATGGTCAGCCTCTGCTGGGCACCCAGTCTCTTCCAGCGTGGTCTCAGGTGGGTATCATGGGGGCTGCCGGGAGAGATGGGAAACAGGGAGGTGGGTGCTACGGAGGAACCACCCGAGGAAAGTGGGTGTAATGATGAAAGATTAGCAAGGGGGAGCAGGAGGTGAGCATTTCTTGAGCACTTGCCTGCCCCAGGGTCTGCAGAGTGAGCATTTCATGCAGTGCTCCAGGGACCTGGACCCATAGGAGAGGAGGCAGCTGCCAGGGCTCATGCTGCATTCTGCAGTGAAACAGGAGCAGTTGGGATTCGAACTCCGATCACCCCCACTTCACTGCACCATCTGCCTTCCCTGGTTGAGGGTGGGGGAGGAAGGAGGTGTAGGGTTTACCCAGGGTACAATCCCAGCCCTGTCCTTCCCACACTCGGTAATGCCTCTCTGCATCTGTTTCCCCCTCCTCCACCCCACCCCAGAACCCTTGCAGCTTTTGCATTCCTCAAGCTAAATGTTTTCTGTTGTGTGGTTTATGATTTAAAAGGGGGGGGGGATGTTCTTAGGGGTGCCTGGTTGGCTGGCTCAGTCGGAAGAGCAGGCGACTCTTAATCTCGGGATCTTGATCTCTTGAGCCCCACGTTGGGTGTAGAAATTACTAAAAACAATAAACTTAAAACATTTTTAAATTAAAAAAAAAAGTGGATAGCTATCAAAGATGCTGGAGAGGTCTAATTTCTGGAAGGATGAGAGTAGCTTAAATATGCAGGGGGGCCAGGGAGGTGGGCTCACTACTGACCAAGAGACCAATGAGAGAGGTGGGACCTGGTGTCTGAGACCTGTACAGTCCTGGAGGGCAGTGCCTGGTCCCAGGGGTCTGTGTTCCAGGCCCCCAGGGCAGGACAATAGCAAAAACCCCTTAGCTTGTGGTTCCTGGCAGAAGCTCCATTAAAAAAAAAAAACCTAAAAAACACAAGCAGTCTAATTGGAATAAACAAAGGGAATTTCTGGCCCTTCTTCCCACATTAGAACAATTTAAAAAGGAACCTAGCCCTCAGACACTGAGCAGTTGCTTTGTTTTAATGACAAGTCTAATGCATTTTAATCTGACTTTGCTGATACTTGCATTTTCTCTTCATGTGGATTTTGGTCTCATTTCCCTGGTGACTTCCATCTGTGTTAAACAGAAGCAGGAAAATGAGGCAGCAAAAAGACAATGCAATTGAGCCGTTGGGGAAAACAAACGACAAAAGGAAGTTTATGTTGAGCAATCCTCTCTTCCAGAAAGGAGGAGGGGCGAGGGCCCACGCAGCCACTGAGCTGCCCAAGGTGACTTGTGACAGAGCTGAGGGAGAGTCACATCTCCTGGGTGCTGGGTGGACGGCTGGATGCTCTCGGGGACACGGAAGACTCCCAGCCCAGTGCTCCCCAGGGAAGAGACTCAGGATGAGTCAGGCAGGGTTATAGCCTTAGGCGGTGGGGAAACAATTCAATCGTGATTTTCACTACCTTTAACGGAAATGTATCATTCCCCACCCCACTTTATAATACAGGCAACAAATCTCAGCAATACCTGTGACTTTGTCCTCAATGAAAGCCACTGTGATTTCCTATCACTGGACAACGTCACAGAGAGATCGAAAAGATTTGTCGGTTCAATCGTTGCTTGAGAACAACGTTGAGTTGTTAGACCCGTGGTCAGATCATGTCATTTGATGTGTTAGTGAAGGAGTGCACATGTTACTGTATCACGCAGGTTTACTATTTTGTCAATTATATTTGAATACCATTTGTTTCCTCGGTGATCCTATGAATTTTACTACCTGAATTTAAAACATTAATTTTGTCCATTGGGAACACAGACATCACCAGATGGTACAGGATGCCCACCCCCTTCCTCTCATTTGTTCTCATTTTCTATGAAATAGGCCAGTTTTGGGGTTGGAGAACCCAGGTTACAACCAGAACTCTCTAAGCTGGACCCCACAGAGAGATGCAACCGGGAGGAAGTGTCTGGCTTTGCTGCCACCTCTTGCCTCTCCTGGGTCAGCCTCTTTTGGAAATACCGGAGCCCTCGACAGGAAAAGCTGGAGCCCTCCTGAGGATAGCTTGGTGCAGCAGGGTCCTGGGAGGCACAGGCCTGAGACCCTGCATCTCCAGCTGGCTTATTTAGAGCTGGAGGCTGTACTTGGTCTCTAGAACAGCATTGCTGGCAAAGGGTCTGAGAACGACACCCTCCCCAAACTTTTGAGAAGGTTCTTCACTCCTAAGACCAACTGAGATGACCCTGACTTCTCCCTTTGCTACCACGAGTCCCCAGTTCTCCTTCCTCGTGGTTTGGTGAAATGGTCTGGGTTTGGTGACCAAGAGGCCCAGGCCTGAACCCAGGCTAATCATCCTAAGAGAAGTAATCATCCTAAGAGAGGTAATCATTGAATCTTGGCAATTACTCTGTACCAAGCATTTGCTTAGCATTTGGCAAAGCCCATAGACCTCAGCTCAGATTAGTATTTTTAAATACATTTTAAAAAACTACATAGGCTTACAAAGGAAACCAATTGTATTAAAATATAGTTATCAAAATATTTAAAAGTTAACCTGTGATGTAGTCATTAAAAGTATACTTCTTTGTAAGTGGATTTAAATAATATCTAACTGAGGGTCTAATAAGACTATAATTTCAAAGTTGAAATGAGAGTAAATAATATTTTGAGATGTCTGCAACCATGCTAAAATGAAAGGAGAATAGCTGTGGTTTCTGTTGGGGACAAACCCAACAGAAACTGTGTTACTGGGGTACCACCGTGCCTTGTGGCCTCTGTTCATACCTTAAAGGGAAAGCGAAAACCAAATAGTAATTGTTTTTCTTCCCCAATTTCATGGTTAAGAGCCTTGCTTTAATCTCCCCAGTCTCTTGTCTTCTCCATAAAATGAGGAGACCCCTACCTCACAGCCTTAGCGTGAGGGGCATATGAGAGGACAGATGCAAAAGTGTTTTGTGGTTGGTGGGGGGAGGTGGGTACAGAATTCTAAGGAGCTATTACCTTATTTCATATTCTTGATTATTAAGACCTAATGGCACCAAGACACCCAAAGTGACATGAGAGAAGCAACCCCATTTCTCTCAGGGCTTTTGTTCCTGCCTATACATCAGTCTTGGCAAACTGTCCTTGTTTTTCCCTACAGCACCCAGGGAAGTCCTGGTTCCCTCCCTTGGTTCTTTTCTGCTCCTCCCTCTGCCAAGCCACGATGCCCGGTGGATACAGAGGTGAATGTGGGGATGATGTGGACCCCATGCCCTTCCTGGCACCTCCAGAAAAGGAGAGGATCGAAGCCATGAACAAGCCCTATGACATCAAGAAGTCCTGCTGGGTCAAAGACGAGAAAGAGGGCTTCATCGCTGGGGAGATCCAGTCTGAACAGGGTGACCAGGTCACTGTGAAAACAGTCAACAACCAGGTGAGTGAGGAAGAACCTCTAGGATGAAATGATCTTAGGGAGTGACAGACACCCGGGCTCTGCTGTCCATTCACAAGAGGCAGGGTGATAAGAAGAGCAAGTGCCTCTGAGTCCTGTGTCCTAGGTTCAAGCTCAGACTTGGCTACTCATACTATGGCCCCGGGCAAGACACTTCCCCTCTCTGAGCTTTGCCTCCTTCCCAATAGAGATTCTAACATAGTAGGACACATGGAAGTACTTTGTAATGCTCTGAAATAGTATGTGTGTGCACAAGATTGTCAAGGGACTTAGGTATCTTTAAAGTCCCAAACAGCTTTCCTGTGGAGTGAGAGTGAGCATCCCAGCGTCAACAGTTGCACTGTGTGCCAGGAACATGAGGCAGGGCCCAGAACATTCTGGCTGACCTGGGGAGCTCTTACCTATGCACTCATAGATGGTGCCTCCGGAGCCCCTTGCTGCACGGCAGCCCTGTGCTAGAGCTGGCTTGTCCTGGCCTGTGAGGGCCCAACTCCCAATGCTAAATAACCAGGGGCTTTGCAGCCAAGTATTAAACCTTTGGCAACTTGATGTCAGCCACGGTGGAAATATTTACACTGTGGGAATTAACAAATAATATAAATCAGGGATTTTCCCCCTGTATAGCTAGGTTACCAGCACACCACTCTCTGCTGGTCTACATTGTGTCTAATTGTGGGGGTGACTTGAGACAGTGGGCAGAAAGTTTGGTTAATCAAACCCCTATCCTGCGGGAGACTCCTCGTAAGGTGCTGGACTTGTTTAATCCTTTCAATAATCTTATGTAGTAGGATTTTGGGAGTTCCTATTTTGTAAAGGATCAAGGAGGCCCTACGTAACTTGCTCACGGCCACAAAGACAACAAATGATGAGCTCAGATTCAAACCTAGCTGTATTGGGCTCAATTATTGGGCAGCAGGAGTGCAAGGTGGTCCTTGGTCAATAGCAGGAATACAAGATGCCAGAAACCTTCTGTGATCAGAACTTGGAGCAGCCAAGCTTCACTTTGTGCTTTGCTTCACTTCGAGGGGAGTGGCAGCAGGGAGATGAGGCTATCCCTCCATTCAAGGGGGTTGGAACACAAAATTCAAGCTTACTTCTGGGAGAACCTTCTTTTCAGAAGGGCAAAGCACTGCAGTCTTTTAAGGAGTAATGTACAAGAATATGGAGCTCCACAGGCCCCAGTTTAGATACATGTTAGGGACAGTACATAACTTCCGTGAGCATCCACAAGTTTGGGACAGAAAGACTGACTCACCTGGTTTCTAAGATAAAGGCAAAGGCCCCTGTCCCCTGCCTGAGCCAAGAGAGAAGTGTCTTCCTCAGGGTGAGGTCCAGAGATATGGGAATTCCCAGAAATGGACTCTCAATAAAACTCAGCTTGCTTTACCAGGGGTGTGGTGACCATTAGTGGATAGATTTTCCAGGACTGTCAAGGTTTCAAATTATCTGCCTATTGGACTCATAAATTATTAAAAGTCCCAGAAATCCCAGCATGTGTTCAACCCTCACATCTCAGGCTGTAGGCAGCTCAAAGATGTTTGTTTTCTGGATCACATGTCTTGAGCTTTGCTCCCAGATGCTGGAACTCAAGAGCTGGTGCTGTTTTCATTTACAGATGAAGAAATTGGGGCACGGAGGGAGGATGGGGTGTGCCTGCCATGCACAAGTGCTCCGGACTCCTAACCCTGTGCTACTTTCACCCTGACACATTTACTGCTCAGAAATCATTGTATTATTATTATTATTATTATTATTATTATATTTTCTGTTTGCTTGCTTTCAATTTTATCCTTCAAGTTGGCTTGGTGGGAGCAGGGAAATGTCTTTTTTTTTAAGATTTTATTTATTTATTTGAGAGAAAGAGAGAGAGCATAAATAGGGGGTAGGTGTAGAAAGAGAAACAGACTCCCTGCTGAGCAGGGAGCCCAAAAAAGGGCTCGATCCCAGGACCCTGGGATCATGACCTGAGCCAAAGGCAGACCCTAAACTGACAGAGCCACCAAGGCACCCCTTATTTATTTGTTTTAGAGAGAAAGCAGGGGGAGGAGCAGAGGGAGAGGGATAAGTAAACTCCATGCTGTGTGTGAAACTCAATGAGGGACTTGATCCCGTGACCCTGAGATGGTGACCTGAACCAAAATAAAGAGCCGGATGCTCAGGGGTGCCTGGGTGGTTCAGTTAGTTAAGTATCTGACTTCAGTTCAAGTCATGATCTCGGGTTCCTGGGACCAAGCCCTGCATCAGGCTCAGCACCCACTGGGGAGTCTACTTCTTCTTCCTCTGCCCCTCCTCACGCTTGTGTTCTCTCTCTCTCAAATAAATAAGTAAAATCTTTAAAAAAATAAAAATAAAAGATTCAGATGCTCAACCAATTGAGCCACCCAGGCGCCTCCTTTTTTTTTTTTTTAATGAAAAAATTTACTGCTGTTCAGAAACCACCACCAATTCTCAAGGCAGAGAGCCAAGAGTCATATCTCTGCAAGTGTCTCTAGGATTGATGAGCAAGTTCTTTTTTTTTTAATTTATGATAGTCACACACAGAGAGAGAGAGAGAGAGAGAGAGAGGCAGAGACACAGGCAGAGGGAGAAGCAGGCTCCATGCACCGGGAGCCTGACGTGGGATTCGATCCGGGGTCTCCAGGATCGTGCCCTGGGCCAAAGGTAGGCGCCAAACCGCTGCGCCACCCAGGGATCCCTGATGAGCAAGTTCTGATCAGCTATTAGAATGGATTTGGCAGGAAGAGAAGCAGGGCCCACAGGTGCTCTGAATGTAGGGATGGAACTTAATGGCTTATAAGGTATTTTACATGATCTCACTTAATACAGTTCTCCCAGCAACCAGCCAAGGAAGCTACTGTTATTCCTATTTAGAGGGGAGGCACTTAGGACTCAGATGGCTTTGGAGATCTCTCCTCAGCCCAAGCTACACAGTGGGACATGGCTCGACCAGGAGTTGGTCCTACTGGTCACCTGACTCCAGGTCCTTACAGGATACCAGAGAGTATGTGGTATCTTGTGCCAGAAGCCCATATGGCTGTCAATACTGTTTCCTAATTCCTGTTGTATTTTGACACTCTCTCACCCAGACTGTCACTGTGAAGAAGGATGATGTCCAGCAGATGAACCCACCCAAATTCTACCAAGCCAATGACATGGCGGACATGACTTTCTTGAATGAGGCCAGCGTCCTGAACAATCTGCGCCAACGTTACACCAACATGAGGATCTATGTGAGTGCCTGGGGCTAAGGGTGGGGATGAGGGGTAGCTACAGATCTTCTGCCCCTCTCCTGATGGGGAGGGCACAGCAGCTGCTCCACCTTCCCGCAACCATCACACGGTATGGCTCAGATAAGGGCACAGGGACCGTGCTTTTGACACATTAGAACTTCCACTCTCAGCCTTCAATGTCTCAGTGATGGTGCCATCTCCATGGGCAGCTGAAATACCTTTTGCTGAGGTTATCATCTGAGAGTCTTCCTCCGCACCACATCCCTGCAAATTCTCCCATCAAAACATCATTTTCCCCGTCATCCCATGTCATCCCCTGTCCGCGCATCCTTCCATCCATCCATCCATCTATCTGCTGTCTTCCCTACCCTCACCCTCAGACAGGACTGACCAGAAAGGGTGACTCAGCAGCAGCAGTCCCAGGGTGATACAGTATGTGTTATACTCTCAAGTGGGGTCTATCTCATCTTTGTTTCTCCTTCTTTGGATCGTTTTCTATTTAATAAGATTCCTTTTTAAAACTCAGTATGTAGCGGCTCCTGGGTGGCTCAGTTATTGAGTATCTGCCTTTGGTTCAGGCCTTGATCCCGGAGACCCAGGATTGAGTTCCACATGGGGCTTCCGCAGGGAGCCTGTTTCTCCGTCTGCCTAGGTCTCTGCCTCTCTCCTGTGTCTCTCATGAATAAATAAATCTTACAAAAAAAAAAAAAACTCAGTATGTATATCTCAGCTATCCTAAGAAGAAGCTGGGGAGGAGGAGGGAGGTGTTGATTCCCATGTGGGCCAAAGTGGAAGGCTTTTTTTTTTTTTAATATTTTATTTATTTATTCATGAGAGACACAGAGAGAGAGGCAGAGACACAGGCAGAGGAAGAAACAGGCTCCAGGCAGGGAGCCTGACGTGGGACTCAATCCTAGGTCTCCAGGATCATGCCCTGGCCCAAAGGTGGTGCTAAACCGCTGAGCCACCCGGGCTGCGCCAAAGCGGAAGGTTTTAAAGTTGAACTGTGGGCACCTGGGTAGCTCAGTCAGTTAAGTATCTGCCTTTAGCTCAGGTCATGATCCTGGGGTCTTGGGATTGAGACCTGTGTCAAGCTCCTGGCTTGGTGGGGAGTCAGCTTCTCCCTCTCCCTCTCCCCCTCCCCACCGTTTGTGCTCTCTCGTGCTCTCCCTCTCTCTCAAATAAATAAATTTTTTTAAAAACATCTTTGAGGTTGAACTGGAAAGAGTCATGGAACAGGGAAGGGGGCAGTGGTATCAGGTGGATGTGAGTGTCCAGCAAGGCGAAGGACAGTTACGAACTCATGGATAGGGACCCACAGACGTGGCCATTCTCTACCCTCACTTATTCTCCCCTTGGATAATTTCTTCTACTACCTCATCGGTTGCTCTGATTTTTTTTTTCTTTTTAATGGGACGATTTCCTTACAGAATTGCCTTGTGATGAAAAGAGAAGCTGGTGCCTCTTCTTAAGAGTAAATCAAACCCAGCTGCCTGCCAGAAGGGGTTGTGCCTGCACAGGGAGGACTTTGCAGCTGTGAAAACACCCCAGAAGTCTCTCTGTAAACTCTCATGGAAAATCTCCCAGACATATTAAATGGATAAAGCGAGATATAGAACAGTATTATAGAAAGCTATCTTTTGTTTTAAAAACAAGAAGGGGGAGTATAATGTATCCCTGGATTTGTATGTGTATGCATCAAAAACTGTGGAAGGGAGTGTTAGCAATTAACACGTGCTTACCTGTGGGAGGAGGAGGCAGGCACTGAACTGCTGTGGGGATTTTTTTTTTTTAAGATTTTATTTATTCATGAGAGACACACAGAGAGAGAGGCAGAGACATAGGCAGAGGGAGAAGCAGCCTCCCTGTGGGGAGCCTGATGCAGGACTCAATCCTGGGACCCCAGGATGAACTATGAGCCTTTCGGGCATCCCAGTTGTGGGGACTTTTGCTACATATTTGCCTGTTCAGTGACTACGTTATCTATGCAAATAATTAAATCAAAAGAAAATGAAATAAATATATATGACAGTGAAGGATTGTTTTGCTCACTGACTAGGTGCTCAGATACAGATTTTGCCTCCAGGAGGGGATGCCACTATATCTCTGTAGGCTGGCAGTGCCCTCCAGCCAGGCTGCTCTAGGGTGGGCTAGGGCATAGAGGGAGGAAAACACCAGGAGAAGAAGCCAGCTGACTGTCTTCCTCTCCTCCTGCCAGACCTATTCGGGCTTGTTCTGTGTGACAGTCAACCCCTACAAGTGGCTGCCCATCTATGGAGCCCGCGTGGCCAACATGTACAAAGGCAAAAAGCGCACAGAGATGCCACCCCACCTCTTCTCCATCTCTGACAATGCCTACCACGACATGCTCATGAGTGAGTGGGGTGGGGCCTGCTGGGGTGCTCAGGGTCGGTGACAAAAGCTTTAGAACAGTGTGCCACCCAGTCCCAACCCTGACTCCATACTACCCACTGAAGTTCTTGGCTAAGTGTTGAGAAGCAGCAGCGTGTGACCAGGCTCCAGCGCTCAGTGAGGGTACAGGGCATCTGCTAAGTACCAGCCCCATCTCACACCCCATCTCACTTCAGCTTCACAATAACAGGGGATGCCTGGTTAAGTAACTGACCCAGAATTCAAGTCAACACTTAACCACTCCCTGTATGATCTCTGCAGTACTGCATGGTGGCCCACAAAGTGATTTTTATTATGTTGCTTGTGACTGGGTAGCTATATAGGATGGGGTTGATGGAAACAGTGGCCAGTAAATTCTTGGCCCTTCCACAAAGGTGAATGCTGCAGTGGCAGGCATGTAGCCAGGGACCCTGCAGGATCTAGGGCTTTTGGCTTCTGCTGGTTGCTGCAGCCCCCCTCCAAGCTGGGTGAAATACGGGGGAAATGCAGACTGTTTGGCCAGAATGATGTCAAACGTCTAGTTTCTAAGTGTTTCCTAATTACATCTTCGTGTTGCTGTTTTCTTCTCTGCAGATCGTGAAAATCAGTCTATGCTAATCACGTAAGTGTCCCTTCTGTCTCTCGGTCTCTATACATATAATTAAGTTTGTATCTTATACATGTAATTAAGCCTTCTTAGAATTAATTGGTGGGATTTTGTATGAAAATCTGCAGGCTGTGAGTGGGCTCAGCAGGGTGTTAAGGCTGCACCTGTGAACTGAGGGTGGCTTCTGTGTCCCCCACTCCCCCTCACCTGTCTGTCCCTGTCCCGGCTGAGGGATGAATCACAGTAACACTCAGCCTGCACCTTTGATTGCATTGCCTCTCTATGGCCAATCCCCTCTTTATGCTTCCCTCATCCTATTTCCCACTTGCAGTGGAGAATCTGGTGCTGGGAAGACTGAGAACACGAAGAAGGTCATCCAGTACTTTGCCAATGTTGGGGGGACTGGCAAACAGTCCTCAGATGGAAAGGTAGGGCTGACGGGCAGGCTCAGAGTGTGTCACCCCAGCCCGGCCTGTTCTCAGATATACATGGAGGGGACACACGGGAGGGCACACATGGGAAGGTGCACAAAGGAGGGCACACACAGATGGGCACACACAGGAGGGCACACTTAGAGGGCACACACAGCAGAGCCCATGTGACCCTCGTAGCTGTCCTGTGGGTTCGGGTCATCTTACAGAGGAAGAGACAGGCTTGGAGAGAAAGGTGGAACCACCTAGGGAGAAGGAGCCCAGGGACCTGGGTCTCCTACAGGATATATTCTACTGCCCCAGGTCACGTCCATCCCCAGAAATGCAGGTGACAGAGCCGTTTGTGCTTGGCAGGGAAGAAAGGGGCATACCAGCTCCTCCTTCAGCTGCCTCTGCAGACCCTGGGGCACAAGGAGCAATAGCTGAGCCAGTGGCAGCTATAAACACTGACAGAGAAAGGGAGAGTTGGGGAGGAAGACCAGGGATGCCCCGGGAAGGGGTTTC
Organism: Nyctereutes procyonoides; assembly: GCF_905146905.1. Lineage (NCBI taxonomy): Eukaryota > Metazoa > Chordata > Mammalia > Carnivora > Canidae > Nyctereutes > Nyctereutes procyonoides. The sequence continues at coordinate 67,853,309 of NW_026575126.1, forward strand.
AGGCTCACTCAGGAGTCTCTCCAGCAATAGCAAAGTATAGAACAGATGAGAAACAAGGCCTGTCATCTGACAGGTGCCCCTCCAATGTCAGGACAGCAGAGGGACAGTCATCAGGTTGGTGGCCCTCTTCCCAGGTTCCTTCCTGCCCTGATTTCCAGGCCTCCCAAGGCCCTTCCTCTCTGGGTTCCTGGCTCAAAAGCCATAGGCCTTTGCAAGGCCCGAATCACCAGGCAGCACCCAACCTTGTGTTTCTCTCTGGGTCAGGGGTCCCTGGAGGATCAAATCATCCAGGCAAACCCTGTGCTGGAGGCTTTTGGGAACGCCAAGACCATCAGAAACAACAATTCCTCTCGCTTTGTAAGTATGAGCAGCAACAACAGGGGCCCCTAGTGATGGTGGGTCAGGGGCCACCTGGAATGGGGGGATGACTATCCCCCCATTCCAGGTAAGGAAATTGGGGCTGATTTAAACATGCAAATGGAATGAGGCAAGTCACAGCATTTCCTTCCCACAGACTGTTAAGGTCTTAGCTGTTGGAGTCTAGATTGAACAGAGCCCACATCAGTATTTAAATCAAGAAGCTTGAAAGGGGAGACTAGATAATAGGGTGATGGAGAGGCTGAGAAGTCAGATGGGGGAGCCAGAGATTCACAGCTGTTGGAAGCTGAGGATGACTCCCCTCATCCCTCCCCTGTACCACCAGGGGATACAGGATATGTGCTGTCCCTGGCGCCCTGGTGGATCCTGAACTACCTCAGCCCTCTCATGGGAGCTCTACCTCCGTACTACCTGAGGTGCTGTCCATGGAGGAGAAATGCCCGGGGCTTCCCTCCTGATTCCTGGTCTCCTGTGGGGGCAGGGTGGGGGGACCTCACTGCCTGAGCCAGTGGGCTGGCAGGGAGCCTAGGTAAACAGGACTGAGCTGGGAGGAAGGGAGGGCAGGTAAGAAATAGCGGTGACAGGCAGGAGCAGCAGAGATGGAGACACCTATTTCCAGGAGAATTTATCGGTGGTTCTACCAAAGGTCAGGGAGAGGGATGTGGTATCTCAGTAAGGAGACTCAGGATGTACCCCCTACTGCTGCTGGCCAAACTCCCCCCATGCCTGCCTCTGAGCAGATTTCCCAGCAGTCCCAGCTCCTCCCGCTGGTGCTTCTCTCCCCCACAAATGCCCTGTGGGGCTACCCCACAGACCCTTAATTATACTCCAAGCCCTGTCCATCTTCTCTACTGTGTGGGAAATCCGCAGCTCCGCATATAGCCAGCCAAGCACGTGTGGCTCAGTCACACTCCAAACGGCGCCCTTGGAATTCAGGGGTCTGCCAGTAAGGGACTGTGGCCCAAGCTGGCCCATGTGTTGGTCTAGAACTCCGAGCGTCCTCCCTCACAACCCTCCTCTCTCTGCTCAGGGCAAGTTCATCCGAATCCACTTCGGAACTACAGGCAAACTGGCTGGAGCTGACATCGAGAGCTGTGAGTCTGGCCCCCTTTGGAGGGTTCTTCTGGGCGGACCAACTACAGAATGTGTGAGCCCCAGTGCTATATCATGCCCAGGGGGCTGGCCCTGCTCCTGGACTCCCCTATGTGGGCAGTCAGGCCCCTAGAATCTGTGTCTGGGGCAGAGGGAATGGCCCTCTAGACTGGCTACTGCATGGGGCTGTATGGAGAGGGGAGCCCGTTTGCACCCTGCATTCCACACAGAATGGGACTGTATTTATGGGCCTGTTTGTGTATTCCCTTCCAGATCTCTTAGAGAAATCTCGTGTCATCTCACAGCAAGCCGCTGAGAGAGGGTACCACATTTTCTACCAGATTCTCTCTAACAAGAAGCCCGAACTTATTGGTAAAGATCTTTATGTCTGCCTGCCTGCCCCTTAACTTGCTTTTCCTCTTGTTTCAGTGACAAAGGTTCCCGAGGACAGTGCCCCCCCCACCCTGGGTTCTGCAGGAATCCCTTTGAGTTAATGCATAGGTTACAGGGAACTTTCTCAAAGTTTTACTCACATCTTGCTTTCCTGCTTTTGGCAGAGAGTTTGCTCCTGGTCCCCAACCCTAAGGAGTACCACTGGGTGAGCCAGGGCGTCACAGTGGTGGAGAACATGGATGATGGGGAGGAGCTGCAGATCACAGATGTGAGTGGACCAATGCAGCTGGCAAACAAAAGGACCAAAAAGCTGGCAAAACCAAGACAAACCATGGGGCCCTGCATGCACTGCCACCAGAACTAGGGTGGGGGTTACTCAGAGCAGCCAGGCAGCAGCCCACATTCATTCTCCCCCTGGAGTTCTCTGGAGCCACAGGTGGCATTTATCTCAAGTCTGTCATAGCAAGAACTGAACTAGGATCCCATGGCACCTAAGGGGCCATCTAGTCCAGCTCAGCTAGAAGCGATGCTCCTGTCACCTCAGTCCCCACTGCACCCTCCCTCTCCTTCTATGACACAGAGCACTTCTGTGAAGGTCTGACAATAGAATCCATTCCTGATGCACCTTTGCCTTTTTCTGTCCTGATACCTAGCATGAAGACTTAGCAATAATAATGATGGTAATGATAATGTGACTCCCCAGTTGTTATTATATATCAAGTACTCACCAGGTGTCAAGTGTTGGACTGAACATTTACACATCATTCTGGTTTATCCTTAGGACCACCCATCTCCCCCCTTTTGCAGATGACTAAATAGACACTAGGGAGGGTAAATAAATACAATGACAACACAGCAGAGTGTCTGGCCTGGGCTCCTTGGAGGAAAACAGATGTACCTCTGGCCAGGGAGCGTCTGACCTCCAGAGCCCACACCGTATCAGCGTGGCCCATTGGTGCCAACCCCACGACTGCAGCACCATGGCCTCTATTCCGTGGAATGAGAAGCCAGGAGTTTCTTGCCTTTTCCCTGTGGCCCTGCAGGTCGCCTTTGATGTGCTGGGCTTCAGCCCAGAGGAGAAGATTGGTGTTTATAAGCTGACTGGGGGCATCATGCATTTTGGCAACATGAAGTTCAAGCAGAAACCCAGAGAGGAGCAAGCTGAAGTGGACACCACGGAAGGTTGGTGTTTGGGGCTGTTCATGGAAGAGGCAGCCAGTGGCAGGGGCTTTTGGCTCTCTGAGGCTTCATGCACATTTCAGAGACATGCCATAAACCAAGAATGTTCCTTGGACACCCAGACATCGATAATCTCAGAGAGAGTCAGAGTCATGATTTTGGTTTCTGCATTCTGCTTTGCCACTTGACCTTGAATGAGTGTGGAAACCATCTCGGACATCTGTTTTCTCATTGGCAACGCGTAGTCTCTGCCATCCCACCCTCCATTCCTAACCCCAAGAGATGATGCTGGGTTTCTCTGGGGCAGGGCATCATATTTCTTTCACTCACCTGCTTTTTCTGTCCCTACTCAGTGGCTGACAAAGTCTCCCATCTCATGGGCCTCAATTCCGGGGAGCTCCAGAAGGGCATCACCAGGCCCCGGGTCAAAGTAGGCAATGAGTTTGTGCAAAAGGGCCAGAACATGGAGCAATGCAACAACTCTATCGGGGCCCTGGGCAAGGCCGTCTATGACAAGATGTTCAAGTGGCTGGTGGTCAGGATCAACAAGACCTTGGACACCAAAATGCAGAGGCAGTTCTTCATTGGCGTGTTGGACATCGCTGGCTTTGAGATCTTTGAGGTGTGCCTGTCCTGGCATTCTCTTTCTGCTTTGGGGTGATCGTTTTTCTTTTAAAAGCTACTTTTCACCACGATTCTCTCATTTCTCATCTTGGACCTGGGGTGGGCCAATCTCAGGTGTTTGCTCTTGGGTCTCTGACTTTTGGCATCTAGAAAGTTCCATCTTCATTTGTATGGAGCCAAACCATAAAGAATTGTGTGAACATACTGGATAGAATGGGTGGCGGGCTAGAGCTGGCCTGTACTGCCTTACAAGGGCTGATTGTTAAGTTTTCAGGAATTTTTTTAAAAGATTTTATTTATTTATGAGAGACAGAGAGAGAAAGAGGTAGAGACATAGGCAGAGGGAGAAGCAGGCTCCATGCAGGAGCCCGATGTGGGACTCGATCCCACACCCTGGGATCATGCCTTGAGTCAAAGGCAGACACTCAACAGCTGAACCACCCAGGCATCCCTAGTTTTCAGGAATTTTTTGATCCAGTTGACATCATGTTGATACCTTTATACCATGAAATTGTCCAACACTTCAAATTAGGCTTTTTCTTTTTTCTTTTCTTTTTCTTTTTCTTTTCTTTTTTCCTTTCCTTTCCTTTCCTTTCCTTTCCTTTCCTTTCCTTTCCTTTCCTTTCCTTTCCTTTCCTTTCCTTTCCTTTCCTTTCTTCCTTCCTTCTCCCTCCCTTCCTTTTTCTTTCTTTCTTTCTTTCTTTCTTTCTTTCTTTCTTTCTTTCTTCCTTTCTTCCTTTTCTTCCTTCCTTCCTTCCTTCCTTCCTTCCTTCCTTCCTTCCTTCCTTCCTTCCTTTCTTTCTTTCTTTCTTTCTTTCTTTCTTTCTTTCTTTCTTTCTTTCTTTCTTTCCTTTTGTTTTTGAAAGACAGAGAGTCAGCTGATATACCAGCACAACACTGTGGCCTCCCACTTCTTTCCTACACAAAAGAGACTCAGGTCTCAACACAGACTAGTGTTGTGGGTCAGGAATATTTTACCTTTGTAATTGGAGGCAGCATGATTAGGAGATCTGGTTCTGGACTCAGGTTGCCCATCAGCTAGCTGTGTGGCCTTGGGAAAGTAGTTACTGAGCCTCAGTTTTTTCAACTCTAAAATGAACAGGCTGGAAGAGATGATCTATAAAGCTCATTTCACTCCATTATCCTACTATTTTAAGATTTCCACTGGCCACAGATGGATTCTTTTTAAATCAACTTAGACCAGGGGCACCTGGGTGGTTCAGTCAGTTGAGCATCTGACTCTTGACCTCGGCTTAGGTCTTGATCTCAGGGTTGTGAGTTCAGACCCCATGTTGGGCTCCACACTGGGCATGAAACCTACTTAAAAAACCAAACCAAACCAAACCAACCCCACCAGTTTAGCCCAATTTCTTTCAGACTCTAAAAGGCTAATTTGACTGCCATCTACAATAGAATCATTTAATTTCATAGGTGGAAGGAGGCTTCAAGTTTCCAGACTGTGCTCCCTGCCTTTCTGGGAAGCCACTGATGGCCAGCAGTGGAGGGATTAGGAGAAAGGAGGATGATCTGTGCCAACAACATAGTGTGTGCAATAAACAAACAGGGTTTGAATCTTTGCTTGGCCACTTCTAAGTCGTGTACCTCTCTTTCTCCACCTATTAATGGAACACCAATCATTCTTGCCATATAAGGTTTGAGCAGGTGTGACTTGGCACAGAGTCTGGCACATGGGCGTGCTCTGTGATTGCAGTGGCCCCCTCTGCTTTAACCTATTTTTCCTGAGGATTTCGGGTGGGATTTCATTAAGAGAAAGCACTCTCTGATTTTTTTAAAGGTAACTTGTAAACCCCTCAAACCCCTTCATCCTATAGATAAGCATTAAAAAAACTGCACACAAAGAGCTGTCTAAAGGCACACAGGGTCAGAAGCATAAAGCCTCTCAAATGATTTCTATGCTAGAAAGAAAGTGATTCTTTCCACAATGATTTTAATTAACCACATGAGCTGGTATTTGAGGTTTGGGCCCCCCAGACCCCTAGCCCTCACTCTCTTCTGCCTCTCTCCTCCACAAGCCTGCTCCACAGGTTCTATGCTGCTCTGTGCCTTTGCAGAGGAGGGTAACCGAGAAGGGCTTTTTGCAGGGCTGATGAAACCCTGCCTGGTGGTCAGCATTCAGGCATCTGGGGTAGCACCTGAAATGGTTGGCCCTCAGCAGATTCGTGCTCTGCCTGTGACTCGTCCCTCAGTCCTGGTCCCAGGGAGGCTCTGTCTGCATCCTGGCTGATGCCTTGCTCTCTGCCCTCCCACTCCAGTTCAACAGCTTCGAGCAGCTGTGCATCAACTTCACCAATGAGAAGCTCCAACAGTTCTTCAACCACCACATGTTTGTGCTTGAGCAAGAGGAGTACAAGAGGGAGGGCATCGAATGGGTCTTCATCGACTTTGGCCTTGACCTACAGGCCTGCATTGACCTCCTGGAAAAGGTAACCTGCTGTTCAATGGTGAGGGTTAGAGAGAGGTGAGGGCCCTGACTAGGGCATGCCTCAGAAAGGAACTTCACTGGGGTCTATGGGGAAGTGACCTTGGTAGGTCTGACCTCTAGCTTCCTCTCTGCAAAATGGGTACGGTAGTTTTGCAATGACCACTGTTAGTTGGGCTGTTAGATGCCTCAACTCACTGGATCATCACAACCTACCATTCGTGTGTGTGTGTGTGTGTGTGTGTGTGTGTGTGTGTGTGTGATGTATTATAACCATTTTGCAGATGGGAACATTGAGACATAGAGAAAGGAAGTAACCTGTCCAAGGTCATACAACCTGTGAATGGTAGAGTCAGGTTCTGACCTCGTCAGTCTATTAGCCACCCCGGTAATTACAACACAGGGAACATTTTAGCAAATGATCTAGTTCAAGAATATATGTTTTGATCCAATGCAGAAAAGGGATAGAAAAAGGATATTACAAGGGCAGATGACAAAATCTGAACAGTCTACTCAAAGTATTATATCAATGTTAATTTCCTGGTTTTCATTATCATTACTGAGATTGCATTAACATTTTGAGAAGCTGGATGAAAAGCATGTAGGAATGCTTTGCACTCTTTTACAAGCCTAAAATTATTTCAAAGTAAAAACTTAAAAAATAAAAGAAAGAAATAACATATGTCGTCTCTGAGGCTCAGCCTCGAGGCTGTCATAGAGAATCTATCAGCAAGGCAGCCAGAGGTCTCTGATGTGAGACCAGCCTTAACCTCCCAGGAAAAGAGTCTCCAAAAAACAGGCTGTGTGCACAATCCACCTGTCCCCTACCACTTACAAATGCCTTCCTGTCCAGCTGTCAGAGAACCTGAAATGTCCTCATGTTTGAGCTTTGGGATTAAGCATTGCCCTTTTCCAGAAATTTTCCTTAGAAATCCAGCCCTCCATAGGTTGGGGGTGTGATGAGGAGCAGCATTTATAAGCATTTATGAGCTTGCTTGTTCTGTGAGAAGAGACCTAGAACCCTATAGCCAGGAATGTCATTGAGGGCAAAAGCAGATAAGAGAGAGTTAAACACAGAAAGGACAGGTGGCATTGACTTTACCATTTTCCTGAGGGCTAAGCCTGCCTGGTACCACTGTTCAGGAGGGATAAGCATTTGGGGAGCTATGTAGCCCCTGCATACCCCCACTTCCCTTCTGTTAGATTCAATGAATCCTAGCCTCTTTCAAGTCTAAATGGCTTTGGCATTCGAAGACCAGACCATGGAGCTACTGCACCATTACCAGGGGTCCTTATCCAGAGTTCTGGCTGCCACCTGGGTGTCTGGGACATCCCTCCCACCACTCCCATGCCAACACCTGAGTGGCCCCGTTGGGGTCCTGTGACCTCCTCTAATACCATTTATCATTTTTCCCTTCTAGCCCATGGGCATCTTCTCTATCTTGGAGGAACAGTGCGTCTTCCCCAAGGCTACCGACGCCACCTTCAAGGCTGCCCTGTATGACAACCACTTGGGAAAGTCCAACAACTTCCTCAAGCCCAAGGGGGGCAAGGGCAAGGGGCCCGAGGCCCACTTTGAACTTGTCCACTATGCAGGCACCGTGAGTACCCCTCAGTGCCCCCTGTGGCCACCTTCCTGCTGCAATCAGCTCGGGTTATTATAGGTCTTTCCTGCCATGCTCTTCCTGAGACTTTCTGCCTCCAACTAGCACAGCCAGGATAGAACAGGGTGATCAGCTTGGAGAAATGACCTCTGATTCATACTTCCTCATCACTTCTCCCTCTGAGAATTCCAAAACAATCAGGGAGCAGGCACCAGTTCATCCCTCAGACCTACCAGGGCCACACTATTGTCTATGGCCCTTGATTTGATGGCGAAAGCTAGATCTTGGACAGAATTTACTTGCAAAAAGAAAAAAGAAATTCCATGACCCCAGCAATTACCCCCAATTGATTAACTTATCTATCTGACTGCTCACGGCCACCAAACCAACAAAATGACATCTCCAAACTGGCTTTTTCATTCATGACAAACGTAGTCCTTGGGAAAGAAGGAATTAAGTGCAGCCAGGACTCAGGTTCTGTTTGAATAATGGACAGGGGAGACATTTGTTCAGTTAGCTTTCAAGAATGAGTTTGGTTTCCTTGGGATTTCAGTATTGCCGTAAATGCCAATGCTCCTGTTACCACCAGAGTTCGTTGAGCCTCTGTGGGTTTAACTGCAGAGAAACAGCAGCCTTAGGACAGAGCTGTCAGGAAAGCTGCTGTTGGATTGGGCACTGGAGCCAAGATTTTATGATCTCATCAACCATAACAATGCCAATTACTTGCAAAATGAATCGCGCCAGTGCCTAGAGCAAACAGCTGATTGTGGTGCACTACCTCACCTCCCACAATAAAATGAGAAGAGCTCTGGATCTGTAGCAATGGAATATTCAAAGTCTAATGGGGCCTATGCCCTTCTAAGAAGGCCTGGAGGTGATGAATGTCTATACTACATAAGAGAAGGAAAGCCCAAAAGTTTTAGCTTCTTATCTGCTTCCCTCAGTTCCCTATGCTCATTGGAACAATCTGAAAAGTGCTTCCTCTTTGCCCCTCCAGCTAGGGCCACATGGCAAGATGGGGAGTAGAAATGAATGTATTTCCAATTACCTGAGCACATGGAGCCCCTCTTCCACCAGGCAATGGCCAGGGGATATGTGCCCTTGAGCAAGGAGAGACCAGACACCCTTGTAGGGAGCTCTTCATGTAGCTCAGGATTTCCCTGGTCAAGGCCAGTCATTCACATCAAGGGCTGAGGCTGGATGAAGGTCAATCCACACCTGGGTAGAAAAAGAGCCAGAGGTCAGGCAGGCTCAGAGTAGCCAACAAAGCAAGACATGCAGGAGAAGGTCACAGCCTGACAGCAAGTACCTGGGGAGTCCTGGTTTGTTGGAAAAGCTCAGATACAAGGGGCTTAAACAGGCAAATTGAAAATGCCCAAGAAAGCAGATAATGAGGCTTCCACTTCATCCTGTGGTTCAGGGATGCCCCCAGGACTCCAGAAAAGTCATCAGTAATAACCAAAGCCCAGGAAATGGGGTTTCAGGTTGATCCTGGAAGCCCAGAGCAGGCCAAAATGTAGGTTGAGGTTCTGGCTGTGGGACCTTGGAAGATTGAGGCTGGACCTGAAGGTAACCACTAGCACTTGCCCCTCCTCCAGGTGGGTTACAACATCACAGGATGGCTGGAGAAGAACAAAGACCCCCTGAATGAAACAGTGGTGGGTTTGTTCCAGAAATCATCCCTGGGACTCCTGGCCCTTCTCTTCAAAGAAGAGGAGGCTCCAGGTACAGCTGACCCCTTGTGTCTGGTCTCCCCATACCAATGCCCATTAGTGACCAAAATGGAAATAAGGAAACAAAACTCTCTCATTAAACTCTTGCTAAATGGATGAATGAATGACAAGTTGCTTGAGGTAGGCCGTGGACAATGGTGCCATGGAGAGATGCAGATGCATCCTGAGATTCCATCAACTGCATTGATCGCTGGGCCCATATCACTTGCAGGTAGAGTGATACTGCTTTGGAAGAGTTGAGGCCCAGATGCTGTGTGCTTATTTTCTGCTCCCTGTTCTCCTCTGTCTGAGGCAAAGGCCAAACCTAGCCCTGCTTCCTATACTATGGAGGTCATGTGACCCACATGGAAACACCCCGGGTGGAAGTTGCCCAATGTGGCTGCCACTTGGAGGGGCAAGAACTGCAAATTTCCTTGAATTCAGAAATCTTTTCATCATCAACACGCAATTCCTCCAGATGGTCTGTGGGTTCTTCCTTCTCAGGCAATGGGAACAGTTTGTCCCCTTGTGTAGCCCTAAATCACAAAGGGTTACATATTCTACAGAGATCTAATGCTCTTATTGACAATAACCACAGTCATCCCATTTACCCATTCGCTGGTAGATCTCCCTTTCCTGTTGTGAGGGCCCCACCTCACCTAGTCCCAAGAAAAGCCTTTTTTTTTTTTTTTTTTTTAGAGAGAGAGAGAGAAAAAAAAAAATTGAGAGGGGCAGAGGGAGAGAGAGAATCTCAACCAGACTCCCTGCTCAGTGTGGAGCCCAACTCAGGGATGGACCCAGGACCCTGAGATCATGACCTAAGCTGAAACCAAGAGTCAGATGCTTAACCAGCTGAGCCATCCAGGGGCCCCCCGCAAGAAAAGCCTTTTTAAACCAGAGAATGCATTTCCTTGACACAGAACACTTAGCGGAGGCTGCCTGTCCCAGTGCTGTGTTCTAACATGAAACATGCTTGTCTTTCTTCCTCAGCTGGAAGCAAGAAGCAGAAGAGAGGGTCTTCCTTCATGACAGTCTCCAATTTCTACAGGGTGAGCAGGGGCTGCCCCACAGGCCACTTTGCATCCAGTGAATCCTCCCCTCCTCGAACCCTCCCTTCTAATGGGGTGGTGGTCTGCCTGCCACCTCAAAATGCAGGACAGGATGATTTCATTTCTATGTCTACGATTACCTCTTTCATTCAAGGAGTCTGTTTCCTTCTGAAGGGGTCACAGAACCACAGGATCTCAGAGCAGGAAAGACCCTTAGGGATGGTTCCACTTAACCATGTCATTTCAAACTGAAATCCAGAGAGTAGTATCAATGGACATATCAGTACCTAAGATCTTGAGCCCAAGAGTTGGCTGGCAGAAATTCTAGGCTGATCACAACTTCCACAGATTTGGGGCACTACCGGGGAATACGTTCCAAAGTGCAGAAGGGCAGCCACTAGCAAGATGTTGCCCAAAGATAGATTTATTTCTGAAGGATCTGGCTGCCCTAAGGCAGGACAGGCTACGTCATTGGAGGTATCCAAGCAGAGGAGGAGGGACCATCCAACGGGCAGGGATTTGTCCTCACAGGCACCAGAGTTTGTTTCTAGTACTAAGACTATGATAAGCCAGCATTGATTCAGGAAGGGCCCTCCTTACTGAAAGTCATGTCACCTTGGGCCAGTCCCTCTGAGAGGACAGGCACCGACCAAGATGATATCCATTGTGACAGCCCTAGCCACATGTGGCGGGTGAGTACTGGAAAAGAGGCTGGTGTGTCAGAACTCCATTTTAATTTTAAGTTTTAATTTAATTAAGTGAACTCTAAACAAATACCTCTGCTGAGCATGGGGGTCCTGCAACACCAACACTGAACCCTGCTCAGTCTTTCTGTTTCTTTTTCCTCTATCACCAGGAGCAGCTGAATAAGCTGATGGCCACCCTCCACAGCACTGCTCCCCATTTTGTCCGCTGTATTGTCCCCAACGAATTCAAGCAATCAGGTACATTGTGGGAATGAGTTTCCCTGTGAAGTTAGCGTTTGCTCAAATTAAGTACCCCCCTTTTACTAGTATAGTGAACACATATAGCAGTTTAATTATTTTTGAAATATGGAGTACTGTTTCTCTTTTTTGCCTCCCTGTCTTTCCACCAATTTTTCAATTGGACAATTTTGACCCACTGAAACAATAACAGTTAATAAAAATACCTAACATTTGTTGAGTGCAAGCTGTAAGCCAGGTATGAATTAAGTCCACTTTAAAAAAATTTTTTTTAAGATTTTATTTATTCATAAGAGACACAGAAAGAGAGGCAGAGACACAGGCAGAGGGAGAAGCAGACTCCCTGCGGGGAGCCCAGGGCAGACCTCGATCCCAGGACCCTGTGATCACAGCCTAAGCCAAAGGCAGATGCTCAACCACTGAACCACCCAGGTGCCCTTAAGTCCACTTTTAATCACCAGGGATGATTGGGGCAAAGTGGTGCACCAAAGGATCCCCCCAAAAAAATGGATCATCTAGGGACACCTGAGTGGTTCAGTCAATGGAACATCAGACTCTGGTTTCAGCCCAGGTCATGATCTCAGGGTCCTGGGATTGAACACTGCATCAGGCTCCATACTCAGCACAGAGTCCCTCTTTCTCCCCCTTTGCTCCTCTCCTTACTCAGCACACGCACTATCTCTCTAATAAATAAAATCTTTTTTAAAAATGGATCATCCAAAAGTCATGTTCTAGCTGCTTTGTAAAGCAAAAATCATGTTCACCAGCTGGAAGTCACATTCGGGAGACCCTTTGGGTCTTGGCTGGATTGTGGGGCCCCCTGAGCAGTGATGGGAGGAAACTGGGGTCAACAATATAGATGCTCAGTTAGCTTTCTGCACTGGCAAGGAGTAGCTTGTCCCACCCGGGAGCACTGACAGCATCCTGTGCCCTCCCTCTTGGCAGGTGTGGTGGACGCCCACCTGATCATGCACCAGCTGGCTTGTAACGGAGTCCTGGAAGGCATCCGTATTTGCAGGAAGGGCTTCCCAAACAGGATGCAGTACCCAGAGTTCAAACAGAGGTGAGTGGTGTCTCTCTGATACCGTGAGTATAATTCTCAGTTTCCAGGACTGACTGATAAAGAGTCCTGTTGTAGCAGACAGTACACCTCACAGCAGATACCACCTCACTCTCATTACTGCACTGGCCTGACTTTCAACTGCCAGAACCTGCATTTCTTTGCCTGAGGGCTTTCTCTGGCTCTGGAGCTTGCTTTGCTACTTGGCAGGCTGAATGTCTCAGGAAGTAATGCCTCCCCGGGAGCAGCCCTCCACCAATGACTAAGGACAATTGGCATATAAATACTTCAACTCCCTCACTCTTCTGGTGGGCTGACTATGAGGCATGTTCTGGCTTCCAGATAAATGTCTAACAATAGGCTCTCCAGGTTAAACTTAAAAAAGATAATAAAAATAAAAAAGCCCTGATGTGTAGTGTCTTTGGATTTCCATATAAACACTCCCATGACTGATTTCGAGCCAGCGATGTGACATCACTGAATGTGGGGTTGGAAGAGATGCACACAATTGGCTCTTGCAGACCAGTGGGAGCTATTCCCAGTGTCCCCTAGCAGCATCAAGCCCCAGCTGCCCATTTTGATAACTGGCCTTGTAACATGGCTCTTATTAACTTCCCTGACCCCCTTCCCAACTCTGCCAACCCCCCAGAATAAACTGTTTGCACTCGGAATCTTGTCTCAAGTCTGCTTCTAGGGGAACCCCAGCTAAGACCTCCACCTCAGTGATTATTTTCCTCCTTCCTGCTAGAACGTATGGCCACAGATTGATGGAGCAGGACAGGTCACTGGAGGTCATCTTATCCAAGCCTTCTGAAGGCTCTAAGCAGAGAAGGACTCTAAATCACAAAGAGGGTTGATGGCATGTCAGAAAAAGAAACACTTCTCCTATGCCTGGAAGAAAAGATCAGGAAGGAAAGATTTTGGTGTCTTATTTCCAGGAGCACCTGCCCCCTGAACTCCTGACCTACACCAATGTTCACTTCTCAAGGTCTCCTGCCAGTCCCACCCCACTGCCTGCTGTGGGCATCTTTAAAATAGGTCTAAGCCATGATTCCAAGGCCATGTAAAGATCAAAAGCATGGATGCGCTTCCTGAGCTGCCAGCTTGGGCATGATGATGACCATCATTGTCTCTCTCCCACCAGGTACCAAGTGCTGAACCCCAACGTGATTCCTCAGGGATTCGTAGACAACAAGAAGGCCTCAGAGCTGCTGCTTGGGTCCATTGACCTGGATGTGAATGAATACAAAATTGGGCATACCAAGGTAGGGCCTTCCCATGATATTCCCTCCCTAGACCACTCAGCCTTGTCCCAAGAAAATGAGCTTCAGGGCATAAATTCCAGCCCAGAGCTGACCAGTTGCCTGCCTTGGGCAAGCCCCACAGCTGCTGAGAGCCCCAGTTTCCTCCTCTGAAAAAAGCAGAGCTGATACAGCTGATCTTGTGGAATTTGGAGGGTGATTAGCAATAATGTGGGTGAGAACCCAGCTCAGACAGGTACTTAATAAGTGGTAGATGATTTCCTAGGCCTGTACAAGCACCGGTCATGAAGCTGTATGTGTGTGGGGGGGTGAGGTCTGAGAGTGAAGCACCATCATCCCAGCCCACCCACACCCAAAGCTCCAGCCGTGAGCTGGCAGGTGAGTTGGGGTTGACTCACAGAGAATGCCTGATCCTGACTCACAGGGCCTGGGCTGCCCTGTGTCTGCCCCACTTCCTGGCCCCGCAGACTCCTCTTGGGATCGGAAGGGCCAGACAGGCAAATGGGCCAAGGTGTCCATCTACAGCTGCCCAAGCACACTGCACCCAACATGACAACCAGGATGATCCAGGAGGAGTACTAACTTTGCATTCGGGAGCATCAGGCTCAAAGCTGCCTCTGTGCAGCCCAGAGCAGGTCACTTGCCCCTCTGGGTCTCATGAGTGGCATAGGCAAGCACAGCTTCTCCACAGGCCTGGTGGAGTGCATGGATGCTCCAGGCTGTGTGTGCAGCCAACACATCTGGCCACTTAGCAAATGCTCACAGAGCTCCTCCTGTGCCAAGCATGGTTCAAGGATCTAGGGATATACCAGTGAACAGAACAGAAAGAGTACCTAGCTCCCTGGAGCTCACTTTGTGGTAGCAAGTGTTGGCAGAATTGTTCTGCTCTAGAATCTGCCAGAACTGTTAGCTTTGTCCTCCTTTACAATTAAGACATGCTGTGTATAACTAATTTGACTTATAGGAACACTTCAGGTTTTGTCACAGAATCACTGAATACCAGCTGCTTCCCCTAGTTCCCAACTTTGAAGGATGAGAAACTTGAGGAAGCCTGGACAGGAGCATGGAGCTGATGTGCCCAATTCCACAGAACTAGGCAGGATGGAGCAGGCCTCAGGCCCCATGACGCTGCTCACGGGAAGGGGAGATGGGGCTGCTGTTGCCAGCATTTGACACAGCTACTGGCAGGGCAAACAGACTGTATTTTGCTGTTGTTCAAGGGTTGCATTGGGAACCTTGGGTCCAGATAAAGGCCTGGGGATTCTGGGGACAGATTTCCTCCCCAAGGATCATCTAGGCTCTGGTGGCAGAGGCAGGACAGAGAACAGGATGATTCTGCCTGTAAACTGTGTCCCTATCCCCATCGTTGGCTCACATGGGCCCTACCCCCAGCCACACGTTCACCTCACTGCTCCTAAAAAGGACACACCTCAATGACAAGCAATTCTGAAATATCAAGAAGCATTTTATGAAATCAAGCCCAAAGTCTCAACCCCACAATGGCTACCTCTTTGGGTTTTTGTGGGGGAGGAAGGCATGGAGAAGGAGCATTCTTTTCCATTCCTTTCCTGTTGGTATCCATAGCATCCACATAAAAGATTTAGTTGTGGGCTCTGCTCCCTGCCCCAGTGTGGGGAATTGCAGATTCTTGGGGCTGAGAGAACTCAGGGTCCTGTACTCCCATTGAACAGGAGGGGAGATCAAGACCTCCTCAAAGAGAGTGACTTGGCTAAGGTTACACAGCACATCCAAGGCAGGCTGAGGCTAGGTACAGGTCTCCTGGCTCCTTCTGTCCTTCTGGAAGTTTTTATCATGTCCTACTTGAAGCCTATGAAGATGTGTTACATTATGAAACATATTAATAATAAAAACAACCACTTGTGAGCCCACTTAAAAATCCAGAACTTGGGACGCCTGGGTGGCTCAGCAGTTGAGCATCTGCCTTCAGGCCAGGGCATGATCCTGGAGATCCAGGATTGAGTCCACATCAGGCTCCCTGCATGGAGCCTGCTCCTCCTCTGCCTATGTCTCTGCCTGCCTCTCTCTCTGTCTATAATGAATAAATAAATAAAATGTTAAAAAAAAATCCAGAACTTAATCTTTGCATCTCTTTCCTCTCCTTCCTCCCCACCCCCAGGAATAACCTTTGTCCTGAATGTTAACCATTCCTCTGCCTTTTATTTTTTATTTTTAAAAAGATTTTTTTTATTTATTCATAAGAGACACAGAGAGAGGCAGAGATATAGGCAGAGGGAGAAGCAGGCTCCCTGTGGGTAGACCAATGTGGGATTCAGTTCCAGGACCCCAGGATCACACCCTGGGCCGAAGGCAGACACAACTGAACCACCCAGGCGTCCTAATCCCCCCTGCATTTTAAAAAATAGTTTAATCACATATGTGTATGGCCCCAGATTTTGCCTGGTTTTGAGCTTCATGGAAATATCATACTTGGTTTATTCTTCTGTAACATGCTTCTAACACTTCATCATATTTCCAAGATGCATTCTCGTTGGTTGGTACATGACAGTCATTCATTGTTACTGCCCTATCATGCTGCCTCAGACAGCCATTCTGCAATTACTCTTTCTCCTGCCCTTGGAAATGTATTTTTCCCCCTGCAGTTATCAACAATGCTACTTTGAATATCTTTGTCCATGGTCCTATGTAGGAGTTTTTCTAGAGCAAAATTCTCAGCCTTAGCTGTACATTATAATTATTTGGGGAGGGGTAAAAAATACCAGAGCCTCGCTCCAGAAATTCTTCAAAATCACCTGTGTCCAGCTATCAGCATCTTTCCAAAGCTCTCCAAGCAGAACGATGTGCAGCCAGGGCAGAGAAAGATATGTTAATGCTGAGGAGGACAGTTGCCTGTTTCAGGATGTGCAAACATCTAACTTGATGAAGGAATGCCAAATCGTTTTCTCAGACTGTTGTACCAACTCACCCTCTCCTTGATCCACAACCTAGCCAACACTTGCCTTTTTGGAAGTCTTGAAAGTTGCAGGTGGAAGGAGGAGTGATTGGTATCTTGTGACCTTAGTTTGTATTTCCCAGAGGTTGGGTGTTTCTTGTTTTTTTCTAACACATTGCAAAGCTGCCCCTACTTTCCTGGGGATGTGTCCCACTCACGCACAAGAGCTTGGTGCCCAAAATTGTGCAACATTGATCAAACTCCATATCCTTTCTACAAAGTCAACCTCACCCTGCCCTCATTATCCCCTCTTCCCACTCCCAGATCCATAGGGGATCCATAGGGAATCATGACTGTCCAAAGGCTATTTTGCATGATAGTAAAGAGGGAAGGCCCTTTGCTACCCTGACTGTTGGGCAGTCACTGTAGCAGTGAGGATTATGATGATCTCACATTTTACTTATACCTTCACAGTTTATACAAGACTTTTCCACCCAATATCTCTATCTAATCCTTACTGCAACCCTTAGGGAGGGATCAGCATCCCCATTTCACAGATGAGGAACTGAGGCCCTGAAATGTGAGGAGACACATTCAGGGTGCCCAGCTAGTAAGTGCAAGGCCAGGGCTGGGGCCTGTAGGAGGATCCAAGGGTGAGAGAAAACAGCCACTGGGGCCAGCAGTCGCGCTGCTATTGGAGGTCTCCAGGCCAGGGCCAGCTATTCCTGAGGGGCCTCAGACACCAGCGCCAGATGGGCTCTCTTAACTTTTAAGGACCTCTTGGAACCTCTAGTACTTTGACTTAAAACTCCCAAGTGGCTGCCACTTGGTGACAGCTGGGCTATTTTCAGATGAGTGTGTCCTTCCCCCAGGTATTCTTCCGAGCGGGCATCCTGGCTAAGCTTGAGGACATGCGGGACGAACGTCTGGCCAAAATCATGACAATGTTGCAATGTCGCCTCCGGGGTTTCCTTATGAGGATTGAGTTCAAGAAGATGCTGGAACGAAGGTAGCCCTCACAAGCACCAGTGGGGCAGAACCACAGAGGCCACATTCACCCGTACAGAATGAGCAGAGACCATGCCACACACACAGCAGTCAGCTCCATTAGCAACGATGGGTAGTGAGATGAGGGAAGGGTGCCAATGTCTTCACTGGCCCAAAGAACCCTGTTTGGAGCCTGTATTAGTTTTCTGGAGCTGCCATAACAAAGCACCACAGCTGGGTGCCTTAACACAGTGGAAACATTTTCTCACTGTTCCAGAAGCCAGCCCATCTGAAATTAATGTGTTGCAGGCCACACTCTCTCTGAAGCTCCAGAGGAGGACCCTGTTTTGCTTCTTACAATCCTGGTGGCCCTAGGCATTTCTTGGCTTGTGGCTGCATCATTCTGATCTCTGCCTCTGTCTTGGCAAGGCCCTGCCTCTTTGTCTGTGTCTCCACACAGGCTTCCTTCTTATGTGGACACCAGGCGTCTTGGGTTGGGGGCCCACCTTTTTCCAGTATGACTTCCTCTTAACCTAAGTGATGACATCTGCAAAGACTCTATTTCCAAACCAGGTCACATTCACGGGAACTGGGGGTTAGGACTTGAGCATATCTTTTTGGAGGGGGACACGATCCAACCCTTAACAAGGACCACCTAATATAAACCCTTCTAAACCCTTCTCTCGCAGCCTATAAGGCACTTCCCCTTATTGATCAGTGTGATGATACTGTGACTCAGACTACCCTGGCTGGCCTCTAGCTGACTCTGGCTCTTTGTGGTCCTAGTAATAATAGCAGTGATGAGCCAATAACCACAATAATGAGTTTCTGATATCCACCAGGCCCTCCTTGACCCCGGCTGAAGGCAGGGACACCAGTTAGGGGCTGAGGGTAGGACAGCAGCCCAATCCAACCCAGGGCCTTGGCACACAGGAGGTCCTCAGTAAATGACAGCCCAGTGAAGCTGCCAGGGAAAAGGAGGTGGATTCCAGAGATTGCATATGGATAGGATTCAGAGCATAATGGGTGATTGAAAAAGGGAAATGTAAGAAGAAGTGACTGGTCTGTCTCAGCCTTGTGCTGTCCAGGAGGCCAGGCCCTGACACCTGCACTTTAATCCACACAACCCTGGATTCCTTTTTTGCAGAATTGGTCTGAAAGTCATCCAGCGGAACACACGCAAATTCCTGGAGCTGCGTTTCTGGGGCTGGTGGAAGCTCTACAACAAGGTAGGGCTCAGGAACAGGCCAGCCTGCTGCTGCCCAGGAGGACAGGGGGCCTGAGCTCCGCCTGGGTGGGGGAGCATCTCGGGAGTAGGAGGCCACAGGATGCTGCAGGGACAGTCCAAAAATGAGATGAAGGAGGAATCCAGCCTCCTTCCAGACAGAGGCTAATTCCTCCCTGAGGAAAACATCAGTGTGTCTTCCCACCTCATCTCGTCCCTGAAAATAGCATCCTGTTAGGATGGAAAGCATTCCCTACCCCCAGACACACACACACACACACACACACACACACACACACACACACACAGAGTAGACTTGGTTATCAGCACCTCCCCCTGGACATGTCGAGGCATCTTCAACTCCTTTAGTGAAGTCCAGCTTTAGAGGTGGAGTGACCTCAGGAAATCCTGGGATCTGACCTCCCTGTTCCCAGGTTCTTCTGAGACAGCAGAGAGAGCAGTGAGTCAGCCAGGTGGTGGGGCTACAGGACCTCCAAGCAGCCAGCCTACCCTTAACCAATGCAGGAGGCCATGAGCCATCCTCCTGATGCAGGTGGAATCATACTAGGTGACGGTATGCACACCTTTGGCCCCCATTCCAGGGGAACACAGTGCTGGGAACCAGAGGTGGCCGGATGCAGGGCTGCTGCATTCCGGAGACAGGAGGATGGTGTTGTTTCAAGGGGAGCCTTGTGGAGTGGGGGACAGGCTCCAGGTCATCTCTGCGGCCTTGAGGCCCCTATGGCTCATGTAGAAGTTTCTTTCTACTCCCCATGGGAAAGCACTATCTAACACAGTGCTAGCCACAGGTTCAAAGGAGAGATAGCAAACTCTGCATCTCCAAAGGCCAGCCCCCTCCTGGGCCTGAGATCGCAGAGGAGTCGAGATGAGCATTTCTCAAAGTTCAGTCATCACTGGTAACTTCCCCACTTGTTCTACGACTGACCTCCTTTTCTTATGTCAACTCACTTTTTATTCTGAAATTTGTATTTTAAAAGGAAACTTTGTATCCTCATCTGCTTTAATCTCATCCTAAGCAAGCATTATCCACAAAATGGTGGATGTGACGAGTGCTTTTCTGTTTTTTTTTTAAATTATTATTTCAAAAAAATTAATTTCTTATTTTTAAAAGTTATTTTTATTTTTTAAGATTTTATCCATTTATTCATGAGAGACACAGAGAGAGATCGAGAGAGGCAGAGACACAGGCAAAAGGAGAAGCAGGCTCCATGCAAGGAGCCCGAACGGGACTCGATCCAGGGTCTCCAGGATTGTGCCCTGGGCCAAAAGCAGCTCTACACCACTGAGCCACCTGGGCTGCCCTAAAAGTTATTTTTAAAGTAACTATGTAACAATGAATATCTAAGGATTTCTGTGCAATGCTAAATCTATCCCACTTGCGCCTTTGGTATTTGTGTCACCCTCTGAAGCTCCTCTGTGTAACAGCCTTTAAGATTCTTCCAGGCAGGGGGCACCTGGGTGGCTCAGTGGTTGAGTGTCTCTGCCTTTGGCTCAGGTCTTGATCCCAGCGTCCCCTTTGGGCTTCCCACAGCGAGCCTGCTTCTCCCTCTGCCTGTGCCTCTCTCTCTGAGTCTCTCATGAATAAATAAATAAAATCTTTTTTTTTTTAATAAATAAAATCTTTAAAAAAAAAGAGAGAGAGAAAAAAAATTCTTCCAGGCAGGACACCACCCACAGTCACAGATGAGGGGTCAAAGCCTGGAAACTTCCCCGTTCTTTACTAGAAATTAAAACTTCAAAATAAATAAGTAAGTAAGTAAATAAATAAATAAATAAATAAAAGTAAAACTTCACCAATTAAACATGGCGGAGCAAGGTCCTGTTCCATTGAGTAAAACAGTAAAACTAAAAATCCTTTACTGTTAGTTTTTAACTAAGCTCTAATCTTATTGAAGCTAGATAGGATTGATGGGGAAGAAAAACAAACCATCTTGCAGAGGCTTTTACTGAATAGAAAATGTTACATAGTTGTGTGTTTATGTGGACCTGCCCCTGTGGTATCCCACGTCCCCACAGCCCAGGCTGGCAATGAGGCTTCCCTGTCATCTTGGAAGATAGGTGATGCCTTCTCCCAAATCCATCTCCACAGGGCGTTTGCCCTCCGGAGAAACACATCCATTGATCAGGAAATACCCTGAGGGCCTGTCCCACCTGTTCTGCTCAGAGCTGCAGGGACACAGGAAAGCAAGAGGGAGGTTTTTGAGGGGCTAGAGGTCTAGCAGGGCAGAGAAGTACAGGTGGATGGAGCTGATGGACCCAGGCTCCCTTGCAGGGTAAGAAGGGCCAAATGCATGTAGAGGTCAGGATGGGTGCAGCGGGTACAGAAGAGTAGTGAGTAGCTGCTGCAGGCCAACACACAAAGCAGGCCCAACCATACAGAGATCAGAACCAGAGGGGCAGAGGCCACAAGGCAGAACTGCAGTCGAGCTGGAGTGGGGTGGGCAAGGCTTTGTTGTGGGAGGACCACGTAGAGGGCTGGGACTTCACGCTGGGGACCAGATGAAAGAAATGAGAGAGAAAGACTGAGAATATACACAAGACAGAGAGACAGAAAGAGAGAGAGGGAGGAACAAGTAAGGGAGAAAGGTGAGGAAAACCAGGGTTCCCAAGCACACACAATTTACAGAGCACTTATAAGCGTTGGGCGCAGCTAGACACCAACAAACACCCAGTTTGGTGTCTCTTAGGATCCAAGAGCATCCTGACGATTGGTTCTAAGCAAGGATGGGCCTTCTCTGTGGAGGCTAGGGATGCTTTAGGGCAGCTATTGAGAGGCTCCAAAGTCACTGCTGCAGCATGAGCTTTCCACCCCACCAGGGGTGTGAAGTCCCACTGGAGGCTGAGCCCCACAGCCCACCACTGTGCCCCCCCACCCCCCCTAAAATGGTATTGTGTTGCTCACCACTCAGGTCAAGCCGCTCCTGAATGTGGCTCGTCAAGAGGAGGAGATGAAGGCCAAGGAGGAGGAGCTGAGGAATGCCATGTCCAAGACACAGGAGCTGCTCAACAGGGTAAAGGAGCTGGAGGAGAAGATGGCCACGCTCAGCCAGGAGAAGAATGACCTCACCATCCAGCTCCAGGCCGTATGTGGGGGCTGGGGTGGGGGGGCGAGATGAGGTGTGGGAGCTGGGGGCCCTGGCAACTACCAGGATTCCAGGGTCACTGAGAGTCAGACCTAGGGAGGGAGGGACAGCCTTCAAAGAAGCTGTGTAGGACCAAGGTCACAGCAGTAGAAGGACCACCCATTGATAGAAGCACCTTCCTGGGCTCCACCCCTTTATGCTTCACAAGATTATTTCCCTTAGCTTGCAGACAGAAGAACTGAATGTCAATAATGTTATGCCATGAAGCATAAATCACATAGTCTGGTTGGACTCTGGCCAACTGTTGTCTCACACCCCTGACCCCATTTTGGGGAGACCCTGGTGGACACCCAGGTTGTCCCTCTTCTGCCACTTCCTGTCCGTTTGACTTTTGACAATTCTGCTTCCCCTGCCTATCAGCTCCCACGTTCCTGAACTGTAGCTTACAGTAACACGTGCCTGGCTGGCTTCGCAGGGTTGTTGTAAGGAGGACTCGTGGATGGGAAGTGGTTTGTTAACACAGAAGTACTAAAATCAGCACTGGGAGTCATTTGGGCAGATAGCCCAGGCCCCACTGACAGATGGAGGCATAGGCACATCCAGGCTCAGCAGATGGGATGGCACATCCTGAAGTACCAGTGCTGTCCTCGACTTCTCCTGGACCACCTCTGCTAAAACCTTAACTGGGATTCTGTTAAAGTGCAGACTTAAATGCAGCAGGCCTCAGGGGAAGCCTGAGATTCTTTGCATCCCAACTGGTTCACAGGTGATGCAGCTGTCGGTCTGGGGATCCCCTGCTAGACTGTGTTTTGTCACACACATCACATGGAACTTGGAGCTAGTGCTCAGACCCCTTTGGGACTCTTTTGACTGGTGGTGTTCTTTCTTCCTCCAGGAGCAAGAGAACGTGATAGACGCCGAGGAGCGCCTGACCCAGATGATGAAGACCAAAATGGACCTGGAGAGCCAGATCTCAGACATGCGGGAGCGGCTGGAGGAAGAGGAAGGTACAGCAGCCTCCCTGAGCGCCACCAAGCGCAAGCTGGAGGGGGAGATGAGCGACCTGAAGCGGGATCTGGAGGGCCTGGAGACCACGCTGGCCAAGACAGAGAAGGAGAAGCAGGTGAGGGGGCCCTGGAGCCTGACCCCACTCCTTATAAGAACAGGGAACCCTGTGGAGGGGTCATACCTGGAGCTCCCACAGCAGCACTGCCCAGGGCCCTAGCCACCTGCCACATGGGGCTATTTTAACTTAACTCAATGCAATTTAAAATGTGGTTCCTCTGCTGACCTAGCTGCATTTTGAGTGCTCAAAAGCCACACGTGGCTAGCGCTACCACGTTGGCTGGTTGGATTGTTGGATCGGCAAGTCTGGTGGGGCCCCAGAGCCTACTCCCTAAGCACTGCTGACATCTGAGGACTGGACTTTGAATAACAAAGCCTAAACTGGTGGCTCTGACGGCTCTCCTTACCCTAAGATTCCTACTTGGTTGGTTGGGATATGCCCTGGGCGTTAGCATTTCTCAGGCTCCCAAGGGGCTTTGGACTACAGCCAAGCTGAAGAGCCCCTCTCTCCGAGCCAGTGCCTCCCCTGAGGGCGTTTCCAGCCTTAAGGGCCTGTCTCTCTCCTGCCCCCATTTCCAGGCCCTGGATCATAGGGTCCGCACCCTGACTGGGGACCTCTCGCTCCGTGAGGACTCCATCGCCAAGCTCCAGAAGGAGAAGAGGGCCCTGGAGGAGCTGCATCAGGTAGGCAGCACTGGCTTCCCCTTGGCAGAGCAGGTGAAGCTTGGAGACTGGAGACCTGGACTCAAATCTTGGCTTTGCTGCCCCTCTGCTGGGGCCTGTTGGGGAAGTCACCAAGTCTCCCAAAATCTCGGTTTCCTCATCAGTGAAGTGGGCACTGTCATGTCTTGTTGCTCTCCTCCCCGGTTTGTTGTGAGTGGGGTGACTATAATTTATCACCCAAACTAGGACAGTTTGAGTGAAAGAGGGCAGCAGGCATAAGCAGGATGGTCCCCGATGCAAGGTATGTCCCCAGACACATCAGGATGAAGTATGGTGCGTGGAAGTGCCCTGTGAGTGCTGATGTACCAGCAAACCCTGATCCATCTTGGCAACAAAGGGCATGAGCTTTTGCCATAGGGAGACTTATTCGAGTGTTATGGGCTCAGGCTCCTGAATGCAGAGCCAGCTCTGACCAGCCACCAGTGCTGACCGTGGCACAGACCACTTCCCAGCTCTGGAGATGCAGGTACACAGAGCAAGCTGAAGCCCAGAACCAAACCATGGACCCCATCGCCATGCTTGCTGACACCGTGAACACACAACAGGTTCTCTGAATACCTCACTCTCCCACCTATGGAAATATTTCCCCTCAGAGCCTCCCTTCTATAACAAATATGGTCAATTCTCCTTACTCTAGGTAGTCATGTTCTAAAAAGTCACCACAAACACTGAGGTAGCAAATACTGAACCTCAGTTTTAAGGGGTTAGGTTCCTGCAAGCCTCTGGTTACATTTTTGTCAGCCAATCAATACAGAATACATAGGATTACAATCAATATGTTACCTTGTTTTATGAGCGTTTCTGTTGAAAGACACTATTTGGTCCATATCGTAGATTCCTGAACATTGAGCTCACAGTCAAAAGCCCTATATTTTGCACCAGAACAAAGCTTATCTGACATACAAATTTCCTCTGTGAGGGCACAGCACAGCCTTCTTGTGCTTGGGAATACTAGACAGCACAGCAGCACTGTGCATGGGGCCATGTTATAAGCAAAATCACCAAAACAAAAACCATAGCACTGAAAAGACTGAAAAAGATACTTGTTTGCAGTCTGAGGAAACCAGAAGGCAGAGCATCACCTTATTCAACTGCAGCTGGGAATGCGCACTCCAGGAGACTCCAATTTTTTGCTGCCTGCGCATGTCTGCAAATGACCATGAAAGCACCACAAGTATTGATTTGGGATTACAAATAAATTTTAGATAGTAGGCAAACTGAAAAATAGGTAATCTCCAAATAAGGAGCACAGAGCCTCTCTTACTATCCTAAAATAAAAATTATTATAAATAACATATAACTTTAAAAAAATCAATAGGGTGCCCTTCTTTTTAAGGGGGGATGTGAATAGAATGTAATTTATAATAGATAATGGGGCTGTCACTGTGTAAAAGCTCAGGAGATCCTCTAGAAGACGTTGTGAGCAGGAGACTATCCACCTGAGCCTGCCTAGGTGGCTACAGAGGGTGTGTTGGTGACGCAGATAGCCAAGTGTGGCTGCTGTCAGCAATAGGAGTTTACAAAATGGTAAAGAACTCTCAGGGAGATTTTGACAATAACAAATCTTCTCTCAGTTTTCATTGTGGAAAACTGGTAGATCATTCTTTAAAATGTAGTATATACTAAATGAAAAATAAAATAGTTGAGTCATATGTAAAGTGGTACCAAGTGGTGCCAGGTGCTACGTTCAGAAGAGTATGATTATTGCTTTATTTACATGAATGCCTGGGTGGGGCATCAAGTGTGTGGACTGCAGAATGATTCCTCATGGTGCTGGACCATCCAGAGCATGCCAAGATGTCCAGTAGCCCTGGAACCACCCACGAAGTGCCAGTGGGGCCCCCAATCGTGGTGACATCCAAAAGCCCCCCACAAATTTCTGATATGTCTGGGGAACCAGAGTCTCACTGGCCATTGAGGGCCCACCTGAAGCTAACAGGTGTTTGGGTCTGCTCCCAACTCACCTCGCAGTAGGGGCAGGAGCATGGTAGCTGTCCACTGAGCTCAGAAGTGATGGCCGAGAACCAGGTCTATTCAGCTGCTCCTGCATGGTTCATGGGACACACGTGTGTATCTTTTCCTCCAGAAAACCCTTGATGACCTGCAAGCTGAGGAGGACAAGGTGAACCACCTGACCAAGACCAACAGCAAGCTCAGCACCCAGATCCATGAGGTGATGCCCTGTTGCTGTAGCCAATTCTATACCTCAGGGGCCGGATCCATGCTGGGGCACGGAGCCCTCAGACACATTTGGGGAACTGGACTGACCCATGCCCCTGGGGAAGCGAGGGCCTCTCTGAGGCTACAGCTAAGGAACCAGGCCCAGTCTGGTTCCTTATCCCATTCTGGTCTCAGACTCACCTCCCACCCCCACTTTCTCTTGTTTTTGTTGTTTCTGCAGCTGGAGGATAACTGGGAACAAGAAAAGAAAATCCGGGCAGAGGTGGAAAAGGCTCGTCGGAAAGCTGAGAGTGACCTGAAGATGACCATTGACAATCTCAATGATATGGAACGGTCGAAGCTAGACCTGGAGGAGGTGGTGAAAAAGTATGCCCATGCAGTCCTTTATTCTGCCCACAACAACATTAGCAGTATCAAACACTTCCTGGATGGTGCCAGGTGCCAGGCACTGTGCTGAGGGTTTCGTGTGCTTTAATGCATGTCCCCATCACCCACTATGTGCCAGACACTGTGCCCAGCACAGAGGATATAGGAAGGGGACAGTAGGTGCTGCCCATCCACAGGGAGCTCCCAGCTTCACACAGGGCCTGTTGGGCGCCAGCAATGAGACCAGCACTACAACAAGGCACCTGCCCCTAAAGGCAGAGAGTCTTCGTAGAAACCCACAAGCCAGGTTTTCAAAGATCACAAGGAGTTGAGGTGGGTACTTTATCAGTATCGCTCCAGCAATAACATGGGAGACAGGTGAAGTGGAGAAAAACTGGAAGCCAGAAAGCAATCAGAAGTCCAGGTGTAAGCTTGAACCAAGTAAGAGGCTAAGGGAATGGAGATGAGGAGTCAGACAAGGCAGGCTCTCAAGGAGTGGAATTTGAACAATACATCTTTGAGGTACATTTTGCTAAGGCAGTTTCAAAGCACCACAGATTGCCAGAAGGGTGTGCAGCTACTAGCTCTGTGTCTTGGCATATTTCTTCTGTGGCACACTCAGAAGGTGCACGTGATCTTTACCATCCTACTCATCTACTTGGTCTCTGGTGTCTTAGTTTGCACATGTGGATCCTTGGCACATGGCACCCACTTATCAGAAGGAGATACCCTCTTGTGGAAAGTTTTTAGAGGAAATTTTTCCCTAAAAAGGCAAAGCATCCTGGTGATTCTGGAGTACCTAAAATATAAGCTGTACCAAGAGCAGTGATTTCAGTCTGGTTTGTTCACTGATGTGTCCCTGGAACCCCAAACATAGTAGAGACACAATGAACTTGTACATAGTACAAGTAGAGACTCAATAAACTGGCACATAGTAGGGACTCAATAAACTTGTACCAAATTAAGAAGTGAATGAATAAGCAGATGGAAAACATGTGCAGCAGATTCTGGGGTTCTGCAGGGTGAGACCTTCTGGGCCGTCTGAAGGCCCGGAACTGGGGGATGAGTGGGTTTCAGCAGGTTCCAGGCTTCCTCCAGCAGCCAAGATTCTGTTCCTTTGCTAGCCAGCTGGTCTCCCCTTAGAACTTTTCCTCAGGAGACCAAACCTTCTCTTGCAGGAGAGATATGGAAATCAA
Source organism: Nyctereutes procyonoides (assembly GCF_905146905.1). Taxonomy (NCBI): domain Eukaryota; kingdom Metazoa; phylum Chordata; class Mammalia; order Carnivora; family Canidae; genus Nyctereutes; species Nyctereutes procyonoides. Next base: position 67,880,804 of record NW_026575126.1, read on the forward strand.
TTCTGTCAACTCTAAATATGAGGATGAGCAGTCTCTGAATTCCACACTCCAGCGGAAACTAAAGGAACACCAGGTGTGTCCAGGACTGGGAAGACAGAGCTCTCCTTTTGAAACGCACTTCCAGGCACTTTTGTTTCCATCAGCTGCTTTGCTGCCTCAGTTTCCTGAGGAGCAAGACTGTCCCAGAGTCCTTGAGACTCCTCCATGTTCACCTCACACAGGCTTATAGTCAAAGCCCTTACAGTGATCACAAGGCCCTTGACAATCGGCCCCTGTTTCCTCCCTGACCTTGTCACCTTCCCCCACTGCTCCCCAGCCACAGCCATGCTGGTCCCCCATGGGATCTCACATACCCCAGCCCCCTCCTGCCTCAGGGCCATTGCACACACTCTCTGTGGCCTGTTGCCCTCTGCTTTTGACAGTGTCCATCATATGCTCAGCTCCTTGCCATCATTTCCATACTAAAAGGCCAAGTGGGTAAGTCTGTAATCTCACCCAAGAAGAGATGACCCCTTCTGCTTTACTTCTTTGTCTGCTAGGCCCGAATTGAGGAGCTAGAGGAAGAACTGGAAGCTGAGCGGTCAATGAGAGCCAAGGTAAATGAAATGCCTCTGCACTTTTTGAGCCTAAGGACACGTGCCTGCTACAGTCCAACCACAAGTACATGCTCACTCAGGAAAGCAAAAGAGGACAGGTTACCAATTGAAAAGGCCTTGATTCTTGAGCACCTCCTGAGCACCAGGCAGTGTGCTACATGAGAAATACTAATTACAATGCAAGACACAAAGATACCATTTCCAGTGTGAGTCCAAGGAGAGAAGGCCAGCAACGTTAGCCTGAGGACTCAGAGAATGAATTCAACAGGCTGACACTGGGAAGAATTTCTAGGCAAAGAGAAGAAATAGCACCTCTCTGCACAGTTATAAGGATGTACAAAGAAAAGGAAAGAATGGAAGAGGGTTCTAGGGTGGGGATCCTAGAAGCCAGCAAGCTGGTGGGAGGTGAATCCTAACATATCTAAACTCCAGATTCATCCAAATTCTCAGTGCAGGAGAAGGACACAAGCATCCTTCACTGAGTGTATAGAGTGGCAGGCAAAGGGCAGGGCTCCCCAAAAGCAGGCCCCCAGCCTCATGGACACCATGCAGTCACTGCGGTCTTTACCAGAGAAGGAGGGGCTCCTGCATGGCTCCTGTCACGGTCACTCAATCTTCCCCAGGTGGAGAAACAACGCGGCGACCTGTCCCGGGACCTCGAAGACCTCAGTGACAGGCTGGAAGAGGCTGGGGGAGCCACGTCTGCTCAGGTACCATTATCAGGGTACCAAGGAACACCAATTCCTGCCTGCCTGCAGGGAGAAAAAAATTGCTGGGTGATGAGCAGTTAGTTCTTGCTGAATTCCTGGAGCTACCTTGAGGAGAAAACAATAATAACGAAGAGGCAAAAGAGGGGCTGGTTTGGTCCCCTTTCTCCCAGGCTCCTTAGCTCAGTGGTGTTGACAGAACCAGGACTGGACTAAAGGCAGAAGGCAGTTCCTCATTGTCTGGTACCTGGCCATAGGGGTAATGAGGGCAGAGGGGGCAGTGCCTGAGAGTGTGAGAACCCCATAGAGGAGGGATTGGAGGTATGGGTTCTAGATTGGTTGCTTTTCACTGGAAAGCCAGTTGTTTCCTATCTCTAGGAGTTAACTACCCCTGCAAGGGGCTGGCCTTCCAGGACCAGCAAAGCCCTGGATGTCAAAGCATCAGAATATAGAAAATGAAGACATGGTTAATACAGTGGGGTGACCACCTACACTCAGGGCTGGAATCCAAGCTGAGCCTCTGGTGTGGGATACATCTTTCTCCAACTCATATAAAGGCATCGTGGAGACTATCAGAAGCCACTTGAAACTCTCCTTCTAATTCCGTGTAGTCAGGTCTCTTACAAATGCAGACTCTGGATCAGAGCTGAGAGCAGAAATGTGGATGGTGTCCCTTAGCACTAGAAGGCTCCCTGGACTCCATGTCCCACTCCCTCAACATTCCAGCCATAGTATGCACACTGTGAAGGGGCCCAGATGAGGTTGGGGTCCCAAGGAGGAAACAAAATCATCCCCATTGGTTTAAGCAACAGGCACTAAGAAGGGACTATGTTTAGTGATGCATAAAAAGTTAAGGGAGGGGATCCCTGGGTGGCTCAGCGGTTTAGCGCCTGCCTTTGGCCCAGGGCAAGATCCTGGAATCCCCGGATGGAGTCCCACGTCGGTCTCCCGGTATGGAGCCTGTGTCTCCCTCTGCCTGTGTCTCTGCCTCTCTCTCTCTCTCTCTGTCTATCATGAATAAATAAATAAAATCTTTTTTTAAAAAAAAGTTAAGGGAACAACAGGATGTGGGACACCAGAGGGACGGTAGGAACCGGGGTTTAGGGCTGTGAGACATTGGGAGCCATGGAGCGTGGTTCATTCCAGGAGCTCAGGGGGAGTCTGTCCCAGCCTCTCTCCTGGGTGTGTGGGTTGCTGGCAATCTTTATTCCTTGCTTGCAGCTACATCACTCCAATCCCTGCCTCTGTGGTCACTTGGCCTTTTTCTTTGGTGTCTCCCTGGATCCAAATATCTCTCTCCTCTTATAAGAACAACCAGCCATTGGGTCAGGCTCTCCCTAATCCAGTTATGACATTTTAACTTGTTTATATCTGCCAAGATCCTGTTTCCAAATAAGGTCATATTCACAGGTATCTAGGTTTAAGAATTGAGCATATCTTTTTAGGGGACACAATTCAAGGCACAACATTACCCAACCAAATCCTATGGGCAACCCACACAGAGGCTCCAGATTGATATTTCCATTAAAAAAAATGATATTTCCATCAAGACGTCCTATCAGTGGGGTGCAGAAATATCAAGGCCACTGAGCAGGTGGGCAGTGTCTACCCTAAGGAGCCCAGGGCAGGTCATTTCTGCTAAACCCTGGTTCTCCTCTCTCCCAGATTGAGCAGAACCGCAAGCGGGAGGCGGAGCTGCTGAAGCTGAGGCGGGAACTGGAGGAGGCAGCCCTGCAGAGCGAGGCCGCGGCCTCCACACTGCGCAAGAAGCACACGGACTCCATGGCTGAGCTGACAGAGCATGTGGAGAACCTGCAGAGGGTCAAGTCCAAGTTGGAGAAGGACAAGCAGGTCATGAAGGCTGAGATCGATGACCTCAATGCCAGCATGGAGACTGTGCAGAAGTCCAAGGTGAGGGAGGACCCCCACAGAGCCACAGGGAGGTGCCTCAGCATCTGGCCACCTCACAAATATTCCCCCCAACCCCTAGCAAGCCCAAGGCATGTTCTGGATGTTGTGAGGGGAACTAAGATGAGCTCATCACATATCCCACTGGATGGTGTATAACCTTGGCTGAGTTCACAACCTGTGCTTCAGCTTCCGCAACTGTAAAATGGGGACATTAATAATCCTTACTTCATAGCGCTGTTGTGAGGGTTACAACAGTTCCTGGCATTTAAGAAAAGCTCAATAAATGTGAGCTATTAAGATGACCATTACATTAGGATGACTATATCCTCAAGGAGCAGGGAGACTAGTAGGATAAATGCATACATCACCATAAAGTGATATATGGCAAGAATTTTGGAAAAGCAAGGAAGCCATTAAACATGTGTTTATCAACCATCTGCCATGTGAAGAGCCTTCTTGTGATATGAGGGGCTCCAAAGGTGAAAAGGGATGATGCTTTGGGGCCCCTGTGGCAGCCAATTTCATACACTCACAAGGTATCTTCACAGATCCTGTTTTATCTGCACTAATACTAGTATTCTTTTTTTCTTAAATGTATTTTTTGACTTATTTAAGAGAGTGTGAGAAGGAGGATGGGCAAAGGAAGTGGGAGAGGAAGACAAGCAGACTCTAGGTTTCTGTTGGTAGAGATAGCGACCTCGGGTTGGGGAGAAGATGGTTCTGAGACAGGGACATTCTAGAAGGACTAGGGAGGTAGTCTACGAGGCTACACCAGGGGAACTCAGATGGGAAGCAGGGAGGACCCGTTCCCCATTTCCCCACTGAGTTCATTCTTCCTGAACAGATGAATGCCGAGGCCCACATCCGAAAGCTGGAAGATAGCTTATCAGAAGCCAATGCCAAGGTAGCCGAGCTGGAGAGAAACCAGGCAGAAATTAATGCAATCAGGACCCGCCTACAAGGTGAGCTCACCCCTCCCTACAGCTTCCTGAGGACCCATTCCTGGAACAGAACGGGGACCTTCAAAGAAACTGAAGGCATACCTGGGTCCTCTTCCCAGAGCTTTCTTTCTTTTTTTTTTTTGTTTTTTTTTTTTTGTTTCCAGAGCTTTCTTGACCTTGGAAAATTCATATCCCCTGTGATGAGACAGGAGATTTTATTCCACCCATTGAGTGTTTCAAGTATCATCTTTGCAGTGTATAACAGGGAACACTATTCAAAGCATCTCCCCACCAGTTCTGTCAACCACCCTGTGAGATCAGCAGAGGGGCAGTAGAAAAAAACAATTTTTAAACACTTTAAAACATGACCCACATACTGACAGTGAACATGTGTCACTAATGAAGGAGTCAAAAAACAGTAAACCTGCCTTTGAGGGAACTTGATGGGCAGAGCTTTATACAGTCAGTTGGGGAATGAATGCCTACAAAACTTGGCTATATAAAACTGGTTAATAATACTGCAACCTCTGGGTTTGGTTTTGTTTTTTTTTTTACCAGAAGAAATCCTTTGCATCTCCACGACAAAAAATAATTTGCAATTTATCACTATTTACTTAATACCTAACTTTGCAGAGGCTGGGCTCTGATCTGTGGTAAACAGCAAGCCAAACAAACACGCATTCCCTGAGACAAGTAAACAATCCTTAGACAGGCCAGTTAGACAATGTTCCAGTGTGACACCAGAGAACCTGCTGGCATTCTTTGGCCTTATTCTCCACATCCTGAATACTCTCTAAAACCAATATACCAGATGAATGGATAAAGAAGATGTGGTCTATGTATACACTGGAATATTACTCATCCATTAGAAACGACAAATACCCACCATTTGCTTTGACGTGGATGGAACTGGAGGGTATTATGCTGAGTGAAATAAGTCAATCGGAGGACAAACATTATATGGTCTTATTCATTTGGGGAATATAAAAAATAGTGAAAGGGAATAAAGGGGAAAGAAGAGAAAATGAGTGAAAATATCAGTGAGGGAGACAGAACATGAGAAACACCTAACTCTAGTAAACAAACAAGGCAAAGTGGAAAGGGGGGTGGGCGGGGGCATGGGGTGACTGGGTGACAGGCACTGAGGGGGGCACTTGACGGGATGAGCACTGGGTGTTATGCTATATGTTGACAAATTGAACTCCAATAAAATAAAATAAAATAAATAAAATAAAACCAATATACCCATTTGATGGATAAGAAAAATGAAGCTCAGTGAGATAAGGTAACTTGCCGCAAAACTAATGACTCATAGAGCAGAACTAGAAGCCCCTGCTCATCCTCTCTGGCTCATACACGTTTTCCTGGCCTCTGGCACTGGAGATCAGTTCACAGATGACAAGAGTGTAGGTTCTGGGACCATGACAATTTTTCAAACACTCTCTGCCCCACTGTTTCCTTCAAATGTCTTTACTGTATCTCATGCCAGGGGCTGGGACTTCATTATCTGAAGCCTCGTACCCCATGCAGACACCTGGGCATTGGCAATGCTTGGACAATTGCTCCTGCTCTTGCTTAATTTGGGCAGCTTGTATGCAGCCCCTTCCAGCTCAGTTGGCCAAGTCACCATATTTATTGGGTACTTTGGGAATGCTCCACTGGGGGAGCTTAGGATCTAGCTGGGAGGCCAATTTTTCATCCAATATTTCTCCCATTCCCTTCTCACCCAGCTGAAAATGGGGAACTGAGCCGGGAATATGAAGAATCCCAGAGCCGGCTCAACCAAATCCTGCGGATAAAGACATCCCTGACATCGCAGGTGGACGATTACAAGAGGCAGTTAGATGAAGAATCCAAGGTTTGTTTGGGGGTGGGGTGGGAGTGACAGAGCTGCCTTTCTGAACAAAGTTACAGGTTATAAAGATGTAGAAGGAACATGAAAGATATGATTCAATAGCAAGTTGAGAAGTTAACTAGAAATCTGTGGTATGCTATGTGTAAGACTAAATGAAACAGATAAAATTCCATATACTTGTGGCCAGTAATTGGAACAAAGCAAGGAGAATAAACCCTGATGGTTTGGGTTGTAGAATCAGGTGTCCTTTGCCCCCTTTTCTCGCTGCAATGTGATCCAATATTGTGTATATCTAAGCGATGGCCCTGGGGGCCATAGAGACCAGTAGGGCCTCTGACAGGCTTGGCTGGTCCCCGTAGTCTCGCAGTGCAGCCATGGTGAGTCTCGCCAACACCAAGCATGACCTGGACCTGGTGAAGGAGCAGCTGGAGGAGGAGCAGGGAGGCAAGTCAGAGCTGCAGCGCCTCGTGTCCAAGCTCAACACTGAGGTGACCACCTGGAGGACCAAGTATGAGACCGATGCCATCCAGAGGACCGAAGAGCTAGAGGAGACCAAGTGAGTGTCACCCTGTGCTGGAGAGCAGGGAAAGCTGTGGTGGGGGTGGTGCCATGCGTCTGACCATGTCAGCCACTGCGGAGGCCAAGACCACAGCCAGGAGAAGGCAGTTCACAAGTTTCTTTTAAAAGGGGTAGGAGAAAAAAAGGGGGAGTGGGTAGGAGATGGATATGAGTCTGGACAGCAAAGCCCACTTTGTGCCCTTAGCAGAATATCCAGCCTTCAGGTTCCATCTTCAAGGCTCTCAACATCGTCTGCCCTAAAGGGCTCAGGCTTCCAGCAGGGAAGTCAGGAGCAGGGCTTCCACCTCCAGGCTGGGCTTCTCTGCCCCTAAAGTGCTTGGGAAGCTTCCACAGGTCTGGTGGGTCTGGGGTGGGGCCTCTGGTTGATGCTGGGAGGACGCAGACCACACTCAGTGGCAAAGGCCCTCACTCTGCTGGTTCTCCTGCTCTGTGGTAAATATCCTCAAATCTTCCTCATTTGCAAACTAGAGAATTGGGCACTCTGCTTGACAGGTCTGAGGAAATGAAAGCGAACACATGCATGTGACTCTGAGCCACCTTCTGGTATAGGAACAGGTTGACTTGGTTGCCCATGTGAAACCCTGCATGTGAGCCACTCTGTCCCAGGTAGGGAGAAGACCCTGGCCTGCTTGCTGGTGCCTTCTGCCCACTGGAATTTGTGGTGACAGGATAGCAATAAGTACAGTGACCTCCAGTTGACATAAATAAATCTCTTATCAAAAGCTCTTTAGGTGACTCAGGCAGTTAAGCATTTGCCTTCTGCCCAGGTCATGATCACAGGGTCCTGGGATCAAGCCCCACATCAGGCTCCTTGCTCAGTGGGGAGTCTGCTTCTCCCTCTCCTCCTCCTCCTGCTCGTGTTCTCTCTCTCTCTCTCTCTCTCTCTCTCTCTCTCTCTAATACATAAATAAATATTTAATAATAATTTTTTAAAAGCCCTGTACATATGGAACCTAAATCTGCATCCTGCAGCTCCTACCTCCTGCCCTCCAGCCCTTTTCTGTTGAGAGTGGCCAGAAGATGCCTGGTCTCACTCCAAAGCTCAGGCTAAATCTCAACCCTTCACCTGTCTCTGCCTGGACCTTCTTCCCCAGATACCCGCGGTCCTCACCCTTCTCTCCCTCTGGTCTTTGCTCAAGTGTCCCTTTCCTTCTTTATTTTCTCCATGGGGCTTAATATCTCTATGTCTATCCCCCATCTAGAGCAGAAGTTTCATGAAGGCAGGGGTCTTAGTCTGTTTCTCTAAGGCCTAGAATGATACCTGACACAGAATAGAAACAATAAATAATTGTTGGATGGATGGACAGTGACTGCTTTCCTCAAAACACTCTCCAATTCATCTGCATCTTCTCCACCGTGACACCAGAGCTCAGCACCACAAACCCAGCCCCTGGCCCATGAGCTACTCTGTTTCCCTGACAGCCTCTCTTGCCCTTGCCCGCAGGAGGAAACTGGCCGCCAGACTCCAGGAAGCAGAAGAGACAGCTGAAGCTGCCCAGGCCCGGGCAGCCTCCCTCGAGAAAAATAAGCAGCGACTCCAAGCAGAAGTCGAGGACCTCACCATTGACTTAGAGAAGGTCAGGAGGTCAAACACTCGCTAGGCCCAAGGGATCCCAGGGAGCTGGATGAAATTATCACATGTCTGGGCTTAGCAAGAAGAAACAGGTGGCCCAACAGGGTAGAGCACAGGGTTGGTACTCAGGCCCACTGGACACAGGTTCCTGCCTGAACATGTGTTTATATACTCCTAATTCTGAGATCTGAACACTCAAATAGGTCTATGGTGAGGACAAAACTTAGTCCCAGGAAGTCATGCAACTATTGTCTCTGTTTCCCTTTTCCTCATGCAAACCACATTTCACACACTTTGTGTGGCCAAATACTCTTGTTTGCATCCCTGGTTCAGATTGATCAGCAAGTTTCCAAGCCAAATTAAGTAAGATTTCCACTGGTACACAGCAACCCCATTTTGGTCTAGATAGGGCAATTGCTTCATGCCAGCAGTGACGGGGACATAGGCAGAGGGCCATAACCATATGAGAACCTTCAGAAAAATAGTCCCAAAACCCGAAAAGCTTTTGCTAACTACCCTCATTTAGAAATTAAGCAGAAATTTACAAAATCCAATACTGCACAGCAGCAAATACGTAGTTACCACACAGTAATGAAAAAGGTGAAAGGTCTATGAAAAATAAGGTCTGGGCAGCCCGAGGTGGCTCAGCGGTTTAGCGCCACCTTCAGCCCAGGGCCTAATCCTGGATTCCGGGGATCGAGTCCCACATCGGCTCCCTGCATGGAGCCTGCTTCTCCGTCTGCCTGTGTCTCTGCCTCTCCCTCTGTGTGTCTCTCATGAATAAATAAATAAAATCTTAAAAAGAAAAGAAAAGAAAAATAAGGTCTGAGAACAATCAGCTTTGATTCACAAGAAAAATAAGACCAAACCCATCTTTCAGTTGGACAATAATGTATAACACGTAGTAGTAAATTACAGAGAAATAGGTTATGGAGAGTTGGGTGAATGTTTTAAATTTGGGAAGGCTGCCGGTACCCAGATCCCTCATTTTACACCCAAGAAAATCCTAGCCCAGGAAGATAAGATAGGACTGCCTAAGGTCACACATCTAGTAGTAGAAGTCTTAGAACTGGGATGTAACTAGGGTGCCTGGTTGGCTCAGCCAGGGAAGTGTCTGCATTCCACCCAGGTCATGATCTCAGGATCCTAGGATGGAGTCCTGCATCAGGCTCCCTGCTCAGTAGGGAGTCGCTTTCACTCTCCCTCTTGCTCTGCCCCTTTGCCCATTTGCGTTCTCTCTCTCTCTCCCTCTCTCTCTTTTAAAATGAATAAATATTTTAAAAGAAAGGAAAAGAAAAAAAGAGCTGGGGTGTAACTCTCTCTGGAATCCCTGCCCCATGCTTGTGCCATCCATGTAGAACTATATCCTAGTCCCCAAGAAGTCTGTGGTCACCAGAATTACTAGGGAGGTTGGGGAAGGTAGGCAGGAAGGCAAACGAGGGGAAGGGGCTGGAAAGTCAGACCTCCGGAGAGCTTCCCCACCTTTCCCCAGGCCAATGCTGCAGCTGCTGCCCTGGACAAGAAGCAGCGGGTCTTTGACAAGATGCTGGCCGAGTGGCAGCAGAAGTGCGAAGAGCTGCAGGTGGAGGTGGATAGTTCGCAGAAGGAGTGCCGCATGTACATGACAGAGAGTTTCAAGATCAAGACTGCCTATGAGGAGTCTCTGGAGCACCTTGAGTCTGTGAAGAAGGAGAACAAGACTCTGCAGGGTGAGTCTGAGGCGGGGATAAAGACACAGGCAGGGCCTCCCTCCTCCCAAGTGCATCAGAGGTTTGAGCTCCTGGCACGTAGTAGGTCCCCAATAAATCTGCCTGGCTGGCAAACACCATGTAGAAGCACTCAGGCACTCAGCAATAGGACTTCAAGCAGGTGAGTTACTTGACTCTTCCATGCCTCAGTTTCCTCCCCTGTAAGTTGGGGAGATAATGCCTTCCTTATAAGGTGGTTGTGACAATGAAACATAATATGTGAAATCTTCAGTCAGTAGATTTTGTGTATTGATCCTTTCCATGTACATAATATACATACACATGTAAGATTTCTTACATATAGGAGGCCTTGGGCTGAGATTTTGTTCTGTTGGATACTATTTGAAAAATGTTACTTATCTGTTGAAGATCACTTTGCCATACAGGGATCTGGCTGCATGATTTGCTTTTATGGCAGGTGTACATTTCTAACCACAAAATTGGTTGCACAAGGGATATCAATATTTTTATTTTCAAGAATGGTTTTTGGATCCCTGTTTTGCTGAGAAGCAAACAAAATCTCAGTCAATACAGGGTTTCCTTAGTTCAGGTTAGGTGACTGATGTAGGGTCACTGCAATGCAAAGTGTAGAAGCAGATGGTCCCAGACTGTCCCCAAATCTGCCCAAGGTCCTGGTCCCTCCCTGGAGAGCTGTCAGCTTACAGGGGAGAATCATGAGAGCCCAGCATTTGAGGTATGAAGGCTCTGCTTTTGTAACCTCAAAAGTCTAAGTACTAAAGGACTTGAATATAAGTACATGAGTTAAGTTTGGGGAGGAACAACCAAAACACCCAAATCAAGGTTGCTGGACTAGGAGAGGACAGAAAACAGGAGTGAGGTGATAATGAGGCACTGCTGAGGGTCCCTGCCAATGGTCTGGAGCCCTGCCTCCTCCCCTACCCACTCCATTCCCCACCCCCATCCTCTGACCAGCTCCTGGTGCAGATGATAAAACTCCCAGGTAACCTAGGGGTTAAGAGCAGGGGAATATGCACCTCATGTGGCAGGTGAAGCATAGGTGAGAAAAAAAGCCTTGTAAAGTAGCTCCAGACTGGTGGGAGCCACAAAGGAAAGTGACTGAGCAGCCTGCCTAGGCTGAGAGAGTGTGAAGCAGCATCACAGCATTCCTCATGGTCTCAGAGCAGTGCAGTGGGGAATGTTCTAGAAACAGCCACTATGTTCAAGGACAGGTGACGGGAAGCTATGTGGACTACAGGTGTGTCTATGATGCCAGCACAGGTGGACACCAACAGCTGAGACTTAGATGATGTCCCCAGTGCTCTCCAAACCCCACCTGGAATTTAGAAACCCAGGTAGGGAGACCTTGCATTAAATGAGATTTCTCTGAACTCAAGAGGGCTTGATGTAGAAATGGAGTTTTGTCATGAATTAATCAGGACAGTTACATTTCCTGGACACCTCTGGTTGTGGGCTGTTTTGTGACTGCTCCAAGGTGCTGTAAATCCCTCAGAGTTCCTCTGGGTAGGCAACAGGGAGGTCTCCCAACTGAGTCAGATAAGAAAGGCTCTAATCCTTTTCTTGTGAGGTTTTCAGACCTGGAGGTAGGGAGGCAGAGGGGAAAAGGGGCTCCCTGAGAGAAGAATGCCCTGAGGCTTCACAGGCCCAGGGAGTCCTGGGCACTGGTCCCAAAGCTGCTCTGTGCTTGCCTGCTCTTCTCTGGGCCTCAGCCTCCCATCTATAAAATGAGGAACTTGAACCCCCTGTTCTCCAATGTCCAAGCCCTGATGCTTCATGAGTCTATGACGTGGAGTCTATTGCTTCTCTTTAGAAACAGTGAAGCTAGGATTGCCTGCTTCTACCCTGACATAGGAATGTCTGTGCCACATGCCATGGCCCTGGGACACTGGTGATCCTCATATGCCTTACTAATGACAATATTCCTTTCTCAGAGGAGATAAAGGAACTGATTGATCAGCTGGGTGAGGGAGGACGGAGTGTGCATGAGCTGCAGAAGTTGAAGAAAAAATTGGAGATTGAAAAGGAAGAACTCCAGGTGGCCCTGGAGGAAGCTGAGTCTTCCCTAGAGGTAACCATGTGGCCATCACCTTGGAGGCTGGGTCCTTGGCCAGGGACCACGCACCTACTTGGCCAGAAAGGCTGATGTTTATATTCCTGGCAGGTTGAAGAGAGCAAAGTGATTCGAATTCAGCTGGAACTGGCTCAGGTTAAAGCTGACATTGACCGGAGAATCCATGAGAAGGAAGAGGAATTTGAAGCTACAAGGTATGGGGCTGAGGCATGGGAGGCTGATTTTAGGCAGCAAGATGCAGTAGAATCCAGAAACTCAGGCCTCCGCCACCCACTAGTCATGTGACCCTGGATAATTTAGGTGAATACTTCGAAATATAGTACATTAGTGATCACAAAACCCCATGAGATAATGATCAATAATAATAATAGGGATGCCTGGCTGGTCCAGCAGTTGAGCTTCTGCCTTTGGCTCAGAGTGTGATCTCGGGGTCATGGGATTGAATCTCGCATCAGGCTCCCTGCAGGAAGCCCATTTCTCCCTCTGCCTGTGTTTCTGCCTCTCTCTGTGTGTCTCTCATGAATGAATAAATAATATATTTAAAAATAATAATAATAATTCAAAAGTGGACCAAGGACTTGACTAGAAATTCCTCCAAGGAAAATATACAAGTGGCCAATAAGACATGGAAAGATGCTCACTGTCTCTAGTCATTACAGAAATGCAAATCAGAACTACAGTGAGATACTACCTCATACCTATTAGGATGGCTACGATCCAAAACACAGAAAATGACAAGTGTTGGCAAAGGACATGGAGAAACTGGAACCCTTGTGCACTGCTGCCAGGAATGTAAAATGGTACAACTGCTGTGAAAAACAGTATAAAGGCTCCTCAAAAAAATTAAAATAGAATTAACATATGATCCAGCAATCCTCCTTCTGGGTATCTACCCAAAAGAATTGAAAGCAGGGTCCTGAAGAGGTATTTGTACACCCGTGTTCATAGCATTATTCAGAAGAGCTACAGCATGAAAGCAACCCAAATGTCCATTGGCAAGTGAATGGATAAAAAAATGTTGACTATATGTATAATGGAATTTTTTAAAAGATTTATTTATTTTCTTTAAAGGTTTTCTTTATTTATTCATGAGAGAGAGAGAGAGGCAGAGACACAGGCAGAGGGAGAAGCAGGCTCCATGCACGGAGCCTGACATGGGACTCGATCCCTGGTCTCCAGGATCACACCCTGGGCCGAAGGCAGCGCTAAACCTCTGAGCCACTGGGGCTGCCCTAAAGATTTCTTTGAGAGAGAGAGAGAGGGGGGAGAGAGAGAGAGAGAGAGAGAGAGAGAGAATGCACAAGTGAGGAGAGGGGCAGAGGGAGAGGGAAAGAAGAAAGACTCCTTGCTGAGTGCAGGGCCTGATGCAGGGCTCCATCTTACAACTCTGAGATCATGACCTGAGCCTAAATCAAGAGTTGTACACTCAACCTACCGAGCCACCCAAGCACCCCTATACAGTGGAATTTTATTCAGCCTTAGAAAGGAAGGAAATTCTAATGCCTGCTACAACATAAATAAACCTTGAGGACTTTATACTAAGTGAAAAAAGCCAGTCACAAAAAGACAGACACTGTATGATTCCACCTACAGGAAGTACTTAGAGCAGTCACAGTCATAGAAACAGAAGGTGGGGGCAGCCTGGGTGGCTCAGCAGTTTAGCGCCGCCTTCAGCCCAGGGTGTGAGTCCCGAGATCGAGTCCCATGTCAGGCTCCCCGCATGGAGCTTGCTTTGCCCTCTGCCTATGTCTCTGCCTCTCTCTCTCTGTGTGTGTCGCTCATGAATAAGTAAATAAAATCTTTTTTAAAAAAAGAAAGATTAAAAAACAGAAGGTGGAACAGGAACAGTAGTTGCCAGGGGCAGGGGAAAAGAAGGATATGGGGAAATTTGTATCTAATGGGGACATAATTTCAGTTGCATAAGGTGAAACAAGTTCTGGAGATGGGATGGTGGCAAGGGTAGCACAGCATCATATATTTAATACCTTTGGACTGTGCACTTAATAACGGTTAACATAGGAAATTTTATGTAACGTGCATTTTCCCACATTAAAAAAAAATTAGGGACAAACCCTTCTGAGATAGGTGCAATTATCCTATAGCTTCCTCATCCCTGCTCTAGGGCATGGGGAAGCTTAATGAGATGGTAGATATGAATGTACATTGTTACCTGCAAAGCCACACAGATACAAGTTATTATTAACATTCATGAACCCTTAGAGAACATCCACCACATCACAGAAAAGAACTGATTTGTTGGGGTGCCAGGGAGTGCTAGATTTGGAGATTTCATTTTAATCCAGTGTCCATTGTTGCTGCTTGAGGTTCTAAGAAAACTTTGGACTCAGCACTAGGTTTTGGTTTATAGAAATATGATTTGTTGTGATTCTGAGATGATCAACACATTTGCAACTGTCCACATTGGCACCCTGCCTAAACTGCCTGTCTGAAATCTCCCCACACTGCAGCTTCCTGAATTTACGACATACCCCCACAATCACTCCTGAGGGCTGTAGGCTGAACCACTGGGGAGGAAAAGCCCCATAACTCTGCAGCCATCAGGCTAAACCTGACCCCCACCCTAAATATCTAGCTATGCCACAATGTGGTGTGTGTGTGTGAGTTTGCAACAGACTTGAGATATAATTTATACACAGTTCGCCCATGGCAAGGGAAAAATTGAGTGATTTTTATTTGTGCAATCATCATTACAATTTTAGAACATTTCATCACCCCTCGAAGAGAAACCCCATATCCCGTAGCAAACTGCTCCATTTCTCCTCACCACCCCCACTCCCAGCCATAGGCAACAACTAATGTAGCCAACAACTTTCTTTGGACTTGCTTATTCTGGACATTCCATATAAGTGGAATCATACAATATGTGGCTCTCTGTGACTGTCATCTTTCAGTAGAATGTTTTCAGGCTTCATCCATGTTGAAGCATGTGTCAGGAAGTATTTCATTCCTTTTTATTCCTGAATAATACTCCATTGTTTGGGAAGATCACATTTTGTTTATTTATTAATCAGCTGATAGACATTTGTGTTGCTTTCACCTTTTGGCTACTGTGGGTAAATGTCCCTATGAACATTCATATACAAGTTTTTGCATGGATCTAGGTTTACATTTCTCTTGGATATATATGTACCTAGGAATAGAAACTCTGGTCATATGTTAACGCTATGTTTGACTTTTTGCAGGACTGTCAGGTTCTTTTCCAAAGCAGTTGCACCATTTTACATTCTCAGTGTTAAGGACTATAGTTTCTCCAGATCTTCTCCAACATTTATCATTATCTATTTTATCATAGCCATTTCACCGTGGTTTAGAATCGTATTTCCATTATAGCTAATGATGCCAAGCACCTTTTATGGAGAAATGTCTATTCTAGTCCTTGGCCCATTTTAAAAACTAGGTTGTTTGGGATGCCTGGGTGGCTCAGTGGTTGAGCATCTGCCTTTGACTCAGGTCGTGATTCCAGGGTCCTGGGATCCAGTTCTGCATCAGGCTCCCTGCAGGGAGCCTGCTTCTCCCTCTACCTACCTATGTCTCTGCCCTTCCTTTCTCTGTGTCTCTCATGACTAAATAAATAAAATCTTTAAAAAAACTAGGTTGTTTATGATTGAATTTTAAGATTCCTTATATATTCTGAATACTAGTCCCTTCCTTTATCAGACATATAATTTGCAAATATTTTCTTCCATTCTGTGGGTTGTCTTTTCACTTTCTTAATTTTTTAAGATTTTTATTTATTAATGAGAGACACAGAGAGAGAGGCAGAGACATAGGCAGAGGGAGAAGCAAGCCCCATGCAGGGAGCCTGATGTGGGACTCGATCCCGGGACACCAAGATCATGCCCTGAGCCAAAGGCAGACACTCAACTGCTGAGCCACCCAGGTGCCCCCCTTAATTTTTTTTTAAAAGATTTATTTATTGCTGGGTGCCTGGGTTACTCAATGGTTGAGCATCAACATTTGACTCAGGTCATAAACCCAGGGTCCTGGGATCGAGTCCTGCATCAGGCTCCCCGCAGGAAGCCTGTGTCTCCTTCTGCCTATGTCTTTGTCTCTCTCTGTGTGTCTCTCATGAATAAAGTCTTTAAAATTTTTCATTTATTCCAGAGAGAGAGAGAGAGAGAGAGAGAGAGAGAGAGACTGAGTGTACAAATCAGGGGAGGGGTAGAGGGAAAGGGAGAGAATCTCAAGCAGACTCCCAGCTGAGCAAGGAGCCTGATGCAGAGCTCCATCTTGGGATGCTGAGATCATGATCTTAGCCAAAATCAAGAGCCACCCTGCCTTATCACTTTCTTAATGATCCTCTGAAGCACAAATGTTTTTAATTTTGATGAAGTTCAATGTATGTTTTTTTTCCTTGGTAGCTTGTATTTTATTTTTTAAGGTTTTGTTTATTATTTGAGAGAGCTAGCATGAGAGAAAAAGAGAGCAGAAGCAGAGGAGAGAGGTAGAGGGAGAAGATTCTCTACTGAGTAGGGAGCCTGGCATGGGACTCGATTCCAAGAGCCCTGGGATCAAGATCTGAGCTGAAGGCAGATGTTTAATGGATTGAGCCACCCAGGTGCCCTGGTAGCTTGTATTTTAGGTGTCATATCTAAAAACCAATTGCCTAATCTAGTCACAAAGATGTCTGCTTATGTTTCCCAGATTAGGTAAGAGTTTTATAGTTTAGGATCTTACATTTAGGTCTTTGATGCATTTTGAGTTAATTTTTATAGAAGGTGTGAAAGAGGGATCCGACTTTATTCTTTTGCATGTGGATATCCAGTTGTCTCAGAACCACTTTCTGAAAAAAACTGTTCTCTCCTTGTTGAATGGTCTTAACATCCTTGTTGAAAATGAATTGACTGCAAATATAAGGGTTTATTTCTGGATACCCAATCCAATTCCATTGATCTATAGGTCTATCTATATACCAGGACCACAATATCTTGATTACTGTAGCTTTGTAATAAGCTTTGAATTTGGAAAGTGTGAGTTCTCCACTTTACTCTTCTTTTTTCAAGACTGTTTTGGTTATTCTGGGTCCCTTGAATTTCTATACAAATTTTAGGATCAGTTTGTCAATCTCTGCAAAGAAGTCAGCTAGGATTTTGATAGGGATTGCAGTGAACCCTACCTTAGCAATATTAAGTCTTCTGATCCATGAACATGGATGTCCTTCCATATATTTAGATCTTCTTTAAATTTTTTCAACATGTTTTATAGTTTTTCCTTGTATTCATTTTTTTAAATCAAAGTGAATCAAAATTTTGTCCCCTTTTGAGAATGTCAAGATACCTTCTCCAATCTAGAAATTGAATACATCTTAAAGTGCTGCAAATCCAGTCATGTGCAAGCACATAGAAAGTGTTCAGGGGTGAAACAGAGGTGAATATAATATGGGGCAGGTGACAGGATCTTTGCATGCTATCCATTTATTTCCCTCAATGAAAAAATATTTTTGTGTGTGTTTCATTACCTCCTCTGGTCCCTTTCTATGAAAGGAGATTAACACAGCTTATCTGAGGGCTTTATGAAAATGTTCATTATGTTGATTATGATATAATTAAACATAGTAAATACAATCAACTGATGACTGCTAAATCTAATTTGTATGACCAAAGCTCACATGTTGCAATTTTTAAAACAGGCTAGCATTTGGATTTCAATCCTGGCTCCATTGCAGGCTAAACCTCTGGCATGTTTTTGTCATCTTAGAGCCTCCGTTTCCTTACAAGGCTATTTTGCATATTACATGAATTGAGATCCCAAAAAATATGTGGTAAACATTGACCTGTTTCTTTTCCCAAAGCACAATGCTCCCCCACTCACATGTTTAAGGGGAGACAGAGTTTAATTTCAAATATGGTTGCCATGTCCATGTTGATGCTCCCACGCCTCTTACCTAGGGAGGCTTAGCACAGCCTGACCAGCGGGCCCAGCATGCCAAGGTCTTCTCTGTTTGGACTTGCAGGAAGAACCACCAGCGAGCAATCGAGTCCTTGCAGGCCAGCCTGGAGGCAGAGGCCAAGGGCCGGGCAGAGGCACTGAGGCTCAAGAAGAAGATGGAGACAGACCTGAATGAGATGGAAATCCAGCTGGACCATGCCAACAAGAACAACAGCGAGCTTGTAAAGACATTGAAAAGGCTGCAGCAGCAAATCAAGGTAGCAACCTGGGAGGAGGAAGAACTAATCACAAAGTAAGCCATCGCCCAGCCTGCAGGCTTCTGGGAAGCTATATACATGTCTGCAGCTTGGATGGAAGCATGGAAGTGAAATGTGGGGTGGCTGGCAGTCCAGGGAGCAGGAGACTTGGGGGCTGCATAAACAAGAAGCCCTAACCACCAAAGTCCATATCCTGGATGACTGAAAAGAGGGAGAAAAAGAGGAAGACAGAATGTTGGGCCTGTCTTGGTTTTTAAAACCATATCTGACTTATTATAAGTGAATTCAGGCACAGAAAAATACAGGACATAATACACACCCATATATCCACCACTCGCCTTAAGACATAAACACAAATAGAGTTGAAACCTTCCTTTATCCTTCTTTGTCATCGGGCTGGTCTTTCAAGCATCTGTAGCTGGATCTATGCATTCAGCACATATTTGTTGGATATTTGACCAGTCTAAGCACTGCATTAGGGGCTAGGGGTATAAGAATAGCCACAAAAAATAAATTAATTAATTAATTTAATTAAATAGTAAAAAATAAATTAAAAAAGAATAGCCACAACAAACAGACATCCCTGCAGAAAGACAATAAACGACAAATAAATAAAACTGTAGTATTAAAAAAGGTGATAAATGCTCTGGAAAAATAACAGGACCAGGAGAAAGGAGAGATGGATTAGCCAGCAGGGATGTAATGGTCAAGGTCATGGAGGAAGGCCTCCATGAGAAGGCCCTGCTGGAAACACCCGGTGCTCTGTCATCAGAAAAGCCTTGACCTCATGCTAACCGTCCACTAGACAAATCCTCTGGACACTGGGGCCCTGGCCAGCTAGGCTTCAACCTGTCCCCAAGGGCAGGTCTACACCTCACTGTCTCTTCCTCCATGGCCTCCACCTTCCCAGTCCCACCCCAGCACCCCGCTGAGCCCGGTCCATAAGGGTCACATCACTCTCAGGCCCAGCCAGCCCCAGACTTGCCAGGGCCCAACAGGTGGGCTCAAGCCAGGTCCTCTTGACCCCCCCAGGACCTGCAGGTCCAGATGGATGAGGATGCTCGGCAGCATGAGGAACTGCGGGAGCAATACAACCTACAGGAGCGGCGCCTGAGCCTGCTGCAGACGGAACTGGAGGAGGTGCGCTCAGGCCTGGAGGGCAGCGAGCGCTCCCGCAAGCTGCTGGAGCAAGAGGTGGTAGAGATCACCGAGCGGCACAATGAAGTCAACATCCAGGTAGGATGGCAGCTTGCTGGCGGTGCTATGCAGACTAATGCTTGGGGTACCAGGATGGTGCCCAAACCTAATGGGCACCCTTCAGAACTTCAAGGCAGATAGTGTTCTCACTCGGGACATTCTCAGAACACATCTGCAGAGACTTCACTTGTTATGGCAGGAACCCTGTAACATAAATCTTAACCATATTCAATGCACACATAGAGGGTAAACTACATGCATGATGTTGTGCAGAGCTTTCAAACATTCCCAGACTTTCCTCTGGGGATTCTGATCCAGTGGGTCTCTGGTGGGACTCCAGAAATCTAAACTTGTAAATCCAAACTCCTCAGGAGATTCTGATGATTTAGCCAACTTTAAGGATCACCGTTATCTTCAATGTAACCAAGGACAGAACTTCAGAACTGGAAGGGATCTAGAATATTCCAAAGTCTGACTTTCATTTTACAAATGAAAAACCATGACCCAGAGAGCTGAGTGGCTTATCCATGGTCAACAATGGGGACTTCCATTTACTGCCAGTGGTAACACCAGTGCTGCTTATGATATAATCCTTTACAAGCACAGCTTAATTCTTACTTAGCATCTTATGTGAATTCACCAGAAGAAAAAATGGGTATGGGACATATAGGGATTGCAACCCCATTGTAGAGAGAAGATCAAAGCTTAGAGGTAAAGAATTTATCCACATAGGTGGAAGTACTAGGGCGTGAACCTGGGTTTTCCCAGCTCTGAGTTCAGGATTGTTCAAGAGCTGCGACCCACCCCAGGCCTAAATGACATTACTCTTGGGCTCCTTGTGACACAAGTTCTCCCCTAAAACCCAGAGCAAAATGCAGGGAGAGACCCTACTCCAAGCAGGGAGCCCAGGGCCATTTCCTATTGGGGGGTTTGGAAAGTGTGTCTGGGAGAGGGTTGTTTTTCCTTCCTGGATCCAGCAAGGGCTGTGCAGACTTCTGGCTCACGGCAATGTCTTCATTTTCTCCTTCAGAACCAAAGCCTCCTTGTAGTCAAGCGCAAGCTGGAGTCAGATGTCCAACGCATCTCCAGTGAACATGAGGAGCTCATCAGTGAGTTCCGCTCGGCCGACGAGAGGGCCAAGAAAGCCATGACTGATGTAAGTGTACACACTCCCTGGTCCTGGTGGAAAGGGATCTGGGCACTCAGGCCAGGCTGCCTGCTGAGAACCAGGCCACCCTTGGAAGGGAAGCCCACCCTCTCCCCTCAAAGGTCACTGTACTGTGCTAGCACCTTTCTGGGAGGGCTGTGGGCCTTCCTCTGGGGAGTCTGGAGGATTCTCTGAAAAGCCAAACACATGAAAATAAGGAATAATTACAAGCTACACATGACCATGGGAGAGATCAGAGCTTGAGGCCAGGTGCATGGGTCAGAGGAGCCATTGAAAATGGGCTTTTGTGGATAGACCTTGTGGCAAGGAGGAGCATTCAAATAGCCTTGAGGAGAGCATTAATGAAAGGAGTATCGGTTTGGGTGCTCACACGACCCTGAGTGGCAGACACCATGTACCCCACTTTAAAGATGAAGAAGACCCATCTTCAAAAGGGACCCATCTTCAAAAAGATTTTATTGCCAGGCTTCTTGCACTTGACTGAAATGCCAGGAGCTCAGGAACACTGCTGGTCTTATATGGTGCTGTGTCTGGAGAGCACAGACCCATACTCAGTATGCAGATCCTCTGTGAATATTTATGGAATGAATACGAGAATGAGAGGGTAAAATGACTTGCTGAAGGCCGCACAGGGGCTGGATGTAGACCCTCATCTTCCTCCTCCATTTCTGTGCTTTTCCCACCCTCTGTGCTGTGCGCCTCATAGAGGAGACAGCAAAGAGTGGCTGGAGAGCCCCAGGCCATGCTTCTCCCCTCCCACAGGCCGCCCGCATGGCAGAAGAACTCCGGCAAGAGCAGGACCACTGCATGCACCTGGAGAAAATCAAGAAAAACTATGAGATCACCATCAAAGACTTGCAGGCCAAGATGGAGGAAGCTGAGCAGCTGGCTCTGAAAGGAGGGAAACGCACGATCATGAAACTGGAAGCCAGGGTAAGGATGCCCCTGAGCTGAGCCTGGAGAGAGAAAGGGGAGATGTGATTGGGCAGGGGCCTTTTCCCAAAAGACGCCATGCCTGGCACTTGATGAGGGAATGGGTTATTCAGATGCTAGGACGGAATAGGAAATTGAGACAAGAGCTGTAATTTATTTATATAAAGGTCTCTCCTCCTTTTCCCTGTCATCTTTTCCTCAGAATGTGCTCCACCCCCAAGCAGGGCAGGTCCCAGGATTCTTCCTCCATCTCTGTTCCTATTCTGTTTCCATCATTGTTCTTCCCTATTACTAACAACAAGCCTTAGCCTTCACCCTTGGGGTGTCGGAGCTAGAGGGGCCCAGGAGGTTTGGTCACCTTGTCCAGCCCCTGTCTCTCCCACTTCCCAGAGGAAGATACCTGAGGCTCAGGAAAGGGACCCATCTAACAACCACAGCAGGTGCATGAAAAGCAGAAACCACCTGACCCTCCTGTCCAGGCCTTGCCAGTCCTCTTCTGGGGAGGAAGTGGACATGGCAGCTGTGATATCCCCCAACCCAAGACCACTGAGCTCCCAAGTTCAAAAACCTGCATTCCCTCAGGCACGTTCCTCTCTTCTCCCCTCAGATCAAGGAACTAGAGACAGAGCTGGATGGTGAGCAGAAACAGCATGTGGAGACAGTCAAGACACTGCGGAAGAATGAGCGCCGCCTCAAGGAGCTGGTCTTCCAGACGGAGGAGGACCACAAGACCAACCAGCGCATGCAGGAGCTGGTGGAGAAGCTGCAGAACAAGCTGAAGGTCTACAAGCGGCAGATTGAAGAAGCGGTAGGTGCTCGCCGCATGTCCCTAATATACTCTCCCTCCCCAGCCCAGGTCTCAAGACTTGGTTAGAAAGAACCACAGGGGGATCCCTGGGTGGCGCAGTGGTTTAGCACCTGCCTTTGGCCCAGGGCGCGATCCGGGAGACCCGGGATCAAGTCCCGTGTCAGGCTCCCAGTGCATGGAGCCTGCTTCTCCCTCTGCCTGTGTCTCTGCTTCTCTCTCTCTCTCTCTGTCTTTCTCTCTCTGTGACTATCATAAATAAATAAGAATTAAAAAAAAAAAAAAAGAAATAACCACAGGGAAGGAATCAGGTATTGGCCAAAGAATGACCCCCATGAGTTCCATGTTCATGGCACTTCATTCTCGCTATCATGTTGGAAGAAGACCGGACACTACCCACAGGAGCTAAGAACATGTAGAAAATGCAAATATCCCCTAAGAACATCCAAACTAAATCAGGTACTCACTGCAAGGTGTGCTCTAAAACTGGGGAAGGTCTTGGCTGCCTTCATCCTACTTCCACTGCCACCTATGGCCTTTGCCAGGATAACTTCTCTCTCCCGCTCATACTGTTAAACACAAGACCCTTCCCTTATTTGATCCTTCCAACACGAGGCAGGAAGAATGATATTTTTAGTCCATTCCACAGGTGAGGAAATAGCCCAGAGTGGGATATTTATGTCATGTTAGTAAATGTTAAAATCCAAATGGTCAGCAAATGATGGCTTCAAGTCTCTACCCTATGCCATACATCCACTAACCAGCACCAACCACCCCTCAACCCCCACCCAACATAGAAATTTGACCTTGCCACTGTTCACTGCCAATTCTGGGGCTACCACATTGAATCCACCAGCCACTCACACAACCAATGCCTTTCCCAAAAGGCTCAATAAAGACCAGGCTTATAGTTAATATGGTTCTAACCCAAACAGCACTATGACTCTACTGGGGAGACAAGGGGATGGGAGATGCGTGGGAAGGGCTAGGGAAAGCACTAAATCCCCATCTTTCATAGTGGGGCACCACTAGCTGATGCCTAAAACCACAAATTATAGAAGCACCAATATAGCACATTTTATTTAGAGATACAGATGTCAAGGACAAAACAGAATTAGCTGAAAGTATTGAAAGACTGAATTCTTACATGTCTATGTAAAACCAATTATGCACACTTAACCAGAAAAGGCCAGGTTTATACTATGTTTTCCACCATGCCTTTGTCACAGGAGGAGCAGGCCAACCAGACCTTGGCTCGCTACAGAAAGACAGTGCATGAGCTGGATGATGCCGAGGAGCGGGCCGGCATGGCGGAGACTGCCCTGAACAAGCTGCGCACCAGACACCGCGTGGCTGGCAAAGGCATCACCTCTGTGGAGATCATTCAAGTGTCCAAGACAGGGTCCTCCAAAACCCTTTCTGAGGAATGAGGTTCTCCTTGTTCCAGCCTACAGCCAGTAGGTATGGCAATGCCCATGCTCCAAGTTTACCTTCTCTGCTCCTGCTTTGTTCCCTCCAATTTCTATGCTTCCTGTCTGCCACACTTTGATCTCATGCAGTGGGAATTCCTAAACTCCTATCCCTTCAGCTGCAACACTCCCTCTCTGCATTCTCAAAGCCCTCAGGCATGGTGCTGTCTATCTGTAACACAAGTGCTAGTGGTCATGATGCTCCCCCATTTGGGTAGAAGCTCTTTGAAGGCAGGTGCCATGCCTGATGCCACTTGACACAAGGCCTGGCAGAAGGGCGCTAATGCTTGTTTTCACTGGAGAACCTTAGGGATGTTTACAAGCGTATAGGTGTGTATTCATCTTTCACATCCCCACAATATCTTTATTCTCGAGGATTTCATCAATACTGGTTGAATTTGGATTTCTTACATTAAGGAAATAATAATAGTAGTAATAGTAGTAGTAGTAGTAGTAGTAGTAATAGTAGTAATAGTTGCAGTGACAATTTCTAAGCACCACCTATAGGGGGACAATGTAAAATAGTCCTTTATTCTTTGATTCAGAATCAACTGAGAAAAAAAATATAGGAGATAAATATATAAAAGTCAAAACGTTAGTTTTATTATAATTCTAGATTAAGAATTTAATAGGTATCCAACCTGGGCATCCTTTTTTCCACCCCAGAATTAAAGGTACCTGCAGAACTGAACAACCAGAGCCCTGCTCCATAAGGAGCAACTCCTACTCCAAGGAGAGGGATAACTAGAACTCATCACCCCTATAGGCAGATCCAAAAGAAGATACTACATGGGGTTAATCCCTTCCTCCCTGGTTTCTTCTTCAAAACACAGGACAAATCACTCCTCTTCCCATGAGAGGAGCAAGGGAAAGATGAGGAGAGAGGGGAAGAACATAATTTCAGAGCAGTGGTTCCCCCAAAAGGTGGTCCTTCGACCAATAGCAACAACAGCATCACCTGGGAAATTGTTAGAAATGCAAATTCCTATGCTCCATTCCAGACCTGGTGAATCAGAAGTTACTGGAAGAGGGCCCAGCATCTGTGGTTTGACCAGTGATCAGATGTATGCTCAGGTATATTAGAACGAGTGCTATAGCAGGAATCTCCCCTTACAGAAACACAGAGCCAGGGAGCAGAAATTTCTCCTTTTACCACACCTAGGTATATGGTAATGTTTTTCACTAACTTATTTATCCTATAGTAAGGAGATATATAAATATTTCCATTTGTCAGGTGAGAAAAATGAGCTCAGAGAAGTTCAGTGACTTGCTCATGGTCATACAAGCCTGGTGCTATGGAAAGGCAAGCTGTCTTTTCTTTTAATTACTATGGAGACGAATAGGGCTGCCCTCTGTTTAGAATTAAGCAGGACAACTCAAGATCAAGGACTTGGTTTAGGTTGGGAGGAATGGGGCTGAAGTCTCAGTATACCAATGGTCCAATCTCCATGGATTATGGGAATTTTGTTCTGGCCTTGTGTTCAAATATCCAGATGGGAGGCACCTGGGTGACTCAGTGGTTGAGCATCTGCCTTCAGCTCATGTCATGATCCCAGGGTCCTGGATTGAGTCCCATATCAGGCACCCCACTGGGAGCCTGATTCTCCCTCTATGTCTCTGCCTCTCTGTGTCTCTCATGAGTAAGTAAAATCTTTTTTTAAAAAAATCCAGATGGATTAGCCCCCCAATGAGGGTAAACTTCCCCACTCACTTATAGCTCTCTCTCAGTACTAGATCAGGTCAAGTTTTAGTCCACAAAGTGATAACCCCATTGACTTTTGAATTCAAGCTGAGCTTTTTCTTACCATTTGCTTAGGAAGGAAACAAAAGATAGGAGACAATCTTTTTCTTAATTCTCTAATTTTTAATAATGATTAGCTCACGAAGTGAAGGAAACCACAGGCTTGTCTTGGATGAATACTACAACTAATGTATAACCATCTCCTTTCTGGGCAAAAACCTGAAAGGAGTCCCTTCTGTTGAACTCTCATTTTGGTAGGGGTGACTCGGGAGGCTCCCTGTACCACCCAGACTCAGGAGGTCCTTCTAAGTCTCAGCCTCCAGGATTTGCCATCTTATGAAACAGATCCCCTGCCCTGCCTGCCTTGGTGACTGTTTGTTTCTGGGGTGCTGATCTTGGTCCAACTGCTCTGTCTCTAAACAATGAGGCCATGGGCCTGCTAACAGCATCCAGAGGTGATGAGGCTCTTTTATCCCATTTCCCCTTGTTGCCGTCAGCAGCCATGAAATATCTTAAGCAAACTAGTATATGAGTCAACACTGAGCCAAGACCCCACAAGAGTTTAATTTTCCAAAGTGGTTTTATATTCAGTCCCACAAATATTGACCAAGCTCTGAATATGGGCTAGGTCTGGACTTTGAGATACAGAGATAAAAAATGAGTAAGAAAGAATGTCCTGGCCAGCCCGGTGGCTCAGCGGTTTAGCGCCGCCTTCAGCCCCAGGTGTGATCCTGGAGACCAGGGATCAGGTCTCGTGTCGGGTTCCCTGCATGGAGCCTGCTTCTCCCTCTGCCTTGTGTCTGTGTCTCTGTCTCTGTCTCTCATGAATAAATGAATAAAATCTGAAAGAAAGAAAGAAAGAAAGAAAGAAAGAAAGAAAGAAAGAAAGAAAGAAAGAAAGGAAAGAAAGAAAGAAAGAAGAAAAAGTTAGTTCTCCCTCATGGAGCTCAGAATCCGGTGGAGAGGTAAAAGCAAACATCAACACAAGGCTGTGAGTAAATGTTCTGTGATGCTGTGTTTGCATCTCACTGGAAAGGATCACAGGGAAGGAGTGACTGGTTTAACCTGAGGTGACTGGGCAGAGCAGCTCCATTGAGGAAAACGTCTAAGAAATGTCTAAGGCAGTGCCACTCA
This sequence comes from Nyctereutes procyonoides, assembly GCF_905146905.1. Lineage (NCBI taxonomy): Eukaryota > Metazoa > Chordata > Mammalia > Carnivora > Canidae > Nyctereutes > Nyctereutes procyonoides. Next base: position 67,907,378 of record NW_026575126.1, read on the forward strand.
ATGAGTGGTCCCTGTTTGTTACTTGCCCAAAACAACAAAAGTACAGAAACTGAAAGGAAGTTTGTAGAAATTTTTATATCAATCGTTACTGCCATGACATCCAAATGCATGATCAAAGTATTTTATAAATGTATTAGTTTCTTACATTAAGTAAAATAAATGAAAGAGAACAAAATTTTTATGGAAATTGAAAAGAATAAGTAAATTGATCTCTCACCAGCTAGAGAAGGAAAGAAAGGAACTCCAGACAGAAGACCCAACATATACCAAAGTGCAGAGGCTGGATTCTTACAAGGGAACAGTGTGACCAGGGAAGAGGAGCTCAAGAAGAGGGGAGAGTGCTGGATGTGGTGGGAGATGAAGCTAGCAGGACATGCATGTGTGAGGCTCTGAAGGGCCCCCCTGGGTACAAGTATTCCATAATTTCTCTAAGGAAATCTTGCTAATTTTTAAAATCCATGTGTGGAATGTGACGAGCAGTGGCTTTTCTTTCTTAGGAAGACTTATCACAATGCAAAACAAGACTGTGCGTCCCCCATGAGACCCCACAGGCCAGCTTGTGGTGAGCACTGTATCCCAGGGGACCACACTCCAACCCTCTTGATGGCCTGTATGGAGTCCAGGCCCAGTTGGGTACCCCAGGCCCAAAGGTGTCTCTAAACCTTCACAGCCTCATACAGAATGAACTAGCTATGACCCAATAATGGTGTCCATTATGAGAAAGGAAGCCTGTACAGCTGTAGCCCAAGCATTCTGGGGACACCGTCTCTCTAGCAAGAAGGAGGCAAAGATGTTAGAACCCCCAGCTCTGTTCACAAGGATTTTTTTACCCTCTCTTTTTTTCTTCCAGGGTGACACAGATCTCAACAGCAGACCATTGAGAGGGAAAACATATGAAAATAGAAAACTGGATATCCTGAGAATGTTTACTATGCAAAAGGAAGCACAAGCCAGAAAGAGACAGGTGCTACGGAATAAAGATAGCTGTGGGGGAAAAGAGTCTGAGGATGTAAATACCCAACCATTAGATGAACTAAAATTAGTGTGGCTTCTCTGAGACTGCATCAAGCTGTGTAAGCACTTGGATAACAGTAACTATGGGTCTGTTTTAGTTGAGATCCTACATGTTCATGTCAAAGACGGAATATGTAATGTCTGTGTGCCCTGGCTGTTTTCTACAAGCAATTCCTCATGTGGACAATTTTAATGCCCTGTCCCAATGCAGCTTAAATAAAGAAACATGAAAAATAGACTGGAGATTGTGTATTAGCAATGAAATTTTATTTTTATAAGGCTTGCGAATCCAAGGGAAATTTTTATAATATGTCGGAATTCTGTTTTATTCCTATATCCTAATTCACAGACTTACATCTATTGGAAACCATGAGAACTATGCAGTCTTGGTAAGGTTCACTGCAAATTTGAAAGGGTAGATCAAAGATATGAAGACTAACAAGGTTTCATGACGCTGAGAAAACTATAGAATCCCTGAATGGATGTTATAGGCTCCATCCAGGCTAAAGACACACAAGGCCCCCACAGGCTCTACCTCAGCATCTCCCAAGATGTTCAGACGCAGGCAAGCTTTTCCTTGAATTAAGATTTAAGTTCTTCCTTAAATCAAGCTGAGACCTGCCCCCTGGCACCATCTACTTTTTAACCCTCATTTTGATACCTAGACCCTGCAGAAGGATGTCAATGGGAGATAGTTCTCATGACCCTCTAAGACTTCTCTTCTCCAAGGCTGAATATTCCTGGGTCTTTCAACCTTCCCAAGTGTGAGAGGGTTTGTTGTCACCTTTAATATCCTAGACCCCATTCCTCCCCTCACTTTCCTAGTCTTTGGAGTGCAGGATTGGAGGAGACAGCACCATGAGGGCTCCCTGCCAGTACATAGCCCCCAGATCACACCTCTTCCTAACTCTCTAGAAATAGTGTCTTCCCTTTGGCTTTAAGCACTCTGACCTCTCTCCAATGCCCTGGCAGACAGAAAAATCATTGTTCAGCTGGTAAAGGAAGGGATGTTAACATGCCATTGTGACTCCCTCTCTCTCTCTCCACATTGCCCCATTTCACCCTTGTGATGGTTCTACACCGGTACCCACTAGGAACCATTGGGTTCCTTCTGTGCAAATGGATCAAATGTGAAGACACTGCCCTCTGGTGGTAGGGTCTCCAACTGCTTTGTGTGAATTTCCTGGGAGACACTAAGTCACAGAATCATAGAATTAAACATTTTGGAATCTTGGGGCTCAAAGGGATATTCAAGTGTCTAGTCCAATTCTCAGCCAGTTGGAGATTCCCCTCCATAACATCTCTAAAAAAATTAATCCAACTTGGACCTGAATCCTTCCAGTGAAAAAGGGCAGCCCATTGCAGTTTTGACTGACAATCATGGTTCAAAATAAAATGGAGACAGAATATGTCTCCTTGTATTTTGCCCTCATTTTGATTTACTCTTTACCTCTGTAATTACATAAAATAAGTCTAATTCTTATACTTTGAAGTCAAACAAACATGGGTTCCACTTTCTCAGCAGTGGGACCGTGGGCAACTTAACCTATCTCACCACTTATTTTCTCAACTATTAAATGAGGAATAATAACAGTATCTGCCTTTTAGGAATGTGAAGTTTAAACAAGATAACCTGGCATATAGCCTATTATGCACAACACTTAGACACTTGCCAAGTTTCTTCTAGCATTCTGTAGGACTTAACATTTCATCTCCCAAAGGAAGCTTGGCCTGGCCTGTCAGTCTGGCAGCCTACAGCAAGAGGCCTCTTACTAGAGAAATGCAAGGGGAATTCCATGAAGTTTTAAGACCTCATCATTGTTTCCTGGTGGATAGTCTATCCATGGTCTCCCCACATGTGGCGAATTTCAGAGCAGCTCCTCACTTTGCTGGATAGGGAGCAGGGGGAGGAGATGTAAGTGGGCTTAGTGACTTGCCCAAGACCATTCAGTTAACAGCAGACCTAAAAATTCTTCATTGAGTAGAATTAGGAAAGGCTTCTGATCCAGTATTTATAAGAAAATGGATTTCATTTAGCCACATATGCTGTTTTTGCCTAAGGACATTATAATTTCATAATGGCTTCAAGGCCTAAAAGCATATAATCTATGGCCTTAGAAAATAATAGCATTAATTAGTATCCATGAAGACCAAAATCAGGGCAGTGGCACCAGGTTCTGCAGAGTAAATGGAGCAAAGACTATTTAAATGGTTTTGCTAAACATTTGGGGCTAGCTTTCAAGGCTGCTAAATTTTGTATCACTGATTATTTTAACTGTATATTATTTCTTTCTGTATTCTTGATACTCTGCCATCTGAGGTCTCCCTGACTGAGGAGATATGCCTCTTCCAGAGCTTGCCGATTCTTATAGACAGCAAATGGCTTTCATCTAGACTAACCAATCCAGAGTCCATACTCCAAATTATCTCCTCTGTTCTGCTTTTATATTCTAGGAGGCATTATTCTTCTGCCCTCATCGTCCCAGGGCCAGATACAAGACAATTAAGGACAGCTCCTGTACTCCAGAATCTACTGAAATTATTCAAACTAGCCAATCCTAAGCCTGCCTACCTTGTCTCACCCATTCCTTCCCAAAGAAACCACAGAAAAGAACTTGTGTGCACACTTTCCCTTGCTCTTTCTGCCTGCTGGCCTATACTGGCACTTCTTCACATGGCCCTGAGTGGCATGACATGACATGCCTCCTTTTTCTAGGGATGGGTCTGAGTATAAAAACTTCCCTCATGACAATCATTTCCATATCTGTATGTCTTACCACATCTGATTAAAAACAAATCCCAGGTACATTAAAAAATATTAATTATTGGGCAGCCTGTCTGGCTCAGCAGTTTAGCACCACCTTCAGCCCAGGGCATGATCCTGGAGACCTGGAATCAAGTCCCACATCGGGCTCCCTGCATGGAGCCTGCTTCTCCCTCCGCCTGTGTCTCTGTCTTTCTCTGTGCCTCTCATGAATAAATAAATAAAATCTATTTTAAAAAATACTAATTATCTTCCTCCTCCTTTCACATGTGAACCAACCCTGTAGCCCTGTATGGAAACCAGAAAAGTCTGGATCTTCCCAAGGAGTAAACCTTTGGGGCTTCCAGAAATCACAAAATCATCACAAAGACCCCTTGACCTTTCCACCCATAGGCTACCAGGAATTGGGGCTGGAGATCTGTTGTGAAAGGCCAATCTTGAGTTACAGTAAAATCACAAGACTGGAAGGAAACCTGCTGGCTATTAGAAGGGACTATTCTTCCCTCTACTTCCTGAACCCTGGCTTAGACTAACAAAAAAATGTATCCTGCAGCTTTGGAGCATTGATTCCATAAAACTTTTTTTTTTTCCATAAAACTTTTCTCTACACACATTTTAAAAAAAAATTCACAAAACTTTTATTTATTTTCTTTTAATATTATTTATTTATTCATGAAAGACAGAGAGAGAGGCAGAAACACAGGCAGAGAGAGAAGCAGGCTCCATGCAGGGAGCCCTACATGGGACTCGATTCTGGGTCTCCAGGGTCACGCCCTGGGCCTGAGGAGGCACTAAACCGCTGAGCCACCCAGGCTACCCAAAACCTTTAAATATAGGCAGCAAAATAGTAGCCAGGCATTTAGACCAAGGGAAAAAGTGTATTATAAGCATTAGGTTTAGCAATTAGGAAGGCCACCGTGGGAACAGATACAAGAGAGACACTCACCCCCATTTTGGAAGATAAAGGAAGGCAGTCTGGGGAAAATCATGTCTTTGCTGAAGCCTAAGTATGAATAGAAGTTGCTCTCCCTCAAAGTGGAGGGGAGCATGTGGGAAGTGTAAGTGGGAGTAGGGAGGACCAGCTAAGAGCGTGCTTGGTGGCACGTGGCAGCACATGAGCAACAGCTGCAGAGACATTCAATGATCTTACATGCCAACCCTGCGTCACAGACAGTTTGGGAATTGAATTAGTGCAGTGTGAGAAACCCAGGTCTCCACCTTGCCACACTACTCTACTCTTGGGTCTATCAAGATAGTCACCACAGCTCTAACCATCCTATCTTTCCACAACCATGTTTAAGACAGGAAAAAGAAGGGGGCATTGGGTGGCTCAGTGGTTGACCATCTGCCTTTGGCTCAGGTTGTGATCCCAGGGTCCCACAGGGAGCCTGCTTCTCCCTCTGCCTATGTCTATGCCTCTCTCTGTGTGTCTCTCATGAATAAATAAAATCTAAAAAAAAAAAAAAAAAAGACTTCCTCATCATCCTTTTGATCAGGGAGCATATTTATTCCTCCCTAGGAGACTTGAGTCCTGATTGGCAGAAATGGGTCACACGCCCATCCTTAAACCAATTAGCAGCAAATGGCAATGGGGTTGCCACCTAAGGCAAGGAACATTTGAGGCTCATTCCCAAGGTTAAGGAAGGGCCTGGCCTCCCTGACAGCCACCCAGACAAAAGTAGGGGAGTCAAGAGGGTAAAGGTGATGTGTGGATTGCTAGAGTGTCTGTCACATAGAGGACATGGTAAGAGATGAAGGTGACAGAGCATAGATACCTTGATGACTTGTTATGGAGTGTGGACTTTATTTGGAGGGCAAGAGAGGTTTGTCATAATTCAATTCAGATTATGTTTATTTGGGGCAGAGAATACAACATAAGCAAAGTTGTGTCCACTGTATCATACCAGAAGATACATGAAGTCAATGTGTGCCACTTTGTGATGTTGAGTTTGATCATTTGATTAGGGTGGTGTCCACCCCCACCAAAGAATATTCTATAAAATAATTGGTGTGGACTCTTTAAGATTGTCAATGTTGTGAAATGCAAAAAAAAAGGGGGGGTAAGGAACTATTTCATATTAGACTACAGAAACATGACAGTTAAATGTGGCAAATGATCTTAGATTGGCTCTAGGATCAAGAAAAAGAAATTGAGGGGTGCCTGGCTGACTCAGTGAGTGGAGTGTGTGACTTGATCTCAGGACTGTGGGTTCAAGCCCCATGTTGGATGTAGAAATTACTTTAAAAAATTTAAAAAAAATCATTAAAGAAAAAAAGAAATTTCTGGAAAGAATATTATTGGTGAGGGACACTTGGGTGGCTCAGCAGTTGAGCATCTGCCTTTGGCTCAGGGTGTGAACCCGGGTTTCTGGGATCGAGTCCTATGTCGGGCTTCCTGCATGGAGCCTGCTTCTCCCTCTGCCTATGTCTCTGCCTCTCTCATGAAAAAATAAATAAAATCTTTAAAAAAAAGAATATTATTGGTGAAATTTGAATATGAACTTACAACAAACTTATAATTATGTATTATATAATTTTTATAATTAACTTATGCTAATTATTTTGATAGTAAATAATAATACTGAATTAATGTTAGATGTCCTCAATATGATTGTTATATTATGGTTATGTAAAAGAATGTCCTTGTTCTTCAAGATAAATACTAAAGTATTTAGGGCTGAAGAGTCACGATGTCTGTGACTTACAAATGGTTCAACAAATAGGGTCACCTGGATGGCTCAGTGGGTTAAGTGTCCAACTCTTGGCTCAGGTCATGATTTCAGGGTCATGAAATTGAGCCCTGTGTGAGGCTCTGTGCTCATTGGAGAGTCTGCTGGAAATTCTCTCTCTCTCCCCCTCTCCTTCCACTCCTCCCCCCACTTGTCTCTTTCTCTCTCTCTCAAATAAATAAATAAATCTTTAAAAAGGAAGGGAGGGAGGGAGGGAGGGAGAGAGGAAGGGGGGAACTGATGGATAGCAGATGGAGGAACTCAGTGTCAGAACTACCAGAGGTCAGGAACAAAGTGAGACACACATCTGAGGGTCAGCAAGCTATGCACAGTCATTGGAGCTGAGAGCCCGTGACTGATCACTTTGGGAGTGTGTGCAGAGGGAGGCAAAACTTGAGTTAATCAGCATTTGAAGTTCAGGCCCAGAGGCAGGAACCAAACAAGAACAGTTATGCTCATAAGCAAACCAGCCATTTCATTCCATGCTCTTCAAAAATATTCACCAGACTTGCAATTTTCTACAACTTTAAATTTGTTCCTGGAGAGACAATCTTTGTGTTGGTCAGCTTCCCTCCAGATGTAGAATTAGTTAACTTTTCTCTAACAGTTTCATTTGGATCTGTGACAAAAGAAGCAGCCCACAAATATATCTGAAATATAAGCAGACAAAAGCAAAGATATGCTACATACTACAATTAGAACTATAGTCATCCTAGGTTAATCCATTTCTGAAAATAAGTCTAAGGTCCAAGAAGCCTATTAGATTATTTTAAATTTTTTTAAAAATTTATTTATTTATGATAGTCACAGAGAGAGAGAGAGAGTCAGAGACACAGGCAGAGGGAGAAGCAGGCTTCATGCACTGGGAGCCCGACGTGGGATTCAATCCCGGGTCTCCAGGATCGCGCCCTGGGCCAAAGGCAGGCACCAAACCGCTGTGCCACCCAGGGATCCCCTATTAGATTATTTTAAATGAGAAATAAGAATGCATGCACTGCCTGCCCAAAAATTCTAACCAGTTTCTCTAAATTATCACTAAAACCCTCTTAAATTGGGGACGGGGGTGGTGTCAAAAATACTCAAACCAAAATAAACCAAAAAAACCCTTTTAAATCTATAAAACAAAACTCTCCAAACATTTCCGCATAATATACACATTTTACACGTTTACATATATCATACCTAATTATTTAACACTTAACAAACTCCACAGTGATTACATTTGCCAGCAGTATGCAATGATATACATCATATTAGATGAGAATTAAATATTCCCTGTAACCTGCAACAAACATACTGCAAAGCAAATAAATAATGTGATAATGTGTTAAAGATATATAATTAATGCAACACGATTTAGCAAAATGAAGTAGACAAATAGAGCAATTTTTAAAAATAATTACTTACCAAATGATTCTGGTAATGGAGAATTAGGGTGATGGACAACTCTCCTACTCCTGATAACTAGAAAAGTGGAAAAAATATACAAAGTATCTACTCAAAGATAAGAGAGAGCAATATGGTACTAAATACCAGGTCAAAATCTAAGAGAAAAGGGAACATCAGAGAGTGAGCCTAGATTTTTGGACTCTGTGTGTGTGTCTCTCGTGAATAAATAAATAAATGAATAAATAAATAAGAGACACACACAGAGAGAGATGCAGAGACATAGGCAGAAAGAGAAGCAGGCTCTATGCAGGAAACCTGACGTGGGACTCGATCCCAAGTCTCCGGGATCACACGCTGAGCCGAAGGCAGATGTTCAACCATTGAGCCACCCAGGCGTCCCCAGAGTTGACATTCCTATTCAAGTCTGAAGGCCAGAGCACCTGTACAACCAGAAAGAGCCAATGTTCCAGTTCAAAGGCTGTCAAGTGGGAGGAATTATCTCTTACTTGGGGGAGGTCAGCCTTTTGTTCTATTGAGTAGTAAATAAATGCCACTATTGGATCATGCTCACTCACATTACAGAGGCAAGTTGCTTTATTCAGTCTACCAATCTGAAAGGCCAACCTCACCCAAAAACACCATCACAGAAAAACCCAGAATAATATTTGAGCAAATATCTGGATATCCCGTGGCTCAGTCAAGTTGACAAATAAAATTACCCATCACATCTGTGTTTTGGGATGGGACAGTAGGAGGAAGGATGAATTAGAAGATGACATTCCTCTTAAGGATGGGAGCACAGCTTTGAGTCATCTGTAAAACCCAGAAAAATATCAAATCCTAAAAGTAGATTAGAGTAATCTCAGATTGCTGACATCCTCAGGCACTTGACAAATTTAAAATTAAAATCTTATTGGGGCAAAAATAAAATCATTTTAGGTGTCAAATTATTCTTACATAATTTTAAAATTAAAATATTAGATACAACATATATAACCAACCATATAAGAGGACAAGAATACAAAATGAGTCAAAATAAAATGAGTCAAAATAAGAAGTTGGCAATAGAAACAGTCCCATAGGAACTTCAGAAAATGGCAAATGCATGATATTTACTATAGAATTTAAAATGTATGCCAAGAATAGCATATAATTATGGAGAAGAAGAAGAATGGAATTAAGGTAGTCTAAGACCTTTGCATTATCCAGGAAGAGAAAGTACTAATCATTAGTTTGCTCTGTAGGACAAAAACCCTGAACTGCAGTCTTTGTTACTCTCTATGGTATAAATGCTCCCATGGTGGCTGATTTCAAGCTACCAACAAGAGGTTTCTGAACATGAATTTGGGAAAAAAGAGGCACAAGCTGTTCTCCTGAGCCCACTGTGGCCCACTCCAGCACACCTCTAAATTAGTTCTTGAAAATGGAATTAAAAAAAAAAAATACAAGCGGGATCCCTGGGTGGCGCAGCGGTCTGGCGCCTGCCTTTGGCCCAGGGCGCGATCCTGGAGACGCAGGATCGAATCCCACGTCGGGCTCCCGGTGCATGGAGCCTGCTTCTCCCTCTCCCTGTGTCTCTGTCTCTGTCTCTGTCTCTGTCTCTGTCTCTCTCTCTCTCTCTCTGTGACTATCATAAATAAATAAAAAAATTAAAAAAAAATTAAAAAAAATACAATCAATCCAAAAGAAGTCAAGAAAGGAGAGAGGGAAAAAAAGAGAATAGTTAGGACAAAAATAAAGCATATACTAAGATGATAAAATCAAATTCAAATATATTAGTAATTCCTGTAAGTGTAAATAGATGGATATTTCAGTTAAAAGATGAATATATTATAATCATAAATTGCAACTGCATGTTGTTTATGAGCAACACATCTAAAAGCATGAAGTAATAGAAAAATTGGAGGTAAAAAGAAAAAGAAAGATATACTAGTAGGCAAACCCTAACTCCAAAAAAGCTGGTATAGCTATATTAATATCAGAGAAGTAAATATTAAAAGCAAAAGCACTATGAGAAAGGAATATTCTGGGGCACCTGGATGGCTCAATTGGTAGCCCATGGGACTCTTGATCTGAGGGTTGTGATTCAAGCCCCACAGTGGGTGTATAGCTTATTTAAAATAAAAAAAAAAGTAGGGAGAATGCCATGGTGGGTCAGTCACTTAAGCATCTGACTCTTCACTTAGGATCTGGTCATAATCTCAGGGTGGTGAGATTGAGCCTGCAGTCAGGCTCCCCACTCAGCGTGGAATCAGCTTCTCTCCCCATCCCTCTACCCCTCCTCCCACTCACGTGCATACATGCTTGCACTCTCAAATAAAGAAACATTTTTTTAAAGGAATATTTCAGGGGGATCCCTGGGTGGCTCAGTGGTTTAGCACCTGCCTTCGGCCCAGGGCATGATCCTGGAGTCCCGGGATCAAGTCCCGCATCGGGGTTCCCGCATGGAGCCTGCTTCTCCCTCAGCCTGTGTCTCTGCGTCTCTTTCTCAGTCTGTGTCTCTCATGAATAAATAAATAAAATCTTTTTTAAAAAAAGGAATATTTCATAATGATACATCCAACTCATAAAATATAACAATTCTATAACATAGTAGCATCTACAATATAGCCTCAAAATATACAAAGAAAAAATAAGAGAGTAGAAATAGACAACTCCATGATCACTTGGGAGATACTAACACACCTTTCCTAGTAATCAAGATAAGCAAGCAAAAAAAATTTAGTAATTAAGTTAAAAAGTATGCCATTAAGGCAGAAATCAATAACAAAAATGTAACTTAAAATTCCCATGTTTAAAAATTTAAAAATGCCAGGGATCCCTGGGTGGCGCAGCGGTTTGGCGCCTGCCTTTGGCCCAGGGCGCGATCCTGGAGACCCGGGATCGAATCCCACATCGGGCTCCCGGTGCATGGAGCCTGCTTCTCCTTCTGCCTATGTCTCTGCCTCTCTCTCTCTCTCTATCATAAATAAATAAAAATTAAAAAAAAATAAAAAATAAAAAAATTAAAATTGAAAAATGCCAGTTCTACACAAACTCTTGCAGAAAATTTAAGAGAAAGAATACTTCTTTTTTTTTTTTGAGAAAGAATACTTCTGAACTAATTTTACAAAGGCTGAATTACTCAAATAAAAACTCAAAAAAATTACAAAAAAGTAAACTGCAAAACAAAATCCTTCATAAGCCAAGATTTTAAATTACTTCCTTTTTTAAATTTTTTCAAGTATTTTCTTTGACTTTATTACTTTTGGTACTATGTCTTTGAGCAAGTTGCTTACAGCTTCTAAAGATTTTTATTTTATATAATCTCCACTCGCCAATGTGCAGCTCAAACTTCCACCCCAGATTAAGAGTCGCATGCTTGGGGATCCCTGGGTGGCGCAGCGGTTTGGCCCCTGCCTTTGGCCCAGGGCGCGATCCTGGAGACCCGGGATCGAATCCCACATCGGGCTCCCGGTGCCTGGAGCCTGCTTCTCCCTCTGCCTGTGTCTCTGCCTCTCTCTCTCTCTCTCTCTCTGTGACTATCATAAATAAATAAAAATTTAAAAAAAAAAAAAAAGAGTCGCATGCTCTACCAACTGAGCCAGCCAAGTAGCCATTAAATTGCTACATTCTTTTTTTTTTTTTAAGTTTTATTTATTTAAGTAATCTCTGGGGTGCCCGGGTGGCTTGGCTCAGTTGGTTAAGAGTCTGCCTTCAGCTCAGGTCATGCTCCCAGAGCCCTGGGAGTAAGCCCCAGTCATGCTCCCTGCTCTACAGGGAGTCTGCTTCTTCCTCTCCCTCTGCCCCTTCCTGAAGCTTGTGCTTGCTTTATCGATCTCTCTCTCTCAAAATAAATAAATAAAATCTTTAAAAAATATATTTAAGTAACCTCTACACCCAACGTGGAGCTCAAACTCATGACCCCAAGAAGCAAAATGTATAAGAAGTGGCCATGGCCTCCAGATTTACAGTCCAGTGAGCTACAGATTTTACTTACCAAATTAGGGGGAAAAAATACCTGGTATTCATAAATTCAATCATGTGTTTGTCTTATAAGAAAGACATCAAAAGGGATCCCTGGGTGGCGCAGCGGTTTGGCGCCTGCCTTTGGCCCAGGGCGCGATCCTGGAGACCCGGGATCGAATCCCACATCGGGCTCCCGGTGCATGGAGCCTGCTTCTCCCTCTGCCTGTGTCTCTGCCTCTCTCTCCTTATCTCTCTGTGACTATCATAAATAAATAAAAAAAAAAAAGAAAGAAAGACATCAATGATAGTACGGTATTTATATACCATCTGACACTACCTTATGCCCCTAAACACCCCACAAACTAAGTGGTCCCATCCCTGTGCTATGGAAACAAACTGAGTAAACAGCCTAGAGAAAATCTGCACACATTTTTCAGTCCTCTGTATCGAATTTTACAAGATTCTTTCCACAGGAAACTTTCCGTCCTTGGAACCATTTAGGACAATATCTAAAGGAGAGGGCAATTAGGACAATTATCTAAAGCATAAGCATTATTAAGCATTAACATAGAGTATGCACTTATGCTTTTGCCTTTTGGTTTGCTTATAGCTTTTATAGGCATTGATTCAATAAACATTTCTAACAATCTCTCTGGTGGATAGGTGGTAGGCATCAAACCATAGAAGATATAAGATGGAGGGAGAGGGTAATCTGGCTGGCTCAGTTGGTAGAGCATGTGACTCTTGATCTTGGGGTTTGTGAGTTTGAGCCCCACATTGGGTATAGAGATTACTTTAAAATTTTTTAAAAAGAAAAAACAACAAAATGTAGGCATGTAAGTGTTCATTGACAGTAGTGTTCACTGTTGTTCAGCTTGGGCTCAAGGGAGAACCAATCTTCTTACTCTCCAAACCACATTCCAGATACTAAATCAAGGCCCTCCAGAGCAGATGGAAATCCTTAGGCAAACATAATCTTTCTGACCTATGATTGGGTACTTTCCTGACGTATCTATATGAGCCCCCCACTCAACTGGTGGTAACCTCTCTGTTCTTTGAAATCCCAGATGGTTTATTTCATTCATTCATAATGTCATTCAACAAATATTAAATAGGACCTTCCACCTTTGAAGCATTGTGTATTTCCTTGTATTTAAAATTATGTGTGAACTGGCCTTGTTCTAACTTCTGAGCTCTTTGAGGACAGAAAGATCTTACCCAACTCCTTTGTACATTTATGGAAATTCTTAACACAATACTTGGCACTCGGTGAGTACTCATTAAATACTTGATGACCTTCTGAAGTTTGACCAAATTCCAATTCAATCCTGTTCTTACTCCAACTGAATCCATAAAGCAAACAAAATCATTCCATGATAGTATCCAACCTTTTACTTCCTCCCATTTCCCATTTCTAAATACCGCCTTCTCTGGTACTAATTCTCTAAGAGAATCCTCATTTGGGGTATCAGATCAGTGTCATCATGCATGTAAAAAAACAACCACTAAAAATAACTCACCCTCTTTGGAACTCCAATGTCTCTTATAACCAGAGCATGACTGGATCATAGGAAATGCTCTGGATCAGGTATCAGGAGGCCATCCCTGGCACCGTCTTGTATCAACACCTTCATCAAGGTTTCCTGATTTGTATGTTATCCTCATCTATCCAGATTATAAACTCCTTCAAAGAGAACCGTCTTTTGTAAGGAGGTGGGATCTAAATAAAAGTTGGTATTTTAGCTCTGGATACCAACTCTACATACTTCTGGATTGGTTCATGTAACTTGCAGACACATGAGGCATCCTTGCATCCATGTGTGCTGTCCCTCCTCTGCCAAAACGTCACTGGGAGGGAGGTAAATTAATGTAAAACGATCTTTCTGCTCTCTCATTTGTCCTCCATCTCTCTAGGACCGAAGACTTTGTAGCCATGGGGCAAAATAAAACCAATTACTTCCAATGCATTAGTGCTCCTTGGACAGCTGGATTACCTGACCCTAGTGAACAGAGTGTGGTTCTGAAATCAAGAATGGGACAACTTGGGGATCCCTGGGTGGCTCAGCGGTTTAGCACGTGCCTTCCACCCACGGCGTGATCCTGGAATCGAGTCCCACCTCAGGCTCCCTGCATGGAACCTGCTTCTCCCTCTGCCTGTGTCTCTCTCTGTGTCTCGAATGAATGAATGAATGAATGAATGAATAAAATATTATATATATATAAAAAAAAGAATGGGACAACTTCACTTCTGCGAACATCACCTTCTGGGCAAGCACTGGGATCAAACTCGTAAGCCACGAGAGGCACTCTGTTGGTGACCTGCAGTGGCCCCAACAACAGGAGTGCTGCTCCAGGATTTCCACGGGTTCAAGGATGCCAAGTCTAGCTTGGAAGTGAGGTTCAAGGCATTCTGTAGAAGCTGCATCCGTGCAGCAATCACTGTCTCCACGCGTTTGGAAGGGTTGGGGGTTGGGGCAATGATGAATTCCCTCCTCCATCCCGTGGCGCCATCTTGGGAGCAGGGAACAAGTGATTCCGACCCCAGAAAGGTCGAGAAGGTTCCTCGGGGAGGGCCTCAGAGGCTTCCCACACCGAGAGACTGGCTCTGAAGAGGGACACTTCTCTCTGAAGGGAGAAAAACTCGTCATTCGTCGAGTCCCTGTGGCTCGAAAAGGCCTCAGTTCTCACTAATTACTTTCCTGACAAAAGCAGTTGTGAAAACGCCGACGCTCCACACGTGGGTCCGCGAATCTGAGAAAACTTCCTGAGGAAAGAAAGAAGCCATCCAGGCGGCTCCGCCACCACCTCCGAACCCGCGCGGACGCAAGACCCTCCCCCGCCGCACCCGCGCCGGCCCCCCGGGCGCGCGCCCAAGCGGGGCGCGTGCGCAGATCGCCGCGCCGCCGCGCTGCGCAGGCGCCGTGGCCATTTCCGGGATCTGTCAGCCGCTCCCTCTGGGCCTCGGTCCTCCGCCCGCGCCCGCCGGAGCCTGTTCGCGTCGACTGACCAGAGTCCGCGAATTCTCCGCTCCGAGCCGGTCCGGACTGCCCCGATCCCAGGTAAGGGCCAACAGGGCGAGCTCCCGGCCCTGTCGGCCTCCATTGGTCCGGCCTCGCCCCGGACTTGAACCCGCGGGGGCGGTGAGGCGGGGGCTTAGGCCGCGGGGCCCAGGGGCTGTGAGGGGCGGGCCGGGTCTCCGGGCCTGGCCTCCGGAGGTGGCGGGGGTCCCGGTTCTTTGTGGGGCCCTCCGAGCCCGTGGGGTTCCCGCACACACAAACCGCTTTCCTCGAGGTTTTCCAGCTCTGAGCCAGGATTAGCGGCTCCTTCACCTGCGCTTCCATAGCCCTGTTCACTTTTCTATGATGGGCTTTTATCACAATCTGTAAAATTGTCGTAAATGAGATGACCTCCCCCTGGTCGAGGGTCACGACGGACAGTTCCTTTCTTCCTTTAGCAGCTAGGTTGGGTCCTCCGCACGGTGGGCGACCCTGGAATGTCCCAGGGCAGCCCTCAG
Organism: Nyctereutes procyonoides; assembly: GCF_905146905.1. NCBI lineage: Eukaryota > Metazoa > Chordata > Mammalia > Carnivora > Canidae > Nyctereutes > Nyctereutes procyonoides. The sequence continues at coordinate 67,922,736 of NW_026575126.1, forward strand.
TCTTTCAGCTCTTGGGGTGGGAGGGCCTTCTCGAGTTCCTTAAGCTTATCCCTGTCGAGAATTGCCTTCTTTTTTTTCTTCTTTTTCTTTTAAAGATTTAATTTATTTATTCATGAGAGACAGAGATGAGAGCTGCCTTCTCTTGAGTATTGCACAAACCCGCCCCCCTACTCGCTCCGTGGAGTCTTATGTAGCCCCTTCCACGTTCCAGCCTCTCTGGTAGGAAAACGGCCCAAATTCCAGTCCCGGCACCGCTACTTCGTTGAGGGGACCCTGGGAAGATGCATCTCTGAGTCTCTGTTTCCTTGTCTGCAGTAGGAAGGTTCTTAGGGCCTTTTTTTTTTTTTTTTTTTTTTTTTTTTAGGATCAAGTGCATTTATTTGCATTAATTGCCTAGAATAGTACCTGGCCCAGAGTAGGTGCTCGATCAATATTAGCTATTCCTTCTGTTCTGGGCATTCTGTGCTTATCTCTCTTTCCTTCCTTTCTTACTCCCCACCTCCACCCCAGACTTGAGGACCAGGGAAGTGTCAGATGTATTTATGTTTCTGGCCCTATCCCTGCGCTTAACTACGCTGCTGGGAACATGGTAGGCACTTAATAAATTGTAGCTTAGAATCTTTGATGAGAAAGCCATCTGTTCTCATACTGCAGCTCTGGAGCTTGAAGGAAGATGCTAACCTACTTTTACCTGCTTCGACACATTGCCTAAATTACCTACGTTAGCCTCGTTCTGCCCTTTTCTTTTTTAAATCAATTTTATCTCACCTTTTGGTACCAGGTAGGTCCTGGGTTTTTTCAGGTACCTAAGGAAAAAAGGAGAGTATCAGTCTGGAGGATGTTTTTGCCCGGTTAGGGAGTGGGTGTAACTGGCTGGTTCCTACCACAGAGTATTCAGAAGCCTTGCAAGGTTAATTCTTCTACGTATCATAGTTAAAGGAGGGGATTATCTTGGAAAAAAACACTTGCTTGGAGGAAGAGTGGCATATTTTGATCTAGTTAACTAATCGTATGCTGAAACAAATTCTGCATAAGGAAGTTTAAAATGATTTGCTGGTGGTGCTGGTGCCTGACATGGAAACCAAGTCTCTGGACATCATGGAGGGTGTGGTGACCTTGTTGGAGTACCTGGTATTGCTGGGTTGGGTAATGAGAGCAATTAGAAACTGGATGAATCACAGTGTTGGAAACTGACTCTAAACAGGGAACTGAAGTCTTCACTGTACAAATACTTTCAGGCTTCAGGGCCAATAATTCAAAATATATGTAGACATTTCCAAGTTCAGAGGATAATAACTGGTGTGTACTTCTAGAGATGGCTCAAAAGCCTTGGGTCAAAGGAAGAAAGGGAACTAACTTAGCATCTCTTTTGGGCTAGGCTTCGTACTACATGTTTTCACATGTTATCTCACGTAACGTACCTACAGCCTTAGAATGTCAGTAACTTGTCCATTTACATATCTTTTAAAAATGAGATTTAAATGTTAAGTGATCGGCCCAGGATGTCATAGCTAGCATGTGACTAAGCTTAAATTGAAACCCAGGTTGCCTTCACTCCAGAGTCCATAGCAACCAAACATCAGAATGGCTATACTCAAAGTGATAAATAAAGAGTTGAGTTGTAGAGGGAGTGCCTGTAATCATACTATAAATCATTTTTTTTCTCTCAGTGCTATACAATAAAAGGTTATCAATAGAAGCTTATAAAGTTTCATGTCACCACCTTTTTTGTCCCTTTTTCTCCTATCCCAATTAAGACAGAGCTTTTCAGGTTTCACTTAAATTTTTATTTATTTATTTATTTATTTATTTATTTATTTATTTATTTATTTATTTATTTATGATAGTCACAGAGAGAGAGAGGCAGAGACACAGGCAGAGGGAGAAGCAGGCTCCATGCACTGGGAGCCCGACATGGGATTCGATCCCGGGTCTCCAGGATCGCGCCCTGGGCCAAAGGCAGGCGCCAAACCACTGCGCCACCCAGGGGTCCCAGGTTTCACTTAAATATTAATCACAGTTTAGAATTAGAATTATCTGGCAACCCGGATGGCTCAGCGATTTAGCACTACCTTCAGTCCAGGGCGTGATCCTGGGGACCCAAAAATTGAGTCCCACATCCGTCTCCCCGCATGGAGCCTCCTTCTCCTTCCGCCTGTGTCTCTGCCTCTCTCTCTCTCTGTCTCTCATGAATAAAAAAATAAAATCTTTAAAAAAAATAGAATTAGAATTATCCTATGGCAGAAGGTCTGTTTTTCTTGGTACAGAATTCAAGCTATTACCCTCCTGCACTCACTGAGTTGATAAATACAGACTGTTTGCTGGGTGCCTTATAAATTTGAGAAACATGAGTGCTGTCTTACCGTACAGACTTAAAATACCGACATGATTATAAATGAGATACAGGCCTAAGTATATGTCCAAATATGGGACTTGAATGATAAAACAAATTTAGAAGTGCAATTTTATTTATTTATTTATATTTTTTAAAAATTATTTTACTTATTCATGGGGGGCGGGCAGAGACATAGGCAGAGGGAGAAGCAGGCCCCCTGCAGGAGCCAGATGAGGGACTCATTCTGGGACCCCAGGATCACGCCCTGAGTCAAAGGCAGACGCTCAACCTCTGAGCCACCCAGGTGTCCCTAGAAATGCAATTTTAGAAGTAATTATGTCGTTATGTAAATGTTTACTTCTTTTGAAAGCTTTGCTACTTTGCTTGAAAAATTGAGTTGTGGGACACCTGGGTGGCTCAGCAGGTGGGTGTCTGCTTTCTGGCTCAGGGCATGATTCTGGAAGTCCCAGATCGAGTCCCACATAGGGCTCCCAGCATAGAGTCTGCTTCTCCCTCTGCCTATGTCTCTCCTGTGTGTGTCTTTCATGAATAAATAAATACAATCTTTTTTTTTTTTTTAATAAATACAATCTTAAAAAAAAAAAAAAAAAAACCCTGAGTTGAGGGGTGCCTGGCTGGCTCAGTCAGTGGAGCATGTAACTCTTGATCTCGGGGTTGTAAGTTTAAGCCCCACTTTGGGTATAGAGATTGCTTAAAAATAAAGTCCTTTAAAAAATTGAAGAATGAGAAAGTCTTTGCATCTGTTCTTTTTAACTATACATAAAATATGTGTTTTTATTGCATGTAGATAGTCACATTGAATTATTATTTGTAGGCTTGTTTTGTTTTAATTAACAAATGAGCCTATAAAAGATGGCTTTTGAACTAAATTGCTTTTAATTAAGGAGATACTTATGACACAGTATGTTATTTTGAGTAACTGAGTAAAACCTGTTGTGATGGGTAAGCATCTGATATCAGATATAAAAAGAGAATCATGCAGTGAGCATCTGGAAGTTTATGTTTTAAAAAACATGTTAAGCAGCCTCATTTGAATTTATTTAAAACATTTTTTAAAAATTTCCAGTTAGATGCTTTTTCTTTACTTGTGAGTTGCAGTTTGCTTTCTGGAACATATAAGTAAAAAACCAGTGAGCTAAATATCTCCACTTTAGAACAGAATATGAAACATGGACATTTCTCCGCCAGTTCAAGATACCATGTTTTATTTAAGGGTGCACTTAATCTCTTTTTGACCTTTGGATTCCTTTACAACAATTAACAGAGACATTTCTTCTGCTTTCCACTGAGATTGATTTTTGCTTTATCTGCTGAACTCTGATCACTTCATAACCTTCTGGTGTCCTTTCCATTTGTTTCCTATTTACATGAGAATTCCTATCATACAATTCCGTCTCCACCCTGGGTTAAACACTTGTGCTGAAGTGGATTGAAATTTCAGTGTTGTGTGAGTGCCTTTTAGAAATAATAAAGGGATGGGGGATCTTGCTGCTTTAAAAAAAAAAAATCTCATTTCAGGTAATGGTTGCCTCTTTGGTGGCTTTGGTTTGGGTGTCTATGAAATAGAAAAATTTTTTAAAGATTTTATTTATTTATTCATGAGAGACACACAGAGAGAGAGGCAGAGACGTGAGCAGGGGTAGAAGCAGGCTCCCTGTCAGGAGCCCAATGTGGGTCTCCATCCCAGGACCCCGGGATCATGACCTGAGCCAAAGGCAGATGCTCAACCACTGAGCCACCCAGGTGCCCCGAAATAGAGAATTTTATTTGATTTTTAATTTAATGATGTGTCACAGATTCCTGCTTTTCATTTTCATTAAAAAGTTTAAAGAGCAATGTAAACAAACACCTGTAAAATGTACCCTCTGTGTAGATTTATGTTAACATTTTGCCAGGTTTGCTCTTTGTATATCTACTTGTCCTGAACTACTGAAAATAAATTACAGAAAACCACCCCTAAACATTTCACTCTTAAACACTTTATCATCTTTATCTCCTAAGAGTTAGAACATGCTCCTATGTAACCGCAAACAGGTATAGTTAAGACATTTAAAATAATTCCAATTGTTATGTAGTATGTAGTACAAATTGATATTTTCCTTATTGTACAAAATGTGTCTTTTATGACTTTTTTTTAAGATTTTCTTCATTCATGGGAGACATGGAGAGAGAGGCAGAGAGACACAGGCAGAGGGAGAAGCAGGCTCCATGCAGGGAGCCCGATGTGGGACTCGATCCCAGGACTCCAGGACCATGGCCTGGGCCAAAGGCAGGCGCCAAACCACTGAACCACCCAGGGATCCCTTTTTATGACTATTTTAAAAATATAGATCACGGGACACCTGGGTGGCTCAGCGGTTGAGTGTCTGCCTTTGGCTCAGGGTGTGATCCTGGAATCCAGTCCCACATTGGGCATCCTGCATGGAGCTTGATTCTCCCTCTACCTGTGTCTCTGCCTCTCTCTCTGTCTGTCTCTAATGAGTAAATAAATAAAATCTTTAAAAATAAATAAATAATTTTTTTAAGAGAAAACGAAAACCTATTTTCATTACCTATAACATTTGTGCTGCATAACTAATCCCTTGATATCCCTGTCTGGGGATGAGTCCCACATCAGGCTACCCACAGGGAGCCTGCTTCTCTCTCTGCCTGTGTCTCTGTCTCTGTGTCTCTCATAAATAAATAAAATCTTAAAAAAAAATTCACTCCTCTTTATTTCCTTTAAACAGAGAAGAAGAAAGAAAGAAAGAAAGAAAGAAAGAAAGAAAGAAAGAAAGAAAGAAAGAAAGAAAACAAGGAAGTAGGTCTAGATTTTTATTGGATTTATTTATTTATTTATTTATTTTTTAAGGATTTTATTTATTCATGATAGACACAGAGAGAGAGAGGGAGAGAGAGAGAGAGAGAGAGAGAGAGAGAGGCAGAGAGACCGGCAGAGGGAGAAGCAGGCTCCACGCAGGGAGCCCAAACAAGACTCGATCCCAGGACTCCAGGATCACGCCCTGGGCCAAAGGCAGGCACTGAACCACTGAGCCACCCAGGGATCCCCTAGATTTTTATTGGATTTAGAGCAAATATGTTTGGCAGAAATATTTGACAGATGGGTTGCCATATTATTAGGTTTCTCCAGGATAGTCTTGTGATCTGTTATAATAACATAACAGTGTCCCTTTTTGCTTTCTTTAAAGTTTTTTATTTATTTATTTATTTTTATTTATTTATGATAGTCACAGAAATGCACTGGGAGCCTGCACTGGGATTCGATCCCGGGTCTCCAGGATCGCGCCCTGGGCCAAAGGCAGGCGCCAAACCGCTGCGCCACCCAGGGATCCCTCTTTTTGCTTTCTTAAACATATTCTGGTCTGGTTGATAAATTAGTTGTCACTATTTCTAAATGATCATGTGCACTTCATGTTTCCTCCCATTAGGAAGCCCATCAGATTTGATTATTCTGCTCTTTTTTTTTTTTAAGATTTTATTTATTTATTCATGAGAGACCCACAGAGAGAGAGAAAGAGAGAAGCAGAGACACAGGGAGAGGGAGAAGCAGGCTCCATGCAGGGAGCCGGACATGGGAGTCTATCCCGGTTCTCCAGGATCAGGCCCGGGCTGAAGGCAGCGCTAAACCGCTGAGCCACCTGGACTGCCCACTGCTCTTTTTTTTTTTTTAAATTTATTTTTATTTATTTATGATAGACAGAGAGAAAGAGAGAGAGAGGGGCAGAGACACAGGCAGAGGAGAGGGAGAACCAGGCTCCATTCCGGGAGCCCGACGCAGGACTCGATCCCAGGACTCCAGGATCGCGCCCTGGGCCAAAGGCAGGCACCAAACCGCTGAGCCACCCAGGGATCCCCAGCCCACTGCTCTTTTTGATGATAAATGTGATTCTTTGGTTAAGATGGTGACTGCCAGAGTTTTTTGTTGTGAAGGTTCATTTTTCTCTTTTAAATTAGTAAGTAATCTGTGAGATGATAATTTGAGACTGTGAATATCCTGTATCCCAACAATCTTTAACTTACAGTTTTTGAGTCCCTTGATGGCCCTTGGCAGAATAAAGTATACATTGGTAATTACAGTGATTGTGGTATTTAAGTGATTAAGTTTTGACATTGAGATTGATTTTTTCATCGAACAGTAGTGTTTTATTTGTCCCCAGACAACCGAAATTGTTTTGCCTCCCATTTTAAATGCTTTTTTCTGTTGCTTATTACAGCTTTCTATCCTTTGAAAACACTAAGAATAATGTCCCTGCATCAGTTTTTACTAGAGCCAATCACCTGTCATGCCTGGAACAGGGATCGTACCCGTAAGTATGCTATTAACTTTACTTCCTTATTTTGGTGCCCTTGATATTTTTAGATGTAGGCACTTTTTTAGGGATCACATATTTGTTTCACATGTGAAAAGAGCACGGACATGAATTCGGAAGGAAACTAGGTCAGTTGTTTGGTTTATAGATAAGAGAAACCAAGGCCTAGAGTTTCCAGTAGAAGGAAGGTAGTGGTTGATGTCAGAGCCATCGCTAGATCTAAGCCTTCTGGCTCCATGTCCATATCTTTTTCCCCAGTACCAGTTGGAAAATGGTTTATGTCAAGGGATCTTTCATTGCCTTAAGAAACCAGTGTCTGGAATGGTTGTATAATGTCACAGTCATCCAGCATTTAGTCAGACTACTAGGACCTAGGAATAAGCTATTACAGAGGTGTATACTTATTCCTGATGTACTAAGAGCAGTCTTAGCTAATATTTACTGTATTATTTGTAATAAGCTTGAGTTTCTCGTTTTCTTGCTCCAACCAACTACAGTGGGATGGAGAAGACTCTTAGGGGATGCCTGGGTGGCTTAGCGGTTGGGCGCCTGCCTTCGGCCCAGGGTGTGATCCTGGAGTCCCGGGATCGAGTCCCACATCAGGCTTCCTGGATGGAGCCTGCTTCTCCCTCTGCCTGTCTGTGTCTCTGCCTGCCTTTCTCTCTCTCTCTCCCTCTGTGTGTATGTGTGTGTGTGTGTCTCTCAAATAAATAAATAAATAAATAAATAAATAAATAAATAAATAAATAAATAAATAAAATCTTTAAAAGGGAGAGAGAGAGAAGACTCTCAGAAATAGGCACAGTACAACAAGCAAAGGCCAAAAAAAAAAAAAACCCTAAAAACAGAAGTGTAGTAGTATACCCATAAGTTATTTTAAAATTTTTTTTTTTTTTTTTTTTTTTTTAATTTATGACAGTCACACAGAGAGAGAGAAAGAGAGAGAGGCAGAGACATAGGCAGAGGGAGAAGCAGGCTCCATGCACCGGGAGCCTGACGTGGGATTTGATCCCGGGTCTCCAGGATCACGCCCTGGGCCAAAGGCAGGCCCTAAACCGCTGCGCTACCCAGGGATCCCGTTATTTTTTAAAATTAAATTATATTCACTTCTTTAAAATAAAGCTTTATTGAGCTATAATTTGCATAACATAAAATTCACCCATTTAAAAGATGTGTGAGCAGTTTTTAGTATATTCACAGTTATGAAATAATACTATCTAGTTTCAGAGTATTTTCTGTCACTCCAAAAAGACTGGGACACCTGGGTGGCTCAGCAGTTTGGCGCCTGCCTTCGGCCCAGGGCGTGATCCTGGAGACCCGGGATCGAGTCCCACGTTGGTCTCCCTGCCTGGAGCCTGCTTCTGTCTCTGCTTCTCTCTCGGTATCTCTCATAAATAAATAAATAAAGTCTTTAAAAAAAAAAAAAACTGACATTAGCAGTTATTACCCATTAGAAGTTTTGCTCAAAACTTCCAGTCTTGGGGATCCCTGGGTGGCTCAGCGGTTTAGTGCCTGCCTTCGGCCCAGGGCGTGATCCTGGAGGCCTGAGATCGAGTCCCACATCGGGCTCCCTGCATGGAGCCTGCTTCTCCCTCTGCCTGTGTCTCTGCCTCTCTCTCCCTCTCTCTGTGTATCTCATGAATAGATAAATAAAATCTTAAAGAAAACAAAACAAAAAAAAAAAAAACATCCAGTCTTGGGTGCCTGGGTGGCTCAGTGGTTGTGTGGCTACCTTTGCCTCGGGTCACAACCCCGGGGTTCTGGGATTGAGTCCCGCATCCAGCTGTCTGCGGGGAACCTGCCTTTCCCTCTGCCTATGTCTCTGCTCCACCCCCCGCCATGTCTCTCATGAATTAATAAATAAAATCTTAAAAAAAAAAAAAACTTCAAGTCTTCAGCAACTACTCACTCTTGTCTGCATTGATTTGCATATTCTGGACATTTGTACAAGTGGAATCATACAATATGTGGCTTTTTGCATCTAGCTTCTTTCACTGTAATGTTTCAAGGTTTATCCATGTTGTTCCATGTACAAGTACTTTATTCCCTTTTATAGTCGAATAATACTATACAGACATACTTTTTTTTTTGAGATTTATCTATTTTAGAGAGACTGTGTGCACAAATCCAAGTTAGGGGAAGGGCGGGGAGGAGAATCTTCAAACAGACTCCCTGCTGAGTGCAGTCCAACTTGTGAGATAGAGCCCCGACCTGAGATCGTGACCTGATCCGAAATCAAGAGCCAGATGCCTAACCAACTGAGCCACCCAGGCACCCCCTAGACATACCATATTTTCATCAGTTTATTCATTAGTTGGATGGACATGGAGCTGTTACCACTTTTTGGCTATTATGAATAATGCTGCTGTGAACATTCACATACCAGTTTTTATGTGGACACGTTTTCATTTCCCTTGAGTTTATACCTAGGAGTTGAATTTCTGGGTCATATGGTAACTATGTTTAACATTTTGTGGAGCGGCCAGGCTGTTTTATATAAGATGTGAAGTAGGGGGCCCATTCATCCTTTTAAATGTTACTCTCCAGTTGTCCCAACACCATTTGTTAAAGGCTACTTTCTCCTCACTGAACTGTCTTGGTACCCTTGTCAATAATAAATTGAGTGTAAATGTGAAGGTTTATTGAACTCTCAATTCTGTTCCATTGATCTTATGTCTATCCTAATGTCAGGACCACATTGTCTTGGTTACTGTAGCTTTGTAGTAAGTTTTGTAATTGCAAAGTGTGAGTTCCAACTTTGTGTTTCTTTCTCAAGATTCTTCTGGCTCTTCTAGGCCCCTTGCATTTTCATATGAATTTAAGGGTCAGCTTATTAATTTCTGCAAAAAAGCAAATTGAGAATTTGATAGAGATTGCTTTCAATCTACCATGTAGATTGAAACTTAACAAGATGGTAAATCTAAAGCTTCTGTTTTGTGATCGTCTCACAGAGCTGCATAGCTGAGTTTCCTATGTCTTCTGTCTCTACATTCCCATGGAAAAATGGGTTTTTGGAGTATTTCCAATTTTTAGTACAAAGTTCATATTGTTCTCAAACTACTTGATAAACTAAGTTAAGTTTAACTTAGATTAAGTTAAGTTAGATTTTTAAGTTAAGATTAAGTTAGATTTAAGTTAGATTTTTGTTATAATTTAAAATTTGTAGCATTTTTGAGGTTTAGATTTGGATTTGACTTTTGAAATCCCTGTGAACATCTTAGAAATTTAGAGAAATATGTATAACTGATTTTGAGAAAGTACTTAAAGACTTAGGATTTTAGAGCTAGATACTTATCTGGTTCCACAATTTCATTTGTAAAACAGATGTTAACTTTCCTAAGGAGGGAAAGGAAAGGTAATAGAGTAGAAGGTGGAAGCTAGTAAATGATTGTTCTAAAGTGTGGATCAGGGGATTCCTGGATGGCTCAGCGGTTTGGCGCCTGCCTTTGGCCCAGAGCGCGATCCTGGAGTCCCGGGATCGAGTTCCGCGTCAGGCTCCTGGCATGGAGCCTGCTTCTCCCTCTGCCTGTGTCTCTGCCTCTCTCTCTCTCTCTCTCTCTCTCTCTCTCTATGTCTATCATGAATAAATAAATAAAACCTTTTAAAAAAAGAAAAGTCTGGATCATAGATCCTAATTTTAATTTTAAGAAATCTGTTTTGGGGATGCCTGGGTGGCTCAACAGGTTAGCACCTGCCTTCAGCCCAGGGCATGGTCCTGGGGTCCCAGGATCAAGTCCCATATTGGGCTCCTTGCGTGGAGCCTGCTTCCCCCTCTGCCTGTGTCTCTGCCTCTCTTTCTGGATCTCTTATGAATAAATAAATAAAATATATTTAAAAAACTGTTTTTCTTTTTGTTTTGTTTTAATACTTTATTCATTTGATAGAGACAGAAAGAACAAGCAGAGAGGGGGAAAGAGAAGCAGACTCCCCGATGAACAAGGAGCGTGATATAGGGCTCAATCCTAGGACCCTGGGATCATGATCTGAGCCACCCAGGCACCCTTTTTTGTTTGTTTGTTTGTTTGTTTGTTTGTTTGTTTTAATGAGTGAACTATAAAGGAGGAAAAATCAATATAAATTCAAATGAAATCTATCATATATGTATATTCTTAATATTTCAAATCGATCCAAGAGATTTCTCTTAAAAAACAATTTTAGGGGTACCTGGGTCTGGGTGGATCAGTGGTTGAGCGTCTGCCTTTGGTTCAGTCATGATTCTGGGGTCCTAGGATGGAGTTCCTCATTGGGCTACCCACAGGGAGCCTCCTTCTCTCTCTGCCTATGTCTCCGCCTCTCTCTGTGTCTCTCATGAATAAATAAATCTTTAAAAAAATTTTTTTTTAATTTTGTGATTCATACTGGCTTTATTATAAAGGAAAGCTTTGATGTATTATATGAGCAGAATCAAGGTTTTTTTTTTGATAAATTAATAGTTCCAACCTAGATCCATGTAGCAGTAATGAAAATATAGGAGCTATTGTCAGTATTTCAGAAATTGTAATAGAAAGTAAATATTTATTGCTAATAATGTTGGACAGGTGAACTAAAAATGTCAAATATATTTACTATGGGCTAAAAATTATATCAGCAAAGTATGATAACATTGTTTAATTCTTACTAGTTAGAATCTTAACAATTGTATATATCTTTAATAAAATGAATTTTTATTTTTTTATTTTTAAGATTTTATTTGTTTATTCATGAGAGAACACAGAGAGAGAGGCAGAGACAGAGGGAGAAGCAGGCTCCCCACAAGGAGGCTGATGTGGGACTCGATCCTGGATCCCAGGATCAGGACCTGAGCTGAAGGCAGACACTCAACCACTGAGCCATCCAGGCGTCGCAATAAAATGAATTTTTAAATTCAAGTTTTCTGCAAAACATTTTAAAATATCGTTTCCAAATAGAGGTAAAAATCATAAAAGGAATTTTTCAGGCAGCCTGGGTGGCTCAGTGGTTTAGCACCGCCTTCAGTCCAGGGTGTGATCCTGGAGACCCAGGATCGAGTCCCGTGTCAGGTTCCCTGCATGGAGCCTGCTTCTCCCTCTGCCTGTGTCTGTGCCTCTCTCTCTCTCTCTCTCTGTGTGTGTCTCTCATGAATAAATAAATAAAATATTTTTTTTTAAAAAGGAATTTTTCGGGGTGAATATTAGGAACTTTTTAAAAGATTTTATTTATTTATTCATGAGAGACAGAGAGAGAGAGAGGCAAAGGGAGAAGCAGACTCCCCACAGGGGAGCCTGATGTGGGACTTGATCCCTGGATCCCGGGATCACACCCTGAGCTGAAGGCAGATGCTCAGCCACTGAGCCACCCAGATGTCCTGGGAACCATTTTTTAAGAAACATTTCTTAGTCCTTCCCTTGAACCTGGTTTTAAAATGCTGACCTTTGGGATACCTGGCTGGCTCATTTGGTGGAGCATGCAACTCTTGATCTTGGGGTCGTGAGTTTGAGCCCCATATTGAGTATAGAGATGACTTAAATAAAGAAAAATCTTAAAAACAAAACAAAACAAAACAAAAAAACTATAACATAGTTCTTTCTTGGTAACAGTTTCAACTTTAGGTGTTAACTGTTGACTTTTTCTCTCCAGAGATTGCTCTTAGCCCCAATAATCATGAAGTCCACATCTATAAGAAGAACGGGAGCCAGTGGGTAAAAGCTCATGAACTCAAGGAGCACAACGGACACATCACAGGTAAAGAAAGACAACCCTGAGCTTAGTGTGATACTTGCAAATCAAGCACTCTTCCATTCAGTAAAGAGCCTGTTAAAGTAAGTCTGCCACAATATTTAAAGTTGTGCAGCGTTTACTGAGTTTTATTTAGAAAACTTGAGAAAATATCATACTGATCTCAGTTTTTAAGTGCTTCTTTTAGCCCAGCTGGTCCCCTGCACTCCACTAGTATATGGAAAACCCTTATCCTACTCTAAGGAGTGAAGAGCTTAAATGAGGTGATGAGATGAGAAAGTGAAAACTAGACATCTAGGGCATCAGCTGTGTGAAAATGTAAGCCACATTGTGTTCTCAAGTGCTGAGGGGATGCAGTGTCTTCCAGAAGCTTTCTGTATGTTGTTTGTGGGGCGAGGAAGACATTCCAAAATATTGAAAAGGACAAAGAGTAATGTAACAAGCACTCACATTACCACCACCTGGAATTAACAACTGCCAAGAAACAGAGCTTTAATAATATAAATAGGAGTATTATTCGAGATTATGGTACAGTCCCTCCCACCACCAGTCCTGTTCCTGTCCCCCTGAAGCAGTCTGTAATTTGCTATGACATTGTCACAGTTCATTTTTAATACTTTTACATACACATATACATATTCATATGTAATCTTTAGTACTTTTGGCTGGTGTGTTAAAGTGCTATATAAATGGCATCATGTGCATCTCCAGCTTGCTTTTGCATTTCATGTTGTTCCTGAGCTCTCTGTGGATCAAGTTTATTCCTTTTAACCACTGTTTATTTACTCTGTTTTCTCCACTGAAGGACAGTTAGGCTGTTTGCAGTTTTTCCTTATTATAGTGAAGTGCTAAATCGAGCATCCTTGTGCAGATCTCTTTGTGCGTGCGTGAATGTTTGCATATGGCAAATTTGTTGTACCACCGGGGTGTGCACATCCTCAACTTTACTAGGCATGGTCATATTGCCTGCATCCTGGCCCCCCTGTATGGGAGTGCTTATTTTCCCCCATCCCACACATACTTTATATGATCAGATGGTCTGATGAGTGAAAGGTTGTGTCTCTAGAAGTTGCATTTTCCTGATTAATAGAAAAGTTGAGCATATTTTTTGATGTTTATTAGCCAACTGGGTTTCTTTCTCAGACTTTACTGTTCATTACTCCTGACCATTTTTCCATTGAGTTTTTTTTTTTTCTTGTTGATTCATAGAGGAGACGATCTTAAAGCATTAACTCTAAGGCAGATTCCCAAGTGTACATTAGCTTTCATCTTTGACAAAAACTATCTATGACTAGAAGGATAAAGATGGCGACCAGAGCAGTGCCGAGTTTCATTAAGCAGGTGTTAAATAAGGGAGGTTGGAAGAGTAAGAGATAAAAACAATTTCTGTAATGGTTTGCAGAATTCAGTGAACCAAATCCTGATACTAAATTTTAAGAGAATGAATTGCTTTTTTGTGAAGTGATACTGGGCTATTTTTAAAAGGACACATCCACTTACTGTTCTCTTCAGAAAGAATTCTTGTTCCTTGATCCTTACCATTATTATTTTTTCTTTATCCATTTTCTGGCAGAGTTGATTTAGCCTCTTGCTTTGAATAGTTTGGTCAAGCATTCACAACTTATTCATAACTTTTCAATTACAAATTTCTCACTGCAGTCTTGGATTTTCCCTCTCTTTGCAGTGACGTTTGCTCTCAAGTGGGCGGCAAAGCAACTGATAATGATTTTTTTTTTTTTTTTTAGTTGTGACCCTGGAATTTTACCTCTAAACCGCCAACATATACTAATGAGCTTAAAAATATCCTTCCGCCAACCAGGGAAAAACAGCATGTTTTGACCTGCATCCTTTCCATTATATTCTCCTGCAGAAACTCATGACCATACCTTCTTGTTTTTACCAGTGATTTGAATGTGATGTTAGTGAGCATCAGGAGCTAACTGACTATATTACTGAGCCAGCATGAAAGATATAATTTATAATTTCTATTTTTGTTACTATTGCTTTCCTGTGACCTTATTTCTATTAGGTTTGGCCTATTTTCTTTACATTCACCTGCCAGTGGCCTTGTGGCCTAAAAATAAGAACATTCATATTTTTTTTAATTTATTTATTCATAGAGACACACACACAGAGAGAGAGGCAGAGACACAGGCAGAGGGAGAAGCAGGCACCATGCAGGGAGCCCGATGTGGGACTCGATCCAGGGTCTCCAGGATCATGCCCTAGGCTGCAGGCGGCGCTAAACCGCTGGGCCACCAGGGCTGCCCAACATTCATATTTTAAATTGGAATTTTAGTGTTAGGAAGTACTGTGGGGTTTTTTTTGTTTTGTTTTGTTTTTTTAAGATTTTATTTATTTATTCATGAGAGACACACAGAGAAGGAGAAGCAGGCCCCATGCAGGGAGCCTGACGTGGGACTCGATCCTGGGCCTCCAGGATCACGCCCTGGGCCGAAGGCGGGTGTTAAGCCGCTGAGCCACCCAGGGATCCCCGTTAGGAAGTGCTTTTAAGGGCAACCCGGGTGGCTCAGCGGTTTAGCACTGCCTTAAGCCCAGGGTGTGACCCTGGAGACCTGGGATCGAGTCCCACGTCAGGCTCCCTGCATGGGGCCTGCTGCTCTCTCTGCCTGTGTTGTGTCTCAGCCTCTCTCTCTCTCTCTCTCTCTCTTGCTCTCTCTCGCTCTCATGAATAAATAAATAAAATCTTAAAAAAAAAATAAAAAGGAAGTACTTTAAAGTGAGAAAGGGCTAAAGTAAAGGCCAAAGAAATAGCCAAAAAAAGTGAAATACTTAGTCATGTTCTTTTTTCTCCTCGGTTTCTCTTTTGAAATTCTTTGAACTTGGGCCTGTTTTCATCCAAGTGCTCAAATGACATTTTTTTTAGATCTGAAAAAACTGTTGTTGGAAAAATCTAAATATAACTGTGGCAAGAGACCAAGGATCAAACATATTTTCTCAGAAAGATAGTAACTACAGGGGAAAAAAAAAATCTTCTGAAGATTTCTAGAAGAAAAGACCAGTCGGTACTACAGAGAAAAAGAGTATGGTTAACATCAAAGATATCAGAGCCCTGGTGTTTGTTTCTTTGAGTTTCTTTTGTGTGTGTGTGTTAAAAGTGATCACTCTTCAAAAAACATCTTACTATGGGCATTTTAAACAGATAACATTAAAAAGGCAGAATAATGTAGTATACCCACCATCACCCAGATTCAGCAGTTACCACCTCACAGCCAACCTTGTACAGTTTTTTTTTTCTCCTCCTTGTACAGTTTGGAAGCACATCCCAGACACTGTATCATTTCATATTTTAGTTTGTGTCTTCAAAAGAGAAGGACTCTTCTTTAAAGATAAGAATTCTTCTTTTCAATAATAACAAATACAATAGTTTGGGTTTTGTTTTGTTTTGTTTGTTTTTAAGATTTCACTTATTTATTCATGAGAGAGACACAGAGAGAGGGAGAGACATAGGCAGAGGGAGAAGCAGGCTCCATGCAGGGAGCCCAATGTGGGACTTAATCCTGGACCCCAGGATCACGCGCTGAGCCAAAGGCAGATGCTCAACTGCTGATCCACCCAGGCATCCCAGCTGTGACCCTTTTTACAGCTTCCATATTCAAATGAAAGATAGTTATAGCAGTAGACTATAAGTATGAAACAAAGCAGAAGACGGTTCTTTCTATTTTTTTAGAGTATGAATCTATTGATTTTTTTTAAATGCCTCATGCTTAAGCACCTCAGGAATTCTCATCAAACATGTAGGTGTTTAATCAGCATGGTGATCATATGGAATAAGGGGTAAAATTTTAGATTGTCAAAATCATCACAAAATCACTGAGCTTTCTCATTACAAGGTGATATTTTGGATATTAGGGGACCCATTTGTTTTCTTTGCTGTGTAACAAATACTACAAATTACCAGCCTAACCAAAACACATTGATTATCTCACAATTTTTGTGGGTCAAGTAGCTGGGCATGGCTTATCTGGGACCCCGGCTTAGGGTCTCACAAGTTGTAATCAAGCTGTCAGTCAGGGATGAGTTCTCATCAGAGGCTTGACCAAGGGAAGGATCCACTTCCAAGCTCCTTCAGGTTGTTGGTGGTAGAATTCATTTCCTAGCAGCTGTAAGATTCGTGTAATCTTGTCCACTAATTGTGTACATCTAATCATCTTTCCAGCATTCCATTGGTTAGAAGCAAGTCACAGGTCCTGCCCATACCCACAGGGAAGGGATTTCCCTACGGTCTGCCCACCATAGTAGTTTCAAAGACTTGCTTCGGGATCCCTGGGTGGCGCAGCGGTTTGGCGCCTGCCTTTGGCCCAGGGCGCGATCCTGGAGACCCGGGATCGAATCCCACATCGGGCTCCCGGTGCATGGAGCCTGCTTCCCCCTCTGCCTGTGTCTCTGCCTGCCTCTCTCTCTCTCTCTGTGACTATCATAAATAAATAAATAAATAAATAAATAAATAAATAAATAAATAAATAAATAAATAAAAATTAAAAAAAAAAACAAAAAACAAAGACTTGCTTCCAATTGTCAAGAAACTTGTAATCAAGTTAAGAAAACAACACATTCGGGGATCCCTGGGTGGCGCAGCGGTTTGGCGCCTGCCTTTGGCCCAGGGCGCGATCCTGGAGACCCGGGATCGAATCCCACGTCGGGCTTCCGGTGCATGGAGCCTGCTTCTCCCTCTTGCCTGTGTCTCTGCCTCTCTCTCTCTCTGTGACTATCATGAATAAATAAAAATTAAAAAAAAAAAAAGAAAAAAAAAAAGAAAACAACACATTCATAAAAATAACAATATTTTGCATAACACTTTGGGGAATTTATCATAGGGAGATCATTTTAACCAGAACAAAAAAGTGTGTTCCTGAATGTTTATTCCAATGTTATCTATTTTAATAAATGATTGGAGACTAACAAAACATTCAACAATGAGATGTTTTAGGGAATTATGATAGATCACTGTTCTGAAATAATCTGTAACCGGTACTAATTTATAAAAGGGAGTAGAAAATGTTTGTCATAATATTAATATCATTTTGGGGGAGAAATGTATACGTACATGAGAATGGGGGTGGGGCTTTGTTTACCTCCTGCACATCCCTTTGTGATGTTTCTTTGTGGGTATTACTTTTGTAGTTAAAAATAAAACTTAAAATCCGGGATCCCTGGGTGGCGCAGCGGTTTGGCGCCTGCCTTTGGCCCAGGGCGCGATTCTGGAGACCCCAGATCAAATCCCACGTCGGGCTCCCGGTGTATGGAGCCTGCTTCTCCCTCTGCCTATGTCTCCGCCTCTCTCTCTCTCTGTGTGTGTGACTATCATAAAATAAATATAAATAAATAAATAAATAAATTTAAAAAAAATAAAAAATAAAACTTAAAATCCAATAAAGAGGGCTGCAAAACTATCCTATAATTAATGGATTTACAAAGTATACATTACTTAGAATACAGTCCCCCATATCTTTTTCCCCTCAGTGGTACAAATAATTGAGCAGACTATTCCTGTAGGTGAAAGAATGAAAGAACTCTTCATACAACTAAAGTCACTGTGAGTTATGACCAATGGAAACTTTGATTTTCATTCATCCTTTTTCCGTTTACATGTTAAGAATGTTAATGATTAATATTTTAATGGTTAATAAGAATTTATTAGTTGGGACACATGGATGGCTCAGTCAGTTAAATATCTGACTCAGACCTTGACCTCAGGGTTGTGAGTTCAAGCCCTATGTTGGACATGAGCCTACTTAAAATATATATATATATATTAGTGACATTTCTGTATATTCAATGTGGAATTATATTTATAGGAAATACTTCATCATGTAACTATAAAATGACTGAGACATAGAAGATTTTACTCTGGATATGTAACAAACTGATACTGACTTTGAGATCCCTCACAGCCACCAAATAAGTAAAAATCTGGTCAAATATGAAAAGTAAACCTTATATTCAGACACATATTTAGATCTTTTCCTAGTTTAGATGCAGAGATACTCAAGGACTCTTCCTAGAACCTGTATCATACAGAAAAGTTATTTAGGTTAGTTTAAATGACAGTGACCCTCAGAAGAATATATAATGAGTCACAATTTACATTTTTCTCTCTGTTTACTGAAGATTAGTTTATCCCAATGTTTTATTTAGATGTCATGTAGCAGATTTTTAGTTAATATCATGGAGTGACGTCTGTTAATGAATAAAGGTACTTTTAAACCCCCCCCCACACACACACACAGATAAACACAAATCTAATAAAAGGTTGGGGAGAAGGTTTTTATACCAGGTAACCTGAGAAACCTTTGAATGGATAGTAGAATGCCCCTGTTTAGTTTTGTAATCTCCACAATCCTAAAACAGCTCTATTCTGCCTGGCTTCATGGAGGATGCTGTTTTCGAACTTTACAGACAAACCTTGCCTTCTGTGAAATGATGATCAGGACCATAGATGGGGGAAAGGATGATCAGGACCATAGATGGGGGAAAGGAAGATCCCATGCCCACAGCTAGCCCTGCCAGCAGTACCCACCTGGCTGTTTCATGTCTCTTGTCATTGGCCAGGCAAAGCACATGACACTGCTTCTCACTTGCAGGTATCGACTGGGCTCCCAAGAGTGACCGCATCGTCACTTGTGGGGCAGACCGCAATGCCTATGTCTGGAGTCAGAAAGATGGTGTCTGGAAGCCAACCCTGGTCATCCTGAGAATTAATCGTGCAGCGACTTTTGTCAAGTGGTCCCCGCTAGAGAACAAATTTGCTGTGGGAAGCGGAGCACGACTCATTTCTGTTTGTTACTTCGAGTCTGAAAATGACTGGTGAGCAATATCTGAGGTTTTTTTTATTTCTCTCTGTGCAATTCTACATTTGGAGCACTGTGTTCTCTGGTGACTTCTTGAGGCACTGGGTGAATAACTTCAGTTTTTCCTCATCTGGAGATTTTTTTTTTCCTCCTCTAAAGATCTCCATTTCCTCTGAGCATTTTTCCTTCTTCCATGCTACATTCAGTCAAATCTCCCATCTTTCTCATGTCAATACAGACCTGTAGCCCCATTTTCTGATCTCCTAACTGGCATGTTCTGTAAGATGTTACTCTTCTCATTCTGTGCTGCCCACATTGTTTTCTTACTCTTATGGGGAAATCATAAACTTGAGATTGCCATGCATGACTTGAGTAATTTTTTTCCTCACTATCTACTTAAAATATCTTCTGAAGATTCCTACAGATAACACTGTACTCCTTTACGATTTATTGGCTAACCAAATCTGTCTTGGAATAATATTTTATTCATTTAAACTGTTGAAGTAAAAATTGACCGAAGTCTTGGAACCATAGTCAGCCTGTTGTACTTTTTGTTATAAATCACTTGTAGCTGAGCACTCAAAATACAGAGATTGATTTTATGGCTAAGTAACTTATTTTAACTAATCCTTCTCGCTTATTTTGATAAGAAAACGACTCTATCTGGCATGCATTCACAAAGGGTGGTAAATAGCCTTCAACATGGAATTGTCATTCAGTACTAATCTGGCAGTGTTTGTATTTCCAATAAAAATAGCAGAGTACACATTACTCTTTATGTTAGTGTTACTGTTTGCTTTCTGCTGAAACAGTGACAGGAATGGATTATATTATGTTTTGTGAAATTCAGTGAAATCTCAGAAATTTTAGTTCTTTGGAAAGAAAGTCTGTGAATTTGCAGCAAGATTAAATTATGAATTTAAGACCTGCATTTTTCTTTCAAGTATGTGTAAAAATAAGTCTCACAAAATGTTGTCTGCCAAAAATCATTTTAGGAGACTCGCTGTAATGAGTAGATAAAAAACTTCCCTTCCTAGGTAACATTTAGTCTCAGCAATTGCTCATATTTTTATTCACTGACAAAAAATCTCAAATGTAGGTAAATTGGTCTGTTCTATAGTACAAGGTATTGTCATTTGGAGAAGACGTGTTCAGGGGAGTTTCTCAGCTGTAGAACATTTCATTGGAGTGATGTGAATACTTAAAAATCATCTCTAAAAGCCTTTAAGAGGGGTGCCTGGGTGGTTAATTTGGTTAAGGATCTATCTGCTGGGCAGCCCCCGTGGCGCAGCGGTTTAGCGCCCCCTGCAGCCTGGGGTGTTATCCTGGAGACCCAGGATCGAGTCCCACTGGGGCTCCCTGCATGGAGCCTGCTTCTCCCTCTGCCTCTCTCTCTCCCCACCCCCTACCCATGTGTCTCTATGAATAAATAAATAAAATGTTAAAAAAAAAAAAAAGAAGAAGTGGTAGCTACTTCCTACAGTTGCTACTGCTCCTATTAAAAAAAAAAGGATCTCTCTGCTTTTGGCTCAGGTTATGATGCTGGGGGTCCTGGAATCAACCCCCATATAGGACTCCCAGCTCCATGCAGAGCCTCCTTTTCCCTCTGCTGCTCCTCCCCCCCCCCGCTTGTGTACTCTCTGTCAAATAAATAAAATCTAAAAAAAATTAAAAACCTTTAAAGTAACTACGTTATAAGCAAGTCAGAATATTATCTATTTTTCAAAAGGAAATTTTTTAGGTTCCTAAGAGAAAGTTTGTGAAAAAGTAATTTGACATTTAAGGATGGGTATTTGGCTTCATATTACAGCTCCTTGGCTTTTTTTTTTTTTAAGGTTTGTTTTTTTGTTGTTGTTTTTTGTTTTGTTTGGGGGGGTGTTTTGTTTTGTTTTTGAGAGTCAGCACAAGAAGGGGCAGAAGGAAAGGGAGAAGCAGACTTCCTATTGAGCAGGGAACCAATGCGGGACTCGATCCTAGGACCCTGGGATCACAACTCGAGCCAAAGGCAGATGCTTAACCAGCTGAGCACCCAGTTGCCCCAGTCTCTCAGCTCCTAAACAGCAGAACATGATTGATTTTTAAACAGCAATTTAGGGGTAGAAACTGAATTAGTGAAGCCAGAGTAAGGACTGATCTCAGACAGAAAAAAACTTTTTTTTTT
Organism: Nyctereutes procyonoides; assembly: GCF_905146905.1. Lineage (NCBI taxonomy): Eukaryota > Metazoa > Chordata > Mammalia > Carnivora > Canidae > Nyctereutes > Nyctereutes procyonoides. The sequence continues at coordinate 67,944,069 of NW_026575126.1, forward strand.
TTTTAAGATTTTATTTATTTATTCATGAGAGACACAGGGAAGAGGGAAAGCAGAGGGAGAAGCAGGCTCAATGCAGGGACCCCGATGTGGGATTCCATCCCGGGACTCCAGGATCATGCTCTGGGCCGAAGGCAGGTGCTAAGCCACTGAGCCACCCAGGGATCCCCAGAAAAAAAACTTTCAAGTGGAGCTAGAGTATCAGTTAGAACCTCCCATAAGAGGTTGTGATTTTCTTGGTTGTGATTTCTCTGTGAAAATAGTAATTCACAGCTTCACAGAGACGTAGTAAGGAAATTGAGCTATTTTACAAGCCAGACTTAACCCAAAATGAAATCACAGGTCGCTGCATCTTTATTAAAAAAAATCTAAGTCATGGGATCCCTGGGTGGTGCAGCGGTTTGGCGCCTGCCTTTGGCCCAGGGCACAATCCTGGAGACCCGGGATCGAATCCCACATCGGGCTCCCGGTGCATGGAGCCTGCTTCTCCCTCTGCCTGTGCCTCTGCCTCTCTCTCTCTCTGTGACTATCATAAAAAAATAAAATAAAAATTTATTTAAAAAAAAAATCTAAGTCATTTCAAACCACGTATTTTATTTTAAAGGTTAAAGTCACATGTAATCTGAAACTCCACAGGCAGTATCCAGAGTTAATCCATAAATATAGTTACTCCTGGGGATCCCCTGGTTGCCAGGAAAGTTCAGAATGGACTGCTGTGATAAGAATGTCAAAGCCTAAAAGAACAGAAAGGACTATTTATGGCTCCTCTTCCCCTATGCCTTCCTCTCTGGCGAAGACCTGGTTGCCACATGTGTATCACCTAGCACACCTTTGTTAGGCCCTTTGGTAGGCTTGAGGTGTGGATAAACTGAAATGGATGTTCTTCTTTTGTAGGTGGGTAAGCAAGCACATTAAAAAGCCGATTCGCTCCACGGTCCTCAGCTTGGATTGGCATCCCAACAATGTTTTGCTGGCAGCAGGATCGTGTGATTTCAAATGCAGGTGGGAGCAGATGAGAATTGGCAAACAGAATTGATCTCTCCTTGTTCATCTTTCAAGTATTTTTCAGGTTCCTTTTCCTTGCGAGGTACTGTGTTAGGCACTGTTAGGGACTCAGAAGTGAAAGCTTGGGATCTAAGAAAGCAAACACAGATATCACAGAGGAGGAAGGAAATGGACTGGGAGGTATAGTAGGAGGGAGCTGTGAGGGTGGGGCCGGGGAAATTTTCTTTACGCAGAATATCCTGTTTGGAGCAGAGCTATAGAGGCCCTTAGACTATGATATTATTTCTCATTTCATAACCCAGGCAGAGATTTGGCAAATTCCTGGCTGCAGCTAAGATGAACAAAACATAGCTGAACAGTGCTGTGCTGAACTATTTGCTGTTCCTTTTTTTTTTTTTTTAAAGATTTTATTTATTTATTCATGAGAGAGAGAGAGAGGCAGAGGGAGAAACAGGCTCCATGCAGGGAGCCCAACATGGGACTTGATCCCAGGTCTCCAGAATCACAACCTGGGCTGAAGTCGGCGCTAAACCGCTGAGCCACCTGGGCTGCCCTGCTGTTCCTTTTCAGTTCAAGTTTTTTATTTGTTGTTAGCGTGAAGCTAGAAGAAACACAGCCACTTTGCTAAGAGCTGTAAGGCTCATACAGTGTAATTGCTTTTTAAAGCTATTCTTTGCCAAGAAGCCTTTTTTTCTCCTTAGCCAAAAGAAAAGCAAGTAAATGTTACTTCACATTGACAACATGGTGGGTTGGGAAATGGGATGTATCTTTCTTTAGTAGGCTATGTGGAGAATTTCCAGAAAACATGGCTTGTGATTTATTATATCCAACAATATCCAAGGATTTGGTGGTTTGTTTCTTTGTTTGTTTTATTTTTTTATTTTATTTATTTTTTATTTTTATTTTTTTTTTAATTTATTTATTTTTATGATAGTCACAGAGAGAGAGAGAGAGAGAGGCAGAGACACAGGCAGAGGGAGAAGCAGGCTCCATGCACCGGGAGCCCGATATGGGATTCGATCCCGGGTCTCCAGGATCGCTCCCTGGGCCAAAGGCAGGCGCCAAACCGCTGCGCCACCCAGGGATCCCTCTTTGTTTGTTTTAAAGATGTGTGTGGAGGGGATCCCTGGGTGGCTCAGCGGTTTAGCGCCTGCCTTCGGCCTAGAGTCTCGGGATCGAGTCCCACACCGAGTCCCCTCCCTACATGGAGCCTGCTTTGCCCTCTGCCTCTGCCTCTCTCTCTGTCTCTCATGAATAAATAAATCAAATCTTTAAAAAAAAAAAAAAAACAAAACGATGTGTGTGGAAATTTGGCTGTGGAATGGGGATACAGCGGTGTCAAGGCACTCTGGAAAAAGATTGGTTTTTCTATGTAAGAACCAGTGTAACAGCATAGACATCGTCTGGGAGAATTCAGGAGTTTTGTTGTCTGTGATGTGTTACCCAGTCATTCTAGCTCCCTTAAAAGTTGGAATTGAATGATCCATACACTTAGATTATTGGACTGTGTCTAAAAAATCTGGTTCTGAAAATGGGTTGCCAATTCTTTTGATAATATTAATTTCCAGAAATAAATTTTGATTTGTGGTCCTTTGGGAAAGAGTTCAGTTTTTGAGAACCACCCATTGTGTCCCAGCCTCTGATGACTAGAGCAGTGGCTCTTGTGATGCTGATTTAAACCCCAGTGATTCTCAGACTCATAAATAGAGAAGATAAACTGATGGTTGCCAGAGAAGGTGAGGGGATGGGCAAAACAGGTAAAGGGGAGTGGGAGGTAGAGGCTTCCAGTTATGGAGTAGTCACAAGGAGGAACGGGAACATGGTCAAGGGTGTTGTACAGTGACATATGGTAGCTATACTTGCAGGAAGCATGGCAGAGGGTATAGAGAAGTTGGGTCACTATGTCGTACACCTGAAACTAATGTAATGCTGTGTGTCAGCTCTGTTTGGATGAAAAAAAGCCCAGTGATTCTAAGGTCGTGTCCTCTAACTTACAGATAACCCACTGTGTCCTTCACCTCTCCAGTCTCTGCCTCTTCCAAAGCTACTACTGTCATTGTCATTTGGAGGCAAATATCCCAGATCATTTTAGGGAGTCTTTAAGTCCAGAGGTTCTTAAAGAAAAGCTCTACTAGGTAGATTCCCAGCTGCTCTTTCTCCCTCCTGCTTCCTGACTCTGCATCCAAACCTCCTCACACACAGCTTCATGGAATGAGAGAGGAGAGAAAGACTGCTGACAGCAGGCTGTAAAGGACCCTCCTTCACCCTGGATGCTACCAGCCACAAAGACTAGACAGTGAGCTCTGATAGCATGGCAGCATGAGGGAGAGCCTGCCCACTCTCTCCCCGGCCTCCCGTGGCTTCCTCTTTGGATGTCCCTTTCTTTCTTTAAACGGATTAATGCCATTGGTTTATTGCAGCGTAGCAGATAGTTTCCTCTCCTACCGTTTGACTGTGTGGGCTTCCTGGAATACTGTGTTGAAAATGATAGTGAAGTAGACAGGAAAGAATGCTGTGCTCACTTAGCAAGGTCAGCGAGTGCAAGGGAGGGGCGGGATGGCAAGATCCTACCCCAGAACGTGCGCTCTGGGATGGGAGGGGGGAAGGGCTTTGGTGTTCATTACTTCTAGAATTGCACCCCTAGCGCAGGGCATGACACGTTATAGGTCTCCATGTATACCCTTCAACTGAGTATGCATTTTGCCAGACTCAGATGGGCCTGTAAGCAGCCCTCAGAACCAGGTCTTAAGAGATTTGTGACTGTGACTTTGTCATGTTTCGCTTGTCAAGAATCAATCTCTTTGCATTCTGAGACACCTTAGGGCAGCTGCCTGTGGCCTGTTTCTATATACACAATACTTTCATCGATTTTTTTTTTCCTTCTTTCCTGCCCCTTAAACTGCAGAGTGTTTTCTGCCTACATTAAAGAAGTGGATGAAAAGCCAGCCAGTACGCCCTGGGGCAGCAAGATGCCTTTTGGTCAGCTGATGTCAGAGTTTGGTGGCAGTGGCACTGGTGGCTGGGTGCATGGGGTCAGCTTCTCTGCCAGCGGGAGCCGCCTGGCCTGGGTCAGCCATGACAGCACTGTATCTGTTGCTGATGCCTCAAAAAGCGTGCAGTGAGTATTTGCCTTTTGTTCGGAGTTAGGGAGTGGGTTGGGATGTCTCACTAGCTGGGCTAAGTCTTCCCTTCCCTGGGTGTAATTACATTCAGGATATGAGCATAAAAATCTGACCCAGGACTGCAAGGCCACCTTTAAAGTCACAGACACACACTTAGATGTCTGTTTGGAGAAATTTTAGAGTTAGGTCTCACTTCAGAAACCTTTGAAGGACCCTCCTGGTTTGCTGCCGGTAAGAGTTCCTTCAGGTGGGATCCCTGGGTGGCGCAGCGGTTTGGCGCCTGCCTTTGGCCCAGGGCGCGATCCTGGAGACCCGGGATCGAATCCCACGTCGGGCTCCTGGCGCGTGGAGCCTGCCTATGTCTGTCTGTCTGTCTGTCTGTCTGTCTGTCTCTCTCTCTCTCTCTCTCTCTCTCTCTGTGTGACTATCATAAATAAATAAAAAAAAAATTAAAAAAAAAAAGAGTTCCTTCAAGTAGCCAGTTTTGTCTGTCAGTGTGAATCCCTTACGACGGGTAAATATCATCCACCAGCCTTAAGTAGGAGATAATGTTCTTACTCTCTGTCATCACTGAACAGTGACTCCATTAATTTGGAGTTTCATTCGGTAATACTTAAAACCCTGATACCAGTTCCTCCGGAGTATGCCAGAAGAACTCGAATTGCAATGACTCACCTGTGAGTGAGGACCTGCCCAGCCCTAGGGAGAGCACTGGGCATCTCCTCCCATGTCAGAGTTTATATCTGCCCATCATGTGCTGGAGGAAGAGAGATGATGATTGGGATTCTTTCCCCTATGAATGTTTGTTCTTTCCTGGTGAATCCTTTTCTGTTAGCAGCTAAAAGTCACCTACCTTAAATGTTTCCTGACTTGTCTACCTGTGTGCTGAGAACCAGTCACCTCAGGTGATTCTGCACCCCTTGCTGTACAGTGACAACAAAGTGACATGTCAGAGAGGATATTTTTTTCCTAACTGGATTGAATTGAGTTTATCTTATTTTTTTTTAACACCAAATAAATGATGTAGTCTTCTGGATTTCTATGCATGTACGGGCACTTACATATCTTTTTGTTTTTAACACAAATGGGACTGTGCTATACATTTGATACAGTAATTAGCTCTTTATCATTGTTGGATGTCATGGTTATTTTACTTGTGTATAGTTTATTGTATTGCATAATAAGCTCTTAGCATATGCTTATTACAAGCCCCTGTCTGCCCTCATACTGATTTATGATTTGGCTTTTCTGGCCCTGGTTACATCCTCTGCCCTTTCCCCTTCTCGAACATAAATAATTTCATGTAGTGGGAACCAAATGTGCCACAGTAAGGCCTTAAGATAAGGTGTTAGGACTTTAATCCAATTTCCGTGGTATTGGCGGGGCCGGTGAGGGAGCCTCTCCTGAGACAGAGTTAGTTTTGAAAATGCATCATCTTTTACATGAAGTTCTGTGATCCGAATTCATCAACCAGTGTGTCTGCCTGCCATGTCTGTGTGACCTCTTGGCCAGGTGCTGGAGCAGGTAACTATTAAGTATCCATGTATACACACACCTCCCCCAGCCCTTTTGTGTATGAGCTCATGGCTGGCCAAGACTGTTGTATTCATTGGTAGCCCCAGCTCCTCTTCCAGTGCCTGGCAGAGAAAAGAGAGTAGACTCACTCCCCTAGGTGTTTGTACCCACCCTATGTGAGCCCACAGTGAGCATGGGCAAGGAGAGGATGGAAGGACAAGGTGTTCAGTCAGTCATAAGTGACAGTGACACCCAGAGGGCTAGGTAGTCCAAGAGAGGAGAAGCCACTTTAGGTGAAGAGCTCCAGGAAAACTTCGTGAAGGGGATCAAATTAGAGCTGAGCTTCAGAGACCGGGGTGGACTTTGGACAAACAAGAGACAGCAAGTGGGTAAAGGGGTGGGAGCAAAGACAGAGATAGGAAAGAATAAGGGCTCGCTGGGGACCAGTTGTCATGAGTGGGGGCCTCAGAAGCAGTGGGGCATGGGCCAGAGAGGGTTAAAGGCCTCTGTTTCTACAGGTGACCCCAGGGCTGCATCATGCTTGAGATTCCTGAAAGGACAGGTCATAGGGCTCCTTTTAAGCATAAGCTTTCGTTTATACTGCATGAGCCCCTGTACAAATGGGTCTTTTGTCATTTGTTGTGTCTATAGAGAAGCTGCGTGGTCTGTTCCACCTCAGTTTAATGATTATTCTTGTGTTCAGGGTCTCAACTCTGAAAACAGAGTTCCTGCCCCTCCTGAGTGTGTCATTTGTCTCAGAGAACAGCGTTGTAGCGGCAGTAAGTATTTCTCTTCATTGTATGTTGTTGTATGCTGTATTTCATTCTCCAGAAGTGGAACAATACACATTCTGTGACTTTGTACCCTGGCACCAACCAGAGCAGCCTTTTAGAATAGCTGGTCTGGGGACGCCTGGGTGGCTCAGTGGTTGAGCATCTGCCTTTGGCTCAGGTCATGATCTTGGAGTCCTGGGATCAAGTCCCGCATTGAGCTCCCTGTAGGGAGCCTTCTTCTCTCTTTGCCTGTGTCTCTGCCTCTCTCTCTGTCTCTCATGAATAAATAAATAAAATCTTTAAAAAAAAGAAGAAGAAGAATAGCTGGCCCAGAGAAATAAGAGGTGCTGTGGTGTCTATTCTGTCAAGGGGTCAAGAGGTAGGCAGCATGCCCTATGGTACCTAACTGGGATCTTATTTCAGGGCCATGACTGCTGCCCAATGCTCTTTAACTATGATGACCGCGGCTGCTTGACCTTCGTCTCCAAACTAGACATTCCGAAACAGAGCATCCAGCGCAACATGTCTGCCATGGAGCGCTTCCGTAACATGGACAAGAGGGCCACAACCGAAGACCGCAACACAGCCTTGGAGACGCTGCACCAAAACAGCATCACGTACGTGCCACCCAGCTCCCTGCGGCCCCCGGGAGCCTCCTGTAGTGGGGCCCTGACTGTCTGTGGAGATGTGTCTGGTGACCAGAATGCCTTTCTTCCCCTCCTTATTTCCTGCTGGGGTCCCTCTGTGAGTTGTGTGTACTGTGTGCCCAGATACTCCTCCCTCAGGAATGAGAGCAGAGTCTGTAGCTTCCCAACTGTGGGCTCTTTCAACTGCTGACAGGGTGAGCTGCCCCCACCCAGTCATTGTTGTGCAGGGCATCCCCTGTGAGGAGTGCTGATTCCCCAGCAGATGTGTGAGCTCCTGTGCCTGTCCCTGCAGCCTCTTCCTGGGGCTCGCTTTTTCAAACCCTGATTGAGGACAAAAGGGGTCTGTGAACACATGACAGGAAGACTAGTTATACCCTGCCTGAAAAAAGTCATTCTAGCTGTTATTTCAGCTGTGGATTTCAGGTAATATATACCTGTCAGAAGATCATTTAATTAAAGAAACAGAATTCTTTGACATCATATGGCAAAACCAAGAGTTTCTAGACTTCAGTTTTTCATCAGGTATATATGAACTGTGTTTTATCCAGAAAGCTTGATTTTTTTCTAAATCTAAAGGAAAAATGTAGTCTGTTCTTGATACTTAGGTACCGTAAGATTTTCTCCTTTTAGGGCACCTGGGTGGCTGAGCGGTTGGTTGAGTGTCTGCCTTTGGGTCAGGTCGTGATCCTGGGGTCCTGGGATTGAGTCCCACATCAGGCATCCTGCAAGGAGTCTGCTTCTCTCTCTGCCCATATATCTGCCTCTCTCTGTATCTCTCATGAATAAATAAAGAAAATCTTTAAAAAAGAAAAAAAAAGGATTTTCTCTTTTTGACTAGACCTTTTGTGTAAAGAAACCTTCATTGTAGTGATGATAACGGGAAGAAGATTGGAAACCTCTAGACTTTCTTTGAGAGAATTATTAAATGCAGGTTGTGCTTATCATCATGTTCAGTAGAAAGGACCGCTGGACTTTATAGGCTGAAACGTCTGTGTTCTCTTGAAAATAATAACTTGAAGGCATAGCAAAAGCATTCTTGTGCTTCAAGTTTCTTTATCTTGAATGACTTTTGAAATTATTTCTTACGAATTTCTCTGAAGCTTCCCTGCAGACTGTGTATCAGGAAGTAAATACCTCTCGTTGCATCTTTGAGACTTTCCTGTTAAAAATAAAAAGACCCTTGTAGATCGACGTGTCTCTTTTATTTGTAGTCATTAAGTCTTCTTGGCCCTTAAGCCACAGGTCAGCAAACTTTTTCTGTAAGAGACCAGAGAGTAAATATTTTAGGCTCTGAGGTGGTAGCCAGTCTCTGTCACAACTACTCACATCTATTGTGGCATGCAAGCAGCCATTGGCAATATGTATGTAAATGTGCATGGATGTCTTTTGTTAAAACTTTATGGACACTGAAATTTGAACTTCCACATAATTTCCATGTCACAAAATAATTGTCTTAATTTTTTTATGACCATTTAAAATCATTAAAGCTGTTCTTAGCTCACAGGCTGTATAGAAACAGGCCATAGTGTGCCATAGCTTTGCCATCTCCTTCCTTAGAGGGAATGTTCTAGACATTTCAGAGGATAAAGAAAAATTGAGCTATAAAATTTTCTGGAAAGTTTTTTTGAGGGGCACCTGGGTGGCTCAGTCGGTTTAGTGTCTGCCTTTTGCTCAGGTCATGATCCCCTGCTCATGGGGAGCCTGTTTCTCCCTCTCCTCTCCACTTGTGCTCTCTCTTGCTATCTCTGTTGCACTCTGTCTCTAATATTTAAAATCTTTGGGCAGCCCTGGTGGCTCAACAGTTTAGCGCCGCCTTCAGCCCAGGGCCTGATCCCATGTCAGGCTCCCTGTGTGGAGCCTGTTTCTCCCTCTGCCTGTGTCTCTGCCTGTGTGTGTGTGTGTGTGTGTGTGTGTGTGTGTGTGTCTCATGAATGAATAAATAAAATCTTTTTAAAAAAATAAATCTTTTTTTTTAATTCATGAGAGACAGAAAGAGAGGCAGAGACATAGGTGTCCCAATAAATAAAATCTTAGAGAGAGAGAAAGTTTTTCAGGTAATTAGGCTAAGACCAGTTGTTTCATTCATCTCTTTCCCTGCGTTACTTGCTTGGCATCTTGTGCGTCTGAGTGCTGCTTATGGTTACAATGAGTAATTTCACACACCGGCCAAGCTCTTGGCTACTACACCCTGCTTGTCTGGGAGGACAATTTGAGTTTCTGTTTGGAGCCAGTTGGATTACAGTCGTGCTTCATCCTGCCTCTAGTTTGTTTCTGTTTTTGTTTCCATTTTTTGTCATTGCTGTGGTGCTCCCCACACTCGGGGGTCAGGCAGTTTATGGATGGTGAGGCCTGGCCTGTCTCGCCTCTCATGTCCCAATAATTAATGCAGCACTTCACCTTTAACCTTGTCTCAGTCATGGCTTTTCTAGACATCTGGTAATGAGATGCATTTGAATATCTTCTGAGTCAGGTTGCTACAGCCTAATATCAATGGACAACTTGGTATTTAGGAATGGGGAATTTGTCTTAAAATGCCCTCACGGAAAAAAAAATGCCCTCATGCTGTTAGGGAGGTTGGGGCCCACTCCTACCACATACCCTGTAATCTCTCTTTTGTTTTTACTTTTTTTCAGTCAAGTGTCTATTTATGAGGTGGACAAGCAAGACTGTCGCAAATTTTGCACTACTGGCATCGATGGAGCCATGACAATTTGGGATTTCAAGGTATTTCCTACTTTTCATAAGAAATCTTATTTATGTTAAAACTCTTCCGATGACAAGACTTTTTCTTGTTTCTTGGAACAAAATGTCAAATCCAGTGCACATCAGAAACGTAGAACATCAGTTTGTAGTTGTCTTTAAAACCTGAGAGTCTAGGCGCCAGGCTGGCTTAGTCAGCAGAGCATGTGACTCAATCTTGGGGTTGTGAGTTCAAGCCTCACATCAGGCGTAGAGCTTATTAAAAAATAATAATAATAATTAAACCTGAAAGCCATTAGGGGAAAACCAGATTTTCTCAGTGAGATGGGATACATCATTCCAGATCTCTGTTTGTTCCCAGAGGAAAAATTGAGTGTTATTTTTGTAGCAGGCCATGTGTTGAGCACCAGTCTATTTAACTATATAGATATATTTTCGTGGTTTACACTAATTAATCTAGGAAACATTCACTAAATGCCTGATGGGTGCCAGGCCCAGTACTGGGCATTGAGGATATTGAGGTGAAAGAGTTCTCAAGGGGCTTGTCCAGTAGAGGGGGTAGGGGTGGGGTGGAGCTCCAGAAGAGGAGCCAATGCCTCTGTTTCTACATTGAGGAATTTGAGGGGAGGTGGTGCATAGATTGCCAGCACTTCAGGGAAGAGATTGGCCTGAGCCACATCTCCAGGTGCGGTGGGATTTGGGGGCACATGGGGGTGAGGGGCAAGCAGTCTGAGTTGCAAGAGCAGAGCAGCAGAGCTCAAGCATGCCGTGAGTGTGAGGCTCTGCCGGTGGTCGGGGCTGTAAGGGGGTCCTCCAGAAGCCCAAGGTGGAACTAGGAAACAGGTGATGACATGGGCAGGGAGAGGTGGCTCGGCTCTTGTCTGCAGACGACTAGGATTTGGTCCATAGCCAAGTAGAGAAACCCTGGGCTGTAAGGTGTGGGTGGCCTGGGCAACTGTGTGCTCCAGCAGAGGCTGTTGAGTCCAGTGAACAAGTGAGGAGGATGTGCCCTCCGCCTCTGACAGGAGCTTGGCCCCAAGCTGCTAGACCAGAAAGATTCAGGGGGAACAAATGAACACAGTAACCTGGAGATTGGAGGATAGTGGTCGAGATAAGGAACCAGAGGGGAGGAGCCAGGGTAAGCCTTCGAGTTTCATTTCTCCTGGTTCTTAACCTCCAAAATAGGTAAATGTTTACAGAATTCTGCTCCCACCTGTGCGATTCCATAATGTTTGATTTTTCCCCCCTCCTTGGATGAAATACATAATATGGAAGAAAGCCTCCAGAATACTCAGGAGAAACAGTCTTCCTCTAAAAGCCCCTCCCACACACCCTTTTCACCTTGCCGTGCTTTCCATCCTGAGCATTGCAGCCCCCATGAAGTTAGCTCCCAGGGCATTTACACTCTGGGCTTTATTCTCTGAGTCCTTGGGCCACATCTCCTCTGCCTGGGTGTTGTGCCCCAGGCCTGCTGCTATGTGGCCTGTGAAATGCGGTACCTCGGTGAGGAGGCACGGAGGAAGGTGGGAGGTGCCGCACTGGGGCCTCATGCAGGCCGGAGCAGGTCCAGATCCTGTGGGGACTGGAAGGGGAGCTCAGGGCTTGGGAGGGCCTGCAGGGGGCCCATGCCTGGGAGAGTGCATCTCCAGGGTGAGCTAGGCCAGATTCCAGATTCAGGGGTGCAGGGCCTGCACATCAGTTTGGGCAGAGGGGGCAGTCTGGGGGGCCGGGGGATCAGGAGGGGAAAGACGAACTGTCCTCAGTTAACCCTCAGAGTTCTTCCTCCATTTTCAAGACCTTAGAGTCTTCCATCCAGGGCCTTCGGATAATGTGAAGCTGAGTGAGCCTCCCAGATCCAGCATGACAAACTGACAGACTGACAAACTGACAAATGTGCTGACACAGCCCCACCGTGTGCATGGTGGTGAGGAGAGCCAGCCGCAAGGAAACACTGAAGACACATTTGGCGCCAATATCGTTTGTGTGTTTTTTTGTTTGAATATAAGTGGTGACAGTGTTGGTTTTTTAAAAGCAGCAGTGATTTGGGGGTTTTTTGTTTGTTTGTTTTTTTGTTTTTTGCTATTTCATTCCATTCTTGACCAAAGCTTCTCTTTAAGTAGTTTATTATGGAAAATTGTCACACTAACTTAAAGGAAAGGGTGGGAAATATGTAAATTGTCTGCTAAACAATTAAATAAAAATACTGAATGTGGGTTTGGTTTGGTTTCCTTACATACACTATTTCTATTAGAAAAATAAGGACAGGGGATCCCTGGGTGGCGCAGCGGTTTAGCGCCTGCCTTTGGCCCAGGGCGCGATCCTGGAGACCCGGGATCGAATCCCACGTCGGGCTCCCGGTGCATGGAGCCTGCTTCTCCCTCTGCCTATGTCTCTGCCTCTCTCTCTCTCTCTCTCTCATAAATAAATAAAAAAAAAAAAAAAAAAAAAAAAAAAAAGAAAAATAAGGACAGACGCTTCATTAGATAGACCAGTTAGGGGACGCCTGGGTGGCTCAGCAGTTGAGCATCTGCCTTCAGCCCAGGGTGTGATTCTGGAGACCTGTGATCGAGTCCCACATCTGGCTCCCTGCAGGAAGCCTGCTTCTCCCTTTGACTACATCTCTGCTTCTCTCTCTTTGTGTCTCTCATAAATAGATAAAATCTTAAAAAAAAAAAATAGACTAGGTAGTTTTCATGGTAGAATGTTAGATTCTAAGTTTCTGAAGTTGAGCCACCCTCCGACAAAAACCATTTACTAAATGCTGGCTTCTAGCATCGGAGCGCTGCTGCAGACAGAGCCCGTGGGCCGTTCAACTGGTGCTCACGAGGCAGCAGTGACACTGTGGCTGCGAGGCCCCGTGAGGCCAGGTGCCCTGGGTGCTGCGGGGACAGGCTGTGGGGAGAGGGGAGACACATGTTACCCATTCAGCTAAACATTATTGGGCCCAAACTCAGTTACTCTCATCATAATTAGACGGGAAGTTTGACATGCCAACACTGCGAACCTTAGAGGTGCAAATATAAATAATTAGCAGAGGAGTAGCCCTAACACAGCCATACTCTTCATCTCCCTGGCCCAGGAGAAGGAGCAGTTGAGGTTCAGTGGGTTGAGTCCCCTCAGCAAGAGAGTTCTTGGCTTTGCCCGAGAAAGAATTCAAGAGCAAGCCGTTTAGAGAAAGGGACAAAGTAAGTGTAGAAGTAAGAAAGGAACCGCTTTCCAAAGTAGCAGTCTCTCCTCCCAGATGGGGAAGAGGATCCTGCCCCTGCCCGCCATTGCCCTTTTGCCTCTGACAAAGGGTTTTAGAAGTTTTTAAAAATTAGCTAGCTGTGCAGGAGGGGCTTACTGTTTAACTTTGGGTGTATCATTTATATCGGGCAGTTCTTCCATTGCTTAGGGTTGCAGAATTACCCACATGGAGCATTGGTAAGAATGTCCAACCTTCATGGCTTTCACTGCCAGAGGGAGTGGGGTCTTGTGACTCCTCTTTTTTATGACCTTTTAGGTTAAGGGTCAGCCTAAAATCAAAATGACTTGACTCTGGTCAACTTGCCTCCTGCCTCACAGTGATTCGAAGACCACTAGTTTGAGAACACTGGTAACAGTGCTTCTCAGAGGACATCATGACCTATTCTCAAGAGTAATTTTGCAAAGGGGCAAAATTACTTTGCTCCAGGAGAGAATCTCAGCAGCCAACGGGCTGGCCTGGTGGGCCTGCCTCTTCCCTGTTTGCTGTAGCCGCCTCCCGGGACCCCCTATAGCAGGAGCCCCCTTGTGTATCTGTGTTTGCACCCATGCATCAGCAAGGCTGTTGTCACAGATAGACAAGAGTAGGCCCCAAATAGGAACTAGCTAAAACTTTTTTTTTTTCATTAAATCACATGGTTTGGCCAGCAAGCCCAGAGGTGTTTAGAGAAACACTGTATTCCATGAAAAAAACAGCAACAAAGAGACAAAAGTTTCTAACTTTGCCTCCAAGAGCTTAGCCAGAGTTGTCTTTTAACTTGGGCCATTTCTCACTGGTGGAAGAAGGCCCGTCCCAGTGACGGCAGCGGGAAACCCACAGTGCTGGTGTGCCGGGGTCTGCAAGCCCTCTCCTCCCATGACCTCTAAGATTCAGGCTGGGCCCAGGGCCCCCATAACTATCAATGAGGGAGGAGAGGGGGTGCTCTGGGTGATTGCCAAAGTCCTTTGATTCCAGGCTTTGGGCTGTGATGTCAGGTTGTGGCTCTGCCAAGTTGTGTGACCTTGAGCAATCTAGTTAATATCTCTGAGCCTTTGTACCCTCATCTATGAAATGGGAATAGCAGGATTAGTAATTCCTGTTGGATACTCAGAAAAGCTGAGGTCTGCTTTTAGGCTTGACACTGGCCCTATAATAGGCCCAGGAGACCCTAATGGTAGTAAGGGAGAGTGGGAAGCAGTGTACAAAGAATCATGCAACCCAAAGAAAAATCCAATAGTTCTTTCCAGAATATGCTGAGAAAGGCTGAGTTCAGCCTCAGAACCCAGGTTGATTGCTTAGGCAACTCTTCAGTTGGCCCAACAGCCATCACACAAGTAGTTTAAGTTCCCGTTTGTGCCCAATCTCTGGAGGCAATGATGTGAAAAGTCAGGGTTTCCCCAGGTGCCTGCAGTGTGGCTGAGGCATGAGCTACCTCATGTGGGCTCAGGTCCCATTTTGATCAGTATGTAAATTATAAGGCTAGGTTATTCATTTATACATAATTCAAATACTGGGTTCAGTAGGTAGAATAATGCCCCCCCCCAAGATGTCCATGTCCTAATCCCCAGAACCATGAATTTTGCAGATGTAATTAAAGATTTTGCAACAGGAAGAAGATTCTGGATTATCCAGATGGGCCCAGTGTAATCCCAGAGATCCTTATGAGAGGGAGCAGGCAGGTGAGTCAGAGATGGGGCCACAGCGGGGAGTGTCACAGGACCACAGGGCCCAGGAACGGGGACAGCCTCTGGAAGCTGGAAAAGAAGGAAACAAGCCTCCCCTGGAGCCTACAGAAGGAACGCCACACTGTGCATCCCAAGACTGGGGACTTTGACCTCCAGAAATGTTAAGAGAATACATTTGTGTTTTCAGCCAGCCTGTGGGTGGCAAGTTGCTACAGCAGCAATACGAAACTAGCACATAGGGATGCCCTGGTGGCTCAGCGGTTTAGTGCCGCCTTCAGCCTGGGGCCTGATCCTGGGGTTCCAGGATCGAGTCTCACATCGGGCTCCCTGCATGGAGCCTGCTTCTCCCTCTGCCTGTGTCTCTGCCTGTGTGTGTGTGTCTTTCTCTCTGTCTCTCATGAGTAAATAAAATCTTAAAAAAAAAAAAACTAATACAAGGTCAATTTGGAAAAAGGAAGTATAGTCTAGAACAGGTATTCAAATTGAGGTCAGAGCCATTAGAGGCTATAAAAATTGATTTAGTAGGTCATGACTGGCATTTGATAAAACTGAAAGGAGAAAACATTTGCATGGCATGTAGTAAGAGTGCGTCCCCATACCTAGGTTTCGGATATAAGTGGGGGTGTGTACTAGGCCACAGTATGTATCACTGTGGGTTGTCACCAAAAAGTTGGAAAGCTACCTCACCTCGGTAAAGTCAGTCATGGGGTGGGGGGTCGGGGGGTGTCCCAGGAAGGGAGCTGTAGCCATGCCTTTGAGACACTACTTAATAATAGCTACTGGCCCAGGCACCAAAGTAAGCAACCAACAGGCATCAACTACTCACAACAACCCTACAGGGTTGAAGCTGTTACTGCTATATTTTAAAGATGCAAAGCAAGTCCAGAGAGCAGGCGGTGGGGGAGGGGGGTGGCCCTGGCTGTCACAGGCCGTGGAGCATGCGACTCTTGATCTAGGGGTTGTTGAGTTCAAGCCCCATGTGGGGTGTAGAGATTGCTTAAACATCAAATCTTAGCGGTGCCTAGGTGGCTCAGTCGGTTAAGCATCTGCCTTCAGCTCAGGTCATGATCCTGAGGTCCTGGGATCAACCCTGCTGCATCTGGCTCCCTGCTCAGCAGGGAATCTACTCCCTCTCTCTCTTCTGCTCCCCCAGCTCATGCTTGCGCTCTCTCTCTCTTTCTTGCTCTGTCTCAAAATAAAATCTTTTTTAAAAAATATTTTAAAAAAACCAAAAACCCCAAGTCCAGAGAGCAGAGTGACAGCCCGCATTTGAACCGGGGCATCTCTCCAGAGCCCCAGGGGTAACTGCCAAGCACACCCCCTACTGGGCGAGGGCAGGGAGTGGAGATACCTAGTGAGCAAGTGCAGGTGAGTTTGCCCAGACTCAGGGGTGCGGGGAGGTCACAGAAACTGACAGGAGGGCACCCTCCTTACTATACCTTGTGGGGTTGCATTGTAGTTTCCAACTGAACTGATACAAAACCATGTGGCTTGGAAGGGTGTGGGCAACAGGTGCGGCCCCCACTGGGGCCCTGGGACGTGGGATGCTAAGCCTGTTCTGGGCCTCCTGGGCTTTGTCCGCCTCACACGTGGCCTGGGAAAGGAGACACGGGGGTTTCTCCTCTTCCTCCTCACAGGGGTCAGGTGGCAGTCCCTTGATCTCAGGGAGAGAGACCCATCATCCCCGTCTGGAGGTGGGCACACGCGGAGACAGAAGATGTGACCGGGTGCTTGGGGAAGGTGTTCCTCCCTGGTCTCCCCATTGCCTGGGCCAGCCCACGGCGTCCAGAGTGCAGAAGCCTGGCGCTTGGCTGCCCTCTTGTGACCAGGAGGCAGCAAGGACGAAGGGCACAGAAAGCCGGAAAATACCCCGGTGACCTGAAGTTATTACCCTCCTCCAAGTCAGCCAACCCTGAAGAGTCAGCCTGGGTGAGTAGCTGCAGTTCTTGGAAAAAAGAGAAAGGGGAGTGCAGCATCTTCACCCCAGGTCCCCCTGGGGTGGGTGGAGCAGGGGCAGTTTCCAGAAGAAACCAGGTCTCTGAACTGTTACAGAACTCCAAGTGAAATCCCTCTACGCCAGGAGTGGCTTCACTTCGGGCTTGGGGAACTTGGTCCCCTAGGGAGCCGGTTCACAGAACACCTGCCGTGGCTTCCTGGCCTGAGATCTGCTTTCCTGTCCGCTGGGTCTTTCCTCCACGACTGCAGGTCCCTGAGGGGGGTCCGCAGTGCTTATCCTGAGTTTGCTCACTTTGCAGAGTCCGAGATGGAGGCAGCCCTGCAAGAGGAGTGCCTTGTGCGAAGCTCATTTATCTAAGACTACTCGTCGGGGTTCCTTCCTTCATCCACTCATGCAGCAGGTGCACGAGGAGTGCTTCCCAAACGCCAGGTGCAGGAGGGCCTCCAGAGCAAAGCCAATCCGGTTCCCGCTCACAGAGTTTATAATCAGTTTTCACCATGAGGAGGTAACCCTCAGGTGTTTAGATGTGTCCGGATGCTTTTAGAGGTGGGTAACACAGTCCCAACCCAAACCAAGCTTAAACAGTAGACCTCGGCTCACCGGTCCGAGTGGTCTGAAACCTCTGGAAGCAGGTTGGGCTCAAGCTGACCAGTCAGAGTTTGACCAGGGTGCTGGTCATTTCTCTGGGATTTCCTCCACCTGAGCTCTATGTCATCTAGCTTCCCTTGTGGCTGTTCCACTTTCGTGTTCAGATTCATGCAGCTCACCCAGAAGAGTCTTCCCTCCCTTCCACCGCCACCACTACCATCATCATCATCATCATCATGTCCTGGGCTTGCTTTACCCTGGCCATCTGAGCTCATGAGCTCAGGACAGGGGACCCCAGGAGCCGATGGGGTTAGAGCCATCAGGCCCATGCCAGAGGTGGGGGTCAGCTCCCCCTGGGGTCAATCCCTGGGCATCTAGAAGCCAGGGAGGCAACAGATGTGCCCTCTGTGTTAAGTTGCACTTGTCCCCCACAAGAAGGGGGTGCTGGTACAGACCATCTGAAACTTTTTCTGTTCATCCCGCAGCCATGCTGGGACTGGCCACAGCTAGATGGGAGGGTGGTGCCAGCCCCTCAGAGTCTCAGCCAGGAAGGCTGCTGGCGGTCCTTTGGTCCTTTCAAACCATAGCCGAAGCTTGCTGAGTGCTCACTGCGCGCTCACTGCTGGAAGAGCTCCCACGTTTGGAGACATGGAATCCTCCCAGCCACCTGGCAGGGGCAGGATTCAGTGTTGATGGCAGCCGGGACTGGTGGGCGCAGGGTCTTGCTGGGAGCCCCGCAGTCACCTCCAGGGCAGAGCGGGTTGTGGACAGAGTGAGTGAGCTAAGAGACAAACCCTGCAGGGGGGGACAGGGTGGGAAAAGTGTTCCAGGAAAAAAGAAAACCATGTGTCAAAGCCCCGGGACCTGTCAGGGTGGGCGTCTGGCCCCAGATCCCCTGCCTCCGGAAAGACTAGAGAGCCCCAGTGCGGCTTGCTGCTGCCTGCTGCCTGCGCCTGGGAGGGAGGACTCCTGGGGAGGAGCCCCCCGCTGAGAGGGCGCAGGAGGGTTTTCGCCGGGGGCTCCCCCATCCGCGCAGCCACCTGGCCACATCTCCACCGATGAGGCAGAGGCTAAGGATGGAAAGACCCCTGGGGACCACTCGGCCCAAGACCCAAATGCAGTGGTCACAAGGCCACCAGGCAGCTGGGAGGCAGAAGTGGACTGCGGCGGAATCCAGGGGCAGGAAGTCGTCAGTGCGAGCCCGCGGGCACCCGGCCCCGGGAGGGTGCTGCGGCGGGCACGGAGGGGCGGGGGAGGGGCGGGGGCCGTCCGCCCGCCCGCCCGCGGGCACCCGGTTCCGGGCCTGCACTTGCCGCGCCCCGTGGCTATCGGCTCCGGGAGGAGGGATGGGGCGCACCCCGCCCAGCTGCCGCTCCGAGCCTCAGTTTCCCCACGCGTAAAGTTGCAAGGGGCGGTCGCGGATGAGCGCCGGGCGCCGGGGCTCCGCGCAGCCCCCACCCCGGATGGGTGGGCGGGGCCTGGGCTCTGGCCGCCACCCTGGTTGCCGCCCCGGTCCCCGCGGGGCTGAGGCTGAGGCCCCGCCCCCCGCCCACGAGGAAGTGGCTGCGGCGCCGCGCGGGGCCCAGAGCCGGTTCGGCGCGTCGACTGCCCAGAGTCCGCGGCCGGGGCGCCCCGAGGTGAGGGGCTGGGGGCCGCCCGGAGGGGAGGGGCGCCCGCAGGGGCTAGCGGGGAGTCGCCTGCAGGTGGGGAGGGTGCGGGGCGCCCGCGGGGGCGCAGGAGCGCGGGGAGGGGGGGCCCGGGTGAAGGGGCCCGGGGCGGGGGCTCGCCAGGTGCGTGGGGTCGCCTGGAGGTGAGAGCAGGGCGGGGGACGGCGGCCCGGGCCCGGGGTGGGCGGCCGCCTCGGGGCGAGGGAAGCGCGGGGCGCCCTGGCCCGACCCCCGCCGCCGCCCCGGCCCGCGCTCCCTGGCTCTACCCCGCGGCCGCTGCCCCCCGCTATTCCGGGCGGCGAGGGCCCCACGCCCAGTCACTTCCCCTCGATCCTCCAGCCTTCCGGGTTGCTCCGGCCGGGAAATGAGCTGGCGCCCCCGCCCACCTGGCCCCTCCCCCGCCCCCCGCCTGGCCCCCAGCCCTCCTCGCGCCCCGGGGCCGGGGCCGCCGACCTTACCCGGAGGGGGTCCCCCTTCGCCGGAGGCGGGGACCCAGCGGGGCCGCCCGGGGCGGTGACAGCAAGGCCGTTGGGACTAGCGGGGAGCCCGGAGCCCGGAGTCCGCCTAACGCGGGGCTGAGCTGGAGGCCGTCCGCGGGCTCCCCGCGCCTGGCAGGTGGTGCTGCCCCGCGGCCACGGGCACCGGTTCCCGGGAGGCCCCCGGGCCGGGGTTAAGCGCGCCAGCTTCCTTAGCAAGCCACCTGACGGCTCTGGACCTCAACCTTCCTCCTCTGTAAAATGGGGACCATTCACGTGGCGAGGCTTACCTGGGATAATGTGTGGAAGGCACTGGGTTGTGCCAGGCACACGCAGGGTACAGATCGGTGCTCTTCCTGCTGCCACTACCATTGTAGGGCCTGCCCGCACTTACCAAAGAGATTTGGGGGTCAGAATCCCAAACTGCCATGTAGGAGCTGTGTGGCTTTGAGAGATTCTTGTTTTATTTATTTATTTATTTATTTTTTTAAGATTTTATATCTCTGTTCATGAGAGACACACAGAAAGAGGCAGAGACACAGGCAGAGGGAGAAGCAGGCTCCCCGAGGGGAGCCTGATGTGGGACTCGATCATGGACCCCAGGATCATGACTTGAGCCAAAGGCAGATGCTCAACTACTGAGCCACCCAGGCATCCCCGATTCTTGACTCTGAGTCTTTTTCCTCATGTACAAAATGAAGGTCTAAAAAAACACGAAAGAAACCCAAAACAACCCTTTAGGCTTGCTCTTGGGGGTAAAAGAATGTATGTCAAAGCTGTGGGTAAAAATGCTGTGCATTTAAAGATGCCGATAAAGGTAGTTTATGTGTGTCTATGTACATAATCCACACAGGTCTTTTCAAATAGTTAAATGATATCCCAACATGTTAGTGTCACAATTTACTCTTGCCATATTTGTAGTCATCTGGATTTTTCCACCCTTCCACCATTCTGAAGGGGGTTATTATGAACATGTTTGCTTTAAAAAAAAAAAAAGGCGGTGGTTATTTTCTTAGCACCAAAATGAATCTATGCCACCAAAGAGTGTTAATTTTTAAGTTCCTGTTTGTGTTATTCTGCTTGTTCCTACCCAGTTGTTGAATTGTTTTTACATCGCTCTTCCGAAAGCCTGAACAAATGAGAATTTCAACACAACCCTGCCAACACTGAGTTTTATGTGTTTTTGGATTTTGTTTTGTTTGGATTGCTTTATTAGTACGCTTTATGGTGCTTTCTATGATTGTTTTCATTTGTGTGTCTTGACTTGATTTTTGCCTGGTTAAGACTTCAGGAGCAGAGTTGGGGAGGAGGTTTTGGCTGGTCTGGGGTGGCAAGGCCTATTCCATACACAACAGGAAGTTGAGTAACTGCTTAGCACGTGTACAAAATGGCTTACTGGCAACTCCCTGGAGCGTCTGAGCTGGGTGGGGACTTCCCTGAGTGCCTGTAGGGCCAAGATCCTGCTCCAGATGGCTCCTGCCTAGATTAGCCTCAGACACAGCCAAACCTCTGGCTTCAGAGAACCTTGGCCAGGTTTTTCTAGAAGCAATAAGGAACCTACAGCTAGTGAGTGCCTTGTCAGCCCCAACCTTTTCTGGTAGAGATGTGAAGGAAGTATTGGCTGAGGGCATCCAGTTGGTATGGAGAGTTAGAATTTGACCCTAGCGCTGTAAGGAAGGAGCCCTGAGGCCCTTGGTCAGGCAGCCCAAGGCTCTACCTGGCTTGCTTTGCTTTGAGGGGAGCTGAGTTCTTCCCAAGTGCTTCAGATTTCCAAGTTTTGCTAATCATTGGCCCTAATCAGGAAGAAAACAAAACAAAACTGAACACATACTCCCCAGTAAATATTTACAAATTGCATACATATGTCACTGAAATAATAAAGCATATTCATTCCTTGGAGCCTATCCCCTAAAGAAAAGGATGGGATTTATTCAATTTGCCTTCAAGAAATACGTATTGAACACCTGTTATGTGCCAGGAACTCTAATTGGTGCTGAGGATACGTGGGTGGACAAAGCACCTACCATGCCCCTAGATAGTTCACATCCATACCCCGGTGCATGGTCTCTGGCATGGCACCCTCTGGATGGAAACCACACTCTGGAGACCCAAAACCCCTCCCAGACCTCATGCCGCTCTTCCCTGTGCTCTCCCACGCCCAGCTCTGGGTAATCTCCAGCCCATTTGTACTGAGCCTTCACTGTGTGCTGAAAGGATGCAGGAGACGTGCCGCTGGGAACACAGAGATCCTGGCGTTAGGCTGGCAGAGGGGAGCCAGCTAGGGGAGACTCCACATTTGACCCACACTCCCCCAGCCTCTGTTTCTGGGATAATGAGGCACAGATCACTGCACGTGGACTCCAAGTCCCAACACGGTTCCTCTCTCTGTCCTCAACAGTCAAATGGGCCCATGGTGCTGGCTCACAGGGCTGCCTTGACAAGTGGGTGGGTGTCCTGGAGGCCACGGGCCTCAGCCTCCCTTTGTCTCCCCCTCCCCGGAGCCATTGCTGAGGCTTTGTGTTGTTAACAGGCTTGGGCAAAAGCAACTCTAGTTGCATAGTCTTTAGGGTGACTGGCTGGCAGTTGGTGCCTTCCCGTCCCCCCATGGAGGTTTTCCTGGGAAGGATTAAGTCAAAGTTCCCGCAGCAGGGGGTGGCCCAGTATGAAGGCTGTGTTGTTGCTGTGCCTGACCACGGGAACAATCCAGTGATTCTGCTCTAGGAGGATGTTGCCCTGAGGCAACAGTGGCCAGAGAAGCTACTCTTCTCTCTGGTTTGCCACTTCCTCATTTGTAACATGGGGGGTTGGGAGTCATTGCGGAGGCCCTGCTGGTTTTAGTTGCTTTGCAGAAGTTATGAAAAGGAGGAAAATGCACCTTCTCTCCCAGCCCCTTCACCCGTATCTACCCCCTACGCCCTTTAAGATGTTAGTTAATTCCATGTACTATGAGTATTTCTATCTGAATTCATGCTAAAGTGTGGTTGGCTGATAGATGTGATCTGAACTACCCCCGCCCCCCGCCTGTCCCGCTGTGCCTGTGGCCCCTTTCTCTCCCACTTGCAGATCTTTAGATCCCAGGAAACCATGGTCAGGGCTCCCAAAGTCCTCTTGGCTGTGTTACTCACTAGTATGGGGGCTGCCATCTTCAGCAGACTCAACCTCTCCATCCTCACAGCCTGGAACTCTGGAACATACACTAAACAGGCTCTTACAGCCTGGCCCACACTTCTAGATACTCTTACCAAGACCCTGCAAGGAGCAGAGACCTGCAGCTGCACCGTGTGGGAAGTTGCATTCTGCTGCCTAGCTGTGGGCCCAGAGACCCCCCCGGGCTGTAGCCCCAGGGCTTCTTGCTTCCGGGCCACCAGGGGCTGAAGGGGCAGTGGCTGGCTGGCCTCTACCCTGGTTCAGCGGCCAACAAGAGCCTGGCTGGTGTGTGGGAGTGAGCCTCTGGCCTGATCTATGCCTCCCTGGCAGTGATGGAAAAGGGAGGGGTGAGCAGATGAGCACAGATGGACCTGCTACTCCCACTTCTCAGTCTTGTGGTCTGTGGTATGGATGGTGATGAAGGGCTCCAGCCAAGCTGGATGCCAGTGCTGACCCAGCCCAGAGGCACCGGAAGTGCTGAGGAAAGTCCCCATTAAGCCTGCTGACCTGAGCTGAGGGCCCCCAAAGCACCACTTCCGGGGCCTTTGCCTTCCACAAGAGGCCTTATAAGGACAGGCTGGGGAAGCAGCCCTGGTGGGAGCACTGTGCTTGTGTGTGTGTGTGTGTGTGTGTGTGTGTGCGCTTGTGTGTGTGTGTGTTTGTGTGTGTGCACGCATGAGGCTGAACACAGGGAAGGAG
Source organism: Nyctereutes procyonoides (assembly GCF_905146905.1). Lineage (NCBI taxonomy): Eukaryota > Metazoa > Chordata > Mammalia > Carnivora > Canidae > Nyctereutes > Nyctereutes procyonoides. The sequence continues at coordinate 67,967,270 of NW_026575126.1, forward strand.
GAGTGTCTTGTGTATACACGTGCAAGGCTGAACACATGGGAGCGTGTGCGGCCTGAGCCTGGGCTGTGGACTGAGCAGTGTGGACTGAGGACTCACTTGGTGCCGAGCTCTAAGCATGTCCCTGCCCTGTACGTGCACGTGTGTCTCCGTGAGACAGACCTGGGCTGCCCCAGGAACCTTCCAGAGCTTCCTGCTATAAAGGAAAATTTTGCATCTGGGGCTGGCAGGAGGAGCAGGGACCGCAGTTGGTGAGCCCAGGGTCAGGGAGCCAGGCCCCACAGGATCCCTGGTGCCGCCTGGGGCCAGCTTGTCCCAGAGCCCTGGATTGCCCGGCTGTGCAGTAGGCTACATGCAGTTCGTCCCTCCCTGGCCTCAGGGCCCTGGCTCAGCGCTGGGCCTTCCCACAAGGCCTCCTGGCCAGCCATGTGGGTAAGCTCAGCCTGAACAGGTGGCCCTTCTTCTGTGGGGCCAGGTAGGTGCTCCCTAGTTTCCGGGGGGTTCCAGGGCCCAGGCCCAGAACTAGGGGGAAGCCTTTTTTAGCCCCATCCATGGGATGCGGAGCTGCCAACTGGTGGGGGAGGCAGCCAGGCTCCTGGTGACACTTGCCAGGTGTGACTGGGCAGGTAGCTTCCCCTCACTGAGCCCCAGCCTCTCCATCTGTCACTGGGGCTGTGGCATCCGAGCACTGAAGTCCAGAACACCTGGGGTGAGGGGATGAGTGTAATAGGTAAAGGGCTTAGAGCCTACTTATCTTGATGAGTGCTGAGCAACCTATAGAATTGAGTGACTATATTATATTTTATACCTGAAATGAATATAACATTGTCAAGTATACTGGATTTAAAAAATGCCTGGACTGCTTAGAGCTGGCAAGTAAGGAGCATTCAGGAAATGGTGGTGTGTGGCTTTTTTTTTTTTTAAGATTATATTTATTTATTTATTTATGAAAGACACAGAGAGAGGCAGAGACACAGGCAGCGGAAGAAGGAGGCTCCCTTTGGGGAACCTGATACAGGACTGCTCCCAGGACCCCAGGATCATGACCTGAGCCAAAGGCAGATGCTCAACCAGTGAGCCACCCAGGTGCCCCAGTGGTGGGGTTTTGTGTGTGTTTGTGTTTTTAAAGATTTTAAGTAATCTCCACCCCCAACATGGGGCTTGAACTCACAACCCTCTACCAACTGAGCTGGCCAGGCACCCCAGTAGTGTTTTGGTGGTTTTTTTTTTTTTTTAATTTTTTAATAAAGAGCTTATCGAGCACCTACTGCGTGCCAAGCATCTAGGCACTGGGGAAAGCAGTGTGGACAAGTGAAACCTGTCTGCATCAAGCTCGGCAAGGCCCAGCTGGGCGAGAAAGGCAGCCGGCGACGTGGATGAGGTCCCTGTAACAAATGGTCAATAGTGGGAATTGTGGGAATTCAGTCCAGAATAGGGAGTGCTGGGGCGGGGACGGCGGCTGCAGTTTTGAATCAGTGGCCAGAGATGGTCAGAGAGGCCTCGCTGTGACGGTGGCATTGGGACGTGAAGGGGAAACGCGGGGCTGGCCGTGGAGGCCCCTGGGGGAAGAGCTCTGGAGGCGGGGTAACAGCCGGTGCCAAGGCCCAAGGCCCCTGTGCCCCGGGATTAGCCACTGGGCTAGCTGGGGAGACTGAATCCTGCACGGGTGGGTCAGGGCTGGGTGTCACCCCATGGGGGCTGGGTCTCCTGAACACCTACCGGGTGCCGGGTGAGGAGAGAATGGGTTTGAGGAAGTGATGTGCACTCTGGGCCTTTCTAGAGGAGTAGGACTTTGCCAAATGGAACAGGGGTGGGCAGAGCTGGGTGTGGGGGGGAGGGGACTGCCCCTCACCCACTGTGCTGGGGATCCCACCTCACCTCAGGTGCAGTGGGCACCCCTGAAGCTCAGTGGCAGTGGGGGGAGGCTGGGGAGGTGCAGTCAGCGCAGGGGTGCTGCCCTCTGTACCCACCTTCACCCCACAGTCCAGCCACCCACTTGGGGCCCAGTCCCGCCCCTCCTCCCTATGGAAGGAGCAGTAAGTGGTTTTCTGGATGAAGATGGGTTATGTCTGTGTGGGTCTGTGCCCTCACCTGCAGGCCGGCTTCCTCCCCTCCCTCTCCAGAGAACCAGAGCTCTGGGTGGGGAAGGCTGCGGGCTGTGCGCTGGTGCCCCTCTCATTTCATTCTCACTCCATCCTTTTTTTTTTTTTTTAAGATTTTATTTATTTGAACGAGTGAGCGCACAATATGGGGGGAGGGGCAGGCTCCCTGCTGAGCAGGACCCAGGATCAGGACCTGAGCCCAATGCAGACACTTAATGGACTCAGCCACCCAGGTGCCCTTCACTCTGCTCCTCTGCCAGGTTGGGGGGGGGCCTCTACCCTTGAGGAAACTGAGGCACAGATGATGAGCACAGGTGACCCGGGTCAGGGTCAGCACACCGCACTCATGGGAAGGCGGGGCCGGGACCAGAGCTGGGGCTGACTCGGGGTCCCTTCCTCTCTATGGCACAGGAGCTAAGCGGCCATGGCCTACCACAGCTTCCTGGTGGAGCCCATCAGCTGCCACGCCTGGAACAAGGACCGCACCCGTGAGTGCTGTGCGCGACCCACAGGATGACATGGGGCAGGAGGCCCCCCGGACTGTGTGCGGGCAGTAAAACAGCCAGGCGCCCCGGACTGGGGCTCGGAGGGCTGGTCGGCCCCCTCCTGTGCCTCCAGTCCTGAGGGTGTAAGAGGGACGAGCCCTGGGGACGTGCAGGGGCAGCCAGCGAGGGGCACTTGAGTGGACGCCAGAGCACAGCCCTGCGTCCAGCTCCGGTGCAGGTCCTGCTCAGGCTCCCAGACTGGGGGTGGGGGGTGGGGGGTGGGTCGGGAGTGGTGGTGGAATGAAGACAGCCTGGAGAGAAACACGAGAGGATGAGGGGAAAGCACTGGAGGCGAGGTGCTGGTTTAGAACAGGTGGCCAGGGGGTCTTTTGGAGGTGAGGGAGGCAGCCATGCCATAGGCCCCACAGCGGGAGAGCCTGGCATTGTCAGGAACAGCAAGCAGCCCAGGGCTGGAGTTGGGGAGCAGAGGGGGGTAGCTCCCCTGCTGTGGGGGTGCCTGCGGGTAGTGGGTACTGGTGAAGGATGGCTAGTCCCAGGGGAGGGGGGGCAGGGTGCTTCAAGGAACTCTGCACCAAGGCAGGGGGTGAAGGACCATGTGTTGCCCAAGTGGCGTGAAGGGTGCTCCTGGTAGAGGGGTGTCATGAGGGAAGGGGGAACCAGGGCATGCACCCCACCTCCTACTACCTACCCCTACCCTTCTCTCCTGCAGAGATTGCCATCTGCCCCAACAACCACGAGGTGCACATCTATGAGAAGAGCGGGGCCAAGTGGGTCAAGGTGCATGAGCTCAAGGAACACAATGGGCAGGTGACAGGTATGTCAGACTGACTGGGATCACTCTCTTGAAAGGAGATGGGATGATGCAGGGCCAGCCAGTCACTCTCCCAATCACTGTTAGGATAATTTGGGTTGCGAGTAACACAACCAGTATTTCAAACTGGCTTAAGTTACAAAGGGATGATGTTGGCTTATGTTACTGAAAAACTGAAGATGTTTCTGGGCTTCAGGAAAAGGCTTGATCCAGCAGCTCAGCTCAGCATTACCAAGAACTCATTTATTTTCTGTCTCTTGGCTTTCCAGCACATTTGGTGATATTTTGGGAGCCGTAACACTCTCAGTATCAGTTCTACAGGCATCCCGTGGAGCAGCTCTCATCCAGATTATGGCCTCTAAGCCCCTCCTATGTGGATGCCAGAGAGCCACCTCTGCTTGGATGGCTTCAGCCTGTTTCCTCCCCATTCCACAGGCATTGACTGGGCCCCTGAGAGTAACCGAATTGTGACCTGTGGCACAGACCGCAATGCCTACGTATGGACGCTGAAGGGCCGCACATGGAAGCCCACACTAGTCATCCTGCGGATCAACCGGGCTGCCCGCTGTGTGCGCTGGGCCCCCCATGAGAACAAGTTTGCTGTGGGGAGTGGCTCCCGTGTCATCTCCATCTGCTATTTTGAGCAGGAAAATGACTGGTGAGTGCCCAGGTAGGGTCAGAGTCAGTTTGGAGGGATCCCGGGGCCACCGACCAAAAGGTGTTGGGACTAGTGTCCCAGAAAGTACTGGACAGAGTTTCAGGAACCTTGTTCACATGACACTGGGGAAGAATGTCCTCTCTGGACCTTGTAGGGGAGGCAAAGGAGCACTCCCACAGCCCTGTCTCAGTATTGAGGGCACAGACCACAGCAGGACCACCTCTGTGGGCACTGCACAAGGCCCTGCACAAAGCCTGGTACTCACTCCCTGACTGCCCCTTGGACTGGGCATCAGTTGTCCCCACTTTTCAGATGAGCAAAGTAAGGCTCCATAAGGTCACTTGTCCAAGATGTCCAGCCTGTCATGGTCCAGGGCCACATCATCATCTTTTCCTCTGGGTCCCTGTAGGCAGAGCCTAGGCTGGAATCTGGGAGACCTGAAATCGAATTCTGCCCTGGCCAATTAGCTGCTGTGTGACTGAGCCGGTCCCAGGGTTGTCATGAAGCTTAAGGGAGACCAGGGATGGAGTTCCCACCTGGAGGGCACCCAGTACCCTACCAGCCTGATCCAGGCCCCTCCCTCTGGGGACCTTGGGGGTCTGCAGGGCCGCGTGGGAGTGTAGAGTCCCTGGGGTGCTGAAGCTACCAGTCCCCCTCCCCTCCGTATGTCCAGGTGGGTGTGCAAGCACATCAAGAAGCCCATTCGCTCCACGGTCCTCAGCCTGGACTGGCACCCCAACAATGTGCTGTTGGCCGCGGGCTCCTGTGACTTCAAGTGCAGGTGAGCCGACGTCAGCCCAGGAACCGGGGACTGGAAGGTGGAGGGAGCCCTGTGGGGGGATCTGGGGCCTCAGTCTTGCATCTGTGATGTTTACTTTTGGAGGGGTCGCCACTGGGTCCTGTCTCTGGGCCATGGAGAGACTTGGCAGGATGCACCGCACCCCTTACCACTGCTTAATGGCAGCGAGAACTCTTTCCTAGGCCCTCCCGTCCTTGTTTCCTTGTCTTACATCCCAAGGACAAGGAGTGGCTTCTACCTTCTCACACTAAGGCATACGTGACCGAGAAGCAACACACCTGCCTTGTCACCTTGAGCCTGGAATATAGTCTCCAGTTGCCATTGGCTGTTTTTACTTCTGGGCGCAGCTCCTGTGGGCCTCCCAAGGCCTGGGTCTCTGCTCCAGCAGGCACCAGGACGCCTTTGGAGGCCCGGGACATAGAGACAGTAATGTCCTGCTGAGGCTCTGTTGGTGGGCGGGGAGCTGGTGATCTGTCCGGTGACCCCAAGCTGGCCCTGGGACAGAGAGGGCGTTAACATGTGCTGGCTAGAGCTGCGGGAAGGCGGTCTGGGCTGGCAAGTTGCAGAGCAGGGAGGAGGAGAAGGGAGCATAGGCGCCAGCATGGTGGAGACCAGGACAGCCCCAGGGGCTGTGTCAGGTTGTTAGTCCTCAGATGAGGGCCCCAGGGCCCTGGGAGTTCATGGGCGACCTCCTGGCCCCATTCTGCTGCAGAGGGCACCGAGGCCCAGATTGGCCCAAGCATGAGGACTCAGGCCATGAAGAGCTGGCTCTGGTTCCCACCGGTTCCGGGCTGAGCACTGTGACCTCACCAGGTGGGTCTGGGAGAGACGCCCCAGTCATGGAGGTCTGTTTCTTGCTCTGCCCTGGCAGGATCTTCTCGGCCTACATCAAGGAGGTGGAGGAGCGGCCAGCACCCACCCCGTGGGGCTCCAAGATGCCCTTTGGGGAGCTGATGTTTGAGTCTAGCAGTAGCTGTGGCTGGGTGCACGGTGTCTGCTTTTCGGCCAGTGGCAGCCGCGTGGCCTGGGTCAGCCACGACAGCACCGTGTGCCTAGCCGATGCCGACAAGAAAATGGCGTGAGTAAAGGCCATGGGGGGCAGCAGGGGGGTGACGGGCACAGGGCAGGAGGGGCTGGAGTGGCTGACCTCTGTCTCTCTCTCTCAGTGTTGCCACTCTGGCCTCTGAAACGCTGCCACTGCTGGCCCTGACCTTCATCACAGAAAACAGTCTGGTGGCAGCGGTGAGGCGGGGAGAGGGAGAGAGGGAGGGGTGATGAGGGTGGCCCTTTACTGGTTCCCTGCTCCCCCTCCCCCAGCCCCTAGTCTTTTTTTCCTTCCTGGTCCAAATAGGCCGGGAGGGGCCACCTGGTCTCTAGCATGCTCCCTGGCTGCTGTGAAGGGAGAAGGGGGAGCAGAAAATTGTGCCCTGCACTCTAGGGTTTCTGCTTCCCTACTAACTCTGGCTGTGTGGGGGCAGCACAGTTGGGAACACACGTCCAGAAGGGCACTGCCCTCCATCCTTCTGCCCACTGATCTCTCCAATCCCTTTTCACCCCTCAACAAACCTCAGGTCCCGGGGGGGATCAGGCCTGGTTTGCCTACAGAAGCATCCAGCTATGGGCCTTTGCCCAGAGTGGGTGTAACCGGTTGGGCAGGGCAGAAGGTCCCCAAGCTTCTAGGAGAGTCTTGGACAAGTTTTCTCAACTGGGTGTTGGCCTTACCAGGGGAGGGGGCACCCCTAGATGCACCCCAGCATGTGGTCCCTGTTGGTATGCCTGGGGTCAGCATAGCTGTCTCTGAACTGGCACTGGCTTCCCGGTAGCTCCACCCAAGTCCTGCCACCCGGCTTCTGGCCAGACAGCCCCCATCTGTCACGCCTGGTCTCCAGCCTGTTGACTCACACCGAAGATAGGGGTGCTATGCCAGCCCTCGGGCCTGCTCCAATGATACCCCCACCCTATTGCAGGGCCACGACTGTTTTCCGGTGCTGTTTACCTATGACAGCACCACAGGGACACTGAGTTCTGGTGGGCGGCTGGACGTGCCCAAGCAAAGCTCGCAGCGTGGCCTGACCGCCCGAGAGCGCTTCCAGAACCTGGACAAGAAGGCGAGCTCAGAGGGCAGCGTGGCTTCTGGCTCCGGCCTGGACTCACTGCATAAGAACAGCGTGAGGTGAGAGCGGGACTGATGCCACTGGGAGGAGAAATAAAGCCAAAGTAGGGGCTGGAGGCCCTGACTGAGGAAATGGGGTGACCCTCTAGGTTGCACAAAAATAACATCGGGCCAGGATGCAAACCCAGCAGTGGGTGTGCTCTGCATTTTTTGAACATGGCTGTGTAGAAGAAGGTCTGTGGGACGACCAGAGGGCACCCAACCCTGCAGGGCAGGGCTGAGGCTGAAGTGGTCCTGCTGTTGCCTCCTTGTGCAACTAGGCAGGATGAAGAGAAATTATCCACAACGCTCCAATCCTGCCAGCCACAGGTGTCCACCCTGCAGCAACCTGGGAAGACTTCCTGACTTGACCCCTTGGCTGGGTGACCCCCTCCCATGGCCATCAGGCCCAGTGTTTTCAGAGTAACCCCTGAGCCCAGCCTTCAGGGCTTATCGGAATGACCCCGCATGTCCTCCCAGCTCCAGGTTTTGCTTTGTGCCCCCATCCTGCTCCACGGTCACCCCGGACATTCCCCCACACACATGTGATTCATGCCGTTGCACATCTGGCTCTATTTCCCTGGGTTTCCCTTGGCACCTTGCACATTCCTGCTCCTCCTCAAAGCAGACTCATGCAACCCCCCGGGCCACCTCCCGGGCTCTGTGCTGAGCACCCCAACTGTACATCCCAGTGCTTCTCACTGGAGTTGGCTGCTCCCCAGAGGGCAAGCAGGGCTCCAGCTGGGACCCGTCAAGCCCCCCTCTTCTTTGCAGCCAGATCTCGGTGCTCAGCGGGGGCAAGGCTGAGTGCTCACAGTTCTGCACCACAGGAATGGATGGTGGCATGAGCATCTGGGATGTGAAGGTGAGTCCTAGCCCACCATGGCCCTTCCTCCCCCTCGTCCTCCCTGGAAAGCCCTCTCCTTCCCTACAGAAGAAAGGCACTTCTTTGGGATGAATAAGAGGGAAGAGTAGCACCACCCTGGGCACCTCCCTTTAGGGCTGGATTAAAACCAACTCTGTCCAGCTCCAAAGCCCAGGTTCTCTGTCCTCTGCCTGGCTGGACCACTGTGAGAACCAGCCTGTCTGTTCTGCTGTCTTTCCAGAGCTTGGAATCAGCCTTGAAGGACCTCAAGATCAAATGACCCATGAGGAATATGTTGCCCTCATCCCCACTGCTGGGGAAGGGGGTCAGGAAGGCTAAGGGTCGCTTTGCTGAATGTTTCTAGGGTAGTAGTCTGGGTCCCCCTGGAGACTGCTCCAGCCAGAGGGGAGGGCAAAGTGGGGAGGGGCGGGAAGCTTTTCTTACCTATTGAAGGAACATATGTCTTTTTGTCAGAGAAATGTTTTCATTTATTGTTAAAAACAAAAATGTTCCCAAAGCACTGTGCTGGTCATGAACTGCTTCAAAAACATGGAGGTAATAAAAAAGCAATCTTAGAACTGGTCTCCTGTGTTTGGGAGAAGTCCGTATTTGCATGGGCACAGGTAGCTTGCTTCTGCTTACCAGCAAAATTGATCCTTAAACCTAAAGATCTTCTCCTGAATACTTCCTTTCCCCTGTAGTCCTGCAGGGGGTGGGGGTGGGGGGGCAGACCCTGGTGGCTGTCACTCTGTAGTCACAGTCCTAGACCAGTGGTTGCACACCTTTCCAGGCTGCTTCTGGGCTTTAATGGAAATTGATGTTTGCAGCTGGTTTCTGATAAATGTGCTCATTTCCTCAATTTCCCCCCACTCATTCCTATTTCACTCAGAGGGCCTCCTTCTAGTTTAACACAAGCTTCTCACTTACCTATTTATTCAGTCATAGCTGCGTCATTACATCCACAGATCCTAATTGTGAACTGTCCTTACATTTGCAGGACAAAGGCTACCTAAACATGCCTTCTCTCAGATTGTTCTAGGGTCTATCCCTCAGGATAGCCCCCTTGATTGGAAGAGGCCCGTGATTAAGATCCAAGGAGACAGGCCACACAACTCCTCTTATTCTAAATGCTTGTCAAAGCCTGTACCAGCCCTCTGTAAAGTGAGCTGTTGGTCCCTTTGCTGACTTGATTGTTGTCGGCCCTGGAAGGGCCAGGGAGGTGTTCACCTACCCCTTTTTTAAGAGCTCACCTCAGGGGTGCAGAGTGACCCCAGAGTATCAGTGTTCTTCTGAGACCTTGCCGAAGAGGCTCCCCTTACTCTTAGAGAAGGATGAGCAGCAAGCATGCTCTTGTTTAGCTATGGCGGCCTAAAGTAGAGGCTTCGTAGATGTCAACTGTTTGCCCTCAGTATAGACAGATACTTGGCTTAAAACCGACAGGCTCAATCTTCTGCTTCTAAGAAGAAGGAAAAGGTATTATGGGAAACAAAGTTGGGCTCCTCCAAGCATGGCCAAGGCTCTTGTGGCAGGTGGGAAGTCCCATCAGGAAAGGAGGGGATCTGGACCCTGTTCTGTGATGTACACATCACCAGTGGACACTAAGACCACTAGCTAGGCTTTCTGGGCCTTCCTCTGTGCCACACCCCACAGGACCTTAAGGACAGTGCAGGGGACAAGAAGCTAATAGTCGGGGGGCGGGGAGAGGGGGCAGTTGATGATGATAACCATTGTTGGGGGAGGAAGCTGGTGGAGTAAGAAAAGGAGGGACTGGGACAGAGGGAAGATTCTAGGCAAGTCTGTGCAAGAGGGGCTGTAACCAAGGGTTTGAGCCTTCTAGGAGCTGGAGGACTGATGTGGTGCAGGACAGGGATGAGGTGGGTGGTGAGGCTGGGAAGGTCCCCAGAGACCAGCTCCTGGATGTCCTTGGCATCCCGGGGAATCAGGCCACTAAAATTGGCAGAGACATGAGGTGGCTGCTGCAGTTCTGTGGGTGTGAGGTGACCTGGGGATAGCACAGACTCTGGGGACCAACAAGCTGTAGGGATGAGGGACCAGGAGTAGATGGGATGACCTGGGCGAGCAGTGGAGAAACACCTGGGAGAATCCTACCACACAGGGGTCACTGTGTCCCCACTTTGGGAAGGCGGCCTTGGGGCACCTGAGTCAGTTAAGTGTCCATCACGATTTTGGCTCAGGTCATGATCTCAGGGTGGGGAGATCGAACCCTGCATCCAGCTGAGTGTGGAGCCTGCTTGGGATTCTCTTTTTCCCTCCTCTGCCCCCCACCCACTCTCTCTCTCAAGTAAACCTTAAAAAAAAAAAAAAAAAAAAAAAAAAAAAAAAAAAGGCCTTGTTACCATCTTTTAAAAGAAAGCCAGAGAAAGAAGTTACCTCCTCAAAGTCTCACAGGCAGGAGGTGGCAGAGCCAGGATCCAATCTCAGGTCTGACTTCCAAGCCCCCCTGGAGGAGCCTCTGGTGACATGTACTCGATGTAAGTCAGGGTCTCTAGCTGAGCCAGAAAGGAAATGCTTCAAGGCAACAGTCTTGCCGGCACATCACCCAGCTACACAGGTGAGATCTGTACAACCACTCGTCAGCCTGCAGACATCAGGGAAGTCCTTGGCTCTGGTCTCACACAGAGGTCCAACAAGATGAGGACAAGTCCTGAGGACCCCGGGAGCCCTGTTGACCCAGGCCAAACACGGCCTCTCCATGCCAGCTATTATTGCAAACCTCCAGCTTCCAGCACATTAGAAGATGCCTCCTTATCACCCTGTGTGGCTCTAGTTCTGCTTGCTGGCAGCCCTTGGAGCCAAGGACTGGGTGCTCTGTCCGTGAATCTTGCCAAACAGCTACCACCTTCTTGTTCATCTTCTCAGAGAACCTCTTTTTCTCGGTACAGACCTGAAACTGAGCTGTGGCATGACCTCCAAGGGGTGAGGGGAGGGGACGGTGCTCTGGCAAACCTCTGATGGGGGGGTCCTGCTCCTCAGGTCCAGGGTCAGGGGCTTTCCACCAGCTGCAGCTGCGGGCAGTTTTTGTATCCCTTCTGAGGCTCCAGCAAGGTCACGCCCAGGGAATGTGTGGCAAGAGTCACTGGAAGTCAGGGGTCCATTTCCATCTCTGCCACTCAATCCCGCTTTTTGACCTCAGGGCAAACCCCTGCTTGGCACCAGTTACTGACCTCAGAACCGTATACAAAGGATGCTGGTGTTCACAAGGCAGAGTGTCCCTCATGAAGGGGTGCAGGAGAAGGGACAGGCACAGTGGCCAAGCCTGCAGGTGGTTCACATGATTGTGCCAAACCTCAGTTTCCCTGCCGCCATCCCCACCATCCAGGGAGGTAAGGATGGCATGAGGTAATGCCTGGCAGCCATGCTGGGTGTCAGGACACTTCCTCCCAGCACTGAAATTCTGAGACTGTTAAGGCTGGGGGCCCCTGAAGGGCAGGACGGGGAGGTACGGTGCTATTGCCAGCTTGCTATGGAGCATGGACGGGTCGCCAGCCACTCGGGCTCCAGATCCACCATACTTGGGTTAAATGAAGGGAGGGGCTAACTCTGTATCCTGAGGTCTCTCCTAGCTCAGATGCCCAGGGACCAGTCCTCATGTCCTGCTGGGTGCTGCCTGAACCATGTGGAGATGGACCTGAGAGCAAACCCGTGCCCTCCTGGGTGAAAAGGGCCCAGGCACAAAGTGCCCCCAAACGGATCACAGAACAAAGATTACGATAATGTCAAGTTTAATCTGCCAAATATACAAGTTGGACTTGTGGAGCATGTTTTGCCTGGGTGCTGCACAGTAAACAGAGGTTTCTTGAAATGATCAATGGGTAGGGTTAAGAATGGGCCCGAGCTCTGGCCAAAAGGGTGGGGATGGGGCAGGGAAGGGCAGAACGGACTGGCTGGAGACAAGCCATGACCCTCAGGGACCCAGGGGCATGGACTACCAGACAACAGCCCCTCTCAGTGAGCACCCAGGCAACAGAGACTAGGGCTGGTTGTTGCAAACTTGTCAGCAGCTGCCCCACACACAACCACCCCCTACCGTGCAACCTACGGGACAAATGGAAGCTCCTCTCACCCCACCTCCCAGGCACCCCCAACGAGAGTTCTGAATTCTAAAAACAGCAAAAACATCCGAATGGTTACATATGAAACGCTCTCCCGCATCTTTCTGTCTCAAAGATAGCAGCTGCCCCCTCCCCCCAGCCCTCCCTACCATCCCCCCAAATGATTTCTGTGCCAAGGTGAAGAGGAGACCCCAGGCTGCAGGGGCTCCTTGCCGTGAGGGGCTGCTGTGGCGGCGCCAGGGTGGGGCAGGCGAGACTCGGCAGAGGGCCTGGCAGCGTGGCCGGATCCCCGGTGCCTCCTCCCGCAGGCCGTGCTACTTATTCAGGGACAGCGACTGCATTCGTTTTCCCGACAAAGTCGCATCATCCTTTGCTGAGGGTGGGAAGGGAAGGGCAGGTGTTAGCAAAAAACCACCCTTCCCCCCACCACACACATCCCGGGAGCACAGCACTGTAGGGCTCAAGACCTCAGAAAACATTCTGGGCAACTGGCTCAGCTGGCAGAAGAGGAACAGACCCAGGGAGAAGAGGGTTCCTGGGGGAGCCACTGCGCCCAACAGGGGCACCAACGCACAATCTACTGGGCAGAGAGAAATCTCTAACCCCACCCCCAGGCAGGACCCTGCAATTACACCTTCTCCCTGTAGGTGCTGCAGCCTCCAATAAGCAGCAACGTTCAAAGGGTTTAGGGTTTGTGAAGCGAGAGCTTCCGGGGGGGAAGCTGGGAGAGCAGGCTATCTCCAATGCAGTGACAACCCTGGGGCAGCTGATTTTCCCTTCTGGGCCTTGGCTGCCTTGTGAATTAGCGAGGAGGCAGGACAGCAGATCCCTAAGGGCTCTCGTGGTCCCTCCATGTATAGAGTGTAAGAGACCAGGAGACAGAAGGTCATAAGCATTCGACTTACAAACCAGACCAAATCCCACAGCCCCCGCTGCCAACCTTTGACCCCACTGGAGGGAGAGCATCGGGGAGGAGGGACAGCTGGGCCAGATTTCACCCAGGTCTGCACTGTGAGGTCCAGCCTGCCCCTGTCCCACCCTCTCAAGCCCTCAGATGGACAGCGGTTACCTGAGGCAGCTCTCCCCACTGCACAAGGCACCAGATACCTTAGCAGGTCCTTGAGGGTCAGACCTAGCTGTATCCCTGAGGCTTCCATCAGATGCTGTGGACAGTGCTCTGCTTAGATTCAAACCCTTATCCAACTCCCGGCTGCTGCTGGACCCTCCCAGCACCCTAGGACATGGGCACAAACACCCACCACCCCTTGACATAAGAAAGGCACTTGCATATACACACAGGCTGGGCCTCTGCCCAACAACCCAAGCCCACGCCATGGCACAATGAGGACACTGAAGTGCAGGGTTTGGTGGCTTGCCCAGAACCAGATTCAGGCAGCTGCACCAGGGCTCAGGACTTACCTTTCCTCTCTTCTTCTTTCTTCCTGGCAGCCTCTTCCCGCTGTTTCCGGATGATTGCCAGCCGGGCAAGGTCAGCTTTGGCTTGCTCTGTCTTCCCAGCTAAATGCATTTTCATGTAACGCTCTTTTGCTTTCTGCTTCTCGATTTCTTCTCTGTTTGGATAAAATGGTGTCACAGGGAACATCTTCCCCACCATAACCGGCTGAGTTGGATGTGGGAGCCAGATGAAAAGCCAAGTACTTGAGCCTGGGGCTCAAGTGGAGGAGGGTGCCCTGGCTGTGTGTGTCCCCTCTGTATTGGGCACTCACCAAACAAACAGGCAGAGGCACAGCCTAGACTCTGGTGGACAGACTCAAGGGGCTAGAGGAAGTTCAACTGGTGCACCAGCTTCTCCAGATAACACAGGATGGGGGGTGAGCTCAGCACAGAGTGAACAACATCTGCATTGTGGGGAAAGGAGTGCTGACTATGGTCTGGTGTCCACAATGAGAAAGGGGGATCAAAAACCAAGTGAACACTATATCCAAAGATGAGCAGGAGGAGGAAGGCACTGGAAACCACATTCTATGGGGGGTAGAGAAGGGAGTGGATCAAGTAGCCCAGATGGGAATCACACCCACCCAATCTCAGGTCAAGAGAACATAGCACATTCTCAATCAGGGCAGTTTAGATGTGCAAGAGGCTGTTCTCAAGGGGGTGAGCACCCACTGAGGAGGGTATGGGAACAACAGCTAGACTCCCATAGGCATCAGTCACCAACCCAGTAGATAAAGAGGTGATGGGTCATTTTTTTCCTCTGAGGATATTCCTCCCAAGCCTGAGATTCTGGAGTGGGCACGCTTTTTCACTGTGGTGTTGGATGGTCCCATCTATACCAGGTTCCTGGAAGAGCCATATATTGGAGGAAGGGGCAGGGAAGCCCTGTCTAGCAGGGGCCTGGGAGAGGGACTTGCCCCCCCAGAGGCCTTCACAGCACACAGCATTGGGTAATAAGAAACAAAGCATGGGGCCTGGCCAGACAGGAGAGAAAGCCACCCACAGGAAGTTAGATAAGCAGATGTCTTACCCAGGAGACTCTGGACAAGACACTTGCTAGAGAAGAGACTAAAATACCTCTTAGCTCAGCAGATCCTACCCTGGGAGGTAGACGCAGAGCCAGGAGCCTCTAGGCTGAGCAGTAGAGATCCAAACCTGGGTGGGCGGAGTAGGGGGTGGGGTGTGGGTGGGGTGGTGGTAGTGGTTTTGAGTGGTGTGCCCTGGAGGCATCTAGAATGATTGATGAGCAAGGCTACCCAAAGGCTCTGCAAGGCTCCCTCAGTGAAGGCTAAGTCCCAGGGCAGGATGCTGGCCTTTATGGTTTTCACTCTGCAACCTCAATAAGTGGGGGTGACAACAAGATCTCCTTTTTACTGGTGAGACAGAAGCTACCGGAGAGGTACCTGGAGCTCATGAGTCTTCCCTGTGGGGTATTCATAGACCCCCTCAGCCATCATGGGGTTAGCACAGGAAGGTGGACTTAAATACTAGCAGCTCAGAAAGAAAAAAACCAGGCAGCTTTCCCTAGAAGGCTTCAGTCTCTTGGAAGGCCCCTGATGTCAGCTGGTGGCCATCCAAAGTTGGGGCACTACTTGTCTGGGAATGGCCGTGTGCAGGGCATTTCAGCACTGGACTGGGATCCTGGCACAAACCAAGAAGAGGCTCTCTGCAGCTCTATTTCCAGTTGGGACTGAGAGAGCGCTGGGGCAGCGAACAGTGTTCACTGGGCTGCCCTTTCCCACCTGCCCCCCTCTCATAGCAGTGACACCAGAGAAGAATGCAGGCCAGGAATGGTTAGCTCAGGCTGGATAAGGGAAGAGTCCCTGGAGTGTGGTGCTCTGAAGGACTGTAGCATAACCCTCCATATCCCTGGCCATTACTTCAAAAACAACACTCGGGTCTGAATCTGCTGTTCTGTTTTTCCCTGCTGTGTTCCCATTGGTGAAAAAAAAATTATTTTTGTTTTGTGTTTTTGGCAAAGCTTCTATAGAACCTTTGGGGAATGAGATGAAATAAAGTGAATGCTCTAGTTGCTCAGCTACTAGGAACCTCAGAGCCCAAGAGGTGAAGGCAGGGGAATTGGGTGACTCAGCCATTCCCCCCCAGCCCCTAACCCCCGCCCCACCCCACAGGCCAGGCCCCTGCCCTTGTGCCCAGGTCCCAAGGCCTAAGAGCAGAGATTACCGTTCTCTCCTTGAAAGCTCCTTGGGCCCATCCAGGTCCAGTTGTGTGACCTTTTTGGTTGTCTGTGCCACCCGGTTAGGGTTCTCGATGTCGATGAGTCCTTCCACGCCTTTGCGCTTTTGCTAAGATAGGACAAGAAGCTGGCTGTTGGAGAAGTTTGGTGCCTCTGAGGGCCATGCCATCTCCCAACAGCCCGCCTGGATGGGGACAAACTCTTGCTCTACCCAACATGATGCTTGGCCTGAACTTCACAGGAAGAATAGCACTTAAGAGGAGTCTTCACCAGCCTAGGAGGTACAAGGACAGCGAGTACACAGAACTAGAACCCAAGCTAGGCCAAGTCCCAGCAACCACAGGGGACGAAAAGAGACACAGGACTAAATAATTTGCCTAAGGTGAACCAGGAAGCGGATAGATGAGCTGAGAACCTAAGCCCAACTCACGAGCTCTCAACACAGAGCACTATACCTCCACTTCAAGCTCAGCCCCTGAAAAGTCTTCCATGGAATCTCACAGCTGACTGCAACGAGCACCACTGGATCCCCAGGGCAGGGCAGGCGAGGCCGAGGACGTCCTCAGGACCAATTCCCATTCCTAGCCATCCCAGCTGATAGGAGGGGGGTGATGTGAGAAGGAACCATGAGATCACAATCTACAGGGTCGGGGAACCTGAACTTCCCATTTCCCTTAGGGGAAGTTCAGCAAGAGCACAAGTCCTCAATGTAGCAGGTTGGGTCCAAGCATCAGTCCTTGTTAACCCCAACTTTTCTCTTTAAATGACCGGAGGGAGACAGCTTCCAAACCCCAGCTAATCTGAGAGCTCCAGACACCAACATACAATCCAGCTACCTAGAAACGCCTCCACTAGGAGGCTCCACATTCCACTGAGAGCACAAAGTGTATGTGCCTCACCCACCCTGCCCCTTCCTGACCATCCTTTATGCCACAGCCTCATGCCCCCTTCCCTCAACCCCCAAACCCAACCCTCTGCAACCCACAAAGAGCCCATCTCTAAAATGTGGTGTGAATCTGCCCACTTGTTTCCACTGCCATTGCCACCACCTCAACACAAGACACAATTTATCTAGACTGGCTGCCATTTCCCTGCTTATATCCTCAACACCCTACCATGAACTCTTTCCAGAGAAGCCAAAACCGCCTTTTAAAAGCAAATCTGGGGATCCCTGGGTGGCGCAGCGGTTTGGCGCCTGCCTTTGGCCCAGGGCGCAATCCTGGAGACCCAGGATCGAATCCCACGTCGGGCTCTCGGTGCATGGAGCCTGCTTCTCCCTCTGTCTGTGTCTCTGCCTCTCTCTCTCTGTCTCTGTGTGTGACTATCATAAATAAAAAATTAAAAAAAAAAAAAAAAAAAAAAGCAAATCTGGGGAGCACCTGGGGGTCTCAGTCAGTTAAGCATCTGCCCTCAGCTCAGGTCATGATCCCAAACTTGGGATTGAGCCCCACATCTGGCTCGTGCTTAATGGGGAGTCCACTTCTCTGCCCCTCCTCTGGCTCATGCTCTTTCTCACTCTCTCAAATAAATAAAACCATAAATAAGTAAATAAAAGCAAATCTAGTCATCTCTCTCTCCAACTTCAAGGCCTCCACCATCGACCTCCTACCCACAACAGTGAAACCCAAACCCTTTCAAGTGCCACATGGAAGCTACCCTTACCAACTTCTCCTTCATCCCAAGCCACTCTGTATCCACCAAGGTACATTCCTGATCGGCCTCCTGCTGTTCCTGCTCCCACCCTGGAGCCTCTGTGCTTGCAAATCCAGCCACCCGGTTTGTACTGCACGACAATTTTCACACACCTGACTCCACCCTGTTTTTCAGATCTCAGTTTAAAAGCTACCTCCTCGGGATCCCTGGGTGGCGCAGCGGTTTGGCGCCTGCCTTTGGCCCAGGGCGCGATCCTGGAGACCCGGGATCGAATCCCACATCGGGCTCCCGGTGCATGGAGCCTGCTTCTCCCTCTGCCTGTGTCTCTGCCTCTCTCTCTCTCTCTCTCTCTCTCTCTCTCTGTGACTATCATAAATAAATAAAAATTAAAAAAATAAATAAATAAAAAAATAAAAGCTACCTCCTCACCACACACTATTTCAAGTACCCATAATCACAGTCCATCTTATTCATGATACCTGCCACTACTTGAAATTATGCTGTTCGTTTACTTCTTTTTTGTCTGTAACTGCCCCCTTGGGGCACCTGGGTGGCTCAGTTGGCTAAGCATCTGCCTTCAGCTCAGGTCATGATCCTGGGGTCCTGGAATCAAGCCCTGCATCAGGCTCCCTGCTCAGCAGGGAGCTTGCTTCTCCCTCTCCCTCTGCCCCTCCTGCTGGCTCATGTTCTCTCTCTCAAGCAAATAAGTAAAATCTTAAAAAAATAAAAAATAAATAAAAAGAAAGTAACCCCCTTAAGAGCAAGGACTCTATCTGCATCTACCACTGGAAATGGTCATCAACAGGCACCTGATAAACATTTGCTGACTGAATGAGGCCAAGTCTCAGGCCTCCACCAAACACAGTACCTGGTAATCATCTTCCTCATCTTCACTCTCATCTGAGTCTAGGGATTTCTTCTCCTTTTTGGGGTCACCTGCAGCCCCATCTCCACCTTCTTCTCCTTGTTCCTCTTCTTCCTGTTTCAGAAATGGACAACCTGCAAAATCAAAAATGCACAAACCCCCTAGACTGTGACCCCTGCTCCCACCACCTCTAGTCTGTGGACCCAGAAAAATTAAGCCCCAGAAAGCTGGGGCCAGTATGACAAGGGTCTTACTCTGGGACCCCGGCCCCTAGTTGGGGACCTGGGTCAGAGGCAGCCTATCTATTCAGCTCCACAGTCTAAAAACCATTCCCACAGTCCATCCTGGGTGAGAAGTTAATCTTCCAGACTCTGAAGAACTCAGCTGTGGGGCTGAAAACCACAGTCCTGCTCAGCTCCCGTTCTGCTTCCCCAGCTGCCACATGCAGCTGCCAAATCGTACTCGCTTTTCTGGACAAGTCCTCCCCTGCTTTCCTCCCACAGTCAATGGTAGGCCAGCCACTCCAACCTGCTCATGCAGAGGCCTTGCTGTGTTGGCTTCCTAAGACAACACCCAACATGTCGCTTCCTTCCACCCTTCTGGCTTCCCCACCAAAAATATTCCTAACAAAAACAGTAGGTCCTTCCCCCCCCTTGCACTTGCCCACACATTGTCCAAGGTCCTGCTTAGCTGCCAGCAACTCCATCAAGCCCTCTTGCCCTCTCCCAGTCAGTTGTTGTGGCCCCTCCCCTTCTAGGAACTCCCAGGCACTCCAGAGCAGTGTCACTCATCAGGTCTGACTGAGCTCTTTTCAGCCCTTATCCATGCAAGGATCTAATGGTATGGTCAGGGATGTGGATGTGAATGATGATGGAAACATTCTATTTCCTGACAACAGGCTGTAAAAAACACTGCAGGAATAGAGTAAAGTATTAAGCTCAGACTAGAGGGGGAAGGGTGAATAGCATCAGTGAGAGTCACAGAGGAGGCGACGTTCAGCAAGGTCTGGAGAAAGGAATAGTACTTTGCCTGCTAGGGGTGTGGGAAGGCAGGGCATCATGTCACGCTGGGTCTGGCAAGCAGTCTGGCATGGCTACAAACAAATGGGGCTGCTGGGAACCTGAGCTATGGATGGGCTAAGCCTGGCAGAAGGACAGCTTCCAGAAAGCAGGCACACAGAACCAAGAACAGAGACCCACTAAGGCAATCACTGTTAAAAGAACAAAGTTCTAATCGATTCAATCAGAAGATGGCTCTTCTTTTCAGTCATTGGTTGTTCTGGGATACTTGCCTGCCGCCCATGCCCCATCCCCAATCCCAAACCTCAGGTGCTGGCTGCTTCTTAGGAATAGGTGGTCCTTGCCTGGCCTCTCTGAATGCCAAAGAGGCAGGGAATCACCCTGGGCCACTGGAGTGGCCTCGACAGGCATGTACTCACCCTGGCCTTCTGCTTCTCAGCCTGGAGCTGTGCGTCGATCTCCTCAGGGCTTGTGTACTGCCTTGCCCGGCCTTTGTGGCCTCCCTTTCTCCCTGCACAAGGATTAGCAATTTAGGAAGGTGGGAGGGAATAGGCTTCCTTGATGGCCCTGAGCCCCAGGGGGCTGTGTCCTGATGCACAGAAGCAGAGACCTCCCCTCCCCCTCACCAAGCACCACCCAAACCTATACTCTCCTACTTTCATATGTTCAAAGGGACAAAAGAGGCAACATGTGACAACCTGAGGCAGCTCCAAACTGTATGCTGGATGTAAGTTCCTACAAACACAGCTCTGAGGGAAGGATATGGAGGAGGGCACACTGCACATCAGAACTGGCCAAATCCCATGGTTCCTTAGAATCCAAACACAGTGGGATGCCTGGCTGGCTCAGTGGCTGAGCTTCTGCCATCGGCTCAGGGCCTGATCCTGGGGTCTGAGATCCAGTCCCGCATCAGGCTCCCTGAGGGGAGCCTACTTCTCCCTCTGCCTCTGTCTCTCTCATGAATAAATAGATAAAAAATCTTAAAAAAAAAAAAAAAAGATTCCAAACACAGTGGACAAAAATGCAGTAAAAAACATATAACACTTATGCCCCTGCTGTCCCTACAATGGTTTTTACTTGGCAAATGTTCGGTCACAGCCATGCACTTATTTGATCCTCAGAATAAACCTATAGGGAGTCACAGCTGGTCTCGTTTTACAGACAAGTCACTGAAGATTCAAATCTCAGCTGCACCACTTACTAGCTTTGGGCAGGTAAATAACCTTTGAGTCTCAGTTTCTCCATCTGTGTCCTTACCTCCTACAGTTGTCACGGGAATGAACTTAACATACATACGTCTGTTGGAACAGTGCCTGGCACTGGATAAGCACTACAGAAACATACGCTACGTTTGTGCTATGTTTGTTACTTTTCGGATAGAGTATTTTGACAGAAAGAAAAAAACAAAGGCACTGGCCTCATCAGTGATTCACTGTAAATGTCAGAGAATAAAATATTTCACATTCACCTAAGTGGCATGCTAGTAAAAAGACCCTAAAACCTACTGAGAACTTTCTTGTGCTTGAAGTGAGAAACATAGCTGACAAATTTAAAGTTGAAAATAAAACCAACTATCTTCTAAGAGTTAAAAATGTGACTAGTGATTAAAGCTCATCTAAGAGTATCAGTTTTACAGTCCAAGCCTCTTGAGCCAAGACAAGAGGCTGACTCCTGTTAAAGCCATCAGCCAGTTTTACAGCAGGGTGGCACCTGTGTCTGCCGGTCCTGGAGGATGCTGGGTGGTTGTGGCCTCAATCCATTCCCACTTCTACTGGAAGCTTCGGCCCAGTTGATTTCCAGTGAGTGTTTCACTGAGCACAGAGAATCTGTAATTAGACAGCCAGAGCTTCTCTGGACTCCAGAGACAGCAGCAGAGATACCAACCTCCTCCTTAGTTCCTAGACAGCAGCTACAGAGCCATAATTGGCTGCTAAAGACCACACCACCCATTTTTAATAACTACCCGGGTTCCCATGGGTGTCTCTGTTTATGCTCATGAAAGTCCTATTGTGTGATACCAAGCTTGCCATTAAAAAAAGAAGAAAAACCTAACACCCTTTCTTGCCCTCTTAGTTTTCCAGGAAGTAGTAACAACTCAATACTGGCTACTATAGCCTCTCATCCCGCACACCTGGCTAGGGGATACTGACCTTAGTTTAGCCTACCATAACTTCTATCAGAAGCTCCTTCTGCCTTTAAAAGTGATTCACAGTAACTTACTGGAAACAAGAGTGCATCCTTTTCTCTAGGGGAATTTTGTGGTAAAAAAAAAAAAAATCTTTTCTTTAGTTTTTGAAGTAAATCAACAAAAGCAAGAAATGCAAATCTCATCCGCCCATAAAAGCTTTTCACAAGCCAAAGGTCAAGTCATTTAACCAAGATATTCAGCATTTTCTAACTGTAACCTCTAACCTTGGCTCAAAGTATCTGTGAAGTAGGACCTTAAGAGCCAGAATTCTGGAACCAGAGGGTTCATTTAGCACCCTCCTTTTGCAGGACCAAGATCGAGAAAAATGGAAGAGACTGATTCCACAGATGAAATCAGTAGGGAGGTAGGTTTAAATGGATTCGACTCTGTAAACCCCAATATCTCTGCAAGTAAAATCAGGAAGTCATTTAGGTTTGAAAAAAACTCCCAAGATTTCCTGTGGCTGAAGCAGCTTAACCAACATGACACATGAGCTACCGCTATTAACCGAACATATGTTCTGAGCCAGGAGTTGGCCAGGCACTCTGAGTGCTCTAATTTTTTTTTTTTTTAATGACCTCTTTCTCCAGCTCTCCAAGCTAAGGGTTATTAGCCAAGTGCTCCAGATGAGAAAAACAGAGTGGAATTAAATAATCTGTTCAAGGCCACAGGGTTAGACAGTGACACAGCTAGACTTCAAATCAAGAACTTCTGACGCTCAGGGGAAAGAGAATGAAGGACTGTCTACCGTGGATCCTCGGTCTTCTTGGACAAGAAACTGACCAAACCCTACAAATAGTGCTTAGCGGACACTTAACGATGGCCCGGCGCTGTGCCGCGCACTCCACGTGGATCACCTAGTTTAAGTCTCCCATCCGTACTATGAGGTAGCTACAATCACAAACCCGGTTTGCAAATGAGAAAACCGAAACACAGGGAGATGAAGCGACTGGCTCAGAGGCACACACGCAGCCGCTGCCGAACAGGGGCAGTCAAAGCTAGGTCCGCCCGGCGCCAGAACACCAACTTATCTCACGAGGCAGGCCCGGCTCGCCCAGAGCTCGAGAGGGCCCACGTTTTACGCGCAAGGCAGACGAGCCCCGGCACAGGCGCGGGACGCGGTGACTCAGTCCCCGGCAAGCCTACAGCGGGAGGGAACTCCAGGTCCCCCAAGCCAGCAGAAGCGCGCCCTATTTCCGGCCTTCCGTGCCGGCGAGGAGCCGGAGGCCCCCGAGTCTTCTCCTAAGACCCCCGGAGGAGTAGCTCGTGGCCACTCCGGTCCTCAGTTTTTCCATCCGGACAATTGGGCGTCGAGGCCCACACCTGGCCCTCAGCCGGCGCGGACGTCCTCCCTCTGCGCCGCTGTCCGAGACACCCGCGGGCTGAATGAACAAGAGGAGCCGGACTCTGGCAGCCCCTCGAGGCCCACAAGCCACGCGCACTCGCCCCTCACCTCCTTTAGGCATCGCGGCTCCGGCGGCTGCGGCGGCGGCGGCGGCGGCGCCTCGAACTGACACCGGAACCGGAAATGCCTCGGGCTCGACTTCTTCCGCCCGGCCCAGTTTTCTTCAGCGCGCCGCCGCCGTCGCCGCCCGAGCCCCCGAGTACCGGGGACCTCAGGGAAGCCGGCTCACGGAGACTGTCCCGCGGGTCGCCTGAATCCAGGCTCGCCCGGACGCTGCCCAGGCAACAGTGCCTCCAGTCCCCCCGCCCTGGGGAGACGCGCGAGCCTGCCGGTCTCCCCGCGGGATGTGAGGGCAAAACGCAACAGCGGCTGCAAAATTCTCTACAGGCAGAACTGCGGATACCTAGGATGACGCAATCTCGGCGCGAGGTGGGGAGCGGCTCCGCGAGGACCTCAGCCTGTAGAGATCGCCTGGGAAGCGGAAGCCGCCTGTAGCGAAGTGGCGGCTGACGGTGACGGTGGCTCAGGTGAGCATTTTTCTGTGTCCTCCAGTACCTTGGTAACAGCTAGGGCCAGGGATCGGAGGTCTGCACCGGGCCAGAAGCGACCTGAGCGGCTGGCCAGGGGCAGTTTCGGGCCCCTGGAGCGGGAGGTCAGAGGAGGTGGTGCCTCGTTCGTTTTGCCCAGGGTATGGGAGATTTGAAGGCTCTTCTGCTTCTAGGCTCCCCCTCCTCCCGCTGCTTTCTTCGCAGAGAACGTTTTCTGTGTAAATGCTCTTTGTTCTTTTGTAAACCTAGCCTGGATGCCGTCGTCTCTAGGGAGCCTTTCCTGTTATTCCGACCGTAACGTTTTCCTTCCCTAGCTCTGAAGGCCTTTCCACTCGTTTCTTCTGAGCGCTGCCACCTCTTATTCCGCCTGCCACCTCTTGATCCAGTTGCTTCCTGCCTATTACTTCCCCTGGGCTGTTCTCTGGCCCCCAGATGGACCAGGCTCTCGAATTTCCCTGGATCATAGCACGTTGGCCATCCCGTATCTTTGTCTTCTCAGCCCGTGCGCGCGCTTGGGCAGGGTCCAGATTCTGTCCATCTCTAGCTTCAGCGCCGGAGAGACACGTGCAGAGACCACTGGTTTGGAAGTCAGGAGCCCCCTAGTCAGAATCATACTCAGGCAGTCCTCAGCTGTGTGACCCTGACTCTACCCCTAGAAATTTTATTCCTTAACTGTAAGGTTGTTAATGGAGAATTCATGAAAGGACTGGGGGAGGGGGGCGCTTTGTAAACTCGGAGTAGGGCACTGCACAGACTGATTGAGTTTGGGAGAGAGGAATCTGCTATGCTTCAAAGTAGGAGGTAGGTAATTAACCTGAATCCTCTGTGCCAATTAGGAAATGCAATGGAAATGTGGTTTGAAATACCTTTCATTTAGATTTGTACTGGATGGGCTTTATATGACTTGCCTTTATATAACATTTTTCTTGGGTTTAAAAGACTTTTTGGCAATCCAGCTAATTCATTGCCCTCATTTTATAGACAAGACTGAGGACCAGAAAGGGAATGTGACCTCCCCAAAGTCACAGAGTAATTGGTAGAGCTGGACAAGAACCTAAGCCTGTAACTGAAGAGACCAGAGTTCTTTCTGTTACATTCTTGGGAAGCAGACGGTAAGGTACTTTGGCTTTACACCATCTTTTTCCCTTTTAAGCCCTCATTCTCTCTGCTCTCCCAACCATAGACCTTCTCACACTGTATTGTGATTACCTTTTCATTTTGTTTTCTTGCTAGAGTTTCACTTTCCCAACGACAGAAGTTATGTCTTAATGGTTTGTTCTATGTTCCCAACATCCAGTCCAAGGCCAGGCTCATAGGTGATGTTAAAGATAACAACAAAAATCTACTAAACATATTTAATGCAAGCATATTCCATATAATTTTAATGAGGTCTTCACGATGGCCCTCTATGTAGATTTTACAGATGAGGAAACAGATTTAGGGAAGTGAATGTGCAGCAAAATGGTGGCTAGTGAAGGCTTTTGGGGATCTCAGGTTCAGAAACCAATCCATTTAATTTTCCCTCCCAGATCTTTGCAAAGTATCTTGTGAGAAAAATGCCTAAAGTCAAAAGAAGCCGGAAAGCTCCCCCAGATGGTTGGGAGTTGATCGAGCCAACACTGGATGAATTAGATCAAAAGATGAGAGAAGGTGAGTGGAGTAGTTCCTAACTGGGTGAGCTGAATCTAAGGGTCACAGGCTCAGGTGTCTCCAGGGACGAGGCATAAATGCAAGTATCATATGGGAAGAGCCAGTCAGCACCACTGTGGCTTCTGGGCACTGACCTGTTTTGTTTGCTTACTAACTCAGGAATATTATGAGTTCTGGGAAGTAGGATGGCACTAATGTAAAGGTCTTCAAAAACGTTTTGGAGCCAACTTAATATAAAAGCCTTAGAGAATAAAGATCAAATAGTCTACCTATAATCATTGACTGTTTTGGGTTAGGTACATATTTAGGATCTTAGGTTTACTTGGAAAATCCTGTCCTTTTTCATTTTCACATTTTCAGAAACAACGTAATCCAGATTTTCCTTGCAGATCTCTGACACTGTTTTTATCATTTTGGTTTTGCATAGTCTACTAGTTTTCCAAAATGTACTATCTTCAGTTCCCTCAAAATGCTGTATGATCCTGAACTTGATGAATCAGTGTAGCATGTTTTTAGAACTCTTATCTGAAGCCACAAGCATCTGTTGGCCTTACATGACCAACTTACTGGATTATTTTCTTTTTATTGTTTTAAAAGAGCAGGGATGGGAGAGGTGCTTGGGCTTGATCTCAGGATCCTGAGATAATGACCTGAACAGAAATCAAGAGTTGGATGCTCAATTGACTGAGCCACCACCCAGGCACCCCTAAATAACTACTTTTGTAAGGACTTTGAATTAGTTGAAAATCAAGCATAAACACTTGCATAATGAACATTTAACTAGATTTTTTAAAGAATAACACTTAAAAATAATTGTTGCCAAGGTTTTGAAGTTAATGGGACATTTCTTTTAAAGTTCTTGGCATTAGCAAAGCAGCAAAAACCTAAATGTAGTCTATACCATGATGCCCCTACTTCTAGCTTCTCTTCCTTCCCTCAAACATGGCAGGACTCCGCATCACCCATTGAAAAATGCGTTCCACTATGTGTGTGAACTTGTACAAAACAACAAGAATGTTCACATGGTCTTATGAAAATGGGCCTAAAAGGGATTTTAAAAATGAGAGTGCAGGGATCCCTGGGTGGCGCAGCGGTTTGGCGCCTGCCTTTGGCCCAGGGCGTGATCCCGGAGACCATCCATAGGACTTCTAACTGGAAGCTTATACCTGTAACACCCTTCACCTGTTTCACTCGACAAGCCTCCCCCCTTGGTTCCTTAAAGACTCTGATCAGATGTCCCCTTGTGCCTTCTTTGATCACCTGTATAAAAGGTCAGTCCTCACTTCAGTATTTTCTTCTTCTGTGTGGCCTTCCCCACTTACCTCCAGGTGCTGATGCACTTCCCTGCCCTGGAACGCAGCCCCAGTGATGCTCTGCTTGCCCCGCTGCAGGACCTCCGGTGCCCAGAGCAGGGCCTGAGCTATAGCAAGCATGCACTGTGCACTGGCTCAGTCCTCAGTGCCTGCCCTGAGGATCACAGAATCCCATTTGTGAATTCTATATCCTAAGTAATAGAATGGCCCCAAAGGTGGAGAAATGGAGGTAGCTTTCTTGACCACTCCTCACCTTTCTCCTCTGCTCTAAAAACTGAGCGGAGATGGTAGACAAAGATCAACTTATAACTGCTAACAGAAAGAGAATTGCCAAATAATCATGTTTAAATCATGTGGCTTTTTATCTTTTTTAAAAATAACAGCTCTATTGAGCTAGAAGTCTTATTCTATAAAATTTGCCCTTATACAGTGTTAAGGGGGGGTGTTCAGGATATTCAGAGTTGGACAACCATTACCTCCTAAAGAAAGCCTGCACCCTTTAGTATTCTTCCCCCCACTGCCGCCATCTCCCCAGCTCTCTCAGTCCAAGGCAACCACTGGTCTTTCTGTCTCTGCAGACCATCATCTAGTAGGTGGGCTTTGGGGACTAGTTTCTTTCCTTTGGCATCATGTTTTCAAAGTTCTTCCGTGTTGTAGGAGGAGCCAGTACTTCATTTTTTTTTTTTTTAAGATTTATTCA
Source organism: Nyctereutes procyonoides (assembly GCF_905146905.1). Classification (NCBI taxonomy): domain Eukaryota; kingdom Metazoa; phylum Chordata; class Mammalia; order Carnivora; family Canidae; genus Nyctereutes; species Nyctereutes procyonoides. Next base: position 67,994,226 of record NW_026575126.1, read on the forward strand.
TTTATTTATGAGAGAGAGAGAGAGTCACAGGAAGAGGGAGAAGCAGGCTCCATGCTGGGAGCCCGACATGGGACTCGATCCCGGGACTCCAGGATTGTGCTCTGGGCCAAAGGCAGGCGCCAAATTGCTGAGCCACCCAGGGATCCCTTCGTTTCTTTTTATGGCTGAACAATACTCCATGTATGGGTGGGCTTCGTTTATCCATTCAACAGCTGATGGATACCGGGATTGCCTCAACTTTTGGCTGTTGTGAATACTGCTGCTTGCACATTCATATAGGAGTTTTTGTTTGCATGTGTGTTTTCAGTTCTCTGGGATATATTCCAAGCAGTAGAACTACTAGGTCATATAGTAACTTGAACTTCCTGAGGAAGAGGCCAGACTGTTCTCCAGGGAGGCTGCACCGTGTTACATTTCCAGCAGCAGCAGCATATGATCCAGTTTTCCCACATCTTCAATACTTGTTACTGCCTTTTTGAGGATAGCCAACCTAGAAGGTGTGAAGTCGGATTTATTCTTTATCCTTAGTTATTTAAAAGAAAAAAAAAACTGTATCCTGTGAATACTACCTGCCACAAGAAGACAAACACACACCTTTTTCTCCTCAGCTGAAACAGAACCTCATGAGGGAAAGAGGAAAGTGGAATCTCTGTGGCCTATCTTCAGGATCCACCACCAGAAAACCCGCTATATTTTTGACCTCTTTTATAAGCGGAAAGCCATAAGCAGAGGTAATTAAATTCTCTCAGCCTCACCAACCTGAGTAGCTTTCAGATTTACTTCATGGTTCTTGTTCTTGCAACCTCAGTAAGTGTTGGTTTTCTTCTCACTAAAAAAAGTGGGGAGGGGTCAGGGCTGGCTAAATATTTTTTTTAATGAAGAGCAGTGATGGGTCGGGGCTGGGGAAGCTTTGTTATACCATGGTCTGATGCTCTTTCCCCTTTTTGACAGAACTATATGAATACTGTATTAAAGAAGGCTATGCTGATAAAAACCTGATCGCAAAATGGAAAAAGCAGGGGTATGAGAATTTATGCTGCCTGCGCTGCATTCAGACACGGGACACCAATTTTGGGACGAACTGCATTTGCCGGGTCCCCAAAAGCAAGCTGGAAGTGGTAACGTTTCTACCCCTCTAATGTCCAATGATTGAATTTGAGATTACTTTTTCAGTTCAGAAGTCTGCCCTAGTTGATGGCAGAGATTCAACACAATTATGCTGATTGTCCTGCTGGCCATGCCCTAGGGAGGCCATGTCCCTCTCCTGAAGAATCCGTGTTAGGCAGTTTGGCAGCAATCATTTGTTAGGTCTGGGGCCAGTCTCAACTGCACCCTTGGGCAAGTTACTGAATTCCTTCCTCACATAGGAAGTGGGGGTGAGGAGGGCTGGGCTAGGGGAGGCATTTCCATTCTTCCCCTCCTGTGCTCACTCCAGATACTTTTCGCCAGATCTCTTTCCCTCAGATTAATTACATTGTATTGCTTCTGTCAGAACTTTGTTCTAAAACTAGACCCGCAGCTGGGCAGCTCAGGCATGGTGCTGTATGTGTAACTGAGCCTACAGCATATAAGCCTCTCTGAAGTAGAACTGCAGGAGGCAGTTACCAGAATGTTCACCTTAGTGGCCTCTGAGTGCGGCCCCGTGGCTGACCATGGTGGGCCCAGCTGGGCAGTCAGGCCAGCCTGCCCACCTCCCAGGTGGCTACCTTTCACACTTGTGCCTCACCACAGGTCCCTTCCTGCTGCAGACCAGTTATATAGTCTATAGAGCTCTGGGCCGGGGACTTTAGCTCGGCAGGCAGCTCTGTCTCCCTGAATCATCTCTAAGGCCAGGGAACAATGAACATCGAATGAGGGCCCAAGGATATCACATTCTTCCTGAGGAAGAATCTGGGTGCTGGTTTTCTGGTGGGAGCAGGGAGAAGTGGTGGAGTGCCTAAGCTCCCTGCCAGGATTCTATGGTGGCATTTGGTTAGGGGTGCTGCCCCAGCCTTGTGGCCAGAATAGAGCTTGCTTTCAATTTAGTTAGGTTTCACCATCTGATCTTGTTTGCTTAGGTAAGGGCCTTGCTCCTCAAATAAAAATAAAAATAAAAGGAAAATAAACACAAACCATAGCTCTGGGGCCTCTGGCTGTTGGGCAGGCCCTCAGCCAAACATCTGGGCACAGCTGACCCAGGGGGAAAGACTCTTCTGCCATCTAAATTCCAGTGCATATCTTCTGCCCCAATAAGAAAGTTCCCAGCCCAGAGGGCCTGAGCCCCGGACACTGAGCCCCCTGAGCAGTAGCAGACCCACTTCCAGCTCACTGCAGGGTATGTCATGCTCATTTCACAGAATAACAATCATTCACAGATTTTATTCCTTTATATGGGGCAAGTGTGTGCATTGAATGTGCATAAATTAAATGCATAGAGGTGTAGCTTCAGTGTCAATAGCAACTGTTTGCATCTGTCGCAGAAGGCTTTCCGAGGAGAGTCCTGAAGACCGCGAATGTCCCTTTGCCATCCTTGGTGGGAGGGTTCCGTGGGGCAGGGGTGGCATGTGGCAGGAGTGCAGTGTCTCAGCTATCCTCTGTTGCAGGGCCGGATCATCGAGTGCACGCACTGCGGCTGCCGGGGCTGCTCTGGCTGAGGTCCTTAGGCCCTGACCCCTCTTCATCCTGAACTTTGGACTTCTTGGGTTTCTGCCCGTGGTGCCACCCTCTTTCCTAGGAGCAGCTTTTCCTGCAGAGCAGTGCTCCTGGCCTGAGTTGGAGCATGGTCTCCGTATGTAAAGGCTTTGGTGTTTATCAGTGATTTGTAGAAATAAAACTTTAAACTTTCTGGGTTCTGCATTTATTCTTTCAGAGAGGTAGCAATCTGTGGAACCCAGGGGGTAAGCACCAGGCCCTAGAGAACAGTCACCCATGGACCTCAAGCACCCTGTTGGTGCTGTGTGACTGTGAGCAAGTTCACTTTCTTTGTCCATGATGGGGATGACACCCCCCCCCCAAGACAAGGATGTGACCAGAGATGGGGTGCCAAGATGGACCAAGCTGCTCTTGGACCTGCCATGAACTTGTCAGGCACCCTGGGCCCAGTGTTTCTCCTTGTAACAATGCCTGAAAAATGCTGCATCACTTACTCTAGGCCGCACCCTTCCTCTGGCTTGAGGCCACAGGAGTACACACACAGGCCCAATGCAGAGAGGCTCCTGGGGCTCCTATAGAGCTCTATAAACCACACACTCTGCTCCTTCTCTGCTGGAGGCCCCCAGCACTTCCTGTCACCTGCCTCCAAGGCTTCTGTCCATATCAGCCTCCGTGGTGGACTCTTGGTCTCCCATGGGCTTGATCCGGAACTTCTGCCACGGATGGGGGGTTTCCTCTGCTGGCATCGATTTCAGCCACTGCTTATAGTAAGCTCGGAAGCCATCAATCTTCTCCAAGTAGGTGTTTTTCTCTTTGTACTATAAATGGAAAAGCATGGACTTCAGAGGAGCCTTTAGTCACTGCATGCTACCTATGGCTAATCCCAAACCATGGCAGCTGACTCAAGCCTCAGGAAAGCTGTTTGTGCTTCTAGGTGGTTAAGGGGAGAGGGCAGAAGAACTGTTTGATACCTGAGTAGCTTACTGTCAAGAAACATAGCTGCTGTGGGGCAGACCAGATTCCCATCTAACAATCCCTCCAAATATGTGCTCCTGTGCTACACCCGGGGATGGCACCTCAGCCCCCAAGCTAGAATCCCTGGGTGCCACTAACTGTCTCTCCAGCCTGAGTACCTCCCCTGTGTCCTCTCAGCACTGCTGCAGTGGTCTGCAGGAGTGGGGAAGAAAAGGAGGAAACAAGGTGGGCCCAGCAGAGGCCAAAAGAAAGCTGGTAAAGGAATACAGAGAAAAACACCAAAGAGATCCAAGACCAAGACTGTTTTTTTTTCACGATCAAGACTATTACCACACGATGACAGACAGCTGGATTCAAAGATTTAACGATTCTAAACTTGTATGTACCTAATACAGCCTTGAAAGTACGTAAAACAAAAAGCTGATGGTCACAAATAGAAATAAATCACCTTCCTAAGGGAATATGAATGTGACCTGAATCCAGTAAGCTTTAGGCCTACGGTGGTCTGGTGTCTGAATTGAACCTGAGATAATCCCCTGAGGACTCCACACCACGGAGTAGACAAATCTGCTAACTAGAAGATACTTGTAACATGGAACAAAAGATAAATATCCAGAACACAAAGAACTCTGAAAAGTCACTAAGACAAGAGTCAACCAACTGCTCAAAGATGCCCAGCTATGCCCTCTCCTGGCATACACTCTACTGTCTCCTGAATTCTAAGCCTTCACAATGGCACTTGAGTGTTGCACCTGGATAGCTGTCCCTGACCCCATGCCTGGGTGTGTCCTTGCCCATCTCCCTCCACACCGGGGTGGTGTTCCTCCATGGTGCAGCTGCTTTGGAGGCACTCAACACAGGGTCTCAATGGACCCTAAAAATGAACCCTTTGGCTGAGGGCCAGATCCTGGAGACCCGGGACTGAGTCCCACGTCAGGCTGCCTGCATGGAGCCTGCTTCTCCCTCTGCCTGTGTCTCTGCTCCCCCCTCCCCCAATGAATAAATAAATCTTTAAAAAATAAAAAAAATAAAAGATTCTATCACAGCTCTGCTGCCATCCCCATTCACTTGACAACAGACACCAGGCAATGAACAGGTACCAGAGAGCCAGGTGAAGAAGACAGTCAGTCTCCAGCTCCAGGGGCTTAGGTTTTGTGAAGGTGACAGTCACACATGCAGATGCAATTACAGGTTGTGAAATGGCCGAAAAGGAACAGTGCTCTAGGTGATGGGAAGGAGGGAGCAGCAGGGCATCCCTGAGAAAGCCATCCAAGCTGCGACCTACAGGGTGAGGAGCCAGTTATAGGAAAAATGAGGAGCCTACTGAAGGTAGAGGGACTACAAAAACCGCAAGGCAGGAAAGGCTGATGTTACACAGAAATGATGGAAGACCAGGGATGACAGTGAATACAGGGAAGAGTGGCCTGAGATGTAGTCCACAGGGACACATGGGCTGTGGTTTAAGGAATTTGGGATTCTTCCTAAGGGAAGCAACTGACATTTAAAGCAAGGGAATTCCAATTCCTCAAGGCCAGACCTGGGGTAATGGGTAGGTGGGGTGATTAGAGGACTCTGAGTTAGAGTTGAGGTACACACCCGATCAAAGGTAGGTGGGTACTGGGCTGCAAACTCTAGTTGGCGGATGACCACCTCATTCACCGGGACTCTGTTCTGCCTCATGTCCTTCAGGATGTCAATGAGATAGGTGTAGTCCAGCTTCTTGAGGGCCGCGTTGATGAGGGTGCTGTAGATGTGGGTGTTGGGGGTCATCTGGGATTTCTGGAACAGAAACATAAACATTCAATCAGTGACGTGACGGCAACTGTTGGGACAAAGCAGCCCACTGTGCATGTCAGGCCATTTAGGTCTGCTCTGCAGACCAGCAACTGGGGCAAGGTCAGTACCTTGTGGCAACAACAGGGTGTACCCCCCCACTCCAAAAAGGAAAGCACATGTGCCCCACACTGTAGGTCCATCCCCCCAACTGAGGACCCTACCCTCTCAGCCCTGAAGAACTTGCTCAGAGATCACTGGACTCGGGCAGTAAACCATGTGCAGGAGACCACCTCCTCAGCTCTTGGCTGTGGTTTACTGCAACCCCTGCCCCTAGAATTCTGACATATATCCATCCAGAGTTGGGGCCAAGACCTGTCCTCACCCCTCAAGCTCTCCCCACTGCAACCACCTTCAAAACTGGAACACCCCATGTTTTCAATGCCAGTTCCTGCAGCAGGGTCCACTTTCTCTCCACCTGGGCCAATGACCATTCTACACTTGAAGCGAGAGTGATCCCATTCTCCCTGCCCTCACACACAGTTTATGCTGTCAGGGTGGGGAGGCCTGGGGGTTCAGGGGGGGCTCAGCATTCTTCCTGAGCACCTCCCAAGTTCGTAGCACCATGGGTTCCACCTAGGATTGGACCCACTCACCTTCATGTCTGCAAGCAGCTGCAGACCATCCCTGGGCCTACGGCACCCAATAGCCAGGTTGCAGAAGGTCTGCAGGTTGGGGATGATTCCCCTCCTTGCCAGGAGTGGTAGCAGCGCCTGTGGGGACAGATATGACACTACCAGGCCTGGCAAGAGCCTTCTCAGTTGAAGCTCCATGGCTGACTAGAGGCCTTGGGGGCACAGCTCTGCTCAGAGGCTTCACAGCTCCCTGTGTGACCACACTGGATGCTGTTCTCAGCTTGGCTTGTGAGCACCCAGCTCCTCGGAGTTCAGTCCCTCTGCGAGGACACCCTGCCTTCCAGCCTGTCTCAGACATGCGCTCCCCTCTCCCTGAAGCCGTTCATATTCCTGTGCCTCTCTGCTCCTCTGCTGGCAATCCATCCCAGCACTCAGGCCTTCAATGTCATCTGACCCCACAGCCCAGGGCTGCAGACAATGCCAACAGCAGTATGGGAAGTAAAGATGAGACTGCGAGGGCTGGGGTAGGAAGAAAGATGCCCTGGCAGCTTGGCTGGCTCAGGGAGGGGCTCTCACATTCAGCTTGTCTAGAGGAAGGTGCGCTCTGCACTGTGGGCCTGAAGGCAGAAGCTCTATCTCTGCCACCTTTGATGTCCACGAGAGGTCAGTGCTCTGACAAAAGAGGCTTTAGAGATACGTGGACAAAATCCCACAAGGGCTTCAGTGCCCCCTCTGTGAAATGCAGGAAGCCTCGTACCAGCAGAGCCTTGGTGGTGTGGTCAGTGAAAAGAGGAATGGATGGGAAGCTCGTGGAACAGCATTTAGTGGAGGACTGTTGTGTGTGTGTGGGGGGCGGTCAGAGGGTGTGGGCTGAAGGGTGGGGACACTCAGGTCCCAAGCTCCTGTATGCCTTGTGCCCCTCGGGACAGTGAGGATGTGTTTGGTGTCTGTCTGCATCCATCTGTAAGCTCCTCAATGGGGATGAGCAGTACAGCTGGCTGCTTCACCACTCAGTTCTCAGCTTTGCCCAAGCCCAGGCCCAGAACAGAGGCTCTACTCAGCCTGCCCACCTATTGCGGGAATGGGTGACGTCCCCTGCAGGGGAGCCAGGTCCTGCAGCTGGAAGGTCAGAGGAACCTTCCTCTTGAATCTGGTGCCTGCCTCCATGCCCCTCACCTTCGCCCCCTCCAGATCGCCAAGCTTGCTCTTCTTCCTCATCAATGTGTTGAAGAATGTCACGTCAGCTTCCACCTGGTGCGTGTCCAGGACAGTCAGCAGTGAGGACTCTGCAGGACTCCCAGGCTCTACCACCTCAGCCAGCAGTGTGAGGGTTTTGATATTGGGCTTGAGCCCATGCTCTGCCATCTTGCCCAAGAAACCCTCCAGGCCCCCCATCAAGGCCAGCCTGTCAGCTGGGGTGGTTACAGTCCCAAAGGAGACCACAGCTGGGGGGACTGCTCCCAAGGTCAGGAGGTTGGCCTCCAGTCCCCAGCGAGAAGGTTCTGAGGCCAATGAAGTAAGGGTCACCATGTGGTCAGGCTCCGTCTTGGTATCCACCTCAGGCTGGGCCTTGCTGGGGGCTCTGGCTTCACGAGGCTCTGGAAGGCCCTCAACTACCTGAGAAGGTTCCAGAAACAGCTGCCTCTCCAGGGCCTCCACGTGCCTGATTGACATGCCATCGCCCACCCGGGCCTGGGCTCTCTTCCTTGTCCGAAACCCACCTGCCCGGGGCTGGAGCAGGACCGTCTCCTCCCTGGGCCTCAGGAGCAGTGCTGAGGCCACCTCCGGGTCCCCCAAGCCACAGTCTCGAGCTGCCCCCAAAAGGAGGTTGTAGCCATGCTGGCTCGGCTGGAGCCCCAGACTCAGCATCTGCCTCCACACCTGCCAGGAAGAGAGAAGTTCAGGCTCTGCACTCCTCAGAAGAGGCTTAAGCAGAGCAGACACAGGGAATAAACAACCATTTGGCAAATACAAAGGGCACAGAAAAGAGCTAAAAGCATCTAACCCAATGCCCAGCTCTAGACAACTAAGAATCCTGAGACTGAGGACTCTCTGGAAGACTTCACAGGGGTGCTACTCCTTTTCTCTCTCTAGCTCATCCCCAAACTGTTCTCCCACTTTCATCTCTCTGCCCTCTTCCAGAGCCCCCGTACTGGGAATAGACTTCGCCCTGGATCTCTGTCCAGTTTCTCTGTACTCTGGGGAGGGATATCAGAGAGGCTACATCCTGAAAGAGTCTAGGCTGACTTAAGAGCTGGATTTAGTGACACTTCCTGAGTGCCCACTGCATGTCCTGCCCCATGCAGCCTCCAGGAAGTATAAGAACACAGGGCAGGGACAGTGCAAGGGGGGGTTCAGCCAGGAAGAGCACCCCCCAAGCTGGGGCAGCCCTGTTTCCTCTTGAGATGAGCTCATTCTCACCCCACAACACAGCACCTAGCACACTCAGTGTGTTCTCCACAAAGGGCCACTCTGATCATGTCTGGGTCACTCTGACATCGTTTCTAAGGTGCCAGGAGATGCCACACAGGGTTCACTGGTCACACTGGCTTCTTTGTGGGCTCAAAGGGTGGCCACATTTGGTGGGATGAGATCTCACATCTAACTTTCTGTCTTCATCAGGGGTAAGTGTGCAGACAAGGCAGGAGTCAGTCAGGCCCAGGTGGGTGCAACCTGCAAGAGGTCTGCTGCCCACCAGACAGGGTCTTAAGTAGGGCAAAGGTCTCAGCAGAGACCTGAGGTTTAGCACAGATTCAGGTTCTTGGGAGTCAGATGGGCCTCAGTTCAAATCCCAGATCTGCTTAATAGCTGTGTGACCTTAGGCCACTTACTCAACCTCTGTGAGTCTCAGTTTCCTTGTCTGTAAAACAGGGCTGATGGTGCTTAGGTTGAGCAGTTTAATAAGTGCACAACACAAGCCAGCTATTAGCATTTCTAACTACAACAGACCTAGAACAAAGAAAGCAAGGAACTAGATCTTGGCTGGTTTTTACCATAAAGCTCCTGCTTTCAGAGTCTGCTGAGGAGAGGCATGCATTGGGTCCAGGGCTGTCCCAGGTCACTGGGGCTCAGCCTCCGTGTCGATCAACCACCTGGGGATCTTGCTGAAATGTTGATATGGATGCAGGAGGCCCAGGTGGGGCTGAGACCCTGCTCTTCTGACAAGCTCCCAGGGGAGGTTAATGCTGCAGGTCTGTGGGCCCCACCTTAAGTTGAAGAGCTCCAGGGGAGCTCTGGCACCATTGCTACTACCGGCACCTCACTTGCCTAGGGCCAGGGAGGCAGTGCTCTCAGGGGATCTGAGGTGGAATCAGAGCAATGGGTCTCAACTCTGATGTCCATGCACATCTCTCAGGACTAACTAAAGATCCCTGGGTCCCACCTGCAGAGATGCTGAGTGTGGGCCTGTGGGAGGTGAGCTGGAACAAACATTCCACGTAAGTGTGCTGCAGGCCTTCAGAGACTGTAAGCTTAGCCGATCTGAGCCAGTGGCATGGAAGGCCACTCAGCAGAGTGAAAGAGCATGGGCTGGTTGTGCCCTCACGTGGCAGCAGCCATGCCCCTTCTAAGGCCCTCCTCCCCCACCATCTGTAAAACGGCCGGAAGCAGCATGCTTTGTGAAGGCCAAACTATTGCAAACATAACAACACCTGCAAGGGGCAGTCACAGGTGCTCAAATGCACACGTGGTCATCATTTGCACCTGACACAGGTGCACGTGGGAAGGGGGCAGCGGGAGAGGCAGAAAGAGCTGGAAGGGACAGACCTGTAGGGTGTATCGGAAACCCGTCTTCTTATCCTGGATGCAGCCCATGAGCAGGTAACTGAAGGTCTCCTCTGTGACTGCATGCCCTTTCTGGACGATTTCCTGGAGGAGGGAGTAGAGGCCATACTGCGAACCTGTGGCAGAGCCCAGGCCCAATGGGTCTGACTCAGGGCAGACACTCCTGGGGCAAGCCATGGCCATGCATCTAGAAGAGGTGGGACCTGAATCTGGCTTTGGAATGGCTCAGAACCAGCCCCTGAGCAGAGCTGTCCAATTGCTGCCTGCACTCCCTCCTCCTCTCCTTCTAGGCTGCTCTTCCTGGTTGACGTGATCACTTTTGGGTAGACCCTCTGCAAAGACCACCACAGCAGCCAGTTTTAGCCCCTGTGCTCAAGGCACTGAAATTGCACAGAGCTGGCTTCAAGTCCTAGCTTTGATACTGGCTAACTGTGAGTGTGGGCAAGGCATGAAGCTCCCTGGGTTCAGCCTCCTCATCCAGAGAGCAGGGTCATAGGCAGGACTTGCCTTGGAGGATCTCTGGAACACCTCCACAACAAGGTATAGTGCCCATGCACATTTTTATGACACTTGTTACACCTGGCCTCTCTCGAGCCTATCAGGCTTGGCCATTGCCTTCTTGAAATATTCTTCCACCCCTCAGCTCCTAAGGGTCTCCTCCTCGAGCCTGTCTTCCTCTGTCCCTCTTGTGAGCATAGGTGTTCCCACCCTACCCCACCATCAGCCCCTTCTGACTCCCCCCGTCACCAACCCTTCCACCTCAGAGAGGTTTTATCATTTTATAGATCTTATTTCTTTGAGAGAGTGTACACACATGCGCACATAAGCAGGGGAAGGGGCAGAGGGAGAGGGAGAAGCTGACTCCCTGCTGAGCAGGGAGCCCAACACGGGGCTCAATCCCAGGACCCTGGTGTCATGACCTGAGCTGAAGGCAGACCCTTAACTGACTGAGCCATCCAGGCACCCCTCTCAGTGAGGTTTTAGTCTGTGCTCTGTCTGGGACTATCTCCCAGCTGTCTCTTAACTGGTCTCTCTCCCCACAGACTGACCTGCATAAAATATCAATGACATCTCTGGACAGGTCAGAGGCCAATCAGCCACACTGCCCTCTTCTGGAGGCTTCAACTACCAACTCACATGGCACCCTTGGGAAGGATTTATCGCTCTCAAGGAGGTCTCCAGGGTTGAGACCCCATGATCCTGCCTCTCCTGCAGAGCAGGCCACCTCAAGGCAGCCAACCCAGAGGCTGGTCACAGGTTGCTCTGCACCACGTGGTGCCTGGACGATCCAATAGGCCCCTTCTCCTGTGGTGGGCAGGTGGGACCTCAGTACATGCAGTGAGGAAAAGCATCAGTCAGCAGTGGGAAAAGCAAGACAGAACCTAAGAGCAGAGAATGAGCGTGTCCATGGGCCTGAGGGAAGACAAGGCTGCCAAGGGCATGCTGAAATTCTCCTGAGGTTTAGTTGTGAGGACCTAGAGCCTTCCTTTAGGTGTTAATTCACGTTTGCCTCCCTTCCCAACCCAAGAGAGCAGAACTACCACCCCGGTCCTGGTCTTCCCTGCTTAAACCTCCTCACGGTCTCCTCTGGAACTGGGGATAAAAACCCTTCTTATAGCTAGGGAATAAAAGCAGCTACAGGGAGCACCTTGATGGCTCATTCAGTGAAGCATCCAACTCTTGATCTCAGCTCAGGTCTTGATCTCAGGGTCGAGAGTTTAAGCCCCACATGAACTCTGAACTCCAGCATGGAGCACATTAAAAAAGAGAGGGAGAGAGTGACTATGAGCCAAAGCACTGATGCAGACAAGACCCTGCTCAGCAATCCCATGCCCTTGCTCACCACCTGCTTCCCTCAAACCTGGCACCTCCTGGAAACCAGCGACTTTTGTTCCCACTGCTTTAAGCAGGATACCTTCCCCGGTGAGCATTGATTCATCCTTAGTGCTGTGATGCCCTGCCCTCCTCTATGGCACCAAGGAATCTCACACGGAGTCGTAGCACACAGTAGCACACACAACCCACTACCCTCCTAGGGGCAGGGCTTCTTTATCTGTCAGACTGAGGCCTCTGCCAATTGGTGAACCCAAGCCCGACTCCTCATCAGCCCCTGAATCTTCCTGCGTGAGGGGCATCAAGAGCCATAGCCTCACATCTGCCACATGGGACTGGCCCTGGGTGGGGAAGAAGGAAGGAAGGGGCACCCTCACCTTGAACACATCAAGGCACATCCTGAGGTCTGCGCACAAGGCAGCCATCTTCAGCAGTGCATGGTATGTTTTTAAGTTGAGCTGGAAGTTTCTGGCCTGGAGCTGCTGCCAGAGCTTCAGGGCACTCTGCAGAGCAGAGTCCTTCCAGGGAGACTCAGCACAGACATTGAATAGGGCTGTGTACGTGGCATCTGTGGGCTCCAGGTCCCGTTTTTTCATCTGTGGAGATGGAAAGAAACTTGAAGGTAGCTCTGGGCCAGCTGGACAAACAGGTGACAGCCACCCTGAGGGAAAGCTGGAAAGGACTCTGTTCCTGCATTTAACAGGCCAGTTGGCAAGACCTGTGCTAAGGTGGAGCTGAGTGACATGTCAGAGCCTACTTCTCCAAAACCCTGACTCAGCCAGAGGGCCTATGAAAACCTGCCCTCCAGATGCACCAAGCAAAGCGTCATCCTCCCCATGGCTGTCAGCCCACTCTGGGCCTGAGATGCCTTTAGCAGAATCCTCCTGATGCTCTCTCAGCTCCGCATCGGGCTCCCTGCTCAGTGGGTTACCTGCTTCTCCCTCTCCCTCTGCAGATCCCCCTGCCTGTTCTAAGTAAATAAAGTATCTTTTAAAAAAAGAGCCTTGTGCTCAGAGTCAGGCTGTTTGGGGCTCAAATCCCAGCTCCAATGCTCACAAGCATGGTGACCTTGGCATGGCACTTCACCTCAAACATGGTGGCTACTGTTTCCTCATCTGAAAAATGAGGATGGTGATCCAACTATGAGGATGATGTATGCCGTGTGTGAACTCATGTACATGACAAATGTGTCCTGAGGACTTACTGTAAGCCAGGCACTGGCTACCAGTGGTTACCGGGACAGATACTGCTTGTTTGCATTGAGCTTACACTCCAGGTAGGACGAAACATAACAGACAAAGAAAAAATCAACAACAGTAATGAGGGCGGCTAAGCACGCACACGGAAAAATGGAATAGGGGCAGAAACCTGGCAAACAGCACTTTCACCAAGTGACCAAGGTATCTGTCACGTGTGCTAAGTCCCCTGGCAGGAAAAGGACACTTTGCTTCTGTGACAGCCTTTCCCAAAGCCCATAACCACAGCCTTGTCACAAGTACAAATGGAGAGACATTCTACAAAATCCTTGACCAGGGCAGCCGGGGTGGCTCAGCAATTTAGCGCCCTCTTCAGCCCAGGGCGTGATCCTGGAGACCTGGGATCAAGTCCCACATCAGGCTCCCTGCATGATGGAGCCTGCTTCTCCCTCTGCCTGTGTCTCTGCCTCTCTCTCTGTCTCTGTGTCTCTCATGAATAAATAAATAAAATCTTAAAAAAAAAAAAATCCTTGACCAGTACTCCTGAAATCTGTCAATGTCATGGACAAAAAGGAAATTCAAAAAGTATCACAAAATGGAGAAGCCAGTGTGGGGACCCAGACTGGATACAGGAAAAGAAACAAGATCTCAGTGGGAAAAAAAGGTGAAATCCAAATAAAATCTGGAGTTCAGTTTCTAGTAATGCACCAAGAGTGGTTTCTCAGTTCTGATAAATAGACCGTCAAGGCATGAGATGCTACTACAGGGATTAGCTGAGGGAAGGGTATTCGGGAATTTTCTTTACGTCTTTGCACTTTTTCTATGAATCTGAAATTATCCCAAAGTAAAAAATTTATTGGAAAAAAAAAGAAGCAAACTGACAGAGAATAACTTAAGGTAAGAAAGAGTAAACTGTACTAAACTGTACATCTCTGAGGTGACAGGTGGTGACTTAAGGATCCTCTCAAATGTGAGTTAAGAGCTGCTATTGGACTGTGAACCAAAAAACACAACAAACACCCCCCTGGCACTAGCTGACCCTCACTTAGCACCTGAATGCTCTGCTGCTAGGTGGCTTGTCAGGGAAGCTTCCTGTCTTTCTCTACAGTGATGGGTCCTTAGGTCTTTCCGAGACTATGTTATTTTATCATTTGGAACCACAATTCCTCCCCCTTGCTTCCAGCTACAGATGATCAGGCCTCGAGGAGGTACATCCCAAATGACAGTAAGTCTTGCTGGGATAAAGGATGTTCCCAAGCTTCTGGCTGCAAGAGAGGGTTGGATTATTTCAACTAGAGCCTACTATCCTCTTAGGCAAAGCTTTCACGACTACAAAGGACATAGTTTCCCAGCTCTGAAAATAAATACAACACAAGGAGTGGATGAATATAAAGTGAAACCACCTTCCGAGAGGCATAAGAGCCCCTTTCCAAAGGACCAGCTTTGGAAGCAAAGTGTGTATATGTATCCCATGTGGAGAGTAAGGGTGAGACAATGTGAACACAACAGGAGCAGCAGTGGAGAAGGGAGGCAGAGTGGGGGGAGGGGGAGCTGCTGCAGTCCAGTCAGGGAATGGAAGACTTTCCACCCATCTCACGTAATCATCCAAGATCCCCTCCACTTTACAGAGGATGAAACAGAGGCCAGGAGGTTAATCTGGCCATGGTAATGTCCCAGCAGTTGACATCCTGCCATGCGTACCCAGCTCCTTCTGCCTCAAAAACCCATGCCCTCTGAAGCCTTACCCACCCCTCTGCCCCCAGCCCTGCACTCACATCGTTGTAGAGCCTGAAGGCCTTCTTCAGGTATCCGGCCCGCCCACAGCCCCCGATCAGTACAGTGTAGTTGCACTCAAGGGGCTGAAGTCGCTCTTCCTTCAGCATCTGCCGCTCAAACAGATCCAGGGCCTCAGCCAGCTGCAGGGAGAAGGGACATGGGGGGAGGGGTGCTTAGGGAGGCCTCAGAGACCCTCAGCAAAGAGAGGGAAACTGAGACTGAGGGACTCCCCCTGCCCCCCCCCCCAGCCTGCCCAGGAGCCACACAGCTGTCCTGGGCCTCTGCTACCAGCCTCTTGGTCCCTGGGCTCTGCAGCAAGGGAGCTTCAGGGTGGCCAGGAAGAAAAGCCCACTAAATTCCCACCACCTACAAAAGCTCTTGGTCCTGTTGCCATGGCTGCCTTCCCCCCAGCCAGACAATGAACTCCTCGAAAGCAGGGCCATGTCTTTGTCTCCTTGTGGGCCTAGAGTGGAGCCAGAGCCTGGCCCTCAGTAGGTCCTCAGAAAATGTTAATTCTACAAATCCTGGGATCTGCCCTGCCTTTACTTCCTTGGTGACCCCACCTATAGTGGCAGCGCCTTGGGCCTAAGTGGTATGGGAGATTGGATTCTGGCCAGAATGGTGGGCACACTTGGGGCCACTGTGTGGCACAACCACATGGGGCCATTCACAGCAGCAGCCTTCTGAGATGGCATAAGACAGCAGCCCTGAGTGACCAGCTTCCTCTGGCTGCAAATCCCCTTAGCCCACAGTCATCTCTACCCCATCCCTACTCCAATACCATCTCCTTTAAATCCTCAGTTCACCCCCTTACAACTTAATTATTGTTTTCATCCATTGGTTCAACCAGTAATTACTGAATCCTACTATGTACCAGGCAAGGTCCATTTGCTGGGGATATAGCCATGAACGAGAGGGAGGCTCCTCATGGAACACATTTTCTAATGTGGAAAAGACAAATGCCAGGTGAAATAAAAAAAAATATGTACTATGTCAAATGGTGATAGGTTGTTGTTTTTTTCTTTAAGATTTTATTTGAAAGAGAGACAGAGAAAAAGTGAGAGAGAGCACGAGCAGGGCCTGGGAGGGGGAGAAGCCTGGGATCATGGACCTGAGCCGAAGGCAGATGCTTAACTGACTGAACCACCCAGGTGCCCCAGTGATAGGTTTTAAAACAAAAATAAAGCAAGAAGTGCCAGAAAAAAGGGTATGCGAGATTTTCCTGGGTTTTTAAGAGATTTTATTTATTTATTCGAGAGAGAGTGAGAGAGATCATGAGCAGAGGGGGAGGAGCAGAGGGAGAGAGAGAGAGAGAGAGAGAGAGGCAGACTCCCCACTGAGCAGGAAGCTCAACACAGGGCTCTATCCCAGGACCCTAAGATCATAACCTGAGCTGAAGGCAGACACTTAACCAACTGAACCAGTCAGGCACCCTGGAAGATTCAGTTTTAGATATGACAGCCAAGCAGGGCTTCACTCAAAAGGTGACAGAACAACAATCTGAAGGAGGTAAGGGAAAAAACACCACTATATGAGAAAACAGTGCAAAGGCCCTGAGTCAAGAGTGTACCTGGGAGTTGGAGAAGCAGAGAGGAGACCAGGATGGTTATAGCAGTGAGGGAAGGGGAGATAAGAGTAGAGAGGTAAGGGGAGTGGAAGGCAGACCTTGCAGGCTTCATAAGCTTTTGTGAAGACTTTGGCTTTTCTTTATTTCTCAATTTTTCATTATGGAAAACTTCAAACATACACAAAAGTAAAAATAACTACAATGATTAACAATCTTGTTCATGCACACTCTGTACTCCCACTCCACACTGAACCTTTTTTTTTTTTTTTTAAAGCAGGCTCTATACCCAGTATGGACCCCAACATGGGGCTGGAGCTCATGACTCTGAGATCAAGACCTGAACTGAGATCAAGAGTTAGACGCTTCACCAACTGAGCCACCCAGGCACCCCCAAATTGATTTTTTAAAGCACATTTACAAGGTGCTTGGGTGGCTTCATGCTCAGGTCATGAACCCAAATCCTGGGATCAAATCCCACATGGGGGGTGGAGTCCTTTTACCTCTGCCTCTTCTCCTCATTCGTGCTCATTCTCTTTATGCTCTCTCCCCCCCAAATAAAATATTTACAAAAAATAAAGCACATTTATAGACATTCCATTATTTCATTCCCCAAATCTTCAACATATACCTCTAAGAAATTTTTAAACATACGTGCAACGTCATTATCAACACCTAAGAATACGAACATCAATGTCATTGAACACATTTGCGAGTCCTAGCAGGAAGAGTAACATAATCTGCTTTCTGCTTTAACAGGGTGGTTCTGCACTGTGCACAGACATGGGAGAAGGAGGTGGTGAGAACAGCAGGCAGCCCACTTACAAGTGTTGTGATAGCTGAGGAGCTGAGGATAAGGCGAGGCCTGGGCTTTCAGGGGGAATACTACAAGAAGGGTTAAGACTGGTCATATTTTAAAGCTCCAGCTGGAGAGAGAAACAGAAGAGTCAGGGATGGCGCAAAGGCTTCTGACCTGGACAGATGAAACAGTAGGATCGCCATTTAATGAGATGAAAACAGTGCAGTCAAAACAAGGCTGAGAACCAAAATTTCAGGCCAGTGTGGGTGGGTGTAAGGGAGCTGGTGAGGTAGCTGGATATACAGATGGGGAGCGCTGGGCTGGAGAGAAGAACAGAAGAACTGCAGTGAAGGGGGGGCCTGAAAGCCAGGGGGTGGCAGATCACCTGGTGTAGCAACCAGAGTGAGTGAAGACAGAGAAGAGCCCTGAGCATCTAAGTATGTAGAGGTTAGGTAAGGTGGCTCCTCCAAAACACTAGGCTACAGAGGAAGTAGAACCAGGACCAACAGAATCCAAAGGTCCCCTCACCTTTCCTTCTCTGATCAGGTGTTTGCACTGAAGGAAGTACCAGTAAGGGGTGTTCTTCCGGCCCCGCCATGACTTTGGCTCCAGATCTCTTTCTTCGTCTCCAGCACTCTGTTCCCTGAGCCGGAGGTTATACAACTGGGCTGTTGACTTTCGGAACATTCTCCTCGAAGAGTACTTGCTGGAGAGGGTCCCAAAGCTCTCTTCCTCTTCTTCCTGAGTGGCCGTGGGGCCAGGCTGGCTCAGGTCAGAGCTGAGGCTGCTCGCATTCTTCTGGTTCCCCTGGCCAATGGGCAGCTGCAAGGGGGAGCTGCTGCAGGCTTGAGTCAGCCACGCAGCCCTCAGCCATGTGGGCCCCTCCCTGCCTCCTGCCCATTTGACTCTGAGAGGGTCAAGGTGCTGGAGGGCGGACAGTCCCACAGGGCGGAAGCGGGAGAAAAGCTGAGCAAATCTCATGAGGTCCAACTCTGGCTTTTTCCTCCAGGGTCTGGCACAGGTCAGTAATATAATGAAGTCTACTTGGGTTTGTAGTCACAAAAGGCAGAAAGAAGACAGAGAATGGATTACAAGCATGAGCACTGATATTAGAAAGCCCACTTTCAGATTTCGGTTTTGCCAAACAACCACCCATGAGTCCTGGGGCACTCACTGCTCTGGTCTCAGTCTCCTGCCCTGTGAACTGGGGTTAACTACAAACACTGCCCACACAGTCCTGTAGCAATGACTGAATGAAGCTCAGATACATGGTGTGCAGCACAGTGCTGGCACAGTAAGCCCCCAACAGACATAAGCTATTGATATTATCAAGCCATGATCTGAGAGACCACTGAAGTCAGAACGGAATTTGAGTCCTAGCCACAGCTGTTATGTGACTAGGCCCGTTCCTTGACGTTTCTATGCATACATTTCTTCAACTGCAAGATGATGATCCTACTGACCTCACCGTAAGGTTGTTGCTTTTTCACCATAAGGTTGTAAAGATTAAATGATCTTTACATATCTCATTTACTGCTGTTTCAAAAGTTAAAGCTATTATAATGTATTATTTAAAAAAATACCAGGGATCCCTGGGTGGCGCAGCAGTTTGGCGCCTGCATTTGGCCTAGGGCGCGATCCTGGAGACCGGGATCGAATCCCACGTCGGGCTCCCGGTGCATGGAGCCTGCTTCTCCCTCTGCCTGTGTCTCTGCCTCTCTCTCTCTCTCTGTGACTATCATAAGTAAATAAAAATTAAAAAAAAAAAATTAAAAAAAAAAATACCATCTGGGCCTCTGCACAGGGAAGTTATCTCAAGCATGCCTTTTCTGCAAAATTTGTGGATACGTGGGCTAGAGTTGTGTTGTCCAATACAGTAGCCACTAGCCACATATGGCTACTGAACACTTAAAATGCGTCTTATCTAAATGAAGACATGCTTTAAGTATAAATTACACACTTGATTTCAAAGACTTTATGCCCAAAAAAGTAGACAAATTATACACAATCATCTTTTGACACGTTGAAATAATTTTGGATATACTGGGCTAAATAAAAATTTAACATTAGTTTTCACAATTTTTCAGCTTTATTTAACATGGCTACTTGAAAATTATAAATCATACACATGGCTTGCATTACATTTCTATTAGACAGTGCTAGACCAGAGATCCTGGTCTGCATACTTGAAACTCTTTTTTTTTTAATTTTTAAATTTTTTTTGAAACTTTTTAATAAAAAAATACCACGGGACACCTGGGTGGCTCAGTGGCTAAGCGTCTGCCTTTGGCTCATGGTGTGATCCTGGGGTCCCAGGATCGAGTCCCACATCGGGCTCCCCGCATGGAGCCAGCTTCTCCCTCTGCCTGTGTCTCTGCCTCTATGTGTTTCATGAATAAATAAATAAGATCTTTAAAACGTGTATCAGAATAGCCACCATGACACTATTTTAAGATCTGGTTGTAACAGAAGTTCACAGTTGGTAAGACTTTTAAGTGACTGCAGACTGATTAATAACTGAGGCTCAAGGGATGCCTGGGAGGCTCAGTGGTTGAGCCTCTGCCTTCAGCTCAGGTCGTGATCCAGGGGAACCTGGGATCGAGTCCCCACATTAGGCTCCCCCTAGGGAGCCTGCTTCTCCCTCTGCCTATGGCTCTGCCTCTCTCTGTGTGTGTCTCATGAATAAATAAATAATATCTTAAAAAACAAATATCTGAGGCTCAGGAAGGGGAGTGACTTGCTGGGGATCTTGCAGCATGTAGTGGAGTGCAAAGGTGACACCCGCCAGCTGTGGAAACCGGCTGCCAGTGAGCCCAGGTCTGGGTATTAGCCTTTCCTGACACCAGTACAGACATCTGGTGAAACCTGCGACCGTAACAGAACCATAACGTGAGCACATCCGTAATTCTACATTGTCAAGTAGCCACATTAAAGTGCTTAGGTGCGTTAAATGAAATGCTGAGCGTTGCAAGAAAAAAAAAAAGCCAACCATGTCGAAATAGATACTAAGACGTTTTAAAAAAACAAGTTCCTGCTATTCCAGTCTATAGGCTGCTTTTCCGACGCACGAACACCAAGATCCTGTCACAGCAGTGATTAGTGTAGACGATGGCTTGTGGTAACTTGCACGTACTCTACCTCCAACCATCACTGACGGTCATCCCCACTAGAAACCCCGACTTAGTTCAGGGCCCTGTTAACGCTACACCTGCCAGTCACGGAAGGAAATGCCCATTTCACACAGAGAAAACTAAAGGTGCAATTTCCTCCCTACCCAGGCTCATTAACCTGCCAGTAATGACAACCCCTGAATTAGAAACGCGCCGCCGCTGTGCTGGGGTGGGGGTAGGGTAGGGCGTCCCTCCCCGGACGCTCCCCGGGGCCCTCGGGCCAGCCCGACCCCCTCCACAAGGGCCTTTCGAGCCTCGATCGTCTCACCAGACAGCCCCGACCCCGGCTGCGACACTCGCGGCCCCTCCGTCGTCCCGTCCCCACCCGGGAACAGGATCTCACTGGAAAAGTCCCCCCAGTGAACACCGCCCGGAGCCCCGCTCCGCGTCGCCCCGCGCCGCGTCGCCCCGCCGCGCCCTCCTCGCCTCACCGCGCCGCGCTCCAGGGGGTCCTTCCCACCGGCCTTCTCGTCCGCGCAGGACCCCGCCGACTTCACGCAGGCGCAGTCCGCCACGTGAAAGCCCCGCCCCGTGCGCGCGGAGGCGGGTTACCCCGGGCGGCGAGAGGAGGTAGGAGTTCGGCTGGCGGCTAGCCTGGCCTGACGGAGCGTCCCGTACTCCCAGCTCTACTGGCCGGGTCTGGACAGGCGAGAGGCCGGCGCGGGTTTCGGCAGCTCCCGGCATCCCTCGGGCGGCAGCGGCGGCGGCGGCGGCGGCGGCGGCGAGGTTGGAAGAGGCGGAGGACCGTGTGCGGCGGGGCCGGTGGCCGGTAGGAGGAGTGTGAGGGCGGCGAGAGACCTGAGGAGTAGTCGGGCCGGTGTGGCCGCCGCCGCCGCCATGCAGGAAATCATCGCCAGCGTGGACCACATCAAGTTCGACTTGGAGATCGCGGTGGAGCAGCAGCTCGGGGCACAGCCGCTGCCCTTCCCCGGGATGGACAGTGAGCGCGGGGCCGGGGCCGCGGGGCGAGGGGCACGACCGACTTGGCCCCGGGACCCCTCCCCTCGGTTCAGGCCGCCCTTTCCGTGGGTCCCGGGACCTTTTCTGCATCGGTCCTGGGGACGCCTTCCCCCCTATCCTGGGACCCCCTTCCCCCATTCAGACTCGGGAGCCCCCCTTTCTCCAACCTTTGATCCCCTGGGGCTGTTCTGATACAGTCTTCTGGAGGGCAGGATCGTGTCTGGTTGTTGGAATAAGTCGTGAACGAAAGCGGGTGTTTGAGGTTGGAAATTATTTCCCTGACATAACTAAAAGAAAATAATGAGACATTCCCCTTCTCTGACTCCAGTCCCCCCTCCCCCCCACACACACTTTGAGCCCCCTCTCCTTGGTTTCATCAAAACTGGGCGTTTGGAGGAGTCTTGCTGGAGGAAGGACCGACCACCTGTCTCCTCTCTGTAGAGGATTCCCAGTTAGACTCTCAAGCTCCATTCTTCTAGGATGTGCCCTCCTGGCAGCCTATCCCTCACTTTTTCTCTGGACTCCAGTTCTGAGTCATTCATCACACCTGGGCAGCTGCCTGAGTTCCCTTTGTTCTCCACCGTGAAAGGATAGTCTCTAGCTCCTTCACCCCCCGCAACTTAGGTGGATATCTAGCACTTTAAAAGACACCGGCAGTTTTCTTCTCTCTTTTCCAGTCACACTTGGAATGTAATGTTAAAGCCTAGAGGTCATTCGGTTCAATCCACAGATGGGGCACCTGGTTCTGGGGAAGGGAATTGCAGAAGACCACTTGGTCCTTGGCGACTTGGTACATGGTGGAACCACGTGAGCTCTCCAGTGTTCCTTACTGGTTCAGTCTGTGGTTCCCTGTGCTGTGTCCCATGCCAGAGGCCCATGTTCACCCAGGCCTGTGTCCTGGAAGAGCCTCCTTGCAGCCTCATTCCTCTCAAGTGGTCACACTTATCATGCACGCATGAGTTGTCTCAGTCATGCCGACACTTCCCTGTGAGATACCACTTATACCCAGGAGACATACCTCTGGCAACCCTATGTACACACCACCTCCATCTCTACTATACACATCTTATAAGTAGCTGCTGAAATTCAGATACACACTATTAACTACCCCTGGACACATGTGATCACTTCCTGCTTGTGCATGCTCATCCATTTTATTTATTTGCTAGAGAGAGCTAGTGAGCACAGGTGGGGGAGGGACCAAGAGAGAGGGAGAAATAGGCAACCCGCTGAGCAGGGAGCCCAATACAGGACTCGATCCCAGAACCCTGGGATCATTACTTGACCTAAAGGCAGACACTTAACTCAGCCACCCAGCCACCCCATGCTCATCCACCTTTGCACATGTGTCCTTTCCCTGTGTTGATGGAACCACCCATGCAGGGCAGCTCCTTCCCTCTCTCCTCTCCAGCCTGGGACCACACATACTTGAGTCTATGTGGGCAGGTGCAGAGGCCCACATACCTGTTCTAAGGAGGGTCAGGGACATGCCTGGCCATGGGTGCTGCCCTGGCTTAGGGCTCAGACTTGGTAGGCACCCTCTGCCCTCTGCCAGTACATGATCTATTTCAGTGTGTTAAAGCCCTGGGTGGTCACAACCGTTTCTCCTTTGGGCACTTCGTTGCCATCTTAGTTTTGGGAAGAATTGTCAGTTCTCCCCTGAAAACATACTCTTAACCTATCTGCCTGAGACCCACCCCCAGGACTGTAGACTTCTGGCTTCAAGCAATGAAGTAACCTTAACCTCTGAGTGGAGCCCAGAAATACTCTTCTGTGATGCCTTCCTTAATATAAGGCTTTTTAAACTTTTTTTGAAATGCAAATGAATAACTTTTTTTTTTTTGCTTCTTAAGCTTTTTGAGATGCAAACCAGTGATACCCCCTTGACAGCCTTAAGTCTGTCCTAGCAAAATCTGCCTGCTACTGAGAATAAAAGGAGTCTCTTACAAGATAGCGAAGAGAAGGATGAAAGTGGCTTTCCAAACTGCTCTTGGTGGGTTTTCAGCAGCTCTAAAATGCCTGCCAATGGAGAAAACTGTTAATGAAGCCAGGGAGAGTTTATGCTAGCAGCCATGGTGAGTGAATTCCTGGGCTGATTGCAAAGGCTTGCCCCCTGGAGTCACTGATACCGCACTCTGCCTTTATTCCTTGGCTCACCTCACCCAAACTGGCTGCCTCTGTGGAAGCAGAAGACCGTGAGTCTTTAATTGTGTGTTGGTATTGTACCACCATGAGCTAGATCATGGGCAGGCACATTCTGCCTCTGTTTTCCTTGATGCTCTTCCCACCAGAATAGTGCCTCGGAGGCACCCGCCCCATCTCTGGAGCCTGTCCCTCCCTCGAGTCCCCATTTGATTGTTTGTGCTTCCGGTGAGCTCACACCCTCCCTCTGTCTCAAGTTAAAGTGCCCGTGAGTTAGCCCTCTGGAAGGTCGGAGTCCAGACTGGGGGTAATTCTGTAATCTTGTGCTCCATCCTTCCCCTGCCCACTCCTAACTCCTTGAAAGCATCTTGCTTGGGATCCCTGGGTGGCGCAGCGGTTTGGCGCCTGCCTTTGGCCCAGGGCGCTATCCTGGAGACCCCTGATCAAATCCCACGTCGGGCTCCCGGTGCATGGAGCCTGCTTCTCCCTCTGCCTGTGTCTCTGCCTCTCTCTCTCTCTCTCTGTATGACTATCATAAATAAATAAAAATTTAAAAAAAAGAAAAAAAAAAAAGAAAGCATCTTGCTTATAGGAAGCTCTCAGGATGACTGGTCTCTACATACGTGTCCGCAGGGAAGGACTAAAATGAGCAGCTTTTTGTGTGTGTGGTCAAGCTTTGTTTTGTTTTTGCTAGTTTGTTTTCTGTACCCTGAACACTTCAGGGGTCAAAGAAGGGTCCCCTCCTTATGTCTTCAGCTGTCCCCAGTCACACCTCACTTTGTTTGATGCTTCTCCTTTCCTTCCTGCAGAGTCGGGAGCTGCTGTCTGCGAATTCTTTTTGAAAGCTGCCTGTGGCAAAGGTGAGAAACCCCTGGCTCCTCAAAATTCCCCCTGAGGTGCTTTCTGCCACCCTGGCCCCTAGCAGACTTCAGGCTGTCAGGTCTCTGGCTTGCATTACTTTCTGCAGATTAACAGTATCCCTAGATGAAATTACTGTGCTTTGGACAGACTAGGAACATGATGGGGTATTCTTCCTGAAATCTGAATCCCAGGACAGAGCCTCGCTCTGAGTCTGCCTCCTCACCTCACCTCACTTTGCCTGTGGCCCAAAGACAGAAGGCCCAAGCACTGAGGTGTTCGGAAACTTTTTCAAGATCTTGGAATTAGTGAGTGGCTGAGCCAGTGTCTGAACCCAAGCCTTTCTGATTCTATAGTCTACCCAAGCTCCCTGTCCTCTGTACCCTGTCATCAAAAACCCCTACAGTAGTCTGTCCTGTGGAGCCATGTTCATACCAACCAGACTCCAACAGAGGCTGCTGGAACCAGACTATCCACTAATTGATAAGGAGACAGATTGCTGGGTGAGACCTTACATGCCCTGTATAGGTCTGGGCATTTTTCTTCCTGTAGGCAAATTTATTTGGAAACTAGATTTTAATCAGAAGCTTGAGTAGGGAGCACAAAATTGGAGCAAAGGGATGGTTTTATTGGATGATTTTGGCAAGTTTGGTTTATAACTCTAGCCTTTCCCAGGGAAACAATAGACCTGCTGGGTAGATCAACCAGGTTGCCCTGGGGCTCTCTGGTTGGAATATCATCTCCCACTGGGCTTCTGGTCTATTTCCTACATTTGTGCTTATTAATTCTGCCCTTCTGACCCGCCGCCTTCTGTCAGATAGCTGTCCTTATCACAGGGCACTGTGGCTGTCTTCTGTGTTGACTAGTAGCCACTGGCCATATGTGGCTAGTTAATACATGTGGCCAGTGACCGCCATATTGGATGGCAGAGATACAGAACACCAGTGCAAAGTTCTGTAAGAAGGGGCTGGTCTAGGGTCTTTCCCAGTTACAACCTCATTCTGGTTGGGTCTTCCCCAGTAGTCCCACCAGGCCATGAGTTAGAAACATGAGTTTCCAGGAGTATGGCTGTGTCCCATCTGGTGGCCAATTGCTCGGGACCTGCTACAGAAGGCAGACCTGGGGATCCCTGGGCGGCGCAGCGGTTTAGCACCTGCCTTTGGCCCAGGGCGCGATCCTGGAGACCCTGGATCGGGTCCCACGTCGGGCTCCCGGTGCATGGAGCCTGCTTCTCCCTCTGCCTGTGTCTCTGCCTCTCTCTCTCTCTCTCTCTCTCTGTGACTATCATAAATAAATAAAAATAAAAAAAAAAGAAGGCAGACCTCCCTCAGTTTGTGTATGATGCATTTCTCTTTCTTAATTCTTGAATGCTAAGTGAGCCCTTATAACTAGAGGTAGAACCCACTTGGAGTCAAAGCTTCTGCTGGTGATCCTCTTTACCTTCTGTTTTGGGGGGCTGTGTTTCCCAAACCCTAGTTTTTCCTTTACTGCCCCTACAATTTTTGCCACGTCTGTGTATCACTAGAACTATAATTAAGAAAGAAGCTCATTTTCCCACTACCTTTAGGCTTGTTAAGGTTCCATTTTAGAGTAATATTGGTGAAATCATGATTTTTTGTTTTTGTTGGGTTTTCCCAAAACACGCTGAAATAAAATAAGCACTAAAACCTAAGATGTGTGCTTATGTACTGCCTGAAATTACGTTGACTTCTGCCAGAGGCAGCCACAACCTTCCAGGACATGTTGCTCTCAGGTACTCGAGGGATGTGTGGGACGAAGGCACCACCCTCCTCACAGCCCCACTGTCTTCCTTGGCAGGGGGCATGTGTCCATTCCGCCACATCAGCGGTGAGAAGACTGTTGTGTGCAAACACTGGCTGCGGGGGCTGTGCAAGAAGGGGGACCAGTGTGAGTTCCTACACGAGTACGACATGACCAAGATGCCCGAGTGCTACTTCTACTCCAAGTTTGGTAAGCAGACGCCTGGCCTCAGGAGCCCCGGGGAGGCCTCTGCCAGCCCTGAGACCCAGAGGGGACAAGCAGCTGGCTGGGCGCCTGCACTTTCTACCATCTCCCAGCTGTCCGGCTTCAGAATCTTAGGCTGTGCCCACCAACCTCATCTGGCCCTCTAGTTTCAAGTACTTGGGCAAGTTTGGGAGACGACTGAGGGTTACATGATGGGTGAGCAAGCCAGGCAGCTGGCTGGAGGCCTTGTTTCTGCTCACACTGGCCTTTTCCCCTAAATCAGCTGCTGCTTCCAACATGGTGACTCCTTACCCCGCTCCAGGCATGTGTTAGTTCCTCCTCTCTGGGAATGTGGTCCCAGGTAGTAGTTTGTAAACAGGGGCTGTTTTCTGGTGGCCAAGAGCACCACTCCTCACCTTGAGATTGCCTTGATCCCTGTGTAGAGAACATGTGTTCTTCGCCATCCTAAGTGGACTGCATGGAGAAAAAGGGGCGGGCCAGGGCTCGGCAGGGCTGTTACACTCCCTGATGGAACTAGAATACCCTGGCTCTGTGCTGTGGGTGAGGCTGCCTAGCAAGGAGCCCTGTTGGTTAGGATGAGGGTGGGCTCTAGCCTCAGGATGTCCAGCCCTGTGCAGGGACCCAGCGGGAGACTGGAAGCCTGCTGTACTCTTTGTGGTGGGTAGGGGGGTGGGGTAGTGCTGGGTGCACTATACACTTTCAGAGCTGTCATCAGGAGATGTTGATTAGTCCAGCAGCCCAACAGGTGTGGCCTGATGGTTTATTAATGATAGTTGTGCTTTCTTTGTAGAGGTAGCTTAAGCTGTGAAGTCAAAGTGCAGATGGTCAGAAATAGGACCCAGGCTTCCCGGTCCTGCCCCACCCATACCAGCACTGGAACCAGCACTAGAAGAGGGCGTCCCCTTTTCATGGATGCCGTCTCCCATCTGGAACCAAAGGCGGGAGCCAGCCCTCCTGGACAGACTCTTAAGGGCTCCTCTCAGCCTGGCCCAGGTTCCTTCATTCCTGCTGGGCCTGGCAGCCCCCCAATGCCTCTGGTGCCCCTGCCTGCTCTTTCCCTACAGAGCCTGTCCTAGTGCACATGTACTGTCTGCAGCTTCTATCATCCGGGACACAAGTGAGGGTCCTCCTTTGGCACTGGAGGGTCCGTAGTAAACAGGACAGGCCCAGTCCTCGTCCCTTGGTGCTTTTGTTCTAGAGGCCCAGGGAAAGAGGCAGCTGACACCAGTGAAACAAAGATGAAAATGACATGTAGGAAGTGCTCTGAAGGAAATAGACAGGGATGGGACCATGTCTGGAGGACCATATTGTCCTTAGGCTGAATGGTCAGGGAAGGCCTCTCCGGTGAGACGGAGCTAGGATCTGAAGGCTAAGAAGGGGCCGCTCATGGTGACCAGCTGGGGTGCCAATGTGGCTGGGGGAGGAGCAGCCTGGGGGAGGGGTGTGCTACACCTCACAGGGACTTGTGTGTCTGAGAAGGAGTTTACATTTTCTCTGAAAAGCAGTGACCAGATTGGCCTTTCATGTGTAACGTGGATCAGGGAGGGCAAGCATGTGGCACAGCCGCCCATCTGGATGGTTCCTGAAGTTGGGTGAAAGATGCTGCTGGCCAGCTGGACCAGTTGCTCCTGAGAGGAGCTGTCATCACAAAGGCTTTATCACACTCTTGCCATAGGGATCCAGCCTCAAGTTCCCAGGTCCTCCCTGCTTTTGTTCTGAAAGATAGAACCCTCAGACCTTTGTCCCATCCCAGCTAGTAGATGTGAAGAGCTGATCAGAGTAGACCAGTCATTTCCTGACTCAGTGGGTGCTTTTGTATATTTGGGCACCCCACAGTGCCCAGGATACCCCCTTTGCAGAAGTGGTGGAGCCATGAGTTATTTGATGACTGCGCACCCCATGCCCGGCTCTGTGTCGTTGACATTCAAGGCAGCATGGACATGTGTGAGGGATGCACCATGTACAAGTCATGTACATGGTCCATGTATAGGTCAGGAGTCTGAGGCTCTGAGAGGAGCCTCACCAGGACTCACCAGGCCAGGAGACACCAGAACTACCTGGCCCTCTGCCACACAGCAAGCCTAGCCTTGAGAAAAGCAGAGGTGGGTCTGAGTCCAGCTCTCCCAGAACTTCCCCAGATGGGTTCATGTCTGGCTTTCCCTGCAGGGGAGTGCAGCAACAAGGAGTGCCCCTTCCTGCACATCGACCCCGAGTCCAAGATCAAGGACTGCCCTTGGTATGACCGTGGCTTCTGCAAGCATGGTAGGTATCAGAGTGACTGGGCTCCCAGCAAAAGGCTGGTCCTGTCTTCCTCTGCCCACATGACCTCTCCCTGTCCTACCTGTTCCAGCAAAACCTGGTGTTATGCACCTGGGGCCAGTGAGGCTTTTCTACACCCTAAGCTCACCTTAGCCTCCCAAAGCTCCCGTGTGGACTGCATCCTCACCTATATTTTGCATAAGGAAACTCGCGCTTAGGAGGTCGCATGCCCTGCCTGCTAATGAATGGATCCGAGGCAGAGCCAGCATCTAAAGCCCTGCTCTTGCCCTCTGCACCTGGGCAATGGTGTGGCCAGGGCTCTGTTACACAGGGGCATGAAGCCATCCCCTGAAGCAGGGGGTCCGAGCGTCCCGGATGTTTGGCTCCACAGGTCCCCTGTGCAGGCACCGACATACTCGGAGAGTCATCTGTGTGAATTACCTCGTGGGATTCTGCCCGGAGGGGCCCTCGTGTAAATTCATGCAGTGAGTAGCCAGGCCCTGTTGCCCTCCAGACCTTTCCTGGGTCCACCTGGGCTTTGCTGACTGGGTGGTATCACCACGGGGCCCGGGGCAAGGGCCAGTGCTGCTCCCTGAACTCAGAGGTGGCTCTGTCCAGTCTGGCACTTAAGCTTTCCTGGGTTGCAGATCTGACGAAAGCTGGCCTCCGTGCCCCAGAAAAGCTCACATCTTGCATGTCACTTAGGGACCTCTGGTTAAGAACCTGTGCCTAAAAGGAAGCCAACTTCATTATGGGGGCCTCCCCTGTGGAGGCATCAAGTTTGAGATTCCACGTATGCTAGTTCATGTAATTCTTCATAAGCTTGTGTGAGAGAGAACCTCCCCATCTCACCCAGAAGACTGAGACTCAGAGCTCAGCCATTGGCCAGGGTCACATGGTGGTAGGAGTGGCACCTGGTCAAAGGCAGGCCTGTGGCCTCTGAAGTTGGGTTCTCATTGCCCAGCAGGGCTCAGAGCTCCTCTCCTAGGTCTTAGTCCATGTCTGTCACTTTGGGTGGTCATGGAGTTGGACTTCTCCCTGGGGTGGCACCGGGACTGCAGAATACTGTCGTCCTCCTACCTCCGGGCCACTTCCATCCACCCCACTGACACCTGCACAGAAGCACAGTATCCTGGTCACTGCCACACAGTGGACAGGGGGCAGGTGCTGAGGACATGGTCCAGCTCCCTAGGTGAGAGCCCAGGAGCCTGCAGGTGGCCGGGCGGTTCCCCAGGGAGTGTGTCTTGTTGGAGGTGGTCTGGCCACCTGAGTTAGACCCTCAGGGAGGGGCATGTGTTGGGAGGAACTCCCACTTCCGAAGCCCTTGGAAAGTAGCTCTTGCTGCAGGTCCCCAGGTCCTAGCAGCCAGGTGTAAGCAGAGCTGGGTCTGAGTCCAGGCGAATCCATTCTTTTTGCCCCTTTTCTCCAAAGCTCCAGGGGCTGAGCTCAGAGCCAGCAGCTACCCCATATTCAGGCGTGTTGCTCTATGCTTGGGCACAGGCTGCCTGTGAGTTCCCAGGGCCAGGATTTAAGAACACAGCCTGGCGGGGCCCCTCTCTCATCCCCTCTTCTCCTCCCCTTGTTCTCATACCCTCTGGCTGCGGGGTGACCAGCCCTCGATTTGAACTGCCAATGGGAACCACCGAGCAGCCCCCACTGCCACAGCAGACGCAACCTGCAACAAAGGTACCGTGCCCCGGCCCCTCCCCAGCAGTGGCTGTCCCAGTATGCAGGCGGCTACAGACCCAACTGGCGATGTGGGAGAGGGTGGAGGGGACAGGAGGGGAATCACCCTGAGTTCCAGCAGATTTGGGAGCAGAGCAGTTGGTCTCTCCCTCTAGAGGTGGAGGGCTGCCTGCTAGAGCTGAATGCCCACTTGGCTTCTCTTCCCTCTGCGTGGCAAGTGGTTCAGTGGCACCCCCTCGGGAGCCAGAGTGGAGGGCAGCATGAGCACCAGGGGTCAGCTGCTCTTGCTCCCTTTATAAATAAGGAAACAGTCCTGAGGCCACAGCTGGGCAGGAGCAGCCCTGGAGCAGAACTGAAGCTGACCGGCTCTCCTGCCTGTGCTGTTGGTGCCCCATGTGGAGGGTCCTGGCAGGAAGGGAGGGCTGGGAACAGGGCTGAAAGACCAGCTGGCTCCACCTCCCTAGACAAAAGGGTCCCACAACCCAGCAGTAGGCTAATTCTCTCAAGCATGACAGCGAGAGATGCCACAGACAAGTGGGAATCTGTAGCAGTGCACACCCCTCCCCCACCCAAACCAGGGGCACCCTGAATTTGTTTATGGGAGTGGAGGGTTGGGGGCCCAGAAGAAAGGGTGGCCAGGTGTGTTAGGCAGGGTCTCAACAGGCCAAGTAAACCCACCTACTGATCTTAAATCCTTACCTCTTACATGTTGGACTCTGAGCCCATTGCCAAAGCCCCGTCCGTCCTTCAGGGCTACGGGCTAAGGTAGGAGGGCCTGTGGTGGCCAGACATCTGGCACTGACCCCCACCCTCAGGAGGCTGTGGGATAACTCAGATAGGACTCATCACAAAGCGGGGAGTTCCTGGGTGCAGGTATGACCATGACAACCTGGGGGTCTCTAGCTTGGTGCCCCTGTATTTATTTACCGGAGGCCAGAGCCAGGAGCCCTCGTGGTTGAGAGGTGGCCTAGCTGTCCAGCCCCGACACCAGGAGCCCCCACCCCCCTGGCTCACAGGACTCCCTAGCAGAAGGCTCTCTCAGCCCCTAGACCGCAGGTCAGCATGTCAGCCTCCAACTGTTTTTCTGTGACTGTTGCTCGCCGTGTAGGCTGCTAAACATCTGGCTGAACCAAGCGTTCATCCTGACCTGAAGCTAGAACCTCAGAAACAAAAGTAAGGCCTGCTCATGCCCTTGCCCTGCTGCCCCAGAGACCTCCTCGTCTCTTTGGTGTTTTGTTTTCTACTTTTATTTTTCGTTTTTGTGTGTCTGCATGGTGTTTTTCGGGCAGCGGCTCCTGCCATCATCACCAGATATTTGTTTTCCACCTGCTCTCCTGAGCGGGGCCATTGCAGAAGCCCTTCTTCCTGCTGGTCATGCGGGATCAGTCCCGCACTCTTTTTTCCTGTCCCCATTGGTAGTCTGCGTGCACGTGTTTTCCACAGTAAAACCGTGTTGTGTAACTCTTTCCAGCAAAGTAACAATCCGCCATTACAAAGGTCGTCCTCCTTGATCCAGTTAACGAGTCAGAACTCTTCTCCCAATCAGCAGAGAGCCCCGCAGGTCATCGGGGTCATGCAGAGTCAAAACAGCAGCGCGGGCAACCGGGGACCGCGGCCGCTGGAGCAGGTCACCTGTTATAAGGTGAGTCCCGGGCTGGGGGGCTGGTATGGCCTTCACAGCCAGGATTCATTCCCTCGATCTTCAGGTAGTTAATTTTGAAAGATGAAAACATCTTTGTCTCTGTTGACCGTCAGAGTCAAAGTGGGCTACTCTGGTAGGCTAGAGACCATCCTGCTTCCTTCCATCCATGACACGCCAAGGCCAAGTGAACCATCACACATGCTGTTGAATGAAAGGATGGAGCTTGTGGGAAAAGGAGGGAAATCTTTCAGGGGCTAGTGATAAGGTATAAGCATAAAGCCAGGAGAAGGGAGTAAGCTCTGAAGTCTCAGGATGGCCTCATATCCTGCAAGAGCATACCCAAGGGAAAGGCACAAAGCTTTAAGCCCATGTAAGAAGAAAACAAAGAATTCACCCCACCCCTAGCACATCCACACACACACTCCTTTATCTCAGGGTAAGGTAAGCTCTTTAAAAACCTACTAGAAAACTTGTCTCATTCTTGGCTTTGGATGGAAATTGGGGAGATAAGTGCCTTGAGAGTTTACAGTCACCAGGGGACCCTTGTATTCAACCCTCAGTGAAGGAGGGCTGGAAAGCAATAAACTGGGTTTTCCAATCTGAAACAGACCCAGATGTGGGCTCCTGGTGCCTGGCTCTACAAGGAATTTATTCTCAAGCCGACCACATATAATTCCTACAGCCAGAGTGTTGAATGTGTTTGTAATTAAAAATCACAAAATCTAGAAGGAAACCGCCGCCACCGAGGGAAATCCGCAGAAACAACTGATAACTAGATCACAAAACCCCTCAGATTTGGGGATTATTAGACAAAATACAAAGTTAGTACATGCTTTTTGTAAAACCACTGAGATGACATAGAAATGTCTTGGGTACAGAGTGTTATCCCCATTCCCACCTTTCCTAAAACAGCCACTTGATTCCGTGGGCTTTGTTGTCATGATTTTTGGTTTTGGTGCTCCTTCATACCCCCAGGGGACCCCACATGGAGAACTGTGTGCCAAGCTTTTAGTCACACAAGCACTAGGAAAGTACATTTTAATATAAATAGGGCCCTGGTATGTATAACATTCTGTAGTCTTTTTTTTTTTTCCTTCTTGATAATATGTTGTGGATCATTCTATGTAAACCTAATCTGTTTCAGTGGGTGCATAACAGAATTGCAATTTACTTTACCAGTTCTCTGTTGGTAGCAATTTAATTTTTGTTGCTAAAAGCATTATTGAATCTGACACTTAGACATCTGTGAGCTCTTGCCTGAGAGCAGCAGCATCCGTGCCTCCCAAGTAGAAGGTCCGAGCCAGGAAGCGTATGCTTAGCTTAAATTGTTCCTAGAACTTTCCCTCAGGAAAAGCTGAGCCACTTCCTGCAGCCATCACACTCAGCCCCTGCTCTGTGCCAGCCCCACTGAAACGAAAGGTGCTAGCGCTCTTTCCCAGGAGGGGTTTTGTGTTCTGCGAGGAGGAGACGGCAGGTGCCCCAAACTGCTAAAGTTAAAAGCGCACTTGGATTCAGGGAAGGCTGAGCCTGAGCCCTACCGGGTGGGGAACGTACAGAAAGGAGGGTATGCCTCCGACCAGTCCCCTCTCAAGTAAGAGAAACCGTATGTGTTCTGAGGCAGTGTAGCTGGCATCTTCACCTCCTGCCCCCTGCACTCTTCAGCAAGGCCTCCAAAGCAAGCTCTCCTGAATCCTAAACTTAGGTGAAGTCAGAACCTAACAACCCCCTTGTCACCACGGCAGCCTCCTAGTTGACATTAAAGGCACCTTGTGGGAATCCCAGGCTCTCCAGGATCAGCTGTGGAGGCCAAAGGCCATGCCAGGTGCTCTGAGCAGGGGCCCGGTTAGTCCTTCCCTCTGCTTATCAATCCAAGGGCCAGCTAGCAGCTGCACAGGCCACTCATCCGCACAGTCACACCTACACATCAGACAGACGGGAGAACATAGGGCCCTTGGGGTCCAGAAATAGAGCAGGCAAGAGATGGGGCCATGACTGGGTAGACCCCGGCATTCCAGGCTGAGGAAGCCAGGACTGGGAGGGCCCTGAGTGGGTGTCCCCACCTGTCCTCCTGACCCCCTGCTTAGTGCTCGAGGCTGCTGTTCAACCTTTTAACCAGCTTCTGTTTTTTGAGTAGT
Organism: Nyctereutes procyonoides; assembly: GCF_905146905.1. Lineage (NCBI taxonomy): Eukaryota > Metazoa > Chordata > Mammalia > Carnivora > Canidae > Nyctereutes > Nyctereutes procyonoides. The sequence continues at coordinate 68,028,029 of NW_026575126.1, forward strand.
ATGAATGAACAAAGAGAAACCAAGGAAGGGCCTGGGGAATCAGAGCTGGGATGAGGCTGAGTCAGTGCTAGATTTCTGAAGTGATGCTCTGGGGCTGTTCACCCACATCTAACCATTGTCCCATGTCTCTGATCCTATAACCAAAACCTGTCCCCTGGGGTAGCTTAGGAAAACATGGAAGAGCCAGGAGGGAAAACTGTGGGTGCAGCCCACCCTTTGTGTCCACGGCAATGGTCCCCAAGGTGGGGGGAGGAGCCTGGTGGCTTCTCTGGAGTTGTTGCCTCCTGTCTCCAGAACAGTGCCTCAGAAAGGTAAGTGGCTGGCCAGCCATACAGAGGGGCGTGTACCACAGGATTCTTGTCGTCCTGCCACCTGCCACAAGAGACCTTCTGTGGACAGGCCCATGTGGATGTTGGCCCAGCCTGCAGGAGCTCCCTCCTGTGTGCTCTCAGATCATCCTTGGGCTCTGTAGCCTCTTCCATCTGCTGAGCTGCTGGAGTTTCTGGGCCACTGTACCTTTGGAGCTCCTTTTTCTTTGTGTTTGAAAGTCTGTACCACTGAGAATTACAGAGTCCCATCCTTAACCTGGTATTTGGTGGGTGCTACCTTACTTGAAAACTGTATTTGAAAACGGTGGGTGTTTTTGTTTTTGTTTTTTGTTTTTGTCTCCTCCCTCCCTTCCTGCTGTTCCCAGTGTGGTGAGAAAGGACACTACGCCAACAGATGCACCAAAGGGCACTTGGCCTTTCTCAGTGGACAGTGACAGCAGTTGGAGCCAGCTCAGAGCAGCCCAGAGGGCCCCCCCTGTTGGGAACCAGTCTGGGCCCTCCTTGGGAGCATGCGTTGAACTGTTTCACACCAGTGTTGGTGCAACTCTGGCTGGGGCTGGCAGGCAGGCACGCTGGGGTTATTCTGAGGGGCTACGTCTGTCAGCTTCCCTATCATTTTGCTGTAATCTTTTAAAAGGGATAAGTGCTCTACTTTGGTCCTTCCAAGACGGCATCATGTTTGTCTAGCATCCACACCTCCTGTCCGGATCTCTCAGCACACAGCCCTCTGGGGAGGGGAGGAGGTTGTGGCCAGGGGCTTGTGCTAAGCAGTCTGTATGGAAGGCAGCCTCTCCCCTCAAGGCCTCGTCATTAAACACCACTTCTTGGTGACCCCAGGGCTGATGGATCATTTACAGCTTCGGCCAGGTCATGCCTGCTTCCTCCGTGTCCTGCTGAGTTCAGAAGCTGTGCCTATCGATGTGATTTGAACAAGGCAGCCCTTTGGGCAAACTTAAGTGCACTTGTTGCCTCAAGCCAGTCCTGCTCCCAGGTGGCAGTGGTTGAGAGGAATAGCACACTGCTCTCCAGTGTGAGCGTCTTTTTCCTCTGGGCTGATTGCCTTGGAGCGCCTACTTGACAATGGTATCTCTCAAGGTATATGTTCAGCTGGAGCTGCCAACCACCCATTGAATAGGGGATGCAGTCCATGTGTGCACCTACCTCCTGCCCCGCCAAGTGTCTGTACAGTCACTCACCCTTGGCCTCCGGAGACCACCCTGCCCCTGAACCTGGAAATGTGAAACCATCACCTGCAACCTGCTGGGCAAGTGGGCCTCTCCAAGTCCCATTACAAGAACACTTTTTATGAGGTTGATTAAAGCATGTTTTTTAAGCTGCGTCTCATTACTTCAGGGACTCTGTCAAGGAGAGGACTCCTGCTGTTTGCCACACTATGTGCCTGGCACGAAGCTTTCATATTGGTGCTTGCTTGTCCCCTCTTGACAGGTGACTATCTCAGAGGGAAGGGATGCTGCCAGGGAAGGGGGGGGGCCTCTGTACAGGCAGCTAGTAAAGTCTGGAAGCTTGGCCTTTGTTTGGAACAGCCACATGGCAGGTCTCCTCACTTCATCTGAGATGTTGGATAATACCTTATTCAAGTTTGGATCTCCTAGGAGATAATTAGCCACAGTACCTCACCCCGTATACTCCATGCAGCGTACGTGCTTACTGCATACCCCTCAAGAAACCAGTTCTGGCCTTCATGTCGCTTTACTAGAAGACCTCTGATGAAGGGTTAAGGATGAGGGTGCCTGTCACCCAGGGCAGTTGTGAGCTCCTGTCAGGACCTGTGTTTTCCCTTGCTCCCCTGAATCCTCCCTTGGAACTTCCTACAGGTGAAGCTTTCTTTCCAGGAGGGCCCACACTACTGCTGCCTGCATATGCAGAAAAAGGGGAAGGGAAGGCATTCATAAGCACTCAGGGTATCAGTTTTGATGTGAAAGCATCAGCTGACAAAAACTCACAAGTACTTAGAATACTCAAGGTGCAAAGAGCAGGGAAACACCTCCAGGCACTTAAGAGGTATAACTAGATGGCACCCCACCTCCAGTGAACTGGGACAGGGTTCTGAAGCTGTGTGGGCAGCCACTGGTTCAAAGCCCTAGGCCATCAACAAGAATCACCCTTTGGAAACTAGCACCATCTCACTGCTGATGTAGAAGGAACTCCAAGAGGGCAGGGAAATGGCTATACCAGGGAAGCAGTTGAGTACCAGTCAACTTTTATTGGATATTAATTGTGAATTAAGCAATGGAAGGATTCAAGGATGCCAGGCAAAAGTCATGGTCAGGAATGCCAAATGTGCTTCCACACTGGGCCCTCTTCAGTGGTACTTGCGTAGCCGTTCATGTTCTGAAGTTAGAAAGGCAATATGTTAAGTTTCTTAAAAGGTGTAGTGAGAGTATAAGAAAAGAGGGCAGCCGCGGCCCAGGGCAGGGGGTGGAGGAGGCAAGGGGCCTGGCAGGCTAAAAATCACATAAGGCCATCGTGAGAACTCCTTTCAGGAGATAACCCAGAACTGGCCTGCCAGCACCTCAGCAGAATCAGTAGATGTGGAGGTATAAAGGCGTCTCAGGAGCTACTCTGCCGCCTAGCCAGCCTCTTCCTTCCCAGAAAGAACATGCACTCAAAGTCCCCAAGAGGCTGGCCTTCAGACTGGTGGGAGCTGGACATGGTCAGAAACAGTCTGGGAAAAGCCAATGGCCGTGGATGCTGTGCCACCATCTCCCACCACACAAGTTCCTCTCTGGCCTGAGACCCAGGACAAGCTACCCTTTTGCAGAGCAACACAAAGACCAGATTGTACTCTCTTTGCATTGGCTGCTGGAAAGATGAAGCCAAAATTTTCCACCAACCCTCAGCAGAGCCTGCAGTACCTTACAGAATGCTTCCTAACCATCACCTTTATCCTGGCTTCACGTTATATTTTGTTTTCTCTTTGCGACAATTTTCTCGCTTAAAATACCATCCTGTATACTATATTCTGACAAGTCCCTCCCAATTTTTAGCCATCAGTAAAATGATGGACATATAAACGTGACAGTGAACCAGTACCACCCTGCTATGAGAAACCCCAGATGGCAGGTGACCGGAGAGATACTCACTGAGCTCCTTGTAAGAACGACAGTAGTTGAAAAGCACATAAGCAGCCAGCACCATAGAAATCCCAGCAATGCCCCCTTTCTTCACATTGATATACTTGTTGTAATACCGGTAGTAACCTACAAACAGGAGAGAAGACTTTGCTGTGAATGCTTCACACAGTGCAAAGTCTGGCTTAAATTCAGGGGCCCAGTCCTGCTCTGGCTCTTGAAGCAGCTCATCCTAAATTCACTGGCTGATGAAGAAAAGCACAAATGCCCCATGGGTCTTGCCGTGGGAGCCCAGGACAAGCCCCAGCTAGGCCCACCTTGATTCTGCCCCCATGCTTTGGCCTTCACTTTAACAGAACTAGCTCAGCCTGTTAAGACTTTGATCCTACCTCACGCTCCCCTCCAGCTCTAGGGATCCCTTTACCCTAATTCTGACCAAAAACCCAACCCCAACTAAAGGCCCACTTAGCTATGGCCAGCTGGGTCTGCCTGTGAGGGAAGAAGGCTTTGTGCAATCATCTCTTTGCTGGGTACCCCAACAGTGAGGAAATAATTTCTGCCCTATTTGGGCCTTGGCTTGGTTGACAAAAATGAAATGATTCTAGAAGGCTCTAGTTTACAACAGTGAGGGAAGCTGTGAAGGAACAATATAGGGAGCTGTGGGCATGAACAGGCCACTTTCATCTATGCAGAGCAGTCAGGGACTATTGTCACTAAGAAACATGTCAGAGTATTCTAATCCTAGCTAAGGAAAGGCCCAGCGCAGAAGGAAAACATGGCACACAAGACAGTTACAGTGTAGCCAGAACTGGAAAAAAAACAGAAGGGAGGGAGGCCATAGAGGAGGCCGGAGACTACACAGGCCCCCGTGCGTTGCTGTGGGTCTCTGATTCCTGGGAGGAGAACAGAAGTGCTACGGGACTGATGTGATTGTGCACAGTCCTGAAGGAGAGATCATCTCTAACGTCCATCCTGGAAGTTTTGCCTGGCAGGGGGATGAGCATTATATCACAGACCGACATTCGCTATACTTCAAACGCACTTTCTCCTTTAAAAAGTCTTACGAGGGACGCCTAGGTGGCTCAGCGGTTGAGTGTCTGCCCAGGGTGTGATCCTGGAATCCCGGGATCAAATCCCCACATTGGGCTCCCTGCATGGAGCCTGCTTCTCTCTCTGCCTATGTCTCTGCCTCTCTCTCTGTCTCTCTCATGAAAAAATAAATAAAATCTTAAAAAAAAAAAGTCTTATGATGTAAAAATGCTCATAGATGTTTAAGACAAAGGCAATGGTACCCATTTCAAGCAACAGAAAACATGGTCTTGGCTGAACTATCTTAAAGCCAGCCTTTGGTAGGACCAATCACCCATCAAACACGGAGATTCAGGGGCTAACAATCTGTCCCTGTCTTTCTCTACATAATTTATTGGTCTGAGATGAAGCCTTTACTGCTCAAATTTAATTCAGAGCAAAGAGAGACCTGAATACCCAAGCATTTGCTTTGGTTGACACAAGCCTGTAGACTCTGACCTCTTTGAAATGCTCCAGCAATGCCCTTAGGGGTGAAATCCCGCATCAGTATCCAGCCTGGCAGCTCTGCTAGTTTCACCTCCATGAGCTTCTTTTCCTTCACTGGTACTGAAAAGGAAGAACAGAAAACACGCTGAAAAACCTCCAGTAAGACAAATAGCATCCTTTTGTGTCACTTACTTCAACCGTTCAATAAAGTCACCACAAAAAGGCTGCAGACAAGTAATATTATGAATAAATATATCACACCAAATTTATTTTTTCAAGCCAGAGTGAATAGAAAGCAACAGCTTTATGAACGAACAAGATCTGAGTAACAGCTTACTGGAAGTAATTGTAAAAACTGAACCTAACGGCCGTGTGGAATTAAGTATCAAGCGGAGGACAGAATAATTATTGCAAAACTACTATTTACTTGTATTAGCAGGTAGCTGATGCCTTTATTTTATCAGTGGAGAAGACTGACTCAGAGAAGTTGGGCAACTTGGCCAAGGTCACACAGCATGCGGGCAGGAGGCAGGGCTCAACCTGAGGTCTGGCTCCCATGCTCCTGAAGAGAATCTGAGGTCTACTTCAAGTATCCTACCTGGACCGCAAATGTTAAATGACTTAATATAAACCACTCCAAATGATCCAATGGGCCGCAGCTAATCTTCCAATGAGAGTCTGGGGACAGGGATGCCTGGGTGGCTCAGTGGTTGAGTGTTTGTCTTCGGCTCAGGGCATGATCTCGGAGTTCTGGGAATAAGTCCCACATCGGGCTCCCTGTGAGGAGCCTGCTTCTCCCTGTCTAGGTCTCTGCCTTCTGTGTCTTTCATGAAAAATGAAATAATCTTTAAAAAAAAAAAAGAGAGAGAGAGAGAGAGAGAGTTTGGGGATAGAACAAGAAGGGCTCTAGGTGAGGAGAGGTCAGGAGATCTATGGGATTCCGTTCAGTGGTGGACTCTTGAACCTGGTCCTTACAGAGCCTTAGTCTTTCTTTAACTGGATCCCCAAAATGGAGAAGAAACCTTTGAGTAAATTTGGTCTGGCTCCTTCTGTGGTTGGTAATCTTTATGAAGGGACAGTGGTCTTTGGCTCCTTGCCCTGAAGAGAATACCTGCTCAGCAGCTCTTTAAAGTTGATCTCTATGAGGAGGATGAGAAAGGAGACAATTCTCTCCTTATGAGCATCTGAACATTCACAGTTCTACCCTGCTCTGGTCCTCCCCAGTCCCCTTCCTATTTTACTCTTAAGCCAAGATGATTACAATATAGCCTCAACTGGGAGCCCTTCTTGACTCAATGGCAGCTTCTAATCTGCTACAGGTCATTTGGAGAACCAGACACTTGGCCCAGCTGGACACTATCAAGTGTCTGTCAAATGGAGGCTTAATACATAGCCTGAGTGTTATGGTTTAGACTGCTTGTCCCAAACAAACTGGTCCAAACCTTCCATCTAAACTCATCCAAAAAAAAAAAAAAAAACACTCATCCAACAAATATGGAGCACTTACTTTATGTCAAGCAGCATGCTAGCACTGTGGATACGGCACTGGCTACAGACGAAAGCCTGGCTCTTAGAAACCGACATCCTATCACCAGACAATGATCTCATGCACTCATCTCACCAGGCTCCGTACTGCCGCCAGACCCCTTTCTGTTGCTTCACCTGAGGGCCTTCATGTGTGCTGCGCTCTTGGATCATCACACAGCCAGTTCAACTTAAATGTTATTCCCTAAAAGGCCTCCTTCCCTGCCCACCTTATCTCAAGGACTAGCACTACCTTCCCATATAACCTCTGAGCTCCAATTTGTCTGTAAAATGGCTTATTCCAAGAACTGAATGAGAATCTATATAAAACCATTTCAAACCTTACTCAGAACTGTAAATTGTTAATATTATTATTGTTGAAATGTCAGTAAGGTCTGTGTGAAACAAGACAGAGGCAAAGAAAGAAATGGCATACAAACCAAACTTTAGAACATTTTAAGCATACAAGACTTCAGGGATGAATCACACCCTTTAGTTCTTTTACAAACAGGAAACTGTGATGTGATTAGTTTGGTAATATTTTTGAACATGAAACAGTCTCAAATGAATTTTGGGATATGTGCCAAATCTCTGTCAGAGAGTTTAGGGTCAGTGGTAGTAACACCAAACAATAAAGTCATTTGAGAAAGACCTGTACTTTTCTCTGTCACCCCATCCATTCTGTTCCTAGAAAAGTTTAACAAGTACACATTTTTCATGCCAGTTTTGTCTTCACTTGGCTCAGGAGCCCTCCCTCCAAGAATGACTGTACCACATCTCTTCTTGAATAAGAATGTAGTCAACACCTCTGCTACACCTCTGCTACAGTCCCAAAGCCTTCTTGCATGCAGTGAGGAGTGTGAACACATCATTCTAAAACCAACTGGCTTTAAATATGGCCACATGGGGGGCAGCGAGTGACGAATATATAGATGGAACTAGAATGGCAGACGTTGCTAACTGTTGACACTGAGTCATGAGTACTAAGTGTTCATTACACTATTGTTTCCTTTGTCTTTGAAATCTTTGAATAATAAAGTTTAAAAGTGCTTTTAATCATAGGATTGTGTTGGGGGAGATGTGCAAAAGAAACACAGTATCTTAAGTCAAAGTATTTTTCACTGGTAAAAGGTAACTGAAAACAAAACAAAATTGGGTCACTTCTGAGCCCACAAACTACGAATACATACTCTGCATCCTCATGACCACATTCAGAGGCTGGCACAGTGCCCTGGCACATCACAGGAGAAAACAGCCAACAATTTAAAATTTATTTTTCCATATATTTATACACATAAAGAGGGTTTCCTTTTTTTTTTAAGATTTTATTTATTTATTCATGAGAGACACATAGAAAGGCATAGACACAGGCAGAGGAAGAAGCAGGCTCCATGCAGGGAGCCCAACGTGGGATTTGATCCCGGGTCTCCAGGATTGCGCCCTGGGCCAAAGGCAGGCACCAAACCGCTGTGCCACCCAGGGACACCCCCCCCCCCTTTTTTTTAACCATTCTCAGCTCACAGGCCAAAAACAGACCACAGGAAATCTAGCCCACCAGCCACAGTTTGCTTTCCCAATCTCATCTGCTGCTAACTCATATTCCCATCACTTTATTTGCTAGTGAACTAGTGGCTTTATGCTTTGGCAACAGACACCATCTAAAAGATGGTCAGTACTTAAGAGACTTCAACACAACTCCATCACCTAGAGTCATACTAAATAAATGGGCCAGATGTGACATGACCCTGCTCAGGGGTTACGGGGTGGAAGCTGGAATGACCAGCACTCAACAGAGGGCCAGGCAGTCTTTCCAGTACCTTATATGTACCCAGTTGTTTAATGCTTAGTCCACAGTACTCATCACTTCACTCTACTTAAAAGATGCCAAGTCTCAGTGCCTCCTTTTCACATGTCCTCTTTAAACAACATAACTGCCGCTGATAATCTCAAGCCTGATTTTACAGATGGGAAAAGCAGCATCATTCTCATCTTTTCTGATCCCCTCTTCATGTCTCCAGGCTGATATTAAGAATATAGAAGTTGGGTAAAACCACGTAGGTTAATCAAAACTCTGCCTCAAGCAGGCCACACTCCATCTCTGATTGTTATTTTCATCTTTATTTTTTTAAGATGTTGGCTTTTTTTTTTTAATTTTTTATTTTTTTATGATAGTCACAGAGAGAGAGGCAGAGACATAGGCAGAGGGAGAAGCAGGCTCCATGCACCGGGAGCCCGACGTGGGATTCGATCCCGGGTCTCCAGGATCGTGCCCTGGGCCAAAGGCAGGCGCCAAACCGCTGCGCCACCCAGGGATCCCCTATTTTCATCTTTAAAATGAGATCAATGTTCCAGACAGGGACTTACTGACAAGGCTACTGTGAGAGGATCTAGGGCTAAAATATGGTTTCCGTACTAAAACAAAAACAAAGCCCAAAAACAACAAAAAAATCAGTGTGCACAGTCTGGTAAGTGTAGACTTATACACGCATGCCACTGAAAAGCCTGCAGATCATAATGCCATCCTTGTGATTAAAGCTCAGTTTGCCATGAGGCCCCAGACTCCTCTTTAGCAGCCCAGCTCAGCCCTCTCACTAGTTGTGACCTTGAGTAAGTCGCTCCACCTCCCTAAGCCTATTCAAAGCGTATTCAACATACGTGCGTCCAACCTTCCTTGGTATCAGGCACAGTCCTAGGCATTCGCTCCTCCTGGAGCTTAATTTGAGCTTCAGCTTTGGGAAGAAGGGAAGAAGCTGCGCGCAGGGTTCAAACACAAAGCGCCTAGGTGGCGGCGGGGTCAATATTGTTCAGCGAAGAGGAAGGGTGGCTGGAGGTGGTGCATTCCCAAGCTCGCAGACGCGTCCCTGGGCTGCCCTGACCCTCCCCGCTGCAGCCGAGAGACGCAGGGCCTTGGGCAGGCGGACGGCGTGGCTGAGCGAGCAGAGAAGCGTCGGACGGTGCAGGACCCTGGGCAAAGGGCTAGGTGCGCCTCCGGTGAGGCCGCAGGGAGAGCGAAGGGAAGGCGGCTCCGCAGCCCCCACTCCCTCCCTCCCAGCGCAGCCGTGAGCCCGGAACCTCGCATCACGGCTGCTGCCCTCAACCTTGCAACCTTAACCAGGTCCATGTACTCACCGGGCGAAGCCATCTTGGAGTCCTGGGTGTCCGCTCTGCCGGACCGCGCAAGGACTGCTGGGTAGGGAGCAACGCGCCGCTGGGCGGCGGCGCTGGAAGCAGAGGTTCATGGGAAGCGGGTCGCGACCAGTACGAGTCTAGAACTGCAAGCGCACCATAGGATGAAGGGCGAAGTCCCGGGAGGGCAAAGCCTCGGGATTCTGCAGTAGGGAGAGGAGGATGGGGGTGGGGGAATAGGAGAATGGGGGGGCGGGATGGTGATGGTAGAGTTCAGCCTGGCCTTCCCATCCTAGGAGGGAAGAGGCTGTCAGGGACCCAAAAATGGGAAATGAGAAAAGAGCATCCTGGCTTTCTTCCTTTGTCTCCTTACAATTGTTCTGGGAGGGGATCCCTGGGTGGCGCAGCGGTTTGGCGCCTGCCTTTGGCCCAGGGTGCGATCCCGGGTCTCCAGGATCGAGTCCCGCATCGGGCTCCCGGTGCATGGAGCCTGCTTCTCCCTCTGCCTGTGTCTCTGCCTCTCTCTCTCTCTCTGACTATAATAAATAGATAAAAAAAATTGTTCTGGGAACTTACAGAGCCATAGGATATGTATCCCTGGACTGGGCTCTGAAGATGAAAAAAAAAAAAAAAGCAAGACGCTAGGGGTATACAGCTCTAACTACCCTTATTTCCTCCACTTTTCCAAGCACAGTGATGCTTCACCACCATTTTGATTTTTTCTGAAAAGGCCACGATAACCATTCCTAGTTAAGAAATTCTGACTTGGGCAAGATACTTTGATTCCCTGAACTTCACTTCCTTCTCTAAAGTAGGGATGCAATGGCCGCAGGCGCCAGCAGACAGCCTCAGGGGAGCTGCCTGCCTCAAGGAACTTTAGGATTCCACTATTTTCTTCCCTATTCAAGAAGGAGCCTAAGTATGAAATAAACAAATAAATAAGGATTTATGGTTATGTGAAAAACCAGGAGTGCAAACAAAGCCTGGAGTCAGAATGCACAGATTTCCCCAAGACCCATGATTTCCAAGTCCTCGCCATTCATCCTCAGAAGAAAACAGGGACAAGGAAGGGGTGAACCCCAGGATCTTGCTGTCTTTAGTGCAATGCATAAACCCCCTGGGCAAGAGGCTCAGTCCCAGAGGGTTGTAATCTACTCCCTTCATAGATCCATCAAGAAAACACATTCCTCAATGGAGCAGAGATCCATTTTCTTAACATTTGTCTCCTCATAGAAGTTTAATTCATTTGAAATACCTTTTCTTTCCTTTCTATTCTTAGAACAAAGACAAAAGTCCAGTGCTTTTCAAGGTGGCTTTGGACACCATGCTCATGTGTTGCTGGAAAATTTCTTCTCAAGTCCTGATAAGTTCAACAAGTTGTCACCAGCAATGCATGGGAGTGTGGAAGTAGGAGGTATCATACCCATTAACACACTATTTATTTATTTATTTATTTATTTATTTATTTATTTATTTAAGAGGCGAGAGAAGGGAGGGGCAGAGGGAAAGGGAGAGACTCTTAAGCATGCCTAGTGTGGAGCTCAATCTCACAACCCTGAGATCATGACCTGACCTGAAATCAAGAGTCAGACACTTAACCAACTGAGCCACCCAGGTGCCCCTCATTAAGACTTGTTTTAAAGGGATTTGCATTTCTGGAGTGACATTGGGATCTGGTTTGCAGAGGGGATGGGGCAGTTCTCTATTAGACAAAAAGCTGTGACCATTCCAGGTTTGGCAACCTTGAACGATCTTTCTTCTCACCACAGAAATAATAGGGGTGCTTCTTGCCAGGAAAAACTGCCCCATAACAGGGAGCTCCTTACAAGTTAACAAAGGCCATTGTGATCATTGTCTCATCCTAGGTGGTGCTGGGGGTGGGAGGCAGGGAGGGATCATTACCTTCACTTATCAAACAAGATTCCTTGTGATACTTTTTTTATTGCCAAGTACACTGTGGTAGTTAATACCCATCAGTGGTCAGCTTACTTTTCTGCCTCTTCCACTATAAATTGAGCTCCTTAAAATAAAGCTCTGTTTCTGAACTCAAAGTCTGGCTGTCTCATTCAAGATGTTCAATTGGTGTTTGTTAAATTGTTGTACGAGGAACAGAACAATAAATGAAAGAATCACAGAGATAGCAATTGAAGAAGTCCCTATTTTCAGTATGTCAGAAATGCAAGGAGCACCTCATCATGGCATCTTAGCACACCAAAGGGGAATAAGGCCCCAAGTGCATTTCTAGTATAATAAGGAAAAGGTCTAAAATATATATAAATATAAATATAAATATATATATATGTATCATAGAGTGAGGGAGAAGCAAAGTTCTAGTGGCAAGGAAGCATTAAGGGTTAGTGCAGAGAGGACACACCTGATACACAGGTGGTGAGGTGAGAGGAGTTGAAAAGTGAAAAAATAAAAAGAAAAAAGAAAAGTGAAAAAATCCTGGAGGATCTGATTTATATGCAATTAAAGGGAAATAGTACAGAAGGATGGTGACAAGGGAGAGAGCAGATTAAAAGAACATAAGAAAACAAATAAGTTAATTTTAATTTTATTTATTTTTTATTTTTATTTTCTTTAAGTAGGCTCCATGCTCACTGTGGAACAGGGCTTGAACCTATGACCCTGAGATCAAGAGCCAGATACAACGGACTGAGCCACCCAGGTGCCCTTCTTTTAAAAAGTACAAAGATTAGAAATGAAATTTATACCACAGATCATGAAAACAAAATGAGAGATGAGGGAACGTAAAAATAAATTGTAAAAGGTGGTTGGAAAATTTTTAAATGGGAATCAACGAAAATATAGCACATTTGAAGAGAATTCAAGAGACAGTGTTGTAGACAAATAATATTGAAAACAACTGAAAAGCAAGGAAAATGGTACAAAATATCAAATTGTTATTTTTTATTTTAAAGATTTTATTTATTTGACAGAACACAAGCAGGGAGAGCAGCAGGCAGTGAGAGAGGGAGAAGCAGGCTCCCAGCTGAGCAGGGAGCCCAATGTGGGGCTTGATCATGTCCTGGGATCATGATCTGAGCCAAAGGCAGACACTCAATCAGCTGAACCACCCAGCTGCTCCTAAATTATCAAATTATTAAATGATGAAGAGATCAATGAAAGGTAATGGGAATGAAGATGTGAATGTGTGTAAAAATAGAGAAATACACAATCTTAGATTGCAAAATAATAATAAACAGGACTGTCTTTGTTTGAGTGGTTCTAACAAATACCATAGACTGGATTGCTTAAACAGAAACTTATTTCTCATAGTTCTGGAGACCGAAAGTTCAAGATCAAGGTGCCTGCAGATTTGACTCTTGGTGAGGGCTCTTTTCCTAGTTTGCAGATGGCTGCCTTCTCATTGTATCCTCACATGGCAGAGAGCCTCTTTCTTGTGTCTTTTACAAAGGTGCTAATTCCATCATGAGGACTCCACCCTCATGACTTAATTACCTCCCAAAGACCCCTCCTCCCAATGCCATCGCATTGAGGAGTAGGGGTTCAACATGTGAATTTTTTTTTAAGACTTTATTTATTCATGAAAGACACACAGAGAAAGAGGCAGAGACACAGGCAGAGGGAGAAGCAGGCTCTATGCAGGGAGCATGACGTGGGACTGGATCCTGGGTCTCCAGCATCATACCCCAGGCTGAAGGTGATGCCAAACTACTGGGCCATCGGGGCTGCCCAACATGTGAATTTTTTAAAGATATATTTATTTCTAGAAAGAAAGAGAGCATGGGGTGAGAAGGGGGTCAAGGGAGAGGGAAAGAGAGCCTGAAGCAAACTCTGTGCTGAGTGCTGATTGTGGAGCCCCACACGGGGCTGGATTTCACAACCCTAAGATCATGACCTGAATCAAAACAAAGAGTTGGTGCTTAGCTGACTGAGCCACCCAGGTGCCCATATTTTTTTTAAGATGTATTTGTTTATTTGAATATGTTTTTAAAGATTTTATTTATTTACTCATGAGAGAGAGAGAGAGAGAGAGAGAGAGAGAGAGACAGGCAGAGGGAGAAGTAGGCTCCACACAGGGAGCTGGATGTGGGACCCGATCCCGGGACTCCAGGATCACACTCTGAGCCGAAGGCGGGCACTAAACCGCTGAGCCACCCAGAGATCCCTATTTGTTTATTTGATTTTTTTTATTATTATTATTCACGAGAGACACAGAGAGAGAGAGAGAGAGGCAGAGAGAGGCAGAGACACAGGCAGAGGGAGAAGCAGGCTCCACGCAGGGAGCCCCACATGGGACTTGATCCCAGGTCCCCAGGATTACGCCCTGGGCTGAAGGTGGCGCTAAACCGCTGAGCCACCCGGGCTGCCCCCCTATTTGTTTTTGAGAGAGAGAGAGCATGTATCAGAGTGTGGGGGAAGGGGCAGAGGGAGAGAATCTTCAAGCAGACTGCCCCCTGCGTTAAGAGCCCAATGATGTGCTTGATCTCATGACCCTGAGATCATGACCTGAGCTGAAACCAAGAGTGGGGTGTTCAACAACTGAGCTACCCAGGCACCCCTCAACAAAGGAATTTTTAGAAGATACAAACATGGGGATGCCTGGGTGGTTCAGCAGTTGAGCATCTGACTTTGGTTCAGGTCATGATCCTGGGGTCCTGGGATCGAGTCCTGCATTGGGCTCCCTGAAGGGATCCTGCTTCTCCCTCTGCCTATGTCTCTGCCTCTCTCTGTGTGTCTCTCATGAATCAATAAATAAAATCTTAAAAAAAAAAAAAGAAGACACAAACATGTAGTCCATAACAGGAACCTAAAGAAGAGATGTAAATAGAATTAAATGATAATTCTCCAGAAGAATCTGTCCCTGTTACTCTCAGCACATGGGCAGAGGGTACTCATGTGAGCTGTTTGCCAGCCCCAGCATGTTGGTGATTGGAATAGACAGGCTGCGTTGGGTGGGGGGAATGACTGGATCTAAGGGACCTGGTGAAGTGATTTCATTTTATACTGGAATGTGATTGTCATGTTCCCACAAGGGCTCTGACAATTTCCAGGGTAGGAATTACTGAAAAAGAGTTTCAAAAATATCAAAGAGTATACTTTCTCAGGGAATTAGTACTGAGAAATCTATTGGGATGTTTTCCAGATGTGACGTTTGTGTTAATGAAACCCTGCATGTGAGTCAGAGTTGGGGTTGGGTACTGTAAACTTTAATTCCTTACTGCGGAAGCAAGAATTATGTAATAATTCAGAGAATTAAGATACTGGCATAATATCTTCGATGGATCACAATGCAATATTTAAAGTAGTGACTGAGGGGCGCCCGGGTGGCTCAGTTGGTTGGGCATCTGCCTTGGTTCAGGTCACCGTCCCAGGGTCCTGGGATTGAGCCCCACACTGGGCTCCCTGCTTGGCAGAGGTCTGCTTCTCCCCCTCCTTCTGCCCACCCTCCTCCTTCTGCTGGTACTTTCTCTCTCACACATACTCTCTCAAATAAGTGAATAAAATCTTTAAAAAAATAAAAATAAGATAGTGATTGAAAGGATTAGGCAAAAATGGAAGCTATATTACTTAAGTAAAATTGATTCTGAAATGGTATGTATGTATGTATGTATGTATTTATTTATTTATTTATTTATTTATTTATTTATTTATAAAGTAGGTTCTACACCCAACATGGGGCTTGAACTCACAGCCTGAGATCAAGAGTCACATGCTCTACTGACTGAACCAGCCAGGTGACTCAATATGGTATTTATGATTTCTAAATAATTATTTAAAGACAAAATGCTTACAAGTGGATAATATCAGAGGGGAATGTTAAAATATCCTTATTAAATGATGGCCTTTGGTGTTTTGTTCGTATAAAATTTTCCTTTAGTAAGGTTGTATTTTTAGTATCCCCTACAGTTCTGTATAAACTATGGGCTCCCCACCAAGCTGATAATGTATGGCTCTGACCCCAACCTGCATATCACAGGTTTGAGAACTGAACTAGAGTAAATAATTACCCAGGTGCCAGACTGACCTATCTGATGCACATGCAGGACACATCCAAATAACACTGCAAAACACCATTCATGATAAAATCCAACACCCAGGGCAGCCTGGGTGGCTCAGCGGTTTAGTGCTGCCTTGGGCCCAGGGTGTGATCCTGGAGACCCGGGATCGAGTCCCATGTCGGGCTCCCTGCATGGAGCCTGCTCCTCCCTCTGCCTGTGTCTCCGCCTTTCTCTCTCTGTCTCTCTCTCTCTGTGTGTCTCATGAGTAAATAAATAAAATCTTTAAAAATAAAATAAAATAGGGATCCCTGGGTGGCGCAGCGGTTTGGCGCCTGCCTTTGGCCCAGGGCGCGATCCTGGAGACCCGGGATCGAATCCCACGTCAGGCTCCCGGTGCATGGAGCCTGCTTCTCCCTCTGCCTGTATCTCTGCCTCTCTCTCTCTCTCTCTCTCTCTCTCTCTCTCTCTCTGTGTGTGTGTGACTATCAAAAATAAATAAAAATTAAAAAATAAAATAAAATAAAATCCAACACCCATTCATGATAAAAACTCTCAGCAAACTAGGAACAGAGTGGAACTTTCTCAACTTGATAAAGACTATATATTAAAAACCTCCAGCCAACATCATACTCAATGAAGAGAAACTAGAACCTTCCCCACTAAGATCGGGAACAAGGCAAGGATGTCCCCTCTCACCACCCCTTTTCAGCATGGCACCAGAAGTCCTTGCTTATGGTATAAGGCAAGGTATACAAATTTGGAAGAAAGATGTAAAACTGTCATTATTTGCAGACAGCATGATTGTCTATGTAGAAAATTGGAAAGAATCAACAGAACTCCTAGAACTAGTAAATGATTAACAGCAAGGTTGCCGATACAAGATTGACATACAAAATCAACTACTTTCCTATATACCAAGAATGAACAAATAGAACTTGAAATTAAAGATACAATACCAGGGAAGCCTGGGTGGCTCAGTGGTTGAGTGCCTGCCTTTGGCTCAGGGCGTGATCCTGGGGTCCCAGGATCGAGTCCCACATTGGGCTCCCTGCATGCAGCCTGCTTCTCTCTTTGCCTGTGTCTCTGCCTCTCTCTCTCTCTCATGAATAAATAAATAAAATAAAATAAATAAAAAATAAAAACAATGCCATTTACATCAGCACCAAAAACTATGAAATACCTAGGTATGCAACTAGAAAATTTGTACAAGATCTATATGAGGAAAAATATAAAACTTGGATGAACAAAATCCAAGAACTGAATAAATGGAGAGGTATTTCATGATCATGGAGAGGAAGAAAATATTGTCAAGATGTCAGTTCTTCCCAACTTGATCTATAGATTCAATCCCAATCAAATCTCAGCAAGTTATTTTGTAGATATGGAAAAACTGATTCTACAGGATGACTAGGAAGGAAATTAGGTAACACAGTCATGCCCCTTGATGCTTATCCAAAGGACATGAAAACTTATATCCACACAAAAACCTGCATATGAATGTTTATAGCAGCTTTATTCAGAATTGCCCAAACTTGGAAGCAACCAAGATGTCCTTAAAGTAGGTGAATAGATAGTTCAAATAGTCCATGCAGACAATGGAATAGTATTGACCACTAAAAAGAAATGAGCTTTCAAGCCATAAAAAGACATGGAGGAACCTTAAATGCATGTTACTAAGTGAAAGAAGCCAATGTGGAAAGGCTTCCTACTCTGATTCCAACCATATGACATTCTGAGAAAGGCAACACTATGGAAACAGTCAAAGGACAGTGGTTGTCAGAGATGGAGGCAGGGAGAGATGAAAACGAAGAGCACAGATGGTTTTAAGGACATTGAAAAACTCTGAATGATATAATAATGGATGCCAGAGGCGCTTGGGTGGCTCAGTAGGTTAAGTGTCTGCTTTTGACTCAGGTCATGATCCCAGAGTCCTGGGATTGACTCTGGAGTTCCAGCTCCCCGCTCAGTGGGGAGCC
The DNA here is from genome assembly GCF_905146905.1 of Nyctereutes procyonoides. Taxonomy (NCBI): domain Eukaryota; kingdom Metazoa; phylum Chordata; class Mammalia; order Carnivora; family Canidae; genus Nyctereutes; species Nyctereutes procyonoides. The sequence continues at coordinate 68,045,560 of NW_026575126.1, forward strand.
TGCTTCTCCCTCTCTCTGTACCCCTCCCCCCAGCTGGTGCTCTCCCTCTCTCTCTCAAATAAATAAATAAATAAATAAATAAATAAATAAATAAATTTTAAAAAATAATGGATATATGCCATTATACATTTGTCCAAACCTACAGAATATACACCAAGGGTTAGTTCTATGGTAAGCTATGGACTTTAGATAACTATGATGTGTCAATGTAGGCTTATCCTTGGCAAAAAAAATTATCATTCCAGTGAGTGATTTTGATAATGAGGAAGGCTATAGAGGTATGGAGACAAGTGGTATATGGGAAGTCTCTGCACCTCTTTCTAAATTTTGTTGTAAATCCAAAACTGCTCTAAAAAATGATTTTAAAAAATTCACCAAGTACCAACCACAGGTTACTGGTGGTATTTTTCCAGAAAGAACTTGAGCTGCAAGGTAGTAGCCCTGGTTTTCTTACCGAGTTACCTGCCTGGGTTTTGTAGGGAAGCTCTGTTTTCTGTTTTTTTTCTTCCTCTAGTTCTGGAATGTTTCTTTATTCAACTTCATCTCCTTTAATTATCTTTGCTCATTTTCCTCCCATTCTTTATTATCCAGAATAATGTTTCTTTAAAGATTTTTTCTTTTTTGATTTCCATTAATATTCTGACAATATTGTAAGAACTTTTTGCCTGTTAATAGAGGTATATTGAACAACTAACTGCTGGCTCCCATGTCCAATTGTTATCTTTTTTTTATGGATAGGAAATTTCCTAATATCCTGCGCATTCCACCCCTTTAATACCTGAGACTCTTCTGAGCTATACTCTGAAGTCCTCATGATTCTTAGTCCACATTGGGTCAAAAAGGCTGCCTCTCTGCACTTGTCAAAACTATCTCTAGAAATTCTTGGGACCTAGTTTCTCATTCTCTGGTCTAGTCTTGCTCTGCAGAGCATGACCTTCATTTACTTCAGTCTGTTATCTATAATATTAGATGACTTTTTCTGATATGGAACAATATAATTTACTTAATATAAAAATGATTGCATGAAACAAAACACATTCCCAAAAGCTATAAAAACAAAGAATATGGTTGTCAATCCTGAATGGCTTTTGAGCTGTTTTTTGTTCATTTCATCTCAAACACAGGGTATTCCCCAGTGGTTTAGAGGTTGCCATTGGGACTCTTTCCTCTCCTGAAATTGGGACTGTCCCTTACCTGCAGGGCTTCACACAGAGGCACTGACACACCCAATTTCTCATCTCTATAGTGGCGACTCTCACTCCCAGGACTCAGGAAATCAGGACTCAACAGCTCCCCAGTGGCTCCAGATGGATGGCCACAGTGGACCAGAGCTGCAGGTGTTAGCAGGGCTGCTGGGCAGCCTGGAACTGAGGGCTGGATTCCAGAGACACAAGTGCGGGGCACAGCAGCCCCAGCCCTGGGCAGAGATGGGGAACATGGTGTCAGAGGGGCCAGTGGGTCTGGGAAATGCAAGACCTGAGTCTGTGCCTGTGAAAAGGACTACAGGCTAGGATAGGTTGGATTCCTCAGCAGAGTTAGCTTTAAACGGCCTCTGGAAGGAAGGGACCAGCAGAAGGCCCAGAGCTGGAGACCCCTCTCTCTGAGCCTGGACCCTCTCTGGCCTGCCACCTGGGCTTTTATAGTTGCTTTTCATAAATCTGGCCAGTCAGCGGTTGAGGCTCTGGGAGCATCACAAAGGGACCTTTTGGGGCACCTGGGTGGCTCAGCGGTTGAATGTCTGCCTTTGGCTCAGGTTGAGATCCTGAGATCCCAGGTCCTGGAATCCAGCCTCACATTGGGCCTGCTTCTTTCTCCCTCAGCCTACGTCTCTGCCTCTTCTCATGAATAATAAATAAAATCTTTTTTTTATTAATAAAAAAAAATGCCTCCTGTGCCGTATGCTTTCCGGGGAGGTCAGGGCTCAAGGTCAAGCCCGGAGTTAACTCAAGTGGAAGACCTTCCAGCAAGGGCTGGGGACGCATCCTCTCTCCTGGTTCCAGGACTCCCACCCAGCCGCTTTCAAGTCCCGCCCACGCGGAGCAGGTGGTTTCCATGGTGACAGTAAACAAGCCTCAGACCCAGAACGAAGCCCACGTGGGGGTGAGGCTTTTGCCTTGGTGGCTTGGGGTTCAGGACGCCCGGACCTGGGCTCTGTGCGGAGGAGCTACAGTCCTCAGGAAGGGGCAATAGCTCTCGGGAGAACCAGGAACCAGGCTCCCAGGGACGCAGATGCTGCCCACATGTGCACGTGGCCCTACCCTGCAGAGCTGGGGAGTGTGCCTGGTGAGGGTGCCAGAGCTCATGCCAAGCAAGACCTCCTGGTCACAGCGCTGTCCTAGATGGGAGCAGTGGCCTGCACAGGAAAACTCTCAACCCCCGGACGAGTAATGTGAGCAGCAGCTGAGAAGGGAAAGAGGAACATGGAAGAAATAAATGAAAGCTATTGGATGGGAACACACACATGCACAGAATCATTTATAGGCACAGATACATACAAAACTTTCCCTCTGGAGCCCAAGAAATAAATAACCCTGGGACAGGAACCCAGCCCTGAGTTTGTTCCAAGAACCATTTCTGTCCAAAAGCAGGTGAGATGGAGCAAGTCAGAGGAGTATTCCCAAGAGGCCACCATACAAGTGACCTTCTTATCCAGGCATTCTGCCCCTTGACCATAATGTGTTCTTTGGTGCTGGACACTGGGGGGGAGGAGTGTGTAGGATCCCATCTGGAGCCTGCACAAGGGATGACTCTAAGGTCTCCTAGAGTCTACACTGGAATTGGAGAGAACAGAGGGTGGAGGGGACACCCTATCTTCACTCCACCCATTATGTTTAATTCACTGGGATGGTTCCTGCTCCCACATAGTGTCCAGCCGACAGTGAATTCCAGACGATGGAGTTAATCTCTTCAAGCGAACACTTGGGGAAAATGAAGGGCCATGCCAAGTTCATCCTGGGAGTCAGAATGTGCTCTGGTTCTCCTCTCAGACCTGCTCAGAGCCTAAGCCCAAGCCAAGAGTGAAACATAAAATCAGTCTCCTTTCTCCATCCCTAGAGCTTGGATGCTGCTCTCTATGATATAAAATGGATACAGGGAACCCAAGGAGATGGAGTAAGAATGTCCCAACAGTCCCAGATGCCTCTGAGCCATGACCAGGAGGAGGACACAACAGAGAGATGAATCACTGATGGTAGTAGCTGCTTTCCGGAATATACCAGGGCTTGTGTGACCATGGCCAAGTTTTCCCCTCTGGCCTTATATTCCCAATACATAATTCTGATTCTGACATCAATCCCATCATGTAGGTTTTTCACTTGACCACCAAGCATGTCTCCGAAATCAGCTGGGGGTCCCCATTCCCAATTGAGAAAAATGGTTTCTTTCTTTCTTCTTCTTCTTCTTCTTCTTTTTCTTTAAGGTTTTATTTATTCGTGAGAGACACAGAGAAAGAGCCAGAGACATAGGCAGAGGGAGAAGCAGTCTTCCTGTGTGGAGCCTCATGTGGGACTCGATCCCAGGACCCCAGGATCACGACCCGAGCCAAAGGCAGACACCCAACCGCTGATCTACCGAGGTGCCTTGAGATAAATGGTTTCTGACCCATCAGCTATAGACAGGAGGTTCCAATGACTTCCACCCTTCCTGAACTTAGAGAAACAGTTTATTTACTAGCTCACTGGTTTACTATGAAAGGATATTACTGGGAATCCCTGGGTGGCTCAGCGGTTTAGCGCCTGCCTTCTGCCTGGGGCATGATCCTGGAGTCCCGGGATCGAGTCCCACATCAGGCTCCCTGCATGGGCCTGCTTCTTCCCCTGCCTGTGTCTCTGCCTCTCTCTGTGTGTGTCTTTCATGAAAAAATAAAACTTAAAAAAAAAAAAAAGAAAGGATATTACTCAGGAACAACCAGATAAAAGAGATGCACAGGACAAAGTATGGGGAAGGGTCAAGGAGCTCCCACGCTGTCTCTGAGCACACCACTCTCCTTGAACCTCCATGTGTTCACCAACCTAGAAGTTTTCAGAACCCCATCATTTTGGGTTTTGTTGGAGGCTTACTACACAGGCATACTTGATTAAATCCTTGGCCATTGGTGATTAAACTCAATATGAAGTTGATGAGGCAAAAATTCATTCACACTGAAAAAAATCAGAACAGTTTTTTTGGAGGGTGGGGGGGTGAAGGTGGGGATAGACAAGGAAGGGACATAAGAAAATTTTGTGGGACAAAGCCTGTTGTTCTATAACTTCATAGAGGTTTATGTTACATAAATGTTAAAATTCATCACTTAGGGCGCCTGGGTTGTTCAGTCAGCTAAGGATCTGTCTTTGGCTCAAGTCATGATCCCAGGGTCCTGGGATTGAGTCCCTTATAGGGCCCTGCTCAGCTGGAAGTCTGCTTCTCCCTCTCCCTCTGCCGCTGCCCCCACCCACCCCCACTCTTGCGTGCATGCTCTGTCTCTCTCAAATAAATAAAATCTTTAAAACAAAACAAAACACTGGACGTCTGGGTGGCTCAGTGGTTGAACATCTGCCTTTGGCTCGAGGCGTGATCCATGGTCCTTGGATCGAGTCCCACATCAGGCTCCCTGCATGGAGCCTGCTTCTCCCTCTGCCTATGTCTCTGCCTCTCTCTGTGTTTCTCATGAACAAATAAATAAAATCTTTAAAAAATAAAATAGTGCAAAACAAAACAAAAAACCTCATCACTTAGGATACATGCGTTTTGGGATGCTTGGGTTGCTCAGTGGTTGAGCACCTGCCTTTGGCTCAGGTTGTGATACCAGGGTCCTGGAATTGAGTCCCACATCAGGCTCCCTGAGAGGAGCCTGCTTCTCCCTCTGCCTATGTTTCTGCCTTTTTGTGTCTCTCGTGAATAAATAAATAAAATCTTTTTTTTAAAAAAAAAAGAATACATGCATTTCATTGTAAGCAAATTTTAACTGAAAAGAATACTGTAGATCTATTAAACTCCAGTTAGTAGGCATTCTGGATTATTTAAGGAAAAATTTGCTGGTGTCTGCAATTCTCTTTGAAATGGGTACAAACAATAATATGGGTTGACGGGCTGGGGGGTATGTGATAAAGCAAGTATGTTTAATTGTTAATGACAGGGGCTCTTGGGTGGCTCAGTAGGTTAAGCGTCTGCCTTCAGCTCTGGTCATGATCTCAGGGTCCTGGGATTGAGTCCCACATCATTCTCTGCTCCACCAGAAGCCTGCTTCTCCCTCTCCCTCTGCCTGCAGTTCCCCCTGCTTGTGCTCTCTCTCTCTCTGTCAAATAAATAAATAAGATTTTTTAAAAAGCTAAAAAATAAAAAAAAATGCTAATGACAGAATTAATGTTGTGGAGAAACAGGTGTTATCTATCAAATTAATCTAATCTCCCATTGTTTCAACATTTTCATGATTAAATGCTAGGGGAAAAATTTTATGAAGCCCTTCCTACTTTGATGTTGTGTGGAGGTCCCCATGCAAAGGTAGGGTAGTTGGATCTGTTGGGATGCCAGGTCAATGGGAATAAGCTTGTTCAAGGCAAAAACGTGATAATGAGTCATTACTCAGATTCCTTTAGGAAACCTACTCTAGTGTTTACTTCCTTCAAGATACCAGAGCGGTGGAGGGAGGCCTTACACAGCTCAGGGAGATTCAGGGAGCACAAGGAGCATGGATAGGACCCCATGAAGGACACAATGCCTCCCAAGTGTGCTGGGCAGGGTAAGTGTTAATATCATGTGGGGTGGGGATGCCCTTTGTGCAACTCCTCCATGAAGAAATCATTAATGGGGACTCACATGTTCATTAATCAGCTCCCATGGAGAAGAGAAGAAGCTGCATGAGCCTGAGCATGTGGCATTCTCTTTCTTTTTCTTTCTCCTCCTATTGCAGACCGAGAAACTCTAATCACAGTGCTCATTAGGGCTCTGATTGTTGTTGTTGTTGTTGTTGTTGTTGTTGTTGTTTTAAGATTCAGCTTACATTTTCCTCTCTGATTTGTGCCACATGCAGTGAGGACTTGTCAGATTCAGGTCCTCAAAGTCCTCCAGACCCTGCCCACGTGACCCCTCTAGACTCCCCTGGATTGGGAAGAGGTCTGCACCTTTTTCAAAAGCTGCAAAAGACTTGTTATGAGGAATAACATCTGTTTCTTCTGAGGCTCTTTTTCACTCTGGTGTTCTGCAAACAGATTTTTACTGCGGACAGCACTTTCACACCCTGGCTTCCATTTCCCTTGTCAGCCAAGTTTTCTGAGATTTCCCATAAGGCTGAGGTCATTGGCTCACATTGTCCTTCATTCTGGTGCTTCCTGTTGCCACTATTGAAGTGCTTCCTGTTGTCACTATTCTGCCAGCATTGGAATGTTGGTATTTCCTTCCAGAGCCAATGGGGCTCCGCGTGGTGTTTCTCTGATTTTTCTTTGGCTGCTTCTTCTTCTTCTTCTTCTTCTTTTTTTTTTTTTTTTTTAAGATTTTATTTATTTATTCATGGGAAACACAGAGAGAGAGAGCCAGAGACATAGGCAGAGGGAGAAGCAGGCTCCCTGCGGGGAGCGTGATGTGGGACTTGATCCAACGACCTGGGGATCACAACCTGAGCCAAAGGCAGACACTCAAACATTGAGCCACACGGGTGCGTGCCCCTTTTCTTTGGCTTCTTCAAGCGTAGAGAAAGTAGATAGGGGTGAGAGGTGGGAACCCAAGTCTATGCCTGAGACTCAGAAGAGGAGCTGTGGGCCACAGTGGTGGCCTCTGTAGAGTCAGCTTTAAACGGCTCCAGAAAGGAAGGGACCAGTAGGAGGACAGCAGCCAAAGGGCCTGGGCTGAGCTGCCAGACTGTGTCCAGTATAGGCTCTGGTGACCTAGGCTCCCCACCCTCCTCAGCTGAAGTGTGTGTGTGTGGGGGGGGCGCACAATGAGACTTGGTGTTAGTCCCATCTTCACCTGACTCCCACAGAGAAGTCATCTTTTGCCCAAATATCAAGGCTAGATAGTGGATTTGCACCTCAGAACCCTCAGGACCCCCAGCAGTTTTCCCTCTTTCTGGCCCTAACCCTTCTCCATCCCGCAGCTCCTGTTCACCTTCCCTGCCCAGAGGACAATCTGAGCAGAACTGCGCCCGCGGAACCCACCCGAGAGGCCTTTCCAACCTGCCTTGCCTGTGGCTGCACTAGCCTTCCCCTTCCTTGCTCCCTGGCAGTTTTCGCGTAGTGCCCATTAGTACACCCTGCAAAATTTCAAGACCAGGGGCGCCTGGCTGGCTCAGTCAGAGGAGCACGCGACTCTGAATCTCGGGGACAGGGATTCCAGCCCCTCCTGGGTGGAGAGAATACAAACAAACAAACAAACCCAGGAACAAACAGATTTCAAGACCAGCCAGGTGCGGAGGCAGCGTCGCTCTTGCCCCTGTGCACGTGCTCCCTTTGCAGTGGAACCCACTTCCCATCCTCAGTTTGGGTGATTTTAGCCCATAGGTAATAGTCTGCTCCCCTCTCCGACCCACATCCGGGGAAAGGGAGATGGGTAAGTGGCTGCATCTTGGGAGGGGCCACCCCACATCCTAGACTTCTGGGCGCCAGCGCGAGGATTGGGAAGGCGCAATCGATGCGCAAAGTGGGAAGAGAGCTCCCCGACAGTCATCGAGATGTGGCGATCACCGTGTTCGGGACTGTAACACTCTTCCCCAGGAGGCGGGGAGCAGCTAAGTTCTCTTCCACCCTCCCCTCCCCTGCGCCCCACGGTCCCAGCCTCCCGGGAGCAGATCCCTGCACTCGGCAGGTGGAAGCGCGCCCCCGGGCAGGCGGGGCCCCACCTTCAGCGGTCGGCTCCCCGCAGGCTCCTTCCACCGCTAGGCAAGCCCCGCCCGAACTCCCGGGGCGTGAGGGTTGAGTCTCCCAGGCGATTCTCCTGAATCCCTTCCTCTTCTGCGTTGAAATAGTTTCCTGCGTCCTTGAACCCTCTTCAAAGAGAGTTAATTAATTAACTAATTATTCCTTAGGGAGCTTGTTGACCAAAGACGGTGTCTGGGGTATAACTGAGCCTTAGACACAGCGTACCCCCAGCTTTGGGCCGCTGGTCCGGAGCAACCGGAGTGGGGGGAGACCCTGGCCTCGCACCTAGGTCTATAACTGCAACCCTCCCGGGATGGGCCTTCCTTGGTGGGATCTGAGCCCCCGCCAGTGGCGCAGGGAGCAGCAGAACTTCCCGACCCAATGCAGGGCGGGGCGGGGCGGGGCGTCCTCCCTACTTAGGACTTCTCCACTGAATTCGCCCAGGGAGCCCTCGTCTGCCACTGAGCTGTTGGTTTGAACTCAGCACGTGCCCCGTCGGGGTCGGGTCCGAGGGTCCGATCTGAGGTCGCAGCTGGGAGGGGGAGAGCCTGGGGGCGGGCAGCGCTGGTCTTCTGGGGAGGCCCTGGAACTGCCGCGTGGAGAGCCGGGCCTGAGAGCAGTGGAGACTGCCGCCCGTGGGGCTTACCAGCACGAGGGAAGGAGGAGCCGGTGGCATCTGTGTCCCCTCCTTAGTGCCCGCCACCTGGGCCGCGTTGGGGGACGCAGGCGTCGCCTGAGCCTGGAAGGCCCCAGAGAGGGGCCAGAGGTAAGCGCTGTGATGGCCACTCCCTCGGGTGGAGGGTGGAGGGCCTAGGGCCAGAGCTATGATTTTATACACACGCAAGCCAAGGTTTCAGTTAATGGACGAGTGAGGGGTTCAGCTTATTCCAGAGATGTACTCCCCAGGACAGGTCCAGCTGCAAGTGCAATCCGGTGCAGACACCATTAATACATTTTCAGAACACCATGAAGGAAATTAACCACGAGGTAAGAACTGCGTTTTTATTCAAAGCTCTGTGTTTTTCATTGTGGGAAGTCTCAGGATTGTTCCTGACAGTTACACTTCATAGCTCATAACATGGCATTGGGTGTAGTTGGCACTGAGCAGCTATGTGGGAAACTGAATAAAATGTATGTCTATAAAAGAATGGAGCCCCACAATATATACATATATCAAATCGTTATATCATGTATCTTAAACTGATTCAATGTTATATGGCAATAAAAAAGAATACATGTGCAGGAAAAAAAGAGAGAATCACTAGTTCTGTGGTACTACTTGTACAAACACCTCCACCCTAAAACAAGGTGTCCTCTTAGAGATAATCTTCATTGACATAGGAAAGGATTTGAAGTTTTCACCTCCAAGAATGACCCAGGATAACTGATCCATCTAAGTTGTGGGGGGAGCTTGTTCACTCAAAACTCTGCCTAACTGGGCAATAAAGGAAAAGCTGAGCGAGTTCTTCCCAGGGCTGCTGCATCTTAGATAAATCACTTTGGGCAATTTCCTTAGTCTCTGTCTTTCCCTTTCCTCTCCAGAAAAGTGGGATTCATAATAACAATGTCTACCACAGAGAGTATGTAAGAAGATTAATTATGTAACATACTTAGGATAGGCAAGTGGCTCATAGCAAGTATTCCACTTAAATGTTATGTTAGAATTATCTTCTTTAAGTAATTAATTTTAACATATAGCATTATATCAGTTTTAAGTGTACAACAAAATGATTTGATATATGCTATTTGCAAAATGATCGCTGTTGTGCCCAAGATCGCGAATCCGAGAAACCGCCAAGGAGCCGACACCGATGCAATCACACGAGGGTTTATTGACAAGCTCGAGCCGGGTCCAAATATACCCGACGCAGCGGAGCAGGGACTTGGACCCCGAGACTAAGAGGCTTAGCAACTTTATAGGGACCAGTGGCCAATGGGATACGCAGAAAGTTGCACAGTCATGCTGGTCCGCTGAGCCGGATTTCTGATTAGGGTGTGTCCTGGTCTCTGACTAGGGCGGGGGAGTGCCCTAAGTAATAAGCAGGTCAGCACACGGCGGGTGCAGGCCAAAATAGAGTCAATCGTGCTCTGCTTGTCCAGGGGTAGGGGATTTTGTTCAATTTCCTGGGTCCTACAATCACCACAGTACGTCTAGTTAATATCCAACACCACACACACAACCTTTTCTTGTGATGAGAACTTTTAGGATCTACTCTCTCAGCAACTTCAAATATACAATACAGTATTAGTAACAATAGTCACCCTGCTATATATCGCATTATCTTCTTTAATTCTTAAAACACCTTGACAGAGATCTTAGAATCACAATTTTACAGATAAATGAAGCTCCTCTTTCCAAGAAGCTTTTTCACTCAGTTCAATTGGGAGAACATTTACTACTAAAGTGCCTGTTGCTGTGATCATCAATCCTGTTCAATACTCTTCACCTCTGACTCACCACTGAGTCCAGTAAAGGCTCAAAAGTCTCAGAGTCCTGAGGGGAAGAGGAAGGAGCAGTGGATTCTGACCTGCAGGATATGCTGGGAGTAGGCAGATGGGGCAAATCTTGGAAGCTGGCCAGTGAAAGCAACAGGAATTCAGGGTCTGAAGATTGGGCCTACAGGCATCAGTGACTACAGGTCTGTAAGAGAGTGCTTGAGACCTTCTGTTGAGATTAATTCGGGGATGAGAGGTTGAGTTATGAGGGTTTGGAGGCGTCTAATATGGTTGGGGAGTGGAGATCAATGCAATTTGTGATGTGAGGTCACATCCAAGGTCAGTGATGGAGGTTGAATGGAGTCAGTGTTTTGTGCAACTCTCTGGGGGTCCATCATGGGCAATGTTAAGCAGTGACAGGGCATATAAGGGGTAAGAGAGGTCCCCCTTCTCTTGTTCCTACATTAGGGAGAACAAACTTCACCTCAGTGATCAGAATCTCCTTCAGTTGAGGAAAGGGTCTTACAGTAAGTGGATCATAGAGCCCTACTAACCTTCAGCTGGTTCCCATTGCCCCTCACTCTTGGCTCTATGCGGAGTATCAGCAGAACCCCCTGGAGGAATCATACCTTGCTTCTTACTTTTTTTTTTTTAAGATTTTATTTATTGGGGATCCCTGGGTGGCTCAGCGGTTTAGCGTCTGCCTTTGGCCCAGGGCACGATCCTGGAGTCCCGGGATCGGGTCCCATGTCGGGCTCCCGGTGCATGGAGCCTGCTTCTCCCTCTGCCTGTGTCTCTGCCTCTCTCTCTCTCTCTCTCTGTGTGTGACTATCATAAATAAAAAAAAAAATAAAAAAAGATTTTATTTATTTATTTGACAGAGAAAGAGAGCGAGCACAAGCAGGGGGAGCGGCAGGCAGAGGAAGAGGGAGAAACAGGCTCCCTGTTCAGGATCATGACCTGAGCCAAAGGCAGATGCTTAACTGACTGAGCCACCCAGGTGCCCCCACACCTTGCTTTTTAAAGTAAGCATGTATTAAATTCCCAGAAAACTCCTGAAAATTGATCCCAAAGTCTTCAAGACCCTTTTCATGTAAACTATGAAAAACCTATATGAAAACCATACATCAAGGTGAAATACTGGATTATTTCTCTTTAAAATCAAGAACAAGGCAAGGAGTCTGATCCTGCCACGTGGGCATAGAGGTCAAATCTGAGCTCTTGCGGGGCAAGGTTGGGCTATTTGTCTGGAGGTCCCTACTTCAACCATATTTTAGGGCAGAGGGTGTGTTTTAAATCTGAGCTATATTTAAGGTGCTTCATTTATGTCCTAATAAGCCTCCCAAAAACTTAACCCATAGGTGCTGGCACCAAGCTGCTTGGTAAATGGCAGAGCCCAGCCTCCCCAGGACACAGCCAGGGAAGGATTATGGTTTTTCTTGAATAAGAATGGGATTTTTGAGAATTCAGTGGTAGCAGTTTTTCATTGAGATTGTTGAGTAAAAAAAGAATTGTTTGTTTTAACACATTTACCCTTTTCCCTCTTTTTTTAAAATTTTTATTTATTTATGATAGTCACAGAGAGAGAGAGAGAGGCAGAGACACAGGCAGAGGGAGAAGCAGGCTCCATGCACCGGGAGCCTGACGTGGGATTCGATCCCGGGTCTCCAGGATCGCGCCCTGGGCCAAAGGCAGGCGCCAAACCACTGCGCCACCCAGGGATCCCTTTCCCTCTCCTTTTAATGTAAGATTATTAGAACGAAAGAGTAACAGCATCTCTGCCACCGATACCCCTGAATCATCTGAGGCCACAAAGGGCTGTCAAGGTGGGCGTGAAGCTGCCAACCTCAATCTGGAGCAAAGCCCCCAGTTGATCCCTTCCTGGGAGGGCATTCAGTATTAGGGGTTTCCCTGGGAGAAATAGAAATCCATACATTCTGGTTGGAGCTTTGGGAGAATCCCAAATTTCAGACATAGAGATGGTCTCCAAGTCTGTGTCTTGGAGGTGCTCTCTTAACTGTTCTGTTACCTTAATTTTTTAAAAGATTTTATTTTTAAGTATTTTTCTACACCCATTGTGGGGCTCAAACTTAACAGCCCTGAGATCAAGAGCTGCATGCTCTACCCACTGAACCAGCCTGGCACCCCTACTGTTGTTACTTTAAAATCTATTCCCATTAAAAGGATATAGACCAGGATCACTGGGTGGCTCAGTGGTGGACCATGTGCCTTTGACTCAGGGCGTGATCCCAGAGTCCCGGGATCGAGTCCCGCATTGGGCTTCCTGCATGGAGCCTGCTTCTCCCTCTACCTATGTCTCTGCCTCTCTCTGTGTGTCTCTCATGAATATATAAATAAAATCTTTTTTTAAAAAGGACATAGATCTATAGATCCTTTACATTCCATAACTCTACATCTTCAGCTTAAGACTAGTATCATGTGTTGTATTTGAAAAATAAAATATATTATTGAAATAATAAAGAGGTACCTTTCTTCTTGTTGCAACTTTTAGTGGCTCAGTTTGGCTCTTAGAAATGCTGGCAGAGTGAAGGCTGGTTCTTCTGTCGCTGCAGCAAATTCACTGCAGCATCTACAGTGGAAGCTTTGCTGTGAGTGCTCGTCTATAAACGACATGGAACCTTCTCAATGTCTTCCAGCAGGCCGGGATATGTAGAAAAAAGTAAGGCACATGCTGAAAGGCAGCATTGAACCAGATACCTCAAATCTTAAGTTGAAATCGTCCCCAACAGCACTAGTCTTGACTGGGAATTCTTTGTTCTCAACTCAAAATCCTCATTGTGTGCTGTGTCCTAAAACTCAGAAGAGGAAGGTTTCCTGTTACACCACCAGCAAGGATATGGCAAGATCAGTCTTGATGTTTCACCCAGAAAACCTTTATGATGCCCAAGTCGGGGACACCTGGCTGTCACATGGCTTCTGTGTCCAGAATCTCCCTGATGCCAGCTCTGCTCCATTCACCAGCACCATCAATGAGCAGAGCGCTGCTACCGAAATTGTATTATCTACAGTCATGCTCCACATCCCAGCCACAAAGCATTACTCTCCCTTCTCTGATCCCCTGTTCTTTAACCCAAAATATCACATCAGGTGGCAATATGTAGAGCCTGGTGTCTGCAGGTGCTCAACACCCCATATCCTAGTTTTGTTTTTGTTTGCATTCGTATCCGATGAGATTTCTACAACGCATACGTGTTAATTTTTTTAAAAGCAAAAAATAAAACTTCTAAGTGTCCCTTTTGGGAAGCGGAAATAGTCTTCCTCCACAGGCGTAACTGGGGTGCAAATTCTCGCGTTGCTCCGCGTACGGAAAGGCTCAGACTGAACACAACCCGGATCCCTGACGCCCCCACCCCTGCCCCCTGGGAGCTACGACTGGCATTTTCCACAGACGCCTCCCATACCTCGCTCCCTAAGACCCCTGGGGAGGTGGGCTTCCCAAATCCTGCCCACGAGTACCCTCCGCGCCCGGAGCTCCTCGCTGGCTTCACCCGCATTTGCATTTTGCTTTGAATAGCTCGGTTCTATTAGGGACAAAGAGCTCAGAGTCAATCCCAAGTCAAAACACGGGCGGGGTTGGGGGTGGGGTGGGGGAGACAACTGAACCCTGCACCTGACACCTGCTGAAACCGAAGTCCATCTTTTTTTTTTCCCCCCGAAGTCCTTCTAAATGACAAAAACCGTGTAGCGTGCAGGACCTCGTGGCGCAACGGTAGCGCGTCTGACTCCAGATCAGAAGGTTGCGTGTTCGAATCACGTCGGGGTCAGGGCTGTGGCTTTTCTGTTTAGCGGCCGGAATCAATTCGGTAGTAAAACGAAACAAAATAAGCGGCGGCCCGCTACCTCCCAGCCTCGGGCTTTCTCGGACTTTTTTTTTAGTCCAAGGGGACTTCTCGTGAACAACTCAGCAATGGACCGGCAGTTAAGCTGAAGGGTGAGGATGACCTGGAGGGGGTGGGGACCCCACAGAAGCCGACATGTAGGTCGTTCTGTTCTTAGCCTTATCAGGACTATGCTTCAGAGAGGACAGTAAAATAGGGCGCGAGTAGCCTTCGTTAAGGAATTCACTCTGGTGTGAAAAGTAGGGTTTGGTTTTTTGTTTGTTTTATTTTTTTTAATTGGGTCGTTAGATGGGCATGGCGCAACGTCCCTGGTTGATATTTGTGTCACCTTGAAGAAAATGTGTTGCTACCCCTCCCCCACCACCCGTAACTTTTCATGGTTTGCGCTTCCTCTCAGCCCCTGAACAGGGGCCGCCTGGGTGACGCAGGAGGTTAAGCTTCTGCCTTCACCTCAGGTCAAGATTTCAGTTCCTGGGATGGAGTAATGCGTGGGGCTCCGTGCTCAGCGTGGAGTCTGCTGGAGATTCTTTCTCTCTGCCCCTCCTGCTCCTGTTGTCTCTCTAAAATAAGTAAATAAAATCTTAAAAAAAAAAAAAAAGCCTCTGAACGTTGTGGTTAAAAAAAAAAAAAGAACTGCGATATTGATTCAAAGCTTATTATGCTGAGGATGCAGTTCTTGAACTTTCTAAGAGCAGAAATTATCCTGGCATTTACTACCTTTTAATTTAGACTTTTTTTTTTTTTTTAAAGTAGGCTTCATGCCCACTGTGGGGCTTGAACTCAGGACCCTGAGATTAAGAGTTGTGCCCCACGGACTGAGCTAACCACTCCCCCAGTTGAGGAGTCATTTAAATGCACCCCTCCAATAGGGATTTGAAACAATGGAGTTTCAGACACAAACCAGTTGCGATGACCTGAGAGCATGGAAAAACACAGACCAGCAGAAATGGAGATTGTGGTGGACTTACCAGGATTAAGCTTTCATTGCACCAGCCTTACTACCCCTTCAGTTTAAAAGTCTGTCCTTTGCCGAGCTTAAAAAGAAAGAAAGAAAGAAAAAGAAAGAAAGAAAGAAAGAAAGAAAGAAAGAAAGAAAGAAAGAAAGAAAAGAAAGAAAGGTGCAAGAATCCTCTACGGATGTATTTTTCTTTTAGAGCAAACACTCACCATGAGGCTGGATCCCAGGACCCAGAGATCAAGAGTCCTGCACTCTACCCATGGAGCCAGGCAGGGGAGCCAGCACCCCTGTAGATGTGCTTTTTAAAGATCAGGATGATTGATGAAATCCTGGAATTGACAGCATAGCACTTGTTTTGAAGCCAAACTGATGTGAACATGCAAACTTCTGTGCCAGTCCGATGTGTTATGGTGGGGCTACGGTCACAAGCACCAGATCCTTTCTGTATATTTAACATAAGGGTCCTTTCCTCACTCTCAGTTCACAGTTCAATGTTTGCTATCCAGGCATCCAGACAGTTTGGGATTCTCTGGGCTTCCGATCCTTTCATTAAGAGATGCACCAAGTTAGGTGAAAAGGTGGGTAAACAGGAGGGGAGGGTGCCTGGGGAATACTTGCCTTCCCCTTCGGGAACATCTTCCCCTCCCTGGAGGTTTTGAGGCGCTGACTGTCCTTCCCCGCAGTGCTGCTGGTCCCACATCTTCTGCAGGACTCTCAGGTCCCAGCGGCTCCAAGAACAAATTTTACTGGAAAGGATGTGAGGTGGGCGAGAGAGACTTCCTTTGTTTTTTTTGTTTTGTTTTGTTTTGTTTTTAAAAATTTATTCATGGACACACACACACAGGAAGAAGCAGGCTCCATGCAGGGACCCTGATGTGGGACTGGATCCTGGGACTCCAGGATCACACCCCAGGCTGTAGGCGGCACCAAACCACTGCACCACCGGGGCTGCCCTGCCTGAGAGACTTCCTTTGATGCAGGGGCATCCTCAGAACTAGGGGGCGCCTGGGGAAATTCTACCCACCCAGGGAAAGCTGCCATAGCAAATAGAAGGAAACTCTGGTGAAGGTCAGTTGTCTTCCAGGGAGTGTGTCTGGGAGCCCCTTGGGTTTTTGCTGGAGCTGGGGTCCTACTCGGAGCACACAAAAGTGGCCTGGGGATCCGACCTGTCATCTCTCTCTCTCTCCCTGTGTTCACATTCCTGGAAGGGACCTGCAGGACTGACTCCTCAGGTTATCTTCCCAGAGACAGCCGGTCAAGCCTGACCATCCATCCTTTTCCTAAGTTCACGTGCCTGGCCCTGACCTGCTCTAGCTGACCAGCCGGTCCCTCTGGAAAGATGAACTTGAGTGCTGCTGTGGAAGTCGGGATTCTGGGAAGGTTGCTTGGCTTCTGAAGGTTTTCTCCTCTTGATAATGACTCCGAGAGCACTTTTCCTAATTTATTTCCCAAACATTTGTATAATCCTAGTAGCATAAGGCACTCACACAAGATGTTCCAGGATATTCAAGCACTGTTCTAGGGGCTTGGGACAGACCAGAGGACAAAACAGAAGGGCCTTTCAGGGAGGTACCAGCCCCTTCATATATCTGAAGAGATTGGGACACGTGCCAGGCACAACACAAAGGGACACAAACACTGAGGAGACCATGTGGTGGGGATGGGGAGTCTTCCTTCCAGCCCTTAACACAAGAGCGCCTTGAAATGTACCTATGAGCATGACTATATGGTTTCTTTGCTCTGTTTTAAAAAGAGGACAATTGCTACCTTTTTTTCTCTTAAAGAGTAAAATATGTTGTTTATTTTTTAAGTAGGCTCCATGCCCAACGTTGGGCTTGAACTCACTACCCTGATGAGATCAGGAGTCCCATGCTCTTTTTTTGGGGGGGAGGGCATTTGCTCCACCTTATTTTTTTTTTAATTTTTATTTATTTATGATAGTCACACAGAGAGAGAGGCAGAGACATAGGCAGAGGGAGAAGCAGGCTCCATGCACCGGGAGCCCGACATGGGATTCGATCCCCGGTCTCCAGGATCGCGCCCTGGGCCAAAGGCAGGCGCCAAACCGCTGCGCCACCCAGGGATCCCCTGCTCCACCTTATTTAATCGGCCAGAAGCCTATGGAAAACAGGTTTCAGACACCCCAAGGAGCATGTGTACTCTACACACAATGTACATAGCGCTTGTTAGTGAAAGGCATTTTGGGCCTTGTAGTTTTGCAGCTGTTTCTTCAACAAAGCTGGGCTGAACACTGGTGCCGCTGGTCTTCGGTTCAGTTACACTTACATGATATCACTTATCTCTTGACACGAAGGCATGATTTCAACCACTTTTCACAAACCCACAAGGAGGCTCCCGACCCTGTTCCCCCCATCCAAGGGAAAAGGAACCTGCTCAGTGGGTTTTTGAGACTCAGAGAGGCAACAGAGACCTTGAGTGAAAACCCTGAATTTAATGTGATTTTGGGGGGAGCCCCATCCCTCCCTTTTTACCACCCACTCTTCCAGCCAGTTGTAAGTGGGGTGAGGGCTGTCCCCAGTCTCCGTCCTGGTCCTGCGGCTCTGGGTGCCATCCTGTGCTCAGTCAGCCTCCTGGGCCTATCTCTCTCTGAATCTCCTTCTTGCATATTCATAGAGTGCCTGCTTGCGCTCCTGTAGGCTCTCCTGCCGGGCCAGGAGGACTTGGCAAATGTAAGGGCTGTGGGCTGAGGGGTCACCGGGCCAGAGCTGGGGAACTTGAGGGCAGAGGCTGTGGGAAGGGACTGGGTCCCTTCAGTGATAATTTCAGGCATGAACGCTACAGCTCCCTCAAGCAGATTAGTGATGGTCAAGTCTACACAGCCAGTTCTGGCCAGGTCTCTCTGGATGACGCCCAGTGGCACATGGGGTAAAACCTCCTTGACTCTCTGAGTCAGAGTTGCCAGCTGCACATCAGGAGAAGGGCCAGGGGAGGGAGGGAAAGAAGACTGGGCTGACTGAGGGAGCAATCTGGGGTGTCTTTGTCATTTCATGTGCTCTGCTTTGTCTGCTGGAGTGAGTCGTGTCCCTGTCTGGCCTAATTCTTTGGCTACCAGCTATTGTACACAGAGAGCAAACTCCTCATTCCCCTCTCCAAGCTGGAGATGAACAGGAGGGAGCCAGCCACCTTACTTGATACACCGTGAAAGGGACAAAGGGACGAAGAGTGACCACAGCAGTTCTGAGACCCAGGAGGCATCGGACACCGTCACAGAGACTAGGGGTCTCTAGGAGTCCCATGCTCTACTGGCTAACTATCCAGGTGCCCCTAACATTTTTTTAAAAAGATTTTTTAATTTATTTATCTATTCATGATAGAGAGAGAAAGAGAGAGGCAGAGACACAAGCAGAGGGAGAAGCAGGCCCCATGCCAAGAGCCCGATGCGAACTTGATCCTGGGACTCCAGGATCGTGCCCTGGGCCAAAGACAGGCGCCAAACTGCTGAGCCACCCAGGGATTCCCCCGCCCAACATATATTTTCTTTAATTTGCCAAATATAGGAAATTTTGATGAGAAAACAAAATTGCCTGTAATCTAAATCTCAGGGAAAATCAAGGCTGTTTTGATGATGCAACTTCCTGGCATTTTGCTGTGTCGTTAAATCCTTAAATGTCTTTCTTTTGTAAAATTCTTTTTGTAAAACTGTTTCCTCAGTAATACTATATTGGCAGGTGTTACGTATGAACTTAACTTTTTAAAAATATTATTTATTTTAAGTAAGCTCTACCCATGAGGTGAGGTTTGAAGTAACAACCCTGACATGAAAGGTCCCTAACACTACCTGCTGAGTTAGCCAGGAGCCCTTAATGTGTATATATATATATATATATATATATATATATATATATATATAATTTATGATAGTCACAGAGAGAGAGAGAGAGAGAGAGAGAGAGGCAGAGACACAGGCAGAGGGAGAAGCAGGCTCCATGCATGCACTGGGAACCCGACGTGGGATTCGATCCCGGGTCACCAGGATCGCGCTCTGGGCCAAAGGCAGGCGCTAAACCGCTGCGCCACCCAGGGATCCCCTATTTTTTTTTTAATTAAAGTTTGATTTGCCAACATATAGTATAACACCCAGTGCTCATCTCATCAAGTGCCCCCTCAGTGCCCATCACCTAGTTACCCCATCCCTCCGCCCAACTCCTCTTCCACTACCCCTTGTTCGTTTCCCAGAGTTAGGAATCTCTCATGTTTTGTTACCCTCTCTAATTTTTCCCACTCATTTTCCCTCCTTTCTCCTATAATCCTTTTCACTGTTTCTTATATTCCACATATGAGTGAAACCATACAATGATTGTCCTTCTCCAATTGACTTACTTCATTAGCATTAATACCCTCCAGTTCCATCCACAGCAAAGCAAATGGTAAGTATTCATCATTTCTAATGGCTGAGTAGTATTCCATTGTATATACAGACCACATCTTCTTTATCCATTCATCTTTCGATGGACACTGAGGCTCCTTCGACAGTTTGGCTATTGTGGACATTGCTGGTATAAACAATGGGGTGCAGGTGTCCTGGCTTTTCACTGCATCTGTATCTTTGGGGTAAATCCCCAGTAGTGCAATTACTGGGTTGTAGGGTAGCTCTATTTTTAACTCCTTGAGGAACCTCCACACTGTTTTCCAGAGTAACTGTAGATCAGGAACACGACAGGGATGTCCACTATCACCACTGTTATTCAGCATAGTTCTAGAAGTCCTAGCCTCAGTAATCAGACAACAAAAAGAAATAAAAGGCATTTGAATTGGCAAAGAAGTCAAACTCTCCCTCTTTGCAGATGACATGATACTGTACATAGAAAACCCAAGAGACTCCACCCCAAGATTGCTAGAACTCATACAGCAATTCGGCAGTGTGGCAGGATACAAAATCAATGCACAGAAATCAGTGGCATTTCTATACACTAACAATGAGATTGAAGAAAGAGAAATTAAGAGTTAATCCCATTTACAAGTGCACCCCAAAGCATAAGATACCTAGGAATAAACCTAACCAAAGAGGTAAAGGATCTATACCCTAAAAACTACAGAACACTTCTGAAAGAAATTGAGGAAGACACAAAGAGATGGAAAAATAGTCCATGCTCATGGATTCTAAGAATTAATATAGTGAAACTATCTATGCTACCCAGGGCAATTTACATGTTCAATGCAATCCCTATCAAAATACTACGGACTTTCTTCAGAGAGTTGGAACAAATAATCTTAAGATTTGTATGGAATCAGAAAAGACTTTTACTTAATGTGTATTTTATTTTAAACATTTTATATATTTATTCATGAGACACAGAGAAGGAGGCAGAGACACAGGCAGAAGCAGGTTCCTTTTAGGGAGCCCAAGGTGGGACTTGATCCCAGGACTCCAGGATCACACCCTGGGCTGAAGGCAGGCATTAAACCACTGAGCCACCCAGGCTTCCTCCTAACGTGTATTTTAAAAACAGCTCTAGGGATGCCTGGGTAGCTCAGGGGTTGGGGGCCTGCCTTCAGCTCAGGCGTGATCCTGGAGTCCCGGGATCCAGTCCCACATCAGGCTCCCTGCATGGAGCCTGCTTCTCCTCTGCCTATGTCTCTACCTCTCTGTCTCTGTGTCTCTCATGAATAAATAAATAAAATCTTTAAAAAAACAGCTTTATGGAAGGAAAGAAGGAGAGGAAAAAGGAAGGAAACTCAAGAAAGAGAAAAAGAGAAAAAAGGAAGGCAGGGAGAAAGAAAGAAATTGAAAGAAAGAAATTGATTGCAAAAATTGGCTACCCCACTGGAAAGCCCAATGTACTCCTCATTTAAATGTTTGTAGAGCTGGGATCCCTGGGTGGCGCAGCGGTTTGGCGCCTGCCTTTGGCCCAGGGCGCGATCCTGGAGACCCGGGATCGAATCCCACATCGGGCTTCCAGTGCATGGAGCCTGCTTCTCCCTCTGCCTGCGTCTCTGCCTCTCTCTCTCTCTCTGTGACTATCATAAATAAATAAAAATTAAAAAAAAAAAATTTAAATGTTTGTAGAGCTGGTTTAGAGGGGATCTGCAACCAGTGTTCCCTTGTCAGGTTCTTGGCTTACATTAAACATCATTCATTCCACATTTCCAGGTATAGGATATCAATTTCATAATTTTTTCCTTTTTAAGTAATTTTTATGTCCAATGTGGGGTTTGAGCTCATGACCCTGAAATCAAGAGTCACATGTCCCACAACTGAGCCAGCCAGCCACCTCAATTTCACCTGTTTGAATTGATTTCTTTTCCAGAATATCAAAAAGATTCTTCATTAGTCCTTCTGGTATAAGAGAACTTGAAAAAAATTGAAATTTGCAGAAAACAATTAAGTCAAACTTTCTTTTTCTCCCAAGAAAAGATATTTCTGGAATAAAGTACAGAGAGGTTTGGGAAGCCTGGGTGGCTCAGAGGTTGGGCATCTGCCTTTGGCTCAGGGCTTGATGCTAGTCTTGGGATCGAGTCCTGCATCGGGTTCCCTGCGAGGAGCCTGCTTCTCCCTCTGCCTGTGTCTCTGCCTCTCTCCGTGTGTCTCTCATGAATAAATAAATAAAATAAAATCTTAAAAAAAGTACAGATTTCTCTCATTAAAACCCGAAAGACACATCTGGGCATTAGCTGGGAGTCCATTCGCTGTGGTGGATGTCATTCCTCCTCTGAGGCCAACCCAGTTACATTTTCCCTTTTTTCTTGGAGCCAAAAGCCCTGCACGCTGGAGAAACTGAGAAGGCACTGCAGCTACTTTGTCATTCCCAAGACTCAGAGAAGAACAAAAGCATCTTGAATCCAGCCCAGAAAACTATGGAACTGCTCATTGTTTCAAGGACTTCCAGATATGATCAATTGGTTTACTGGCTGAGTCTCTGAAACATCAGGCTGAGAGCAGGTTCCAAGGTGTCCTGTAGACTCTGCTTATTTCTGTTGTGCATGGGGGTGGGGATCACCTGCAGCATTTAATCCCCCCCAAGGGGGCACACAACTGGAGATACACTGCTGTCTTCTATGGGTCAGGCCATCTGACCCTCACTGCTCTACTGAAATATAGAAACTTGGTTTCTGGAACTGAGACCTGGACTAACATACAGGAACTCCACAAAGCTCCTCCATATTTTTTAGCTACATAAGGAGCTCTTGGCTCCTCTGGGATTGTCCAACAGCTAACTGACAAGAAACAAAACTGGGGGCACAGCTTTCAGGTTCTGGACCAGTCACCTGTCCATCACACTGAGACAGGACTGAGTGTGAAAACCTATTAGCATGAGCCTTGGAAGCAAAATTCAAGGGGTTGCCCGGAATCTCAGTAATCAACACCAATAATATTTTAATTGTGATAAAATACACGTAATATAAAATTTACCATTGGGACCATTTTTAGGTATATAGTAGTGGCATTAAGTACATTCACATCATGCAACCATCATAACCATCTATCCACAGGACTTTTTGCATCTTGCAAAACTGAAACTCTGCCCCCATTAAACACTAACTCTCCATTCCCCTCTTCCCAGCTCCTGGAAGCTGCCATTCTACATTCTGTCTCTATTTGACTGATCTAGGTACTACTCTAGATATGTGCCCACAAAACCTGAGAAGGCTGTAGACTTCCACTTTTGCCTGATCTGTAGGCTTAGTGCAAGCAGGAGGTGAAGGCTAAGGTAGAGTTAGTTGTAAACGGCCTGGCTGAGTGTCTCGAATGAGGGTCCCGGCACAAAGCCAACTTGGAAAAACAGGGAGACTTTCTCTCCCTTTCTTTTTGGCTCCTGGCATTCAAGAAAATCTCTGTCAAAACATTAGCTGAATACAAGCTAAAGAAACAAGAGATTTCAGAGACCACAGGACCCAGAATATAAACTTTACAAAATAGTTTAGAAAAGTCTCTAAACAATCAGTTGCAGCCTACATCAAGCAACAAAAAACCCAAAGAAGAGGAATAATCAGATTTTCAGAGTTACCACATTCTAATATTAAAAATGTTCATTTTCTTTACTTTTTTTTAATTTAAGATTTATTTTAAGAGAGAAAGAGAGAGTGAGGGTGGGGAGGCCCAGAGAGAGAGATTGAATCTCATGCAGACTTCCCACTGAGCATGGAGACCGACACAGGGTTCAATCTTATGACCCTGAGATCATGACCCTAAGATCATGACCTGAGCCGAAATCAAGAGTCAGATGTCCAACCAAATAAGCCACCCAGGCACCCCTCAAAATGTTCATTTTCAACCAAATATTGTGAAGCATGCAAAAAAAATAAGATGGCCCATTTACAGAAGTTAATAGAAATTCTTGGTAATTCCAAGTATAGAAGTTTTATTTTAGGAACGCCTGAGTTGCTCAGTTGTTGAGCACCTTCCTTCAGCCCAGGGTGTGATCATGGAGTCCTGGGATCGAGTCCCACGTCGGGCTTCCTGCATGGAGCCTGCTTCTCCCTCTGCCTGTGTCTCTGCCTCTCTCTGTGTCTCTCATGAATAAATAAATGAAATCTTTTTTTAAAAAGTTTTATTTTACTCTATAATTATAGGAATATACAGCAAGCCAGAATTTCTAACTGTTTAAATGTAATTCAAGCCTAAATAAATAAATAAATGTAATTCGAGCCTAGAGAAAAGTTGTAAGAATAGTATAGGAATTCTCATATTCTCCCCACCTACATTTACTGTTTTTTAAAACATTCTGTCACTTTTTAAAAAGAGATTTTATTTACTCATAGGCACACACACACAGGCAGAGACACAGGCAGAGGGAGAAGCAGGCTCGATGCGGGAGGCCGAGGTGGGACTCAATCCCGGGTCTCTAGGATCACACCCCAGGCTGCTGGCGGCACTAAACTGCTGCGCCACAGGGGCTGCCCTCTGTCACATTTTTTCATAGAGGTTTGTAAATCCAAACACATATATACATATAATTTGTGCTATTATTATTTTTGCAAATCATTTGAAAGTTGCAACATCAAGACCCTTAAACTCCTAAACATTTTAGCATGCATCACACTAAATTTAAGTATATATTATGCTAAAGAACAGAGGTATTCTCTTATATAACCACTGTAAAATGACCAAATCTTGCAAATTTAACATTAATACATAAGAATATCTAATATATACAACATATTTAGATTTTGCAAATTGTCCCAGTAATGTATTTTATAAATTTTTTTTCTAATTCAGCTTCCAATCTAAGATTATGCATCACATTTAATTTTTCATGTGTTTTTAATTTCCTTTGACATGGTACATTTCTCAGCCTGCCTTTGTGTTTCATGATATTGATTTTTTTTGTTTAATATTTTATTTATTTATCTGAAAGAGAGAATGAGCAGGAGCTGGGGGAGAAGCCTGATGCAGCTGATCCCATGACCCTGAGATCATGATCTGAGCCAAAATCTAGAGTCAGATACCTAACTGACTGAGCCACTCAGGTGCCCCTGGTTCCTCTGAGAATTTTAAGGGAGCTCTGCACCTGGAGCAATCTGAGCTCAAGAAAGCTCAAACACTCTCATATCAAGTGCTCTGGTTTAGGATTTCTTTTTCTTTTTTATTATTATTATTATTTTTTTTTAAAATTATTTTTAATTTTTTTTATTTATTTAT
Organism: Nyctereutes procyonoides; assembly: GCF_905146905.1. NCBI lineage: Eukaryota > Metazoa > Chordata > Mammalia > Carnivora > Canidae > Nyctereutes > Nyctereutes procyonoides. The sequence continues at coordinate 68,070,241 of NW_026575126.1, forward strand.
TTTATGATAGTCACAGAGAGAGAGAGAGGCAGAGACATAGGCGGAGGGAGAAGCAGGCTCCATGCACCGGGAGCCCGATGTGGGATTCGATCCCGTGTCTCCAGGATTGTGCCCTGGGCCAAAGGCAGGCGCCACACCGCTGCGCCACCCAGGGATCCCTTATTATTATTTTTTTTGGTTTAGGATTTCTGGCTCCCATAGGAGCCACTAGTGGGTTTATTGGAGCTAATTTTGAATTTCAAGGATGGAGGCAAACAAACTCTTTTCCAGAAAAGCATAGTGTTTGCGTGTGAAAGAAATTCCTGGGGAAAGAGACAAATGTAGCCTAATAACCCCAGCTGGAGAGGAAGAAGAAAGGGATCCCTGAGGGCTCAGAACATTCTTTCCTGTGCTCTGGGCCCTTGTTGCCTCTAAGTTTGTTTTTCAGATGCTTACTTCATTTATTCCGTTTGCATAGTACAGTCTTAGTCTAGTCAGTTGGGATCTGAAGATTCAAAATTATATCTTTTTCTTGAGCAGCAAGTGGAATAATAATGATCTTAAATAATGGATCCAAGTCTCTTGTTGTTTCTATGTAGGTTCCCTGTCCAGCATAGAGCCCAATGCAGGGCTTGAACTCATGACCCTGAGATCAAGACTCCAGCTGAGATCAAGAGTTGGATGCTTAACCAACTGGGCTACCCAGGCATCCTTGATTTGGATTGCTTGACAATGCCCACCACCAGCCCCAAAATCCAGGCTTTAACACAAAGGAGCACCAAACCACAGAACAAGAAAAGGTATTTGAGATGACTTATTTCAGAATTTTTCATTTTACAGCTCACAAAATAGTAGTAAACAACTTGAAGTGTTCCACCCATTCTAAGGTGCCATGAAGTTAAATGATGCAGCATTATTTTCTGTGTTAACCAATAAAGAAACACTGCCAAAGTTATAATACTTTATCACTTTACCCTTTTTTTTTTTTTAAGATTTTATTTATTTATTCATAGAGACACAGAGGGAGAAGCAGGCTCCATGCAGGGAGCCCGACGTGGGACCGGATCGCGGGTCTCCAGGATCACACCCCAGGCTGCAGGCGGCGCCAAACCACTGCACCACCGGGGCTGCCCTCACTTTACTTATTTCATATCACTAATAGGTTCCTTTTAGACTTACTTAGATATAATTTTTTTCTTTTTTCTTTTTTTTGGATCCCGCCCCGCACGGCCGGCGCGCGCACGCGCGGGGGTACGGGGCTTAGATATAATTTTAATCATGTATTCTTAAGTGATATAATGACTTTTGTACTCAGATAAAAAGGAAAGTAAAATGATGACAGCATTGCTAAGTTCTTCACCTTCAGAATCCCATTCTTCTGAAACATCTTTCCACTCAATGTTGTTTGCACCCATGATTTTTCATCTGGTATTATTTTTTTTTAATTTACTTATGATAGTCACAGAGAGAGAGATAGAGGCAGAGACACAGGCAGAGGGAGAAGCAGGCTCCATGCACCGGGAGCCCGACGTGGGATTCGATCCCGGGTCTCCAGGATCGCGCCCTGGGCCAAAGGCAGGCGCCAAACCGCTGCGCCACCCAGGGATCCCTGGTATTATTTTTCTTGCCACCAATAGTATTGGTAATTTGGCAACTCTTAAGTATGCTCCATTATTGTCTCTGGGATTTTCTTCTGATACCCATTCTGGCGTGCCTGTGTACTGCCACAGGTGTGATGACTATGCACTAGAGGCACCTGGCCAACAAAAATTTTAAGGTACTTCTGGATATCAGAGAAATAAAAATTACGTAAAAAACCTAATTCTAACAAATTAGAATCAGGGAAAACAGTAAAGTCTGCCTTTCATAATATTGTGACCATTCCTGGATTATTTCTGAGTAGCTGGTAAATTGTTGTGTTCCCTGCCTGATTTTCAGATTCAAGCTGAGAAGTGCTTTCACTCATTTGTAAGTCTTTATGAACAATAGTAGTATTGTATGTTATCTGACCAGCACATGACAGAAAGATGTGTTTAGTCACCCTTATTAGAATTTCACAGTTAAAAAAAAATTTAGAAAAATTAATAATTAAAAAAAGAATTTCAGTTTAGCTGGCCTTTATATTTTAGTTTATTATTTTAATTTACCAAATTTAAAAAGTAGGTTCCATATCCAGCCTAGAGCCCAATGCTGAGCTTGAACTCAGGACCCTGAGATCAAGACCTGAGCTGAGATCCAGATGTTCAACTGAGCCACCCAGATGCCCCAATGCAGGGTTTTATAAACTGTGCTAAGGAGTTTATGTCTTATTTCAGGGTATAGGGAAGTTATTGAAGGGTTCTGAGGAGAGTGACATCAACAGACTTAATTTTTAAATAGCATGTATTGAGAAGCAAGATTAGATGTGGAGAGACTATTCTGGTGACTCTGGTAATGTGGACTGGAATGACAATTGGTTTCTCCTCGATTTTTAAGAATAGAACTGGAGCTATAGACCAGGTGTTTCCACGCAGAGCAGAAGAGTATCTTTCATCCTCATCCAGTTGTTCTTTGGCTCAAAGGGAGCAGTGGACCTTCCAGGACCAATGTTCATAAACTCCGGGTGTGCACAATTTCCTGTTTCAAAGCCAATTTCTGTCCTTGCCTCTCTCACGTCTAACTTTTCCTCCTGAACTCATTCCTATATCATGTTTTTTCTTTTGTATCTCGTCAGTTAGGACAATAGCTTCTCAACCCTGCCTATGGTGTTTTTTTTTTTTTCCCCTGCCTATGGCGTTTTATCAGCCAGAATGCTTTCAATAAAATCACTAGTACTCGGTTTACAGATTTGGGGCTTTATTGTAGGATTGAGCAACACTAAGACTGTGTAACAGACATTGATAATATTTGGACCTTTTAATTTTGTTAAACGTTTTTTTTGGGAGGCAGAGCCTGAGCAGGGGGAGGGGCTGAGGGAGAGGGGGAAGCGGACTCCTGCTGAGCAGGAGCCCGATGGGGGTGCTCAGTAGCAGGACCCTGAGATCCTGACCTGAGCTGACGTCAGACGCTTAACCCGCTCCAGAAGCTTATAAACGACAATTTCTCATTTTATTCAGAAAGGAGACCTATCAGATGGGATATTATCTCCATCTAAAGGATGATACAGAAGCCCTGCGCTTTTCTCCCCTGGCTCGGGAGACGCCACCCAGGGCGCCACCGATGTCCTCGAGCCCTCTGGGAAGTGAAGTCCTTCCGCCGGGACCCCCGACCCGGCGCGGTCGCCTCCAAGTGCGCAGATGCGACTCCAGACGGAGCCTCGGGCTCGAGCCTTTTGTTTCGCCGGAGCTCCGCGGGCCCGGAAAGGGAGTCCGTCCGCCCCTCCCGTCTCTCCCAGAGCGCAGCCCCGCGGGGACCTGCCCTGTGGCCGGAGCGGAGTCCGCACTGTGTCCAGAAAGAGGTAAGCGTAAGCTGGGCCCTAGGCGCGGGTCTCCACGCCCCGCCGATCCGTGCGTGCCGCTCCACTGCCCCCCGCAGCAACCCGGGCCACGCTTTCAGGTTCCGGCCCCGGCGGGAAGAGGGCTGGGCCCTGTCTGCGCGACCCGGGCCTACTCTCCAGGGCTCTACGAACGGCTCCCTCTTCTCTCTCGCTGGGTTTGTGGGTTCAGCTCTGAGACACTAGGCATCCCGGAAGTACGCTTGCCGCTAAGCCCGCTGGGAGATGGAGTCCGGGAACTTGAAGGAGGCGTGGCCGACCGGGGGATTCTGGGAGCGGGAGTGCCGGGTGCGGGGAGCTAGAGAACCTTTCGTGGGTTTTGGCCTTCAACCTGCCCGTCTACTAAATCCCTTAATGTTCTTAACTTCTGGGACACACAAAAAAAATGTGGTCCGTGTCTTACTCATTGCCCTTCTGTGCTTTGCTTTATCAGAGTTTTGGGGCCTGCCTGTATTTGGGGCCAATACAAAGGGTTGAGTACACACACACACACTCACTTTCTCTCTCTCTCTCTTTGGGGCCAATGCATAGGGTTGACCGCACACGCGCGCCTGGAATGCGAAGATTTGGTCAGAGCCAGGGAAAAGCTTTGTTCCCGGGCAGTTTGCAAACCTGGGAGATGCAACCTTCGACTGCAAACCTATAGTACACTCTAAAGAGGAAAGATTAGGTTCAGAGTTAAATAGGCACTAACCACAAATTCCATGCCCTTTACAAGGACTAGTCGGGCTCAAGTCCCAAACCACGAATATCAGGTGCTTAGGTACCAGGTGCTCAGGTACAGAGTGACAAAGCAGTTTCAGGATGTGGCAGTCTTTTTTTTTTTTTTTTTTTTTTGCAAATTTTGTTGGACTTTGTGCCAGCTTGTCACCTTAGGCTGTACTGACTGGTTTTGTGCCTCGTGGTCAGTCAGCCTGATTCAAAGTTTACTTTTTCTCCCTTGACAGAAGGGAACCCATCTTGTTTGTCAGTTGTTACTAATTACTGAAGTCTTTTGTTCTCCCTCTGACCATGGAAGAGAATCCTGGGTGTGTACATTTTCAGGGTCTTTAAAAAAGAGCAGGTGGGGAATCAGCTGCTGTATAAGGGCCCCATCTACCAGCTGCCTGTCTTCATGAATCATAAGGATGAACCAATTGTTGGAGCCCTGCTTGTAGTTACTGCTACCATAATCACAGACCACCTTATGGTCAGCTGTGTGCTTTAGGGTCTTGGGAATTCTGCACAGGCTGGAACTAGGTGTGAGGCTCACAGTTCACTGCCCTGCTTCTTTTCTGGTTTTGTCCTGGTATGGCATGTAGTGACTGATCTCAGTACTCTAGAGAATGGTCTTCAGCTGTGGGGACTAATTTAGCCTAAATATTAAGGTTTCAAGCAAAGAGGAATTACTTCTGAGGCCCTAGGACTTAAATGCATAGGAGTAAGCCTCCTAGGAGGAGAGAGAGATGCTCCAGGGAGCAGGAACCATTTCCAGAGGATGGCGAGCCTAACCTCAAAAATCTCTCTCCAGAGCTTCAGAGTAGAGTTGAATGGTTTACACAAAGAAGCAGATTATGTGTTGCTGAGAAGCCCGTGTTTATCTTTCATCTGGAACTGTGACTAAAGAGGAAGTCATAGCAGTAACAGGACAAAAAAGAGAAGCCCATCATGGATTATATGACCATTGAAGCTGAGGAAGAAGGTAAGCATTATAGAAATAGCTGCAGCCTGCCTTCAGCCCAGGGCCTGATCCTGGAGACTCAGGATCGAGTCCCATGTCAGGCTCCCTGCATAGAGCCTGCTTCTCCCTCTGCCTGTGTCTCTGCCTCTCTCTCTCTCTGTGTCTCTCATGAATAAAAAAAAAAAAAAAAGAAAGAAATAAAAAGAAATAGCTGAAGAGGAGAGACTATTCCATCTTGCTTGCTTTTGTGATAAAAGATAGGTGATGCTTTTCTACTCCTTGTTAGATGATTCCAAAAGGTTGATGTATTGTGGGTCTACAATTTAGTTTTTTGGGCAATGTGCTTTCACTTTATCATCTTTATCCTCATCCTACCTTTCTGAGTTAGGTTGAGTGGGGCTTGTGTATATAATTTAGCTGGTTTATGATAGCTTTTGTCTATTGAATAGAGTTTACTTCCTTTGTGGCTTTTTATCCCCCTAGTCCTTCCAGCCATTGCTACTGAGGATGCTTCTCTGCCCCAAAAAGAGAACACAGAAGAAATGGAACCTACTGTTGGACTCCTTCCTGTAGAGTTCCAGGCAAGTTTGAGTTCCCTCCTCTGAAATCTTAGCTAGGTCTTCATGGTGTGTTGTTTCCTTTTTTCATTTTCTTTAGAGATCCACAGCAATCCCAACTAGAGAACTGAACCAAGGTAATATTTCCTTGAAGACTTGGAAGTCTGGGGAGAACTCCAGCTTGAGCATTGAATTTGGGAGTAATCTGCGTGAGTGGCATTATAAACTGTGAAACTGTGATCACTGAGGGAATAGAGAAGAGTTGAAATTTTATTACTGAGCCCTATAGCTCTTCAAATCTTAGTGGTCAGGTTGATGAAGAGGAACCAGCAAAACAGACTGATAAGATGTGGCCAGTAGGGTAGGGAGAAGTTGAAAGTATGGCATCCTGATAACCAATGGGAGAGTTTCAAGAAGCAGGGAGCGATTAGGTGTGTTAAATGCTGCTGCTAAGTCAAATGTGATGAGGCCTGAGAATTGATTATTGGAATTAAAAATATGAAGATCATTGGTGACTTCCAAGAACAATTTCATGGAACAGCAGGAATGAAAGCCTGAGTAGAAAGGATTCAGGAGAGAATAGGAGAGAAATTGGAGGCAGGGACTACCAACAAGTATTTTGGAGAGTTCTACTTTAAAGGAGAGGACCGAAGAGGGTTTTGTGTGTGTGTGTGTGTGTGTGTGTGTGTGTGTGTTTTAGGATTTTTAAAAAGAATATGGGCACAATAGCATTGCTTATAGGTATGTGAGAATGGATGGAGAGAGATGTCTAATGACTGAGCTATGGGGAACTCTAACATTTAGAGCCACTTTTCAAATGTTACTTCATTTATTTTAAACAAAAAATCATGTGAGTTAGGGATGATGCCTATTTCATAGTAAAATTGAGGCTCACAGGGGTGCCTGGCTGGTTCAGTCAGTGGAGCATGCGACTCTTGATCTTGGGGTTCTAAGTTCAAGTTCCACATTGGGTAGAGAGATTACTTGAAAATAAACTCCAAAACTGAGGCTAACAGTAACTTCCTCAGAATCATAAGGTAGTTGAACACTAATCAGAACCCAGGTATTGGGATCCCTGGGTGGCGCAGCGGTTTGGCGCCTGCCTTTGGCCTAGGGCGCGATCCTGGAGACCCGGGATCGAATCCCTCCTCGGGCTCCCGGTGCATGGAGCCTGCTTCTCCCTCTGCCTCTGTCTCTGCCTCTCTCTCTCTCTCTCTGTGACTATCATAAATAAATAAAAATTAAAAAAAAAAAGAACCCAGGTATGTCTGATCCTAAATCCTATGCCTCTTAACCACATATTCTTTTTTTTTTTTTTTTAAGATTTATTTATTTGTTTTAGAGAGAACACTATAGTGGGGGTAGGGGTAGAGGGAGAGAGAAAATCTTAAGGAGACTCCATGCTGAGTGTGGAGCCCAATGTGAGGCTTGATCTCATGACTCAGATCAGGGTTCTGAGATCATGACCTGAGCTGAAACCAGGATGCTTAATCGACTGTGCCATCCAGATGCCCCTCAACTACTATATTCTATTGGTTTTCTCACAAAGCATTCTCCAGGGATCCCTGGGTGGCGCAGTGGTTTAGCGCCTGCCTTTGGCCGAGGGCGCGATCCTGGAGACCTGGGATCGAATCCCACGTCAGGCTCCCGGTGCATGGAGCCTGCTTCTCCCTCTGCCTATGTCTCTGCCTCTCTCTCTCTCTCTCTCTCTCTCTCTCTCTCTGTGACTACAATAAATAAAAATTAAAAAAAAAACAACAAAAAAAACAAAAAAAAAAAACAACACAAAGCATTCTCCAGTTAAGTATGATCAACAAAATACACCGATATGACTGTCAATATAACAGAGTATGAAGAATAGTTGATCATTTTCAGTTTACAATCAATAAATGCATTCATTCAGAACAACTGTAGTTACTAAAGGATAACTAAATAAATCTAAAAGTCATAGCCCTAAGTACAGAGAAAGAAGTAGCCTCTGTTAGAACAGGAAGGCTATCTGTATGCAATCACAATATCAAGCAGAATTTCTATAAAATCTCTGAATATTCTAGAAATCAGTATAAATTACATATCTGAGATTTATCCCATCTACAACAACTAAGTACAATTAGTAATTAACATTTGGTTGTCATTCAGTGGTTAGTTTACATTAGATTTATTTAGTATAATATGTAAAAGACAGAAACATACAGTTAAGAGTATAGCTTTGATGTCAAATCACCATGTTGTATACTTGAAACTAGTATATTTTATTTTACATTTAAAAGAAAGAGTATAGCTTTGGAATCAGACTGCCTGGGTCCAAATCTCAGATCTGGTCCTCATATCTGTGAATAATGTTAACAAGAGTACTTACTTCATATAGTTATCATTACAAGAGGTAGTTCAAAGGACTTGGAACATAGACGATAGATTATGAATGTGAGCTATTATTATTTTCCTTAACATAGAAATTGTAGACTGTTCCATAAAATAAAGGCTTAACATTTAGATTAAAAAAAATCTTCTTATAGATTGTTCTCTTCCCTAAGTCCTATAATAGTGTGCTTGTTCTTCCAGGAATTGGTGACAGTCAAGGATGAGGAAATGGACTTAACTCAGGTGGAAGAAGAACAGCTGAATTCTGCCCAAAGGTACATGGGCATGGATATGAAAGTGGAGAATTGTGAGAGCCTGGTATTTTGGGGTAAGGAAGTTAATTTTTAATGAGAACTGCTTACTGGGACTTAAGCTTCTCTATAACTAAGGGCGTCTAAAATGCCATAGTTTTGCTTAATATCCAGAGGGCCCTAATCCCCTAGGAGATCCCTGATCACTCTGGGCTCAGAATTGGCTCCTTTTCTCTTTTGCCAAGTAAAAGTTCACTGTTTTTGGTATTGAAAAAGGCCAGCTTCATTACACTGTTTCATTTTTTTTTAAATTTTTTAAATTAATTTTTATTTTTTATTTATGATAGTCACAGAGAGAGAGAGAGAGAGGGGCAGAGACACAGGCAGAGGGAGAAGCAGGTTCCATGCACCGGGAGCCCGACGTGGGATTCGATCCCGGGTCTCCAGGATCACGCCCTGGGCCAAAGGCAGGCGCCAAACCGCTGTGCCACCCAGGGATCCCCTCATTTTTTTTTTTTTTACGGTGTACTTCCTTAAATCATCATCATCATCATCATCATCATCATCATCATTATTATTTAAGATTTCACTAATTTATTAGAGAGAGCAGACTGAGCATGAGCAGGGGGAAGGAGGAGCTTCCTCCTTCCACTGAGCAGGAAGCCGGACTTGGGGCTTGATTCTGAGACTCCAGGATTAGGACGTGAACTGAAGGCAGACACCCAATTGACTGAGCCACCCACGTGCCCCATTACATTGGTTTAAAGATTTGTAAAGCTTTAGTAATCAAAACAGTATGGTATGATGAAAGGATAGATGTAAATCAATGGAACAGAACAGATGGCCCAGAAGTAGACCCACACAAATTTCTGACAAAGATGCAAAATCAATTCAATGTTAAAAGGAGAATCTTTTCAACAAATGGTACTGGAACAACTGGATATATATATGCCAAAAGAAAATCCATACCTCCCACCATACACAGTTATTCTCAATGAATCACAGATATAGGTATAAAACCTAGAAGAGGGATGCCTGGGAGGCTCAGTGGTTGAGCCTCTGCCTTTGGCTCAGGTTGTGATCCCAGGATCCATGATTGAGTCCCACATCAGGCTCCTTGCATGGAGCCTGCTTCTCCCTCTGCCTATGTCTCTGCCTTTCTCTCTCTCTCTCTCTGTGTCTCTCATGAATAAATAAATGAAATCTTAATAAAATAAAATAAAAAATAAAAGGTAGAAGAACCATTTTATTAGATATAATATCAAAAGCTTAGGGCAGCCCCGGTGGCGCAGTGGTTTGGCGCCTCCTGCAGCCTGGGGTGTGTTCTTGGGGACCCCGGGATCGAGTCCCACGTCGGGCTTCCTGCGTGGAGCCTGCTTCTCCCTCTGCCTGTGTCTCTGCCCCCCCCCTCTCTCTCTCTGAATAAATAATTAAATCTTAAAAAATATATATATCAAAAGCTTAGTCTAGTCAAGCTCTCTGGGTCTTGAGTTTGCTTTATTGGAGGGTCCCTTGATAGATATAGGACCATTCAGATGATCTGTATCTTCTTGAGTGAGCCGTCGTAGTGATTTACCATCTTTCAATCCTGATATTGGTAATCTGTATCTTCTCTGTTTTAATTTTATTAGTCTTCCTAAGAGTTTAACAATTTATTTTTTCCCCTTTGCTAACTTTAGATCTAATTTGCTCTTATTTTAATTTCTTAAGGTAGAAGCCTTATCACAGATCTTTCTTTTCTTTTAATATGAACATTTAATGCTATAAATTTCCTTGTGAGGACTGACTGCTTTGGTTGCATTCCACAATTTTGATATATGGTATTTTCATTTCCATGGTTCAAATAACTTCGCTTTTCGCTTGTGGCTTCCTCTTTGACTCATGGGTTATTTACAGATTTCCAAATTTTAGGTGATTTTCAATAAATTTGTTTTCGATTTTGTGGTTTGGTTCTGTATTGTCAAAGATACTTTGTATGATTTCAGTTCTTTTACATTTCTGAGATTTGTTATTACCCATAATACAGTCTTTTTTTTTTTTTAAAGATTTTACCTATTTATTCATGGGAGACACAGAGAGAGAGAGAGAGAGAGAGAGAGAGAGAGAGGCAGAGACATAGGCATAGGGAAGAGCAGGCTCCCTACAGGGAGCTCAACATGGGACTCAATCCCTGGACCCCAGGATCATGCTCTGAGCCAAAGGCAGATACTCAACCTCTGAGCCACCCAGGTGTCCCTACCCATAGTATAGTCTTGATGGATCTTCCATGTGAATTTGAAAATAAATTTAATTAGGTCAGGTTGATGGAGAGTGTTCAGGTCTTCTATATCCTTACCAATTTCCTGTTTACTGGCTCCTACTGATTACTGACAGAGGAGTGTTGAATTGTCCAATGATAATTGTGGGATTTTCTATTTCTCATTTTAGTTCTATCAGTTTTTGCTTAATGTATTTTGATTAATGTGTCTGAAACTCTTTTGTTAGGTGCATACATGTAACAAATTATCTTCTTGGTGAATTGACCCTTTTATCATTTTATAATGTCCCTCTTTAACGTTCATAATATTTCTTATTTGGAATCTTATTTTGTCTAATAGTAATATAGCCACTCTGGCTTCCTGTTTGCATAGTATATTTTTTCCATTTTTAAAAACCTACTTAAAGTAAGTTTCTTGTGGACCGCATAGAATTGGGTCTGGTTTTTAAACACATGCCAACAATTTCTGGAGTTTTCAATTGCTGTGTTTAGGTCATTTACATTTAAATTAGCTATTGGTACAGTTGGATTTAAATCTCACATATATCTAGTTGTTTTCTATTCAATCTTTTCCTCATTCATTTTTCTTTTTCTGTTTTTTGGTTGGGTATTTTCATTATGCTATTGCAAACACTATTCATTTTATATATAGATCAGGGGTTGGCAAACTTCTCTATAAAGGACCAGATGGTAAATATTTTTTGCTTGATGGGCCATATACTCTCTTGCAGTTATTTAACTTTGCTATTGTAGCATAGAGGCAGCCATAAACAATTTGTAAAAAGTGGGAGTGGCCAGATTTGGCCTGTGGTGGGTCAGTTTGGTTGCCCCATGGGCCATAACGTGCTGACCCCTGATGTATATCCAAGTTCTTGACTTCTATAAATTACCTTCTGCCTATAAGCACATTTCTTATAGTGCACACCAACTGGTAATGAATTCTCTCAGCTTTTGCTTGGCTGAAAAAATAACTTTCATCTTTCTATCTTTCTTCCTTCCTCCTTTCCTTTTCCCTTTCCCTTTCCTTTCCCTTCCATTTTATTTTTAAGTAATCTCAACACCCAATGTAGGGCTTGAACCCACAACTCCAAAATCAGGAGGCACATGCTCTTCTGACTGAGCCAGTGAGGCACCCCTTTTATCTTCCCTTTTGAAAATGAAATTATATTTTCACTGAATATAGAATTCTTAGGGACAGGGTTTTTTTTTTTTCTTTCAGCAATTTAAATGTGTCCCTTCATTGTCTTCTGGCTTACATAGTTTGTGACAAAGTTTGTGTAATTTTTATTTTTGTTCTTCTGTAGTGTTTCTTTTTCTATGGCTGTTTTTTTTTTTTAAGATTTTTTTTTTAAATTTACTTATTCATGAGCGACACACAGAGAGAGGCAGAGACACAGGCAGAGGGAGAAGCAGGCTCTATGCAGGGAGCCTGACGTGGGACTCAATCCCAGGTCTCCAGGATCACACCCTAGGCTGAAGGCAGGCGCTAAACTGCTGAGCCACCCGGGCTGCCCTGGCTGTTTTTTTTTTAAAGGTTTTATTTATTTATTCATAGAGACAGAGACAGAGACAGAGAGAGAGAGAGAGAGAGAGAGAGAGGCAGAGACACAGGCAGAGGGAGAAGCAGGCTCCATGCAGGGAGCCTGACGTGGGACTCGATCCCTGGTCTCCAGGATCACACCCCAGGCTACAGGCGGCGCTAAACCGCTGTGCCACGGGGGCTGCCCTCTATGGCTGTTTTTAAGATTTCCTCTTTATCTTGGTTTTCAACAGTTTGCATACAATGTATTTAGAGGTGTGTGTGTGTTTGGGGGGGGCGGTGTATGCACATGCATGTGCATGTTTCATTCCGCTTAGGGTTCTCTGAACTTCCTTGGATTTTTGGCTTGATGCCTTTCATTAGTTGTGGAATATTATCAGCCACTAACTCATCAAGTACTGTTTCTGCCCATTCTCTCTGTCTCTTCTCCTTCCAGGATTCCAATTACATGGATTTAGAGCATTAGATATTGTCCCGCAGCTCTCAGATGGTCTCTTCTGGTTGTTAGGTTTTTTACTCTTTTTTTGCTCTTTATGCTTTAGTTTGGGTAGTTTATTTTGACCTATTTGAAAGTTTACTGATTCTTAGCTTTGTTGACTTTACTGATGCATTCATCAAAGACATTAATCTCCATTACCAGTTTTTCATCTTTAGCATTTTCATTTGACTTTTATAGTTTATATCTCTTTGCTAACATTCCTCAACTGTTAAAGCATGTTGTCCTTCTTTTCCACTGGAGACTTTTATTTTTATTTTATTTTTATTTTTTATTTTTTTTAGATTTTATTTATTTATTCATGAGAGAGAGAGAGAGAGAGGCACAGACACAGGCAGAGGGAGAGGGAGAAGCAGGCTCCATGCAGGGATGCCCGACGTGGGACTCGATCCTGGGTCTCCAGGATCACACCCTAGGCTGAAGGCGGCGCTAAACCGCTAAGCCACCGGGGCTGCCCCCACTGGAGACTTTTATATATTAATCATAGTTACTTCAAGTTCCTTTATATCTGGGTAATCATTGAGTCTGGTTCCATTGATTATTCTATGGTTTATACAATCAGATTTGATTGGAGAAGGATGCATTGAGAAAGGATACAATTAGCTCCATTGGGTTAGGGGAGAGATGATGGTAACTGAATTGGGGTGGTAATAATGGGGAGAGGAAATACAGAATGAATGAGAGAGATTTGGGAAGTATAATCCATAAAACTTGGTGATTTATTTGTTTTGGTTGGTAGTGTAGAGGGAAAAGCTTAGTATGATTCTCAGTTTTCAGACTTTAAGCTAGGAAAGCTTTTTGGAGTTTTGTGAGGATTAGATGTATTCATATATTTAATTTTTTTTTAAATTTTTTTTTAAATTTTTATTTATTTATGATAGTCACAGAGGGAGAGAGAGAGAGAGGCGCAGAGACACAGGCAGAGGGAGAAGCAGGCTCCATGCACCGGGAGCCCGATGTGGGATTCGATCCTGGGTCTCCAGGATCGCGCCCTGGGCCAAAGGCAGGCGCCAAACCGCTGCTGCGCCACCCAGGGATCCCATATTTAATTTTTTAAAACAGTAGTTTATACATAATAAACACTAGATACTGATATTTCCTGATATTATTATATTTCATAGCATATATATGTATATATATATATATATATATATTTTAAGATTTTATTTATTTATTCATGAGAGACACAGAGAGAGAGGCAGAGAACAAGTTGAGGGAGAAGCAGGCTGCCATTGGGGAGCCCGATGTGGGACTTGATCCCAGGACTCCGGGATCATGACCTGAGCTGAAGGCACTCAGTCACTGAGCCACCCAGGCATCTCTAGTTCATAGCATATATTAAACTTTAGGTTACCATGAGATTTTCAACTTCTGAAAATTATGTCAGCATTAGGATATATTTTGATCAAATATTGGTATGTTTCTATAATGGGATAAAAGGATCTTAAGAAAGGCTTATTACAAAAAATAAAAAAGAAAAAAAGAAAAGAAAAGAAAGACTTATTATTCTCCAGATATGTTCACTGCTTGTATTATTTGCGTCCAGCTCAGTGCATATATCTATTTCTTTTTTTCTTCTTTTTAAAGATTGTGTTTATTTATTTGAGAGAGAGAGAGCATGAATGGAGGAGAGGGGCAAAGAGAGAGGGGAAGCAGATTCCCCACTGGACAGGGAGCCTGATGTGGGGCTCAATCCCAGGACCCTGAGATCATGACCTGAGCCAAAGGCAGACACTTAACTGACTGAGCCACCCAGGCACCCCCATACAACATCTATTTCATGCATATACTTTTTCTTTACCAGAACTATGATAGGCCCTGAGAAATATCAGTGAACCAAAGAAAATTACCTGCCCTCAGAAAAAGACCTTTTGGTGGTGGAGTTCATATTCTTATATTAGTGTCTTTTTATTAATAAGAATGATGGTGGTGAGGGATCCCTGGGTGGCGCAGCGGTTTGGCGCCTGCCTTTGGCCCAGGGCGCGATCCTGGAGACCCGGGATCGAATCCCACCTCGGGCTCCCGGTGCATGGAGCCTGCTTCTCCCTCTGCCTGTGTCTCTGCCTCTCTCTCTCTCTCTCTGTATGACTATCGTAAATAAAAAAAAAAAAAAAATAAAAGAATGATGGTGGTGACATATCATCGATGATGAAAGCTGGGAAATACACAGATGGAGGGATAAGATGAATTAAGGTATGGATATACTGAATTTGAGATTTCCAAGTGGATACATGTAGTTGGCTAGTTGGATATATAACTAAGTAAATAATTGGATTATATGGTGTAGGGGACAGAAGTAAATAGTTGGATATATGGATGTGGGATCAGAACTAAGCTGGAGATAAGAATTGGAAATCATTGATATATAGAAGGCAACTGCAACTAGTAAACAAATAAATCCCAGAGATTTAATACACAGTAGAGTCAACACAGATAACAATATTGTATTATAATCATCAAACTTGCTAACGACTAGATCTTAATTATTCCCATCACAAAATAGAAATAAAAAAATATAAATAATAATTATGTAATATAATTGAGGTGCTATCAATACATCAGCATCATATTACAGTATATAAACACATCAAACTAACATGTTGTGTACCTTAAACTTATACAGTGTTTTATGTCAAATATATTTCAATTTTCTAAAAGAAGCAACCATGGACTAGATGAAGTCTTTAATGGAGACAGTGTAGTGGAGGATGGGGAGGGGCAAAAAAGGAGAGCCTAGACTGTATACCAAGAAGCATCAACGTTTAAGAAGAAGAAACAGAAAAAGCTCTAAATAAATAGCAGGAGTAAAACCTGGACAGCTTAGAATCACAGAAGTTGAGAAAGAACATCTGCCAATTATATCTGAATAAAGTTGGGGGAAAGATGGGGGTGGGAATGTTGTTAGGAGGGATGCATGGTCACCACTGTCAAGTGCTGTTGAGAGGCCAATCTAAACAAGGAATGAAAAGAATCCACTGGATGGGATGCCTGGGTGGCTCAGTGGTTGAGTGTCTGCCTTTGGCTCAGGGCATGATCCTGAGTCCCGGGATTGAGTCCCACATCAGGCTCCCTGCATGGAGCCTGCTTCTCCCTCTGCCTATGTTTCTGCCTTTCTCTCTGTGTCTCCATGAATAAATAAAGTCTTTAAAAAAGAAAATTCTCTATCTCTCTCTCTGCCTCTCCACCGGATGACCCTGCTCTGTCTCTTTAAAAAAAAAAAAAAGGACCGATGGGAACTATTTAAAAAAGTCAAAAGTGGCTATTTCTGGGTGATTATTATAAGTAATTTTTTTGTCTTGTACTTTTTAAAAACTGCCCAATCTCAACTTGTGTTTTTATCTTTTCACCCTTCCTCAGATATTTTTTATTAACATTTATTCTTAGCCCCACTGCTTATCTTCCTTCCTGACTAGTCCACTGTTTTCCATTCTTTTAGGTGGAGCATCCTCATTGTTCTCTTACTGTGCCTTGTACTAGCCATTCTCTCATCTCTATTAGTCCCTGGAACCTCCTCTGACATTTCCAGGAGGCACTTTCTGAAAACATTCTAATAAACAAACTTAACAAGCATCATTTTTTTTTCCCTCTTGCCAACTCAGCAGTTTTTTTCTCTCACCCCAGAGCACACAAAGACTTGTACTTTTTATTGATTTCAGATTCCGAATCTATACCTGAAGCTAAAGAATCCTTTTCAAAGCAGGGACTTTATGAAGAAGAGTCACCTGAAAGAGAGCTGATCATGGAGAGACTTAAAAAGGATGAGTCCTGGGACTCCAGATTGATGGAAGCCTGGCAATGTGAAAGCACATTAGAAAGACAGCAAGGAAATCAGAAGAAAGATTTAAGGCAAGTCATAATTAAACGCAAGAAAAACTCTGTGGAGAATTGTAATCAAACTGGGGAAAGCTCAAACCCAATTAAACATCACAATGTTTACTCAGTGAAAAAGCCTTGGAAGTGCAATGAATGTGGGAAGTCCTTCAGTTACTACTCAGCCTTTATCCTACATCAGAGAATTCATACTGGAGAGAAACCTTATGTTTGTAAAGAGTGTGGAAAAGCCTTCAGCCGGAGCTCATCACTTATTCAGCATCAGAGAATCCACACTGGAGAGAAACCCTATGAGTGTAACGAGTGTGGGAAGGCCTTCAGTCATCGATCAGCCCTCATTCAACATCATATCATTCATACTGGAGAAAAGCCCTATGAGTGCAATGAATGTGGGAAGGCCTTCAACCAAAGCACATATCTAATTCAACATCACAGAATCCACACTGGAGAGAAACCCTATAAATGCAAGGAATGTGGAAAAGCTTTCAATGATACCTCATCCCTTATTAAACATCAGAGGGTTCATACTGGAGAAAAACCTTATGGATGTACAGAATGTGGGAAAGCCTTTAGTGACAGGTCAGGCCTCACTCAACATCAGAGAATTCATACAGGGGAAAAGCCCTATGAATGCAGTGAATGTGGGAAAGCTTTCAGCTACTGTTCAGCTCTTATTCAACATCAAGGAACCCATACTGGGGAGAAACCTTACAAATGTAACGAATGTGGGAAAGCCTTCAGTGATCGCTCAGCTCTTGTAAGACATCAGAGAATTCATACTGGTGAGAAACCTTACAAATGTAAAGAATGCAAGAAGGCCTTCAGCCAGAGCTCATCTCTTACAAAGCATCTGAGAACTCATACTGGAGAGAAACCATATAAATGCAATGATTGTGACAGAGCTTTCAGCCAGAGTTCATCTCTTATTCAACACCAGAAAACCCATACAGGAGAAAAACACTACAAATGTAAGAAATGTGAGAAAACCTTCAGGGTGCATTCAGCCTTTCATCAACATAAAGAAA
Organism: Nyctereutes procyonoides; assembly: GCF_905146905.1. NCBI lineage: Eukaryota > Metazoa > Chordata > Mammalia > Carnivora > Canidae > Nyctereutes > Nyctereutes procyonoides. The sequence goes on from NW_026575126.1 coordinate 68,087,670, forward strand.
TTCATGATGAATAGAATGCGGTAAATTATTAAAATAATGATGTAGTCTCTGGGAACCCAGGTGGCTCGGTAGAGCATGCAACTCTTGATATGTGGGTTGTGAGTTCAAGCCTCATGTCAGGTATAGCGTTGACTTAAAAGAAAAAAGAAAAGAAAGGGTGAAAATTATGTATTCTCTCCTGATTGTTCATACCTGTTCTAATTACAAGGTATACTACAAAAACATATGAGGCTGTGTAATGCAAAAAGATAGCTCTCTTCCTTGAAAGGTTATTAGGTATGGGAAGAGGACAAGAGGTACAGTAACAAACCCCAGAAAGCTGAAGCAGTGAAGAGAAATCCTAGAGAAACACAAGAGAAAGTCTGGTTTAGTCAGAGGCTGTTTGCCTTAGGAGCTAAGCATCTGATATCAGTAGAAAAACTAATCACACGGGATGCCTGGGTGGCTCAGCGGTTGAGAACCTGCCTTTGGCCCAGGGCGTGATCCTGGTGTCCCAAGATCGAGTCCCACATCGGGCTCCCTGCATGGAGGCTGCTTTTCCCTCTGCCTGTGTCTCTGCCTCTATCTGTGTCTCTCATGAATAAATAAATAAATAAAATATTAAAAGAAAAAAATTAATCAGAGGAGGAGATTGAACAGTACTCGAGGCTAAGGCTCTCTATTTTTTAAAAAAAATATTTATTCATGAGAGAGAGAGAGAGAGAGAGAGAGAGAGAGGCAGAGACACAGGCAGAGGGAGAAGCAGGCTCCATGCAGGGAACCTGATGTGGGACTTTGTGCTAAACTGCTGAGCCACCTGGGCTGCCGGAGGCTAATTGCTCTGTAAATAGTAGTTTCAACCTGAAGCCAAGTGGGGAGGATCAGGATCCTAAAAAGGAAAATCACCAGGAAGTTTCTCTAGGGAAATAAAGAGAAAAAAATTCTAAGCATAGGAAATCCTCCTTTTCTCTGTCCCTACACACCACTTGTTCACTTGCAAACGTTTACACTGGAGTTTATTAACACTGGATGTACACAGAAATCTGAGAAGCTTTGAAAAAAAGTACCTGGGTCCCAGCACCAGAGATTCAGATTAAATGTGGACTAGGGTGCAGCCTCGACATCAGGAATTTAAAAATTCCTCAGGTTCCAATATGCAGCCAAAATTAGGAACCACTAATTTAGGCTCTTTCTGCACAAGGATCAACTCAATAAAGTAGGAGCACTACAGGCAATTGAAAGGATAATAATAATCTACCTCAGCTCTCAGGAGCTCTTGGTGTCCTTGTTTCTGTCTTTTCTTTCTCCTTCTAATTATATAATGTCATCTTTTCTTTTACCTGACTTAGGATCCTTTTGTTTGGACCTTTTAAAATTTTTTTCTGACTTGCTGTGAATTGTGCTGATACTAACTTCTGTTAGTATCTGCTCTGGCCATCACCCTTGCTAATGTGCTCCTTTAAGCTCGGTTACAGCTTCCTCAACCACTTCTGCTTATGAGGATAATATATTGTGTTTGCTACCCATGGCCCAAAGGTGGCAAATATTAATCATAAGAAACAAGAGGAAGACCAGAAATCAGGAGTGGAGACAGAGTGACTGGGAGGGAACATCAAAGAGTTAAACTTTTGACTCCAATTGTATAGTTGCTATCTCACAATTTCCTGAAATTAGAATATAATTTAGTTGTGTGTACTAATTAATACTGAATTTGAAGGGATGTAAGTGGAAGAAAGGTAAATAAAAAGTGTTTCTACATTGAATATGACAAAGAGGGGTGGGTGCCTGGATGGCTCAGTTGGTTAATCATCTACCTTCGACTCAGGACATGATCTCTGAGTCCTGCGATAGAACCCTGAGTAGGGCTTCTTGCTCACTGAGGAGTCTTGCTTCTCTCATTCTCTCCCTCTGCCCCCCTCCCCTACTTGTTCTCTGTCAAATAAGTAAAATCTTAAAAAAAAAAAAAAGTAATATGACAAAGAATAATAATGCTAAGGAAATGATGAGAAATTATAGATGATATTATAATCCCTATAGAATATCCATTAAAAAATAATGCAAGTAGAGGAATTAAATTACATGTTAAAAAATGTTTAACTCAAAAGAAAGGAAAGGAAGAAAAGACACAGGACAAATCAAACAGGTAGCAAAATGGTAGAATTAAGTTCAACCATATCAATAATTACATTAAATGTAAAAGAGACACTCCAAATAAAACTATGAGACTGAATAAAGAAGCATGACCCAACTATATGTAAAAGACTCATACTTTAAATACAGAAACACAGGTTGAAAGTTCAAAAGATAGATTCATAGTGAAAACACTAATTATGAAAAAGCTGTAGTGGATATATTAATATCAGATAAAATAGAATTCAAGAACAGGGGTGTCATAGATACATAAGGACATTCTATAATGATAAAATGTTCAATTCATCAAGATTAGGAATTCTTATAATCTAGTTGCGAGCTGCATTCTAGTAACACATGTTTCTCAGAGTAAAGTATAGCGCACTGACCTTATGCTTTCACACATACTTTTGAGATAGCTTCTAACTTCCTTACATTAGATGCTAGTTGCATGATCTCAGAGGTTGTGAGATTGAGCCCTGTGTCAGGCACTGTGCTCAGCAGGGAGTCTGCTTGAGGATTCTCTCCCTCTGCCCCTCCCCCCACTAATGTGTGCTTGCACGCTCTATCTAAAATAAGTGGATGGGGGCACCTGGGTGGCTTAGTGGTTGAGCATCTGCCTTTGGCTCAGGTTGTGATCCTGGGGTCCTGGGATTGAGTCCCACATCTGGCTCCCTGCAGGAGCCTGCTTCTTTATCTGCCTATGTCTCTGCCTCTCTTTCATGAATAAATAAATAAAATCTGTGTTTCTTTTGAATAAATAAATCTTAAAATGATGAATCTTTTAAGAAATGAAATTTTAATGTTCCACTCTTAGAAGTTGATAGAACATCTAGACAGAAGATATTAAAGATCCAGAAAAGCTGAACCACGCTGCCTACCATCTTGAGCTGATGGGGGGCATAGAATACTTTATAGAATGCACATGGAACACAACAATTTTCAGAGTGTGTATCCCTTCAAGGGCACATGGAATGTTCACCAAGTTAGGTTATACACTGGGCCTTAAGGCAATGCTCAGTATATTCAAAGAGAATATTCTCTAGTACATTTAACGACAGTAGAGATCAATAAAATAAGGTAGGAAATCCCCAAATATTTGGAAATTAAATGCCATACCTCTAATTAACCCAAGTCAAAAATTTTAAAGGAATATGGGTTGAAATAATATACTCTTTGCAACAGAATTGATCTAGATACCATTAACAGGTAATGAGGGAAAAAGCCTCAACTTCCTTAGAAACTAAGAAAAACACCATTAAATAACCAAAGAGAAAAGAAAAATTGAAAAACATTTTTGACTGAATAATAATGAAGATGCAATATATCCAAACTTGTGGGATACAACTAAAGCAATGTATAGAGAGAGATCTCATGCATTACACTACCTAAAATTAGAAAAGGTCAAAAATCCATCATACCAATTTCTATTGAAAGCCTAAAGGTGGAAGCAAATTAAAGTAGAAGGAAATATAAAGAGCAGAAAAATTTAATTACAAAACAGATACACAATAGAAAGCATCAACAAAGGCAAAGGTTGGTACTTTGTGGCTACTTTTTACAAAACAAAACAAAACTGGAAGAACACACAAGAAAATTACATGTGGAAGTTGGAGGGAATGAAGTGAATGGAGTAGGACAGAGTGCCAACCTTCACTGTATTTTGTTTTGACATCTGAGCCTCTCAAAAAAAAATTATTTTAGAGAGAGAGAGAGAGATGGAGCAGAAGGTGAGGGAGAAGTAAAAAATCTCAAGCAGACTCCACACAGAGTGCAAAGCTGATGCAGGGCTTGATCCCAGGACCCCAAGATCATGACCTAAACCAAAACCAAAGGTCAGATGTTCAACTGACTGAGCCACCCAGGTGCCCTTCAAAAATTTTTAATACCGGAAACCCTGGGTGGTGCAGCAGTTTAGTGCCTGCCTTTGGCCCAGGGCACAATCCTGGAGACCCGGGATCGAATCCCACGTCGGGCTCCCAGTGCATGGAGCCTGCTTCTCCCTCTGCCTATGTCTCTGCCTCTCTTTCTCTCTCTGTGTGACTATCATAAATAAATAAAAATTAAAAAAAAATTTTAATACCCTTCCAGGGCTATTCCAAGCCATATTGGGTCCTGAGGCAAAAAAAAAAAAAAAAAAGCCATATTGGGTCCTGAGGCAAAAAGAAAGTGTATATGTGCCCCTATATACACTTGTCAAAATATCTTCCCATGTTTTGAACCAGATTAGAAAGTTAATAAAAGCTACATATATATATATATATAAATATATATAAATTTATTTATTTATTTATTTATTTATTTATTTATTTATTTATTTATTTATTTATTTATTTATTTAATGACTATGACACCTGGCTGGCTCAGTCAGTGGAGCATGTGACTATTGATTTCTGGATTGGACGTTCAAGCCTGTTGGGTGTAGAGTTTGCCTAAAAAAATAAATAAAAATGAAAAAAAAAAAGACTACACATAGTCCAAAGCACACCACTGTCAACCTGTACAAAGCAGGATGTGATGACTTCATGGCTCAGGAACCATGAGTTAATTGGAAATAACTTCCCAGTGCACAATAGCCCTGGGTCATAAAATGAGCAAATAACAGCTTGTCTTATTTAAAATTTCGATATTTTGTTTTTCATGATTTTTTTGCATTAATTTAAAAAAATTATTTATTTGAGGGGAAGAGGGGCAGAGAGAGTTCCATGCCCACTCTGCGTGGAGCCCAACAGGGGGCTTTGACCCACAATGCTGACATCATAACCTGAGCCAAAACTAAGAGACTGTGACTCAACAGAGTGCACCACCCTGGTGCCCCTTTTAAAAAGATTTTTAAAGTAATCTCTACACCTAACATGGGGCCCATTCTCACACCCTGAGATCAAGAATCACATGCTCTCCTGATTGAGCCAGTCAGGCACCCGTTCATTAATTTTGATTTAGAAAATATTGTATTAAAACATTATTTCTCTTGATTACTGAATTTTTTGTGCTCTCTTAAGTTCTGCACCCAAGGTGAATGTCTCACTTGCCTGCACCTAAATCCCTGCCCTGAACACATTATATGGGATCATCTGAAGGTGGGAGAGCTAGAATGGAGAAGATTCAGTGGTTTTCATCATGTCCAAGGAAACCAAAGACTTTGTGGACATATTTATTTAAAAATTCATTAAAAGACTGTAAAGTTATTGGTAGATTTTAGGAAATTCTAAAACTTCACTTTCACTTTTTAAACTTGGAATCACAGCCTGGAGTGACTGGCCAATTTGGGTCTTCGTCTTTGTGACAGAGGAAACCATTTGCTACCCAATCTCACTCCAGGATTTTCCATTTGGGGGTCTGGAAGCTACATCTCAGGGGCCCTCCAAGGAACCATATATGTCCTGACAAGGCCCCAAAACCCAATATCCAACTACAGATGCCAAGCTTATCTTCCTCTCCCTGCTTGGATTGGGGATTTCATGTGGTGCTATCTATGCCCATGGCAAGATTTCTGGGACTGTATAAATTTTCCCATGTGAGTGATTTGAACACTCATTTTCTTTTTATTTTATTTTATTTATTTATGATAGTCACAGAGAGAGAAAGAGAGGCAGAGACACAGGCAGAGGGAGAAGCAGGCTCCATGCACTGGGAGCCCGACGTGGGAATCGATCCTGGGTCTCCAGGATCGTGCCCTGGGCCAAAGGCAGGCGCTAAACCGCTGCTCCACCCAGGGATCCCTGAACACTCATTTTCATTTTATCACCTCTTACCTACCAACTTGACCAACTTGCAGTTTCAACCCAAAGTCAGTACAGTCCGCACTCAAAACGTAAACCAGCCTACAGGCATTCCTCCCAATTCAGCAAACATTTTCCTGTGACCCACTTTTGTCATCTGTATGATGAGGAAAAGAAGATCACCTACTTCACAGGATTGTTATGTGGAATCTATAAATTAATTCATGTAAAGCACACGAAGAAATCCTCCATAAATGCAAGATATTATCTATTAGTTTTGGTCACTAAATAAACTTTTAATAAAAATACATGAGTGATTTTAAGGGAGTGCCACCATTGGCAAAGAAATAAAATGCTTCATTCAGATAACCAGACAAGTGATTGTATAGTATGATATACTATACATTATTGCATATATTTCACATGTATACATATTTGCTGTGTACAAGTGTTCATACGAAAATCATGTATATTGTGTTTTTTGGATAAGGTCAAGGATTTTACAGGAATCTTAAAAATTTTTTAAAAAGGAATAATTCTGAAGTCATTTGACTTATCTTACCATCTAATTTCAGAACCTACCCTCCACCTCTATTTTTTCACAATAAATAGAATATTTGGGGAATAATAAGATAACTGTTTTGGCTGGATAATGACACAAAAGCATTATTTGTATTGAGAGGATCCTGAACATTAGGATAAGAAATAGGGACTTTATTTTGAGGCCTTAGTTATTTAATAATTTTTCCCTAAGTAGTGGGATGACAATGGTGAAATATCATACAGTAGAACACCTGTTGCCCAGAATTTCTAGGGACATACCTATTCCAAATCTGCAAAGGCATAATCATAATTGTTTCGGCTTCAACATCTTCTGGGTGCACTTTTTGGCTTTTCTTCCCAATATATGAATTAAGGGTACAATATTGCAATTCACCATCTCGAAATGGTTGTAACTTGCTGAAAAAATAAAATCGCCCCAACAATCAGAATATATGCATTACTGAGCAAGCCAGCTATAAGGTTATTACAATTGTTCATTGTGATATATACCATCTTGTCCATGTCAGGTGGACAGAGCCATGTGACATCAACTGTTGGTCACATTCCACTTTCAGATTTACCATCTCCTTGCTCCATATGCCATGGGAAATCTTTATTAAATTATTTTGATCATATGATATTCTTTAATGGGTGATTATCAAGAAAATCCTTTTATTTTTTAAATTACGTTTATTAATTTAAGTTATCTCTACACCCAATGTAGAGCTCGAACTCATAACCTCAAGATGAAGAGTTCCATGCCCCTCTGAGCCAGCTAGATGACCTGAAAAAAATCCTTTTAGAAATATACTTTTATTTGGCTACTTTCTGTATTTAAATTGCCACATTCAAAGTAAATAAATCTGTATTTTTTTTTTTTTTTAGTAGGATCCATGTCTAGCATGGAGCCCAACATGGGGCTTGAACTCACAATCCTGAGATCAAGATCTGAGCTGAGTGCAGCTCAGGTGGTTCGGCGGTTTAGTGCCACCTTCAGCCCAGGGTGTGATCCTGGAGACCCCGGATCAGGTCCGTGTTGGGCTCCCTGTATGGAGCCTGCTTCTCCCTCTGCCTGTGTCTCTGCCTCTCTCTCTGTGTGTGTCTCTCATGAATAAATAAAGTCTTAAAAAAATATCTAAGCTGAGATCAAGAGTTAGATGCTTAACTGACTGAGCCACTCAGGTGCCCCTAATTCTTTTGTATTCTTGATAGTCCAGGGATGGACTGACCAATTTACAGAGAAATGGCTGTTTAAGAAAAAAACAGCACTTGTGAAATGAATGAAATCGCTCCAAGCAGCTAATGTAGCTATGCACTGAAAGTCATCTGTTGTTTGGAATCAATAGATTTTGCATTGTTTCTACTACACTATAACAATGCCTCTTCCCCTTGACAATCCAACATGTAGCTAATGTGGTTCCACATCCCTCAGGTCCCATCCCTTCCTCCCACAGACCTGCCTGAGAGGTAAGTGGTGGTCGTAATCAGAGGTGGAGAGGGCTGTTCTGGTTTCTCAAAGATCTAAAGGGGGGGGGTGCATGGAAGGCAGATGAAGTGAGTGTGTTGTTGGGGTTGGGCCACTTCACACCATGTTCTAATTTTTACCAAAAGAAAGTTCACTTAGAAAACAATAATGATTTAACAAGTTATCAACTTTTTGACTATTTTTATAAACTTATGTGGAGCTGTGTTTGCCTAGGCCCTTTTACTTGTGCCAGTTTTACATTATTATGTTGTCAATTAATAAATGTGTTTCTAAATAATAAATGAAGCTTTAATCAAACATTCAAATATTTTTTTTTAATATTTTATTTATTTATGCATGAGAGACATATATAGAGAGAGGCAGAGACACAGGCAGAGGGAGAAGCAGGCTCCATGCACCGGAAGCCCGACGTGGGATTCGATCCCGGGTCTCCAGGACCACGCCCTGGGCCAAAGGCAGGCGCCAAACCGCTGCGCCACCCAGGGATCCCAAACATTCAAATATTTTGCATGAAATCTAATTCAAATCATATTTTGACTGGTTTAAATTTAACTGTAATTTGAGGCTACCCTTGCCTTTGTGCCATCTCCAAATCTATTACACTCTTTAACCAAGACTTAGCTGTATTTAAAAGATTAATGTGGCACCAGGATTTAGGGTAAAATATGTGAGTGAAAAAGAAGCAGCAAGCAGATAAAGAAGCAACTGTAATACATCAGGAACAACTTAAACCAAAATTACTACAGTAACACAGTTGGGGCAACAGAAAGAGGGAAAAAGTATGAAAGAAATTATACATGAATTATTAGCAGAACTTGTGAAATTTATGGAAGCTTAAAGATATGAGATTCAGGGACACCTGGATGGCTCCAAGGTTGGGTGCCTTTCTTCGGCTCAGGGCGTGGTCCTGGAGTCCCAGGATCAAGTCCTGCATTGGGCTCCCCCCAGGGAGCCTGCTTCTCCCTCTGGCTGTGTCTCTGCCTCTCTTTCTCTATGTCTCTCATGAATAAATAAATCAAATCTTTCAAAAAAAGAGATACAAGATTCAAAATAACCTTGATGTTCTAAGCTTAGGTACACAAGGTACCACTGAAGCAAATAGGGAAGTTAGGTTAGGATGTCAACTTTTTTTTAAAGATTTTATTTATTTATTCACAAGAGACACACAGAGAGGCACAGGCACAGGCAGAGGGAGAAGCAGGCTCCCTGTGGGGAGCCCGATGCAGGATTCAATCCCAGGACTCTAGGATTATGCCCTGAGCCAAAGGGCAGATGCTCAACCACTGAGCCACCCATGTGCCCCAGGATGTCAACTTTGAATAAACAGACAAATAAATGGAAAGTCTGACAAGCGTTGTGGGATAGAGAGAATGGAATCTGTGTTCCTACAATAAAGCAGGAAATGAAATGGTTAACTTGGAATACCACTACTGCAAGTCAAACTCTCCTATTTGGTGGTTGTCTTTAGATTCCAAGGAAAGTTCAACCCCCAATTCTAACTTAGAAACCTATTATATTTCTTTTTAAAGTTTTTATTCATTTATTCATGAGAGACAGGGAGGCAGAGGCAGAGGGAGAGGCAGGCTCCCCACAAAGCAGGGATCCTGATGTAGGACTCTTGTCTTAGGACCCTGGGATCATGACCTGAGCTGAAGGCAGATACTTAACTGACTGAGCCACCCAGGTGCCCGACACCTATTATATTTCTATCAACTAAATCCATTTGCATCCTAAGAGACTTCTGAGTGTACTGCATAAAGCAGAGGTCCTCACATTTTAGCAGACATATGGATCACCTATAGTGTTTGAAAAAATTCACTCTCCTGGGCTTCTCCTCCAGAGATTCTGATCCAGATTTGGCTTGGGACTGGATTCTGATCCAGATTTGGCTTGGGACTGGTGGATCTGCATTGTAATACGTATCTCAGATACGTGATGCAGATGACTGACCACAACAGGTAAAACACTATTGAAAAGTTTACAAATGTGTGAACACAAAAGGAAAGAAATAATTTTCCAATGAAAAACCATCTCATTTCTGAAGACCATTTGCATAGAGAAGCTAAGATTCTAAAGCTCTATTTCCATCAGTCCTTAGAGTTCTTAGGCTCTATCTTCTAAACTGTCTGTCCCTTAGTGTCAGAAATATGTTTGCCTAGGGGATCCCTGGGTGGCTTAGCAGTTTAGCGCCTGCCTTCTGCCCAGGACGTGGTCCTGGAGTTCGGGGATCAAGTCCCGCATCAGACTGCCTGCATGGGGCCTGATTCTCCCTCTGCTTGTGTCTCTGGCTCTCTCTCTCTTTCTCTGTGTGTGTGTGTGTGTGTGTGTGTGTGTGTGTCTCATGAATAAATAAAATCTTAAAAAAAATATGTTTGCCTTTAATCTTGGGAATTAAACTCTAAGAGATGTGCTCTAGTTGAACCTAGATTACACTATCCCCTCCTCTGAGAAGTTTAGGGAGAAATTATTTCCAAGGGCTGAGAATTGCCCTACCTTTATTTAGAGAGTAAGTAAACTGGAGAAAACAATTTACATATACAGCACAATTTGTTTTTTTAAAACCATTTTGTTTTTTTTAAAGATTTTATTTATTTATTTATTCATTCAGAGAGAGCGAAGAGAGAGGCAGAGACACAGGCAGAGGGAGAAGCAGGCTCCACGCAGGAAGCCCGCCCGATGTGGGACTCCATCCTGGGTCTCCAGGATCACACCCCGGGCTGCAGGTGGCGCTAAACCGCTGCACCACCGGCGCTGCCCCTGTAAAGAATTCCTAATTATCACTCCCACCTCCAAGTCCTGGGAGAACATAGAATACAACAAAGTACTGCTAAGGGCATCAACTTCAAAGGTCATTGTGAGGTTTCTTAACAGCATGAGTTTTTACCATCTATGTGAGACTCCCAGTAAGTGATATAAAGCGGGGGGGAGATATGGATTAGAAATAATGTCCAAGGGATCCCTGGGTGGCGCAGCGGTTTGGCGCCTGCCTTTGGCCCAGGGTGCGATCCTGGAGACCTGGGAAATCCCATGTCGGGCTTCCGGTGCATGGAGCCTGCTTCTCCTTCTGCTTATGTCTCTGCCTCTCTCTCTCTCTGTGTGAGTATCATAAATAAATAAAAATTAAAAAAATTAATGTCCAAGAAAATAAAGTTAACATGTCCCAGATCATCAGCATATTTAGATCTAAAATCATAATTCTGGGCTTCTCAGAATTCCTTAATCAAAAGCATCCTCTCAGGTACAAAGACAACATTAAGACATTTGGGGAAGAGAATTTTGGAAGTAAGTGGCCTGGTCAAGACTAATTATCATGGACACTGGAGAAGCCAAATTTTGTACAAAAACGGAGCACCTATAAGGACAGTTCATGAGTGTTTTGATATAGACTTAACAGTACTTATGCTATCTACAGCATTGCCCACATTCTTTAAGACCTGAGTTCTTGGGATAATGGAAGTAGCGCCTCCAAAAATGGGGCATATGCAAAAAAAAAGGGGAAGCATGTGCACAGGACAGAACCATCCAACCCTGGCAAGTGAGAAACTAAATGGTCAGGCTTCCAAGAGGTTACTCAATATTAGGAAAAGGCATCTATTTTCCTTCCAGCATGCCTGTTGGCTGCTGCTCTTACCCCCTGGTTTGAAAGAGTATGATTATAGAATTGTAATAGCAAAATTAACCCAAATCCTCACAAGATTGTAGTAAGTAAGCCAGTTCCCTCTTCTGGTCTGTCAAGTTCAACAATACAGCACTCCTGAATGGATAGGAGGCAGTAAATAGTCTTCCCTGCCAGGTACTTGCTTGATGGTGCCTGAGATGAACGGGGGTGAAACTACAAGAATAATCCCATCATCCAGGACCAAGAGGTCCTCTTATTGGATGGAAATATACATGAATCAGCTTTCAATCTCCTGTAGAGAACAAGTTAAGGGTACATGAAATAGCTTGGCCTTTAGAGAATGCAGGCTTTGGGAAAATTGCTCCTCCGAGAAGCACATGCCAAGATGGGATGAAACATGCAAGCATTTTATCAGGAGACATGCCTGTGAGAAAGGAAATAGAGGGAGTGTCTTAAAGCTGTGGAGAGCCCAAGATGAAAGACATCCCTGTGTGAAGGAGAAGGGAGAGAAGGCCAGTGGAAGCATTATGCTGCCCTGCAGGTTAAGGAAAATTCAGTCAAGTCCTCAGGGAACCTTGAGCCAATGTTAGCTGACAAACAGTCCCAGACCTTCCAGGGATGGCTTGCCTTAGTGTCCACCTGCACTTAGTCAGTCAATGCCCAGAAGCAGTACCTATAAGGCATGTGGTGAGGCAGTTAGGGCCTCTGGCCAATTGTTCCTGTAGCAAAGGTCCTAAAGCACATCCCCATGGCCACTACATGAGGCTTATGAGAATTTCCCAATGGAGACTTAAGAGTATTAATTTGTGAAGTCCCTGGCTGGCTCAGTCGGTAGAGTGTGCAACTCTTGATCTCAGGGTCATGAGTTTGAGCCCCATGTTGGGTGTAGAGATGACTTAAAATAAGTAAATAAACTTTTAAAAAAGAGTCTTAATTTGTAAAAATATAACAACAGAGTGTGGAAAGATAAACAGGACAAACGACTACCAATTTAGGTAAGGCCATAGCCTCTGGCCCATATTGGATTTTCATTGCTAAGAAAACTTCATGGTATAGAAATATTGACCTGTCTTATGCAGTTATAGAGGATATTCCTCAAATAATGTGTTTTCCTTATTAACACACTGCAAGTTGGCACAACTGTGTTTTGGATCCAGGTATGTTTTCAGTGTGACTGATTTCATATGTTTAAGAGAAAGCAGACAAAGTAGAATCTCCATTTAACCCAGTTAAACTCCGTTCTTGCTCTCTAAATCCAAAGACTGATGGCTGGGGGATTACCAATGGTAATACGGAGGGACATATTCTTGCCCTCTTGGCCCTTAGTAGCAAGTGACACACTAATTCTGCAGACCAGGAATCCAGGCTACCCCAGAGTCTGCTGATGGTTCTGCTCTCCATAGTGGGAAGTCCAGAAGCAGGAACACATGGATTCCCACCAGTCTGCTAGTTGCACAACTAGCAGACTGACCACAGAGGTATATGCATGGTGGTCCTCAAAAAGAGGACTACAGTACAGGAGAAAGAGTATTGACCTCTGGGTCTACTCACACAAACTTAGCTCCAAAACACATAAGGGAATCTGCTAAACTCCAATCCCCATCCCACCTCCAACCTGCAAGTGACCATGATTTACAACTTGTCCTGTACAATGCATCTGAAGGGAAAGGAGGATCAGAGTCTTGGTACTGCCAGAAAAATCTCTTCTGCAGCAGCAGGTTATAGGATCAGGAGCTACCATGATGTTTATGATACTTGGTGTGCTGGCACACACCTCGAGTGGCAGTACTATGAGCTGCACTCTGAATGCCTGGGGCTGAAGGCCACTGTGGGGAATGGTGTCAAGCCTGGGGCTGGAAACTCCATTGGACATGGACTCCCAAGTCTATCCCCAGCCACTTCGGACCTAAAAACATACCAGTGCGCACCAGAGGTTGGGGTCCTAGAGGGCATGATCAAAACTCTGTAAATCCTCTCAGAACTGGAAAGCAGACAGATACTAGCTCCAATAGTACAGGGTCCAGAAGGAAACATGGCACACTGAGGCTGATGTTTGAGAATGGCTTTAGCGGTAAGGATAAGCCAAACTGTCTAGTGGTTCAGGAAGTAAATTTCTGAGAAATCCTATGGAAAATCGCTGGGGGTTGAAGACTGGAATAGGCAGCAGCTCATGGTTGACTTGGGACATGTGCTGCATGGGTTTGATACATGTGGAGCCAACGAGGGATCAAAGGGACAGAGCCTGTGGCTAAGACCAAAGTAGTTAGTAGTTAAGAGTGAAACTGAGGGGCATGCCTGGCTGGCTCCATTGTTAGAGCATGTGACTCTTGATCTCAGGGTTGTGAGTTCGAGCCCTGCATTGGGTGTGGAGCCTACTTTTACAAAAGAATAAAACTGAAATGCCAGGGCAAAGATGTCAGCATAAGGCTGAACACAGGTGACTCATAACTGAAACCTGGAGAGAGAGAGATTAAGAGTAGAGTCTGGAGGCACCTGGCTGGCTCAGTTGGAGGAGCACATGACTCTTAATCTCGGGGTTGTGAGTTCAAGCCCCACATTGTGTGTAGAGATTACTTTTTTTTTTCTTATGGAAAGCTGTTTATTGTAAAATAATTTACAAACATCTTGCTGTCTTTAGTAGTTTAAACAACGGACCAACAATTTCTTCTGATGAGGACAGCAGTAAGCTAAAAATAAATTCAGTGGCTGTATTTTCCTTCTTTACCTCTTATCTGAGGATGAAACTTTTCATTAATCCAGAGCTGCTGCACCAGAGATGATTTCAATCAACTCTTTCATGATGACAGCCTGGCGGGTGCGAACGTCAAAGTCAGTTTGTCAATCATCTCAGAGTGTTCTTGCTGGGCAGCCCGGCTGGCCCAGCGGTTTAGCACCGCCTTCAGCCCAGGGCCTGATCCTGGAGACCCGGGATCGAGTCGCACGTCGGGCTCCCTGCATGGAGCCTGCTTCTCTCTCTGCCTGTGTCTCTGCCTCTCTCTCTCTCTCTCTCTCTCTGTTTCTCATGAATAAATAAAATCTTTAAAAAAAAAGAAGAAGCGTTCTGCTAGCATTGTCCATGGCCGTCCTCCTGGCACTCTGCTCACTCGTGGTGGATTCCTTTAGAGAATAGTAGATGATGTTGGCCAAATTGTATTCTTGGTAATTCTGCAGCACGTCAACATCAGTATCATCATAGGTACTCATGCTCTCAGCACTTGCAACGGTTTCTTTTTTTTTTTTTTAAGATTTATTTATTTATTTATCGATGAGAGAGAGAGAGAGAGAGAGAGAGAGAGAATGAGAGCGCGGCAGAGACACAGGCAGAGGGAGAAGCAGGCTCCATGGAGGGAGCCTGATGTGGGACTCGATCCCCGAACTCCAGGATCATGCCCTGGGTGGAAAGCAGAGCCTAACCACTGAGCCACCCAGGAGCCTTCTCAAAACATCTTATTGAATCATACTCACCCTTCTTGTGATGATGTGAGATGATAAGATGCCTATATGATGAGATGAAATGAGGTGAATAATATTCGCTTTGTGATACAGCCTTAGGCTACTATTGATCTTCTTAGGATATGTCAGAAGGAGGACCATCTGCTTCTGGACCGCGATGGACCGCGATTGACCTTGGGTAACTGAAACAGTTGAATGCAAAACGGAGGATAAGAGAGTATGAGTACTCAGAACAACCCTTAAGATTCATAGTACTAGTCTCCTTATTTTACATATATGGAAACTAACATACAGAGGAATTAGTTTGTCCCAGGTCAAACAAGTAGTACGGTGTTAGTAAAACAAACACCCCATCCCTCTTTCCCTCTGCGTCTCTCTGTTTCCAGTATTTGGGCCAATGGAAATCAAGACTTAAAGGGCGATTTCACACAAGGGTTGTTGGGTTTTTTTATCTGTTACTTTTTTTTCTTTGCTAAACATATGGAATCCTATCAAAGCTTAGTCTTCCTATTAATTACAACTAATTGCCACTGATGGGATCCTTGGGTGACTCAGCGGTTTAGCACCTGCCTTCAGCCCAGGGTGTGATCCTGGGGTTCCAGGATCGAGTCCCGCGTCCGGCTCCTTGCGTGGAGCCTGCTTCTCCCTCTGCCTGTGTCTCTGTCTCTCTCTCTCCCAGTGTCTCTCATGAATAAATAAAATCTTAAAAAAAAATTGCCACTGATAACTAGTCCTGTATTGCTTTAAGTAACATTCATGTAATTTCCGAATGACAGAATTTCAGATGAACACCTACTTTTCATATTTTATGTTAAATAACAGCTACGTATCATACTTCATTAGAGTCAACATCCTATGTTACTCGTCTGGTAGGGTTGTGTCCAGGGCTATCTCTCCAAAAAGTTGGTCACTCTCCACTACACTCACAAGAGGAGCTTTTAGAAATACCCAGGTGCACGAGGGCCCACCCCTAGAAATTCTGATTCACTGTGGAAGACGACGGTCTCAGCAGCAGAGATTTTTTAATGCCTTCAGCCGGCTCGTACGGGAGATTCCGGACTGCTCGAGAGAGCGGGAACTGGCGGGGGCGGGGCCTGGAGATCACGTGGCCCGGCCGGCGCCCTCGGAGGCCGTTGATTGGCCCCGAGCGGAGCGGCGGGTGCGTGAGACCGGTGGCGGTCGCTCTCCTAACCCGACCAGAGAGTTCCGAAGCCTCCGCGCTTCCTAGAAGGTACGCCGGCGGGGACGCTGGGCTCCTCGCGGGCGACTGAGGGCGGGCAAGTGCCGCGGGTTTCTTCCGCGTTCGCGCCCTCAGGTAGGGGGTCCGCGGAGGGGCGCCGACCGTGCCACCGGTCCCGCCTGGAACCTCGATAAGGGGAGCCCGGCCCCGATGGCCGCAGCAGGTGGACACTGAGGACTTCCTGGAGGAGGCGGCGCGCGGAGGGTCGGAGGCGCGGAGCAGGTGTGGAGAGAGAGGAGCTAGCGTGATGGGAGGGGTGGGTGGTCCCGCACGGCAGGTGTCCGGGGTCGGCCGACCCTCGGGCGGGAGCTCACAGGGCACTTACGGAGCGTCTTCCTGAGGATGTCAACTTGTGAATATTTTCCGTGGTGTCAGGTCCTCAGCATTTAAGGAAGGGCAAGTCCGATGAATGAATGAATGGCCGCTGAATACTGTGGTTTGGTTTGGCTTGGTTTGGTTATAGGGGAAAAGGAGATGTGATTGAACGTTTCAGGAGTTCACATTATTGGGAAAGTGGCGTTTTAGGTTCTGGCTTCCAAATGCACCAGGCTCACGGCAGACAGTATAGTTTAGGTCATGAAAGGGTTGAGGTCCCTTCTCCAATCCTGAAGCCATCAGTCAGGACAATTTTTTTTTTTTTTTTTTGGAGTACCTCCTTGCTTGAAGAGCATCTTCCAAATGTTTTTAAGAAACGTGAATGTTGCAGGACACTTTCTTAAAAATGCACTTACAGAAAGCAAGGTTTACTGTGGCAGACCGCGTGCTCGCACACACATACACACACACTAAATAGAAAGAAAAAGAAAGGAAAGAAAGAAAAAGAAAGGAAAGAAAGAAAAAGAAAAAAAAAGAAAAGAAAAGAAAAGAAAAGAAAAAAAAAAAGAAAGAAAGAAGTCACCTGTATCCCATCACTTGCGAACGCCGGGAGACTAACAATATTGATTCTACGATGTTAAGGAAAAACCAAGGTGCAGACCACATTTCGATCCACCACCTGTAACTGTGAAACCAAAACTCGAACTTTCGCAATTTCCCCAAAGTGCTGACTCTCCTTCCACTTAAGCTGTCTTCTGGTCATGGTGACCTTGTAGCTTCCCAGCCGGTAGCTAGAATCAAGGAAACTTGTGCAATGCTCCTATTCTAAAAGGGTTGTAAGTTTCTATTAAGCAGTCACAACAGAAAACAAGGTACTTCCTCATTTCGTGTGTAGGGACGGAGAAATAATTTTCTTTCCTTGTTCTTAGCTGAGACCTCAGCACTGGCAGGAAAAGATTAAGAGAAAAACAAATTTATTAACATGGATACATGGGAAATATCCATGGAAAAATGAGTAACTCCTGGAGTGGCTTAGAATTCAGACCTAAATACCCCCCCCTTTTTTTTTTAAGATTTCATTTATTTAAAAAAAAGATTTCATTTATTTATTTATGAGAGACACAAAGAAAGAGGCAGAGACACAGGACAGAGGGCAAAGTCCTGCCTAATGCCCTGAACTGAAGGCAGATGCTCAACCACCGAGCCACCCAGGCATCCTCCTAAATACTCTCTTAATAGGGAAAGAGGAGAGAGGATGTAGGCCTCTTGGAGGAGAGTAAATGATTTTTAGGAAAGATGAGTGGGTCCTTAGAGGAGCATACTGGAGGTCTGACTGTTTATGACAGTTTGTCTGAGTGTCGATGTGTCATCTCGTCTCGTCTCCTATGACAGAAGTCTGTCTTCCCTGGGAGGGGAATTTAAGACAGCTGAGTTTCTTCTGAGGGATCTGTCTTTAAGCAGATAAGGGGAGTTCAGAGAAAGCCTTTCTTTGTGTTTGTTTGCCACTTTTCAAGTGCCTACAGCACAAAATAATCATGGGTAGCATATTCTGCTACCCCTCACACACTTTATGAACTGAGCAGTGGCAGCTGATGGCTCAGTCTCTTTATACATATGGTTTTGAAGTCTCCTTGTTTGCTGTTTGTTTCTCATTCCATGAATATTCATATCAAGTAAATCTCTCTGAATACTCTTTGACAATGGTTGCTTCTTTGTATGTAACATGTAGCCAGAACTCTCTCACTGCCCTAAAGTCGTTTTTATACTCTCTGAGCTGATCCTGTAGGATGAAGAAATACATGAACGCCTCCCTATGGAACTCCCCCCAAAATGAGAGCAAACGAAGGCTCTTCATTCAGATCCTGCCATAGCAAGGGATTGAGCCACCATCACCTGTTTGGCCGAGACTCAAAGGCAGGTGGGGGGAAGCTTCATGGTGGGAAAAAAAGGAAAGCTCGGATGTGTCCAGTTTGGAGGTTGTTGACTTGGGAAAGCTGGGGGCAGGTTAAAGAAGTAGAAGTGGGACATCCTGTGTGGTTGCGTAGGGGAATGTATTAGGCTTTCTCTGTTGGTCCTAGATTGTAGGAAGGAAGTCAGAATTTTAAGATAAGCTGGCAGTTACTGATCCAATCTCGATGTGGGGCTGATTGCTGCCTTTGTTGTGGTTTGGGTTCTGGGCGGGTTGCTGCAGATTGTGGGTCAGAGTTCTGTTTTTATCTATGGTCTTGTCTCTTTGGGTATTTAGTCTTTCAATAGGGTGCTATAGAATGTATTCCAGGGAGCAGGGGAGGGCAGGGCCCTGGAATAAAGCTTTAGAAATTAAGCTAACTTCAGAAATTCCTGAAAAGACTGTTCTAGCAGCTCCTTTTGCTTTATCACCTATTTCAGCACCAAACGTGGTGACTGTGACCAGCTTAGAATTTTCTGTCCCAGGGCTGCCTGGTGAGAGAGCTTTAAACTGGAACTAGCCTTACTCGTTATCTTTTTTTCTCTTTCGGTTCAGCCTGATGGCAGTGATCCTGCCCCACCTCGGAGACCAGGACTTGGAAGGTGTATTCCTGGCAGCTGGATGGAAGGTGAGCTAGTCTTCTCCTTGTCTTCCTCAGGACAGTCCCTGCGGCCAAGCAGTGGCTTGGACTCCTTTGTTAAGGTCGAGCCATCTTTATTAATTTGGGGATTCTTCCTTCTTGGAAGGTGTGATGTAAAGAGCTTGAACTCTGGGGTCAGACAGGTTCAAATCCCGGCTTTGTTTTATTTTATTTTTAAAAGATTTTATTTATTTATTCATGAGAGACACAGAGAGAGAAAGGCGGAGACACAGACAGAGGGAGAAGGAGGCTCCATGCAGGGAGCCTGACGCGGGACTCAATCCCGGGTCTCCAGGATCACACCTCAGGCCGAAGGTGGTACTAAACCGTTGAGCCATCGGGGCTGCCCCTGGCTTTGTTTTAGACATGTTACCTTCAGCCAGTTACATAAACTCCTTGGGCCTCAGTTTACTTATCTGTAAATGGGATAGTACCACTTATCACAAAGACCTGTGAGTATTAAGTAAGACACTTCCGGGTGGCCCAGCGGTTTAGTGCCTGCCTTTGGCCCAGGGCGTGATCCTGGAGTCCTGGGATCGAATCCCACATCGGGCTTCCTGCATGGGGCCTGCTTCCCCCTCTGCTTCTCTCTCTCTCTTTCTGTGTCTCATGAATATATAAATAAAAATCTTTAAAAAAAAAAAGGCATTTCCTAAAATCAGTGGATAATACTTTGCATACTATCTAGTTATATTTTAAGCACTCTGCAAGTTTTAGATACTGTTACCATAGTTCTGTCAGTGTTACTGTGTTACCAGATACTATACTTTATGCTGGGAGGTAAACTCTACCTGAAGGAGTTTACAGGTTTTGTTTTTTTGAAAAGTAGATCTGTAAACATATTCTTGCAATACAGAGACGGTTTCTGATTTGCTGGTATTGAAGGGTCCAATGGAAGATTAGTTATTGAATTTGTAACATTATGGAGGATGATTATAAAAAGTTGAGTTTAAAAATAAGGAGACAAGTTAGGAAGCCATCATAACAGTTTTGAAAGAAAGGTCAACAGGAGGGAAGGAATTGGAGTTATTGCAGTTTGGCCGTAGTGCTCCAGGGTGTCTGCATTTTCTGAGGAGTCCCAAAGCTCTGGCTGCTTGCCCACCTTCTGGCTTCATCTCCAGCGTGCCTTGATGGCCAGAAAGTCTACAGTGCTCTTCCGTTCCTCTATTCTCACCTCTTCTCTGTGTACAGAGGCAAACTCACATATTCGGATTTTGAGACGGAATGAAAAACTCTTCTCTGTGAAAACCTCCCTGACTTCCTATAGGAACTGTATTACTCTTCCCTGTGATCCGAGGAGGCGGGAGTAGGGGTGCTGTGGAGCATGTGCAGAGGTGTGAAGAGGCATAAACCAGATGGTGCCTTATGGAGTGACTGGAAGTGAGAGTAGTCTTCTCCCGGGACCTGGTCCAGTAAGGGAAGGAGAGAGACAGAAACCAGAGGGGAAGGCAAGCACAGGAATGTCTTTTTAAAGGTAAGAGAGGTCTTGGGATTTTTGCTGATAAAGGGGAAGGAGTTAGAGGAGAAGTGAGTGTTTAGGAAAAACTCTCCTGTGTTTCTCTGGTTTCTACCTTCATGTTACATTTCACTTTGGATACCAGACGTGTTGGGGTTTGTCCCACACATCAGGCAATTCTGTGAAACCACCGGGGGTGGGGGGGTGCTGCAATTTCACTGAGTTTTGACACTCTCTATCTAAAGTTAGCATCAGACCCCACAGGGTAAGGGCCCAGTCTGACAAGACTGCCCCTCCTCCACTTCTGATGCCAGCTAATTGCAAGTCCAGGTTGTCACCTGTGCCTTGGCTGGCTGTATATTTAGAGATTACCATGAACCCCTCCTTCGATTAATTTACTAGAGTGGCTCACAGAACTCAGGAATACAGTTTACTTACTGGATTACTGGTTTATTATAAAACGCTATACCTGGGAACAGCCAGACAGAAGAGGGTCACAGAGCTTCCATATTCTGAGTGTGCCATACTCCCAGCACTCCACAGCCTCACCAACTCCAAAGCTGTCTGAACCCCATCCTTTTGGGTGTTTATAGAAGCTCATTGCATGGGCTTGATTGAGTAAATAATTGACCTTTGATGACTGATTCGACCTCCAGCCCCCTCACCCTCCTCTGAATTGGGGGTGTTCAAATCCCCTAATCACAGGGTTGGTTCTCTTGGCAGCCAGCCTGCCATCCTTGGGGCCTTTCCAGAGATCACCTCATTAACATAATCTCAGGTGTGGTGAAAGCAATTTGTTTTGAGTAAGGAGACACTTTTACCTTCATGACTCAAGCTATTTCAGAAACCAAGGACAAAAGACCAGATATGAAGAGATGCTCCTGCTCTTATCCCTTTAGCCCTTATGAATTCCAAGGGTTTTATGAGCTCTGTGCCAGAAATCAGGATGAAGATTGAATATGTATTTCTTTTTTAAAAAAGGGTTTTATTTATTTATTAGCACACGTGAGAGTGGAGAGGAAGGGCAGAGGGAGAGGAAGAGGGTGAAAAGCAGACTTCTCACTCAGTGGAGAGCCTGACTCAGGGAGTCATCGTCTAGCTGAAGGCAAACACCTAGCCACTCAGGTGCCCCTAAATATATACTTCTTATTATAAAATCACAGTATCACAGGGGAAAGACAGTAAAGTTCTAGACAAGGAAGAGTCCTCATCATTGGGTTAAGACCCTGGGGGAGACACAAGGGAATGGAAGCAGAGACAGAGAGGGAGGGATTGGTAGGAGGACAGCTTCTTTCGTAGAGAGGGAAAAGAGAAAGGGATGAGTGAGAACATAGGTAATGCCTGGCGGGGATGGCAGGGGAGGAATTAGGGAGCATGTGTCCTGTGGGTTCTTTCCTGGGACATAACTGGCAATGCCTTCTGGAAGGGAGTGGTGGGCTGAGCCATGTGTCCTCCTAGCCCCCTCTGAGTACCTCCCATTGCATTGTTACCTTGTTGACTTCTCCATCTTTCCTCCTGGATGGTTCACTCCCTAAGCAGGGACCAGAGCTGCTATAGAATCACACAGATTGTGCATGTAGCAACTCGAGGGGACCCCATTCACACAGCTGTGATGTGAACGGTATTCTGTAGGGTTGAGCCTCACACAGCCTGAATAGCTGTATCCTGTGGCCTCAGCAGGAGCTGGAACCTTTCTTGGAAACTAGCAACTTACTGGTGCCCAATAAATGTTCCTTCAAAGAATGAGGGTGGCAAACGTGTAGAAGACCCTGGGGAGGAAGAGGAGGGCGAGAGTTTGGGGCAACATTAAAGGCTATGAAACTGAGTGTATAGAGATAACTCTGTGGGAGATTAAGCCATTTTTAAAAAGATTTTATTTATTTATTTATTTGTTTATTTATTTATTTATTTACTTATTTATTTATTTATTTATGAGAGACACAGAGAGAGACAGAGACATAGGCAGAGGAAGAAGCAGGTTCTTTGCAGGGAGCCCAATGTGGGACTCAGTCCCCGGACCCAAGGATCACACTCTGAGCCAAAGGCAGATGCTCAACTGCTGAGCCACCCAGGCATCCCAGATTAAGCCATTTTATTCCCCGGTGCTTGCTAACCTTCCATAGAGCATCAGAGAATGTCAGCTGAGGTGTGCAGGGCAGCTCTGGTAAAAGGAGGGATATTTGGAATGGTGGTGGAAGGGAGCTTGAACCCATAGCCCTGGAAGTCAGGCTTGGTAGGGAGGAAAGAGGGGCCATGATTGCCCTTAACCTGCACAGAGAGCCCCCATGCTATACAGTTTCTCCTAAGGGAAGGGAGCATAGTGGGTAGACACTAGGCCTCTGCTCCAAGGGCTGCAGTAGTGTGAGGCACCTTCTATTCTTGGCCCACAGGATTTGAACACAGTTGCAAATGGAAACTTCTACCTTATATATTGTACTAAACAGAGCATACCTCTGATGTATGCTCCACCCTTCCCTACTTTGGTTTGTGCCCTTTGAGGCTGACCTTTGTATGCCATCAATCGGTTGTCTTGCCCTCTGGCTTCCAGTTGGTTCTTGACAATGGGTCGAAGGGGTCAGGGAACCAGAAACCTGGAGGAAAGTGGTGTCAGGTTTTATTCCCAGGGCATCCCTGCTGTGGGATGACAGTGGCTGCAAAGCCCCAGTCTTGCTTCCTCATCAGACCCAGCCCCACACATGCTTCAGCATGCCTTGTTGGTTTCCACGAAGCCCCCTTCTTTGAATAGTCTGCATGCTACCCCATCTTCAGTGACCTCATTTGAATGTGCCATCTCTTTTCGAAGGGAACCAGGGCAGAAATATATTGTTAAAGGTGATATTTTATAAGAGCAGGGTCAGCAAGCTGACCTGGACCTGGTAGTCAGATTTTACTGGAACACAGCCATGCCCATTCACTTTCCTATTGTTCCTGGCTGCTTCTGTGCGACCTCCACAGAGTTGAATAATTGTAGCAGAGACCAAATCTCCTGGAAAGCCTAAAATACCATCTGGCTCTCTACAGAAAAAGTTTGTCTACCCTGTGGTACAGAAGGAAGAATGAGCTTGGCTGAGTCCCTTTACCTCTTCAGACCTCACCCACAGAATAATAATGATAGCTCACAAAGTTATCATAAGAACCGAGCTTGTAATCAGTCTGTTTTCAGGAGTTGTTGTCCTTTGATGACGTGGCCATGTACTTCACCAGAGAAGAATGGAAGAGACTTGACTGGGCCCAGAAAGACCTCTACAGAGATGTGATGCTGGAGAACTACAGAAACATGATCTTGTTGGGTAATGACTCAGCTTGAAGATTTGGCTTTGAGTGTCTATACAAGTCCTCAGTCCCTTATTTGCAATTCCAACATCAGAGAAACTCCAAAAACTAGTTTTTTCATAATTTATTTGGCTGCAAGGCCCAACCTAAAGTCATCAGGTGGTAAAACCTGATCTTTTCCTATGGAAAGTTATGTATCATCCTGATCTTTCTCACCTGGTCTTTGTATCTGTCTGTTTAGCATCAGAAATACCAGTGTGTTTAAGGGTACAGCTCCTACCCCTGTTGGAGGTGGTATGTAATAGAAACTATACACACTAAGTGTACATTTTCCAAAATCTGGGAAAATTCTGAATCTTGAAACACATCTGGCCTCAAGATTTTCAAATAAGGAATTGTGGACAATGAATAGTTTCCTTTTATTTTAGAGGTCAGAGATGTTTAATCCACCCCCCACCCCAATCTGCATCCTCCACATCTATAAGACCTGTAGCAGCTGAAAAGATTATGACTGATTTGGATTCCAAAGGTTAGCTTTTTTTTTTTCTTTTGAAAAGTCTTTTTCTGTCTTCTCTCTGGAAATGGGTTCATTCCTTGTTGGCAGCCTCACCAGGTGTCCAGGAAATGATTCTTAACTGACTACATTTCTGAACCTTCTCTGTTTCTCTACTCTGGGGAGCCTGCCTTTGTCTTATTCCAATGCAGTCCCCTCCTGTGGGCATTTCCTTAACAAATAGCTTGCTTTTTGGGGCCACAGCTTTGACCCCCACACTGACATTCTTGCCACAGTCTTTTTTTTTTTTTAATTTTTTATTTGTTTATTCATAGAGACACAGAGAGAGTGAGAGAGAGGCAGAGACACAGGCAGAGGGAGAAGCAGGCTCGATGCAGGGAGCCCGATATGGCACTCGATCCAGGGTCTCCAGGATCACGCCCTAGGCTGCGCTAAACTGCTGTGCCACCGGGGCTGCCCTCTTGCCACAGTCTTGACTACCACTTGTGGGATTGTCCACCCACCTCTGGAGTTTTTTATGTCTATTTTCCTTGTAAAAGATGACAAGAGCAGACTTGAATACATAGAAGGTACATGGGACAGGGAGGGGAGAATATTTGAGGATAATGCTGTTTATATTTTGGAAGAATTATTTCCAGTTTTTCTCCCCCATGCTTTAAAAAAAATGTAGCTGAACATATTCATTGTATAATTCTATAATTCGTTTAAATCTTAACATTTACAGTATCAGCATTTTCCCTATGCTAGTAAAAGCCTCCATAAATATAGGAAATGAGCATAATGTAATTCTGTTGTATGATCTATGATGTTTAATCATTTTTCCATTTGGGGATATTTAGTTTGGCTTTTTTGTTGTTGTTGGCTTGCTTCTGCATTCATCATTTTCTATATTATAATGTTAGAATGGATGTTTCTTTTTTTTTAATTTTTTAAATTTATTTATGATAGTCACACACACACAGAGAGAGAGAGAGAGAGAGGCAGAGACATAGGCAGAGGGAAAAGCAGGCTCCATGTACTGGGAGCCTGACGTGGGATTCGATCCCAGGTCTCCAGGATCGTGCCCTGGACCAAAGGCAGGCGCCAAACTGCTGCGCCACCCAGGGATCCCCCTAGAATGGATGTTTCTGACCATAAATCCTTATATGAATTCCTGACTCTTCTCGAATATACAAAATTTTGGTGTTAAAGGGTACAGGCACTTTTAAGTCTCTTTGTATTACCGAATGACTTTTCAATAACAGAGTAGGAAATAAAAATCCTCTGTAGGCCCACTGCCCAGAAATTACCCCTGTTAACATTTTGGTTTACTTTTTCATATATATATATATATATATATATAGTTATATATAGTTATGTACATATATACACACGTATAGTTTTTAAAAACAAAATTTGGATCGTACTCACCTGAGTTTTGCATTCTGCTTTTTTTTTTTAATTTTTATTTATTTATGATAGTCACAGAGAGAGAGAGAGAGAGAGAGGCAGAGACATAGGCAGAGGGAGAAGCAGGCTCCATGCACCAGGAGCCCGATGTCGGATTCGATCCCGGGTCTCCAGGATCGTGCCCTGGGCCAAAGGCAGGCGCCAAACCGCTGCACCACCCAGGGATCCCTGCATTCTGCTTTAAAACATATAGGGAACATTTTCCTATTTTAATATTCTTGAATACATGGATTTCTAATATCTGCCTAATACTTTTGCCTTCACTACATTAACATGCTATGCTGTAGACATTGCTCCGTTGATGTTTACTTTAATTCCAGCAATGCATTGATACAACTCTGCTGAACATCCTGGATTAATCTTTGTCATAATTGTTCCATAGGCTGTATCTCTAAGAGTGAAATGACCACATCTAGAGGTGTGAATGTTGTTGAGGCTTTCAGTAAAGATTGTCAGATTTTCAGAAAGACTGTGCTGAATTCTCTTGTCACCAGCCCTTTTGATTATTGTCCTTATCTGTTTGCCACTGTAGACCCAAGGGAGTTAAGCTGAGCTCTAGGACATCTCTCCATAACTCACTAACCACATCCCGTTTACTTCTCCATGAGTAGGATTTCAGTTTCCCAAACCTGAGGTGATCTGCCTGCTGGAGCAATGGGAAGAACCATGGATCCTGGATCTTCCAAGAGCTGGGACTAGGAAGGCTACCAGTACTTGTCCAGGTGGGTGAGGAAAGGACCCAGTCGAGTGGAAATCCTGAAGAGGCAGGAAATAAAGCCCATTGTGTGCCCCAGACACTGAGCCAGGTGTTTGGCATATATCCTCCCATTTGTTCATCCCTGCTGCCTTCTGAAGGTAGTACGTGTGACCATTAGCTCCATTTTCCAGATGAAGAAACTAAAAGAATCAGGGGCATCTGGCTGGTTCAGTTGGTAAAGTATGTGAATCTTAATTTCAGCGTCATGGGTTTGAGCCCCATGTTGGATGTAGAGATTACTAAAAATAAATAAGTATACTTTGAAAAGATTCAGGTATCTGTCACCAGTACATTGGTAGTTGGGATTTGATTTCAAGTCTGCAAAGCTTATCCTCATTCTTTTACAGTAGAGTGCTTCTCTGAAGCAGCAGGTCTGACAGCTCTTTTTTTTTTTTTTAAGATTTATTTATTTATTCATGAGAAACAGAGAGAGAGAGAGAGAGAGAGAGAGAGGCAGAGACACAGGCAGAGGGAGAAGCAGGCTCCATGCAGGGAACCCGACGTGGGACTTGATCCCGGGTCTCCAGGATCAGGCCCTAGGCTGAAGGCGGTGCTAAACCGCTGAGCCACTGGGGCTGCCCAGGTCTGACAGCTCTTATGCCAAATTAGATATTCCTTATTCTACCCTCATTACTTATCCTTCCTGTTTTCTCTTGTTCCATTGCTTTCATTTTGGTTTTCATATTCCCATGAGGTTTCTTGATCTACTTTTTCCTACTTACTGTGTCCTGATTGCTGCTTCTACCTTTTTCCATATCCTTCTGCTCCATATTTTCTCACCCTCTACTCTATTGTCATTTTGGGCTGGTTAATTCTTTGTGG
The DNA here is from genome assembly GCF_905146905.1 of Nyctereutes procyonoides. NCBI lineage: Eukaryota > Metazoa > Chordata > Mammalia > Carnivora > Canidae > Nyctereutes > Nyctereutes procyonoides. The sequence goes on from NW_026575126.1 coordinate 68,115,016, forward strand.
TGGGGAGCTGTCCTGTGTAAATGTAGGACATTTAGCCGTATCATTGTCCTCTACCCATTAGATTTGAGTAGCACCACCCCAGTTGTGACAACCAATGTCTGTCTCCAGACATTGTCAATATCCCTCATGAGACAAAATCACCCCTTGTTGAGAACTATTGCTGTGGTCCATTGGCTTTTGTATCTACTTTCCTCTGGTTCCTTTTTTATTCTATCTTACACTCCCCATTTTTAAAAAAATATTTTACTTATTTATTTATGAGAGACACAGGGAGACGGCAGAGACATAGGCAGAGAGAGAAGCAGGCTCCTCAAGGGGAGCCTGATGTGGAACTCGATCCCAGGACTCTGAGATCACGCCCTGAGCCAAAGGCAGACGCTCAACCACTGAGCCACCCAGGCATCCCATTACATTTTCCATTTTTAAGGAGTTGTTTCTCCCAGAATTATTGAAAACATGCTTGTCTAGAGAGTATAAGATGCTACCTCTCCTACATTTATGTGACCCTACTGAATACCCAGAGTAAGTTAGCTTTCCATTAGTGGTGATGAGGTTGTTCAGTTCTCACTTCTCTGGCACACACTTGTGCATTTTTCTGTTGGTTAGTTGATGTCCAGAACTCTTTCTGCTATTGAAGCCAGGAGTCCTATGAAAAATCAGAATGTAGTGGGATGATATAACTAACCAAGCACTTCTTAGCTTCATTCAAGTATCTTAGAGTACATATAGTTGGCTTCTTTTTTTCCCTTCTGCAGAGGACAGGTCATTTTTCTGTTTTCTTCTTATTTGATTAGGTTCTGAAGCTAGATGCAAGATGAAAAAGCCAACTCCAAAGCAGAAAATTTCAGAAGATGTAGAGTCCTGTAAGACATCAGTAAAGCAGAAAATGGCCAAGAGACTTGGAGAAAAGTTACATAAATGTAATGAGTTGGTGGACATTTACAGACTCACATTCCCTACTATTGGTGATGAATGTCACAAGGACTTCCTTCAAAACCTCCACCTTATTCAAATTCAGAATGCTCAAACAAGGAAGAAGCAGGGCAAATGTGAGGAAAATGGAAAACCTTTCAATCACAGATCATTCCTTTTGCAGCATAAGCAAATTCTTACAAATGCAAAATCTTATGAGTGCAGTGAATGTGATAGAGTCTTCAGGCGTCAGGCTAATTTTGTTCGACATCAAAGAGTTCACACATCAGAGGATCCCTTTGAATGTGACATATGTGGGCAAGCCTTCAAACAGAAGTCTACTCTTATTGTCCATAAACAGTGTCACCCTCAAAAAAAGCCATATAAGTGTCATGACTGTGGAAAATTTTTCCGCCAGATGGCATATCTTATTGAACATAAGAGGATCCATACCAAAGAAAAACCCTATAAATGTAGTGAGTGCAAAAAAACATTTAGTCAGAATTCAACCCTTATTCGACATCAGTTAATCCACAGTGGACAAAAACCCCATAAGTGTCTTGAATGTGGAAAAGCTTTTGGTCGGCATTCGACCCTTTTGAGCCATCAACAGATTCATACTAAACAGAACACTCACAAATGCAGTGAATGTGGACAGTCCTTTAGCCGAAGTGTAGATCTCATTCAGCATCAAAGAACCCATACCAAGGAGGAATTCTTTGAATGTAGAGAATGTGGAAAAACTTTTAGTTTTAAGGCAAATCTTCATCGTCATGAGGTCATTCATACCGGAGAAAGACCCTATAGATGTGACAAATGCGGAAAATCTTTCATCTGGCGCACAAGCTTTATTAAGCATCAGGGTACTCACAGACAACAGATACCCATGTGATACTAACTGGAAAAAGACCATTTTGGGGATCCATGGGTGGCTCGGTGGTTTAGTGCCTGCCTTCGGCCCAGGGTGTGACCCTGGAGTCCTGGGATCAAGTCCCATGTCAGGCTCCCTGCGTGGAGCCTGCTTCTCCCTCTGCCTGTGTCTCTGCTTCTCTCTCTCTCTCTCTCTCTCTCTCTCTCTGTCTCTCATGAAGAAATGAATAAAATCTTAAAAAAAAAAAAGACCATTTAAGGACCAGACCTTACCACTCTTGTAATTATGTGTAACTTCATTGTTTTATGAAAATTATTAAACAGGAATTGAAATGGTTTTGCTGTGGAGACCTTCTTTTTGTGGCTAACCTGGCTGTAGACAAGAATTAATAGAATGTAATAAGCAGTTGTCTGGCCTCCCTTGACCTCCTCATACTTTCATGACCCCAAGCTAAGGTGGAAGGGAGGCATAAAAACCTTGTGGTTCCCTAGGTTGGAGACAATTTGATGCATTATGAACGATGTGGGAGTGCTTTTCTTACCTCTCATAAAACTGGGGGAGAAATGTTTTTAAGTAAAAGAATGGTGTAAAAAAATGCTTTTCTTGGTTTTATATAGAAAAATTAGCGGATTCTACATTGACTTTTTAAAAAAATATTTATTCATTCATTCATTCATTCATTCATTCATTCATTCATTCATTCATTCATGAGAGACAGAGAAGAGAGAGAGAGGCAGAGGGAGAAGCAGGCTCCATGCAGGGAGCCCGACATGGGACTCGATCTCGGGTCTCTAGGATCAGGCCCTGGGCTGAAGGCAGCGCTAAACCGCTGAGCCACCCGGACTGCCCTACACTGACTTTTTAAAAATAAAATAAGGGCTACTCACCAGTAACTAGTGAGATATTAAGAATTACCAAAATGTGGGTGCTTGGCTGAGGAGTGTGAGTTCAAGCCCCACATTGGGAATGGAGCCCATTTTCTTAAAAATTACTAAAATTTATCTATAGATTAGTGTGCTACTAGATTCCGTCAGTTGTTAATAGCAGGTGCTGTTGGGTCCCCTGCCCTCTGCTTACCCCGTTGGGCTGCATCTGACTTGCACTGTGTGTTTCTTGGTCTGCAGGCTTTTTCTAAAACCACAAAAGGCCACTGCTCTGTAGGGTAACTAGCACATCTTGGGAGCAGGCCTCAACTAATGCCTGATGGGAATTTCACAAATATGACCCTCTCTCTCCCCTTGGGTGAAATATCTCTAAAGCATGTGCTTTACCCTTGTTTTCAGTTTTGCCATGGGATTATGCATTTGTTCATCTTGCAGCTGCTTTCTTAGTGGTTTTCTGTGCTGTGTCTCCTATATTTCCCTGCCAGTGTTTCAAGAGAGCTTGTGCTCAAGTGTCAACTATAGTCCTTGAGGAGCATTAACTCTTTTGTTTCCAGTTATTCCAAGCATATTCTTACATCCAGGTTACATAGGTTGAGCTGACCACATGACTTCCCTTCAGCTCACCAATAGAAGAAACCCACTCGAAATTCTAATATCCTAAACATCATCTTAGGTCTGCATCATATATTGCTATTAGACACTCTCCTATAAATTCCCTTCTAGATTCTTCTGGATTTTATTTTCTTGCTCCTACCAATTCCATGGTTTCTTACCCAACATATAAAAACAAAGATCTATTGAGGAAAAGAAGTGACATCTCAGAAAATTAAGAAATCTCGAGCCTTACAGTTGGAAAATAGTAAGTAATAGATTGTACATTGGGTTTATTTTTTTTTAATTTTTATTTATTTATGATAGTCACACAGAGAGAGAGAGAGAGAGGCAGAGACATAGGCAGAGGGAGAAGCAGGCTCCATGCACCGGGAGCCCGATGTGGGATTCGATCCCGGGTCTCCAGGATCGCGCCCTGGGCCAAAGGCAGGCGCCAAACCGCTGCGCCACGCAGGGATCCCTACATTGGGTTTAAAAAGCAGTAGTTTTGTACTGGTTGGTATGAATTGGCTAGAAGAACCTTAACAAGTTGAGACTTCTGAGTGAGGAGGAAACAACGTAGGAAGAAGGGGACCTATGAAAAGTTTCCCTCCACTCCCTAATAAAGCAATAAATAAATAGAAGTGCCTGGCTGGTTCAGTTAGTGAAGCATGTGACTTGATCTTGGGGTTGTAAGTTTGAACCCCATGTTGGGTTTAAAATCTTTAGAAAAAAAATACATAACATACATTTTAAAAATGGTAGTTTGGTTTTCTGATGGCAGCTCTCCTGTTGTAAGGATGAGAACTGATTTAGAAATCAGCAATCTGGTCTGGGGAGACCCAGTTACAGGCATACACTTAGTTATAGAGAACTAAAGGCATGCCCTAAAGGCTATTGGGCGGTGGCCAACAGCTAAGCTGTTGGCAAATGGGCGTTGGACAATTAAAAATAATCAAAGAGTAAAAAATAATTAATAATCAAAGTGGGGAGCCCAATCATGATAAGCCTTTTGCCCACCAGAATAATCCAGGGTGGGTTCTGGAGGTAACAGATGCTCTAGGCGAAACCACTTGGAGTGGCAATATGGATGTGTGAGCATCCACAATGAGTGGCCATGGAGGCTCCCAAGGCATGTTGTGTCATGTGATCCCACACTCCATTGTGACCCTTGCTGGGGCACCAGTGGTTGCCTAAGACTGTTCAGAATCTTGCCAGGTTAACACAATGGGAAATGGACTCACCTGCTCAGCCTGGCCCACCCCACTGTGTGTGTCTAGTAGATAGCTCTGCCCCATGTCCCTTAAAGGAACTTCAGATGCCTCATGACTCTCTGGTCCCTCACTCTCTGGTGGGATTAGTGAGAGGGCCCAGACATGTGCTGCTTTGGTTCCCACCCCGGATCTCAGGAACTTCCCTTATAACATTATGCCACCACCCTAAAGACCTCTGAGTCTCGAGCAGGGCACAGGACCTTCCAGAATAGAACTTGGAAATACTTAAAATGAAGATATGCTTAGACAATAGATTTAAATGACCGTATCACTCATTCTCTCTCCTAGCTCCAGTCAGGTCTTCTAACAAAAATCTAAATTTACCATTCTGTAGAACAGGACGCTGTGCTAGATGCTCTGGGAGAAAGTGAGGAGTGGAAAGATTGTTTCTCTCTGTAATGGACTGAATCATGTCTCCCAAATTCAGACGCTGAAGTCCTAACACCTGGTGTGACCGTATTTGGAAACAGAGCCTTTAAGGAGGTAACTGAGGTTAAATGAGGTTGTGTGGACACCAGTGCTAAGACTGGTGTCCTTTGAAGAAGAAGATTCTAGAGATCTCTCTATCCACTGCACAGGAAGGGAAATCCACAGACACCAACCCTGACGGCACTTTGATCTTGGACATCCAGCCTCCGGAACTGTGAGAAAATAAATGTTTTTTTTTTTTTTTTAATTTGTGAGAGATACGAGAGAGAGAGAGAATGAGATGAGAGATAGGCAGAGACACAGGCAGAGGGAGAAGCAGGTTTCCTGCATGGAGCCCGATGTGGGACTCGATCCCAGAACTCTGGGATCATACCCTGAGCTGAAGGCAGATGCTCAACCACTGAGCTACCCAGGCATCCCAATACATGTGTTATTTAAGCCACCTGATTGGTGGCCTTTTGTTTGGCATCAGAGCTAACATACTCACCCCTTATAGTCTAGGGATGAGACATAGCGTGCATTTACACATTAACTTAGTGGATATAGTAGTTTGCATGATAAATGATAAAGCCCACAGATCATGTTAGCTCAGTAAAGGGAATATTTTGTGGTAGGATAACTGAGAAGTGACATTTTAAAATTGTTTTACAAGAGTGGACTTTCCTGTTGTTAATTTGGTGTGTTAGGGCCTGGGGAAAGGGAGCTGAGTTTAAAAACAAAGGAAGCAACTTGACCAAAGGCATCTATGTGGAAAATTCAAGTAGTACGTGGGCAACAATGTGTAGAGATGGTGGGAGAGGAGGGAAAGAATGGAGGAAAAGCTAGAAGTGCAAAGAGGAAGCCCATTCTAAGTTTGCAGTGTTCTTCCAGTAAAAAGCACACAGATCAAAACCTGTACCATGTTATCACTACAACTCTATCACTAGTTCTGTGACCCCAGACAAGTAATCTTGATGAACTTAGGGAGAACACTAGGGTCATAAGCTCATGGCCCGCTTAAACACATCTCCTCTCAGCCCAGTGCTAGATACGAAATTTCATTGAAATCCACGGCATTCTCCACATGACACCCAGAAGCCTGAAGGCACCCAGACCAGCCCTCTCACCATCCCTCCTGCAGGTTTCAATGACAGTCCAAGGAGAAGGCATGTACTACTATCCCACCACATCCAGGATCAAGGAAGTGAGTTCTAGAAGGCAAATACTTTAGTTTTGGTTTTTGCACATTTAGGGAAAAAAAAATTAAGATGAGGTAAGGTGACAAAAGCTAGAATAGAACACTCAGAATGTAATTTGGTACTCGCTTTGGGGAAAAGAAACTGTAAAGTATATTAGCTCACACATCAATCAAGGAATTCTACTTCTGGGAATCTAGCCTTAGATTTTTTTTTTTTCTAAAGATTTTATTATTTGAGAGAGAGCACAAGCAGGGGGAGTGGCAGAGGGAGAGGGAGCAGACTCCCTGCTGAACAAGGAGCCCGACACAGGTGTGGGGCTTGATCCCAGACTCTGGGACCATGACCCAAGCTGAAGGCAGATGCTCAACTGACAGCCACCCAGGTGTCCCTAGCCTTAGAGTCTCAAGAACAATCCAAATCGCATTAGAATTACACTGGCATTCACTACAGCACTGCTTGCAACAATAAGGGGTAATGCCTGAAATGTACAATAAAAGAAGAATGGCTCGATCATTATGTCCACTTGATGTAAAATGATGCATCTGTTAAGCGTAAAGATTATAACAACCATGTAAAAATCCTTAAGACATAATATTAAAAAGATGTAAAATATAAACACTATGATTATCATTATATGAGAAGTATGCAGAGAAAAAAATCTGAAGGAACTATGACAACGCCAGTAACAGGTGATCAGGGTTGTAGGATTCTGGGTAATTTCTTTTCCTGTTGTTTTCCCAAATATCCAATAATGCCTATATTCCCTTAATTATTTTTTTTAAATATTTTATTTTAAAGAGAGACATGAGAGACACAGAGAGAGGCAGAGACACAGGCAGAGGGAGAAGCAGGTTCCATGCAGGGAGCCCAACATGGGACTCAATCCTGGGTCTCTAGGATCACGCCCTGGACCGAAGGCGGCACTAAACTGCTGAGCCACCCGGGCTGCCCATATTTCCTTAATTAAAAACAAAAACAAAACCCAAACAGGTTCATAAGAACTCCATACAATACAGGTTCGTGTGTAGAAGTGGAAAGATAAGACAGGTTCAGGCTTTGTGGCATGCCTAACTTCATCCAACAGGGGAAATAAAGCCAACCCCATAGCCTTCCCTCACTAGTCACACAGGTAGAAAGACAGCGCTGGGAAGCTAAAGAATGATCAAATTTGACCCCCTTTCAGAGCTGGTGTTTCTTGTCATGATGGGTGTGCACATGCCATTGTCCCTCTACCACTACTACCCCAGAGGTGCTACAGCTGAGCAAAGGGGGAGTGCGGGGTGGTTGAGGGGAGGCAGCAAACCATGGCACAGAGGGAACCAGGCATCTTGAGATCAAGACCTGGGCTGAGATCAAGAGTCTGGCACATAATTGACTGGGCCACCCAGGTGCCCCTGATCACCTAAGTCCTAAAGTGTCAACTGCAAGCCTTCATTTCTTCCTTTCCACTTGGGAATGACATAGGTCTCCACATACCTCATACGGTTGCTTGGGAGTCAAATGGAAAAATATGGATGCATTTTGTGAACAGAATATTATATGAGGTCAGTGAATACTGTTATACAAGCAAGAGCTGAAGGAGCTTCTGCCTTTGGTGTCCTTTTGTGGAACATTCCCAAGGAGCACTTCCTTATGTCCCATACATTTAGAAACCTTGACAGAAAAAACGTGTTTTAGGCTATTTGATATCACAAGAGCCTCCCCCACTCTCCCCTACACAAAGCTTACTAAAACTTTACTACACTCAAGTTTAGTGAGGGTTTTTATCAAAACCAAAAAGTTATCAAATAAAGTGCCCTTAATTTAACAAGCTTTGAAAACCAGTGATGAGAATTCCTGGGTGTGTTTGGGTAGAGTTTTCCTTTGCCTCTCATTTAAAAAGAAATTAACAAAGAGTTATAAAACTGAACTTCTAGAATGGAGAAGAGAAACTCTGCAAAATTAATGTATAAAAAGGTAAAAAATATAGAATGCCTCTTGCACGCACCAAACTTTACATGGTGTTTTGGATTATCATGTGTTTGAAATCCTGTCCAGCACTGAGGCAGAAAGACAATTCTGTGGCTAAACTATTTCTTAGAGAAGTAAGCAGAGTGGGCAAGGTTTGGGTCAGAAAGTGGAGGTAAGAAGAGGGAAGGAGACAAGGACCAAACTGTCACGTGTCAGCCCTTGCTATCGTCAGGAGGCCCTTCCATGGAACCACCTCATCCTTTGAAGGGGCTCCCCACTTACACATTCCTGCCTCAACTTGACACTTTGGTAGGCACTGAGACTCAAGTCAGAGTGACTGATCTGTCTTGGGTGTGATGCCCGTGGAAATTCAATCCACAATCTACTGAAATACTCCAAATGCCAAAGAATGTAGTTTCTGGATAATGGAAACAAACAAACCAAAATAGCCAGGCAGCAGGCATGTCAAAACAGTGGGACTTTATTTCTGTGGATCCTTTGGTGTCGGATAAGGTGTGGACTCTGTCTAAAGCTTTCCCCACATTCAAGACATTTATAAGGCTTTTCTCCAGTGTGAGTCCTCTGGTGGGTAATGAGGGTTGCGCTCTGACTGAAGCGCTTCCCACATACAGAACACCCATACGGCTTCTCACCAGTGTGGACTCTCTGATGTTTGGAGAGGTCAGAGCACCGTTTGAAGCTCTTCTCACATTCTTCACATGTATAGGGTCTCTCCCCTCTATGTATCCTCTGGTGTCTGAAACGGTTGGCAGTGCGGCAGGTTTCCCCACACTCATTACACTTGAAGTGTTTCTCTCCCACGTGGATTCTCTGGTGCCGGTTGAGGTGTGAGCTCTGCCTGAAGCTATCCCCACATTTGGGGCAGGTGTAGGGCTTTTCACCTGTGTGTGTCCTCTGGTGTTTAATCAGGGCGGCACTCTGACTAAAGCTCTTCCTGCATTCTTGGCATTCGTAGGGTTTCTCTCCCGTGTGGATTCTCTGGTGTTTAAAAAGGTCAGAACGCTGTTTGAAACTCTTCTCACAGTGATCACATCTATAAGGTCTTTCTTCACGGAACTGCTGCCGGGTCTCAGAAAGACCTGCCCTGTGGGAACATTCCTCACTGTCAAGAGAGTTGTGAGCTTTCACCATCTGATGTCTTAACATGTCTGGACTCAGTTTACAACTGTATCCCTGTTTGTTCCCATTAACGGGCCTCTCTGCTGTCTGGGGGTGGTGACAAGGAACAAAGTCTGAACTTCGGGCACTGTTTCCAAATCCATTATTTTTGGAGTCTCTCTCTTCTGTGGGACCATTCTTGAGATCTGAGGTGCTAGTGAGTCCTTCCTCTTCAGGAGAATTTTCAAGTTTCAGTGGTGAGGAATGTCCTGACTGCTCTTCTATCCTGTTTGCGTGGGTATCACCACACTCTGAAAACAGGGGAGCCAGCCTAGGGGACCATTCTTGTAGCTGCCCCTGTGGCTCTACTTCTAAGATTTCTTGCTTTGGAATAAATTCTTTCTTCTCGGTTCTGGTCTCCAAATCTGAAACATTAAAAACAACAACAAAAGGCTGACATTTCATCCCTGTGCAGGAGTGAAACAAGCAAGCACTGTAGTACATTAACCGCCCCCCAAACCTTTTTAATATTCTCCATGAACCACTCAAGTTATTTGAATCAACCTGCCAGATGTGCTCATATTTACCTGCTTGTGCCTACACCCACAAACCCATCTCTTTCCCCCTGCCCCACTCCACTGTTAAAGGAGTCACAATATCATGATAGAGGCAGATCTGGAAGGGGTGTCAAGAAGGGCAGGACAGCCTGTACCCCATGAATGAAGGATGTTTTAACAAGAGAAATTATATTCCTGTGATGAGTTATGGTAACAGACATACCATGTGCCTCCAATGTTTAGAGGTAGGGTCTGGGTGGGAGACAAATCTAAGATGCACTGGAAGTCTATAAAAGAGCAGTTAAACCACCAGATTCCACCCCAAACCAGAATTTTTGCAGTTTACATCCCAGGGAGATTGAACCAGATAAATTCTGGATTGGGGGGCATCACGCACAGCTGAGAATGTATGTGAGACCCGAAACCATAAAAATTCTAGAAGAGAGCACAGGCAATAATTTATCTGAATCGGTTGTTTTCTATGTATGTCTCCTGAGGCAAGGGAAACAAAAGCAAAAATAAGCTATTGGGATATTAAAATAAAAATAAATAAATAAACTTCTGCAAAGGGCACCTGGCTGGCTCATTTGGTGAAGTTTGTGACTCTTGATCTCAGGGCTGTGGTTTTGCATAACCAACTGAGCCACACTGGCATCCTGTTGGTAAAATCATTTCTAATAGGGAATCTAGCCACGCTATGATCTGGATGTGGGAGAGGAATAGAAACATTTTCAGACCTGCAAACTTTCAAAAAATTAAGTTCCCAAGTGTATGTTCTCTGGAAGATACTGGAAGATGTTCTCCAACAAATTGAGGTGGGTAAACCAAGGATGAAAATGATGGGGTCCAGGAAAGAGAAAAGGAATTCCAGGGTGATAGTGAAAGGTTTTTGGGACAACAGCTGTGTAACAGGCCTGGAGACAAGGCCATTCACATTGGAGCAGAAGCAGCTTCTGGAGGATTCTTCCAAGGGGAGAATGAAACTGATGGCATATCTGATACACATGAACATAGTTTTGCATTTCTAACAGGGAGCCTATGGGTGAGCCAGTGTTCAATAGTTGGAAAAGTAGTGCATGCAAAATGAAGCATTATTCATTCCAGAGAAAATTAAAAGTTATAAAATAAAAAAACATATAATCATATAAGCTATGTGAGTAAATATAGATAATATATTTATAGGTGGAACACTGAAACATTATACATTGAAGTACAAAAGGACTGATTTAACTATGACAGTATTACAGACAGCTAAATGTGTGCATGTTGGAGAGACCTAATTCCTGTCTTCCTCAGTAGACAGTCAAGAGATAATATCTGAAATTGCACAATAAGTGTCCTATTTAGAAATATGAAAATAAATGCTAGTGAAAGACACATAAAAAATTTTAGAGTTGTTGTCTCTGCAAAGTTGGGATCAGGATTGAGAAGGGCCTGGTATTTTCCTAAGACTGGAAAAACACAAATCACAAAATAAGAGATTGAAAAATCTGACCATAGTTGACCCTTGAACAAGGGTTTGAGGGACGCCTGGGTGGCTTAGCAGTTGAGCGTCTGCCTTTAGCTCAGGGCATGATCCTGGAGTTCCAGGATCAAGTCCCACATCGGGCTCCCTGCATGGAGTCTGCTTCTCCCTCTGCTTCTCTCTCTCTGTGTCTCTCATGAATAAATACATAAAATCTTAAAAAAAAAAAAAAAGAGCAAGGGTTTGAATTGTGCAGGCCCACTAACGTGCAGATTTTTTGGTAAAGACAGTACAGTACTCTAAGAATGTTTCCTTTTCCTTATGATTTTTTTTTTTAATTTATTTATGACAGTCACAGAGAGAGATAGAGAGAGAGAGGCAGACACACAGGCAGAGGGAGAAGCAGGCTCCATGCACCGGGAGCCTGACGTGGGATTCGATCCCGGGTCTCCAGGATCGCGCCCTGGGCCAAAGGCAGGCGCTAAACCACTGCGCCACCCAGGGATCCCTTCCTTATGATTTCTTAAGAACATTTTCTCTAGCTCACTTTATAGTAAGAATATAGTATATAATACATGTAACATACAAAATATGTGTTAATTGGCTGTTTATGCTATCCATAAGGCTTCTAGTCAATGGTACGCTAGGAGTAATTAGGTTTTGGGAGAGTTAAAAGTTTTATGCGGATTTCTGACCATGGGGGGTGGCCAGTAGTTGCCCCTAACCCCTGCATATACGTCAACCATATATTAAAAAATTTTAATTCTACATAACTAAAGATGTCATTGAAAAAAAGAAAAGCCACTTATATAACCAGTAAAAACAGAGTTAATATAAAAAATACGAAGAACTGGGGATCCCTGGGTGGCGCAGTGGTTTGGCGCCTGCCTTTGGCCCAGGGCGCGATCCTGGAAACCTGGGATCGAATCCCATGTCGGGCTCCTGGTGCATGGGGCCTGCTTCTCCCTCTGCCTGTGTCTCTGCCTCTCTCTCTGTGTGTGACTATCATAAATAAAAAACAAAAACAAACAAACAAAAAAAAAACCGAAGAACTGCCACAAAGCAATTAAAAAAAAAAAAAAACACAGGAAAGGAAGGGAAATAGGATATAAACAGGCATTTAACAGAATGTCCAAAACAAAAATCTGAATATATTTAACCCAGCAGAAATCAGGGAAATGCAAGTTAAAACAATAAGATACCAGAGCACCTACTGTGTGCCAAGCACTATTCCAAGTGCTTGGGATATATTAGAACCAAACGGATAACCCCTCCTACCTTGTGGAGTTTACATTCTAGAAGGGGTGCTCAGACAGTAAAATAAACACAAAATAAATTATGGAAGAAGTCAGAGGGTATGATAAATGCTATGGACCAAGTTTAAGAAGGCAAGGGATAGGTCAGCAGTGTGGGAAGTGGGAGGAGACAGTGGAAGGCAAACTGCAGTATTAAACATGATGGTTAGGTCAGGCCTCATTGAAGACTGACAGCTAAGCAAAGACCTGAAACAAGTCAGGAAGTCTGTGCAGTGGAGGCATCAAACAGAGAAAAAACACAAGGCAGGATGCCCACCATGTTCAAGGAGCAGCAAGGTCAGTGGAGCTAAAGTACAGTGACAAGGCGCAGAGTAGGAGAGGAATGGGCAGGGCAATGGGGCCTTGTCACATTAGGCTTTTACTCTGTGTGAAATAAAGAGCCGGGGATCCCAGGGTGGCTCAGGGTTTGGCGCCTGCCTTCGGCCTGGGGGGTGATCCTAGAGTCCTGGGATAGAGTCCCATGTTGGGCTCCCTGCATGAAGCCTGCTTCTCCCTCTGCCTGTGTCTCTGCCTCTCTTTCTCTGTGTCTCTCAGGAATAAATAAATAAAATCGAAAGAAAAACAGAAAAGAAAGGAAAGAAAGAAAGAAAAAGAAAGAAAGAAAGAAAGAAAAAGAAAAAGAAAAGAAGGAAGAAAGGAAGAAAGAAAGAAAGAGCCAGCCATGGCAGGTTCTGAGCAGAGGTGTGATGTAATGTTTTAAAAGGAACACATGAAAAAAAAAAAAAAAAAGAACATGTGAGCTACTGTGTTACTATATCACACCATCAGTGGAACACCAAATGTTGACTAGGATGTACAGAAAGAATTCTCTTATATTGCTGGTAGGAGAACAAAGTGCTTATAGTCCTCTGAACAGCAAGATGGACAAATATGCCTAAGTCTATCAACTTTAGGAATTCCATATATGAACACAGAATGATAAGAATGTTCAATATAATGCTATTTATAACAGTGAAAAACTAGAAGCTTTGATGTCCATAGGACAGTGGATAAATGAATTTTGAACTATTCATACAATGAGATACACAAGAATTAAAATGAATGAACTAGAGCTGCGTGTGTCAACATGGATAAATTTCAAAAATGTAATGTTGGAAAAAAAAAGGCAAGATACAAAAGAATCCTACAGGCATATATATACCATCTAAAAATAATATATATGTTTACAGGTTTACGTATTCACATGTTCATATACATGTTTACATACACATTTTTGTTTATATAAAGAGAAATAACTTGTGTGCATGTAGCCATATGTACGTGTAAAAAATATAAAATAGGCATGGAAATAAATACCATCATCAGGATACTGGTTACCTCTGAAGAGGGAGTGAGGGGAACAGCTTCAGGGAGGGTACCCAGAGTTTCACCTATAATTGTTAACATTACTTGTTGGGGGGGGGGGAGAATGAAGCCAGTATGGCCAAATATTAAAATTTGATAAACCCCAGTGGTAGACACACAGGTGCCCATTATATTTTTCTGTATGTGTTTTATTTAAATGAACCAAGAAAAAAAAAAAAAAAGCTGAACTTATCACCTAACAATCCAGAAGAGCAAGGTCCTGCTGGGTCACAAAAGAGATTCTAACAGCTCTCAACCTGTGTGTGTGAGTGGCTCATAGATGGTTCTAGGTCAAGCCCTCCACAAATCACACACAGCTTGAAACAAAGTCAGCACTTACTCTGTGAGACCAGCGAGACTGTGTTTCTACAATCCTTCAGTGCGCTCTCCAGGCAGAAGTCCCTCTGAGCTGCGTCCCGACGGTCCCACTCCTCCCAGGTTAGAGACACAGCCACATTCTCAACCTTCACCAATTCCTGGAACAACATGAGACCTCCATTCAGCACCTGCTGTCCTGGGACAGCATAAGTGACCACTAATCTCAGGATGAGGCCAGACTCCAGAGGAGTCTGCAACCACTGAGCAGGAAGCCCTAGGAATCAAGTAACAGTCATGGCTATTAAGTCTTTTCCAGTGTCTTCTACTGACTGGAGTTTCAAAGTAGACAGAGGCTGAAATTCTCTTGCAAACTTGAAAAGCCCTTCTGTGGGAGCCTTGGTGTCCATCGAAAGATGAATGGATAAAGAAGATGTGGTTTATGTATACAATGGAATATTACTCAGCCATTAGAAACAACAAATACCCACCATTTGCTTCAACGTGGATGGAACTGGAGGGTATTATGCTGAGTGAAGTAAGTCAATCAGAGAAGGACAAACAGTATATGTTCTCATTCATTTGGGGAATATGAGTAATAGTGAAAGGTAATATAAGGGAAGGGAGAAGAAATGTGTGGGAAATATCAGAAAGGGAGACAGAACATAATGACTCCTAACTCTGGGAAATGAACTAGGGGTGGTAGAAGGGGAGGAGGGCGGGGGGTGGGGGTGAATGGGTGACGGGCACTGAGGGGGACACTTGACGGGATGAGCACTGGGTGTTATTCTGTATGTTGGTAAATTGAACACCAATAAAAATTAATTTATTAAAAAAAAAGAAAAGCCCTTCTGTGGACTATCTACACTAATTTGGGGAAAGAGCAAAGTCTTCATTTGAATTACATCATTGTGATTTATCAAAATGGAAAATCTGACATAAATGAAAAATATAGTTAACCAGGAAGTCCAAATTCCAGCACTGAGATACGGTTACCCCATGTGTGAAAGCAAACAAATAATTTAAGATGAAAGTAGCTTACTGACAGCAGGTGCTTCCCTTGACCACTGCACAATAAGATAATTATCCAACAGGATGATCTTTTGAGATAGCTTATTTAAATATAAGTTGACTGGGCAGCCCGTGGGGCTCAGTGGTTTAGCACCACCTTCAGCCCAGGGCATGATCCTGGAGACCTGGATGGAGTCCCATGTCAGGCTCCCTGCATGGAGCCTGCTTCTCCCTCTGCCTGTGTCTCTGCCTCTCTCTCTGTGTCTCTCATGAATAAATAAATAAAATCTTTAAAAAAAAATAAATGTAAGTTGACCATTCACAGAAGGTAAAACCACAGTTCTTAGGAAGGGAAAGTTCTAATACTGGTGTGGGGGAGATGTCTGTCTAGGTTTCGATGACACGTCACAAACTGACTCCAAGGATCTCTCACTAAACAAAAGGAAAGGGAAATATATTTTAAAATGTTCTGTATGTTATGTTTTGACATCTTAAAAAAAGATCTAAAAAAAAATTAAAAAAAAAACTTTTTTGGATAGAGAGGTGGCCCTTCCCAGGGCTAGTCAATTCTTAGAACAAAAGGCTCAGTCAAGACTGTTTAATCTCAAGCCATACCTCCTCTACCTGACCTGTACGCTCCAGGAGGAAACATTCCTCTGCCTTAATCATCCTACAACCAGGTATCAGCCAACTAAGGACAAGCCCCATATATTAGAGCCTGTTGAAATTATTCAAACCAACCAATCCTAAACTGTTCCCCTGGTCCTGCCTAGTCTATCTGGGAAACCTCAGTAGAGGCTCTGGCCTAAACCTTCCCTTTGCTCCAGTTTTCTGCTTCTGAACAACCCTGGTGTCCTTCCCAGGAAGCTCTGAATGTCATGCTGTGTCTCCTGTTTCTAAGATCTGAGTATAATAAAATTTTTTTCCTCTGCTTCTTTGTAAAAGAAAATCATGCTCTTGCGCCTCTCTTCTGCTCTCAATGCTCTGAATACTTTCACTACCATTTTCCCTCACTTGATACCAGATGTAGGGGTTTTTCACACCTCTCACAATTCTTTCATACCAGCTGGGTGTCCTAAAGGTTAACTCAATTCTGATACTATCTACCAGGATAGAGTCAGATCCCACAAGTTAAGGGCTCTGTCCCACAAGACTACCCTCCCCTTGCAACTTTGGAAGCCAATCACAACTAATAGATCTCCAGGTTACCCACAATTTCTGTCCGACATGCCCTCAAATCAGAGGTTCCTATGACCTCTCCCTACCAATTCAACTCTTTGCCTGAAGAGCTCAGAGTAGGGAAACACTTATGTGTACCAGTTTATTACAAAAAAGATATAATAAAGGATACAGATAAACAGCCAAATAAAGATACATAGTGAGGTCTTGGGGGTGTGTGTGTCTGGAGCACAGGAGCTTCTATCCCCACAGAATTGGGGTTTGTCACCCTCTGGGTATATGGATGTGTTCACCAACTGGAAGCTCTCCGAATTTCACACCACTGGGATTTTTTATGGAGTCTTCATCACATGGGCATGATCAGTTAACTCCATTATAGTTCCATTATCACCTGTAGGAGGAGGGGGTCGCCAAACCCCTAAAAAAAGTAAAACAAAGTGGCAGGAAACTGCTGTTCTAGCCTAAGTAATCAATGACATGATATCACTTTCCATTTGACATCTTTCTCCCTCAAATAATCTAGTTAGACAAGAAGGTGTCTTACAGTGGATAGACCATACTCCCACGTTGGTTTTGTGCACAGAGGTCTATAACTCGAGGATCCTGGTTGTATTTACTTGTCACTGTTTCCTACGGAAAGAAAATTTCACGCGCATCCTGAAGTTCAGACAAAATGTAAGGAAGGAAGGTCTGAAACTCAGAGCATCCGGCACGCCTCTCTTCCCTACACCCACGCCACCAGAACACGTTCACTCCTCACCTGGGCGGAGGCCCCAACAAGCGCTCCCTGGATAGCGCGCACCACGGCCGCAGCCATCTCCCCGCTCTGCGGGCTGTGCTTCCGCACCCAGGCCTGAAGCTCCTGGGGCAGGATGCTCAGGAACTGCTCCAGCACCAGCAGCTCCAGGATCTGCTCCTTCGAGTGTAGCTCCGGCCTCAGCCACCCGCGACAAAGTTCCCTGAGCCGGCTGAGCGCCTCTTCGGGTCCAGCCGCCTCCTGGTACCGGAACCGCCTAAAACGCTGTCGCGACTTTTCGGGATCCTGACAGCTCCCCGGCGGGTCGGGCTCCTGACCTCCGGGGGAGTCTTCCTCCACTTTCACTATCAGAAGTCCATCATGCGGAGACCTCGCGGCTGCCATCCAGGCTCCTGACTCGGCGTCACGGACCTGACTCGCGGTCAAGTTCGAACTCATCATCCTTTTCCGGCGCGTGCTGACTTTCCCGGAGTTCTGCCTTCAGGTGACAGGACGGCAAACTCTGCAAAAAACCCCGGAACTCCTCGGACCTCCCCAGAACAGAGGATCCTGACTATCCCGTCCCAACCCTACCCCGCCGGGTCCCCTCCAACACCTTTCCCGCCCGCACGAATTCCACCCATAGCCCGCCTCGACCCGTGACAAAAAACGTACTCAAAAAACCAGGGCGGAAGTGCGTCACCGACTCCCTGCGGTGCCCACCCCCGGGTGCATTTCCGGGGCGTCTCTAGGCAGCCGGGAGGAGTGAGGTCCATCTCAGTGGTTTGCCCTTCTGCCGCTTCCAGAAATAATCCTACGAATGTGTATGTTCCCTCCCGGAGGAGCTTACAGTCGTTCAGTTAAGAGCACTAAATGATACTCTTATCCCATAACTTGAATATTACTTTGTTTTCAATATTTTTATTTACTTATTTCTTGATTTTATTTATTTGAGAGCGAGGGTGAGAGAGCACAACAGGGGCAGCAGCAGAGGGAGCCGGAGAAGCAGGCTCCCCTCTGAGCAGGGAGCAGCATGTAGGGGCTGGATCCCAGGATCCTGGAATCATGACCTGAACTAAAGTCAGAATATTCACCGACTTAGCCACCCAGGCACCCCTTGAATGTCATTTTTTAACACGTTGTGAATAAAGTTTTTAATTTTGTTGTAGGAAAAGTTAAAAGTCCAGCTGTACGATGAGTGCTGAACATTCATCCATGTGGTATTTGTTTATACAAGAAAGGTTTTGTACAATATTTGATCCATGCCAAGGCATCCTGCTTGACACCATAGTCACAAAGCTGAGTAAACATAGTCTCTATCCTCAGCTTCTTAAGAGAGTCAGACATTTCAATCCTTACAGGACTGGGTTGGTAAATGCAATACTTAGGCTTGTATGCACAGTGCATTTATGTGACTAGAGGTGGAGATAATCAGCCAGGCTGATGGGGAGGGTACAGTGACTTTACCCAGGAGGATAAAGTTTAAAATGTCCATGTGGACCGAAGACATATTTTAGTTAAAAAAAATAGTTTTGATAAATCTATAGGCAATAAATCCCTAATAGATTACATCCCACTAAATCCCTCTAACATTAAGCTTTCCCATGTGCAACTCCCTTGCAATGTCTCACACTCACTTGTCAACTTTCTCAGGCATCAAACACAGCTTTCTGGTGATGCCCAGGAGGCACCGGTGCAGCCCTGGGCCTCTCCTCGTGGCCTTGTCTGCACACCGTGAGGCCTAGAGCAGCAGAGCTCTGGTCCCTGTTCGTGTCCTGGGGTTTGCCGTAAACCCTTCCACTCCAGGCTCCGCAGGCCTGCTGCCCCCTGTCCCAGAAAAGCCTGAGCTCTTAGGCTTGAGTCCCCCCCCCCCAAATCTGTTATTTCATCTATTTGGAAAAAAAATGTTGGGCAAGACCCTTTTGCTAGCAGGGGTGAGGGAAAGAGAATCTATTTTTAATAAATAACAAGCTGGAAAGACAAAAAAAAAAAGTTGTCAAGGATTTTTTCCTCTTCCTAGCCCAACCCTTCTGTTCTATCATTTATTCACTCTCCCTCACTTTTAAATATCAGCATGGACACTGGGACCACTCCCTCTCCCTCTTTTTTTTTCCTATGCTTCCCTGGTTTCTATTATATCTGTGTCTGGCATCATATTGAATATGCAAATAAACCTCTTTCAAAAGAACTTAAAGGTAAAAAAGCAGATAGGAAGAGCCCAGTCTTTTTTTTTTTTTAATTTTTATTTATTTATGATAGTCACACAGAGGGCGAGAGAGAGAGAGAGAGAGAGAGAGAGAGAGAGAGAGGCAGAGACACAGGCAGAGGGAGAAGCAGGCTCCATGCACCGGGAGCCCGACGTGGGATTCGATCCGGGGTCTCCAGGATCGCGCCCTGGGCCAAAGGCAGGCGCCAAACCGCTGCGCCACCCAGGGATCCCTTTTTTTTTTTTTTTTTAAATTTTTATTTATTTGGAAGAGCCCAGTCTTAAAGAAAGAGCAAAGCCAAAAGGCCAAACTCCCCACAATTCCTAAGGAAAAGTACTTTTCACTGAGGAAGAAAGGCGGGGAGGTGAGAGGCGCAGTCTATGTATGTCTATCCATTTCCTCTTCATGGTTCCAGGATCTTTGTGTTTTCTTTTCTTTCTTTGTTTTTTAAGATTTTATTTATTTGAGAGAGAGAGCGCGCATAAGCGGGGGGGGGGAGGGTTAGAGGGAGAAGCAGACTCCCTTCTGAGCAGGGAGCCCAATGGTGGGATGCTTTTGGGGTGGGGACACGACACACTCAATTCCAGGACCCTGAGACCATGACCTGAGCTAAAGGAAGAAGCTTAACTGATTGAGCCACTCAGGTGCCCCTGTGTTTTCTTTTCATTGATATTTATTTTATTTTATTTTATTTTTTTTAAGATTTATTTATTTATTTATTTATTTATTTATTTATTTATTTATTTATTTATTTATTTATTTATTTATTTATGATAGACATAGAGAGAGAGAGAGAGGCAGAGACACAGGAGGAGGGAGAAGCAGGCTCCATGCCAGGAGCCTGACGTGGGACTCGATCCCGGGACTCCAGGATTGCGCCCCGGGCCAAAGGCAGGCACTAAACCGCTGAGCCACCCAGGGATCCCCTCATTGATATTTTTTAAATGGAAGAATTTTAGATATGAAAAAGGAACATAATGAGGAGGAATGAAGAAAATAATTTCTTGAGGTTGGGGCAAAAGAAATATAAGGTATCTTGTTCCCTGCCTAGAGTTCAAACCATATATATACGTTACTTTACTTCTATTACTGCACCAAGGACAAATACCAAAGAAAACACCTGTTGTAGAGAGTTATTGATTGTAAACACACTAACCAAGGGCTGTTCCTGTAGGCTGAGATGTGGAATGAAGAAACAGCTTTACAGCAGCCTTGTTGAATAGAGCCTGTCCTTGCGAATGAAATTCTCTGTAAGGAATTTCAACCATAGCCTGCATCATTAAAAATGTTAATGTTCATTTTTTTCTTTGTTTCTTTCTTCTCTTTGTTTTAGAGGGAGAGTGTTTAAGTGGAGGGGTGGGGTGGAGGAACAGGAGGAGGGGTAAGGGAGAGGAGAGAATCTTAGGCAGGTTCCACACTTAGAGCGGAGCCCTTCATGGGGCTTAATTTCACCACTGTGAGATCATGACCTAAGCCAAAATTAAGAGTCGGATATGAGCCACTCAGGTGCCCCTTATTGTTAATTTGTAATGAAACTTCACCTTCCTCCTTAGTCATGAAAAATTTCCATGAAGTATTTAAGATTTTATTTATTTATTCATGAGAGACAGAGAGAGAGAGAGACAGAGACAGAGACAGAGACATAGATAGGGAGAAGCAGGTTCCCTGTGGGGAGCCTGATGTGGGATTTGATCCCAGCACCCTGGGGATCACAACCTGAGCCAAAGGCAGATGCTCAACCACTGAGCCATCCAGGTGCCCCTCCATGAAGCATTTATATCAGGAATTGGGTAGTATGATGACTTAATTTTCATTTCATCCAAGGAAAGTTTTTTTTTTTTTTTAATCTTTTCTGCTGTGGCACCAAGTCGCGGTTTACACATACCCACAGGTGACAGGGCTACCTGAGGCCTTGTTTCTCAAAGTGTGGGCCACAGACAGCACACTGGCACTTCCTGGGAGCCTGTTAGAAATGCAGAATTTCAAGCCTTGCTCCAAACCTACTGAATCGGAATGTGTGTTTTAAAAAGATCCGCAGGTGATTTGTGTGCACATAAATTGAGAAGCAGTGATCAGATGAATCTTTCTGACCAGTACAAAATTTAAATATTGTGTATAAATATATTACCTATGTCTTTATATGTATACATAAATATTCTGTGAGGATGACAATGTGAAGCAGAGTTGTATCTCAAGGAAACTGTGGGAGGAATGGAGCTCCACCACAGGTATCTTGCCTCCAAGCATTTGAAACTAAGCTTTAATTCAGTTTGCAACAGGAATTTTGGAATTTTTGTCATTTTTTTTGGAATTTTTGTCATTTTTTAAACTTTATTTTAAAATATTTTATGATGATATGATTTTGACCCCAGGACTCTATTATATGACTGTAACTTTTATTATAGTATGTTTGAAAATATAAATACTGGGGCACCTGGGTGACTCAGCAGTTGAGCATCTCCCTTTGGCTCAGGGCATGATCCTGGGGTTCTGGGATTGAGCCCCCAGAGTTGGACTCCCTGCTCAGCAGGGAGTATGCTTCTCCCACTCCCTCTGTTCTTCCTCCTCTCCCCCATGCCTGCTCATGCTTTGTCTCTCTCTCAAATTAAAAAAAAAAATGAGTACAATTAATATGCTGATTTATGAATTCAAAGTCCCAGGTAATGTCAGAATTCCATATGACATCTCTATGGACTAAAGTTAAAATTACTAACTAATGATTTATCCAAAAGTTGTGCAAAAGCACAGGGAGTTAAATCCTATCTTATACTTTAGTAGCTAAGTGGCTATACTAGTCTGTGCTTTGTTTTGGTTAGACATTAACAGGGCATGAAAGAGGTGAAGGCAGATTTTTTTAGGATATGTCTTTATGACAGATTCATTTCTAAAGAAACAACTTCAGGGATCCCTGGGTGGCGCAGCGGTTTGGCGCCTGCCTTTGGCCCAGGGCGCGATCCTGGAGACACAGAATCGAATCCCACGTCGGGCTCCCGGTGCATGGAGCCTGCTTCTCCCTCTGCCTATGTCTCTGCCTCTCTCTCTCTGTGTGTGTGACTATCATAAATAAATAAAAATTAAAAAAAATAAAGAAACAACTTCATTATTCTCAAGGCTCAGGTTTGTCATTCTAGAAATTTGGAGAAATATATAACAATTTAATGATATAAGTGATCCATGTTTATATCTGATCTCTCCAAATGGTCTGAAAGTCCCTGGAAGGCAGAAACTTTGTACAAGTCTACTTATTCATCTCTGTGGGAACGTTATCACAACCTGGCAGGAAGTCAGAAGTTCTTTCCCAGTATTGCCGGACAAGGCTTCTACTAGGGCCAGGTGACAAAGGATGGGTAAAGTAACAAAGGACAGAATGCAAATTCCTAAGTACAGACAAACTTAGCTTCAGAAAATATCCAGTTATATAACTAATTATGGAATCTGGAAGTGAATAGCAAGTACTGAGAGGGCACTACAAGCATCTTTCATCCCCTCCCATCAAGGTTGTCTGCTTACCAGCTGATTACCAGTCTGGGTCTAACAGCTCCTGCCTCTGGGTTGTATGGGCTCTAGTTATGATATACTGTCTCACCTTTAAAAAATAATTTTAAAAATAATTTAAAAATAGGGCAAGCATAGGGGCACCTGGGTGGCTCAGTTGGTGGAGCATGTGACTCTTGATCTCAGGGTCATGAGTTTGAGCCTTACGTTGAGGGTAGAGTTTACTTAAGAAAAAATTATATGGGGAGCTTTGGCTGGTTCAGCATCTGACTTTGGCTCTGGTCATGATCCCAGGGTCCTGGGATCAAGCCCAGCATAGGACTCCCTGCTCAGTGGGGAGCCTGCTTATCCCTCTCCCTCTGCTGCTCCCCCTGCTTGTGCTTTCTTGCTCTGTGTCAAATAAACAAATAAAATCTTAAAAAAAGAAAGTTCAAGAATTGATAAAAAAAAAATATAGGGCAAGGACATACTTGATCTTAGCCAAAAGGCCGAGGAGCGATAAAATAGGACAAGGATAAATGGGGCTAGGGATAAAATGAGATTACAAGTTGCCTACTGTAAGCTCCTATGTACTGGCAAAAGATAGCTCATGGTTTGGCTCTGAAAAGCCTTAGTAGCCAATGCAAGAGAAAAACAGGATCAGTTACACGACATGCACTGTATCTTGGGTAAAAG
Source organism: Nyctereutes procyonoides (assembly GCF_905146905.1). Taxonomy (NCBI): domain Eukaryota; kingdom Metazoa; phylum Chordata; class Mammalia; order Carnivora; family Canidae; genus Nyctereutes; species Nyctereutes procyonoides. The sequence continues at coordinate 68,138,524 of NW_026575126.1, forward strand.
CAAACTATTAATAGTAGCTTAGGAGAAATCCAGCTATTCTTGATACCAAGCAGGAAGAGAAATTTCCCATGAGTGCCCAGGAAAAGGACACTATGTGACATAGTGGACAGTATTTTAAGAACTCTGTAATAAGGGCAGCCTGTGTGGCTCAGCCGTTTAGCGCCACCTTCAATCCAGGGCCTGGAGACCAGGGATCTAGTCCCACGTTGGGTTCCCAGCATGGAGCCTGCTTCTCCCTCTGTCTGTGTCTCTGCCTCTCTCTCTCTCTCTCTGTGTGTGTGTCTCTCATGAATAAATAAAATCTTAAAATCTCTGTAATAAATAAAATTAATGGATTTTATTATTTTTTAATTTTATTTTTTTTAAATTTTATTTATTTATTTATTTATTTATGAAAGTCACACATAGAGAGAGAGAGGCAGAGACACAGGCAGAGGGAGAGGGAGAAGCAGGCTCCATGCACCGGGAGCCCGATGTGGGATTCGATCCCGGGTCTCCAGGATCGCGCCCTGGGCCAAAGGCAGGCGCTAAACCACTGCACCACCCAGGGATCCCCGGATTTTATTATTTTTTTAAATGTAATTTTCCTATATCCTATTTTTTAAAAAAGATTTTATTTATTTATTCATGAGCGATACAGAGAGAGAGAGAGAGAGAGAGAGAGAGGGGAAGAGACACAGGCAAAGGGAGAAGCAGGCTCCATGCAGGGAGCCCGACGTGGGACTCGATCCTGGGATTCCAGGGTCAGGCCCTGGGCCGAAGGCAGTGCTAAACCGCTGAGCCACCCCAAATTAATGGATTTTAATGCTCTTTCAATGTTAGCTGATGGCAAGCACCAAAGCACAATTCAAAAGAGCTAATTCTGTGAAGGGAGGAAGGAGTGTTGTTTAAGTATTCAGCTCTTTCAAGATCTGGCTTAATATAAAGACAAAATTCAAAGTGCTTAGAGCAGCACTTTCCAGACCTTCCAACCTGTGCATTCAGACTGATGGTTATGTGAAAAGTCCATTTCCAGTACTAACTGGATCATCGCTCCTTTCTCTCCTCTTGATACTATCCTATTGTAGTATATTGCAAAAATGGCCAAAAAAGTCAAACAAAAAGTATAGGACTACACTTTGCAGTCCCTCCCTTCTAGAAGTGGAGTCTATTTCCCTACCCTTTGAATCTGGGCTGTTCTTGTGGCTTGATTTGACCAAAAGAATGTGGCAAAAGTGACACTGTGTGAATGTCAAGCCTTAGGACCAAGAACCTTCACGACCTCTGGTCTCTTGCTTTTGTAACCTGCCACCACCAAGTGAGTAAGTCTGAGCTATGCTGCCAGGTGATGGGTAGTATGTGGCCTGAATGCCTCCTAGCACTCCAACTGACAACCAGCCAATCCCCAGAAGGAGAAGTGCTTATCTCAACAGCAGCTGACCACAGACAAAAGGAGTCTGCAGTAAAGCCACCCAGCTAAGCCTGAACCAAATCACAAGCCCACAGAGTCATAAGCAAAATAAGTGATTGTTTTTTAAGGTCACTAAATTTGGTGTGGTTTGTTAGGCAACAAAAACTAACAGACATACTTTTAAAAACAGAGTAACCCAATTCACAATACTAACAAAAAAAGATAAAATACTTAGGAATGAACATTAATGGGGCGCCTGGGTGGCTCAGTGGTTGAGCATCTGCCTTTGGCTCAGGACAGGATCCCCGGGGCCTGGGATCAAGTTCCGTATCAGTTCCCGGAGGGGAGGCTGCTTCTCCCTCTGCCTGTCTCTTATGAATAAATAAATAAAATATTTTTATGAAGAAAACTTTATTTTTTATTTTTTTTTTTTTTTAAAAGAGAGCATCCTACAGGTTTTTTTATTTTATTTTATTTTTATATATTTATGATAGTCACACAGACACAGAGAGAGAGACAGAGGCAGAGACACAGGCAGAGGGAGAAGCAGGCTCCATGCACCGGGAGCCCTACGTGGGATTCGATCCTGGGTCTCCAGGATCGCGCCCTGGGCCAAAGGCAGGCGCTAAACCGCTGCGCCACCCAGGGATCCCTGAAGAAAACTTTAAAACACTCCTGATCCAAAGTTAGCCTTTTTTTTCCCACAAATGGAAAAACCTACCATGTTCGATAGGAAAATTAACTTTATAAGAATGACAATTCTCCCGAAGTGAGTATCAATTAAAACTGATCCCAATAGATACTTCTCTCTGGAATTAGAAAACCTGAATCTCTAAGGGATCCCTGGGTGGCTCAGTGGTTTGGCGCCTGCCTTGCGCCCAGGGCGTGTGATCCTGGAGTCCCGGGTCCGGTCCCGCGTCTGGCTCCCTGCTTGGAGCCTGCTTCTCCCTCTGCCTGTGTCTCTGTCTCTCTGTCTCTTGTGAATAAATAAATACAATCTTAAAAAAAAAAAAAAAGACAACCTGAATCTTAAGTTAATTTGGAAAATAACTAAAGAAGCAAAAATACTTTGAAAAAGAAACACAGCGCGGGGTATTTGTCCTAAGAAATATTAAAGCCAATTATTAATCCTCAATAAATTAAAACAGCATAGTATCACATGCATAGACACAGAGACCAATGCAACAGAATAGAAAATCTAGAAAGAGGCCACAAAAACATGAGAATTTAGTGTATGATAAAGGCAGCATCACAAATCAATGGGAGGTAAAGACAGACTTTTTCGTAAATGTTGGGACAACTCGGTAGTGATTTGGAAAAAGTTAGATCTATACTTCACACTACACACCAAGCGAGCCAGGCAACATAAATGTAAAAAGTGGAACCACACAAATCATACAAACGTACCGCAGTGTCAATTTAGGCATTTGCAAACACACAAAAACGAGAGGTTATTAACAAGGGCATCCCTTTGGCTAAAGAAGCCCTGCATGGAGAAGCTCTCTTCTTTGCAGGAACGCAGAGCTCCCGGACCCCATGCTTCCCGGCGGAGGCGCTCGAGGAAACGCCTCCCTCTCCTCCCGCATTCTGATAGGCCCTCGAGACCGAGGCTGCAAAGAGAGCCGCGGCCCTACTGGTTGGCGGGCGTGGCCCGCGCGAGGCTTCCTGGGACTTGTAGGCTCCTCCGACTCCGCGTCTGACGTTGAAGGTTTCGGGCTGGGTAAGCTAGGCGGTGGTGAAAAGGTGGGTGTGTCTGGAGACGTGTGTGTGTGGGGGCAATGGTTCAGGTGAAGAAAACGAAGGACTTAAACAGAAATTAGGGTTGCGGGCTCTCGGTAAGGGATGAACCTACTTCGAAGTGGGGCGCAGAGCGTTGAGGGTGGGGGAGCCCAAGTTCCACGGCCAATCAGACAGTAGCAACTGTTGCCTTAGCAACCACTCGGGACAGCCAAGGCCCGGTCCCTTGCTCCCACTCCAAGAAAAGGGGTGGAGCCCGGGCTGTTTAAATGGCTTTTGAGCTAGGGTGGGTAGAAGCGGGCTCCGTTTCCTCCCCTGCTGTAGTGACGCAGAACCTGCGGCTCGGTGGGCGGGGAATGGCCGGGTCGGAGGCGCCCCAACTCCCCGCTGATTGGCCCACAGCCCCTCCGGGGCGGTGTCTGGGCGGGCAGCTCCCGCCCGCTGCGAGGCGAGGACCTCCGGGATTCCTAGAGAGGACTCGGAAGTACTCTGGGCGGTGGGATTGATGGCTCGACCCCGTTGGACAGGGAAAGCTTGCACTTGCTTACTTCCGGCAAGGAAGTGTTGCGAAGTGTCGGCTTCGGGTTTTCTCTCGGTTTGTGGAAAGAAACCTATCTTCCCAAGCTTGCCTGCGGGAACTTGGTCTTCCAGGAGAGCTCCCCGGGACAGGTGCCTGGAGGAAAGAGGATGCGGTTTGTGTCCAGAGGAGAATCCTGTCTCTAACCTTGACCAGCCGTGTTCCCGTGGCCATGGGGTCAGGGGAGATTCTGAAGAATCCAGGTCCAAATCTGTACTTATAACTGTGCTTCTCTTCGGGACCAATGAAGTGTCTTTTTGGTCTGGCATGCTCTTGTGGCATGAAGGACAGGACCCGTTTTGACCATTGTAATGTTTTTCACTCCTGTTTTGACTTGTGGTAGAGAAAAGCAGACACTGCGTCTGGACTAGTTAGTAAGTCTTGCCCAATTATTTATATGAAATTTAATGTTTTTCATCGTTAAAATTGTGTTCTGTTAGGCCTGATGTCAGATTTTTATTGTTCTTTACATTTCTTAAAATGTTGGAAATTTTCTCTATTAGTGGTTTTATGGGTGGAGTGATGGCTGTCTTGTAGTCTGTATTTTAAAGTAAATGACTCTGTTGATTGGTCATCTTTAGTATAGATGACCTCTTTGTCACCTCTTTGCTAATAATGATTTCCAATGTATCAGTAGGTTGCACACTAATGGAAGTGTCCTTCAGAAGATCTTAAAGAGCAGAAAACAGATTTGATCTGTGTCACGCAGCTAACCTGGAGAGATAGTCCTCTGAGTTGGAATGATAATGACAGAGTCTGGGGAAGTTATAGACTTAGACCCTCCAACTGAGACTTCACAGGAGCAAGAAGACCTCCTAATAGTGAAGGTGGAAGAAGAAGACTGCACATGGATGCAGGAGTACAACCCTCCAGTGTTTGAGACTTTTTACCAGCGCTTCAGGCACTTCCAGTACCATGAGGCATCAGGGCCCCGGGAGGCCCTGAGCCAGCTCCGGGTGCTCTGCTGCGAGTGGCTGAGACCCGAGTTGCACACCAAGGAACAGATCCTGGAGCTGCTGGTGCTGGAGCAGTTCCTGACCATCCTGCCTGAAGAGTTCCAGACCTGGGTGAGAGAACATCACCCAGAAAGTGGAGAAGAGGCTGTGGCTGTGGTAGAAAATATACAGAGAGAACTAGAGGAACGCAGACAACAGGTGAGCGAAAGGGGAGATGTTAGAGCAATGAGGAAGGAGAGGAAGAGAGGCAGGTGCTGCTGAGCAGGGGTGAGATCTTTCGCGCTCAGGTGCTTCATCCATATTCTTTTGTTCTCCTGGGATTAGGTACACTGTGGAGATTTCCTGCCACTCCAGCAAAGAGAAGCAGTATCCAGTGTGTTAACCTGGAGAAGACAGTCAGCGATTTTATTTATTTTTAAAATTACTGTATCTATTTTTTGAATGACATGATACAAAATTCAAAAGGTGCATAAGGTTTTTATGAAAAGTAAGTTTCCTCCCAACCCTAACTTTCTGGCTGCCTGGTTCTCTAAAGAGGCAGCCACTGTCACCTGATCCCTGTATGTCCTTAGAGATAGACTTTCTTCTGTATATATAAGCATTCGTGTAGATGACATGCTTTTAAAAAACACAAATGTTTTTAAATCATTGTGTGCTTTTGCCTCTTGCTTTTTTCTTGTATCTTGGTTTGTTCTACATCACTGCAAACAACGTTGCCTCACTCTCTGAAACTGCGTTATATTCCATCGAGGGGATGGAATACATAGTTTAATTCCTGTTGAAAGCCATTTAAGTTATTCCTTTAGATTATTTCTGAGCTTTTAGTATAACATACTTTGCCACAATGACTGTCTTTTACATTCATCATTAATTATAGAATAAATGTTTAGAAGAAGTCAGATTGTTGACTCAGAGGCCATATGCATTTGTAATTTTGACAGCTGTTGATAGAGTGCCCTTAGTAGAGTTTATACCAGTTTTTATTCCCAACTGAAGGGCACAAGAGAAATTTTTTGCTCACAGTCTGATAATGTGATGTTATTCAACTTTTTGTTATTGCTTATCTGAAAGATGCAATATTGCACTTCTGTGCTCTTTTAGTATGCATTTCTCATATTATGAGTGAGTTTGGCCACAGTATATATGTTAAAGGGTTATATGTGTACTCCCTTTTTTAAAGTAAACTCTATACCTCATGTGGGGCTTGAACTCACAACCCTGAGATTGAGAGTCAGTCCACTGACTGAGCCAGCCAGGCACCCTGTGTGTGTACTCTTTTTGTGAATTATCTGTTTACGTTATTTAACTATTTGAAAAAAGCACTGTGTCTGTCGTCTGAGTTGCAAGTTTATTTTTCCACTTTGTTGTCTTTGTTTATGGAGATTTCTGTTTTGCAAGGTTTTTGATTTGTATGTAGTCCATTTATATCTTTTAATTTATAGTTTCTGGATTTTGTGCCATACTTAGGCCTTCTCCACAACAATATTATAAGAAAATTTTCTAATACTCTTTTTTTTCTTTCATTTGTTCGTTCTTTATTTCTTAGTATTATTTTGGTGCATGGTGTTTGATATGGTTATGACTTTTTATAAAAGTCAGATGTCTTTCCAATTGCCCCACCCCCCAGATGTCTTTCCAGTTGCCCCACCAACTTGTATAATAATCCTTTTTCCCCCTCTCTGATTAAAATACCATCTTTATTAATTTCTACATGTATTTATGGTCTTTTAATTCTGTTCTATTTATCTTGTTATTTGTTCCTGTATCATTATTTTAATTACTTGAGCTCTGTAAAGTGTTTTCAGTGTTTGATAGGGTTACCTTTTCCCTTTTCAAATTTTTTTTTCCCTTTTCAAATTTTTGACATTTTCTTTTTTCTTAAAAAGTTTCTTACAAACTTTTTTCTTAAAAAGTTTCTTACAAACTTTAGAATTACTTAGTTTAGTTTTCACCACTTCAAAAATCCTGTTGGTTTTTTGGGGGGACGGGTGTTGCAGTATATCATGTATTAATTTAGAGAGGATTGGTATCTTTACATTGTTACATCTTCTTGTTTTTTCTTACTCATTTATAATCTGACCTTCTGCCTTCTTGTTGCTAGGGTCACATTCTCCTTAAGCTTTAATTTTTTTTTTTTTTTTGAGCAAAGAAGCAAAAATTGGGAGACCTTAGGTCACAAGAGTTTGAAGCTAGTTAGAGAATTTCCCTGATTCTTTTTTTTTTTTTTTTTTTGAGATTTTATTTATTTATTTGGGAAAGAGAGAGCATGAGCAGGGGAGAGGGAGGGACAAGCAAACTCCACACACACACCCCAGCGGGGAGTCTGACATCAGGTTCAGTCCCAGGACCCTGAGATCGTGACCTGAGCCAAAATCAGACTTAACCGACTGAGCCACCGAAGTGCCCCTCCCTCATTCTTGAGAGCCATTGCCCTTCGTTGTAAGGTCCCAGTCTCATTATTCTTCATCTCTGGGTAAGAGGTACTTTGACATTCCAGAACATCCTCATCTTCAGCTGGTTTAGCTCATTTCATGAGGCAAGTAGGCAGCAGAGGGAATTTCTACTGACCCTTGGCTATACTGAATGATTGTCTTCCAGATGGGAATGTTTGAACCTTTCTGTTTCTGTCAGGACAAAAAGTAGAGGTACATGATAATATCTCCTTCATTCATTCATTCTTTTTTTTTTTTTTTAAGATTTTATTTATTTATTCATGAGAGACACAGACAGAGAGGCAGAGATGCAGGAAGAGGGAGAAGCAGGCTCCCTGCAGGGAGCCCAATGTGGGACTTGATCCTGGGACTCCAGGATCAGGCCCTGGGCCAAAGACAGGCACTAAACCACTGAGCCACCCAGGGATCCCCTCCTTATTCCTTTCTTAAGCCTAATTTGGTACATTAACGAACAGACTTTTCCCTACTTTATGGTAATTTATTACTTTATGGTGATAAATATTTAAAAGTACAGTTATTTCTTATTTTTTTTATTTTAAAGATTTTATTTATTTATTATAGACACGGAGAGAGAGGCAGAGGGAGAGGGAGAAGCAGGCTCCATGCAAGGAGCCTGACATGGGACTCAATCCCCGGTCTCCAGGATCACACTCCAGGCTGCAGGCGGCGCCAAACCACTGTGCCACCAGGGCTGCCCTCAAAAGTACAGTTAAAGACAGAAAGGATTTTTTAAACAGAGGACTTATGTCCAATATGTACATTTCCCTCTCTCATTGTGATATGCAGCCGCCTTTGGAAGAGACAAATAATATTTCTTAGTGGTAGTCAGGGGTCTGAGGCCCATAGAGGGGATTTTCTCAAGGGCCTCCACCAGTCACCTTGCCTTTCTCTCTGCCTGCCATCTAGATCCCCTCAGCTTTATCTCCAGGCAGTTCTTGTCTCTGGAAGACCTTTTCCCAGGCTTTATCCTTTACCTCTCCTCCTTTGTTTCTCCATCCGAGTGTCAGGAGACCTCAGAGGCTGCTTTGATTCTTTTGTGCTGACATGCTCTTTGACATACTTGGCATCATTTTAGCTCTTACCCTGAGTAGGTACACAGACTTCCAAGCAGAATGATCTTTGTCCCAACTGTTTGGCAGCTGCCTGTTAATGTAACTCCTATATCACATTTTGCCAGTGCTAAGAGGGTTAACATTTTAAGTGCTTTGAAATCTTTGGGAGGGGAAGGAGAGGGGGTTGGCAGTTCTGTCTCAAGGCAGGATCTTATTACCTGCTAGGATGCCGCTGAGCTAGTACCTTCCAGAAAAGACAGATTGTGGAGACTGGTTGTGGTGGAGTAATTGTGTGTCCTCTAGGGCCGAGGGAAAGAAAGATGGGGGTACTTAGCATGTCGGACTGGAACTAGCTCTGGTCTTGATATCTGTCCTACTTGAACAGGGTCCACCAAGGAACCGAGTGTGGCTTTCTGAGTCCTGTATTGACCTTTCCAAATTCCGCTTCTCACTTCCCCCTTCTAAACTTGACCCACCCTGGCCTTCTTACAGTTCTTCAACTGTATCAGACCCTTCTTTGTTGCCTGAGGATCTTTGCTTATGTCATTCTCTCTGCCAGGACACTTCTTGCTTTTCCCCTGGCAGACTTCTTTTCCCCTTAGGTGTTTACTTAAAGTGACACTTCTCAGAAAAGCCTGCCTTGACTACTCTCTCTAAAGTAGGTCTCATCTGTTCTGTCTTAAGACACTACATTCTTCTCCTTTCTAACATATAATGGTTTATAATTATGTATTTATCTGTGGGTGGATATGTTTAATGGAATTCATCTTCACCTAGAGATAAACTGGGTTTGTTAAGCCACTGTGGAGTTAAGTGTGTCTGGCTCATTGTAGATGCACATAAAATATTTGGCAAAAAGAGTGAATGGAAGAAGAATGTGAATTTACTGGATTCTTCCATAGCCCCCTCTGCAGTGTGCTGATTGGTGTGGTTGTGCTTGTTAGATCGTGGTGTGTCCTGAAGTGCTTCCTCAGAAGATGGTGCCACCTGGAGTTGTGCAGGAGTCCCTCAGCCACCAGCTACTGTCCATGGAACCCCAGTCTGAACAGGAGCCACAGAAGCCTCATATCCTGGATGAAAATGGTGAGGACGTGTGATTCATTGGAACAGATGTGGCTAGAGAGTGGGCACCCTGGCCGTGTGGGTAAGCGGTATCTGTGTGAGAGAGACTTTGGGTGGGGCAGCCTCCTGCAGTCAGCAGGATCGGAGCTTGGAAAGGGCTGGGGACCTGGAATTGAGTCCCTGGCATTCAGAGAGAGGTCAGGTGGTAGGATGGTGAGGCCATGTACTGCAGTTCTGTTCGAATTGTAATGGTGATGACAGCTCTAAGTACAGGTATTGTCAGAAGATCTACAGAAGTCTTTTACAAAAGTGTCGTGCTTGTTTTATGACAGTTTTCTGGCTCCATCTCACTGATTTTGTTTTCTTACTGCTTGTGTAAGAACAGCTCTCCAGTTCCTCATTACATTCATTTCTGACCGCTCACTATTTCAAGCAATGCTTCACAGTGACCTTTAAAGTGATTGTTCTCTCTCTCTTTCTGTCCTCCCCGCCCCCCCTCTCAATTTTATTAACTTGTATTAGACACATGAAGGGAAAAAAGTGAACTCCTGAGTATCTTATTTAGGATGGTAAATATCCATAGGTCTATAACCCTAATCAGAAACTCTTGCTGTCAGGTATATTGTAGGATTCAGCATTTTCAGATTTAGTAAGGGAATATGATTTATATGTATCATACATTACAGTACCATCAGGATTTGAAGTGGGACTCCACATGTTAATATTTCAGCAATGAAATGTATGCAGGTTTATAGTAAGTGGATTAAATAAAGGTTTTTAAATAACTTCACATCAGTTCTGGTCAGATTTTGTTATCAAATTAGTTCAGTGTCTAACTTAATGAGAGGAAGGCCTTTGATTTCAGAACTATGCAGAAGGTATCATGAGCCTGGGTTTCAGGTTTGGCCCCAGGTTTTTTCTTCTACGCTCTCCTTAGAGGTCAGGCCTTTCACTTCACATGTTCCATGGCTCCTATCTTTTCCAGATTTCCTTTCACTGTGATAATAGTGACCAAAGTGGGAGCAGCAGCAACTGTTGCTTATATAGTGTTTACTGGGTATCAGCAAGTGTTCCCAGTGCTTTGCTTGTAGCAACTCATTAAACCCTCAGTGTACCAGAAAAAATAGTCTTCACCGCTTACCATCTGGGGCCAAGAGATCCCTTTTATTTTATGTATATACGTAATTTTACTTTATTTGTTATATTATTATTAGATTATTTTTATATATTATTTTTACATATGTCATTTTATGAATAATTTACCGAAGAATCAAAGGATAATAAAAAAATAATTCTCAAGGAAATTTTTTTCAAGGAAATTTTAATAAGAACTAAACCTCTTTATATCAAGTACATTTTGATAACAAACATCATAAAAAAGGAAAGAATACTGTCACACAGTATGCCCCTTTTCCCTTTAGAAAAATGAATACTGTCCTTTTGCAAAATGAAATGATCCAGAATCTGGTTGCAGAATCTTGCCTGATGAAGTCCTTCCTGTTGAATAATTCAGTAGATGAGAATTTCATATTTCCTTTTGGAAATTAGAAATAGAGTGTGTCCAGCAGCCCCAGTGGCCCAGCGGTTTAGCGCCGCCTTCAGCCCAGGGTGTGACCCTGGAGACTGGGGATCAAGTCCCATGTCAGGCTACCTGCATGGAGCCTGCTTCTCCCTCTGCCTGTGTCTCTGCCTCTCTCTTTCTCTCTGTGTCTGTCGTGAATAAATAAATAAAATCTTAAAAAAGAAAGAAAGAAATAGAGTGTTTCTCTTTGATTCTTATGTTTGAGAAAATTTAACTTTGGTAATATTTGTAGACTTCTTCAAAGAGTTGCCCTATGGGCTCAGTTTTACCATTATCGTGGAGAGTGCACTGCTCTGTCTCTTCATATCATTTTCTTAACTCATCTAGTGATAGTGTTTTCTGCTGCAGATTTTCTTCTCTTTTGCTGATATGGGTGGAAAATGAAAAATTCTGAATTCACAACTATGTTTAATGAAAGCTAAAAGCAGGAGTCATCAGTCTTGAACCTTCTTGAAGATTATGCAAAACTCTGGGCAGTGAATTTAATACTTGGTGACTAGTGAAGAATGATGATTTATTTTGCTCTTACATCATCCTGAGTATTCTCCATTTTCTTATTATTTTTTATGCTATCACTGGGAATAATTAATGCATAATGATTAGTAAACGTGGTAATTCTTAGGATGAGGAATTAGAAAAATGTTTTATGATAGAGGAAAAATAAGATTCAGATCTCAAAATGTACCCTAGATGTGTAGAAGAACCCAGTAGATCATATAGAAATTATGAAACAATGAGTTGCACTGCATTTTTAAATAATATTAAGGTAAATTTTTCTTTTGTTCTTCAGAAGACCTCTAAAAGAATAAGAGTAATCTTATTCTTTAAGAATGTAATGTAATCTTAGTCTTTTTTATTTTTTTTATTTTTTTTTATGATAGTCACAGAGAGAGAGAGAGGCAGAGACACAGGCAGAGGGAGAAGCAGGCTCCATGCACCGGGAGCCCAACTTGGGATTCGATCCCGGGTCTCCAGGATCTGCCCTGGGCCAAAGGCAGGCGCCAAACCGCTGCGCCACCCAGGGATCCCTAATCTTAGTCTTTAAAAATAGTTAAAACTGTTCAAAAAAGAAATCCCAAACCCCAAATCATGTCTAATACACTTAGTTGGCATAGCAAGGGTTAATGCCCACACTGGACTGAATGGAAAAGGTACCATTGTTATCCTCATGTTAGAAATTAAGAAGCTGAGGCCTAGGGCAGCCCGGGTGGCTCAGCGGTTTAACACCGCCTCCAGCCCAGGGTGTGATCCTAGAGAACTGGGATAGAGTCCTATGTTGGGTTCCCTGTGTGGAGCCTGCTTCTCCCTCTGCCTGTGTCTCTGCCTCTCTTTCTCTCTCTCTCTCTCATAAATAAATAAAATCTTAAAAAAAAAAGAAGCTGAGGCCTAGTCAGATTAGGTCATTCATGCAAGGTCACAGAGCTGTTAGTGATAGAGCTGGGATTCTGACCGCAACAGTCCAGCTCGACGTTTATACTTTTACCTCCTCATTCTGAGCTGTGCTGGTTTTACTTTTCTACCAAGCCTCCTAGGTGCAGGCTCCTGTCCCTCCACTGCCAGAGTCTCATCACACCAGGCTGCTCTGTCCCTCTGTCCCTAGGTGCTGCTTCTCTCCTCTGCCCTGTTAGGTAGACCCAGCCAATTTCTTTATTCCAATAAAATTACAAGGTTTGTTTTGTGTTTGGGTTTTTGATTTCTACACACTGGGGAAGGCTGCATTCCTTGTGCCTTTGTTAGCACCGAGGGCTGGTCTTCTAATTTCAGCATGAGAGGGGCAAAACCATTTGCTGAAAAGCTAAAGAAACAAAAGGTTTTATAGGAACATCATAAAATAAGTGCAGTTATCTGGAATGTAATTACTATAATTATTCCAGTTGTAATTGGAATGTAGTCTATACTCAAAATCAAAATTACTGTTTAAGTAAAGAGTACATTCTTCTGTTTCTTCGAGTCCTGTTTTGGCTCTGTAGCCACACTCCTTGTTTCAAACTGCCATGTCTGTTTCTGGTTTTAATCTCTAAGCATTATCTCCTCCATTTTTGTGTCATTGCTGATTACTTCCTAGTCCTTGGTCAGAAGCAAGCTGTATAACGACATACATTTTTATGACCAGGGAAACCATAGCAACATCTAAACTGTCAGCTTAAAAGGATCCCTGGGTGGCTCAGCGGTTTAGCGCCTGCCTTTGGCCCAGGGCATGATCCTGGAGGCTCAGGATCAAATCCCACATCTGGCTCCTTGCATGGAGTCTGCTTCTCCCTCTGCCTGTGTCTCTGATTCTTTTCCTATCTCTGTGTCTGTCATGAATAAATAAATAAAATCTTAAAAAAAGAATAAACTGTCAGCTTAAAGATTAATGCCAGGTTGATCCGTCCAAATTAGGGCATATATAGACAGATTGTATGGACTGTCAATCTCAGACAAAAGGACAAGCAAAGTTCACAGCAAGGGGTCAGAAGGTCACCAACATCTAGAGATGAGACCCTCCAGGCATTGCACATGCAATTCAGTCTACTCAGAAAGCACCCCCATCCCCCCAAGCCCATCCCACCCCTACTTTAACTAGAGTCACTTCCTGTGGAAAGGCTTTCCTGATGCTCCCACCTCCCTTTCTCCACTCTGTAGGTGCCCCTGTTTCCTGCTCCTCTGGGAGCTTGGTTGGATTTCAAGTATATTACTCTTACCCTGTGCTGGAAGTAAGTAAGGCTTACATGTCTGCCCTCCCCACTAGACAGTGAAGGTTTTGGAAGTCAAGAATTGTCTTATCTGCCTGTTCTTACAACACACAATGTAGACTCAGTACATTACTAATTGGCTGACTATTAATCAACCATGGTAACTTCTCAAAGGAAGAGAATGTGGACCAAGACCTTGCTAATCAAAATGTGGCTCTAGGAGCAGCACCAGAATCACCTGGCTTTGTTAGAGGTGCTGAATATGGGGGCCACCCCAGAATTGCTGAGCCATGTCTGCCCTGTACCAAGACCTCCAGGTGATTTGTTTGTACATTCAAGTTTGAAAAGCCTGGGCTCTTGGTAATGCTTCAGCTTCATCGAAGCCATGGGATCTGTTTTTCTTTGAGATGACTAGATTTGATCTTGGTGGAACAGATTGTATCCTTTATAGGTGAATGGCACAGTCTTGAGGTTGTCAGCAGGGATTAGCCTGACCAAAGCAAGGAGTCTAATTTTTTTTGGGGAAGAGTGAGTGTAGTTAGGTGAGGGAGGAGCCCATGTAGAGGGTCTTGAGAGCCAAGCAGAAAAATTGGGCCTTGCTACAGCAAGGTGTCATTGTGGATTCTTAAGAGAAAGTAGAACATGATGGCAGTCAGAACTGGGCAGAGATATTCTGACTTACACCTCTTTTTCTCCCCCCTCAGCCCTACCTGCTCTTCATGTTCCTTCCCTCCCCCTGAAGGACAGCCAGGAGCTGACAGCCTCACTTCTCTCGGCTGGGTCCCAGGTGAGCCGGCATCCCATGCCTGCAGTGAGGACCCATGTCTGTTCTTGGACAAGTAGCTGCCCTAGTCCTGAATCTCCATCAGGAGTTCTGTCTCACTGCAAACTGGGCCCATCTGGGGTTCCTACCTGAATGTCGCTTTCCATTCTACCCAGTGCTTCCCTCTCCTCTTTGAAGCACAGACCCTCCCTCTGTTTTTCTCCTCCATGCTTCCACTTCCTCCCCTCACTCCAAATTTGGACATAGGGAATGGGAATTTAGTGGCAATCTCATGTTTCAGAAGTTGGTGAAAATTGAAGATGTGGCTGATGTGGCTGTATCCTTTATCCTGGAGGAATGGGGACATTTGGACCAGTCCCAGAAGTCCCTCTATAGGGATGACAGGAAGGAGAATTATGACAGTATTACTTACATGGGTAAGAATTACTTCATCTGCATGGGTTAGGACATTGTAATTTTGTTATAAAGAGTATTTGTGGCACATTATATAAAAGCATGTATGTTTTAATTACATGAATTTGCTTTTTTTTTCTGTGAAAGAGTAAATTGACATTCCTTTTTTTTTATTATTCAGCTTATTCTGATTATTTCCATCATAATCAGGGTATGATTGAAGTCTGATAATACTTGGGGGATAGTATTTGCAATCCAGCAAATGTTCTCTTTTTAGTGCTTTAAGATAAAAGAGCTCAGAACTAACAGCCTTGGGTTTTAATAGATTTGTAGTAGTTAATGTATTTTATTTCTTGACAAATTGAATAATTCTTAATTGGATACTTCTTAATTCTCACTTGTGAAAGCATCTCAGACTTTGCTGAATAACTATTTGTTAGAGTACATTTGACCCTTGAACAACATGGAGTTAGGGGCACCGATCCCCCATGCAGTCAAAAGTCTGTATATAACTTTTGACTCCCCCAGAACTTAACCACTCATAGCCTACTGTTCACCGGAAGCCTACCAGTAATATAAAGTAGATTAACACCTAGTTTGTATATATGTCATATACTGTGTTCTTACATGAAAGTAAGCTGAAGAAAAGTATTATTAAAATCATAAGGAAGAGGAAATGCATTTATGGGACTATACGTATCAAAAGAAATCTGTGTGTAAGTGGACCTGCCCAGTTCAAACGCATGTTGTTCAAGGGTCAACTGTGGTTATTAGAGTTTCTCCCTTTTCCCCAGTGCATGGATAGCTAGTTCACCCATCACCATTCTCAGATCACTGATGCTTGTTTTGTGACATTCGTCTTGCCATCTACATTTTACACGTCTTATCCCTTCTTGAATTTTGTGCGTGAAGTGACATTGTGAACCTGTTTCTAAATTATGATCCTGGAAACTCATATTTGATTATGTGCCTAGAGCAATTCTAAAAATCTCAGCACCATGGCAAACATTTTGGAGCTTATGGCTTTTAGCTTCTTTTGAATGAATTCTTTTAGAAGAATCACTAAATACCAAGCACTCTGGGAGACTTTAGTTGAAATACATATACAATGCCAAATCTCTCTTTTTTAAAAGTTTATTTCTTTAACTAATCTCTACACCCAGTGTAGGGCTTATCCCATAACCCTGAGATGAAGAGTCGCATGCTCCTCTGAGCCAGCTATATCATGCCAAATTTCTTTTGAAAAGCATTATTCCATCTTACAGGCTTTTATTTAAAAAGTAAAATTGAGGGACCCCTGAGTGGCTCAGCGGTTGAGCACCTGCCTTCTGCTCAGGGTGTGATCCTGGAGTCCTGGGATGAAGTCCTGCATCGGGCTCCCTGCATGGAGCCTACTTCTCCCTCTGCCTATGTCTTTGCCTCTTTCTCTGTGTCTCTCATGAATAAATAAATAACATCTTAAAAAAAAATAAAGTTGACTTCTATTCTTAGAAATTTTCCATTTCTTTTAATACTAGTGATACATATTTGTGTTTCCTAGTCTTTGATTTACTTCTACATGCTCTCTGTGGCTTTATCTGTTGGGATCTTAGTGGTGGGGTGTTTCATCTCAAGGGATTAGTTACACAGCACAGATGCTATATGTAATGCAAATATTTTCATTCTCTTTTTAAATGAATTTCAAATACCTCACTTGTCTAATTTGAGTCTGGTAGTATCTTTTTATTTTTTTCAATTATTTTACAGGCTTAATGGGTTTCAGGCTTTCAGAACTTGGCACAGTTCTTTTTTATACCGTTCTCCAAGCAGTGTTAAATTTGTACTTTCTGATTTTTTAAAAAAATCTATATGTTCATTACAAGCTCTTTACAACTCCAGTATACTCTTCTACATTAAGAGCATGTTTGATGATTTCTGCCCCCTTAACTTCTCTGAGAAGGCCACATTAAGTTATTTTCATGCCTGTGTGCTCCTAACAGGACTGAGAAGGTCAAGGTTTTAAAAGTATCCATCAGATTCAGAAAAGAGATTTTAAAAAATAGATATATGTTGGAGCTAGCCATTTCAATGGAATATCTAGGACATTGGGGAACAAGAGACAGTTTCTTAAAGATTGCAAAAGAGAGGAATTTGAGAAAGCTATTGAAGATAAACTTTCAAGAACATTGTGAAGGAAATGAGAAGGAGGGCTTATCATTGTAATACTACATGGCTTAGATGAATAGTTTTCTACATTCTCTCTTTCTTTCTTTTTATTGGGGGAGGGGGCGGGCAAAGGGAGAGAGAGAATCCCCAACAGATTCCCTGCTGATCATGGCACCCAACATGGGACTTGATCTCACAACCCTGAGATCATGACCTGAGCCAAAATCAAGAGTTGGATACTTAACTGAATAAGCCACCCAGACCCCCATGTACGTTATCTTTTTCAGTGGGAGAGTTTTAAGCATACTTAAGTGCTACTTAAAAGAATTAGTAAAGAGGGAGTTTGAAATGTTAGGGCAAGGAAGAGGAGATCATTGATGAAAGTGGTCCCTCAAAAATAGGATGGCATGGGGAGATCCAGGGTCCAGGAGGAAGGCTTGGCCTTGGCCAGAGAGACAGCTCTTCCACCATGAGGTGAGGGGAGGATGACAGAGGAAGGCTACCAGCAAGTCTTTGGTTGTGGCTGTAGGAGGTTCAAGGAGCTTTGACTTTTTCTGAAATAGGACACAGTCACCTCTTGAGAATGAGCAGGTGATGAAGTAGGTTGCAGAGTAGAGGTTTGAATACAGTGGAGAACTTTGGTTTGAAAAGGTCATCTGAGACACCTGGGTGGCTCAGCAGTTGAGTGTGTGCCTTTGGCTCAGGGTGTGATCCCGGGGTCCTGGGATCAAGTACTGCATCGGGCTTCCTGCTTGGAGCCTGCTTCTCCCTCTGCCTGTGTCTCTGCCTCCTCTCTCTTCTGTGTGTCTCTCACGAATAAATAAATAAAATCTTAAAAAAAAAAAAAGAAAAGATCATCCATGCTCATAGTAAAACATACTCAAATATGTTTTAAAACATACTCAAATGGGTATAAAGTGAAAACTTAGTCACCTACCCTGATTCTCAGACTTCTGTTGACTATTACCAGTTTTTGGTTTGTATCCCTAGACATATTCTATATACACACAGGTTTTTGCAAAAAAGCATATACCATATACTACTGTAATTTTAAAATAACAGTGAAATATCTTGGAAGCCATGGTGGAGATATTTGACACAGCTGACAAGAAAAATAAGTGGCATGAGGAGCCAACCTTAGGAACATAGAATGCCAGACAGGCCATCAGTGAGGGTGAAGAGTCTGAATCTGTATAAAGCACCAAATCTTCCTGATTGGGCGTTTTTATCTCCCCTGCTCTCTCACCATTGCATTACTAACCAGATGGGCAGAGCATTGAGCGAGAAGCACAGTCCTCTGTCAGATACAAAAATAAACCATGAGAATCAACAGAAACCTTATCATGTACGTGGAAAAGAAGTGAGGAAAGAGAGAAAAAGCAAATCAGTAAACCTATTGGTGTGACAACCTGTATAATTGCCTTCTCTGGAAAAAGGCAATTGTTAATGGCACCAAAGAGGTACATTGGGCTAGTCTGAATTTTTTTTTTTTTTTTTTTGCAAATGCACCCCTGGAAAAAGAAAACCATGTGCTTTTTTGACTTGTTGAATGGGAGAGAATTCTAATAAGAATAAAATGTGTGGGTACAAGCAGATGTGAATAAAAGAGAAAAATCCTGTGATGACAGAGATTATTTGCCTACTTAGATGGGGGAGAGAAAAACAATTTTTTTGATTATATGTTTGTTTCTATTATTAAAATGGCTTTTTAGGAAGAGAAATAAAAAAGTTTTAAGAAATTAATATTCAAGTTTTCTTCACGGTATAAGAATTATAACTTCTTACTATGTCAACAAAAAGGGGCGGGGATAGTAACAGTATCTACCTCAAAAGGTCATTGTTAGGATTAAATGCCATAAAATCATAAAACACTTAAAGGCTTGGTCCACAGGAGCATGCAGCAAATTTAGCTCTCATTACCGTTATTCTGTAATATTTGAAAACCACTTTTCTGCTTACAAAAAAAGTTTATTAGAAAGTTCTCAACAGGCCCTGGTCTCTCTCTCTAGCATGTAAAAAAATAATATTCCTTATTTTTTAATTATTGAAGATTTGTCTTTGCAAAGCATATTAAATGTCTGTATCAAGTGAAATGTAGGTTGCTGATCCAGTCACATAGGGAGATGATTGCAGTCTGTCTGGCATCTGTATTCTTCAATGACTATTGGGTGTTAAAGCGAGCTCTTAGCAGTACTAGATTCTTCTCTGGGTATAGAGAGAATGCCCTTTTTTCCCTTTAGACTAATTCATACCAAACTCAGATTCTCTCGGGATTAAGAAAGCTGGAAGGATTATCTTTCTTCTCCAGCAATGAATAAACAGGAAAAAGAAGGTGAAGGTTGGGTTAGCAACACAACCCATTTTCAGGTTTTATTAAAAATATCTGGGGGATCCCTGGGTGGCTCAGTGGTTTAGTGCCTACTTTCAGCTCAGGGTGTGATCCTGGAATTCTGGGATCGAGTCCCACGTCGGGCTTCTTGCATGGAGCCTATTTCTCCCTCTGCCTGTGTCTCTGCCTCTCTCTCTCTCTCTCTCTTTCTGTGTTTCTCATGAATAAATAAATAAAATCATATATAAAAAAGAATATTTGATGTTGCACAGCTGTGCACAAACAGGTACTGTAAGTACCCCCCTGAGGAGGGTATCACCGTCATTAAACAGAAGGACTGCTCTCCCAATTTGATCTGTTTGATGCATTCCTGCCAGCTCTTCATCCCCAAACTGTCTGTTTCCACTTGAGGATACTTTGTCCCCTCTCTGAAGCCTAAAGCTGCCTTTCCCAAGTCCTGCTGTGCTAGCATGTGTTAGCTTCGTGATTGCCTATGTCCTTGCGTCATTTTGTTTCTCCCAGTATGGGGAATAGCTAATCCATTTTACTTCTATTATTTCAGATTATGAATCTGGGAATGACAATGTGGAACTTGTAGTAAAGCAGATTTCTGACGACGCCGAATCTCACTGGATGACAGCAGGAAGCACTGAAAGAAACGTTCCCCAGAGTCAAGGGTTTGGAGAAGTTAGTGACCTTCACGGCATGGTAGAAAGGTGGCAGGTAAACCCTGCTGTGGGGAAATCAAGGCAGAACCCTTCCCAGAAAAGAGATCTTGGCAGCATCACAGACGCTAACCGTAAGCAAAGCACAAGTGGTGAAAGAGGTCACAAGTGTAATGATTGTGGTAAATTTTTCCTTCAAGCCTCCAACTTCATTCAGCATCGGCGTATCCACACTGGAGAAAAACCCTTTAAGTGTGGTGAATGTGGGAAAAGCTACAACCAGCGAGTGCATCTGACTCAGCATCAGCGAGTCCACACTGGTGAGAAACCATATAAGTGTCAAGTGTGTGGAAAGGCCTTCCGCGTCAGCTCGCACCTTGTCCAGCACCACAGTGTGCACAGCGGAGAGAGACCCTACGGGTGTTCGGAGTGTGGGAAAAACTTTGGCCGGCACTCCCACCTGATTGAGCACCTGAAGCGCCACTTCAGAGAAAAGTCCCAAAGATGTATGTATGGGGAGTTTGTGTTTGGAGAATAAATGGAGGCAAAAATGGTTTTATCAGCCTAGAGCCACGGAATGGTCCTGGTAATGGTAGCTAAGGGGCAGAGGTCACAGCCCATTTTGTTACTCTTTATACTTTAATTCACCTGTCCGTTTAGTAAGCAAAACCTATTGCTTCTCCACCATCCCCACAGCTTCCTTCTTCCCAGAGGTGCCTCCCTTCAGCTCTCTTACCGTTTCTTCTGGTAATTCTCTGTTTGTAAGGAATTATGGCTATTGCCTGACTCACTGATTTTAAACATTATCTCTTTCTGTTGTAGGAACTGAGGATTTTGGCGCTCTCACACGCTTCCTTTCCTCTTTCCCCTTTTTCCAATTTAGCTAATTCACATCTTATTTTAAAAGGATAATACTAGAACAGGAAGTCTGGAGGAAAGAAAGCAAGAGGAAAAAAAAAATCACCCACAATTCCACTGTCCTAACTAATAAAACTGTTATGATTTAGTATATTCTATTTTTTTTCATAAGCTTATTTTTATGTAGTTATACTCAGAGGGTACAGTTAAGTACTAGACATGTTGTCTAGTGTGGTCTGACCCTCCTGTTTGTTATTTCTGACAACCTGCCATTGTGTGGAGACATCAACACTTAATTGTTCCTCAGTTGAACTCCTAATTTTTTCTCTTTTGTCCTGATAACTGTGCCTGTGCCCCGCCCCATTTTTTTAAAAAATATTTAGGATTATTTCCTTATAATAGATGCCCAGGAGTGGGATTAGTGGATGAAAGGCCAAAAGCATTTTTATGGGTCTTGATACATATTCCCAAATTGCTTTTTCAAACAGTCACCACATAGGAGAATATCAGTTTTACTAAATTTCTTCCACGGTGACCAGAAATTTTTTTAACAAATGAAGGAAGCAGAAAAGACATCTTTGCTGTATTCATTTTTATTAATTTGGTTATTAGTAATATAATACTAATATTATTTACTTATTTTTTCTTCCTGTTCAGGTGACATTAAACTTATGTAAAGATGAGATCACCATCAACCATGCTATGAAATTAAAAGCTCTTATTAATATTTTTCATATAACTCTTTAAAATATTTATTTTTAAATTCTTTTAAATTGATGTCCCCAAGCCCAGCTACTTGTCATTTGCACTAACAGTGACTGTCACCTTTTTCATTATGAAATAGAAATTTAGTAAGTTCTCAAGGCCTTTAGAGTTCTGGGTTGGTCTGAGCCTTCTCCTCGGCCAGTTCTGTCCTTTCTGCTTGGTGGCTGCCTCGTTGGGGTGAGCCATCTAATAGCACTCTGGACCTGGGAAGCAACTGCTTTAAAGGAGTCTCTATTCTTTCCTATTTTCTCTGCAGTTGCTCTTACAACTAGTTTCCTAGTTAACACTCACCTACCTTCCCCCACTATTTTTTTGATCAGAAGAGGGATCTTTTGTGTGCTTATCCAGCCATTATCCAGCCATAATTATCTCAAGCCTGTAGTGCTAGGTGTTTGGGATAGAGCAGTAAACAGAACCACAGTTTGTCCCCTTGTGGTGCTGATGGTTTGGGGCAAGGAGCAGATAGGAAAGGTGGTGAGCATTCACAGATTTGATGCCCTGGTTGGGAAACAAGTTAAGGTGATGACTAAGGGTCAAGAGAGCAGAGATTGACATATCACCCACCCTCCTGACAGTAGTGTTCACTGGCTCATTCCTCTTTTGTCCTAGCTCCTAATCAGGTATTCTTCCAGTGCTCTATTCCCCTCATAGTCCTTGGCTTCCCATTCTTCAGTCTTGTCTGCTGTCTCCATCCAGCTGTGTTTCTGTTCTTGTCTCATTCTGTCTGCCTAATTCATGTTCACATTTTAGAATACCTCTCTCTCCTTTCTGTGTAATAGAAGTGTGGTACTCCTCCTAGTGATTGCCTAGCCTCGGTCATTCTCACCACCCTGCTTAGTGAGCCTCTTCATCTCATTTTTTTCACTGGACACATACCAAAGGTTCTTTTCACTCCCGTTGGCATCAGGCATGTACATACATTCCCCCCTTGTAACTGGTATCACATTGTGGTTTCACCTGATTACCCTTTCTCCTGATAGTTTATCTTTCTTCTGTGAAAAACTGGTGACAGGGGCATCTTGGTGGCTCAGTCTGTTGAGCATCTCTTTTCAGCTTGGGTCATGATCTCAGGGTCCTGGGATCGAGCCCCATGTTGGGCTCCCTACTCAGTGGGGAGTCTGCTTCTCCCTCTCCCTCTGCCCCTCCTCCTGCTTGTGCACGTGTTCTCTCTCGCTCGCTCATTTTGTCTCTCAAATAAATAAAATACTTAAAATAAAAGAACTGGTGACATTTGCACTTCCTCTTTATTCTTTCAGGCAGTGAGAAAAGAAGTAAGAATACAAAATTGAATGTTAAGAAGAAAATTTCAGAATTTTCAGAAGCAGATGTGGAAATACCAGGAAGAATCCAAAGAAATGTTTCTCAAGTTCAAGATTTTGGAGAAGCCCATGAACATCCAGGCAAGTTGGATAGAAAGCAGGGAGTTCCCATGAAAGAGGTGCTAGGACATCCCTCTTCAAAGAGGATAAATTTCAGTGAAGTCACGTATGTTCACAAAAAATCATCCACAGGAGAGAGACCACATAAATGTAACGAATGTGGAAAAAGCTTTATTCAGAGTGCGCATCTGATTCAACATCAGCGAATACATACAGGGGAGAAACCCTTTAGGTGTGATGAATGTGGGAAAAGCTACAATCAGCGTGTACATCTGACTCAGCATCAGCGAGTCCACACTGGTGAGAAACCCTATACCTGTCACTTGTGTGGGAAAGCATTTAGAGTGAGGTCCCATCTTGTTCAGCATCAGAGTGTGCACAGTGGGGAGAGACCCTTTAAATGTAATGAGTGCGGGAAAGGCTTTGGGAGGCGGTCCCACCTTGCGGGGCATCTGAGACTCCACTCTAGAGAGAAATCCCATCAGTGTCATGAATGTGGAGAAATATTTTTTCAGTATGTTAGCCTCATTGAACATCAGGTGCTCCACATGGGTCAGAGGAATGAAAAAAATGGCATTTGTGAGGAAGCATATAGTTGGAACCTGACAGTGATTGAAGATAAGAAGATTGAGTTGCAAGAGCAGCCTTATAAGTGTGATATCTGTGGCAAAGCCTTTAGTTATAGTTCAGACCTTATTCAGCATTACAGAACTCACACTGCAGAAAAAACCAATAAATGTGATATATGTAGAGAAAATGTTGGCCAGTGTTCCCACATAAAACAACATCAAAAAGCCTACTCCAACGTGAAATCCCATCAATGTAATGAATGTGGCAGAGGCTTCACTCTGAAGTCACATCTTAATCAACATCAGAGAATCCATACTGGTGAGAAACCCTTTCAATGTAAAGAATGTGGAATGAGTTTCAGTTGGAGTTGTAGCCTCTTCAAACATCTAAGAAGTCATGAGAGGACAGATGCCATAAATACTGTAAGTGTATAGATGTTTCTGTTGTAGAACAGCTTTTGCTCAATTTTAGAGAAGCCTTTGTAAGAGAAACCCTACTCCTATAATGAATGTAATAACAATGTTAAGCATTTTCTCCAACGTAATCATCAAGCCTACAGATATGTTGAAATCTTTCAGTTAGAACTTAGGAACACTGGAGAATCCATAATGAATAGCTATCTGTTTGCTTTCCCCATCGAGAAATGCTTTTGTTAGCATCTTCATGCTTAAGAACCTAGACAAGAGAGAACCTTTGGATATAGTGGATGAAGGAGAGCCTTCAGGTGGCACTCATTCTTTGGTCAAATCTCAGAACATTGACACTGAGAAAAGCCTCATGAATGCAGTAGAAATAAGCTTTATTTGTAGTTTCCGCCTTGTTTGACAGCTTATTCAGGGAAGAGCACAGCAAAAGGAAGAGAGAACTCTTTAGCATGATAATCTCTTTTGGTACCTCAGCAATGAACCTTTTCTAGAAACGAAATGATTATCCTGCCACTAGAATGTTCCAGCTGTTTTTCCCATCTTGAGTATTAAAGCTTTTGAAAAGAAATTGATTTAAGGTATTTATATTCTGGAAAAATTGGGGTTTAGAGGCTGGATGGTATGCGTTCCTGTTGCATTATTCAGTCTAACTTCTCCATGAAACATTCTTTACCTTGTTTTTATTTTTATTTTATTTTATTTTATTTTTTTAAAATTTTTATTTATTTATGATAGTCACACACAGAGAGAGAGAGAGAGGCAGAGACATAGGCAGAGGGAGAAGCAGGCTCCATGCACCGGGAGCCTGATGTGGGATTCGATCCCGGGTCTCCAGGATCGCGCCCTGGGCCAAAGGCAGGCGCCAAACCGCTGCGCCACCCAGGGATCCCTTTACCTTGTTTTTAATTTGATTCTACTAGCATCAAAGTTGGATAGTAGCAAGAATAATTAAGTGTGTAAATTCAGGAGAGAAGCTGTTGGTCAGCCACATCTTAAAAAAATTTTTTTTTTGCTCAGTTGCATCTGAATGGGGGAGAGAGAGCAACCATAGGGGAATAGAGAAGAGAAAACAGGCCAAAGTGTGGGCTGGTTTTCATTCCCTCACCCACAAGAATGAGGGCAGCTGTGTCCATGGAAGGAATTGGACCAAGTTGAATTAGGAATCTTGGCCCAAGCAGTATGTGTAGCAATTCCTAGTTGTCCTGGAGGTAGACCTCCTCCATAGGATAATGTTGTGTAGAATAAGTGTCACTTTGGATTGGAGTTAGATTTGAAAGTAAACTGTAATTAGGAGCAGAAGGGTACGTGTTCTGGTTAGCCCTGCCTTGAGGGAAGGTGTGGGGGAATGATGACATGGATAAGAGAGTTAATTTGAGCCTCTTTTCTAGAGACGGAGAGAGTGCTTCTTGTGAATTGGTATGGTAAATGACTGTTGGGCTTGCCATGAACAATAAATACTTGTTGACTGTATATGTTGTACATTGGTGCCCTCACCAGATCCCCCACCTTTTTTTTTTTCCACCTTTTTTTTTTTTAAGATTTTACATATTCATTCATGAGAGACACACACAGAGAGAGGCAGAGACATAGGAAGAGGGAGGAGAAGCAGGCTCCATGCAGAGAGCCTGATGTGGGACTTGATCCCAGGACCCTGGGATCATGCCCTGAGCCAAAGGCAGACGTTCAACCCCTGAGCCACCCAGGCATCCCCCAAGATCCCCTTTACCAAGCTGGCATGCCCATCCCCTAGTTTTGGCTGCTGGGTGCTCACAGCTCTCCCTTCAGAGACTCTGAAAAGTTGTCTTCAGATGATGGGAGCTGCCTCGCAGGAGTTACCTGTCCTCCACACCCCCCCAGCCAGTGGCTGATTGATATGGGGGGGGGGTACAAAAGGCTGATTCACTAGGTCTGTCTTAGTGGGGGATCGGGGTACTGTAGTGCAGCTTCTGTTCCAGAATCCTCTCTTTGTGGATTAGGCCAGAGTATCTGAGACTACATCCATGCTTGGTTTTTGCCTTTCTCTGTTCTGTTTCATTCCCTCCCATACAGACTCTTCCTGAAGGGACACCTGGCTGGCTCAGTTGAGGGAGTGTTTGACTCCAAATCTTGGGTCATGAGTTCAAGCCTCACATTGGGTGTAGAATTTACTTAAATACACCAAAATACCAAAAACTTTTCCTGAAAAGCACTCCCTCAACAAATCACATGGCTCTGAATCCCTTTCTCAGGCTCTGCTTGAGGGAATCTGATCTAAGACCTTTGGTGTGATGAGTGCTCCCAGGATGCTGACTGTAAGAACAGATTGTGGAGTTGGCCACTCAACCAGGAGGCAGTGAGGACCATCATGGATGGTAGGTGGAGTACTGGTAGTTCCTGGTGTGAGGTGGCTGTTCACCTCACAGGGATATTTACTGTGGTGAACTGGGATGGGATATAGGTGGAAAGGGATGTGCTGCTGGCTTATGGAAGGTTTGGGGGGAAAATGAAATAATAGAAAGTTTATAGAATTGTGTAGCTCTTGCCGAAAGCCACTAGTTGCTTAAAGAGACAATGACACCCTCAGGGCAAATAGCCATCAATTTCATGCAACATGTCAATGTCAGAGGGTCTCACTGGTAGCATTTAAGGAATCTCCTACAAACAATCACAACTGAAGGTCAGGGGTGCCTGGGTGGCTCAGTGGTTGAGCATCTGCCTTTGGCTCTGGTTGTGACCCTGGGGTCCTGGGATCAAGTTCCATTTCGGGCTCCTTGCAGGGAGCCTGCTTCTCCCTCTGTCTGTGTCTCTGCCTCTCTTTGTGTCTCTCATGGGTAAATAAATAAAATTAAAAAAAAAAAAAACAAGAAAACAACTGAAGATCAACTATAAGACTTAATAGAGAATGAAAACTTCCGTGAAGACTGGTGTTAATGTTTATTGAGTACTTACCTTGTTGTAAACATCATGTGCTTTATGTGGATCATGTCATTTAATCCTCACAACATTATGAGGTGGTTTTATGTAGCACCCTCATTTTGCAGTTGGGAAAAACTGAAGTGCCCCAAGTCACACAGTATGTGGCAGAATTAGCATTTGAACCCAGCCAGACTACTTTCCACTTTGCGTATAAACTAAACTATATTATGTCTATTATTTTTTTAAGATTTTAAATTTTATTTTTGAGAGAGAGAGGGCATGCATCTGAGCTGAGGGGGGAGGGGCAGAAGGAGAGAGAAACCTAAGCAGGTCCACACCCAGCATAGAGCCCAACTTAGGGCTGTATCTCACGACCCTGAGATCATGACCTGGGCCAAAATCACGGGTTGGTTGCATTTAACCAACTAAGCCACTCAGGCGCCTCTGTCTTGTATTATTAAACATCAAACATTACAAAGTGGTGAAACTCTGTTTTTGTCACTTGTGTGAAAAAGTTTTGAGCCAAGATATGATAAAATCATACAGTTATAGGATCTTAAAATTGTCATGGGTCCCATGGGATCATCAAACCTAACCTCCCCAACCTGATGGAGGAATCCTCCGTGTGTAACAAACACTTAGTAAACATGTTGAACTGGAGAAAACACTTCTGCCAATTGGTTACCCAGTTTCTGAGTGTCCGAAACATCTTTCTGAGCTGAAAACTGTTTATCTGTAGTCTTACAGCTTTCCCTCATTGCTTCTAATTTCAGGAAAACAAAAAAATTATGTTATTTGAGTATCTGAAAAGTTTTTGCTGTTACTCAGTCACCAACATCCATCATAGCCCTCTCCTCCAAAAGGAAAGGGAAACGACGTTAGGGTCATACATTTGCTCGAGTTTGGGCAAGTTAGAGCAAGTTTGTTTGCCTGAGATGCTACTTCCTTATCTTTTTAACATTAAGATGTTGGAAGGGACTAAGGCAGAAAAGGAACAGGACAGCAGAATCTGGGTTCCAATTACATCAGTAAGTGGGCACAGGAGCATGTTACTACGGTACTAGGGGCAGAAAGGAAGCCTGTGATTTTCTAAAAAATTCCTGTTATTTTTACAAAAGTACTGGAACCATCTGAGTGAGTAGGGCCCGGTCATTAGCTTGAGGTATTTTCCTTGCAGAAGGAACTTGTGAACCATGCCTTCCACCCTGGAGGCTGGATTTTCCATGGTCCCTTATTTCTTTCTCACGGGGGAGGAAATGTTTCTAAACTTTGGCTTTTTTTTTTTTTTTTAAGATTCTATTTATTCATGATAGAGAGAGAGAGAGAGAGAGAGAGAGGGAGGGAGGGAGGGAGGGAGGGAGGGAGAGACACAGAGAGAGGGAGTAGCAGGCTCCATGCAGTGAGTCCGATGTGGGACTCCATCCCGGGACTCCCAGGACTCCCAGGATCACGCCCTGGGCCAAAGGCAGGCGCTAAACCGCTGAGCCACCCAGGGATCCCCCTAAACTTTGGTCTTTTCCCCAGACTGAAGAAGAGGCTACATCTTACTCTTAGATGTACAATGTAGAGGGAGGCCCCGGGAACTACAGAGGTGGTGGCGCGACCCCCCAGATTCCTACAGAGCACTAATGAGGCGGAGCGGGCCTGAGGGGGCGGGACTGCTAGGTACTTAGGTGGACTTTCCAGGACTTCTGTTTGTCCTGAGGTCCTGTGTTCTGTTCGTCTTTCCTCTCCCGGTCTACCTGTGGGCCTGAATTCCGGTGTGCGGGTGGTGGAGAGGTCGAGAGGAGTCTCCCGATGATCGTCAGCACCCCGGCCTCTGGCACCCCAGCACGATGTGGGGGAAAGCGCCTTCCCCTATGGCTCCTACGCCCCGGCCCAGCCCCGCTTTGTGCTTTGACTTAAACCTAAATGTTGGGATCCATTAGGAAGGGCGTGGGAGACAAATCGTTAAGGCACTAGCATTTTTCTGTGCTGGTACTGAATTCTGGAATGACTTTCCCCATAAGTGAAGCCCTGGGGCTTGGACCTAAGGAGAGAGAACTTTACAGAAGGTCCAGAAAGAGGAAACAACAGGTATCAGGGTGACCAGAGATCTGCACCTGTCAGATCACATGTAGCAGAACTAGAGACACTGTTTGAAATGGGAAGATAAAGGGAGAAAAAGTAAGAGTAGGAAAGTAACGAAGTACCTGCAGAGATACAGAAAATATAGCAGATTAAAAAAAAAATTAGGGATATTCAAGGATAAACACCAAGATGTTTTGGACTTGGTGTCAAGGACAATTTTCCCTTTTGACATCTATCTCTTGGCTCCCCTGAGCATGAGTTTGGTGCAGTATAGTAACTGCTGTGTTTTATCTTTGGCCGGAAATAGTACAAGCGCAGTGTATATCACTGATTGGTGCTGCTACCAGGAGAAAATACGACTGCATTACCACAAACCCATCACTCAGTCCAGATAAACCACCTTAACAAACCATTGCAGTTATAATTTTGTTTCTAAGAGAAAAAAAAAGGTTACATTTGTTGGGCATCTGATAATGTGCTTATTTCTGTGCTAAATACCTTACCTGGTATGTTAGTATGCTCCCGCTGCTGTAACAAAATGCTGCAGATATTTATTTTCTTAAGGTTCTGGAAGCTGGAAATTAGATATCCAGGTAACAGTGGACAGCTGCCTCCTTGCTGTCCTCATATGGCCTTTCCTCCCAGTGCCTCCGCTCCTGGTAGCTCTTCCTCTTAGGACATCAGTCCTATTGACAGCCAAACCTATCACCTCATTTAACTTTACCCCATTATCTCCAGATGCAGTAGGGTTTCAATGTAGGAATTTTGGGAGACACAGTTCAGTCCTGCTTAGGAGTGGATTTACATTGTACTGGCTTACCGTGTATTAACAATACACGTACATTTACAATACAACACATTTAAAATAATTACTTAAGAGGGTGTCTCAATTTTAGAGTTGGGCAATCTGAGCTTCAGAAAGTTAATGAATTGTCCACGGTCAGATAGGGAGTATCAATCAGAGACAAAATTCAGCTGTCCAGTTCCAAAGCCGGAGTTCTTTCTCTGCAGCATATGGAGTATCTTTTTTTCTTATGTATTTCTATGAGTATTTCCACCCTGTTTATATGGTGCTTTATGTTTCTAAGACATTTAATACAGTCTTCAAAAGCTCTGCAGGGAAAACAAGCAGTACCGTCCTCATTTTACAGATGAAGAAACGGAGGCGCAGAGTAAGGACTTGACCATATCTGGAGCCTCAAGACTCCTCAGTCCTAACCTATTCAGGGCTCCACACTACAGTGAGAAAAGATCTGTATCTGGTGTTTTCACAGCTTTTTAATTCTCTTTCTGGCAGCAAACTGTTATCTTCACTCCCCATTCCAACATCTTCCCAGATAAAGGTGGGGGACTAGGGATGTGGATATGAGTTGTCCCAAAGGGGTCAATGCAATTCCAAATTGTCCCTGGTTAAATGGTGCTGGTGAGGTATATGTACTAGTTATGTCATCACAAGAAAACACAAAGGAAGCAGGTATCTGATCTGGAAGGGGCAGGATTTTAGTAGGAAAGACCCATCATAAACTGCCCCAGCCCATGAGGATGGTGCTTGTGGAAACCTGTATCTTGGAATTTGGCCAAAGGCTAATTGTCACTAATCAGGACACAAAAAGATCTTGATTGTGGGCAGAGGAAACCAAACAAAGCAATTCTCAAGGATACAGAGATAAGACTTGGTCTCTCTGTCCTGTCAACTTGGATTTTATTTCACAGGGCCCATCCTGCTCCCAGACTTTACCATCAACCCCTAAAACTCACCCTCTCCTGAAGTAAGGAAGCTGTTCTTGGTTTAAGCTGCTGGTCTCAATATAGCCACTGAAATTTTGCATGAGTACCTATTGATTATTTTACAGCTTTCAAATCTATCAGACACTCGTTTCTTTTTTCTGCTTCCTTTTACACAGTGGCTTGGGACCATGTTAGTTTTGTAACTGTTGGTGGTACACTGTCACCTGGTTTTGCCACAGATGATGTCTGTGAGTTTCAGTTTTCCTATCCCGGTTGCTCTGTTTTTAAGGAGGGTCTTGGAGAGATTAAGAAACTGTCCCTATCACTCTCTTCTCTTTTGTGTCCCTTGGGTAGCAAGGGACACCTTCATAAAAATATCCTGACAGAGTGTCCTAGATATGCATCTCATTAGCTAGAATTATAACACGTGCCCATGCTTAAATAAATCCAGTTTGAGGATGGTGTTAAGCCATGATTAGCATTCACTTCCTGGAATTAGAACAAAAAAGGAAGAACACATATAAGCACACAGATGGTGAGAAACTGGACCCGAATGGGGCTCTGCCTGAAAGGAAGCAGCAAGGCAGCAGTGGTGGACAGGGATCTGAGTATAAGACTACATTTTAAGAACACTATTTTTCAAAATTGACAGTAAGACACAAATATATTTCACGTCATTATTCTGGATGCACATACACATGATTCATGTTACTAGAACAAGTTTCCTGAAATGATATTACATAGAAAAATGAAACACAGTAAAGTCCAAATATAATTTTATTAATATTTAAATACAACCTACTAAAAAAAAACCTTAAAAAGTCCAAAAACAAATTTCATAGAGATTAGATTTAATGTGAGGGGTGTGCTTGCCTGTTCATAAGCTCATTCCAGTCAGGAACACAGGAGGATAAGGCTACACGCATGTCAGGTGCACTATTGAGCCTATTTCTTTTCTTGGTTTTCAACCGTGTCAAGATGGAAAATCCTAGTTCACACAAATAGGTAGATGTGAATGGTAGTAACAGCAGTATGCTCTTTCTACTCAGCAATGGAAATTCATCTTTAATCTTAATCCAAAATGCTGATAAACTTAATGTCTTATAGTAATTCCTTAGTGTGAATGATGAACTGAGCTGTGATAATTCATTCTCTTCTTCGGGCTCTAAGTTTAACTCAATGATTGATTCAGGGGTTTGAAAGACAAATGGATCTTTTATCCATATATTTTCCTTTAATGATTCAAATTTCTCTTCTGGAAAGTAATGATGAAAGGTTTGAGACAAAGAAGTGAGATGTATTAGTATCTCTGATTTTATTTCTTTTAGGTGGTCTTCATTAATAATATTCTCTTCAATGTGTTGCAACAAAGTTGGGAACATATAGTAGCTAGGGCGATTACTTTTAAATCTTGCTTGCCACAACAATAATGTCTTTTGGAATCCTAGAATATGTTCAAGATATTGAAACACATTGGTTTTCCCCTGTACTTTCAAATTTAATTCATTAAGAATGCCAAAAACATCACTTAAATATGCCAATTTTGTTACCCAAATGTCATCTTCAAAAATATTTGCCAAATGTGATTGCTTTTCAATGAGAAAAATGTAAATCTCATTCCTGAGTTCATATACTCTGCTCAATACTTTTCCTTGAGACAACCAACGAACTTCTGTATGAAACAGTAAGTGAGTATGGTTAACTCCAATCTCTGAACAAAGTATTTCAAGAAGTTGGCCATTTGATGAGCTTCCTTTAATAAAATTAACAATTTTGACTGCATTTTTCAACACAACCATTAGACTTGGTGGAATTTCTTTGGATACCAAAGCTTCTCGATGAATAAAACAATGATGCCAAAGGGCACTGTTATGTGTTACTTCTAACAATTTTTCAATAACCCTGCTATGTTTCCCAGTCATATTTGCTGCTCCATCACTCGAAATTCCTTTACAGTTTTTCCAATTTAATTTATACTGACCAACAATACACTTTTCTAATTCAGTAAATATATCTAATCCAGTTGTGTGTGAATGTAAACTTAAACAGCACAACAGATCCTCTATAAAATCATCTTGCCACACATACCTGACATAAACCAAGAGTGTTGGACAACTTGCAATATCAGTGCTCTGGTCAAGTTGGATTGCAAAATCTATCCCAGACTGCAACCGTGCAATAAGCATCTCCTCTAAATGCTTTGCAATCGTACAGATTCGACGAGATATCGTATTGTCACTAAGAGGTATAGTTCTTAATTTATCAGCTGATTTATCATCAAAAATTGTCCGTACCATATCCATACAGGCTGGAAGAATAATTTTTTCAGCAGCTGTGTGAGCCAGTTTTTCTTTTGCTACTCGATATGCAACCAAATAGGATGATAACAGGGCTCTCTCATTCGTGGTTGTGGACTAAGAAGAAATGGTGGGGATAATTCTATGTTATTTCTTTCCCTTTGGAAATGGTCTTCCTCATCTTCGTCTTCCTCCTCCACTTTCACTATCACTACGCCTTCCATCTCCTGGGTGGACTGGGGAGACAAATCTGCAGTCTGCCTGGACTCAGGAGTCAGTGTTCAGGTTCAAAGAACTGGCTCACTTGATCCACACAGGGTCTGTCTGCAGGACTGTTCTTTTTGTCCAAGATGTTTTAGGAGACCTATCCTGCAGAGTAGAAAAATTTAATAGCAGTATGAAAAAGTAACATTGTATTGTGATGCTGTTAACACCTCATGCAAGTATTCATGAGGACAGTTGACTAAATCTGATGTTGTGGTAGCCAGAGTGCAGGCTGATTTGTTCATTATATTTATGTATATAGCTCATTTACTGCTCATGGAAACCTTATGCAGTACACAATTACTCCTATTTTTAAAAGTTCAGAAAAATTAAATAATGGGTCTAACAATACAGTGTAGTTGATTCACCACTCAAACCCAAGTCTGAAGCCCAGGGTCCTAACTGTGCTGCTACACTGCCATCTAGTCACTATAAGAGCATCTGGTCACTTTTTTTTTTTTTTAAGATTTTTTTTTTCTAAAGATTTTATTTATTCATGAGACAACACACACACACACAGAGTGAAAGAGAGGCAGAGACACAGGCAGAGGGAGAACAGGCTCCATGCAGGGAGCCTGATGTGGGACTTGATCCCAGGACTCCAGGACCACGCCATGGGCTGAAGGCAGGCACTAAACTGCTAAGCCACCCAGGGATCCCTTTTTAAAAAGATTTTATTTATTTATTCATGAGACAGAGGCAGAGACATAGGCAAAGGGAGAAGCAGGCTCCTCACAGGAGTAGGGCCTGATGTGGAACCCGATCCCTGGACCAGGATCATGCCCTGAGCCGAATGCAGATGCTCAATCGCTGAGCCACCCAGGCATCCTGATCTGGTTACTCTTAAAATGACCATCTGGGTAGGGTGTACAGGATGATCCAGTGGGGCACAAGAGAAAAATAAAAATTAAAACGTATTTGTATTTAAAAATACTGAAAATCATTAACCTTTCCTGATAGCCATAACTTTTTTTTTGGTCCCCATCTCAGAGCATCAGAGCATTTATCTTGTCACCATTTGCATTGCTGAACTTCACCTTCTATTAAATTTTCTTTGCTCACTTGTCTCCATGTTTAGTGATATATCTTTTGAAAATCCCATCTGTCTCTGGTCTTTTAAGATGAAAGAAAAAGTACCTCAGTCTTTGACATCTGGGTCAAAGTTTTAAAGATGGGGAACGAGGAATCACAAGTTCCTAGATGCCTAGGTGCTGTTCCCTCACAGTAGGAGTATGAATCAAATGAAGGGACTCCAAGGAAGCGAAACAAAAGATACAGAGCTGAGGTGAGCACAGCCACTCCTCCCTGACCTGAACAGGCCCACAAGGAGTAGTGGTGCTAACATTTTGGGGGAAGAGCAGAAGAAAGACAGGGTTTTATTTTACATTTTTTGAATGATCCCAGCACCCAGTCCTCTCTCAAACTTAAACTGTTTCCATTACTACTTTGGTATATATAATACTTTTATGGCTTTTACCCTGAAATTTTATTTGTAATGGTTTTATGCCTTATTTCAACTAGACTGTCCCTCAAGAATAGACTCTTTTGCTCTCATTGTTGCCCTTAAGTCATTCTATGTAGTTCCTTGCAATGCATGCACATTTAAAAAATATTTGTTTGAATACAATGTATTTTCTGCCCCTTGTAGAAAGAGCAACAAATTTGTTATATGCCTGGTATTTCAACGCTTGGAAGAGCATGCCATTTATGAATTAAGAGACTGTCAAGTGATTTGTAAAACATCTGAATAAAAGAATGGGAGGACTATTACAGCAGCACAAGGTTAAAGTACAGAAATTATGTGTCTGCGAGTAAGTTACTTATATATCTCCCATTGCACTGTGTAATCAACCTACTTCTCCAGCAAATAATGTTTCATTGATATGCTTTCAGTGTATTCTCTACAACTGATTCATTGCCTAAGATCTCTTCAACGCTGATCAGCGTGGGTTTTGTTTTGCTTTTTGGTCCTTTGCCACTTTCAATAATGAAAGTTATCTTTCTGGTGGCACTGCAGGAAATGGAGATGGGATTTAGGTTTGGCCCAGCTGGATTTTTCAGTTAAATTCACTTATCAATTAATTTCTAAGTTGGAAGGGCTCTTTGAGATAATCTCATTCATTTACTTGGGACAAAACTGAGACCTAGTAGTGTTCTGTCCAAGATCATCCTGCAGTGGCAGAGAGAGCACTGGAAATGGTCTCTTAGTAGCACAACACACTTTCCACTGTATCCTCACAAACTCCCTTCACCACTCACAGGTTCAAGTCAAGCACAATTACCTTGCACAACCGAAAAATCCACCTGATGTCTGAAATCAGAAAGTTCAGAAACTGCAAGGAAAAGAATTAAGTGTGTGCAATCTTTTCCTAATGCATCCAAATCACTTTATTCACTAGGTTTTGAACACTAACCACCACCATCTTTGGTGGCGGGTTTGGGGGTGAGCAAAAGATCTGCAAACATTCAGGAACCTTAGTGAACTTGTCCCCGTAAGGAAAAAAAAAAAAGGCAACAACACGTGGAGCTTGATAACCTCGCGGGTCTTCCTCAGTTTACATTTTATGGTCTCCAAAAACTCAGTACAAAAAGCAAACAAACAAACAAAAAAAGCCCTCACCAGAAGGAAAGCAAATGTAAACAACTGAGGAACAAAAGCATCAGCCCAGGGGCTTTTTGTCCGCTATCCCCTGGGGTGAAAACCGAGGACAGGAGAGCCCAGGCGGGGCACGCAGCAGACAGACTGCCTCTTCCCGGTCCCAGAGGCAGATCCTCCTAGCTCGGAAAACAAAACGCCGTGCCCTTTTCGCTTGCCTCCGAGGTTGTCTCTGCAGGGAGACTGCGCGTACTCCCGAGGCTAAGATGCAGGTTGGGGACCCGGACCCTCCTCCATCCGCTGGGGTCGGTCGCGGCGAGGGGAGTCTCGCTATACACATCCACCCGTCCCTGCCCGTCCTCTCTGGTCGGACCCACGTCTCACCGTTAACGCCAGAGAGATCTGGGGGTGCTGGGACAAAAAGGGAGGTGACTGGGGGGTGGGGGTGTCAAAGGGTAGCACACTCAGAGCCACACCTCCAGCTAGCCGCAACCCTGAGTGCGCGCGCACGTCTGCGGCTCACAGAAGCCGGAAGTGCACCATCACCAACCTTTCGGGCACGGCCCTCCTTCTGGGTCCTCTCTAGGAAACGCGGGAGGACTGCGGCCTTGTCCTCCAGTCGCTGAGTCTGTCTTCGGAGATCTCTGGCCTCAGCTCAGCTTTTCCGCTTGGGATAAGGAGGCTTAGGTTTCGTTTGATACCAACCTACTCAAATACTTACACGTTTCTCCTCCTTTTTATTAGTGGCAGTAATCCTAAGAATTCTAGTTATTGGGGCACCTGGGTGGCTCAGTGTTTGAGCATCTGCCTTTGGCTCAGGTCGTGATCCCAGAGTCCTGGGATAGAGCCCTGCATCAGGGTCCCGCAGGGAACCTTTTTCTCCTCTGCCTACGTCTCTGCCATTCTCTGTGTCTCTCATGAATAAATAAAATCTTAAAAAAAAAAAAATTCTGGGCAGCATGGGTGGCTCAGCGGTTTAGCGCTGCCTTCAGCTCAGGTCCTGATCCTAGTGACCCAGAATCGAGTCCCACCTCAGGCTCCCGCATGGAACCTGCTTCTCCTTCTGCCTGTCTCTGCCTCTCTCTGTCTCACCCCCTGCCCCATGTCTCTCATGAATAAATAAACAATATCTTACAAAAAAAAAAAAAGATTTCTAGTTATTAACAAACAATACCACTGCTTAGTGATGGTGTCTCTATGTTAAGGACTGTAACAAAAATGTAGACAGAGGAATATAAAGGTCAAGAGTGAATGGTTTCACAAAACCAAAGTGGTTGTTTCTCGGGGGACTGCAGTATTTTCAAAAATTTCTCCTATAGGCAATAGACTTATTTAGTACTAGATAGTGGTGAGATTCTGAGCTTAGCTGAAGTTACCAGGTAGTTTTTGGCTTAAAAATAATGTAATTACTATAGTAAGTCCAATTTTGATGTCAAAATGTTATCACAATAGTTTTACTATTATTTTAGGAGAAGATCAAGCATTCTCATCTTTTATAAAACCATAAGTAAGACCTTGAAAAACTGACACACTCGAAATTCCAAGACAAATCTGAGCACAATGGAAAGCCTGCAAAAGAGCCACATGCTGCAAAGGTGACCAAAGACCAGGTGACATTCCGAGTAACATCCCAAGACTAAAATAATATCCCATTCTCTACGAGGTTTGACCTTGCTGTAGTTGTCATTGTTTTCTTTCTACTTCCCTATTGACTCTTCAATAAGTCACTTGAGTAGATCTTTGCTCCTTAATCACTGGCTGGCTCACTAAACTGTGGTCCTCCTTGAAGACTTCATAGTCCCAGAACTTCCTCTACATATTTCCTCAAATTTCCTTCCAGTGTTCCAAGTCATCTCTAAGGGCCACTACATTGTTATGCATTGTTTTTCTCATCTAAACCCTGCCCTCTCTCCTCCCCCCAATTCCTACACTAAAGTTCCTAAAAGATCCAGAAAGGTAGGTTATTGAAAGCAGATGGCTGTTTTTGTATTTATGTAGCGTGTATGGTAGGGACTGTGAGGGCTTTTATAATAACTCCATTCTTTGCTAGTGAGACTATCACTGGAACATTTAATGTATCTCCTAGAAGCAATGTTCTTCCTGAGAATCAGAGCCATAAGCCAGAAGACTCTAGGTTTGGAGACAGGAAGCACAAATTCCACAAGTGAGTTACTGCATATGATAGTAATAGCTCCTGTTTCAACACCATAGTATTTCTACTGGAGACAATATGTTACTGGTTCAATGAGTACCCACTTGGTCTTTCTATTGGAGACAAAACAGCATATATATGTTATTGGTTCAATGGGTATCAGTGCATAGACTTTATCCTAGAGGATAGCTCCCCAACTTTGCAAGGCGTAATTTAGCTGAGTCTCCATCATGTCATTTCACAGTTCTGTCAAGCAGCTGCTTCTGAGTGATGAGTAAGCACCACAAATTCTGTGGTTACAAACTCATTGCCAGATCTCCTTGACTATAAAATGGGTTCCTTGATTTGAGGTATGTCTAATGGATAAGGCATCCTATAAACCCTCAGATGATGGTGCTGGTGGAGACAAAGCACTTAGGGAAAACAAACCCATATTTAGAGAATGTGTCAAATCTGGTGTAACTATTTTCTTTCTTTTGTTAACTATCCACGTTTAGTGCAATGGTGGGCAAATGGGAAAGATTAGGGAAGCGCTCAATTCCTTGGGAATAGTTATTCATGTATTTTTCTTTAAAGCAATATAGTGGGGCAGCCCGGGTGGCTCAGCGGTTTAGCACCGCCTTCAGCCCAGGGTGTGATCCTGGAGACCCAGGATCAAGTCCCACATTGGGCTCCCTGCATGGAGCCTGCTTCTCCCTCTGCCTGTGTCTCTGCCTCTCTCTCTCTCACACATGAATAAAAATAAAATTAAAAAATAATAAAGCAATA
The DNA here is from genome assembly GCF_905146905.1 of Nyctereutes procyonoides. Classification (NCBI taxonomy): domain Eukaryota; kingdom Metazoa; phylum Chordata; class Mammalia; order Carnivora; family Canidae; genus Nyctereutes; species Nyctereutes procyonoides. The sequence goes on from NW_026575126.1 coordinate 68,177,091, forward strand.
TAGTGTAAATGACAAATTTTATGCCACCTGTGTCATCTGAAGACCCACTGAAAGAAAATTTTGCTTAAAAAAGAATGTTTCTAACTACTTATTGTTAGGGATTGATGCCTCCTGAGAAGTGGACTCTTTTTTTAAAAAAAAGATTTTATTTGTTTATTTGAGAGAGAATGGAGGGAGGAGCAGAGGGAGAGGGATGAGCAGACTCCGTGCCCCACTGAGTCTGATCCCACGACCCTGAGATCACAACCTGAGCTGAAATTAAGAGTCGGATGCTCAACTGACTGAGCCACCCTGAGAAGCCGAATCTTAATTGAGTGCCCCCCTATTGTCCTCTCACTGGAGCAGTTTGCTGAGTCAGCTAAAACTTAAAACACAAAGGTACTACTGCCATAGTTTGCTCACCTCTGTTGCAGAAATGCAGCCGTTTAATAGGTGCCACTTGGGGAAATGGCAACTCAGAAAGAGCCCCAAACTTACAGTGATCCTAGAACATGAGAAAAGCTGTTAACAAAGAGGAGGAAGTAATATGCCATCTGCTTTCCCAGAGAGCCTAACAGGAACAATGGACATCACTAGGGGGTATATTTTTGTTCAACACAAGAAAAAGTTTCTAACGTGAGCTGTACAACAAGCAACTGACGGGACGCCTGGGTGGCTCAGTGGTTTAGTGCCTGCCTTTGGCCCAGGGCATGATCCTGGGGTTCCAGGATCAAGTCCCACATCAGGCTCCCTGCGTGGAGCCTGCTCCTCCCTCTGCCTATGTCTCTGCCTCTCTCTCTCTGTGTCTCTCATGAATAAATAAAATCTTTAAAAAAAAAAAGCAATTGACTAAGCAGTGCATCTTCTTTGATGCTGACTCCACTATGCTGGATACTGTAGACTGGAGATTGTGTCATACTACTAAGTTGCATTAGATTAATGACAGTCAAGAAGGAAAAAAAAGGAAAGGCACATCAATCGCCAAGAGGCTGATGGAATTGGAAAAAGTAAGTAGAATGCTACAGTTTTGCCTTTTCTTATATTTAATTTGAAATGTCAAATGGCACTAAAGGATATTTGATTTATAAACTTAAACAAAGGACTAATATCTAAAGACCCTTGCAAATCACGTTTAAATTCTTTTAAAAGTCTTGCTAGTCCCTAGGAGATCCAGTTCCACCACAAGACATCACATTCTCTTAAGGACCTGGGAGGTCACAGTGTCCTCAGGGTTCCTGTTCTAGCACCCAGCCTACCTGTCCTACTCCTTCCTGCTTTACCTATCCGTTTCTGTATAGTCCAGTCGTTCCACCAGGAATGCAGTGGTCTTCCAATCTCAATTTCTCTCAAAAACTGATTTCCTCGGGATCCCTGGGTGGCGCAGCGGTTTAGCGCCTGCCTTTGGCCCAGGGCGCGATCCTGGAGACCCGGGATCGAATCCCACGTCGGGCTCCTGGTGCATGGAGCCTGCTTCTCCCTCTGCCTGTGTCTCTGCCTCTCTCTCTCTGTGTGTGACTATCATAAATAAATAAAAATTAAAAAAAAAAACTGATTTCCTCAATGCCCTGTCCCTTCCTCCAAAACATTAATAGACTCTGATCCTATGATTTTCTGTGGTCCTCATACCACACAAGCGCCTTCCACTCTAACTTTAATCAGTTGTATTTAGGGGCGCCTGGGTGGCACCATCCTTTAAGCCACCGACTCTTGGTTTCCCCTCAGGTCCGATCTCAGGGTCCTGGGATCCAGTCCTGCAACAGGCTGTGCACTCAGCACTGACTCTGCTTGAGAGTCTCTCCCCCCCCTCCATCTCTCTAAATAACTTTTTTTTTTTTCTAAGATTTTATTTACTTGTGAGAGACACAGTGAGAGGCAGAGACATAGGCAGAGAGAGAAGCAGGCCTCCCGCAAGGAGCCGGATGCCGGACTCAATCTCGGATGCCGGGATCACGCACTGAACCAAGGGCAGACGCTCAGTTGCTGAGCCACCCAGGCGTCCCTAAAATAAGTAAATCTTTAAAAAAATCATCAGTGTATTTTGTAGCCCTGTGCTGGTTCCCCACCCGCGGACTTAAGAAAGTCGGACCTTGAGGTCAACACTCCTCCTCAGCCCTGGACCCACACCACGTGGGCGGGTCACCATCCTCCGGCCAATCTCGAGGGCTGGCTGGAGCCAGGGAAGGGCCAGCGGGGACGCTTTCCCAAATTTGGAGCTGTCGCGCTCATTACTGGTATACTGGCTACAGAGGCTGCCAGCGGGGTCAGCACCGAGAGTGGCTCAGGCCGAGAGAAGTACATGGAAAAGCCACACACGCGCAGGACTCCTGGGTACCTACCCCTCATCCGGGGCCCTCATCCGGGGCCCTCATCCGGGGCCCTCATCCGGGGCCCTCATCCGGGGCTCGCTTCCGCTCACCGCCATCGGACTCCTCCTCCGGAAGTGCCACTGAGAAGCGCCGTGCTCCAGGCTATCTAGAGCGACCCGGGAAAGTCTGGGGCTGCCCTTAGAGCGAGAGTGTCTGTGACGGGACGGCCGCTTGGCCAGCCCCTCCACTCGGGTGAGTCCCCGGCAGCCGTTCGGGGTCGCGGTGGGCGTCGCCGTTAGTTTAGGCTCCCGGGAAGGAGGGGGAGGGGCAGGTCCCGGCCGAAGGCGGTTCCCGTCCCCAGGAGCGCTCCGGGGCCGAGGTGCGAGGACCTGTTTCTCTTCAGTCAGGGTTCACCCTGACGCCCCGCGGACTGAGGGTCTTGCTGCCGGGGCCCGGTGACCCTCCCCGGGGGCGAGCCGGGTCTCAGTGGCCCGCCTCGCTCTTTTGGGGGCGCGTCTTCACCGAACGGGGAAGTGGGAGGAGGGCAGCGCCGGGCGAGGCCTTCCGAGGGTTGGGCGCCGCGGCCCTTTCTGAGGGTTGCGGAAGCGGGCGGGAGCCCGGTGGCGTCCTTGGGTTTGAAGGACACGAGCGAGACCTGTTAGAATCTCAGCCCTTCCCCGGATCCCTGTCAGGGCGGTGGGAAGCGGCCCGCCCAGCTCGTCTGCGTTGGCGGAGGGTCTGACATCTTCCCCCGCCCCCAGAGTGGAATTTTGTTTTTAGGCAAGCCCATTTAGTTATTCAAAGTGGGCCGGCAGAGTGTTTGCCAAATAATTCCTCGGGGGCCTGCTTCCAGGAAAAAAAAAAATCATAATTAGCATATTTCTCTGGTACAAACTTGAACTTTGAAAGAGGTTTGTACGTTTCACATACTTTAAAGATTTTTAAAATTTTATTTTTTCATGAGAGACACAGAGGCAGGCAGAGACAGGCAGAGGGAGAAGCAGTCTCCCTGCGGGGAACCAGATGCGGGACTCTGTCCAAGGACCCCGGGATCACGCCCTCAGCCAAAGGCAGATGCTCAACCACTGAGCCATCCAGGCACCCCTCAGATATTTTAAACTTTCCTCAGAAATCTTCTCACACTATTAAGTTGTACGTTCTTGAGTTTTATTTTTTCATGAAATACCACAAATTCTGAATTAGTGGAGTTGAAATAAAGCTGCATACTTGGACCGTATGATTCGGTTCTTAAATATTTGAAACTGAGGAATTTCCATTTTTCTTTCTGTTGTTTTATTTAGGTGGTTAGTCGTTAACAATTGTTTTTTATTGAGTATGGACAGGATTTGCGATACTTTGCTAAGTCCTGAGGATGTAAAACCATGGGTTGCCTTAATGTAGTACAATAAATTCTCGCAATCTCACCCAGCAGTGATGGTCGTTGTCCTCCAGAACAGGGATGGAGGAAATATCTGCCCAGGAAGCAGCAGGATCACCAATTGTCCAGTTTCAGTCTTTGGAGAGCCCATCTGAGGGTCTGTCCCCAGAGCCTCTGTTCGAGCAGGACACCGACATGGAACAGGAGCTCAATGGGGGTAAGGCAAAGAGAACACGTAAGCCCAAGAGAATGGGGGATACAGTGGGGCTCCTGGGCCTGGTATGAGAGAGGCCAGGAACTTCAATAAGAAGATGGCTCCTAGGGGAGGTCTGGAAGGGGAGGGACAGTTGTGACTCAGTTCAGTCTGGGCTCTTCTATTAAGGATAGCCCCTCTTTCTTAAATAGGCAGAGTGGGTGGACGTTTCACTCTGCTCTGGCTTTTGTTTTCATTTGTAAAACCTTGACTTTATCCCAGTTTCACATCCAGAAAAATTTCTAAGATATGCTGCTTTTGCTGCATCTCACAATCCTTGCCTTGCTTTTACTTCCTCTTAGATTTACGGCTTGTCTCTCCCCCTGTTCCCTTCCCTTAGTTTCTTTCCTCCTTGATGACTTTGTGAGCTTTGCCACTTGCCATTCTGTTGTAGCTGCAATGTTTGTGACTAATCTAATTTTGGCCAAAAAAGCAACCATTTAATTCCTTGGTTGAGCACAACTCCTGTAGTGTACACATATCACATATTGACTCCACAGTAACATCTTTATGTATCATATAGATAGGTTGACATGTCTTTACTTTTTTTGTTTTGTAAGAACCTTGTCTTAGATTGTTTGTGGCCCACTGCAGTGCCTGAAATAAAATGTGTCAGCAACACCACTTAAATGCCACAGTATTGTGGGGCATTGTGGGAGTGTGGAAAAGGTTGTGAGGAAACATGACCATTCCTAATCTTTGGAGCCTCTCACACTGGTTGCAGGGACAGTGCCCATTCACGATGAAGGCTCACTGAAATTTACAGAGCAGTGTGTGGGAAAGCATCAGAAATCAACTAAATCATCATTGCTCTGGACAAGTCACTGCAAGTCTTTATGCTTTGCTTTGCCCATCTGCAAAACAGGTATAGTGGGTACCCTCCTGTTTAGAGGAATATCCTGCCATGAGAATAAAGTGAAATATGAGATTTCATAAGAAAGTCTTGTATCTTGGTCTACACATGGGTAGGGAGGGTAGGCCAATGCTGAGAAGGAGCAGAGTAAGTACACTCAGTACCTGATAAATGTTCATTGGTTTACTAGAATGTTGATGTGAAGAAGGGTCCCACTGACTCCCTCTTCTTTCAGGGAGCCCTGGCGGAAGGGTTGCTCTCACTCTTGGCTCCTTTCTCCTCCCTCAGCTCCACCTGTTCCCCAGGTGCCTGCTCTTCCCCATGAGGGAAGCCCAGGAGACCAGGCAGCTACGCTCCTGACAGCCAGGTACCAGGTGAGCTGAGGAACCCTCTGCTTTTCCTCAGGGACTGTTGCTATTGATCGAGTGTGGCCCTTCCCTCATCCCATCCATAAACCCTGCCTTGAAGTTTTTTCAGTAGCAGACCCCAGTTTGGGAATTGATCCTCTGCAGAGACCTGGACTTCACACAAATCACCTTCCCATCTCCCCACGACCACCAGTAAACACTGTTCCTTCTCTATCCCTAGTGCTGTGATGGGTGCTTATTAGATGTTAAAGATTATGGAACTCATTCCCAAGTTTCTAGTCTGTTTTCCCTCCTCCCTAGCTTTGCTACACACTGGAAACCCTCTCTGTGTCATCATTTTGTTCTTCATTTTCTGGCCATGATACTGTGTGGCCTCATTCCCCAGAGCAGCCAGGCTGTGTTATTTCAGGAGTTTGTGACATTCGAGGATGTGGCTGTGCACCTTACTCGAGAGGAATGGGGATGCCTGGACCCTGTTCAGAGGGATCTCTACAGAGAAGTGATGTTAGAGAATTATGGGAACGTGGTCTCACTGGGTAAGGACTTTCTTATTATTCAGTTTACCTATTAGGATTTCTTTACTTCCTTGTTTCTGAGGAGGTTGCAAGGTCTCTGAGAAAGTGGAGTGTGGCTCAGATTCCAGGTCTTAGAACCTCTGAATCCTCCATCTTCAAGGTCATCTCCTCTGGGAGTGGGTTTTCTCTGGGGGTTTCAAGATGAGACATTTTATTTCTTATCTTTAATTAATGCTTCCTATTTTCATGGGGCATCTGTTTCCTATAAGAAAAGAGAAACTTGCTTGTGCTTTGCCTAAGTTCTCACCTTCCCTATCTTTTCCTCTTTTTTGAGAGAGATCCTAGAGCCTCCCAGTCCACAATTAGACAGTTTCCTTCCTAGTAATTCAGTGCCCCTGTATCTGGAAGTTTTACATTTTCCTTGGAAGAAGAAGTGCCTTTTTTAAAAGATAGGCTAAAATCCTTGTTGAATAATCCTTTACCTCTTGACATCCCTAAATTCATCTCCAAGCAGGAAGAGTTTGAGAGACTTCATTTAGAGACCTGACTCACTGCGAGTCTATTTCAGTGAATCATTCAGATGGTAGTCCTAAGTAACCTCACCCGGAGCAGCAGAAGTTTCAGCTTTAAACCGAGTTTCTCCTTTATCATTTGGATGGTACAGTAGGCTCTTGCAATTAGGCACTAGTGCTCTAGTGCAACATCAGTGGGGCTGTTGGCAGCTCCCTTTGATGTGATCATTCTCCTTTTCCTTTTTTTTTGCCTGTCTTTGCTTCTGCTTTTTTAATTTTTTAAATGTCTGTATGTATTTAATCACACTTTTTCTTTTCTCTCTCTCTCTTTTTTTTTTTTTTTGGCTTTGCCTATGCTGGTGGCATCCTGGGTGTTCCTTTGTCTCCTTGATTACGCTCAGGATGAAAGAAATCTTTTTACCTGTGGGGAGGCACCCTGCCCACTGGGAAGGTTTTTAGTGTGTTTCCCATTCCTGGCTCTTTGATCTTTGTAGGCATACTTCTCCGCCTTCCTACCACCCGGATTCATAGTGTGAATTCCTGCCCGGCCCTGAGTCATACCCAGGCAAGTGCTTTCTCTGGAGAAACACTTGCGGTTCTTTCAGCAGGAATCTCCAAGAGATGGCCCAGGTATCGGCTTCCCATCGATATTGCTCGTCCCTGCTCGGAAACCCCTTTTCCACGATTGTAAGATATTATACTTGATTGATGCTCTCAGGATGCCACCACTGTGTAAAATTGCAGCTCCTCAGATGACCTTTGTTAAATTTCTGAAGGGCCAAGGAGGCCCTGTTGCAGCCAAATACAGTTTGAACCTGAATTCTGAGTTCATTCATAAGCCACGGTTGGTGGTCATCTACTTGTGTTCTGAGAAACCACAGAGTTCAACTCCAGTTCTTCAGTTATGATCTTTTCATGTTGTTTTAGAATGTGGAACATATACTGTGCACCCCCACCCCTTTTCTGTAGTGAATATGACCTGCCCCTCCTATTGTCTGACTTTCCTGCAACCCCTGGGCTTTCCTCATATTTAACACTCCAGTCTTCTCCTTTAAGTCCCCATGGCCCCCTCCAAGGCCCTGACTTTATCCCCTTTATTCTTCATGGTGCTATACAGATTGATGCATTTGAATGACCTTTCCTGATCAAGTGTTCCTTAGCTCTGTCCTTGATGGATGGGAAATGGGAGGGCAAAGAGTTTAATTTCTTTATTTCAGGGTATGAAATTGAATGTATATTTAACAACTTTGTAAACTGTAAAGTGATGTAATTGTAAACTACTGTTAATTTTATCTAATAATTACATAATTTCCAACAGTTAATCTGTCTACTTTTTGGAGTAAACAAACTTTTTAGCACTTTAATTAGCCTAGTAGCACAGTGTGCTATTAGACTGAACTTTATCCCATTTCCTGTGTCATCTCTGTATATATACAGGACATGCATGCACACACACAGACTGGCTACAAACACATACAAGAAACTCTCCTGTTTACCTTACTTTTGTGACCAAGCCAGCATCTTTTTAGTAATTATTTTTTATAGTCCTTAGGAAGTTGTTTTCATATTTGTGGGCTCAGCAAACTCCACCTGATGTGTAAGTTTATACACTTATTTAGCTTAATATTTGGTGTTGTAAAATATGGACATTGTAATTCAGTTCCTGACTTACCAGCCCCACTGTCAGGTTCACATCTTTTTCCTTCGGTAGTAGCTCAATTGTATTTGTCACAGACATCAAAACTTTTTTGTTTGGGTAAGTGCTTCTACTATTTAGTAGTAAACATACAGAGTATAAGCAGCTGAGTAAAAGAATAAAGTAAGTAAAAAGTCCTATTTTTCATTACCAAATCTAAAAAGAATCATGTTCTATTGACAGCGAATGAATTACTGACTTGAGGGTCATACCCAAAGGGAATTTATCTGTGATTTAGTGCTGGAGGTTAAGACCAGGAAAGTGGCCTGGATTGCATTTCACACAGGGTCATTGTGGCTGGTACCTTATTAGATGATATCAGAAAACATGCCTATCAGAATTCTAACTGTTAAGGAAGTTGATAAATCAGGAAATGTTTGGCACATAAACCTTTGCTTTTCGAAGTTGATGTCATTAGGACAAAAATGATTTTGTATAGAATGTCTTTTACTGCCATGGCTATTTACTGTTTATTGAGAGCCAATTTGTTACAAGGTACTATACATAGCTCATTTAATCCTTACCATAACCCTGTGAGCAGATGTTATTCTATTTTATACCTGAGGAGACTGAGGCTCAAAAGTTAACTGATCTGTGCAGGGTCAGAACTAGGCATAGGGACACCTTGGTGGCCCAGCGGTTGAGCGTTCACCTTCGGCTCAGGTCGTGATCCTGGGGTTTGGAATCAAGTACCACATTGGGCTTTCCACAGGGAACCTGCTTCTCCCTCTGCCTGTATCTCTCTCTGCCTCTCTTTCTCTCTCTGTGTGTCTCTCATGAATAAAGAGATAAAATCTTAAAAAAAAAAAAAAACTAGGCGTAGGACTCAGATCTGAATCTGAAGCTCATGCTCTTTTTCATTGTTTTGCCCCTTAGGACAATTAGTCCAACCACATATGGTGGGGTTTTTGTTTGTTTGTTTTATTTTTTATTTTTTTTAAAAGATTTTATTTATTTATTCATGAGACACATAAAGAGAGAGAGAGGCAGAGGGAGAAGCAGGCTCCATGCAGGGAGCCCGACGTAGGACTCAATCCTAGGGCCCCAGGATCATGCCCTGGGCTTAGGGTGGCACTAAACCGTTGAGCCACCCGGGCTGCCCTGTTTGTTTGCTTTAAAGCTTTATCTCTCTCTCTATCTCTTTCTCCTTTTTTTTTTTTTTTAAGATTTTATTTATTCATGAGAGACAGAGAGAGAGAGAGAGAGAGAGGCAGAGACAGAGGCAGAGGGAGAAACAGGCTCCATGTAGGGAGCCTGATGCGGGACTCGATTCCGAGTCTCCAGGATCATGCCCTGGGCCGAACTGCTGAGCTACCTGGGCTGCCCTATCTATCTCTTTATTTAAAGAGAGAGAACAATGGGGAGGGGCAGAGGGAGAGAAAGTCCCAAGCTGACTGTGCTCAGCACAGTGCTCAATGTGGAGCTTGATCTCACGACCCTCTCAGATCATGGGCTGAGCTGAAACCAAGAGTCAGACACTCAACCCACTGTGCCACTCATGGGCTCCACATATGATTTTTTAATATTCTTATGGCTTTATACTCTGATGACAATTAGAAATTTCATAGCCATGAAAAATTGGACAGTTGGGTATTAAGTTGTACAGTTTGTGAGCAGAAAGAACATGCATTCGAGAAGAAATAAAATCGTCTAGGGGTACGTTCCATTAAATCTACACAAGAACAGTATTACCAAGGAGGGATTTTATTTGTATATTAAGGACCAAGAAGAAGGGCATAGAGCTTTCATAAAGCTTCCTTGGGTTGGTGTCAAGGACTAAATTAGATTAAATTATGTGTGTAAGTACCTGGCTTACGGTAGTTATTTAAATGAAATTTTGGAAAGGACTTCAAGTGATAAGAGCTAGAGATAAGATTTAAAAATTATTTAAAAAAATTTTAAAGTAGGCACTATGCTCAGCATGGAGCCCAGCATGGGGCTTGAACTCATAACCCTGAGATCAAGGCCTGACCTGAGATCAAGAGTCAGATGTTAACCAGCTGAGCCACCCAGGTGCGCCAGATCAGATTTTTTAAAACAAATTTCAGGACTGTGTTCAAATTATTTTTTTATAGTGGAATTTCCTCAAATTGAATATTACTCATACTTTTGTGTAGGAGTTGGATTTTTTTTTTTTATAAATGTGTGTGATTTTTTTTAAGTTTTTATTTATTTATGATAGGCACACAGTGAGAGAGAGGCAGAGACACAGGCAGAGGGAGAAGTAGGCTCCATGCACCGGGAGCCCGAGGTGGGATTCGATCCTGGATCTCCAGGATCGCGCCCTGGGCCAAAGGCAGGCGCTAAACCACTGCGCCACCCAGGGATCCCAGGAGTTGGATTTTTAAAGAGACTTTCATTTCTTTGATAATGAGTCATATTTTTGTGTCCTTTTTAAAATTTTAATTTTTTTTAGAAATATATATATATATATATATATATATATATATATATATACACTTAGATTTTTATTTATTTATTCATGAGAGTTACAGAGAGAGAGGCAGAGACATAGGCAGAGGGAGAAGCAGGCTCCATGCAGGAAGCCTGATGTGGGACTTGATCCCAGGACTCCAGGATCATGCCCTGAGCCAAAGTCAGATGCCTAACTGCTGAGCCACCCAGGCATCTCTTTTTTTTTTTTTTTTTTTTCAGGCATCTCTTTATTTTATTTTTTTAGATTTTATTTATTCATGAGGGACCTAGGCAGAGGGAGAAGTAGGCTCCTCACGGGGAGCTTAATGGGAAACTCAATCCTAGGGCTTTGGGAAATCGACCTGAGCCAAAGGCAGACACTCAACCTCTGAACTACCCAGGTGCCCCTTAGTTTCCTTTTAATTAGAATATCCTTGACTCCAAATCTGTTGAATCCTGACTTTCTGTGTATTAATCTAGTGACCTGTTCTTTTTATTATTTTTACCTTTTACTCCATCGTCAGTATGTTGATCTTCTGTTGTTTTTCTGTATGTATTTTGGAGGAAGGGATAGATTTCATTCACAATCATTTTTTACTAGTAGACTATGTAAAAGCCAGGTTCTGAAAGATTGTTTGGGTTTGAGGCCTAGCTTCACCAATTACTGTGACCTTGAGCAAGTTACTTAACCTCTCAATCTTAGTTTTATTATTTGTACAATGGTAGTTTCTACTTCTTAAAGTTATGATGAGTATTAAGTTATTGACAATCTGGAAAGTTCTTGGTGTGGTCCTGTGGTCCTTTACACCCACTACATGTGCAGTACACCTTAACTTAATATTTTAATTAGACTGATGATAGAGCTGATTTTAAGTTTGTATTTCAAACCCTGTTCTCTCATTGACACTGTAGTCTTTTACCTCGCACTGCCTACTAGGGATTTTCTCTTATTCCTCCCTGCATTAACTTAAACACAGTCTAAAACCAAACCTATCTTTCCATGTGGAAACCATCTTTTTTTTGTTGTATCTAGGTGATATAGGTGTAGATATAGAATAACCAAAATTTGCTTCGGTTATCAAATACTTAGAAACACTTTAATATCTGAGTAAAAGTAACAAATTCTGTTAGAATTCTGAGCAGAATATTTGCTGCTTCATGTCACACTTTTTTTTAAAACTTGCAAAACTTTCATTTGACTCGAAGGACCTCAACTAAATAAGCATCCAAGCATCCAAAAGAGGGAATAGACAATTAATGCCCAGCAGGAATTCAGAAACACAGTAAATGCCTTATATCTGTTCTGCTCTGTCTGTTCATAGTCTCTCACATGGAATTCCAAGAGGACAGCTGTTGGTTTGTCATATTTTCCAGGCCCAGCACCCTTTTAGAAACTGGTTATCTGTTATATGTTGACACTAGGACACAAAATTGGCGCTCAATAAGTAGGTCTTAAGTAAATAAATCCGAAGTAGTATAAGATACATGGTCTGTTCTAGTAAGAGTTTATAAATGAAGTAGGGATGATAATTCCTGAAACCAATTAAATAAAAATCTATAAACTCCATTATATAGTGACATGTCAGGATAAGGGGAACGAATAATAAATTGTGTAGACATTGAGTACGTGGGGAGAAAGGCTTTTGGAATTGACAAGCTTGAGCTAGTCCTTGTATGTGTGCTACTAGAAGATTTCTGGGCTGAAGACATAAAAACTGCCCTTTTGATACTATAATAGTTCTGCCCCCTCAGGATCAGACTGCTTCTTGCTTTTGCTTTAAAGGAGATTAGATCCTAAGAGTCCATTATGTAAGTCAAGAAAGACCATTTTTATTTGAAAGTTCACATTTATTGCACTTTCTCTCTATATTGGATTATAGTTGGTTGTTTTTCTATTTTTACATACTTTCCATATGGGAGACCCCCCCATAGATGTTTGTTGAATAAACAAAAGTGTAAGCTTCTAATTGGTAAGAATGTGTTATGCTATTTTGTTTTTTCGTATGCCCTGAAGTGAATTGAGATTGGTGAAGTTTCTTGAGATTGGTTCTTAGAATATATATTCAGTCTTCACTGATTCTTTTGCTCCAGTTTAGCTCACCACACAGCATGTGCTTAAGTATTCACCTTCTTCCAGTCCAGTGAAGTTATATTTTGATGACTTCCCTTTTGATCAGGTCTAATACTTGTAGACCAGTTCTAATACAAAAATTAATCAATCTATAGGCAACAGCTGAAGAGTAAATATGATCACTTCTGTGAAGACAGGTACATACCCATGCTCAAATTCCCTTGTTTGAATAATGTATAAATGAATACTTCTCCCAAAGTCATCAATGCCCTGTAACACACCTCTTTCCGGAGCACAAATAAGAGCTCCTTGTAGAGGATCTTTGCCCTTCTCACTCTCCAGGGCTTCCCTAATGTCTTCTAAGAATTTACTTTCTCTATCTACTAACCATTAGTTAAAAGAAAAAATGGCTTGGTATAGTGTCTGGGGATAAATTGCCACATCCCATTTCCTTCTCTGTGAGCAGGATTTCCATTTTCCAAGCCTGATGGGATCTCCCAGCTGGAACAAGATCTACAGGTCTTTGATCTGGAAACTAAGAATAGAGAAGTCTTAAGAGATGACTGCTCAGGTGAGTAAGGTAGAATCAATTAGATGGAATTAGGGAAGTAAGAGTCCAGTTGTTGAGCCAAGTTGTAGCTGCTTTAGCAAGCAGAATGAAGAGCTCTGTCTCTATACCAGATGGAGAGCTCCTTCCTTTTCCCTTCAGTTCTGATAAATTCTTTACATTTATTTTATCCCTTATCATCTAAAAGTTATACTGAGTCCCTTATTCAAGTTGCTTATCTATAATTCTTTTGTACTACTTCCCTATTAGCTCCTTTGAAACACTTTATTTGGTTATCTTCTTACTCTGCCGAAAATGTCCTCTGTTTCTACCATACCCTGAACCATTTGGATATTACCTTTCTGCTCCTATTCATGCCCTTAACATCTGCTGTTGAGATTTTGTGCCTGTGCTTCAGAGTAGATAAACTTCTCTCATTTTAGTAGATTCTAAGTTATTTAGTTTTCTCCTCTCGAGTTTTTTTTTTTTCTTTTTCCCCCTAAGCACAGGGTACAGATTACATTTGCATTTTCTATTTATATATTGAATTAGATGGAGAGACCAGAGAAGAGAACAAGCTGTTGATTCCTAAGCAGGAAATTTTGGAAGAAGTACATTCATACAGAGTGAGAGTAGGAAGACTCAAAAAGGATATTGTCCAAGTTCCTGGGACTAGAGAAGTGTCTAAACCTGAGGACAGATTAGAAAGGCTTCAGGAAATCCTAAGGAAATTTCTCTTCCTGGAGAGAGAGTTTAGGCAAATAACAATCAGCAAGAAAACTTTCACCAGTGAGAATAATGAATGTAATGAACCTGAAAAAAGCTTCAGTCTGGACTCTAGCCTTGATACAGATCAGAGAGTTCTTAGAATACAGAATATTGATGATAGTGATAAGTATGACATGGGTGTGAACCAGAATTCAGCTGCTGGTAAACAAGAACAAATAAATCTAATACAGGATGTCCAGAGTACTGAATATAAGGAAAGCTTAATGGATCTCTCCCACCTTAGTAAATGTGAGAGCATTCCTGCCACGGAGAAATCCTATAAATGTGATGCATGTGAGAAAGTCTTCCATCAGAGCTCTGCCCTTTCTAGACATCAGAGAATTCATACTAGAGAGAAACCCTACAAATGTAAAGAATGTGAAAAATCTTTCAGCCAGAGTTCGAGTCTTAGTAGACATAAGCGAATACACACTAGAGAAAAACCCTATAAATGTGAAGCATCTGATAAATCTTGTGAAGCATCTGATAAGTCATGTAGTCAGAGCTCAGACCTAATTCCACATAAGAGGATTCACACTAGAGCAAAATCTTACAAATGTAGTAATTGTGAGAGAGTTTTCAGTCGCAGTGTGCATCTTAGTCAGCATCAGAGGATTCACAGAGAGCTGCCCTGTAAGTGCACTGTCTGTGGCAGTGACTTCCATCATACCTCACACCTTGTTGAACATCAGAAAGCCCATTGCGAAGAGAAAGCCTATGAGTTCAACGATTGTGGGTTGACCTTTGTTAAACATCAAGGAATTCATCTCAGAGAAAAGCCCTATACATGTAAGGAATGTGGAAAAGACTTCAGATTGAATTCCCATCTTATTCAGCATCAGAGAATCCACACGGGAGAGAAACCCCACGAGTGTAGTGAATGTGGAGAAGCTTTTGGTCAGACTTCATGCCTTGTTCCACGTCATAGAATTCACGGGAAAGAGAAGTCCTATGAGTGTCATGATTATGAGGAAAGTTTCAGTCAGAGCTCAAACCTTGTTCTTCAGCAGGAAGTCCTCCCTAGAGAAAAAGCCTTTGATTGTGATGTGTGGGAAAAGAACCTCAGTCAGAGAGCACAGCTTGTTCAACATCAAAGAATTCATACCAAAGAGAAACCTTATGAATGTGCTGAACGTGGGGAGACGTTTAGTCACGTTCAGGCTGCATTCAACATCTGAGAGTTCACACCATGGAGAAATACCATATGTGGTGAAGGTGGTGAAGCCTTCAGTCCTGGCTCACCCTTTAATCAGCATCAGAGAATCCACACCAGAGAGAAACCCTCTGAATGTGATAAATATAGGAAAAGTTTGTCAGCATTAAACTTCATCAACTTCCACAAACCCATATCAATAAGAAAACCTATGGATACCTTGTATGTGGCAAATCTTTCATGCTGTTTTCATATCTTAGTCGCCATTGGAGAATTCTTACTGAAATAAAATTCCACAACTGTAACAAATGTGAAATACCTTTCAGTCAAAGATACTACCTTGTTCAGCATCAAATTCATTCTACGGAAAGAATTCTGTGGAAAGTCTATGAATGTAATAAGCGTGTATGTGCATGGGAGGATTCAGTCATCTTCCACCCCTTATTCAACAAAGAGTCCATGCCCAGGAGAAGCCAGTCAAGTGTAGCAAATTTGACAAGTCTTTCAGTGGGAGTTCAAGTCTTTCTCATTGTTAGAATCTCCACACCAAACCAGAATCTGGTACAATGCAAATGGCACGATGTACCTCCACATTTCAGGCTTTACTCAACATCAAAATACTGGAAAGAGAATTTTATATCAGATTGTTAATATATAGCCCTGATCTTTTTCATTGCAAAAGAAGATAGTCTGAGGAGACTTGGTGAATGCAATGCTGTTTCCTCATGGCATTCTTTTATTTAATAGGTGGTGTAAGTAGGTATATAAGCTATTTATGGAACTCATTTAAACTATTTTTTTAAATATGGCCTATAAATGTTTTTATTTTTCCTGAAATTTGGTTCCTGTTACAGCTTCTCCAAAATATTGTTGATACACCAATGTAAGAACATAATTAACTTCTGGAAAGTAGCTCATTTAGCTTTTTCCGCTGTTCTCAGCCCAAGTTCTCTCCAAAACAGACTCTTAGGTCTACTGTTTCCTGAGCATCCTACTTCCTGTTCCTTTCCAGCCACAACATTTGGATTCCTGTTGATTTCTCCATCTTCTTAGCACCTTCAAATGATGGTTTTCTAGTTTTAAGCTTCTCATCAGCAGGTATGCCGCCCCTACTTGGTGTTGGTGTTCTTGTGTCTTCTTTCCTAAAGTGAAGCATCTTCCTTTAAAAAGAATTGGATTTCCACATCCACAAGTTTGAAGGATTCTGTCTCCCCTGTGTTTGTGGCAGGTGGCTAAACATTTTCAAACGACACCCAAGTTCTTAGCTGCCATGTCTGCATCCACAGCCCTCTAAAAGAGATGATAAGGACATCAGGGAGCCACAAGACTCCTGGTGGTCTAGCTACATTCACTCAGCACCTGTTCTGCATGTCAAATTTAGAATTATTTAATACTCTTCTGTTGAAGGCCAGCAAAATGCTCGGGTCTACTTTTGATAGGGGAAAATATAAAGAACATATACAAAAAATAACTTCATAAGGGAATGCAGCTTCTCAAAAAAGAAATTACTGTTCTTCTGTAATCTCTAGAGAGAGTAATTCAAGAACGTGGCAGGTCTGTTCCTGGTAAAATTTTAACCACTATGATTGCTTCTTTATCTGTTTGGATTTTTGCCCTCTCCACCCACTCTCCCTCATCAATCCTGGACTATATTTGAATCGTGGGGGTTTTGTGTATAGTTGTTTATTCATCACATTTTCTGTATTTTATGAGTCTACAGGCCTTATAAAAGAACTTGGGTTTTTTGATTGATAAAAGTGATCACATGTCAGGATGCCCAGACTTCAGGATCACTGTCAATACCTAGTCAAGAATTCATGATTATTTAGACAGGTGTCAAAACATTTTATTGTATTTTTCCATCTTAAGCTTCATAACATTTTGTGAATAAGGCAAGGGTTACTTAAAATTCCTACTATCATTCCAGCAAGTGAGGCCTTCATAGTTCAGATATTATAATATTCATTAGGGATCCTCAACAAATATATAAAAATTTATTGCTTCTTCTATAAGCCTCTTATGGCTAAGCTCTAAGATAGTTCTACCACCGTATTTTACCTCTTAGCCATCAGCAAGCATAGGATCTTATCAGGTGCAAGTAGAGATCTAAATGAATTTATTTAAATGTAAAAGCAAATGAAAAATGCATGTTTTTTCTCTTTATTTCTGTGTATGCCCTTATGTACAGAGACCAATGGTCACTTCTGGTGATTATGAAGCAGATTAATTCCTAAATAGCAGAATATGTAAAAATCACATGTATGCATTTGGTTTAGGAATGTGCTTTTGTACTTCCACTTGAATAAAGGTGTGTTTGATACTCAGAATCTGTTTCAAAAAATATCTAAAGGCCTCAGCCGGAAGCATTTTGAAACTTGGAGTCACTTTCCTGGCTGTGACACATTTCCTCCCAGAAACCTCCTTCATGACAAGAGTGGAGTGGATCACCATCCTTCATACTGATACAGAGCTTGCTTTTCCACAGACTTCTGGAACAGTCTGAATGTTTAGGATTCTAAAGGTTATTTGATTGGGCTGTTGTTGACACATAAAAATTTTGAGGTTTTGGTAGAACTAGGCAGAATTTTTTTTTTTTTTTTTTTTTTTTTTTAGGCAGAATTTTTTTAAAATAAGTAAAACATTAAAAAAAAAATGAGAAGCCAGAATAATCCTTGAGGACAATTAACTTGTCTCTTTAAGCCTGGAATATTTAATCAGTCCAATATAACAGGAGTTTGTGTTTCTAGTCTTTTTATCTTGAAAATTGGGGAGGGAAGAGAAGAAATCTAATAGCTGAGGTACACCAAATGTCTGTCTTCTGTCCACCTACCTACATGGATATGTATGTATGTTCATATTTAAACTTAATCCTCACAACTCTTCAAGGGAACTAGCTCTCTTTTACAGAGGAACTGAACTGTAGAGAGACTGAAGAATCTGTTATGGTCACCCAGCAAGTTAATGGCTCAAGTCAGGCCTGACTCCCAGGCTTTTCATTATCATGATGATGGTATTAGACACATCCCAGAACCTGGAGAAGTTTTCTTTGATAGCTCTTCATTCTCTGTTTACATCCTCAGTGATGGACTATTACCAGTTTGCAATTGATCTTAAATGTTCCCAGAAGCTGTCTGGGACACTAGGAGAAAATATCCCAGTATTTTTTGGGAGCTAGTCAGAGACCCTCCCTGAAACCGGCTTAGATTAATTTTTTATTTATTTTTATTTTATTTTTTGGCTTAGATTAATTTTGACAATGACCTGCCACAGGTCAGAGCTCCCAAATTTCTTACCTCCTGTCAAGCTACCTATGCTCCTGTCACTAGATTTACAGTTCCATTTCTCAATGCCTAGAATGTGCTCTCTTTTTCTGCTAATTGGAACTTGTTGATTGATGGACATGTATTAGGTTTCCTACCACTTCTGGTTAAATTGTAGCAGTGAAGCAATGTGGGTAATGGGAAAATCAAGTTTGATTACTTGGTTTTTGGCTTGAACGAAAAAGTAGATGTAGACTGTAGACATGGGGACCCCTGGAAGAGGAGCAGGAAGAATATTTCAGGCAAAAGAGCATGTCAGAAGGTCTTCAGGTGAGAGTATGGCTTCTTTGAGGAAATAAGCTCTCTGGAGGATTGCCTCACCCTAGGAAGTAGTTTGGGAGCAACTGAGGAAGTCTAAGAATGAAGTTCAAAGGAGACCCCTAGGGTGTCAACAGCAAAGCACAATGGGATTCTCACATCTGAAAATGTGACATCTAGTCTTTGATTCAGAAGTACAGTTGCCAGATGCTGTGCTATTCAATGCTACCCCATGGGCACAGTTAATGTAAACGAATCAAACCATCTATTAGGTAATGGTGACTATGACAGATTAAGGTAGTAGTCCTAGCAATGACTTTGGAATTTACATATCTGTGTTTGAATTTTGCTATTTATGGGCTGTGTGACTTTGGAAATTTTACTTAGCCTCTCTAGGTTTCCTTGTCTATAGAATGGTTAATAGCATGAAAATTAAGTGCGGTAATGTAAAAGGTACTGGTCATACATTAAATGCCAAAAAGTTATGCATCACCAATATAAAAACCCATGAAAATATGTGGTTAGCATAAAAGCTAAAAAAAAAAAAAGAGGGAATTAAGGAGCAAGCATTTAGAAGTACAGGACTAGCATTGTCCAGGGAGGGATACCCTGGGTTTGGAGAACTTAAATACGGCTCTAGGGGTCATCAGGAATGGACACCGGTAGGAACTGCCTCCCCATAGGCACTCCTTACTGGAGTCAGCAGACCTGTCTCTTCTTGCTAACGTTTGTACCCTATGGCGTCACATCTTACACTCCTTTCAAAAAACGGGCTCATGAAGGAACAAGTGTTTCGTCCAGGCCTGGAAGGATTTTAAACAGCCCACTGTACGAGTCAATGAGAAAATAAATACTGGAATCTTTAATTCTGTTGATGTATCCAATTCACCTTCACTTTTAGAAAATGGTTAACCTCTTACATTTGTATCCCATTCATGTTTATAAATTTACAACTTGGGCAGAATCACCGTGTCTGTCTTTTTCTTTCCCACACTTGCTTGGATTACAAATCTCCAACCAGTCTAATGTTTTCCTTCCCAAGGTGCAGTTTGAACTGGCCAGGGTTCTAAAGACCACCTTTACTTGCTTACCGAGTCTGCAGTTTTTAAAGGCATCTAAAATTGTGAAAAAGCACAGACTTCATGGGATCGCTGTGAAAATTAATGAGATAATGCCAGTTTACTCCGTAACTGGTAACTGTTTCTGAGTTGAGCAGGAAACCCCCTATCATGAACAACTCATTTCCCTAACATTTTTCCTGCTTCAACATATCAAATATGCCTCTGGCAAACTCTTTGTCATCCTGGCACAGTAGGGGGTTTGAAATCTTGACCCTATTTCTAAGGCTTTTCTACCTCCTTTAGCCCACTGGTACCCATGGGATCTGTTACTCCTGCTCACCTACATACTCCAGGTAAGATTGGTAGGCGCTGGAGTAGTGAATGGCAAACAGGCCGGGATGAAGCAACCAAAGGAGAGGACAGGCTAGACTTCGGGCATAGGTAGTGGATTTGGGCCCAGCAGGGTGATCCACTCCTTGTGATTTGCAAGAAGGGAGGTGGGGATGGGTGGTGAAACCGCAGGGGTCAAGGGAGAAGGCAAGTGGAGTGCACATGGGACAGTGGGGGTGAGGAAGAGGGAAACCACCAATTTAGATTCTAGGCCTACATGGGCGGTGAAGGGCAAAGAGAAATCTAGCCCCACCCTCCCTCCATCCCTCCTTGGAGAAGGACAAACGCCAAAGGAAGCGCCATCCCCACGCTGCTCTGGGCCCAGCTCCCCTGCGGCCCCTGGAGAGCCCGCGATCGAGAGGAGACCTCCGAGCTGCCTAGACAAGACCCGGAAGTGCGCGCCAGGGAGCCCGAGGTTCCAGTGGTGCCCGGAGGCCGAGGTGGCCGCCGCTGCGCGAGTGAGTCCCGGAGTCCCCGGCCGTAGCAGAAGGGGCAGGGAGCGCGGGTTGCGGCGGGAGGCTCGAGCCGAGGGGACACGCGTGGCGTGGGGCTGGGGCAACAGGCCTGGCCGCGCCCCCGCGCCGGGGCCCAGCTGGCCCGGGGACAGTGAAGTGGGAGCCTCCCCTGGGGAAGAAAGCTTCAGCTGCGGTTTTCCCTTCATCTGCTCTCTTCTCCCTCCCTTGCCCGCAGTGACTGCCCATCGGTCGTGCAGTACTCTGAAGAAATTTTAGAAGAGGTCACGGCCTTGGAGCAGCACCGGGGATTGGACCCAGCCCATGGAGAAGCTGCCTGAGCAGATGTCCTCGGAGTCCCTGTGCCCATCCTCTGTGCAGGAGCCCCGACGGAGCAAGGGTGAGGAGCTGACCTAGCTGGCTTTCTTTGTCTGTTTGTCCTTCCAGCTGCAGCCTCAGATCAGATGGACACGATTGATCTTGAGCTTAGAATTGTCCTGGTAAAAAACTTTTTGAATCTCAAGGCTCTATTACATATAAATAAAGCCTGTGACCAACGTTTCCTCTCTTGACTGTGTGGAGCAGACCTGCTGCAGCAGCATGATACTAGCACTAAGTATTGGAGGATCTGTCATTCCAGCCACCTGCTAACTTGTTTGGCCTTTGGAGAAGCTCAGTAAATGCAGTGTGAATAAGTAAATGAAAGAACTCAGCCAAGTATGTCCCATCTCTCACATACCAGGAAAAGAGCAGGCTCCTCCACTCATCCTACCCAAACTCTCCTTCGTCCTTAGGGAAGATACATTTACATCCAAGGTATAAACTCCAAGCAGGTTTATACCTGGAGTACAGTAGATAAGCCAGCCACCTGCTGATGGAAAGTGAGGTTAAACTATTTTTTTTTTTAGGATTTTATTTTTTCATGACAGAGAGGCAGAGGGAGAAGCAGGCCCCATGCAGGGAGCCTGATGTGGGATTCGATCCCAGGTCTCCAGGATCACACCCCAAGCTGAAGGCGGCGCTAAACTGCTGAGCCACGGGGGCTGCCTGAAAAAGAGAATCTTAAGCAAGTTCCCCACTCAGTGCAGAGCCCAACCTGGGCTTGATCTCATGACCCTGAGATCATGACCTAATCTGAAATCAAGAGTTGGATGCTTAACAGACTGAGTCACACAGGCATCCCTACCTTGGTTAATTTTAGTAACTGATTTTCCCAAGCTAGAAAACTTGGATTCGTCCTCTACTATTCTCCTTCTGTCTATATTCAGTCAGCCACCAATCCTGTTAGTTTTTCTTCAGAAAGGCCAGATTCAATTGCCTATAATTTCCTCAATTTAGGCCCATTCTATTTTTCTTGGATTATTGATACATCCCTATGCTATTGGTCACGTCCCCTACTCTAGGCTGTCCCTCAGACTGTTGCGGGAATGAATTTCCGTGGAAACAAATTTGATCATGTCAGTCTCTGTCTATAAAATAAAGTTCAAAGCCCTGGGCGTGGCATACATGCCTCTTCATATCTGGCTCTACTCTATTTTTCTTTTCTTTTTTTCTTTTTGAGAGAGAGAGAGAGAGAGAGAGAGAGAGAGAGCGAGCGCACTGGGAATGGGGGCAGAGGGATCCCTGGGTGGCGCAGCGGTTTGGCGCCTGCCTTTGGCCCGGGGCGCGATCCTGGAGACCCAGGATCGAATCCCACATCAGGCTCCCGGTGCATGGAGCCTGCTTCTCCCTCTGCCTATGTCTCTGCATCTCTCTCTCTCTCTCTCTGTAACTATCATAAATAAATAAAAAAAAAAAGGGAATGGGGGCAGAGGGAGAGAGAGAATCCCAAGCAGACTACACTTGGTGCAGAGCTCAACATGAGGTTCAGTCTCAGGACTCTGAGGTAATGACCTGAGTGAAATCAAGACTTGAATGCTCAACTGATTGAGCCACCGAGGCACCCCATTTGGCTCTACTCTATTTTTCTACTACATCTCCTGGCTTCCTGCCCACATGGGGCATACATTTCACTCATATAATAGTAAAAAAAAATGGAGGTTTTTTTTTTAGTGTTCCCTTAAACTTAGTGTTCCCTTCTATGTTGCTGAGCCTTAGCAGATGCTGTTGTGTTTGCCTGGAATACTCTTCACCTTGTTAATCTGATTATAGTTCAAGATCCAGCTCAATGTCATTCTTTGAGGCTGCCACCTCCAGGTCACCTAGGTAGGGGTTGTTCTTCCAAATTGTGCTTTGAGGCACTGTTATAATCCCTCTACCAGTACCCTGCACATAGTAGGTGGTATAGACATTTGCTGATTGGTTTAATCAAACAGGAAATGTATTCATTTCCTAGGGCTTTTGTAACGAATTACCATAGCTACATGGCTTAATAGAGCAGAACTGTATTTTCTTGCAGTTTTGGAAGGTAGAAGTCTAAGAGAAGCTACCTCAAGGCTCTTAAGAAGAGTCACTCCTTGTCTGTTCCCAGCTTTTGGTGCTTCCCAGGATCCATGGTGCTCCTTGGCTTATGGCTGCATCAGTTAGTTGTGCCTCTGTTGTACATGACCTTCTTCCCTGTGTGTTTCCATTTCTAAATCTTCCTTTCCTTTCTGTTTTAAAGATACCAGTCATTGGGTTTAGAGCCCACCCTAATCCATTATGATCTCATCTTAACTCTGCAAAGACTCTTCTACCAAATAAGGTCACATTCTGAGGTTCTAGCTGGACATGGATTGGTGGGGGTGGGGCAGGGAAACGACACTACCCAGTACAATAAGACCTGCTCATTTCTTTTGCTCATTAGAAGTGAGTATAGTTGGGATCACACAACTTTGTAGTTAAACTACTTGAAGAACTGATTTTCCCCTTTCCTTTAAATTAGAAGCAGATCGGGCAGCCCAGGTGGCTCAGTGGTTTAGCACTGCCTTCAGCCCAGGGCATGATTCTGGAGCCTCGGGATCCAGTGTTACGTCAGGCTCCCTGCATGGAGCCTGCTTCTCCCTCTGCCTGTGTCTCTGCCTCTCTTTCTGTGTCTTATTAATAAATGAATAAAATCTTTAAAAATAATTAAATAAATTAGAAGATCAGCGAAAAAACTTTAAAAAAAACTTTTGTTTACAGGGATATGTTTGATTTGCTTATTTCAGAGGGTAACTGCTTTCTACTTGGGTTCTCTAGTTGTGTCTCAGAATATCTGTTGAGGCATTCTAGGGGATCCTGCTATTTATCAGAGTTTGGATCCAAGTTTTTGATATTTTTTCGGTAAGTGGCTCTGACCCATGAGAAGATCTACCATATTCTCTGAATTCTATATGAGCCTCAGTCCTGAAGACGTTTTATAAATGGTCTCTTTGGGACTCTTAGCAACTTATAGATTCTTCTCTTGATTGCTGGAAAATAATCAGGAGCATTTTGAAGCGCCTAATGTATGCAGGGTTCTTTATATAGTACTGGGCTTGGAGACAAAGAAATGGAATTTCTTAAAATATGAATTTTTATGAAAGAAATTTTATTTCATAAAATATATCTATATTTTAATCTAGAGATGCTTTCAGTATAAATTGAAGTGAAGACACACACACACACACACACACACACACACACATACAACTAAAAATAATTCTGAGGAGAGGCCCAAAGACAATGTGGTTAAATGCCTTGAAGGATACAGGAAGTGAATGCTTTAGAGATTCAAAGGAGAGCTCACTTCCAGCTGGGATTAGAGGAAGGTTTCATTTCAGGAAGGAGGCTGCCTTTGAGCTGGGTCTGTAAGGTTAAATAGGAGTTTTATAGGGGGAGGAGAAGGACATATGTGGGGTATGCATGGTCAGGAAGCTGTTCACATTGACTGGAGTATAGAGAAGACGTGGTAGAAGAGGAGTCTGTGGGACAGAATGGAATAAAATTATGGGGAAGGAATGCCAGGCCATAAGAGCTTAGCTTTTGCTTAAGTACGTTATGTTAGCTTCTCTCTGCAGATGGCTAGCTGGTGAGCATGGTCTATCAAGGCAGAGAATCTGATTTGTTCCGTGTGGTATGAGAGGTGATTACGGTCTTACTTTAGGATATTACCAGCGATAACAGGAAGGTAGGGACAAAAACCAAGAAGTGTGTTGGAGGTGGAAGCAATAATACTTGTTTACTGAGTGCATGTGGGGGCAGAGAAAGGAGTCCCTGCTCCTTGTCACCCCTTCCCTTTTTATTTTGAAGAATGCTTAAG
Organism: Nyctereutes procyonoides; assembly: GCF_905146905.1. Taxonomy (NCBI): domain Eukaryota; kingdom Metazoa; phylum Chordata; class Mammalia; order Carnivora; family Canidae; genus Nyctereutes; species Nyctereutes procyonoides. The sequence goes on from NW_026575126.1 coordinate 68,201,587, forward strand.
CTACAGGAGGGTTGCAAGAACTGTGAAACAAATACTAATACACCAGAAGAAGAAGTGGGTTTGAGACATACTGATCTCAAGAGACTGGTGTGAGGGGGCACCCGGGTGGCTCAGCGGTTGAGCATCTGCCTTTGGCTCAGGGCATGATCCCGGGGTCCTGGGATCGAGTCCTGCATCAGGCCCTCCTCAGGGAGCCTGCTTCTCCCTCTGCCTCTCTCTCTCTCTCTCTCTCTCTCTCTCTGTCTCATGAGTAAATAAATTTTTTAAAAAAGAGAGAAAGACTGGTGTGAGAACCATGTAGGAATGTTTTTGTAAATTACTGGAGATGCTGTAGCCTGTGATAAATATTCCCCATTTCAGGAGGTGGGGACACAATCCCTCCAGCTACTCAATCTAGAGAGAAAACTTTGTTCTCTCATATTCATACCCCTCAGTCAATAATCCTATCCACACAGCCATAGACATTTTTTTTCCAGAATCCCAGTACTTCTTACTATTTTCTCTGCCACCATTTTGGTCCAGCGTGCCATTATCCCTCACCTGGATTATTGCAGTAGCCTCCTGGCTGATTGTCCTACCTCTGCCATAGCCTCTCTACTGTAGCCGGCAGCACGATCCTGTTAAAATGTCAGGTCTTCCCTTCCTCTGGTCACAAGCCTCCCATAGCTTCATATCTCACTCAGTAAAAGCACACGTCTTACAGTAGCTTATTGGGTTCTATGTCCTCTAATTCCCTTTTTATATCTCTGACCTCATTTCTTACTACTCTTCTCCTTGCTCATTGTGTTCTAGTCATACTTGCCCCTTTGAACACTCAGGGCCTTTGCACTTGCTGTTTCTTCTTTGTGTAATGCTCTTCACGGAATGTGTAAAATTGCAACCCTTCTGCCCACTCCCTCCCTTTGGCACTGGACTTCTTCTCCCTGGCTTTTGTCTCTATAGCACTTGTTTCATCTAGTAGTATGTAATTTACAAGATTTCTTGTCTTACTATTATGAAAGATCTTAGAGGGCAGAGTTTTTTTTTTTAAAGATTTTATTTATTTATTCATGAGAGAGAGAGAGAGAGAGAGAGAGAGAGAGAGAGAGAGGCAGAGATACAGGCAGAGGGAGAAGCAGGCTCCATGTAGGGAGCCAGACGTTGGACTCCATCCTGGGACTCCAGGATTGGGCCCCGCGGGCCAAAGGCCTTTCTAAACTGCTGAGCCACTCGGGCTGCCCCGAGGGCAGAGTTTTTGCCTGTTTGCCCCCTGATGTATCTTAACACCTAGAACTGTACCTGGCACGTTGTTGGTGCTCAGTAGATAAATGTGAATGAGTCAAATGTCACAGAATTCATAAAGAGGAGGAGAATCACCTTCAGCTTAATGGAGAAGGTGATATTGAACAGGGCCTGAGAGCTTTAGGATTTATATTCTTGAAGATGTTGAGCAGGCTGTCAGATCTCTGGCAGTGGGCCACATAAAAGGCTCATCCTCTAGAACACCTAAGCCTTCACATATTGTGGGAGAGAACAAATAGAATGGTCCAACAGAAAGGAGAAGAGGTTTGGTATAGGGGAGGAGATGGGAGTGAGGCTGGAAAGACAGGAGCCAGCTAAGGGAGATGTAGAAGAAACCCTCATTTTAATATTTGCGTAAACCAACCACAGAAGGCATAACTCCTTTCACGGAATCATCCAAGTCCAAATGGAGGCATGCCCGGCCTATTGGTCTTTCAGTTTTGATGAGCTGAGGAGACTTTGTTACCTTCTCCATATGGTGTTTCACCTTATTAGTGAACCCAGTTTTTTTTTTTTTTTTTTAAGATTCTATTTATTGATTCATGAGGGACAGAGACAGGCAGAGACTTAGGCAGAGGGAGAAGCAGGCTTCCCGTGGGGAGCCCAATGTGGGACTTGATCCCAGGACCCCGGGCTCACACCTTGAGCTGAAGGCAGATGCTCAACCACTGAGCCACCCAGGCATCCTATGAACCCAGTTTTGAAGGGCCTCTATGTTTAGGTGCTCCCAGGCCTTGGGGGACAGATCTGGCAGATTTAGAAGGCTCTAGAGTTGTGTTGTCCAGTAGGGTAGCCTCAGCTACAGTGGGTTAACTAAATTTAAATTAATTAAAATTAAATGCAATTAAAAGTTTAGCTGCTCAGGTGCACTAGCCACATTTCAAGTGCTCAGCAGACAGTGCAGATGTAGAACAGCTGCATAACCACAGAAAGTTCTGTTGGACCATGCACAGAGAGTGACTTAAATTTATAGTACCAGTTCATTATGGTTTCTTGATAAAAAGAATTGGTCTGTTTAGCTAGTGGTTAGATTTGATTGATGCCTTTATCACTTTTTTATTTAAAAAATTTATTTTGAAGATTTTATTTGAGAGAGTGAAGGAGAGAGAGAGAGAGCACAAGCAGGGGGAAAGGGAGAGGGAGACTCCCCACTGAGCAGGGAGCCCGAAGCAGGGCTCTATCTCAGGACCCTGAGATCATCACCTGAGCCAAAGGCAGACACCTAACCAACTGAGCCACCCAGGCACCCCTGACTTTTTTTTTTTTTAAGTACCTAACTTTTTTTTTTTTTAAGATTTTATTTTATTTATTCATAAGAGACACAGGGAGAGAGGCAGAGACACAGGCAGAGGGAGAAGCAGGCTCCATGCAGGGAGCCTGACATGGGAATCGATCCTGGGTCTCCAGGATCAGGCCCTGGGCTCAAGGTGGCGCTAAACCACTATCCCTTCGCTTCCCTTCTTTTCTTTCTTTTCATACCTAACTTAGACCTTGTTTGTGTTTCCAGGTGTTTGCAATTTGTGTGACATGGAAGAGAAACAGTTAAACACATGTGCAAGAAAATGTAAGAACATTAAGCTATTAATACATTCACAGCTGTTAGAATGGCTATTGCCTAAAAGACAGGAAGTAATAAGTGTTGGTGAGGATGTAAATTGGTGAACTACCAATAGAAGGACCATTTGATCCAGCAATTTCACTTCTGTTTATCTGAAGGAAATGAAGGCACTATCTTGAAAAGGTATCTGTGTCCCCATGCTTACTGCAGCAGTACATATGACAGCCAAGATGTGGAAACAGCCCAAGTATCCATAGGTGGATGCGTGGATAAAGCAGATGTGGTGTACATACAATTATATGTGTACATACACAGTGGAATATTGTACAGCTGTAGAAAGAAGGAAATCCTGCCATTTACAACAACATGGGTGGACCTGGAGGGTATTATGCTAAGTGAAATAAATCAAAGACAAATATTGTGTGATCTGACTTAGATGTGGAATTAAAACAAACAAACAAACAAACAAACAAACAAAAGCAACGCAAACACAGAAAACAGACTGATGATTGCCAGATGTGGAGGGTGGGAGTGGAGGAATTGGATGAAGGGGGCCAAAAGGTAGATACTTCCATACACAAGTCCCAGGGATGTAATGTACAACCTGGCAGTGATAGTTGATAATGCTGTATTGCATGTTTGAAAGTTGCTAAGAGGATCTTTTTTTTTTTTTAAGTTTTTTTTTAAATTTATTTACGATAGTCATACAGAGAGAGAGAGAGGCAGAGACACAGGCAGAGGGAGAAGCAGGCTCCATGCACCGGGAGCCTGACGTGGGATTCGATCCCGGGTCTCCAGGATCGCGCCCTGGGCCAAAGGCAGGCGCCAAACCGCTGCGCCACCCAGGGATCCCGCTAAGAGGATCTTAAAAATTCTTCTCACAAGGAAAAACATTTTAAAAACAGTATCTAAACTGAACATACAGAGGATGATGGCATATCTGGAGGTGTAGAACAAGTGTAAATATGGTTCTGTGATAAAATATCACAGGTGATTATTAAATTCCTTTAAAATTTAATAAAAATTACCAAATAAAATCAGGGCTGTTTATGTGTTAGGCTTTCACTGCTAATGGAAATGCTGTATTGGCTATTTCTCAGCACCCTCTCCTTTCAGAAGATCCCTCTTAGCAGAAGGCCTACTTTCTTTAATATCATTGTAAAGCAACCTCTCTAGCTTTAATATTTCAATTAAAGTAAACAGGTGATGTTTTTATGTCATGTCTCCCTTCAATGCTGGGGTGCAGGATTTGTTTTTGTATATTTTCTTAGAGTCTACATTGACTTGGGAATATTTCTCTCTACTTGGTGGTTCATATTTTAAAGAACTTTTCATCCTCCCCCTTCTTCCTTTATCAAATCTTCCCCATTTGCAGTATTTCTAAAGGAGCACATGAGGTCTGAATGTGTCTTATGTTCACTAGTGAGCATGTGAACATCTGTGTGTAGAGAGATATGGGGAAGGTGTTAGTCTCTGCATGAAGGGAGGCTTGCCTGTTACCTCAGGGGACCATTACATGGTTGGAGTGCCATGTGGGCAGAACCTCTAGGGTGAGGCTTTCCTCTTTAATTTATCTGTTCAGTCCCTGCTCCTCCCCACACATAGTTCCCAGCATCTCCCTTCTGAAGTTCTGAGGTGACTCCACTTCCCTCAAATTCTGCCTCCCTTTTCTATTAATCCTGTTATGTCTTCGTATATAAACCTGAATTTTAGTTTCTCACCATTTTCTCCAAATCTCCTCAACTTGTATCCATCTTTTTCCTATATTGCAAGGCCATTTTTCATACTTTTTTGAACCAAATACTTCTGGAATACTCTGATTCCTGTTCCCCACCAGGAGTTTTTCTTGTTACATTTTACCTTTTTTATATTTTCTGTCAGATGGTGAAACCTGGACTGAGGATCAATTAATTATAAAGCAGAAAACTCTTGAAGTAGGGCTACAACTATAAGAAGGAGATGAATGTGAACAAAACAAACATGAGGGGCTTTGTGAATATGGACAAAACTTCTGTAACATCACAAACTCTATCCAATAGCCACAAATTCTTAACTGAAGAGAAATCCCAAATGTGTAATATTTGTGGGAAATTATTCAGGCAGAACTCCTACCTTATTCAGCATGGAAGAATCCATATATAAGAGAAATCTTATGAGTGTCATGAATGTGGAAAAGCTTTTGGCCGTACTTCACACCTAATCTAGCATCAAAGAATACATACTGAAGAAAAACCCTATGAATGTAGTGGGAAAAGCTTCCGGCGCAGCTCACACCTTATCCAGCATCAGATAACTCATACAGGAGAGATGCCTTATATGTGTAATGAATGTAGGAAAGCTTTTGGCCAGAGCTCAACCAGAGAATCCACACGAGGGAGAAACCCTATGTGTGTAGAGAGTGTGGGAAGGCCTTCAGCCAGAGTTCAAATCTGATAGAACACCAGCGAGTTCACACCAAAGAGAGACCATATGAGTGCAATGACTGTGGGAAAACTTAGAGTCATAACTCGCACCTCATTGAATACCAGAGAGTCCACACAGTGGAGATTCCTTATGATTGCAGTGAGTGTGGGAAATCTTTTAGTAGGAGTTCACTACTTATTAAACATGACAGGATTCATACTGGAGAGAGACCCTATGAATGTTGTGAATGTGGGAAGGCCTTCAGCCACAATTCTCACCTTCAGCATCAGAAAACTCCTGGTGGAGAAAAAGCTTCTGAATGCAAAGAATATGGAAAAACCTTCAAGTACAGGTCATAACTTTCCAACCATCTGGGAATCCACACAAGAAAGAAGCTGAATGAAATGAAGGTGGTAAAGCCTTTGGTCAGAGTTCAGCTCTGAGTGAAAGAGCGCTCACATGAGGGAAAAACCCTTTGGATTTCGTGAGACTGGACAGCCTACAGTCCTGGTTTCAACTCTTACTAAGACATGAAAATCTAGATAGTGGACAAATCTCATGGATGTGTTCAATGCACAAGAGCCTTTAGAAGGAGTTTCTGCCTTATTCAGCATTAGCAGATTGACTTTGGAGGAGATTGTGTCAGACAGGAGGATGAAAGGGACATAATGCAGCATGACCAAGGTGATGGCTAAGTGGAGCCTTCAGTTAGTTAGCACCACTGTTTATTTGATGTTGAGGATCTGCATGGGAGATTCTGTGGTTTGCTTTCCAGATCTTCATAGTTGTCCTCTGAAAATGGAATGAGTTGGGTTCCATCCCAGGGAAGAAAGAATTGGGGAATTCTTTTTTTTTTTTTATTGGAGTTAAATTTGCCAACATATAGCATAACACCCAGTGCTCATCCCATCAAGTGCCCCCCTCAGTGTCCGTCACCCAGTCACCCCCACCCCCCCACCCACCTCCCTTTCCACCACCCCTTGTTTGTTTCAAATTGGGGAATTCTTGATTCAGACTCATAGGTCAGGAAAACAGGAGGGTGACCTTCGAATCCAGTTGCTGTCCTTCTATCTCCTCTATTCCATTTGTTGTAACTATTGTTGGAAGGGGCTCTTGGGTCTTCTTGGACCAGCATTCTGCTCCTCCATGTCCTATAGACTATTGAATCTCATTTTGTTTAATATGACATAAGTGCACTTAAACGGGCAAATTTTCTAAGCCAAACAATTTTTCAGTATGACATGTCATGGGCTTTGTTATGTGTCAGCTAGGGTAGGCTGAACTACATTTGCCAGAATTCCTTTTCCTGTATTTTTTGGTTCTTTTGGGCTAGAGGGAGATTCTTTTTTTTTTTTTTTTTTTTTAATTTATGGTAGTCACACAGAGAGAGAGAGAGAGAGGCAGAGACACAGGCAGAGGGAGAAGCAGGCTCCATGCACCGGGAGCCTGACGTGGGATTTGATCCCGGGTCTCCAGGATCGCGCCCTGGGCCAAAGGCAGGCGCCAAACCGCTGCGCCACCCAGGGATCCCTAGAGGGAGATTCTTAATCAGGAGGGCAGAAGAAAAGCAGCAGTTATTTTGTGCCTCACCCATGTTGTTGCTATCTGCTGATTCAGCTCACTAAGGAGACATAGCAGCTGGGCGTGCAGTTGGTCTCTCTTCCTCCTTTGCTTTTGCTGGGCTGTGAGAGTGTGTGTATGTCCTTGTGGTTTTACTTCTCTGATTGAATCCTAGCCATATGCATGCTTACTGTTCTTGTGACAAGTACACATTTGTTTTAAGTTTAGGTAGAGAGAAATGGTTAAGTTCTCGCTGTTTTTTTTTCTTTTTAAAGATTTTATTTATTCATTCATGATAGACACACACAGAGAGAGAGGCAGAGACACAGGCAGAGGGAGGAGCAGGCTCCATGCAGGGAGCCTGATGTGGGACTCAATCCCGGGACTCCAGGATTTCGCCCTGGGTGGAAGGTAGGCGCTTAAACTGCTGACCCACCCAGGCTGCCCAAGTTCTCGCTGTTTAAAGAAAAAAAAAAAAAACTTAAGAATTTTCAAGATTTTCTATGAGAAAAAGCCACAGCTCAAGCTCCTTTATAACAAAAATTCCCTCATAACCTAAGGCAAGCTTAACTATTGTGTAATTATCGAGGAAAAAGTTGAATAGTGAAGCAGTTGAATAGTGGTGATACATAATGGATAAAATTTTTTTAAATAATAAATTTATTTTTTATTGGTGTTCAATTTACCAACATACAGAATAACACCCAATGCTCATCCCGTCAAGTGCCCCCCTCAGTGCCCGTCACCCATTCACTCCCACCCCCCGCCCACCTCCCCTTCCATCACCCCTAGTTCGTTTCCCAGAGTTAGGAGTCTTTATGTTCTGTCTCCCTTTCTGATATTTCCCACACATTTCTTCTCCCTTCCCTTTCACTATTCCCTTTCACTATTATTTATATTCCCCAAATGAATGAGAACATACAATGTTTGTCCTTCTCCAATTGACTTACTTTACTCAGCATAATACCTTCCAGTTCCATAAAAATTTTTAAAAGACTTTATTTTGGGGGTACTGGGTAGCTCAGTGGGTTAAGTGTCTGCCTTTGGCTGAGGTCATGATCTCAGGTTCCTGGGATCGAGTCCTGTGTTGGGCTGGGCTCCTTGCCCAGTGGGGATCTGCTTCTCTTTCTCTCTGCTCATGCTCTCTCTGTCTCTCTCAAAATAAATAATAAAATCTTTTTTAAAAAAAGATTTTTTATTTATAAGAAATTTCTACACCCAATATAGGGTTCAAACTCACGACTCCAAGATCAAGAGTGACAAGCTGGGCAGCCCGGGTGGCTCAGTGGTTTAGCGCCTGCCTTCAGCCCAGGGCATGATCCTGGAGACCTGGGATCGAGTCCCACATCGGGTTCCCTGCATGGAGCCTGCTTCTCTCTCTGCCTGTGTCTCTGCCTCTCTCTCTCTCTCTCTCTCTCTCTGTGTGTGTCTCTCTCTCATGATTAAATAAAATCTTTAAAAAAAAAAAAAAGTGACAAGCTCTACCAACTGAGCCAGCCAGGCACCACCATAAAATTAAAAACAAAAAACAAAAAACCAACAAACTTTTGAGCACTCATTTACTATGAATATTTTAATCATTAAAAGAAATTCTAAAAATACCTGTAATAGGTAGTATATTGTTAGATTAGGTATCTGAGAGAAATATCTCTTTGTAAATGCTTTTTTTTTTTTTAAGTAGCCCCTTTGAGGGGCTCAAACTCACTACCCTGAGATCAAGACCTGAGTTGAGATCAAGATTTGGATGCTTAACCGACTGAACCATCTAGGTGCCCCAACTAAATGCTTATTTTTGGTTACAAAATATCAGATTATTTTTCCTCCATGTAGTCTAGATTAATGATCATCTAAAATATCAGTGAAAATTATACTTACATTGTGGACTTTTTTTTTTTTAAGAGTTTATTCACGACGGACTCAGAGAGAGAGAGAGAGAGAGGGAGGGAAGGGCAGAGACACAGGCAGAGGGAGAAGCAGGCTCCATGCAAGGAGCCTGACGTGGGACTCGATCCCCTGTCTCCAGGATTAGGCCCTGGGCTGAAGGCAGCACTAAACCACTGAGCCACCCGGGCTGCCCATGTAATGAGATTTAAAAGGATTATATGATAGTGCATCTGAAAATGCTGTCATGGCCTGCTGTCATTTCTCCCTTCTGAGAACACCATCCCTCTTCCTTTAAGAAAGATTTTATGTTGCTCCAGATAGGTGATCCAAATTGCTGGCTTCTCAGTGACCCTACCTGCTTGGTCACAGCGGAGCCACAGCTGACTTATCTTCTCTGACCAGAGTGGAAGGAGCAGGTGACCCAAGCAGAGCTTATAGAGCTTCCCTGGGAAATTTTGAACCAAGTAGGGGTGAGAATGGAGTGAGGGAAACATCCTTTTTCTCCAAGGTGGCTAAATATGAGCATGTGACTAGTTAAGCCAGTAGAAGCCCTCTCTGGTGAGTGTTTACAAATTGAGCCCTGAACCTTTATGACAAATAGAATCCTGAACAGTACAGGGGCCTGTCACATGCCTCTCACAGGTGGCAGGGAAATTAGTGGTCCATCCCACCTCATCCCTTCCTGTTGTCTTTGACTATGTTTAGGGCTAGTGGAGAGGTGTGAGGAGGTGCCAGATATGGTACTGGCTTTTTAAAATCTTGGTGTTATCAATGTATTTTTTGGTGAGGGCAGACTTAAAGCAGGGTGGGGGATGAGGGTTGGGGGTGGGGGCTGGTGGCTTATCTAGCTCCAAGTGTGGCCACTTTTGCCACCAGAACCACCCTCTACCAGTCTCCTAAAGCTGAAGCCAGTCCTGCCTCCACACAGTGTCCACTCTTGGAAGAGTCTTTCTGGGGTTTAAAACCAGTGGGGCTGGTGAGAGGTGCTGCCAGCCTTCTTAGGGGAGGAGGGCAGAGAAGGGGAGAGGGATGGAGGGTGAGGGAGGCCCGAAGATGATCAGGCCCACCCACAGGACTGGGGCTTGGGAGGCTGCACAGGTGGGGTCATGGGGGGGGGGGTGAGGGGGAGTGAACAGGCAGGGCCCTGAGGAGGCAATGGGTATTCTTCCAGTCACTTGTCATTGGACGTGCAGAGCCATCCAACAGGAGGAGTTACTATTATTACTGTTTCACAGATGAGAAAACTGACACCCAGGAAGCAGAAGTAACTTACCCAGGGTCATCCTGCTGGTAATGGCAGAGCTGGAATTCGAATTCAGATCCGCTTGGTTCCCAATCGCTCCCACCCCCATCCCATTCCGTGCACGGGTAAGTGAGACCCAGTGAGGAGGCCGGTACCGCGAACTCCGGGGCGGAGGGCTAGGTGAGCTGTGGGCGTGGCCACAGGGTCTGTGGACCCCCTCGTCACCACCTCCAGGGTGTGGGCTCTGCCAGCAGACAGAACTGCGCATCCTTTGCTCAGGCTTCGGGGCCAACGGAAGCTCTGGGTAGCGGGACCAAGGGGCGGGAGAGGGGCCAGGGTCGGGGTCCACTCCGCGGCTTGGGGGACCTCCTAGAGGGAAGCCCTGCCCCGACGGTGCCCAAGGAGTGGGGGAGGCCATGGGGGAAGGAAGGGAGGCTATGGGCGGCATGGAGGAGGGCGGGGTGGCTCCACCGACTAGCGGGCATGGAGAAGGCCCCCAACCCCCCACATCCAGGCCACACAGAAAACTACTGGCTGTTGGGCCCACTGCGGGGGTGGGGGCGGATCGTCAGATCTGGGTGAATTTGGGGGTCTGGAGAATGTCCCTGTGGCTTTGGGGCCAGTGAAGGGCTGAGGAGGTTTGTCAGCAGTAAGGAACCTCTGACTAGCCCTGGTCCAATCTGCAGCCCAAGTTGTCCCGAATCAGTGGCAGGAAAGGGAGTGAGGCTTCCTGCAGCCCTGACCGTGCCCCTCACCATTCTAACCCAGATTATGTCGCCCACCTCTTTCCTCCCTCCTATAGTTCCTATCTGACCCCGGGGCTGCACGGGCTTCGGGCTTCGGGAGGGGACAGGGAACACAGGTTCAGGCTGCTGCAGGGTGGCTCAGGGACTCTCCCAGAGGGAACCTGCATGAGGAAGATTTCCCCCTCCCCCCCCGCCCCCCCCCCACCTCCTCTGTGGCCAGTTCAGGCCACACAGAGCTGAGCTGGCAGCTCTTTTGCTTTCCAGTGTCCTGGGTCCTTTTTAAATAATAGTTAATGCACTCAGCATGATAGTAGCTGACAGTTGTTTTTGTTTGTTTTGAATGCTTTTGGCAAAATAAAAAGTTGGCAATTCTATACCCTTCACCCCTCCTTCACTCTCCTCTTCTCACATGTGCTAATGAGCATACCCAGTAGGACGCATTCACTAGTTCCATGAAATTCCAGATTTGGGGGACGCCCGGGTAACTCAGTGGTTGAGCATCTGCCTTTTACTCAGGGTGTGATCCTGGTGTCCTCGGATCGGATCGAGTCCCACATGAGCCCCACATGAGTCCCACATCGGGGCTCCCTGCGTGGAGACTGCTTCTCCCTTTGCCTCCGTCTCTGTCTCTCTCTTGAATAAATAAATAAATAAATCTCTAAAAAATATATAAATTCCAGATTTGGCAATCTCCAGACTGAGCTGCTAGCCTACGGCCTGAATTGGGTGTGAGGGGCAGCCCTGTGGGATTCTGGTCCTGGTGCCAGTGTTCACTGGCTATGGGATCCTGTTTTCTATTTCAGCAGGACAAAAGAATCTACAGATTCCCTGTTGTATTAACATATCTGTGGTCCTTTGAGTCTGGCCTGGATCAGTGTGTTCCCTAAGTTATATGTCTGTGGAGCACAGTTGTCCAGTCTCCATGCTAAGGGCTGTTGCAAAGGCTGGGAAGGTCCACCTCACTGGAGAGCAGTGAGGCAGGGTGGGTGGGGCAGATGGGAGGTAGCACGTTAAGGTATGCCTGGCCCTGAAGTAACCCAGGCAGGGGAGAGGAAACCATTGTACTCTGTGACGTGTTTTTGTGTCTCTCTCTCTCCTATAGATTCCAAGAGCCTGCAAGTTCCTGTCTTCTTTTCATCCCTGAATTGCTCCCACCGGCCTAAGCTGAGCATGGGGCGTCCGGTAAGTGTGGAGGGAATGATGGAGAGTGGCTGCGTGCAGTGGATGGGGCCAAGCTGAGTTTTACAGGAGAGGTGGGATTTAAATGGTTTCGAGACTCAGAGAGGGCACCCCTGGGGAAGGAAGGCATACATGGAGGCTGGAGGTACTTGGGAGGAGACCTCTGGCCATGAGGCAGGAAGGATGGGGGCTTGGGGACTTCCCGAGAGGAAGGCTGATGAGATAGAGGCATTGTAAGAGGAAGAAGCCAGCTTGAGTTCCAGGCCAGTGTATGGTGACAGGGAAATGGGGGAAGCACAAAGGCCAGTTTTAGACAACTCGAGGTTGTTGGGGACAGGCAGGGGCACAGAACATCTGATGACAATGTCCAGTGTATTCTCTCCCCTCTGGAGCACGAGGGTCAGGATGGAGCCATGACTCCTACCGGAGAGTTTTAGAGCTAGAACTGCTCTCAGGGCCAACCAACTCTGTCATTTTAGAGCAAAGGAAACTGAGGCCTGAAAGTTCAAGTGACTTATCAGTGTGGCCTGGAGGGTGGAGGGAAGATCTAAAGGGGAGCTTTGGAGAGAGAGAAAGTTTATTTTATTTTTTTTTTAAAGATTTTATTTATTTATTCATGATAACCACAGAGAGAGAGAGAGAGAGAGAGAGAGAGGCAGAGACACGGGCAGAGGGAGAAGCAGGCTCCATGCAGGGAGCTGGATGTGGGATTCGATCCCAGGTCTCCAGGATCACGCTCCAGGCCAAAGGCAGGCGCCAAACCGCTGCGCCACCCAGGGATCCCGAGAGAGAAAGTTTAACGTATTCAGGTGGGAAGAATAGAAGCTAGTGAAGGTGAAAGCACTCCAGGATGTTTCCAAACCAGTCTGAGGGCACTCAGAGGACTAGCTATTTACCTGTTTACAAGAGGCGTATTTGGGTGGGAGGTGCAAGAGTGCACCCACAATCTCCCCTCTGCCATTAGGCTGGTCCTTCTATTGTGATCATTGGTTCCCATAGCCTCAAAGACACTCCTTGCCCTGGCTGCAGTGAGGGGGTCTGCATCAGGACCAGAGAGAGGCCCTAATGCCTGGGCATGAGCACAGATGTTTGCACAGGGGTGGGCAGGAGAAAGCAGCCTCAATCTGAAGGCCTTATCTTCTGCACTTCAGATCATGGCCTCAAGATCTGCCCCCCCACCTCCATCATCATCCGGAAATCCCCAAAGCAATTGGCTGTTAGTTTTCTGCAGAGCACGGTGCAGAGGGTCTTTGTAGGTGGGATGATTGTTAACAGAATTGAGCAATGAGAACCTTAGGGTTGGCGGGGGTTTGGGGATGGCCTGGTCCATCTTCATTTTATTGAGGTGGGAATTGGGGCTCAGAGAAGAGACCCTCCTTGCCTAAGAGCACCCAGTGACTTAGTGGCAGAAAATGTTTTATGCATCTTTTAGGTCTGCTTAAGAGGTCTGTAAGTTTGTAAAGTTTATCTAGGCAAATAAATCATCATTTCCCAAGCCTCACATATGTGATAACATTTCTGCAAGCGTCCTCTGCTTTGCTCTGTTCTGCATGAGAAGCCCTTACTTTTCCCTTGAATAGGTGGTGCTGACTTTAGACGACAAGGACATGAAGGGGTTCACATGGGCCATAGCCCCGGCCTTGACCTCCTTGGGCTACCTGCTCATACTGCTGGTCTCCATCTTTCCTTTCTGGGTACGGCTTGTAAACGAGGAGTCCCATGAAGTGTTTTTCAGTGGCCTGTTTGAGAACTGCTTCCATATCAAATGCTGGAAGCCTCGACCCTTATCAGGTAAGGAGAGATGGAGGGTTGGAGGTGGGAACAGGGCAGGGGGGAGATTGTTTAATTTAATTATAAACCCATCAGGGCGTTTTTTGAGTCTCTACTTTCAAGATTAGAGGAAAGTAGGTGACTAGCAAAAGGTTCATAATATCAAGTTGACCCCCAGGGTCAGGAGCAAATGTGTCAGCAACAAAATTTATTTCTGGGGTAGGAGTGGCTCCACCTAGGATGAAGGACTGGGGGTCCTGCCCTACGATGTGAGGCTCCAGCACCACTTGGGGCTGCTGTTAGCTTCCCCACACAGGACCTTTTTGGGTGGGCACAGCTCCTAGCCAGGGAACAGCTTCATTAGTAGAGTACAGGCCAGATTGCAGCCCCCACTTGTCCTCTCTGCCAAACACCTGTCCAACTGTGGGAGGCAGCCCTGTGGATAATGTGCTTAGGCCCAAGTATCACATTTTCAAGGGAATGCACAGAAATGTGAGCTCCATGGACTATGGCTGCACTCAAGGTCATGTTTTACAAGCACTTTGGGAAGGTCGGGAGGATGTCTGTCTTGGAAAAGAGGTGAGCCTCTTTGGGGAAGAACCCTTAAGGGTTCACTCTGGGTAATAGAAGAGGAGAAGCCTCTTTGGGGAAGATGGGCCACAGTGTGTGGGCTCTCTGTTATGGAGTTCCTCAGCCTTCATGCTACTGACACTTTGGCTGGATAATCTTTGTTATGAGGGCTCTCCTGTTTCTTGCAGGTCAGTTAACAGCACCCTTACCCTCTACTACCCAACTGACAATCAAAATTACCCCTTACGTAAATATCCCAAGGCGGTGGAGGAGGGTTGCAAAACTGCCCCCAAGTTGAGAACCATTGGTTTTACCCAATTGTAAATCCTAGAACACTTGGGTCTTCAGCAGTATCTTTGTCTTTTTGTCCCACTCCCAGCTGTCCATGTCTGCATGCCTAGGAGGCCTAAACAAACTTGTTTTAACATGGGCCTGGGTCACACTAGGAGTAGGGGAATGAATCACCTGGTCATCAAGACCCTGGCTCTGCTATTTTGGGTCTGTTTTGCAATTTCTGTTAACTGGGATAATTAAATAAGCACCCTCACCTCCAACCCCCCCGCCCCTGAGTTCAGAACATCTTAACCTCTCAAATTCTGATTTTCCACTGGTAGCTCATTTAGTGTGAAGAGTACTGATGCAATGCTTCATGTTTTCACATGCAACTTTTTTTTTTAAAGATTTATTTATTTATTTATGATAGACATAGAGAGAGAGAGAGAGAGAGAGAGAGAGAGAGAGAGAGAGAGGCAGTGACACAGGCAGAGGGAGAAGCAGGCTGCATGCCAGGAGCCCGACATGGGACTTGATCCCGGGACCCCAGGACTGTGCCCTGGGCCAAAGGCAGGCGCCAAACTGCTGAGCCACCCAGGGATCCCCCACATGCAACTTTTATCATTTATAGTGTTTATTAAAATGACCCTTTGTCCATTGAATTTTTTTCCATACACTTCCTTTTTTTTTTTTAAGCTTTTATTTATTTATTCATGAGACACACAGAGAGAGAGGCAGAGATATAGGCACAGGGAGAAGCAGGCTCCCTGCAGGGACCCCAATGTGGGATTTGATCCCAGGACTCTGGCATCACGACCTGAGCTAAAGGCAGACGCTCAACCACTGAGCCACCCAGGTGCCCCTTTTCATACACTTCTGCGTCACAAACAAAACAAAATGTTGGGATCAGTGCATTCTTGGGGGCAGAGTGTAGGGTTGGAGCCGTGGTCCCATGCCATACTGTAGGACTGAGAGTGGTGAGCTCCGGGGGCCTTCTCTGCGCAGGCTCTGCAGGGCTCTGCCCTTGTCAGGGGTCAGGGTGCCCAACTGCAGCCCAGCCTCCCTCCCCTGCAGTGTACATCATTCTCGGCCGTGTCTTCCTGCTGTCTGCAGTTGTCCTGTCTTTCCTTACTACCTTCATCCTGGTGTCCTTTGCATCTCAGCTGTTTCCAAGGACCCGGAAGCACAATTTGGTGTCGGCCTTCATCAGCTTCCTCACAGGTGTGGAAGAGGCAGGCAGGCCTTGTCCTCAGGCAGGCCTGAGCCTTGGGGAGGGGCTGGCAGGGGGGACCCAAAGGTGGGGAGATGGTTGGTCTCCGTGATGTCAGGAGAGAGGGAATATTTAGGGCTCCTCTCGCCTGCTGCCTTCTCTTAGGCAGCCTGCCACCCAGGATGACAGTCCCTCTCCCTGGGGATACTTGGCACCCTGCACTTCCAGCTAGCACAGCCCTCACTACACTGGCTTGGGGTCATCTGTCTGGGGGTCTTTTTACTGTAATCTTTATCCCAGCAACTGTCATAGAACCTAGCACAGAATGACAATATGGAAGGAAATATATAAGTGAAATATAAGTGTTTTTGGATGAATGGATGGAAGACACCATCTCTGCCCTTTGGAACCTTTTGACTTTAAAAGGCTGGCCAAGGCCCTACCCTGGGAGGCTCCCATCACTTGGAGGAGGTGGAACGCTCACAGTGGGAAAATCAGGTTGAGTTGCACCCAAAGCGTCACACCCAGGGGGGCTCATCTGTAGTCAGCCAATGGCATGGGCACATAGGGTACCCGGGAAGGGATTTCTGGTTCCGGGGCCCGTGGGAGGTGAGGCACGTGGGCTTTGAAATGAGTTGGGAAGGAGGGCAAGACAGGCATGTGGGGTAGAGATTATTGGCTCTGAGAGGGCACAAGTGTGGGCTGGAGAAAAGAGTCTCCACACAGGAGCCACACGGGCTGCAGGCCATGTGACTCTGATTAAGAGCAAAGGTGGGAACCATGGGAGGAGAGCCAAGAGTGCCTCCCTGTGACCCTGCAGGGGTCTGTGCCTTCCTGGCCTTGTTGCTGCATGCCCTGGAGATCCAGAATCTGAGGATGAAGCCCAACCCCCCCAGTTCTCCGTACAGTGGCCTTACTACGTCCTTGGCTTTGCCATTCTTCTGTTTATAGTGGCTGGTGAGTGTCCTGGGGCTGCTGCCCTTCTCCCTGCCTACTGTCTGAATGCAGGAGCTGTGGACACTCTAGAGTGGTGCTGTCCTAAACTGTAGTCACTAGCTACTTGTGGCTATTTAATTAATTAAAATGAAATAAATAAAGATTGAGTTCCTCATTCATGCTAGCCACATTTCAGGTGTTCAGTAAGCACATTCTTATGTGTCTAGTAGCTGCCATATTGAATGGTGTAGATGTAGAAATTTTCATCATTGCAGAAAGTTCTACTCAACAGCACTGCTCTAGAGCCTCAGCCCTACTCCCATCCTCATCCTCCCTGACTTTTAGAACCAACCTCCAGATTTCATATTCTATCTTACTTTGCCCTGACTCCTACAGATTTCTATGCCTATCTCTATCTCTATATTGGAATCTATGATCTTATTCACCTCACCTTCACCTGTCTTTATATACCATCACCATCTAAGCACTGAATCCTATCTAATTTTGTTCTTTTAAAAAAATTTTTGTTTAAAGATTTTATTTATTTATTCATGAGAGACACAGAAAGAGAGTCAGAGATGTAGGCAGAGGGAGAAGCAGGCTCCATGCAGGGAACCTGATGTGGGACTCCAGCCCGGAACCCCAGGATCACACCTTAGCCAAAGGCAGACACTCAACCACTGAGCCACCCAGGCATCCCTCTAATTTTGTTCTTTTTCCCTACTCTTCTTCCTGCTATATTAACCTCACCCATGCATGACATAATCTATTTTAACTTGACTTTAATATACATTGAATATATGCAAATATTTATAATATATAAGAGATAGGTAATTAAGAATAAACTGTATGCCCATTTCCACCTTCTAGTTTAAGAACTAGCCGTATTTTCGTGGAATCCATTATTTGTAAGTTACATTCTTATTTATGTATCACCGAGGAAGAAAAAGGATGCCTAGAATAATTACTAAGGTCCTATAGCTTGTAAGGCACATCCTCATTTCAGAAATGTGAAAAAAATGGGCTTGCCAACATTGATGAAATATGGTAGAATATTAAGTATCTTTGAAGTCTTCCCTCCCTCAACCATGTGGTTCTTCCTGACCCCATCCTCTCTCTCCCTGCAGGAACCAATTATTCTGGTGTTTATGATAATCACATTTGCTACACAAATATTTATCCTTAAATGATATATTGCTTAGTCTCACATGTTTTAAACCTTAGTATAATAGTACTGTGTTTGTTCTTCTGGAACTTACTTGATCGACATTATAACCCCTATGTTGATAACAAGGAACTCTAAGTTTCATTCATTTTTACCATCTTAAGTATTTAATTGTATAACTAAGCTTGTCTTTAGGAGCATGGTATTTCCAGAGTTTTTTTTTTTTTAAGATTTTTTTTTTTTTTTAAATTCATGAGAGACACAAAGAGAGAGGCAGAGACACAGGCAGAGGGAGAAGCAGGCTCCCTGTGGGGAGCTAGATGTGGGACTCGATCCTGGGACTCTAGGACCATGCCTTGGGCCGAAGACAGATGCCCAACCACTGAGCCACCCAGGCATCCCTCAAAATGTTTTCTTTTTTAACTTTGTCTTGTGATGCATCCGTAGTTATGTGCTTCTTTTTTCATACTTAATTTTCATTTTTCATTGCCAGTTTTGACAGGTTTGCCATATTTTTAGTCTTTCCAAAGAACCAGCTTTTAGCCTTCTTGAACCTTCATATTTTATGTTTGTTTTCTATTTAATTAATTTTTGCTTCTTATTTTGCACTACTGCGTTTATTCTGCCTTTTTGTTTTGTTTTGTTTTGCATTTATTCTGCTATTCCTTTTCCAGCTTCTTTTTTTTTTATTTTTATTTTTCTTTTTCCAGCTTCTTAAGTCAGGATCTAAACCCATTGCTTACTTCTTCTTTTCTAAGTAGGCAATTAAAGCTTAGTTCCCCTGTAAGAATTGCTTTATTTGTATGTCCTATTTTCATAGGTAGTATTTTATGTTAGTGTTCTTTTCAAGTATTTTCTCGTTCCTTTTGTGATTTTTTGGATCCATTAATATTTTAAAGTATACTTTTAAAATTCCAAGATAATTTTTATTGTATCTTTGTGTTAATGATTTTAACTTAATTTTGATGGAATGAGAGATCATGGTCTATATAATCCTTATGTGTTCAGATTTATTAAGAACGTGTTTTATAGACTAGTTTGAGGTCCATTTTCATGTTTTATGTTGAACGCAATTTTTAATTTATAAACATTAGATCAGGCTTATTAATTATATTATTTAAATCTTGATTTAGAATTGTTCTATTTTGGGGCACCTGGGTGGCTCAGTGGTTGAGCGTTTGCCTTTGGGTCAGGTCATGATCCTGGGTCTGGGATCAAGTCCTGCATCAGGCTTCTTGTGGGGAGCCTGCTTCTCCCTCTGCCTATATGTCTCTGCTTCTTACTCTGTATCTCTTATGAATAAAAAAAAAAAAAAAAAAAAGAATAGTTCTATTTTACTGGTGGATTAAACTTTTATTAATCATTATGCTGTGACCCTTTTAATTTCTAGTAATCCCTTTTGTTCTGTTTTATCTGATACTATTCTAGCTACTTCTACATTCCTTAGGTTAGTATATGCCTGTTATATATCTTTCTAATTTTTTGTTTATATTTAATCACACAGCTTATGATTATATCTTTTTCATCTAGTCTTATAATCTTTGTCTTTTCACAGGAGCATTTATTATTGATTTACTTATTGTGACTACTGATATATTTGTATTTTTTCCTACCACCTTACTTTGGGTTTTCAGTTTTTTTCTGCTTCCCACCCCCCACCTGTCTTGCCTTGCTTTGAATCGACTGACTTTTATTGATACAATTCTCATTATATTTCTCTCTTTAGAAGTTACACAGTCTATTTATATTCTTATGGTAGTTACTCTTTACATTTTTATGTGCTTAGTAAATGAAGTTGAAAGTTCATTGACATATTTGTTCTTTTTATAAATAATACAACGTAATGCCTTCCCAATTTATATGCTATTTTGCATGTTTTAGTTTCTTTTGTTTTCTTTTTAATTCTGTATATTTGACATTATTATTTTATGCATTTAATATTTGTTGATTTAAATTTAGCCACATATTTACCAGTTTAGGGGCTCATCAAACCTTCTCAGACCTTCTGTCCTTCTGCCTGAAATACATCCTTTATAATGGATTTTAGTGAAGGTCAGTTAGAGATATACCCTCTCATATTTTGTTTGTATGAAATAATCTTTGTTTCATTTTTTTAATTAAAATTAGTTTTGAACTTATATATTTTTTCAAACTTATATTTTTAAGTTGACACTATTCTGACAGCATTCAAAATATTCTATTATCATTATTTTACTACTTCCATTGTTATTGCTGACTGTAAAAATGTCATTTTTTTTGAAGCAATCTTCTTTTTCTCTCTCAGACTTTCTTTGATACTTTGTAGGATGTGGATATTTGTATTATGATTTGTGTTGTGAATGGAGTCTGGAGAGTGATGTCTTTCAGAATTTTTTTTTAATATTTTATTATTTATTCATGAGAGACACAGAGAGAGAGAGAGGCAGAGACACAGGCGGAGGGAGAAGCAGACTGCACGCAAGGAGCCTGGGACTTGATCCCGGGTCTCCAGGATCAGGCCCTGGACCGAAGGCGGCACTAAACCGCTGAGCCACCCGGACTGTCCCATGTCTTTCAGAATTTATACACCATTTGTATCTCTTTTTTTATCTCTATGTTCTTTCCTTCTGTTTTCTTTCCTTCGTGGAACTCCAGGAGGACATCTGCTAGACTTTGTCACTCTACCCTATGTATTTCTCTCTCTCTCTTTTCATGCTTTACATCTGTTTGTCTTTCTGGGCTGCATTCTGAATAACTTATATAGATGTATCTTCAACTTCATCTATTCACTTTAGAGCAGTGTCTGGTCAACTGCTTAACCTATCCATTAAGTTTTTATTTCAGTCAGTCTGTTTTTATAACTGAAAATTATATTTTCCCTTAATTCATGTTATTGTTATATTCTTTTTCCTGACTTATATTTTTAATCTAGTCTCTAAATCTATTTTTAATTGTACATGTTAGACATACTTTGCATTCTGTGTCATATAAGTTAAACAACTGAATGATACGCAGTTCTGAGTCCATTGGCTGCTTGTTTTGCAGGCTCTTATTTGTGGTGTCTTCTTTCTTAGTATGTTTGTGAATTCAGTTTCCTTGGAATTTTTTTTCAAGTAGAAATTCTTTGAAGCCTGTATTTAACATGTTTTTTTTAAATAATTTATTTGAGAGAGAGAGATTGAATGAGCAAGTGGCAGTTATGGGCAGAGGGAGAAGGAGAAGCAGGCTTTCTGCCAAGCGGGACCCAGGACCCTGAGATCATGACCTGAGTTGAAGGCAGATGTTTAACTGACTGAGTCACCCAGGCACCCTAAAGTATTTTTTATTTTTAAATATTTTATTTATTTATTCACGAGAATCACAGAGAGAGAGAGAGAGAGACAGACAGACAGGCAGAGGGAGAAGCAGGCTCCATGCAGGGAGTCTGACCCAGGACTCAATCCCTGGTCTCCAGGATCACCCTAGGCTGAAGGCGGTGCTAAACCGCTGAGCCACCTGGGCTTGCCCTAAAGTATTTTTTCAAAAAGAGATTTGCATTTGCTTCTGCTTGAGTGTTTGGGTGCACAACTAGCCTAAGATCACACTTGATATTGTGAATTTAGTTGCAGATATATGTAACAGCTGGCCTCTGTTTATGAATTCTCAGTTAATACAGGTAACTTTGAAGTTCTAGCTTCATATGGCAGACCCTTATAAGATTCCTCATTCTGAGCAGGCCCTAGGCTTTTCCTTTTCTTTTCTTTTTTTTAAATTTTATTTATTTATGATAGTCACAGAGAGAGAGAGAGAGAGGCAGAGACACAGGCAGAGGGAGAAGCAGGCTCCATGCACCGGGAGCCCGACGTGGGATTCGATCCCGGGTCTCCAGGATCGCGCCCTGGGCCAAAGGCAGGCGCTAAAACCGCTGCGCCACCCAGGGATCCCTCCTTTTATTTTCTATGTACCGGATGGCCTACAGAATGGAAACTCAGGGTCACCTGGGTTGAGTGTATGTCTCCAAGGTGCAGGCCCCTTGTGTGCTTGCTTAAACTCTGAGTTTCTGTTTTCACTAGGGTTTTGTTTCTAAGAATGCCTTACCCTGATGCCAGTTTGATGATGTATTTACAAAAAAGTTTTGAAGAAATATTTTATATAGGATTTTTATTGTATTTAATGGGAAAGTATTTAGTCTGCTATAATGCTGAAAATAGCAGTTATCCTTTATCTCAGTCTTAACCTTAATACAGCATTTATTATTCACTCAAGATATCTCCATTTGTTTAATGACATCAATTCTCTTTTTCCTTTCTTTTACTTTACTGAGGATCTTGAGTTGGGCATTAAGAGGTCTTGGTTTTCCTCTCTCTCTCTCTCTCTCCTTTTTTTTTTTTTTTTTGGTTTTCCTCTCTTAAACCTTGTTTTCTTAACCTATTAATAATTGGACAGTTGTTAAGATGTCTTCCAACACTGGCTATGGTTCTGTGAGCTTATCCATCTATTGGTATGCCTTGTCTTGTGATGCACTCTTGTTTGCTGTCTGTCTCTGTAATACTTTGCATTGGGTGGGGGAGAATGAGGGAAGGTGGGTGCAGGGTGGGGGTGGGGGTCACATTAGAGAAGGGAATTCCTGACCTCCAGTAGGGTGCAGAGCTCTACACTCTCTAACCTGACCCAAACTTTTCGCTGTCACCCAGGTGCCATCTGCCTCTTTCAAGAAACAGCCTGCCTTGGCTGCCATTTGTTGCCCAACTCCCAGAGTATGGAGGAGACCCAAGGGGTCCCACACCTGGAGAATCTGGAGAGTTTGGGAGGAGAACTGAGCTCAATACAAAAGGAGACACTGCTGAAGGAAGAAACAATTATCTAGTCCAGGAGAGCATCCTCCACCTGTCATCTGCTGTGTGAATGGATTTGTGGAGGCCCGAGTGGCAGCCAATCTCTGTGGCTTCTGTTGAACTTCCTGAGTGTCACTTCCCCACACTCACAGTGATTCTGTCTGGCTTGTATTTGCAATTTGGTAAAAGTTTTTTGAATTATTCTGTTTCCTGAGTGGGTGTTTTTTTGTTTTTTGCAGGTGTTTTTAATAAAAGAAAGACTACTGTCTGTTAATCCAAATCTTAAAAAAAAAAAAAAAAACAGCCTGGAGGAAAAGAGGGGAGGAAGGAATATTATCAAATGATCAAGTGAAGTCAGCTTTTGTAAAACAAAAACAGAATATGACCCCAACAGAGGGTGTTTGAGTTAGTGACATTAAAAAGAAAAAGTGATGTCCCCAGACAAAGGTGTGACCAGTTCAGGAAAATTGAGTATGTGTTGGAGGGAAGAGTTGGGAGTGGTTAAAAGTGAATGCTTCTCAAGATTGAGCTCCCAGGTCTGCAGATCTGAGGTTAATGGGTCTGTGCCACCTGGGACGGAGGACGGGAGCAGAGGCAAGTTAGCCAACCAACAAACAGGTGTTCCAACCTCTCACTAGAGCCAGGGCATCTCTAATGTGCCCTCCCTTCACTGTCCTGATAGTGCTTTCAGACTGGGGATCTCTCAACCCCTCAGCTAGGATGGGTGTGGCTAGAAATATGAATGCTTCTGGGCAGTTGTGGGGGGTAGCTAGAACAGTGATCCAAGCCCTCTGCTGGCTTCATATCCACTCTTCATCCAAACAATACCCACCAGCAATGTCTAAAGAACACAGAGGTGGGAAAAGCTCCTATAACTTAAACAGTGCAACTTCAGAAACAAGTATGGAAAGCTGTATAGGTCTTTCTGGAAGGGCATCTGATGGACATGGCTAGAGTTGTGTGGGCTTTGTTCTGTTAGCCAATGTTCATTATAGGTGGACCTTATGCAGTGCACCTCGGAGGTTAGTTCTTGTTCTCCAGAGGCTCACATCCAAGCAGAGAATCTAAGACATGTGTACCTAAAAACAGCCACTTGGTGTTTTTATTTATTGTTATTATTTTTTTAATTTATTTTAATTTTTAAAATTTATTTTATTTACTTAAAAAATTTTACACTTGGTTTTTTTTTTTTTTAATTTTTATTTATTTATGATAGTCACACAGAGAGAGAGAGAGAGGCAGAGACACAGGCAGAGGGAGAAGCAGGCTCCATGTACCGGGAGCCCGACGTGGGATTCGATCCCGGGTCTCCAGGATCGCGCCCTGGGCCAAAGGCAGGCGCCAAACCGCTGCGCCACCCAGGGATCCCCTACACTTGGTTTTTTTAGATTTTTAGTTTTATTTTTTAAGTTTATTTTTTATTTATTATTATTTTTTTAAATTTATTTACTTATGAGAGACACAGAGAGAGGCAGAGACATAGGCAGAGGGAGAAGCAGGCTTCTCACAGGGATCCCGATGTGGGACTCGATCCCTGAACTGGGATCACACCCTGAGCCAAAGGCAGATGCTCAACCACTGAGCCACCCAAGTGTCCCTATTTATTTATTTGAGAGAGAGAGAGAGCGAGAGCAAATGAGAGAGTGCAAACTGGGGGAGCAGCAGAGGGAGAAGGAGAAGCAGACTCCCCATGGAGCAGGGAGCCCAATGTGGGATCATGACCTGAGCTGATGGCAGATGCTTAACTGACTGAGCCACCCAGGCACTCTAGTTTTTAGTTTCTTAGTACATTTCTCTCCAAAAGGTATCTTGAGTTTCTTTTTTTAAAGATTTTATTTATTTATTCATGAGAGACACAGAGAGAGGCAGAGACATAGGCAGAGAGAAAGAAACAGACTCCATGCAGGGAGCCCAATGCGGGACTTGATCCCGGGACTCCAGGATCACACCCTGGGCCAAAGGCAGATGCTCAACCACTGAGCCACCCAGGCATTCCTCTTGAGAGTTTCTTATTAGAGATATGATGACAGCCTAGTTCCAGTCTCCTCACTTTTCCTCTTAAAGAACAACAACAACAACAGCAAAAAAACGGGAACTATAATTATTAGTGAAACTAGGAATAGAGAAAACTTATAAACTCTAAAATGTGTAACTGTAGCCCAAAACACTAAACCAGCAGAACCAGTATAGGAAGCCACAACTGGGACGCTGGTATGGTGGGCAAAGAGAGGTGCACCAGAGAATATATAGAGGCCCAAGTGGTAGCAAATTTAAAAAATCATTAACAAATATAACCTTCAGATATCTGAGAAGGATCCATCCTGAGAGGGAATGGCTATGAACAGGATAGGAAAGAAACAGAGGGTGTACAGGGGAGGCAGAGAAGGCATGGAAAGTACATGGGAGTCTATAAAAGGAAAGATTTAAGGAAGCAAAGCACCACTTTATTTTAAAAAAATATTTTATTTATTTATTTAATAGTGCACAAGCAGGGGGAAGGGGCAGAGGGAGAAGCAGGGTCCCCATTTAGCAGGGAGCTGGATGTGGAATTCCATCCCAGGACCCCAGGATCATGACCTGAGCCAAAGGTAGATGCTTAACTGACTGAGCCACCCAGGTGCCCCAAAGCACCACCTTTCAAAAGAGAGACCACTTTGTAAGGTTAGTGACAGTATGGCTTGGGGAAAGAAAGTGAATGGTAGTACGAGCCCTTTGAATCAAGTTAGTATGTAAGAATCCAAGGAATCCTGACTACACAGGGAACTATTCTTAAAGAAAGCATCCCTCCATGTAGCGATGAAAGAGTCCTCACACTGAGAAGCAGGGAATGCTTTGCTTCCCTGACTCCCCTTCCATAGGCTCCTGCAAGTAGCTGGCCCAGGAAAACCCAACTCATTCAAATAAGAGTAAAACAGCAGTGTCAATACAAAGGTATTATTACTAAAAAAAAAAAAAAAAAAAAAAAAAAAGTGGAAAGAGAAGTTGTAAAAGTCTGGATATGAAGAAAATTCACCAGAAAAGTGTTGGCACAGACTAAAGGAACATTCCGAGATAAATTTAAAAACTTAATGAAACAATTGCAGCTAGGGGGACCCTCTCCCCCCCAAACCAGAATCATAGGAACTCAGAGAAAAAACATCCTGACAACAGAAGGTGAGGGTCAGATAATGGGAATTTGACATGAGAATGGACAGAATTCAAGAAAGGACTGGAAAAAGTTAGGGATGAAGACTAACTTACAAAAAGTACCAGAGTAGGTCCTGGAACAGTGAGAGAACTAAAGGATAAGTGAAGGAAATGAAATACCCAAAAAGGATTAGCAAGAAAGTGGAAGCAATAAAAGACAAGAAATGGAGATTCAAGATGTGTGAAACTGGAGTCCCCAGGGTAGGGACTGAAATAAAGAGACAGAACTGATAACTTAAGACTAAAATTCAAGAAAAATCTCCTGGAGTAGATTTCCTTTCTACTGAAGGGGAGTAACATTTACTTGGGGTAGTTGATAAAAAAGTGATCAACCCCTTCCATGATGGGGCAGTGATTTTTTTTTTTTAAGTCGAAACACATACTTTTGAATGAAGCACTGTCCCTATTTTAGAAGACTCGGAGCCTATTTGCTTCCTTTATGCACAAATACTGACATTTGATATGAAATTACCAGAGACATGCAAAAATGTGACTCAGACAAAAAAATAACCCATTGAAGCAGATGCCATGTTCAACCAAATATTGGGGTTAGCGGACACAAACTTTAAAATCGCTATTACTAATATGTTAAAGAAATTAGAAGAAAAGAAGTGCAAAATTTTGATGTAATGTGTTGGCTAAGCTGTAGGATATTGGGCATTGTTACATGTTGTGGATGGAAGTGCAAAATGAGATAACCCCTGCTGAGAGGAATCTTGCAAAACTACAGAAGCATTACTGCTTTAACTTTAATTTAAATATTTACCTAACAGATATACCTGCACACATGTTTAAAACTGACATAGGTACAGGGATACTAAGTGCTGCATTTGTCACATCAAATGAGCAACTCAAAACTCCATTAATAGGGGACATGTTAAATTATGTTACATTGGTGTGCCTGGGTAGCTCATTGGTTGAGCATCTGCCTTTGGCTCAGGTCATGATCCTAGAGTTCTGGGATTGAGTCCTGCATCAGGCTCCCTGCAGGGAGCCTCCTCCCTCTGCCTGTGTCTCTCATGAATAAATAAATAAAATCTTAAAAAAAATTATGTTACATCCACCCTAACTTAAGAAAAAAAAGTGAAAAAAAAGTGAGAAAGATGTCTATATATACTGACATGGAAAATTTTCTAGGGCACACTACATGATAAAAAACAAGGTGTCTGGTATAGTCCCTTTTCTTTTTTTTCTTCTTCTTCTTTTTTTTTAATAGTCCCTTTTATGTAAGAAACGAAGTGTGGAAGATAGGGAAAAATATACAAATATTAGTATTTGCAAATAAATACTTGAAGTCCATACAATAATATGTCTTTGGAATGGGGGTAGATTAGGGAATGGGCTAGGAGGAATGAGCAGAGATAGGAGCAATAATTCTTGTGGTTACCCTTTTATATGATTTTGACTCTCAGATCATGTAAATGTTTTACCTATTCAAAAACTCATATTAAATCTTAAAGGTTAAGTAAGGGTAATATAAGTAAAATATAGATATACCAGATACAATTCTATCCACTTTTCTTATCAAAGAACCAGAGAGATAATTTTCTTCTGTTAGATAATTTTCTTCTTTTCTCCCTCTGCCCCTCTGTCTCTTTCTCCCTTTTCCCCTTCTTTTCTCTCAGGCCCTTAGAATGATCTCCACTCATTTGGTACCCTGTTCCTTGCTAGGAAAAAATGCCCTCCTTTATTTAGCATCCCTGAAATCTGTCTTCTTTTTGACAATGCCATTTCCCCAGCAATCCTTTGGCTATATTCTGATCTTTCGGGGCTAGGAGCAGGTTGGAATTTGTCTGATATGCTTTGTAGTTTTCAGACTACTGTTTTTAATTTTTCTCCAAAAATCTTCTCTTTAAATAATGGGAAAGAAGGGACAGTGATGTAGAAAAGCTCTTTCAAATACAAACAAGAAGTATAAAACAATTTGGCAAGTTCTAACATAGGATCCAGATAGATTACAGGAGTCCAAATGCAGAGGCACCTTTATACAGGAAAAAATAGAGCCATCAACAAATGGTGTTGAGGAAAACTTGATAGCCACTGGGAATATGGAAGGCACAGAGATTTTTCTAAAAAGAATGAATGAAGGGCTCAGTCGGTTAGGCATCTGCCTTCTGCTTAAGTCATGTTATCAGGGTCTTGGGATGGAGGTCTGTGTCCAGCTCCCTGCTCGCCAGGGAGTCTGTTTCTCCCTCTGCCCTTTCCCCTCCCACGCCATCCCCTGCTTGTCTGTACATGCTCTTTCTCTCTCTCAAATAAATCTTTTTTAAAAAAAGGGTGAATGAATTTGAATACATAAAACATACAATCTTTTGCTATGCATGAAGTTCATTAAGAAAGACAAATGAGAGGTGCCTGAATGGTGTAGTTGGTTAAGTGTCTGCTTCTTGGTTTCAGCTCAGGTCATGATCTCAGGGTCCTGGGATGGAGCCCCACTCGGACTCTGTGCTCAATGTGGAGTCTGCTTGAGGATTCTCTCTCTCTAAAATAAGTCAATAAATCTTAAAAAAAAAAAAAGACAAATAGGAAAATATTTGCAAGACATTTGGAAAAGGGGAGTACCTTGGTGGCTCAGTGTATTAAGTGTCTGCCTTCAGTGCAGGTCATGATCCTGGGGTCCTGGGATTGAGCCCTGCGTCGAGCCCTGGATTGGGCTCTCTGCTCAGCAGGGAACTTGCCTCTCCCTTTCCCTCTGCCACTCCCCCTGCTTATGCTCTCTCTCTCAAATAAATAAATAAAATATTTAAAAAAAAGCAAAGTGCAGAACAGAATATAGCATGATTCGGTTTATGGAAAGCAAACAGGATATGCATTTTATGCTTAGTTTGCCTATAACATTTCTGGAAAAGTTCCTGAAACCTGCTTCATGGCCTCTCCCAACCTCTGATTCCTCAGCTTCTCCTTGTTCTTGTTGGTTTCCAGCCCTCCTCTCTGCTCGGCTTGGACTCATAGTCACTCAATACAAACTCCTCCCACTAGAGTCTTCATTCCTTCTGCCTTGGCATTCTCTTATATGTCAAATCCTGACATTAGGTTAATCCACCTGTTTGCCTTAAGCAGATTTGCCCCAGATTGTACAAACAATTGTGTGGATTGATTCTATCATTTATTTTTTTAAAAAAGATTTATTTATTAGAGAGAGAGAGAGTACAGCAGGGGTAGGGGCAAGGGGAGAGGAAGAAGCAGACTCCCCGCTGAGCAGGTAGCCTGATGTGGGGCTCCATCCCAGGTCCTGAGATAATGATCTGAGCCAAAGGCAGATGCTTAACTGACTGAGCCACCCAGGCAACCCAGTTGTTTTGTTTTCAATCTCACTTGGGTGTTCAGTGTTGCTTTCCAATCTTTCCATTCAACCTTAAGATTTTTTTCTTACATCATTCTTCACAATAGATATTTTGGTTTGTACTCCATTATTTGAGCCCATCATTGCCCCATGTGTTCTCAGCAGGTAACATCACTGGAGAAAGAGGCCAAGATTGAACTCCTTATACACCTCTGTAGAATAATTTTATTTTATTTGTTTATTTTTAAGATTTTATTTATTCATGAGAGACACACAAAGAGAGAGAGGCAGAGACACAGGCAGAGGGAAGAAGCAGGCTCCATGGAGGGAGCCCGACGTGAGACTCGATCCCAGGTGTCCAGGATGAGGCCCTGGGCTGAAGGCAGTGCTAAACCACTGAGGTACCCGGGCTGCCCTGTAGAATCATTTTAAAACCATTGACTTCAGCAAACTACAGCCCTTGTGTCAAATCCTGTGCTAGCTGTGAGCTAAACAGGGTTTTAATCCTGTAAAAATGAAGAATGTGTGAAAATATGTTCAGCAAAACCTGGGATAGTTACTTTCTGGCCTTTCATAGAAAAAGTTTGCTGATCCCCAACCTTTGATCATGCATCTTTGATTCTTTTCTTCCCAGTTCAGAGGAGCACCTTCCCCTCCCCAAAGCTTAACTGAGCCACCAGGAACCCTTGAAGAAAGTTTTTTTTTGATAGCACTATGAATAGCTCAGTTTTCCCAGACAGACTGAACCAATCAGGCATTTTCTTTTGGCCTTGGATGACAAGGTTGTTTCATACCCCTCAGGTGTGAGTGTATGTTAATGGACTGAGGCTATCTGACACTATTTCCAAGGTGGATTGATCACGTAATTTGTAACATAAAAGAATCTAAGATCCTGTGAGCCCAGCTGGACTTGGTTCTGGATGCAGTATAAGGTATGGACAGGGCATTGTCTCTTTCCAGATGACCAATCAGTTGTCTGCTTTTTAAATGTCCATTCTTATAGATATGGCCTTTGACATTTACTAAATTATTCCATCTTCTCTCTCATTCTCCAGATCCAATCAATCCTCAAACCTTGGTAGTTTCCTATTGCTCCTTGCAATCTCAGGTCTCACCGACCGCCCCAGGTCTGTCTCATCCTCTCTCTCCTGGACTGCCTTTCTAAGGCTCGTTTACCGACAGTCGTCTCATGTCTCCACCCCTCTCCCTCCTTGCTCAACCTTTCTCAAAGAGTTCTCAGCAGCTTCTTTCCAAAATTTGTCCCTTCTCGCTTTTAAACCTTTCCACGGCTTCCCATTGCCTTTAGATTATCATCCGAAATGCCTTGTTTAATCGTCTGCTCCAGTGGCCAGGGTGGTGTCGCAATGCCGTCAATCCCTCCACATTTGCTGGGGATACTCACCTCACTTTTTGGTCCATCCTTCAAATCTAAGCTGAGGAGCCTTCCCTGACTCCCTTCTGCCAACTACTCGGGTGGAGGTCCCTCTTATGCGAGCCTACAGTATTCGGTGCTTCCCTCTGTCACTCTCGGCTCTGGCGCCTCACACAACGTACAAGAAGCGCGGAGTAAGCACGTGTACACCCATTGGACTCTAAAGTTCCTGGAGGGAGGCTTCGTGTCTGGTAGTAGGTCTGCAGCGTCCTTCTCACAGTGGGAAAGCAGATGCAAAGGCACTGAGGTGCCCAAGGGCCTGACGACCGCGAGACTGCCCAGGAACCGGGGCTGGGGACTCGCGCCTGAGCTCCGGGACGGCGCCAGTAGCCCAGTGATCATAGAGACGCACCGGCCTCCGAGAGTCCTAGAGAGGAAGCGGAAGGGGCTCTTTCCTCACGCACCTGTCTGACAGCGTCCGTGGTCCACTTCCGGTTCGGTGAGGGCTTGGGCCGGCCTGGCGAGGCTGAGGGACCGCGGTGAGAGGCGGGTTGGGGGCGACTTGGGCGGTGGGGCCGAGGCGGACGGGGCGGCTCGGCCGGGCTTCGGGGCAGCTGCGGGCCGCGGTGGCGGTGGCGGCGGCGGGGCTGACGCAGGGGGCGGCGCGTCTCCCCGGAGCTGCCTCTCGCGGCTCGGAGGCCTGGCGGGGCGGGATGCGGAGGCTCAGGTGGGGGCGAGGTTGGTCTGGTCTGGCCCGGATTGCCTCAGCGCCGCGGGTGGCCACGAACTCGGGTCCCGGAGCCAACCGCGGATCTCTCAGAAAATTGAAAGTAGTCATTTTAGAGCGAGACGTGGGACGCTTACGTAAAGAATGGCTTCTCTCTCTCTCTCTTTTAAAGATTTTATTTATTTATTATGAGAAACAGAGAGAGAGGCAGAGGGAGAAGCGGGCTCCATGCAGGGAGCCCGACGTGGGACTCGATCCCGGGTCTCCAGGATCACGCCCTGGACTGAAGGCGGCGCTAAACCGCCGAGCCACCTGGGCTGCCCTGGCTTCTCTTTAAGCCTTCTCTTCGCAAAGTGCCAGGGAAGAGAGATGAATGAGGAGGACCTTTCTCGCCCTCAGGGAATCTGGTAGTCGGAGACACATTGGTAAACATTTGCGCTGTGATGCGATAAATTCAACAGGGGAGTGAATAAATACAGTAGCTGAAAAGTCAGGAAAGAGAAAGCTCAATTGATGCAGTAGAGAAAACGAGTTGACTGAAAATATAAAATAGGTTTAAGAAGGATGTATAAGAACACAAACACCTGAGAGAATATTAAGTAGAAGCTTTTTTTTTTTTTTTTTTTTTTTAAGTAGAAGCTTTTAAAGTACCTCCTGCCAGTTGCTTTAACTCTGTGGTGTTAAGAGTGATCTTTCCCTCTTCTAAAAACCGGGCCTCTTCCCCACTTTGGACTCCTAGGTCTGTCTTCCCAGCTTGGGTACCCCCCCACTCCTACTTGAGCCCATCATGAAATTAAATAGTACTCATCCTCCAGTCTAGTATAAGCCTCTTCTTTTTCTTTTTCTTTTTTTTTTTTTAATTTTTATTTACTTATGATAGGCACACAGAGAGAGAGGCAGAGACACAGGCAGAGGGAGAAGCAGGCTCCATGCACCGGGAGCCCGACGTGGGATTCGATCCCGAATCTCCAGGATCACGCCCTGGGCCAAATGCAGGCGCCAAACCGCTGTGCCACCCAGGGATCCCATGCCTCTTCTTTTTCATGTGAACTCGAACCGACATTAACCTTTCTCTCATTTTGGCTTCCCCCGGTGGCTTTTCTGTGCCCTATCCTTTGGGAGGTGAACCTTGGCCAGCCATCTAACCTCTGATATCTTCAGTTTCTTCATTTGAAAAGTAGGAGGAGGGACGCCTGGGTGGCTCAGCGGTTGAACATCTGCCTTTCACTTAGGGCATGATCCCAGAGTCTGGGGATCGAGTCCCACATCTGGCTTCCTTCATGGATCGTGCTTCTCCCTCTGCCTATGTCTCTGCCTCTTTGTCTCTCATGAATAAATACAGAAAATCTTAAAAAAAAAAAAAGTAGGAGTAATATTCCCTATACAGAATGGTTAATAAGTCTTTTTTTTTAAATTTTTTTTATTTATTTATGATAGTCACACACACAGAGAGAGAGGCAGAGACACAGGCAGAGGGAGAAGCAGGCTCCATGCACCGGGAGCCCGACGTGGGAGTCGATCCCGGGTCTCCAGGATCGCGCCCTGGGCCAAAGGCAGGCGCCAAACCGCTGCACCACCCAGGGATCCCCCAGAATGGTTAATAAGTCTTAAGCTAGAGTGTGTTCACAGGTTTTCTAACTGGTAAAACCTATACAAGTTAAAAATCTTTAAAAATTAAAAAAAATTTTTTTTGAGACAGCAAGAGAGTGTGCACAGGAAGGGAAGGGGCAGAGGGAGAGAGAATCCTGAGGCAGACTCCCTGCTGAGTGCGGAACAGGGTGCAGAGTTCAATCCCAGGACCCTGAGGTCATGACTTGAGGTGAAATCAAGAGTTGGTGCTTAACTGATGGAGCCACCCAGCTCCCCCACAAGTTAAAAATCTTTTGATCAATTATAATGATTATTTGTTACTCTTGTTTCCTCTAAGCTGAGCACACGGTCACATCCAAGCCACTGGCAAGTCTGTTGGTTTTATCTCCAAAATATATCTTGACTCTTCATCTTTGCCACCATCCTGAGCCTCTCCTGCTTGGACCACTGTAAGTGCAGCTTCCCTTCTTGCCCCTGTAACCTATTCTCTTTGGACACATAACAGGCAAAATGACCTTTGTAAAACATAACTCCCCACTAAATAAGATTAAGCCATAATTTTAGTGTGTCCCAGTTCCTGGATAATCTGGTGCTGCCTGCCTCTGCCACCTATTGTGCAGCTGTGTCCCTCATTTAACTCTGTAGAAGCCATACTGTACTTTGGCTTGTTCTCAGATATACACAGTAATTTCTGGCCTCAATCCTTGTGTCTGGAAAAAAATCTTGAATGACTGACTCATTTTCATCCTTTCGGTCTCAGACTACATGTCATCTTTTTAGAAAATCCTTCTTCAAGTTCATCCTCCATTAACAGAGCACCCTGCATATTTCCTTTCTAGAATTTATGAGAGTTTATGAGTTATATGAGTTTCAAAGTGCAAGTGCCTTGTTTGTCTTGTTCTGTATTATATTTCTAGTTTTTGCAGGTCTGACATATGTGTACTTAAAGTGTATTACACTTTTGGAAGAGTAGGCCCAGGTGGCTGATCTAATTATAATGTGTTTTATATTCTCTGATTTTAGTTTTATTTTCCTAATGAGATCCTGTGTGTTTGTGGGTATAAAGTAAACCATAATTTTTCTGCACATACTAGGTGGTTAGCATATACTTACTAAAGTGAATCGACATGATTTGCAGAATATATGTTGAGTCTTTTGAAAGTAAGACTGAAAAAAGTCTTACTTGAAAGTCTGTCCTCCAGCAGAATATCCATTGATGTAGACACAGAACTGGGATGGA
The DNA here is from genome assembly GCF_905146905.1 of Nyctereutes procyonoides. Classification (NCBI taxonomy): domain Eukaryota; kingdom Metazoa; phylum Chordata; class Mammalia; order Carnivora; family Canidae; genus Nyctereutes; species Nyctereutes procyonoides. The sequence goes on from NW_026575126.1 coordinate 68,235,556, forward strand.
TTGACTTTCCCTTTGACTCATTTATGCTGTCTTTATTGTTTGGTCTTCTCAACAGACCCTCAGTCTTCTGGGAGGGGTGTGAAGATGCTTAAGGAGCGTCCAGGGATGGCAGAAGACCCTCAGCAGCAGATAGGTGTTCCTGTGGTAAAGCTGGAGAAAGAGTTGCCATGGGGCAGGGGAAGGGAGGACCCTAGTCCTGAAACTTTTCGACTGAGGTTTCGACAGTTCCGCTACCAGGAGGCGGCTGGTCCCCAGGAAGCCCTCAGGGAACTCCAGGAACTCTGTCGTCAGTGGCTGAGGCCTGAGCTGCACACCAAGGAGCAGATCTTGGAGCTGCTGGTGCTGGAGCAGTTCCTAACCATCCTGCCACGGGAGTTCTATGCCTGGATTCGGGAGCACGGCCTGGAGAGTGGCAAGGCTCTTGTGGCCATGGTGGAGGACTTCACAGAGAGAACATTGGAGGCCAAGGCGGTGGGTGAGAAGGGGGCATCTGGGTCTTGTTTCATTGGTGTGAGAAGGGGAGATTTAACGAATTGAAAGGTTTGAGGAAGCCATGGGAGTAGATGAGGTGTACAGTCTCCTTTCTCTGTTCCCAGACTCCTTGATGTACTTTCTGGAAGACAGTGGAGTTTTCAGCAAGAAAAGCCATTCTCAGGGAAGAATCAGGGCCTGTAGAAGGGCCTTTAGCTTCCTTTTTGGTCATCAGGACAGAGGTCATATTTCCCTTGTGATCCTCAGTCCTAAAAAAGGCAATCATGACCAGTTTAAGGTCACCCATAGACTTGTTTTTCTTTGGGCAGAGATACATTTTGGAATGCAGGGAATTCCACTTGGGTGAATATTCTTACTAAGAAACATTGTCTGAACAGTGCTGTTTCCATATCTGGGGTGTCGGCTCAAATGGCTCATATTAGCAATTCTGTGGTGGTGTTCTGGTGACACCAGGCAACTGTATCTCAGATGCTTCCTTGGGACTTGACCACATGTCTGTGACTCTTCGGTATAGTCATCTGATTGTTGGCTGGGAAAGAAGAAAGCAGGACTTAATGTTAACTGTTTTGCTTGCAAGTAACCATCTTTCTTCACTTTATCCTTCCTTTTCCTACTGCAGTCACTTCTGACTTCCTCCACAATCCTAGGATTTTTTTTTAAATATATTTTAAAGATTTTATTTATTTATTCATGATAGACATATTTATTTATTTATTTATTTATTTATTTTTAAAATTTTACTTATTTCTGATAGAGAGAGAGAGAGAGAGAGAGGCAGAGACACAGGCAGAGGGAGAAGCAGGCTCCATGCTGGGAGCCCGACGTGGGACTCAATCTGGGGACTCCAGGATCACGCCCCAGGCCAAAGGCAGACGCTAAACCACTGAGTTACCCAGGGATCCCTGTTTGTTTGTTTGTTTGTTTATTTATTTTTAACTCCCAATTTAGGAGCTTAAAAGTAGACCAAGAAAGACCTGTTATTGTGAGTGTGTCTCAGTGTGAGTTGTCTGATTTTTCTTGCTATTTTTAGAGCAAGTTTTTCTCACTAGCTAATTCACTGCAGAATTGAGGCTTTGTATTTTTTACTGTCAGCATTTATAATTGGTGGACTTTTTTTCTAGTAGGAAGTGTTTTGGGCTAAAATTCTCAGCCACACAATATTTAGCCTGTCTGTGATATTTTTCATGGTAGAATTTGGTCAGTATTGAGGCCAGCTGAAGGGACCCTTGCAAAAGAGCATGGGCGCATAATAGTTGCTCAGAACCTGATAAAGCGAGGTTAGCCTCTTTTTCACCTTCTCACTGATGTCCTTGGGAGGAGCCTAACCAGCTTTCTTCCTCTCCCTTGTGGCTGGAATGGTTCTTTTCTTGGTTCTTTCTCTCTCTCTCTCTTTTTAAAAATTTTTATTTATTTGACAGAGTACAAGCAGAGGGAGCAGCAGGCAGAGGGAGAGGCAGAAGCATACTCTCCACTGAGCAGGGAGTGTGGTACGGGGCTCCATCCCAGGACCCTGGAATCATGACCTGAGCTGTAGGCAGATACTTAACAACTGAGCTACTCAGGCGCCCTTGGTTCTCTTGTTAGGTTTTAATTCAGCTCCCTCACAGGGGCTCATTCTAATAGGTGTTGGGGACTGTCCTTAGGTTCCATGCCACGTGCAGGGAGAGCAGCAGGAGACAGCACTTGGCAGAGGCCCTTGGGAACCAGGTGTTCACCTGGGGCCGGTGGAGGTCAAGCCTGAGTGGGGGATGACCCATGGTGAAGGAGTTCAAGGCCTAAACCAAGGCACCGAGGAGCAACTCAGTCAGGACCCTGGAGCTGGGACGCAAGCCTTCCAGGAGCAGGGTAAGATGCAAACAATAAAGAATTAAGGACACAAAACTGCTTTGTGACCCTGTTCTTTACAAGCCTTGCAATTGATAAATTAAGTGACCTGTGAGCTGCAATTACCAGTTTTCCTGGTTACTTCCTTGACTTCAGTTGGAAACAGATGAAGTGAGAAATTGTTTTCTATATTGACTCTGATTTCTGCAGGGGATATCTAGGATTATGTTCTCTTACCATTCTCTTCTCATTTCCTTCACATCCCTTTCTAGAAACCTCCTGGAAATATGCAATTGACATAGGAATATTTTTTAAGTAGGCAGACAAACCATATTCCTAAAAGTAATATATGGAATTATTGTGTTACTGAATTTCAGAGGGGGTTATTCCCAGAGTGTGACCAGGGAGCACGGCTGTATTTCAAGGGACAGGGCATATTGGATTGGGACCATCTTCCCATTTGAGAACAGGGTAGGCTGTACTCAAACCGCTAAATGTATTGAGTCTCCTTAAGGTTCCTAGTGTTCTATGTATCAGGCAGTGGACACCTTTGAACAAGCTAACTGCAAGACAGAGCTAATATTTCTCATGATCTTTTTCCCTTTGCTTAGCTCTGCCAGTTCTTCAGGCTGGTCCTGGCCTCCCTCCAGTGAACAGCAGAGACCAAGAGATGGCAGCTGGGTTCCTTACAGCTGGACCCCAGGTGAGCTTGTATCTCTGACCTTCTGGGTATGTTACTTTGAAAGAAGAATGAGGTTCAGTTTCCTCAAAGTATCTCTGCACAACAAAGCACCATCCACAAGTTGAATTATTCTACTTTTCTTGTTCTGATGGATATGATAGCTTTGTTTTCTCTACTTTATCATCCTCAGTTGTTAACTTGAGTTGAGTCTTATTTATGCCTTAGGGTCCAGGCATAAGGCTCAATTCACTTGTTTTTATTACTCTGTGACTTTTTTTTGGATTGACTCAGGATTACTCTTTTAATTGTGAGGAGAAAGACATTGATAGAAACCCCATAGGCTCGATCTAGGCTGTCACGGTTGCTCAGTAACCCTTTGTGGGTATCCTTTATGGATACTTCTGCTGCTACTCTTCCTCTGAACCCTCTCCTCCCTTGTCAGCAAGAATGTAGCTGTCTCAGGGTTGGGGATTCCCTGGAGCACTGAGCAGAGTGGTTCCTCTGGCCCCTACCCTGGCTATACGAGGAGTTTTGGCCATGTTTGCACTTCTTGTTTGCACTTGCCTGCCATAGATAGGAGTAATGAGCACAGTGGGGCACTCTTGCCGTGTCCGCTGGGTGCTGAGCATTACCAGGGACCTGGGGGATTTCCACTGTGGCACCTTTCTGAAGAGGACAGTGAGTTTTATAGTGAAGAGTTCCTGTAGAAGGAAAGCTGTCATTTGGCAGAAAAAAACATGAATCAAGTGTGGTCTAGCTAAAACAGTGTTTGGGCAAGGTTTACGCCTATGTCATTTCTTATTCCTGTTTTCCTAGGATGGAGACAAAAGATGATAGCCTGTTTTAATTTTGCCAGACCCTCCCCTTCTGCTATAATAGTTCTTTAAGGTGTCACGAATGACACTGAATTTATTTTAACACAGCATTGTTCTTGAGACAAAGCCTCCTCAAATATATACTTAGCTCTGAGGGAAAATCAGGTTTTTTTTTTTTATTATTTTTTATTTTTTTTATTGGAGTTCGATTTGAAAAATCGGTTTTAAAAAAAAGAAAAGAAAAATCATTTTAGAAGAGGGGATAAATAGCACCTCTGAAGCTTGATCAAACTTGAGGATTGAATGGAGGCAATTGAAAAATGGGAATTGGGTGCTGTGGTTGTTAGGGTACAAGCTTAGTGACTGCAGCAGAGACTCAGAAATACAGTGGCTCAGATGAGTCCATTACTTCCCTGACATTAACTGTCAAGAGGTAGACCCTTCTGCTCCCAAGACCAGTAGCAACTTGGTTTCTTCCATCTTCTTGCTCTCTTCTTTCCTAGTGTTTTCCTATGTTCTCTCCTTCTTTTAGACTCTTTACTCTGGGATTATTTCTCTATCTATAGCAATTTCTTGTTGTTTCAGGGGTTAGGGTCATTTAAAGATATGGCCCTAGCCTTCCCTGAGGAGGAGTGGAGGCATGTGACCCCAGCCCAGATAGATTGCTTTGGGGAATACGTAGAACCCCAGGACTGTGGAGTCTCAGCTCCAGGTAAGACTGTTTCCATTCCAAAGGTAAGAAACAGGAGTTTTGAAATCTCCAGGTCAGGGTTTTTGCCTTTGCCCCAGATTTCAGAACCTGGTGCTACTGACACAAGAAGATGAGTAAACAGGTCCAAAGAGAGAATGTGGACCCAGGTTTAAGAAGCTGGCTATGTGCTTTCCTGCCAGGAAAGGAGTGAACAAGGGGGCAAGAAAACAGAAGGTAGTTGTTCTGATTGTGATGAGACAGGTCAGTCATTAGGATTCCTGGAGCACCTACTCTGTGACTGAGGAGTACCCAGTTCAACATATGTTACAAAGAGCTGTAAAATTTCTATAATGGTAGAGGGTGTGGAAACCCTTGGACATAACTGTGCAGTGTGGGAGTTCATGCAGTGTGCCCCAGATGGTGGTACTGGCATTTCAGCACCTTGATCCCCCTCAGGGACAAAATTCTGCCAGTGATGCTGCTGTGTGCTTCAAGGATTCTGCCCTCCTATTTCCAGAGGGTTTTACATGCCCCTGGCCATTCTGACTGTTCTAGAGACTTTGGCCATATGCTTGTCCTCCTCTCATTGTTGCTAACAACTCAACCCGGTGTTTATGCTGAGTCTGGGTGGGCCATGGTCTGTTTCCCATGCAACTGTTTACTAGTCATCTCAACCTTCAGATTATCCTGGGATTTATTCTTATGTACCTGTGACTCCTGCATTGACAACTATGTAGGATTGGGCCTGGGAAGCCAGAATTTCACAATATGTAATACCTGGCACATATTTATATCTCCTTAGGGCCCAGGTAAGGTTCGTGCATTGTGTGTAGTTTCAGTTTTACTATGTAATACCTCAAAACTGGAAACTACCCAAATATCAGCCAAGTTAGTAAATAGATTATAATATGGTCTTACAGTATAATACCATACACCAATGAAAAAGAACATAGTTTAACTATAGGTACGTTCCACATGTGGGTGAATCTAAAAGCATAATAACAGAAGTAGCCAGAAACAATGTGTGAATCCGGTGCATAAAGTATAAGACCAGGCAAAAGCACTTTATGATGATACAAGTTTGGATAGCATGTTTGCCTGGGGTGCAGGATATAGTCACTGGAGGGCATGGGAGAGGGCTTTCTGGATGCTGGTAATGTGTATTGAGCTGGATGCTATTTACATGGTTGTGTTCATTATGAAAATTCTTTGAACGTTAAAGTTAAGCTTTGTGCACTTTTACTTTCCTGTGAAGTTTACAAAAGAATCCATTAGAGGTGAGAGCTATGTCCTTCAAATTTGTTTGGATCAGGAGGCATGAGATGTTTTTCTTTTTGTGTTTTAACAGCCTCACCTGAAAGAACCCTTCCTTTCCTTTCCTTTCCTTTCCTTTCCTTTCCTTTCCTTTCCTTTCCTTTCCTTTCCTTTCCTTTCCTTTCCTTTCCCTTTCCCTTTCCCTTTCCCTTTCCCTTTCCCTTTCCCTTTCCCTTTCCCTTTCCCTTTCCCTTTCCCTTTCCCTTTCCCTTTCCCTTTCCCTTTCCCTTTCTTTCTGATAGTCACACAGAGAGAGAGAGGCAGAGACACAGGCAGAGGGAGAAGCAGGCTCCATGCACCAGGAGCCCGATGTGGGATTCGATCTCGGGTCTCCAGGATCACGCCCTGGGCCAAAGGCAGGGGCTAAACTGCTGCGCCACCCAGGGATCCCGAAAGAACCCTTTCTGACCCTAAGTGCTACTTGTCTTCTCTACTTTAAAGTTTTGTTTTAAAGTGATCTCTATACCCAAAGTGGGGCTCGAACTCACAACCCTGAAATCAAGAGTTGCATGCTCTACTGACTAAAGCAGCCAGGTGCCCCCGTCGCTCTCTTTTTCTTCTGTCTTGGCTACTTTGCTCCCTAGAGCCTGCCTGCCTTTATTTATTTATTTATTTATTTATTTATTTATTTATTTATTCATTCATTCATTCATTCATTCATTCATTCATTTACTTTACTTCCCCTTCTTTTCACCTCCCCTTCCTCCTATTCTTTGTTTCAATTAGCAATAATCACGCCTCGGATAAACTTCATTGGCTATGATACTGCCACTGCGCAAAGCTCTTCCTATTCTTTTGTAACAATTGTTCTGTTAATTTGAAGAGAGTGAAAGCTGAGGCAGTTTAGTAGCATTCATGGGCATGTCAATCTGGTAGAAGTCAGTGCTAGATTGGGTTTCTTCATTCATCCAGTAGTCAGTAAGCCTGTGCCAGGCTCCCAGGAGACCCAGATTAATAAAACTTGGTTAGGTAGGAGCTGCAGAGTGAGCAGGGACCACATGCTGAGCAGGAGTGTGGAGGATATGGAGAGTTCCAAGTAGTTCATCATTGTTGGAATAGGCCTATAATCTCTAGGGAAGGCAAAATGCCTTGATGAATGTAAAGTAGCATTTTCAACAGGGTTGTGTATACATAAGTGCAGGATAAACAAAGTGCTAATTCAGTATACATGTATTGAAGACACCGAGGTAAGAGAATAAGCAGGGCATATTTCTTCAAGGTAAGCATTGAGTTAGATTTAGAGGGAAATAACAGTTCAAGTTAGCCTATTCTGTAAAAAGGCGTGGGGATTGTTTTAGCTTGGGTTGCTACAGTAGAATATTCTGGACTGGGTAGCTTAAATAACAGACATTTATTTCTCAGAGTTTTAGAGGCTGGGAAGTTCATATCAAGGTTCCTGCAGATACAGTGTCTGGAGATAGCCATCTTCTGGCTTGCAGCCAGGTGCCACCTCATTGTGTCTTCACATGGCAGACAATTGAGGAATCCATCTTGCGTCTCTGCCTCTTTACAAGGGTTATAATCCCATCATGAGGTATCATGCTCACATGACCTCTGTGCAAAGTGCTGTGGTTTCTCTTCATTTTGTTATAAGGACACTAATTCCATTGGGGGGTGCTTCACCCTCTTGACTGTACCTTATTACTTCTCGAACACCCTGTCTTGTGATAGCATCACACTGGGGCATAGGACTTCAGCTTATGAATTTGGGGGGTGGGGGACATAAATAGTCACAGAGATGGAAGGAAGTAGAGCAAAGTCTGGTTTTAGAGTCAATGAAAGGAAACTATATTGAGGTTTTTGGTCAAAGGGAAAGAGAAGGAATTGTTAGAGGACGCCCTTAGGAGCCAAGTTCTAACAAATAAATTTATTTTCATAGCTTCTGTAGAATTAGCTTGTATCTCCTTTGTCCTGTAGGCATTGGGAGCAAGGAAAAGGAGGCTAAAACCCAGCAGGTAGACCTCAAGGGGGCACTTGCTCGGGTGACGTCAGAGAGGTTTGGGGAAGCCACGCTTCAGAGTCCTGAACTTGGAAGAACCTGTGAGCAGGAGCCCAGTAGCTCTGTGGGAAACATACCAGGGCCACCGCCTCCTCAGCATGGTGTCATACCCCTGCCTGATGACCTCAAGACCCACAGCTCCTTCTGGAAGCCTTTTCAGTGCCCTGAGTGTGGAAAAGGTTTCAGTCGGAGTTCAAATCTTGTCAGACACCAGCGAACCCACGAAGAAGAGAAATCCTATGGGTGTGTCGAGTGTGGGAAGGGATTCACCTTGAGAGAGTACCTCATGAAGCACCAGAGAACACACCTGGGAAAGAGACCCTATGTGTGCAGTGAGTGCTGGAAAACCTTCAGTCAGAGGCACCATCTTGAGGTCCACCAGAGGAGTCACACGGGGGAGAAGCCCTACAAGTGTGGTGACTGCTGGAAAAGCTTCAGCCGGAGGCAGCATCTGCAGGTGCATCGGAGAACTCACACGGGGGAAAAGCCCTACACCTGTGAGTGCGGCAAGAGCTTCAGCAGGAATGCAAACCTGGCAGTGCACCGGCGAGCCCACACAGGCGAGAAGCCATATGGGTGCCAGGTGTGTGGGAAGCGGTTCAGTAAAGGGGAGCGACTGGTCAGACACCAGAGGATCCATACTGGCGAGAAGCCCTACCACTGTCCTGCCTGTGGGAGGAGCTTCAACCAGCGGTCCATCCTCAATCGGCACCAGAAAACCCAGCATCGCCAAGAGACCCTGGCACAGTAAAGATGCCCTGGTGAAATGCCATCCTTTTTTTGTGAATGGAAGGTGCAGGACCTGTCAGGACCATCAGCTGGAGGGAGACCTATTGGGAGGATGCATTGGTCTTTAGTCACTGAAGGGCTTTGAGGTGGGCATTGAAGAGTGATGGGGTGCAGAAAGGCATTTTGACCCATTTTCTTTCCATTTTTTGTCAAACAGAGGCAGGGCAAGGCCTGATATATTTTGAGTTTCCAGAGCGCAGTTCCTCATGTCTCTTATCCAAGTGGTGCGAACAGTTTTTCCTGCCATCTTTTGGGGAAATGATATCCTGAATTTCAGAACATCCTTTGGTGGGATGTTCATATCTGCCTCTCGAGCAAGTCTGATAGTAAAGGCAAAATTTTGTCCCACGGTGGCAACTTAAACCTCATTTTTATGAGGGCTGTATCTACCTGCAAGATCATTAGTTCAGATTCTACCTTCCTTTTCCATTTAACAAATATTTATTGAACAATTACTTTGTGCCTGATACTGGGAACATGGTGAATGAGACATAAGAGACCTGGGTCTCCCGGAGCTTGTGATTTATAGCAGTGGAAACACACAGAACCATTAATAACCCCAGGCATTCTAAGTTATGTTTGTGGTAAGAGCTGTGTGAGAGGATAGTCTTGTGGTGGTCACTCGTTTTGCTCTGCTACTCAGGTGCTGGATCTTTCCCTCCCCAGTTGGGATCTCTCAGTCAGCTTTGTTTATTTTACTTTCTTTGTAACCTTTTTCTGTCTCTAACATTGTACCCTTATCTGTAAAGTTTCCCCATTATTCCTTGTACCGTAACAGCTATTTACCCATCCATTAGGAAATTAATATTTTGCTATTGATCACTGAATAAACATGAAAGTATTTTTAAAAACACTCAGTTCTGTATAAAGATCTAATTAAATGAATCTGAAAGATGAACTAGTATTAATTAATACCTGATATTTGATGACACCTTACAGCATATTTAGATGCTTTTATTTTCTATTCTTACTTTATTCATTCCACACATATTTATTGAGGCCGCACAGGAACTTGGCTAGTTGCTTGCCATATATCAGTGAATAAAATGGGAAAAGATCCCTGACCTTGTAGAACTTATATTTAAGTGAATATATTGGATCTTTAGAACCATGTAGAGTGGAACCTGTGGATACTCCCATAAACACTCTGGCCCTGGGACCTGAGCCTTTGTCCTTGGTCCTGTGTCAGTTTCTTGCCTTGAAAGGGCATTTTACCACATACTTCTTGTTACTGAATAGTCTCTGTTGATACATCTGGATCCTTGTCTGAAAGGTCTCCAACTGGGAATGATGAGTTTTGCATGAGTGCTAATTCAGGAAAGATAAAGATGTGTGTAGGCATTTAAAAATACGTTAATAATGAGAAGATACAGTATTTGTAACCTGTTTACCCTTTATTTTACCATCACTAAAGGGTTCCCTTTCTGTTTAAAATTCTGGAATAGTTTGCTTAAAATTCTGTGGAATGAGTATGGACCACACTGCAGAGTCGTAGTGCTGTGCCTTTGAATGCTGGCTGCTGAGTGAGTTACTCTATCTTTGGTTGACAGTACTATAATTCTAAGATGTGATTTGACTTGTGGTGCCTTTTATTTTTATTTATTTTTCTTAAAGGTTTTTAAAATTTATTTGAGAGATTGAGAGCATGAGTGGGGGGAAGAGGGCAGAGGGAGAGGGAGAAGCAGACTTCCTGCTAAGCGAGGGGAGCCCAATCCTGGCTGATCCCAGAACCCCGGGATAATGACCTGAGCTGAAGGCAGATGTCTGACTGAGCCATCCAGGTGCCCCTTATGGTGCCTTTTAATATTAGATTCTTTTACTGTTTTTTTTTTCTCTACATTTTTCATTGTACATAAATAATGATTTCAACATTATTTATCAAATAACAATATTTATCAAATAATAATTGTAACAGAGAGTTGCATTACTCAGTCTACTTTGAAACATATTGTTTTATTCCATGTTTCTTAGATGGCCTTGGTAGATAGCCATGATATTTAATTTTGAATTAGCACATGATTTCCTGGTCTCTTAGCTGTCCCCATGAGCCTGCAGTAGCCAGGGCCTAAGTGTATCTGGGATGTCATCCACTGTCTGAAACACTAAGTGGCTGCTGCTTAGCAATGTTGAGATCCAGATGCAAAATCAGCTTTTTTTTTTTTTTCCCCCACTTCCCAGATAACCTTGGCCAAGCTTACAGTCACCTTGCAGTCAAACCCAGGGGTAGGCTTTTCCTAAGTTTCTGGCTTCTGGTCTGTAGGACCCGGGACTGATGTGGCCTGAGTTTGGCCTTCTCTAGGAGGTTCATTTCCAAAACTAGGCAAGGAGTGTTGGGTATAGGCTGGGAGTTGCTTATCAAGGGTCTTTCTGTTTACCTGAGTTAAATTGTAGATTCTCTTTGATCATATCCTTAGCCAAATAGGACTGTGGGGTTTTAGCCAATTGAAATCTCTTCAGAGAAGCTTTTGTAGGAGCTGGGGCTTGCTAGCTTTTTCTCTTGGATTCCCCTATCTGCCTTGATACCAAAGTTTATGGATAATGCCTCAAAAAAGCCTCAAAAGAAAATTTTTTCTCATAGAATTTTAGTAACATTTTTTTTTTCTATTTAGATTTTTTTTTTTATTTTTTAAATTTATGATACAGAGAGAGAGAGAGAGAGAGGCAGAGACATAGGCAGAGGGAGAAGCAGGCTCCATGCACCGGGAGCCCGATGTGGGATTCGATCCCGGGTCTCCAGGATCGCGCCCTGGGCCAAAGGCAGGCGCCAAACCGCTGCGCCACCCAGGGATCCCATAGATTTTTTATATAATAGAAAATTTCAAACATATATAATGACTCCCTATGTATTCATTGCTTGGCCTTACCCATCATAAACTCATAGCTAATCTTGTTTTATTTCTACCCTCTCTTCCCTGTCTTCCACCCCTACCGAAGTATTTTGAAGCAATTTCCAAATATAATCTATAAATATTTGTATGTACCTCTGAAAGGTAAGAACTCTTTGAAAAAGAAAACTCACAATATTATTATCATACCAATAAAAACGAACAGTTCCTTAATTTGTAATTAATGTTTTCTTAACCATGTGCTTTTTAAAAGCTTTTTTAAAAAAAATTTATTTATTTGAGACAGCATAAGCTGAGGGGAGAAGCAGAGGGAGAGGGAAAAGCAGGTAATCAATCCAAGGATCCCAGGATTATGACCTGAACTGGAGACAGACAACCGACTGAGCCACCCAGGTGCCCATTATTTGAGTTATGGTCCAAATAAGATCCATAAATTGCAAATTGGTTGCTTTGTTTTCTAAGTCTTATAATCTATAGTTCCTATTCTTTTTTCTCTTGAAATTCATTGAAACAACTAGATTCTGTAGAATTTCTTATCTTTGAATTTCATATTATTTTCCCCTCCTTTTCCCTTTGATCCCATTTGTTTCCCTTTGATCAGTGAAACCATATAATTGTCTTTCTCTGATTGACTTATTTAACTCAGCATAATGCCCTCCAGTTCCATCCACGTTGTTGATGTAAATGGTAAGATTTCATCCGAAGCCCTTTTTTTCAGCAGCTAGAAGGGAGGCTGAGGAAGAAACAATGACATCGCATTGCCCCTAGTGGCCTTCCTGATAATGGCAGTCATCTCTAGCTATTGTGCCACCCAATTGCAGTACCATTGAATTCACTTAGAAATTCGACAAGCCAAACAAATTCACTGGGGCTTCATACAGTTTTGCGTTCCTGTCTTACTTTTTTCTACCTTTATTATGTCAGTTTCTGAAGACCAAACTTCTAGAGAGATGTATCGTGTCCAACCTGTCCCCATTATTGACATGTTTCAATAAAAAAAGCAAAAACTTTGTTATGATAGGGAGGGCAAGCAATGTTCTTTCTTGTGTTTGTGACTGGGAATTTAAGCTGCTAGGAGAGTGAGGCTGGAAAGGATTGGGTAACATAAGAGTTGTGTCTTGACAAACAGAAGGACTTGGAAGAAGCAATTTTAGTTTTCTGGAAGTGCCAATAAGCTCCAGTATAAAGGCTGCCGTCGTTGTCACATGCTCTAGTCATAGCTCCATCATCTGAGTGGCCAGAGAGCAGAGAATGGCAGCAAGCAAGCCTTGGAGCTCACCTCATATGTTTTTCCTTCCTTAGTAAAAACTGCAGTCTCTGGAGAAGGTAGTAGATTAACCTATAGATAGTTTGGGAAAAAGAGGTAATACAAGTCCATTTATGCCTTCTTGACACCCACCTCTGGAGCTATTTGTGCTTACTCGATTTTTTAAAAAGATTTTATTTATTTGAGAGAGGGAGATAGCAAGAGAGAGCATGAACAGGGGTGGGGGAAAACGACAAGCAGACTACTTGCTGTGCAGGGAGCCTGAGATCATGCCCTGAGCTGAAGGCAGATGCTTAACTGACTGAGCCACCCAGGTGCCACCTGCGTTTTCTTTCTGTGAAACAGTTGAGAAAAACTAGATCTATATCATCTAGAAATGTCACTGACTCCTGCTCAGCATGTTGTATGAACAGAAGAAGTAGAATGATGTTAAGTAGTTGATCATTTAGAGCCAGTATCTTCATGAGGCCCAGCCTTTATTTTGAAGTGTTCCTGCTGCCTGGACTGAGGCGCTAATGGAAGGACTGGTAAATAAGTGATGGGAAAAACCCCAGCAATTAAAACAGTGTGGGACTCCCGCATAAATAGACCAGTGAGTTAGCACAGAAGGTTGAGAAATAGCCCTGGCTTTCTATAGTGATCTAGTATGTAGTAAAGATGGAATCTCAAATCACTGGGCAGAGATCAATCTTTTTTTTTTAAATTGATTGGGATAGTTGGACAGCTATTTGGAGAAAAATAAAAATAGATCCATTTCTCACATTGCATTTAAGAATATACTCCAGGGCAGCCTGGGTGGCTCAGTAGTTTAGCGCCGCCTTCAGCCCGGAGCATGATCCTGGAGACCCCGGGATCGAGTCCCACGTCAGGCTCCCTGCATGGATCCTGCTTCTCCCTCTGCCTGTGTCTCTGCCTCTCTCTCTCTCTCTCTCATGAATAAATAAATAAAATCTTAAAAAAAAGAATAAACTCCAAATGAATCAGGAATCTGTGAAAAATGAAACTACCCAAGTACCAGAAGACAATGTGGATGTGAATTCCTCTAAAATTCATGTTCAGGGAAAGACTTTCAATCTAGGACTCAAAATCCAGATGCAATAAAAAATGATTATTTTTTTAAAAGATTTTATTTATTTATTCATGAGAGAGAGAGAGGCAGAGACACAGGCAGAGGGGAGGCAGGCTCCATGCAGGGAGCCTGACGTGGGACTTGATTTCGGGACTCCAGGATCACGCCCTGGGCTGAAGGCATCGCTAAACCACTGAGCCACCCGGGCTGCCCGATTTGATTCATTTCTACATAAAAATTTTAAGAACTTCTGTATGGCAAAAACAATAAGCAAAGATAAATGTCAGTTCGGAAGAAAATAATTGCAACATAAATAACACAAAGTTCTAATATTTCTAATATATGAAGAACTTTAAAAAACAAACAAAAAAAAACCCAAAAACCAAGCAAACAATCCCATTGAAAAATGGACAAACTGGAATTCACACACACACACAACAAAAGTGGCTATTAACCATATTTGAAGATGTTGACCTTCACTCAAAATATTCCAATTGAAACTACATGAGAGATTTCCATTCGATTGGCCAAAATTCCAAAACTTGACAGTACATGCTGTTGATGAGTTTGTGAGGAAACAGAATTTTTATGTGTTGTTAATGGCATGCAAAATAGTACAACCTCATGTGGAGGAGAATTTAGCAATATCTAACAAAATTATGGGTGAATTTAAAGAGACCTCTAACAATATGAAAATACATATGTACAACATTCATTATTCATTACAGCATTCTTTTATTTTTATTTTTTAAAGATTTTATTTATTTATTCATGAGAGACACACACAGGCAGAGACACAGGCAGGGGGAGAAGTAGGCTCCATGCAGGGAGCCCTATGTGGGACTCCATCCCAGGTCTCCAGGATCACACCCTGGCCCTAGGCTGAAGGTGGTGCTAAACTGCTGAGATCCAGGCTGCCCCCCCCCTCTTTTTTTTAAAGGTTTTATTTATTCATGAGAGACATAGAGAGGGGCAGAGACACAGAGGGAGAAGCAGGCACCATTCAGGGAGCCTGACATGGGATTCAATCCTGGGACTCCAGGATCACGTCCTGGGGCGAAGGCAGACACTAAACCGCTGAGCACTCAGGGATCCCTCGTTACAGCATTCTTACCACAAAAATATTGGAAGCTGCATAAATATCCAGGATAGGTGATTGAAAAACTATGGCACATCTTTGCGATGTAGTGTGCAGCTTTAAACCATTGGGTCAGTTTTCACAATTGGAATATGGATCTAGATGAGATAAAATTATCATGTTGATGTTAAATATACTAGTGTTGATAACTTGTTACGTAAGAGAATATCTCTGTTCTTAGGAAATAGAAGTATTTAAGGATAGAGGACCATTTGTGTGTGTGTGTGTGTGTGTGTATACACATATATACACAAATACACAGAAGTGAAATGGAAGCAGGTCAGAGGAGGAGGGAAGAGAAGAAACAAGGTAAAAATGTTAATGATAAGTGAATCTGGGCAAAAGGATATATGGGTAATTTGCACTATTGTTTTTGCAACTTTTCTGTAAGCTTGAACTTATTTTATTATAAAAATTTAAAATAAAAACAACAGGATTTACTAGTTACTAGGGGCAGGAGGGTGATGCAGCATTTAGCTAATGAGATGCACTGAATTAGTCATACCTCATTTTGCACAATAGCTGCAGATTCATTCCCATGCTCTTTTTCACTGTGCACACTGTTGTCCAAGGCTTCTTCATGCAGTGACTGAAGGAAGATCTTTGGTGTTGCAGTTTCCATAATGGAAATTCAAATTTTCAGTGATTTCATCCTGGGCTTGGTTTTGTATAGGTGTACTAACAGGATACTTTCCACTCAGCCTTTACACTGGTCATTTGCTTAAGGTTTTGTGGCCTCTACGAATGGTTTCAGCTACATTTTACCTCTGCCTCAAATCGAACCATTTCTCCCAAACCTGGTTTTAGCCCATTGCTATTTCATGATTTGTAATTTACTTGTGCTCTACAACAGGGCAAAACTGATGGTCAAATAAATGAAATCTGGTTTGAGCAGCAATGAGTTAAAAGGGAAAAGTGAGTCTAATTTTAGAATTGTGGAAGATGGGGGCACCTGAGTGGCTTCCTTGTTTGAGTGTCTGCCTTCAGCATGAGTCATGATCCCAGGACTCTAGGATCAAGACCTCCCTCTGCTTCTCCCCACCTATTGTGCACTCTCTCTCTCACTCTCACTCTCACTCTCAAGTAAATAATTAGAATGGATAAAGAAGATGTGGTTTATGTATACAATGGAATATTACTCAGCCATTAGAAACGACAAATACCCACCATTTGCTTCAATGTGAATGGAACTGGAGGGTATTATGCTGAGTGAAGTAAGTCAATAGGAGAAGGACAAACAGTGTATGTTCTCTTTCATTTAGGGAATATAAATAATAGTGAAAGGGAATATAAGGGAAGGGAGAAGAAATGTGTGGGAAATATCAGAAAGGGAGACAGAACATAAAGACTCCTAACTCTGGGAAATGAACTAGGGGTGTTGGAAGGGGAGGAGGGCGGGGGGTGGGGGTGAATGAGTGACGGGCACTGAGGGGGGCACTTGACGGGATGAGCACTGGGTGTTATTCTGTATATTGGTAAATTGAACACCAATAAAAAATAAATTTATTAAAAAAATAATTAGAATCTTAAAAAAAAACCCTGACTCATTAGAATTGTTGAATATGAAATGACAGAAGGGTTGTTAGATGTTGGGGACTGGTCTTAAGAAAGTCTGTTTCTTGGTGTATTTTGTTTTGTTTTTTAGATTTAGCTGATATGCTGGGACTTAGGCACCCAGAAGGCATGTGTGCTAGAGTTTATGTACCACTCAGTGACCATGGATGTACATTGGGAAGCTCTCCTAACATGAGGCCCTCAAAGAACCTCACTCCAGCGCACAGCCAGTGATGTTAGAACATCAGGAGCTGTTAAACCTAAGACCCATAATATTCCAGTGTCCTCACTGTTCGCTAACTTCCCTGCCCTCCCCCCTCCAATTTTAGTATATGTGCTGCCAAGGGAGCACCCCTCCCCCACTCCAAATGTGACCCAAATATCTCTCTGGTAAATCTCACCTGGGCTCTGATCATACCTCAACATTGAAGTACTTTCTACTTTAGCAAGCTCAGGGAACAGTAGGATTGATAACTAGATTGTGTAGGATTGGACTGTAGAAGATCATTTGCTAATAGAATCATGACATCTAACTCAAAAGATTCAATGTAGCAGATCAAAAAGCAAGTGATCCAGCTCCATTGTCTTAAGACCTTTCCCCTGCTTTCCATGATCCTGCAGAGGAAATTGCTGCCTCTGGGTGGTAGTCAACACTCAGTAAAGCCAGCTTTATCAGGTTGCTGAGCTGTATTCATACCTTTGCTGGTGGTGGAGTTGGAAAGTCCTTGTCATACTAATGTTCAAGGTGAAAACTATCCTTAGGAAATTTCAGATTGAGGTTTTGTCCTTCATGCTGTTAAATTAATTAAACAAGGAGGCCATTAGGCATTTTTTAATTGGAATTCAATTTGCTAACACATAGCATAACACCCAGCGCTCTTCCCATCAAGTGCCCCCCTCAGTGCCTGTCACCTAGTCACCCCAACCCCTACCCCACCTCCCTTTCTACTACCCCTTGTTCGTTTCCCAGAGTTAGGTGTCTCTCATGTTCTGTTACCCTCACTGATATTTTCACTCATTTTCTCTCCTTTCCCCTTTATTCCCTTTCACTATTTTTTATATTCTCCAAATGAATAAGACCATATAATGTTTGTCTTTCTCCCATTGACTTACTTTACTCAGCATAATACCCTCCAGTTCCATCCACTTCAAAGCAAATGGTGGATATTTGTTGTTTCTAATGGCTGAGTAATATTCCATTGTATACATAGACCACATATTCTTTTTTTCTTACAAGTTTATTTTTTATTGGTGTTCAATTTGCCAACATATAGAATAACACCCAGTGCTCATCCTGTCAAGTGCCCACCTCAGTGCTCGTCACCCAGTCACCCCCACCCCCGCCCACCTCCCCTTCCATCACCCCCAGTTCATTTCCCAGAGTTAGGAGTTTTTCATGTTCTGTCTCCCTCTCTGATATTTCCCACTCATTTTTTTCTCCTTTCCCCTTTATTCCCTTTCACTATTTTTTATATTCCCCAAATCAATGAGAACATATAATGTTTGTCCTTCTCCGATTGACTTACTTCACTCAGCATAATACCCTCCAGTTCCATCCACGTCAAAGCAAATGGTGGGTATTTGTCATTTCTAATGACTGAGTAATATTCTATTGTATACATAAACCACATCTTCTTTATCCATTCATCTTTTGATGAACACCGAGGCTCCTTCCACAGTTTGGCTATTGTGGACATTGCTGCTAGAAACATTGGGGTGCAGGTGTCCTGCCGTTTCACTGCATCTGCATCTTTGGGGTAAATCCCCAGCAGGGCAATTGGTGGGTTGTAGGGCAGTTCTATTTTTAACTCTGAGGAACCTCCACACATTTTTCCAGGTGCAGGTGTCCTGGCTTTTCACTGCATCTGAATCTTTGGGGTAAATCCCCAACAGTGCAATTGCTGGGTCGTAGGGCAGGTCTATTTTTAACTCTTTGAGGAACCTCCACACAGTTTTCCAGAGTGGCTGCACCAGTTCACATCCCCACCAACAGTACAAGAGGGTTCCCCTTTCTCCACATCCTCTCCAACATTTGTGGTTTCCTGCCTTGTTAATATTCCCCACTCTCACTGGTGTGAGGTGGTATCTCAATGTGGTTTTGATTTATATTTCCCTGATGGCCAGTGATGCAGAGCATTTTCTCATATGCTTGTTGGCCATGTCTATGTTTTCCTCTGTGAAATTTCTGTTCATGTCTTTTGCCCATTTCATGATTGGATTGTTTCTTTGGTGTTGAGTTTAATAAGTTCTTTTCTTTAAAGATTTTATTTATTTATTAATGAGAGACAGAGAGACAGACAGAGAGAGAGAGAGAAGCAGAGACACAGGCACAGGGAGAAGCAGGCTCCATGCAGGGAGCCCAATGTGGGACCTGATCCTGGGACTTTAGGATCATGCCCTGGCTGAAGGCAGCGCTAAACTGCTGAGCCACCTGGGCTGCACTAATAAGTTCTTTATAGATCTTGGATACTAGCGCTTTATCTGATAGGTCTTTTGCAAATATCTTCTCCCATTCTGTAGGTTGTCTTTTAGTTTTGTTGACTGTTTCTTTTGCTGTGCAGCAGCTTTATTTATTTATTTATTTATTTATTTATTTATTTATTTATTGCAGCTTTTTATATTGATTAAGTCCCAGTAGTTCATTTTTACTTTTGTTTCCCTTGCCTTTATGGATGTATCTTGCAAGAAGTTGCTGTGGCCAAGTTCAAAAATGGTGTTGCCTGTGTTCTCCTCTAGGATTCTGATGGATTCTTGTCTCACATTTAGATCTTTCATCCATTTTGAGTTTATCTTTGTGTATGGTGTAAGAGAATGGTCTAGTTTCATTCTTTTGCATGTGGATGTCCAATTTTCCCAACACCATTTATTAAAGAGACTTTTTTCCAGTGGATAGTTTTTCCTGCTTTGTTGATTATTAGTTGACCATAGAGTTGAGGGTCCACTTCTGGATTCTCTATTTTGTTTCATTGATGTATGTGTCTGTTTTTGTGCCAGTACCACCTTGTCTTGATGACCACAGCTTTGTAGTACAACCTGAAATCTGGCATTGTGATGCCCCCAGCTACGGTTTTCTTTTTTAATATTTCCCTGGCTATTCGGGGTCTTTTCTGATTCCACACAAATCTTAAGATAATTTGTTCCAACTCTCTGAAGAAAGTCCATGGTATTTTGGTAGGGATTGCATTAAACGTGTAAATTGCCCTGGGTAGCATTGACATTTTCACAATATTAATTCTTCCAATCCATGAGCATGGAATATTTTTCCATCTCTTTGTGTCTTCCTCAATTTCTTTCAGAAGTGTTCTGTAGTTTTTAGGGTATAGATTCTTTGCCATTAGGGATTTTTAATGCCTTGACAGCCTATATAAGCAATACAAAACCTAAACCTGTCAATGCCTCAAGGTTAAGAATTTGAAACATAAGAATGAACAATCACAGATAGCCAACTAGGCTTTCCCCTATAAAGAAAGCAACCTTAAGTTATAGCCAAATAGTGTCTTTGCTTTGCTTCTTATCTATCTAAATGTTTTGCTATTACCTCCTGTGCTCCTAGCCACTTCTGGTTTGGTACTAATAGGAATAGATTTTTGCTCAAACTCGTAACATTTTTAAAAATTTTATTTAATTTCAGTAATTAACATATGATATATATTTATATATATTTTTAATTGAAGTTCAATTTGCCAACACACAGTATAACACCCAGTGCTCATCCCTTCAAGTGCCCTCCTCAGTGCTCGTTACCCAGTCACCCCATCCCCCCACCTGCCTCTCCTTCCACTACCCCTTGTTCATTTCCAGGAGTCTTTCATGTTTTTTAACCCTCTCTAATTTTTTCCACTCATTTTCCTTCCTTTCCTCTATAGTTCCTTTCACTATTTCTTATATTACATATGATGTGTTTTGGTTTCAAAAGTAGAAGTCAGTGAGTCATCAGTCTTACATAATACCCGGTGCACATTACATAACATGTCCTCCTTAAGGTCTTTCACTCAGTTACCCCATTTCCCTACCATCCTCCCCTCCAGCAACCTTCAGTCTCCCTTTCTGATTTTGTCTTTTTTTTCTCTCTTCTCCTATGATCCTCTGTTTTGTTTCTTAAATTCCACATAAGAGTGAGATCATATGATAATTGTCCCTCTCTGATTGATTTATTTTGCTTAATGTAATATCCTTTAGTTCCATCCACATTGTTACAAACAGCAAAATTTTATTCTTTTTGATGGTTGAGTAGTATTCCATTGTATATACATAGCACATCTTTATGCATTCATCTGTCCGTGGACATCTGGGCTCTTTCTGTAGTATGGCTATTTTGGACATTGCTGCTATAAACATTGGGGTGCAGGTGCCCCTTCAGATCGCTCGCTACATTTGTGTCTTTGGGGTAAATACCCAGTAGTGCAATTGCTGGGTCATAGAGTAGCTCTCTTTTCAACTTTTTGAAGAACCTCCATACTGTTTTCCAGAGTGGCTGTACCAGCTTGCATTCCCACCAACAGTGCAAGAGGATTCCTCTTTCTCTACATCTTCGCCAACATTTGTTGTTTCCTGTCTTGTTATTTTAGCCATTCTGACTAGTGTGAAGTAGTATTTCATTTAGTTTTGATTTGTATTTCCCTGATGCCAGGTGATATAGAGCATTTTTTCATGTGTTGGTTGGCCATTTATATGTCTACTTTGGAGGAATGTCTGTTCATATCTTCTCATTTCTTGATTATTTGTTTTTGGGTGTTGATTTTGCTAAGTTCTTTATAGGTCTAGGATACTAGTCCTTTATCTGATATATCATTTGCAAATATCTTCTCCCATTCTATAGGTTGCTTTTTAGTTTTGTTGACTGTTTCCTTTGCTGTGCACAAGCTTTTGATCTTGATGAAGTCTCAGTAGTTAATTTTTTGCCTTTGTTTCCCTTATCTTTGGAGATGTATCTAGCAAGAAGTTGTGCAGGTGAGGTCACAGAGGTTGCTGCCTATGTTCTCCTCTAGGATTTTTATTTTTTATTTTTTTTAATTTATGATAGTCACAGAGAGAGAGAGAGGCAGAGACATAGGTAGAGGGAGAAGCAGGCCCCATGCACCGGGAGCCCGATGTGGGATTCGATCCCAGGTCTCCAGGATCGCGCCCTCGGCCAAAGGCAGGCGCCAAACCGCTGTGCCACCCAGGGATCCCTCCTCTAGGATTTTGATGAATTCCTGGCTCACATGTAGGTCTTTCATCCATTTTGAGTTGACCTTTGTGTATGGTGTGAGGAAATGGTCCAATTTCATTCTTCTACATATCCAATTTTCCCAACATCATTTATTGAAGAGATTGTCTTTTTTCCATTGGATAGTCTTTCCTGCTTTGTCAAAAATTAATTGACCTAGAGTCATGGCTCCAGTTCTCTATTCTATTCCATTGATCTATGTGTCTTTTTTTGTGCAGTACCATACTATCTTTATGATTACCACTTTGTAATAGAACTCAAAGTCTGGAATTGTGATACCATCAGTTTTGGTTTTCTTTTTCAACATTCCTTTGACCATTCGGGCTCTTTTCTAGTTCCATACAAATTTTAGGATTATTTGTTCCAGCTCTGTGAAAAATGTCGGTGGTATTTTGATAGGGATTGCACTGAATGTATAGATTGCTCTAGGTAGCACAGACATTTTAACAATATTTATTTTTCCAATCCAATCCATGGAAGATTTATCCATTTCTTTGTGTCTTCCCCAGTTTCTTTCATGAATGTTCTGTAGTTGTTAGAGTACAGATCCTTTGCCTCTTTGGTTAGATTTATTCCTAGTTATCGTATGATTTTGGGTGCAGTTGTCAATGGGACCAATTCCTTAATTTCTCTTTCTTCAGTGTCATTGTTAGTGTATAGAAATGCAACTGATTTCTGACATTGATTTTATATCCTGCCACTTTGCTGAATTCCTGTATGAATTTTAGCAATTTTGGAGTGGAGTCTTTTGGGTTTTCCATATAGAGTATCATGTCATCTGCAAAGAGGGAGAGTTTAACTTCTTCTTTGCCAATTTGAATGCCTTTTATTTCTTTTTGTTGTCTGATTACTGAGGCTAGGACTTCTAGTCCTATGTTGAACAGCAGTGGTGATAGTGGACATGGACATCCCTGCTATGTTCATGATCTTAGGGGAAAAGTTCTCAGCTTTTCTCTATTAAGAATGATACTCACTGTGGGCTCTTTGTAGATGGCTTTTATGATACTGAGGTGTGTTTCCTCTATCCCTACACTATGAAGACTTTTTTTTCACTATGAAGACTTTTAATCAAAAATGGATGCTGTACTTTGTCAAATGCTTTCTCTGCATCTATTGAGAGGATCATATGGTTCTTGTATTTTCTTTTATTAATGTAACATATCACATTGATTGATTTGTGAGTGTTAAACCACTCTTGCAGTCTAGGAATAAATTCCAGTTGGTCGTAGTGAATAATCCTTTTAATGTACTGTTGGATCCTATTGGCTAGTATCTTGGTGAGTATTTTGGCATCCATGTTCATGAGGGATGTTTTCCTTCCATTTCTATTTTTTGAGACAGCTTCAGTAGAATAGATATTATTTCTTCTTTAAATATTTAGTAGAATTCCCCTGGACTCTTGGGCCTAGACTCTTGTTTGTTGGGAGGTTTTTGATTACTGCTTCAATTTCCTTGCTGGTTACGGTCTGTTCAGGTTTTCTATTTCTTCCTGTTTCAGTTTTGGTAGTTTATGCATCTCTATGAATACAACCATTTCTTCCAGATTGCCTAATTTGTTGGCATATAGTTGCTCATAATATCTCTTATTATTGTTTCTCTTATTGTTGTATTTCTTCACTGTTGGTTGTGATTTCTCCTCTTTCATTCATGATTTTATTTGTTTGGATCCTTTCTCTTTTCTTTTTGATAAGTCTGGCTGGAGGTTTATCAATCTTATTAATTCTTTCAAAGAACCAGCTCTTAGTTTCATTCATCTGTTCTACTGTTCTTTTGGTTTCTATTTTATTGATTTCTGCTCTAATCTTTATTAATTGTCTTCTCCTGTTGGGTTTAGGCTTTATTTGCTGTTGTTTCTCCAGCTCCTTTAAGTGTAAGGTTAGCTTGTGTATTTGAAACTTTTCTTATTTCTTGAGAAAAGCTTGTATTGCCATACACTTCCCTCTTAGGACTTCCTTTGCTGCATCTTAAAGGTTTTTTTTTTTTTTTTTTTAAAGATTTTATTTATTTTTTCATGAGAGAGAGAGAGAGAGAGAGAGAGAGAGGCAGAAGTAGGCTCCATGCGGGGAGCCTGACGCGGGACTCGATCCCGGGACTCCAGGATCATGCTCTGGGCCAAAGGCAGGTGCTAAACCACTGAGCCACCCAGGGATCCCCCTAGAGGTTTTGAACAGTATATTTTCATTTTCATTTGCTTCTATGAATTTTTAAATTCTTTAATTTCCTGGTTGACCCATTCATTCTTTAGTAGGATGCTCTTTAGTCTCCATGTATTTGAATTCTTTCAAATTTCCTCTTGTTTTAATTAATTAACTAATTAATTAATTTTGTATATTTTTTATTGGAGTTCAATTTACCAAAATATAGTAAACACCCAGTGCTCATCCTGTCAAGTGCCCCTCTCAGTGCCTGTCACCCAGTCACCCCATCCCCCTGCCCACCTCCCCTTCCACTACCCCTTGTTCATTTCCCAGAGTTAGGAGTCTCTCATGTTCTGTCACCCTCTCTGATTTTTCACATTCATTTTCTCTCCTTTCCTCTATAATCCCTTTCACTATTTTTATATTCCCTGTGATTAAGTTCCAGTTTCAAAGCATTGTGGTCTGAAAATAGGCAGGAATGATCCCAATCTTTTGGCACCGGTTGAAACCCGATTTGTGACCCTGTATGTGAACTCTTCTGGAGACTGTTCCACGTGCACTTGAGAAGAATGAGTATTCTGTTGCTTTAGGGTGAAATCTTCTGAATATATCTGTGAAATCCATCTGGTCCAGTGTGTCATTCAAAGCCCTTGTTTCTTTGTTGATCTTCAGTTTAGATAATCTGTCCGTTGCAGAGTGGGGAGGAAACAAATGCCACATAGAGCAATCTGGTGCAGATTACTTAGCCTGGCCCCCTGGAAAGGGTGGTGTGCAATTCTGCCTTGGGCAAAGACATTTGAGAACCAACACAACAAGCTCTTCTGCCAGAAGATCAGCAGGAACATCCAGCCAAGACCAAGTTTACCAATCACTGAAAACTGCAGAAATCCAGCACTAGGGAATGAAGCATATAGAATTCATGGGTCTTTTCCCCCCCATGATTCTTTAGTCTTTCAATTTTAATTTTTTTCTCTTTCCCTTTTCAACCAATTTCTTATTTCATCAACTCTTTCTAAAAAATCTTTTTAAATTTCCATTTCATTTTGCAGTTATATTAAATCCTTTCATTGTATTTAATTTTTTTTACATATATAAATTTTTCTTTTATTAAAATTTTGGGATCTAGTTTTCTAACAAATGGACCAAAATACAGGATCCAGTGTATTGCGCTATTCTGTTCAACTGTCTGATTTATATATATGTAAAAATTATATGTATGTATATGTACATATATATACACACATTATATATATAATTTTTTTTTTTAAATAACACATGAGCTTTTTTTTTTTTTTTAATTTATTTATGATAGTCACAGAGAGAGAGAGAGAGAGAGGCGCAGAGACATAGGCAGAGGGAGAAGCAGGCTCCATGCACCGGGAGCCCGATGTGGGATTCGATCCTGGGTCTCCAGGATCGCGCCCTGGGCCAAAGGCAGGCACCAAACCGCTGCGCCACCCAGGGATCCCTATATATATAATTTTTTAAAAACTTTTATTTTTCAGTTTTGAGTCCATTCTGATTTGTTTAGTGTATATTTCTCTGGGGTTGTTGTTGCCATTTTAGTATTTTGTTCTCCTGTTCTTCTCTGGACTGACAAGATGGAAAAACTTACCTTAAAAAAGAACAAGAGGGCTTCCGGGAGAGGGGTGCGTGGGAGAGGAAGGTCGTGAGTAGGGCCTCTTGCTGCTCAGGAAATGTTTTCCCTTTCAGAATATGCCTTGCGCATGACTTGTCTGAGCGCCCGGCTGTTCGGTGAAATTGCCAGGCCTACTGACTCCAAATCAATGAAAGTGGTGAAAGCAGCCTTTGGCCAAGAGGAAGGAGACTTATGACTGGTATCCAAATCACAACACTTATTTTGCACTCATTGGGGATACTGCGTTTCCTTGGCCTCTATAGAGATGAGCATCAGGACTTCAAGGATGAGCAGCTGCGTCTCAAGAAGCTTCGTGGCAAAGGAAAACCTAGGAAAGGAGAAGGGAAAAGAGCCACAAAAAAGAAATAGTGCTGGTCCATTAGAAGAGAAAAGTTCTTCCTCAGCAGCTGACCACAGAAGAAAGTGTATTTATCTTTCTACTTGCTGGAGGAGTGTGAGCTTCTGAGACTGAAGAGTATTTGGAGGAACACGATCATTTCTGTGTTGAAGTCCAATTCAGTCGAGTTGTAACTGGTTCCTTGAACACTTTCTAATTCTGCAAAGTTATTCTGGCTTTGGTTTTATACTGTGAGGTTTACCTCTTTCTCTGGAGAAATGAATGCATAGGTGGTTGAAGATAGACTCATTTGGGGTGGGAATGGAAGGTTGGGATCATGGGAGGAGGCTTGTTAAATGAGCATCGTTTCATCTCCCCAGGATCCCATTACACCAGCCCTTACCTCTGCCATCCCTCTGGCCCTTCAACCACTGTCTCCACCACCAAGCTCACAAAGTTTCTGAACCGTCCACATCTCCTTGGAGAGTAGTATCTACTGAGCTAGATTTGGGGGAAAGGCTGTACCTGCTAAGAGAGTACTGAGTGTACACTACCTGCTGTACATAAGGTACAGGGGCCCTAGTAATACCATGGTTAGCAAGAGAAAACAGTCCCTACCTCATGGAACTTTGAGGCTTGTGTGAAAGATTAATATCATTACATAAATAAAATTGTTTAAATGCTACAGAGGATCCCTAGGTGGCTCAGCAGTTTAGCGCCTGCCTTCGGCCCAGGGTGTCATCCTGGAGTCCGAGGATCAAGTCCCACATCAGGCTCCCTGCATGGAGCCTCTTCTCCCTCTGCCTGTGTCTCTGCCTCTCTCTCTCTCTCTCTCTCTCTCTCTCTCTCTCTCTCATGAATAAATAAATAAAATCTTTAAAAAAAAAAAAAGAACAAGAGGCAGTACTGACCAGGGACCTAATCATTATGGATATAAGTAAGATATTGGAACTAGATTTCAGAATAATGATTATGAAGTTAGTAGCTGGGCTTGAAAAAAGCATAGAAGGTACTTTCTAGAGAATCCCTTTCTGGAGAAATAAAAGAATTAAAATCTAATCAAGTCAAAATAAAAAAGGCTATTAATGAGATGCAATAAAAAATGGAGACTCTTAACTACTAGGATAAATGAGGCACAAGAGAGAATTAGTAATATAGAAGACAAAGTGATGGAGAATAAAGAAGCAGAGGAAAAGAGAGATGAACAACTACTGGATCATGAGGGGAGAATCTGAGAGATAAGTGATGCCATAAAGCATAACAATATTATAATAATTGAGTTCCCAAAAGAAGAGGAAAGAGGGGAGCAGAAGGTATACTGGAGCAAATTATAGTGGAGAATTTCCCTAATCTGGGGGAGGAAACCGTCATCCAAACCCAGGAGGCACAGAGAACTGCTTCAAAATCAATAAAAATAGATCAACACCCTGACATAAAATATATAATAGTGAAACTTGCAAATTTCAGAGACAAAGAGAAAATCCTGAAAGCAGCTCTGGAAAAAGAGATCTGTAATCTACAAGGATAGAAACATTAGACTGGCAGCAGATCTATCCATAGAGACCTGGCAGGCCAGAAAGGACTGGCATGATATATTCAGTGTGCTAAATGAGAGGAATATGCAGCCAAGAATATTTTATCCAGCTAGCATGTCATTCAAAATAGAAGAGATAAAGATCTTCCAGGACAAACAGAAACTAAAAGAATTTGTGATCACCAAACCAGCCCTACAAGTAATATTAAATGGGATCCTTTAATTGAAGAGAGAGCCCAAAAGTAACATAGATCAGAAAGGAACAGAGAGACAATATACAGAAACAATGACTTTACAGGTAATACAATGGCACTAAATATCTTTCAATAGTTACTCTGCATGTAAATGGGCTAAATGACGCAGTCAAAAGACACAGGATATCAGATTGGATAAAAAAGCAACACTCATTGATATGCTGTTGCAAGAGACTCATTTTATTTTATTTTATTTTATTTTTTAAAGATTATTCATGAGAGACACACAGAGAGGCAGGGACATAGAGGGAGAAGGATAGGCAAGGATCGCAATGTGGGACTCCATCCTACGGCCTCAGGATCATACCCCGAGCCAAGCCAAAGGCAGATGCTCAACCACTGGGCCACCCAGGTGCCCCACAAGAGAATCATTTTAGACACAAAGACACTTCTAGATTTAAAGTGAGGGGATAGAAAACCATTTACCATGCTGACAGACATCAAAAGAAAGCTGGGATGGCAATCCTTATATCAGACAAATTAGATTTTAAGCCAAAGACGAATAAGAGATGAAGAAGGACACTATATCATAATTAATGGGGCCTATCCAAGAAGAAGATCTAATAATTGTAAATAATCCCTTAGCATGGGAGCCCCCAATTATATAAGCCAATTAATAACAATTAAACATATTGATAATACTTTAACATTTTTAATATACCTCAGTTTATCTTTTAATAATGCTTCTCTTTTTTTTAATTTATTTTATTTATGATAGTCACAGAGAGAGAGAGAGAGAGAGAGGCAGAAACATAGGCAGAGGGAGAAGCAGGCTCCATGCACCGGGAGCCCGACATGGGATTCGATCCCGGGTCTCCATGATCATGCCCTGAGCCAAAGGCAGGCGCTAAACCGCTGCGCCACCCAGGGATCCCTAATAATGCTTCTCAACAGAGATTCTACAGTATTCTTCGAAGCCCATTTAACATCAAAATCACCTGGGGTACTTGTTTAAAATGTATTTGTGGATGGAATGCTTGTCCACAGGGAATCTTCATTTTATGCAACCCCTGAGGTGATAATAATGTACATAAATTCCAGGAATGATAGCTCTATTGTGGGTAAGATGTGGCTTCACCAGAGTACTCATTCCAACATTGGAACGTGTCCTGAAGTAGGAAGGAATAGCAAGGCATGACCTTCCATAGCAAAGTATTATTTGAATGATTGAAGCCACAGCACAGGAATTTCTTCAACAATAGAGGATACTTACATCTTAATCTCTTCACTAGAAAAATAGTTTGATTTTGATTTTTTTTTTTTTTTTGGTCAGAAATCCACTCACTACTTTGTCCAGCACTCACCATGATGCCCAGCTTAATAAATGTGCTTAATACAGATTTCCTTAATGAATCTGTAGTGGCCATCCACCCACCTCCCGCCCCAATTTTCTTGGTCGCCATTGCTTTACTTCACTTTTATGTCTCCATAATGGGTAAGGTGGTTGAAGCACTTTCCTCTGGGCATCCTAAGGGTGCAGTTTAACAGAAAAATGCTTCAGTCGTGATGTAGATGAGGTTGTGCTTATCTCTGACTAGGTGCTGGGCTGGGTGTGAAGAGTGCAGCAAAGCAGGTGTGATGCAGCTGAGAGAGTCTGAGTGTCACAGAGGATTTGTTAGGAACTCTTTATTTTTATTTTTTTAAAAGATTTATTTATTCATGAGAGACACACAGAGAGAGGCAGAGACAGGCAGAGGGAGAAGCAGGCTCCCCATGGAGCAGGGAGCCTGATGTGGGATTCAATCCCAGGACCCCAGGATCATGACCTGAGCCAAAGGCAGATGCTCAACCACTGAGACACCCAGGCACCCCTCGTTAGGAACTCTTTAACAGAACCATATCTGTAAGTTGTTCTGAGATCTGTGTCCATAAAAGATCTTTAAGAGTATCCTTTTAAGTAAACTGGTAAGTCTTTGTTCTATATAACTATAGAGGAGGACTTGGAAAGTATCAAGGACATTGATGGAGAGACCACTGCAATGATACAGAAGAGTTTGGGAAAGAGTACAGCTTCTGTGACAGAATCAGTCCTGATCCAGAAGTTGAGTTCAGCAGTAGACTGGATTCTGGATAGTTTAGATCTCTATCCAAGAAAAAACCTTTTCCTTTTCCTTTCTTTTGAATGAGGTGTTGTTTCCTCTTATTTTACCTTGGCTTCTTAGTAAAATATCTTAAGGTATCATTCTTTCTTGCCTGACTAAAGTAAAGGGATGTCTTGATTTTTTGAAGGAAAAAGATCAGGGAGAGGAAGATAAGGGAGGGAAGGAGTGAGTGCAGGGCCATTTGTAGATTTGGCTGTTACTTTGTTGGGAGAAGCCATCACAAAGGATATTGTGTCCTTTGTTATACAGAGATAGCAAAAATAACTCTTCTTATCTTTCTCACCCCCTGGATCTTTTCTCCATATTTAATTTAATTTAATATAATTTAATTTTAATTCCAATGAGTTAACATACAGTGTTATATTAGTTTCAGGTATACAATATAGTGATTCAACTATTCCCTACAAAAATACAGAATGCTTTATGAATTTGTGTGTCATCCTTGCACAGGGACCATGCTAATCTTCTCTGTATTATTACACTTTTAGTATAAGCACTGTTTAAGCAAGCACACTTATCCAAACTGTTCCATTGTCCCATCTAACTTATTTGTTTACTGGGAGCTGACCCTGGGTGCCATCAAAGGGGAGATCCATTCCTAGACCTCCACTTGTATAGACCATATCATGGTCAGAATAACTCCATTCATACAGAACTGATACTTTATCTCAACATTGGATCTTTACTCCATGTATTATATCCTTGCATTTCATTTTCCTTTCCTAATTTAGTAAGTGTAACAGCAAAAAAGAAAAAAAAAGAATTAGATTAACCTCAAACTAGAGACAGATAGCAAAAGACGTGCAACTTTTCACTGAAGATGTTTAACAGAGATCTCAAAAATTTTTTTTTATCTCTTAGTTTGGATGTGGAGAAATTGTAATACCTGTACACATTTGGTGGGAATATAAAATGCAAAAAGTACTTTGCAAGACAATTTGGTGGCTCCCCAAAAAATCAAGACTAGAGTTATCATTATGACACAGCAAGTTTACTTCTGGATATTGACCCCCAAAGAACTGGAAGCAGGGACTCAAAGAAATATTTGTGCACCCATGTTCATAGCAGTGTTAATTCACAATAGTCAAAAGGTGGAGGCAAGCTGTGTCCATCAGTGGATGAGTGGATAAACAAAAAGTGGTTTAATCACACAATGGGTTATTCAGCCTTAAAAAGGGAGTAAATTTTGCCATGCTACAGCATAGATGAACCATGAAGATATTGTGCTAAGTGAAATAAAAAGGCAAGTGCTGTGTGATTCCACTTACATGGAATTCAAGTTCATAGAGAGAGAAAGTAGAAGGGTGTTTGCCAGGGGCTGGGTGCAAAAGGAATGGGGAATTAGTGTTTGATGGATATAGAGTTTCAGTTTTGGAAAACGAGTTTTTTTTAAAGATTTTATTTATTCATGAGAGACAGAGAGAGGGAGGGAGAGAGATAGGCAGAGGGAAAAGCAGGCTCCTCGTAGGGAGCCTGATATGGGACTTGAACCCGACCCCAGAATCATGCTCTGAGCCAAAGGCAGATGCTCCACCACTGAGCCACCCAGGCATCCTGGAAAATGAAGAGTTCTATGGATGGATGGTTGTGTGGCTGCACAATAATGTGAATGTACTCAATGCCACTGAACTGGACATCTTAAATGTTTAAGATGGTAAATTTTATATTATCTATATATTTTACCACTAATAAAAAAAGGCTGAAAAATGTGCATTGGCTTTATCAACTTGGAGAATCATTGGTGAAAATGGTGAGAGCTGTTTCAGTCACATAGTGGTGGGGAAGCCAGGAGGCTTTGAATTCCCTCATTAGTTCTATCTCACGATACAACTACTCACTTGAAGATCAAGTAGACATCTCAATCTTATCGCAAAACCCAACTCTTTGTTTTCTCTCTACCATTCAAACGTCTTTTTTTTTTTTCTCATCTTATTGCATAGATCTTGCATCTCCTCAGTTGCTCAGGCCAAAAAGCCTAGAACCCTTTCTCTCACACCCTAAATCCAAACCATCAGTGAATTCCATCAGTTCTATTTCAAACCACACACAGTCTAGCAGCATCTTACTATCTCCAGCACTTTAGGTCCAAGTCACCATATTCTCTCTTGGACTACTTCAGCAGGGAGTTGCCTCTATTCTTTCTACTCTATAGCCTCTTCACCGTATAAGAACCAGACAGACAATCTTTAGGAAATATAAATAAGATGATGTCACTTCTCTCTTCAGAAATTTCCAAAGGCGTTTCTTCTTGGAGTAAAAGCCAAAGACCTTATTTATAGCTAACAGTTCTTCCTGGAGCACGTTAGTCAACATGCCAAGAATGTTCCCTCTTAGGGACTGTGCTCTTATTCTCTGTGCCTGAGACTGTTTTCTCAAGACGTTTTACAACTTTCTCTCTTCATGTGAGTTTCTGTTTTGAGAGACCTTTCCCAACTACCTGTGATATTTTTAAAACATGTCTGCAAATTCTCTGACATTCTTCCCATCAAGAATTGAAGTCTTAAAAAAAAAAAAAGAATTGAAGTCTGATTCCTTTCCTCTTGAATATTGTCTGGCCTTGGTGACTCACTTTTAACAAATAAAATATGAAGGCAGTGATGCTGTGTTACTCATCAGGCTACATCATGAAAAGCAGTACTTGAGATACTTGCCCTTGGGTTAGAACCATCATGCTGTGAGGAAGCCCATGTCACACAGATAGGCCACACATAGATACTCCAGCAATGACAGCCCTCACTGTGGTCCTCACTGACAGCTAACATCAACCGTTAGATATGTGAATGGGGAATCCTTTTTTAAAATTTTTAATAAATTAATTTTTTATTGGTGTTCAATTTACCAACATACAGAATAACACCCAGTGCTCTGAATGGGGAATCCTTCAAGATAACTCCAGCCCAACCCTGTTTGTCTATAACTACATTATAGACTCTGAAGGAGCATTGCTGAGCTCAACTCAGTCACTCCCAGAAATATGAGAGATAAAATAAATGTTTGCTGTTATTTTTTAAAAACTGTTTTCATTAACGTTTACTGAATATCTACTAGTTATTACAGGCCTTTTATATACAAGAACTTGCTTAACCTCTGTAATAGCCCTGGTTAGATAAGCATTATTTATTTTTTTATTGTTTTATTATATTTTTCTTTTCAGTAGGCTCCACACCCAACATAAGGCTTGAACTCTCGACCCTGAGATTAAGCATCATACATTTCATTGGCTGAGTCAGCCAGGTGCCAATGATGGCTGTTATTTTAAGCTACTAAGTTTGGGTGGTTTGTTTCTGCACAACAGCCACTTGAAGCACCACCCTGCTACAATTACACTCCTTATCAATTGCTAGTCCCCAACCTGGATATGTTTTTCTTTATAGTACCTGGAGCTTTCTGATGTATTATATGTATATTTGTTGTTTTTTTTTTTTTCTATTCTTCTCCCCATGCCCTGGAACATCAGCAACATGAAAGTAGAAACTTTGTTTTTGTTTGCTGATATATTCCCAGGGCCTAGAATATTGTACTCAATGCAGAGTTGTCATTTGAGCTCAAATTGTTAAGTGAATGTAGCTGTGACCCTCTGATGTGGAAAAGGCATCCAGAGTGAACAAGAAGTTATTGATGTTAAAAGATTATATGTGACTTGGAAAATGTTGTATAGGAAATATTTATTATTCTCATTATTCTTTTTCTTTTTTTTCAAAGTTAGGGCTCTTTATTCAGACAGTAAAGCACAGCAAAGTGGGAGAGCTATGCTGTCTCCATGGCAACAGAATAAATGTAAGGTCCTTGGCTTTTATCAGGCAGACTCTTCCTGGATCAGGAGAAACATATTTTAACTTGATGTATTCTCATTATTCTTGAAGATATTTCCACTTTACTACCAGTCGTACTTAATAATGCTATTTTTAAAATGTAGAAAATAAAACTATTTTTTTTTTTTTTTTACTTCTTAAACACTTTATTTTTTTAAATTGAAACTAATGTTCTGGTATGTTCATGGGATTGAGTTTATGCTGCCAAGTCTATGAGGGTGATTGATGTCAACTCTTCTTCACATAATTTTTACAGGTTTGAGGTGAGATTTTGCTATTACTGTGGTTTTATGATCAGAGACCCAGGAAAGCCTATATCCGGCCCTGCCAATCATCCCAACTCCTGAAGGCTCCCAAGGAAACAATGTGCTCAAAGAACAATAGCAAACTTTGAGCCAGAGAGCCACGTTGTTAGTGTCTGAGTCACACCATTTACCTCAATTGTGGACTCATTGGTCAAAGGTTAGCTGGAAAATAGTCTAGGCCTACTCACTTCCCAGTCTCAGCCCCAAATCTGAATTGAAGATCTCTGTGCTCAGGCATGGTGTGTAGAGGAAGAGGGGTGACTGGGCTCAAAACGGGGACTCCAAGCAGACTATGAATAGAAGAGGACTAACCAGGAGCAGGCAGAAGGAAGGAGGCTTCATCTCTGGTTGCTGACCCTTTAGGGCACACTGCCCTTCATAAAATATGCACCAGTGAACTCTTCAGGCTCTGACCTGGTAGTTCTTTTTCCTTGGAGGGGGAGGGGGAGACATAAAAGGTATTGGTTAAGACTAAGTCATGGAGAGAAAGGACAGAAGTGTTCTTTCTCCAGTGTATGATGCCATGTCATGGTCATCATCAGTATCTATTAGCAGGATACTTTTATTAAGTCATTATTCAAAACCCAGCACTGTGATAGAGTCTTCTGAAGATGAGTTTCTTAAGATGAATAAGACCTTCTATAAAATCTAAAAAGGACCCAATCAATGTCCATGTTGGCCAAACTGTGGAAGGAGCCTCGGTGCCCATCAAAAGATGAATGGATAAAGATGTGGTCTATATACACAATGGAATATTACTCAGCCATTAGAAACAAGGAATACCCACCATTTGCTTTGACATTGATGGAACTGGAGGGTATTATGCTGAGTGAAGTAAGTCAATTGGAGAAGGACAATCATTATGTGGTTTCACTCATAAGGGGATTATAAAAAAAATAGGGAAAGGGTGACAGAACATGAGAGACTCCTAACTCTGGGAAATGAACAAGGGGTAGTGGAAGGGGAGGTGGGCAGGGGAATGGGGTGACCAGGTGACGGGCATTGAGGGGGTCACTTGACAGGATGAGCACTGGGTGTTATGTTGGCAAATTGAACTCCAATAAAAAAAATATCCAAAAAAAAAAAAAAAAAAAAAAAAGGACCCAACCATCCTGCTTGGAGTGGAGTTGTGGTGAACATGAATCATGCAAAGCCAGGTATGAAAAGGGTTGCACAGAGTTAGAATTATATGTCATTCCAGGGGAGAGAAAATTCTCTCTCTCTTAGCTGGGGAGATGTGAGATGGCTTCATGAAGGACATGGTATTCTATCTGATCTTGAAGGACACCTAGAATTTTGATAGAAATGGGCAAGTTGGGCATGCTGGAACCACAAAAGTAGAGACTAAAAAAAATAGTGTTTGGTAGAATGGTGAATTTCAGATGGACTGGAGTCAAATGTCCAGTCACTATGGGGCCAGGACTAGTGATCAGTGGTTAGGACTTTCTGTGTAATGTTCTTTCAAGCTCTACCATACCCTTTGCTGCCTGCTTAGGTGTTCAGCTGAGGTATTGCTGCAGGCATTCCTGATGCTAGTACCTGGAGTATGGAACACCACCCAGCAGCATCCAAGGCCAAGAATGGGATAGCTTTGAGGACAATCAAATCTGTCCTCAGAACTAGATTCAACCCAGAATGTGGAGATGGTGGTTGAGGAGGTGGGGGTGTAGCACAGGAGTTTAGAAATTGGGATGCATGAGGGTTAAGGATTTGTGGAACTGGGGGTGTGCATGGGGCTCCCAGAGGGCAGCCCTTTGGCACAGGCTATCAGCACATGCACAGATTCCTATGAGTTCACCTTTCTCACATGAGCCTTCTCCAGCAGGTCTGCAGATAAAGCTAATTTGCATCTGTTAAGTGTTTCTGTCTTTAAGGGAGAGTTTATGCCCCTCGGCAGTCTGTTGGGGGGCCAAGAAGGGACTTGCAAATTATTTATGGAGTGATGACAGGACTCCCGGGTCATGGAGACCCAGGACAATGAGGTCTGTGTTCTTCCAGCCTTCTGTATGTGGAGCCTGTCCCTGGCTCATCCCCTTCCCAGCACAAAAGTCCTGAGAGGAGTCTTTGCTGTCACAGCCCACAGGATAAAGTCTTCACTCCAAATAGTTTTCTTAGAGCTCCCTTCATGTCCTTGTTCCTCAGGCAGTAGATGAAGGGGTTCAGCATGGGTGTGACCACCATATACATCACTGAAGCCAGTGAATCCTTGTCAGCTAAGTGGGAGGATGAGGGATTCAGGTAGACCCCTGTGATGGTCCCATAGAAGAGGAGGACTACCGTGAGATGAGAGCCACAAGTGGAAAAGGCCTTTTGTTTGCTCTGGGCAGATGGGACTTTGAGCACAGCAGACACAATGCGGATGTAGGACACAAGAATGCTGAGAAAAGGAATGAGGACAATCAAGCCCCCCACCAGCAGAATCATGAGCTGGTTGAGCTGGGTGTTAGAACAGGAGAGCTGGAGCAGGGGAATTAGGTCACAAAAGAAGTAAGGGATGATGTTGCTGGCACAGAACTCCAGCCGAGCCATGAGGGCAGTGTGTAGCAGAGAGTGGAGATTGGCAATGAGCCAGGAGCTCCCCAGCATCAGGGCACAGATTTGCAGACTCATCATAGTGGAGTAGTGCAGGGGGTGGCAGATGGCCACGTAGCGGTCATAAGCCATTGCTGTCAGGAGAAAGTTGTCCATGTTGGCAAGCAAAATGCAGAAGTAGATCTGGGCTAAGCAGCCGCCATAAGAAATGGACTGGGTCTGCATCTGGATATTCACAAGCATCTTGGGGACAGTGGCAGAGATGAAGCAGAAATCCACCAGGGAAAGGTTGCTGAGGAAGAAGTACATAGGTGTGTGGAGGAGGGAGTCAGAGCCAATGGCCAGGATGATGAGCAAGTTCCCTGCTGCCCCAACCAGGTACATGACAAGGAAGAGCCCAAAGATCAACTCTTGCCTTTCAGGCTGGCTGGAGAGCCCTAGGAGGATGAACTCAGAGACACTTGTGTGATTTTCTCCCTCCATGATTGGCTGGTCCTGCTGGGAGATCCAGAACAGGCACAGGCTATAAGGAATAGGGGATGGCACCCATGCCTCCCTCCTTCCCTCATACAACCCCTTAACTCACATCTGGCCAACTCACATCTCTTTGTTCATTTGGTATAAACTCCAAAGAAGGCTCTCCACCTACCAAAGGAAAAGCTTTGACCAGGGAGTCTTATGGCCCCAACAGACCCAAAGTCAGGGTTTTAATTATTTAACTACCAAAATGCTGCTGATCTAAAATCTGCAGAGCCCCATCTGACATCCTTCTAGGGAGAATCCTTGTGACATATGGCCAGGTACTCAGTGGTACCAACAAACAAGGAGTGCTTTGGGTTTTTTGCCCTCCAAACTTATGTCATGCTCTCATCTTTTGATTTGAGCACCCAATGTTGTCTCACTAGTAAGTGAAAATCTATGGAAATAGTTTCTTCTTACTCCCAATAAGATTGCCACCTGAAAGCCCTTTCTCTACAGAATTCTGGAACCACATGGCACATATATAGAACGAGAGGGTATTATTTGTACGTACTTTGTCTTCCTTTGTTCCCCCAGTCACAGATGGCCTGGGGCTTAGGGGGCCCTGGCTGCCACTTGTCACCAGCTCTGGGTCACCTTGGTCCTGGTGATGATGATATGGATGGGGTATGTCAGGACAAACCTGGACAGAAGAGCCTGCTGACTGGGACAGCTCAGCCAGCCGTTTGGGTTTATCCCGGAAGGGACCTGCCTCTGGAGCTTAAGAGTTGCCCCTGCAGATAATAAAGAGAAACTGCAAGTGTAATATTGCCCACAGGAATGGAGTGGGCAAAAAGGAAACAATAGGACCCCACTAAACTAGAATTCATAATAGTTCAGTGTGAGCTCAGCTGAAGTCTCATTAGATATAATGTCAATTATTTTCCACTGCTTCACAAGATATAGTTGGGATTTGGGTCCTATAAGAACATAAATCACAAAAAGGGAAGGAGAGGGAGAAAGAACTTGACTCGGTGTGATGATGGAGATGGAGGAAGAGCTGATGGGGAAAACCAATCTGGAAAAGTCATGGGGCTGGGATTATGCCAGGAACTAGACAGGGAGTGACAAGGGGAAAATCATCTTGGGAGGTTGTCTTTGTCCACCCCCCCCCCATTTTGCTGAGGTGGGGCTTGCTTGGAGGAAAGGACTTACCAGTGCAGGTGGGGAGGGTAAAGGAGTGATGGAGATTTTGAATATGCTTCAGATCCCAGTTGAGTTCTTGGCCTGTGTTTAGAACTATTCCTTGGTGTGGAAGATAAACGTGCTCCTTAAATTTCACTGCTTTGATTTCTCCAAAAGACTGAAAAGTGCCACCATGTGAACTTAGACTTGGAACATCTGTGTAAATAGGTCAGGGCTTCTTGGAATGGCCAGCACTGGGACAGAGGAAGGGACATGTGGAGCAGGTGGAATGGGGCAGGGACATGGGGGGGGGGGGAGAAGATCACCTGTACTGGGAAAGAGATATTCTGAGACTGGGAACTATGGTGTGTGTAGTGGCAAAAGCTCTATCCCTTCCTTGACACCTACCCCCTTCAAACCAAGGTGACACCACCCTCTTTTCCTTCCAATCCTCCACTTCCCCAAAGGTGTGGGAGAAGAAAAATATCTTGTTACTACCTGCCACTTTTTAGGGAAGTACTCTTCCCAAGTACTCCTCTTTGAAGAAAACTCAAGCTAAGAGATCTAACTTAAAATGAAAAGGATCTTTCTCCTACCTCCTGGATCATTCCTGTCAGCATGAAAACATCACTCAATTTTAAAAATCCACCCTTGACCCACTTTCACTTTCCTCTCTGGCTGTCAGCTTACTTCTCTATTTCCCCTTTCCACAAACTGTGGCCAGTATCCATATCCCCATTCCCTTCCTCCCGTTTGCTCATGAAGCCCATTTCTCATGCTTCCCCACAATCCATGTAACTTCCCTAGTCAAGGCCACCATTGCCACATCTGAGGTTGGGTCTCAGGCTCCATCTTACTAAGACCAACAAGCTGTATTTGGCAGGGTTGGTCACTCCCACCTTCTGAAAACATGTTCCCCACTGGGTTTCAAAGTACAGTTTTGTCATGGCACCTCTCCTGCCTCAGTGGTTTCTTGCTCTTGGGTCCTCCTCATTCTTCTGACCTATTCTTTCTATCTATCTATCATCTATCTATCTATCTATCTATCTATCTATCTATCTATCTATCTATGTATCTATGTATCTATCTATCTATCTATCTATCTATCTATCTATCATCTATCTACCTACCTACCTATCATCTATCATTCTGTTTCTCTAGAATATAAGCTCATGAAGGCAGAAGCTTTATTTTTATATGCCACTATATCCCCAGTTTCTAGAACCATACCTGGAGTAAAGGAGACAGACACTCAATGTTTTTATGTGTTCTTGAATGAAGGGATAACTGTTTTTAATGTTCCCCTTTGTGACCATATGTCTTTGAGATTGAGTGAGACCTTAAAGATAGTCCTCCTTGGGATCCCTGGGTGGCGCAGCGGTTTGGCGCTTGCCTTTGGCCCAGGGCGCGATCCTGGAGACTAGGGATCGAATCCCACATCGGGCTCCCGGTGCATGAAGCCTGCTTCTCCCTCTGCCTGTGTCTCTGCCTCTCTCTCTCTCTCTCTCTCTCTGACTATCATAAAAAAAAAGAGTCATTAAGCAATAACAGCTTTGATAAATGAGAATGAGGTTAGGATCTGGAAAATTTAATAGCTAGTACAAAAGATTAATATTTGAGTTGACTATAATTTTCAGCTATTATCAAATGAAATAGATGACTACTTACAAATATACATAATACCCCCAAAGATGCAAAAAGAATTAGAGAGCATGAATATAACACTAACAGAAAGGAATGCAAAGTTACAAAAGTTTCTAATGGAGCATTTAATTTTTTAAAAAAAGATTTTATTTATTTATTCATGAAAGACACAGAGAGAGAGAGGCAGAGACACAGGCAGAGGGAGAAGCAGGCTCCCTGCAGGGAGCCCGAAAGCATTTAATTTCAATGAAGAAAATATTCGAACTCTCTAAGAACCAATTAACTCAGTAATAAAAAGTGTAAAAATAGAAAGTTATGACATAGTAATAATCTGTAAAATGAATTAATAATATCTGTGTACAGGGGTTGTTACAAGTATTAAATGGGGAAATACCCATAAGGTGCATGGAA
The DNA here is from genome assembly GCF_905146905.1 of Nyctereutes procyonoides. Classification (NCBI taxonomy): domain Eukaryota; kingdom Metazoa; phylum Chordata; class Mammalia; order Carnivora; family Canidae; genus Nyctereutes; species Nyctereutes procyonoides. The sequence goes on from NW_026575126.1 coordinate 68,275,597, forward strand.
CAGTGCCTTGCACACAGTTGGCACCCACTTCACTTGGCTATTATTACTCTGTTATTATTCTTCAATTCATTTTTAGAGGCAAATATGATTTTAAACTCACATTAAACAAAGATAATGGAAAGAATATTTTAGACCAATTTTGTTGGTAGACATAGATGCAAATGCCCCAAAGAAAAAATGTGTAAGCCAAGAAAACAACACATTAAAAGAATTATCCATTAGACTCAAGGAAATCCATTAACCTAGTTTACTACAAATAAAATACCAACTAATGTAATGAGATCAAAATAAATGTATCAAAACCTTATAGATTAGAGCTCTGAAAACAGGAGTTGTGCTTTTTTCTTAACATGATAAACAGGGGCACCTGGGTGGCTCAGCAGTTGAACATCTGCCTTTAGCTCAGGGTGTGATCCTGGTCCAGGGATTGAGTCCCACAACTGGCTCCCTGCAGGGAGCCTGCTTTTCCCTCTGCCTATGTCTCTGCCTCTCCCCGTGTCTCTCATGAATAAATAAATAAAATCTTGAAAAAATATGATAAGCAGGGTATTTAAAATCAAGAGTCAATATGTTTATTGAAGACTTATACTTTTTCCATAAAAAGAAGAACAAAATATGAGTATTCTCTATTTTCATTCCTTGCTTAATATCTTTTTTTAAAAAATTTTATTTATTTATGATAGTCACAGAGAGAGAGAGAGAGAGAGAGAGGCAGAGACACAGGCAGAGGGAGAAGCAGGCTCCATGCACCGGGAGCCCAAACGTGGGATTCGATTCCGGGTCTCCAAGATCGCGCCCTGGGCCAAAGGCGCCAAACTGCTGCGCCACCCAGGGATACCCTCTTGCTTAATATCTTGCTAGAAATGCTGGGGATAGCTATCTGAAAAGAAAAAAGAAATAAAAACATAACTTTTTGCAAAATATCTATCATAACTAAGCTATTAAAATAAATGAAATCACTGCCAAAAATAGTTAGCTGAGCAAAGTTGCAGATTGTCACACAAAAATTAGTAAATTGCTTACTGATGGATCAATAGTAAATAATTAGCAAGAAAAAGAATAAAAGAAAAAAAGCAATGAAAATGGTTATTTCATTCCCACTAATGATGAAATTGGGTATTTGGATTTTATTTATTTTTTATTTTTTTAAGATTTTATTCATGAGAATAGAGAGAGAGAGAGAGAGAGGCAGAGACACAGGCAAAGGGAGAAACAGGCTCCATGCAAGGAGCCTGACGTGGGACTCGAAACTGGGTCTCCAGGATCACGCCCTGGGCTGAAGGTGGCGCTAAACTGCTGAGCCACCCAGGCTGCCCAAGTATTTGAATTTTTAATTCAGTTTAGGAAATGAGATATTTGTTCAAAGGAAATTATAATGAGTAAAGTAAGGGAACATATAAAATAGAAATATGTTTTAATTGAAAGGTTTAATTAATTCATTAATTCTTGCTTCCAAGCAAGTAGATAGATATGTTATTAATAATATATAAATACATCCCCTATAGGAGACACTGTACCAAGTACTTAAACATTAGTTTTTAAATTCTACCCCAAAGTCTATAGCTTTGCAACTATGATGTATCAATGCAATGGAATATTATACAGATATAAAAAGGGAAAATGTATTGATTTCTGGTTATTTGTCTATGGCATAGACTATAAGAGCAGAACATAAGATAGCATGTACATATAGATGACATCTATGTACATCTACCAACAAAAATAAGATGTTAATTTGGAACATGATGGGAACAATTTGAGGTATAATTTCTGCTAGTTTTTTCCTTGCTAAGTTGCTTATGTTAAACATGATGTAAGAATTAGGCCATTGTAGGCAGTCATCTGCTCTGCTTCTGAGCTTTTCTGAGCACCAACAAACATTTTCAGATATCTCTGCCAAGGATGAGCATTAGAAGGTGTTGGAATTACTGGATAGGCCTTCATAGTCAGGAATGAGGGCAGGACTGAGAGGTTATCCTGGAATCCAGTGCTGTGTGAGTTTAGGAAGTTTGTAAAGTGATGGGATTGGATTCCTGTATGGTTTCCAAGGTCCCTTATAGGTCCCTGATTCTGCTTGTCTTTGAGAATTGGAAGAGTACATGTCATTAGACTTACATATTTTGGGGCATTGAGAGGGGTGTCTTTTTCTGCCCCACATTATCACTGACCTGTTCAGTTGGTCTGATTTCTGCTAATCCCACCCAAGGAAGTTGCCTCCTCCTGAGTTGCTCCTCCTTGCTAAGGAGGGGCAGATGGTTCATCAGCAGCCTAGAGCCAGGGACTCAAGCCTGGACCCCATTGGAAACAAGATGCAAAGCAAGTGTGTGGGTGGAGGCAGGACGAGCAAGGAGGCAGAGAGAGCAGGGCTCATTCCCTGATTCTTGGGCCAAGGAAAGATGTGTGGGGTTCACACTTGAATTATTTGCAGGCTGCTCTTGGCCTCTAGGGAGCAATACTCAGTGGGCATTGTTAAATATAAATGTACAGTAATTGCCTTGAGTCTGGCTGGGCCCAATTCTCCTGGACTCCAGACACATCATCTCCTTAGGGTTTTTCTACTGGAAAGTTATTACTTCAAGTGGTTTAATTTGTTACTTTTGTCTACAGGGAAAGTCTTACCATTTTCTTACTTTTTATCTTCAGTCCAGGGAATTCATGCTGTTTATTCAATCAGATCAGAACTCAGTGTTCATACTAATAGTGTGAAAAAAATTGTGATGAAATGCATACAATATCAAATTTACCATCTTAATCATTGTTTATTGTGCGTTTCAGTAGTGTTAAGTACATTCATATTGTGTATAACTAACCTCCAGAATTCTTTTCACCTTCCCAAACTGAAACCCTGTACCCATGAAACAACTCCCCATTCCTCCATCTCCCCAGCCTCCTAGCAACCACCACTGTATTTTCTGTCTTATCTACACTAGGTACCTCATATAAGTAAAATCATATAGTATGTGTCATTTTGTGACTGGCTTATTTTACTTAGCCTAATCTCCCCAAGGTCCATCAATGTTGCAGCAGGTGTCAGGATTTCCTTCCATTTAAGGTTGAATGATATTTTGCCATATAGAGATAGTTCATTTTTTGAAAAATATTTTATTTATTTATTGATGAGAGAGGCAGAGATACAGGCAGAGAGAGAAACAGGCTCCCTGTGGGGAGCCCACTTTGGGACTTGATCCCAGGACCCCGGGATCACGTGCCCAGAGCTGAAGGCAGATGCTCAACCACTGGGCCACCCATGCGTCCCAGTCCATTTTCTTCTTTTATCTGTTGGTGAGACATTTGGATTGCTTCTATTTTTTGGTTATTGTGAATAATACCACTACAAACATGGGTGTACAAATATCTCCTTGAGATTCTACTTTCAGTTCTTATCAGTAAATATTCAGAAATGGAATATCTGGATCATGTGGTAGGTAGTATGATTCTTAATTTTTTTTTTAGGAATCTCCATACTATTCTCCATAGTGGATACACCATTTCACAATTTCCAGCAGTGCACAAAGGCTCCACTTTCTTTACATTCTCATCAACACTATTTTATGTTTTTACTTGCTAATATTTATCAGGAACACAGAAGAATGGGCAGAGGGAACATCAATAACTATAAAACACACGTGAGACATTGAGAGAGTCACAGACAACAGTGTCGGCAAGTATATGCAAGCATGGGAGGGGCACTGTGACCTGGATGCTTCTACATATGAATTTATGGTCCAGGGCCTAAAACTTTGTCCTGCCAGATGGAACTCAGGCACCAGCAAACAGTAGAAACACTTTTGTCTTCTAAGGGCCTTCTTGACCATGATAACTGAAACTTTTGTAATTATTTTGTGCAACTGGGAGAGAGGTAGAATGGATACTGTTTTATATATGTATGTATGTGTGTCTGTGTATGTATGTGTATATATGTATATGTATACATGCATGTGTGTATATGTATATATAGGTATATATGTGTGGGTATATGTATATATGCATGTATGTGTGTATATGTGTGTGTGTATATGTATGTATATGTGTGTATACTTATATAAATAGTAGTAGCCATCCTAATGGATATGAGTTTTTTTTTTTAAAGATTTTATTTATTTATTCATGAGAGACAGAAAGAGGCAGAGACACAGGCAGAGGGAGAAGCAGGTCCCATGCAGGGAGCCCAATGTGGGACTCAATCCCAGGACCCCAGGATCATGCCCTGAGTGAAAGGCAGATGCTCAACTGCTGAGCCACCCTGGCATCCTTGGATATGAGGTTTTGACCTGTATTTCCTGAATGATTAGTGCTTTGAACATTTTTATATGTGATTGTTGGTCATTTGTATATCTTTGGAGAAATGTCTATTCATATCCTTTGCCAATTTTTTGATAAGGTCTTTGTTTTATTATTAAGTTGTAGGAGTTCCTTATAGATTCTGGATATTAAGCCCTCATAAATAAATATTTTCTCCCATTCCATAAGTTATTTTTCACTCTGTTCATTGCGTCATTTGATATACAAGAGTTTTAAATTTTGGTATTCATATTATCTATTTTTTCTTTTGTTTCATTTGCTTTGGATGTCATATGTAAGAAATCACTGCCAAATCCAATAGCATGAAGGTTTTACCTTATGTTTTCTTTTACGAGTATTGTTTTTAATGAGAAAATGCTCCACATCACTTGCCATCAGGGAAATACAAATCAAAACCACAATGAGATACCACCTCACACCAGTGAGAATGGTGAAAATTAACAAGACAAGAAACAACAAATGTTGGAGAGGATGTAGAGAAAGGGGAACGTTCTTGCACTGTTGGTGGAAATGTGAACTGGTATAGCCACTCTGGAAAACTGTGTGGAGGTTCCTCAAAGAGTTAAAAATAGAGCCACCCTACGACCCAGCAATTGCATTGCTGGTGCAATCTTTTTACCCCAAAGATACAGATGCAGTGAAATGGCAGAACACCTGTACACCAATGTTTATAGCAGCAATGTCCACAATAGCCAAACTGTGGAAGGAGCCTCAATGTCCATCGAAAGATGAATGGATAAAGAAGCTGTGGTCTATAAATACAGTGGAATATTACTCAGGCATTAGAAACGATGCATACCCATCATTTGCTTCAACATGGATAGAACTTGAGGTTATTATGCTGAGTGAAGTAAGTCAATCAAAGAAGGACAAACATTATATGGTTTAATTCATTTGGGGAATATAAAAAATAGTGAAAGGTATTAAAGGAGAAAGGAGAGAAAACGAGTGGGAAATATTAGAAAGGGAGACAGAACATGAGAGACTCCTAACTCTGGGAAACGAACAAGGGGTAGTAGAAGGGGAGGTGGGTGGGAGGATGGGGTGACTGGGTGACAGGCACTGAGGGGGCACTTGACAGGATGAGCACTGGGTGTTATATGTTGGCAAATTGAATTCCAATAAAAAATATAAAAAAAAGAGTTTTGTTTTTAAATTATTTTTAAAAATTTATTTATTTTAGAGGGGCAGGAAGGCATAGGGGGAAGGGAGAGGGACAAGCAGCCTCTGCTGAGTGTGGAGCCAGGCTCCTGCATCCTACAACCCTGAGATCATGATCTGAGTTGAAACCAAGAGTTGGTCACCCAATCAACTGAGCTACCCAGGCTCCCCTTCTTCTGAGAGTTTTATAGCTTTAGCTCTTACATTTAGGTCTTTGACCCATTTCCAGTGAATTTTTGTATGTGGTAAAGTGAGGATCAAGCTTTATTATTTTGCATGTGGATATTCCATATTCCCAGAATTATTTGTTGAAAAGACTGTTCTTTCCCCATTGAATTTGGTACCATTGTCAAAAATCATTTGACCATATACATGAGGGTTAGTTTCAGGGCTTTTTATTCTGTTCCATTGGTCTGTCTTTCTTTATGCCAGTACTATACTGTTTTGATTATTGTAGCTTTGTAGTAAGCTTTGAAATAAAAAAGTATGAGACCTTTAACTTTGTCTTCTTTTTTTCAAGATTGTTTTGGCTATTCAGAGTCTCTTGAGATTTCATATAGGTTTGAAGATAGCTTTTGCTATTTCTAAAAAAAAATGCCACTTGCATTTGATAGAAATTGCATTAAATCTATAGATTGCTTTGGATAATATTGACATCTTAACAATAAGTTTCCCAGTCCATGAATATGGGGGTTTTTTATTTATTGGTGTTTTTTTAAATTTAATTTCTTTTTAGCAACTTTTGGTGGTTTTTAGGGGTTGGTTTTATTCCTAGAATTTTATTCTTTTTTCTTTTTAAAAGATTTTATTTATTTATTCATGAGAGACACAGAGAGAGGCAGAGACATAGAGAGAGGGAGAAGCAGGCTCCTCATGGGGATCCTGATGCGGGACTTGATCCTAGGACCCTGGGATCATGCCCTGAACCGAAGACAGATGCTCAACCACTGAGCGACCCAGGTGTCCTTATTCTTTCTTTCTTTCTTTCTTTCTTTCTTTCTTTCTTTCTTTCTTTCTTTCTTTCTTTCTTTCTTTCTTTCTTTCTTCCTTTCTCTTTCTTTAATTTATTTATTCATGAGAGACACAGAAAGGCAGAGAGACCAATAGAGGAAGAAGCAGACTCCTCACAGGGAGCCCGACGTGGGACTCGATCCCTGGACGGGGATGACGCCCAGAGCCAAAGGCAGACACTCAACCGCTGAACCACCCAGGTGTCCCCCTATTCTTTTTTTTTTTGAGAGATTTATTTATTTATCTATATATATATTTAAAGATAGATTTATTTATTTATTTATTTATTTATTTATTTATTTATTTATTTATTTTAGACACACACACACACACACACACACAGAGGCAGAGACACAGGCAGAGGGAGAAGCAGGCTCTATGCAGAGAGCCCCACGCGGGACTCGATTCTGGGACTCTAGGATCGCGCCCTGGGCCAAAGGCAGGCTCCAAACCGCTGAGCCACCCAGGGATTCCCGAGATTTATTTATGTATCTTAGAGAGAGAGAGTGCATATGCACAAGTAGGGGGAGAGGTAGAGGAAGAGGGGAGAGAAAATCTCAAGTAGACTCCTCACTGAATATGGAGCCTGACTTGGAGCTTGATCTCATAACTCAGATCATGACCTGAACCTAAATCAAGAGTTAGTTACTTAACTGACTGAGCCACCCAGTTACCCCTATTTTATTCTTTTTGATGCTATTGTAAATGAAATCGCTTTCTTAATTCTTAGTTTGCTTTTTTGGACTATTCATTGTTAATGTGCACAAACATAGCTGATTTTTGCATGTTGATTTTGTATCTTTCAATTTTGCTAAATTTGTTTATTACTTCTAATATTTTGCGTGTATTATCTTTAGGGTTTACAACATATAACATCCTTTTGCCTGTGAACAGAGGGAATTTTATTTTTTCCTTTCCAATTTGGATGCCTTTAATTTCTTGCCTAATTGCGCTGGCTACTAAGACTTCCACTATAAAGTTGACAACCTTGCCTCATTCCAGATCTTGCAGGAAAAGCTTTCAGCTTTACACTATTAAATATGTTAGCTGTGAACTTGTCATATATGGTTTTTACTATGCTGAGCTATATTTTTTCTGTACTTAATTTGTTGATAGTTTTTATCATGAAAGGATGTTGAATTTTGTCAAATGCTCTTTCTGCATCTATTGAGATGATCAAGTGATTATTTTCCCCTTCCTTTTGTTACTGTTATGTATCACATTGATCAATTTGCATTTATTGAACCATGCTTGCATCCCAGGGATTAAATTCCACCTGATCATGTCATAATCCCTTCAATATGCTCTTGAATTCAGTTTGCTAGTACGTTGTTGAGAATTTTTATACCTATGTTCATCAGGGATATTGGCTTGTAGTTTTCTTTTCTTGTAGTGTCTGGCTTTGATACTGGAGCAGTGCTGGCCCCATAAAATGTGTTTTAAAGTGTACCCTCCTCTTCATCTTTTGGGGGAAAGTTTTAGGAGGATTGACATTAATTTCTCCTTAAACATTTGGTAGAGTTCACCAGTGAAGCAATCTGGTCCTGGACTTTTCTTTGCTGAGAGATTTTTTATTACTGATTCAGTCTCCTTATTAGATATAGGTCGGTTCACATTTTCTTTTTCTTCATGATTCATTCTTGGTAGATTGTATAGTTACAGGAATTTATTCATTTTTTTCTAGGTTATCCAATTTATTGGTATATAATGATTCATAGTAGTCTCTTATGAACCTTTGCATTTCTGTGGTATCGTTTGTGATATCTATTTCATTTATGATTTTATTTTTTGAGACTTTCTCCTTGTTGTCTTGCTAAAGATTTGTCAATTTTGGTTATTTTTTCAAAAAACCAGTTCTTTGTTGATTTGTCTCTGTTGTCCTTTCAGTCTCCGTTTCATTTATTTTTGCTTTTACCTTTGTTATTTCCTTCATTCTGCAAACGTTGGGCTTAATTTGTTGTTTTTCTCCTTCCTTGAGGCATAAAGTTAGGTTGTTTATCTGTGATTTGCTTTTTTAAAAAAATTATCTATTTATTCATGAGAGACACAGGGAGAGGCAGTGACAGGCAGAGGGAGAAGCAGGCTCCTAGCAGGAAGCCTGATGCGGGACTCAATCACTGGACTCAGGATCATGTGCTGAGCTGAAGGCAGACGCTCAACTGCTGAGCCCCCAGGCATCTCTATTTGTGATTTTCTTAGTGCAGACTTAGTTTATATTGCTATAAACTGCCCTATTATTACTGCTTTTGCAGCATCCCATAAGTTTTAGCATGTTATGTTTTCTATTTACATTTGTCTCAAGATGTTTTTTGATTTCTCTCATGATTTCTTCTTTGACCCATTGATTGTATAGGAGAGTATGTTTAATTTCCATATATATGTGAATTTTCCAGGTTTCCTTCTATTATTGATTTTTATTTTCATGTCATTGTGGGTATAAAAAATGCTTGATATGGGATCCCTGGGTGGCGCAGCGGTTTGGCGCCTGCCTTTGGCCCAGGGCGTGATCCTGGAGACCTAGGATCGAATCCCACGTCAGGCTCCCGGTGCATGGAGCCTGCTTCTCCCTCTGCCTGTGTCTCTGCCTCTCTCTCTCTGTGACTGTCATAAATTTAAAAAAAATGCTTGATATGACTTCAGTGTTCTCAGATTCGTTAAGATTTGTTTTGTGATCTAACATATGATCTATTCTGGAGAATGTTCTGTGTGTACTTCTACTCCTGTTGAATGGAATGTTCAGTATATGTCTTTTTTTTTTTTTAAGATTTGTTCCTGAGAGACACAGAGAGAGAGGTAGAGACAGACATAGGCAGAGGGAGAAGCAGGCTCCCTGCGGGGAGCCTGATGTGGACTTGATCCCAGGACACTGAGATCATGACCTGAGCCAAAGGCAGACGCTCAACCTCTGAGCCACTCAGGCATCTCTCATGGCTTATTTTTTTTTTTATCCATTTAACCTCTATGTCTTTTGATTTGGGAACATAATCCATTTACACTTAAGTTAGTTATTAATAGGTAAGGATTTACTATTGTCATTTTGTTGACTATTATCTGGGTATTACATAGATCCTTTGTTCCTCTCTTGCTATCTTCCTTTGTGATTTGATGATTTTCTATAGTAGTGTGTTTTGATTTCTTTCTCTTTATCTTTTGTGTATCTACTGTAGATTTTTGCTCTGTAGTTAAGCTTGCATAAAACATGAAGCTTGCATAAAACATCTTATAGTTATAAAGGTCTATTTTAAGCAGCTAACAATTTCTATTGCATATAAAAACTATACTCTTTTTCTTTTTTTTAAGATTTTATTTATTTATTCATGATACTCACACAGAGAGAGACAGAGAGGCAGAGACACAGGCAGAGGGAGAAGCAGGCTCCATGCAGGGAGCCCGACGTGGGATTCAACCCCGGGTCTCTAGGATCGCGCCCCGGGCCAAAGGCAGGTGCCAAACTGCTGCGCCACCCAGGGATCCCTATACTCTTTTTTTTTTCACACATTTTATGTTTTTTTTAAAGATATTTATTTATTTATTTGATAGAGAGAGAGAGAGAATCACAAGCAGGGGAAACAGCGGGCAGAGGGAGAAGGAGAAGCAGGTTCCACGCTGAGCAAGGAGCCCAGTGTGGGGCTTCATCCCAGGATCCTGGGATCATGACCCAAGCTGAAGGCAGATGCTTAACTGACTGAGCCACCCAGGCACCCTACATTTTATGTTTTATATCACAGTTATTGTATTTTTATATTGTGTATCCATCAATGGATTATTGTAGCTATGCTTCTTTTTAATACTTTTGACTTTTTTTTTTGAGAAAGAGAGAGAGAAAGAGGGAGCAGAGTGGGAAAGGGCAGAGGGAGAGGGAGAAAGAATCTTAAGCTGGCTCCGCGCCAGCCTGGAGCCCAGACATGAGGCTTGATTTCATGACCCTGAGATCATGACCGGAGCCAAAATCAAGAATTGGATGCTTAACCAACTGAGCCAACCAGGTGCCCTAATAATTTTGCCTTTTAACATTTATGTTAGGGTGAAGGAAGTGATTTACATCCATCATTACAATATTCGTGGGTTTTTTTTTTTTTTGAAGGAGAGAGAGAAAGCACACATGGGAGGGAGGGGCAGAAGAAGAGGGAGAGAGAGAGAATCTTTTTTAAAAAAGATTTTATTTTTTTAATTTAGAGAGAGAGAGAGAGAGAGAGCAGGGGGAGGGAGAGAAATAATATCAAGCAGACCCCACCCTGAACATGGAGCTCCACACATGGCTCAATCTTACAACCCCAAAATTATGACCTGAGCCAAAACCAAGAGTTAAATGCCCAGCTGACTGAGCCACCCAGGCACCCCAAGAGAATCTTAAGTAGGCTCCACACCCAGTGTGGACCCTGACTTGGGGCTCTATCTCATGACCTTGAGTTGAAATCAAGAATTGGATACTTAACCAGCTGAGCCACCAAGGCATCCTCATTATTTGTATATTCTGAATTTGACTATATACTTTCCTTCAACAGTGAGTTTAAACCTTCCTATGTTTTCCGGTTACCAATTAGCATCCTTTCATTTTGGCTTGAAGAAGTCACTTTAGCGTTTCCTCAAAAGCAAGTCTAGTGGTAATGAATTCCTTCAGCTTTTGTTTGGGAAAGTCCTTATATTTTCTTCTTTTCTAAAGGACAGCTTTGTCAGGTGAGGAATTTTTTTAAAAAGGATTTTATTTATTTGAGAGAGAGATTGTGTCTAATATGGGGATGACCACATGGCCACCATGGAACAGGGGACTGGAATGCATAAGGATAGTGACTCTAGGTTCAGGGGCACTGGATGGTCCACAGTGGTGATGGCTCTGTTGCTCAGATGCTGGCACCTGCAGAACAGCAACAGAGGTAGAGTTTGGAGTGCAGATGCTCAGAGAATGACAGTGGCTATGGAGTCCTGGCATTGGCTAGCCCACAATGGCAATGGCTCTGTTGCATGAAATGTGAGTGCATCAAGTGGCCACAGAGGCAGGGTGTAGAGTATGGTTGTGTGTGTAGCAATAATGGCTCTAGGATTTGGGGTCCTGGCTAGCCCATAGGAGTCATGTCTCCGGTGCCTGAGACATGGATGCATATGGAGCATATAGAGCAGTCATGGATCTGGGATTGGGAGAGCACATGCAGAGTGGCTATGGAATCAGGGTCTGAAGTGGGGGCACAGGCAGAGCATCCAGGGCTCTGGAGTCTGGGGCATGCATGAGGTTTAGGGAAGCTGGAAGCTCTGGTACTAAGGTGGCATAATAGCAGCTCCTTCTGGGGGATGTACAGCAACATGTCCCTTTTTGGGGGGTTCTTTTGTTGCAATGGCCGTTATTTACCACAGTGTCAAAAATTTCCTGTGACTCCTGCAAAGCAGGTCACTGGGGTCTGTGCCAATGAACACTATGGAATCTTCCACTAAGAAAACTGTGAGGGAGTCTGCAGTTTTTGAATTAAAGTCTATTTTGTGTGATATCAGTATAGCTACCTGTGTTCTCTTTTGGTTATCATTTTCATGGAATATCTTTCTGCATCTTTTAACTTTTGACCTATGCATGTCATTAGATCTAAAGTGAATCTTTTGTTGGGGGCACCTTGGTGGCTCTGTTGGTTAAGCATCCAACTCCTTATCTTAGCTCAGGTGTTGATCTCAGGGTTGTGAGTTCAAATCCTGTGTTAGGCTTTATGCCAGGCATGGAGCCTACTTAAAAAAAAAAAGTAAAATGAATCTTTTGGAACACCTGGCTATCTTAGTTGGTGGAACATGTGACTTGATCTCAGGGTTATAAGTTCAAGTCCCAAGTTGGTTGTAGAAATTATTTAAAAAAAAACAAATAAACTTAAAAAGAAATAAAGTGAATCTTTTTTTAAGAGGTGGGAGGGAGAAAGGGGAAGGGGCAGATGGAGAGGGAGAGAGGATCTTAAGCAGGTTCCATGCCCAGCATAGACACTGATGGAGGTTTCAGTCTCACAACCCTGAGATCATGACCTGAGCCAAAATCAAGTCTTGGACACTTAACTTACTTAGCCACCCAGGCACCCCTAAAGTGAATGTTCTATAGACACAATATCATTTGATTCTGTTTCTAACAATCTCTGTCTTTTGATTGAATAGCTTAATTTTTATTTACATTTAAAGTAATTACTGATAGGGAAGGACTTGCTATTATCACTTTGATAATTATTTTCTGTATGTCATACAGCCTTTTTGTCCCTCATTTCCTACTTTACCACCTTCTTTTGTGTTTGGTTAGGTTTTTGTGGTGACATGTTTTGATTCCCTTCTCATTTGCTATTGTGTATATTCTATAGATATTTTCTTTGTGGTCCCCCTGTGGATTACATAAAACATCCAAAAGTTATAACAATCTATTTTAAACTTAACTTCAATCACATTAAAAGAACTTTATTCCTTTACAGTTCCACACTCCGCCCCCATTTTCTGTTATTGATGTTGTAAATTACATCCTTATATATTGTGTACCCATTAATATAGATTTATAGCTCTTTTTTATGCTCTTGTCTTTTAAATCCTATAATAACAATAAAAAATGGAGTTACAAGCCAAAATTACCATAATACATGTGTTTATATTTGTTCATATATTTATCTTTACTGGAGAACTATATAGTATGTATGGTTTTTGAATTACTGTGTAGCAAAAAAAAAAAAAAGAAAGAAGAGAAAGAAGAGAAAAGAAAAATCCATTTCTACTAGCTTATTAGAGTACTAAGGGAATGTTACACACTCCTAGTCTCCTTCTTTTTTTTTTAAAGATTTTTAATTTATTTATTCATGAAAGATGCACAGAGAGAAGCAGAGACACAGGCAGAAGGAGAATCAGGTTCCCTGTGGGGAGCCTGATGTGGGACTCAATCCCAGGACCCTGGGATCATGACCTGAGCCAAAAGTGGATGCTCAGCCACTGAGCTACCCAAGTGTCCCTCCTGGTCCCCTCTGTGAGAGGTATTTGAAAAATCCTGGCTTTTGTCATTGCTAAAGTAACTTCACCAGCACTGGGGTTTGTTGAATTAAGCCCCACAGTCCCATAGATAATTTAATGGGAGGACAAACAGTGTATGTTCTCATTCATTTGGGGAATATAAATAATAGTGAAAGGGAATATAAGGGAAGGGAGAAGAAATATGTGGGAAATATCAGAAAGGGAGACAGAACATAAAGACTCCTAACTCTGGGAAACGAACTAGGGATGGTGGAAGGGGAGGAGGGCTGGGGGTGGGGGTGAGTGGGTGATGGGCACTGAGGGGGACACTTGACGGGATGAGCACTGGGTGTTATTCTGTATGTTGGTAAATTGAACACCAATAAAAAATTAATTTATAAAAAAAGATAATTTAATGGGTGTGAGCCTATTATGTTTCAGTCAACTTCCATAGGACTTTTTCTCAGGTGAATATAATTTCTGGGTGTGCACATAACAGCCTTTTAAGTTCTACTTTAATGTATATATTCTGAGAGAATTGAAACTGTCAAAGAAATCTTGACTTTGAGTGGCAGGCACTAGAGTTGTTGCATAAGTGTGTTTCTGTGGTGAGCTGTGTTCATATTCTCAACCCGCTTGTACTAGTCTGATTATAATCTGAACTTCTTAAAGTTCGTGTGCCAAGTTGAGGTCATTGTTTAATATTCAACAACGATTATGCCAGCAAAGCAGTGCTGTGGGAAAACATCAGATATGTGTTGTAATTGGTGACTTGATTTGAGTTGCAACATACTTTATCTAGCTATTGATTTCAGCCACCACTCCTCCATCTATTTCTGTCTTCTAGGTCTGCAACCTTGGATATTTAGAACTCAGCTCATAGAATCCTAGTATGTGGGTACTGAGAACATATAGTACAACCTCCTTATGTAATGGACAATGAGTTGAGAGTGAAAGGATTTTGACCACGGTCAAGTGGGTGAATGACAGATTGGAGTGGGACCCTGGGTCTAGGCTCCCATGACTTCTCCCCAACAATACTGTTCCAATTGTCCCTTCATTTCCTCCATAATGTCTGCCTGGTCTGACCTGGCTGTTTCCTGCTTTCCACTCTCTGCCTTCTTTAATGCCCCTGTTTGTAGGTCACTTTGTAACCCAGAGATGCTCTGTGGCCCTTGACTACATTCTTGGAAGAAATTCTAAGCCACAATTTACAAAGGTGTTCTGGGTGAAGCCAATGGGAAGCCTGGGCCTTGTCCGCTTGGCATCATTGTCTTCTTACATCTGTTTTCTTTTCTTTTTTTTTTAATTTACGATAGTCATACAGAGAGAGAGAGAGGCAGAGACACAGGCAGAGAGAGAAGCAGGCTCCATGCACCGGGAGCCTGACGTGGGATTCGATCTCGGGTCTCCAGGATCGCGCCCTGGGCCAAAGGCAGGCGCCAAACCGCTGCGCCACCCAGGGATCCCTTACATCTGTTTTCTGCCTCCATAGGTAGCCCCTGTTTGAAAAGAGCCGTTCCAGGAGATCAGAGTTGACCTTTGGCTGATTTTAGAGTGCTCACTCAAGCCAATATCCAGTTCTTTCCTTCCCATACTTTTTTCATCCTTTAGACATGTCCTCTGTTACAACCCAGGAATTCTGTGTGTTGTATCCCTGTGGGGATTTTGCTTTCCAGAACTATGCCAGACTCCATGGAGAGAGAGAGAGCTGCAAGCCCTTGGGAGTGGCCTGTAGAAGCTCTGGAACAGGCAGTATTAGCAGTTGGCAGGCCAGGAGAGAATGGCTGAGCAAAAAAAGGCTCATGAATAAGCATGTCTTCTTTTTTTTTTTTGTATATTTTTTTATTGGAGTTTGATTTGCCAGCATATAGCAAAACACCCAGTGCTCATCCTGTCAAGTGCCCCACTCAGTGTCCATCACCCAGTCACCCCATCCCCCTGCCCACCTCCCTTTCCACTACCCCTTGTTTGTTTCCCAGAGTTAGGTGTCTCTCATGTTCTGTCACCCTCACTGATATTTCCCACTCATTTTCTCTCTTTTCCCCTTTATTCCCTTTCACTATTTTTTGTATTACCCAAATGAATGAGACCATATAATGTTTATCTTTCTCTGATTGACTTACTTCACTCAGCATAATACCCTCCAGTTCCATCCATGTTGAAGCAAATGGTATTTGTTGTTTCTAATGGCTGAGTAATATTCCATTGTATACATATATACCACATCTTCCTTATTTTTAAAGATTTTATTTATTTGTTCATGAGAGAGAGAGAGAGAGAGAGAGAGAGAGAGGGAGAGAGAGAGAGAGAGAGACATAGGCAGAGGGAGAAGCAGGCCCCTTGCGGGGAGCCTGATGTGGGGCTCGATCCCAGAACTCTGGGACCACCCCTTGAGCTGAAGTCAGATGCTCAACTACTGAGCCACCGAGGAGTCTCTAAGCATGTCTTCCTATGCTCTCTCACTAGGCATGGTATTTAATGATAGAGAAATAAAAACAATTTTAGTTCTTTTTAAAAAAGATTTTATTTATTTATTCATGAGAGACACACACAGAGAGAGGCAGAGATACAGGTAGAGGGAGAAGCAGGCTCCCTGTGGTGGAGCCTGATGTGGGACTCAGTCCCAGGACCCTGGGATCATGACCTGAGCTGAAGGCAGATGCTCAACCAAAGAGCCTCACCTCACAGATGCCCCAGATTGCTATTTTTTTTTAAATTTTAAATTCAATTAACCAACATAGTACATTCTTAGTTTCAGATGTTGTGTGCAATGATTTATTAGTATTTGTTCAACACCCAGTGCTCTTCACATCATGTGCTCTCCTTAATGTCCATCACCAAATTATTCTATCCTTCTACCCACCAGCAATCCTATTTATTTCCTATAATTAAGAGTCTTCTCATGGTTTTCTCCCTCTATGATGACTTCCTATTCATTTTTCCCTCCTTTTCCCTGTGATCCTCTGCACTGTTTCTTATATTCCACATATGAGTGAAACCATATGATTATTGTCTTTCTCTGTTTGACTTATTTCACTCAGCATAATATCCTCCAGTTCCATCCACATGGATATAAATAGTAAGTATTCATCCTTTCTGATGGCTGAGTAGTATTCCATTGTGTGTGTGTGTGTGTGTGTGTGTGTGTGTGTGTGTGTGTGTATATCACATCTTCTTTATCCATTCATTTGTTGAAGGACATCTCAGCTCTTTCCACAGTTTGGCTATTGTGAACATTGCTGCTATGAACATTGGGGTGCAGATGCCCCTTCATTCCATTACATTTATATCTTTGGGATCAATACCTAATAGTGCAATTGCTGGGTGGTAGGATAGCTCTATTTTTAACTTCTTAAGGAACCTCCACACTGTTTTCCAGAGTGGCTGCACCAGCTTTCATTCCCACCAACTCTGGGAGAGGGCTCCCCTCACCAAAATGTGTTGTTTCCTCTTGTGTTAATTTTAGTCATTCTGACTGGTGTATAAAGTGGTATCTCATTTTGGTTTTGATTTGTATTTCCCTGATGCCAAGTGATACGGAACATTTTTTCATGTGTCTGTTGGCCATTTGGTATGTCTTCTTTGGAGAAATGTCTGTTCATGTCTTCTGCCCATTTCATGACTGGATTGTTTGTTTTTTGGGTTTTGAGTTTGATAAGTTCTTTATAGATCTTGGATAATAGCCCTTTATCTGATATGTCATTTGCAAATATCTTCTCCCATTCCATAGGTTGCCTTTTAGTTTTGTTGACTGTTTCTTCTGCTGTGCAGAAGATTTGATCTTGATAAAGTCCCAATAGTTCATTTTGCTTTTGTTTTCCTTGCCTTTGGAGACATGTCTAACAAGAAGCTGCTGTAACTGGGATATCAGAGAGGTTGCTGCCTATGTTCCCCTCTAGGATTTTGATGAATTCCTGGATCACATTTAAGTCTTTCATCCTTTTATCTTTGTGTATGGTGTAAGAAAAAGGTCCACTTTCATTCTTCTACATGTCGCTGTCCAATCATCCTAGCACCATTTATTGAAGAGACTGCCTTTTTTCCATTGGATATTCCTTCCTGCATTGTCAGAGGTTGGTTGACCTAGAGTTGAGGGTCCAGTTCTCTATTCTGTTCCATTGATCTGTGTGTCTGTTTTGTGCCAGTATCATGTTGTCTTGATGATTACAGCTTTGTAATAGAGCTTCAAGTCTAGCATTGTGATGCCACCAGCTTTGGTTTTCTTTTTCAATGTTCCTCTGGCTATACAGGGTCTTTTCTGGTTCCATACAAATTTTAGAATTATTTGTTCCAGCTCTGTGAAGAATATTGATGGTATTTTGATAGGGATTGCGTTGAATGTGTAGATTGTTCTGGGTAGTGTAGGCATTTTCACAATATTTATTCTTACAGTCTGAACATGGGATGTTTCTCTATTTCTTTGTGTCTTCCCCAATTTCTTTCATGAATGTTCTGTAGTTGTTAGAGTACAGATCCTTTGCCTCTTTGGTTAGGTTTATTCCTAGGTATCTCATAGTTTTTGGTACAATGTAAGTGAAATCAATTCCTTAATTTCTCTTTCTTCTGTCTCATTGTTGATTGTTGATGTTTAGAAATACAACCAAGTGGGATTTATTCTGTGCATTGATTTTATGCCACATTACTGAATTGCTGTGTGAGTTCCAGCAATTTTGGGGTGGAGTCTTTTGGGTTTTCCACATAAAGTATCATGTCACCTGTGAAGAGGGAGAGTTTGACTTATTTGCCAATATGAATGCCTTTTATTTCTTTTTGTTGTCTGATTGCTGAGACTAGGACTTCTTAGAACAGAACTCAGTGATATAGAAACCAGAAGAACAGTAGAACAGATCAACAAAACTGGAAGCTAGTTCTTTGAAAGAATTAATAAGATTGATAACCCCCTAGCCAGACTTATCAAAAAGAAAACAGGAAGGGTCCAAATTAATATAATCATGAATTAAAGAGGAGAAATCATGACCAACACCACGGGAAGATAAACAATTATCAGAACACATTATGAGTAACTGTATGCCGACAAATTAGGCAATGTGAAGAAATGGATGCATTCCTGGAAACTTATAAACTATGAAAACTGAATCAGGAAGAAATACAAATCTGAACATATTCATAACTAGCAAGGAAATTGAAGTAGTAATCAAAAACTTCCCATCAAATAAGAGTCCAAGGCCAGATGGCTTCCCAGGAGAATTATACCAAATATTTAAAGGAGAAATAATACCTATTCTACTGAAGCTGTCTCAAAAAATAGAAATGGAAGGAAAACTTCCACACTCGTTCTGTGAGGTCAGCATTACCCTGATCCCAAACCAGACAAAGACCCACCAAATAGGAGAATTACCGACCAATATCCTTGATGAAGATGGATGCCAAAATACTCACCAAGATACTAGCCAATAGGATCCAACTGTACATTAAAAGGATTATTTGCTACAACCAAGTGGGATTTACTCCTGGACTGCAGGGGTGGTTCAACATGCACGAATCAATCAACATGATAGATGACATTAATAAAAGAAAATACAAGAACCATATGATCCTCTCAGTTGATGCAGAAAAAGCAGTTGACAAGGTACAGCATCCTTTCTTGATTAAAACTTTCCGCAGTATAGGGATAGAGGAAATATACCTCAATATCATAAAGCTATCTATGAAAGGCCAACATTGACTATTATTCTTAATGGGGAAAAACTGAGAGCTTTTCCCCAAGGTCAGGAACACAGCAGGGATGCCCACTCTCACCATTGTTGTTCAACATAGTAGTAGAAATCCTAGCCTCAGTGAGTTGATTTGTATTTTCTAGCTAGATTTTGAGTTCTTATAAGGAAATACCATTTTTTCTATGATTAGGCTACCTGAAAGTTTCCATGTCTGTGTTAGATAAGAGCAGGTACCTGAAGAATGTTTGCTTATGCATGACTTCTTCCTTCCTTGAATGTCCCATACCTCTCCTGCTTTCCTGGGGCTTTCTCTTCTCTTGTGTCCCCTCTTCTCTCACTTTTTGATGTTATGATATGTGAATCATACCACCTACCTCACCGTGGTTTCTCCCACTTTCTGGAGCTCTTTTGTAGTGAGCTAGCACTTCCTGAGATGACAAATGTGTCTCTCTTTTAGGAACTATGGCTGTCTGATAACCTAACTCTAGCAAAAAGTTTGGAAGATACCCACTGGAACCGAGCATCGAGCACACTCCCCCTTTTTTGCCATACCACGCTAGGGGTAACCCTGGTATTAGTATCCTAAGGTTACC
Organism: Nyctereutes procyonoides; assembly: GCF_905146905.1. NCBI lineage: Eukaryota > Metazoa > Chordata > Mammalia > Carnivora > Canidae > Nyctereutes > Nyctereutes procyonoides. The sequence continues at coordinate 68,295,293 of NW_026575126.1, forward strand.
ATAGCAAATTACTGTAAGCTGGTGGCTTAAAACAACAGAAATTTTACTTGAATGGCAAAGTCAATAGGGTATGGATCATGATCACTGGTGAAAGCCAAATGTGGCCATTATTCCCTTTGCCAATAGTTAGTCTAGGAGTGGATATATGATACAGTTCTAGCCAGTGAACCATAAAGGGAAATCTTCTAGGGGCTTTTGGGAAACATTATCCTCCATGATAAGAGAGAAGTGTGTGAAGAGAGAACTCCTTTTACCACCACCCCCACCTTCCCTTCCTATGTTTTTATTTATTTATTTATTTATTTATTTATTTATTTATTTATTTATTCGTTCGTTCATTCATTCATTCATTCATGAAAGACACACAGAGATAGAGAGAGGCAGAGACATAGGCAGAGGGAGAAGCAGGCTTCATGCCAGGAGCCCGATGTGGGACTCGATCTCAGGACTTCAGGATCACGCCCTGAGCTGAAAGCAGGCGCTAAACCACTGAGCCACCCAGAGGTCCCCTATTTTCCCATATTTATATGAAGATGTGATGCTCAGAGCTGCAGCAGCCATCTTGCGGCCATGAGGGGAGGTACTCTGAGGATGACTGAGTTGAAAGACTAAAGGAGTTTTGTTTTGAATGACTCCATTTAACCAATCCTGGCACTACCTACCTCCAGGAGCTTTTTTATGGGAGATAATTAAATGTCTTTGTCACTATTGTTTGAAGCTAGATGTGTCCTTTCCAATATAGTTGATATTCTGTGTCTTCACATTTCCATGTATCCTTGAAATAAACTACCATTACTGAGGGCCACCTAAGTATATCTCTGTTCTTTGCAATTTGAAAGAAACTACTACCTGTTTTTCACTTTGTATCCTGGGGGCCATGCATGTGGTATATTCAGGTCCTCTCATAGGATTGAACGTGAGAGGCTTTGTATGACCACATCTATTAATCTTGCCTTCCAGCTTCTATTCTCCCTTTTTTGTGAAGCACCCCTCTCCTACTCCAAGTTCATTTCTTATCAATAGATTGACTCTATTCTTCTGCTCTGGTGTTGGGCAGGCAAGCCAGGCTCAGCCAATCAGAGTCAGAGTGACTGGTTTAGGGGTGAGCATGTGTTTGATTCAGACCAGTGAGGGTTAGACTTGCAACTTTTGCTAGAAAAATTGAGGTAAGGTAAGAGACATGGTTGACTATTTTTTTTCTTCCATTTTTTGATTACTAAACTATGAGGGTGTGAGCTTGGAGCTGCTGCTGGCCACCTTGCACTGTCAGGGAAAAATGTTGGGGAGGGAAACCAACATGATTATTAGAGCCAGTAATATCTTTTTCCATTTATATTCATTATCATTGGATTTTTCTTATTTGTAAAAGAGATCTCTGACACATAATGTCTTATTTTTCTCTTCTCTGTCTCCTAGGAGCCCCCATGCTTTCTCCCTGATGGATTATGTTAGTGTTTTGGGATTACAGAAAAAGATATTACATCAAAAGGGTTTGCAGTCTTGGCCCTGCATTTCATCCTCTGATTTGTTGAGGGTAATTTTGTTTCTGGCCACACAGCTACCCCTTCTTTTCCTGGCCATTTGTACAAATCTTAGTGATGCCCTCAGCAAGTGGGAGAGTCTACAATGGTGTCTGACAGGACTATGATGTGAGTCACATATGCCTTTTCAATTTTCTAATAACCATATTGAAAACATAAAAAGGAAGATATGAAATTGATTTTAATAGTATATATCATTTAATGCAATATATATCCCAAGGCTATCATTTTAAATATGTGACCAATATACAAATTAATAATTAAATGTATTACTTTCTTTATACTGTCTTCAAAATCCAGTAAATTCATATAAAGCTTTATAGTAAATCTCGATCCAGAGCAGCTGCATTTGAAGTGCTCAATAACCCACTGGCTGTCATATTGGACAGTTTACCTGAGGAAGGAAAAGAAGCCTGAAAGAGGGTCAAGAATTGGGAAGGGAGGGACACCTGGGTGGCTCAGGCATTTAGTGCCTGCCTTCAGCGCAGGGCGTGATCCTGGAGTAACAGGATCAAGTCCCACATCGGGCTCACTGCAGGCAGCCTGCTTCTCCCTCTGCCTATGTCTCTGTCTCTCTCTCTCTGGGTCTCTCATGAATAAATAAATAAAATAAAATAAAAAAAGAATTGGGAAGGGAAAAGTAATGGTCAAGGTGTCGATAGGCCCCTCACACACACTTAATTTCAAGAGTTTTTTTGTGCAACAGTTGAAACCAAATTGAGAAAGCATTGTGCCCAGATTTTTGCTATAGGAAGGACTGTCATGAGGAACACCTTCATACAAATGGCAGGACAGGGCTTGGCTTCATCTGACAATGACGAGATTCTTGTGGTTGGAGGACAGTGAGTGCAGCAGGTGGTGATGGCAGGGACCTCAGATGCCAGTGGCAGGAGTCTAACTTTTATTAGTATATGGGGAACCTACCAGAGGGCCTTCAGTGGGAGAGTGAGATAATGTTCTTTCCCTGAAGTGGCAGTGTGGGGACTATCTGGGAGCAGGCAGAGTGGAAGAGGGGGGCTGGTTGGGAACTCTGCTAGGTATTCAGGAGAAAGATGATGGCAGCATGGCCAGGATGACGGCAGTGGTAGTGGTTAGGAGATGCATTCTGTGAGAGAAATGTACAGGCCTTGAGGATGGATGGAGGTGGGGAAAAGAAGGAGAGAGGGAGATATAAAAGAGTTCTGGCTTGAGCATTTTGCCATCTCTCACCTTGCTTTTCCTTCTGGCCTGATCCATACACACCTTCTGTGCTTTGGGAGGCAAAGGGTGGGAACTGGATTGTCTGCTTCATGCTTTAATGTGTTTATTTAGCTGCTTCTCAGGCTTGTTTGGGTAACCTGAGCTCTGATGTGGGTCCCACAAGCTCATTAGTCCCAATGCTGGGATGGAGCCCAAGGGCCCTCAGTGGACAGGGATGACTTTGAGACTAATGTTGGCCCCACTCAGGGCCTAGCACACTGCTCAACACACACTAGGCCTTCAGTAAAAACATCTTTTTGTGAGTGTTTTGTGGCTCTTTGTGAAACACATATTGGAAACAGCACATGGACTTCCACCAATACAACTCATGGTTTTGTCTTTTATTTTTTTTTAATTTTTTTATTTATTTATGATAGTCACACACACAGAGAGAGAGGCAGAGACACAGGCAGAGGGAGAAGCAGGCTCCATGCACCGGGAGCCCGACGTGGGATTCGATCCCGGGTCTCCAGGATCGCGCCCTGGGCCAAAGGCAGGTGCCAAACTGCTGCGCCACCCAGGGATCCCCCAAGGTTTTGTCATTTAGGAATTTCCCAACACCTGCTATCAGGAGGTTTATCTGAACCTCAAACATGCCTAGAAGGTCAGCAGGAAGGTTCTTGTCCTGGCTTTTGTTTAGATTCACAAACATTTTCTGAGCACCATTCTGGAACTCAGGTAAGAGATGCCTTTGGTGGGGAAAAGTCAGACCCATGAACAAACTGATTCAATATGGTGGAAGGTAAGCCTTGGTGCTTTGGGAGCACAGAGAAGCACACTTGTCTCTGAAGTGGGTTAGGAGGAGCTGATACCTGGTCTGAGGCTTCTAAAAATTTATTTTAAAAAATCAAATGTATAGATGTACATGCTTTAAAAAGTTGAACAGTACTACATTGGTTATAACAAAATTAGTGGTGCCTTGCTCCACTGGACCTCCATTCCCATTTTCCCCTCCAGAGTCCATTTTCAACCAGTTTAGTAGTTTCTTTTGGTATTTACTACCATGTCATTACATGTCATGCTCCTTACTGCTACTTCTTGATTACTTGGAAGCTGAGAGTTGAGGTTGCTAATATCTTCTTGCTCACACCCAGTTTCCACCCTCCCAAAGCAGGGGTGGGAATTTGATTCCTATTCAGTGCTTCATCAATATGATGTAAGTATTTATTATTCATAGTTGAGCCACTTGCACGTCTATGTTCCTGTTTCTTTCTCTCGACGATTTTTAATTTTACTTGGAATCAATATTTCCTTTTTGTAAAATTTGATTTTTCTATCCTTCATCATCCATTTTACACGAAGCATCACTCCCTTCTCTGTACTCTGCTGTGTTGAATTACCTGTTCCTGTGGCTCCTCTTTCTTGGTTTTCTCTCTCCTTTTGTAGCTTTCATTAGAATGATGCAAAGGAGTACATTTTTTTTCTTTTCTTTTTTTTTTTAAGATGTGCATGTCTGAATATACCTCTTTTCTACCCTCATGCTTGATTGATGGTCTGGACATAGAATTCTATGCAGGCTAGAATTTTCTCTCTGAATTTGAAGATACAGAGTCTTTTTTTTTTTTTTTTCTCTCTCTCTCCCATTCCTTTCCACTTGACCTGGATGACACAGGGTGTTGCTTCTGGTATTGTTTTAAGAACTTGCCCTCTAATCTCTAAGTTTTTGTATGACCTGTTTCTTGTACCACCTCAGCCCCACCCCATTTCTGGAAGCTTAGGGGAATCTTCCTTTTATCCCTGGTGTTTTGAACATTCTTGATGGTGTGCCTTCATCCATTATTTGAGGTAAAGCTGTCTGAGAGACCTTTCTGCAGTGACACAAATGTTCTCTGTGTTGTCCAATATGGTTTCCTCCAGCCACATGAGGCTGTTGTGCACTTGAAATGTGGCTGGTATGGCTGAGGAACCGCATTTCTGATTTCATCTTTTTTTTTTAAATACATTTATGTTAAAATGTAACTAGCCACATGTGTCCAGGGGCTACTGTATTTGACCATACCGTGTATTGGCTTTTCAATCTGGAGACTCTTGCCCTTTGGTTCTGGGGAGTTGTCTTGAATTATTTCTTTCCTTTTTTTTTATTTTAAAGATTTTATTTGTTTATTCATGAGAGACACACACACAGAGAGGCAGAGACATAGTCAGGGGGAGAAGCAGGCTTCCCTGCAGGGAGCCAGATGTGGGATTCGATCCCCAGACCTGGAATCATGCCCTGAGCCAAAGGCAGATGCTCAACCTCTGAGCCACCAGGCATCCCTCTTTCCTTTTTTTCTATTCTCTGCCCTGAAACCCCAATTTGTTTGATAGAACTTATGCAGTGATTCTTTAGTTTTCTTATATTTTCTCTCCATTTTCCATCTCTTTGTCTTAATTTTTTTTTCAAGTGATTTCCCTAACTTTACCTTCCTCCTTTTTAGGGAATGTTACATCTTCCATCAATACTTTTTATTTCCAGGAGCTCTTTTTAAACTTTCTGCCCTGATTTCATGTGAGCACAGCTCTCAGGCTACTACTATGGCTCTTTTCCAAAGCTTCCCAAGCTTCCTTCCTTCCCTGCTTTGCCTCTGTTCCTTGAATCTCCTTTCCCTATCCCTGTTGATCTTTCTCTTGAATGCCAGTCTGTCCCTGCCTGTCTTGCCTATATCTGGGCGTGTTGGGATTTGCCAACGATAGGCTTCAGCATAGAGCCATCTGGCTGGAGACTTCCTAAATATCTGGATCAGTAGATCCTTTGGGCTGCTCCATTTCCCAAGAAGGAATTCTCTGGTCTTCTGCTTGGGAGGCAGAAGTTGGACTGCTGGCTGGGTGGCAGAGAGAGATGGAACTCTTCTGGACCCTCTCACTTTGTCCTGTGGTCTGATTCCTCTCTACTGGGGTTCTCAAGTCCAGAGTATATCAGTGTGTGCAGAGAACAATCCCTTGGTCTTCTGCAGGGTAGACCAGGTGGCCATAACAAAGCACCACAAACCAGATAGCTTAAAACAATAGAAATGTATTCTCTCACAGTTCTGAAGGTCAAAAGTCTGAGATCAGAGTGTGGGCAGGGTTGGTTCTCCCTAGAGACTCCAGTGGGAGAGTCTGCTCCATGCCCTTTCCTAGTTTCTGGTGGTTGCTGGCAGTCTTTGGCATTCCTGGGCTTGTGGTAGCATCATCCAGTCTCTGCCTGTCTTCAAACAGCTGCTTTCTCTTTCAGTGTCCCATTGTCTTTTCTTTTTTTTTTTTTCCCCAGGGGCTGGGATTTTTTTTTTTAATTGGAGTTCAATTTGCCAACATATAGCATAATACCCAGTGCTCATCCCATCAAGTGCCCCCACCCTCAGTGCCATTGTCTCTTCTTTTTTTTTTTTATAAATTAATTTTTATTGGTGTTCAATTTACCAACATACAGAATAACACCCAGTGCTCATCCGTCAAGTGTCCCCCTCAGTGCCCGTCACCCATTCACCCCCACCCCCCGCCCTTCACCCCCTCCACCACCCCTAGTTCATTTCCCAGAGTTAGAAGTCTTTCTGTTCTGTCTCCCTTTCTGATATTTCCCACACATTTCTTCTCCCTTCCCTTATATTCCCCTTCACTATTATTCATATTCCCCAAGTGAGTGAGAACATATAATGTTTGTCCTTCTCCGATTGACTTACTTCACTCAGCATAATACCCTTCAGTTCCATCCACGTTGAAGCAAATGGTGGGTATTTGTCGTTTCTTTTTTTTTTTTTTTTTATAAATTAATTTTTATTGGTGTTCAATTTACCAACATACAGAATAACACCCAGTGCTCATCCCGTCAAGTGTCCCCCTCCGTGCCCGTCACCCATTCACCCCCACCCCCCGCCCTCCTCCCCTTCCACCACCCCTAGTTCGTTTCCCAGAGTTAGGAGTCTTTATGTTCTGTGTCCCTTTCTGATATCTCCCACACATTTCTTCTCCCTTCCCTTATATTCCCCTTCACTATTATTCATATTCCCCAAGTGAGTGAGAACATATAATGTTTGTCCTTCTCCGATTGACTTACTTCACTCAGCATAATACCCTTCAGTTCCATCCACGTTGAAGCAAATGGTGGGTATTTGTCGTTTCTAACGGCTGAGTAATATTCCATTGTATACATAAACCACATCTTCTTTATCCATTCATCTTTCGATGGACACCGAGTCTCCTCCCACAGTTTGGCTATTGTGGACATTGCTGCTATAAACATCGGGGTGCAGGTGTCCCGGCGTTTCATTGCATCTGAATCTTTGGGGTATATTCCCAACAGTGCAATTGCTGGGTTGTAGGGAAGGTCTATTTTTTAACTCTGGGGAACCTCCACACAGTTTTCCAGAGTGGCTGCACCAGTTCACATTCCCACCAACAGTGTAAGAGGGTTCCCTTTTCTCTGCATCCTCTCCAACATTTGTGGTTTCCTGCCTTGTTAATTTTCCCCATTCTCACTGGTGTGAGTTGGTATCTCATTGTGGTTTTGATTTGTATTTCCCTGATGGCAAGTGATGCAGAGCATTTTCTCATGTGCATGTTGGCCATGTCTATGTCTTCCTCTGTGAGATTTCTCTTCATGTTTTTTGCCCATTTCATGATTGGATTGTTTGTTTCTTTGGTGTTGAGTTTAAGAAGTTCTTTATAGATCTTGGAAACTAGCCCTTTATCTGATACGTCATTTGCAAAAATCTTCTCCCATTCTGTAGGTTGTCTTTTAGTTTTGTTGACTGTATCCTTTGCTGTGCAAAAGCTTCTTATCTTGATGAGGTCCCAATAGTTCATTTTTGCTTTTGTTTCTTTTGCCTTCATGGATGTATCTTGCAAGAAGTTACTGTGGCTGAGTTCAAAAAGGGTGTTGCCTGTGTTCTTCTGGGAGGAATTTTAAAGATGAGGTGGCATTTAGGGGAGAATAAAGCAGTTGGCACAGCATGAGCAAAGGCATAGAAGTGTAGAGGTAGCACAGGGTGTTCAGGGACCTACAAAGATGCTAGCGTGTTGCACAGTGTCTAAAGAGGGCTGCTGGGAATGCAGCTGGGTAGTCACCTCTCACCTAGATCAGGCACAGTCAGCACCTGTGGGGGTATCAAACCGGGAGCCCTGATTAGATGTGCAAAAGTCACCTTCTACAAGGAGATCAGCCAAGAGGCTGTAGTTATTGTCAGGGTCAGTGATGAGGGTCTGACTAGGGCAGGGGAGTGAGGGAAATACATAATTTCTTCCCTATTTTTATAATGACAGTTTCAAATATAAAAAATTTGAACAGAAAGATGGAAAAAATTGTGTAGTAAGCACTTGTGTCCCCACCACGTATGTAGAACAATTAGCATTTTGTTTCATTTGCTTTATCATCTGTCAATCTATCCCTCTGTCCATCTGTCCATGCCTTTTACTTTTTGATACATTTATAGCTAACTACTTGGATAGCTATAAAAAATAAAAAAGGAAAATAACAAGTATTAGTGGGATTGTGGAGAAATTGGAACTGTTTGTTGGTGCATTTGGTACATTTGGTGGCTATAATTTGCAGAATCAGGACAACTTCACCTCTAAACACTGCAGCATGCAAGTCATTAACAAGATGGACCCTGGTGTATAGATAAACTTAACCTATTGATCCTGTATTTATTTAAAATTTTGATATTTTTGGATGCCTGGATGGCTCAGTGGTTAAGCTCTGTTGTTGGCTTAGGGTGTGATCCTAGAGTCCCACATGGGGCTCCCTGAGGGGAGCTTGCTTCTCTCTCTGCCTATGTCTCTGCCTGTGTGTGTGTGTCTCATGAATAAATAAATAAAATCTTTAAAAAATAAAATAAAATTTTGATATTTTGTCCCTCATTGAATTAATAATGATTTTTTTATTTTTTTTATGTAGATTCCATGCCCAGGATGGAGCCCAGTGCAGGGCTTGAACTCACACCCCTAAAATCAAGACCTGAACTCAGATCAAGAGTCAGATGCTTAGCCAACTAAGCCACCTAGGCACCCCTGATTTTTTTTAAAATACTGCTTTAGAGTTTAATCTGGTTGCATTAAAATACTTATCTGATTATTAAGATTTTTGGCAATTTTGGGCTTAAATGGAATGCCTCACTCTCCTTACCCTGGTCCCAGCCCTGCCTAGAAGTCCCAACTGAATTTGATAAACACATTTTGTTGGTAAGGAGAGAACGAGCTCTCCTTACTCCTATTTGTTCATTCCTTTGGGATTTACCTTCCTTGGCCTGCTATACATTCAACCTAGGAAACTGTTCAGAAACAAATTCTGCCTAGACTAGAAGAAGGATGAGAGAGATCTCAACCAAGTGGGTCTTTAGATCCTGCAGGGATGGAGAAAAGTAAGGTGTGGTTTCCTTGCTCCCTACCCTGTGTTTACACAGCTGGACAGATGCTGCAGGCAGGCTTCTAGTAGAACTCAGGAAATGAAGTCTCTAACCATTTAGGACGTCAGTGGCTCCTCATAGAGCAGGCCGTAAAAAGAGCCATTTAAACATTATAGGAAGGGAAAAGATAAACAGCCCACATCCAGTAAACTCTCAACCTTTTAATTATTTTGTCAATTAAATCTTGAACTCACATTTCCTCCTCTTGCTCAAAGAAAATATGTCCCTAATTTGGGGTAACTCTATAACTCTTGTCCTCTCTCAGCCATGAGCTGAACTGTTTTTGAGTTCATACTGAATGAACATTGATAGAGGGCTTGCCAAGGGTCAGGTATCTGGCTGGCCACATGTTCTCTTAAGTCAAAGCTACCATGAGCCAGATTTGCAGGCTCCAAGTCCCTGCAGGTCACACCCAGAGTCTGGTCTGGTCCTCAATTTTGGAAGGAAAGAATTTTTAATGGGTTAGGCAACTGAGGCCTGAGGATGTTTAAATAACTCACACATGGCCTGCCTGTGGATCCCTATTTGCTGACTGTCTACACAATAGAGAGCATGAATACTCCTTGAGTCTATAGAAAGCTCAGAGGCCACCTGGGCCAGGTCCCCAATTACACCCTTCCTTGTTCCTCTCTATCTCTGGCATGTTCTCTCAGATTCTTTTTTTTTTTTAATTTCATTTGGTTAACATACAGTGTAATATTAGTTTCAGGTGTACAATTTATGATTCAACATTTACGTACATTATCAGGTGCTCATCACAACAAGTGCCCTCCTTAATCCTCATCACCTATTTTACCCATCTCCCCCTCACCCCTGCATCCTCCCTAGCAATCATCAGTTTCTCGTCTGTAGTTAAGAGTCTGGCTTTTGGTTTGCTTCTGTCTTTTTCCCTTGGATTATTTGTTTTCTTTCTTAAATTCTTGAATTCCACATATGAATGAAATCATAGGATATTTGTCTTTCCTTGATTGATTTATTTCACTTAGCATAATATTCTCTAGCTGCATTCATGTCTTTGTAAATGACAAGATTCCCTTCTTTTTTATGGCTAATATTCCATTGTGTGTGTGTGTATACATATATATATATATATATATGTATACACACGCACACACACACACAACTTTTTTATCCATTCATTAGTCCATGAACATTTGTACTCTTTCTGTAATTTGGCTATTATAAATAATGCTGCTATAAATATTGGGATGTATGTATCCGTTTGAATTAGTATTTTTGTATTCTTTGGGTAAATACTTAGGGGCTTTTGACTTTTGAGGAAACTCCGTACTGTTTTCCAGAGTGGCTGCACCAGTTTGCATTCTCACCAACACTGCAAGAGGGGTGAGACACTCCCCTTGTCTCATAAAACCCCCTGCTTTCATCTTAAAGTGGGGCCATGTTTGGGTTTCTACCTGAATCTGTGCTGCTCCCTGGATTGCAGTTTGCCCCTCACTGTGGCTTTGTATTTTCAGGTTGACAGGATGCTCCATAAATCACTTATGCCCTTTCTCTACATCCTTGCCAACATCTGTTTTTTTCTTCTGTTGTTCATCTGTTGTTAACTTTAGCCATTCTGACAGGTGTAAGGTGTTATCTCCTTGTAGTTTTGAGGTATTTTCCTGGTGATGAATGATGTTAAGCATCTTTTCACACTGGCCATCTATAGGTCTTCTTTGGAAAAATATCTGTTCCTGTCTTCTGCCCATTTTTAATTGGATTATTTGTTTTCTTAGTGTTGAGTTTTATTAGTTCTTTATAGATTTTTGGATATTATGTTCTCTCAGATTCTTAACCATTTTGATTGCACAGAGTCAAAAATCCCAGAAATCTTATTACTTCATAAGCACTTGGATAGCTATAAAAAATAAAAAAAGAAAATAGCAAGTATTATTGGGATTGTGGAGAAATTGGAACCATTTGGTTCATTTGGTACATTTGGTGGCAATGTAAAATGGTGCAGCCACTGTGGAAGACAGTTTAGCAGTTCCTCAAAAAGTTAAACATAGAACTACCATATGACCCACCAGTTCCTCTCCTAGTTAAATACCTAAGAAAATTGACAAGTTTCCCAAAGAAATACATCTACCTGCCTATTCATAGCAGTGCTATTTGCAATAGCCAGAAGGTAGAAATAATGGAAATTAATGAATGGATATGATTCAGGCTGGTTGGGTCCAAGGACATAGAGGTGGGTCCCGCAAGACCAGCCAAGAGGACCCTTGGCTTTGAACAGGATAGAAATAGGCCAACAGGAAATGCAAGCAGCATTTATTAAATATATAGAGGGAGTGTAGATATGGACAGAGTATCTGGGAGACTCAGAAAGGAAAGAAAAATGAGTCTTGTCGTTGCTTGGGACCTGGAGATTTTATTGAGGATGATGGTCTGGTGCACAAAGTCTTAGTAATCTAGGAACACAGATGGATGTTAGGTGTTCTCCATAAATCACTTATGCCCTGAAACCAGAGGTCTTGATGAGTCAGTGGTCTTAGCAAACATTGGTAACAACCTGCCCAGTCCTTAGGCATTATCTATTGTGCTGGAAGACTCCAAAGAAATCATTAACTCCTGGGCCAGGTCCCCAATTACACCCCCCTTGACCTTTACAAGGAGGACGTACATTATCAGTTCTATAAGGCATATGTAAGAGACAGTGTAGGTCCTAGTGAGAATAGAAGCAGGAAAAGGAGCTAAGAAGCAGTTTTTAATTGGATCCCTTTAGTTTCCCTCTCTCAAATGGATAAAAATTGTTATATATGGTGAAAAATTGACATGACTAGAGATAGAGCTGGAATAGGCACTGTGGAGAAACTGCCTTCCCAGTCAAAACCTTTGGACCAGGTGGCCTTTAAGCAATTGCTTGAGAAGTCAGTGGGATCACAGGATTGATAGTTACAGACTTTCTGAAAATAAAACCAATAGAGTAGCTCAGCTTGTAAAAACCCCCATAGAAAACGTGGTGTTTTTCTTTAACTCATTACATTGCACACTCCCCTTGTCTCATAAAACCCCCTGCTTTCATCTTAAAGTGGAGCCATGTTTGGGTTTCTACCTGAATCTGTGCTGCTCCCTGGATTGCAGTTATTTGACAAACAATAGTTTGCCTCTCACTGTGGCTTTGTATTTTCAGGTTGACAGGACATGTCATAGGATATTATTCAGCCATGAAAGAAATGAAGCAGTGATACATGCCAAAGCAGGGATGAACCTTGAAATCATTATCCTAAGTAAAGGAAGTGTTCAAAAGAAACAGGCCCCAAATGGGGTCACTTATGTTAAGCCCCAACACTTAATACTTAACGACTGCAGTTTCTGCTTCTGCCAGGAGGGCGGTTTTAAGCCAGTCAGTCTGGTATTTCCTGATCAGCACCAGTGAGGACATCAGCATAATACCCCTTGTCTTCCCTAAAGGGAAGGTAATTTTGCCTGAAATAATACACACTTTTTAAAAAGGATTTAATTAATTAATTAATTGGTTGGGGGAGGGGGAGAGAGAGACTGGGAGCGTGAGCAGGGGGAGCACGAGTAGGGGGAGGGGCAGGGGACAAGCTGAATTTCCACTGAGCACAGAGCCAGGTGCAGGACTCAGTCCCATGACCTGAGCCAAAGGCAGATGCTGGCACCCCGATGTTTCTAGCAGCAATGTCCACAATAGCCAAACTGTGGAAGGAGCCTCGGTGTCCATCGAAAGATGAATGGATAAAGAAGATGTGGTTTATGTATACAATGGAATATTCCTCAGCCATTAGAAACGACAAATACCCACCATTTGCTTCAACGTGGATGGACCTAGAGGGTATTATGCTGAGTGAAGTAAGTCAATCGGAGAAGGACAAACATTATATGTTCTCATTCATTTGGGGAATATAAATAATAGTGAAAGGGAATATAAGGGAAGGGAGAAGAAATGTGTGGGAAATATCAGAAAGGGAGACAGAACATAAAGACTCCTAACTCTGGGAAACGAACTAGGGGTGGTGGAAGGGGTGGTGGGTGGGGGGTGGGGTGACTGAGTGACGGGGACTGAGGGGGACACTTGAGGGGATGAGCACTGGGTGTTATTCTGTATGTTGGTAAATTGAACACCAATAAAAAATTAATTTATTCAAAAAAATAGCAAAGGCAGATGCTTAACCAACTGAGCCACCCAGGTGTTCCAACCCCCCCCCTTTTTTCCCCTGAAATAATACACTCTTAAATTCCTGTCCTACCTCCTTTTATCTGTAAAATCCTTCCATTTAGTATAGTTCCTGGGAGCTCGCTTCTAGATGAGATGTTGCTGATTCATGAATTGTTGAAAAAAGGTAATTATCTCTTTAAATTTAAATTAATAGGAGCCAGACACAAGAGATCACATATTACATGACTCCATTTGCATGAAATATCTAGAGTGGGTAAAATCTCTAAAGACAAGACTGTCCATCAAGGATTCCCAGGGGCTGAGGAAAGGAGAGAGTGGGGAGAACCTGCTTAATGGGCACAGGATTTTATTTTGGAGAAATGGAAATGTTTTGGAACTAGATAGAGGTAGTGGCTGCACAACATCATGAATGTATCGTTAAAAAATGAAATTCAACTGAGTAAATTTGAAGATCTCATTGACTTTCCAAAGCAAGTCAAGAATCTTCAGGTTACATCCTCTCTAGCAAATAGAGAAATGCTTTGAGGAGTTGTAGGAAATGGAAGGTTGTTATAGGCAGGAGGGTGGGGCAAAGAAGTTAATTAGCAAAAGAAAAGATTGTTTCAGCAAGGAATGCCTGGGTAGCTCAGTGGTTGAGCATCTGCCTTTGGTGAGTGATCCTGGAGTCCCAGGATGAGTCCCTGCATTGGGCTCTTCACTGGGAGCCTGTTTCTCCCTCTGCCTATGTCTGCCTCTCTGTGTCTCTCATGAATTAAAAAAAAAAAAAAAAAAAAAAAAAAAAAAAAGCTTGTTTCAGTAAGGTCATCCTCCCTGGATGACAGGGGTCTTATTAAGTGGATTATCACCTCCTCTTCCTCTGAAGGTTGGAGAAGGGCCCATGTGACAGATTACCTCAGAAATAATGTGCTGACCACAAGATTCCTGACCTGTTAAGACAACATTTCTGAGAGAGGTTGACATTGCAATTAAATTAGGTACTAAGCTCTAGTTTAGTGGCTTCGCCTAGCATAAATGACCCCATCTTGGGCTTGTGGTTTTTCCCTTGAACAGTACTAAGTGACACTGAATTGTTTACTTTAAAATGGTTAAGTTTGCTGCTATAAACACTAATGTTTATATGTCCAAAATAGCCAAACTATGGAAAATGGAAAGAGCCCAGATGCCCATGGACAGATGAATGGATAAAGATGTGGTATATGCACACAATGCAATATTACTCAGCCATCAAAAAAGGAATCTAACATTTGCAATGACATGGATGAAACTAGAGAGTATAAATTATGCTCTGTGAAATAAGACAGAGAAAGACAATTGTCATATGATTTCATTAGTATGTGGAATTTAAGAAACAAAACAGAGAATCATAGGAGAAGGGAGGGAAGAATAAAATAAGATGAAATCAGAGGGAGACAAACTATAAGAGATTCTTAATTGTAGGAAACAAACAGGGTTGCTGTAGGGGAAATGGGTTGGGGATGGGGTAACTGGGTGATGGGCATTAAGGACTGCAGGTGATATAATGAGCACTGGGTGTTTTTTTTTTTTTTTTTGTTAAAGATTTTATTTATTTATTCATGAGAGAGACACACACACACACACAGAGGCAGAGACACAGGCAGAGGGAGAAGCAGGCTCCATGCAGGGAGCCCAACGTGGGACTTGATCCTGGGTCTCCAGCATCACGCCCTGGGCTGAAGGGGGCACTAAACCGCTGAGCCACCCGGGCTGCCCAGCACTGAGTATTATATAAGACTGATGAATCCCTGAACTCTACCTCTGAAACTAATAGTGCACTATATGTTAATTAACTGAATTTAAATAAAATGGTTAATTTTACATTATGTGAATTTTACCTCAATAAATGTTTTAAAATCCAGAAATTACCCTGACAAATGTAAGACAGGTCACTAAGGTAGCTTTTTCTAGAGGCCCTGCCCAGTCTTCAGCCCCCACCTGACCACTGTTGGCCTTAGCTTTGGCCCAGAAGCAGAAGATCCTTATCTGGGACTGTGATGTGATTACTTCCTTATTAGCAGCAATAAAAATCAGCTTGACTTAGATACTGTACTTTGCAACCTAGGAATTATAAACATACTCAGCAATGATAGTGAATGTAATCTGGTCACTCTTACAGCCCAAAATGCTTTCTCTCCTTCTAGTCCTCTGGCCAAATACTCCTCTGTCCATGGTACAACCTGTCATCTCCTATGGGAAACACCTGTACACTGCCCCACAGAGGGGCTCCACATCCCACTTTTCTCTGCCTTCCCCAAGCTCCTGATACCCTTGGAGTTGTCTGATTGCAGTGGAGCTCCCCACTCTGTGTAAGTGCCCTTTATAATTGTCTTTTTTTTTTTTTTTTTAAGTAGGCTCTATGCCCAGCATGGAACCCAATATGGGGCTTGAACTCATGTCCCTGAGATCAAGACCTGAGCTGAGATCAAGAGTTGAATGCTTAACTGACTCAGCCACCCAGAGGCCCCTCCCTTTGTAATAATCTTGTTCACAGTTTGCCCCCATGGTGTGTCATAACACCGGGCACAGTGAAGAGTGATTCAGACTGAGGGAAGGGTTCCCATAGTCCTGGAAATACCTATGTTGCCAACTGGAATCTCCTGCTGGGGCTCAGGAGTAGGCTATAGTTGGTGAGACAGGCTGTCTAGAAAAAAATCAGTGGACTTGGCAGCTATCATTGTTTCATGTCTCTTTGGGAATCCCTTGGAACTGCAGGGAAAAATGTTTGAGGAGTGTTTCATTATTTTCTAGGGAGAGATGTCATTACTTTTATCTGATTATCAAAGAAGTCTGTTTTCTAACTAAAGGTCAAGAACTCCAGCTTGTGAACCTAGAAAACCTTGGCCAAATGAACCCTCTGGCCTTGTTTCTCCTCTGCCCCTTGCTGAACAGTTTAGGAAGTCTTACAAAGTAGAAAAATATTTAATTTTTTCTGTGATTTTTTGAACTTTTCACCCTGGAATCCCCAAGCTGGGTTCCTGACAAAAACAAGTAATTATGTTCTTCCTATTTACAGCAAAAAGTTAATTGATGGTATTTTCTTTATTTTCTTATTTAAGAAAAGTCACTACTTTTCAAAAGGCTGTATGTGCATAAGGTGAAACATTAAAGTGGTATAAGAGGAAAGTGCTTTAAAAAAAAGAGGAAAGTGCTTTTATACTATGAAGAATAATATTTCCTGTAGGTTTTTTTTTAAAGATTTTATTTATCTTCATGAGAGATACAGAGGGGAGGGGGCAGAGACATAGCCAGAGGGAGAAATAGGAAGCTCTATGTGGGACTGGATCCTGGTACTCCAGGATCACACCCTGAGCCAAAGGCAGATGATCAACCGCTGAGCCACCCAGGCATCCCTCCTGTAGGTTTTTTGGTAGACACTTTTATCATGTTAAGAAAATTCCCTACTAGTACTTTAAGACTTTTTTTTTTAGATCATAAATGGGAATCGAATATTATCAAATGTTTTTTCTAAAAGTATTTTGATGATAGGACTTTTTTAAAACTTAATTTATTAACGTGATAATTGATATTTCTATTTTTCTTGTTAACCAACCCTGAGTTCCAGGTTCAAATCCAACTTGATCAGAGTGTATTATCACTGCTGCATTAGGTTTACCTGCTCAAGGTCAGTCAATTCACACTAGGAGGTCAACAATTAGAACAACTGATAGCTGACCTGTGAACTGGTCCAGACAACTGGAGGCTACTCACCCTCTCCTCTGTCCTTGGAATGTGTATTTTGCTGTCTTTCCCATCCCAGAAATTGCCCCAAAGACACAGCCTCAATTTAGTAATGTGGTGCTTAGACTATCTGGAAGGTACATGTGACTGAACCCAGTTGAGGTCTATGTATAAACTTTTAAGATGTGGCAGTCAGGTGTAGAGATCTACTGTCTTATAGCTACCCAAGACAAGACTTGTGAGTAAATTCCTTTTGCATATTAAAACTGTCAAACTGAGGTGGTATTCTATTACTTGGATTTCTTCCTGGCTTCTGCATATAGGAACCAGTTTCAGATTACACCTGAATAGGTTGTAAACTCAAGCTCTCTTGAATGTTATTTGAGATTCAATTTGACCAATGTCTAAAGAAACAGAGAAAGCATATAAGCCATTCCCCGTTGAAGAGAACACAGTTACTTTTCCTTGGCTGTACTATAATTTGTTCGTTTTCTCTAGCTACAACTGAATGATGCCTGGGTCTTAGTTATATTTTTATCCCACGTATTTAGAGCAGAGTTTGGAAAGTACATGATGTTAGTACAGGAAGGAGTACATGACAGCCACGAGGGATGAGGGGTGTTGTTCCAAAACACAGTGTCTTCCTTCATACATTCTGCACAACTCTGAGGATCTGGGTTTCATCGTATCAGGTGTCACCTCCTGAAGAAAGATGGAGCACAAAGCTCATGCTTCTATTTCCCCCTACAGACAAGGCCATCTGCATTGATCTGGTGCTGGCTGAATTTTAGTCCCTAGCAATGACTAGCCTATCATTACTGGGACAGGTTCTAACCAGCTAGAGCAGGGCCTGAGGTAAATAGGGCAGGTGGATGCCCATATTGGCTTAGTTACAAATCATAGTGGAGCATGAGTTTTGGAGGAGGATGAAAGTGTATTAGTTTCCACAGAGGCTTGGTTTTCAAGTAAAATAAGAAAAGCTTTGTGCTTATGTGAGGGAATTAAGTTGTCTAGATTATCAGATGACAGGAATCTTTCCTTGTTTGCTTGTATTCTGTCCACTTCTCTGCTGGGGAACATAGGGAAGCAGATCCCACCCAACAATACCCTTACTACCATCTTGACTAGCATCTGTCTTTCCTGCTGATGTGAGGCGGAGTCCTTTGTCCTGGAAGACCCACAAGATAGCTGCTGTTCAGGTCACCAATGGAGGTAGGAACAAAATTTTAACCAGTTTGCTGTTGCAGCCTGGATCTCACTATTTATGTAGTGACCCTTACCAGGGAAGGGCAAGCATTGAATACTGATGTTTCAGAGCCCAGGAGACTTTCCAGTCTCTCTTCATGTTTGCTTATTTACAATTTGTTCTTGTGATCAATGGGCTGTTGGAAAGCCCATTGCAGTCACTGAGTCTCAGTTGCCACATCTATAAACAGGGAATATTGAAGGGTACCCAGTGAAGGCACCAAAAGGGGCAGAAGTATTTCAGAATTCCTGGGACTTTCTCTCCTACTTTTCCTGGGGATCATCTTCCAGCTTCCTATGTCTGCCCATTGTTACTATTCAAGCTTGCAGCCACTTCTTTCTTAATTATCTATTTGTAGGGCTGTGTTGTCCCAGGGATTCCAGAGTTATGCCACATAATCCACAGTTTCTCAGGCCATGCAGACACAGTACATGGGTCAGAGTGATGATAATGAGCAGGTGTAATTTCTGGATACTATGTTCTTAGATCTCTCCTGGAGGGTATGTGGCCTGGTCACCTACAGTCCACCCAAAAAGGACACACAGGAAGCCCCAGAATTTCACCTCTGCCAGCTCAACTCCACCAACCTTTTCTGGATGCTCCCCTGAGAATATAGTGCTTTCCTGGGGGATTCGGTATGTAATGCTGATGAGTACACACACTGCACCTCTAAGAAGCTATCTGTAAGGCAGATAGGTGTCAAGACCAACAATGGGACTAGAGTTTAGAGAGGCCAATAATAGTACAGAAATTTCCCAGAGAAGGCAGTGGTTATATATGTCAAGGAGGTTGTTGAGGAAAGACCCTAATAGTAATTATGTCTGAAATGGGCTTGGAGGATGAGTAGGATCCTTGTAGGGGACACAGGGGGATTTATAGGCAGAGGAAATTACATGGGTAAAGATGTCTAAACCTAGCTTGTTTGAAGGATTTCGAGTATTTAGGGGTGTAGGGAGCCATGGTGACAAGGACAGGCTAGAGATTTAAGGTGAGTGGTTTTCCCTGTGTCTATAACCTTTAAGACTAGAACATAAAGACTCCTAACTCTGGGAAATGAACTAGGGGTGGTGGAAGAGGAGGAGGGCGGGGGGTGGGGATGAATGGGTGACGGGCACTGAGGGGGACACTTGACGGGATGAGCACTGGGTGTTATTCTGTGTGTTGGTAAATTGAACACCAACAAAAAATTAATTTATTAAAAAAAGATTACTGAAAACACTGAGTTGTTTATTAATTTCCCACAGAGCGTGAACTCAAAGAAGATCAAATTGAAAGTGTCTACCTTGCTTTGCCAACACTCATGGGTGGAGTACCTGGAGGTGGAGCAAGAGTGGCCCTTCTACTGGTTGTAGCTCCAGCTCCTCCCCCTTTTCAGTATATACATTCTAGCCTCACTGAATCATTGCTGTGGGAAGGGAAGCTCTGCACACATAGGCCAGTGAAGACTAGCACACACTGCTGAACAAAAGTAAAGAGAATACGCAGAAGAAAAGTGGCCATGAACCTAATCCCAAGCTTTTCCATGGAAACCTGGCTTCTCCTGGCTACCAGCCTGGTGCTCCTCTATCTGTGAGTAACTGTTCAGGCTCATTGCCTCTGGAACCTTGACTTGGGTTACTAATCAGCATCTACCTTGTTTTCCTTGTCCGTTTTGAGGATCAAAAGAGTTAACAAAGGGTAAATAGCTCAAGTGTTGAGTACTTCAAACATGCTAGGAACACATAAGAGGTTATTACTGATCTTACCAGATCTACTAAAGGAGTACCCCCCATACCACAACTATAATTTCTGTATGTAGGAGGTAGAGTGACATTACTTCCTCTTAGAGATGATCTTCCTATTGACTACCAGTTGGGATCTAGATTAATCAATCTGAATTCAGGAAAAGCAGAAAAATCAACAGGCCCTGGTGGTCTGGCATCCTCACCCCCTTCCCAAGCTATGGGGATTCATTCTGGAAGTAGAGGGAGTGCCTTGGGTCTTTGTCTCATTCTCTTTACCTTCTGGTCTGTGTCTGCTGCAGTACACATGTAGGATTGGGCTTGTGTCACTCAGGTGGCTCCTGCTCCCCTCCCTCCACCACCAGGCATCATGTACCTAAAGCACCTCGTGCAACCAGACTTCCAGGGTCTAGGAGATGCCTCACCTTTCACTTCAGAATAGGCTCTTCCCTCATTTCTGTGACCCTCTCCTGTCCATCTCCCCACTCTGTAATATGCAGAATCTTTACCTCTAAATGACCATCTTTACAGCTGAGGAGACTTGGCAGATTTCTTAAAATATTATTCATTTCACCTTTTCCTTCCAGTCTCTGGGAAGGTTAACATCAGTATACAGATTTCTTTACCCCCAATATGAAATCTGCCAGCTGTCACAAAGACAGAGCCCTGAAAACCAATTTGGATTTTAAATATGTTTTTGGCTTTATATTACTGTACTGAAGGAGGAATCTGAACATCTAGCATAGGAATTCCTTTCAGTGGTGGGATTACTAGCATCATGGAGCAGGTTGGGAAAGACTTGAGTTTCACAGTGTGGGTAGGAATGGACCATCCATGTCACGTTTCACTTATGTTTCAATTTCACTTTCTTTAACAGTAGGAAATCATGAGGACATGAACATAGAACATGGAAACCTCATTTTCATTTTCTGAGAGAAAGGTTAGGATTCCCAGGTGTTTATGGCAACACATTTTTTGTGTGATGATGTTTAAGATTAATTCATGTGGTTTAATTTCATTCTATTTAATAATAGATATTTTTCTGAGATAAGACTCTTTCCAGCATGTTCTTTCTGAAGGATACAAGAGGGCTATTGGTTCAGCCTTTACTACAAAGGTGTGTAAATAACCTACATCTTCTAGAGTGATGTTGAGGATATGAAATTAGTGTACACACACATAGTTCTGCTATATAGGTCATATATATTTTTAAATCCATTGACTGGGAGGTTATTTTAACCTCTCAGCACAGGGGAGTAGTGAGACTGAGCCAGTACTGATGTGAGAGGCATCCAGGTAGGACTGGGGATGGAGCGGGAGAATATTCTTTCCTCAGAGCAGATCTCCCAGAGATTCTTTTTTGATCCTGGTTCCACAGGTGGTCATCACTGGATCGCAGGGTTAGCATCTCATCTGCTTGCAGCCAGTTGTCAGGGTTACCATGTAAGTCATAAGTCACAGTGTGTGTGGTCTGTCTGGCAGTGGGGCTGTCACAGGATACTGTCATCACCAGGTAAACAACACTGTAGACTTAGAAGACACTGGTGTAGCCAAGATTCAGTAGCTGTAGACAGTGCCCTCTGCATGCAATGCAACGTAAAGGCAATAAAAATGAGTGGCTTTATTTTAACCCCTTCATTTGTATCAAAAGCAATATTAATCTACCAAGAAGAGGGAAGCTGGAAAGAATCAGAAAAATTTTCCTGGCCTATCCTCCATGACATATGGAGCCATGTGGGTCTAGACACTAGATAAGATCTTTCCTTGGGACCAGTGTTGCTGATACTTTCACTCACTTGTTTGGCCTCACCTGGGAGTTCATGGAGCATAGTGAATGTTCAGAAATAGGACTTGATTTGTTGTGGTGGTGATGGCAAAGAGGGCATGGAGGTGGGACTGAAGCTACCCTGGATCCTGGCAATTGGTGCTCCTGTGTCCAACCGTTCTGGAGGAAGGATCCAAACACCCACCTAGATTTTGCTAGGGGCCTCTTCTGGTCCCTCAATACACATCCATTTATGCAATTTGGGGGTTTATTTAATTATGTAAGATTTACTAGATTTGTACAGATTATTTTGAACCTATACTATCTTTCTTAAAGGCTAGCCTCCAGAGATGAGGAGACAAGGTCTTCATTCCAGGCTATGGAACATTTTATCATTACTCATTTTATGTTGCATAACATGTATTCTGCTATCAATTGGAGGTATCTGGACTTTGGAAGGCCCAATATCGGTAGCTGAAAGCACCTATAGGGCATGTAGCCATTTCTACCCAGCATCCTTTCCCATCTTACTTTCCTTATTTGCCTCTATGGGGTTAGCCTTATAGGTCTATCATGTTCATGGGTAAAATGGTTTCTGGCAGCCCCTTCCCTCAGCCTCTTTTCTTCCTCTATGCTGTCATTTTTCAGCAACACCTAAGTGGAAGGTTTGCAAGAATCCAGAACTCCCAGTTGTGGGATTCCACACATGACACATGAAAGATGATTGTAGGCAAACCTATCATAGGGAGCACCATCTGTAATGGGTTTCTGAAATAGTTGATGCACAGAGCAAATAAACTAACTGCTTTGTGAGCAACCATCTTGAGAAGAGAATTAGTGTACCAGGCAGTGTGCTGTGTGTATCACAGGTTGAAGGACCAGATACAATAAGGGGAAGAATGGTCAGGAAATTGTTTCCTTACTGATTCTTTTATATGGAATCATATAGAGCACCTATGGGTCAGTCCCCCTTCTCTACAGCTTAAGAGAAGCAGAGTGTCTGACAACAGAGTTGGGTGGAGTTGAAAGCTTCTCACTCTGTATGAGGCCAGTGGAGCCCTAGACATAGTTTTCATTGTATAGCAATGAGAATACTGTGGTTGCTCAAGGCCTCCCTATGAAGATAAATTTAAGAAGGACCAGATCCCACACAGCAACAGGTTCTACAAGGACGGGAAAATGCAAAAGTCTGAGTAAGCTGTATGAACATTTTCACCATAGAGTGTCAGGAACCCTCAGCTATTGAGTGGATGCAATTAAGTAAAATCTCTTCATCAGAGGAGAGAAAATTTTTCCTCTTCTCACCCAGAATGAGAATCTCCAAAATCATAGAAGAGTTATTTACTAAATAAGTATGAATTTCCCTCAAGAAATCAGCATGAACTTTTCAGAAGTCCTCAAGTGTGGAAACACCTATCAAATTTTCATTTTAGCATTGCGTCTGTGAAGTTTCCAGCTGCTCTTAGCTCTAATCATCATCATACTGTTTGTGTGTCTCACAGTGGAGGTCAGAAAGCAGATGATGAGTGAATGTAATTATTGCTGTTGGAATTGCAGTTATTTCTTGCCTACATGTTACCTCCCTTCTTACCTGTCCACTTCTGCGGCAGTGACTGAGCAGTCCCAGTGCTTATTCCACCTGTGATCTGGCTTTGTCTTTCATTTTATAGGTATGGGACCTACACACATGGGGTTTTTAAGAAGCTAGGAATTCCTGGACCAACACCTCTGCCTTTTGTGGGAACTGCTCTGGGCTACCGTAAGGTAAGTATTGTCTAAGCTCCCTCTTTTGCTTATAACAGTTGTAAATCCTAGCTTAGTTTCATGATAAAAATGCTCCTTCTCAGGAGGAAGTGTTTAGATTTCAGACTTCCCAGAAATGATGTCATAAGTTCTATCCGACACATGGCCAGATCTACCCCAGGCCATGCTTTTAGCTGTCTGCTATTAGGAGCCTCAGGTTTTCCCTCGGTGTACAGCCCAGCTCTTTGTTTGATTCAGCACAGGACTTGAAGTTGTAGCTTGTGAGCTTTGTGAAGAGGCTTTTGTTTCTGGCAGGTGCAGATTCCCAGGAAGGCATCATCGTATGTGTAGTAGAAGAGCATCAAGGGAGTCCATGCTAGTAGTCCATTAAGCTGTGTATGCTAGAGTCACACTTTTCTATTTATTGTACAAGCTCTGGGTAGCCTTTTCATTTTCTGGGATAGCTCTGGAACTTTAGATTATTGGGAAGACCAAGATTCACCTTTGGGGAATTTGCACATACTTGAATTCTCTCAAGAATTGCCAAACCTCTGCAGTTATTTCCAAGCCCTAACTCTCCTTTTGCTAATGGTGACATCTCTTGGGATTTGAGAGGTTGAACCAGAGGTCTCTGCTTTACTTCTCTATCTTCATTGTAGACACCTTCTGGATGAGTTAAACAGGGAGGGAGTTCTGGTGAGGGGTAATGGTGCTTGCCTTGACTTCAGAGTTTAACCTTTGAATGAGTTGTGTGTATGTATGTTGTTTTTCATACAAAGGTAGAACCGCTTATACAAAGTCACTAGAAAAAAATGCTTTGACAAATTTATTAAGAAATTAATATACTGAATGGAGTGTGCTAGTGGATCCACAGATTGATGTTGGTGGAGACGTTGTGGCTAATCCAGCTCTGATTTCTTGTCCAAGGCCCAGCCCCTGGAATAGAAGGTTAAGAGCTTACATCTAGAAGGCTAGCAGGCAGTCTCACCTGAAGGCTGTTCTTTGCTGTGAAGTTCCTTTCCCAGATCTGGGACTTTTTTCTCAGATACCACTTATCTCCTGCTGAGACCCTCAGTGGCCAATTATCATCTAAGACAGTCTTGGACTTTTCCCTCTGAAAAAGCAATAATTTCTTTTCCATTTTTCCTGTATCAACTCCTTAGTACATGCTTCCCTAGTCCTACATTTCTGGAACCCTGTTTTGCATGGTTAAAACATCAAAATCACAGTTGAAACTTAGTGACATGAAGTTGTTTTTTTTTTTTTTTAAATGACAGAAGTGAAAACTCAGGTTAAATTTTGTTTTGTTTTGTTTTTTAGATTAAGTGTTTTAATTGGCTCTGTTCTTTGTGCAGTGGTGGCACTATCCCCTCTTTTTTTTTTTTTTTGAGGTGGATGACTAGAAGGGTAGTCCACCTTGTCATTCACTCATTCATCTCTCATTTATTCACTCAACAAAGGTGTTAGACTTATGTAAAACTGCTAGATTAAAAGAGGTCACTGGTGTCTTAATATCCTAAATCCACTGAAATCTCGTAGGGCTTATGAGATCAGTGAACAGGGTGGTAACTGGGTTTTCAGAGTATGCAGGCCATGCTTACTTTCCTTGGCTACAGTTTTCCCACATGGCCCTGAGGTAATATTTCAGAAGGTTTTGAGATTTCAAGAAAAGACATGCACAAGCCAAACATATCAGATAGACATGGGTTACACAGTCCTCAGAGACAGGGTAAGATGTCCAGTATCTACAATACTAGGAGAGAACTCAAGAGGGACTTGAAATTCTCTGTTCCAGTATCTCTTCTGTTTTCTCTCCCTTTCTTTTTTTCCTGTAAGGTAAGGGGTAGTAAGCCACATTTCATGAGATCTAAGTCATTTTGGTCCCTGTTATACATAGGGCTCATTATGTTTAGATGAGTAATATGTTTTGTTTCTTCTTGCAGGGTTTTTCTGTTTTTGATGAGAACTGTTTTAGAAAGTATGGAAGAATGTGGGGGTGAGTATTCTGGAACTTTCTATTGGATAGGCTTGTTGTGATGAGGCCCCTGTGGTGTGGACAGTCTCAGTTGAGAGCCCCTTGGGATGAAGCCTACTGTAGTAAAGCTTCTGGAGTCTCTCCTGCCTGGAATCCTAATTGTCACCAGGTGTACAGGTCTAAGTATAAATCGAGCCTGGAGAGGTATAGTGTGGTGTGGGGCTGCTAACACCCAGTGTGGTCTCTCCCTACATTTCTTTATCTTCTCTGGTCAAGTCCCACATAGGGACCCACATATAAGAATAAATATAAGTAATGAAAAGGAAATGTATCTAAAATGAATTGTGCATGTTCCCTTGTATTTCTTTATTCTCTTTGTTTTTTGTTTTAATTTTTTCTAACAATGCTGTCAAGGACCTCTCTTAAGTTTTAAAATTATATTTCCTTTCAAATGTAACTAGGAAGCATATTTTAGAAAATAGGGCAAGGATATAATTTATAATATTGCCATCACTTTTTGAGCATTCCAAGTCTTTTCATTTGTAGACACATCTTCCATATGTGTGATTAGTGTGTGCACAATTTTCATCTAATATTCTATCACATGCCTTTCATGTGTTTGATATATCTTCAACATTATAATTTTTAGTGACTGGGTAGGTGGATTCTCCTTCTTTTTTTTTTTTTCTGTTCCTAGATAATTTACTTGCTTTCAGTTATTTACCAACTTAACTTCCTCTTTAATATTTGATAAATTATTTGAAATGCTTGACATAATTCTAAAATATTTGAAATATTTTAAACATAGAAAAAACTGTGGAGAATGGTCCAGGAACTATCCACGTACACATGTATACTCAATAAACGTTCTAATGTTATTTCTAAACCCTAATCTCAGAGATTGATTAGGTATCATGAGGATAAAAGTCTAGACTGCTAGGCATGGCTGCAGCTGCAAAAACTAACATGTTAAGTATAATCACATCTGTTTTCCCAACACAGGTTTTATGATGGGCGACAGCCTGTGCTGGCTATCACAGATCCGGACATGATCAAAACAGTGCTAGTGAAAGAATGTTATTCTGTCTTCACAAACCGGCGGGTAGGCATGGGTTTATTTTATTTTATTTTATTTTATTTTATTTTATTTTATTTTATTTTATTAAGATTTTATTTATTTATTCGTGAGAGATACAGAGAGAGAAGCAGAGAGAAAGGCAGAGGGAGAAGCAGGCTCCATCCCGGGAGCCCGACGCGGGACTCGATCCTGGGACTCCAGGATCACATCCTGGGCCGAAGGCAGGCACTAAACCGCTGAGCCACCCAGAGATCCCCTATTTTAAATTTACATAGTTATTTATAAAACTTTTATTTTATTTTGAAATAAGAATAGATTCACAGGAAGTTGTCACAGGAGGTCCCATGTCATGTAACCTTCAAGCTGTTTCCTCTAAGGTAAGATACCGCATAACAAGGTCCAAGCCAAAATTGACATTGGTTCTAGCCACAGAGCTTACTCAGTTGTCAATAGTTTTATATGTACTCACTTGTATGTGTGTGTGTGTGTGTTGCTCTCTGAACATTTATATTACATGTAGATTTGTGTATTCACCACCCCAAGGATGTTACAGGGCTGTTCCACTACTAGAAGTCTCCTTCTTACTACTTTTTTTTATAGGTATGGTGTGTAACTAGTCATTTTGTTGTCTCAGGGTCTTCAGCAGAGCAAACATTTTTTATTTTGGTAAGGCCAGTTTATCTTCTTTTCCTTTTATGGATTGTGACTTTGGCACCAAGTTTGAAAAATCTTCACTTAGCCCTAAGTCTGAAGGAAGTTCTCCAAATATTTATTTTATATTTTACATATAAGTATATGGTTTTATATTTTACATGTAAGTCTGTGATTTATTTTGTATTAGTTTTTAATGTTACTTGTGAGGTGTAGAGTTTAGTTCAAAGATCTTTTTGTTCTACGGATGTCTAATTGGTTCAGCACCATTTGTGAAAAGGCTGTACTTCCTCCATTGAATTGGTGTTGTACCAGTGTCAAAATTTACCTGGACCTATGTGTATGTGTCTATTTCTCATTTTCTGTTCATTGATCTCCGTATCTATCCCTCCCCCGGGTCCTGGCTCTCTTGATTACTGTAGCCATATAGTGAGTCTCGACATCATGAACAGTGATTTCTCTCATTTTATTTTTGTTGGAATTGTTTTAGGTATTCTAGCTTCTTTGCCTTTCGATACAAATTTAGAATTAGCTTATCTATGTTTACATATTTGCCGGGATTTTGTAAAACATGACTTAAAGGTATTGATCAATTTGTGGAAAATCTATATATTTACTAAGTCATATCTTTCAATGCATGGACGCAATGTGAGCTTATTTAGGTTTTCTTTGATTCTTTTCACCAACACTTGGTTCTCAGCATAGGAAAACCATATGTTTTATGTTTTGTTAAATATACATTTAAAGTATTTTACTTTTTTTGTGATTATAATTCTTATTGTGTTTTTAGTGTGTTTTAATATATTCTTGTTATTATATAGAAACAGGGTTGATTTTTCTGTTGATCTTGTTTCCTAAAACCTAGCCTAGCTTATTTAAGATGCAGAGGTGTTCTTTTTTATATTCCTCAAGATTTTCTACATTGACAATTATGTCACCTGAAATAGGGACACTCCTATTTTTATCTTTCCAATCTGTATGTCTTTATTTCTTTGTTTTGTCTTACTGCACTAGCTAGAATTTCTAGTATGATGGTAAGACTGGTGAGAGTGAACGTTTTGCCTTGTTCCTGATGTTAGGGGTAAACATTCAGCTTTTCACCACTTAACTATTATATATATATATATATATATTTACAATGAAAACTGTATATATTTAAGTGTGATGTTTTGATTTATATATACATTGTGAAGTGATTATAACCAATGAATTAACATACCTATCACCACCCAGAGTTACTCTATGTGCGTGTGTGTGGTAAGAATGTGTAAGATCTACTTTTAAAGTATATTTTGAGTATACAGTACAGTATCAATAATTATAATCACCATGCAGTATATTCAGGCTCCAGAACTTATCCATCTCATTACCAAAAGTTTGTACGATGTGATTTCTATCTGCCATTTGCCCCAACCTCTGATAACTACCGTTCTACCCTCTACTACTGCGCTTGACTTCATTTTTCTAGATTCCACTTGTCTGTGAGATCATGCAAATCCTGTCCTGTGTCTGGTTTAGTGCTCCTACCCTGTTGTCCATGTTGTCCAGGCTCATCCATGCTTGGAAATGACAAGATTTCCTTCCTTTTTAAGATTGAGTAATATTTTATTTTCTGTATCTATTCATCTTTCCCTTTACATTTTAAAGTAATTATTGATAATGATTTATTATTGTCATTTTATTAGTCCAGCTGTTTAATTGATCAATTTTTCCTCCTTCCCATCTTCAATTGTAATTTCATGTTGTTTTTTCCCACAACGGTGGGAAAAATGCTTTGATTTTTTTCACTTTATCTTTTCTGTGCCTACTCTAGGTTTTTTTTGGAGTTATCAGGAAGCTTACATAAAATATCCTCTAGATATAGCAGTCTGTTTTAAGCTGATCAGAACTTAAATTTGTTTAAATCCAAACTCAATGCTTTTATTCCTCCTCACCAATTTTATGTTTTTGGTATCACAGTTTACACATTTTTATAACATGTATCTAACAAATTATTTTAGCTGTAGTTCCTTTTTTATTTATTTTAATTTTTAAAATTTTTTTAATTGGAGTTCAATTTGCCAACATATAGCATAACACCCAGTGCTCATCCGCCAAGTGCCCCCCTCAGTGCCCATCACCCAGTCACCCCAACTCCCCACCCACCTCCCCTTCCACTACCCCTTGTTCATCTCCCAGAGTTAGGTGTCTGTCATGTTTTGTCACCCTCACTGATATTTTCACTCTTTTTATTCCCTTTCATTAATTTTTATGTTCCCCAAATGAATGAGACCATATAATGTTTGTCCTTTTCTGATTGACTTATTTCACTGTAGTTCCTTTATTAAAAAATTGTCTTTTAGCTTTCTCTTGAGTTACAGGTAATTTGCATATTATCACTACAATATCACTGTGTTGTGAATTATGTATTTATATTTATCAGTTACATTTATGCTTTCATGTGATTTTATGTTACTAGTAAGTGTTTTTTTTTTTTTTTTTTTTGCCAACTTGAAGGACTCCCTTTAGTATTTCTTGTAAGGCAGGCTTAGTGGTGATGAATTCTGTCTACTTTTGCTTGTCTGGAAATGTCTTTATCTCTCTCTCTTTTCTGAAAGCCTTGTTTTTCTGGGTAAGGTATTCTTAGTTGGTATTTTTTTTTTCAGCACTTTGAAGAAATCACTCCCTCTATTTTGCTTTTCAAGATTTCTGCTGAGGAATCCACTGATAGTCCCATGGTGTTCCTTTGTATTTGATGAGCTCCTTTTCTCTTGCTGCTTTCAAGATTTTTTGGGGGGGTTCAATTTTTGACAGTGTTACTATAATGTTTCATGGAGAAGTGTTTTTCAGATTCAATCTTACTGGGGACTTCAAGCTTATTTCCCAAGATTTCCATACATTTCCCTAGGTTTGGGAAGTTTTCAGCCGTTGTTCCTTTAAATAAGTATTCTACCCACTACTCTCTTTCCTAGGACTCCCATAACATGAATATTGTTTCACTTGATGGTCCTATAAGGGATGGTCCTGTAGTCTCCCCCCCCCCCAGTTTGTTTGTTCTTTCATTCTTTCATTCTTTCTTTTCTTCTCCACTCTGACTGAATTATTTGAAATAATCCCCAGGACATGGTTGGTTCAGACAGTTGGGGGCCACAATATTGGCAACTGCATGATCCTTAGCAGCAAGTGAAGTAGAGGGTTCTTTGTGCCTGCGGTGTCTGTTGGGGTCTTCAACAGCACCACCAGATCCAGTGCCATAGGACTGGGGAAAGAGAATAGTGGCAAGAGTTGGTGCTCTACACACACTTGTCTGTAGGGGCTGAAAGCAGTCTTATGCCCAGAACAGAGCTAATGCCAGTGGTAGGGCCTATGCCAACTATGGGCACAAAAGTAGATTTGAATGCCTGAGCTGTCTGTGTGTACTCACGTGGCTTCAGGGCTAGCCTGTAGTGCATACACAGCAGCAGGCACTCATGACTAGAGTTCAGACTGGCATGGGTGTGGGTGTACAACTTCAGGGGTTAGCTGTAGTCTCAGTGGCAGTGCAGTGTAGTGATAGGAGTCAGGCATGACTTCAGGTACCTGAAAGGTACTGGGTCTGGGATGGTGTTTTATATGTATGCCCAGTTACAGAGGCCAAGAGTGGTTGGTGGTATAGATTCTAGGGCTCAGGATTTTGGGGGTGGTGCTGGCTGAGGCAACTCAAGTGAATGCAGATGGGACACAGCAGACTCAGGCATCTGGATCTGCAAATGAGAAAACCTGTGAAACTAACTGCAGCAAAATCTTAGAGGGTGCACAGTGCTGTGCTGGCTGTAGATTCCCCAGGAGCTAAGGCTGCTAGGGTCCTCTGAGAGTGGTACATGGAACTGTGTTTACTCCTGCCACTTCGCTGATACTGTAGTCCTGCCCTTCTTTGTTCCTAGCTATGTCTAGATGTGTCAGCTATGCCAGTCCCTGGAAGGTTTGAAACCAAACAGTTGCTAGTGCCATGCCCTGAAGGACTGGGGCTAATGGTCGCTTATCCTTCTGCTCATTACCCAAGAAGGGGAACTGTGGCAGATCAGGGAGTATCCTGTTGTGCTGAGCAGTGCTGGCCTGGGTCATGGGGTGATGCAAGCAAAATGACTTTATTTCCCTTACCTTGTTTTTGTATGGTTATTCTCAGGAGTTTTAGTCTACTGTGTTGTTGAAGTTTCTTACTTCAACTTGACTCCTAAGCTCTTAGACTTATTTTTGTTTATGGATAGCCATCTAATTGTTGCTCCTTTGTGGGACGACAGAGGCTGATGTGTCCTATTTCATCATCTTAGTGATATAACATCAATCTTTCATCACTGAGGTGATGTTGGCTTTAGAGTTTTTAGATGTTTGTTATTAAGTTGTGGAAGTTTTCCTGTCTTCCTGGTTTGTGAGATTTTTATCATGAAATGGTGTTGGGGATATCCATTTTATTTTTATTTTGTTTTAATTAAAAATTTTAAAATTTAAATTTAATTAATTAACATATATCATATTATTAGTTTCAGAGGTAGAATTCAGTAATCTATCAGTTGCATACTATACCCAGTGCTCATTACTTCAGGTGCCCTCCTTAATGCCTATAACCCAGTAACCCCATCCCCCCCACTTCCCCACCAGCAACCTTCAGTTTGTTCCCTATAGTTAAGATTGTCTTATGGTTTGCCTCCCTCTCTGTTTTCCTATTATTTTATTTTTCCTTCCCTTCGCCTATGTTCATCTGCTTTTTTTTCTTAAATTCCATATATGAGTGAAATTATATGGTATTTGTCTTTCTCTACCTGACTTATTTTGCTTAACATAATACCCTCTAGTTCCATCCACAGTGTTGCAAATAGCAAGATTTCCTTCTTTGTGGTGGCTAAATAATATTTAATTATGTATGTATAATTAATCTTCTTTATCCATTCATCTGTTAATGGATATCGGGGCTCTTTTCATATTTTGGCAATTGTGAACACTGCTGCTATAAACATTGGGTGCATAGTGCAATGGCTGGGTTGAGGGTAGCTCTATTTTTAACTTTTAGAGGAACCTCCATACTGTTTTCCAGAGTGGCTGCATCAGTTTGCATTTCCATCAACAGTGTAAGAGGCTACCCTTCCTCTGCATCCTCGCTAACACATGTTATTTCCTGAGTTGTTAATTTTAGCCATGGAGATATCCACTTTAAACAAAATATAATTTAGAAAGATGGAAGAAACATCCAAGCTGGTTGACTTGATAGGCAAGTCCCAAGCTGAGAAATAGAATTATCTAACTCTTTTTCTTTATGTTCCTTTGGGGAAAGTATAGGGGGAAAGATTTCCGTGTAACTACATCATTTCTTCACAATAGCAAATGGATTCCTAATCTTTTTATTGTTAACTACTTTTCTTTTTAAATCATCTTATCAAGACATCTGTTTGAGATGCTCATGATACAGATATGTGTAAAGGCAGAACTGGTCTGAGGCAACATACATTTGACAGGGCTATCTGGCTATCTTCCACCAATCCAATTCTACTCTGCAGTTTATAAGAATGTACAAGCTGTTAATCCTGTGTATTCTCCTGGAGGAGTAATTTTGCTGCCAAATTTTCCATACCACATTTACACTGAAAAATAGATGGAATATAAATGCTAGAAAGCACTCATGTGGCTGGATAACTCCTTCAGCCTTACAGGAAGCTAAGCATTTGGGATAAATATCGATTAAGCACCTACCATAGAGCCTGCTACTAAGTCAGTAATCACTAAATATTTGTTGAACAATTTCTGCATGTTTAACAAATTTTCCACAACGTTTGAGGCCTTCAAAACTTATGTAGGGCAAAATGTGTTTTGCTTTGACTCCAGTCTTTTGGTCCAGTGGGATTTATGAAAAGTGCCATCTCTCTGTCTGAGGATGAAGAATGGAAGAGAATACGAACATTGCTGTCCCCAACCTTCACCAGTGGAAAGCTCAAGGAGGTAAGAAAAGAAGAGGTTCAATTAGAAAGTTAAGGAATACATCTGGGGACAGGTAGGAAATAAGATCGTAGTCCATTTCTAAGGACTAGTCTGCTGATTTTCGGCTTCCTAGAAATGGTCTTTTCATGTCCTGGAAGAAACATGATAAAATTTGTTATTAAATGTCCTTTCCTGCTCTATGTTTGTGAAAGCCATGTCATTCTGGGACTTGATTCGTGGATTTAACTTCAGATGGTGTTGTATTTTGTGTGTAGATGTTTCCCATCATTGGCCAGTATGGAGATGTGTTGGTGAGCAACCTGAGGAAGGAGGCAGAGAAAGGCAAGGCCATCAACTTGAAAGAGTAAGTAGGAGTGCAGCTTCTAGGATTCCAGCTCTGTCATGACACTTTCCAGCTGTTGAAAGCCCAGTTCCCACTGTTGAGTTACTCCAATGAACAAACTGAAGTAGACATGTGTTACAACCACAGTGGGCCAGCCAAGGAGAGGTAGCTTATCTAAAAAGGCAGAGCAGCTAGGAGAGAGAGGGTCTTCTTTTGTGTACATGAGGCAGGATTAATTTATCTGCTTTATTGTCACCTTGGATATCGTGGAAGACAAAAATATGTGCGTGAAAAAAAAAGAAACATGATTGTACCAAATCTTTTAGTGTAGAGAGTATGGAATGGTGGTGGTGGGAGAACACTTGGTATATATTGCTGGGCACTGGGTGGGGCAAGAAAGTGATCATGTGGAACTTGGAACAACTTAAACCCCTTCCTGATTTTGTTGCTGATATTAGCAAAATACTAAATATTTTTTTTTTTGCAAAATGCTAAATACTAACTCTTATGACTATTTGTCCTTCTTTCAATCTCAAAAGAGAGAAGGCCCTGCTCATGGGATGGGTAGGGTGACTATATATATATATATATATATATATATATATATATATATAGTCTCTCTCTCTATATATATAGTCTATATATATATATACATATATACATATATATATGTGTGTATATATATATATTCTGGTATATTTTTTTTATTCTGGTATATTTTTTAATTATGCAGGATGAACAGATGTATATTAGGATTGTCCTAGGAAAACTAGTGGTATATGATCACTTAGCTATGGCATCCCCTAAATCAATTTTGGTGTGATTTAATATATATTTTTTAACTAGGAACATTCTTAGTTGAACATTTTCCAGAAATAAGTGAGTCCTCAGGGCAATCTCAGATAAATGGAGATGAGACAAAATGGGTCTTTCAGGAGACTTAACAAGGTGTAGAGAAAAGGGGTGGTATTCTTGGCAGCACAGAACAGGGTAGGGTGTTGGTGTCCGGTAATGTGCTAAGGAGGAATCAGCTCTGAGCATACAGACTGTGGTGAGAGAAGATCCAGTTCAGTTTCAGCTTTCTTGACTCCCTGAGAAAGGTTTAATTATTTCACCATTTGTCCTGCTCAGACACAGTGATTATCCACCTTCTACTGCCCATACTCAAAACACATTCATGTAATTTGTCTGATTTGGGGTCTCTATCCCTCCATGAATGAACTCCTTGAGCTCAGAGGTGTGTCTAACTTGCCCTAGTATCCCCATCACCCCCAGCACAAGGCCAGCTGCATCACTTGCACCTCATGTGTGAGTGTGATGGGATATAGACTCTTCAGATGATCCAGCAGGTGTTCTGGAAGTATGGCTCTTGTCTTGCCTGAACATTGGAATCTACATGTACTTCTTGCTGAATGTGTTGGCTGAGGATAGTAAAGAGGTGCTGATTTTATCATCCACGTCTTTTTCTACTCAGCATCTTTGGAGCCTACAGCATGGACGTGATTACCAGCACATCGTTTGGAGTGAACATTGATTCCCTCAACAACCCACAAGATCCTTTTGTGGAAAATATCAAGAAGCTCTTAAAATTTGATTTCCTTGATCCATTTTTCTTCTCAATATGTACGTACAGGGCTATTTTCCTTTTTCTCCTCCCTTCCTGTTTTCTCCCCTTCTTTCCTCCCTCACTTCCTCTTTTCCTAACCTTCAACAACACTTTTATTGAGATATAACTTCATATAACATGTAAGTCCCCCTTTGAAAATGTACAATTCAATTTTTATGGTCTTGAGTGTTCATCAACCAAGGAATGGATTAAGAAAATGTGATATGTGTATACCATGGAATCTTATTCAGTCATAAAAATGGAAGAAAATCCTGTACTTGGACAACATGATAGATCCTGAGGGCATTATGATAAATGAAGTAAGTCAGACAGGGAAAGACAAATACTGTATGACTTCAATTGCGTGTGGAATAAAAAAAAATACAAAAAGGAGATCAGATCTATGGTTCCAGAGGCAGAGGCTGGGAATAGTACTTGAATGAAGGTGACCAAAGGTACAAACTTTCAGCTCTAAGATAAGTATCAAACTGATAAATACAACTTGATGACTGTAGTTAACACTGCTAGGGATGCCTAGGTAGCTCAGCTGTTGAGCATCTGCCTTTGGCTCAGGGCATGATCGTGAGGTCCTGGGATTGAGTCCCCCATCAGGTTTCCCACGGGGAGTCTGCTTTTCTCTCTGACTATGCCTCTGCCTCTCTCATGAATAAATGAGTAAAATCTTAAACAAAACAAAACAAAACAAAAAGACACTGTTGTATGATGTATTTGTAATTTGCCAAGAGAGTTGTTTGTAGAAGTTCTCATCATAATGGTGGATAATTTTGTTTTTATAACTACAGGAGAAGATAGATATTAATTAATATTATTGTGTATCATTTCATTATATATGTGTGTCAAGTATATGCAGTACACCTTAACTTCTATAGTACAATATGTCTATTATAACTCAATGAAACTGAAAATTCTTCTTGTGCATTCAAAGATGTGTGTAACTTTTACTGCTGTCCATTGTTGGAATGTTGTTTTCAACCCAGAAATCATGTACTTTTTTTTTACTATTACTTCCCACTTTCCTTAGCTCTAAGCAACCACTAATCTACTTTTGTCTTAACAGATTTGTTTCTTCTGGACTCTTCATACAGAGAGTCATACAACATCTGATTTTTGTGGCTGCCTTCTTTCATTAGCATAATGTTTTCAAGATTCATCCATGTTGCAGCATGCATCAGAACCTTCTTTTTATGGCAGAACAATATTGCATTGAATAGACATATTGCATTTTGTTTATCCTTCCTTTATTTGATGGACATTTGGGTGTTTCCAACTCTTGGCATTTGTGAATAGTGCTGCTA
Source organism: Nyctereutes procyonoides (assembly GCF_905146905.1). Lineage (NCBI taxonomy): Eukaryota > Metazoa > Chordata > Mammalia > Carnivora > Canidae > Nyctereutes > Nyctereutes procyonoides. Next base: position 68,331,644 of record NW_026575126.1, read on the forward strand.
TCCACATATATGCACAAGTTTTTGTTTAAATACTTGTTTTCAATTCCTTTGGGTATGTACTCAGAGGTGGAATTGTAAAATAACTTTGCTATATTTGTACAGTGTTTTACATTGTAACTTGCTAAGTTACTAAGATATAGTATGTTTAATTCAATAAGGAACTGCCAAACTGTTTTCCACCATTTTCACTAATAATGATATCATTGTACATTCCCACTAGTGCAGCATGAAGGTTCTAGTTTCTGCCCATCCTTGCCAACATTTGGTCTACACTTGTCTATCTTTTTGATGATGGCCATCTGAATGGGTGTGAAGGGTATCCCATTGTGATTTTGTTTCGCATTTCCTGTGGCTAGTGAAGTTGAGCAACTTTTTATATGCTTGTTGCCTATTTCATAACTTCTTTAGATAAATATGTATTCAAATTCTTGGTTGGGATGTCTAGGGCAATGTTGAATAGAAGTGGCTATAGAGGGACACTGGGTGGCTCAGCGGTTGAGTGTCTGCCTTTGGGTCAGAGCGTGATCCTGGGGTCCTGGGATTGAGTCTCACAGTGGGCTTCCCATGGGGAACCTACTTCTTCCTCTGCCTATGTCTCTGCCTCTCTCTGTGTCTCTCATGAATAAATAAATAAATATTTAAAAAGGGAAGTGACTATAAAGGCAACCTTGTTTTGTTTAATCTTAGCAGGAAGTGTCCAGTTTATATTAATTGTGGTATCAGCTATGAGTTTTTTGTAGATGCCCTTTGTCAGGTTGAGGATATTCCCTTCTGTTCCTAGTTTGTTGAGTGTTTTTATTGTTAAATGGTGTTGGATTTTTGTTAAATACTTTTTCTGCCTGTATTGAGATGACCATGTGGTTTTAAAAAAAAATTTACTATTGTATTGTATTGTATTGTATACCCTGGCATCACTGGGGTAAACCCCTCTTGGTTATGTTATATCCTTCTTTTGATACATTGCTGGGTTCACTTGGCTAGTATTTTGTTGCAGATTTGTGATGTCATAAGATGACATGTCATAAGATACGTTGGTTGCTAGTCTTATTCTATTTTATTTTTTTTGTTCGGTTTTAGTATTAGAGTAATAATGACCTCATAAAATGAGTTTGATAGTATTCCTACCTCTTCTGTTTTTTGGAAGAATTTGTACAAAATTCGCATTGATTCTACTTTAAATGTTTGCTAGAACTTAATTGTGAAACATACGGAGCTAAGCTTCTTTTTGTTAGTCGTATCTTCACTACAAATTCAGTCTGTTTATTTGTCTTTCAGATTGCCTGTAGGTTTTTTTTTTAATATCACTTTCTAGTTCGTCTTTTTCTAGGATTTTTCCATTTCATCTATTTTATTGGTGTATAGTTGTTCATAGTATTCCCTATATTCCTTATTATTTTTGTAATGTTGGCAGTAATCTTCTCTTTCATTTCTGATGATAGTAATTTGAATCTTTTCTCCTTTTTTTTCTTGGTCAGCCTACCTCAAGGTCTTTTGAAAGATTCAGCTTTGCTTTTATTGAATTTTCTCTTGTGTTTTTTTTATTCTTATTTCATAAGTTTCACCTCTTGTCTGTGCTATATTCTTCTGCTTGCTTTATTTAGTTTTAGTGTGCTCTTTGACATGTTTTTGACTTGTGCTTGCTTTAGTTTTAGTGTGCTCTTGTATTTTTGACATGTTTTTGACAGAAAGCTCATTGCTTTGAGATCTTGGTTCTTTTTGATAGGCAGGTGTATATAATGATAAATTTCTTTCTGGTCATTGCTTTTATGATATCCCATGAGCTTTGGTATGTGATTTCTTCATTTTCATAATCTCTAAACGATTCTAAAGTGCCCATTTGATTTCTTCTTTGCCCACTGACTGTATAGGAATGCATGTATAATTTCTACAGATTTGTGAGTTTCCCAATGTTGTTTGTGTTCCTGATTTCTAATTATATTCCATTGTGGTAAAAGGGCTACTATGTATTATTTTCATTTTGACAACAATTTCTTAAACAGCATGATTAATTAAAGTAGCATATTATGGTCTAGTGTTTCCAAATAGGCTCTAGTCCAGAAATAAAAGGCTAAGATATTCAGGGATGTAGTCCTGTTCCTTTGGTCACTCCAGAGATGTGGCAGGAAACACTGATCTGACTGCGCTAGTGGTGGTCCCTATGTCTGACTTGCTCTGGCTCAGTCATTGGCTTGAAAATTCGAGGAAAAATCATAGAGGGAATAACTCCTGATATGAATGACTCCTGGTGTCTTTTAATCCTCTGATTGGAAGACCAAGTTATAATTTTCCAGGGAAATTTTGCATTTTCATTGTAATTTCAACTGTTTTTTTTTCCCTTTACAGTACTATTTCCATTCCTTACCCCAGTTTTTGAAGTATTAAATATCTGGCTCTTTCCAAAAAGTGTTACTGATTTTTTCACAAAATCTGTAAAAAGAATGAAGGAAAATCGCCTCAAAGGTAAACAAAAGGTAAATCCCATGGTGGTTATGTGTGGGTGTTCACTTTTGATCTTTTATTGAGCTGTATACATCCAATGTGCATACTTCTAAGTATATTTTTATGGTAGGTAGAGAACTATAGGATTTAGAGCAGAAGACTACAATTTTAGGGAGAATGAAAAAGGTGAAAGTCAGGGAAGGAGATAAGATGAGTCAGAGACAATGTTTAAAATTTAATAATAAACGTAGCAACTAGTATGTCACTGCATAAACTTTAGTGAGAGAAAAACTACCACTTCCCTTCAATAAATTGGCAAAACATAAGAATTATTTTTAAAATCATTTTCCTGGTAGTGTAATTTTGCCAAATCTTACATTGGCAAAGAATCCCTTCAATTCAAACCCTTTTATCCTACTCCTTCTCCAGGGGAAAGTCCCATCAGGCACCTGGTGGAATATAGTCTGTGTTAAATTTGAGCCCGTCATAGTCTGGAATGGGTAGAAGTCTTCTCTGGACACTGAAGTTGCAAGCTGGCTAAGCCAGCTTTGCCTTCATGAGGCCTGATGGCCAGCACTAGGATGTGTGTAGGACAAGGAGACAGGGCTGATATCACTGAATATTGTGCAGACGTCTGGGAGAGTGGGACATTGGAAGATGCTGACACAGAAGCTGCTTATGGACTCTGCAGAGGTCAGGGGATTGGTCTATGTGGCTATTCATTAAGAATTAAGGCTGGAAGAAAGGACTGAAGTCAGGTACTTTCTCCTTAGCTAGTAGATGTGACAGGAGAGGGATCAGGCAACTCTTGGGCCAGGAAGATATGTTCAAAAGTCAGAGAAGCTGAGGATCAGAGAAAGCAAGATCCAAAAAGCAATGGAACATAATGGCTGGATTCCTGTCAGGGAAACATCCTGCTCTCCAAGATTTATAGCTGGACATTTTGTTTTCTGACAACACTAGTCAAACTTCTGGAAATTTTTAGAGGTAAAGGGCCATATTCTCAGGAAAGATGTTATGTATTGTACCTCTGATTTATTTCTGACTTCACAAGTGATTTTTTGTCATTGAAATTTCTCTTTCTGTTTCTAGCATCGAGTGGACTTTCTTCAGCTGATGATTAACTCCCAGAATTCCAAAGAAACAGACACTCATAAAGGTAGGCAAGGAGAGCTTCAGAGGGCCATTGATGGGGTGGCTCAGAGAGATGGGTGTGATTCTGAGGTGTGGAGGATGATTTTTAGCAGATAAAATTTTGTCAAATAAAGACACATGTTCAGATACAAATGGTAGTCAGAGCATTTTCCAGGAAAACAAGTCCACAAGTTTTTTCAAAGCTTGAAGGGCAATGATAGGCAAACAATCAGTGGTCTCCCACAGGGAGCTTGTTTTTTTCTTTCTTTCTTTCTTTTTCTTTCTTTCTTTCTTTCTTTCTTTCTTTCTTTCTTTCTTTCTTAAGATTTTATTTATTTATGAGAGAGAGAGAGAGAGAGGCAGAGACACAGGCAGAGGGAGAAGCAGGCTCCATGCAGGGAGCCTGATGTGGGACTTGATCCTGGGATTCCAGGATCATGCTCTGGGCCAAAGACAGGTGCTAAACCGCTGAGCCACCCAGGGATCCCCAGGGAGTTTGTTTTTAATGTCAATCCTGCAGCCTAATCCAGATCCAGTTAATCAGAACCTCTGCCTGGAAATTCACATCAGGATTCATTACATCAGGAGGCACATGGCCCCAGTGTTGGTGACCTTAACTTGACACACTTGGTTAAATTTATGTTCACTGGCTTAGTCTACTGGAAGTTTTTTTTTTCTTTTTGTAATTAGGTAGTAACTGGTGCAGGATGCTTTTGTGACTTTGTGCATATTGTGTTTCTCTTAAACTGTTCCCTACTACTTTTATCATCCACAGATGATCTTTGACTATAACCATTATTACCATGATGGTCACAAAATAATGATTTTCTACTTCCACCATTCTTCTACATTCTGAGTGATAGTCCATTGTTAGGGTGAGCTTTCCATTCCTTATTGTATTTTTTTATTTATATATGTCAGTATGATCTCTTATATTACTAACTTAGTCTCTTACATCGTTTTTTTTTAAAGATTTATTTATTCATTTATTTATTTATTTATTTATTTATTTATTTATTTATTTATTTATTTATGATAGACATAGAGAGAGAGAGAGAGAGAGAGGCAGAGACACAGGAGGAGGGAGAAGCAGGCTCCATGTCGGGAGCCCGACGTGGGACTTGATCCCGGGACTCCAGGATTGCGCCCTGGGCCAAAGGCAGGCGCTAAACTGCTGAGCCACCCAGGGATCCCTCTTACATTGTTTTTTTTTTTTTTTTTACATTGTTTTTTATTTAGATCTTCAATTCTCTCAGATTTTTCCTCTGGCAGTCCTTTTTAGTGGGTTCCTGTGTCCTTTTTCTTTCTTCTCTCTTTATGTTTCCAATAGACTTTATTTTTTATAGCAGTTTAGGTTCACTGCAAAATTGACTGAAAGACATAGAGATTTATCCCATATTCCCCCTGCCATATCTACTTACAGCATCCCCCATTATCAAAAGTCCACACAATATGGTAAATTTGTCATAATCGATATACCTACAATGACACATTATTACCACCCAAAATCCATAGTTTACATTACAGTTTACCCCTAAGTTGTACATTTTATGGGCTTTGACATATGTATAATGATGTGTAACCACCATTATAGCACATAGAGTATCTGTATCCTTTTCCCATATTATTTTCTGAGCATTTCCTTGCATTCTGGTGTGAGACATTCCAGATTTCTCTTTTGTTTCCCCTGACGAGCCTTGGAATCAGCCATTTCTCCAAGAAACTGATTTTTTTTTTTTTTTAGTGAGAATAGTATTTAGAAACCAAAATCTGGGATCCCCGAGTACTCATTGCTACTAGGGTTTCTTTGCTTCTATTTCCTCTCAGTTAGCCAAGTTAAGAACATCAAATATATTTACACAGGACTGACCAACATAAACATTTGTATATCTATCCATAACCAGTAATTTAATTATGATCTCTGTGTTTGAAAGAAAAGAGGAGGCTTGATTTATAGTTGTTTTTATGACAGATATATTTCCATCTTGGTTAAATTCAAGCTATCTATGGTTTGACAGTCATCTCACAAAATTCTTGAATATAACAGTTGATTCTAGAGAAAAAGGATGGGCTTACTCTATCATACCACTAATATATATATATGTGTATAACTAATGTCTCTATCTATCTATCTATCTATCTATCTATCTATCTATCTATGTAGTTCTACTATTTTCTGTGATGAAGGAAATATTTTATATATGCTTGGTCCTGAACAGAACCACTTCATGTGATTATTCAGTATGTGACATGTGGGTAGTGTCACTGAGATTTGAATCTTTTTTTTTTTAAGATTTCATTTATTTATTTGACAGAAAGAGAGAGCAAAAGCAGGGGGAGTGGCAGGCAGAGGGAGAGGGAGAAGCAGGCTCTCTGGTGAGCAGGGAGCCCAATATGGGGCTCGTTCTCAGGACCCAGAGATCTTGACCTGAGCCATGAGCCAAAGGCAGATGCTCAACTGACTGAGGCACCCAAGCACCCTGAGATCTTATACTGTATTTAATATAACTAATTAAAATTTAAATATAAATAGCTATATCTGGCAAGTAGCTACCAATTGGACGTCACAGCCCTAAACTTTTATTATCATGGGATCCATGGTATGGAGGGCAAGAATCTGATGGTTGAATTATCTAGGGCAGCATAACAAAATATGACTGGGAAATCAGAATTTTATATATTTTTCTTGTACTTTTTATATTATTTTTAGTTTTGAGTTATGTGTTTGTGGTAGGTCAGTGCTCTTAGTATCTAAATGTCCTAATACAGTTCTGATCAAAGAGATTAGAGCATGACCATGCTGAGTTTCTGCCAGGAGAAAATCAAAGGATATGCCAACATCTTCATAGTGGGGCCATTATTAAAGAAGGTGACATTCAGACCATGATTGAATAAGTATTGCTAATTCCATTCACTAGATTCAGTTTGTCTAAATTTCATGCTGGCCTATACCCTGCTATTGACACATTCTTTTTCTGCTCATTTGGTGGCATTACTTATCCTAGTTCCATCACCACTCTTCTAGCTTTTTGTCTGTGTTGTAGTTTCTGTACATATTGGAGATCATGCACTTGCGAAGTTGTGTGCCAGGTCTTCTACTAGCTGAGACCTCTGAAAGGTATAATCCATGCTTCTCAAGCTAGGTTGTTCACACAAATCACCACATCTCATGAAAGCTCAGACTTTGATTTGATAGTTCTAGGGTGAGGTTTGAGATTCTGCATTTCTAATAAACTCCCAGATGCTGCAGATGCTGATGGTCCATGGATCACTCTTTGAGCAACAAGAATTTATCAGTAGCCCAATATTGTTCTCTTCACTTTCCACAAAGATGTTTAGATGAAAGATCATTCATTTTTTCCTGACAATTGAGTCTTAGTATCACAAACTCTAAAGAAATTTAAGTTCTCTTTTAGCTAGAAGAATATAAACTTTCTTGGGGGAGAATGGTATCCCACGTTACTTATGACTGAAGTACTTTTAGGATCCTCCAAAGGTCATGCTGATAACACCATGTACGTTAGACAGAAATGCCATCTCCTGAAATTACCTATCTGTGTTGGTGCAGAGGGTGGCATTAGCAGGAGCAGATGGCCAAGAATAGCATAGACCATAGGAAGAACCAGATCAAGATAACTTCTGGCTTTTCTGGCTCTGTAAGATAGACATCAGAGTGCAAACCACTCTGAGTTTGATTCTGAATTGCTTTCACATTTTCCCCAAGGGAATTGGGAGTTTCAAATGGACTTCTCATTATCTAAAGTGTGTGTGTGTGTGTGTTTTACATTCACCTGCTATAGCTAAAATGTGTTTCTTCTCCTTTTAGCTCTATCTGATTTGGAGCTGGTGGCCCAATCTATTATCTTTATTTTTGCTGGCTATGAGACCACTAGCACTTCTCTTTCCTTCCTTATGTATGAATTGGCCACTCACCCTGATGTCCAGCAGAAACTGCAGGAGGAGATTGATGCGACTTTCCCCAATAAGGTGAGGGGGTCATACCAGAAGAAGGGAGTCAGTGTAGGCTTGGTTATGTCTCAGTAACAGATTAGCCCTCAAACCTAGTAGGTTTTCATAAAATGTTTACTCCTATTTCCACATTCGCATGTCAGATATGGGCCTTAGCAGAAGTTGGGAGTGAGTCTCTGCTCCATACAGTTATTGGCGATACCAGGTAAAGAGGCTCCATTTTCTTATACCTGCATTATCTAGAACCTGGGGACTTATTGTTTGCTTGGTAATAAGGAACTATGTGTTACTCACTTGATTTTCAAATGTTTGGCTCCAGACTTACATTCATCTCATCAGTTCACCCCTCATTTGCAAAATGGTTTCCCGTAAGTTCATGTGAGCTAGGAAATATGGGGGTCTCCATGATCCTGGGTGAGCAGTGTATGTTTCTACTACTTTCTACTACACACCCTATGAAGTGTCAACTCTGTTATTTCCATTTAACAAGTCAGGAAACTGAGCTATAGAGAGACAATATGACATTCTTAAACTATCACATAACTAGTAGTGTAGAATTCAAGCTAGGAGCCAAGTGCTTGGATCCTGATTGACCTCTAATCTGTACAATGTTGGGTCTTACACGTAACAGCAAGTGATAGACATATATTGCCCACACTGTTTTCAGATCTCTGCCCATCCTGAAGTTCCCTTCTTATGAAGAGACCTGACCTCTGGGTCTGGAGTGGCCTGTTGGGCAAACAGTGAGACTCCAAAGTGACGACTAGGAGACCCTTCCAGCAACAGAGGGTGGGGCTTAGAATAGGGTTCTGATCCCCTGTATTACTTTTCCTAGAACTGAAATTGTGTGCCCACAATTGGTAGCATCCAATTGTAGCCTTCTCTTGCCCCATTTGCGTTGAAAGAAAGTAGTGTCTCGCCAAATTATTTAGTGTTTTTCTCCAAATATTGTAAATATAATTGAAAAACTAGGAAGGCAGGATATTTCAACTAGGACAGTTTATGAGGAAGAGGGGAGTTTTCTGGGGCACATTCTCCTTTCATGATACAGATGTGTCGCCCCTGTTTTGAAAGGAACAAAAGACTTCAACAGATTTCATTTAAGATTAAGGGCCATAGGGAAGGGAAAATATGATTAAAACAGAGAGGGAGTTGGGATTCTGGGTGATGAGCACTGAGGAGGGCACTTGATGAGATGAGTACTGGGTGTTATACTATATGTTGGCAAATAGAACTTCAATAAAAACAAATGAAAGAAAAAAACAGAGAGAGACAAGCCATAAGAGACTCTTAAGTATAGGAAACAAATGAGGGTTGCTGGAGAGGAGGTGGAAGAGGGGTTAGGGTAGTAGGGTAATGGGCATTAAGGAGGGCACTTGATGTAATGAGCGCTGGGTATTATATGCAACTGAGCAGTCAGTTCTAATTCTAATTCTTCCTCTGAAACTAATAATACACTATATGTTAAAAAGATAAATTTAAACAAAAAATGTAGAAAAAAGGTCAAGGGTCACACTCTATTAGTCACTTTTGTTCACACAAGGAAGAAAAACCATTACCTGGTAGTGGGAAGGATTTCAGGCCCTGTGTAGGAGATTGTCATAGTGGTCTCCCCCAGTCATTACTATTGCTGCTTACGTCTATTACTCACATGTCAGTGAGCCATTGAGTAGATCAAAGGACATGCTAGACATTCAAATGTCCACAAATACCCTTTACCAAAATACATGATTCTTAGGTGTTCCTAATACTTCAGTAGTAGTCTATACAGTGCATTGAATTTTGATCCCAAATCTCAATTTTTAAAAAGATTTTATTTATTTATTTATTTATTTATTTATTTATTTATTTATTTATGAGAGAGAGAGAGAGAGAGAGAGAGAGAGAGAGAGAGAATAGAGACACAGGCAGAGGGAGAAGCAGGCTCCATGCAGGGAGCCTGATGCAGGACTTGATCCGGGTCTCAAGGATCACACCCTACGCTGAAGGTGGCGCTAAACCGCTGAACCACCCGGGCTGCCCCCAAATCTCAATTTATCAAAATCTGTTTTTTTCCTTCCAGGCATTGCCCACTTACGATGCCCTTGTGCAGATGGAATATCTGGACATGGTGTTGAATGAAACTCTCCGATTATACCCAATCGCTGGTAGAATTGAGAGGGTCTGTAAGAAAGATGTGGAGATCAGTGGAGTGTTCATTCCCAAAGGGACATTGGTGATGGTGCCAACCTTTACTCTTCATCGAGACCAGAATCTCTGGCTAGAGCCTGAGGAATTCCGACCTGAAAGGTACAGGGAACCCTGCAAAGGGGAACCCACCCTCATATTGGAGGATATTCTGTATCTTCTTAGTATAGATGACAATCGTGTGGTGGTACAATGATTTATTTGTACATTTTTTTATTCTTAGAAGTATTTTTCTTGTTACAAAATGAACATTATTGTCCACATTTTACAAACTCTAGTTGAGAATAAAGAAAAGTAACATCATCACCAGTCACAATATATCAGGATTATTAATCATGTGATGTATGTCCTTGTGGATATTTTTCTATGCACATATAGAAGCTTAAAAGTTAAGATGGCATTATATATTTTTGAGGTACTGAGTTAATGTAACAGTAAAGTATAAACAACGTACCATATTTGTGTTTGTGATTCTATGTGTATACATAAAATACTTAACCATTATCTTAATTAAGAAAATGGGACTTTTTGTTACTTTAGTGTTTGTTTCTGTCCTCTTTAGCTCTCTGGATTTACTCCTTAGATTTTCGCATTCTGTGTGTGTAACCCTGCGCCACCATGTCTGCTAGGTATAGTGTGAGGACAGAGGCTGTGGTGCTGAGAGTTCACATCCCTGGCAGGAGGAGCAGCAGCCTGAGGACAGAGTGTGCTGGAGACCTGATAGTTCCTGTGCTGTCTGTGGTTGCAGTTCTAAGCATCTCTCATCTCTCTAGTATCTAGGATTTATCCAAAGTGAGGTCATCTGTTCTCTAGCCATTTAGACATCCTCCTTGGAGGGGTCTTGAGCTTTCTCTTCTGGGAATTCAGAGCAGAGTCTGGCTTTGGGTAAGCCTGAATTCTGCAAAAGTCCATGCTTTCCTGTTTATTGTATTGGTGGGCAAAATTTGGATGAGTTTTTAGAGACCTAGATGTTTAGCCCCTGAACGCAAAGTCCCTGTTAGCAGAGCTCTTTTCTTGTCGCATGGTGTCCTTAGTGCTAGCAATGCATCTACACATAGTACTTGCTGAAAGAACTTAGAGTTGACCAAGTCATCTGTTTTCTGGACCAGGAGACCTGATGGCTCCCACAAGTTCAGCTGTTCAATCTCCTATAGCTTCTCAAATAGAAACCAGTGATCACTCCTCTACTTGTTTATGATTCATTCAGCCATGAGAGGAAATGCTTACCTACGTGTGTTAGGGACTGTGCCAGGTAGTGAAATCCATGTATTAAAAATATCAATTATGAATAATTAAAAAAAGATTTTATTTATTATTTCAGATAGGCAGAGAGTGAGTGAGAGAGTGAGAGAGAGAGAGAGAGAGAGCACAAGCAGGAGGGAGGGACAGAGGGAGAAGCAGGATCCCTGTTGGGCAGGGAGCTTGATGTGGGGTTCCACTGGAAGGACCCTAATATCGTGACCTGAGCCAAAGGCAGACACTTAACCAACTGAGCCACCCAGGTACCCCTTATGGATAATTTTTAAGGAGATTTTATTTGTTTGAGAGAAAGCAAGCATAAGCAGGGGGAGGAGCAGAGGGAGAAGGAGAAGCCCCAATGTGGGGCTTGATTACAGGACCTGAAGATCATTCCCTGAGCCAAAGGCAGATGCTTAACCATCTGAGCCACCCAGTCTCCCCTATTGCAGAGAATTTTTGACACATGCACAAACATTATATAGACACAAGTCTATGAAATACTTTTAATGAATTTATATATGCCCACCACCTGCCTAGTAACTACTAACCCATATCAGCTACTCCATCCACACACCATTATAATTCTTTTACTGTTTGCCATATTATTTTAAGGCATATCATGTAAACATTTCAGTATGTTCTTCATGATATAAGGAGTTTTAAATAATACCTCACCTGAATGCCATTATCATTTTCCCAAATCCACATGTTTCCTTAATATAAGTATTAAGGAATGAATTTTTAAAAAGATTTTATTTATTTATTCATGAAAGTATGTACAGAGAGAGAGAGAGAGGCAGAGACATAGGCAGAGAGAAAAGCACAGGCAGAGAGAAGCCCGAGGTGTGACTCAATCCCCGGACTCCAGGATCACACCCTGGGCCAAAGGCAGGTGCTAAACCGCCGAGCCACCCAGGGATCCCAAGGAATGAATTTTGAATGAAGCATAGGTCTAACCCAAAAGGAATTTATAGTGTCTTAGAACAGATAGACAAAAACTCAATGATTATAATGATTATACATAGATCTAAGTATCATTATAGTGGAGTAGTGTCACGTGCCCATGTAAATCATGTGAAAATCTTTTCCGTGTAAGTGGTTGGGAGTGGTCCTAGCAGGGAGTGTAGGGATGTGAAGGGAAAAATAACAATGGTAAAACATAGGAGGCATTTCTCTACTTCCTTTTTCTATGAGCATGTGACCAACATAAGTGGGAATGGAGGCATGAACCTACCTTTCCTCCAGTCAGGCTCATTTCCTGCTTGCCTTTCAAAGTGTGGACATCCCACCACCCTCAATATAATTCTAGTGTCTAAGATAAATCTTTTCAACAGCATTTATGTCATGTCCTCAGCAAGACTGAATGCTCCCATAGGGCAAGGGGAATCCAACGACCTGTGTAGCTTACAATTGTCATAGCAGAATAAGCATGGCAGGATTACAGTAACCAACCCATCAAAGTTTCCTATATACTCCTGGTTGAGAACCCCAAACATGTACTTCTTGTGGTTTTTATGATTAACTAAACTTGTTTTCCACTTCCATTGTGGAACCAGGTTCAGTAAGGAGAAGAAGGACAGCATAAATCCTTATACATACCTGCCTTTTGGAACTGGACCCAGAAACTGCATTGGAATGAGGTTTGCAATCATGAACATGAAACTTGCCCTTGTCAGGGTCCTGCAGAACTTCTCCTTCAAACCTTGTAAAGAAACACAGGTCAGAGAGATAAATTTCTGCATAAATAGTGTTTTATTGTTTTTTTTTTTAACTAAGAGATATGAAATAGATGTGTGTGTGTGTGTGTGTGTGTGTGTTTGTGAGCGAATGTGCTCATTTATCCTTAGTAAGTTGTTCTATCAGCTCAGTAATCTATTCGAGTCATCTGTGGCCTTGAAGAGTCATTTAGCTCTTGAGTGCCACATCTGTGATTCATAACCGCCTAACCATAAGGGTCATCTGTCAGTGTAGTTCACATGAAATTATTATGCACAGTCCTTTGATCTTGAGCAGTGTTTTAAATCTCTTTCAAGTCCACTGAAAGGAAAGGAACACGTTGTGCACAATCATGATGTGCAATGTGTTGATAACCATGATGTGACTTTTGAATGATGCTCTTCTCCACTACAATTTATAGACGCTATTGTGACCATGGTTCTCAACCTTGGTTTTACTCTGAAGTCAGTGGGTTCATTAAAAATCCTATATTCTAACATAATTCACCCAGAGAATGGCTTTAAATGTGTCCCCACTGATTCTCAAGTGCAAGCAAGGTTGAGAGTCACTGGTGTGAAACATGCCTGACTGATGTGAAGGAGTCCCATGGTCCAGGCCATCCTAGCTACTTGGCTCCACCTTCTCCAGTCAGGCTGTGCTCCCTTTCCATGCTAGTCTGTTATCATGGATGGATGTTTCCATGGGAGAGAGTACAGGATGTTTATCAGTGTAGATGTTCATATGATAAAATGTGTAATAAACACTCAGGATGACCTCACAAGCTTCAACGTATACAACGTTATCTCTCTCACTTTTCAAAATTGTTTGCCATAATGGGTAAGAATCTGTTTTAAATTTTAAATACTCATCCTTTTTACTTAAAATTTAAATATAAAAGTATATAAACCAATATGAGTTTGTCTCCAGCCTGGTACTGAGTGGGTGGTCAGTAGATACTCTGTTGAATGAGTGATGGATGAATGCTTACATACTCCAGTCTTGACAACTTACAGAATAATTTTAAAGAATCAGAGATATATGAATCTATAAGTAGTATTTATATATTTGTAATGCATTATTGTCCTTCATATATCTTGCCTGCTTCGCTTCTGTTGTTAGCTGGATTTTCACTGGTCGTTTCTCATATACTTGTTTAACTGTTGCAGATCCCCCTGAAATTAAATGCTCAAGGGATTATTCAACCTGAAAAGCCCATTGTTCTCAAGGTTGAGCCAAGAGATGGGAGTGTAAATGGAGCCTGACTTTCCCTAAGGACTTCCTTTTGTTCTTCAAGAAACTATCCCAGAACACCAGAGACCTCAATTTCCTTTGATTATGTGGTTTCACTCATGTAGGGAATATAAGAAATAGTGAAAGGGATTATAGGGGAAAGAAGGGAAAATGAGTGGGAAAAATTAGAGAGGGTGACACAGAATGAGAAACTCTTAACTCTGGGAAATGAACAAGGGATAGTGGAAGGGGAGGCAGGTGGGGGATGGGGTGACTGACGGGCACTGAGGAGGGCACTTGATGGGAGGAGCAATGGGTGTTACAATGTATGTTGGCAAATCAAACTTCAATAAAAAATATATTAAAAACCCCAGAAATGATCCCTGGGTGGCGCAGTGGTTTGGCGCCTGCCTTTGGCCCAGGGCGCGATCCTGGGGACCCGGGATCGAATCCCATGTCGGGCTCCAGGTGCATGGAGCCTGCTTCTCCCTCTGCCTGTGTCTGCCTCTCTCCCTCTCTCCCTGTCTCTCTCTCTCTCTCTCTCTCTCTCTCTCTCTCTCTGTGTGACTATCATAAAAAAACCCCAGAAATGAAGGTGGGCTTCACGTACAACCTGTGATAGATGACTAGGGATTCCACACATTCATTTAGCTTTCTCTGGTATCTGTGTAGAGCATTATATATTATGGGGAATAAAGGAAGTAGGTCATAAGTGCCAGACATGTAGACACAGTTTATCTGTTTCACGCAGACTACCCCCAGTTTGTACCATCTACTACCCTGAGTGTTGATCTAGAATAAAACTTTCTCAATAACTTTATCAACAAACTTTAATGGAAACAGGAATTATTGTGGTGGTGGTGGTAATGACATTTATATCACATGTCCTATTTGGAATATTCTACATTGAATATTACACTTAGCAAGTCAATCAACATCTCTTTACAAAAGTATTAACATGGCTTCATCCACATTAAGGGGGAATCTATAGAACTAATGAGTGAGAGCCAGTGAATGAATGTTTTGACCATTACAGTCCCTGGGTGAATGGAGCTTGTTCAGAACTCCAGTGTGCTCATTAAGATAGGTGAGAGTTAATCTACTGTGACTTTGCCTATTGCTCAGAATGTATATTTCTAGTTTAATTCTACAGGTTTTGGATCACATGTTTTTTTTATATCTCTTGATTGAGGCACTTAGTATTATATTATTAGTTTTGATTTAATATTTTCGTGTCCTCTTCCCTGCTGTTCTGGTAGGCAGCGAACATATTTGTCTTTGTGTTCCAGCCTCAGCTCCCAACTTTCCTGACACAATGAACATCAAATAAGAGATGGTTGGTTGTCCAGTTGTTTGGGAAGAAAGGCTAAAAGCAATTGTCTGTTTCAGCTGGTATCAGAAGATGCATAGGATTCTTCCTTTCCAACTCTCCCTTCCAGCCCCTTCTTTCTCTTCTCCTCTCCTTTTCCTTTGCTTTCCTTCCTAGATAATTCAGTCCTTAAGCCATAGGTGGGGCACAGGCGAGAGGGTAGCCTCACATTGGAGGTCAGGGACAGAGAAGGGAGTCACAGTGACTTGACTCCAAGTTAGAGACTGAGTAGGGTGGGGAGGGGGTCCACATGGAGTGTGTCCACATGGAGCATTCTGGCATGGCTGTGGGAGCCCAAGCTAGGTGAGAAGGGTGTCCATATGGAGGCGTGGCTGGTAAGAGCCCCCGGAGCCTAAATACAGTGTATAGAACACAAGTAAAATTGTGGGGGTATTCATGAGTGTTGAGGGATGGAGTAGGGATTAGTTACATGGAGGGGGATTTATCAAATAAGTAAATATATTAATGATAAATGGTTTCAGGAGTTTCTTACCGTAAGAGTAGGGAGTCATTGATTTGGAAAGGGAGAAAACCAAAAGAAGCCAACATATTC
Organism: Nyctereutes procyonoides; assembly: GCF_905146905.1. Taxonomy (NCBI): domain Eukaryota; kingdom Metazoa; phylum Chordata; class Mammalia; order Carnivora; family Canidae; genus Nyctereutes; species Nyctereutes procyonoides. The sequence goes on from NW_026575126.1 coordinate 68,347,480, forward strand.
AGAGATTGAAAGTGAGTGTGTCAATGTATAGTCCTGCTTTTCTATAGATAGATGATAGATTGGTAGAAATGTTTGTCTCTGTGTGTAAAAACACATTTCCCCTCCCTCTCTCCACAGATAGTTCTTAGAAACAGTGACTTTATAAGAGCCATAAGAACACCTTGTATCCAAATCTTGGCTTATAAATGTCATTTTCCACTAAAAAGAACTAGAGCTTCTCAGATACATGGCTGATTCCACTCTGAGACAGCACATGATGAACTTGGAGCAGGTTGTGCTACACAGTGATAGGGACATGTCCAAGGAATGCAGAGCCAGCTTGAGGGGCTTCACCCACCCATAAAGCATGATTTGGGTATCATGGTAACTAACAATAAGAAGAGATTATAACCCCTTGAATAAAATAGAAAAACACAAATACACAAAGGTGGAGATAAATACAGAGATAGATCACAATTGATGAGGACACTCACACAGTTTCAGAGTACTAATGCTGAAACACTCATGAGTTACCAAAAGGAAAGAGCAACTCATACAGTAGAGCCCTAGTTGACCAGTAAGCATCATCAGGAACAGGAGGAAATGATGGCAAATCACCCTATAAGATGCAGTGAGAAAAACTCAGTGGCACCTCTGGGATATGCTTGCCAAGGAGGCAAACCTGAAAGAAATCCTGAAAAAAGTCAGACAAACTGAAGTTGAGGAATATCTACTCCTAATCTGTAGCTGGTGTATATTCTTCTACAAAGTCAACGTTCTTAAAGTTATAAAAAAGAAAAAACAAGTCAGGATTGGAGTCACTTACCCCCAAACCTACCTCACAGCAAACAACACCTAATTATTAGGTTCAAGCTATCCCTGGAAGGTGACCTTCTCAGAGTGCATCTGGCATGATACTTAATGTGGAAAACCCGTAAGACTCCATCCCAAAATGGCTAGTTCTCATGCAGCAATTCAGCAATGTGGCAGGATATAAAATCAATGCACAGAAATCAGTTGCATTTCTATACATTAACAATGAGAGAGATGAAAGAGAAATTAAGGAATTGATCCCAATTACAACTGTACCAAAAACCATAAGATAACTATAGCCAATAACCATAAGATAACTATGATAGATAACCTAACCAAAGAGGCAAAGAATTGGTACTCTAAAACTACAGAACACTTATGAAAGAAATTGAGGAAGACACAAAGAGATTGATAAACATTCCATATTCATGGATTGGAAGAATAAATATTGTGAAAATGTCTATGCTACCCAGTACATTCTACATATTTAATGCAGTCCCTATCAAAATACCACTGACATTTTTCACAGAGCTGGAACAAATAATCCTAAAATGTATACGGAACCAGAAAAGACCCTGAATAGCCAGAGGAATGTTGAAAAAGAAAACCAAAACTGGGGGCATCACAATGCCTGATTTCAAGCTATATTACAAAGCTGTGAACATCAAGACAGCATGATACTGGCACAAAACAGATACATAGATGAATGGAACAGAATAGAGAACCCACAAATGGACTTTCATCTCCATGATCAGCTAATCTTTGACAAAGCAGAAAGGAATGTCCAAAGGAAAAAAAGGCAGTCTCTTCAATAAACGGTGTTGGGAAAATTGGACAGGCACATGAGAAGAATGAAACTATACCATTCTCTTACACCATACACAAAGATAAACTCAAAATGGATGAAAGACCTAGATGTGAGCCAGGAATTCATAAAAATCCTAGAAGAGAACATAGGGAGCAACCTCTTTGACCTCGACTACAGCAACTTCTTGTTAGATATGTCTTCAAAGACAAAGGAAACAAAAGCAAAAATGAACTATTGGGACTTCATCAAGATCAAAAGCTTTTGCACAGCTAAGGAAACAGTCAACAAAATTAAAAGGCAATCCATGGAATGGGAGAAGTTAATTGCAAATGATATATTAGATAAAGGGCTATTATCCAATATCTATAAAGAACTTCTCAAATTCAACACCTAAAAAACAAACGATCCAGTCAAGAAATGAGCAGAAGACATGAACAGACATTTCTCCAAAGAAGACATACAAATGGCCAATAGGCACATGAAAAAATACTCCATATCATTTGTCATCAGGGAAATACAAATCAAAACCACAATGAGATACCACTTTACACCAGTCAAATGACTGAATTTAACAAGAGAGGAAACAGCAAATGTTAGCAAGGATGTGGAGAAAGGGGAACCCTCTTACTCTGAGAACGCAAGCTGGTATAGCCACTTTGGAAAACATTATGGAGGTTCCTCAAGAAGTTAAAAATACAGTTACCTTATGACCCAGCAATTGCACCACTGGGTATTTAAGCCAAAGATACAGATGTAGTGAAACAAAGGGGCATCTGCACCCCAATGTTCATAGAAGCAATGTCCACAATAGACAAACTGTGGAAGGAACTGAGATGTCCTTCAACAGATAAATGGATAAAAATTATATATATAGTATTACATATATGGAATACTACTCAGTCATTACAAAGGATGAATACTTACCATTTACACTGATGTGGATGGAAGTGGAGAGTATAAGTGAAAGAAGTCAATTGAAAATTTAAAAAAATGATAATTATATATGATATATAATTATATATGATATAATGTATAATGATATAATCATTATATCATATAATGATATAGTATGATATAATATATAATAATATATAATTATATATGATATATATTATATATATGTAATATGGTTTCACTCATATATGGAATATAAAAAAATAATGGAAGGGACCATAAGAGAAGGAGGGGGAACTGAATGGGGCAAAATCAGAGAGGAAGACAAACTCTGAGAGACTCTTAACTCTGGGAAACAAACTGAGGTTGCTGAAGGGGAGGTGGGTGGGGGAATGGGATAACTGGGTGACAGTCATTAAGGAGGACACGTGGGGAGGAGGGGCAAGATGGCGGAGGAGTAGAGTCCCCAAGTCAAGTGTCCCCACCAAATTACCTAGGTAACTTTCAAATCATCCTGAAAACCTACAAATGCGGCCTGAGATTTAAAGAGAGAACAGCTGGAATGATACAGTGAGAAGAATTCGCGCTTCTATCAAGGTAAGAAGATGGGGAAAAAAGATAAATCAAAAGCATCCAAGGGGGAGAGGCCCCGCGAGGAGCAGGCTAAGGCTGTGGGGCAAGTGCCCCCAGGACAGGAAAGCCCCGACCCGAGAAGCAGAAGCTTCACCAATCTCCCCGGTTGGAAAGGTGCTTGCAGGGAGTTGGAGCAGGACCCCAGGAGGGGCGGAGATGCCCTCAGGCTCCCAGGGACACTAACAGAGCAGCTGTGCCCCGGGAGGAGAGCACGCCACACACTGTGGCCGAGCTCCCTAAAGGCCTGCAGCGCGCACAAGGTGGGGCCCGGGAGCAGCTCCGGAGGCGTGGCTCCGCGCGGAGGGGGCTGCGGGGCCCCAGCAGCTCGATTCCAGCAGCGCAGGCCCCGGAGCCCGGGGCGTGGGGGGACGCAGCCCAGGATCCGGCGCTCCCCCGGAACAGGCAGAGGCCGGGAGAGCACAGAACAGCCAGGACGCTCCTGCCGCTGGGCGGCTCTGAGCTGTGCAGATCAGCGCCCCTGCCCCCACCCGTGGAGCATCCAGGCCTCTGCACGCTGAGAGCTGCGGTAGTTACTGCTGGAGCTGACTCCAGAGCTGGAGAGCTGGCCGCTGCCACTGTACACTGATACACTGGACCAGACGGATTTCACAGATATTTATAGAACTTTACATCCAAACGCAACTGAATACACATTCTTCTCCAGTGCACATGGAGCTTTCTCCAGAATAGACCACATACTGGGTCACAAATCAGGTCTTAACCAATACCAAAAGATTGAGACCATCCCCTGCATATTCTCAGACCATAATGCTTTGAAATTAGAACTAAATCACAAGAAGAAGTTTGGAAGGATTTCAAGCACGTGGAGGTTAAGGACCATCCTGCTACAAGATGAAAGGGTCAACCAGGAAATTAAGGAAGAATTAAAAAGATTCATGGAAACCAATGAGAATGAAGATACAACCATTCAAAGTCTTTGGGATACAGCAAAAGCAGTCCCGAGGGGGAAATACATCGCAATACAAGCATCCATCCAAAAACTGGAAAGAACTCAAATACAAAAGCTAACCTTGCACCTAAAGGAGCTGGAGAAAAAACAGCAAATAGATCCTACACCCAGCAGAAGAAGAGAATTAATAAAGATTCGAGCAGAACTCAATGAACTAGAGACCAGAAGAACTGTGGAACAGATCTACAAAACCAGTAGTTGGTTCTTTGAAAGAATTAATAAGACAGATAAACCATTAACCAGCTTTATTAAAAAGAAGAGATAAAAGACTCTAATAAAATCATGAATGAGAAAGGAGAGATCACCACCAACACCATGGAAATACAAACGATTTTAAAAACATATTATGAGCAGCTATACGCCAATAAATTAGGCAACCTAGAAGAAATGGATGCATTTCTGGAAAACCACAAACTACCAAGAGTGGAACAGGAAGAAATAGAAAACCTGAAAAGGCCAATAACCAGGGAGGAAATTGAAGCAGTCATCAAAAACCTCCCAAGACACAAAAGTCCAGGGCCAGATGGCTTCCCAGGGGAATTCTATCAAACGTTTAAAGAAACCATACCTATTGGGATCCCTGGGTGGCGCAGCGGTTTAGCGCCTGCCTTTGGCCCAGGGCGCGATCCTGGAGACCCGGGATCGAATCCCACATCGGGCTCCTGGTGCATGGAGCCTGCTTCTCCCTCTGCCTATGTCTCTGCCTCTCTCTCTCTCTCTCTCTCTCTCTCTGTGACTATCATAAATAAAAAAAAAAGGAAACCATACCTATTCTACTAAAGCTGTTTGAAGAAAGAAAGAAAGAAAGAAAGAAAGAAAGAAAGAAAGAAAGAAAGAAGACAATGTATGTTCTCATTCATTTGGGGAATATAAATATTAGTGAAAGGGAATATAAGGGAAGGGAGAAGAAATGTGTGGGAAATATCAGAAAGGGAGACAGAACAGAAAGACTCCTAACTCTGGGAAACGAACTAGGGGTGATGGAAGGGGAGGAGGGCGGGCGGTGGGGGTGAATGGGTGACGGGCACTGAGGGGGGCACTTGACGGGATGAGCACTGGGTGTTATTCTGTATGTTGGTAAATTGAACACCAATAAAAAATAAATTTATTAAAAAAAAAGATCGTACACCCAGCAGAAGAAGAGAGTCAATAATTGTCCTGTCTATAGAATCTTGTTTGAAGATGCAAATCCTATTTTGTAAGTGTTTTAGTGGAAGTCTCTATGTAAGTATATAGGATTCTATATCTATCATCTATTTACCTATCTCTATCTCTTTATCATCTATCCATATTCACCCTTTTATCTGTCATGTCTATCTCTAACTATCTGTCTATCTATCTACCCATCTATCATCATTATATGTATCTAGAAAGACAAATATCTGGGGAGCTCGAGGCATTCCAGGCTCAGCTGTTTGAATCTCTCCAACTGAGACTTGTGAAGAGAGCCTTCAGGATGACCTCAGCCCTAGTCTTTCTGCAAACACATGAGACTCCAAGTAAGGGCTGCCCCACTGAGTCCAGTCAACCCCAGATTCGTAAGTAAAATAAAAGATTATCCAATCCTTTGGGTGGGTATTATGCCACATTAAATCACTGGAATAGCCCTCCTTTATTTCAGTGCAGCCAGATGTATAGGACCCAGAAGAGAGTTGCCAACTGTGGGAAACTGGAAGTTATCACCTTTTATTTCCTGTAAGTCATGGGGGTAGCAGTGGGGTTGTGGGTGAGGTCAGAGAAAGGAGTGTTGGTGTCTAAGCAGGGGTGGCCCTTATAAAGTCTCATGGATCAGGTCAAAAGGAAGAAGGGAGAGGGCCGACTTTACTGGGCACCTGTTAAGCGCAGGGCCTGCTTCATATCAAGGCTTTGTGTCCCCAGCTTACCTCTCAGTAGAGCAACATTGTGGTTGTAGGCGTAGCCAGCTTTGAAGAGCATGCCAGTGTCTCTTTCCTCATGGTGTATATTCTCCACCCCATGAACAGGGCTGGCCTGGTAATCAGGAGGATACTGTGGACATGTCAGAGTGTGACTGTGGCTAATTCATAAGAGACAAAGATTCTTCCACCTTGCCCTTTTTGGTCACTTGCTCTGGAAAGCCAGCTGCCATGTTGTGAGGATAGTCACAACCACATACCATGCACTGGAGACATCCTGCCATGGTTGGTGCTGACCTGCCAGGCCCACAAGGGAGTTACCCTTGAAGTGGGTTCCAGCTCAGTCCAGCATGCAGATTATGGCTTTAAAGACTCTGGTCAGAACTACTCAACCAAGTCACTTCTGAATTCCTCACCAAAAGATTCTGAGATAAAATCGTTGATTTATTCCACTCAGTTATTCATTTTTTAAATTAATTTATTTTTCTGTATACTTTTTATTGGAGTTCAATTTGTTAACATATAGTATAACATCCAGTGTTCATCCCATCCAGTGCCCTCCTCAGTGTCTGTCACCCAGTTACCCCATCCCCCCGCCCACCTCCCCTTCCACTACCCCTTGTTCATTTTCCAGAGTTAGGAGTCTCTCATGTTCTGTCATCGTCTCTGATTTTTCCCACTCATTTTCTCTCCTTTCCCCTATAATCCTTTTCATTATTTTTTATATTCCCTATATCAGTGAAACCATATGTTTGTCCTTTTCCTATTGACTTTCTTCACTCAGCATAATACTCTCCAGTTCCATCCACGTTGAAACAAATGGTAGGTTATTCGTCCTTTCTAATGGCTGGGTAATATTCCATTGTGTGTGTGTGTGTGTGTGTGTGTGTGTGTGTGTACAATTTATATTTATTTAATATATATTTATATATATTTATTCTGATTTATATTTATTCTGCTTTCAACATCATTGAGGTCAGCAAGATCATTGTGAATATATTCTGTGCTGTCGTTGCACTCATATATATATATATATATATATATATATATATATATACCACATGTTTGTTTCAGCGTAATGACTGATACAGAAACAGAGGAGTTGGGAGCTCTTGGATGCCACAGCAAAGAACTCTGCAGACTGTCCAGGGTTGACTGTCAATTGGGCTTGCTGGGCAGGGACAGAAGTGGTGGTGGTGGTTTGTATGTGTGTATGTCCAGGTGAGTGTACATGTACAGGTGTGTGTGTGTGTGTGTATCTGTGCGTATAGGTTTGTGTATCTGTCTACCGGATTGTGTGTATTTGTATGTACAAGATGTGTGTGTACAGGGGAGTGTGTTGTGTGTATGGGTGTGTTTGTGTGTGTATATATATGGGGTTTTTGTATATACACATAAAGGGTTAAGGTTAAAGCAGCTATTCTGTTGGGAGGATGAAGATTACCGCCACCAGTAGACTCTGCTGGTTGAAGGGCAGACTCTTCTTGGATTCATTAGCCAGTTCTGCCAAAAAGAGCTGGAGGATCTAGTTATTCCACCTGGGGAGCCTCGGTTTCCCTATCTGTGATGCAGAGATGATAATAACCCTATTGTGGGGCACTTGTGAGGACTGAAGGTATTAATGCAGATGATGCTCTGATGGGATTCCAGGCATGAGGCAAGCTACTAACACTGCTGTCCGTTGTCACTGAGATTCACATTTCCTGAGCAGGCTCTTGTGAGTTACAGAAGCAAATGAAGTCACCCAGTTTATTTTTTATTTTTATTTTTTAAATTTTATTTATGTATTAATGAGAGACACAGAGAGAAAGAGAGGCAGAGACACAGGCAGAGGGAGAAGCAGGCCCCATGCAGGGAGCCTGACGTGGGACTCGATCCTGGGTCTCCAGGATCATGCCCTGGCCTGAAGGCAGCGCTAAACTGCTGAGCTACCTGGGCTACCCTGAAGTCACCCAGTTTAGCACAGATCAACATTTGCTGAATGACTCAGTCACTGGATTCCTGAGGATAGTTTCTGGTATTTCAGTTCTTCCCCCACCTCTTACCTCTGTGATATGAAGAAGGATATTTCTGTAAACGCACTTTACTATTTTAAATCAGGGCTTATACCCTGCCCTGACACCTAACTAACCCCTGCATTGTCCTTTATTGGCCCACTCCACTGCCCCCATTCTGTGGGCATAATTAGTGCTTTGGTGGGCTTTTCCAAGAGGCCACTTTAGTGTTTTCTCCATTTCTGTGGAGTTACGCCTCTATCTCTAACAGAAAAATGAGAGTGATAGAGTATGCTAGATCTTAATGTCTTTCAGTTTTGGTGAATTGACTCATCTTGAATTAAGAGCCAGAGGAAATGTGTGGGAGATATCAGAAAGGGACACAGAACATAAAGACTTCTAACTCTGGGAAATGAACTAGGGGTGGTGGAAGGGGAGGAGGGCGGGGGGTGGGGGTGAATGGGTGACGGGCACGGAGGGGGACACTTGACGGGATGAGCACTGGGTGTTATTCTGTATGTTGGTAAATTGAACACCAATAAAAATTAATTTATATAAAAAAAAAAAGAGCCAGAGGGAAGTACTGGCTTGAAGTCATCAACTCTAGGTATCAGTGTTGTCAAGGCTGTGGCCACATGGGCCAAAGCTTGACCTTCCCTATTCCAGTGACTTGCAAGGGGCTAACATCTCTAAGTCTCATGACCCTTTCTGTTATGCAACCAGAACTGGTACTGATGGTTAATTAATGGGTCTATTTACAGAGTATGTGACTTCTGTACTCTCCCTTTTACTGATATTTGAAGGTGATTGTGCAAAAAAAGATTATTCCATCTTTTGCCTTTGAAATCACCATGCCAGTTACAGCACTCTTAGGCCCCAAGAATATAGAAATGAGGAAGTTGTGATTCCTACCCAGGAGGATCTCATAAATTAATTTGAGAGACTGAAACATAATTACTATACAACCAGTGAGCCTCATGCCCCCTGCTCTAGCCCACGAGAGAAGAATGGATCAGCTTTAGTTTGTTGGGTTATTGTAAAAAGTACCACCAACTGGGGAGCTCCAAAAATGGAAATTTATTCTCTCACATTTCTGGAGGCTGAAAGTCCAAGATTATGGGTTCATAATCAGCAAGTTTGGCTCCTTCCAAAGCCTCTCTCCATGGCTTGCAGATGGCCATCCTCTTCCTGTGTCTTCACATGGTCTGCCCTCTGTGGATGTCTGTGTTCTGATCTCTTCATGTTGGACTAGGGCCCATGCTAGAGATCTCATTTAACTTTGATTTCCTTCTTAAAGGCCACATCTCCAACTGCAGTCACATTTTGAATTGCTGGGAGTTAGACATCAACATACAGATTGGGAGGGGACACAAGTCAGCTTGCACCAGGATCTATGGGGAGAGTCTGTGAGCCGGTACATGACCACCACGGGAGGACAAAGGGACCTACAGCAGTGACCCTGCACTCTCATCAAAGCTGGGTGGAGGGTGGGGCTGGATCCTGGGTGCCAGTGAGAAGGGCCCAGGTCAGCGGGGGCAACTCCCAGGACTGATAGAACCACGGATACAGTCACAGATCATAAGGACCTTTGTAGAACCAGAGCAGGAAGCAAGTGTCACTGTAAGGCCCAGGGCAGAGAGAGGTTCTGAGGCCCACCTTCCCAGCCAGGAACATCCTGAGCTCATTCTGGGAGGAGCAGGGAAAGGGCAGTGGGGGATAAGATCAGAAAGACTGAACTTGGAAAATCTCATTACCTAAGTGAGACCAAGAAGTTGTTTTATGGGAACAAGAAATCTACCTCCCCACTGTCACCACAGGAAACATCTCTTGGGGACAATAATGTCAAAGATGAAAAGTTAAAAAGTTTCATTTTCTTTTGGTATCTGTTTGTTTTCAGAAGCAGTGTGTCTCTCATTTCTGCAGTTGGAACCATAACACACTTGATTAACAAAGATGAAATGAAAGAATCAGAGAGCTGGAGAGACTCTCACTATTTGAGTCCAAGGCCTTAATTTTACAGATTTATTATTTAATCCTCCTAACAACCCTCTGAAAAACCTGAGGCATGGAGAAGTTAATGGCATGCTCAAGGTAAGAGAATGGGAATGATGGAGCCGTCTGACCTGTGGCCTCACTCACTAGGCTGAGCTGCTTTCAGACAAGCTCATTAGTTCCAATGCTGGGCTGGAGCCCATAGGCCCCCAAAGGATAGGGATGGCTTTGTGACTAATGTTGACCCCACAACTATCCTCGAGGAGACTACACACTGCTGAACTCATAGTTGGCCTTCAGTAAAACATTGTGACTGTTTGTGAAACATATATTGGAAACAGCACATGGACTTCACCAAGTAGCTCTATCGTTTTGTCACTTGGGCATTTCCCAATACCGGCTATCTAAAGTTCATCTGAACCTCAAACATGCCTTAGAGGTCACCAGGAAGGTTCTTGCTCCTGCTTTTGTTTAGATCCACAAACATTTTTTACTTAGTGCTCCAGATCAGGTCCAAATGGGCCCTGTTGGTGGGGAAAATTCAGACCCATGAATAGACAGTTTCAGTATGGTGGAAGGTCAGGCATGATGCTTTGAGAGCACAGAGAAGGAACACTTGTCACCAAAGAGGGTTGAGAGGAGCTGATACCTGGTCTGAGGCTAAAAATTTATTTTTAAAAATCAAATGTATAGATGTACATGCTTTAGACAGTTGTACAGTACTAAGACAGTGGTTATAAAAAAACTAGTGGTGCCTCACTCTTTCTGATCTCTTTCTGATGTTCTCCCTCATTTTGGCAGAGACCTTCCTGTTGTTTTCAGAAGAATGATGCAGAGAGGTAAATTTTTCCTAAGTATGTGCATGTCTGAATATATCTCTGCTCTACTCACTTACCTGATGGATGATTTGAGTATAGACTTTTAGGTGGGCTGGAATTTTCTCTGTGAACTTGAAGACATAGAGACTTGTATCTAGTATCACTGTTGAGAAGATCAGTGCCCTTCTGGTTTCTGATTCTTTGCATGGGACTTGTGTCTTGCTCTCCTCACTCTCTCTGCAAGCATTTGGAATCTTCTTTTTGTCCTTGGTGTTCTGAAAGTTCATGAGGTGTGCCTTCGTGTATCTCCTGTCATGCATTATTCTAGGCAGAGCTATCAAAGAGTTTTTTTTTAATTAATACATTTTTTTTTCAGAGATAAAAAGAGAGTGAGAAAGAGAATCCCAAGCAAACTCCCTGCTGAGTGCCAGGCTTGACTGAGGGCTCAGTTCCACGACCCTGAGATCGCAACTGAGCCAAAACCAAGAGTCAGAAACTGAATTGACTGAGCCACCCAGGGGCCCACAAGAGGCCTTTCTGCAATGATGCAAATGTTCTCTATGTGTCTTATCCAATATGGTTGCCTCCAGCTGCATGAGGCTATGGCACACTTGAAATGTGTCCAGTGTGGCTGAGGAACTGCATTTCTGATTTTATATAGTTTTAACAAATTTATATTTAAATGTAATTTGCCCCATGTGTCCTGGAGCTGTATATTGGACAACGCAGTATATTGACCTTTCTTTCTGGAGACTGTTGCTCGAGTCCAGATATATTTTCTTGTATTATTTCTCCTACTTTTAATTTTTGTGTTTTTCTTTCTTCCTTTTTTTCTTTTTTCTCTTCCTTCCTTCCTTCTTTTCTTCTTTCTTTCTTTTTCTTTCTTTCTTTCTTTCTTTCTTTTCTTTCTTTCTTTCTTTCTTTCTTCTTTCTTCTTCTTCTTCTTCTTCTTCTTCTTCTTCTTCTTCTTTCTTTCTTCTTTCTTTCTTTCTTTCTCTCTCTTTCTCTTTCTTTCTCTTTCTTTCTTTCTTTCTTTCTTTCTTTCTTTCTTTCTTCTTCTTCTTCTTCCTTCTTCTTTCTTTCTTTCTTTCTTTCTTTCTTTCTTTCTTTCTTTCTTTCTTTCTTCTTTCCTTCCTTCTTCCTTCCTTCCTTCCTTCCTTTCTTCTTCTTTCTTCTTTCTTCTTCTTCTTCTTCTTCTTCTTCTTCCTTCTTCTTCCTTCCTTTCCTTCCTTCCTTTTTTCTTTCTTCTTTCTTCTTTCTTCTTTCTTCTTCTTCTTCTCTCTCTTTCTTTCTTTCTTTCTTTCTTTCTTTCTTTCTTTCTTTCTTTCTTTCTTTCTTTCTTTCTTTCTTTTTTCTTCTTTTTGAGAGACAAAGATAGAACATGCATGCAAGTGGTAGGGGAGGGGCAGAGGGAGGCTGAGAGATAATCCAAGCAGGATCCGTGCCAGCGGGGAGCCAGACATGGGGCTTGATCTCACAACACTGAGATCATGACCTGAGCCAAAATCAAGTCGGACACTAACAGTCAGAGTCACTCAGGCGTCCCATGTTCTCATTGTTTCTATTCTTTGTCTGGAAACTGCTATTGGTCACCAACTCCTATTGGTGGAACTCCTGGAATTATTCCCTAGGTTTCTCCCTCTCATTGTTTTTTGTAGTGAAATACTTACATTAAGTTAACCTAGTAAACGTGTCTTTCTTTGAAATGTTGGTATTTTAACCCTTATTGATGTCATATTGACTTTAAAAGTATTGTATTCAAATCAAGTGTATCATATATATGATTAGTTAGATTTTGGCAATTTGGCCCTCAAGTGGAATGTTTCACTCTCCTCTCTGGTCCTGATTCTACCTGGAAGTCCCAACTGAATTTTATAAACACATTGTATTGGTAAGGAAGATATGAGCTCTCCTTACTGCTGCTGTTTGTTTTTTTAGGGTTTTAGCTTTTATTGACCTATAAGGCACTCTAGGGAACCATTTAGAGACAAATTCTGCCCACTAGGAGAAGGGGGACAAGTGAGTTCTCATCCTATGGTGTTATATCCCATGAGGGTAGAGAGAAGTGAGGTGTGGTGGTCCTGTTCCTCGCCCTGTTTACACAGCTGGACCAACACTGCAGGCTCCAATTAGAATCCATGATGAAGTCTCTAAACATAGACAACCTCAATACCTCTCATAGACAAGAAGTAAGAACCATTTAAGCACAACCACTAAGAAGGAAAAAAGTAAGCAGTCCACATCCAGCAAACTCTAAACCTTTTATTATGTTTGAACTAAAACTTGAACTCATGTCACCTCTTCCTGCTGAAAGAGACTACATTGCATAATTTAGGGTTACTCTATAACTCTTGTCCTCTGTCAGCCATGTGTTGAACTGTTTATGAGTTCATACTGAATGAACATTTCTAAAGGGCCAGTGAGGGTCAGGTATTTGGCTGGACAAAGTCACCAATAAAACAAATACCATTACTTTTTTTTTTAAAGATTTTATTTATTTATTTTTGAGAGACAAAGAGAGAGAGAGAGAGAGAGAGAGAGAGAGAGAGGCAGAGACACAGGCAGAAGGAGAAGCAGGCTCCCTGCAGGGAGCCCAATGTGGGACTTGATCCTGGGTATCCAGGATCACGCCCCAGGCCGAAGGTGGTGCTAAACCGCTGAGCCACCTGGGCTGCCCACAAATACCATTACTTTATAGCAGGTTTTGATTTATAGCTCAGTAGTTGTGTGGTTATTTGTTTAGTGTCTCTCATCCCTTTAGAGTGTTGGGTTTATTAGACAAGAATTTTGACTTTTTAACATTTAGTGCTGGGCCCATGGATTTACTGCAGCAGATGTAGAGCCCAATCAACATCTAATGACAATGGGATGACAATGGAGCCCACCTCCTCCAATGCTGGGACTGTCCACAGATCACCACTTCCACACCAAACTACAGGACCCAGCCACCAAAACTTAGATACCACCTAGTTATCCAAGGTTGACAAAGTCAAGTTTGGCCTTACTGGGAAGAATGGGAGCTTGACAGCTTAGGAAGAGACACAGAATCTTTCTTTTTTGCACATTTGCACACTCACGATTATGATCTGTGCAATTTGAATTTAATGCACAAATCATTCCAGAGCAACACTGGCTCCTGTGCTGTGAGCAGTTCTCTTTTGGTCAGTAGAAATCAGGTCCAGATTCTGAGAAGAGGTGCCACATGGGCTCAAGATATAAAGGGATGGGAATATTAGATGGCCAGGGCCCTAAGATTTCTCTGAGTGGTGTTTGAGATTCAGTTTTGTCCAGTACCTAGGGAGACTGAGAAAGCAGATCAATCCTTCACTGTTAAGGAGGGAGCATAGTTATTTTGGCTGTACTATAATTATGTTAGATTCTTCTAATTTCAACCTGAATGATGTCTGGGTCTTAGTTATATGTTTCCCATGAATTTATTATGTTATTATTTAGAAGATTTTATTAATTTATTCATGAGAGACATAGAGTGAGAGACAGAGACATAGGCAGAGGGAGAGGCAGGCTCCCTGCGAGGAGCCTGATGGGGGACTCGATCCCAAGACCCCAGGATCATGACCTGAGCCAAAGGCAGGTGCTCAACCACTGAGCCACCCAGGTGCCCCCTACCCCATGAATTTAGAGCAGAGTATGGAAAGTACATGATGAGAGTATTAGTATAGGAAGGAGTAGATGACAGCCACGGGGTGCGTGGGGTATTCTTCCAACACACAGTGTCTTCCTTCACACATTCTGCAGGGCTCTGAGAATGCAAATATCATCATGTCAGGTGTCCCCTTCTGGAGAAGAATGGGACACAAAGCTCATGCTTCTATTATTTCCCCCTGTAGCCAAGGGCATATGCATTGGTTCAGTGCCAGCTGAATTTTAGTCCCCAGCTATGACAAGCATATCACTGCAGGGACAGATTCCAAGCAGCTAGATCAGAACCAGAGGTAAATAGGGCAGGTGGATGCTCATATTAGGCTTAGTTTACAAATCATCATAGTGGAGCATGGGTTTTGGAGCATATTAGTTTCTGCAGAGGCTTGGTTTTCAAGTAAAATAAGAAAGGCTTTGTGCTTATGTGAAGGAATTAAGTTGTCCAGATTATCAGATGACAGGAATCTTCCCTTGTTTGCATGTATTCTGTGTACTCTGCTAGGGAACATAGGGAGGCAGATCCCACCCAACAATACCCTTACTACCATCTTGACTAGCATCTGTCTTTCCTGCTGATGTGAGGCGGAGTCCTTTGTCCTGGAAGACCCACAAGATAGCTGCTGTTCAGGTCACCATGGAGGTAGGAACAAAAATTTAACCACTTTGCTGTTGCAGCCTGGATCTCACTATTTACGTAGTGACCCTTACCAGGGAAGGGCAAGCATTGAATATTGATGTTGCAGAGCCCAGAAGACTTTCCAGTCTCTCTTCATGTTTGCTTATTTACAATTTGTTCTTGTGATCAATGGGTTGTTGGAAAGCTCATTGCAGTCACTGAGTCTCAGTTGCCACATCTATAAACAGGGAATATCATGACCCTATTGAATGGTACCCAGTGAAGGCACCAAAAGGGGCAGAAATATTTCAGAATTCCTGGACTTTCTCTCCTACTTTTCCTGGGGATCATCTTCCAGCTTCCTATGTCTGCCCATTGTTACTATTCAAGCTTGCAGCCACTTCTTTCTTAATTATCTATTTGTAGGGCTGTGTTGTCCCAGGGATTCCAGAGTTATGCCACATAATCCACAGTTTCTCAGGCCATGCAGACACAGAACATGGGTCAGAGTGATGATAATGAGCAGGTGCAATTTCCAGATGCTATCTTCTCAGATCTCTCCCATCAGGAATGTGGCCTGGTCACCAAAGATCCACATGGAAAGGACACAGGGAACCTAGCAGTTTCACCTCTACCAACTCAACTCTACCAACCTTTCTGGGTAACTTCTGAGCATACAGCACTTTGCGGGTGACTAGGGACATAATGTCGATGAACACCCAGACTGCACTCTTGAGAAGCTCTCTATCTGTAAGGCAAATAAGTGTGAGACCATAATGGGGCTCAAAGGTAGAAAGGGTAGCAATAGAACTGGGGTTGGGGTAATAGGAATTTCCCAGAGAAGGAAGTGCTTATGTCTGTTCAAGTAAGTTGGTGACAAAGGACTCTAACAGAGGGGATTCCATTGGAACCGGGTGGGAGGATGAGTAGGATCCTTGTAGGGGGCACAGGAGCATTTGTAGGCAGAGGAAAGTACATGGGTAAAGGTGTGTAGACCTAGCTTGTTTGAAGGATTTCAAATATTTAGGGGTGCAGGGAACCATGGTGACAAGGACAGGTTAGAGGGTTAAGGACAGTGATTTTAATGAGTTTCTGTAACCTTTGAGATTACTGATGACACTGAGTTGTTTATTGATTTCCACAGAGTATGAACTCATAGGAGATCAAAATGGAATTGTTTACCTTACTTTGCCAATGCTCATGGCTGGGGGGTTGCCTGCTGGTGGAGCACATGTCACCCTTCTGGTGGCTGTAGCTCCAGCCCCGCCCCCTTTCTGTATATATATAGTCTAGTCTCACTGAATCCCCACAAGTGGGAATGAAGCTCTGCACAAAAGGCCATCAAAGACTAGCACACACCGCTGAGTGAAAGTACAGAGAATTCACAGAGGACAAGTGGTCATGGACTTGATCCCAAGCTTTTCCACAGAAACCTGGCTTCTTCTGGCTATCAGCCTGGTGCTCCTCTATCTGTGAGTAACTTTCCAGGCTCATTGCCTCTGTATCCTTGATTTGGATTGCTAATTAGCCTCTACCCTGTTTTCCTTTTCTGTTTTGAAGATCAAAAGTGTTAACAAAGGGGATGTAGCTTGTGTTGAATGCTTCATACATACTAGGAACACATAAGAGGTTATTATTGGCCTTACCAAATCTGCTGAAAAAGTGCTCCCCACACTGGACTCTAACTTCTGTAGCTAGAAGGTAGAGTGATATTTCCTCCTAGGGATGATCTTCTGATTGCCTATATATTGGGACCTAGATTAATTAAGTAGAATTTGGCTGAGGCACAGTAAAATCAACAGGTCCCTGTGCTCTAGGGTCCTCATCCCTTTTCCAAGCTGTGACAATTCTGGAGGTAGAGGGAGTGACTTAGGTCTTTGTCTTATTATCTTCACCTTCTCCTCTCTGTTATAAGAGACATTATAGAAGAATTGGGCTTGTGTCACTCATGTGGCTCCTGCTCCCCCCTCTCCACCACCAGGCATCATACACACAAGGCACCTGGTGCAACCAGTCTTTGGGGGAGGGGGGCTGAGGATGTCTCATCTTCTTCTTCCCAAAGGTCTCTTCCCTCTTTTCTGCCCTTCTACTTACCATTCCCCACCCCTACCCCCCATAATATACAGAACTCCTTACCCCTAAATGAGCATCTTTACAGCTGAGGAGACTTGGCAGATTTCTAAAAATGTTATTCATTTCAACTTTTCCTTCTAGTCTCTGGGAGGGCAGAAATCTCAGTATAGAGATTTCTTTACCCCCAATATGAAATCTGCCAGCTGTCACAAAGACATAGCCCTGAAAGCCAATTTGGATTTTAAATATGTTTTTGCCTTTATATTACAGTACTGGAGGAGGAATCCAAACATCTAGCATAGGAATTCCTTTCAGTGGTGGGATTACCAGCATCATGGAGCAGTTTGGGAAAGACTGAGTTTCACAGTGTGGGTAGGGATGGACCGTCCATGTCACGTTTCACCTCTGTTTCAATTTCACTTTCTTTAACAATAGGAAATCATGAGGACATGAACATAGAACATGAAAACCTCATTTTCATTTCCTGAGAGAAAGGTTAGGATTCCCAGGTGCTATGGCAACACATTTTTTGTGTGATGACATTTAAGATTAATTCATGTGGTTTATTTTTTTTTTAAAGATTTTATCTATTTATTCATGAGAGACAGACACACACACACAGAGGCAGAGACACAGGCAGAGGGAGAAGCAGGTTCCATGCAGGGAGCCCGATGTGGGACTTGATCCCGGGTCTCCAGGATCAGGCTCTGGGCCGAAGGCGGTGCTAAACCGCTAAGCCACTCGTGCTGCCCAATTCATGTGGTTTAATCTCATTCTATTTAATTATAGATTTTTTCTGACATAAGACGCTTTCCAGCAGGTTCTTTCTGAAGGATACAAGAGGGCTATTGGTTCAGCCTTTACTACAAAGGAGTGTAAATAACCTACATCTTCTAGAGTGATGTTGAGGATATGAAATTAGTGTACACACACATAGTTCTGCGATATAGGTCATATATATTTTTAAATACATGTGACCGGGAGGTTATTTTAACCTCTCAGCACAGGGGAGTAGTGAGACTGAACCAGTACTGATGTGAGAGGCATCCAGGTAGGACTGGGGATGGAGCGGGAGAATATTCTTTCCTCAGAGCAGATCTCCCAGAGATTCTTCTTGATCCTGGTCCCACAGGATCATTGATGTGGTCATCAATGGACCACAGGGTTAGCATCTCATCTGCTTGCAGCCAGTTGTCAGGGTTACCATGTAAGTCATAAGTCACAGTGTGTGTGGTCTGTCTGGCAGTGGGGCTGTCACAGGATACTGTCATCACCAGGTAAACAACACTGTAGACTTAGAAGACACTGGTGTAGCCAAGATTCAGTAGCTGTAGACAGTGCCCTCTGCATGCAATGCAACGTAAAGGCAATAAAAATGAGTGGCTTTATTTTAACCCCTTCATTTGTACCAAAAGCAATATTAATCTACCAAGAAGAGGGAAGCTGGAAAGAATCAGAAAAATTTTCCTGGCCTATCCTCCATGACATATGGAGCCATGTGGGTCTAGACACTAGACAAGATCTTTCCTTGGGACACATCACTCACTAGTTTTGCCTCAACTGGGAGCTCATGTAGGAAACAAAACAGAAACTGATTTGTTGTGGTGGTGATGGCAAGGAAGGAATGGAGGTGAGACTGAGGCTACCCCGGCTCCTGGCAGTTGGTGCTCCTGTGTCCAACTGTTCTGGAGGAAGGAAGGATCCAAACACCCAGCTGGGCCCAGCTGAGGTGCCTCTGCTGATCCCTTAATGCAGTTTTGAAGTTTTATTTGATTATATAAGAGTTGCTGGATTTGTACAGAATATCTGGAATTTCTACTGCCTTAAAGGCTAACCTCCAGAAAAGAGAGAAGGTCTTCATTCCAATTAAAAATAACATTTTATTAACAGTGAAAGGGAATGAAACTAGACCACTCTCTTGCACCATACACAAAGATAAACTCAAAATGGATGAAAGATCTAAATGTGAGACAAGAGTCCATCAAAATCCTAGAGGAGAACACAGGCAACACCCTTTTTGAACTCAGCCACAGTAACTTCTTGCAAGATACATCCACGAAGGCAAAAGAAACAAAAGCAAAAATGAACTATTGGGACTTCATCAAGATAAGAAGGTTTTGCACAGCAAAGGATACAGTCAACAAAACTAAAAGACAACCTACAGAATGGGAGAAGATTTTTGCAAATGACGTATCAGATAAAGGACTAGTTTCCAAGATCTATAAAGAATTTCTTAAACTCAACACCAAAGAAACAAACAATCCAATCATGAAATGGGCAAAAGACATGAAGAGAAATCTCACAGAGGAAGACATAGACATGGCCAACATGCACATGGGAAAATGCTCTGCATCACTTGCCATCAGGGAAATACAAATCAAAACCACAATGAGATACCACCTCACACCAGTGAGAATGGGGAACATTAACAAGGCAGGAAACCACAAATGTTGGAGAGGATGCAGAGAAAAGGGAACCCTCTTGTACTGTTGGTGGGAATGTGAACTGGTGCAGCCACTCTGGAAAACTGTGTGGAGGTTCCTCAAAGAGTTAAAAATAGACCTGCCCTACGACCCAGCAATTGCACTGTTGGGGATTTACCCCAAAGATTCAGATGCAATGAAACGCCGGGACACCTGCACCCCGATGTTTCTAGCAGCAATGTCCACAATAGCCAAACTGTGGGAGGAGCCTCGGTGTCCATCGAAAGATGAATGGATAAAGAAGATGTGGTTTATGTATACAATGGAATATTCCTCAGCCATTAGAAACGACAAATACCCACCATTTGCTTCAATGTGGATGGAACTGGAGGGTATTATGCTGAGTGAAGTAAGTCAATCGGAGAGGAACAAACAGTGTATGTTCTCATTCATTTGGGGAATATAAATAATAGTGAAAGGGGATATAAGGGAAGGGAGAAGAAATGTGTGGGAAATATCAGAAAGGGAGACAGAACTGGGGTGGTGGAAGGGGAGGAGGGCGGGGGGTGGGGGCGAATGGGTGACGGGCACTGAGGGGGGCACTTGACGGGATGAGCACTGGGTGTTATTCTGTATGTTGGTAAATTGAACACCAATAAAAAATAAATTTATTATTAAAAAAATAGTGAAAGGGAAGGGAGAAGAAATGTGTGGGAAATATCAGAAAGGGAGACAGAACAGAAAGACTCCTAACTCTGGGAAATGAACTAGGGGTGGTGGAAGGGGAGGAGGGCGGGGGGTGGGGGTGAATGGGTGACAGGCACTGAGGGGGGCACTTGACGGCTTGAGCACTGGGTGTTAATCTATATGTTGGCAACTTGAACACCAATAAAAAATAAATTTATTATAAAAAATGAATAAATAAATAAAATCTTTAAAAAACATTTTATCATTACTCATTTTTTGTTGTATAGCATGTATTCTGCTGTCCTTGGAGGTATCAGGACTTTGGAAAACCCTCTGTTAGTTGAAATCACCTATAGGCTTGTTGAACCATTTCTACTCATCATCCTTTCCCTCCATACTTTCTTAATTTGCCTTTATGGGGTTAGTCTTGTAGGCCTAGCAGGTTAATGGGTAAAATGGTTTCTGGCAATGTCTTTCCTCAGCCTCTCTTCTTCCATGCTGTCATTTCTCAGCAACACCTAATCTAGAACCCCCCGTTGTGGGATTCCACACATAACACATGAAAGATGATTGTAGGCAAACCTGCCATAAGAAGCACCATTCATAATGGGTTTCTGAGATAGTTGACACACAGATTCAGTAAACTAACTGCTATGTGAGTAACCATCTTGAAAAGAAAATGAGTGTACCTGGGAGTGTGCTGAGCAGGTGAGTATCACAGATTGAAGGACCTGATGCCACGATGGGAAGGATGGTCTGGAAGTGGATTGTTTCCTTACCGATTCTTTTATATGGAATCATTTAGGGCACATATTTGTCAGTCCCCCTTCTCTGTAGCTCAAGAGAACCAGAGTGCCTGACAACAGAGACTTGGGTAGAGCTAAAAGTATCTCACTTTTCTATGAGGTCAGTGGAGCCTTGGACACAGTTTTCATTGTATAGAAATGACAAGAGTGTCATTGCTCAAAGTGTCTCAGTGAAGAGATAATTAAGAAGGACCAGATCTCACACAGTGATAGGTCCTACAAGGAAGGAAAAACACAGAAGTCTTTGAGCAAGCTGTATCAACATTTTCACAGTAGGCTCTTATGAACATTCTATCACTGAGTGAATATAATTAAGCAAAATATCATCATTGGAGCAGAAAGAATTTTTTTCTCTTCCACTCTAGAGAAAGTTATGGAAGAATCATTTATTAAATAAGCATGAGTGAAATTCCTGGAAGAAGTTGGCATAAACCTTTTAGGAACCTTTTCCACACTCAAGTGTTGAAACACTTACCAAATCTTCACTTTAGGATTGTGACTATGAAGCTTTCAGCTGCTCTTAGCTAATCATCATGTTCCGTGAGTCTTATAGTGACGGTGGGAAAGGAGATGATGAATAAATGTATTACTGTCATTGAAATTGCTATCATTATTTCTTGCCTGCGTGTTACCTCCCTCCCTTGCCTGTCCCAGTTCTCTGTCAATGACTGGCTAGCTCCAGCATCTATTCCACCATCCCTGTGACCTGGCTTTCTTTTCACTTTGTAGGTATGGGACCTACACACATGGGATTTTTAAGAAGTTGGGAATTCCTGGGCCAACACCTCTGCCTTTTGTGGGAACTGCTCTGGGCTACCGTAATGTAAGTGTTTGATCTCCCTCTTTTTCTTCTTGTGGTTGCAAATCACAGCTTAGTTTCATAATAAAGATGCTCCTCCTCATGAGGAAGTGCTTAGGTTTCAGACTTCCCAGAAATGGTGTCAGAGGCTGCACCCAGTACATGGCTGGTTCTACCCCAGGGCACTATTGTTTGTTGTTCTGAGCCTCAGGTTTTGCTACAGTGGGCAGCCCAGTTCTCTGGCTAATTCAACACGGAACTTGACATTCGAGCTTGTTAGCATTGTGAAGAGGCTTTTTGTTTCTGGCAGGTGCAGATTCCTAGGAGAGCATAATCATACTGTATGAGAAGAAAAGCATCAAGGGGGTCCATGCTAGTGGTCCATTAAGCTGTAGGCTAGAGTCAGACCTTTATGTTCACTGTACAAGCTCTGGGTAGCCTTTTGTTTTGCTGGATAGCTCTGGAACGTCAGATTATTGGGAAGCCCAAGATTCACCTTTGGGGAATTTGCACATAGTTGAATTTTCGCAAGAATTGCCAGCCTCTGCAGTTATTTCCAAGCCCTAACTCTCCTTTTGCTAATGGTGACATCTCTTGGGATTTGAGAGGTTGAACCAGAGATCTCTGCTTTACTTTTCTACCTTCATTGTAGGTAACTTCTGGGTGAGTTGAGGAGGGAGGGAGTTTTGGTAAGGGCAGATGGTGCTTGTCTTGACCTTGACCCAAAGAATTTAACCTTTGAATGAGTTGTGTGTATATATGTTGTTTTTCATACAAAGGTAGAACCACTTATACAAAATCACTAGAAAAGAAATGCTTTGACAAATTTATTAAGAAATTAATATACTGAATGGAGTGTACTAGTAGACACACAGACTGATGTTGGTAGAGCTGTTGTGGCTAATTCAGCTTTGGTGCCTCGTCCAAGGCTCAGGCCCTGCATAGAAGGTTAGGAGCTCACGTCCAGAAGGCCAGCAGGCAGAGTCTCATCTGCAGGCTGCTTTCTGGTGTGGAGTTCTTTTCCCACAGATGTGCGGCTTGTTTCCCAGATCTCACTTCTCCCTGCTGAGACCCTCGTTGCCCAATTACTGTCTCAGAACTTCCTGGGCCTTTTCTTTCCAAAAGAGCAATAATTTCCTTTCCACTTGCCCTAGATCAATTCCTTAGTACATATATCCCAAGAGCCACATTTATGGGGACCCTGTTTTCATGGTTAAAACATCAAAATCACAGTTGAAACTTAGGGACAGGAAGTGTCTTGTTTTGTTTTAAGTGATAGAAGTGAAAAGTCATATCAAGTGTTTTAGTTTGTTTTGCCCTTTGTTGAGTGGTGGCATTATCCCCTCTTTCCATGTTGAGATGGTGGACTGGAACGGGATTCCACCTTGTCATTCATTCATTCATTCATTCATTCATTCATCTCTCATTTGTTCAGACAACAATAGTGTTAGAATTTGTAAAACTGCTAGATTAAAAGAGGCCACTGGTGTCTTAATACCCTAAATCCACTGACATCTCATAGGGCTCATATTGATCAATGAACAGAGTGGTAACTGGGTGTTCAGCGTGTGCAGGCCATGCTCACTTTCCTCAGCTCCCATTTTCCCATGTGGCTCTGAGGTAGTATTTCAGAGGGTTCTGAGATTTAGAGAAAAGACACACACAAGCCAAACACATCAGACAGACAGGGGTTACACAGTCCTCAGAGACAGGGTAAGATGTCCAGTATCTACAATACTCATAGAGAATTCAAGAGGGACTTGATATTCTCTCTTCCAGGATCTCTTCTGTTTTCTTTCCTTTCCTGTAAGATGCCTATAAATCAGAGCTTCCCTCTGCCAGTGGGAGGTAGTAAGCCATATTTCATGCAATCTAAGTCGTATTGGTCCCTGTTACACATAGGGTTTGGACATTTAGGTGAGTAATATGTTTTGTTTCTTCTTGCAGGGTTTTTCTGTTTTTGACAAGAGATGTTTTAGAAAGTATGGAAGAATGTGGGGGTGAGTATTCTGGAACTTTCTACTGGATAGGCTTGTTGTGACGAGCCCCCCGTGGTGTAGACAGTTTGTTGAGAGCCACTAGGAATGAAGCCTGCTGTGGTAAAGCTTCTGAGTCTCCCTTCCTGAAATCCCATGTGTCACCAGGTGTGCAGGTCTAAGTATGAACCAGACCTAGGGAGTATAGCGTGGTGATGTGATGATCACAGCCAGTGTTGTATCACTCTGCACCTCTTTATCTTCTCTGATCACATCCTTAGAAATCGAATGGCTCTGAGTGGCATGGCCCATAGCAACATGATGGAGCTGAAAGAAGATAGATCTCTGAATCACCCTGGTTCAGCTCCACTGCCCCTTCCTATATTCAGTACTTATCAGCTCTGGATGGATCCGGTCTTACATCTGTAGCCCCAGTTCTGTCCTTAGTACTTGGTTCTCATCTTGGCTGTGGATAAGACCTCCTAGGAGAGCTTGTTAAAAATGCAGATTGTTGAGTAATATTCCATTGCATATATGTACCACTTCTTCTTTATCCATACATCTGTCAAAGTACATCGTGACTCTTTCCACAGTTTGGCTATTTTTGACATTGCTGCTATGAACATCAGGGTGCAGGTGTCCCAGTGTTTCAGAGACAAATACCCACCATTTGCTTCAATGGATGCTTCCAGTGGATGGAACTGGAGGGTATTGTGCTGAGTGAAATAAGCCAATCGGAGAAGGACAATCATCATATAGTTTTTCTCATACATGGAATATAAGAAATAGTGAAAGGATTATAAGGGAAAGGAGGGAAACTGAGTGGGAAAAATTAGAGAGGGAGACAAACCATGAGAGACTCCTAACTCTGGGAAACAAGTAAAGGGTTGAGGAAGAGGAGGTGGAGGGGGGATGGTGATAGGCAATGAGGAGAGCACTTGTTGGGATGAGTATTGGGTGTTATACTATATGTTGGCAAATTGAATTTAAATTGAAGATTAAAAAATGTAAAAATAAAGATTAAAAAATGTAAAAATAAAGATTAAAAAATGTAAAAATAAATGCAGATTCGTTTCCATCCCCAGGAATGCCAAATCTGAAGGATGTGGGCTGGGTCCCAAGAATCTGAATTTAACTGGTAGTGGAAACAATATTAGGATGAATATAACAGAGTTAAGTCAAAACCACTGTTCCTTGTCCATCCGCATGTTTTGAATGAACATGATGAGACAAGGGGAATCATCCAAGACTTATGATCAGGCTGCTGGAAGAGCTGACATAAGTGCCCCCTCAGTAATTTCTATCACTGCATCAACACTAAATGCTGTCTTCACCCGCTGAAACCTTCTGAATTTTAGAATGCCATTTGAGATAGTAGCATTTAGTGTAGCGATCTCATCCATTTTAGATGTGATCACAAAACATTTGAGATTCCTCTGTGATGTCAAAGAAATAGCAGGAGACTTGTGGAAAATCTTTCACTATGTTTCAATAAATGCAAATGATTTATAGTGGAAACAAAATAAATTTAATTTATGGTGTAACTAAGCTTATAATAACCTCATGCTGGTGACAGATTCCTATTAACAGGTAGATCATACTGACAGACAGGAAGTCAGACAGGATTTGGACAGATCACATACAGTCAGCTTTGTGTGAGACATATCCAAAAGTTGGCTTGCCCTAATGCTATGGGTTGTCACCTACATGAAGCCCAAGGAACTTCCACTTGGAACCCACATATATGAAAAAATATAAGCAATAAAAAAGAAATATATCTAAAATGAGTTATATATGTTTTTCTGTATTTTTAAATTCTATTTTTGTATCAAATTTTTCTGATTTAATGCTCTCAAGGACCTCTCTTAAGATTTAAAATAATATTTCCTTTCAAATGTAACTAGAAAGCATATTTTAGAAAATAGGGCAAGGATATAATGTATAATATTGCCATCGCTTTTTGAGCATTCTAAGTCTTTTCATTTGTAGACACCTCTTCCATATGTGTGATTAGTGTGTGCACAATTTTCATCCAATATTCTATCACATGCCTTTCATGTGTTTTATATATCTTCAACATTATAATTTTTAGTGACTGGGTAGGTGGATTCTCCTTTTTTTTTTCTGTTCCTAGATGATTTACTTGCCTTCAGTTATTTACCAACCTAACTTCCTCTTTAATAATATTTGATAAATTATTTGAAATGCTTGACATAATTCTAAAATATTTGAGATATTTTAAACATAGAAAAAACCGTGGAGAATGGTCCAGGAACTACCCACGTACGCATGTATACTCAATAAATGTTCTAATGTTATTTCTAACCCTAATCTCAGAGAATGGATTAGGTACCATGAGGATAAAAGTCTGGACTGCTAGGCATGGCTGCAGCTGCAAAAACTAACATGTTAAGTATAATCACATCTGTTTTCCCAACACAGGTTTTATGATGGGCGACAGCCTGTGCTGGCTATCACAGATCCGGACATGATCAAAACAGTACTAGTGAAAGAATGTTATTCTGTCTTCACAAACCGGCGGGTAGGCATGGGTTTATTTTAAATTTACATAGTTATTCATAAAACTTTTATTTTGAAATAAGAACAGATTCACAAGAAGTTGTCACAGGATGTCCCATGTAACCTTCAAGCTGTTTCCTCTAAGGTAAGATCCTGCATAACTATAGTACAAGGTCCAAGTCAAAATTGACATTGGTTCTAGCCACAGAGCTTACTCAGTTGTCAATAGTTTTATATGTACTCATTTGTGTATGTGTGTGTGTGTGTGTGTGTGTGTGTGTGTCTGTGCTGCTATCTGAACATTTATCTTACATGTAGACTTTTGAATCCACCACTCCAAGGATGTTACAGAGCTGTTCCACCCCTGGAACTCTCCTTCTTCCTATTCTTTAATAGGCATGGTGTGTAACTTGTCTTTTCATGGACTCAGAGTCTTCAGCAGAGCAAACACTTCGTAAATTATTTTGATAAGGCTACTTTATCCTTTTTTTCCTTTTATGGATTGTGACTTAAGCATCAAGTTTGAAAAATCTTCACCTAGCCATAAGTCTCAAGGATTTTCTCCAAGCAAATGTGTTACATTTAAGTATATAGTTTTACGTTTTATATTTATAATGTAAACTCATATCTTCTTATGCTTCACATTTAACATTTTGTGTCAATTTTTAGTGTTAATGAGAGATGTGAAGTTTAGGTCAAAGGTCTTTGGTTTTGGCCTATGGATGTCTAAGTGCTCCAGCACCATTTGTGAAAAGGCTGTACCTCCTCCATTGAATTGTTTTTCTACCAGTATCAAAACTGAGTTGGGCCTACGTGTGTGTGTACCTATTTTTCATTCTCTTCTGTTCATTGATCTCTGTATCTGTCCTTCTACTGGTGCCACCGTCTCTGGATTACCGTAGCTATATAGTAAGTCTCAACATCATGAACAGTGATTTCTCCCATTTTATTTTTGTTGGAATTGTTTTAGGTATTCTAGCTCCTTTGCCTTTCCAAATTTAGAATTAGCCTATCTGTGTTTATATGATATTTGCCAGGATTTTGTAAGACATGATTTCGACCTACCAATCATTTGTGCAAAATCTATGTCTTTACTATGTCATGTCTTTCAATGCACAAACACAATATGTGTTTATTTAGGTTTTCTTTGATTCTTTTCACCAACATTTAGTTCTCAGCACAGGAAAACCACATATATTTTGTTAAATACACATCCCAAGTTCTTTTTCATATTCCTCAAGATTTTCTACATTGACAATTATGTCACCTGAAATAGGAACACTCCAATATTTATCTTTCTAATCTGTATGCCTTTTATTTCTTTGTTTTGTCTTATTGCATTAGCTAGGATTCTAGTATGATGTTAAAAATAGGAGTGGTGGGAGTGGACTTTTTTTTTGTTCTGAGACCATTTAAACATTTTAATATATATTTTTATAATGGAAACTGTATATATTTAAGCATGATGTTTTTATTTATGTATACATTGTAAAGTGATTGTGACAAATGAATTAATAGATCAATCACCACTCAGATTTATTTTGTATATGTGTGTCTTGTGTGTGGTAAGAACATGTAAGATCTACTTTTATTTTATTTTTTAAAAACATTTTATTCATTTATTCATGAGAGACACAGAGAGAGGCAGAGGCATAGTCATGGGAAACCTGATGTGGGACTCAATCCCAGGACCCTGGGATCATGCCTGAGTCAAAGGCAGACGCTCAACCACTGAGCCACCCTGGTGCCCCTAAGATCTGCTTTTAAAGCAAATTCAAGCATACAGCACGTTATTAGTGATTAATATCACCATGCAACATATTCAGTTTCCAGAACCTATTCATCTTATGACTAAAAGTTTGTACTGCTTGATTTCTATCTGTCCTTTGCCCTCCTTCCAGTCTGTGATAATTACCATTCTACCCTCTGGTACTGAGCTTGACTTTATTTTTCTAGATTCCACTTATAAGTGAGATCATGGAATACCTGTCCTTCTGTGTCTGGTTTAGTGCTCCTAGCCTGTTGTCCATGTTATTCGGGTTCATCCATGTTTGGAAATGGCAAGATTTCCTTCCTTTTTAAGCCTGAGTAATATTTCATTTTCTTTATCCACTCATCTGTCCACTTACATTTAAAGTAGTTATTGGTAGGTAAGTATTTACTATTGTCATTTCATTAATCCAGGTGTTTCATAGATCAATTGTCCCTTCTTTCTATCTTCTCTTGTAATTTCATGGTTTTTAAAAAAAATAATGACATGCTTTGATTGTTTTCTCTTTATCCTTTCCATATCTACTCTAGAATTTTTGCTTTGCAGTTACCAGGAGGCTTACATAAAACATCTTACATATAACCATCTACTTAAGCTAATAAGAACTTAGCTTTGATTACATTCAAATCTCAATGGTTTTACTCCTTCGCCACCAGTTTTATAATTTGTTGTCATAATTTACATATTTTTATATTGTGCACAAATTATTTTAGCTAGAGTTTTCAAAATTATTTGTCTTTTAACTTTGCACTAGTCATAAGTGATTTGCATATCTTAATACAATATCACTGTGTTCTGAATTTGACTATATATTTATATTTACTAGTGAGATTTATACTTTAATGTGATTTCATGTTACTAGCAAGTGTCCTTTTTTTTTTTTTTTTTTTGCTTGAAGAATTCCCTTTAGTATTTCTCGTAAGGCAGGTTTAGTCATGATGAATTCTTTTTTTATTTATATATTTTTAAAAGATTTTATTTATTTATTCATGGGAGACAGAGAGAGAGAGAGAGAGAGAGATAGAGAGAGAGAGAGAGAGAGGCAGAGACGCAGGCAGAGGGAGAAGCAGGCTCCATGCAGGGACCCGATGTGGGACTCAATCCCAGGACACCAGGATCATGCCCTGGGTGAAAGGCAGTCACTGAACTGCTGAGCCATCCAGGCATCCCTATGATGAGTTCTTTCTACATTTGTTTGTCTGGAAATATCTCTCAATTCTGAAAGCTCTGTTTTTCTGGGTAAGGGTTTCCTTTTTAAAATTTTTTGTTTAAAGGTAATGTATTCTTGATTGATATTTTTTAAAGTACTTTGAATAAATCACTCACTCTCTTCTGGCTTTCAAGATTTCTGTGGAGGAATCCACAGATAGCCTCCTGGTGTTACCTCGTAGGTGATGAGCTCCTTTCCTCATACTGCTTTCAAGATTTTTTCTTAGTCTTTAGTTTTTTATTTTAGTTTTATTACAATGTCTTGATGAAGTATTTTGGGGATTAAATCTGATAGGGAACTCTAAACTTCATATCCCAAGATTTCCATATATTTCCCTAGATTTGAGAAGTTTTCAGCCATTGTTCCTTTAAGTCAGCATTCTGCCCACTTCTTTCTTCTATTAGGGCTCCCATAATGTGAATATTGTTTCACTTTATGGTATCCTATAAGTCCTGTAGGCTTTTCCCCCAAGTTCTTTCCTTCCCTCCCACCCCCACCCCGCCACTTGGACTGGATAATTTGAAATAATCGAAGAGGTCATGGTTGGTTCAGGATTTGGGGGGGGGCATAATATCAGCAACTGCATGATCCTTAACAGCAAATACAGCGGAAGGTTCTTAGTAGCTGCAGGGCCTTCAGCAGCACCACCAGATCCAGGGCCATGGGACCAGGGAAGGAGAAGAGTGGCAAGAGTTGGTACAATAGGGCAGCCCTGGTGGCTCAATGGTTTAGTGCCACCCTCAGCCCTGGATGTGATCCTGGAGACCTGGGATCAAGTCCCTCGTCGGGCTCCCTGCATGGAGCCTGCTTCTCCCTCTGCCTGTGTCTCTGCCTCTCTCTCTCTCCCTCCCTCTCTCTCTCTCTTTGTGTGTGTCTCTCATGAATAAATAAATAAAATCTTTTTAAAAAAAGAGTTGATGCAATGCACACACTCAGCTGTGGGGCTGAAAGCAAGCACATACCCCAACAGGGCTGTGGTGAGCAGCGGGGACTGTGACCAACTGTGGGACCCAGGTAACTCTGAGTGCCTGGGCTGTCTGTGTGTACTCATGTTGCTTTATGGTTAGCCACTACTGTATGCTCAGCAGTGGGGGCTCATGACTGGAGTTTGGACTGGCAGTTTGTAGATATAAAATTCAGGGTTTAGCTGTGGTCTCATGTGCCAGTTCAGTGTAGTGACAGGCGTCAGGCATGGCCTCAGGTACCTGAAAGCTACTGGGCCTGGGATGATGTTGTACATATGCCAAGGCTCCCTTGGTGAGATTCTGAGGCTCAGGGTATAGGTGGTGGCTCTGCTGAGGTAACTCAAGGGAGAGTAGATGGAACTAAGCAAGAGTCTGGGGCAGCTGGAGTCTGCAAATGTGAAAACCTGTGGGAATATCAGCAACAACATCTTAGAGGGTACACAGCGCTGGGCTGGCTGTTGGTTCTCAAGCAGTTAAGGCTGCTAGGGTCCTCTGCAGAAAAGGACTCAGAGAATCATGGTCACTCATGCCACGTGGCTAATACTGGTAGTCTTGGTCTTCTTTGATCCTAGCCATGTCTAGATGTGTCAGCTCTGCCGATCTCTGGAGGTTTGAAACTAAAGCAGGTCACTTGTATCATGCCCCGAAGGGATGAGTCTAATGGTCTCTCTGCTGTTCCCCAGGACTGGGAAGTATCTCAGGTCAAGGAGTATCCTCTTGATGCTGAGCAGTGCTGGCCTGGGTCATGGAGTGATGCAGGCAAAATGAAGCTATTTTCTCTACTTTTTTTGTACAGTTATCTTCAGGATTCTTTGGATACTTTTTTTATTGGAGTTCGATTTGTCAACATATTGCAAAACACCCAGTGCTCATCCTGTCAAGTGCCCCCTCAGTGCTCATCACCCCATCCCCCTGCCCACCTCCCTTTTCACTACCCCTTGTTCGCTTCCCAGAGTTAGGAGTCTCTCATGTTCTGTCACCCTCACTGATATTTCCCACTCATTTTCTCTCTTTTCCCCTTTATTCCCTTTCATTATTTTTTTATATTCCCCAAATGAATGAGACCATATAATGTTTGTCCTTCTCCAATTTACTTACTTCACTTAGCATAATACCCTCCAGTTCTATCCACGTTGAAGCAAGTGGTGGGTATTTGTCATTTCTAATGGCTGAGTGATATTCCATTGTATATATATACACCACATCTTCTTTATCCATTCATCCATCTTTCGATGGACACCGAGGCTCCTTTCACAGTTTGGCTATTGTGGACACTGCTGCTATATCTTCAGGATTTTGATCACTGTGTTGTTGAAGCTTCTTAAATGGGCTCATAGCTCTTAGGCCTATTTTTGCTTGTAGTTAGCTGTCTAATTGTTGTTCTTTGTGGAGTGACAGAGGATGAGTGACCTGTCTCATAATCTTGGTAATATCACGTCAGTCTTTTGTCACTGAGGTGATTTCGTCATTAGGCGTAAAATTTTTTGATGCTCTTTATTAAGTTGAAGTGTTCCTCTGTTCTTAGTCTATGAGTTTTTATTGTGAAATGATTTTGGAGACATCTGAACCCTCTTGCACTCTTGGTGGGAATGTGAACTGGTATAGGCACTCTGGAAAACTGTGTGGAGATTCCTCAGAGTTAAAAATAGAACTACCCTACGACTCCTACGACTCAGTAACTGCATTACTGGGGATTTACCCCAAAGATACGGATGCAGTGAAAAACCAAGACACCCGCACCCCAATGTTTATAGCAGCAATGTCCACAATAGCCAAACTGTGGAAGGAACCTCGGTGTCCACCGAAAGATGAATGGATAAAGAAGATGTGATATATATATATATATATGATGGAATATTACTCAGCCATTAGAAACGACAAATACCCACCTTTTGCTTCAACGTGGATAAAACTGGAGGGTAATGCTGAGTGAAGTAAGTCAATCGGAGGACAAGTATTATATAGTTTCATTCATTCAGGGAATATAAGAAATAGTGAAAGGGATTATAGGGGAAAGGAGAGAAAATGAGTGGGAAATATCAAAGAAGGTGACAGAACATGAGAGACCCCTAACTCTGGGAAACAAACAAGGGGTAGTGGAAGGAGAATTGGGCAGGGGGGTTGGGGTGACTGGGTGACAAACACTGAGGGGGGCACTTGACGGGACAAGCACTGGGTGTTATACTATATGTTGGCAAATCGAACTCCAATAAAAAATATACCAAAAAATTCAACCACTGGACAGATCCAGTTTAAATTAATTTTGTATTTCTCAGTCAAAAATTTATTTCAGTAATACATGACTTTTCCAAACCATAAATGTCATGTGTCGAATTTGCAAGGTGTCTTACTGAATTTAATGCATCATTTTGTCTTCAAAGAGAAAAGTAAGAGTTGATGTTTTTTAAAAATCAGAACAGCTTTGCAACTGATATTCTTTTATTACTCTTATTTTTTTTAAAGATTTTATTTATTTATGAGAGAGAGAGAGAGACACGGCAGAGGGAGAAGTAGGCTCCATGCAGGGATCCCACATGCAGGTCGATGTGGGACTCGACCCTGGGTCTCCACGATCACGCCCTGGGCTGAAGGAGGTGCTAAACCGCTGAGCCACCCCGGCTGCCCGCAACTGATATTCTAAAGAAATAAAATAGAGTGCTGGACCCAGAAAAAAAA
Organism: Nyctereutes procyonoides; assembly: GCF_905146905.1. Classification (NCBI taxonomy): domain Eukaryota; kingdom Metazoa; phylum Chordata; class Mammalia; order Carnivora; family Canidae; genus Nyctereutes; species Nyctereutes procyonoides. The sequence goes on from NW_026575126.1 coordinate 68,380,437, forward strand.
TATAGTTTTGGAAGCTGGAGGAAAGATTCCAGCTGGTTGGCTTTGTAGGCCAGTCCTAAGCTAAGAAACATAATTATATTTTTTCCTTCTGTCTCTTTGGGGAAAATACAGGGGGGAAAGATTTCCATGTAATTGCATCATTTCTTCATAATAGCAAATGGATTCCTAATCTTTTTTAGTGTTAACTACATTTTTTTTTCTAAAAAAACCACCATATCAAGAAATCTGTTTTTTGAGATACTCACGCTTTAGATACATGTAAAGACAGAACTGGTAGAAGCAACTTACAGTTGACAAGGCTATCTGACTATCTTCCATCAATCCAATTCTATTCAGCACAGCTTAGGAGAATATAGTAGGTGTTAATCATGTGAATTCCCCTGAAGGAGTGGTTTCCCTACCAAATTTTCCCATACCACATTTACACCGAAAAGGAGATTGGAATATAAGGGCTGGAAATACTACAGGTAGCTAGATGCCGCCTTCAGCCTTGCAGGAAGCACTGCACTGGGAACAAATATCTATTGAGCATCTGGCAAAAGCCCTTCTACTAAGTCAATGGTCACTAAAGATTTGTTTAATAATTTCTTCCCATTTAACAAACTTTCCGCAACCTTTGAGACTTCTAAAACTTATTTAGGGCAAAATGTTTTGCTTTGACTCTAGAGTCTTGGTCCAGTAGGATTTATGAAAAGTGCGATCTCTCTGTCTGAGGATGAAGAGTGGAAGAGAATGCGAACTTTGCTGTCTCCAACCTTCACCACTGGAAAGCTCAAGGAGGTAAGAAAAGAAGAAGACTTTTAATTAGGAAGTAAAGGAATACACCTGGGAATAAATATAAAATAAGATCATAGTCCATCTCTAAGTGGTACTCTGCTGCATTTGGGCTTCCTAAAAATAGTCTTTTATCTTCATCTCCTGGAAGAAATATGATAAAATTTGTTATTAAATGTCCCTTATAGCTACATGCTTGTGAAAGTCATGTCATTCTAGTACTCGGGTTTTGGATTTAACTTCAGGTGGTGTACTTTGTGTGTAGATGTTCCCCATCATTGGCCAGTATGGAGATGTGTTGGTGAGCAACCTGAGGAAGGAGGCAGAGAAAGGCAAGGCCATCAACTTGAAAGAGTAAGTAGGAGTGCAGCTTCTGGGATTCCAACTCTGTCATGACACTTTCCAACTGCTGCCACAGAACCCAATTCCCACTGTTTAGTTACCACAGCTGAAGTAGATTTGTGGCGTTACAACAATGGGCCAGCCAAGGAGAGGTAGCTCACCTAAAAAGGCAGAGCAACCAGGAGGGAGAGGGTCTTCTTTTGTGCACATGAGGCAGGATTAATTGATCTGCTATAATGTTACCTTGAATGCCCTGGAAGATAAAAATATATACTTGAATAAAGGAAACATGATTGTACCAAATCTTTGAGTGTAGGAGTTATGGAATGGTGGGAGCGGGGGGTGGAGAGCACTTGGTACAGATTGTGGGCACTGGGTGGGGAAAGTTTTCATGTGGAATTTGGAACAACTTAAACCCCTTCCTGATTTTGTTGCAGATATTAGCAAAATACTAAATATTAACTCTTAAGGTCAATTTTGGTGTGAATTAGTATGTATTTTTAAAGTAATAACATTCCTAGTTCTTCTAGTTTCCAGAAGTGAGTGAGTCCTCAGGGCAATCTCGGATCACTGCAGCTGAGACAGAGTGGGTCATTCAGGAGACTTAGCAGGAGTATAGAGAAGGGGTGGTGTTCCTGGCAGCACAGAACAGGGTGTTGGTGTTCTGTAACATACTATTGAGGAATCAGCTCTGAACATAGAGACTGTGGTAAGAGAGGATCCAGATCAGTTTCAACTTTCTTGACTCCCTGAGGAAGGGTTAATTATTCCATTATTTGTCCTGCTCAGATACTGTGATTATTACCTTCTATTGCCCATGCTCAAAACACACTACTGTAAATTATCCATCTTTGTATCTCTAGCCCTCCATGACTAGATCTCTAGCCCTCCATCTTTGGGTCTCTAGATCTCCATGACTGAGATCAAGCTTCTTGATCTCAGAAGTCCATCTAACTTGCCCTAGAGACCCCATCACCCCCAGGAAAAGGTGAGCTGAATCACTGATAACTCATGAATATCTCATGAGTGAATGTGATGGGATATAGACTCTTCAGATGATCCAGCAGGTGGAAGTGTGGCTCTTGTCTTGCCTGGACATTAGAATCTACATGTACTTCTTGCTGCAGATGTTGGATAACGATAGTAAAGAGGTACTGATTTTAATTATTCGCATCTTTATTTCTCTCACAGTGTCTTTGGAGCCTACAGCATGGATGTGATTACCAGCACATCGTTTGGAGTGAACATTGATTCCCTCAACCACCCACAAGATCCGTTTGTGGAAAATACCAAGAAGCTCTTAAAATTTGATTTCCTTGACCCATTGTTCTTCTCCATATGTATGTACAGTATTATTTTCCTTTTTCTCCTCCCTTTCCTTTTTCTTCCCTTCCTTCCTCTCTCACTTCCTATTGTTGTACAATCTTATTGAGATATAACTTCATATAACTTATAAGTTCCCCTTTAAAAACATACAATTCCATTTTTATGGTGAGTGTTCACTGACCAAGAAATGGACAAAAAATGTATATACCATGAAATTTTATTCAGTCATAAAAATGGAAGGAAATCCTGTATTTGGACTGCATGGTTGGAATCTGAGGACATTACAATAAGTGAAGAGAGTCAGGCAGGGAAAGACAAATACTGTTTGACCTCAATTACGTGTGCACTGAGAAAAATAGCACAAGAACCAAAGTCATACAAAAAGGAGATCAGATTTGTGGCTATCAAAAGCAGGGGTTGGGGGTGGTACTTGAATGATGGTGACCAAAGTTATAAACTTGCAGTTATAAGATAGATAAATACTGGACAGTTAAATACAACATTATACCTATTGTTATTGCTGTTGTATGATGTATTTTGACATATTAAGTTCTAATTCATGATCATTGGATATTTTTCCATTTACATGGGTCTTCTTTATTTCAACAATATTTGTAGTTTTCACAGTATAAGCACTTCCATTGTTACGGCTATTCTTAATCATTCTGTTCTTCTTGATGTTATTGTAAAGGACTTATATTCCTAATTTCATTTTTGGAATTTTTTTGCAGTGTATGAAACAGAATTGATTTCATGTGTTGATTTTGTATCCTGAAACCCTGCTAAATATTAGTTCCAATAGACTTTTATTGCATTCCTTTGGATTTTCTATGTATAACATTATATTGCTGATAATAGAGATGCTTTTACTTCTTTACCTCCTTTATTAATAGCTTTCTTTCTTTCTTTCTTTCTTTCTTTCTTTCTTTCTTTCTTTCTTTTGTCTACTTTTCCTGGCTCAAATTTCTAATACGATGTTGAATAGAAGTGGCAATAGAGACATCCTTGTTTTTGCTTAATCTGAGGGGAAAATATCCAGTCTATATCTGTTAAGTGCAGTGTTAAGTATGAGTTTTTTGTAGATGCCCTTTATCAGGTTGAGGATACTCCTTTCTGTTCCCGGTTTGTTGAGTGTTTTTATTGCTAAATGGTGTTGGATTTTTGTCAAATAGTTTTTCTTTTGCCTGTATTGAGATGACCATGTGGTTTTTTTTAAAAAAATTATTGTTATATTGTATGTATAACCTGGCATTGCTGGGGTTAAACCTCTCTTGGTTGTGGCATATCCTTCTTTGGATATGTTGCTGGGTTCATTTGGCCAGTTATTGTGTTGAGGATTTTGTGATGTCATAAGATGACATGTCATAAGGTACATTGGTTGGTAGTTTTCTTCTTCCTCAATATCTTTGTCTGGTTTTAGTATTGGGTAACACTGGCCTCAAGATTGAGTTGGAAGTATTCCTACCTCTTCTGTTTTTTGGAAGAATTTGTGTAAAATTGGCATTGATTCTACTTTAAATATTTGCTGGAATTCATCTGTGAAACCATCTGGAGCTGAGCTTCTTTTTGTTGGTCCTTTCTTCACTATTAACTCAATCTTTTTACTCATCTTTCAGATTGCCTATGTGGGTTTTTTTTAAAAAATATTTTATTGTTATATATTTGAGAGAGAGAGAAAGAGAACATGGGGGGCAGGGAGGGACTGAGGCAAAAAGAGAAGCAGACTCTTGTTGAGCAGGGAACCTGATTGAGATTCAATCTCAGAACCCTGGGATCATGACCTGAGCCAAAGACAGATGCTTAACCAACTGAGTGAGCCCGGTGCCCCTGCCTGTGTGTTATTTTTTTAAATGTCATCTTCTACTTTGTGTTGTTCTAGCAATTATTCCATTTCATCTAAGTTATGTAATTTCTTAGCTTACAGTTTTTCATGGTATTCTGTATGTCCTTTTTATTTTTGTAATGTCAGCAGTAATCTCGTCTTTCACTTATAATAATAATAATAATTTGAATCTCTTCTCCTTTTTTTGCTTGGTCCGTCTATCTATCTAAAGTTTTTTTGAAAGATTCAGCTTTGCTTTCATTGAATTTTCTCTTGTTTTTTATTCTCTATTTGATAAGTTTCTGCTATTGTCTGTATTACGTGCTTCCTTCTGCTTGCTTTATTTAGTGTGTTCTTGGTTTCTAAGCATGTTTTTGACAGAGAGCAAGGTAGTTGATTTAAATATTTGTTCTTTTTAGAAGTAGGCATATATAACTATAAATTTCCTTGTGGTCACTGCTTTTACTACATCCTGTGAGCTTTGGTACGTGATTTCTTCACTTTTGTAATCTCCAAGTGATTGATTCTTAAGTGCCCTTTTGATTTCTTCTTTGCCCAGTGGCTATATAGGAATGTATTGTGTAATTTCTACAGATTCATGGGTTTCCAAATGTTGTTTGTGTTCTCGATTTCTAATTTTATTCCTTTGTGGTTGAAGGGCATACTCTGTATTATTTACATCCTGGCAACAATTTCTTAAATAGCATGATTAGTTATAATAGCATATTATGGTCTGGTGTTTCCAAAGAGACTCTAGTCCAAAAATAAAAGCCTAAGGGATCAGGAAATTGTTCCTGGGTTCCTTTGGTCACTCCAAAGATGTTCCAGAAGGCACCGATCTGACTGCTCTAGTGGTGGCCTCTATGTGTGACTTGCTCTGGCTCAGCCATTGGCTTGAAAGTTCAAGTAAAAGTCCTAGAAGGACAGACTCCTGGTCTCTTTTATTTTTAAAATTATTTTTAAAAAAGATTTTTTTTACGTATTCATGAGAGATACAGGGAGAGGCAGAGACATAGGCAGAGGGAGAATCTGGCTCTGCACAGGGAGCCTGATATGGTACTTGAACCAGGATCCCACGAGTCAAAGGCAGACGCCCAACTACTGAGTCACCCAAGTGCCTATCCTGGTGTCTTTTAATCTTCTGATTGGTAGACCAAAGTATAATTGCTCCAGGTAAATTTTGCATTTTCATTATGCTTTCCATTGTTCTTTTTCCTTACAGTACTGTTTCCATTCCTTACTCCGGTTTTTGAAATATTAAATATCTGGCTATTTCCAAAGAAAGTTACTGATTTTTTCAGAAAATCTGTAGAGAGAATGAAGGAAAGTCGCCTAAAAGATAAACAAAAGGTAAATCTATTGGTGGTTATATGTAGGTATTCACTTTAAAAAAAAAGATTTTATTTAATTAAGAGAGAGTATGTGGATGAACAGGAAGACAGGTAGAGGGAATGAGAGAGAGAGACTCTCTGGCAGACTCCACACCAAGTACGGAGTCCAACATGAGGCTTGATCTTACGACTCCAAGGTCATGACCTGAGCGGAAATTAAAGTTGGGCACTCAACTGACTGTGCCACCCCGGTGTCCCCAGGTGTTCACTTTTTGATAATTTATTGAGCTGCATATACCCAATATCTGCACTTCTATATGTTTTTATGGTAGGTAGAGAACTGTAGGGTTTAAAGCAGGAGACTTCTAACATTTTAGGGAGAATGAAGAAGGTGGAGGTCAGGGAAGGAAATAAGAAGATGAGTCAGAGGGACTATGTTTAAAATTTATTATTTTTTTATAATAAATTTATTTTTATTGGTGTTCAATTTACCAACATACAGAATAACACCCAGTGCTCATCCCGTCAAGTGCCCCCCTCAGTGCCCGTCACCCACTCACCCCCACCCCCCGCCCTCCTCCCCTTCCACCACCCCTAGTTCGTTTCCCAGAGTTAGGAGTCTTTATGTTCTATCTCCCTTTCTGATATTTCCCACACATTTCTTCTCCCTTCCCTTCTATTCCCTTTCACTATTATTTATATTCCCCAAATGAATGAGAACATACACTGTTTGTCCTTCTCCGATTGACTTACTTCACTCAGCATAATACCCTCCAGTTCCATCCACGTTGAAGCAAATGGTGGGCATTTGTCAAACGACAAATACCCACCATTTGTTTAAAATTTATTAATAAACATGGCAAGTAGTATGTCACTGCATAAACTTCAGTGAGAAAAAAACTACCGCTTTCTTTCAATAAATTGTCAAAATGTAAAAATTACTGTGTAAAATCATTTTCCTGGTAGTGTAATTTTGCCAGATCTTACATTGGCAAAGAATCCCTTCAATTCAAAGCCTCTTATCTTACACCTTCTCCAGGGGAAGGTCCTATTAGGCACCTGGTGGAGTATATAGTCTATGTTAAATTTGACCCTGCCATAGTCTGGAATAGGTAGAAATCTTCTCTGGGCACTGAAGCTGCAAGCTGGCTAAGCCAGCTTTGCCTTCATGAGGCCTGATGGCCAGCTGTAGGACATGTGTAGGACAAGGAGACAGTGCTGATATCACTGAATATTGTGCAGAGTTCTGGGAGGGTGGAACATTGGAAGATGCTGACACAGAAGCTGCTCATGGACTCTGCAGAGGTCAGGGATTGGTCTATGTGGCTATTAAGAATTAAGGCTGGAAGGAAGGACTGAAGTCAGGGACTTTCTCCTTAGCTAGTAGATGTGACAGGAGAGGGATCAGGCAACTCTTGGGCCAGGAAGGTATGTTCAAAAGTCAGAGAAGCTGAGGATCAGACAGAGCAAGATCCAAAAAGCAATGAGACTTAATGGCTGGATTCCTGTCAGGGAAACATCCTGCTCTCCAAGATTTATAGCTGAGCATTTTTGTTCACCGAGGACTCTGGCAACACTAGTCTAAATTCGGGATGTAAATGGGTCGTAGTCTCAGGATACTTCACGTCTGATTTACTTCTGACTTCACAAGTGATTTTTTGCCATGGAAATTTCTCTTTTTGTTTCTAGCACCGAGTGGACTTTCTTCAGCTGATGATTAACTCCCAGAATTCCAAAGAAATGGACACTCATAAAGGTAAGCGAGAAGAGCTTCAGAGGGCCATTGATGAGGTGGCTCAGAAACAGGGGGTGGTTCCAAGGTGTGGAGGAAGATTTTTAGCAGATGGAATTTTGGCAAATTGAAGAAAGAAATATGTTCAGATACAAAAGGTAGACAGAGCATTTTCCAGAAAAACCAAGCCATACTACCTGTTCAAAGCTTGAAGGGGAACCATAGACAAAACAATCTGTGGTCTGCCACAGGGGAACTTGTTTCCAATGTCAATCCTGCAGCCTAATCCAGACCCACCGAATCTGCCTGGAAATTCACATCAAGTCTTCATCACATAAGGAGGTACATGGCCCCAGTGTTGATGACCGTAACTTGAAACACTTGTGGTTATACTTTAGTCACTAGCTTAATCTACTTCAAGTGTTTTTTCCCTTTTTGTAATTAAGAAGTAACTGGTGCAGGTATGTGTACACATTGTATTTCTCTTTGAATCATCATCTACTACTTTTATCATCCATGGATGGTCTTTGACTAAAACTATTATTACTATGATGGTTACAAAATGATGACTCTTTACTTGCACCATTTCTTCTATATTTTGAGTAATAGTCCATCGTTAGGGTCAGCTTTCTATACGTCATCATTATTGTATTTGTTTCTTTATATATGTCGGTATGATCTCTTATATTACTAAGTGTCTTATATCATTTTTTTCTTAGATCCTTGATTCTTTCAGATTTTTTGTCTGGAAGCCCTTTAAGTGGGCACCTGTGTTTTTGTTTTTCCTTTCTTCTTTTTTTATGTTTTCAATAGACTTTGGTTTTTCAAAAGATTTTATTTATTTATTCATGAGACCCAGAGAGAGAGAGACAGAGGAGAGAGAGAGAGAGAGAGAGAGAGAGAGAGAGAGAGATATGCAGAGACACAGGCAGAGGGAGAAGCAGGCTCCATGCAGGGAGCCTGATGTGGGACTCCATCCTGGGACTCCAGGATCACGTGCTAAGCTGAAGGCAGATGCTTAAGTGCTGAGCCACCCAGGTGCCCCAGACTTGATTTTTTATAGCAGTTTAGGTTCACTGCAAAATCAAGTGAAAGACATAGAGATTTATCTCATATTTCCCCTGCCCCACCTACATACAGCATCCCCAATCAAAATCCCTCATGATGTGGTAATTTTTAAATAATCAATATACCTACAACAACACATTATTACCACCCAAAATCCATAGTTTATATTATAGTTCATCCTTGTTGATGTATATGCTATGGGTTTTGATATATATTATATTATCTATATATATATATATATATAATGATGTATATCCACCATTAAAAAAAGAGAGTATTCTGTATCCTTTTCCCATATTATTTTCTGGGCATTACCTTGCATCCTGATGTGAGACATCTCAGATTTCTCTTCTGTTTCCCCTGATGAGCCCTGAACCAGCCATTTCTCCAAGAAACTCTGATTCCTTTTAGTTAAAATGGTATTTAGAAACCAAATCTGGGATCTAGGAGTACTCGTTGCTACTAGGGGTTATTTGCTTCTATTTCCTCTCAGTGAGCCAAGCTAACAACATCAAATATATCTACCCAGCACTGATCAGCACAAATATTTCTTTATCCATAACCCATGATGTAAGTATGCTCTCAGTATTTAAAAGAAAAAAAAACAGACTTAATTTATAGTTGTTTCTATGACAGAAATATTTCCATCATGGTTAATTTCAAGCCATCTGTGATTTGACAACCAGCTCACAAAATTGTTGAATATATAACAGTTGATTCTAGAGGAAAAGGATGGGCTTATTCTATCATACCATTAATCTATCTATCATCTATCTATCTATCTATCTATCTATCTATCTATCCATTTATCCATCTCTACCTACCAATCTATCTCTACTTGTATTCTATCTATCTGTCTATCTATCTATCTAGTTCTACTTTTTTCTCTGATGGAGGTAATATGTTATATTTGCTTGGTCCTGTACAGAAACACTGCACACATGTGATTTTTGAGCACTTACCATGTGGCTAGTGTCACTGAGCTCTGAATCTTATATTGTATTTAATATAACTAATTAAAATTTAAATATAAATAGCCGCATCTGGCTACCTTATTGGAGAGTACAGCCCTGAACTTTTATTATCATGGGGTTTGTGGTAATGGAGAGCAAGAATTTTTTTGTAGAGAGGGAGGGGCAAGATGGCGGAAGAGCAGGGTCCCCAAATCACCTGTCCCCACCAAATTACCTAGATAACCTTCAAATCATCCTGAATATCTACGAATTCGGCCTGAGATGTAAAGAGAGACCAGCTGGAATGCTACAGTGAGCAGAGTTCGCGCTTCTATCAAGGTAGGAAGACGGGGAAAAAGAAATAAAGAAACAAAAGGCCTCCGAGGGGGAGGGGCCCCGCGAGGAGCCGGGCTGAGGCCGGGGCGAGTGTCCCCAGGACAGGAGAGCCCCGTCCCGGAGGAGCAGGAGCTGCACCAACCTTCCCGGGCGGAAAGGGGCTCACAGGGAGTTGGAGCAGGACCCAGGAGGGCGGGGATGCCCTCGGGCTCCCGGGGACACTAACAGACACCTGCGAGCGCAGGAGAGTGCTCCGAGCTCCCTAAGGGCTGCAGCGCGCACGGGGCGACCGAGCAGCTCGGAGGGCTCGGGAGCGGCTCCAGGGAGGGAGCTGCAGGGCGGGAGCGCGAATCCAACAGCGCAGGCCCCGGAGCACAGGGCGCCGGGACACAGCCCAGGATCCCGCCTCCCCCTGGGACAGGCAGAGGCCGGGAGGGCCCAGGACAGCGAGGACGCTCCTGCCCCGAGCTGAGCAGATCAGCGGCCCCGCCCCGGAGCCTCCAGGCCCTGCAGACGGAGAACCGAGAGCCCCGAGCCCCGTAGTTCCTGCGGAGGCTGAATCCAGGCTTCCAGAGTTGCCATAGCAACTGCGGCTGATCCTCCTGGGGCCCCACGGGGTAAACAACCCCCGCTGAGCCCTGCAGCAGGCAGGGGCAGAGCAGCTCCCCCAAGTGCTAACACCTGAAAACCAGCACAGCAGGCCCCTCCCCCAGAAGACCAGCTGGACGGACCAGTGATACTCCCCCGTGTTCCAATACAACTTGTTTTTGGCCACTCTGCACTGAGCAAAATGACTAGAAGGAAAACCTCACCTCAAAAGAAAGAATCAGAAACAGCCCTCTCTCCCACAGAGTTACAAAATCTGGATTACACTTCAATGTCAGAAAGCCAATTCAGAAGCACTATTCTACAGCTACTGGTGGCTCTAGAAAAAAGCATTAAGGACTCACGAGACTTCATGACTGCAGAATTTAGATCCAATCAGGCAGAAATTAAAAATCAATTGAATGAGATGCAATCCAAACTAGAAGTCCTAACGACGAGGGTTAACGAGGTGGAAGAACGAGTGAGTGACATAGAAGACAAGTTAATGGCAAAGAGGGAAACTGAGGAAAAAAGAGACAAACAATTAAAGGACCATGAAGACAGATTAAGGCAAATAAATGACACTCTAAGGAAGAAAAACCTACGTTTAATTGGGGTTCCCGAGGGCGCCGAAAGGGACAGAGGGCCAGAATATGTATTTGAACAAATCCTAGCTGAAAACTTTCCCAATCTGGGAAGGGAAACTGGCATTCAGATCCAGGAAATAGAGAGATCCCCCCCTAAAATCAATAAAAACCGTTCAACACCTCGACATCTAATAGTGAAGCTTGCAAATTCCAAAGATAAAGAGAAGATCCTTAAAGCAGCAAGAGACAAGAAGTCCCTGACTTTCATGGGGAGGAATATTAGGGTAACAGCAGACCTCTCCACAGAGACCTGGCAGGCCAGAAAGGGCTGGCAGGATATATTCAGGGTCCTAAATGAGAAGAACATGCAACCAAGAATACTTTATCCAGCAAGGCTCTCATTCAAAATGGAAGGAGAGATAAAGAGCTTCCAAGACAGGCAGGAACTGAAAGAATATGTGACCTCCAAACCAGCTCTGCAAGAAATTTTAAGGGGGACTCTTAAAACTCCCCTTTAAGAAGAAGTTCAGTGGAACAATCCACAAAAACAAGGACTAAATAGATATCATGATGACACTAAACTCATATCTGTCAATAGTAACTCTGAACGTGAATGGGCTTAATGACCCCATCAAAAGGCGCAGGGTTTCAGACTGGATAAAAAAGCAGGACCCATCTATTTGCTGTCTACAAGAGACTCATTTTAGACAGAAGGACACCTACAACCTGAAAATAAAAGGTTAGAGAACCATTTACCATTCAAATGGTTCTCAAAATATACTCTAAAAACTATAGAACACTTCTGAAAGAAATTGAGGAAGACACAAAGAGATGGAAAAATATTCCATGCTCATGGATTGGCAGAATTAATATTGTGAAAATGTCAATGTTACCCAGGGCAATTTACACGTATAATGCAATCCCTATCAAAATACCATGGACTTTCTTCAGAGACTTAGAACAAATTATTTTAAGATTTGTGTGGAATCAGAAAAAACCCCAAACAGCCAGGGGAATTTTAAAAAAGAAAACCGTATCTGGGGGCATCACAATGCCAGATTTCAGGTTGTACTACAAAGCTGTGTTCATCAAGACAGTGTGGTACTGGCACAAAAACAGACACATAGATCAATGGAACAGAATAGAGAACCCAGAAGTGGACCCTGAACTTTATGGTCAACTAATATACGATAAAGGAGGAAAGACGATCCACTGGAAGAAAGACAGTCTCTTCAATAAATGGTGCTGGGAAAATTGGACATCCACATGCAGAAGAATGAAACTGGACCACTCTCTTGCACCATACACAAAGATAAACTCAAAATAGATGAAAGATCTAAATGTGAGACAAGATTCCATCAAAATCCCAGAGGAGAACTCAGGCAACACCCTTTTTGAACTTGGCCACAGTAACCGGAGAAGGACAAACAGTGTATGTTCTCATTCATTTGGGGAATATGAATAATAGTGAAAGGGAATATAAGGGAAGGGAGAAGAAATGTGTGAGAAATATCAGAAAGGGAGACAGAACATAAAGACTTCTAACTCTGGGAAATGAACTAGGGGTGGTGGAGGGTGAGGAGGGCGGGGGGTGGGGGTGAATGGGTGACGGGCACTGAGGGGGACACTTGACGGGATGAGCACTGGGTGTTATTCTGTATGTTGGTAAATTGAACACCAATAAAAATTAATTTATAAAAAAAAGAATTTTTTTGTATATTTTTTATTGGGGTTCTATTTGCCAACATATAGTATAACACCCAGTGCTCATCCCGTCAAGTGCCAATGTTTATAGCAAAAATGTCCACAATAGCCAAACTGTGGAAGGAGCCTCGGTGTCCATTTAAAGATTAATGGAAAATGTGTATATATATATATACACACACACACACACACGCACATACACACACACAATGGAATATTACTCAGTCATTAGAAAGGACGAATATCCACCATTTGCTTCAATGTGGGTGGAACTGGAGGGTATTATACTGAGTGAAGTAAGTCAATTGAAGGACTAACATTATATGGTTTCACTACATGGGGATATAAAAAATAGTGAAAGGGAATAAAGGGGAAAGGAGAGAAAATGAGTGGGAAAAATCAGAGAGGGTGACAGAACATGAGAGACTCCTAACTCTGGGAAACGAACAAGGGGTAGTGGAAGGGGAGGAGGGCGGGGGGATGGAGTGACTGGGTGAAAGGCAAGAATTTGATCGTTGAATTTACCCATAGCAGCTTCACAAAAAGTGTGACTGGGATATCGGAACTTTGTAGACTTTTCTAGCACTTTTTGCATGTTTTTAGCTGTGAATTATGGGTTTGTAGTGGGTAGGTGCTCTCAGCATCTAAAGGTCCTAACACAGGTTTTGTCAAATAGATTAGGACATGACCTTGCTGAGTTTCTGCCAGGAGCAAATCAAAAGATATTTAATTTATATTCAGAGTGGGGCCATTCACTAAGGAAGGTGAAATTCAGGCCATGATTGCTAATTCCATTCACTGGATTCAATTCGTCTATATTTCATGCTGGTCAGTACATTGCCTTTGATACATTTTTTTCTTCTGCTTCTTTGGTGGCATTAATTAAGCCAGCTCCATCACCAGTCTTTTTTTTTTTGTATATTTCAGTTTGCCAACATATATTATAACCCCCAATGCTCATCCCTTCAAGTGCCCTCCTCAGTGCCCATCACCCAGTCACCACATCCCCCCACCTGCATGAACAAATGAATGAATAAAGAAGATGTGGTATATATATACCACATCTGTGTTGTAGTTTCTGTACATATTGGAGATCATGCACTTGCGAAGTTGTGTGCCAGGTCTTCTACTAGCTGAGACCTCTGAAAGGTATAATCCATGCTTCTCAAGCTAGGTTGTTCACACAAATCACCACATCTCATGAAAGCTCAGACTTTGATTTGATAGTTCTAGGGTGAGGTTTGAGATTCTGCATTTCTAATAAACTCCCAGATGCTGCAGATGCTGATGGTCCATGGATCTCTCTTTGAGCAACAAGAATTTATCAGTAGCCCAATATTGTTCTCTTCACTTTCCACAAATACGTTTAGATGAAAGATCATTCATTTTTTTCCTGACAATTGAGTCTTGGTATCACAAACTCTCTAAGGAAATTTAAGTTCTCTTTTAGCTAGAAGAATATAAACTTTCTTGGGGGAGAATGGTATCCCATGTTACTTACGACTGAAGTACTTTTAGGATCCTCCAAAGGTCATGCTGATAACACCATGTACGTTAGACAGAAATGCCATCTCCTGAAATTACCTATCTGTGTTGGTGCAGAGGGTGGCATTAGCAGGAGCAGATGGCCAAGAATAGTATAGACCATAGGAAGAACCAGATCAAGATAACTTCTGGCTTTTCTGGCTCTGTAAGATAGACATCAGAGTGCAAACCACTCTGAGTTTGATTCTGAATTGCTTTTACATTTTCCCCAAGGGAAATGGGAGTTTCGAATAGATTTCTCATTATCTAAAGTGTGGTTTTTTACATTCACCTGTTATAGCTAAAATGTGTTTCTTCTCCTTTTAGCTCTGATTTGGAGCTGGTGGCCCAATCTATTATCTTTATTTTTGCTGGCTATGAGACCACTAGCAGTTGTCTTTCCTTTCTTATGTATGAATTGGCCACTCACCCTGATGTCCAGCAGAAACTGCAGGAGGAGATTGATGCAACTTTCCCCAATAAGGTAAGTGGGTCATACCTGAAGAAGGGAGTCAGTGTAGGCTTGGTTATGTCTCAGTAATAGATGAGCCCTCAAACCTAGTAAGTTTTCATAAAAGGGATTACTCCTATTTCCACATTTGCGTGTCAGATATGGGCCTTAGCAGAAGATTGGAGTGAGTCTCTGCTCCAGACAGTTATTGGCGATACCAGGTAAAGAGGCTCCATTTTATTATACCTGCATTATCTAGAACCTGGGGACTTACTGTTTGCTGGGTAACAAGGAGCTATGTGTTGCTCACTTGATTTTCAAATGTTTGGCCCTGAACTGACATTTGTCTCATCAGTTCATTCCCCATTTGCAAAATGGTTTCCCGTAAATTCATGAGAGCTGGGAAATATGGGGATCTGCATGGATCCTGGATGAGCAGTGAGTTTCTCTACCACATACCCTATGAAGTATCAACTGTATTATCTCCATTTAACAAGTCAGGAAACTGAGCTACAATCTGTAAAATGTTGGCTCTTAAATATAACACCAAGTGATAGACAGATAATTTCCCTCATTGTTTTCAGATCTCTGCCCAACCTGGAGTTCCCTGTTTATGAAGACACCTGACCTCTGGGTCTGGAGTGACCTATATGGCAAACAGTGAAACTCCAAAGTGACAACTAGGAGACTGTTCCAACAACAGAGGGTGGGGTTGAGAGTAGGGTTCTGATCCCCTTATTACTTTTCCTAAAACTGAAATTTATGTCTAGAATTGGTAGCATCCAATTGTAGCCTTCTCTTGCCCTATTTGGTTTGAGACGAACTAGTGTCTCCCCAAATTATACTTTTTCAATATAATGTTCCTCTCCAAATATTGTATATATAATTGAAAAGCTAGGAAGCAGAATATTTCATATGGAGTATTCTTTTTAAGATTATTTATTTATTTATTCATGAGATACACTGAGAGAGAGAGAGAGAGAGAGAGGCAGAGGGAGAAGTAGGCTCCATGCAGAGAGCCTGACTTGGGACTTGATCCCGGGTCTCCAGGATCACGCCCTGGGCCAAAGGCAGCACTAAACCACTAAGCCACCCAGGCTGCCCCAACAGAATTTTTCAACTAGAAGAGTTTATGTAGAAGAGGGGATATTTTCTGTTGCATGTTCTCCTTTCATGGTGCAGATATGTGGCCCCTGTTTTGAAAGGAATCAGTCACTTCAACATATTTCACTTAAATTAAGGGTCATAGGCAAGGGTAAATAAGACAAAAACAGAGAGGGAGACAAACCATAAGAGAGTCTTAAGTATAGGAAACAAATTGAGGGTTGCTAGAAGTGAGGGGTTGAGGGGATGAAGTAACCAGGTGGTGGACATAAGGAGCACTAAATGTAATGAACACTGGGTATTATAAGCAACTGAGGAATCACTAAATTTTATCCCTGAAACTAATATACACTATATGTTAATTAAATGAATTTAAACAAAAAATTTTAAAAAGATCAAGCGTCACACTCTATTAGTCACTTTTGTTCATATGAGGAAGAAAAACCACTATCTGGTAATGGGAAGGATTTCAGGTCCTGTGTAGGGGATTGTCACAGTGGTCTCCCCTAGTCATTACTATTGCTCACAGCTATTGCTCACAGCTATTGCTCACATGTCAGTGGGCCATTGAGTAGATCAAAGGACATGGTAGACATTCAAATGTCTATAAATACCCTTATCAAAATAAGTGATTCTTAGGTGTTCTAACACTTCAGTAGTAGTACATAGAGTGCTTTGAGCATTGATCCAAATCTCCATTTATCTAAATCTGTTTCTTCCTTCCAGGCAGCACCCACTTATGAGGCCCTTGTACAGATGGAGTATCTGGACATGGTGTTGAATGAAACTCTCCGATTATACTCAGTCGCTGGTAGACTTGAGAGGGTCTGTAAGAAAGATGTGGAAATCAGTGGTGTGTTCATTCCCAAAGGGACAGTGGTGATGGTGCCAACCTTTATTCTTCATCAAGACCAGAATCTCTGGCCAGAGCCTGAGGAATTCCAACCTGAAAGGTACAGGGAACCCTGCAAAGGGGAACCCACCCTCACATTGGAGGATATTCTGTATCTTCTTAGTATAGATGACAATCGTGTGGTGGTACAATGATTTATTTGTACATTTTTTTATTCTTAGAAGTATTTTTCTTGTTACAAAATGAACATTATTGTCCACATTTTACAAACTCTAGTTGAGAATAAAGAAAATTAACATCATCACCAGTCACAATATATCAGGATTATTAATCATGTGATGTATGTCCTTGTGGATATTTTTCTATGCATATATAGAAGCTTAAAAGTTAAGATGGCATTATATATTTTTGAGGTACTGAGTTAATGTAACAGTAAAGTATAAACAACGTACCATATTTGTGTTTGTGATTCTATGTGTATACATAAAATACTTAACCATTATCTTAATTAAGAAAATGGGACTTTTTGTTACTTTAGTGTTTGTTTCTGTCCTCTTTAGCTCTCTGGATTTACTCCTTAGATTTTCGCATTCTGTGTGTGTAACCCTGCGCCACCATGTCTGCTAGGTATAGTGTGAGGACAGAGGCTGTGGTGCTGAGAGTTCACATCCCTGGCAGGAGGAGCAGCAGCCTGAGGACAGAGTGTGCTGGAGACCTGATAGGTCCTGTGCTGTCTGTGGTTGCAGTTCTAAGCATCTCTCATCTCTCTAGTATCTAGGATTTATCCAAAGTGAGGTCATCTGTTCTCTAGCCATTTAGACATCCTCCTTGGAGGGGTCTTGAGCTTTCTCTTCTGGGAATTCAGAGCAGAGTCTGGCTTTGGGTAAGCCTGAATTCTGCAAAAGTCCATGCTTTCCTGTTTATTGTATTGGTGGGCAAAATTTGGATGAGTTTTTAGAGACCTAGATGTTTAGCCTTGACTCAAAGTCCCCGTTGGCAGAGCCCTTGTCTGGTTGCATAGTGTCCCTAGTGCTAGCAATGCGTCTACACATAGTACTTGCTGAAAGAACTTAGAATTGACCAGTCATCTGTTTTCTGGACCAGGAGACCTGATGACTCCCACAAGCTCAGCTGTTCAATCTTCTGTAGCTTCTTGAACAGAAACCAGAGACCACTCCTGGTACTTCTTCATGATTCATTCAGCCATGAGAGGAAGTACTTATTATCTATGTGTGTTAGGGACTGTGCCAGGCAGTGAATCCATGTATTAAAAATGCCAATTATGGATAAGTTTTTAAAAAATATTTTATTTATTTGAGAGTGAGAAGCAAGTGAGCATGAGCAGGGTGAGGGGCCAAGGGAGCGGGAGAAGCAGACTCCCTGCTCAGCAGGGAGTCCAACATAGGACTTGATATGAGGACCCTGAGATCATTATCTGAGCCAAAATCAGACACTTAACCAACTGAGCCATCCAGTTGCCCCTATTATGGACAATTTTTTTTGTGAAAATTTTTTACTTACTCCAGTTTCAACTCCTTGATGTGTGACAACTAAACAGACAGACAACACAGAACTTTATTACTTTCAATGCTTTAAATTACTTGGAAAATAAGTCACCTACTGCTTTGACATTAGCAATGTGACATGATACTCAAACAGCAATAATTGCATGTAAGGCTAGCCTAAAGAAGGGAGGAATGGGACAAAAGTCAATTGACTGACTGGTGTGTAGAATAGGATTTCATTTGTTTCAGGAGGATAGGGAAGCATTTATGGACAATTTTTGACACAGGTACAAATATATTCTATAGACACAAGTGTGTGAAATATTTTTAATGAATCTATATGTGCCCACCACCTGCCAAACAACCACTA
The DNA here is from genome assembly GCF_905146905.1 of Nyctereutes procyonoides. Classification (NCBI taxonomy): domain Eukaryota; kingdom Metazoa; phylum Chordata; class Mammalia; order Carnivora; family Canidae; genus Nyctereutes; species Nyctereutes procyonoides. Next base: position 68,398,804 of record NW_026575126.1, read on the forward strand.
ACCCGTATCAACTGCCCCATCCACACACCATTATAATACCTAGACTGTTTTCCATATTACTTTTTTTAAAAAAGATTTTTTATTTATTTATTCATGAGACACACACACACACACAGAGAGAGAGAGAGAGAGAGAGGCAGAGACACAGGCAGAGGGAGAAGTAGGCTCCATGCAGGGAGCCCGACATGGGACTTGATCCCGGGTCTCCAGGGTCACAGCCTGGGCTGAAGGCAGCACCAAACTGCTGAGCCACCCAGGCTGCCCTGATTTCCATATAACTTGAAGGCATATCATCTATAAACATTCCAGTATGTTCTTCATGATATAAGGAGTTTATTTTTTGATATAAGGAGTTTAAATAATACCTCACTAAATGCCATTATCATTTCCCCAAATCCACATATTTCCTTAATATAAGTATTAAAGAAAGAATTTTGAATAAAGTGTAAGTCTAACCCTCAAGGAATTTATAGTCTCTTAGAACAGATAGACAAGCCTCAGTGGTTATAGTGAGTATACATAGACCTGAGTATGATTATAATGCAGTAGCATCCTGTGCCAAATTAACTCATCTGAAAATTTGTTCTGTGTAAGTGGTTGGGAGTGGTCCTAGCAAGGAGTGTAGGGATGTGAAGGGAAAAATAACAAGGTAAATCATAGGAGGCATTTCTCTATTTCCTTTTTCTATGAGCATGTGACCAACGTAAGTGAGAATGGAGGCGCAAACCTACCTTTCCTTCAGTAAGACTCATTTCCTGCTTGCCTTTCAAAGTGTGGACATCTCACCACCCTCAATATAATTCTAGTGTCTAAGATAAGTCTTTTCAATGGCATTCATCTCATGTCCTCAGCAAGACTGAATGCTTCATAGAGCAAGGAGTATCCAATGACCTGTAGTTTACAATTGTCACAGCAGAATAAGCATAGCAGGATTAAAGGAACCAGCCTATCAAATTTCCAATATACTCCTGGTTGAGAACCCCAAACAGGTACCTCTTGTGATTTTTATGATTAACTAACTTGTTTTCCACTTCCATTGTGGAGCCAGGTTCAGTAGGAAGAACAAGGACAGCATAAATCCTTATACATACCTGCCTTTTGGAACTGGACCCCGAAACTGCATTGGAATGAGGTTTGCAATAATGAACATGAAACTTGCCCTTATCAGGGTCCTGCAGAACTTCTCCTTCAAATCTTGTAAAGAAACACAGGTCAGAGAGATAACTTTCTGCATAAATAGTGTTTTATTCTTGTTTTTTTTTAAACTAAGAGATGTAGGATAGATGTATGTATGTGTATATTTGGGAATGGGCTCATTTATCCCTAATAATTCCTTCTATCACCAGAGAATCTATTTAGAGTTATTGTGACTTTTAAGGGTCCTTCAGCTCTTGGGTGCCATATCTATGGTTTATGATCACCCAACTAAAAGGGTCATCTGTCAGTGCATTTTGCATGACATGATTATGTGCAGACCTTTGATCTTAAGCAATGTTTTAAATTTCTTTCAAGTCCGCTGAAAGAAAGGGAACATGTTATGCATAATCATGATATGCAGTGATAACCATGACATGCCTTTTGAAAGATGCTTTTCTCCATCACAATTTACAGATGCTCTGGTGACTAAGGTTCTCAAATCCTTGCTGTACATTGAAATCAGTGGGTTCATTAAAAAATACTGATGCCCAGATCATCTCAGATATTCTAACATAATTCACCCAGAGTGTGGCTTTTTTTTTTAATTGGAGTTCAATTTGCCAACATATAGCATATCACCCAGGGCTCATCCCGTCAAGTGCCCCCCTGAGTGTGGCTTTAAATGTGCCCCCTTTGATTCTCACGTGCAAGCAAGGTTGAGAATCACTGGTGTGAAGCATGTCTGGCAGATATGAAGGAGGCCTGCAGTCCAGGCCATCCTGGCTACTTGGCTCCATCTTCTGTAGACTGGCTCCAGTCAGGCTGTGTTCCCTTTCCATCCCAGTCTGTCATCATAAATGGATGTTTCCATGGGAGAGAATACAGGATGGTTAGCATTGTAGATGTCCAGACAATAAAATGTGTAATAAACACTCAGGATGACCTTGCAAGTTTCAACATATACAAAATAAACTGTCACTTTTCAAAATTGTTTGCCGTAATGGCTGAAAATCTCTTAAATTTTAAACACTTATCCTTTTTACTTAAAATTTAGATCAAAAAAGAACACAAACCATCAAGGGTCTAGAGCCTGGTACAGAGTAGGTGCTCAAAAGATATATTTGTTGAATGAGTGATGGGTGAATGCTTACATGCTCCTGTCTTGACACCTTACAGAATAATTTCAACATATGAGAGATATATGAATCTAAAAGTAGTATTTATATATTTGTAATGCATTTTTGTCCTTCATATATCTTGCCCGCTTTGCTTCTGTTGTTAGCAGGATTTTCATTGATTGTTTCTCATATACTTGTTTAACTGTTGCAGATCTCCCTGAGAATAAATACTCAAGGGATTATTCAACCTGAAAAACCCGTTGTTCTCAAGGTTGAGCCAAGAGATGGGAGTGTAAGTGGAGCCTGACTTTCCTAAGGACTTCCCCTTTGTTCTTTAAGAAGCTGGATCCCAAAATACCAGAGACCTCAATTTTCTTTATGAGTAAAACCCAAAAATGAAGATGGGCTTCACGTACAGCCTGTGATGGATGACTGGGAATTCCATACATTCATTTAGCTTTCTCCGATGTCTATGTCAAGCATTATATATTGTGTAAAAAAGTGACTAATTAAGTGTCAGACATGTAGACTCAGCCTATCCGGTTCACACAGACTACCCCCTGTTTGTACCATCTACTCCCCTGAGAACTGATCAAGAATAAAAATTTCTCAACAATTTTGTCAACGAACTTTAATAGAAACAAGGATTATTATTATTATTATTATCTTAAAGATTTTATTTATTTATTCATGAGAGACACAGAAAGAGAGAGATACAGGCAGAGATACAGGCAGAGGGAGAAACAGGCTCCACGCAGGGAGCCCGACGTGGGACTCGATCCCAGGTCTCCAGGATCACACCCTGGGCTGAAGGTGGCGCTAAACCGCTGAGCCACGCAAGCTGCCCAAAAACAAGAATTATTGTGGTGACTGTGGTAATGATGTTTATATAAAATGTCTTATTTTGAACATTTTACATTAAATATTACTCTGAGTGAGTCAATCAACGTCTCTTTACAAATGTATTAACTAATGGCTTCATGCACATTAAGGGGGAATACACAGAACTGATGAGTGAGAGCCAGTGACTGAATATTTTGAACATCACAGTCATTGAGTGGATGGAGCTTGTTCAGAACAAGTGATGTGATATGTTAGATAGATGAGTTAATCTACTGTGACTTTGCCCATTGCTCAGAAAGTTTTCTTTTTAAAGAATTTATTTATTTATTTATTCATGAGAGACACAGGAAGAGAGGCAGAGACACATGCAGAGGGAGGAGAAGCAGGCTCCATGCAAGGAGCCTGATGTGGGACTCGATCCCAGGAATCCGGGATCATGTCCTGAATCGAAGGCAGATGCTCAACCACTGAGCCACCCAGATGTCCCCATTGCTCAGAAAGTTTATTAATAGTTTAATTCTACAGGTTTTTGGAGCACATTGTTGTGCCCAAGATTATGTTCTGAGAAACCACCAAGGAGCTGACACCGATGCAAGTACATGAGGGTTTATTTACAAGCTCCAGCTTGGGTCCAAATATACTCCACACAGCAGAGCAGGGGCTTAGACCCCAAAGTGGGTTACAGCTGGGTTTTTTATGGGCTGGTCTAGGGGATTTTCAGAAGGGGTGGAGGAATTTTTTCCATTCCAATATGGGGGACAGGGTAGAGGAGTTTCTTAAGATCTGATATGGGATTCTCTGCCAAGGGCATTTTGAGCTCTGTTGTCTTTCTGATATGGGATTTCCTGCCGAGGGCATTCTGCAGTTTTTCCTGTAAAGTTCAGCTCTTATTCACAGGGGCCTAAAATGGCTGTACTTGTGCTAATGCTAAACTTGAGGCGAAATGGCCTTAATTTACTCAGCCTCCACAACATATTTTTTTATAATACTCAGTTGAGGCACTTAGTATTATATTGTTAGTTTTGAGCTAACATTTTCATCTCTCTACCCTGTGTTCTGGTAGGTGGGAAACATGCTTTGTCTTTCTATTCCAGCCTCAGCTGGGGAGGTGGGCGAGGCGGGGGTTTGGGGTGACTGGGTGACGGGTTCTGAGGAGAGCACTTGGCGGGATGAGCACTGGGTATTATACTATATGTTGGAAAAATCAAACTCCAATAAAAAATATACCAAAAAATAGATTCTAAAAAAGAAAAAATAAAGTTATATTAATGGTGAAAAAACAAAACAAAACAAAAAGGAACAGGAGGATGTGGTGGCACATCACCCAATAGGATGTGATGAGAAGAACATAGCATCACCTCTGGGATATTCTTGCCAACAAGAGAAACCTGAAAGTGTGGAGGCTGAGAAAATTAAGGCCATTCCATCCTAAGTTCAGCATTAGCACAAGTACAGCCGTCTCAGGCCCCTGTGAATAAGAGCTGAACTTTACCTTACTTCAGTTAAGCCCCATATTAGAATCAGAACAGAGCTCAAGCCAATGGCAGAAAGTCTCATATCAGAATGAGAACAGAGCTTAATGCCTTTGAAAGCCCCATATCAGAATGTAAACAGAACTTGAGAAATTCCCCCACCCCTTCTGGAGGTCCCCTAGACCAGCCCATAAAACTAAGCTGGAACCCATCTCGGGGTCCAAGTCCCTGCTCCGCTGTGTCAGGTATACTTGGACCCAAGCTCAAGCTTGTAAATAAACCCTCTTGTGTTTGCATTGGTGTCGGCTCCTTGGTGGTTTCTCAGGCACCTAATCTTGGGCACAACAAAAGTAGTTCCCAAAAAGATCAGACAAACCCAAGCTGAGGAATATCTACTCCTAATCTGTAACTGGTGTGTAATCTTCTACAAAGTAAAGGTCCTGAAAGCAACAAAAAAGAAAAAAACAAGCCCGAACAGATTCACTTTCCCACCAACCCCACCTCATAGCAATCATAACTAATGACATTTTCACCTGTCCCAGGAAGGTGAACTTTTAAGAGTCCTCCTGAAACTTCTTGATGGGCAGTAGTCAGTCATCTACAGGATAGAAACCCTGTAGGTCCACCCCCCAGAAAGAAGGGATCCTGGCCTTAATCCTTTCTTTTCCTTCTATGCACTTCTTGCCCCACCCTCCTTCCTATAAAACCCTGCATTTTGTACACCTCCTGGGAGTATCTGTCTACTCGCCAGGTAGGATGTGCCAATTCATGAATCACTTAATAAGGCCGATTAGATCTTCAACTTGTCCTGCTGGATTTTTTTTTAACCAAAAGCTAGAGATAGACTAAGGAAGTGTTCCAGATTGAAGTAAAGAGACAACAGAGGGGGACATGTACCTCAGTCTGTAAGCAGGGTTCTTCTATAATAAGGACATTGTGGGACAGTTGGGGAAATTGAGAGCTCTGATGGTTACATGGCAGTAATGTGTTAGCCTCCCTTTCCTGACATTGATGGAGAATCTCTTTGGAGGAATTGCAGGGGATTATGAAATATCAGGTCGGTATTTTACTCTGAGATGGGTCAGGAACAAAGTTCCTGGAACAGACTCTTCTGGAAGATTGTGATTTTTGGGGGGAGAAGTAGGTCACAAAAGCAACTTGGGCCTACGTTGCTCATCCCCATAGTCTGACTTGTATTGTTAAATACAATGAGGCAGTACCACACAGTGATGAGAGATGGGGAGCTCTGAGGCTGGAGTTCCTAGGGTTTGAATCCTAGCTCAGTTCTAGACATTTCAGTGGCTTTGGGTAAATGAGGAAAAGGTGCCCCCTTTGCATAGCTTGGCCTGCAGGACTTGGGCTGCTTTTCAGCACCTTTATGCCCCTTAGTTGAATGCCACTGTGCACATACTAGCTTGGGCTTTGTCGTTTTCCAGGCTGGGTCCCTAAAGGCAGAGCCAGAGTTGGGGATTCTGAAGCAAATGGTATCCTGAGACAGTGCTCTCAGGAGAAAGGATTGAGGCGAGCTGAGTAGAGCGGGACAACAAGCTGAGCAAAGCTGTGGTCAGGGGAGCCTGATCTCATGGGGAGCTTTGGAGGCAGAAATGTATTACAGAATCAATATCACTTTGAGGCAGGGGCTGTCATTTTGTACCCCATCAGTGACTGCATTCCCACCCCCAGGAGGCACCAACTCCTAGGTGAAGTGGATTCAGTTTGGCCAAGGGTGATTCTCCAGAGAGTAAAGCAGCTATGAGCTAAGAATGAATACTTCCAGAAGCCTGGGGATGAGTGTGCTGCCCAGTGACAGGAGTCTAGTACCTTGCTCCTCTATAGACACTTACACGTGGGACCATGAACTAATTAACACCTTCCTGCCTCAGTACTTAGTGCCTCAGATTGTGTAAAATAGGGGAATAATGGCAGTGACTATCTGATATGACGATGAAAGTAGATGGTGTGTGTGGGAGGTATTTAAGACACACAAGCCATGGAGCATGCAGTGAGCACGTAATCAATGTCCCCTATTACTTTCATAACTGTATTATCCTCAGTCCTCGGGGGCCATGTTGGTCTGGACATTTGGGCTCCAACCTAGTCAAGTCCAGCTTCAATCTGCCATTTGAGAAAGTAATTGCATACATCTCTCCCAGAGGTTTAACTTAGAAAGTACTGATGTCTTGGCTGATGTTCTTCAGGAAATTTCAAAGAACAATATAAATCACCATTCTTTATATATATATATATATATATATATATACATATATATATATATATATATATTTCTTATTGGAGTTCGATTTACCAACATATAGTATAACACCCAGTGCTCATTCTGTCAAGTGCCCCCCTCAGTGCCTGTCACCCAGTCACCCCAACCCCCCTGCCCACTTCCCCTTCCATCACCCCTTGTTCGTTTCCCAGAGGTAGGAGTCTCTCAGTTAGGATGTTCTGTCATCCTCTCTGATTTTTACCACTCATTTTCTCTCCTTTCCTCTATAATCCCTTTCACTATTTTTTATATTCCCCGTATGAGTGAAACCATATGTTTGTCCTTCTCCGATTGACTTATTTCACTCAGCATAATACTCTCCAGTTCCATTCTTGAAATGTCTTTGTCAATAGAGAATAATGTGTATCACTGATACGGAATGAGGAGTTTTCAGCAGGGGCCACCCTCAACCATTCCACACAGACCCACCAGGAAGAGCTGGATTTGACCTTGCAGGGATTGGTCCTTGTGGTACTTTACTATCCCAGCTGCAGGAAGAAGGGCTCTCCTTGTCACCACAACCCCCCACCCTTTCTCCTCACAAGAGCTCTGCAAATGAGAAGCTGCCACACTTCTAACTCTGAGGTTACTCCAATGAACTCCAGTTTATAACAGCCTTCCCAGCTTTCCTTTTTCTCCTGAAAAAAAAAAAAAAAGCATACCTGCCTTTTGATCTTCAAATTTGGCTATGGTTTTGCTGCAGCTTGTTTGTCCTGGATTGCAATTCTCATTTATTTTTAAATAACTCCCTTTTGGCTGGTTTAAAACTGGGAGTTTTCAGTTGTATAGTTCACAGTCATCACAACTAGATATGGGCAGTGTTGGAGGCAGAAATGCACTGCAGTGATTGGAGGGAAACACTACTACTGTGTTCATGTGGGCTCTCTCAGCCCTCTCTTAGAATTGCTTTTCTGGTGACAGAGTTCTGCCCATTGTATCTGGCCATGTTCAGGCTGTGCAGTGCTCAGGTTGCATGAAAAGGTAGCATGAGAGCTGCTTCAATCTTTGGGCGTCAAAGATAAGCAGGGCCAGGGAAATGTCAAGTCAAAATTAGCTAATTCAGGGTTTTCCCTTCTCTCCTGTTACAAACCTGCTTCTGCAGAGTAGGTGACCATTCACTGGACTGGAAGTTCACATCCATGTGTAAGCTTCCATATTCACTTCTGTAGGCCAAGAATTTTCCTCACCATAGAATCTTGTTTGAAGATGCAAACCGTTTTTATAAGTGTGGTAGTGGAAGTCTCATGTCATTATATAGGATTCTGTCTATCATCTATTTACCTGCCTCTATCTCTTTATCATCTATCCATATTTACCTACTACTTATCTGTCTTTTCTATCTCTCTATCTCTTTGTTGTATGTATCTTGAAACACAGAAATTTCTGAGGAGCCACAGGTTTCCTGGCCCAGCTGTTCGAATGTCTCCAACTGAGACTTGGGAAGAGAGTCTTCAGGATGACCTCAGCCCTAATCTGTCTGCAAACACATGAGACTCCAAACAAGGGCTGACCAGCTGAGTCCAGTCCACCCCAGATTCATGGGTAAAAGAAAAGATTGTCCAATCCTTTGGGGTGATTGTTATGCCACATTAAATCATTTGAATATCCCTTTTTCACTTCGGGAGAGTCAGATTTATAGGACCCAGAAGAGAGGTGCCAATTGTGGGAAACTGGAAACTATCACCTTTCATTTCCTGTGAATCCTGGAGGCAGCAGTGGGGGTGTGGGTGAGGTAAGAGAAAGGAATGTTGGTGTCTAAGCAGGGGTGACCCTTAGAGTCCCATGGATCAGGGCCAAAGGAAGAAGTGAAAGGACTGACTATTGAGAACCTGAAAGTGTTGGGTCTCCTTGAAACCAAAGCTTTGTGCCCTCAGCATGCCTCTCAGTAGAGCAACATTGTGATTGTAGGGATAGCTAGCTTTGAAGAACACCCTACTGTCTCCTGGTATGTATTTTCCATCCCATGGACAGAGCTGACCTGGGAAACCAGGAGGATATTGAGGTCATGTCAGCATGTGACTCTGTGGCCAATTCATAAGAGACAAAGATTCTTCCACCTAGCCCCTCTTGGTCACTAGACTGGGGAAAGCCAGCTGCCGTGTTGTGAGGGTAGTCAATTGGCTACATGCTACACATCTGAGACCTCCTGCCACAGTTAATATTAACCTGCCAGGCCCACAAGTGTACCACTTCTGATACGTTTCCAGTTCTGTCCAGTATACAGATAATGCAGCCCCAGGCAATAGCTTGGCTGCAGCCTCATGAGAGACTCTGGTCAAAACCACTCAGCCAAGTCACTTCTGAATTCCTTACCCAAAGATTCTGAGATGATAAAATCATTGTTTTATGATACTGTGTTCTAGAGTAATTTGTTGCAGGGCAATAATTAATACAGAGATAGAGGAATTGGGTCATCTTGGATGCCACAGCAGAGAACTCAGCAGATTGTCCAGGGGCTTGCCTGTTGGCTAGACTTCCTGGGCAGGGAGGGAGGTGGTGGTGGTGTGTGAGTGTGGTGTCCAGGGGTGTGTGTGTGTTCAAGTGACTGTACAGGTGTGTGTGTGTGTGTGTGTGTGTGTGTGTGTGTTCTGGTGGCTACACAGGGGTATGTGTTTTTAGGTATATGCTTCTGTGTATAGAATGTGTATACACAGGGGCATGTATACTCAGGAGTTGTATACTGGAATGTGTGTGTGTGTATGTGTGGGATATGTGTGCACATAAGCAAAGGAGTAAAGTCCCAGCAGTTGTTCTGCTGGGAGGCTGAAGATTACTGCAGCCACTAAGCTGTGCTGGATCAAGGGCAAACTCTCCCTGGATTCGCTTTAGCCACCTGCGCCAAAAAGAGCCAGGGGACCTAGTTATTTAACCCTAAGGACCTCAGTTTCCTCATCTGTGATGCAGGGAGGATAACAATGGGCCTGCATATGCCGCATAGGGCTAAAGGACCCACAGCAGTGAACATGCACTCTCTTCAAAGCTGCGTGGAGAGTGACTGGGTGGAAGGTACCATTGAGAAGGGCCCATATCTTCTTTATCCAATCATCTTTCGATGGACACTGAGGCTCCTTCCACAGTTTGGCTATTGTGGACATTGCTGCTAGAAACATCAGGGTGCAGGTGTCCCGGTGTTTTATTACATCTGAATCTTTGGGGTAAATCCCTAACAGTGGTTTATGTATACAGTGGAATATTCCTCAGCCATAAGAAACGACAAATACCCACCATTTGCTTCAACATGGATGGAACTGGAGGGTATTATGCTGAGTGAAGTAAGTCAGTCGGAGAAGGACAAACAGTGTATGTTCTCATTCATTTGGGGAATATAAATAATAGTGAAAGGGAATATAAGGGAAGGGAGAAGAAATGTGTGGGATTTCAGAAAGGGAGACAGAACATAACACTCCTAACTCTGGGAAACGAACTGGGAGTGGTGGAAGGGGAGGAGGGCGGGGGTGGGGATGAGTGGGTGACGGGCACTGAAGGGGACAATTGACGGGATGAGCACTGGGTGTTATTCTGTATGTTGGTAAATTGAACACCAATAAAAAATTAATTTATTAAATAAATAAATAAATAAATAGAGAAGGGCCCATATCAACAGGGTCAACTCCCAGGATTGATAGAATCATGGACACAGCCACAGACCATCAAGGACCCTGTGTTGAACCAGGACAGGCAGCAGGTGTCACTTGTAAGGTCCAGGACAGAGACAGGATCTGAGGCCCACTTTCCCAGCCCAGAAATCTCACCCACAAACATCCTAAGCTCATTCTGGCTGGCACAGGGAAAGAGAAATGGGGATAGGATCAGAAAAACTGAACTCAGAAAAGCTCTACATAAGTCAGACCAAGAAGTTGTAAGTGGTAACAAGAAAATCTCCCTCCCAGGTGTCACCCCAAGAAAGCTCTAATGGGGATGATGATGTGAAAGATGAAAAGGTAAAAGGTGTATATCAGATAAAGGGCTAGTATGCAAGATCTATAAAGAACTTATTAAACTCAACACCCAAGAAACAATCCAATCATGAAATGGGCAGAAGATATAAACAGAAATTTCACTGAGGAAGACATACACATGGCCAACAAACACATGAGAAAATGCTCTGCATCACTTGCCATTAGAGAAATACAAATAAAAACCACAATGAGGCACCACCTCACACCAGTGAGAATGGTGAAAATTAACAAGACAGAAAACAACAAATGTTGGAGAGGATGTGGGGAAGGAGGAACCCTCATGCACTGTTGGTGGGAATGCAAACTGGTACAGCCACTCTGGAAAACAGTGTGGAGATTCCTCAAAGAGTTAAAAATAGAGCTACCCTACAATCCAACAATTGCACTATGGTATTTACCCCAAAGATACAGATAGCAGCAATGTCCACAATAGCCAAACTGTGGAAAGAGCCATGATGTCCTTCGACAGATGAATGGATAAGGAAGACCTGGTCTATATATGCAATGGAATATTACTCAGCTATGAGAAAGGACAGATACCCACTATTTGCCTCGACATGGGTGGAAGTGGAGGGTATTATGCTGAGTGAAGTAAGTCAGTAGAAGGACAATTATATGGTTTCACTTATACAGGGAATATAAGAAATAGTGAAAGGGATTAGAAGGGAAAGGAGGGGAACTGAGTGGGAAAACTTAGAGAGAGAGAGAGAGACAAACTGTGAGAGACTACTAACTCTGGGAAATGAACAAAGAGTTGTGGAAGGGGAGGTGGGCGGGGGGGCTGGGGTAACTGGGTGACAGGCACTGAGGAGGGCACTTGATGGATGAGCACTGGGTGTTGTTACACTATATGTTGGCAAATTGAACTTCAATAAATAATAAATAAAATAATCTTTATAAACAAAAAATTTTTAGCTGAACAAAAGAAAAGAAAACAAAAGAAAAAAGGAAAGCTAAAAAGTTACATTTTCTTTTGGCATCTGTTTCCAAAGCAGTGTGTCTCTCATGCTGCAGTTGGAACTACAACAGAGTTGATTAACAAAGATGAAATGGTGGAATCAGAAAGCTGGAAAGATCTCACTGTTCAGGTCAAAGGATTTAATTTTATAGGTTTCTCACTTACCTCTGAACCTGAGGCACAGAGGGGTTAGTTATTGGCTCAAGGTGAGAGAGCAGAAGAGATGGAGCCCTCTCCAGCACTCACTCCCTATCCTGAGCTGCTTTCAGACAAGCTCATTAGTCCCACTGCTAGGCTGGAGCCCATAGGCCCCCAAAGGAAAGGAATGGCTTTGTGACTAATGTTGGCCTCACAGCTGTCCTCTCAGAGCCTACACAGAGCTGAGCACACATTAGGCCTTTAGTAAATTATTTGGTGGCTGTTTGTGAAACACAGATTGGAAACAGTACACGGACTCCACCAGTAGGTCTATGATCTTGTCACTTGGGCATTTCCAAACACCCACTATCTAAGATTCATTTGAACCTCAACCACCCTAGAGGTCAGCAGGAAGGTTCTTAGTCTGTCTTTTACCTAGATCCACAAACATTTCCTACTTAGTGCTCCAGATCAGGTCCAAATGGGCCCCATTGGTGGGGAAAATTCAGACCCATGAATAGACAGTGTCAATATAGTGGAAGGTCAGGCATGCTGCTTTGAGAGCACAGAGAAGGAACACTTGTCACCAAAGAGGGTTGAGAGGGGCTGATACCTGGTCTGAGGCTTCCAAAAATTTATTTTTAAAAATCAAATGTATAGATGTACATGCTTTAGAAAGTTGTACAGTACTAACTACAGTGGTTTTAAAAAAAACAACCTAGTGGTGCCTCACTCTTCCTGATTTCTTTCTGATGTTCTCCCTCATTTTGGCAAAGATTTTCTTCCTGTTATTTTCAGAAGAATGATGCAGAGGAATAAATTTTTCCTGAGAATGTGCATGTCTGAATATATCTTTGCTCTACCTTCTTACTTGATGGATGATTTGAGTACAGATTTCTAGGTGGGTTGGAATTTTCTCTGTGAACTTGAAGACATAGAGACTTGTCTCTAGTATCACTGATGAGAAGATCAGTGCCCTCTGATTCCTTGCATGGACCTGTGTCTTGCTCTTCTCACTCTCTCTGCAAGCATTTGGGATCTTCTTTTTGTCCTTGGTGTTCTGAAAGTTCAAGACGATGAGCCTTCATGGACATGCTGTCATTCATTATGCTAGGCAGAGCTGTCCAAAAGACTTTGCAATGACGCAAATATTCTCTGTGTTGTCCAATATGGTTGCTTCCAGCCACATGAGGCTATTGTGCGCATTAAATGTGGCCGGTGTAGCTGAGGAACTGCATTTCTGATTTTGTCTATTTAAAATAAATGTATGCAGAATGCAGAAGGTGGCGGAAGAGTAGGGTCCCCAAATCACCTGTCCCCACCAAATTACCTAGATAACCTTCAAATCATCCTGAAAATCTACGAATTCGGCCTGATTTAAAGAGAGAACAGCTGGAATGCTACAGTGAGAAGAGTTCGCACTTCTCTCAAGGTAGGAAGAAGGGGAAAAAGAAATAAAGAAACAAAAGGCCTCCAAGGGGGAGGGGCCCCGCGAGGAGCCGGGCTGAGGCCGGGGCGAGTGTCCCAGGACAGGAGAGCCCCGTCCCGGAGAAGCAGGAGCTGCACCAATCTTCCCGGGAGGAAAGGGGCTCACAGGGAGTTGGAGCAGGACCCAGGGGGGGCGGGGATGCCCTCAGGCTCCCTGGGACACTAACAGACACCTGCGCGCCCAGGAGAGTGCGCCGAGCTCCCTAAGGGCTGCAGCGCGCACGGCGGGGCCGGAGCAGCTCGGAGGGGCTCGGGCTGCGGCTCCGCGGAGGGGCCTGCGCGGCCGGGAGCGTGAATCCAGCAAAGCAGGCTCCGGAGCACAGGGCGCCGGGACACAGCCCAGGATCCGGCCTCCCCCCGGGACAGGCAGAGGCCGGGAGGGCCCAGGACAGCAAGGACGCTCCTGCCCGGAGCTGAGCAGATCAGCGGCACCGCCCCGGAGCCTCCAGGCCCTGCAGACGGAGAGCTCCGGAGTTCCTGCGGGGGCTGAATCCAGGGCTCCAGAGCTGGCCCCACCACTGTGGCTGTTCCTCCTGGGGCCTCACGGGGTAAACAACCCCCACTGAGACCTGCACCAGGCAGGGGGCAGAGCAGCTCCCCCAGTTGCTAACACCTGAAAATCAACAAACAGGTGCCTCCCCGAGAATACCAGCTAGACGGACAAGTTCCAGGGGAAGTCAAGGGAATTAAAGTATACAGAATCAAAAGATACATCCCCGTGTTTTGTGTGTGTTTTTGTTTGTTTGTTTGCTTTTTGATTTCTGCTTGCTTCCCCCACCCCTTTTTTTCCCTTTCTTTCTTTTTCTTTCTCTTTTTCTTCTCTTTTTTCTTTTTTTTTCTTCTTTTTTCTTTTTTCTTTTTCTCTTCTCTTTCCTTCTTTCTCTCCTCTCTTTTTCTCCTTTTCCCAATACAACTTGTTTTGGCCACTCTGCACTGATAAAATGACTAGAAGGATAACCTCACCTCAAAAGAAAGAATCAAAAACAGTCCTCTCTCCCACAGAGTTACAAAATCTGGATTACACTTCAATGTCAGAAAGCCAATTTAGAAGCACCATTATACAGCTACTGGTGGCTCTAGAAAAAAGCATTAAGGCCTCACGAGACTTCATGACTGCAGAATTTAGATCCAATCAGGCAGAAATTAAAAATCAATTGAATGAGATGCAATCCAAACTAGAAGTCCTAACGACGAGGGTTAACGAGGTGGAAGAACGAGTGAGTGACATAGAAGACAAGTTAATGGCAAAGAGGGAAACTGAGGAAAAAGAGACAGACAATTAAAAGACCATGAAGACAGATTAAGGGAAATAAACGACAGCCTGAGGAAGAAAAACCTACGTTTAATTGGGGTTCCCGAGGGCGCCGAAAGGGACAGAGGGCCAGAATATGTATTTGAACAAATCATAGCTGAAAACTTTCCTAATCTGGGAAGAGAAACAGGCATTCAGATCCAGGAAATAGAGAGCTCCCCCCCCCTAAAATCAATAAAAACCATTCAACACCTCGACATCTAATAGTTAAGCTTGCAAATTCCAAAGATAAAGAGAAGATCCTTAAAGCAGCAAGAGACTAGAAATCCCTGAGTTTTATGGGGAGGAGTATTACGGTAACAGCAGACCTCTCCACAGAGACCTGGCAGGCCAGAAAGGGCTGGCAGGATATATTCAGGGTCCTAAATGAGAAGACCATGCAACCAAGAATACTTTATCCAGCAAGGCTCTCATTCAGAATGGAAGGAGATATAAAGAGCTTCCGAGACAGGCGGGTACTGAAAGAATATGTGACCTCCAAAGCAGCTCTGCAAGAAATTTTAAGGGGGACTCTTAAAATTCCCCTTTAAGAAGAAGTTCAGTGGAACAATCCACAAAAACAAGGAATGAATAGATATCATGGTGACACTAAACTCATATTTCTCAATAGTAACTCTGAACGTGAATGGGCTTAATGACCCCATCAAAAGGCGCAGGGTTTCAGACTGGATAAAAAAGCAGGACCCATCTATTTGCTGTCTACAGGAGACTCATTTTAGACAGAAGGACACCTACAGCCTGAAAATAAAAGGTTGGAGAACCATTTACCATTCAAGTGGTCCTCAAAAGAAAGCAGGGGTAGCCATCCTTATATCAGATAAACTAAAATTTACCCCGAAGACTATAGTGAGAGATGAAGAGGGACACTATATCATACTTAAAGGATCTATCCAACAAGAGGACTTAACAATCCTCAATATATATGCCCCGAATGTGGGAGCTGCCAAATATTTAAACCAATTAATAACCAAAGTGAAGAAATACTTAGATAATAATACACTTATACTTGGTGACTTCAATCTAGCTCTTTCTACCCTCGATAGGTCTTCTAAGCACAACATCTCCAAAGAAACGAGAGCTTTAAATGATACACTGGACCAGATGGATTTCACAGATATCTACAGAACTTTACATCCAAACTCAACTGAATACACATTCTTCTCAAGTGCACATGGAACTTTCTCCAGAATAGACCACATACTGGGTCACAAATCGGGTCTGAACCGATACCAAAAGATTGGGATCGTCCCCTGCATATTCTCAGACCATAATGCCTTGAAATTAGAACTAAATCACAACAAGAAGTTTGGAAGGACCTCAAACACGTGGAGGTTAAGGACCATCCTGCTAAAAGATAAAAGGGTCAACCAGGAAATTAAGGAAGAATTAAAAAGATTCATGGAAACTAATGAGAATGAAGATACAACCGTTCAAAATCTTTGGGATGCAGCAAAAGCAGTCCTGAGGGGGAAATACATCGCAATACAAGCATCCATTCAAAAACTGGAAAGAACTCAAATACAAAAGCTAACCTTACACATAAAGGAGCTAGAGAAAAAACAGCAGATAGATCCTACACCCAGCAGAAGAAGAGAGTTAATTAAAATTCGAGCAGAACTCAACGAAATCGAGACCAGAAGAACTGTGGAACAGATCAACAGAACCAGGAGTTGGTTCTTTGAAAGAATTAATAAGATAGATAAACCATTAGCCAACCTTATTAAAAAGAAGAGAGAGAGAAGACTCAAATTAATAAAATCATGAATGAGAAAGGAGAGATCACTACCAACACCAAGGAAATACAAACGATTTTAAAAACATATTATGAACGCTCTACGCCAATAAATTAGGCAATCTAGAAGAAATGGACGCATTCCTGGAAAGCCACAAACTACCAAAACTGGAACAGGAAGAAATAGAAAACCTGAACAGGCCAATAACCAGGGAGGAAATTGAAGCAGTCATCAAAAACCTCCCAAGACACAAGAGTCCAGGGCCAGATGGCTTCCCAGGGGAATTCTATCAAACGTTTAAAGAAGAAACCATACCTATTCTACTAAAGCTGTTTGGAAAGATAGAAAGAGATGGAGTACTTCCAAATTCATTCTATGAGGCCAGCATCACCTTAATTCCAAAACCAGACAAAGACCCCACCAAAAAGGAGAATTACAGACCAATATCCCTGATGAACATGGATGCAAAAATTCTCAACAAGATACTAGCCAATAGGATCCAACAACACATTAAGAAAATTATTCACCATGACCAAGTAGGATTTATCCCCGGGTCACAAGGCTGGTTCAACACTCGTAAAACAATCAATGTGATTCATCATATCAGCAAGAGAAAAACCAAGAACCATATGATCCTCTCATTAGATGCAGAGAAAGCATTTGACAAAATACAGCATCCATTCCTGATCAAAACTCTTCAGAGTGTAGGGATAGAGGGAACTTTCCTCGACATCTTAAAAGCCATCTACGAAAAGCCCACAGCAAATATCATTCTCAGTGGGGAAGCACTGGGAGCCTTTACCCTAAGATCAGGAACAAGACAGGGATGTCCACTCTCACCACTGCTATTCAACATAGTACTGGAAGTCCTAGCCTCAGCAATCAGACAACAAAAAGACATTAAAGGCATTCAAATTGGCAAAGAAGAAGTCAAACTCTCCCTCTTCGCCGATGACATGATACTCTACA
Organism: Nyctereutes procyonoides; assembly: GCF_905146905.1. NCBI lineage: Eukaryota > Metazoa > Chordata > Mammalia > Carnivora > Canidae > Nyctereutes > Nyctereutes procyonoides. Next base: position 68,416,203 of record NW_026575126.1, read on the forward strand.
TAGAAAACCCAAAAGCCTCCACCCCAAGATTGCTAGAACTCATACAGCAATTTGGTAGCGTGGCAGGATACAAAATCAATGCCCAGAAATCAATGGCATTTCTATACACTAACAATGAGACTGAAGAAAGAGAAATTAAGGAGTCAATCCCATTTACAATTGCACCCAAAAGCATAAGATACCTAGGAATAAACCTAACCAAAGAGGTAAAGGATCTATACCCTAAAAACTATAGAACACTTCTGAAAGAAATTGAGGAAGACACAAAGAGATGGAAAAATATTCCATGCTCATGGATTGGCAGAATTAATATTGTGAAAATGTCAATGTTACCCAGGGCAATTTACACGTTTAATGCAATCCCTATCAAAATACCATGGACTTTGTTCAGAGAGTTAGAACAAATTATTTTAAGATTTGTGTGGAATCAGAAAAGACCCCGAATAGCCAGGGGAATTTTAAAAAAGAAAACCATAGCTGGGGGCATCACAATGCCAGATTTCAGGTTGTACTACAAAGCTGTGGTCATCAAGACAGTGTGGTACTGGCACAAAAACAGACACATAGATCAATGGAACAGAATAGAGAACCCAGAAGTGGACCCTGAACTTTATGGTCAACTAATATTCGATAAAGGAGGAAAGACTATCCATTGGAAGAAAGACAGTCTCTTCAATAAATGGTGCTGGGAAAATTGGACATCCACATGCAGAAGAATGAAACTAGACCACTCTCTTTCACCATACACAAAGATAAACTCAAAATGGATGAAAGATCTAAATGTGAGACAAGATTCCATCAAAATCCTAGAGGAGAACACAGGCAACACCCTTTTTGAACTCGGCCACAGTAACTTCTTGCAAGATACATCCACGAAGGCAAAAGAAACAAAAGCAAAAATGAACTATTGGGACTTCATCAAGATAAGAAGCTTTTGCACAGCAAAGGATACAGTCAACAAAACTCAAAGACAACCTACAGAATGGGAGAAGATATTTGCAAATGACGTATCAGATAAAGGGCTAGTTTCCAAGATCTATAAAGAACTTCTTAAACTCAACACCAAAGAAACAAACAATCCAATCATGAAATGGGCAAAAGACATGAAGAGAAATCTCACAGAGGAAGACATAGACATGGCCAACATGCACATGAGAAAATGCTCTGCATCACTTGCCATCAGGGAAATACAAATCAAAACCACAATGAGATACCACCTCACACCAGTGAGAATGGGGAAAATTAACAAGGCAGGAAACCACAAATGTTGGAGAGGATGCAGAGAAAAGGGAACCCTCTTACACTGTTGGTGGGAATGTGAACTGGTGCAGCCACTCTGGAAAACTGTGTGGAGGTTCCTCAAAGAGTTAAAAATAGACCTGCCCTACGACCCAGCAATTGCACTGTTGGGATTTACCCCAAAGATTCAGATGCAATGAAACGCCGGGACACCTGCACCCCGATGTTTCTAGCAGCCATGTCCACAATAGCCAAACTGTGGAAGGAGCCTCGGTGTCCATCGAAAGATGAATGGATAAAGAAGATGTGGTTTATGTATACAATGGAATATTCCTCAGCCATTAGAAACGACAAATACCCACCATTTGCTTCAACGTGGATGGAACTGGAGGGTATTATGCTGAGTGAAGTAAGTCAATCGGAGAAGGCAACAGTGTATGTTCTCATTCATTTGGGGAATATAAATAATAGTGAAAGGGGAATATAAGGGAAGGGAGAAGAAATGTGTGGGAAATATCAGAAAGGGAGACAGAACAGAAAGACTCCTAACTCTGGGAAACGAACTAGGGGTGATGGAAGGGGAGGAGGGGGGGGTGGGGGTGAATGGGTGACGGGCACTGAGGGGGGCACTTGACGGGATGAGCACTGGGTGTTATTGTGTATGTTGGCAAATTTTACCCCAATAAAAAATAAATTTATTATAAAAAATAATAAAATAAAATAAAAGTTTGCTTAAATGTAACTTCCCACATGTGTCCAAGGGCTGTGTATTGGACAGTGTATTGGCCTATCATTCTAGAGACTGTTGCTCTTCAGTCCTGGGAAATTTTCTTGAATTATTTCTATCATTTTGTCTCTTCTTTGTTCAGACACCTATAGTCAGATGAACTGACCATAGGATGGAACTCCTTGAATTATTCTCTAGCTTTCCTATCTTTCCCTACCTTTTTCTTTTTCTTTTTTTTTGGGGGGGGGGTGAATACATAAAATTAACCCTGTGAACATGTCTTTATTTAAATTTGTATGTATTTTCCCTCATTGATTTCTTGCATAATATTGAGTTTTTAAAATAAGGTATGCAAATAAATTGTATAATTTATATGATTACTGAGAATTGGCAATTTTGCCCATAAGTGGAATGCCTCACTTGCCTCTCTGGTATCAGCAGGCCTGCTTGGAAGTCCCAACTAAATTTTTTAAAACATTGTGTTGGTAAGAGAAAATGTCCTCTCCTTACTCCTACTGTTTGTTTCATTTTGGGATTTAACTTTTCTTGACCTACAAGATATCTTTCTACTTGGGAACTGTTTTGAGACCCATTTTGCCCACTAGGGGAAGGAAGACAAGTGGGTTCTCATCCTGGCGTTTCTTTAGATCCTACAGGGCTGGGGAAAACTGAGGTGTGGTGGTCCTTCTCTCTACCTTGTGTTTACACAGCTGGATAGACACTTCAGACTTCAATTAGAATCCAGGAAATGGGGACATCCGGGTGACTCAGTGGTTGAGAGTCTGCCTTTGGCTCAGGGTGTGATACTGAGGTCCTGGGATGAGTCCCCCATCAGGCTTCCTGCATGGAGCCTGCTTCTCCCTCTACCTACGTCTCTGCCTCTCTCTCTCTCTCTCTCTCTCTCTCTCTCTCTGGATAAATAAATAAAATAAGTATATAAATAAAATCTTAAAAAAATATAATCCAGGAAATTAAGTCTCTAAACATTTATGAGTTCAGTGTCTCCTCACAGAGCATGTGGTAAAAAGAGCCATTTACACATAATCCATAAAAAGAAAAAGGTCAATAGTCCACATTCAGCAAACTTCCAACTTTTTGATTATGTATCAGTTAAAACTTGGACTCACGTCTCCTCATTCTGCTGAAAGAGACTACATTGCATAATTTGGAGTTACTCTATAACTCTTGTCTCTCTTAGCCATGAGTTGAACTGTGTATGAGTTCATATTGAATGAACATTTCTAAAGGGCCGGTGAGGGTCAGGTATCTGGTTGGGCAAAGTCACCAGATAGACCAGATACCATTACCCTATAGCAGGTGTTGATTTATAACCCAATGGTCGTGTGGTTATTTGTTTAGTGTCTCTCATACCTTTAGAGTATCAGGTTCATTAGGCAGATATTTTGACCTTTTAATATTAGGGCTAGGCCCATGGACAAAATGCAGCAGGTGTAGAGCCCAACCAACATGTAGGGAAATGGGAGAAGGACCCATCTCCTCCAGTTTTCGGAATGTCCATGAATCAGTCAGTTACTTCACCACTCCCACACCAACCACAGGACCCAATCACCAAAACTTAGATACCCCCAGGTAATCCAAAATTGACAAACTCAGGTATGGGCTTACTGAGAAGAATGAGGGCTTGACAGCTTAGGAACAGACAGGGAATCTTGGTTTCATTTTTATAACCTGAGATTGGGACCTGTGAAATTTGGATACAATGCACAAATATTTCCATTCTAGAGCAACACTGACTCCCAAACTGTGAGCAGTTCTCTCTTGGCCAGTAAAAAATCAGGCCCAGCTTCTGAGAAGAGGTACCACAAGGGCTCAGGATATAAAGGGATGGGAATATTAGATGGCCCAGACTCCTTTCCTCCCTGAGTTTCTGACTGCCTGTCCACCAACACTAGTATCCGAGCCTAAGACTTCCCTGAACATATCTGAGGTTCAATATACAATAGCGAACGAAACTGAAAAGCATAGAAATCCTTCCCTGTGCAGGAAGATGCATAGTTTATTTTCCTTGGCTATACTATAATTATCTGTTAGATTCCCCTATCTTCAACCTGAATGATGTCTGAGTCTTAGCTGTATTTTTACCCTCACAAAATTAGAGTTTGGAAAGTACATGATGAGCATATTTGTACAGGAAGGAGTGATCAGAGCCACAGAGCATGCGGGGTAGTCCCTGATGCTCACTGTCTTCCTTAACACATTCTGCACAGCTCTGAGAATGGGAATCTTGTCATGTCAGGTGTCCCCTGCCGGGGAAGGATGGGGCACAAACCTCATGCTTCTATTATTTTCCCCTACAGACAAGACCATCTGCATTGGTCCGGTGCTGGCTGCATTTTGGTCCCCAGCAATGGCTAGGATATCACTGTTGGGACAGATTCCAAGCAGCTAGAGCAGGACCTGAGGTGAATAGGGCAGGTGGATACTCATATTAGGCTTGGTTAGGAAATTGTCATAGTGGAGCATGGGTTTTGGAGGAGGATGAAGGCGTGTTAGTTTCCACAGAGATTTGATTTCCAAGTAAAATAAGAAAGGCTCTGTGTTTACGTGAGAGATGTAAGTGGTTCCTGTTATCCAATGACAGGAATCTTTCCTTGTTTGCGTGTATTCTGTGTATCTCTCTGCTGGGGAACTTAGGGAGGCAGATCCCATCCAACGATATTCTTACTATCACCTCTATTGGCAATCTGCCTTCCCTGCTGAGATGAGGCAGAGTTCTTTGTTGTGGGAGACCCACAAGGAAACCCCTGTTCAGGTCACCATGAAGGTCTTGAACAGAAACTTAACCAGTTTGCTGTTGTAGTCTTGGGTCTCAGTTTCCTATTGTGACCCTTATGACGGAGGGCTCTGATGTTGTGAGTGCAGAAGACTCTTCAGTCTCTCTTCATGTTCACTTATTTGCAATAGGTTCTTGTGATCAATGGCGGATGGAAAACCCATTGCAGTCACTAAGTCTCAGTCTTTACATCTGTAAACACAGAATAGTATGACCCTATTGAATGGTGGCCAGTAAATACCCCAAAAAGGGGCAGAATATTTCAGAATTCCTGGGAGTTGTTCCCCTACTTTTCCTAGGATTGTCTTCCAGCTTCCTATGTCTATGCATTGTTGGTACTAAAGATTGGAGGCACTTCTCTGGGATAACTCCATTGTCCCAGAGATTCCAGAGGTATGCCACATAATCCACGGTTTCTCGGGCCATACAGACACAGAACATGGGTCTGAATGATAATGAGCAGGTATAATTTCCAGATGCTATGTTCTCAGATCTCTCCCATCAGGTATGTGGGCTGGTCACCAAAACCTGCCGAGATAGGACCTACAGGAAGCCCAGTCATTGCACCTCTACCAACTCAACTCCACCAACCTTTCTGAATGCTTGCTGAGTATGTAGTCCTTTGCTGGGAACTAGGGCCATAATGTTGACAGGTGCTCAGACTGTGCCTTTCTGAAGCTCTCTATCTGTAAGGCAAATAGATGTGCAGACCAATAATAGGGCTGGAGGGTAGAGAGGACAATAATAGAACCGGGGCATAGGGGATAGAAATCTCCCAGAGGACAAAGCGGTTATATGTGTTCAAGGAGGTTGCTGAAGAAAGACTCCAATAGAGGGGAATATATCAGAGCTGGATTTGAAGGATGGGTAAGAGCTTTCTAGGGAGCCCAGTGACATTTGTAGTCAGAGGAACCCACATGGGTAGAGATGTGCAGACTTAGTTTGCTTGAAGGATTTCATGTATTTAAAAATAAAGGAAGCCATGGTGACAAGGGCAAGTGAGGGATTTAAATACGGTGACTTTACCTGAGTTTCTGTAACCTTTGAGATTACCGATAACACTGATTGAGTTGTTTATTGATTTTGGACAGAATATGATCTCAAAGGTCAATCTGGGAGTGTGTCCATGATGCTTTGCCAACACTCATGGCTGGGGGAAAGGGCCCTGCTACTGGCTCCAGCTCCAGTCCTGCCCCATTTTCAGTATACACATTCCAGCCTCACGGAATCATTGCTATAGGAAGGGAAGCTGCACACACGCAGGTCATCAAAGAATAGCCCACACTGCTGAACAAAAGTAGAGGAGACTCACAGAGAGAAAGTGGCCATGGACCTGATCCCAAGCTTTTCCACAGAAACCTGGCTTCTTCTGGCCACCAGCCTGGTGCTGTTCTACCTGTAAGTAACTACCCAGGTTCATCATCCCCAGAACCTTCAATTTGTGTTGCTAATCAGCATCCACTCCCTTTTCCTTGTCTGTTTTGAGAATCAAAGGAATTAAGAAAGGAAAAGTTGCTTAAGTGTTGAGTACTTCAAACATGCTGTGAACACCTAAAAGATTATTATTGACCTCACCAGATCTACTGAAGTATACACCTACCACACCGCAACTCCAATTCCTGTAGCTAGGAGGGTTTGAGGACAGTAGTTGCTTCTGGGGGTGATCTTCTGATGGACCACCAGTTGGGACCTAGACTAATTAAGCAGATTCAAGAGAGTCAGAATAAAATCAACAGGCCCCAATACCCTGGGTTCCTCATCCCTTTTCTAAGCTATGGGGATTCTGGAGGCTGAGGGAGTGGCTTGAGTCATTGGCTCATTACCTTCACCTTCTGGTCTGTCCCTTCCACAGGATATGTATAGGATTGGGCCTGTATCACTAGGTGGCTCCTGCTCCCCCCCCCCTACCGCCAGGCATTATGAATACAAGGCACTTGATGCACCCTGACAACCGAGGGGGTGCTAGAGATGCTTTTTTCCCCTCTTCTAACTGAGCTCTTCCCTCTTTCCTGCACCACTCTACTGGCCATCCCTCACCCTGTACTGTGCAGAACTCCTTACCCCTAAATCAACATCTTTAGAGCTGAGGAGACTTGGTAGAAATCTTTCAAAATTTATTCATTTTACCTTTTCCTTCCAGTCTCTGGAATGGTTAGCATCAGGATAGAGATTTTTTTTTTCCCCTATCCCTCGATATGAATCTGCCAGCATCCAAGAGGCAGAGCTCTGAAAGCCAATTTGGATTTAAACTATGCTTTTGCCTTTATATTACAGTATTGGAGGAGGAATTGAAACATCTGGCAGAGGAATTCCTTTCAGTGATGGGATTCCCACCATCATGGAGCAGTTTGGGAAAGGATTGAGTTTTACAACATGGGTAGGGACAGACCCTCCGTATCATATTTGACCTCTGTCTCAATTTCACTTTCTTTAAGAGGAGGAAATCATGAGATTTAAACATAAAACATGGAACATAGAACATTTTCATTTTCTAAGAGAAAGGTTAGAATGCTAGGTAGTGTGGCAAAACATTTCTGTATGATGACATTTAAAATGAATAGATAGTGTTTAATTTCATTCTCCTTAACAATAGGGTTGGGTTTTTTGTTTTGTTTTGTTTTTTTTTTTGCTGAGATAAGAGTCTTTCTAGTATGATTTTTCCTACCAATAAAAGAGGGCTGTTGGTTCAGCCTTTGTGACTGTAAAGGTGCATAAATAGCATACATCTCCTAGAGTAATATGAATTTAGTGTACACATGCATTCTTCTATGATATAGGTTGTATGTATCTTACATGCATGTGCCCACAGCTTATTTTAATTTTTCAGCACAGGTGAGTAGTGAGACAGAGCCAGAACTGATGTGAGAGGCATCCAGATAGAACTGGGGATGGAGCAGGAGAATATTCATCCCTCAGAACAGACCTCCCAGAAATACTCCTCTGTCCTGGTCCGACAGGAGATCATCACGGGACCATAAGGTTAGCATCTCATCTGCTTGAAGCGAGTGAACAAGAACACACCATGTAAGTTCCAGTGTGTCATCTGGCAATGGGGCTGTCACTGGATACTATCACCACCAGGCAAACAACACTGTGGACTTAGAAGACACTGGTGTAATCAAGACTCAGTAGCTGTAGACAGTGCCCTCTGCAGGCAGGCAAGCAAAAACAATTTTAAAAATGGCTTCTATGTTAGGCCCTTCATTTGTACCAGCAGCTGCATGACTCTACCAAGAAGAGGGAGGCTGGAAAGAATCAGAAAAATTCACTCAGCCCACTCCCTGTCATCTTATGGAGCCATGTGGCTTTAGACAGTACACAAGATCTTTCCTTGGGACCAGTGTTCCTGACTATCCCTCACTTGCTTGGCCTCACTTGGGAGTTCATGGAGCACAGTGAATGTTCAGAAACAGGACTTGATTTAGAGTGGTGGTGATGGCAAGAAGAGAATGGAGGTGGGACCAACTAAGACTACCCTGGCTTCTACAATTGGTGCTGATGAGTCCAGCTGTACTAGAGGAAGGATCCAAACACTCAGTCGGGCACAGCTGAGGTACACCCACTGGTCCCTCAAATACTGGTCATTTTGTGCAATTTTGTGAGTTTGTTTACATTTTATATGATTTGCTGGATTTGTAGAGACTATTTTGAACATTTACTGTCTTCAGGCTAGTCCCCAGAGATGAGGAGACAGGGTCTTCATTCCAATCTATGGAACATTTTATCATTACTCATTTTTGTTGCATAACATGTATTCTGCTATCAACTGGAGGTGTCTGGACTTTGGAAGGTCTCATATCAGATAGCCCCTGCAGGGCATGTACCATCTCTACCCAACACCGTTTCCAACTGTACTTTCCTTATTTGTCTCTCCTGGGTTAGCCTTGTGGGCCTAGCAGGTTCGTGGATAAAATGGTTTCTGGCAGCTCCTATCCTCAGCCTTTCTTCTTCCTCCACCCTGCCATCCCTCAGCAAACCTAAGTGGAAGGGTTCTAAGTATCTAGAACCCCCAGTTATGGGATTCTACACATGACACATGAAAGATGATTGTAGGCAAGCCTGTCATAGGGAGCATCAACCGTAGTGGGTTTCTCAGACAGTGGAAGCACAGAGCCAGTAAACTAACTGCGTTGTGAGTAACCATCTTGAAGAGAAAATGAGTGTACGTTGCAGTGTGCTGAGCAGGTGAGTATCACAGGCTGAAGGACCAGATGCCACGATGGGAAGAATGGTCTGGAAGTGGATTGTTTTCTTACTGATTCTTTTATATGGAGTCATTTGGGGCACATATGGGCCAGTCTGTCTTCTCTGCAGCTCAAGAGAACCAGACTGCTCCACAACAGAGACTTGGGTGGAGCTGAGATTTCACTGTTAGCAAAGCTGTCACTTTTCTATGGGACAGTGGAGTTTGGACATAATTTTTATTATACAAACATAAGAGCACTGTAGTTGCTCAAGGCCTCTCTCGCTGAAGATAGATTTAAGAAGACCCATATTCAGAACCATCACAGAGCCTATAGTGAAGGAAAAACACAAAGATCTCTGAGCAAACTGTATGAGTATTTTCATGGTCGGCTCTCAGTAACCTCTCAGCTCTTGAGTAGATGCAATTAAGCAAAATCTCATCACTAGAGTAGAGAATCACATTTCCTCTTTCCACCTAGAATGAGAATCTCCAAAATCATGGAAGAGTCATTTACTAAATAGGCATAACTGAATTTCCTGGAAGAAATCAGCATGAATCTTTCAGGAGCACTCAAGGGTGGAATATTTATCAAATATTCATTCTAGGATTGAGACCACGACATTTTCAGCTACTCTTAGCTAATCATTATTACGTTTTGACAGTCTCACAGTGGAGACTGGAAAGGAGATGATCAACATCATCTTCAGATGATGATGAGCGAATGCAATTATTGCTGTTGGAATTGTTGTTATCATTTCTTGCCGATTGTTACCTCCTCCCTCCCTTGACTATTCCACTTCTGTGTCATTGACTGGCCGGCCCCAGCACCTATTCCACCATCCCTGTGACCTGGCTTTCTCTTTCACTTTATAGCTATGGGACCTACACGCATGGACTTTTTAAGAAGCTGGGAATTCCTGGGCCAACACCTCTGCCTTTTTTGGGAACTGTTCTTGGCTACCGTAATGTGAGTATTGTTTGAGCTATGACTTTTGCTTCTGTCAATTGCAAATCCCACTTTAATTCCATAATAAAAATGCTCCTTCTCACGAGGAAATCTCCGATTTCTGACTTTCCAGAAATGGTGTCAGGTCTACCCCAGAGCTCTATTGTCTGTTATTACGAGCCTCAGGGTTTGCCTCAGTGGGCAGCCCAGCTCTCTGACTAATTCAGCATGGAACTTGATGCCTTAGCTTATGAGCATTATGAAGAGGCTTTTGTTTTGTTTTTGGAAGGTGTGGATTCCCAGGAAGGCATCATCATATTGGTATTAGGAGAAGAGAACCAGGGTGTCCGTGCTAGTGGTCCAGTGAGCTATGTATGCTAGAATCAGACTTTTTTGTTCTTGCACAAACCCTGGATAGCCCTTTCCATTTCCTGGATGGTTCTTGAACTTCAGATTATTGGGAAGCCCAAGATTCACCACTGGGGAATTAGCACATACTTGAGTTATCTCACGAACTGACCAACCCCCTGCAGTTATTTCCATGCATCTAATTCTCCCTTTGCTAACAGTGAAATCTCAGCTTTACTTCTCTACCTTCAAAAGAGACACCCTATGTGTGAGTTCAGCAGGGAGGGAGTATAACTGAGGTGAGATGCTGTTTCTCTATTGACTTCAGGTTTTAACCTTTAAAGGACTTGTGTGGTTTTCGTTTTCCTACAAAGCAAGAACCACCCATATATCCCTAGAAAAGAGATACTTTGACAAAATTATTAAGAAATTAATGTAACTTGTTAAGCCGGGTGGGTGGCTCAGTTGGTTAAGCAACAGACCTTCGATTTCAGCTCAGGTCATGATCTCAGGGTCATGGGATGGAGCTCAGCATCTATTCCACATGCAGCATTGAGTCTGCTTCAGATTCTCTCTCTTCCTCTCCCTTTGCTTCTTCCCTGCACCCCCCACCCTGCTTGTGCTCTCTCTCTTTCATTTTTGAAATAAATCAATAAAATCTTTACAAAAAAGAAATTAATGTAATTGAATGGAATGTACTAGTGACATACAGACTGATGTTGGTAGAGTGGTTGCGGGTAATCCAGCTTTGATGCCTTGTCCGAAGTCTAGTCTTCTACAGGGGTTAGAAGATCACATAGAGGAAGTCAGCAGTCTCACCTGCAAGCTGTTCTCTGCTGTGGAGTTCCTTTCCCACAGATCTGAGGCTTGTTTCTCTGATTCTGCTTTTCCCTACTGAGACTCTCAGTGCCCAATTATTGTCTAAGAACTTCTGGACTTTCCCTCTGAAGAAACAATAATTTCCTTTCCACTTTTCCCAGATCAATTCCTTAGTACATACACCCAAGACCACATTTCTGGGATCCTGATTTGTATTGTTAAAACATCAAAATCACAGTTGAAATGTAGGCATTAGAAGTCTTGTTGTTGTTCTTTTAGTGATAGAAGTGAAAACTCTTATCAAGTGTTTTATTTGTCTCTGATATTTGTGGGATGGGGGCATTATCTCCTCTCTGTGTTGTGATGGAGAACTGGAAGGAGAGTCCACTCTGTCATTCATTCATTCCTCACTTTCTCACTAAACAAGCATGTTTAGACTCATATAAAACTGCTAGATTAAAAGAGGTCACTGGTGCCTTAATATCCTAAATCAGCTAGGGCACCCCCCAGGTGGCTCAGTGGTTGATTATCTGCCTTTGGCTCAGTCATGATCAGAGTCCTGGGATCGAGTCCCAATCAGGCTCTCCGCAGGGAACCTGCTTCTCCCTCTGCCTATGTCTCTGCCTATCTCTGTGTGTCTCTCACGAATAAATAAATAAAAATCTTTTTTAAAAAAATTAAAAAATAAAGAGTTAAAAATTAACATAAAATAAAACAAATATCCTAAATCCATTGGAATCTAGTAGGGCTCATGAGATCAACAAACAGAATGCTATCTGACATTCAGAATATGCAGCCATGTTGCCTTTCCCTCAGCTCCAGTCTTCTACATGGCCCTGAGGTAATGATTCAGAGGGTTCTGAGATTTAGATATAATGCACAAGCCAAACACATCAGACACACAGAGACTACCCAGTCCTCCCAGACAGGGTAAGATGTTCAGTATCTCCAACACTTGGAAAGAGTGCAAGAGGGACATGAAATTCTCCATTTCCATATATCCTCTGTTTTCTCTCATTTCTGATAGTCCCCTGTGATTAACAGCTTCCCTCTATCTGCTAGTGAGAGGCTGTAAAGCACATTTCATGTGATCTAAGTCATTTTGTTCCCCATTACCCATAGGGCTCAGTACATTTAGACTAATAATATGTTTTGCTTTTTCTTGCAGGGTTTTTGTGATTTTGATGAGAAATGTTTTAGAAAGTATGGAAGAATGTGGGGGTGAGTATTCTGGACATTTCCATTGGTTAAGCCTGTTGTGATGAGGAGGACCCTGTGGTGTGGACAGTCTTAGTCGAGAGCCCCTTGTGATGAATGAAGCCTGCTGTAGTAAAGCTTCTGGAGGCTCTCCTTCCCAAGATCCCACCACGTGTGCAGCTCTAAGTGTAAATCGGACCTGGAGTGTATCCTTTATTTATAGTCTGGATTAAATATATCTTTTGAAAGAAGGGTTTGGATAAACAGAATGGAAAACCATTTCTACTCACCTTTTCTTTTTTTATCTATATTTTTTATTGGAATTCGATTTGCCAACTTATAACACCCAATGCTCATTCTGTCAAGTGCCCCTCCTCAGTGCCTGTCACCCAGTCACCCCATTCCCCCGCCCACCTCCCCTTCCACTATCCCCTTGTTCATTTCCCAATGTTAGGGGTCTCTCATGTTTTGTCACCCTCTCTAATATTTCCAACTCATTTTCTCTGCTTTCCCTTATAATCCCTTTCTCTATTTTTTATATTCCCCATATGAGTGAACTTATATAATGATTGTCCTTCACCAATTGACTTGCTACTCACCTTTTTCTTACTTTTTTGTAAGTGTGAAGTTTGTTTTGCATTTTAATATTAGGCCCAGATTTTTCTTTCAACGGAAGTATTCAATGTGGAAGTATTTCTTTATTCTGTGGACTTGAGATGTAAGAGAATTTTAAGCCACAGTGTTTCCTGGTGGGCTGATGGACTTGGTGATTTTGTAGTATGATCTTGGCTTCTTGCACTGGATGCTCCTGTGCAGAGCTGCCAGAGGTTTGGTGAAGCTGAGGGAGAGATATGATGTGGTTCTGGGATGCTCACAGCCAGGAGTGTACCTCCTCTTACCTCTTTATCTTCTCTGGTCACATCCTCAGAGACCGTGGGGCTCTGAGTGGCAAGGCCCATAAGCAGCATGATGGAATAGAAAGAAGACAGATCTCTGGATGGACACTGGTTTAGCTCCACTGTCCCTGCCCACCTTCAGCACTGCTCAACTCTGAATGGAGTCAGAATTACATCATGTGCCCCGGTTCTGTCTTTACTGTGTGGCTCTCGAGCCTGGCTGTGACAAGAACCACCTGGGAGAGCTTGTTCAAAAGGCAGATTCTTGGGCCCCATGTCAAACTTACTAACCTAAGTTTCTTCTGGATGATATATATAAACATTATTTGAAATGTCTAAAATACATCAAAAATATTTGAAACATTCTAAACATGCAAAAAAACTGTAGAGAATGGAACTATCCATGTACACATCACCTAGAGTTAACAAATGTTCTACTGTTATTTCTAATCATGATGTCAGAGTTTAGATTATATAATGTCAGGATAAAAGTTGAGACTTCCAGGTATGGCTGCAGCTGCAGAAACTATCATGTTAATATAATCAGCTCTGTTTTCCCGACACAGGTTTTATGATGGGCGACAGCCCGTGTTGGCTATCATGGATCCAGACTTGATCAAAACAGTGCTAGTTAAAGAATGTTATTCTGTCTTCACAAACCGACGGGTAAGAATTGAGTTATTTTAATTTTATTTATTATTTATTTATTTATTTATAATAAATCTATTTTTTATTGGTGTTAAATTTGTCAACATACAGAATAACACCCAGTGCTCATCCCGTCAAGTGCCCACCTCAGTGTCCACTACCCAGTCACTCCCACCCCCCACCCACCTCCCCTTCCACCACCCAAGTCGTTTCCTAGAGTTAGGAGTCTTTCATGTTCTGTCTCCCTTTCTGATATTTCCCACTCATTTTTTCTCCTTTCCCCTTTATTCCCTTTCACTATCTTTTATATTCCCCAAATAATTGAGACCATATAATGTTTGTCCTTCTCCAATTGACTTATTTCACTCAGCATAATTTATTTTTTCAATTGGAGTTCAATTTTCCAACATATAGCATAGCACCCAGTGCTCATCCCATCAAATGCCCCCCTCAGTGCCCGTCACTTAGTCACTCCCACCCGCCGCCCATCTCCCTTTCCACCACCCCTTGTTTGTTTCCCATCGTTAGGAGTGTCTCATGTTCTGTCTCCCTTTCTGATATTTCCCACTCATTTTTTCTCCTTTCCCCTTTATTCCCTTTCACTGGAATTGGAGGGTATTATGCTGAGTGAAATAAATCAATCGGAGAAGGACAAACGTTAATGGTCTCATTCATTTGGGGTATATAAAAAATATTTATTTATTTATTTATAAAACTTTGTTTTGACACAATGACAGACTCACAGGAGGTTGTCATAGGAGGTCCCATGTTGTATGGTCTTCAAGCCCTTTCCCCTAAGGTAATATCCTGCATAATGATAGTACAGTATGGAAGCAGAAATAGCCATTGGGTCTAGCCATTGAACTTATTCAGATTTCAGTGATTTTAGGCACACTCAAATGTACCTTGTGCACGTGTGTATTGCTCCTGAACACTGATCTTACATGTAGACTTGTGTATCCTCCACCCCATTCATGTTATAGAGCTGTTCCATCATCAGCCTCCTGCTTACTTTCTTTTGTAGGCATGGTATGTAGCTTGTCTTTTTGTTGTATGAGAGTCTTCTGCAGAGCAAACATTTCTTATCTTGATAAGGCCAATTTAACATTCTTTTCCTTTTATGGGCTGTGACTTTGGCATCAAGTTTGAAAACTCTTTATCTAGCCCTAAGTCCCAAGAATTTTCTCAGAGTAGTTCATTTTATAGTTTACATTTAAGTATATACTTTTATGTTTTATATTTGTAATATGAATCATGCATAGTTTTGTGTTTCACATTTAATTCTGTGATCCATTTTGTGTTAATTTTTAGTGTTAATTGTGAGCTGTGACATTTAGGTCAAAAATCCTTATTTCTGGCCTATGGATGTGTAAGCACTCCAGCATCACTTGTGGAAAGGCTGTACTTCCTGCATTGAATGGCTTTTGTACCAGTATCAAAACTGAGTCGGGCCTATGTGTTTGTATCTATTTTTCAATCTCTGTTCTGTTCATTGATCTCTGTATCTATCCCTCTACCGGTGCCACCGTGTCTTGATTACTGTAACTATATAGTAAGTCTCAATATCATGAACAGTGATTCCTCCCATTTTATTTTTGTTGGAATTGTTTTAGGTATTCTAGCTCCTTTGCCTTTCCATACAAATTTAGAATTAGCTTATCTATGTTTGCATAATATTTGCCAGGATTTTGTAAGACATGATTTAGACCTACCAATCATTTGTGCAAAATCTATATCTTTATTATGTCATGTCTTTCAAAGCATGAACACAATATGTGTTTATTTAGGCTTTCTTTGAGTCTTTTCACCAGCATTTCATTCTCCACAGGAAAACCATACATGTTTTGTTCAATACACATCTCAAGTATTTCACCTTCTTTGTGTGATTATAATTATTGTGTTCTTTTTTTAATAAATTAATTTTTATTGGTGTTCAATTTACCAACATACAGAATAACACCCAGTGCTCATCCTGTCAAGTGTCCCCCTCAGTGCCCGTCACCCATTCACCCCCACCCCCCGCCCTCCTCCCCATCCACCACCCCTAGTTCGTTTCCCAGAGTTAGGAGTCTTTATGTTCTGTCTCCCTTTCTGATATTTCCCACACATTTCTTCTCCCTTTCCTTATATTCCCTTTCACTATTATTCATATTCCCCAAATGAATGAGAACATACACTGTTCCTTCTCCGATTGACTTACTTCATTCAGCATAATACCCTCCAGTTCCATCCACGTTGAAGCAAATGGTGGGTATTTGTCGTTTCTAATGGCTGAGTAATATTCCATTGTATACATAAACCACATCTTCTTTATCCATTCATCTTTCGATGGACACCGAGGCTCCTTCCACAGTTTGGCTACTGTAGACATTGCCGCTAGTAACATCGGGGTGCAGGTGTCCCGGCGTTTCATTGCATCTGAATCTTTGGGGTAAATCCCCAGCAGTGCAATTGCTGGGTCGTAGTGCAGGTCTATTTTCAACTCTCAATAAATGGTGCTGGGAAAATTGGACATGCACATGCAGAAGAATGAAACTAGACCACTCTCTTTCACCATACACAAAGATAAACTCAAAATGGATGAAAGATCTAAATGTGAGACAAGATTCCATCAAAATCCTAGAGGAGAACACAGGCAACACCCTTTTTGAACTTGGCCACAGTAACTTCTTGCAAGATACATCCACGAAAGCAAAAGAAACAAAAGCAAAAATGAACTATTGGGACTTCATCAAGATAAGCAGCTTTTGCACAGCAAAGGATACAGTCAACAAAACTAAAAGACAACCTACAGAATGGGAGAAGATATTTGCAAATGACGTATCAGATAAAGGGCTAGTTTCCAAGATCTATAAAGAACTTCTTAAACTCAACACCAAAGAAACAAACAATCCAATCATGAAATGGGCAAAAGACATGAAGAGAAATCTCACAGAGGAAGACATAGACATGGCCAACATGCACATGAGAAAATGCTCTGCATCACTTGCCATCAGGGAAATACAAATCAAAACCACAATGAGATACCACCTCACACCAGTGAGAATGGGGAAAATTAACAAGGCAGGAAACCACAAATGTTGGAGAGGATGCGGAGAAAAGGGAACCCTCTTACACTGTTGGTGGGAATGTGAACTGGTGCAGCCACTCTGGAAAACTGTGTAGTTACTGTGTTCTTAATGTGTTTTCACATATTCATTATCTAGAAATGTGGATGATTTTTGGTGTTGATCTTTCTTCCTACATCCTAGCTTAGCTCATTTATTAGATGCAGAGATGTTCTTTTTTATATCCCTCAAGATATTCTACATCACCAATTATTTCACCGATATAGGGACACTCCTATTTTTTATTTTAGAAAAATACTTCATTTTATTTTATTTTATTTTAGTTCAATTTGGCAACATATAGCATAATCCCAGTGCTCATCCCATCAAGTGCCCCCCCAGTGCCCGTCACCCAGTCACCCCAATCCCCTGCCCTCCTTTCTTTCCTCCACCCCTTGTTCGTTTCCCAGAGTTAGGAGTCTCTCATGTTCTATCACCTTCACTGATATTTCTCACTCATTTTCTCTCCTTTCCCCTTTATTCCCTTTCACTATTTTTTATATTCCCCAAATGAATGAAACCATATAATGTTTGTCCTTCTCCAATTGACTTACTTCACTCACCATAATACCCTCCAGTTCCATCCACTTCAAAGCAAATGGTGGGTATTTGTCATTTCTAATGGCTGAGTAATATTCCATTGTATAAATATACCACATCTTTATCCATTCATCTTTTGATGGACACCAAGGCTCCTTCCACAGTTTCGCTATTGTGGACATTGCTGCGATAATCATTGGGATGCAGGTGAGGGACACTCCCACTTTATCTTTTTAATCTGCATGCCTTTTATTTCTTTGTCTTGTCTTATTGCACTGGCTAGGATTTCTAGTATGGTTTTTGAATAAGAGTGGTGAGAGTGAATATTTTTGCCTTGTTCCTGATGTTAAGGGTAAACATTCAGCTTTTCACCATTTAACTATTTATACATGTATTTTTACAATGCAAACTATATATTTAAATGTGATGTTTTGATTTATAAAGTCATCATCACAAATGAAACGCATTAACATATCTATCACCACCCAGAGTTACTTTGTGTGTGTGCATGCGCGTGTGTGGTAAGAACATGTAAGATCTACTTTTTAAGCAAATTTCAAATATATGGTACAGTATTTTAATTATAATCACCATGCAGTATATTTGGTCTCCAGAACTTATTTTTCTCAACACTGAAAGTTTGTACCCTGTGATTACTATTTGCCCTTTTTCTTCCTCCCCAGCCTCTGACAGCTACCATTCTACTCTGTTATTGAGCTTGACTTTATTTTTCTAGATTCCACTTATAAGTGAGATCAGGTGTTACCTGTCCTTCAGTGTATGGCTTAGTTCCCTTAGTATGTAGTCATGTTGTCCACATTCAACCATGCTATTGGAAATGGCAGGATTTCCTTCTTTTTTAAGGTTGAGCAATATTCAATTTTCTTTATCCATTCATCCTTCCATTTAAATTTAAGTATGTATACATGTATGTATTTGTACTTAAAATCTAGTGAGTTAACATACAATGCAATATTTGTTTCAAAAGTGGAATTCAGTGATTTATCGCTTATATACAATACCCAGTGCTCATCACGGGTGCCCTCCTTAATGCTCATCACTCATCTAGCCCTTCCACCATTCACCTCCCTCTATCGACCCTCAGTTTGTTCTCTATCATTAAATGTCTCTTGTGATTTGTTTCCCTCTCTCCTTTTTCCCCCTCCCTTCGCATATGTTCATCTGTTTTGTTTCTTAAATTTGACTTAGGAGTGAAACCATATCGCATTTGTCTTTCCCTGACTGACTTATTTCACGTAGCATAATACTCTCTTGCTCCATCCACGTTGCTGCAATTGGCAAGATTTCATTTATTTGATGGCAGAGTGATATTCCATTGTGTGTGTGTGTGTGTGTGTATACACCACATCTTTATCCATTCAAAAGTTGATGGACATTTGAGCTCTCTCCATAGTTTTCCTATTGTTGATAATGCTGCTATAAATATGGAGCATGTATGCCTTTGAATCTCTATTTTTGCATGCATTGGGTAAATACCTATTAGTGCAATTGCTGGATTGTAGCATAGTTCTATTTTCAACTTTTTGAGGAAATTCCATACTCTTTTCCAGAGTGGCTGCACAAATGTGCGTTCCCACCAACAATGCAACAGGGTTTCCCTTTCTCCACATCCTCACAACATCTGTTGTTCCCAGAGTTGTTAATTGTAGCCATTCTGGCAGGTGTAAGCTGGTATCTCACTGTGGATTTGATTTGTGTTTCTCTGATGATGAGTGATGTTGAGCATTTTTTCATGTGTCTGTGAGCCTTCTGCATGTCTTCTTCCGAATAGAGTCTTTTCATGCCTTCTTCCCATTTCTTAACCAGATTATTTGTTTTTTGGGTGTTGAGTTTCATAAATTATTTATAGGTTTTGGATCCTGTCGGGGGCGGTCCCGCGGTGCAAGGCAAGGTTCCAGGTTGAGCAAAGGCTCATGTCATACCTGGCCAACCCGGTATGCACCTAGTTCTTCCCCCTTATGGAAGTAAAAGTACATATTTGCTTCTCCTTTAAAATGTTATTGGGACAAGTTCCCATAAAGTAAGCAAGGAAGTGGCTTGACACATGACTGCCTTGGCAGACATTACTTAATAAACAAACCTCACTGTTTAGTCTAAATGTGGCATTCAGTTTTAAAAACAATGTATGTTTATGCACGAGATGTACTTCTCCTTAGAGAAATAGGCCACCTGCTTACAGAGGCTATATAAACTCTACATGTAAAAATAAAGCTTGTCCATTGTGGCCATCAGCTGCATGGAACCTCCTATCCCATGAAATTTTAGTTTCTTGTTTATTTCTCATCCCCTTGCCCACGGTTCCTGAATCCGGACCTTCTCGTGCCGGCCGCGACAGGATCCCAATCCTTTATCAGATATATAATTTACAAATGTCTTCTCCCATTCCAAAGGTTGTCTTTTAGTTTTGTTGATTGTTTCCTTCACTATGCAGGAGATTTTCATCTTGATGAAGTCCCAATAGTATGTTTCTGTTTTTGTTTCCCTTGTTTCCAGTAACGTGTCTAGTAAAAGTTGCTAAGGCTGAGGTGAAAGAGGTTTCTGCCTTTTATGTGATGTGCCCCTTGTTTCTTGCTCCTGTCAAGATTTTTTCTTTGTCTCTAATTTTTTTGTCTTCAATTTTTGACAATTTTATTATCATGTGTCTTGGTGGAATCTTTTTTTGAATTCAATCACATTGAGGACTACATATCCCAAGATTTCTGTGCATTTCCCTAGTTTGGGAAGTTTTCGGCCATTGTTTCTTTAGGTAAGCATTCTGTCCACTTCTCTTTTCCTCTACTGGGATCCCCATAATGTGCACATTCTTTTACCTGATGGTGTCCTATAAATCCTGTAGGGTTTTTTTCCCTAGGTTTTTTTTTTCATTTTCTTTTACCCCACTCTGAATAATCTGAAATAATCCAGGAGGGGATGGTGTTTCCGGTATTTGAGGGCCACAATCCATCAGCAATTGCATGATCCTTGACAGGAAGCACAGTGGAGGGTTCTTGTGGATGCAGTGGCTATTGGGGTCCTCAGTAGCATCACCGGATCCAGTGCCAGGGGACTAGGGCAAGCAGAATGGTGGCCAGAGTTGGTGCTACACACACACTCATCTGTGGGGGCTGAAACCAGGCACATGCTCCCAACAGGGCTGGGCTAAGTGATGGGCACATGGGTACTTTGAATGTCTAGGCTGTCTGTGTACACTCACGTGGCTGCAGGAATAGTCACTACAGCATGCATGGCAGTGGGGGCTTTTGACTGGAGTTCAGGCTGGCAGTGTGTAGATGTGAAGTTTCAGGGATTAGCTGTGGTCTCATGTGGCAGTGCAGTCCAGTGACGGGAGTCAAGCCTGGCCTCAGGGACTTGAAAGCTGCTGGGGCCTGGGCTGGTGTGGTATGTATGTCCAGTCACAGGGGCCATGGCTGGTTGTGGGTGCAGATTCTGAGGCTCAGGGTGTAGGTGGTGGCACTGGCTGAGGCAACTCATGAGAGGGCAGATGGGGCAGAGCAGGACTCAGGCAGCTGGAGTCAGCAAATATGAAAGCCTGTGGGACTATCAGCAGCAAAATATTAGAGGGTGCACTGCACTGTTGATTCAGCAGCTGCTAAGGCTGCTAGGGTCCTCTGCAGAGCAGGACACAGGGAACCATGGTTACTCCTGCCACTTTGCTGATACTGATAGTCCTGCCTTTCTTTGTTCCTTGCTCTGTCTAGATGTATGCCAGTATCTGGAGGTTTGAAACCAAACAGGTCATTTGTGCTGTGCCCTGAAGGGCTGGGGCTAATGACCTTTAGTCCTTTTCCAAGCAAGAGGAATTATCTGAGGCTGGCGGGTGTCCTCTTGGTGCTGAGTAGTGCTGGCCAACTCCTGGTATGATGGAGACAAAATGAAGCTCTTCTCCTTACTTTTCTGATGCACTTATTCTCAGGAGTTTTGCTCCACTGTGTTGTTGAAGCTTCTTAAATGGACTCCTAAGCTCGTAGGTCTATTTTGTTTGTGGATAGCTGTCTACCTGTTGTTCTTTGTGGGTTAACAGAGGCTGATGTGTCCTGTCTCATCATCTTGGTGATATCACACCAATCCTTCCTCACTGAGTTGACATGTGCTATAAGGTTTTTTGATGATCTGTATTAGGTTGAAGTAGTTCTTCTGTTTCTAGTTCCTTTGTGTCTTTTTATCATGAAATGGTTTTGGAGATATCCACATTAATACAAAATATACTTTTGGAAAATGGTAGTTAGATTCAAGGTTGTTGGCTTGATAGGCCAGTCCCAATATGAGAAACAGAATTATCTCTTCTCTTTTCCTTAGTTCCCTTTGGGGTAACACCGGGGAAAAGATTTCCATGTAACTGTATCATTTATTGAGAATAGCAAACAGACTCCCATCTTTTTAGGGTACACTGCTATTTTTGAAAAAAAACCACCATATTAACACATCTGTTTTTTGAGTTTCTCATGCTGCGGATATATGTGAAGGCAGAACTGCTCTGAAGCAACATACAGTTTGCCAGGCCATCTGGCTATCTTCCAATACAATTCTACTCTGCACACCTTAGGAGAATGTAGGTATTATTACTATGTTGGTATTATTACTATGTTGGTATTATTATGTAGGTATTATGTAGGAATGTATTAGGTATGAATCCAGTTTATTCTCCTGAAATAGTTTCCCTGCCAAATTTTCCATGTCACATTTACATTGAAAAGGAAATTGGAATATAAAGCTGGAAACAGCTACTACCTGTAGTGCTGCCTCCTTCAACTTCACAGGAAGCTAAGCATTTGGGATAACTATCTACTGAGTATGTAGCATAGGGACTGCTACTAAGGAGACACTAAATATTTGGTGAGTAATAGATGTTCTTTTTTAATAAATTATTTTTATTGGTGTTCAATTTACCAACATACAGAATAACACCCAGTGCTCTTTAACAAATTTTGCAAACTGTGAAGACCTCCAAAACTTATGTATGGCAAAATGTGTTTTGCTTTGACTCTAGTCCTTTGGTCCAGTGGGATTTATGAAAAGCGCCATCACTGTGTCTGAGGATGAAGAATGGAAGAGAATACGAACATTGCTGTCTCCAACTTTCACCAGCGGAAAGCTCAAGGAGGTAAGAAAAGAAGAGGTCTTTTCATTAGGAAGTAATGAATGCACCTGGGGATAATTAGAAACTAAGATGTAGTCCACTTGCAAGTGGTACTATGCTGTATTTGGGCTTCCTAAACATGGTCTTTTATCCTTATGTCCTAGAGGAGACATGATAAAACTTGTTATTAAATGTCCTTTCTTGCTCCATGTTTGTGAAAGCCATGTCATTCTAGGACTTCATTCTCGGATTTAACTTCAGGTGGTGTTGTATTTTGTGTGTAGATGTTTCCCATCATTGGCCAGTATGGAGATATGTTGGTGAGGAACCTGAGGAAGGAGGCAGAGAAAGGCAAAGCCATCAGCTTGAAAGAGTAAGTAGGAGTGGGGCTGCTGGAATTCCAACTCTGTCACGACACTTTCCAGCTGCTGCCACAGAGCCCAATTCCCACTGTTGAATTACCCCAGCAAAGAAGCTGAGGTAGACGTGTAGTGTTACAACCCCAATGGGCCAGCCAAGGAGAGGTAGCTCGCCTAAAAAGGCAGAGCAGCCAGGAGGGAGAGGGTCTTCTTTTGTGTACATGAGGCAGGATTAATTCATCTGCTTGATTGTCACCTTGGATATGGTGGAAGACAAAAATATGTGCTTGAAAATAAGGAAACACAATTTTTCCAAATCTTTGAGTGTAGAGGGTAATGAATGGTAGTGGTGGGGACCACTTGGTACATATTGCTGGGCACTGGATGGGGCAAGAAAGTTTTCATGTGGAACTTGGGACAACTTAAATCCTTTCCTGATTTTGTTGAGGATATAAGCAAAGTACTAAATATTAACTTTTATGACCACTTGTCCATCTTTCAAACTCAAAAGGGAGAAGGCCTTGCACATGGGATGGGTAGGGTGAAAAAGTAGCCTAAATTGAGATATATTTTATTTTTACAAAAAGTTTCACTTATTTATTTGAGAGAAAGAGAGAGAGAGAGAGAGAGAGCAAGCCCATGCAGGGGGCAGGAGCAGAGGGAGTAGCAGACTGCCACCCTGAGCAGGAAGCCCAAAGTGGGGCTGGATCCCAGGACCAAGAGATCATGACTGGGAAGAAGGTGGAAGGTAGCCATTCAACTGACTGAGCCACCTGGGTGCCACGGGATATATTTTAATATTGCAGGATGAACAGATGCATATTAGGACTGTCCTGGCAAAACTAGTAGCATATGATCACTTAGCTATGGCATCCCCTAAGTCAGTTTTGGTGTGATTTAATATATATTTTTTAACTAGGAACATTCTCAGTTCTTACTTTTTCCAGAAATGGGTGAGTCCTCAGGGCAATCTCAGATCAATGGAGATGAGACAAAGTGGGTCTTTCAGGAGACTTAGCAGAGGTGTAGAAAAAAGGGATGGTATTCCTGGCATCACAGAACAGGGTGTTGGTGTTCTGTAACGTGCTAAAGAGGACTCAGCTCCAAGAGCACAGAGACTGTGGTGAGAGAAGATCCAGATCAGTTTCACCTTTCCTGACTCCCTGAGGAAGCGTTAGTTATTCCACCATTTGTCCTGCTCAGACACAGTGATTATCCACCTTCTACTGCCCTTACTCAAAACACACTTGTATAATTTGCCTGATTTGGGGTCTCTATCCCTCCAAGATTAAGCTCCTTGAGCTCAGAGGTCTCTCTAACTTGCCCTGGTATCCCCATCACCCATAGCACAAGGCCAGCTGTGTCACTGGCACCTCACGAGCACCTCATCAGTGAGTGTGATGGCATACAGACTCTTTAGATGATCCATCAGGTGGTTCTCAAAGTGTGGTTCTTGTCTTGCCTGGACATTGGAATCTACAGGCACTTCTTGTTGCAAGCATTGGATAAGGATAGTAAAGAGGTGCTGATTTTAAGTATTCATGTCTTTGTTTCTCTCACAGCATCTTTGGAGCCTACAGCATGGATGTGATCACCAGCACGTCGTTTGGAGTGAACATTGATTCCCTCAACAACCCACAAGATCCGTTTGTGGAAAATGCCAAGAAGCTCTTAAAATTTGATTTCCCTGATCCATTTTTACTCTCCATAAGTATGTACATTAATGTATTTTCTTTTCTTCCTCTCTTCCTTTTTCCTTCCCTTCCTTCTTTTCTCCCTTGTTGCTTACCTCCCACTTTTCTACAACAATGTTATAGTTTATATCACTATAAACTTTTAATAGTTTTTTATTACTATCAAATGTCACATACATTGAGGCCCCCTTTTACAATGTATAATTCAATTTATGGTCCCACTGTTCATCAACAAAATTGTTAATGTTGATAATGTATAATGTATATATTTTTCCTTCATTTCTGTGCTTTTGGTGTCAGATCTTAAATTCAATGAGAAATATGAGATCATGAAGATTTATCCCTTGGTTTTCTCCTAAGGATTATTATACAGTTTTAACTTTTATATTTGGGCCTTTGATCCATTTTAAATTTATTTTATTTTTATTTGTTGTAGGAAGTAAGAATTAAACTTATTTTTCTTCTCTCTCTTTTTTTTTTTTTTTGTTTTGGGTTTTGTTTGTTGGCTTGTTTGCATGGGACTGTTCTCTTGTTGAGCACATTCATGGAAAATACTATTTTTTTACTTGAATGGTCTTAGAAACCTTGTCAAGATCAGTTGCCCACGCTGAAGGGGGCACTTGAGAGGATGAGCACTGGGTGTTATTCTATATGTTGGCAAACTGAACAACAATAAAAAATAAATTTATATAAAAAAAGATCAGTTGCCCATGAACAGAGGGTATAATTTTGGACACTTATTCAATTCCAGGGGTTTCTGGGTGACTCAGTTGGTTAAGCATCTGCCTCTGGTTTCAGGTCATGATCCTGGAGTCCTGGGATGGACCCCAAAATGAGCTCCTTGCTCAACCATTGACTTGAAATTCAAGTACAGATCTAGAGGGACTGACTCTGAGTTTCAAAGAATCCCAGTGTCTTTTAATCCTCTGATTGGTAGACCAAGTTATAATTGCTCCAGGTAAAATTTGCATTTTCACTGTGCTTTCCATTGTTCTTTTTCGTTACAGTATTGTTTCCATTCCTTACTCCACTTTATGAAATGTTAAATATCTGGCTATTTCCAAAGAAAATTACTGATTTTTTCACAAAGTCTGTAAAAAGGATGAAGGAAAGTCGCCTCAAAGATAAACAAAAGGTAATCCGGTGGTAGTTACATGTGAGTGTTCACCTTTGATGTTTTATTGAAGTGTGTACTTCAATAGAGTCCAGGGACAGCTTCATGGACTGTCAAGTGTGGTCATTTAAGTATGTTTTTAGGTAGGTAGAGAACTGGAGGGTTTAGAGCAGGAGACCTCTAACATTTTAAGGAGAATGAAGAAGATGGAGATCAGGGAAGGAGGAAAGAGAATGAGTCAGAGAGTCAACGTTTAAAATTTAATAATAAGCATGGTACCTACTATGCCAGGCAATAAAATTTGATGAGAGAAAAAAACTACCTCTTCTCTTCAAAAAATTGTCAAAGGGTACAACTTCCTGTGTAAAAATAATTTTCTGATATTAAAATTTCCCCAGATGTTAGAGTGGCAAAGAATTCCTTCAATTCCAAGCTTCTTATCTCACACCTTCTCCAGGGGAAGGTCCCATCAGGCACCTGGTAGAGTAGAGTGTGTGTTAAATTTGAGCCTGCCATAGTTTGGAGTGGACAGGAGTCTCTCTGGGCACTGAGGCTGCAAGCTGGCCAAGCCAGATTTGCCTTCCCGAGGCCTGATGACCAGCGCTAGAATATGTGTAGGAGGGAGAGGCAGGGCTGGGTACCCCAGAATGTCACTGAAGATGAGTTCCAGAGGGTGGGTCATTAGAAGATGATGACACAGAAGCTGTCCCTGGACTCTACAGAAGTCATGCTATTGGTCTGTGGCCATTCGTTAAGAAATGAGTCTGGGGGGGTGGGGAAGGACTGAAGTCAGGAACTTTCTCCTGAGTTAGCAAGCATGACAAGAGAGAGAGCATGCCACTCTTTGGCCAGGAAGCTGTGTTCAAAATCCAGAGAAGCTCAGGATCAAGGGAGCAAGAACCAAAAAACAGTGGGACACAATAGCTGGATTCCTGTCAGGGAAGCATCCTGCTCTCCAAGATTTTGGAGCTGGATGTTTTTGTTCACTGATGACTTGGGTAACACAAGCCAGACTTCTGGACTTAAAGGGGCCATATTCTCAGGAAAGAAATCCTGCATCCCTAATTTCTTTCTGACTTCACAAGTGATGTTCTGTTGTTGAAAGTTCTCTTTCTGCTTGCAGCACCGAGTCGATTTTCTGCAACTGATGATTAACTCCCAGAATTCTAAAGAAATGAATACCCACAAAGGCAAGTAAGGACAGCTTAGAGGGCCAGTGATGGGAAGTCTCTGATGCAGGGGGAGGTTCTGAGGTGTGGAGGACAAATTTTAGCAGATGTAATTATATAAATCAAAGAGAGACACGTGTTCAGATACAAATGGTAATGGAAGCATGTTCCAGAAGCACACAGCCATAAGTTGGTTCAAAGCTTGAAGGGCAACCATCGACAAGGCAGTCAGTGGTTCATGGATCACCTATTTCATAACCTCTGGGGAGCTTGTTTCCCGTGTCAGTTCTCTGAGCCTATACCTGGAAGTTCACATCAACGCTTCACCATATCAGAAGGCATATGGCCCTGGTATTGGTGACCTGGAACACTTGGTTAAAGTTGTGTTCATTGGTTTAATGTACTGTAAAGTTTTTTTTTCATTTTGTAATTAAGAAGTGACTGGTGAAAGATGCCTTTGTGACAGTGTAAATGCTGGCCACTTTCACCTACTACTTTCACCTACTACTTCTATCAGCCATGGATGCTATTTGACTGAGACCATTATTACTAAGATGGCTCCAAAATGTTGGTTTTCTAATTCCATCATTTCTTCTATGTTGATGAGTAATCGTCCACTGTTAGGGAGCTTTTCATTCTCTCTCTAAAACATTTAATTTATTTATGTCAGTATGATTTCATATATTACTAAGTCTCCTAGCTCCTTCTTTTTTTTATAAATTAATTTTTATTGGTGTTCAATTTACCAACATACAGAATAACACCCAGTGCTCATCCCGTCAAGTGTCCCCCTCCGTGCCCGTCACCCATTCACCCCCACCCCCCGCCCTCCTCCCCTTCCACCACCCCTAGTTCATTTCCCAGAGTTAGAAGTCTTTATGTTCTGTGTCCCTTTCTGATATCTCCCACACATTTCTTCTCCCTTCCCTTATATTCCCCTTCACTATTATTCATATTCCCCAAATGAGTGAGAACATACACTGTTTGTCCTTCTCCGATTGACTTACTTCACTCAGCATAATACCCTCCAGTTCCATCCACGTTGAAGCAAATGGTGGGTATTTGTCATTTCTAATGGCTGAGTAATATTCCATTGTATACATAAACCACATCTTCTTTATCCATTCATCTTTCGATGGGCACCGAGGCTCCTTCCACAGTTTGGCTATTGTGGACATGGCTGCTAGAAACATCGGGGTGCAGGTGCCCCGGCGTTTCATTGCATCTGAATCTTCGGGGTAAATCCCTAACAGTGCAATTGCTGGGTCGTAGGGCAGGTCTATTTTTAATTCTTTGAGGAACCTCCACACAGTTTTCCAGAGTGCTAGCTCCTTCTTTATTTAGATCCTCAGTTGTCTCCAATTTGTCCTCTGGAAGCCATTTCAAGTGAGTTCCTATGTTATGTTTTGTGTTATTTTTTCTTTCTTTTTCTATTTTTATGTTTTCAACAGACTTTATGTTTTGTACAAGTATTAGGTTCACTGCAATGGTTAGTGACACCGAGATTTCCCATATTCCCCGCCACGCTCACCTACACACAGCATCCCCCACTATCAGAATACGTCACCATTTGGTGTATTTGTTACAATGTCCCTCAATGACACATCACTACCACTCCAAATCCATAGTTTACATTACAGTTCACTCTTGGTGTTATACATTCCATGGATGTTGACAAAGGTATAATGATTTTTATCCACCATTACAGTACATAGAGTATTCGGTACCTTTTCCCATATTATTTTCTGAGCATTTGCTTGCATTCTAGTGTGAGACATTCCAGGTTTCTCTTCTGTTTCCCCTGATGAGGCTTGGAATCAGCCATTTCTTCAGATGTTGTGTTTCCTTTTAGTGAGCAATGATATTTAGAAACCAAAATCTGGGATCAAGGAGAGATCACTACTATAATGTTTCTTTGCTTGTATTTCCTCTCCGTGGGCCGAGTTAAGAATATCAAATACATTTACACAAAACTGATGAACATAAACATTTGTATGTCTACCCATCCAGTGATGCAATTATGGTCTCTGTGTCAGAAAGAAAAAAAAGAGCCTTGATTTATAGTTTGTTCCTATGACAGAAACATTCCCATCATGGTTAAGTTCAGGCTATCTATGGTTTCACAACCATCTCCCAAAGTTCTTGAATATTTAGCAATTTATTCTAGGGACTACAGATGGGCTTACTCCATCAAACCACTAAATTATATGTATACCTATATATACATTTATTACTTTCTATCTATCTAGCTAGCTAGCTCTTCTATTTTCTAGGTTGAAGAAAATATTCTCTATATGTCCAGTTCAATACAGAACCACTACACACATATGGTTAATTGAACACTTGACATGTGGCTAGTGTCACTGAAGAACTAAATCTTATATTGGTTTAAATTTAAGTGACATTTAAATATAAATAGGCACATCTGGAGAGTGACTACCATACTGGACAGCAGAGTTGTGAAATTTGATTTTATCATGGGCTTCATAGCAATTGGGGGAAAGAATTTGATAGTTGAATTTATCCACACCAGATTCACAGAAAGTATGACTAGAAAATCAGAATTCTGTAGACCTTTCTTACACTCACTTTGTATTATTTTTAGTTTTGAATTTTATGTCTGTGGCAAGTACCATGTTAATTTCAGTCAACTAGATTAGAGCATGACTGTGCTTAGTTTCTACTACAAGAAAATCAAAAAGGAGGCCAATATATATTCAGGGTGCATCCATTTGCTGAGGAAGGTGACATTCAAGCCATGATTAAATAAACATTGCTAATTCCACTCAGTGGATTCTGTTTGTGTATAATTCATGCTGGTCAATGTCTTTTTATTGATCATTGTTTCTTTTGCTGTTTCAATGCAGTTGATTAGACTAACGTCATTCACCACTCTTCTAGCATTTTGTCTCTGTCACGGTTTTATATGTATCTGAGATCATCCATGTAAAGAATATACCCCAGGTCTTCACTTAACCGAAACCTCTCAAAGGTATAATCCATGCTTCTCAAGCTAGGTTGTGCACACACGTCACCACATCTCCTGAAAACTCAGATTTTGATTTCATAGTTCTAGGGTGAGGTTTGAGATTCTGCATTTCTAATAAGATCCCAGGTGCTGCAGATGCTGCTGGTCCATGAACTACACTTTGAGTAGCAAGACTTTATCTGTAGCCCAACATTGTCCAGTTAAGTTCCCACGAATATGTTTACATAAAAGATAATTCAATTTTCCTGACAGTTAAGCCTTAGCATTAGAAACTCTTACAAAAAATTTAAGCTGTATTTTAGCTGGGTGAATTTATATTTTTCCTGGGGGAGGGTGCTAGCCCATGTTACTTAGGGCAGAAGTACTTTTATGATTCTCCTAAGGACTTACTGATAACTCTGTGTGTGTTAGACAGAAATACCGTCCTTTGCCCAGGCAGTTACGGAAGGAGGAGCCTGCTTCCTTCCTCAACAACCTTTTCTCGCCTCGGAGGCGGAGTCAGAAAACGCGCAGGAGGTTTAAACCGCACTTGCCAGGCAGCCTGGTGGCAGCCCAGGGCGTGATCCTGGAGTCTGTGGATCGAGTCCCACGTCGGGCTCCCTGAATGGAGCCTGCTTCTCCCTCTGCCTGTGTCTCTGCCTCTCTCTGTGTGTCCCTATGAATAAATAGATAAAATCTTAAAAAAAAAAAAGAAATATCGTCCCTTGAGATTACCCACCTGTGTTGGTGGGGTGTGTGTGTGGCATAGGCAGTAACAGGTGTTCAAGAAGAGTAGAGACCATAGGAATAATCATATCCAGACAACTTGTGCCTCTTTTGGGCTCTGTAAGATAGACATTAGAGTAAAACCGTCCCAGTTTGATTCTGAATTGCCTTTACATTTCTCACCAGGTATTTGGGAGTTTCAAATGGATTTGTCATCATTGAAGCTGCCATGTTTTACATTCACCTGCTGTAGCTAAAATGTCTTTTCTCTCCTTTTAGCTCTGTCTGATCTGGAGCTTGTGGCTCAAGCTATTATCTTTATTTTTGGTGGCTATGAGACCACTAGTACTTCTCTCTGCCTCCTTATGTATGAATTGGCCACTCACCCTGATGTCCAGCAGAAACTGCAGAAGGAGATTGATGCGACTTTCCCCAATAAGGTGAGCAGGTCATACCTGAAGAGGGAGTCATAATAGGCTTGGTTATGCCTCAGTAATAGATTAGCCCCCAAATCTAGTGGGTTTTCATAGCAGTGGTATACTTCTAATCCACCCTTGCTTGTCCAACATGGGTATAGTAGAGGTTGGGAGTAAGTCTCTGCTCCACACAGTTGGTATACAAGGTAGAGAGGGTCTGCCTCTTAACCTGCATTATCTGGAACTTGGGGGCTTCATGTTGAATGGGTAACAAGTAAGTGGAGTGTTGCTCACTTGCTTTCAAATGTTTGGCTCTGAATTGATATATATCTCCTCAGTTCACAGCTCATTTGCAAAGTGAGTGTCCCCTAATTTTACAATGCTGGGAAATATCGGGGTGGGTTGGGGTGGGGGCCTATGTGCATATTGGGTGAGCAGAAAGTGTCTCTGTCACACATCCTATAAGTATCAATGCTATTATCTCCAAGTAAGAAATCAGGAAACTGAGCTACAGAGAGACACATCACATTCTTTATCTAATACATAACTAGTGGTGAAGAAGCCAAGCGAGGCACAAGGTGCTGGGATCCTTATTGAACTCTTAACCTGTATACTGTTGACCCTTAAATATAATACCAAGTGATAGGAACATATTGCCCACATTGTTTTCTGACCTCTGACTAACTTGAGTTCCCTACTCATGAAGAGAACTGGGTTATAGGGCTGGAGCAACTTATTTGGCAAACAGTGAAACCCCAAAGCAATAATGAGGAAACCCTTCCAGAGTAGAGGGTGGGGCTGAGAATAGAATTCCAATCCCCTTAACAGTGTTCCCAAGAACGGAAATTGTGTTCTCACAATTGGAGCATCCAACCCAGCCTTCTTTGCCCTATTTGGGTTGAAAAGAACCAATGGCACCCCAAAATATTTATATTTTTGTATAATATAGTATTTCTCTCTAAATCTTGTTAGATAATTGAAGAACCAAGAAGCACTATATTTCAACTAAAAGAGTTTGTGTAGATAGAGAATATTTTCTGTTGCACATTCTCCTTCCATGGTACAGATGTAAGGCCCCTCTTTTGAAAGGAAAGTGACTTCAGCATATTTCAATAGGAGTAAGCAGGGATCCCTGGGTGGCGCAGCTGTTTGGCACCTGCCTTTGGCCCAGGGCGCGATCCTGGAGACCTGGGATTGAATCCCACGTCGGGCTCCCGGTGCATGGAGCCTGCTTCTCCCTCTGCCTATGTCTCTGCCTCTCTCTCTTTCTCTTTCTGTGACTATCATAAATAAATAAAAATTTAAAAAAAATATTTAAAAAAATAGGAGTAAGCATCATAGTATATTAGTCACTTTGTTCATATAAGGAAGAAACACCACTACCCAGGATTGGAAAAAGTTTCAGACCCTGTGTAGGTGATTGTTCCAGTGGTCTCCCTTAATTGTTACTATTGCACACATATCAGTGGGCCATTGAGCAGGTTAAAGGACATGGTAGACAGTCAAATGCCCATGAATGCCCTTTACCAAAACAAGTGATTCTTTAGGTCCCTTTCTAACAGGTCAGTAGTTGTCAGTAGGAATTGGAATTGATCCCAAATCTCAATTCATCTAAATCTCTTTCTTCCTTCCAGGCAGCACCCACTTACGAGGCCCTTGTACAGATGGAATATCTGGACATGGTGTTGAATGAAAGTCTCAGATTATACCCAATTGCTGGTAGACTAGAGAGGGTCTGTAAGAAAGATGTGGAAATCAGTGGTGTGTTCATTCCCAAAGGGACATTGGTGGTGGTGCCAACATTTACTCTTCACCGAGACTTGGATCTCTGGCCAGAGCCTGAGGAGTTCCAACCTGAAAGGTATAGGGAACCCTGAAAAGGGGAACCCACCTTCATATTGGAGGATATTCTGATATTTTCTTAGTATAGATGACAATTGTATGGTTGTACAATGATTTATTTGTACATCTTTTAATTTTCAGAAGTAATTTTTGTATTACAAAAAGATCATTGTCAAAATTTTATAAGCTGTAGAGAATATTAAAGTCATTGTCAATCAGAATACATCAAAATTATGAGTAATGATACATATGTCCTTGTGGACACTTTTCTATGCATATATTGATTACTAAAAATTAGGATGGCATTATATTTTTTTGAGTGGCTTACTTAAGATAACATTAAAGTATAACAACATACTATAATTGTGTTTGTGATTATATGCATATGCCATAATTAATTTAACCACTATATTATTGAAGGAAATGGTATTTTTT
Organism: Nyctereutes procyonoides; assembly: GCF_905146905.1. NCBI lineage: Eukaryota > Metazoa > Chordata > Mammalia > Carnivora > Canidae > Nyctereutes > Nyctereutes procyonoides. Next base: position 68,449,471 of record NW_026575126.1, read on the forward strand.
CTTTAAGTTTTTTAGTCCTCTTTACTCTCTGAACTTACCCACCATGACCCCACATTCCTTGTCTGTAACCTTGGCCACCATTCTGCTAGCCTAAGTGGGAAAGCAGGGGCTGTGGATCTGAGAGTTCTCATCTCTGGTAGGGGAAGCAGCCTCATGAGGACAGAGAGGCACACAGGTCCCGTGCTGTCTGTGGCTGCAATCCTGTGCAGCTTTGTTTGTTTGTTTGTTTGTTTGTTTTTGTGAGAAAATCTGTTGTATTTATCAGAGAGCACATGGATGCATACAGTATATAAGATTTTTGTTTCTTTTTTTTAATAATAAATTTATTTTTTATTGGTGTTCAATTTGCCAACATACAGAATAACACCCAGTGCTCATCCCGTCAAGTGCCCCCCTCAGTGCCCATCACCCATTCACCCCCACCCCCCGCCCTCCTCCCCTTCCACCACCCCTAGCTCATTTCCCAGAGTTAGGAGTCTTTATGTTCTGTCTCCCTTTCTGATATTTCCTACCCATTTCTTCTCTCTTCCCTTCTATTCCCTTTCACTATTATTTATATTCCCCAAATGAATGAGAACATATAATGTTTGTCCTTCTCCGATTGACTCATTTCACTCAGCATAAACCCTCCAGTTCCATCCACGTTGAAGCAAATGGTGGGTATCTGTCATTTCTAATGGCTGAGTAATATTCCATTGTATACATAAACCACATCTTCTTTATCCATTCATCTTTCGATGGGCACCAAGGCTCCTTCCACAGTTTGGCTATTGTGGACATTGCTGCTAGAAACATCGGGGTGCAGGTGTCCCGGCGTTTCATTATATCTGTATCTTTGGGGTAAATCCCCAACAGTGCAATTGCTGGGTCATAGGGCAGGTCTATTTTTAACTCTTTGAGGAACCTCCACACAGTTTCCCAGAGTGGCTGCACCCGTTCACATTCCCACCAACAGTGTAAGAGGGTTCTCTTTTCTCTGCATCCTCTCCAACATTTGTGGTTTCCTGCCTTGTTAATGTTCCCCATTCTCACTGGTGTGAGGTGGTATCTCATTGTGGTTTTGATTTGTATTTCCCTGATGGCAAGTGATGCAGAGCATTTTCTCATGCGCATGTTGGCCATGTCTGTGTCGTCCTCTGTGAGATTTCTCTTCATGTCTTTTGCCCATTTCATGATTGGATTGTTTGTTTCTTTGGTGTTGAGTTTAAGAAGTTCTTTATAGATCTTGGAAACTAGCCCTTTATCTGATACGTCATTTGCAAAAATCTTCTCCCATTCTGTAGGTTGTCTTTTAGTTTTGTTGACTGTATCCTTTGCTGTGCAAAAGCTGCTTATCTTGATGAAGTCCCAATAGTTCATTTTTGCTCCGTTTGTTTGTAATGGTTCATCCAAAGCAAAGTCATCTAAAAAATCTGCTCTCTAGCTGTCTGAGGAGCCTTCTTGAAGAGGTCTTGAGCTTCCTCTTCTGGGAATTCAGAGCAGAGTCTGGCTTTGGGTACAACTTAAATTCTATAAAAGGGGATCCCTGGGTGGCGCAGCAGTTTGGTGCCTGCCTTGGGCCCAGGGCGTGATCCTGGAGACCTGGGATCAAATCCCATGTCGGGCTCCTGGTGCATTGAGCTTGCTTCTCCCTCTGCCTGTGTCTCTGCCCCCCCCCTCTCTCTCTCCCTGAGTGACTACCATAAATAAATAAAATTATAAATAAATAAATAAATAAATAAATAAATAAATAAATAATAAATTCTGTAAAAGTTGGTACTTTCCTGTTTATTATATTGGTGAGGAAATTTTGGAGTGAACTTTTTAGGGATCTAGACTTTTAGCTCCTGACTCTAAGCTCCCTGATGGCAGAGCCCTTGTCCTGTTGCATGGTGTCCCTAGTGCTACCAACACATCTGCATGTAATACTTCCTAAAAGAGGTCAGAATTGACCAAATCAGCTGTTTCTTGGATCAGAAGCCCTGGTGGTTCCCACAAGCTCAGCAGTCCCCATTCCTGCCACTTCTCAAACAGAAACCAGAAGACCACTCCTGGTGCTTCTCTCTGATTCATTCAGTCATGAGAGGAAGTGCTTACTTATATGTGTTAAGGACTGTGCCAGGCAGTGCAAGATTCACGTATTACAAATGGCTGTTATGGAGAATTTTTGACACATACACAGGGATATCCTGGAAACACACAGTGTAAGAAATACTTTTAATGCATCATATGTGCCCATCACCTGCCCAACAACCACTAACCATGTCAGCTGCCCCATCCACAAACCTTTGCAATTCCTTGTCTGATTCCCATATTACATTAAGGCTCATCATCTATAAACACACTCCAGTATGTTCCTCATAATATATGGAGTTTTAAAAAAATACCTACTGAGAATGCCATTATTACCTTCACCAAACCGACATTTTTCCCTTAATATAAATATTGAGGAATGAGTTTTGAATAAAATATAAGTCTAACCTTCAAGGAATTCATAGCTTCATGGAACAGATAGATATCAGTGATTATACCGGTATACATAACCGTGAGTATGAGTATAGTGGAGTAGCATCATGTGCCCATGTAAATCATCTGACATACTGTTATTTGGAAGTATGGTGCTACTGGGAAAGGGGGGTAAATGAAGGGAAAAATAACAATACAAATCATGGGAGGCATTTTTCCTGATTCCTTTAACCATGGATATGTGAGCAATGTAAGTCAGTGGGGGCAGGATCCTACTTTTCCTTCAATCAGACTTATTTCCTGCTCACCTTTCAGAGAGTGAACAACTCACCACCCTGAATGTAATTCCAGTATTCAAGACAAATCTTGTTTTCAACAGCATTCATCTCATCTCCTAAACAGTACCGAATGCTCCCATAAGGAAGGGGTATCCAATATCTATAGCTTAAAATTGTCACTACAGAATAAACACAGCAGGATTTCAGTAACCAGTCCAAAGATTCCTATATACTCCTGGTTGAAAACTCCTAACATGTGCCTCTTCTGGTTTTTATGTTTCACTAACTTGTTTCCAACTTGTATTGTGGAACCAGGTTCAGTAAGAAGAACAAGGACAGCATAAATCCTTATACATACCTTCCCTTTGGAACTGGACCCCGAAACTGCCTTGGAATGAGATTTGCAATCATGAACATGAAACTTGCCCTCATCAAAGTCCTGCAGAACTTCTCCTTCAAACCTTGTAAAGAAACACAGGTCAGAGAGATCACTTTCTGCATAAATAGTATTTCATTGTTTTTTTTAACTAAGAGATATTGAATGGATGTGGGGGGGGGTCATTTATTCTTATTAATTTGTCCTATTGCTTGGAGAATCATTTTTGACCTTTTAAGTGTCCTTCAGCTCCTGAGAGCATGTCTGTGTCTTATGACCACCCAACCATAAGGATCATCTATTCAGTGCAGTTCACATGACATTATGCACAGACCTTTAACTTCAGCAATGTTTTAAATTTCTTTCAAGTCCACTGAAAGGAAGGGAACAAGTTGTGTACAGTCATGACATGCATTGATCACCGTGACATGATGTTTGAAAGGTGCTCTTCCCCACCACAACTTACAGATGCTACCAAGACCATGGTTCTCAACCTATGGTTTTATATTGGAATCAGTGGGTTCATTAAAAATCCTGATGTCCAGGTCATCTCAGAAATTCTAACATAATTCACACAGTGTCTAGCTTTAAAAGTACCCTCATTGATTTTCAAGTACAAGCAAGGTTGACATTCACTGGTTTGAAGCATTTCTGCCAGATGTGACAGACTATCATGGTCCAGGCCATCCTGGGCACTTGGCCCCACTTTCTTCGAGCCCCACTCCAGTCTATCTGTTCTCCCTTTCTACTCCAAACTGCCACTATGAATGGGTATTTCCATTGGGAGAGGTGACAGGATCATTAGCAGGGAAGATGGCCATAGAATAAAATACATGATACCCACTCAGGATGACCTTTAAACTTCAACATACATAATTGAACTCTATATCACTTCAAAATTGTATGCCATAATGGCTAAGAATCTGTTTTAAATTTTGAACACTCATACTTTTTACATAAAATCTAAATCAATAAAAAACACAAATGAACTCTATGTACTCAAAAGATACTCTGTTGAATGAGTGATGAATAAATGTTCCATGCTCCAGTCTTGATAGCTTACAGAATAAGATGAAGAATAAGAGATATAGGATGCTAAACTGAGAGTATTTATATATTTGTAACACATTAGGGTCCTTCATGTATCTTGCTTACTTTGCATCTGTCATTGGCAGGGCTTCATTCCTGGCTCTCATTTGCTGGTTTAACTGTTGCAGATTCCCCTGAAATTAAGTTCTCAAGGGTTAATTCGACCAAAAGAACCCATTGTTCTCAACGTTGAGCCAAGAGATGGGGGTGTGCTGGAGCCTGAATTTCCCTAAGGACTTCCCTTTTGTTCTTTGAGAAGCTATATCCCAGAACACCATAGACCTCAATTTCCTATGTGAGTAAAACCCAGAAATGAAGATGGACTTTGTTTACTGCCCATGACGGATGACTAGAGATTCTGTACACGCCTTCAGCTTTGTCTGGTGTCTGTGTGGAGCATTATATATTGTGGAGAGTAAAGGATGTGACTAATAAGTGCCAGACATGTAGATGCAGTCTATCTGGTTCATACAGACTTACCCCCAGTTTGTACCATCTACTCCCCTGAGCACTGATCAAGAATAGAAGGGAAGGGAGAAGAAATGGGTAGGAAATATCAGAAAGGGAGACAGAACATAAAGACTCCTAACTCTGGGAAATGAGCTAGGGGTGGTGGAAGGGGAGGAGGGCGGGGGGTGGGGGTGAATGGGTGACGGGCACTGAGTGGGGCACTTGACGGGATGAGAAATGGGTGTTATTCTGTATGTTGGCAAATTGAACACCAATAAAAAATAAATTTATTATTAAAAAAAGAATAAAATTGAACTCCAATAAAAAAATTTTTAAAAAGAATAAAATTTTATCAACATTTTATCAACAAACTATAATGAAAACAAGAATTATTGTGGTAACTGTGGTAGTGACATTTATATCACATGTCTTATTTGGAGTATTCTACATTAAATATTACACTGAGCAAGTCAGTCAACATATCTTTACAAAAATACTAACCAATGCCTTTATGCACGTTAACAGGGAATCCATAGAACTAATGAGTGAGAACCAGTGGCTGAATATTTGACCATCACAATCACTGGTGGACGGGCCTTGTTCAGAACTTCAATGTGATCTGTTAAGATAGAGAAAGTTAATCCACTATGACAATGGGCACATTGCTCAGAATGTATATTCATAGTTTAATTCAACAGTTTTTGAAGCACTTGTCTTTTATAACAATCGATTGAGGCACTTAGTATTATATTATTAGTTTTGATTTAACATTTTCATCTCTCTGCCTTGTGTTCTGGTAGACAGGGCACATGCTTTCTCTTTGTATTCCAGCCTCAGCTCCCAACTGTCTTGACACAATGAACATTGAATAAAAGATGGTTCATTTGCCAGTTGATTGGTCAGAAAGCCTAAAACCATTTATCCATTTCATTTGGTACCAGAAATTACACAGGAATCTTCCTACTTATCCCACAACTCATGCCCTTCTTTATCTTTTCCTCTTCTCTTCCTTTGCCTTACCTTACAGATAATTCAGTCCTAAAGCTAACTAGTGCAACACAGGCAAGTGGGCAGCCCCACATTGGGGGCCAGAGGCAGAAGAGTCACGGTGACTCCAAGTTAGACACTGAGTAGGGTGGGAAGGTGTCCACATGGAGGAGCAGACTGGCATGGGTGTGGAAGCCCAAGCTAGGTGAGATGAGTGCCATACAGAGGGTGGCCTGGTGGGAGCCCTAGAGTCTAAATATAGTATAGAGACCCAAGTAGCATGAAGGTGATATCTGTGAGTGTTAAGGGATGAGGTAGGGATTAGTTAGTTACATGAAGGAGGATTGATCAAATAAGTAAATTATTTAGGATAAACAATTTCAGGAATTTCTCACTGTTGGAAAAGGAAGTCACTGATTGGATAAAGAAGATGTGGTTTATGTATACAATGGAATATTACTCAGCCATTAGAAACGACAAATACCCACCATTTGCTTCAACGTGGATGGAACTGGAGGGTATTATGCTGAGTGAAGTAAGTCAATCGGAGAAGGACAAACAGTGTATGTTCTCACTCATTTGGGGAATATGAATAATAGTGAAGGGGAATATAAGGGAAGGGAGAAGGAATGTGTGGGAGATATCAGAAAGGGACACAGAACATAAAGACTTCTAACTCTGGGAAATGAACTAGGGGTGGTGGAAGGGGAGGAGGGCGGGGAGTGGGGGTGAATGGGTGACGGGCACGGAGGGGGACACTTGACGGGATGAGCACTGGGTGTTATTCTGTATGTTGGTAAATTGAACACCAATAAAAATTAATTTATAAAAAAAAATAAAATAAAATAAAATTTTTTTAAATTTAAATTCAATTTGCCAACATATAGTACAACACCAAGTGCTCATCCATCAAGTGCCCTCCTTAGTTCCCATCACCCAGTTACCCCATCCTTCCACCCACCTACCCTTCTGCAACCCTTAGATTGTTTCCCAGAGTTAGGAGTCTCTCATGGTTTGACTCCTTCTCTAATATTTCCCACTCAGTTCTCCCTCCTTTCCCTTACAATCTCTTTCCTATTATATTCTGCATATGAGTGAAACCATATGATGATTGTCCTTCTCCAATTGACTTATTTCACTCAGCATAATACCCTCCAGTTCCATCCACATCGAAGCAAATGGTGGGTATTCGTCCTTTCTGATGGCTGAGTAGTACTCCATCGTGTATATATACCACATCTTCTTTATCCATTCATCTGTCGAAGGACATCATGTCTCCTTTCACAGTTTGGCTATTGTGGACATTGCTGCTATAAACATTGGGGTGCAGGAGTCATTGATTTAAAAAGGGTGAAAGCCAATGAATCCTGTGTATTCAGAGATTGGAAGTAAGTGTGTCAAGGTCAAGTCATGCTCTTCTCTAGGTAAATGATAGACTGGTAGAGAGGGAGAGAAAAAGAGAAATGTGTGTGTTTGTCTCTCTGTGTATAAAGACACATGTGTCCTACCTCTCCCCACAGGGATTTCTTAGTAACAGTGACACTGTAAGAGCAATGAGCACACTTTGTGCCCAGATCTTGACTTATAAATGCCATTTTCCACTGAAAAGAGCTAGAAATTCTCAGAGAAACGGCTGATACCAGGCTTGAAGAGCACATGATGAGCCTGGAGCATGTTGAGCTACACAGTGATGGAGACTCTTCCATGGGATGCAAAACCAGCCTGAGGGGCTTCACCCACCCGTCAGGCATGGTTTGGGCATCATTATAACTAATGTTAGGAAGAGATTATAACCTATTAAATAAAATAGGGAGGGATCCCTGGGTGGCGCAGCGGTTTGGCGCCTGCCTTTGGCCCAGGGCGCAATCCTGGAGACCTGGGGTCGAGTCCCACGTTGGGCTCCCGGTGCGTGGAGCCTGCTTCTCCCTCTGCCTGTGTCTCTGACTCTCTCTGTGACTATCATAAATAAATAAAAATTTAAAAAAATTTAAAAAATAAATAAATAAATAAATAAAATAGGGAAACACGAGTACACAGGTGGAGATAAATACAGGGATAAATTAAAATCGATAAGGACACTTATACAGCTTCAAAGTACTATCCCTCAAACATTCATGAGTTAAGAAGAGGAAAGAGCAGCTCATAGAGCAGAGACCTGGCAGACAAATGAGCATCATCAGGAACAGGAGAATGTGATGGTATATCACTGGAAAGGATGTGATGAGAAGAACCCAGAATCACCTGTAGGATATTCTTGCCAAGTAGGGAAACCTGTAAATAATCCCTAAAAAGGTCACACAAACCCAAGCTGAGTAATATCTACTAATTTAGCTGGTGTGTGATCTTCTACAAAGTCAAGGTCTTGAAAGTAACAAAAAAGAGAAAAACAAATCAGAATGGATTCACTTTCTGGCCAAACTCTCCTCATAGCAATCACAACTAATGACAGTTTCCATCTATCTCAGGAGAGTGAATTTTTTTTTTTAAAGTCTTCCTGAAACTTCCTGATAGGCACTAGTCAGTCATCTGCAGGATAGAAACCCTGCAAGTCCATTCCACAAAAAGACGGATCTTGGCCTGAAACAAAACTTTCTTTTCCTTCTATGCACTTCTCACTCTGCCCTCCTTCCTAGAAAACCCTGCATTTTGTACACCTCCTGGGAACATCTGTCTACTTGTCAGGTGGGATGTGCCAATTCATGAATCATTTAATAAAACCGATTAGATCTTCAACTTGTCTTGCTGGGATTTTTTTTTTTTTAACAAAAGCCAGAGATAGACTAAGGAAGTGTTTCAGACTGAAGTAAAGAGACTACAGAGGGGAACAGGTAAACTCAGTGTGTAAGCAGGGTCCTTCTGCTATAAAGGACATTGTGAGGACAGTTGGGAATTGAGGGCTTTGATGGTTACACAGCAGTAATGTGTCAGCCTCCCTTTCCTGATATTTCTTTAAAAGATTTTATTTATTTATTCACGAGAGACACACAGAGAGAGGCAGAGACATAGACAGAGGGAGAAGTAGACTTCTCGCAGGAAGCCTGATGTAGGACTGGATCCCAGGACCAGGATCACGCCCTGAGCCAAAGGCAGACACTCAACCGCTAAGCCACCTACGCGTCCTACTTTCCTGATATTGATGGAGAATCTCTTTGGGGGAAATATAGGGGATTATGAAATATCAGGTCAGTAACTTACTCTGAGATGGGTCAGGAACATCATTCTTGGAACAGACTATTCTGGAAGATTCTGATTGTTTTAGGGAAAAGTGAGTCACAAAGCATCTTGGGCCTACACAGCTCTCCTCGTCCCTTGCATTAATCTGACTTGTATTATTTAATACAATGAGGCAGCACCACACAGTGATGAGAGATGTGGAGTTCTGAAGTTGGAGCCCCTGGGTTTGAATCCCAGCTCAGTCCAGGGCTGAGGCTTTGGGTAAGTGAGGAAAAGGTGTCCACTTTGCATAGCTGGGCCACAGGACTTGGGCTGCCTTTCAGCACTTTGTCATTGCTGCCTTTCAGCACTTGTATACCCTTTAGTTGAATGCCACTGTGCACATACTAGCCTGGGCTTGGGCTTTGTTGGGTCCCTAAAAGTAGAGCTTGAGATGGGGATTCTGGAGCAAACGGATTCTTGAGAGAGTGCTCTCAGGAGAAAGGATTGAGGGGAGCTGGGCAGGGCAGGAAGACAAGCTGAGCAAAGCTGTGATCAAGAGAGCATGATCTCATGGGGAGCTCTGGAGGGCAGAATTGTATTACAGAATTGATATCACTTTGAGGCAGGGGCTGTCATTTTGTACCCCATCAGTGAGTCATAGACTGCATTCCCACCCCCAGGAGGCACCAACTCGTAGGTGAAGTGGATTCAGTTTTGCCAAGGGTGATTCTCCAGAGAGTAGGCCAGCAGTGAGCTCATAAGAATGAATACTTCCAGCAACTTGGGGATGAGTATGCTTCCCAGTGACAGGAGTCTGGTACCTTGCTCCTCTATAGACACTTACACATGGGACCTTGAACTAATTATTTAACACCTTCCTGCCATGGTACTCAGTGTCTCAGATCTTGTCAAATAGGGGAATAATGGCAGTGCCTATCTGATGTGATGATGAAACTGGATGATGTGTGGGGGAGGTATTTAAGATACAAAGGGCATGGAGCATGTGTGAGCACATAATCAGTGTCCCTTTTTCCATAACTGTATTATCTTCAGTCCTCAGGAGGCCATTTTGGTCTGGATGTTTGGGCTCCCAGCCTTGTCAAGTCCATCTTTAAATTGCCATTTGAGAAAGTAATTGCATACTTTTCTCCCGGAGGTTTAACATAGAAGGTATTGATGCCTCAGCTAATGTTTTTCAGGAAACTTCTAAAGAACAATATAAACATCCCATTCTAGAAGTGCCTTTGTCAAGAGAGAATAATGTGCATCACGGAGATGAAACGGGGAAGTTTCAGCAGAGGCACACTCACCCCTACCACCAGACCCAATGGGAAGAGATGGACTTGACCTTGCAAGGATTTGTCTTTGCTGTACTTTACTATCTCAGCTGTGGAAAAAGGCCTCTCTGTGTCACCACAACCCACCATGCCTTCTCCCCACAAGAGCTCTGCCAGTGAAAAGCTGCCATACTTCTAACTCTAAGGTTACTCCAATGGACTCCAGTTTATAACAGCCTTCCCAGCATCCCCTTTTCTCCTGGAAAAAAGTATACCTCCCTTTTGTTCTTCAGATTTGGCTATGGTTTTGCTGCAGCTTGTTTGTCCTGGATTGCAATTCTCATTTGTTCTTAAATAACTCCCTTTTGGCTGGTAAAACAACTGGCAGTTTTTAGTTGTATGGTTCACAGCCATCACAACTAAGCGTGGCCAGTCTTGGGGGCAGGGAGGCACTGCAATGACTAGAGGGAAACTCTGTGTTCATGTGGCCCCTCTCCAGCCCTCTCTGAGAATTGCTTTTCTGGTACCAGAGTTCTGCCCAGTGTATCTGGTCATGTCCAGGCTGTACAGTGTCCAGGATGCACGAAAAGCTAGCATGAGAGCTGCTTCAATCTTTGAAGGTCAAGATAGGCAGGACCAGAGAAATGTCAGGTCAAAATTAGCTAATTCAGGGTTTTGCTTCCTCTCCTGTAACAGACTGTCTTCTGCAGAGTACGTGACTGTCCATGGAGCTGGAAGGCCCTGTTGGGTGTGTGAACATCCATATTCACTTCTATAGGCCAAGAATTATCCTCACCATAGAATCTTGTTTGAAGATGCAAATCCTTTTTTATAAGTGTAGTAGTTCTATCTATCATCTTTTTATCTGTTTCTATCTCTTTATCATCTATCCATATTTACCTATTCATCTGTCATTTCTATCTCTATCTACTCTTCTATCTATCTATCATATACCTATCATCTATCTATCTATCATCACCATCAATGTCGTATGTATCTAGAAATGTAGAAATGCCTGAGGAGCCCCAGGCATTCCAGATCCAGCAGTTCAGGTCTCTCCAACTGAAACACGTGAAGAAAGCCTTCAGGATGACTCCAGCCCTTGCCTGTCTGCAACCACATAAGACTCCAAGCAAGTGCTCCACTGAGTCCAGTCCACCAGATTCATGAGTAAAATAAAAGATTTTCCGATCCTTTGGAGGTGGTCTGTCATGCCACATCAAGTTGTTGGAATATCCCTCCTTCACTTCAGTGGAGACAGATATGTAGGCCCTAGAAGAGAGGTGCTAATTGTGGGAAACTAGAATCCGTTGCCTTTCATTTCCTGCGAATCATGGAGGCAGCAGTGGGGTTGTAGGTGAGCTCAGAGAAACGGGTGTTGGTATCTAAGCAGGGTTGGCCTCTGGAGTCCCATCAGGGCAAAAGGGAAGAAGGGAGAGGACTGACTCTATTGAGAAATTGTTAAGTGTTGGGCCTCCTTGACACCAAAGCTTTGTGCCCTCGGCAGGCCTCTAAGTAGAACAACATTGTTGTTGTAGGGGTAGCCAGCTCTGAAGAGTACCCCAGTGTCTCTCTCCTCCTGGTGTGTTGTCTCTGTTCCATGAACAATGCTACCTAGGAAACCAGGAGAATATTGTAGACATGTTGGTGTGTGACTCTGTGGCCAATACATAAGAAATATGCTTCCACATTGCCCTCTTGGTCACTCCTCTGGGAAAGCCAGCTGCTATGTTGTGAGGGTAGTCAAGTGGCCATGTGCCACATACCTGTGATGGACAGCCACAGTTAATATTAACCTGCTGGGCACACAGGTGAACTACCTTTGAATTTGGTTCCAGCTCAGTCCAGCATGTAGATGATGGCAGCCCCAGCCAGTAGCTTGGCTGCAGCCTCATGAGAGACTCTGGTCAGAACCACTCAGCCAAGTCACTTCTGAATTCCTCACCCAAAGATTCTGAGATGATAAAATCATTGTTTTATGATACTGTGTTCTAGAGTAATTTGTTGCAGAGCAATAATTAATACAGATATAGAGGAATTAGGTAATCTTGGATGCCACAGCAGAGAACTCAGCAGATTGTCCAGGGGCTTGACTGTTGGCTAGACTTCCTGGGCAGGGAAGGAGGTGGTGGTGGTGTGTGAGTGTGGTGTCCAGGTGTGTGTGTGTGTGTGTGTTCAAGTGACTGTACAGGTGTGTGTGTGTGTGTGTGTGTGTGTGTGTTCTGGTGGCTACACAGGGGTGTGTGTTTTTAGGTACGTGCTTGTGTGTATATAATGTGTATACACAGGGGCATATATATTCAGGAGTTTGTATACAGGAAAGTGTGTGTGTGGGGTGGGATATGTATACACCTATGCAAAAGAGTAGAGTCCCAGCAGTTCTGTTGGGAGGCTGAAGATTACTGCAGCCACTAGGCTGTGCTGGATCAAGGGCAGACTCTCCCTAGATTCATTAGCCAGCTGTGCCAAAAAGAGCTAGGGGACCTAGTTATTCAACCTTAAGTCCTCAGTTTCCCCATCTGTGATGCAGGGAGGATAACAATGGGCCTGCACATGCCGCATAGGGCTAAAGGACCCA